>NC_046184.1:166935038-169435038 GCF_011004875.1 Balearica regulorum gibbericeps | reverse complement strand
AGAGAAGAAATTAATTGACTGAGAACACAAATGAAAGAATAAATTTAATAATAGTCTGTGCGTACAAATGTCACTGAAAGACAGGCTAGAAAAAATTTCATATAAACAGAAGCATCACTATGTAGAACAAGCGAAGACAAGACAGACAGAAGAGACAGCAGAATGACTGTAAACTGCCTAATTCCCTACCTCCAATAAGGGAAATGTATCAGAAGAGATTTTTTAGTTGAATTAGGAATGTTTCAGTCACAGTATAAAAAACATCAACAAGAAATCATATGGAACATAATTTATAATTTTGTACATTTTTCTGGTCAAGAAACATGAATCCAGAGCGAAACAAGTACAGACAAGAATGAGTAGAGTGATGAGAGGAATGGAGAGCTCTTTTTTTTTTTTTTACAACAGGAGACTACAGGAGCCTTTCTTGTTTAGTCTAGTAAAACAAAATCTGAATGGAAAACAAAATCTGAATGCAATATGACAGCTTTCTATAAATATCTCAGGGACACAAACATCAAAAAAGGTAAAGAGATGTGTAAATTAAAGCAAATGTTGGCATGATAAAGAACAGATACAAACTGGTCTTGAATAAATTATAGAAAAAATATTATTGGAGATGGGAACACAATCCATCTGATGGTGGGGGATTGGGCTGTGTAACTGCAAAATTTCCTTGTGATAAAACAAAAATCCTAAATAGTAGTGAACTCATAAATATGAAGATTGGAGAGGATTTAAGAAGTTAAGATTCATAGAACAATACAGAAAAACAAACCAACCATCTAGAAACTAGCCTGCTAGGGAAATGAGTCATAAAGGCTATAACTTCTGGGACAACTACTTTGCATTGCCAAACCACTCCCTACCCACCCAATACATTAGAACCAGAATTTCAGCTAAGCAGACTTCAAGGCAGCTTCAGCTTGTTCAAGGCAATTTGGAAGTAAAAAACCACTTGTAGCTAAGAACTTCGCATGGTCTTCATTAGTTATATTCAAAACACAGAGTAAAACTGCTGTTTTCAGTACAGTGGGGGGGGGGTAGTGACTGTCAGAGCATGTGTCTAGGAAGATGGATATCTGCATACAAGGCCTTCTGCAGCTGTTTAAATTCATAGGAGAAGTATCCTATCTGCTGCTGTAGGTCATGCTATAGAAGAACGTCTGCTATTTTTCCTGAAGCCAGGCCATGATACATGATCTCTTAAGCTGAAGAGAGCAAGAAGAAAGTAACAGTCCTCTTGCTTCTGCTTGGAAAGGTCAGAAGGGAAGGGGGGTACTGAAGTTTAAATACCCTGTTTATATGTTAGTTCTTTTCTGTATCTAATGCCTCCCTTATGTAAAATACATGAACAGCAGTCCCTGGCTGACAAATGACTGCAACTTATAAATCAGTATAAATACAAGAGCTTTGAGACCTTAAGTTATCTTTTCATCCTTAATATTTTTTTTTTCAAGTGCAATTCAGAGCAATCTGAACATCTGAGCTTGCATCTGTCTTCAGAATTTTGTAAGATGACTGCCAAAAATGAAGAGGGTATAATATTTTGAAATGTTCTTTAGTTTCTTTAGAGAAGCTTTTTTTCCCTTTAAACATTGCTAAATCACTAACAGTTAAAATTTTCATTAACAGTATAAACTCTAGATGAAAATCTGCAAATCAAGTTCTCAGATAAAAAAAATCCATACTTTTTTTGTTGCCACCAAGTCTATATCACCTGTGCCTTTGTATTTAAAATGTAACAAACAAGTTATCTTGTTATCCATGTCAGAATTATTCCCTGAGGACCCTCTGTGTTGCCTGCCTGTAAACCAGTATTAAAACTTTTCATTAGTGACACATCTGTTTAAGACTGTTTAGCTGGTTTATTTTCCATAAAAATGTCACGTAGCGCTTGTTGTTTGGCACCTTCTTCTCATGTTCAATTTTTGTTGTCGACTGAATTTTGTTTAGCCTGGTAGAGCTTGCCATCCTTGGTCTCTTACAAGATATTTCTTCTATTAGTTCTACTACATCTAAAAGCTTAAATTTCTCAATTACATTGTTTACAGTAAGAAAAAAAGTTTCATATGTCATTTTGGATGAAAGAACAACCTTTTTATTTTGATGCCAGAAGTTTGATTGTATGCTCCTGCTACCTAGTCCTACTCAGGACCAAAACTTACAAAAAATAAAGACAGTATTTTCATTTTTATGTTATAACTAGAGGGAGAAAAGAAAAAACAGAGGAGTACCTCTGACTGAGTGTTTTTGCTATTTTTTGTGTGCGTCTGAGCAAACTATGTAGTTTGCCATTGAGTTCCATCATATTCTTCCTATAGCATAACTATTCGAGTTAAATGTTTTGTGGCTTTGCTGTGGGGTTATTTTTTTACGAATTTGGTTAAGCAAACAGCCATATGTTCCAAAAATTCCCCTTTTTTGTTTTATGGTTGATAAGAAAACTCTGTCGCTATATTTTTTTTCTCCACTTACGATGTACTATATAATTTAGTCTATTATTTAAGAGACTTTTTCATTAATAATTAGACTGCTGTTGCTTAGAAACTTTTAATTTTCTTTAAACAGCACTGAGATAAGGAAGCACGAACTTTGTTCCCACACAAGTAAACTTAAAATAAACAGGGTGATTAAGAATAGTTTACACATATCACAATGATTAGAGGAAGAACCAAGGACAGAATCCCTGACGCAGTAGGAAACATCTTACAAGACAAACTAACCTTGCGGTCTAGAAAAGGATCAGGGAGAGTACTGTGCCTGTGTAAGGGAAGAAGGTCGAAAGATTATGAAGGGGATCATATTTACTTCATCGTCAGAGACCCCTGCCCGCCCTGACTAGAGGACACTATGCATGCACCAGGAGGAGGAGTTGGGGAAAAGCTAATTTTAATACGAGATGGGAATGTATCATGAATATGTATAAGTATATTATGAAATCTTGTAATTATGCAATCATATAAGCATATAAATTCAGAGCAATTCACTGGGCTAGGCGCGCATGATTGTGGTGGGGCGACCTCCCATGCTGCCCAGCGCTGAATAAACATACCTACTTTACAACCTTCTCAGTTGTGGAGTCTGTCTTCCGCACGTCAGCACAAGACGTTATTCATCTATTCTCAGAATGTATTTTTGTTTAAAAAAATTAAAAAAGGTACATCTGGAAAATATTTGACATTTGATCAGCTAGGAGGAGAGCCTTGCTAAGAAACCAAGACAGGAAAGCTACACAAAAAGGGAAATCTTACTGAACAGAAGTAAATTGAGTGGTAAACCAAGGAAAGATAAAAACAAGCACATACAATGAAATGGAAACATCACAGGACTTTGCTGTTAATTGCATTCAATGAGAAATGAGCAACTGATCTTAGAAGTTCTAATAAATCACCTCCTTATATTAAAGACTTTGCTTCTAGTAGGAAAATACAAACTTCTTAAAACATTAACATAATCACTTGTGGCTGAAAGTTATGAGAATTCCCTACTGTTTTGACCTTATTTCTGTCCTCACTGCCTGAATACATGTAATTTGTCCTCACTGCCTGAATACATGTAATTACTGCATGCCAGCAGGTTAACAGTAATAGGCTTTTAGTTAGAGAAAGGTGAACCTAAGAGCCCTAAGACTAATCATTATGGCAAAATCTGAAAGTTAATGGGTTTTTTTTTGTCATTGTACGGACACACATAGTCCCGAGAAAAGAATATTCATTGACGAGAAATGAGGCATATTCAAATCCTCCATGAAAAAGAGACAAGGTAAAACATAAGTGCAAGAGACGATCAGCCAAGTTTCAATTTCTAAACCCCAACATTTCTAAATTGCATTCTGTCTGCAGTTTCTACAAGACAGTGAAATTTATTGAAAAAAAATAAATCCATAACTGACTGATCACAGGGAAATTAGCTTCCCAGGAAGAGGAACTCACACTTGAGAGATTAACCACCAGCAACTGCACATGAGTTCTTATATTTTGCTCCAACTTATTTAAAGTACAGAAAGGTACTACCCTGGACATAAGAAATGCAATGATTCACTGAACAAGATCACAGAGTTCCAACATCTACCAACTTCACTTGTATAGGTAAGTATGAGAGAAAAAATTATACCACCAAATGATGTGATTACAAAACACATTATGCTGGTGGGGGGTGGGGTGGGGGGTGGGGTGGGGGGTGGGGTGGGTGGGAGGGAAGGACAGTTTTGCTTTCATCTACATTACCAAAAGTCAGTAGTTGCTTTTGGCTTAACAGCCCTACAGATGTGACAGATAAAAGGTAACATAACCATGAACACAATGTATTCCACACATTTATGGCTTTATTTTATTTGAATCTTATTTTATAGATATAGATTCAGATCGTTATTCAAATTCAATTCATTTCACTGAATGTATTTGTAGCGATTACTTTTCACAATTGTCCTTGCACACTTATACAGCTTTAAAGAAAAAAACAAACCTCAAATATTTATTCAGTATAGAAATGAAAAACTGAATAGAAAGACTTTTATGTCAATCTTTAAAAGAGTTGACAAAAAATATTGTGTCTTTTCAGAGTATTCCACTCAGTTCATGTCATGAGCATAAGAAAGCTATAAAGAGAAATAGTTACAGAATATAAGGATTTAGGCAATTTTTGTTAAGTTTAAAAGAATAATGACTCAAAAGTTGCTGTCCAATGGACTAGAAATTCTAAGGAACAAAACAGAGTGCTAAATATTGCTATTAAAATAACTGAATGGTTGACATACAAATATGTAGTATGTGTTTTGGCATTTTTCAAAATGAAATTAATTTCACTGTGGTACTTCTGGGTGTTGTAGATTTTCAAAGAAATAAAAGATTAGTTTTTACATGCTAATGTACTGGAGAATTGTTTGTCTTGACTTCTGGGAGCATTTAGTACTTTGCGGTAGATATTGTTATGTCTTTGCTTTAGTTACTTTTAATGTTGTTCAGAGAAAGAAAAAAGCTGAATTATAAAGGCTATTATACTTTGACTGAGAAGAGAGGATTATTCTTTGCTTTAGAACACCACGTTGAACTAAATTCTCCAATTATTGCCCTCAAAATTATTTTGCCAGGAATTTAAAGAGAAGGAACAAAATGTTCAGCTTTAAATCCTTTGCAAGACTTGAGAGCTCCTGCTTCTTGAGAAACCTACTTCTTGAGGGATTCCTGCTATTATATTTATGCTGTATCTTATGGGAAAGGGCAGTCACTTGGTGGACCCACTGATACACATTTAAGGTAGAAGAGGCTAGCAATGGTCCTTTTTAGCTCCCAAACTCTTACTTTTAGACTCTACAAAGTCCCACTGACTTCATATTAGGCTGATCTGTATACTAATTTTTTACATCCTGCAAAGAAATACAGTTTTATTTAGTATATCAGAGTTCCTTTTGTCTATGTTTTATCCTGTTTTCCCCCCAGCACCTAGATCAGAGACCAGAGGAAAGCTGGAGGATGTACAGTTAACTTAGCTGCAGATTTAGTAGTCAAATACAAACAGCCATTTTGAAACAGAACCTAAAGGTTAGAAAATATCGGTGTAAAAGTACATGTACCACTTTCCAGATGTCCTCCAGTAACATCAAAAAGAGTTGGAAAAGAGGTCTTTAGCAAGAGGACAGACTTTTTCTTAAATCTCACAAAGAATGAGAAATACTGCATAAGAGTAAAGGAAAGGCAAGATAAATCCTGTATGACAAAAATGGATCAGAACCACTGAACCTCTTCTAGGGTTATTGTAAGGGCATGTGGAAATAGAAAGAGGTGAATGCTGAATTTTGCATTGGGAGACACACTATATGACATTCATATCAGACTGCAAGTTTCCATAACATGTTCACAATGATCAGATTTAGACTTCTGATTGAAAATCTCCCATGACTATTCACCACAAATACAACACTATTTTTTTAATTGACAGTGTGAGAAGCATATTTGTAATAAATTGAAACCTATACACTCTACATGAAAAAATAACTGAGAACACAACTGATACATTCCCTTGCGTAAGTGAAGCCTGTTCAGTGATTCCTTAGAGCCTTATACAACAATGTGGGAAGCATATGACCTTGCTGTTGGGAAACACACAGGTGTCATAATTTAATTAGTAGTTCTGGGAGAGGACTAATTCCTGTGTCACAGCACCCTTTGAGAAATCTAGGGACTTTGCAGCATTTTCATGGGCTAGCTGCTGCTGAAGTGATTGTAGATTGGCTCAAACTCAAAATCTCATTAGCTATGATGGTTCTTCCTGCTTTAGCCAGGACAATGAATGCACATTATATAATACTAATTCATTTTTAAATGATTTGTATAACATTGTTAATTAAAAAACTAATTAAATTCATGAGACTTGCATTTGTCCTTTCAAGGTTACTCATAACATTACTTTTTTAATATCATCTACTTTTTAAAAAGATTGTAGAAAGTTTAAGAGAATTGTTATAGAAGTTTATTAAAATATCTTCTCAAACAACTTATGAAGTTAAGACACAACATAGATCTTTATTTTTTAAGAATTACATTAAAAGCTTTTTCACACCCTCTTTTGGTGCAAATTTATTATTTTTTTCACTTTTTACTGTTAGTTAAGTACACAATAATTCCATAGCTTTTAACTGAAGTTAAAAGATGTTTTTTAGTTGTTCCACGTTGAGTTGTTTTTTAAAAAAGTCATGTACCAGTACTTTTCAAATAGAAAAATATAAAACTTTCTAAAGTTAAACTAAAGAAGAAGTCACTAACAAACTCAAATGGATCTATCCAGAATTTAGAAGTTTTTCCAGAAGTTTTATTTATTATCAGAAACTTTCAGATGTTCACTTCATTCTTCCTTTCAGAATTTCTGCCCTTTTTTTGTTTACAGCTTCTTAAGAGCTGCATGCTGGAAGCCTTGTCCTTGTACAAAAGTCATACCACTAACATTATTATTTTGCACTACTCAAACTTGAAATACAACAAAATAAAATTTGAGGAAATGGTGATACAAAATATCGGTGGAGAAATTTCAGTTTCATTATTGTTGTCATTAGAAAAATAATATTCTATTGGTGAGACACAGGTAACCTACTTCTTTATATTTACTTCTATGGAGCTATATGTGGTCATCTTACATTTTTATAGTCAAAGAGAAAGAGAAAAAGAAAATTTTCCCTGCATGATTAATTTGTCCAAAACCAGATGTCTACTTTATATAAGACAAATAACAAACATCCTGAAGGTGTGTGTTCTTTCCTTTGACTACAAAGGCAGAATTGTATTGCTAGAACGTATTCCCATGTCTACACTGAGGATGATTATTTATATCATCATATGACTTTCACCTCTATGGTGGAGTCTGCTTTTTGACTCCTCAGAGAGAAAAAAACCAAAAATTCTTCAAATCCAGTCCTACAGCCTGGGATCATTGGACAAAGTGTATCTTCGAAGAGGCACCGCTGATCTGCAGTAGGAATAATGGGGAAGTGAGACAGGGACCAGCAGCCCTGTGAGGGAGCAATAGACAAGGTTGATGAGCAAAGTGCCTAGGGTGATGTTACAGGAAGGTCTCACAAAATCAACAGAATGGGGATTAAACAGGGTCACCTCCAGCATTTGCATGTAAGCAAGAAAGTACCTACAAGCCACCATTATGGATAAACCCTCAAAACCCTTTCTGGGAAATCAACATGCTGCGGTACCACTCTGAAGTGCATGTACACGATGGCACACAGCATAGGGAATAAAGATGGTGAGTTAGACGTGTGCGGTTGTATGGCTATGATCTTGTTAGGATCAGGGAGAAGTGGTGGCGTGGCTCACATGACTGAAGTGTTGCAACGGAGAGGTACAGAATTTTTAGGAAAAACAGACAGGAAGATGAAGAGGGGGAGTTCCCCTTTATGTGAGAGAGCAGCTGGAGTACATGGAGTTCTGCCTGGGGATGGAAGGTGAGCTGAGACCTTATGAGTCAATATCAAGGAGTGGACCAATATGAGTGACATTACAGTGGGTGTCTGATATAGGCCATTTGACTAGTAAGAAGTGAATCGTGCCTTCTACAGACAAATAGGAGCAGCCTCACATCTGCAGGCCCTGGTCCTCATAAGTGACTTCAATGACCCCAATATCTGCTGGAGGGACAACACAACAGGGCATAAGCAATCCAGGAGTGTCCTGGTTCTGGCTAGGATAGAGTTAATTTTCACAAGGAACCAGGACAGGTGAGCCAAGCTGGCCAGGGCTATTCCATACCATGTGAGGTCATGCTCACCAAAAAGGGGGCTAGTTGGGGAGCGGTGGGTTTGGCATGGCTCCCAGACGGGGCTGAGCGTCAGGTCTGTCATCAGATCAGTAAATTGCTTTCTGTTATCACCTATCGTAAATATCTGTTATCAGTACTGTTGTTGATTGTTTCCCTCTCCCTTGCTGTCCCAGTAAACTGTCCTTACCCCAGCCCTCGAGGCTTTGCCGTTGTTTTTCCGTTCTCCTCCCCATCCTGCCAGGGGAGGGGTGAGTGAGCGGCGTGTGGTTCTCAGCTGCCAGCTGGGGCTGAACCACGTCAAGGAGGTTGCTGAAAATCATCAATGACAACTTCCTGACCCAAGTAATAGAGGACCCAAGAAGGAGAAGTGCTCTCCTGGACCTCATATTCACCAACAAGGAGAGGCTCATTGAGGATGTGAAGGTCAAAGGCAACCTTGGCTGCAGTGACCATGGGATGGTGGAATTCAGGATCCTGAGAGGAGAGTGCAGGGCAAAAAGCAAGCTCACAACCCTGGAATTCAGGAGAGCAGTCTTTGGCCTCTTCAAATCCTAAACATAAGACGGAAGTATACAGCAGGTGGAAGAAGGAACATCTAACCTGGGAGGAATAAAGAGACACTGTTTGAGTATGCAGGGTGAGAAGGATGACACAGGCAACTACAGGCCAGTCAGCCTCACTTCGATCCCTGGGAATGTTATAGAGCAACTAATCCTGGAAACCATTTTCAGGCATATGAAGGACAAGAAAGTTGTCAGGAGTAGTCAGTGTGGATTTGCTAAGGCGAAGTCATGCTTTACCAACTTGATAGACTTCTATGAGGAAAGCTATGAGATGACTCAGAGAAACTGTGCAATGATGGATCTCAGGGTATGTGGTGTAGCTTTTGAGTCTAATTTCTGTGATATGGGAAATTCTGAGGATCTATTTCATAGCACAAACATTTTCTCTGTCCTTAAAAAACCACTGAGTTAATGCAAATTAAAATAAATATCAGAGCTTTGCTGTTACTCATCTTTGATGAATATTCACTTTTTTCTGCTCTATAATCTACCAATTTTAATCTTTTTTTTTCTTCTCCCCCTCCCTGTATTTTATTTTAAAAGTTATTATGAACATCATTGTTCATTATTATTGAACATCATTGTTATTTATCATCATACAGGCCTTTGACCAGACGAAGAAAACTGTCTTTGCCTGTAGTATCTAGACCAGATAACTATCAAAGAGTAGATACTGAAGATAAGGAGGTTACTTGTTTCATGTGGTATGCCTTGTGATCCCTCTTTAATGGATACACACACAGGTCACCTTGGAGAGCTAGTCAAAAGCAATGAATTTTGAGGAGGAATTTGGAGAACAGGAATAGGATCTGCAGGCAGTTTTGGTATGGGTATTTGGGGGATGAAATGTGTTAAGTATTTTGGTTTATTTTATGAGCAGTGCTAGGTGATCTGTTTAACGGAAAAGGCGGAGGGGGCAGAAATTCTTTATCACCTTTGTGTTTTCTTTAATTCTAGCTTGCAAACTTTCATGTAAGGCTTTATTTCAATAAATCAGTCACACACTAAATTGCTGACCAGAGAACATCAGAGACTGTGGAGACCTTTCTGTGTTTGAAAAATATGGAAAGAAGTGTTAAATTATTGCTGGAAGGAAACGAAGGAAATATAGAGCAAATGCAAGCTTAGTGCTAAATGTGAGATGTCAGGAGCTCAGATCTGAGCAATCAAAACAGTGAACTGAACTATGAGATTGAAGGAAAGAATTATATGATTGTATGAGGAAAATGCTGGTGGATGAAACATAAGGAGTTGATTGGAATATTAAGGTTTTTTGTTTTTTTTTTTTAGTGGCCTGATATTCAGAAGCAGAAATCAGAAAAGGAAAAAAAAAACAAACTTGCAAGGTTTAACTCTGTAAGCAAGATTTTGGGTGCTTTTGTGATTTTTTTTCACACTTGACAAATTAATTTTAAAATATAATAAAATAGTTAATGTTTAATTTAGTTTTGCATACACATTCAGGGCTATTGAATACTTATAAAAATTCAGTTATATTAAGATTTGATCCTTAATTTCATAGGGGAAGATGAAGCCACATGTAAAAATACTGTAGAAGCGTATGTTACCAATATTTTAACAAAGAATCTCACTAAAATATTTCTTGATAAAAACTCAAAGCTTCAATAATGGGCTATTTTCCACTTCAAAGTGCATCAAAAGTGGGTTTTGACGGGAAGCAAAATGGTAAAATAATAACGCATTAACTGAAAATATTTATTCTAATATTAAAAGAAAGAGAAAAAAAATCAGGTTCCAAATCAATAAAATGCAATTATCCAAAATGTGTAACATTTACACATAGGCATTTTCAGCTCTAAACTTCTAGGATACCTGTATCAGTGGTCTGCATTTTGTCTATATATTGTAGTTATACAATACAGGACTCATCTGAATGCACGCACATGTCTGTATCTCATCTAGACTCCCTAAACTCCCATTACAAACAATTGAGATATATAGGCATTTCTAGGGCATGGCTTATCTCATTTTAAAGTAGACTCCTAAAATAGGTCAGATTAATTGGGTCTTAAAATAATACTCACTTAAAAAGCCTTCCATCTTATTTCTGTTGAAACTCATAAATCTTTACTGATGCTGTTCATATCTTCAATCTTCCGTTCAATTTCTCTAAGTATACAATAAGTCTAATATAACCTTGTACCACTGGACTTAGGGGGAAGTAGGGATACAACATTATTTCTTGGCAATAGGTGGGTTTGATGCCAGGTGCCCACCAAAGCCATTCTATCACTCCCCTCCTCAGCTGGACAGAGGAGAGAAAATATAACGAAAGGCTCGAGGGTCAAGATAAGGACAGGGAGAGATCACTCACCAATTACTGTCACAGACAAAACAGACTCGACTCAGGAAAAAAATAATTTAATTCATAAACATTCAAACTAGAGTAGAGTAATGAGAAATAAAACCAAATCTTAAAACACCTTCCACCCACCCGTCCCTTCTTCCTGGGCTTAACTTCACTCCTGATTTCTCTACCTCCTCCTCCCCAGCGGCACAGGGGGACAGGGAATGGGAGTTGCAGTCTGTTCATCACATGTTGTCTCTGCTGCTCCTTCCTCCTCAGCAAGAGGACGCCTGTCCTGGTTTCAGCAGGGATAGAGTTAATTTTCTTTCTGACAGCTGGTGTAGTGCTGTGTTTTGGATTTAGGATGAGAATAATGTTGATAACACACTGGTGTTTTCAGTTGTTGCCAAGTAGTAAAGGACTTTTCAGTTTCTCATACTGCTCTGCTAACAAGAAGCTGGAAGAGGACACAGGACAGCTGACCCCAACTGACCAAAGGGATATTCCATATTATATGACATCATGTTCCGTTTATAACTGGGGGGTTGACTGAGAGGCATGAAAACTGGGGGCCTGGCGTGGTAGCTGGAGGTCTTGAGCAGCAGCCCAGGGTCATGTGCAGCAATGTTCAGAGTGATGGCATTTGTCTTCCCAAGTAACTGTCACATGTGATGGAGCCCTGCTTTCCTGGAGATGGCTGAACACCTGCCTGCCCACGGGAAGTGGTGAATGAATTTCTTGTCTCGTTTTGTTTGCGCATGTGAGCTGGGAGGCTGGACAGCTGGGGGTCTTGTGTAGCATTGACTTTGGGTGATAAGAAGTTGAACTGGTTATCACTTGTTTTGTATATTATTATTATTATTATTATTATTATTATTATTTTATTTTTGTGTTTGTCCTATTAAATTATTTTTATCTCAACCCACAAGTTCTCTCACTTTCACTCTTCCAATTCTCTCCCCTGTCCTGCTGGGGGAGAGGTGAGCGAGTGGCTACGTGGGGCTTAGTTGCCAGCCAGCACTAAACCACAATACCACTCGCACTCTTCCCTTGCTCCAGCGTGGGGTCCCTCCCACGGGAGACAATCCTCCACCAATTTCTCCAAAGTGAGTCCTTCCATGGGCTGCAGTTCTTCACCAACTGCTCCAGCTTGCGTCCCTTCCATGAGGTGCAGACCTTCAGGAACACATTACTCCAGCGTGACTCCCCCATGGGGTCACAAGTCCTGCCAGCAAACCTGCTCTGGCGTGGGCTCCTCTCCCTACAGGTCCTGCCAGGAGCCTGCATGGGCTTCCCACGGGGTCACAGCCTCCTTCAGGTGCCTTCACCTGCTCCAGCGTGGGGTCCTCCATGGGCTACAGGTGGGTATCTGCACCCCCATCATCCTCCATGGGCTACAGGGGGACAGCCTGCCTCACCATGGTCTTCTCCACAGGCTGCACGGGAATCTCTGCTCCAGCGCCTGCAGCACCTCTTCCCCCTCCTTCTTCACTGACCTTGGTGTCTGCAGAGTTGTTCCTCTCACATGTTTTCACTCTCTCTGGCTGCAATTGTTCTTGATGTTGCGCAGTGTTTTTTTTCCCCTTAACTATGTTACCCCAGAGGCGTTACCACTGTCGCTGATGGGCTTGGCCTTGACCAGCAGCGGGTCTGTCTTGGAGCCGGCTGACATTGGCTTTATTGGACATAGGGGAAGCTTCTAGCAGCTGCTCACAGAAGCCACCCCTGCAGCCCTATTATGAAAATATGGCCAAGCAAACCCAATGCATATATAGTACTTGATACAAAGTAGTATGTTTCAAAGTTTAAAAAAAAAAGTTTTTTCTTTTTTTAATGTGCCCCAGGTATGATGTATCTGTCAGAAGTGTTTTAATATCATTTAAGATGGAGATAGATCCATTAAAAAACCCAAACCAAACCAAACAAACACCAAACAGAAAAATCACTTTCTCCCTTCAAATTTGTGGGTGTAGTTATAAATTACTTGTAGCCTAATAATACTATATGCTCCATCTAACTATTGGATTATTTTTAAGCTACCCTAATTTGCCTTTAGCAATCGGAAAAGTTTATCAGAAATTAACATTTATGTAGTCAGTGTTTCACATAGGAAAGCATGTACCATTTAAGAAAAGTGACATGCTTCTGCCTTACCCACTGTGGCGATGGTATCTGATTTCACATAACAGTACACACACTATTCAGAATATATTAAACAAAACCCCCTGTAGTTGTCTTTTATACATGGGTTTTCACAAGAGTTAAATGAAAGTAAGTCTACTTTCCTAACTTTAGTCAATTTTTCTTTCACCTTCTTTTTGGATTGCGAAGTACCTTAAAAACTTTATCCATAGTTTATCCATCAAAGGTTTTTAAAACTTTGTAATGGAGCCTTAGTTCCTTACTGGTTCAGGTATTCTGGACTCGCTGTTCCAAGTCATGTGCTGAATTTTTCATCTGATATTGTTCAGATTAGTTAGAAGAAGTGTAAAAACAGAATCCGGCAAAGAGTTCTTCATTGCTTATGTTTCTGAGGACAGTCCTGATCTGTGTTTGTTTTAGTAAGCTCATGCTATATTTCACTCATTGAGATTTTACCTCATGCAATGCTTTCAATGTCAATATGCAAACAATGATCACATTTGATTGAAACATTTGCCTCTGACGGACTGTGTCACAGTTCACTGAAAAATCATCCATGAGTCTAGATCTCTCTTCATTTCAGTTTGACATTAGAAATAATTGACAGTTAAGTTAGGTTCAACCAAAGTAGGGGTGGATAACTCCAGAGCACTATACTAATCATTCCACACTTCTTAGCATTGCTCTGAGGAGGCAAGCAAAACTAGAACAGACAAAGACATGTCATACAATATCAGAATAAGAAATGAAAAAAAGAGACTACAGAAATTCTCAGTAACAACAGTGTTACTATAGTAGCATGATAAAATAATAAGAATAAAAAATCAAAGTTACAATCCTTGGGGAAATTCTGAAGCAAGAAGAAATTTCTTCAAAGTCTCATATGGATCTCAAAGACATTACAGAAATAAGAATGGAAGGCTACCTATACTAAATAGTTATATGCAAAACTAAAAATGAGGAGTGGAGGGAAGTCTGATTAGTTCCCTATCTTTTAAAATGTTTCATTAATATCGTTTTTTCTGCAGAAGTAGTTAAAATTAAAAAAAAAATATTGTGTGTATATATTTAAATCCTCTGAGGTTTGTTTTGTTTCATTCTATCCTCATGCTATTCTTTATTAAGAGTAGTATAAGTCCTTATCATTTATTACATAATAACAATAATTATTTTAGCTAATGATTTTATCTAGATTTGGTATAATATCTTGTTAATGCTTTAAGATTACACAATTGTCCTCTTACTGCAGGAAAATATATGCATTCCCGTATTAAATAATTTATAGACACTGTGCTTTAAAGTGCCATCAAATATCCTGTGGCAAATTTCTCTGGGAGTCATGATCTGCCTCTTACTTTCCCACTGTTTCATGGAGGTAATGGCCAGGAGCAGATCTAAGGTTGAAGCAGTGTGTTTTCTTTGGCATGGCAATATGGTTCCACTGACCAAGAAACACAGAAAGATATAGAATATTTTCAAATTATTTAATTGAATTAAGGAAGTACTGAGATGGTTATGAGAGGTATTCGTCAGATAGCAAGAACAAATGCTAAGGGTGCCCATTGACTGCGAATCTGAACAAGTTTGACTACTCTATTTGAGAATATGTCCTGTTATGGGAAGAATTGTATCTCTTTCTTTGAGTGGTAAAATATTTGCTTTCACAAGCCAGAGTATTACTTTTATGTAGCAGAACAAGAACTTTTTTCATCTGTTAAGTTCTTCTTAGATGGCCTAATATGTTTGCATACATAAATATTTTTATTTATTAAAAAAAAAAAAATATTTTATTCATAAAATGTCCTAAAATATCAATTAATGAAACATGGGGGGAAAAGCTAGTGCTAGTTATGAGAGGGTTCCTGAAGAACCACATTAATTCATGTATCAGAAAGAAAGAATTTTTTAGATAGCATTCTTATTCTCTATGATTGCAACATCTATGTCAAAGAATAGCTGTTGTGTATCATGCAGATGTCATCTCAAATACAGATTGCACACAAAAACCCCTAACACACACACCCACCCACACCCCCCCCCCCCCCCAATTACGGGTGAAAAGTCAAGTATTTCAACATTAGGAGAGGACAGAAATAAATTTTCTATGCAAAGCTGAGTTTCGTTTTCCTCTGCCTATTTCAGCCTATGTGCAGTAGTCTTCTATGGGTTTTGTGCAATTTTTCCAGAAAAGATACATATACAATGATCTGAACAGATAGTTCCCCCCCAAGCTGCAAAATATTTTTCTGTTGTCACATTGCTTGGTACATGGCTCCAAGCCAATTCTTTCTCTTCTCCCCTTTCCCTTTCCCTTTCCTTTCCCTCACTGAGCTTATAGTAAGATCGTTTTTTTTTTACTGAGTACTTATAAATTAACTAGTCTTCAGGTTATGAACTGGAATTAATTTGCATAATTATGGTGCTTCTTCTTATATCTGAATTTAGTTAATTTCAGTAGAAGAACTAATTTCTACATACCTTTAGACCTACAAAACAAACTGAGAAAAATTTTGCTTGTGTGGGGTTTTTTTGTTTTGTTTTGTTTTACAGAGGGTTGATTTTTTTTTGTCATCATCATAAATTGGATAAATATGCCTTAGAAATGTCTGTGTCTCTCTGTTTGCTATGGAAGGTCCCAAAATAAGTGAGTCTCACTGTTAATACACAGAAAATTTAATTATGTGGTTTGTCTTCAACAAGAGTGAGCCCTGAATCTCTTTGTCATCCTGGGTAAATTTCTTGTTAGTTATTTTCTCTAAGCAGTCCTTTTAACTCCAACACTCCTGTCATGAAGGTTTTTTTTAACAGGCATTATTGGTACTTATATCCAGAAGTTTCAGATTCAACAGTTTTGTATTTTTCCACGAAAAAATGAAATCCCCAGAAAATCCCATATTTTTCTTAGCACTGTTTCTGTGTGTATGTGTATTTCCATAAATACATGCTATTATGAATTTTGGCTCAAAACAGGTAAGAATAAAGAAATGTACTGTGACTTGTAACAAAATCTAATAGGGTGTAAACCGGACATACATTCCTGCAGGCTTTTTTTCCAATCTCATTCTCCAGTTTCATTTTTCATTTCTTGACATCAAGGAGTTGTCAACTTTTGAAGTGATCATTTACCATGATTTATCACTAACTATAAAGCACAGTGTTTTAAGTTTACTTGATTTCTGTTTAAAAGACAAAAATGAGGTAACAACTTTATTGCATCTGTGGAAAACAGATTCTTCTTGGTGATAAGCATTAACTTCTGTCACAAGTTTCATTCATCATGACACTTTGAAACCCTACAATTACAAGTAAGTTTTGATAATGTACTATTAGATTAATTAGATAATGTCACCTAGTCCAGAGTAAATATTCCTGTAGTCTTTATTTGAAATAAATTATTTCAAACACCACTTTTCATTTATTTCCTACTATTTTGTAAAGATATAGAACCTTAATAGACTCTCTATACAGCTGAGTTGCCTTTCATTTTGGAAGTGTATAATAAAGTGGAAGCATTTTGTTCTCATCAGTTAAAACAATCTTTACCATTTTATTTATAACTTGGCTTTTAAAACACTGACAGGATACCGGACAACATTTATAAAACATGTCTGGAAGCAATATATTTGCTGTCCTTAACTGAAATCCATTCACCTTGAAAGTATGAGCTCATGAAGGATAAATGACCCAGAAGATAAGATCATTCCTATTAGGAAAGAAAGTAACTGGACTCACAAAGATTTAAATTAAAGTGAAAGCATATTTATTGTCTTAACTCATCCAAGTAAATGTAAAAATCTAATGATTTGTCTCCTCTGTGTATGTGCTTACATGCAACCAACTTACATTTTATGGTTATTTTTTTGTTAATGTTTAACTCTTATTTATTCCTTACTGCACAAATATAAGATTCTACTTTTCGCTATACAGAGTCAGTTTTTACGAAAACTGAAAAGGAGTTATGTGCATAAATTTAAACGAGATAATTTGACCTCCAAAGGGTTTTTGCATTTTTTTTTTACTAGTTGCTTGCTAGTTCAGTACAGCAAAGAACATCTTTCCTTCTCCTAGTAAGTTTCCACTTTCCAGGAAAGATATGGGTAAATAGTTTCTCCTCTCTATCAGCTGCACATGTATAATGAATTTCTCTTCACGTGTCACTTGAATCTTTGTTGTGTCCCTTTTATTCCTCTCTTTAAATGCTCACCTTATTTATCTTCTGTCTTCACTCTTTTCTATGTATTTCTTATTTTTCTTCTGACTTTTCATTTTTCTTTTGGCTTATAATTTATTCTTACCATTACTCTTTTTTTTTTTTTTTTTTGTGCAAATTATCCAAGTCTTACAACTCCCTTAAAGATCTTTTCCTCCTTCCATACACCCACAACACCTGGCTAAAATCCTGCCCATTTCTAGTCCATTTTGAGTCCTCTTTTTTACTCCTACGTCCTCTATAAATTGAGGAGTTACTAAGAGAATTTTTAGCTTGTTGACGAAGTTCAATGAATGGAAGCTTGTAAGCAAATGCATATAATGACCCACTTCCTCAGCAAAAAGTTCACAAACTAAATTATTAACCTGAAGACAGATCATTCCTATCGTGTGGGGTATATATTCCCTATTTCTCATTTTCAGAGACCTGGATTTGTCTTTGAGTTGTTCATATCCTAGGAGGAGCAGTGGCATATTTTCACATTGTTTCTAATACCCAGAGCTGCTACTGCCACTCTGCCATAAGTTAGGTCTCTAGCCTGAACTGCTCATGTAGACTCTTTGTAACTAGTTACCCCATCAGAGGATTACTCAGAGCTGAGACCCTTTCTCAAAGGAGAAACTGTCAACCTCTGAGTGCCTACCTTTCTTGTCTGCGTAGAAAGGCAAACTAGACGGCTAGCTGATTAGAGTAACTGGTTTTCATGATTAGTGTTATGTTCCTTATGTCCCTTCCCTGCACAAGTATTAATGAAAAGAAGAGAAAGAAAAAGAAAAAGAAAAAGAGAAAAATAAAAATAAAAAGAGAAAAAGAAAAAGAAAAAGAAAAAGAAAAAGAAAAAGAAAAAGAAAAAGAAAAAGAAAAAGAAAAAGAAAAAGAAAAAGAAAAAGAAAAAGAAAAAGAAAAAGAAAAAGAAAAAGAAAAAGAAAAGAAGAAAGCAAAGTAAGCAGCAATATTGAAGCGTAGCTTATAAAATCTCAGACTGACAATGCAATGAAACTGATGAAAAAGCATTCAGGCACAAAGGTCCTCTGACATAGTGTAGTCACATCCCTTATTTCCTTAGCTCCCACCTTGATTTCACTCAGCCAAATCCATACCCTGTTTTGATAAGCAATTTTCTGTCATCATTTCATGAATGAGCCAGCAGAATGACATTTGTAAATAAATATTTTATTTATAAATTGATTACTCTACAGGTGTAGACGCCATCATGGAGATTGCCATCCTTCTTCCTTGATCAATCAAAACATTCTTAATGAGCTACTAATGTTCTCTCCAATTATCATATTCATGTGAACCACTTAAGCAGACTGCACACACTCGATTAACACAGCATAGTGAAGAAGTCTGTTCAAAGCTCACAGTTATAGGGAACAATATTTGCTTTGCAGATCACTGACCCAACAACTGTCAACATCAATCAGACTGTTTAGCTACAATTGTGTAACTGAGAAAAAGTAGGAGCCTGATTCTGATCTGACAGCACCTCCTATATATCCAAGTGCTGAAGAGGAGCTCTGATAGGACTAAGCAGCTGCTATCTAGAATTCTAGATGCATTTTCAGGCATCTTGAGGCAGGAAGGAGTAAGTAGCCACAATATTTTATGCTTTAAGTCCTTCTCCAGAACTGAAAGAAAATATCAAAGGATTCTTTTCTTTCTGGCCAGGTTTATGTCTGACCTCACTATGTCCATGTGTGATCTCTGTAGGGCATGCTGACATATTTGTAAGGCAATAAAATATGCTGCAGTATGTCTGTGGTTCTCTATTGGGTGCTCTTTTTGTTCTTTTTTTTTTTTTTTTTCCCCTTTTTTTTCCCCATTCTGCTCTGTCTGAAGTATGCCTAGTTCTCAAACAGTTTCCACTCAGGGGGTGAATGTGATGTGAATAAAACAGGATACAGATGGAATGGCTTGCATGGGCTAAGAGTAATTCCACAGCAATTGTCCAGCAAGGAAAGCTTACCTTTCACAGTGCACTTTTAAGGACTGAACAGATTAGCATGGGCAAGTGCAAGGCTGTGGGATGGGATATTTCACCCCTGCAAATAAAAGACAAATTTGAATGCACATACATGAGATTTTGGTACAATGTAAGTGTTGTCATTCAGATGTGGATATTTTATACAGAGCGGCCAACCCTGGACTCCCTGAACAATGAAGGTACACCCAGCTTTTTATTTTCAGTCTTAAATTCCTGATATCATTTTTCCTGTTATGTGAGATTTCTCCCATTGTCTGAATGCCATGTGAATGTCATTGCTTTGATTCAGCCCTGCCCTAAATCTTTATCTAGCCCTTCATCCTCTCTGATCTTTCATTCTATTTTGTGATTTGACTGTTTCATTATATCTCATTGTCATTATAAGTATTTTCTCCACTGAAGTCCAAAATTCCTTCATTTTACAATACAAAATTGAAGATTTTTATATTCTCCCAGACGGAAATAAGAGATGATAACATCAGTCTCACCTTATAACCCCGTTTCCCATGCTCTTCACTCACTTCAAAGTCAGCTCACAGAGTTTAGAAAGACCTCCAAACTGTCCCTGAGACTTTTCCAAACAAATGCTTATACATTCAACTCATTTCCTGCCTGCCTATACTAAATATTTAAATAAATTTAATATCAAAGGGGAAGAAAAAGCACAGGAGACTATTTATTCAAATATATATACAATTCAAATATATATACATATATATACACACAGAAATGAAATATCTAGATAAGATTTATGAATAATGGGGTTTAGTACCCGGTGGGGTTTTTTTGTTGTTGTCTGGTTGGTTAGATTTTTTTTTAACAGTAAAATCTCAGTTCAGTAAGGACTTAAATTAGCTACATTACTGCATGTACATGGATTTTGCCACTCGACCCCTCCGTTATGAGTGTTACAGCACTATAAGGCTGACATGGAGAGAGTGAATTAATGGGACATCAAATGAAACTAGGAGGAAACAAACTCAAAGCAAGCAAAGAGAGTAGTTCCTTACCCAGTAGACAGTTAAAAGACTGACAGTCCCAGCCAAAGGACACTTCAGATGCTGAGCATTTAACAAGGGTTCAGAAGAGACCACATGAGATCATCGAAATGCAATCTACGAGGACTCTTACTGGTAGCTAAATTCATAACAACTTTGACTGCCTCAGGAAGTATATGAACTGCAAATGTCTGGAGGACAGTAGACTGAGTTCTTTAAATAAGGATTATCTATGATACAGTCTAGGTATTTGCCTGATCATAGTGAAAATCAAGACACTACCACAGATGATTAGATCTGACACCACATGACTACTGTTAGACAAGACAGCAAAACTGCCATCTTCTCTATAAGCAGATATATAAGGAGTTTAATCCAAAAGTATGAAGTTAGTGAAAAAAGACAGGAAAACACTTTAAAACTCATAAAAAGGACTGTGAAGGGATGGAATGTAACAGTATTTCCTGGATGAGATGTTATTTCACATCGATAGGACCAGAGGATTTATATTAGATTCATGAAAAGTTTGTGGTAGAATACTTGTAGGTAACTAAGCTTATCTTGTAATTTTCCTACTTCAGTTCTTTTTCTTCTGTCTGATGGGGCAAATATTATTTTCTATTATTCTAGTTTATCAGTACTGCAGAGGAGCAGGATTTAATTGTTGTTGTTTCTTGAGATACCTGATCTTCCTTTTATTTAGAATCCTATTTGTTTATTTTTAAATAACACACATTTAATCAAATTAGATTGGTGGTTCCCCAAAGAAAAACAGATAGGCTTTGTTAGGTTATGCGATAAAGCTCATCTGAAGACTCACGAAAGAGCTCAGAGAGACAATGTGGGGAGTGGGGGAGCCCAAATAGCACCCTGGCAGGCTAATCCCAGACCCATCACAGCGGTCACCAGGCCCTCAGATGCCCATCTCCATGAGCCCAGAGGAGCACAGGGTGAACAATGGCAGGCAGAAACTCAAAATAAGGACTCCCAAGGAACCAACACCTTGTCTAGGCAACTTCCAGGTGGCTCAGAGATATCAGCCCTATGATCCAGGTGTGAAACCCATCAAGATAGTCAACAAGACCAGCTCTCCAGGTCACTTTGCAGACTGAATCATAGAATGAATCATAGAATCATAGAATGGTTTGGGTTGGAAGGGACCTCAAAGATCATCTAGTTCCAACCCCCCTGCCATGGGCAGGGACACCCTCCACTAGACCACGTTGCCCAAAGCCTCATCCAACCTGGTCTTGAACACTTCCAGGGATGGGGCATCCACAACCTCTCTGGGCAACCCGCTCCAGTACCTCACCACCCTCACAGGAAAGAATTTCTTCCTAATATCTCATCTAAATCGACCCTCCTTCAGCTTAAACCCATTACCCCTTGTCCTGTCACTACACTCCCTCGTAAACAGTCCCTCACCATCTTTCCTGTAGGCCCCTTCAGGTACTGGAAAGCCGCAATTAGATCTCCCTGGAGCCTTCTCTTCTCCAGGCTGAACAATCCCAACTCTCGCAGCCTGTCCTCATAGGAGAGGTGCTCCAGCCCTCTGATCATCCACATGGCCCTCCTCTGGACTCGCTCCAACAGCTCCATGTCTCTCCTGTACTGGGGCCCCCAGAGCTGGACGCAGTACTCCAGGTGGGGTCTCACAAGAGCCGAGTAGAGGGGCAGGATCACCTCCCTCGACCTGCTGGTCATGCTGGTTTTGATGCAGCCCAGGACACGGTTGGCTTTCTGGGCTGCAAGCGCACACTGCTGGCTCATGTTGAGCTTCTCATCAATCAATACCCCCAAGTCCTTCTCCTCAGGGCTGCTTTCAATCCATTCCTTGCCCAGCCTGTAGTTGTGCTTGGGATTGCGCCGATCCACGTGCAGGACCTTGCACTTGGCCTTGTTGAACTTCATGCGGTTCGCATGGGCCCCTGTCAAGGTCCCTCTGGATGACATCCCTTCCCTCCAGTGCATCGACCACACCACACAGCTTGGTGTTGTCAGCAAACTTGCTGAGGGTGCTGAGGGTGAGGGGCGTTACTGCCCAGGCATCTGGACTAATTACGGGATACAGGGGAAGAGCAGTTCAGGATTGCACAGAATTTGTTATGAGATGCTTAGGGGAGCAACCAAAGTTGGGAAAAGGGAGGAGGTTAGGGAATTTTGGAAGGATCAACTGTGGGAAAATAGAGCGGTAAGGGAATAAAAAGGTCAAGTCACATGTAAATATTTTGCTGATCAGTATGCTTGTCTGGTGATGCTCTGCACCTGTTCAGTGCAGTCTGTCTTGTGTTCTTATTAAATTCTTTTCTAACTCTTCCCTGGGTAAAGGCTGTCTATCCTTTGCGTGCATGTGTGCATGAGGGAGCGAGTGCAGCAGCTGGAGTCAGGCCATGGGTTAGAGGACCCATGTATCACTGGAGTGAGTGCAGGTGTGCGAGTGAGTGTGATGATTAGCGAAGATCAAGCTGGACTAGCTGGTGAATGGACAAAATGGCCTAGGAGTTAGGGCTAGAGTGGGTCTCCAAGGGCTGCCTCTGGGTGTGAAAGTATCTGTGTGTCTCTATGGTTGAGAGCAGAGGGGTGTCAGCTATGGGGTCAGAGGGGTCCTGGCCAGATCTGTGAGTGGGTAAGTAGGCTACAAATAAATGTAAGAATCCATTAATACACATCTTTCAGCAGAAAAAGCATATGACATTCAAAACCCTCTCAAAACAAATAGGAAAAATAATAAAAAATTATTATGTAGACCCACAGCAGTAGCAATATAAGCATCACTTTCAAGCACCTTTATGATCCATTTGAGATGAATTTGAAAGACCTCACAGGATCAAACCTTACTTAAATACAGTCATCGGCTTGTTTACTAGCTCCTGTACATATGATTTGGCAAGAAGTAAGAATAGTCTTAAGGCTTTTCTGGAATTTCAAGAGTTTGAACAGGTCAGGAATAGGCAAGATAATCTGTATAGCTGTTCACTAAAGCTGAAACCTCTTGCAAGCCAGACACGATACTTTGGAAAATGCTCTCCCAATTTATCCAGAAAAGATGACATGAATTGACTTAAGGATCAATACATCACGGTACTGATTGACTCTCAGGAAAAATAAAATTACAGTAGTTATCACAAGCTTCATGGATTTTGCTCATGAGTATTCAGTCAGCTTCTCTGAGGAGTTCCACATTATTCAAAGCATAAACACTTGCAGAAGTTGCATTTAATTATCATGTACATTAATGTAAAATGAAATACCAAAACTGATAGTTATAACCCATGTTTCATTGCTGAAGTGATGCTTTCCTGTTGAGCCAACAGTCACTTCTTATTTTATACTGAACATGTTAACTTTACACAAAGTAATAAATGATCTCAGTGATTTCTCTAAAAGCTTAAGGAGTATCCTCTGAATAGGTGGTCTACTTACAGTTAAATACATGGGTACTAACTGAAGTTAAACTGTTATTTATATAAACTATTTATATTTTGAATGGAAACAACAAAAATGCATATATACAGAAATCAGAGCACTACACTGCAAATGCAAAACAGAAGGACCTTAGGTTACATTCAGAGGAGTACGGTCCCAGAGAGCTAATTTCATAGTTGTACAAACTATTAAATAAATAAATAAATAAACAAACAAATCTGTATGATAATTTTAGGAAGATACTGATTTTTTACAGTTTAGTCTGGATTTTAGTAGAACAGAACAGGCAATTTTACTAAAACAGTAACATGAAAATTCTTCTCAGTCATAAAACTCAGTTGAATGGTTTCACAAAGGTAAAATTGTCCAATTCAACTTTGTTTCCACTAAAGAGACAAAAATAATAAACAAACAAACAGAACCCCCCCCCCCCCACACACACACACTCAAAGAAACAAATATCCAAACAAATCTCTCCAAGATTATAACATAAGCAAATAATCACAGAAAATATCCTCGTTGCAGCTGGGCAGAGTTGGTATGCATGATACACATGATGCTTCATATATTATTACAATACATTCTTCTTTTGCAGTGGCCTTTTATGACTAATGTGTGAATTTGGTTTTATACAGTATAGCTATACAACTTTTTGTCATATAAGAAATGCAGAGATGGAGTAAAAATGCTACTAATCCTTAGACAAGTAAAAGAGGAACATTGTGTAAATGTCTGAAATGTAATAATATAGATTACACCTAGACTATAATTGTATTATAGCATTTTTTTTTTAATGGAAAAGACAATTGCCATCACTATCATAATAGAACATCTTTCTTGCAGGGTCTATTTTTCTGCTTTGAGAGGACAGAAGGTCTAGAATTGGACTTACACTTTAGCTCACAGGAAGAGCTGGAAAGTTAGCAAATTACACCTTTCAAAACCAGCAGATAACCTGATCTACAGTTTATTAAGCTAAATACTGGCAGTGTTATATGCTATCTCAGTTGAGGTACAATTTATTATGAGATGGATAAGCACAGTAGATAATAAAACTAAAGATGTAAACCTTGAAACAACTATTATGCTGCAGAGAAATATCTTGGCAGGTGATATTAATCATTTATAGAGGATAGCATAATAATTTTTGTTCAGGATTAGAGTCAGTATGAAATACTTCATCAGTGGTAAAAGAACAAGAAAAATATGATACTGCCTACGTACAGTGCAAAAAAAGCTCCTGGAAACGTCAATATTTAATTAATAATTATTTTAAATAATTTTTAAGTGTAGAGTTGAAAAGATCTTGTCATCTTGTGATAAAAGAGAGCTCACAAGGTATGAATACTGTGGAAAATGTCATGCACACTCCAGAACATAGTGCTGGGAAGGGCAATCAGGCAAAAGGGTTGGAACCTAGAAAGCTTAAGTGCAGGAGGTGTATACAGAGGGGACACAGAACAGACTGGAATAAGTCACAAAACCATTGAAATGACATATATGTAAACCAATTATCTCAGCAGGACAATACTGCATCGGCAGTTGTGTAACTATTTCTTTGCCTTAAATGCTCATTACTCAATCTGCACTGCATATGTACACAAGTGAATGGGGTAAGGAATAGGGGAAACATTTATAATCTCAAATCACATAAATTCATTTTTTGATCTAAGGTAATACATCCTCTTCCTAGTCACAGAATTGAAAAATATGTTTAGAGTTTCCAAACAAAGACCTCAGAGTTTTCAGATAAAACTCACTGTAAATCTTATCCATCATGTGATGAAGTAATACTATGCCCACTACATTCACTGTGAATTATAGAAAGCTGCAAAAACATCTTTAGAAGTTTTCATGTTGTTTGCATCTTCATTTACTGTGATACGTATGAAATTATCTTGGAAGTATATCAGAGGAATTAGGTAACTACGAGTCAAAGCTCATCTGGATGTCCTGGACAATTCAGAGAGAAAGTGCCCAAGTTTCTAAATGAAATAATTGCCAGGGTCCATGCATGTGCATCCACTATCATCCTTTCACTTGATGAAGAGAACAGAGATAGATACAAAATATTTTCAGAACAATTCACGGATTGACTGTGTTGCAGCATCATCTGGTTTATAGATGTCTTTGCTAGCTTCAAAGCGTGTATATTTTTGTTGTCGTGTTACAAAGAGGATATATGCTATTTGTGGACAGAATTTGTTTTGGACAGAAGGAGAACACCTGCAAAAACAACACTAAGAAGAGATGAGTATTTCATAAAGAAAGCAAGATGTTAATCTGTAAGTCAGTAGTAACAAAGATCTGCTCATCTCATTATGCTGCAAAACATGAGAAAAGTTAAGCAGATATAAATTTCTATAGCTGTATCAACTTCAGAGTATTTTTTGTGAGACAAAAATCTAGTCTACTCATTATATAGTTTTTACAATTGCTATATGTGAACTACATCTTCCAAATATATATCCAGATTATTTCCTGTCCTGGAAAACGTATTTTAACATCCTCTGTGGAATCGTACTTCTGAATTGGACTTCAAAGTTGGACATTAAAAAATCAAACAATGTAGAATCATAATGAGCATGAATCAAATCTGTTTATGTGCAGTACTGGTGTTTTGGTTTTAAGTAACTTTTGTTAAGTCCCATTGATCTAAGTTATTACTAGCTTTTAATATTGAGGAATGAGCAATGTGCAAGAAAAGGAAGAAAAAATACAGATTTATGGTTGTTTTCCACGGAGGCTAAATTTCTGTGTGAAGATTAAAAGCACAGAAAATGAGCATGGGAGCCAGAAATAGCACGAAATGAGAGAAAAATAAGAAAACAGATTAATCAGGCAATTAACAGTATTTTATATCTGTAAGCAGACATAATGTCATTTAAGATTAAGGAAATAAGTAAACACATATATGAAGGCTATAATCATAGCATTTTGCCTTCCAGCAAACCTTGCAAATGTTTTTGCATTTAATGATATGCAGTATGACATCCTAGAAAAAGGAAAAGTGAATAGCCAAACTTCTCTATTGCCATATCAGTGTCCTACACCAAGGAGAAGTCATTTGAACTGTAAGTAGACTAAAACTGGATTTTTTTCCCCTTTGTGGCACAATGTTTCTGCCTGAAAATGAGAGGAAATACTTTGTTTTTATTTGATGCAGTTACTGCAAAGGTAAAGAGATGAAGGGCTTAATAGCACTAATGGCAGTGAATCTATACCAGGGCATTTTGGTTTGCAATCTACAGGAGGCTAAAATAGAGGTCTATAAAATTCTGAGTGTCATGGAGAATGTTGTTTACTCTCTTTCCTAGTGAAAGATCTATGGTGCCAGGTTAAGAACAAATAAAAGGAAATACTTCTTCACACAAAACACAGCTCAGCTATTGAACTGTTTGCTACAGGACATTTTGAGTGCTGTAAGTTTATGTGTGTTCAAAAGAAGATTTGGACAGATTTTAAAAGAAAAATGCTTTGAGGTCTATTAAATAGAAAGAAATCACCTCTGGGTCAGGAAGATCTTGAGTCACAAATCATTATACACTGGAAAAATGTAAGCATCTAGGAAAACATCATTATGTGTGTCCTGTTCTTACACTCTTTCCTAAGCATCTGCATTGCTCCTGTCAGAAGCTGCACAAGGAATTGGGAGGATCTTAGTACTGACTTTCTATGTCATTCCTTGGCTATATTCTTAAACATGCCTTTTGTAAATGGGAACCTAATATGTGTGTGGAGACTTGTGTCATGGTTTAACCCCATCCTGATGGGGGGGAGAATTGGAAGAGTTAAAGTGAGAAAACTCGTGGGTTGAGATAAAGACGGTTTAATAGGTAAAGCAAAAGCCACGCGCACAAGCAAAGCAAAGCAAGGAATTCATTCACCACTTCCCATGGGCAGGCAGGTGTTCAGCCATCTCCAGGAAAGCAGGGCTCTGTCACGCGTAATGGTTACTTGGGAAGACAAACGCCATTGCTCCGAACGCCACCACCCCGCCCCCCCCTCTCTTCCTCCAAGCTCCTTATAAACTGAGCATGACGTCATATAGTATGGAATATCCCTTTGGTCAGTTTGGGTCACCTGTCCTGTGTCCCCTCCCAACTCCTTGTCCACCCCCAGCCATCCCGCTGGCAGGGCAGTGCGAGAAGCAGAAAAGGTCTTGGCCCCGTGTAAACACTGCTCAACAACAAGTCCATAGAACAAAAACATCTCTATATTATCAATGCTGTCTCCAGCACAAATCCAAAACGTATCCCCACACTAGCTACTATGAAGAAAATCAGTCCTCTCAGCTGAAACCAGGACAACTTGCAAAGGGATTAAACTCCAAGTCAAGAGCTCTTAAACAGACAATAATGAAAACAACAATATAATAGTAAATAATGTATTTTTCAACATTTATTCAAGCCAAACCAACACCAAAGCTCTGTCTTAATCATTTTGTACTTGATGCAAATGTACTTTGAGTTCAGGACTCCCAGTAATGCTAAGTCTTCCTCCTCTTGTCAACCTCCCAAAGAGCAAAGTTTTTCTGTTTTGAGGTCAGTTAAGTTTGTAAAATTGTTTGAGTGTATAATCATATATTTATGTATTTGAAATATAAATGTTGAAACTGAAATATCAACACAGGTATAGCTGACAGCTTCATCTAAAATTTTTTTTTTTTTTCTTAAATAATTCTGAAGGAAAAATGGAAAGATACATTGCCATAATCAATTTCATGATGCTGCTGCTACTCACGGTCAATTTATTTTATGATAATGTGATGAGGAAGGCTTAATTTTATATATTTAGTTGCTGAGCTTGGAAATGTTACAAGGGCAATTAGTAATCTTATGACAAAACTAATTTTTGTTTGGTTAATATTGTTATCAGATCTTTGTTTTCCAGCTCAGTTGAGAAAAAAAAAAAAAAAAAAAAATTAGTTCTCCATGGGCTAGTAAAATTCACATGCCAGGATTTTAATACCAAATGTGCCTGAATTCAGAATATAAATGACTCATTAGTTTGAAATAGTTTAACACTGTCAAGTGTATTGAACAGAACATTGAAAGTATAAAAATACAATTGCTGAAGTCCTTTTATGGATCCTTGAACTGATGATCACATATGGACCACTGACAGGGATTATTTTATATTTGCCCTGAGATCTCAGAGCATGCATGATTTTGCTTGGTTGTGACTATGCTGTTATTTCCAATGAAAATGGAAATAAGGGCTTGTTAAGCCATGACCTCGCTGTAAGATTCACAGTTAGTATTACATTCAAACCCTGTATTCTGCAGCCATGGCAATATTTTAGAAGCACCAAAATGCTACGGTGCTGAAGTTAGATGTTGAACTTTTATGTGGCTTACTATAAAGGAACAATGAATTTAATATGATTTAAAAGAAATACCTACCTATTTTTGGAACTATAATATTTTTGTCTTTATTAATCTAAAAATAAAACTGTAAGCTTAAGATTGAGTAATAAAAATCAGTAAAGCTGGTAAAAAATTTAGAATTTACTCTTTGTATATTTCACAGAAAAGTACTGCAGCTTCATTTTTTTCCAGGTAGTTACTTTTCTAATATTCAGTTCTGCTGAATTCTTTTCTTTAGACCAATTTGCTCAATATTTATTTCAGATCATCAATACAGCTCTGTACTGGTTTTGCCTGGTATAAAGTTAATGTTCTTCATAGTAGCTCACACCTGGTGTTATGTTTTGGATTTGTAGCCATCCATTGTGATCCTCCAGTCACGTGGGCTTTCCCACCAGTTTCTGTGATTCCTGTGACATCATAACTCTCAGACTGGTCACAGAACTCCAGCTCATCTTGTTGCCTAGACCTTGTGCATTGATCTATATGCATTTGAGGTAGCTTAGGGTTCTTGCCTTTAGAAGGAGTTGGAGACCATTCCTCACTACTTGGGTACATATGCTCATCTACCCCATTGCTTATGAATACACAGGTGTCACAGCTTTGGGCCCTACCTCCCAAATTTGTTAGTTTAAAGCACAATTCATTAAGTCAGCCAATCTGCTAGCAAAGATTCTCCTGCTTCTTCTAGACAGGTGGATCCAATCTCTCCCCAGTAGGCAGTATTAAGGAATTCGTGATTGTAGAAACCAAAGCCCTAATGACACTACCAGTCACAAAGCCAGGTACTACTCTCCATGATGCATTGACTTCTGCCTACATCCCTGTCTCTGACTGGCAAGAAAGAGAATTAAAAGTTTTAAATATTCTGTTAATTTTAGCTGGATTTTTTTTTTTTTTTTTAATTTCCTCCCTCTGAATTCACTTTCAATTATCCATTACTCTCTGTGGCTGATATTATGACATATATAGAACCACACTGTATCTAAACATTAGTGATGAAAAGATGTCCTTTTCCAGAATTCAACATTCAAAACACATTGCTCATCTTTCATGATTTGAACACTTTATGTCTGAACTTAAAAACTCTAAAACAAACAGAAAGATGTAACAAAAGGGAATTTTCTTTCATAGAAAACATAAGGACGTTCTGGTTTGATTCTGTACTTTAATGAAACCATGTTTCAAAATCTTCAGATTGATCTTTTTTTCAGCTTTACTCAATAAAAGATGAATGCAATATAATCATAATGGAATTGTGGTCTCATGGTCAAGATTAATTTTGCCCAGCAGCTACCTAATGTCCTTACCATCAGAGTCTTGTGTGATGGAAATCAGTAAATTTTCATCAGTACAGATACAGGAGTAATTTACAACAAGCAAGAATCTACACCTACAAGTCTCTTCTTTGAGTAGAAAAGATAACCTTTCAGCCATTTAAGTAATTAGCCTAATTCTTCATACACAATAGTTCCATTTTACAAAAATTCATGAAAAAACTGTTAGGCCAGCATAGCTCCTGTAGATTTTCCTTAATGAATAGAGCCTCAAGCGCTATAGTTAAGACCTTAGTTAATTAAACATTAATCTCTTCATTTACTGTATATGTAACTTAATTACAGAACTAGTTTTAGAATAATTTATCATTTATGGAATATGAAATAAAAATAAATCTGTTTAATCATACTTTAATCAAACAAGCAATTCATCAATTAATTCAGCATATCACACCTACTCCATAGCTCTCTAATTAAGACTTTAAAATTTGCAGTTCAGAGTAAAATAACAATGCCTTCAGTGATATCTTAGAGTCAAACTTCAAATCTATCTTTATATTTTGACAAACTGTATTTCACAGTTAAGATGAAAAAGCTTTTCAGGTATCATTAGGATGCTATTTTCTTCCTTAAGAAATTAGCCAGATACATATTTTATTTTATGTTTGTATTTTTTTAAAAAAATTCTCATTAGCACCTTAAACTAAGCAATCATGTCCTTCTGTAGCTAACATTTATGCCTGATTCCTTCTCCTTGAAATCATATTCCGTAAAGTCCACAAAAAAAGTCTCAAAAATTCCAAGTGGCAATAGTTTTTCTTATTCTAAAAACCCACTTTCATATTCTATAAACCCACTTTTTGATTCCAACTTTATGTAGTTATATCTCTTAGAAGGAAACTTTAGTCACATTTCACAGCCTTCTGATTTACATTCCACTGGTTGAAGTGATATATTTCAAATGAACAAAAAAACCTCCAAAAAACAATGTAGAAAGTAGTCAGAGGAAAAAATGTTGCTCTGATGCATAAATTAGGTACTTCTTAGGACACAAACTAAAAAAAAACCCCACAACCAACCTACCTTTGTAAAGATTATTACTCTGATTTTGTGATATTTTGAGACTAATTTTGACATGTAAACACAGAGATTGCAACTCTTCTGTACCAGATTCAGCACCGTATAACATTTAATTTCACTACATACATTGTCTAAAGTGTCCTCTTTTTTTGCTAACATACTTTAAATTACACCTTGAACTGGAGATGTGCCTGTGTTTTATATGATGCTGATGATAACAATAAGAAATCAAAACTCTACAGAGAATCTACACATCTTTAATCAGTAAAGTTTCTTAAAGACTTTCTTGAAATATGTATGCGTACATCTGCACACTTCAGTTGCTCAGGAAGCCATTTTGCAATAGCTAGATATTAACCGATATATATGGAGAGTTTTATTTTAGTGTATTTGAATTCTAAAACCATGGCCAAAGGCAAACGAATTGAGGCCACAAGCTGGTTTTCATATGTCACTGGAAATTAAAATCTATTCTTTGTCATTTGACACATTTGCTTGAGAGACCAGCTTGGGTGATTTTTGGAAGGCAAGTTGAGAAAGACTATGAACTTGATATTTTCTTCACAAATCATGCATTTTCAGTTTTTCTAATCTGCTAGAAGAGCCTTGAATTCAAGTAGAGAACACAAAGAGTTCATCTTATCAGCATCATCAATGGGAAACCATTTTGTTGTTCACTGACTTATTTCTAGTTGAATATTACTTCCAGTTCTCAATTTCACACTTCCAGTAACAGTGCCTTGACCTCCTTTACCTTCAACTAGCAGAAAATTCAAAAAAAGGATGCAAACTGGATATTTCTGAGGTATCCTACATAAATACAATGGACCAACAGTCTTTCTTTGGGAAAGAAGATGTGAGTGGAATAAGCCATAATGAATTTGGGGATATATATGTATATATTGAGATCTCTTGAGCAGTCTCTGAAATCTGTAAAACATTTCCCTTGCAGAATCAAGCTTCTAGAACTGATGGGTTAACAATAGATCTGTGCCACTATACCTTTTAATAGCTATAGCATTAGTATCTTTTGCTTCTTTAGGATGTATAAGGAAGTTCTGTGAAATATTCCTTGAACTGTTGGTCATAAGACTGATGATTTCTGGAATTACAATAAAATCATAAAAATACAAATTTATTTAATAATTTAAGCAAGGAAGAATATTGTTTTAAGAGCAATTTTAACATTTATTTATATTCCATAAGCAATATTACATAGGGGATGCTTCCAATAAAGACCCGACTACCTAATACCCTCAGCTGAACTGAGAATTAGCAATAGAAGACAATTACAAAAATTGTAAAAATTATTATTTAACATTTTTTTATTAGTACTTCAGTTTCAGAATCACAATCAAATTGACATTCATAACTTAAATTGCTAGCCTGTAAGGGCTTTCTTTTTCTCTGCATTTTCACAACAATTTAGCACTTTGTAACCAGTCTGAAGAGTCCTCCCATTCCCCTTACCTGTCCAGATCAATCACTTTGCCCTTATAAAATACTCAATATAAAAATGGTCAAGGATTTTGCCTGTGTAAAGCAGGGAGAAGATAGGATTGGTATGCACATCTATACGTGTTATTAAGATTTATAAAAGGGTTCTTATGTTCATCATTAAGTTATGAGAATAAAACATAATCCTATTCTTATATAGTCCATTATTACCAAACATTTACTATTAACATTTATCAATAAATAATTTAATTCCTGAAGCAAAATAATAATACTGGGTAATACTGTAAGAATGCTTGTATTTGGTCGCTGCAAAATTATCTGCAGAGTAATGTTGTACTATTTATGGTGTTAGTAATGTAGTTTTAGTGATGTGGTTTTACTGAGCATTTTTATTGTTTGCTTCTATTCCATTCAGTCATCTTATTATGCATTTTGCAAATGTGCTGTATAAAGTTGCTGTAACAAATGTTGAAGCAATAACAAAACTTGAAGTAATAAAGCTTGACTGATATACTGCTTTCCTGATGGGAGCTGAAAAGCTCTTTTTTCAAAGTGCATTTGCATTAAATCTCTCGGTTTCGCTAAGCTGGAAGAGCTTGCTGCTTATCTCTTTCTGGATAAAGGAAATAAGTGGTAGATTATTTTTTATGTAAATAAAGACAAGTGGTCAAATTAACAGGTAATACAAATACAAGTTCAAATAGATTAGAAATACACTCAGTTGACATTTTCTCTTAAAAATTTACTGAGATACTGAAGACTGAACTTGTAAGTAGTTGTCTAGTTTTGTAGAACTGTTATTTTTAGACTTTAATTGAAAATACTAAATAAGGAAAACATTAATATGCATTTTATATATACAAGAAAATATTCTATTTCAAAACTTTCTGGGAGAAAAGGAATTAGGATGATATAGATATACATTTGCCTTCATGAATTATTCAAACAAGGCCAAATTCAGACCTTGAGTAAATATTGATTTCAGTAGAGCTGCACCTGCTTACATTAACCTGAAATTATGCCACATTTGCCTCTTGTGAAGACTACAATTAACATATATTTAATTAAACAAAATTAAAAGAAGGTATAAACCTGTATTATTTTTCTCTAAAAGATGAATAGCTGCTATACCCTACTTTTCTATACAGTAATACAATATGTGGGGTTCTACTCAGCTCTAATGATCTACTGTTTTCCATGCTGTAGTATCATTGAAAAGTCAGAAATCTTAGGTCTACAGCCAGCTAGTCTATTGTTGTGGTTTAACCCCAGCTGGCAATTAAGCACCACAGAGCTGCTCGCTTACTCCCTGACAGTGGAATGGGGGAGAGAATCGGAAGGGTGAAAGTGAGAAAACTCATGGGTTGAGATAAAGACAGTTTAATAGGTAAAGCAAAAGCTGCACATGCAAGCAAAGCAAAGCAAAGAATTCATTCACCACTTCCCATGGGCTGGCAGGTGTTCAGCCATCTCCAGGAAAGCAGGGCTCCATCACATGTAATGGGTACTTGGGAAGACAAACGCCATCACTCTGAATGTGTATGTCCCACCTCCCTTCCTCTTCTCCTAGCCCCTTATAAGCTGAGCATGATGTCATACGGTATGAAATATCCCTTTGGTCAGTTGGGGTCAGCTGTCCCAGCTGTGTCCCCTCCCAACTCCTTGTGCACCCCCAGCCTACTGGCCGGTGGGGTGGGGTGAGAAGCAGAAAAGGCCTTGGCTCTGTGTAAGCACTGCTCAGCAACAACAACATGTCTATATTATCAACACTGTTTGCAGCACATATCAAAAACATAGCCCCATACTAACTACTGTGAAGAAAATTAATATCATCTCAGTCAAAACTAGCACATCTATTCACCAGAAAGGTCAAACTTCTGCAAGCTATTTCCTTTTGTCAGCTAGGTCAGGAGTGCAAAAATACATTGAAGAACATTTTTGATAATGTCTTCTATCTGTTCCACTGTTGTAATTCTGACATGGCCCTTTCCTTTTGGTGCAAGCAATTGATTGGATATTTTTCCTTCCTAGAATGTTTGCTGATTCCAGGTAAGCATCTATGTAGATATTTTTACATGTACCTTATAGGATTTTAAGAAATGGAAGTTATTTTAAACAATTTGAAGTTGTTTTCTATCATACCAAGATATGAATAGTAAAATCACAAAATTCAAAATTTAAGAGTCTATATATTCAAAACTCAAATATCAAAAAGCTTGCTTAGAACTGATAAATATCCTTGTATTTAATATTTCCACTTGTCTGTCTTCGCTGTATCTATGTAAAGTCGTCTGCTGCCTAATATTTGCCATTTTTAAAAAAGCAATCATCATTTAGTTTTTGAATGCATCTTGTGCTGCTTACTAAGTATTACTGAGGAACTGGAATACTTTAATTTTATTAGTAGTGCCTATACTACTAACAGAGTCTGCATCATCATTTAAACACATTAGCCTCTTCTTGCTTCCAGAATTACCTGCAAAAACACTGTCAGTGGGTGGGAGGAAAGGCTTGCTCTATCATTACAAAAACTTCAAGCCAGTTTTAGGAGTTTTTTCCCTCATTGTGGCCACTCCTTCCATAGAGCTTTTAGATAGCTGTGATCTGTTTGCCTCAGCACCTGATAGCCACATTAAAACACTAAAATGAAAGTACCAATATTCTTCTGGAGGCTTCAGTTTCCTTCCTTTTTCTGTTACAGTGAGGTATTATATTTGTTCCTTAATTATCTTGTATGCTCTCTTCGGCAGAGATGACATTTCACTTTGCCAAACACTTTGGCTCTAATCTTGATTAGTACCTTATATGGTAACCCAAAAACTGTTTAATAACTGTGAGTCATGGCATTGGGGATGCTTCTTCACACTGGGACATACTCTTTTTGACGTGGTAATCTTTCCAGTGATGTTTTCATGATGTTTTCTCATGTTTGCTAGATATTCATTAAAGAAGATAGTGTTAGGAGATAATTTTTTAACTGAAAGGATGAAGAAGCCATGCAGATATTAGTGGAAACTGTAGTTAGATACCAATATGAGCATAAGGAATGAATTCTTGGTATATTTTCAGATAGGTAGAATTTATCTCACATATCCAACATTTACAAAACTGTCGATAATTTGCAGCAATTTTTATTGATAGAGACTGGTTATGTTTCTGAAGCACTTTTTTAGCTTCTCATAAATACTGAAGTATCATTTAGATTTCATTGCTCTGTAAATTTAGCCCTGAAAACTCAGGAGAACACTGTGTACTTTAAGCAGCATTCATATTTCCCAGTTTTATGCATCTAAAATACAAACATCCCATCTGAGCTAGACAACTATGATATGTCTAATATGGTTAAATGAAAGAGTACAGAGAGAAAAATCAAGCACTAGATATACGACAATCTCTCCTAATTAATTTCTTCCATTTTATACCTTAATTGTGTCCTGGTTCTGGCAAGGATAGAGTTAATTTCCCAAGGAGCCAGGACAGGTGAGCCAAGCTGGCCGGGGGCTATTCCATACCATGTGACGTCATGCTCACCACAAAAGGGGGCTGGTCGGGCAGGAGAGGCGTGGCGCAGTTTCGGCGTGGTTCCGGGACGGGCTGTGTGTCTGGTCGGTCGGTCGGTCGGTCGGTAGGTAGGTAAGTAAGTAAGTAAGTAAGTAAGTAAGTAAGTAAGTAAGTAAGTAAATTGTTCTCTGTTATCACCCATCGTGAATATCTGTTATCAGCACTGCTGTTGATTGTTTCCCTCTCCCTTGCTGTCCCAGTAAACTGCCCTTATCCCAACCCTTGAGGCTTTGCCGTTGGTTTGTTTCCCGTTCTCCTCCCCATCATGCTGGGGAAGGAGTGAGTGAGCGGCCGCGTGGCGCTCAGCTTCCGGCTGGGCCTAAACCACGTCAAACTGAAAGCAGATTTTTTTGTAGTGTTTTATAAGCCAACAGCCATCATTAGGTTTTAAAATGCAATAATTTTATTTATTTTTTTATTTTAAAAAAATATGTAAAGAAGGTACATAGAAAACTAAACCATCTCATAACTACTTATTTGTGCACTAAATACTAGTTTTATCAGTCATGAAAAATTTGATGTCCATAACATTGCTCACTGAGGTACTTTGGGAGCCTTTCTGACTATGTTTTTGGATATAAACCCCTGCTAGTTTCTGAAAACAGATACAAATGGCTACCCAAATAAATAGACTACTCATGTATATCATATATATATATATGAATTTGGTTTTAACCAATTAATAGCATATAGATAAAAAAGATCTTTCAACCATGGTTAAATATATCTCTCCTTAGAAAAAGAAATGTGATGTACATAGTACTCCTGTTACCTAGTGTGTCACAAAAAAAAAGAAAAAAAGAAAAAAAAGAAGGAAAAAACCAACTCCCAGTATCAAAACAAAAACAGCCCCCTCAACCCAAAGCTTAGTAAAAATACGGGGGTTTTAAAATCCCCAAGATAAATCGTAAGGATTAGTTAGTGGTCTTTAAAGAGATGTAGTGTTTCACCAAAATGAGTGAAAGCAAAGCACACCTAGTTGGAACTCCTTCATGTGAGTAATCATGGTCCAGGAGCTTCCAGTGTGTGTTTCAGGAAAGGACTCACCTCCTCCTGAGGTATTTGTCTAAAACAGATTGAAGGAATTGCTTCCTAGAATTTCCTATTTATCTTAATCATTTATTAATGGAGCATAGATGATGATTTTTGGATGTAGTTGCCTGCATAATAGATGTTCAAAGGTTGGTGAAACAAAGCTCTAACTCTCAGCAAAGTACCCAAGCCAATGCACTGTTGCGCAGGTAGGAGCCCTTCCTCTGAGGCTTACAGGAACATATCTGTCCTCAAGAGAAATAAACCTCTGTGCTCTAGATCCCAAAAGAATGTTATGGATGGTTATTCAAACATATGTACTGAATATTAGGGCATACCTTTTTGCTGTAAGTCTAGTCACAATGTATTGTTGCTCTGAAAATAAATTATCAGGAGGTATCTGACACTTTCCGAAGGATCGTGAATCTGGGAACCACACTTTGCTGTAATATGGATGAAGCCAAGCACTGAATAATAAGTTCTGATGCTCATCCAAATTCTTTGGATCTCATTCAGATTTTGAAGGAAACAAATGAAACACCACTTGTAATTCATAGAATCATAGAATGGTTTGGGTTGGAAGGGACCTCCAAGATCATCTAGCTCCAACCTCCCTGCCATGAGCAGGGACACCCTCCACTAGACCAGGTTGCCCAAAGCCTCATCATAATTACCTATGCTTGTTTCTTCTTTGGGCATACACCTCAAGTCTATATAATTCAGACAATGTTTGTATGTCTAATTGGATAAAAGTGTTCTCAAAATCTTTCAATAGCTTATGTTTTACTTATAAAATTTTACTGCATGGGAGATATAACAAATTTTGCCAATGAAATCGATAGTTTAATGTGCATTTCAGTATACAAAAATATAATAGATCACCCATAAACTGTAATTTTTTTATGACTTGAAAAGGAATTAATAAAATGGGAGAAATAAAAAAAGTAATTGTTTATCACAAATAAACTTCTTTTCTATGAATTATAAAAATATTCCCACTGTATAATACATATTCTGAAAAATCTGTCATTCATTTTCCTGCACACTTTAAATATACCATTAAATTAATTTTTATTAGCTATAAAAATATTGATGATGTAAATGGAATTTTTTCCAATCAAAAAAGATAAATGCTTTAACATTAATTAAGAAAAGTTTTTAATAGAAAAGGTAGTGTTTAGTTTCAGATGCCTTGCAAGCTACAGAAGATTCTGAATTTCAAATAACTTCCAACTTCAAATCCCTATAGAGACAGAGAGAGAACCATATAGCCCAAGCACTAGAACAGGACTGAAATCCTTCACTCATTGAAATCAAATGGAAATTTTGATACTGATTTTATTGGGGATAGCACTTCATGCATCATAGGTGAAACCTTCAGAGATCCAAGCAAATATGTGGGGACAGATTATAACTATCTTCTGTGGTGATAAATCTGGTAGGTCAGAAGTTCACATGGACTGTGTTTTCTGCCTCCTAAGGTAAGACAATCAGCTGAAGTTCACAGTTCACTAAAAGAGTTACTAACCGCATCTTGCGGTTCAGGTCTTACATGGGAACAACTTGGTGATTTTGCAGTTCTTGCAAGAAAGTAGTGCAGAGGGGTTTTTCTTGTGGGTCTTTCTTCTCATATTTCTCATAAAGCAGCAACAAGGCTAAAAAGAATAACAGAAATTGCAATAATGCTGCTTTTATTATTGCTGAAAAGCATAGAGAAAACTTACACGCGCACATCATTCTGTTGTTTCTTCTGCACCACATGTAACAATATCTCTTTTATGTCTATCAAGTTTGGAAAGACATGTATTGCCTTTCAAAATATAATTCATTCCTGTGTCAGTAGCTGCAGAGGCATGTAGAGCCTGAGAACTTCAGAAAGGGTCACAGTGGTACCTCTTAGAATTAGTATCTTTTGAGTGACACTTGAGAATATCATTAATTTATTCCTTTTTATTGAAGGTCATTGTCCAAAACTTACAACTTTTTTTAAAGAATAAGTTGTGTCAGAATACAGTTAGTTCCTTGTTTTCCTACATCACAGAGAGTATTTTATGGCCTTTCAGCAAGAGAAAAACCTACTAATTTTCTCTATCCATTAATTCCATAATCTTTAGTGTGTGACCATTATCTAGGCACCCTGGGCAGAACAGAACTGTTTCATTTTATTGGGAGTGCAGCTGATTGTCTAATTTAGCATTGCATAGCTAAGAGCAAGCTCTACACAGCATTAAAATTGCCACTCTGTTTCTCTGTCTCTTTCTTTTTAAAGCCATAGATATAAACTACAAATAACATATGGGGAAAAATAAACTACCTTCATGGAAATCTGTGTATGTTTCACATCTCAGACATGCATTTCAGTAATACTGGGTTCCCCTTTTTGTTGTCCATTGGTTGCAATTTCTTGAGGACAATGACTAAATGAAGCACAACACCTTGCTGCAATTTGCCATTCTTTGAGTTCCTAATTGCTGAAAAGGTTGTAGATCTGATATATTTCTAAGAACTATCTCTGGATGTTCTTGCATTTGAAGAAACAAACTCATTTTTCCCCTGATCCATTTGCCACTAAATATTGAAGCAATTAGTCTACATCGTCAGCAATATTCTATCCACTGGTAACAACTCTCAGTGGTCTTCGTTATGTTTGTTCCTCTTATCAGGATATGGTCTAACAGAGATCTGTTATTTTAGGCACTTATTATGCCTCTTTTAGCATTTCTTTATGATTCTCTGTGTTGATTGAGATTAGAGTCCAGTAGAGTAGATTAGAGACACAAAGAGGTAAGGTAAAATTAGATTGTCAGTACATTGACAAGGGGAGCCCTATAAATTAGCTTGTTGGAAAGGGCAGAAAAGGGCACTGTCTCCCATTGAACCTATGTCACTTGGTATAAGTCATTAAATACTAATTGGGTTGAAGACGTTACGAGTGATACACTGTGACTGATTGTTGTAATTCAGAGAGCCAGCTAATGCTTACTATAAATTAGGAAATCCAGAGCACATTCCAGTTCTCCTTTGCAGCAGCATATTCCAGACAGTGGCAAGTCTAATGTTTTTTTAGATGATGAGGATCTCAACAGAAAATTCTGCAGTAGACTTTTGCATGTGTGTACGCATATAACACAATGGAAGTCTAAGACAAAAATACTGTACAAAGCAATATCAGTACAGGTTATTCATATGGAGGTAATGGTAGAGAAGACAAGAGTGTTTATTGCTGTAAGCTGGAAAATAGAAAAAGAAGGCCACACATTTAAATGCCTAATTATGCACAATAAATTACTTTTTAAAGATACATTTTTCTTACCAGCATCTGACAGTGTCTTGTAAAATAAGAGATGTCCATCAGTTCTTCAGATTTGCAAGAACAGAGACTTTGGTGCTGAAGTTCAGGGTAGATTTCATTAGTTCATTCTCTATTCATGGCCCTGATGGGCCACTGGGTATTTCTGTACATAATTGCATTCCTGAAATACAGTTCCACTCTTTTCAGTGTAGAGAATAAGATTTCTTATTCTGATATTGTTATGGATGTTGTAATAATAATTTCAAGGAGTTTTGTCATTTAACTGGAAATTTCCATTACATTGTTTTGACTCAAAGAAAGCAGCTGTGATGTAGTAGATTTTAAATCACTTGAGAGCTGTACATCTTTTCAAAATACTTATCTGCCTTTGATTTATTTTTTTCCTAAAACCAGGTAATATTTGATTGAAGTGTTTAACTCATTCAGGGAAATGGTACACAAATTCTTCAACAGAGTCTCCAACTACCATTTGGCTAATTATTGTATCACAGGATTTCTCAATAACTCATGCTTAGGACCTTGGACACCATTGTTCAGTAACCTACAGAACAAAATTATCACCATTTGTGATTTATTTACAAGACTTGTCTGTCATTTTGTGAGTCCTTAATATAACCTCTACAAATAGTGTACATGTATGTACATTCTGTTTAGTTTTTGAAGTCTCCTTAAATTCACAAAAGATATAATAATGTCTCAATGATGGATCATCCTCTGATAACCCTGTCAAATACTGACTCTAAAGTTCCTGATTTTAAAGACCCAAAAAATGTACCGCGGTACTCCTTCTTCACATGGAGAACAATATTTTAGTACTGAAGCATTCTTTAGTAATATACACTAGTTCTCAGCTATTTCTTGCCTGTGATGTTGATTTTTTCATTGGTATCCAACTGTTGTGGTTTAGGCCCAGCCAGCAGCAGGGTACCACACAGCTGCTCGCTCACCCCTCCCCCAGCATGATGGGGAGAAGAAGTATAACAAAAGGCTTGGGTCGAGATAAGGACAGGGAGAGATCATTCTCTAATTATCATCACGAGCAAAACAGACCGAACTTAGAGAGGGAATTCATCTTATTTATTACTAAGCAAAACAGAGTAGAGGAATGAGAAATAAAACCAAATCTTAAAAACACCTCCCCCCACCCCTCCCATCTTCCCGGGCTCAACTTCACTCCCGGCTTCAACCTCCGCCCCCCCTCAGCGGCACAGGGGGACGGGGAGTGGGGGTTACGGTCAGTGCATCACACGGTGTTTCTGCTGCTTCTTTGTCCCCAGGGGGAGGACTCCTCTCATCGTTCCCCTGCTCCAACATGGAGTGTCTCCCATGGGCTACAGTCCTTCACGAACTGCTCCAGCATGGTCTCTTCCATGGGGTGCAGACCTTCAGGAGCAAACTGCTCCAGTGTGGGTCCCCCACGGGGTCACAAATCCTGCCAGCAAACCTGCCCTGGCATGGGCTCCCCTCTCCATGGGTCTACCGGTCTGGCCAGGGACTTGCTCCAGCATGGGCTTCCCACGGGGTCACAGTCTCCTTCAGGTGCCTTCACCTGCTCCAGTGTGGGGTCCTCCACGGGCTGCAGGTGGAATCGCTACACCCCCCTCATCCTCCCTCCATGGGCTGCAGGGGGACAGCCTGCTTCACCATGGTCTTCACCACGGGCTGCAGGGGAATCTCTGCTCTGGTGCCTGGAGCACCTCCTGCCCCTCCTTCTGCACTGACCTTGGTGTCTGCAGAGTTTCTTACATCTTCTCACTCCTCTCTCTGGCTGCAAAAACTTCCCCCAACTGGTGTTTTTTTCCCATCTTAAATATGTTATCACAGAGATGCTGATTGGCTTGGTCTTGGCCAGGGGCGGGTCCATCTTGGAGCCAGCTGGCATTGGCTCTGTCAGACACAGTGGAAGCTTCTAGCAGCTTCTCACAGAAGCCACACCTATAGCCCCCACCCGCTACCAAAACCTTGCCACGCAAACCCAGCACACCAACTTTTCAGTATTGGACTTTTCGAAAAGTAACAGAAAAATAGCATTGTTCTGATGGGATGCTGGACTTTGGATTTTTGTGAGCCTTTCAGACAAATGCTTTAAGTCTTTCTACCCTGATTCAGCCCATGCAGAATTGCCACCAAGAATGCAAGAGCAAACAAGGAAGACAGCACAGACTCTTCCTTATGTATCTTGGCAGTCAACCACAACTGTCAGCAGAACCACTTCTGAAGTGTTAGCTTGGTTTTAGGTATCTCAATTTTGCTTTTGTTGTTGACAAGTGCAGTATCAGCAAGTTGATGTGGGCCTAAATGCTTCATTACTGATTTTTATTCAAGAGTCATTATCCTGAACTTGATTTTCAGCACAAAGATATCTTCCTTCTATTTCTTTGTAAAAAGGACGGTTGAAGTTACATATGTATTCATAGAATCATAGAATCGTAGATGTCACGTAAAGGGTGAGAGTCTGCTGTGTGGCTGAGAGAGGTCCTACTGTTGAGTCACAAGGTTCAGAAAGGACCCCCTTGCTTTCTAAACTCCTTCTCAGAGAGGAGCCTAGGTGCAGCTAGGTCCAATCTTAGTCCCAGACTTGGTCAATGGTTTATGTCTAAAGGATTGCATATAGCCACATATCAGAGTCAACGTTTGTGTGGTGGGTTGACCCTGGCTGAGGGCCAGGTGCCCACCAGAGCCACTCTATCATTCCCCTTTTTCATTAGACAGGGGAGAAAAGGTACAATGAAAAAAAAACTTTCATTAGACAGGGTCGAGATAAGGACAGGGAGAGATCATTCTCTAATTATCATCACGAACAAAACAGACCGAACTTAGAGAGGGAATTCATCTTATTTATTACTAAGCAAAACAGAGTAGAGGAATGAGAAATAAAACCAAATCTTAAAAACACCTCCCCCCACCCCTCCCATCTTCCCGGGCTCAACTTCACTCCCGGCTTCAACCTCCTTCCCCCCCAGCGGCACAGGGGGACGGGGAGTGGGGGTTACGGTCAGTGCATCGTGCGGTGTTTCTGCCACTTCTTCATCCTCAGGGGGAGGACTCATCGTTCCCCCGCTCCAGCGTGGGGTCCCTCTCATGGGAGACAGTCCTTCACGAACTGCTCCAACGTAAGTCCCTTCCACGGGGTGCAGACCTTCAGGAGCAAACTGCTCCAGCGTGGGTCCCCCACGGGGTCACAAGTCCTGCCAGCAAACCTGCTCTGGCGTGGGCTCCTCTCTCCACGGATCCACAGGTCCTGCCAGGAGCTTGCTCCAGCACGGGTTTCCCACGGGGTCACAGCCTCCTTCAGGTGTCTCCACCTGCTCCGGCGTGGGGTCCTCCACGGGCTGCAGGTGGAATCGCTACACCCCCCTCATCCTCCCTCCATGGGCTGCAGGGGGACAGCCTGCTTCACCATGGTCTTCACCACGGGCTGCAGGGGGATCTCTGCTCCGGCGCCTGGAGCACCTCCTCCCCCTCCTTCTGCACTGTCCTTGGTGTCTGCAGATGTTCTTACATCTTCTCGCTCCTCTCTCTGGCTGCACAAAGCGCTAACTGTTTTTCTCTTTCTTAAATATGTTATCACAGAGGCGCAGATTGGCTTGGCCTTGGCCAGCGGCGGGTCCGTCTTGGAGCCGGCTGGCATTGGCTCTGTCAGACACAGGGGAAGCTTCTAGCAGCTTCTCACAGAAGCCATCCCTGTAGCCCCCCCACTACCAAAACCTTGCCACGCAAAACCAACACAGTTTGCCTGTCAGAGCCCTCAAAGGTCTTTCACTGATAAAGTGACAGATACAAAGAGTTCGGAATTGCCGTTGATAAATGCATTTACTGTTATAGCGCTAATATATGATTATGATTATAATTATAATGCTAGCAAAATACTATCCTGAGTATTCTTACCAAAAAGGTGAAACTGCAGTGCTTACGAGGAAGGTGTCCCTCTCTTGGGTGGAGGAGAAGGAGTACAGCCTGTCAACTGCCTCTTCGAGGTCTTCAGTCTCTTCTCTCCCCGCTGGGGGTAACTTCCTCAATATCCTTCATACTCCAACCTTAGCTGTCCCCTCCCAGAGGTGACATTTAACATAATTTGGGTAGGGAGTAGAGTACTATAGTCATATATGTTTAGTATGTACTCTTTTTAGCTCATTAGCGTATTTAGGGGTGTCAACTTGAATATTCATTTCGTGGATAATGAAACAAAAGATCTCACTCCAGGCACCATGGCCTTCAAGATTCTGTGTAGAAACTGTCTATCTGTTTATTCCACATTTTCTAACCAAAACGGAGCCATCCCGCTGCTGTAAGACTCCCTCCTTCGGGTGCTTCTCATATCAACCTTGCAGATCTCCATCCACAATGTTTGATTAAGAGACAAGCAGAGACTGGTGTTTTTATCCTCTTATGTGCAATTGTCACATCATCCACTCCGTGACTATAGTCACTCAATTCAGGATCCAAATCATGTTTGCATAAAGTCAATCTTGGGGGCAACCCTTACGTTTGAAGTTTCTTCCACTTTACTTGGATGTAGCTCCAATTTGGTCCACCCAGGCACCATGCATACTTGATGAATTAATACCCAGTTAGCATGGATTTGACACAAGCTAATAATACACAAACCAGAATAATCACAAAGATTACTATTAATATAAATTTCAATAAAGAAGCAAGCCATAGTGAGAATCCTAAGCTATGTTAAAGTTTGTTCAACCATCCTACTTCCATGCTCCCTCTAAGATCCCTACTTGCTTTTGCCACACACTTCATGTTGTCTTGTTGTTCATTAAGGTTTCGTGTTATATTTGGTATATGGATACAGCAAGTGTTGTTGGCTAAGATCAAGTATCCACACACTCCATTTTCATGCAATAACAACAAATCTGATGCCTGTTCTGTAATGTCATTTTCGATGTAGCCCGTAGTTGTATATTCAATTCCTCCAACCCAACGTGAGTTGCATTAGCCAATGTTTCAATCTGTCCAGTGAGGTTATACAACATCATTCGATTCTGGAGTGCTGTTATTTGAGGCGTGAAAATTGATTCCAGAATCCATCCAACCACAGTTCCTCTTGTCGGATGTTGCAAGGGGTCTTCCGATTGTCTTTTGATTCGGCCCCACAGAGCTGGTACAAGAGGTTGCTTCCTCCAGAAGGGGCAAAGTGTTAACAGTTCCAATGTGTGTTGGCGTAGCCAGCACTCCACAGATAAGTCTGTGGTCCAACTTTCATCACTACTAACCCACACGATGTGTCCCATAGAGGGTATAATGAGTTTTGAACAGGTTATATCAGAAAAAGTATCATTGTTTGTCAAATGAGACCAAGTGTCATTGATTGAAGTGGTATAATTATGACAGAAACAACCTAATCGGAGTGCTTGAGCTATCAGAACCAATGTCTGAATTTTGTCTTCACAACTTTTGAGTGAGAAGTGTGTGGTAAAAGCAAGTAGGGATCTGAGAGGGCACATGGAAGTAGGATGGTTGAACAAACTTTTACGTAGTTTAGGATTCTCACTATGGCTTGCTTTATTGCAATTTATGTTGATAGTAATATTTGTGATTATTCTGGTTTGTGTATTATTAGCTCGTGTCAACAATTATAAACTTTAGTACAATTACAATTATAACGTTTTGGACTAAGTGAGAAATATTAAAGTTTGCATTTTGGACACTGACTTGTATGGGATTGTCCGGTAATCCAATGGTCCTATTCCAATCAATGTGTCAGTCAGTAGTCTGCATATAATCCAAATCACCATATTGGTGTGCTCCCCAAACCCCAGGTATATGCATTCCCTATAGTGTGTTGGTGCACTGGTCCCCAGAAGGGCAATTGATTGTCCCAGTTTTTTCACCACCAGTCTTAAACTTCAGTGGTGGTTTAGTAATACTGCAGTTATCGATGGTTCCATTTTCCTTAGGGTTCCATTGTAGGACACATTTCCCTTCCTTAGTGTGCTATGTGAGATTGGTATAGGGGAGTCCTTGTTCCCCGGTGCAATTTCCTGGTATTCAGAGTACCTGTGAACACAAAAGAAGTGCATGGTCTTGATTTCTCTTGCAGATATTAGGTTAGAAGGTGGGTATTATCTAGCTAGTACTGATTCGATGGAGTTTTCTGGAGCTATCTTTCACTTCCCAAGTTTGGATTACTAAATTCTGCAATGTTTGATACAGCCACTGTGAAAGGCACAGTCTTGGCACTTATAATCAATTGTAAGCCGCTACTGTCCATTCAGGTTTTTTACCAGCCAGACAGGAGAATTATAGGGGGAGTGTCACAGTAGAATCATAGAATCATGCAATCATAGAATGATAGAATGGTTTGGGTTGAAAGGGACCTCAAAGACCATCTAGTTCCAATCCCCCTGACATGGGCAGGGACACCCTCCACTAGACCACATTGCCCAAAGCCCCAACTTGACTTTGAACACTTGCAGGAAGGGGGCGTCCACAGCTCCTCTGGGCAACCTGTTCCAGTGCCTCACCACCATCACAGTAAAGAATTTCTTCCTAATATCTAATCTAAATCTACCCTCCTCAGCTTAAAGCCATCATCCTATCACTACATGCCCATGTAAACAGTCCCTCTCCAGCTTTCTTGTAGGCCTCCTTTAGATACTGGAAAGCTGTGATAAGGTCTTCCCAGTCTTCTCTTTTCCAGGCTGATCAACTGCAACTCTCTCAGCCTGTCCTCATAGGAGAGATGCTCCAGCCCTCTGATCATCCTCGTGGCCCTCCTCTGGACTTGCTCCAACAGCTCCATGTCCTTCTTATGCTGGTGGCCCCAGAACTGGGTATAGTACTCCAGGTGGGGTCTCATGAGAGAGGAGAAGAGAGGGAAGATCACCTCCCTTGATGTGCTGGTCACACTTCTTTTGATGCAGCCCAGGACACAGTTGGCTTTCTGGGCTGCAAGCGCACATTGCCGGCTCATGTTGAGCTTCTCATCAACCCACACCCCCAAGTCCTTCTCCTCAGGGCTGCTCTCAATCCCTTCTCCGCCCAGGCTGTAGTTGTGCTTGGACTGCCCTGACCCACGTGCAGGACCTTGCACTTGGCCTTGTTGAATTTCATGTGGTTCGCACAGGCCCACCTCTCCAGCCTGTCAAGGTCCCTCTGGATGGCATCCCTTCCTTCCAGCGTGTCAACTGCACCACACAGCTTGGTGTCATCAGCAAACTTGCTGAGTGTGAACTTGATCCCGCTGTCCATGTCGCCAACAAAGATGTTGAACAGTGCCTGTCCCAGTACCAACCGCTGAGGAACACCACTTGTCACTGTTTTCCACTTGGACATTGAGCCATTGAACACAACTCTTTGAGTGCGACCATCCAGCCAATTCCTTATCCACTGAGTAGTTCATCCATTAAATCCACACCTCTTCAGTTTAGAGACAAGGATATATACATACATATATATAAAAATATATACTTAGACAATAATTTTTCACCACACTTCACAATTAAAATTATAAGATCTGAGGCAGTAGTATTTCCTCATTTTCTCCTACAAACCACTTTTCTTATTCCACTATGTCTGTCTTAACAACTTTGATTTCTTTAAGGAATCCCCTGCTCTTGCCTATTATGAAAGTGCTACATATTTGCAGTTCTCTATTTCTGTATCTGGTGTATCATGATGTGAAGCTTGGTACAAACAAGTACACCGTCTGCGTCTACCACAAGAGGAAATCAAGACTCAGAATAATTTCCACAACATTTATAAATCTCTAGTGTGAATGGACTCCATTATTCTCAGAGTAAGAGTTGTCCTTGAGTCTGAGCATGTATTAACCACTCTCTACCACGTCCTGTTTCCATTTTAAAAAAACAAACAACTTTTTTTGTGCAGGCCTGAGGAAAGCAGTGACATGCTCTGACAGTTTTGTAATCTGGTTGACTGAAAGTCTATGCTGTGAAATCTTTCAATAACAAAGTCTGGACACAGCTAAATCCTCTAAAGTTCCACTAAATATTTTACTGTTTCATACAGAGCATAGTAAATTTCACAGCTGAAAACTATAGAGTTGTTTAGGGTGTATAATTGGAATATTTGATCTCAAATTATAATTATTTCCTAAAGCTCCGGTCTTTCTAGTTGGTACATTTGTCTTTTAGGTGATTCTGCCTTCTCTTCTGTTCTTTTTGCAAGAAAAGTTAATGTGGCACAGAAAATTATTTCTGAAAAATGGGACAGAGGCACTTCCTTCTAGAATGTAAGTTACCAGTTTCTTAAAGTGTCTCTAATTTAAATTCTGAATTTTTCAGTACTTCCTTTGACTTCATGTCTGGGCAATATCTTGTCCAGTTGAATTGTACACATTCAGTTATAACACTGATTTTTTTCTGTGTTGAACCCCTAGAAGAAGGAAAGAATTCTGGGAGCAACTTGCATAATATAGTTCAATAGGTCTTCAGATTGCACCCTGCCACTGTGGGAATGACTGTTGCTTTAACTAAATGATTTTTCATAGAAAATTAAATGTTTCAAACTTTCCCTGCTACTATCTCCTTATTAACCTAAAGAACTCAGCAAAGTGCTATTGCCTTCATTTGTTTTCCAAAGTGTGTGTAAAACTACTATAAAAATTTGCTGAAATACCTGGCTCAGCTGTCAGCAATGCAGATGACATACCTGTCTCTTCTTAAAAACAGTATCTATGTTATTCTCAGAACCTCACTGAAATCAATTCATTAAAGAATAGTTGATGAAATCTGAACTCAGACTGACTTAATATGACAGTGGAAAGACAAGAGAAACTTGTGAAAGTGCTTATCTTTCCTACAGTCCTTCAGAGCTTTTAGTCTCCATTTAATCCCTTTCTCTTTAAGTTTTTAGGTCCTCCTGTCTTTTGAATTTCTCAAATCTAATAGATAACAACTATAATTGGTAAAAATTAAACAAAACCAACCACACAACAACCTCTACTGGTGTAGTTAGAAAGAGCTTTTATCTCCACTTATTCAGCTTGTGAAATCTTCGACAAAAGATAGGTGTTTGAGAGAGATTTTTATTTTTATAATCTAATTTATTTAAATCTAATTTTCTGTCTGGATAACATTGTAAAACCACAATGTTCATCAAAATATAAGTTACTGCATATATTAAGCTTGTAATAAAGCTGATGACAAAAAACATGTGAGTAAAGCTCTTTCAGTAGTGACCTGTTACTTAAATGAAATTATAGTAAAATGTGAACTGAACTAAATTCTTTGATCCATTTTTTTATTATTAAAATTTTGATAGGAAATATGTACTCTTAATCTGTTGCCATGCAACAATTTCCACTATTAAATATTGCTGAATGCCTGTATTAAATCAATTGGTTCTGGTGACAGAGTGACCATGAAGTAAACCGTGAGATATATTTCCTTCTCTCAAATCACATCTGTGCTAGTATGTGATGGCAAAAAGTGATACAAAGGGAATCATTCATATTTTCATTAGCATTCTAGAAAAAGTTGAGTTGTCTACCTTTAAATAAATGTCATGTGTAGCAGATATATGTCGAGATGATTTCAAATTGTATGTGTGATTGAGTTTCTTTGGTAGATTTGTATATGTACAAAAAGATAAAATAAGTAGGTAGATAGGTAGATAGATAGATAGGTAGGGATGGAGTCAGACACAGAGACGGGGTAGATACACATATATGAACTCTGCATTTCAGGAGAAAAACATTAGAAATTCTATCCATATACTTTGTTTTAGAAATGCTATCCATATACTTTGTTTAAAAGAAATATTAAATGAATGGTCATAATTTAATCCCACCTGACACAATTTTTCTGTTTAGTAGAACATATAGCTAGCATTTTCCAGGGGGAAAAAAATGTTATTTAATATAATATAAAATCAAATTAATAAAGCATTCCATAATAATTTGAATAATTTGGCTACTGCTTATACATTGCTATTAAATCATATTATGCTGCATTTAATATTACTGATTTGGTCAGTATTTACAGTGAAGGACTCATGATTAGTAATTTGATAAAAGAGTATATGAGAAATCTAAATGCTGCTTAGATATTGACTGATATACAGTTAACTATGGACAGGTATCTCTGCAGCTGCTACATTATATAAACTCCTATGGTAGAATCTTATTGTGTCCAAAACCAGAAAACCTACATAAATTGATACTCAGCTTCCACTAAAATTAAGATTTTAGTTTGGGTTTACCATACCCCATTGAAATAATCTGTTTGAAAACTGTGGCACATGTGGATTTTTTCCCATGGAAAAAAGAAAAGTATTTCTAGAGAGGGGTTCACATATTAAGTTGATTCACCTTCTTGAAGTGCTTATCTGTCCACATTGACAGTAAATAATAGAACATTTAATTATCAAAATTTAGTGGAGATGATAAACTTGTCTTTAGAGTTTTGGGGTTTTTTTCATTCTTCCTCTAGTCCTCCATTCTGGAGAAAAAAAAAAAGCAAAAAAAAAAAAAGCTCTCTACTGTCAGTAAATTATTTATTTTTAAAAGCAAGGAGGAAAACTCCTAATGAAACAGCAGCATGAAAAGCCTGAGCATGGGACAGTTGAACTAAAGAGAGTCAGAAGTTTAGACTTAGAAGATTTATGTCTGTCAGAATATAAATAATACCTCCTTAAGTAGGGTCTAGTCACAGAAGAGACATTACAGCAGGCATTCAAAATAATAAGACCTGTAAACTCTTTATGTATTTACCAAAAAAAGGTATTTTCTGATCCACTAATAACATGTTTGACAATCAGAATATGAGGATATGAATACTGTAAAATGTATTAAGATATTTATTGTGATCCAAAATTATGTTTTGAAATTAAGGAAGTCTGTAGATGCTTTGGTTTTATCAGAGTTCAAGGAGCTAATAAATGAGAAACAAACATATTAAATAATTGGATTAAATTCATTTCTCTAGTTGGCTGTGACCAATTTCCTTCCTGTGAATTATAAACCAGAATAAACCAGAAGCTATACAGATTACCAGATTTATATCTGGAGGCTTTTCTTTCATTAGTTTTTTGTGTGTCAGTGCTTTTTCTGTGCAAATAGCTTTTTATTTTTTGAAATTTCTGACAATATCACATAATTTATTTACCATTTGGGACAATATGAGATAAACATCCATGAAAATAACATATTGAAAATAAAAGCAAAGATGATAAATGAAGCATTTAACATTAAAACCCCTTGATTAAAAACTCTTAATAAAGAGAAAAATTGTTGATCCCGTTGTATACTAAAATAAGTTTTCTTAGCATCTGTGTTCCATTTGTTCGATTCAGCTTGCTTTCACAGTCATATGAAATAATTGATTCTTGACATTCCTTTTCATTTGGCTCTGTCACTATGAAACTCTTTAGCTTTAAAAATGATTTTCTTTAATGTCATTATTTATTGCTCATCTTTTAAATTGGAAATTTTGATAATATGGTGGTTTTAAAATTATATACAATTGCATGAGGTGCATTTCGTACCCATTTTCTTACCATTCCTTCAGTACATTCCTGACATCTAATAAATGAAAAACACCATTACAGGCTTTAAAAATGTCATGAAAACTTTGATGAAAGTATTATTAACATACTTAAAATATAAATCCATTTTCAGAAGCTAATATCTGAATTAGTAGATACTTCAATGTGTGTTGTATAATGATTCGCACAGAAATAATTATATACCTTAAAGTTAGTTAATTTATAAGCTTTTTTTTTAATATATATTATACTGTGTTTGAGTATCATAGATGACAGTTCACGGTAAGATCTAGGAAAAAAAAAAAAAAATTTTGCCTTGAGCACATTTCACTAACAGCAATTTCCTATTCAAGGATTCATAATAGTATATCACTATTAATAAAAAAAAAAGAAAGGTTTTAATAAAATTATTTTAGCTATTTCTGGTATTAATTTATTCTTACCCATATCTATTTGTCTGATACTTTTTCTGTGAATTACTTCAGCATATTGCGGAAATTGACAGAGACACTCTTGATGTTTTTCTTCGGATTCTTGCTGCTTACTGTTTTGTTTTCCATTAGAATGAGATCTACAAATAAGATATGCTTTAAACTATCTTTTGTTTGATAAACACAGTAAATTAAAGGGAAATATCACAAATTCACAAAATGTGTTTCTTTAGTTTGTCCTGAAAAGCCATATATAATATAAAACATTAAAGTCTAAAATCTAAGTTTACAAAAGATAACAAACCTCGTGAGCTCTCTAGAAACCCAGTAAAAAATGTTTTTTTGTGCTTGTCAATATGTGAACAATTTCTGCAAGTGACTGAAAAGATACAACTCTCTCCATAAACTGTTATTCTTTGTCATATTAGCCATATATCATGAAGTTTGTATTATCTCCACCTTAATACTATTTGAAAAAGAAGATGGTTCTTTATTAAACTTTCTTTTGACCACAGTCCACAGATCTTAAGCTCCCAGAGTGGACTTCATCATCACGATGAGAGGCTGCTGCTGAAGAGGCTTTAAGCACTTACAATTTAACTGGCATCAGTCCATTTGGATTTCTGCTGAAATCAGAGGAAAGTCAAGCCTGCAGAGTAAAGCTTGTCTACTTCACTCAAAAGAAGATGAATGAATGACTGAATGTATGTGACACTGCAGATCCTACCCTTAAGACTGCCCTAGAAACACATGAAAAATTGCATTTTTTTCTGGTACTGGCTTTGTGAAGATGTAGTACTTAAACTAATTTTGTAATTGAAATGATTGGATGGTACTGAATGGAAATATGGTTTGGTGTTTATATATTGAGGATCTCAGAAACCAAGAAATGGCTTCGCTTTATTCAGGACATTGAATAAGTGTTTAATCCCAGTAAAATATAAGCAAGCATCGTGCTTCTTTTTCCAAAGCTCGCAATGTGCATGACGAACATGTAAAAAAAAGAAAGAGAATTAAATCAGAACTTAACAATGTTTTGGTTTTAAACTCTTGACATTTCTTCCTCTGTTTCTCGGCTGGTTTGGCAGTTGGTGAGTTTCGGAGATGTTGTTTGGGTAAGTAATTCACAAACTACTTTTTATTTATTTTATTTACTTGGGAGAAAAGGAGAGGCAAACTGCTGCTTGATTGAACTGTTCTTGGCTTTTTTTTTCTTTTTTTTTTTTTTTTTTTCCCCTTTTTATTATGTATCTTAAGTGCTGAAAGCTTTGGAAGGAACACAAGGAGGTAGCTGATGACATCATTATGCAGATGTACCAATTCATATTCCATAATACAAATAATGGATACATCTCAAGTATGAAGCAAAATGGCAGAAAGGGACAATGGCTTAAAGACTTAAACAAGGTAAAAACTATATATCCAATTGCGTAAATGCTCATAATTAATATTATGGTTGGTATGCCAACAGAGTGGGAGAAGGAAATGAAGATGAAACGTAAGTACATTTCTTTGTTCAATATGTCAGACTTTATCTAGAAGTATAGCTTAATTCTAGAAAGCACAGACACAGATAAGAAGCTCTACATTATACAAAAAAGTAATTAGATTTTTTTTTTTTTTTTTTTTTGCCTAGCAGAGAAATAAATCAGATTTATTCATGTCTCTAAGGATTTCCCATCACTAACATATATGGAGTCACTGGAGTTTTTTTGAAAAAATATTCCAACTATAAAACTAAATAATCATAAGTTCATAAGGTATTTGTTAAAGCCACAAAAGGCCAACAGTAATATCAACATAGAATTATGCATATATTACTAATTTTCCATTCTCAGTGTACTAAACATTTCAAAAGCTCAATGAGATTCCATACCTCAGAATATAACTCTTGCATACTGATTTCATCACAAGGATATGGAAAGGAAGCATTAATATTAAAACTGAAGAACAATGTAATTCATTCAATGAGAGAGAAAATGGCACATAGGTATATAAGGAACCATTGAGAATTCAGACAGCTAGGTCATATGAATCATCTTTTATCAACATATATGTTTTAAAAGCAAAGTAGTTCCCAGCAGTGCACTTGACACTTCTTAGAAAATCCTCATCTGTGTAATGCATTTGGTCCTGTAGAAGTCCTATGCATAAATGAATGTATCCAAGACAACATAAAAAAGGTTTCTATTACTAAAATGTCCAACAGTTTAAACAAAGCAACAAATAAAATCAAGTGGTGAATAAAATGGATATAAAATACATTCCTTGCAGTACGGGGGAAAAAAAAAAAAAAGTTAAATTTCTTTCTCCTGAATTAGTGACAGAGCTGGTCAAGTGTTTAAAGACTGTATCAGATTTAAAATGTAACTACCATCTAGTTGATCATTTAATTTCCACACAAAGTTTAATTTCTAATATAACTCACCTTTGTAAGGACATAGGCAAATTAATAAAGCTCCTCATAAACTGATAAGATCCAGGTTATAATGTTTTTCAGCTTACCCTGTGGACATTTCTTTATCTCTCATCTTTATTGCTAGGTAGTTTTCAGGCTACATTCTCACTCTCATATATGCAACATTAAAACTATAATTTTAGGGAAAGCTGGGTCTACTGAAGGTATGCACAAATGTCTCATTGACTTTAACAGGTACTGATCATCCTTTCCAAAATTGGAACAGTCTAGGGCTATGTTCCTTCTTCATTTAACTTAAGTCTAATTCATTGTCAACTCTGTTCCCTTTTGACTCCACAATTCTCCAAAATATGCAAGAGCAATTTGTACAAAAATTTTGCTAATTTGTCTTATAGAATCCTAGAATCACTTAGGTTGGAAAAGACCTTTAAGATCATCAAGTCCAACCATTAATGTAGCACTGCCAAGGCCACCACTAAACCACCTCCCTAAACACCACATCTACATTTCTTTTAAACACCTCCAGGGATGGTGACTCAACCACTTCCTGGGCAGACTGTTCCAATGCTTGATACCTCTTTTGGTGAACAAATTTTTCCTAATACCCAATCTAAACCTCCCCTGGCACAACTTGAGGCCATTTTCTCTCATCCTATCGCTTGTTACTTGAGAGAAGGGACCAACACCCACCAAATCTACCTGGGTTTGATCCTATGCAACCTGCTTTAGGTGAACCTGCTTTAGCAGTGGGGTTAGACTAGATTATCTCCAGAGGTCCCTTCCAACCCCTACCATTCTGTGATTCTGTGATTCTGTGAAAGTAAATATACTTTCTTTTGTAAAGGAACTCTATTTTGTTCTGGAGAAAGATGTCCCACATATCTTGCCAGCAAGAAAAATAAAGATCAAGACTAATTTCCCTCAAAGCTTAATCTTAGCCATTTGTTCCTTAATTTTCATTTTCTGGGTTTTCAAATGGTTACAGGTACATAAGGAGACCTACTATGGCACAGAACACACCAGTATTTTAATAACTCTGGTCTCCTGTGAGTCCTGAAATGATGTCATATATTCATAGCACAATGAAAGTAAAGTAATATGAAAATGAAGAGTATATAGTACTATTTCAGTTTACCAGTAAATTTATTTGATTCATAAACAAAGGACTGTTGATGCTTACCTGTTCTGTAAAACATGATTGAAGGCCAGGTGAAGACAGGGAATACATTGCTGTAAATAAAAGCCTTTTGTTCATTCTCTTGTGTCCTTTTTTGAGGATGAATCATTCTGCAGACTTTTTCCCACAGAGTTTCATGGAAGACTACTTTTTAAAGGCAGGTAATCACACTCATTTTTTAGCTTACTTTCTTCTTAGTCTGATTTTTTTTTTTTCTGTGACATAAGTTCCTGACCTTAGTCTTCCATTTAATTGGTTGTTTATTCATATAATAATCACTGTCAAATTGGCCATATTAATTAACATTCTTAGCAAAGTAGAGAGAATGAATATACCTTTAATGCAGTAAATTTTTTTTGGCACAGGTTAGAAAGTGTCTTTAGATAAAGATATTTCAGTAAGGATTTTATGTTAGCTTGCATGGCTCAATGTGAACAGGATATAACTTCAAAATAAAATTTTCCAAAATAAGTAACATACTGGAATGATGTGCCTATTTTTTCTATGATATATGCACTATTTTATCAAGTGGCAACAAAATTGTAAAAAAAAATAATAATCCGTATTCCTTGGATAAATTCAGTGATGGTTTTTAAATGGAAGATTTTGGTAGTTCTCATTCCTCACCTTTGCATCACAACTCACCAGATATAGTTAATTTTGCAGTGAGACTTTTCTGTTTGAAAAACAGCACTGAGTATATCTTGCAGGTAACACAAACTATTTTAAAGGAATCCATTCTCTGAAATATTGGTGTTTGCTATGTTATATACACATTGTTATGTACAGAAGCATCCAAAATAATCTTGAGGGAAAATAGCAGGTCAGGCATATCACTTGACATCAGAGACATATTTGAGGTTAGCTGTAGGATGATGATGATGATGATGTTAGGGGACATCTGGGGACACTTCATGAATTCAGGACTTCAGGGTTAAACTCACTGCACAATGTGACAATGATCAAAACCACATTCTCATCAGAGGCTTTTTGACATCATAATATGCAAAGTATGTGAGATGTATTAACAGGCTGAATGCAAGTTGGCTGCCAGAATATTAAAAAATAACACAAATACTAGATATGAGATTAAGGTTTGGTGGAATGAATTTGATAATCAGTGTTATGTCCTAGAGTTTTGAAACTAGGAGTGACCTTGGAAATTCTTTAGGAAATAAAGTGTTGGTACAGACAGGTAAGTCAATTGTTAGCAAGTTTATTTAGCACTTAACAGAATTTACCATTAATTGACGTGAAGTCTCTCTCTACCATTTCCACAGTCCCTAAACCTAAAAAAATCAATTTGATGTCAAACCCCCTTGACCATGTTTTTTGGCTAAATTGTGTGCTGTCTGGAATTATTATTGGCTGGATGGTCGCACTCAAAGAGTTGTGTTCAATGGCTCAATGTCCAAGTGGAAAACAGTGACAAGTGGTGTTCCTCAGGGGTTGGTACTGGGACAGGCACTGTTCAACATCTTTGTTGGCGACATGGACAGCGGGATCAAGTTCACACTCAGCAAGTTTGCTGATGACACCAAGCTGTGTGGTGCAGTTGACACGCTGGAAGGAAGGGATGCCATCCAGAGGGACCTTGACAGGCTGGAGAGGTGGGCCTGTGCGAACCACATGAAATTCAACAAGGCCAAGTGCAAGGTCCTGCACGTGGGTCAGGGCAGTCCAAGCACAACTACAGCCTGGGCGGAGAAGGGATTGAGAGCAGCCCTGAGGAGAAGGACTTGGGGGTATCGATTGATGAGAAGCTCAACATGAGCCGGCAGTGTGCGCTTGCAGCCCAGAAAGCCAACCGTGTCCTGGGCTGCATCAAAAGAGGCGTGACCAGCAGGTCGAGGGACGTGATCCTGCCCCTCTACTCTGCTCTTGTGAGACCCCACCTGGAGTACTGCGTCCAGCTCTGGGGCCCCAGTACAGGAGAAACATTGAGCTGAGTCCAGAGGAGGGCCATGAAGCTGATCAGAGGGCTGGAGCATCTCTCCTGTGAGGACAGGCTGAGAGAGTTGGGATTGTTCAGCCTGGAGAAGAGAAGGCTCTGGGGAGATCTAATTGTGGCTTACCAGTACCTGAAGGAGCCTACAGGAAAGATGGTGAGGGACTGTTTATGAGGGAGTGTAGTGACAGGACAAGGGGTAATGGGTTTAAGCTGAAGGGGGGTCGATTTAGATGAGATGTTAGAAAGAAATTCTTTACTGTGAGGGTGGTGAGGCACTAGAACAGGTTGCCCAGAGAGGTTGTGGATGCCCCATCCCTGGAAGTGTTCAAGGCCAGGTTGGATGAGGCTTTGGGCAACGTAGTCTAGTGGAGGGTGTCCCTGCCTGTATTAGGGGAGTTGGAACTAGATGATCTTTGACGTCCCTTCCAACCCAAACCATTCTATGATTCTATGATCTTTGTTATTAATATTATATTTTGCTGTTGTTATTAATGGTATACCTTAGATTCTCATTCTTTCACCAGTTACTGCAATGTCTTCTGTCTGAGAGCAGAGTAAAACTTTGTGATATCCATAAAAACAAGAAGTGCTTTTCTCTGCTCAAAAAAATGAGCCCTGTAAGTAAAAGTAAACACATATGAAGAAAAAAATTAATAAAAATGTGGCAAGAAAGAAAATGCCATTTCATCCCAAAGCTTCAATTCCGTAGCTTTTTTCTCGTGTTGCTTATGTCCAGTAAAGTATTAATTTCCATCCTCCATGAATTGTGTTTTTGATTGCCTAGAGAATTCCTTTCTCTTTGTTTGCTCCATACTGGGTCAGATTCAGGAAAACTATTATTGTCCAAAATTGGGGAAAAAATCAAAATGAACACAAGGAAAATATATATTAAGTACCAGGGATAGTTGATACAGAAATACTTTCTCTTGAAAGCTAAGCATGATAAATTGGAAAGTTGAGAAAAAGAAAGGCAAAAAGTAAACCCTCTGCCTTTTAACTCACTATTCCCTTTCTATGTCTATTATAAACTCTCACAGTGGCTACAAAATTCTAGCATTCTAGCATATATACAGGCTTGGGGAAGAGTTGCTGGAAAGCTGTCTAGAAAAGGACCTGGGGGTATTGGTTGACAGCCAGCTGAACATGAGCCAGCAGTGTGCCCAGGTGGCCAAGAAGGTCAACAGCATCCTGGCTTGTATCTGAAATAGTGTGGCCAGCAGGACTAGGGAAGGGATCATCCCTCTGTACCCGGCACTGGTGAGGCCGCGCCTCGAATCCTGTGTTCATTTTTGGGCCCCTCACTACAAGAAGGACATTGAGGTGCTGGAGTCTGTCCAAAGAAGGGCAATGAAGCTGGTGAAGGGTCTAGAGCACAAGTCTTATGAGGAGCAGCTGAGGGAACTGGGGTTGTTTATCCTGGAGAAAAGGAGGCTGAGGGGAGACCTTATCACTCTCTACAACCACCTGAAAGGAGGTTGTAGCCAGGTGATTGTAGGTCTCTTCTCCCAAATAACAAGCCATAGGATGAAAGGAAACAGCCTCAAGCTGTGCCAGGGGAGGTTTAGACTGTTTATTAGGAAAAATTTCTTCACTGAAAGAGGTATCAAGCATTACAACAGGCTGCCCATAGAAGGGTCACCATCCCTGGAGATATTTAAAAGATGCGTAGATGTGGTGCTTAGGGACATGGTTTAGTGGTGGACTTGGCACTGCTGGGTTAACAGTTAGACTTGATGATCTTAAAGGTCTTTTCCAACCTAAATGATTCTATGATTCTATATTGCTTCTATATATATCACTATTCTGGCAAATATTTGTCTTGAGGCTTAAGAAAAGATTCTAATTATCATGGGTTGCTCTATGTCACAATATCTTAGACAATTTCCGAAATTAAAAAATTTCTTCCAAACATTTCTGCTTGCCCATAAGTGCAAAAGCTGATATTTGTTTTCTGGTAGCAGGCAGGGGAATCATATCTTTCTGCCGAGCAGAAAACAATCATAAAAGTTGCAGCAGAAGAGCCAAACAAAAAAATCTTTAATGGGACATATTTTTATAGATCCAGTGTTCATTCAAGTTTTGCAGCTCTGATCCAGGATCCTTAGGAGACTATTTCTACAGTGAAAAGTTCTTCCTAGAGCTTAATTCTTATCAACTGTGATGACTATTTACGATTTCTTTCTGGGTATTCCCTCATGAAAGGCACAGCAGGGAATAAGACTATTGTAAGCCTTTAGCTCAAGAAATGTTATTACCATTGCCGAAATTGTCAATAGCAGGGAATTGGGGACCACTGTGATGAAAAAAAATCTAAGCAATCGAGACACCAGCAAAATCTCAGGACTTCGAATAAGCATGTATTTGTTCCTTTCAATTAACACGTAATCTATCTTTAACAACTAAGAATCAAACGTTAAGCACACATACTAATGAAGTACTAAGTATACGACAGGTTGTTGATTCTGATGGCTGCAGCCTTCACTGATTTTTAGTTTCCAAGACCGAGAATGCCAGACTCTGGGGAGCCATACTGAAGGAACTTCTCTGTGCCCCAAACTCTGGTGTGTATCACTGGTATTTTTATACACGTTTCATAGGTCAAGGTCTGTATAGTCTGAAGAATTACTTGCTGTTTTCATAGGTTAAAAACCAGATGGCTCTGGGATTTATGGGATCTGGTTTGTATCAGCTCATTCAGATGTGTGTGTGCAGCTGAGTGCTGGTCATTTGATTCCCTCTGGTAGCTACAGGCTGGGTACTGTTATCTTTGACTTGCTATTCTTACGTGACTATGCCAAGCCATATTACAAAATATGCCTGGGTAAAAGGCAGACAGAAAAAAATCACAAACAGGCCTGAACTACTGGTAATTACCCGGCTGCAGCACTGATAATAGCAGGGTGTTAGAAACTTTGTGTTCGTTCTGCCAGGCCTCAGGACTGCACCTTATTGAACTTGCTTTGCTCAGACTTGTTTTAAGGCTTGTCTGAACCTTTATTTTAATATTTTTAGCTGTATAAATAATTGTTTAGCAACAACTAACACACATCAGCTGTTCCATTTTCTATTTTGGACTAGAATTATGGACTCACATCCACTGTTAGAGCAAAGGTCCCTTGATAAGCAGAAGGTATATGTGGGCCAATTAGACTTTAAAAATCATCTACTTTGACCACCAAAGGAATATAATTTCTTCCGGCTCCATCACAAAGAGGAATGGGACTTGAAATCACTTTCTGAGCAAAATATCCCGTTTAGGTTCATTAGACAGACCTTAATTTCTCTCTGAATTCAAATTGTTCTGAGACTACCAAATGATATTTCTCTAGATTAACAAGAAACTTACCCAAATGAATTTTGTCATTGATAGGCACATACAAATGAATCACTTCATAGGCTGTAATGAGAAAAAATAAAATATGATAAAATGATACATGTTTCCTTACAGTCATATTTAAAGTCTTGCATATAGAATAAAGTGAGGAACTGTGAGGTTCAGTACAAATATTCAGCATAACTGAATCAAAAAGAATGCCCTGAATTTTTCATTTGTTAAAATAAAAGTCTTGTAAATAATAAGGCTTATGGACCTACTATTGCATAAGTATATATTTAAAAATATTTATTTATTAATAGTATTAGTAAGGTAGATGATGTTTGAAGACTGCATTTACATGCAGATTAAAATACAAGTTATAGCTCACATATATGTTGGACATATGATTTATTCAATGGATGCTGTTTGAAAACAAGAATAACATGCCCTGATAGGAAGACCATCACATAAAATCAGAAGAAAATATTAAGAAGAAAATTTAAGAACTATCTAAATTCACTTGCTGAAAGTATTTGTGAAATTATAAACATGATGAAATAGAGGCCAGGCAGGTACTGATGTTCATTTCTCCTTTCCAGTAGTTGTTAAGACAGGGTCTTTATCCTAAGCAAGATGACCATGAATGTCTAGAGATAATTATTTATGGTAGGTTTTCTCTGTACATGTCCTGAGATAAAAGGATTATTGCATCAACGCAGTTCTGTTTAAAAGGTATACATTAAATTTAAAATAGTTGCCTGGGTTTCTTCCATAGTCAATGAGAAAATGGGTATTTCCAGGAAGTATTTTGGTTGACTAATTTAGAGGGAAGAAACTGGCCTCTGAAAATGCCTTTTTCTTTTCTCAGATTACAGAGAGATTTTAGAGTACTGGTAAAAACATAAAATGTAAATACCTGCCTATAAACTCATGGAATTTTAAACTTTTAAAGTTTCCACAAATAAATGAAAAGTATTTTTTTGGTATATGCTTCATTTTACAATCATTTTATCTTCCATACAACACTTCTATGTATATGTTCCTCAACAAGTGAGGCAGATTTTAAAAATAAAATTAATTTTATACAATTTGATTATGAGAGTAAATTACTGGCTAGTCAGGTAAACATTCCACAGAAGTAGAGGTAATATGTCACCTGTAAAAACCAACCAACCAACCAACCAACCATACAAACAAACCAACCCATAGAACTTTGTTTTCAAGCAATTTCACCCTATCTATCATAAAATGTAGAGGCAAAATGTAACAGATATGACCCACTAAGCAAATAGATCTGTACAAAAATAACTCATGACATGAGTAGGGTCCAATTTATGACCATTGTACTATTCCAAGAGTAAATTAATACATACCAGTGGTAATAAATGTCATCTAAGTGCAAAATGATAAATGCAATGTGTCTGAAATAAAATGCCTGGTTGGAGAAATAACCAAAACAATAAAAATATGATTGTGAGTGGATTGGCTTCAGAAAATAAAAAGCACAAAACCATATTTAATATTATACTGCCATTACACCCCTGTGACCCACTATGTATTACATATAAAAGTGATTGGGAATGTTTTAATGCAAGTGGTCTGACTGCCTTCCTATTCCATGTTCATAGTTCACTATTTCTATCAATTCTCTGTCCCATATGTTTTCCAAAAAGCCACTGAAACTCCCTTAGAATGATGAATGATAGGTACAAAGCTGATCAGAGCTTAGTGGTCTGTCTGCAAAGCCCTTTCCTTTATACTGAGCTTGATCAAAAAAGACAAGAAAGAATTTTTAAAACTCAAAGTCTAGATGTAAATAAAATATAAACTAGAATGACTGGTGATCATTAATTTCCTTTCCATCACCAAGACAACTTACATTTTCAAGGCACTGAAGCTATCTGGTTTTACCAGAGATATTTCTTTTCAGTATCAAGATTCATAATTTCTACTTTTACCCTTTTAGACATCACTCTTATCTAACAACTAGGGGTCTTTGGATTGGAGGGACTGCGTGGTGCAGGATGTCCAGGGTCACCACTTAAAAACTCCATTAAAAGATAGGCGTGGGAACTCTTCCTTTCAGCATACTCTCTTCTTCAAGGCAGACTTCCAGCCCTCTTCTGTCTTTCTTTTTCTTCTTCTCTTCCTTTGCCTTTTATTCCCTATAGTTCACAAGGTTCTTTGTATGACTATGTTCACTCACTCACCAGATAAGGAAACAGTCTCCTGCTCTGTTTGGAACATTCCGCAACACAGTCAATGTCTTTTTAAAGGTACATGACACACAAATTGAGAACAAATATTGTTACGCAGTGCAGCTTTTATCCATAGATGAAATGAAAAAAATTCTGAAATACAGAGGTTTATAGGATGAGAAAACAACATCTGATATTTACCAAGATTTATTGTTCTTTGTTTGTCAGGACATTATATATTGATTGCTTGCCTACTAAAAATGGAATGAAAAATGAGTACAGCAACAAACACTGGAATCAAAACAGAAGATTTAAAAAGGAGGTACTAAATGGTTTTGAGTATGGAGCACAAAGAAGAAATTGCAGCAAATTAGTTACAGTCATTTGCATTTACTCTGTTTGAAAATAGACAAGAATATGTTGAAAAATAAGACTCCAGAAAGTCTTTAATGTTTTCTTTAGCATAAGCTACCTCAGTAACATCATTTAGTTCTTATCAGAGGCATATGCATAGCCCATGAATTATCTAATTCATACTTATTATTCTGATTGAAGGCATGATTTCTTCCTTGAGAGAACACTAATGAAGAAGATGCTTATTCCAAGGGCACTCCACCAAATTTATGCTTAAGATTCACACTGAGATATTTTAAGATCAATAGAATAAAACATAGCTGTATTTTTATTTATATAAATAAATTTATATATTTGAAAATGAGCAATATATTATTACAAGAAGCCAAACAGGAGTTTGCATAGCTACCTGTTGCTTTTGTTAAAGATTTAATTGTTCCTGTAGCTTTTTCTGCTATGATTTATTATATGCCTCGAAGCATATAAAATTACCAGAAATCTTAAAAATTGTAAAGGTTTAGGTCCTGATCCTAAACCCAACTCTTCATATATTACATGTCTATAGAGATGCAAGTCAAGAAGCCATTTTGTAATTAAAAATTCTTTTTGTCTCTACAGCTGCACATTTTGAATGACAATAGAGGACGATGTTTTCTCTTGAAGTTTCCCATTGGTATCTTTTAGCCTGTGCAGATATTTTGTATATTCCATAGAATCTCAAATGGCATTGGGTATGTATGTTTAGGGCACTAAACCCTTCCTTTTTCTTGAATGTTTATGGAAGCTTAGAAACATAGTTCACATGGAGTCATTTAGACACCTAAATTTAGATATTTGAATTTGGAACTGAATATTAGTACAATGTAAGTAACATGCAAAAATGACTTACTAAACAAATAAAGAAAAAAAAAGGAAGAAGGAAGAGTCCATCTTAACTGACCACTTCATAAGATATGTTAAATAGATTTTCAGGAAAATAAGATGTACATAGAAAAAAAAAATAGAGAAACTTAATATTATGCATCTCTGAAATCCATGATTAGGCATTACACATGTTGTTTTTATGCTATGAGAAGTTCCCATATCCTTCACTTATGTACTGGAAAAACAGTTGCATTATCTTTAGAAGATACTCCTATCTCTCTAGCACTTAGTGAAAAACACAAGTTTTGTTCTTGCTTAACATAAACAATTATTTAAACTTGGATTTAAAATGGTTCTAATAAAGTGATGAAACTTTATATACATTTTGATATTGGTTTCAAATTGTACAAGTTTTGTGTCTTTACATTTTTATATACAAGTTAAACTACTAGGAGTAGCTTTAATAACCAATAACTAATCACTGACTGATAGATTGGCTAATAATCTTAATTTTCATGTTTTTAGCAGTTTTCTTGTATATACAGACCAACTCTAATATTTCAAAGACTGCTTTGCTATTTTCTGTGTTATATTCTCTTAACTCATGCAGGTGAACTGATTTTTAATATGCCATTCTATTATGTCTGTTATTTTTGACAGCTGATGTTTAATCATGCTGTCATTTAACCATGCTGAAAGTATATAATAGTCTCTAAGATTGGTGTATACACAATTTTCTACTTACCTAGATCTTTTCAATAAGCAGCTGGTGAAAAAACACAAGCACACATACACACACACACACACACACACACAAAATCAAGTAAGAGTGTTAATTTCCTTAATATTTTGACATCTTTTGAAATCATGTATCTGCCTCCATTTCTTCTGGCTTTGTTTGAGATCATATCTAATTTAAAAGAAAGAAAAGGATCCAGGTCACACACACTTGCTCAATTCGTCTTTTCAATGATCTAAAAAGGACTCAAGTAAGTAACAGAAAAAATAAACTCCGAAAGACTCTAACAGGAATTTAATGACAATTTCACATGTGCAAAACCGTTTCTCTGTAGCTGCTAAAGGAGGGTATGCAGGCAAATACAGCAGAAATATAAAGGAAATATACTCTGTTCTCTGTAAACAGCTTAAGTACCACTGGCACTGTGACAATAGACTTACTTTACTACCATCCTTATTTCTCTTTGCAGTGCAAATGATTCAAGACTGAGTACTCCTTTTTTTCATCAAATATGTGCAATAACATTACTTGCTCAGCCTAAATAAAAGAGAAGAAAGAAAACCTTTAGGTTCCTATTATGGGACACTTCCAAGTATAGCATTGACTGATGTAACTGTTTTTCAGTACTCATCATTAGAAATTCCAGAGCCATGAATACAAGCAATTAAAAAACAAGTTTGAAAAACTAACTTTTGAGATCCCGGGAGGGGGGGGGATGAAGCACTCATCATAAGAAAGTCAAATATTAATCCTAAATTTCAGCATAACAGGTTTCTGGTGGAGAGGATGAAACAACAGAAACAGTACTGGAAAGATTTCACAAGCAAGTCAACTACTGATCTTACAGAGAATGACATCTCAGTATTCAAAATTGTGTTTGAACTCCTCTGAAGCTGGAGCTTGGAAGTTTCACATCTGAGAGATAAGCCAGTGACAACACCTAATACTTTTTAAACTAGATTGTAATATATTTTCCAGCTGTTATTTTTATGTAAAGACACATCCAGAACAGAACTCAAACCTGGCAATGAACTGATGAATTTATCTCCAACAAACAAGCTTTGTGGCTCCTGAATTCCCATGAATGTGCTGCAGTTGATAGCCTCAGTTGATTGGAAACAGCATGAAAGAACTTCAAACAAGAAGTTGAAATAATTTGAGCTTGATGCTACAAAATCATGAATGATGTAAAAGCTCCTACTACCTACAGACAGTAATAATAAAGGCTTTCTGAAGTCTTAGTATGAAAACAACCTTTTAATTATGCACAATTTTTCCTTTTCAAAAAGGAACATATGATGATCCATGTTATTCAGAAGATCATAATCAAAATCAAAAAATGTGAAAAAAAGCAGTAATAGAAGAATGAACTTAAGTCATGGCAACTGTATTAGTATCTAGTGGTGATATCTCAATAGCTTTAGCTATTCATGGACAGTATTTCATGAATGTATTTTATCACATGCATTTTTGATTTGGATACTGAAGAAAAAATATCTCCAAACATGACTAATATATAATTTGGAAGACATATACTAAGACAAATATTTTTCAGTGAACGGTCATAGGTTACTCTCAATACCAATGAGGTTAACTTTATATATACACAGAAGTTGTTGAGAAATACATAAATAACTATGATCTTACCTATTCCTTCTCAAATTTATTTTCCACTCTTGCCTACAGAGAAGTTAGTATAGAGAACTGCTTTTGAAAGACTTATAATAGTTCAGTTTGACTTCCTTCATATTTTTCAAAGTTCTGAGCATACATGAAAATATAATGTTTAAGTTCTTGATAGATAAATCATCTATGTACATAATTGTTTGAGCAATGTCCATATCTACAGATACCACAAGTGATGTATCTGACTAGGAAAGGTACCTTCCTACATCTGTTTGTAAATAGTGATGGTCTTGTGGGTGAAGTGATAGTTGGTGGCTGTCTTGGCCATAGTGATAATGAAATAGTTGAATTTAAAATCTTTGGTGAAACAAAACCTGTTATCCAGAGGTACTACCCTGGATTTTGGGAGAGTAGACTATAGGCTGCTCGAGGAACTAGTTAGTAAGGTCCACTGGGAATCTGCTTTTGAGGGTATTGGGGTGAATAAATGCCAGTCACTTTTTAAGAGTCATCTTTTCAGAGCACAGGAGCACAATTCTAATGTGTCAGAAGTCAAGCAAGCAAGGCAGAAGGTTGGCTTGGCTTAGCAGGGATCTTATGGAACTAAAAAGGAAACAGAAAGTGTATGGAGTTTAGAAGCAAGACCAGGCTAAACAGGAAGACTATAGAGATGCTACTCACCACTGTAGGCAGAAAATTTGTACAGCCAAAGGATAATTGGACTTCAGGTTGGCCAGTACTGTGGTGGACAACAAAAAAGACTTCTTAAAGTATGTTAATGGCAAAAGGAGGACTAAAGAAAACATTGGTCTGTTGCTTGATGAGGTTGGTCACCTCACAACAGGTGAGGGTGATAAGTCATGCCTATTACCAATAGGGATGAAGATGAAACAGAGACATTTAATGCTACCTTCGCCTCCGTCTTTAACACCAGTGATGGGCCCTGGGGCCTCTGGAACCCTGGTTTGGAGGACTGTGACTAGGGGAGTGATAAGTTCGCAGCTCTCTTTGAACACGTACAATATTTGCTCTTGTAACTGAATGCCTATATTTATAGGGCCCAATGGGATTCATGCCAGGGTACTGAAAGAGTTTGCTAATGTTATTGCAAGATCTCTCTTAGTTATTTATCAATGGTCTTGGGAATATGGAGAGGTCTCAGTCATCTGGAAGCTAGCAAACATTATTACAACTTTCAAGAAGGGCAAGAAAGATGACACTGTTAAGTATAGGCTTGTCAGTCTCACTTCAGTGCTGGGTAAAATTATGAAGATTATGCTGGGAGTTATTGAAAACCACTTGAAAGACAATGCAGCCATCGGTCAAAGGAAACATCGGTTCATGAAGGGAAAGTCGTCCCTTACTAACTTAATATCTTTTTATAACAAGATTACATGCCTAGTGAATGAAGGGAAGGCAGTAGATATGAGGGTTTTTTTATTTATTTTAAGCAAAGCTTTTGATACTATGCCTCACAGTATCCTTCTGGAAAAATGCCCAGCATACAACTAGATGTGTACAATACGACGAGGGAACAACTGGTTGAAGGGTCAAGCTCGAAGAGTTGTAGTAAAGGGGGTAACACCTGGCTGGGAGCCAAGCACTAGTGGTGTTCCCTACACTCAATTTTTAGTTTTTTATCAATGATCTAGGCACAGGAGTTGAGTGTAGATGAAGTTTACTGACGATAATAAACTAGGAGGAGCTGTTGATTCCCTCAAGGGTAGAGAGGTGTTGCAGAGAGATCTTGATAGATTAGAGTGCTGGTCAATCACCAACCGTATGGAATTTAAGAAGGAGAAATGCTGAACTCTGCAGCTGAATCAGTGTAATCCTGGAGGTACTTCTAGACTGGAGGGCAAGAGGCTGGAGTGTAGCACTGCACAAAGGGATCTGGGGGGTTTGGTTGATGGTATTAAGCGCAGCATAGCTAAACAGTCAAAAGAAATGATTGTCTCACTGTATTTATCATTGGTGTGACCTCACCTCGAGTACAGTTTTAGGCTCCCCAATATAAGAAGGATATGAAAATATTAGAATGTGTCCAAAGGAGGGCAACAAACATGGTAAAAGGAAAAGGTGTGACTTATGAGGAGTGGCTGAGGATACTAGGTTTGTTTAGTGTAGAGGAGGCTGAGGGGTGACCTCATTGCTGTCTACAGCCTACTCAGGAGGGTGAGTGGAGAGGGAGGTGCTGATCTCTCTGGTGTCCAGTGATGGAAGGACACAAGGGAATGGCTTAAAGTTGAATCAGGGGAAGTTCAGATTGGATATTAGGAAAAATTTCTTCACTAGAGAGGGTGGCCAAGCACTGGAGCAAGCTCTCTGGGGAAGTGGTCATGGCTCCAAGGCTGTTGGTGTTCAAGAAATGTTTGGACATGCTCTTAGATTTAGGTTTAACTCTTAAGTTGCCCTGTGTGAAGTCAGGAGTTGGACTTGATCATCCTCACGGGTCCCTTCCAACTTGAGATATTCTGTGATTCTATCATTCTGTCTGAGCTAGTCTGAGCAGTAGTACAGATAATATTAAGTTCAGCATAGGATAATAATCAGCAATTTCAATGAAGTAAGCTTGAAAGAAAACACAACTGAGAAGTTATTTAAATCTAAGAAAAAAAAAAAAGTGTTATATTTCTGTCCTTAGATGACATGACTGTCTACAAATCATATACATAGCAAAAATCCAAACAAACCTCAAAGGTAGACATCTAAAGAATTATGGTACTGAACTAATAAGTAAATATACAGAAGCATATGCCAGTATTCCCTCAAGAGATTCCTGAAAAAAAACCATGCAGTGAGCACATGCAAAAAGACCAAATAAACCCTCAGCTATACTAATGAGAAAACATCTCACAGAAATTTACTCTGAATAAAAACAATAGAGGGGAATATCGTGGTTTTGCTCCAGCCAGCAGCTAAACCCCACACAGCTGCTCACTCAGTCTCCCCCGGTGGAATGGGAGAGAGAATCAAAAGAGTAAAAGTGAGAAAACTTGTGGGCTGAGATAAAGACAGTTTAATAGATAAAGCAAAAACCACACACACAAGCGAAGCAAAACAAGGAATTCATTCACCACTTCCCATCAGCAGTTCAGCCATCTCCAGGAAAGCAGGACTCTGTCACCCATAACGATTACTTGGGAAGACAAACGCCATCACACAGAACGTGTCCCTCCTCCCATCCTTCTTCTTTCCCCGGCTTCATATGCTGAGCACGATGTCATATGGTATGGAATATCCCTTTGGTCAGTTTGCTCAACTGTCTCGGCTGTGTCCCCTCCCAATTTATTCTGTGTCCCCAGCCTACTCGCTGGTGGGGTGGGGTGAGAAGCAGAAAAGGCCTTGGCTCTGTGTAAGCACTGCTCAGCAGTAATGAAAACATCCCTGTGTTATCAACACTGTTTTCAGTGCAGATTCAAAACACTGCCCCATACTAGCTGCTATGAAGAAAATTAACTCTATCCCAGCCAAAACCAGCACAGGGAAGGAAAAAAATCAAAGCAACAACACACTTCAGCTGATATTGTGATTCATTGACAGAAAACTAACCGTTAGATGTCAGCTCTAGCTTCTGTCCAGTTCCTGCAGCTTTTTATTTTGTTTATTAAATTTTGTGTTTCTTGACTGCTCCTGTCATGTTAGGAAGGTAGATTTGTTTATATTTAAAATCAGATTAGGGATCTGGGCAATATGCTGCATCTGTACAGATCAACATTGTTGACAGCAGCCTGCTAAAAACAGTTACAACATTCCAAAACACTAAGGGTATTTTGAGAGAGTAGACACTGGATGCAGTCATGTATTTTGTAAAATTTAGTCCTGTGCTTGCAGAATACTAAACCTTCTGCTAAAGGTTAGACACATGGCAGCTGGTTAATATAGTCTCATAAGATTCATTTACAACTCCTGAACTGCTGCTGACAATTACTTAGGATGCAAGTCTACATCAAAATGAAGGCAGGAAAATACAAATGTTTCTACATTCACTTTCTTCTTACATATTTTGGAAATAAATCCATTTATTTATTTATAGAGTAAAAATTATACTAATACATGAAAGAAGGTGACTTATGTCAAGATATATTTCAAATTTTATTCTTTTAACATACTTGCCCAGAAAAGCATATTCAGTCACATGCCAGTTAAGCAGGTTGGTTTGGGGAGGTTTCCCAGAGATCAACATGTTAACTTAGCATTTTAGAGGTTTTTCAGTTTCTTGCTACAGCTGAAAACAAATACATACGGAGGTGATAACAGCAATTCACAACCCATATTCTCAGCTGATAGAATATTTCACAGCATCAGAGATCTATGCTAGATAAATATTTGATCTTATAGGTATGTAAAGAAAAAAAGTGCAAAAAAAAATTTTTCGTTATAACAGCATATATTATTTGAGAGATTAATTTTAATCAGGTAATCTAATCCTTACAAATCTTTTATCAGAAGAAAATATAAAATTACAAGTAAATGGATAATCAGACTGAAAGTCTTACTTGACATTCGCAATTTGTTAAAAAGTATCTCTAATGTTTTACATCCATAAATGTTTAAGAATGTGTTGCAATATTCTAATCTGGATCAAGCATACTTAATATGTAATCATGCTTGGAAACCCTCAGTCTTAATAGTTTAAGGGGGGGAAAGCAAAATGAAATAAAACAGAAGAGCCCCTGCTGCCCCTCCCCCAATATTAAGGTGGAGCTCTTTCAGTTGTCAAAACTGGAAGATAAAATTTCTGTTCACCAAGAAAGGTCATGTGTTTTGAGCTATGCTACAGATGTGCTAAGTAAGTTGTATTTTAGTAGGATGTCAAAAAGTAAACAATTACATTTTTTTCACTGCTGAATGTTTAATAGACACAGAATAATGTAAGCATTAGTTTCACCAGAAAAACAATGAGAACAAGACATATAAAGAAGTAATAATCCATAGAGTATATACTGTCTTGGGTGATCTATATAAACTCTAATAAGTTGGAGTCTAATTGATCACACCATCAGGGACTTGGGAGGAAGTATCACAGCATCTAATGCCAGAAACCTGACTTGAATAATGCAGACAGGCTTTCAGATGACAAGAGGTCATGACATTTAAGTGATACTAAAAACACTGAGCCTGCTGAAAAGTTTTTATCCCCAATTTTTAATTTTCTTTCTGTATATTGTGGAAAATATTTACTTAACATTTATTTAATATATGCTTCTACCATTGGGAAAATATTTGGTTAAGATGCTCTTAATCTACATTAAGGACATGGTAGCTTAAAATTCTATTTTAGGCACAGATAGCAATCCAGTCTATTTTCTGTCTAGACCTGCCTGGATCAGCTCACTCTATGTCATGATCATTTAAAGTCATTCATGCTACAAAATACTTTGACTGATAGCTTGTAGTTGAAGCAGAGGTTGGAATACTTACTGTTGGTATACTTGTTGGATACATCATATATCCAACTCTGAATAGCACATTTACATATGCAAATTTTCATTAAAAGATCCTCTGAACTGCTGTGGTGGGTTGACCTTGACTGTTGCCCACCCAGTTGCTCTCAGTCCCTCTCCTCAACAGGACAGGCAGAGAAAATAAGATGAAAAAGCTTGTGGGTCGAGGTAAAGACAGGGAGATCACTTATCAATTAATGTCATGGGCAAAACAGACTTGACTTGGCAAAAATTAATGTAATTTATTGCCAATTAAAGTAGGACAATGAGAAACAAGAATTAAAACTAAAACTAAATTAAATCTTTAATTACTGTTTCAAAAATATGTATTGCTTAATAGTAGCATCTGCTAGTCTTAAAATATAAGACAAAATTGTTTTCATTGTGTCAACAATGAGAGCTTTTCTGTCATCTTGCTTTGCTGAAAGGTATTGGTAAAGGATCAGTTTAGGACAGTTAGATTTCACATTAAAATTATATCATGTTCCAAAGATCTTTGGATTATTCTGATTTAATTTAAAGGCCAGATGGCCTGCAAGGTATGTAGTGTATACTGACTGTAAAAAATAATAGGTAATTACTAAATCTGAGGGTTCCCACTGGCTTCTCAATTTAATCTTTTTTTGTCTGTTACCAACAGCAGTCACTGAGATCACCTGAAAGTAAAAGCTTTTCTGTGATAGCCTCTGGCATGCCTTGTTTTGTCTGTTTTCCTCAGACCTCTTGAGCCTTTTTTATGGTAAGGGTATATTTCAGATCTTATGTCTCTTTACAAGTCACAGCCTTTTCTTTTGAGATATACAGTCAGCAGTTTCATTAGGAACTGCCACTGGAGCTTCGATACTTAAGGTTGAGTTTTTCACTTACTGCACAATTTAGTCTCTGTCAGTTGGGGAATATAGCAAGAAGAACACAGTATTTCCAAAATGAAACCACTTTGTTATTCCCTGTCTTCTATCATAACTCTCTTTTTATAGCATATCAGCTTTAGGTTCTTTTATTACCTTACCAGAAATTACCTTAATTGTCCTGGTTTTCAGCTAGGATAGTGTTGTTTTTCACAAGAAGCTGGGAGGGGACACAGCCAGGACAGCTGACCCAAATAACCAAAGGGATATTCCATACCATATGACATCATGCTCAGCATATATAAAGGGGGCTGGCTGGGGAGGAGCGGAGGCTCCAGGACGGTCTGAGTGTCGTCGAGTGAGCAAAGTGCATTGTGTATCACCCGCTTTGTATTTTCTGTTATAAGTACAGTTGTTGTTATTTTCCTCTCCCTTTGTTGTCCCAGTAAACTGTCCTTGTCCCAACCCACGAGTTTTAGCTTTTTCTTTCAAGTCTCCTCCCCATCCCACCAGGGGCAGGGGAGGTTAGTGGGGGTGGGTGAGCGAGCGGCCGCATTGTGCTCAGCTGCTGGCCGGGGCTAAACCACGACAATTAATTTCTATATACTATATTAGTCACATCTGCAATCTTGCAAGTGAATATAATAACACTATTTATTTTTTTCAAGAGGCATTTTTTACTTTCGTGTGCTTTGAGCTACAAGCATAAATGTGTACAAGTTACTAACATACAATGTCCTTCTCTGAAACTTAAACACACTGATAAAGTTTTCATTTGAACAGTGTAACAAATGACTATGCAATAAATGTTAGCAAATGTTATGTGGATTAAAACAAACATTAAGGAAACTATGAAAAAGAGTAGAAATTACATGTGCAACACAAAATAGAAAAAAAGAGGAAGTATTGTTAAATGACTAGTTATCTTTCAACCTCCCAACTTCTAACGCCTTCTCAGAGAAACAGTCTAGTAAAGAAGAAAAGATTGCTAATTTCAATGAACCTTTCTTTGAGTACTGCTATGCAAAAGATATGTCCAAATTCAGAATTTATACAAAACTATTGTTAATAAGAAGAATTTATTCATATCTGTGATGAGTTGACCTTAGCTAGCTACCAGGTGCCCAACAAGCCACTCTATCACTCCCCCTCCTCAACAGGACAGGGGGAGAAAAGATGTTTAAAAGCTCATGGTTTGAGATAAAGACAGGGAGATTGCTTACCTAATTACTATCACAGGCAAACCAGATTTGACTTAAGGAAATTAATTTAATTTATTGCCAATTAAACAGAGTAGGATAGTGAGAAATAAGAACAAATGTAAAACCCACCTTCTGCCCACCTCTCTTTTCTTCCCAGGCTCAACTTCATTCCCAACTCTTCTACCTCCCCTGAGCAGCGCAGGGGGATGGGGAATGGGGGTTGTCATCTGTTTGTAATGCTTCATCTCTGCTGCTCCTTCCTTCTTACACTGTTCCCCTGCTCCAGCATGGGGTCCCTCCCATGGGAGACAGTCCTTCACAAAATTCTCCAATGCGGGTCCTTCTTATGGGAGACAGTCCTTTAAGGACTGCTTCAGTATGGGTTGTATGTCCCCACGAAAACTTGCCATGTAAACCCAATGCGATATTTTATGATGTCACTGGAAAACTCACCAGAATATCCGCTAGAAACTGTATGCTTATTGTTAGATCTGTAATATTAATTCAATTAGAATTCCAATGAATTGGAAATGTTCATGCTAGTAAGACTAATTTTGTGTGGTTTCTTTTTATGCCTAAAGTGTCAAAGTAGATAATACTCTTGATCATACCTGTCTAGATGAAGTCCTCAGCTTCATCTGCTATAATCTGCTATATCTAAAAAAAATCCACCCAAAAGGCACACATGCATACACATATGTGGTTTTTAAAATTCTATCATCATCATCATCATCATCATCATTAATAAAATTTTTAGAGAAGAAAGAAACTGATTTGGAGGCGTGGCATATATAATAAGATATTTTAATTCCAGTTTACATTTGAATGCAAGACTGTAAATCCAGGCAATATTTTGTTGGCAGTCAATGACTCCACAAGTGTGTCCTCACAGATGACCACTTTAAGGATACATTATGGGTTATATTAATGTAATGATCTGAGATTCAGTTACTGATGGTTTATAAGTTGCCACCTGGAGACAAGCCAGAATAATCAAGCTGCATTTCTGCCCTTGTTCAATTCTGAGCTGACATATGTGAAATGATGGAAATTGGGTAAGATTATTAGTTTGTCTTCTCAGTTGTCTTGGGCTGAATAGAACCATGTATTTTCTTCTTTTTTTTTTTGTTGTATTTCTCAATTTTAGAGAATAAATTGTGCCTCCCCCTTTCACTTCAGGAGGAGAGCAACCACAAAGCAGCTAAATGAAATGCTGCATAAAAGCAGATACAGCATAACATCAAGGAAAAACAGCTTTTCAATTATTATGACTAATTCCCCAGGACTTCAGCATGCAGTGGTATGATGAAGTTGGAAAGCATCACCTGTTAATTAAATTTATTTGTCTTGTAATGATTTTAATGAACAACTATAAGATTAAAATTGAAATTAATTAGATCTTCTGTTCCTGGATAACTACTGTTTTAGTAAGTAAATTTTTAAAAAAGTGTTCTGCCTAAAGCCATATTTAAGAATTTTGACATGCATTGATTTTATTGGATCAGTACGAACTTTAAGCTAAATAACAGATTGTCATCTTCTAAGCAGCTGATATATTTATTTGGGTTGCATGGGATTTTGCTGAAACTAAAAGATATATCTCTTAACATCTTAACTATCAAAGAAAATTCCATTCACCTACTCTTTATATGGTTGTGAAAGTGAAGGAAAAGTAAAATATCTCAGATCAGCACTTTAAAATCAGTTATCATCAATAAAATTTTGTAATTATGAAAATATTTGCTTCCAGGCATTTTTAAAAGTATCCTTGTCTGATTGGTTGGAAACTAAGATCCATTGTGATTCAAGAAGGAAAGGATTTTGATTTTGCTGTGTAGTGGCAGACAGACACACCCTGGGAACAAAGGTATTAATGGGCATTTTCTTGTCTTTCAGTAAGTGCATGCCATTTTTGCATTTAAGAATATATTTTATATTCTACTTGTTCTTTTTTTTCTTTCTTTTAATTATATACTTATTCTTATTCTTACTCTTTCTTTTCTTATTCCTATCTTTTATTTTATTGTGTTGTAATTGTGGAGTCAATGCCATTAAGCCACAAGTTCAAGCCTTGTTATGCTGAGAAAGTCAAAGGAAATGTAACTTTTATTTCGTTCTAAATGTAAGAAATTTTCCAGGATATGTATACTGGCATTTGTTTCATTATTCACTTTTCAGCAGATAGGAGAATAGGATGATGTTTCTTATGGTATATAGTAACCTTGTATGTTTTTAAGATAGTCATCCCGTGAAGCAAAGTACTGACTGGAAGAAAACTTTTAAGTATAGATTTAATTAGGAATACTGCATTGGTTTAGGTAAACTTAGTAGGATATGGGGGTTTTTATTTGTGTGTGTTTTTTTTAATTCTGACTCTTCTTAAGCTAAGTCTGAAAACAGACAAAAGAACTATTTTTACTGCAGGAAACAGAACTATTTTTATTGCAAAAAAAAACACCTCAAGTACTAACATATTGATCTCTACAGTACTGAAGTACTTGTCTGGAGATTTTGTAGTATAACATGTAGTTTTTACTTTAAATCAACTTTTTTCACTTAAAAATTTACAAACATAGAAAAGTGCCTCATGAGCTCTTGACTTTATAAACCATGTTCTTTTTTATACAAGCATAAGGGTACACCCTAAAAACATTAAAAATATGTTTTCATTTTCCAGGTGTTTCAAATAAACCCATGTTTATTTCTAGTTTATCAACAAGGCTGGTGAAACTATTAACTATAACTAATATTAATCATTAATTTACATGTGTTCTGCTTTGTTAACAGACCAGAATTACCTGTGATCATAACTTTTAATTCTGAACAGTCACTAAATAATTTGAATAAATTTACTTACAGTTTGGTCTTCAACATTCAAACTTTGCTTTTCAATTCACTACTCATTCAATTGTATGTTATTATGTTGTACACAAATCACATGGCAATGATTTTGATGGCTAAATTCAGGTGCAGTTTGTGACCCTTCTTTCTATCAAGTATCTTTTATTTTGAGTGATGGTGGATGCATCCCTCCTTCTGTCCCACCTTTTGCTTAACAAGGTAAATAAGAAAGATTATAAAATATCAAGTCCCCAACATTCTTTCTGTTGTTCAAAATACTGTCTATAGTGGGATATCCAAAAACATATAACTTCACCATTTTTTATTAATTTCTAATAGCATGTTCAGTAGAATAAAATGCAATGATTTTCACATATTAATGATATCAATGGTTTCTTAACCAAACAGAGAAGGTAGGAATTTCATTATTTATTTATTTATTTATTCTACGACATTGAGGTGATTATGATTTCATATTCAATTATTCGTGTGTAGCTAAGAGCCTATAGTGTTTAATATTGCAGAATCTATCCCTTTGTTGTCACATTATCATTCTTTACATGGAAATCAGCTGGATTTTTTGCCTAACACATTTGGGAATAAAGCTATCTCTCTTTAGGCACATTTAAAAAGATCATCAATTCATGCTGAAGCAAATCATTAAAGTACGCTACAGATTACACTGTAAAATGAGACAATTTAGGAAAAAAGTAAACATATTCTACACTGTCATGCTGTGTGCTCACAGTGTAAATTAAGAAATGTCCTTCATTCAGCATCATATGTTGTTTTCTTTCTCTTTCTGAATTGCATTCTACATATCCTCTTACAAAAAAAATTCTACCCAGTCAGAGCTCATTAATCTTGCATGGCTTACTCTGTCTAAACTTTTCAGAAATGCTATCTTATTTTAGCACCATTAAATGTAAGACTAACCTCTGTCTATGTTGGAGGGAGGAAAGTTTAAAAGTTACTGACTTAGCTTAGATATCTTCTTCATAAGTTACAAATACCTTTGTTATACACCCTCTTCCCAAAATCGCTTTACTAAAGGGGAAATGTGGAGAATATCTTTTTTGTATTACTTACTGCTTAGCTCCACCTATGGCGTAGAAAGCATCTCACATGTAAAGAGGGTAGTTGTAGTAGAAAGAGAATAACACAGATGTTCTGTTAGTTCCTGACCCAAGAACCCAATGGAAAAGTTGAATAGATGAGGTCCTGTTGCTTTTCCATTTTCCACCTTTTTTTCTTTTACAAGACAGTTATAGCCAGTTTCATGGTATCAGTAGAAGACAAAGTCTAAAATAATAAATCTTTATTGCTGGCATCCAAGAAATACCTTATTCAGATGCTTTCACCAAGTCTTTCAAAAATTCTTTGTATACACATTTCTTTTGATACTAAAAAGAGAAGTTGGGTGGTAATGTCTTTATGGAATTATTCAGCTTCCTAAATTATCTAACATATATGCTTCCAATAATATGTTGTTCTGCAAAAAAAAAAATAAAATTCTGCCAAGTAATAAATGGTATTCTACAGTAATGTATTTCTTGATGGGGACTTGGTTGATCTGAATTATAGGAGTTTAGAGAAAGGAAGAAAGAGAAACAATCATACAGCAGTTCCTGAATCACATCTAACTGTTCGCTGACATTTCATAGCTTTTCTTCTTGGTTGTATTATGACATATATAAACAACAAAAAATCTGTTATTGTTATCTCTCTGGTAAACAACTCCCTTTTCACATAGCTTGCTTTCTAAACCACAGAAAATTAGTGGTCTGTTTAAGATGTCAAAGGAAATACAGTTTCAGGCATCATACATAGAAAAAAAATAGATAAAGAAATGTGAAGGATGTGAAAACCCAAGGATATAGAATGGAGTGGGAAGCAAAATGCTTCAGAGAAGACAAGAAACAGAGGGGAAAGGTTTCAAAGTAACCCAGTAGAACACTTACTGTTTCTAACAGGATACTAGTTTGGCTGACAAATATCAGAATAAATTAATTACCTTAATATAGGAAAGGAAAAGCACAAGAAAATCAAAGATACCCAGGTTACTATATTAGTCTTACAATCTACTTCTACCCATATTGTTGTCACACAGGGCTCTGACACCTATAAATTATAAGTGAATAATGTATAATATAATTATTCTTAGTTTTCCTTGAACTCAAATATAAGTGTACTAAAATAGTGTAAACAGAACATTATACAAATATTTCGTAAAACTGTGATGACATAGCCAGATACAATGTAAGACTTTTCCATAAGGGTATGAACATTGTGACTACCAAAGTGACAAAGACAGACATGTAGTTGTATGCAGGAGCAACCAAATTACAGAAGAAGAAACTAGGTAATCCCAAAGAACTGCAAGCAGGTAGGAGACCTTGCCAAATACACAGAAATCACAACTGCCAAAATTGAGACACATATAAACAGTATTAGGGACAGACCAGAACCCCTTTTTGGGAGTAGGTTAGGAGGATAAATATATCAAGCAGGAAGAGAAAATGTGGAGGAAAAAGAATTCTATCTCAGTTCCATCTTTTTTTTGTGGGTAATTCTTAAGCCTGATCACGTTAACCTCATCGACTAAGAGTAGTCAGGAACTGTAGCCATCAGTACTAACTATATGGCATGATTTCCATAGTATTGTACACCCACAGCTAATTTAATACAAGCTTGTTAAGTACTAATAGTTTTGAAAACATAATCAATATATAGTGATAATGAAGCACTACTCATCAGCACAGAAGGGTGTTGGTAACGAATGCATTTAGTAAAGTTTTGATTTTATGAAACTTTATGAAACTGATTTAGTCTGTCTTCTAGACACTCCCACCACAGCTGTCTCTAATTCCCCGATATCTGTGTCTTTATACACGTATATATATATATGTGCTTGTGAAAAGGCAGATAAGAATATTGTAACCAAATGTAGAGGCTCATATGAATCTCTACAGTTTAAATACACTTTATAAGGAGGTAGGACTAAAATCTGCTAAAACATTTTAAATACTGTCATTCCATTGAAATCAATGCTTATGCTAATGTTTACCCCACAATCTTCTTAAAAAACCCTTATAGACTGTGCAGAATTCCATATGTTTTTCTTTTGGTAATATATAACATTCATTAGATACAGGTCACAGAATAAACTAATAAAAGCAAAAATATATTAAATAATTAAAATTATGGGTACCTTAAAGGTACATATATTTACTCTATATGTCTATATACAGATATCAAAATTTAATTCCCATCTGATCAGTTTGTAATTGTTACTTCATGAAGCTGAAACTGGTAATTAAGAAAAGATTTTTAGTCTTTGAACTGCAACAGTGACAGAAAAGAAAGTTAATTAGGCACTATGGGGATCTCCCTTGGGGGGGGGGGGGGGGAAGTCAGAAGCCATATTTCAAGACAAAAGGGGGGATCATAAGAGAATACAACAATGACAGAGGTTTCTTTCCAGAGGGTAGTAAAAATGTGGGGGGTTTAATACTCCAGTTTTGCTCAAAATTAGTTTGCTGTTTACCCTACTATCCTTGCATTATTTGTTTTGTATCAGACAATATTTCTTTTCTTCTTTTCTTTTCTTTTCTTTTCTTTTCTTTTCTTTTCTTTTCTTTTCTTTTCTTTTCTTTTCTTTTCTTTTCTTTTCTTTTCTTTTCTTTTCTTTTCTTTTCTTTTCTTTTCTTTTCTTTTCTTTTCTTTTCTTTTCTTTTCTTTTCTTTTCTTTTTTCTTTTCTTTTTTTCTTTTCTTTTCTTTTCTTCTAGATGTCAAGATCTCCTGGGCACAAGCATTATCCTTTAGAATCTCAGGAAATCATATATTATTTGTTGAAAATTATTTTAAAAGGACATACTTTTTAACCCACAAATGTATTATTTGGTATGTTGTTTCAGAACAATTATTTTCTAATGACAGAAATAGAGGTGGATTTTTCTGTGGGGGAAAAAAAAAATAGTTCTAAAGAAACACTGGAGGAAATGTGGAATAACAACAAAACTGTTGTCATAACAGAAAACATGCATAGAATCATAGAATCATAGAATGGTTTGGGGTTGGAAGGGACCTTAAAGATCAATGGACCTTAAGACCAATGTCATATGAGTTGTCCCATAAAGATATCTTGGATAATCAAGTGCCAGTAGGAACTTATGTTAAAGCAACTGACTCTTTTAAGTCAGGTCAGATAAATCACCGTAGACTGTCTTGACTGTAACAACTAGATTGAAGTCTGACATCCAGTGCACATCTATGTGTAGGCATCTAATTTTTGGTGTTTGAAGATAAATCTTGTCTTAGTCTATGAAGACAGTCCTTGCTTCCTCCATGGAGAAAGCTATTTATCCCTCATGCTTCTTTTCATTTTTGATTAATAAGCTGTAGTATTTACCTTTGTGAGATAATTAGGGAAAAAAGGTTAAACCTCTTTCTCAATAATTAAATGTTTCAAATCATAATAGCTTCTAGCCTTTCAAAAATATGTACTTTTAAACATAGACAAACTTACAAGTTTGCCATACTTAAACACATGAGAATATAATTCCTCTGCTGCTCCTCTCCGGATTCTACTGAGTTCTCAAATTTTTGAATAAACTAATTAGGTAAAATGGTTTTGGGGCTTAGAATGGATATTGTATACTCCCTTGTTCTGGGAATCTGAATAAAAGGTGTTGAAGAGCTACTTGAAGGTCACATTCCCTCTAGTTCTACAGTAAGATTAATGGTAGAAAAGGGGTTTGTACAAAATACTTTTCTTCAAAACAAATTGTGCAAAAACATATGGTAAGATAAGACTTCTTTTGGTAAAATAATAATAATGAAAATCCAGGCTAAATACACTGGAGATATTGTGACCAAACAAAATTTTAAATTCAGATATTTTGAAAGAACTTGGTACATAAAGATAACTGTTTCACATACTCAAAGTACAAATGACAGGAGACCTTTTCTCTGGCACCCTAATGCCCAGTGAATTTTGAATATACCATTATTCTTATTGCTACTAGCTTTTCTGAAGTGGTAAAAAAAAGCAAAACAACATAGGAGTGGAGGAGATGATAGAGGAAAAGAAGTGGAAGAAAAAGTCCTATGCTCTACGTTATTCTTTAATTGGAACTTTAGTTATCTTTAAGTCTCTTAGCCAAAAAACTTTACATTCCTAAGGGCTGTAAGAGGTAAAATCAAGGCTATAATTTCTATGACAATTTTGTCCAATATCTTTCCCCTCTTTTTCTGTTTTTGTAGTTAACTTTTATTCAGAGTTTCTGTATTTCTCCTACCAAATACAATACTCTTTCCAGTTCTCTTCCCCATACATTTTGAAATCCAGCTAATCACTTTACATCCAAATATTGTTGACACAACCATTTCTTTTCACAATCCGTCTAACTTCATTTTTTCTACCTCCTACTTCATTGTGTCTTCTCATTTCATTTCTACTGTCGTTGTAGTTTCAGTTTTAATCAAAATTTATTCCCAAAACTGACCATCACGAACAGCCATTTCTGGCCCAGTATTTTTTATAACTTCAGTGGGCAGAAAAGTAGAATCTATCTAAAAAGAAGAAGAGAAAGAAAGAGAAGAGGGGAGCAGGGGTGGGGGAAGGAGAGGAGAGGAGAGGAGAGGAGAGGAGAGGAGAGGAGAGGAGAGGAGAGGAGAGGAGAGGAGAGGAGAGGAGAGGAGAGGAGAGGAGGGAGGAGAGGTATTATACATATCTCTTCTTTTGCAGTTTTTGTATCACTTGTAAAAACTCCTTTCACATATTCTGTACAGTGCATACATTTCATAGAAGACAAAAATGGAGAGTGTGAAAAAGAATTACACTTGCTGATTTTTGCTTTTAAAAAACAGACAAGTTTTCTCCTGTACTCAGAAAAAGGGATACACTGGCTAAATGTAAGATGTCTTGTGCATATAACTAATTAATATATCTTTATTGTTCAGTAGAATAATTTTTATAAACCATAAAATGATTGTCCTTAGCTTATCAATAAATAGAGTAATTTATTCTGGTTTTGTAATCCAAAAGTCTTCTACTCCCCAGCTTTGCACTTAATTGCAAGTTTCCCTTCTGATAAGAACACTATCTTTAATATAGTCCTTTCCAACTCTGATAAAAAAATGTTATTACAATATTTTACAGTATTTTGTGAGATATGATCCTTAATTCTAACTCAATTCTACTCTCAGTCTTATCAGACAGAGAAAACTGGTAATTAGAAAGGCAAAGGTCAGAGATAGCCATGCTCACAGTCTTAATTTGGAAGTTTCTTTATAGCCTTTCAGAAATGACAGTATCAGTGAAACAACAGAAAACTGTGTTCCGTCTTATGAAGTGACTAGCTAAGTAACGAGAAAAAAAAAAAAGTGAATTTATAACAAGTATACACTACCAAAACATACCCAATTCAGCTCCAGATTATGGACACATACTTTTAATTGTCTTCTAACAACTGAATAGCTACTGGAGCATATATTCTGTTGCCTAAACAGACACCATTTGATATTCCATAGAGTATCTGAGATGTCTACACGGAACTAGAGATATGACATAGGACCTATAGAAAGTATGGAATTTCTAGAGGAGACGCTGTAGGCTGTGAGAAATTCTCTATGACAGCCTGATTACCTTTGGATGCCATGTTTAGGCAATGAAACTGAACCCAATGTGTCTATTTTAGGTGACATAGATTTCTGTACTGATTACACATCTACTGACTACAGTGACATATTGGATACTTATTCTTCATGTAGATGCTTTCATGAAGAGAACTGCATGTATGTGTTAAAAATCTGAAGCTCGATCACATTCATAAAGTCAGTTAATTTCACCTATTTTTAACTGTCTGAGAACTAGGTATCTAACCTACAGTACTGGTTTATGGCTCTATTTATGTACCTAATCATATACACTTAATATCATTGGAGTGGCTGCAGTGTAGTTGAGAGTTCCAGAGTGGACCATCAGATATAAAATTGTGAAAAAATCACATTCTTCTGGAGTGGCAGTTGCATCTCAGCCAGAATACCCTAGCAAATCTTAGGTGACACTACATAATGAAATTTAGCCAATGGATCAAACTGCTAGATCTCCTTCATGATGAATCTGCTGTGATAATCACCTCTAGAAGATGATGTATCCATTCCCAAAATAATTACTAAGAAATCAAGATTGTAATTAATTACATCTTAGATAATGTCTTGAATATAAAGAAAGCAAATGGTGTTTCAGAAGTGTCATAGACTATATAGAGAACCTAGAATATTGATGATTACTGCTTACTGGAGGTTGTAGTTAGGTGAAGTTGATCCCACTTACAACTTTTGAAAAATGAATACACCAGCTATACTCAGTGGCGTATGCAAGGTGTAGAAAAAATAAGGTGGAATCCTATAGGATGGACAGTCATTCATTCTGCCCACCTTCTGTGAAGAGAACTAAGCGAGGACCAGCCATGACTGGAAGAATATTGAACTTATATCATGTCTTTCAGTTGAATATATGCGCATAAATGGTAAAAAGAAAGGGTAAAAATGAAAAGTAGGACAGAACAGATGGCATGATCAATGTAAAACTTTTGGTGATACCACCTAAGTAATTAATTACAGATTAAAGGATTTCTGAATTCTTGCAAACACTATTGGAGTTTTTCCTTATTTGTGATGTTTAAAAAGCTGGAATATTAAAAGAGGAATTAAATTATCTTTATGAATGCATTTCTACAAAATGCTAAGAAGTTAGCATCTCACTTATTACACTTGCTGTAAACATTATATGGATGACTGATACCATTGATCCCAAAATGAAATTTAAGCGATGTCACTTCAAGGTGAATCCACTGTTCTAGATCAATTTAATTATTAACTATGCTGTATTTACTTTTGTATTGAATAATCCTAACCAACAAATAGGCTAATGCAAAAAATAAATTCCTAAAGGATATATGATATTACTTTCTGAGTTGTGGCTTTCAGAGAAATTTTCATTTGCTTGTAAATAAAGTTTTAAGGAGTTTCAGCATTTCAAATATAATGTTTCTGTAATGAATCATCATTTAGAGATTAATTTCACTTCATGATTGCTATCTAGAATGTGGGTGTCTAACTGAACTATCTATTAAGGAACACCACTCCTTGGTGGTTTTCAGGGTAGTTACCATGTTCTCAGTTGGTTGTGAATTATACCTTGGGGATATGACATATCTTGTTAAACCATCCACAAATGCAGCTTTCACTCTCAACCCCCACCACCAAAAAAAGGATTTTTTGAGGAATTCTGTTGGTATGTTGGTCATATTGGTAAGAGATAGACTGGAAACATGAGAAGGAAACAAATATGAGTAGAAAGATTGCAGAATAGACTGCATTACTGTATTTTTACCATTATTCAATCTATTCACATCTGCTGTGGAGAAAATATTCCTTTAAATATTTAATCCTTAGGACAGCCACAATCACAGAATAGCCAGTGCAAGAATTTGGGTTCTATTATAAACCTGTATCATCCTCCTGAGCAATTCCTATCAGCCACACTTTAATATTTATGAACTCTCAACCCATCTAGATATTAATCTGCTTGACAGTGCTAATAACCTGTTTTGTAAAATCTTGTTTGTGTGTCCTACCACCTGTTATCCAACAAATCTCTGTTGCCAGAAGGAAAAATAATGATACAGATTCAAAGACTGTAACGGTAGAAGACTTTGTGATGATAATTTACTTTTATACCCTGTAGAACATAGGTGATAAGATAAAATTAATTAATTTCCACTTCAGGTCCCATGCTTTGTGTAAATTGATACCTTCCTTCTTTTTAAACAAACAAACATTTGTTCTCGATGCATAGTGTGTAGTAGTGGAGAAACTCATCATTATCCTTGATAATTGGGGCCAATGGTAATTTGCTCTTACTCTGCTTTAGGATCTATTAATGTTTCCCAGCTTCAGCTAGCTAATCAATGGCAGTCTGCTCTGCTTTTCCTAATTACAATTTGACTTTTTTCCTTAGCTTCTGTCCATAAGCTTTTTGCCATATTAATCTTTTATCCACTTGGTTTAACAATCAGTCTGTTACACAATACTAAGTCCAGGGAGTTACAGTATTTTAAGTACAAATCAATAGAATTTTTTTCATTAGCCTTCAGTTTAATCTCAGAAGAAAAAAGAACATGTGGACAGGCTTTGTCATGTCATTGCATTAAATGTAGTTAAAGAACCACACTTTCCATAACTAACAGTAACAAATGGGAAAAATATGACCAGTGTCATAACCAGCTGTGCTTGACACTCTCATCTGCCTGAGCGAATATCTATTTGATAAAAAGGAATTTTGACTACAAGTACAAATCAATAGTCAAAGTCATACTTCTAAATCTCAGATGACACTTATTTACTGAAAAATAAAACTTATGTAATTCCCAATCTTCATTTTTAGTTTTTTCCTTTGCTTCATATACTGGCATTATCTCCAACTGTGTTGTTATATTTAACTGGTTTTGAGGGTTTTCATGTTTGCATATCACAATTACAACGTTCGTGTGTGGTACTCGGTTAGGAGTTTGATTAGCCCAGGATAAGAAATAAGAAAGTAAAGCTGAGAAAGGTTAAAAATCCATTTTAGGTGCTTATGGAAAAGGTGAGAGAAGGAAACAAAGAGTTTAAAGGAGGGAAAAAAGCTTATGGACCGAAACTCACTTCACTGTTAGATCATTTGATTGACCAGAAAAAGAGGAATCATAAATCCATGCAGCCATACACTGATGTGTTGTAATAGAGAGCCAAAACTAATCCACAGATAACCAGGCAATTAGAGTTGCAAAAATTAAAGACTTTTAATGGTATAGCTTGACTAGTATGTTCTTAAAATAAGGGGGAGGGAGGGAAGTAGCCTTTTGGGATGGATACAGAGTAATTTCTTATACAAATTCAGGGTGATGAGGAGAAACACCAACCAGCAGGGTTCAGTATGGCCATTAGATCAAAAAATACAGGACTACAGGATCCCCTGGTGGACCCTATACTGTGGGAAAAGAGGTGCAAAATACCAAGGCATCTGAATCCTTACCTAGATGTGTAAGACAACAAATTTTGGTGTACTCTCTCTGAGTAAAAAGTGAGGATATACTAGGCATTTCATTCAAGGTCACAGTTAATTCAATATGATACCCCACACAAAATTATTCATAAAGTATGCCTCCTTTTAATTAAAAAAAAAAAAAAAAAAAAATCTTTGTTCCAAGAAGATTATTATTGCTTCAGTAATAGGAGTGAATATTCAAAGACAAAGTATAAATTTGAAGTAACTTCTTAATAATAAAGGGCTTGTGGGGAAGGTGTTTATTTCATCTTTCCACTCACAGATAATGGAAAGGTAATTAACACTCCTACATGTTGTATCAGAGTGTTAATTCATAACCGTTCAAGACAACTTATTTCAGAACTGTCATAACTTCAAAATCCTTAAAGATAATTTTTTACATAATTATAAATAATATTATTAGAAATATTATCTTTTGTCTCTCTCCTCTCTTCAGAAAAAATCACTTGAAGAGAGAGCAAATTATTTTTTTATTTCAGATAGATTTATCTGAATAGTTTTAGTCAAAATAAATAAATGAATAGAAAAAAATCTGTGTTGTCACTTTTTAAAAATAATACAATTTGACTGCCTTCAATGACATTTTGTTTGGAATCTAGGCTATTTCTAATAAGAGTACTAACAACCAAAAAATATATTTCTTTGGGGAAGGGAGATATGGGAATGGTTTAATTATTTATTATCATGTAACCTGAAATAATGTGGTTTTTTACCTATTGGTAAGCAAGCATCTATAAAATCTATTATTTGAACATTTATTATTTATATATAATTTGGGAGAAGTAAGCTACTTCCATGATTAATAATAAATAAAATATAATAAGACAACATTTTATAAAAAATAAAACATTAATAACATAAAATGAAATATTAAGAAAACAATTACACAACAAAACTAATCTCTAACACCATTAACATCCATAAATTTATGCACTAATAACATTGGCCATGGTGAACATTATTTGTCTTTGACAGGTCAGTACCTCATCCAATTCAGCATATCTACATGGGGATCTACTGGATATTAAGTGGTCCTTCCGACATCCATTTTCTCACAGAGATGTGCTATCAGAATTGAAATAGATAAGAAAGTCATTGGTTAAGTATTGTTTAAAAAAATCTCTTGAGAACCATCAATTCTGTATTTGACTTTCAGTTTTCCCATGAGAAAAATTTGTGGAATGCACTTTTGATATATTACTAGACTGTATTGTTTAAATAACATCAAATTAAATGACAAAAACAACCAATACCCTAACAAAGATTGTAATTCTGAATGGTTTGTTGTTAGAAACAATTTGATGATATAAAAATGACAAAATAGAGACCACAATGAAATTGTTACATCCAATATATTTGGTTATTTTTTATGTAATCATGACCACAAAATACTGATGTTGTCATTACTAGATCTGGCTGTAATATAGAATCTTTTAAGGTATTTAGTCTGAATTTTTGCAACCTTGTTTATATTATCTGTGGGTGACAATTATATTTTTTTTAAGTGTACATTTCCCAGAAATACCTTCTGTGTAATTAAATAAATACTTACCCTGAGGCCCTCTCATTTTTAGCATAGTTGCACCTCAAAGAATTATAATCTAGTGTGGGGTGATTTGCAACCTTTTGCTGCATTCATTAAAGTAGAAATGAAAGATAGCTGGGCTTATTTATTCACTAGGGAGAAACAGACACTACTATGTATTCTTCTATTCCCTTCAAGAAATAAAATTAAGTAATAAAAAAAATGGTAATTAAACAGATATAAAAGAAAAAAATACAGCAATGTATAACACACATATTTGCAAACACAAAATTTTAGTGTTTGGTTTGATTCAAGTAAATATTTTTTTTTCCCCACAAGTATTTTTGAGTATTCCTTGCTCTACTAGCATTAGATTGTGATTTGCAGTGGCATGTGGTCCAAGATTTATTTTTTGCTTTTGCCATCATACTGTGGTGATCCATTACAGACAGGCTATCTTGATGAGGACTTTTATCATTGCAAGACAATTTCAGATGTTATTAAATATATTAAAATAATCAAGATAAATAAGTAATATTTCAAAGTTTTTATTCAGAATTCAACAAAGAAAATATTAATTTTCTGAAGAAAGATTTTTCTCTTTTTTTTTTTTTTTGTTTGAGGTATTTGTTTGTTTGTTTTGGTTTCATTTGGGTTTGTTTCTTTGTGTTTGTTTGTTTGTTTGTTTTGTCTTTTTTTTATGAGATAAACCAAAACAAAAAATTGGCTTTATAATGTTTAGGCACTAAGTCACTGAATTAACCTCATATAGAAATACAATATTATACTGATTTCTTGATTATAAAAAATTTACTGCTTTCGAATTTTAAGAATAATGAGCATGATTTAAAAAAATTAAAAAATTATACATGCCAAAGCCATAAATACAGAAAATAGTTTTCCACTACAGGACAAATATTAATAAAGACAAAAGTAATCATTGAAAGTTGTATCTAGCTTTGCATTTGCTGCAAGTACTATTTGAAATGTTAGCTATCATCAACTGTCTCACTCATAAGTGCAACATTTTGTTCTCTCATCTAGCAGTTACAGAAATTGAATATTTTTCCAAATTCTAACTTTTGGAGAGAGAAAAACATATGGCTGTAAATGCTTAAGAATGCAACACACTAAGTATAATTACATTTTAAAAATATTTAGAAAGAAATAGAGAAGGATTTTTCTGGAAAAAATAGTTCTAAGAAAACACTGAAGAAAATGTGGAATACTAGCAAAACTGTTTTCATAACAGTAAATATTCATAGAATCATAGAATCATAGAACGGTTTAGGTTGGAAGGGACCTCAAAGATCATCTAGTTCCACCCCACCTGCCATGGGCAGGGACACCCTCCACTGGACCACGTTGCCCAAAGCCCCATCCAACCTGGCCTTGAACACTTCCAGTGTAACCTGTTCCAGTGCTTCACCACCCTCACAGTACAGAATTTCTTCCTAACATCTAATACAAATCTACCCACCTTCAGCATAAAGCTATTACCCCTCATTGTATCACTATTTCCCTTGTAAACAGTCCCTCTCCAGCTTTCTTGTAGGTCCCCTTCAGGTACTGGAAGGCTGCTATAAGGTGTCCTCGGAGCCTTCTCTTCTCCAGGCTGAACAACCCCAACTCTCTTAGCCTGTCTTCTTAGGAGAGGTGCTCCAGCCCTCCAGTCAGCTTTGTGGCCTTCCTCTGGACTTGCTCCAACAGCTCCATGTCCTTCTTATGTTGCTGGCCCCAGAACTGAACACAGAATTCCAGGTAGGGTCTCATGAGAGAGAAGAGGGGGAGGATCACCTTCCTTTACCTGCTGGACAAGCTTCTTTTCATGCAGCCCAGGACACGGTTGGCTTTCTGGGCTGCAAGTGCACATTGCTGGGTCATGCTGAGCTCTTCATCAACCAATACTCCCAGGTCCTCCTCAGGGTTGCTCTCAATCCATTCTCCGCCCAGCCTGTAATTGTGCTTGAGATTTCCCTGACCCACACGCAGGACCTTGCACTTGGCCTTGTTGAACTTGATGCAGTTCACACAGGCCCACCTCTCCAGCCTGTCAAGGCTGTCCCTTCCCTCCAATGTGTCGACCACACCACACAGCTTGGTGTCATCAGCAAACTTGCTGAGGGTGTGCTCAATTTCACTATCAATGTTGCTGACAAAAATGTTAAACAGTGCTGGTCCCAATATTGACCCCTGAGGAATGCCACTCATCACTGGTTTCCACTTGGACATTGAGCCATTGACCACAACTCTTTGAGTGTGACCATCCAGCCACTTCCTTATGTACTGAGTGGTCCATCCATTGAATCCATGTCTCTCCAATTTAGAGACAAGGATGTCATGCAGGACAGTGTCAAATGCCTTGCACAAGTCCAGGTAGATGACGTCAGTTGCCTTTCCCTTATCCACGGACGCTGTAACCCCATCATAGAAGGTCACCAAATTTGTCAGGCACAATTTGCCTTTAGTGAAGCCATGTTAGCTGTCAACAATCATCTCCTTATTTTCCATGTGCCTGAGCATAGTCTCCAGGAGGGTCTGCTCCATGATCTTGCCAGGCACGGAGGTGGGACTGACAGGCCTGCAGTTCCCTCGGTCTTTCTTTTTTCCCTTTTTAAAAATGGGGGTTATCTTTCCTGTTTTCCAGTTAGTGAGAACTTCACTGGACTGCCAGGACTTCTCAGATGTGATGAACAGCAACTTCTTTTACCACTTCCCTCAGGACCTGCGGATGCATCTCATCAGGTCCCATGGACTTGTGCACCTTCAGGTTCCTTAGATGGTCTCAAATCTCATCTTCTTCTACAGTGGGTCGTTCTTCATTCTCCCAGTCCCTGCCTTTGCCTTCTGCCACTTGCGTGGTGTGGCTCAAGCACTTGCTGGTGAAGACTGAGGCAAAAAAGTTGTTGAGTACCTCAGCCTTTTCCACATCTTGGGTAACTAGGTCTCCTCTTTCCTTCTGGAGACAGCTCACATTTTCCCTAGTCTTCCTTTTATCACTGACATACCTATAGAAGCTTTTCTTCTTGCCCTTGACTTCCCTGGCCAGATTTAATTCTGTCAGGGCTTTAGCTTTCCTAACTTGATCCCTGGCTGCTCAGACAGTTTCTCTGTATTCCTCCCAGGCTACCTGCCCTTGCTTCCACCCTCTGTAGGCTTCTTCTTTGCATTTGAGTTTGTCCAGGAGCAATTTGTTCATCCATGTAGGCCTCTGGGCAGTTTTGCTTGACTTCCTCTTTGTTGGGATGCATCGCTCCTGAGCTTGGAGGAGGTGACCCTTGAATGCTAACCAGCTGTCTTGGGCTCACCTTCCTTCCAGAGCTTTGTCCCATGGTACTGTACCAAGCAGGTCTCTGAAGAGGCAAAGGTCTACTCTGCTGAAGTCCAAGGTAGTGAGCTTGCTGTGCACCCTCCTCACTGCCCTGAGGATCTTGAACTCCACCACTTCACGGTCACTGCAGCCAAGGCTGCCCTTGAGCTTCACATTCCCCACTAGGTCCTCCTTGTTGGTGGGAACAAGGTCCAGCATGACACCTCTCCTCATGGGCTCCTCTATCACTTGGAAAAGGAACTTATCAATGATATATTCCAGGAACCTCCTGGGTTGCTCGTGCCCTGCTGTGTTGCCCCTCCAGCAGATATCAAGATGGTTGAAGTCCCCCATGTGGACCAGGGCTTATGAACGTGAGGGTTCTCCTATCTGTCTATAGAGGGCTTCATCTATTCAGTCTTCCTGTTTGGGTGGCCTGTAGGAGACACCCACTATAATGTCCCCTGTCCCTGCCCTCCCTTTAATCCTGACCCTTAAGCTCTTTGTCAGCTCCTCATCCATCCCCAGGTGGAGCTCCATGCACTCCAGCTGGTCATTGACATAGAGGGTGACACCCCCTCTTTGTCTCCCCTGTGTGTCTGTCCTAAAGAGCCTGTATCCTTCCATCCCAACACTCCAGTCATAGGAGCCATCCCACCACATCTCTGTGATGCCAATAAGATCACAGCCCTGCAGGCGTGCACACACGTCTCCAGCTGCTCTTGTTTATTCCTCATATGAGGTGCATTTGCACAGAAGTGTTTAATTTTAATATTCGATATAACCCATTTTCAAAAGTATATACTATGTATGGGTAAACATCAATAGTGTAATTTATATATCCAAATTTAGTAATGTAAAATGTTAAAGTTCTAAAACTTATCTAGGTTCTCTATATATTCAATGGAGTTTTCTTACGAATGGGTCATATGAGCTGACTTGCAGCTAGCTTATCATCTGCACATATCTATATTTTTCTTATATATTAGGAGAGATCCTTGCTGTTCAGATTTCTAACTTTCTGAATTCAAAAAATTTATCAATGGTCCATCAAAACAAAAAACATGAAAATGAAACAAAATAATCATCAACAAAGAAAGTTTCAGATCAGTGTTATTTGAGTGTAAACAATTTGATATTTTAAGGTGAAATATTTTCTATCAAAATTAATATGGCACAAAACGTGAAAACTCATGACAGCTTAATGTTCACTGTCCCTCAATATCCTTTCCTCTTCATTGCGGGCTATTTCACTAAATTCCTAATTTAATTATACAAAGCATTGGGTTTAGAGTCTGATAGCAAGCCTTTCAGGATGGTTTTTAGGTTCAAAAGAATAACAAGGTTTCAGCAGGCTCCTCTTAACAATGAACCTGATTATATTTTACCTAAATCTCCACTCAGCATTCACCACCACTCCTGTATCTAGATATTTTCTACACACAGATTTTCCATATCTGTTTTCTGTCATTCACCTGCATTTTCTCAGCTTCTTACTTTCTCTATAAAACTGACTCGATCCTTTTCAATTCACATTCTGCTTCATCTTTGACACCTTGTTCTCACCTTCTTACCAGAAAATTCTTCCAATATTAATCATGTCCTACATCATCATTATTATTATGGGAGGAGGTCTTGAATTTATGGTGGATGCTACATTGTAATTTACTGAAATGATGCTGAAGTATTTAAAAGTGCTGAAAATATGGCTTCTAATCATATTCCTCTAATAGCCTCTATTATTTTTTTTTAAATTTCTTGCCTTTACAAATATTGTGGTTTTACCCCAGCTGGCAGCTGAGCACCACGCAGCTGCTCACACAGACCCCCCACCATCGGTATGGAGGAGAGAATTGGAAAAGATAAAGTGAGAAAACTCGTGGGTTGAGATAAAGACAGTTTAATAGGTAAAGCAAAAGCCGCGAGCACAAGCAAAGCAAAACAAGGAATTCATTCACCACTTCCCATGGGCAGGCAGGTGTTCAGCCATCTCCAGGAAAGCAGGGCTCCATCACGCGTCACGGTTACTTGGGAAGACAAATGCCATCACTCCGAACGCCGCCACTGCTCCCCCTCTCCCTCTTTCCCCAAGCTTCTTATAAACTGAGCATGATGTCATATGGTATGGAATATCCCTTTGGTCAGTTGGGGTGACCTGTCCTGTCTGTGTCCCCTCCCAACTCCTTGTCCATCCCCAGCCATCCCACTGGCAGGGCAGTGCGAGAAGCAGAAAAGGCCTTGGCCCCGTGTAAACACTGCTCAACAACAGGTCCATAGAACAAAAACATCTCTATATTATCAATGCTGTTTCCAGCACAAATCCAAAATATAGCCCCATACTAGCTACTATGAAGAAAATTAACCTCTCAGCTGAAACCAGGACAACAAATCAGAACTACTTCTACTTCACTGAATATCACTGAATTTAGTTCTTCTCTTGCTGCTATTTGTTTATTGTATAATAAAAGCATTATGATACTCCCCAGTTTTGATTTTACTCATAGTCTCCTATCTGTCTGCTTTAAATATTAATGCAATAGAACTTGATCGTTATCAACCGTTGTGAAAAATTCAGACAGAAATGAATATGAGCTATCAGTAAATAGTCTAAATTTAGCTATTCTGGATTTAGGCATCGAATCTAAGATGTTTATGTAGGCTCCAGCTATAGGCAATACAGAAAGATTAACATCTTCAAGGAGTGCTAATTTCCCTACCTCCATTGCCTGGATTTTCTGGAGTGCCCTGTCCCTCTGGTCATCCTAGGTAATTGTTTACTATGTTTCCTTTTTAAGATCAATATTTTTAATCCTCAGCAATCTGTTTCCTGCTTAAGTTCCTCTCATTTTGGAGAAATAAATAGCCTACATTGCTTTGCTTTGACCTTGTAAATATGTATATGTACTATGTACATATAGATTACAAAATATAACCCAAAAAATGACTATTGAAAGAAAGTGGGGTTATTTCCTCTTGCAGGTCTCTGCATTTCAATTAGATTAATTTCCTGAATCTCTAAACCACCTTCCGATGAGATCCAGATCACTCTGCCAACATAAAGAACTTTAACTGCAAGATTATTATGATCCATTAATGAGTCGATAAAGCAAAATAATATCAACAGAATATAAAAATAATAATTTTTCATATATAACTATCAAACCACTATATTACAGTTTCCAAATCTAACTGATCTATTTACAGATAAAATTATGCAAAGAATTTGGAGTCCAGGCAGCATGTAGAGATTCAGAAACAGTTATTTTAAATAGGCCAGCAGCTGTGAACATCAATCAATGCCTAAGGAAGGAATGAGGGATGAAGTAAGTCCAGTTCTTATGTATTATCCTTGTCAGCAAAAAAATAATGCTGTCTAAACCTCTATGCAATAAACTAATTTTTTGTAAGACATAGATTTTCTGGAAAACCTTGTCTCTTCTCAGTTGTTGTTAAGTTCTCACATTTGGAGATAACCCTTTAATCAGAGCCAAACATACAACATCCAAAATATTATTTTAAGTGAGTTAATAGATTATTGTCTGTTTTGAAAAGAGTTACACCCCCATCTCACAGAGGATTGTGATTTGGCAAGACTTTCTGGCTTCCCAGCACTGCCTGGCAACTTCTTACTATTCATATGAATACTAATTGCACAGTTGAAATCACTTAAATTTCTTGAGGTTTCCAATTTCCAGCTAGCTCCAACAAATGGAAAGAAAGGAAGGTAAAAATAACACAAGACAAGTACCAAGCAAAGGGAATCACACTAGAATCTGATCTTCTCATTAATTAAGAAGCATTTGACTGAACGATTGGTCTCAGCACATGGGGACCAGCTGAAGGGTCCGTAATATGGTGCAGCAGAGTATAAGGAAGAATCCTCCAGTCCCTCACCACAAGAAGTAATGCAGTGCTGTTCCATTTCTCTTGACATAGATCAGCAATTAATTAATAAATCACAAGGCAAAATATTATACTCTACTAGTAGCATATAATGTAAACAAGATTGAACTGAGCAAGAAGGATCAAAAGGCTTTGTAACTGCATATTAAATTTTAAGATTTGCTAGTTTCCAGGTTAGGCTAGGATAAAGCAGGTAAAATCATGTCAGCTATGAAAAGTGATATCTGTTTCCTTTACATCTTTGTTATCATTAAGCAGCTGCTGTATTAACCTCATAACAGCATAAATAAAAGTTAAATAGGCATGCAAGTTCAATGTTTTTAACATTTCTACTGATAGTCTGTGGAATGCAACACCACATACAAAAATTACTAAAAACACAGGAAAAGAGTTTTAGACATTGAGCAAAGGCCACATAGTCATAAGGACTCTGTAAGAATATTTCTTTATAAGAATTATTCATGTTACTATTAAGTTATACGGATTGTAGTGATCTGCTCTGGAAGACCAGCTGTGTTGTGTTGCCCACATTCCTGGTCTGTAAGATAAACTTCGCCAACCAGTCATAATGTGTAGGCAGCTTCCATTTGGAACAGGCAGTTATACCACCTGTGTGTGCTTGCTTTTCTCTAAAAAACACAAGTTCTCCTATGAACTAGAAATGATGAATAGAACTGTTTTCTTCAAAGAAAATCCTGTAAGTGCTCAAAAGAGCAAAATGTCAGGGAAGCTTTCCATGGATGAGATCTGCAGTGTGATGCACTCTGGTTGAAGGTCTAATCAATGCTGCAAAACTCAGGTTTCCCAGCATTGGAATGGATGTAATATTATCTATATTATTCTCTTTTTCTTTGTAGTGTTAGGTCTAATAAATTGCATTTAAAGTGATACTTTATGGAGTCTCAATGTCTTTCTTACTGGAATCATAACAAACCAGCATCTCCTTGTGCAAATCTGATTTGTATATTTTTGTATATATTATATATACTGTATACTAAATAATATATGACAAATACCATATACTAAATACTACGTATGTGTGTGTATTTTCTGAGGAAAGAGCCTTTAAAAACATCACCTGCATTTCTGTGTACATATACTAAGCATATATTAGGAATATATATTAGGCTGCATTGACATTTTTGTCCATTGGAAAATTTAAATTCTGAATATATAGATCAAAAAGGAAAAAAAAAAAAAAGTAGTATGTCTCTGAAATGTTCTGTGTCAGATGAAGCTTGTGATTATGATAACCTGAACTACTTGGTTAAACCATATTTTTTAAAAAATAGAACACACCTTCCCTTTTGGAAAAGATGAGATATGCATTATGACTGAAAGCGCTGTGGTGCATGCTGATGATGAATTGCATCTGGTCTATATAGGAGGACAGAAACACGAGGCAAACATATAGTATCCTAGATCAGTACAGCTGTGTCAAATCAAATTTTTTTATTATTATTATTATTATTATTATTATTTTCTCTTCAAGTTGGAAGCTGTTCTTTTGTTAGAAAATAATTTTTTAAAAAAACCTTACAAGAAAAAATATTTTATCTTTCACAAATTACCTTCAAACTTTTAATTAGACCAATCTGATGTGTATAGTATTGTTGATACTGAATTTCACTGTAGATGTCTAGGGGAAAAAAATATGCAAACCAAGATGTCAAGATCCTGGAAAAAAATGGGAAGATCTAACCTTTTTCTTTATGAACAGAGTACAAAAATTAAAAAACCCAACTTGTTAAACAATAAGTTTCAGTATACTTATGAATACTTTATCAGCATTGCATATTTTTTAGAAAGAGTGAAACTGAGTCAGAGTGGTGACATCTATGCTTTTGCACCATTCCTGCAACATTTGATCTGTGTTGTTTAGTACTCCAGCTGGCACTGCACGGGATGAAACCCCAAATGCATGCAGATCTTGTGGTAACAAACACAGTCTGCAGTACATAAATGTCCATGGCTGCAGTTCTGTAATACTGGACATATTTAACAGTTTTACTGATGATGCAGCTGCTGTCAGTGGAGATACCATTATGAATCTCATTCAGCAGCAGCTCTAAACTGTCAGTGAGAAAGGATCATACAGATCAAAAAGAAGTTCTGCATGCTTATTTTCATACAAAGCAAAAACCGCTGGGGCAAAAATTTGAACTGTTCAATCAGCAATAGCCCCTCAAAGAGCATTGGATTTTCCCCTCTTTTCCTTCCCCAGAATAACAGAGTATCCTGCTTCTCTTCTTATGCGTTCCCAGCCTCAGGCATTATAAGGTTCCACAGCATATTGAGAGTGTGAAATTAGAGTTGAGATGAGACATGATGACTGTGAAAGATGACAAGCACGCTGCCAGAGGGACTTTTACTGAAAAAGGCTGCAGGTTAGGCATTATCCCAGCCTGCACGGGTTGTTCTGAAGGTGTCCTCAGGACTGTAACAGCAGTTACCAAAGTCAGCTCTAGAAGTCTGAGATAGGAATATAAATGGAGTGCTCCAGTTCGGGGTGTGAATGTGCATGGAGCTGATGATACAATAGTGCTGCTGAGATGTACTCGGGGATCAGAACCTACCTCTTCTGATACATTTACCAATCACTTAAAAATAAAAAAAAAAGAGAGAAAACATATTAAGCACATTTCAGTGTATACTAAACACTAATCACAACATAAATATGGAAAATCAATCTTGTTCATAGTGTTCTGAAAGTGTGCTTCTCCTGCAGTATTTCAAATTAAAATGGCTGCAGTGGAGAAAAATGACAAGCACTAACACCCACTCAGGTCACAGATGAGGGTACAAAACTAGTGGTTTATTGTTCAGATCACATTTCACAGTTATCTATATTTGATATGATTTAAATTATTAAAATGAAACAGAACTCATGCTCTGAGGGAGAAAATATGCTCATTTGTTCATAATGAGTACATTTGTTTACAATTTATAAAAGTGTGAAAAAAGACTGGGTTTCACTTCCACAAATAAAGAACATGGCCTAGCATGGAAAATGCCTGGATTAAAGAACTGGCAAAACAGTATTATCCACTTATTATATTAAAATATATGTTGAAGCTACTTATTACTGTATTTGTATTAAAATTAATGAACAATCTGATTTTGTAACTTCTAAATTTTATTTTGTACAGGTTTTAATTACTGAGGTATTATGTGCTGAATGCTACTTCAGATGTGATACTGTAATAGCATGGTTTTCAAGAATGGGCAGAAAATGACAAATCCAGTAGTAATTCTTGAGGAAGATCCTTCATTATTTCATTTCTATTACAGGGCAAATTAAAGGAATTGAAATGATTAATACTTAGTAATTTGCTTGATAATATATAATTACTTTTTTTTTAAATAGGATTAGCAAATACTGTTCTTGCTACCAATCTTGAGTCAGCGTGCCAAACACATGCCTGACTCCTTGCGAATCCAATCAGGTATTCTTTACCTGGAACCAAAGCACTTAACTTTCCTTTTAAGATGGCATAAATGCAGCCCTAAATATCCTGGTCACAACATTTCTGTTTTCATAGATGCCTGAATGAATTTTTATTCCTTTTGAAAAACAGACAGTAAAAAAATCAGAATTAATTACTCTGACACTGCAGAAAGGTGTGGCAGCTAAGGTAAACAAAGTGAGAGTTTATTTGCTTTCTAATCTCATTTTCTGGTAACTGAATGGCTCATGGCTCTGACAAACAAAAGATTACAGCATAGATAAAGGATTTATTGCTTTTTGTTTGCTGGAACTGTGAGATTCTGCCTGGTGATCACCACCTCTTCCATTGGTGTCTTTTGACAAGCATATTGGTATGAATGAATGATATGATTCTTCCCCTCTTCCTCTTTTTTTTTCCCCTTTCTTATTTTTTCTCCATAATTTTCAGAGTCTTTTTCAGAAATTCTAAGATCACATGGATCTCATTTGGTAGACTTGAAACACAGTATCAGCCAATTCCACTTTTGTTTGGTTTTGTGTTCTTAAAGTGTAAATACCTGTCTCAAGATGTCCTTGCAGTTCTGGCAGCTCAATGGATGAAAAATGATGTGTTCGGGTGCTTGTCTTGTCTGTTTCTTTTCCACTAGATTGTAACTGGCCTAACTATTGTTTAACTTCCTCTTTTCTTTTGATGGTTTTTGATGCTAGGAAATATAAACCTTGATCATAACACAGGTGATACTCTAGATCAGTGGTCTCCAAAATTTTGATCATCCATCCCTATCAGTGAAAAATTTTTGAGGGCACCCACCCAATAAACGTATATTTATTTATAAACTATACATGTTCCATGTACTACTGAAGTTCTAATATTTTCTTCCTAAACCCCAATGAATCATGCTGTGCACCTTTGCTTACACTCCAGTCTGGAGACCACTGGTCTAGATGGAGGTGGGGAAGGGAACAAAATTTCTTCTGTGAATTTAGCTTGACATTTTTTACAAGACTAGGAAAAAAACAACCAACCAACCAACCAAAAAACCCCCCAAAATCAAAACCAAACATAAACCCAAACTTGCTAATGGTTTTGCAATAACTATGAATGTTCTATTTTACAATTTTATTATTTGCTTCTGCAAGAACCCTTTAAAATTCATTTCACATAATTAAGTCTTTCAGTTCTGTGTGAGATGATAAAGTCAACATAAACATCTTTGAAAACTTTCCCAATCAAAATAATATAATAGATTGCATCGATTTAATCTTGAAAAAAACACATTTACTGTACTTTCTCTATCACATTCCCATAGCAAGGGCTTCATTGACAAACATTATCTGTTCTACAGAAAACACAATCTTCATACTTTCCCTCTAGAAACATGATTGCTTTCCTTTCTTATACACAAAGCATTTAACATATTTTAGGAGATCTTCGGGAAAGTAATTTTTAAGTTAAAATTATTTCCTCTATTGGAAACCTACCTAATAACGGCACTCTATACTTCTAAGATTATCAAAAATACATTGGTGCAAACAGTTGTGTCAGCTTCTGTTCCTCAAGCTCCTTGCAATTACAAGAGAAGAGTTTACTATTGTTATATCTGTTCCTATTTTGTACTGTTAGATTTATTGGTTCAGGTAACAACATTTTCAATGTATATGGTTTTGGCCAGCACTATATATCTAACAACCAGGAGAGGAAAATGGGTACTATACCATAAGTAGCTAAAATAGAGTCCTAGGTAAATTTTAAAAAAGAATATTTAGGAGATGAGCCTACAATTAGGAAACCATAATTGTTCATTAATTTCTGTATGTCTCAAATCTTTGATATATTACATGAAAATTACAGTGTTAACCTCTTATATGTATTTAGTTGGATAATCACCAGTCTGTTCTTTGTAAGATTATGTGCAATTCAGAATCTCAAAATATTTTATAGATGTATTACTGTTAATGGATATTTTATCATGAACTTGGCTGATAACATGTTAGGCCTCACAAAGTCATTTCAGACTATCAAGTAAAAGTCAATATTACTACTAAAATATTTTAGAATATCAGCTATTTTGAAGGAGGCAACTTTTTCTGTGTATATTTGGCAACCACTAAACAAATGTATATTAATCTAAGTAAGTATTATCAAAAGATAAAAAAGAAATATTAGTTCAACATATTTTAAAATAAATTTCTTTTGTATGTGTCCTGGTTTTGGCTAGGGTAGAGCTGATTTTCACAAGAAGCTGGGATGGGACAGATCCGGGACAGATCCAGGACAGGTGACCCAAACTTGCCAAAGAGGTATTCTATACCTTATGACATCATGCTTAGCATAAAAGGGGGCTAGTCGGTGAGGGGCTGAGTGGTTCCGGGACTGTATGAGTATGCAGTCATGTATGGTTGTCAGGCGAGCAAATTGCATTGTGTATCACCAGTTTTGTATGTTCTCTTAAGTACTGTTGTTGTTGTTTCCCTCTCCCTTGCAGTCCCAGTAAACTGTCCTTACCCCAACTCACAAGGTTTTGCCTTTTCTTTCCCATTCTCCTCCCCATCCCACCGGCGGGGGCGGGGGGCAGTTGGTGCAGGTGGGTGAGTGAGCGGCAGCGTGGTGCTCAGCTGCTGGCTGGGGCTAAACCATGACAGTATGTTTCCCTGACTATTTTTTTTTTTTTAAATTTTCCTCTTCCTTCAAGCTCTCTCTCTGTATGACTAATAAATATTGAGAACTTTCATATTATACTTATGTTCTTAAGAATGTACATGACCTTAAAAAGTCCCACAGAATGATACTCTGTGTCTGCCCAAAAATGACTTTTACTTCGAATTTCACTCTACTTACAGCAAAGCATCCGCTTTCAAAATTTTCCCTATGATTGAGAGTTACTTTCTCATTAAGCTTAAATTCAGCCAGAAATGAGAACATTATATCATCAGATTGTTGTTTTCATTAATATTAATACTAATTTAAGTATATATTATATATTTATAAATTTAAGTATAAAATAGTAAATTTATGAATTTATAAAATGTTTCTTTTCATACATTATGCAATGTAATGTAATATAGTATACTATGACATGATAAATATAATGTAATATAATCTGATTAATATAATATAATATAAATTAAGATTTTAAGAATTGTAAGATTATCATCACAATTCTGAACCCTCTCCATTTTTCAAACAGCAGGTTGGAAAAATATTCCCAGATACTAATATATCTATGAGAGAGTAAGCTTACATAAATACTAAAACAATCTAACAAAGAAAGCAATAAAAATGTTCACAAGTTTTGTTTATTTTTAAAAATAATTTAAGGGCAGAGTATGGATGCAATCAGAATGGCTTTATCCATAAGCATTACTACTTCTTACAGGATAAAGAAGTACTACTCAGTACTAGTGAAGATGAGAGGACCAGACTTCAAGGAACAGAAAGCTAATGACAAGAAAAAGGTAAGAAAGTTAATTGTAATACTATGCTTTACAGAGTTTCATTGAATTGCATTCCATTGTTCTATAGGGAAAGAATAATATTAGAGCTTTATCAATTAATTATAAAGGAATTAACGCTTTTAAAAAAAAAAACAACGGTGTGAAAAACTTTACTCATGCAAAACAAGTAAATGTCATGTCAGACTGAAACAGAGAAAACATTTCTAGACTCATTAAATGACTGTTTCTTGTAGCAACTGCTAAGGGAATCAGAAGCAACTGTTAGATGCTTTCTGAGTACTATGAGAGATCTGGTATAAAAATCTGCAACTATAAAACACCCACACTATACTAGTGGCAATAATGTACTCAAATTCCCTATCCTTGTCACTGGAAGAAAATCATACTGATTATTCACTGTAACATTTACCTTGAAAAAGAGAAAATAAACAGAAATAAAAAAGTGATAAATAGAAAAGCACTTCCAAAAGTATAAAATTCTTTCAGACTCAGTAGAGAGTGTTTAAACACAATACATTAAAGGTTCAGATCAAATGTATACTATCAGTTAGACAAAATCCTAAAATAAGAAATGGGGCCTTGGTGTTTAAATAGCAGAAGGAAAATGCCTATTAGAAACAAGTGACATCCTTAAAGTGCAGGCATCATGTTCAAATAGGAGCATGGAGAAGACCATAAATTTTCAGACATTAAATGTAATGCTTCAAAAAGGAAGGCCAAAAAAGATTTAAGGGAGTAACTTCCTAAGTGCAAAAAACCCACAATAAAACTCAGCATAGCCAGTCAACACACCGAAGAATAGGTGTACATGAGGGGTGGATCATATGTCAAATAACTACTTGGAAAATTCAAGGTCATAGAAGAAAAAAAAAAGAATTATTGAATTTGATGTTTATAGCTGGCAAGTATAAACGAGTTTATACCTGGAACCTATTATTAAGATGGGAAATATCCGATAGTCATAGAATCATAGAATCATAGAATGGTTTGGGTGGGAAGGGACATCAAAGATCATCTAGTTCCAACCCCCCTGCTGCCATGGGCAGGGACACCCTCCACTAGACCACGTTGCCCAAAGCCCCATCCAACCTGGTCTTAAACACTTCCAGGGATGGGGCATCCACAACCTCTCTGGGCAACCTGTTCCAGTGCCTCACCACTCTAACAGGAAAGAATTTTTTTCTAACATCCAGTCTAAATCAACCCTCCTTCAGCTTAAACCCACTACCCCTTGTCCTGTCACTACACTCCCTCATAAACAGTCCCTCACCAGCTTTCCTGTAGGCCCCTTCAGGTACTGGAAGACTGCTATAAGGTCTCCCTGGAGCCTTCTCTTCTCCAGGCTGAACAATCCCAACTCTCTCAGCCTGTCCTCATAGGAGAGGTACTCCAATCAAATTCTCAAATGAATTTTAGTAGGAGGGGGGTGAGAATCAATAAAGTATAAAAGAATCAGGACAAGATTATATTTAAAAAAAAAAAAAAAAAGAAAAAGAAATTAAATACGAAACTTTTAAAGCTGCCTGCAACATGTAGCTTCTTGCTTAAATCCATTCTGGTGACAGAAGCTTAGAAAACAGGACTAAAATCTTTACACTCACCTTTGGAACTACAGACCTGCAAATTTGAGTTTCATAACAGATAAACCAAAATAACAGAAATTAAGAACAGAATAAATAGACACATAGGTTAATATACATTTGGGAGATATATATATTACAGTAGATATTCATGCTTCTGAAATGCATTCAAGTATCTGAAGCATTTGGACAGGTAGTTTCTAAAATACACTTTGCTTTTCAAATGTCTACTGATAGACTCCACCACAAAAGACTTTAAAAAATACTTCACCTTGTCTAGTAAAGACACTAAGCTCTTCTATAAAATGAGTACTGTTGTGACTTAATAATAGCTTAGGAGATAGAAAATAAAAAGATATAATGCTTCTCTTCATAATGAGGGAAACGTATAGATTTGAATTTCTTGAGGGAGGAAGGCATAATGAGGTCATAAAATTTAAAAATTCTGGATAATCAAACCCAAATGCAATTCTGAATACTTTTGGAAGAACAGTACAATTCTAAGTCATTCTGAAATAAAAAAGCAAATAAAATTCATTTTCAAAAGGAGAAAAAATTACTTTAGAAGCCCAGAGTGCTAAATCAAACTTACAAGTTATTGCAGTACTGCATGTGCTGTTCACTATATCTTACAATAAAGAAAGAACAGTAAAAACTGTAAGGAGGAGTAATAAGAATTATTGAAAACATGGAACGGTTTACTGATCACACACTTATTACAATCCTTCAACCTGGGAAAGAAATGCCTGAGGGACATATGACAGACATCTAAAAGACCTCGAAAGATGATGAGAAGAAAGATTTATCATCTACAATTCCCCCTCACAGAAGAATTGAGAAGTATTAAGTGGAACTGCTAGGAATTATGTCCCTTTACGTTGTTTTGACTTTTTTCTGTGTATTAGTTGAAGGTTTTGATTGGCAGTTTTGCAGTTTTGACTGTGATTTCCTTTCTTCTGAAGCATGTTTACTGCCTTTGCAGGCCTTGTCTAGAGTATAGTAAAGAGAATGTGAATGTCAGAGAATCCAAAGGGGGTTTTTTTGTTAGTTTTTGGGGTGTGAGGAGGACATAAGAAGAAAATTGCCTTTTTTGTTGCTTTGCAAATAATTGTTAAGACACAGGCTGGAGAGAAAGGGAAGCTTTATAAGGGTTGTGAAAGAAGTGACTAGCTGAGAGGATGGAAGCTTGATAATGATTAGTAAGCAGAGGCTGGAGCATTGGACAGCCTCCAGGAAATGGCTGTCTGGGAACATGGATTAGTGGCTGTGAGGGACAGAGGATTTCTGCCTGGCATCTTGTACATCACCCTGCTGAGTATCCTGGAGACACCTTTCCATCATAGCTTTCATGGTCCCCCTCCTTCTTCTCTTATCTCCAAAGCAGTGGCTCAGCACTGTGGTGCCAAGGAAGGCCCTGTAGGAGGGTAATATACTCTGCCTCTTGCTTGCAGCACTACAAGCATGAGGTGGCAGGACAGCAATTTTGCAGTCCTCTGTTCTTTAAGGATACCTGTAGAAGAGGAAGAAAGAAACTTGTTGGTCCTTGAGTCTTTATGAAGATCAAAAACTTCTGTTACCAAAAGCCAGCCTTCTTTTCAGTACCCTGCAGGTTTCCAGGGACAGGTTTTTTTGTAGGTCAGTGGGGATGTACACCAATGGGTAGTGGGTAAAACATAGCAGGAGCAGTCTGTAGGGGTTGTATATCAGTGCTTGAATCCACTTCATACTGCACTTTTGCCACCTGCATTAAGAAAATGCTCTGAATTTGTCTAATAAAGAGATTCCACAAAGCACGAGGTATTCACCTACTAAGAACTCTACTGAGTAGAAAATATCTACCTGTCTGTCTTCATCATCTCCTTCTCCATCTTCATCATCTCCATCTCCATCATTATCTCTTCCTCTTTCTGCTATGTCTATCACTACCCATCTCTTACATCTGTATTCTGTCTGCTAAACTCAGGAAGGGAGATGGTTTCACATCCTAAATGCTGTCCTCCTAGACACCCCTGCTCTCTAAATCCAAAGTGACTCTACAGTCCCATGTGGGATCTCCAAAGAGTAAAAAGTCGTAAGAAGTGCCCAAACACGAAGGTGCACACAACACCGGTGCCTTTCTTTTACTTGGATATCACTTCAACATGCTGCAGGAACTCTGGACAGTAAATTTTGTGCCCAGGAGACATTTGTAGTCATGCATCTCACACAGCAACTCAGAACATAATGTTTTAATTAGACACTGAAGTGCACTTGGAGAGCTTTGAGAATCGAAGTGTTGGTTAAATTACTCCAAAAGGAATCCCATTCGTACTTGGCAAAACCACTCTGAGGACTGAACAACCATGCAGTAAGCAGAAAGAATCAGGATACACTTCAAAACTTCATTGATACTTCACATTACTAATGAAAACACAAACAGATAGGGTCATCCCTTTGTGGTCAGCCAAGGACAAAGATAGTTTGGAGAAAGCAACTCATGGATCTGTTACATTTTGGCTACTTTCTAACAATAAACAAACCTCTACTTTTAAATTAAGAGAAGCTTGCCTCTGAATCAACTTTCATCCACAGATTACCAGAGAATCCTGAAGACGGACTCTATTGCTGATAACCTGTGAAGAGAGGGGTGTCCTTGAGCTACTCTGTGCCTATTGTGATTAAAAAATTACCTGCAGTCTAGGATGTTGTATGGATTGCTCCAAGAAAAAAATACTGCACTGAAGTCTCAGTGAAAACTGTTTCTTGCACACCTTTAGGGAGCTTGAGAAGCTTACTTCAGCGCTCCTTTGATCACGACTGCAGCAAGCCCCTAATGGGAGAGGGCTTTAATAAAATGCAAACCCAGTAAGAACAGCAGCAGAAAATGTTTTTAGCTTCTTTAATAAAAAATAATTACATTGATCAATTTATGTTGTGTGTGCTTATCCTTTTAATATGCTTTGAATTTTATACTCATCAAAATGTCAAGGTAAAGTGACCCACTAGTGGGAGACTGTAAAATAGTGACCTAGCTCTCCCAGTTTTCAGAAGTTTAAGGAAAACTAATATCTAGTGTATTGCATCAAATAATATCAGCAAGGGATGAAGCTGCTTACTAATAGATATAAAATATTATTTTAATCAACCAATAATAGCAGCAGACTAGTAATGCAAACATTGAGATAATTTGCTACTGTATAAAAATTAATAACAAAGCTTACTCTGTATTTTCTTTTCATACAGCTCATTATCTTTATTTCTGCATGAACAATTTCTACCAATTGTTAATTGGTAGAAAAATAAATATATATTTTTTCAGTTCTAATTGTTACTGACTGTAACAATTGAAGTAGGAGAATAGACAGGACACATGCTAAGGAAAGCACTGCCCCTGCCTCCAGTCTTTGAGCATGAACGTAGCTAATGAAATGGCTATCAGTAGAAGCAGGTAATGTAAATACCTTCAAAATTTGTTTAAGTAGATGTTGTGTATCAAATCTTCTGGATTCCATCACAGGCGTGCAAGTAAAAGAAAAAAAAAAAATTCATTCCATAAGTTGACTTTTTTTTTTTGTATTGATTAGTATAATTTAATTGTGAAATATTGGGGGAAAAAATTCTGAATGGGTTTGAGATACATTAAGAAATATTAGCAGAGTATGATCACCATATGAAATAATTTATCACTGTGGGAAATAATTTATAACTTTGAAGAGAAGACTATGAAGAACTATGGTTAAGAAGAACTATTTTGTATGAAATGTAAATGTAATAAAGGACAGAAAGGACAGTTAAGATATTTTCTTCTCAGAATAATCTACAGAATAAATTAGGGGGGTTTAGGGTAATGAATCATGAGGAAATGCTGAAAAACAGAATAAAACAACATTTTGACTTGTGCATGTAACTTTTTTTTTTTAACTGAAATTTAAAGATTTAAATGTCATGTAAAACAAAGGGTAATATTGGGCCAATATCAAGAAAATAAGTTTAACAGGTGACATATTACTGTGTAAATGAATCTTAGGAAGTAAAGAATGAGGAAGGAGTGTAATGATGGAAAGTGTAAATGGGAAGATATATTTATATATTATGTGTGTATATATACATATATGTATATGCATATGCTTATGCATCTTATACGTATGCAAGACCAAATATCTTTGCAGAAAAAGTCTAATGAGGTATAGACTAGTGGATACAACAGTATACTTGAAATAATTTTTTCACTTTATTACTGTATGTATACCAAGGTGACAGGAAAAAATTATTAAGATATAATCTAATAATTTAAATAGTCTAAATAAATTGCAGTTCTAACAGAATTAGGTTTGTCATCACATACAGCATTATTTATTTCCAAAATCAGCAGATACTAATAAATTTTTTTAAAAAATTATTATTGGTCTCTGTCTTTATAATGAAAAGGGCATGATACAAATTCTGGAAATACTCATGACTTTTCCTGGAAAAGAATAACTACACATAGGGAAATCATGGTTAGTCTGTGACAAATGTTCAGAATACTAAGACAAAAAAAACTAAACCAAACAGGAAATCCAAAGAAGATAAATTCCTCTAAGACTAATTTAAAAAAAGAAGGGGAAAAAAAATATCCTAATTCTATCTGACTCAGCAATACTTTGATTAAAAAATAAAAATGTATGTTTGTTTAGAATACAATTTCTTCCAGAGGTGTTTCATGAACATGGGGCAGCACGCCTGTGGGTCTAGGGACTCAGTACTAACTGTACAATATTCAGCCTCATAAAAATAATGCATTGTAAAAACAAATGAAAGGGAAATGTGTACAAAAGAAGAGCAAAATTCCAAATAAATTATTTTGCATTATTGAATATGTATCTAGTGAGGCATTTTATGTGCCTCACTAGAAGACATTAAAATGGAATTGCAGGTATCCACACCTAAGAGACAGTCCTGAAAACAGCTATCAGGATGTACATTCATTACCTAGCCTCAAAATCTTGATATTCTGAAGACACTTAAGGGTTTGACTTTTATGTCTGTCAGGCATCTAAATGTTCTTTTACTTCACATACCAAAGAGCAAAGAATTCTGGTAAAAGAGTCAAGCCTTAAATGTGTTCATAAATGAGACATTTCTTTTGGGACACTATGCATTTAATGTCAGGCATTCTCAGAATATGCTTACCAAACAGAGCTTTGGACAAAATACTGCTGCATTTAAATGTAATTTCTTTTTATCTTCTTATTGAGGAGTCAAAGTACTCATCTGAAAGTACACAGATGTTTGATGCCTACTTCTGCTTGAGTAGGAAATATTGGATCCCAGCATTTCCTCAGATCCAGCTGTCTTTTTGTACAGCGTGCTGTGGAAATCCCAAACCAGAAGTGCACCGTTCTCTTCATGCACTACGTGCATAGTTTAGAAACGTAAGCTGTGATTTCATCTTTCAGTTATAGGATAACTGCATAAAATAAGCCCACCATGCTTGTACCTGCAGCACTCAGTCTTTGGATCTAGCCCTTCCCTTCTCAAAATTAATGCATGTAGCATATAGTATTGTTTGATTTCATATAACTTTTCACATCAAGCAGTTAAGTTTAAATTAGTTATCCAAATTTCCATTATACTTAACAGGAGAAAAGAGACACATGAGGAAGTTAAATTATCTAATGCTTTAGGAAGGACAAATTGCCACATGGTGATGCCTGTTTCCTTCCATAAATTATAAAAGGAACCTGAATTACTAGTAAGACAGCAAATTACTAGATCTTTTAAGGTAGCGACATGAATCCTATCTCTTTTGTTCAAAAATAAATATATACTAGTGATAAGCTTTTTGAAAATCTATCATTAATTAATATGTGAAATTGCTGTGGTTTAACTCCAGCAGGCAGCTAAACCCCACGCAGCCGCTCACTTACTCTCCCCTGGTTGGACGGGGAAGAGAATTGGAAGGGTAAAAGTGAGAAAACTCATGGGTTGAGATAAAGACAGTTTAGTAAGTAAAGCAAAAACTGTGTTCTCAAGCAAAGCAAAACAGGGAATTCATTCCCCACTTCCCATGGGCAGGCAGGTGTTCAGCCATCTCCAGGAAAGCAGGGCTCTGTCACATGTAGCGGCTACTTGGGAAGACAAAGGTCATAACTCCAAAGAAAAAGAATGTGAAATTTTGGATTCTTACCCAAATATCACAAGTCAATAGACTATAACTGTTTAAAAATACTAACTTGTCATGCTGTTTCTGACAATTTTTTGTTATTGTTTACATACACTTTTTTGGTGGGTTGAGCTTGTCTGGTTGCCAGATGCCCACCCAACTGCTCTCTCACTCAGCAGGAGTAAATAACTCAGGGAGGAGAAATAAGAAGAAATAAGCTTACGGGTCAAGATAAAGACAGTGAGATTACTTATGAATTACCCTCCAGGGTAAAACAGACTTGACTTGGAAAAGAATAATTTAATTTACTGCCAATTAAAATAGATTTGGATGGTGAGAGACAAAGACAAGCTAAAGCAGCTTTCCCTACACCCAACAATTTGTCCTGGGCTCAACTTAACTCCTTCACTCCCAGTTCCTTTACCTCCACCTGCCCTGTCCTGAAAGGCACAGAGGAGACAGGAATGGGGGGTTGTTGTCAGTTCATATCTGTTCTTCTTTGCCACCCCTTCCTTCTCACACTTTTCCCTTGCTCCAGTGTAGGATCCTTTCCATGGGCTGCGGCTCCCGCCAAGAGAACTTGCTTCTTCATGGGTTCTCCATGGGCTGCAGCTTCCTTCAGGAAATATCCACCTGCTCCACAATGGTCCTCTCCATGGACTTTGGGGGTATCTCTGTTCCAGCACATGCAGCACCTCCTCCCCATCCTTCTTCTCTGACATTGGTGTTCATAGCCTTGCTTCTCACACTTTTTTTCCTTCATGCCTCATGGCTTGTGCAATGCTTTGCCCATTCCTAAATATGTTTTCCCAGCCACACATGTGGCTGCTGTGCTCAACTGCAGTGAGTCTGTTGGAGCTGCCTGGAACCATCCATGTCCAGCACAGGGCAGCCTCGTCCTCTCCTCGCACAGGCCATCCTACAGTCCACTCACCCCACTACCAAAACCTTGCCACCTACACCTGATACAACTGTACTTCCATGCGCTTAAATAAGCACATTAGTTTTAAGAGGAAAGAGAACAAGTGCAGAGGTTCAATGCAAGTTTGTCATTCTGACCAGAGGAGCTATTTTCTCAGGGAGAGGTAATTTGCAATACGTGGAGTAAATAAGAACACCACGGACATGACAGTATCTGACAGCTTACAGCTGTAGACAGCACTGTGAGAGATTGTGATTTCTGGTAAAGGACAGAATGAAGTTTCCAATCAGTACTTTTCCACTCTTTCCAATCCATTAAATAGAAGTGACAGAAGAAAAGCAGGATAAGGTTCAAAACAGGAGAAAAATCCCTTGAGATAGTGAAAACAACTTGCAAGTAATTTCCTTCACACAATGAAAATGCTTTTGCTTCTTTAGAAATTGTATAAAGTGGATGATGACTTTTTGAAGTTATTAATTTCTCTAAGTGGTACCTTACTCTCCATCCTCTGTAATAGCTGCTAATCAAACCAGTATGCAAAAAGCAACCATGTAGAAAAATGGTAGATATAGCAAATATTCTTTGCAAATAACAAGCATAAGAAGGTCTGATGGTATGAATAGGAAAAAAGCAGAGTGACTGAAAACAGGCAAAAGAACAGATATATACTAAATAAACAAGCAGTAATGTGAAAGTAGATGTTATGGTTTAAGATGTTTTGGTCATCTGCCAAAAGCATACTGAGAATGAGAAAGGAATGCTTCCATAATTTTCTTAGAAAGCCAATCTTCTTTTCTTTGTAGCTTCACTGATATCTGAGATGGAAATGGAAGGATTAGACTTTTATTTTGAAAAAAATATTTATAAAAATAAGAATACTATCAGCCTGTTATTTGAACATGTTTCAAAATTCAATATATATGGCAATATAATTCTTTTAACAAATACTTTTAAAAACCTATGATGATCACTTTTGACTCAAGTAATTAGCAGCATTTTCAAAACAAAGATATTGATCCTCAAATAACTGAATTTGCTTTTAAAAACATTGATTTAAATAGCTTAATATTAATTTAACATTTAGTATATTCAATATTCATTTAGTGTTTTAATTCATCACATCTATAACTGATGATAACATTCAGTAAAACTTACTTTGCTTCTACCTTCTTACACCTCATTACAATAGTGAGAAATGAGGGATAATATGAAGTAGGGGGGTCAAGAGTATTATTTTTTTAGAAGAAACAAGGAAAAACAAGAATATGAAAGAAATTTCACCAGTGGCATTTCTTTGCATTAAAACACTACAAATGTATGCATAAATTATCTCTGTCATTTATTCTTAGAGTGTCATTCAGCTTAAAATATTTCACTTGTCTATATTACATTTCTTTTCCTTCCCTGTTCCTGTCTTGTTAATCTGGATTATTGATCTTTCTTCATCTTTCCTCATCTGCTTTTTTTTTTTTTTTTTTCCTCCCAAGATCCTAATACATTTTACTGAGCAACTTGGCTTCTGTATTTTTGGCACAACCTGTGTTCTCCTGTTTGACCTGAGTTTACTAACCTAGGCTGCCTTTTGCAGTTAGAATAAGAGTGGTCTGGATTTTCAGGCAAGAATCAACTTAAGATGCAGATATCTAATGTTTGGTTTCTATTATGCCAATGTTGGGTGTCTAACCTCTAATATTAGAGATAGGTGGAGATCTAGTTAAGGCAATCGGTGGTGTTTAGCACAGTATTTAGCACAAACACTCTAAATTACACACATACATGAATTCAAGCTGATTAGCACTCTAGACTCCATTAACTGTATTGTCTAAGGTGAAACAATTCAGTGACAGAAGCATAGGCGTTTAGTGCCATGGGAGATCAAGGGGTATCTAAGACATCTGCGTGACATCATTGGCAGATATGGCACAGGATCCGAGAGACCTCTGCCTATTTTGGAGCAGCACCTGGAAACTGAACAAGATATCCTAAGGCATTAGAAATGGCACAAGACACCAATGTACAAATAACTGAACTGGGCACCTTCACTCAATAAACACACGTTCAGGAAATGAGATGTCACTAGTACTAATGCTCCTGTTAGCATTGAACTAACTAAAAGTTAGTTAGCTTGATTGTAAAACTAACTTGTCTTAGATTAATTAATGCTTCCTTTCTTTTGAGTTATGAAATATATATTTGAAAATAAATTTTGATGGTATATGCTCCCTTTTATCAGACTCTTGGACTGATAATGTTTTGGGTAAGTATTTTACGGAAATTAGATCCATGTTATGTCATGTACTCCCTCAAGGTATCAGAATTCTTCAGTACAGCTTCAAGTGAGATCTTTATGATCACTGAAATGCTTAACAGAGGTGAAATGTTTGCATTTATACTTGTTTTTAGCTAGGTTAATTGCATACTAAGTTAGAGAAAGTGCTGGTGATCATAGTCTCATGGCACTTAACCTCATCAAATTTAACAGGAGTTAACTAAATTAAAAGAGGCAATAGTATCCTTTTTTCTCTCCAGTATTTATTGGCTGTATTGCAACAAAATGAATAAACAACAAAGCTTTGAGAGCAATTTCAAAGACTTGTGGGGGAAAAAAAAAAGAAAGAGAGAGACAGAATGGAAAAACACTGTGAGCATCATAGCTTGATATTGTCCATCTCTTCTTGGGACATAATTTAAATCAAATATAAAGCAATAAATAAAAAAAAGATAAAATAGATTATATAATGTATTTGATCCAAGAAAAATTTATATACTTTTAGTTTAAACATTTCATACCCAATGTCAATTATCTAAAGCAAAGATATATTTCCAGGGCCTACATTAGGTAGATACAGATATGGATTTTCTTAAGTTCTTAGAGCTGCCTAGGGTCTCTTCTTAGAGCCGTGGAATTCCCATATTCCCCTGTCTGCCAAAGGCTTCCTGAGCAGCCTTCAAACAAATAACAGCTCTCTGACTCTGATTTCATCATGCAAAAGTATGTACAGAAATACAAGGGTGTGAAAAACAAAAGAGTATGGAAGAATACATATAAGTATCTTACTTAAATGGACTGCTGTGAATATTAAAATTGTGTATGCGTTCAGATGGAGAAGAATTAAGCAAGACTGAGGAGTTTATCAAAATCTTCTCCAGAATGAACATCTACTAGGCTCTTGTTATGTAAAAGCTTCATTATTGCAATGGGCGATTTATAAGTGTCAAATCTTCCCCTCTAAGTTTTTCAGAAGCACCTACATATACAGGATGCCTCTATTTTTGGATTACCAATGCTTATTCCTACACTGCTAAATAGAAAAGGGAGAGGGACTTATGCAACTCCAAAGCCAGATAGGATAAACTGGATTGCTTCCCTACTCTGTTAGGCTTTTTGAGTGGATTGGTGTGGACAGGTACTTTCAAGTGTCCAAAGCTTTGGGATATATGTTCTGGTTTCCTGCATACATTCCATGTCACAGATGGTATAGCCCTGCCTTCCTTCTGGATTTTTGTTCACAAGCATGTGTCCTGGTTCTGGCAAGGACAGGGTTAATTTCCCAAGGAGCCAGGACAGGTGACCCAAGCTGGCGGGGGGGCTATTCCATACCATGTGACGTCATGCTCACCATAAAAGGGGGCCAGTCGGGCAGGGGCGGGTTTGGCATGGCTCTGGGACAGGCTGAGCGTCCAGTCCGTCCTGGGATCAGTAAATTGTTCTCTGTTATCACCCATTGTTACTATCTGTTATCAGCACTGTTGTTGATTGTTTCCCTCTCCCTTGCTGTCCCAGTAAATTGCCCTTATCCCAACCCTCGAGGCTTTGCCGTTGTTTTTCCGTTCTCCTCCCCATCCCGCCGGGGGAGGGGTGAGCGAGCGGCATGTGGTGCTCAGCTGCCAGCTGGGGCTGAACCAGGTCAGCATGAAACACAGGTGTTGGTTTACGTTACAGATCTGTTCATAGCACATTATGCACTTCTAGCCTTTACATTTGTGATCTTTTTCTACAAAGGTCTTATACTTTTTCACAGGAAATCATAAAATAATTTGATTTTTAATAGTCAGGGTCTTGTGCCTCTGTAAACATTCCCCAGACCTGCACAAAAACCTGCAGCTGGGGCACGTTATCCACATCCCCATGTTAATTATGTAGTCATGAGATAAGCAGAGAGATGACAATATTTACAACTATAGCCATGGTTATATGACAAGATGAGGTAACAAAAGCTTCTCATTCCAAATACCTTCCTGACATTCTTAACACCATAATAATGTTCATTGTGTAAAAGGATGAAACGTATCTTGGGATATCTAAGACTGTTGTTTGGCTTAATGGTCCCCCAACCCTTCTTCCTCTCAGATAGCAGGATGTTGTGTATGTTAACATGTAGCAGATCCTCAAACAAGGGGATGTCAAAAAGCATGACCTTCTTGTGCAAATACCATGTTAGTTGATCATGTAGCTTTTTTGCTCTGCTTAACAACACTGCGTTTGTAAGACCCCTCACTGCTGTAAGCTCTGTGTGACTGCCAGAAAAAAAACCCAGAGATTATTGTTGCTGTTATTTAGACCAATCAAATAGAACTTGTTTTGTTTTTTTTTTTTTTTTTTTAATAGGGGACAGGCTGCAGGATTCTGTGTACCTCACTCCCAATGGTTTTTACAATAACGACAGCTAGGCAGAAACTGATCAAAACACAACTGTCATTTACTTTATAGGAGACTACTGACCCAGTCTAAGAATTTTGCACTGTACATATTGTTTAAATTAATACTGAGGAATATAGTCATACATGCTGACTGTAATCACCAAGTTCAAACAGAAATCTTAATTAAGAAATCTGTGTACCAAATATTACCTAACCCCAAATCACTGGATCGGCCATTCTTGCTGCTGAACATGCTCCATGGAAGTCTTGGGGTGGTCTGCCACCTCCTCTACCACCCCTGCTACATTGAGAGTGGGGGTGAAATTGGGCATTCAAATGACCCCTCAGGACTCTTAATTGCAGCAAGCGGCCCCACCACACAATAAAGGAAACATCCTCGTTGCATTCAACAGTCAACATTTCAACAGTTCACTAGTTCTGCAAGGGGCTGCAGTAGCAGGACTTCTTTCCAGGGTGTCATTTTCTACCCCAGTGGGAGACATATTCACTGACCCACTAGGTTCAGAAAAACAGTTTATGTTTAAGGAACCTTGTGATCCTCTTGGCCCCTTGCTAACAAGATGCTTGCAGTGATGCCACATTCATTTAGCTTTCCTAATTACCAGTCTTTGTTGTAAAAGGTTTTTTTCTGTTTTGTTAGCTTATAAGCCAAGGTCTCAGAACTAACAGCCCCATGAACCACCACCATGCTGTCTGCTACTCCTCTGTGCCTGAAAATAATCTTGGTCTTTCAGCTCTGCAACACCACTATTACCCTTACTGATTTGCTTGGTCTTTCTGTGGTACCTGTGATCTCTAAGAGAATGGAGGCTGTAGTCTGTGTCTTTCTGCTTTTGCAGTAATCACTGTCTACCAGGACAGTCTTGACTGCATGCTCAATTTTCTGCCTCTACTTTGCAACATTGCCCTAAGGGTAGGAAATCACATATAGCACCAGCCTGCACCCCACAATGGTCTCATCAGTCCTGAAAGATGCCTCACAACCGGGTGAAAGGGAATGTCCCACCTCAGCCCACTCTGCATGACACTTACTTCAAAATACATCATCTGGTTTGCATAGGTTTTTCTGGGAACCCCTTAAGAACTTTTTCTTAATGTCCCTATGTGCATGTTCTTCTCAACATTTTCACAGACCATGTTGTCTATGTCTTGCAACATTGTGCAAAGCCCAAAGTCTGCCCCAGTAATACTGCATGGGCATCCTGTCTGGCTCTGGTCAGGTGCAGGGACCTCTCAGTCCAGCTTACAGGACTGGTCTCTTCTTTACATGTGACAGGGATTGTGCCGGAGGGCTCCTTAGTGGGCCTCCTAGGTGGAGTCCATAGCCTTTGGGCATGTTCTGACTTCTCTGTGTCCCCCACACCCCTTTCGGCACCCCTCCACCCTCTCAAAGTACACCCCTGATATATCAGGGCTTGTTCTGCAATGTTGTAGCGTGGGGGACCCTGAACCCTCCTTTTATGTTTGATTAATTTTTATTCACATTTAAACTTCAGTGATTCTTTTCATTATCTCTTATAGAACAGTGTGTTCTCCCTTTTCTGATGTCTTTCTGGGTACACTGGTAGGGATGGCTGGTCCTGCCAGGAAATTACAGGTCAGCATCAAAACAGATGGGGCATGACACTGTGAAAAATGGAGGCTTCTGACGGTGTCTGAAACCACATGACAGACATGGTATATGTACATGGGAGAGGCTTCCTGCTCTGCCAGAAGTTGGGTAGAAGTTGTTGCTGTACTCTCGACATCTACTCTCTGCTAATCCTAAAGCCTTTCATGATGCTCAATTATTATATTTTGAATAATTGACTATAGTCATATTCAACTAATAACTATAATATTTAAATAAATAACTGAATAAATATTTTACTTGAATTAATTTAATGTAATATTTAATCAATAATTACATAGTAAATAAATAATTTGATAAATATTCCAATAAATGAATATATTTATAATAAAACTAAATGAGCAATCTGAATAGAAAAAGTACAAAATAAGTTAAATAAATTCCTGTCCCAGAGTATATCTGGGTGCACATGCATAAGTGATGGTACTGTTTATTATTTACAAAATAGCTGTCAGATTGTTCTGGGATGTCCATAATACACTGCCTTTGCTTAGGCTTAAGCACAGCTGCATTTATATACCTGAAAATAAGGATTTGTGATTTCAAATTATACTCTTCTATGGTCCTGTGATCTACAAATTAGTTGGCTTAAAGCCATTTGGAAAAAAAAGAATTCATAGTGAAGCACTCATCCATCCCTAATCTCAAAATTGCAGTATTTTGGTGCATAAACCACCTGAAAAGCTCTCTTAGTTTGGTTTTGTAACTTTGCAGATCACACAAATTTGAAATCAAGGCAGCTTTTATGGATTGAAAACATGAGGTTTTCTACAAGAAAGTTCATATTTTAAAATTTAAAGATTGCCAAAACATTATTTATGAAAAATCTTAGGTGTATATAAAAATACACCAATAGCACAGGATTCGGTATACTATTCTAAAACTTTTTCAACAATGGAGTAACCACAAATTAATAGAACCGTATATCTTACTATGGTTTATTTGAAGGTGCACACAGTAAAGTCCGGTGAAGTGTTCCCCTTCCTTCTTTTTTTTTTTTCTTTTTCCTTTAATCTGTGTCTTCTGTTCTTTTCTCCCCCCAAAATCACCTGAAGGTTTCAATTTTTATAACCTGTGCTTGAGTTGTCAGTTTCTATTACAGAACTGTTTCAACTAAATCTTTTCAGGCTTCTAAAAATAAATCATAGATATTATCTATATTAGAAATAGATGCAAACATTATATTTTCTTGCAGTGGGTTGACCTTGGCTGGATGCCAGGTGCCCACCAAAGCTGGTCTGTCATTCCCCTCCTCAGCTGGACAGGGGAGAGAAAATATAATGAAAGGTTCGTGGGTTGAGATTAGGACAGGGAGAGATCATTCAGCAATTATCGTCACGGGCAAAACAGACTCAGCTTGGTGAAAATTAGTTCAATTTATTGCCACTCAAATCAAAGCAGGATAATGAGAAACAAAACCTAAATCTTAACCCACCTTACTCCCACCTCTCTCTTATTCTCAGGCTCAACTTTGCTTCTGATTTCCTCAGCCACCTCCCTGTGAGAGGCACAGGGGTGGGGAATGAGGGTTGCAGTCAGTTCATCACACGTTGTCTCTGCCACTCCTTCCTCCTCAAAGGAAAGACTCCTGACATTCTTCCTCTGCTCCATCATGGGGTCCCTCCCATGGGACACAGTCCCCCGTGAACTTCTCCAACATGGGTCCTTCCCACGGGTTACAGTTCTTCACAAACTGCTCCAGTGTGGGTTTCTTTCACAAAACAAGTCCCACCAGCAAACCTGCTCCAGTGTGGGCTCCTCTCTCCACAGGGCCACAGGTCCTGCCAGGAGCCTGCTCCAGCATGGGGTCTCCATGGGGTCACAGCCTCCTTCAGGTGCCTCCACTGGGTCTGCTGTGGGGCCCTCTACAGGCTGCAGGTGGATATCTGCTCCACCATCCTTCCTCCATGGGCTGCAGGTGGACAGCTTGCCTCACCATGGTCTTCTCCAGTGGCTGCAGGGTAATCTCTGCTCCGGTGCCTGGAGCACCTCCTCCTCCTTCTTCACTGAACTTGGTGTCTGCAGAGTTGTTCCTTTTGCATCTTCTCACTCGTGTCTCTGGCTGCAGTTGCTGTTGTGCCAGTTTTTTTCCCCCTTCTTAACCATGTTATCCCAGAGGCACTACCACCATTGCTGATGGGCTTGGCCTCAGCCAGCGGTGGGTCCACCCTGGAGCTGGCTGGCATTGGCTTCATATCTGACATGGGGGAAGCTTCTAGCAGCTTCTTGCAGAAGACACTCCTGTAGCCCCCAGCTACCAAAACCTTGCCACAGAAACCACTTACATTTCTACAGAAATCAACTCCAAGATTTATTTTCATAAGTATTAAAAAAAATAGAGATTTCTCAAATTGCAATGAACACCTACTTTATAACTCATATTATAAATAATTATTTACATAAATTTAATAAAAGAGACTTTTTTATGTCAAGAAAAGAATTAATAGTTATTTTGGTTGTATAAAGCAGGTCAAAGCACACAGAAGAAAATAACAATTTTCATTTTTATTTTTCATTTTAATACCCGGAGAGCTTTTACTTTTTCTTCAATATTTACTCCATTTCCATATGTTTTTGAACAGTTTTCTTCTCAGAAACTGCTACAGGCACAATCTGACACTTTGTTCGTAGTGAGGTTGAAGTATACTTACACTTCAATTTAAACTTTACATTTAAACTGCATTGACGTACTTCTATAGTATATGCACTTGCTAAAATAATCAATACTACTTGTGGAAAAAATGTTCTGCGTTTTGTGGAAAATGTGTCATTTTATTCAATCCTATTGTAAGCTGAAGCTCTAAATCAAAGCTCTGCACACCCCTGAACTAATACGGAAAGTGGCTGAGTCCAGTCTTCAGAGGAGGCATGAGCAGAAACTCTATTTTCACTAACCTCTTCACCTCTGTGGTTTATGATGCCACTTTCTATGCAGAAATAGATGTGGGTGCATCCACAAAGCATGGGGGGGCTGGGAGGGGGCAAGGGGAGAGTAGAATATTTGGAGATTAGTTATTGAAGGGTCTTCAATATTGAAGGGTGTTCAGAAAAGTGTAGTGATTTATTAACATTTTGTAAGTGTCTAGGATTGTGTTTTCTCTATTAGATTGTTGATAGTAATCTTGAATGTATGGTTCATTGATTGCTGGCTAATTTTATGTCATGATGGACAGATGAATAAACTGCATCTGTCCTGATTTGAGTTAAAGCATGTAAGCTGAAATGCTTTTCTCTGCAATAAACTGGTACCAAAAGACTTAGTAGACCTAACTCAGGTAAAAGTGATTTAATTGAACTTACTTAATTCAATAGAATTATTATTATGTATTTTGGATGAGAATTGTTTTACTTTAATCTTTCTACTCCCAGAAGAACAAAACTAGGACAAATCATTACATTTAAGCACAAGTATTGGTTAAGGTCTGATCCTAAGGCTATTGAAATCAGTAGAAAGAATCACATTCTTTTCAGCAACATTTTGTTTAAAACATAATTGCATTTATTGAAATCCCTTTTTTTTACCTTATTTCATGCCTGGGTGATAGCTATAAAAGATTAATGACCTTAATAAACTGTGAAGTAAAACACTGGAATTTGTACAAGCAAATACTATACATAGAGTCTATGCAAGAACAAGTTCCTAATGACAGTTTTGGATTTTTTTTAATGTACTATAATTTGGTTTTCTCATACATAACCCTTCTCATCATTACATTTTTCTGATGTTTCACAGTTATTTTAATACTATTTGAATTTGACATTAAAATTAAGGTTTTAAATAAAAGGTTCTGCTAAAAATACAGACATAGTTCATAAATTTATGCAATTTTTTCAATAACTGAATTTCTAAAAAGTAACCTGAAAGAGCATTTTAATCATGCTAGGCAAGAGACATTGTGTATTCTGCACAAGAAAAGGTTAAAGTCCAGAGAATATTCTTAATTATATAACTGATTCAGGGGCTTATAATGTCTGCTTGCCTGATGGAAACATTTGAGGAGAATTAAAAATCATGCACACTATTTTGTAGCATTTTCATTTCCAAGTGTATAAATATAAATCACACAAAATGATGTCTATACAAAAATATAAATTCAGTAAAATTCTATTATGTAAATACACCTATTGATGACCAAAGCTAGAGTTAATGATTCTTCAGATTTTCAAAAATTTTCTGATTATGTTGGTCTGTGCCAACAACAGAACAGACATTCTGAAATGCTGGCTCAGTAGAACAGAAAAGGTATCCATCATCTCTGCATTTTATAATGTTTTTGATCTTATGGCTAATCCCCTTTGCTAATCCTCTTCTTCTTTGATTCCCCAAAAAACTTCAGTGCATTCTTTAACAGTGATTACAAATACAGGAGGCAGGTCTACAGGAATTTTATTTTTTCAAGACTATGGCAGAGGAAAGCATGCTGACCTCCATAAATGGAGTGATGTACCTTTTTTCATGTCTTCTGTCCTTAGTTTGACAATGTCCCATATAGAAAGAAAGAAGGCAAGGATTGTAGATCCAGTTTCCCCATTCAGATTTCAAAATCAAGCTCCTTCATTAGGTTCTATATTTGGAAACTCGATTTGAAAATTTTTTCTTTTTTTTTTTTTTAATTAATAGGTAAAGTAGCTCAGATCATCAAAACAAAAATAAATTTAATATGTGAATCTTTAAGAAACAGAAGCCAAAAATCTGTCAAACAGAATAATATTAATGATGTGGGATATTTCAGTATTTTAACACTTTTTAAAAATACATTTTTCTTTCACTTCATATGCAGAAATAAAGGATATTCATAATTTGAATAATCATGTGTAAATTCTCAGAACAACTGAGAGGCTAATTGCCTGTACCTCAACAAAAAGTATCTTGTGACAATAACTGGATTTAAAAAAAAATCTGGGAGGAAAAACTGACCCTGTTCTTCTGCCAGTATGGAGCAGGAGTGGAAGACTTATGTCAATGATGTTGTATCCTTCAGGATCTGCTTGATCATTTTGTTAATAAGAATGTTGGTTCCAGCCAACATATGTATTCCAGCTCTATATTGGAGCTCCTAACAGAAAACAAACCCAAAACAAACAAAAACCCCACAAAAACCAAAAACACAAACCAAAACCCTAAACAATTACCATGTTTTTCTTCAAGTAAATGTTACCACTTTTATTTTATTGCTTACATCACGAGTAGAGGAATGCATCCTTCATCAATCTTAATGTGGCATTTATATTATTTTAATGCTTCTATTGGCATCGCATTCACAGATGTCCTCCTTCACTCCCTCTCAAAACCCCCCAAACCTGAGATGTGATTCTTCCCTGAAGGTGAAAAAGACTTCTGATATTTCTAGGCTATGTATCTTTTAAGATATGTACCCTAAAAACAACAGAGAGAGATATATCAATTTAAAACTTAATTTTTATCAGTTTTCCCAGGAAAACTCCTGGAAAGAGTCATGTGGCTCTCTTTCAAAATGGTAGTTAAGAGTCTTTTTTTTTTTTTTTCCCCTCACAGATCATTCTAACAGCAGAAACCCATTTTTGATACTTATGGGACAGACACTCACATGTGTCATAAATTCTATTTAGGTTGATCAGTGTTTGAGAAGCATGGCTGTATTTCTATAAGAAATGTGATTTTCCTGGAAATCATTACTTTCATTCTAAGTAGCACTGAAATGTAAACAACTGAACTTATGTTTCATACTTCCTTAATCCCTCTCCATTCAGACATTTAACACCTTTTCTTATTTTATTATTTTATATACCTCGTAGAACTTGCAGTATTACTTAAACACTTCACAATGTATACCTGCAGCATTTGTCAACTTTTTCCAAGGATTTACCTATGCAATCTGAGTAGTTTCAAAGAAAAACTACCAAAAAAAATCTCTTTAAAACAAATCATCATATAAACCTCCATTTCCCCCCAACCACTTAGGGGTTAATCAGACAGCTTGGAGAAATATAACTTAATTTTCTGAAAATATTGAAATGCACTAGCAAGACTAATTACATTAGAGTGAAAGCTATCTTTTATCAATTATCCTCTTTAATTAGATACTTCTGTTTTAGAAACAAGGAATCATGGACTGAATCCCAGTTCTGAGTTATGTGAAACTGGAGGGAAAAAGTGATTTGTTGTGATCAGAGTGATTAGATTAATATAGCTATTATTTCATTTCTATAAAGACTCTCCATAGCAGGTTTTCTGAAGCTCTCCTGGTAACTAATAAGACAGACAGACAGAAAGAAAGAAAAAAAGGAAGGAAGAAAGGAAGAAAGGAAGCAGATATGAGCACCTTCTCAGATCAAGTTTGTCTCAAGAAAACAAACTATACCTAATATACCTATAAATAGATAGGTCCACATTTGTACCACATAGATTAACACAATAAAAATCTTTAATAAATTTCAGTCTTGATAATATTTCACTTATTTTGAAAAGCAAGAAAAGCTAATCAAGTCTGATAAATGAGATACACTGTGAGAAAAAGAACTTAGATATCCTTGAGTAGGACTATTACATTAATTTTTATTGGAATTCATTGAGTATTTTTACAAGATGCATTCCATAGTGAAATCATCCTATGAGCTTTGCAGTCCATGAACCAAGGCTAGTTTTGACACACCTTAGCTGCTTAACTTTGGCTCAAACCTCTGAAACATTTGCTAAGTTGTGAAAAAGTCTGTAGATTGGAGTCATCCAAGACAAGAAAAATAAAATTGCAGAGAGAGGTATTACTGTTGAGACATGAATCTTTAGCAGCTCAGAACTTCCAGAGAGAAAACACTGATATGAAAGGTTATAAAATCCCAAAGCTCCACCCCCCAAAAAAACCCCATGTGAACCAACAAACCAATCAACCCCAAACAAACAAACAAACAACAAAACAGGGATGCAGAAAACAGCAACTCTGTAATGTCAAGGATCAGCTTATTGCAAGAAGCAGCAGAGGCCAATCTTTTCCTGCCTGGCTGATTCTTGCCTGGCTAGCAAAGACTCATCAGTGTTTTATTAAGGGTGATGACCATATCAATGCTTAACCTAGTATCTGATTAGTCTTAGATATTTAATACTTGTATTAGCCAATAAATCATGTTGTACATTTAAGTTATGCATGTCTTGCTTGTGGAGTTAGTGCAAGACAATGTGATGTGATATGTGACGTGATGTGTACTGTGATATGCTTGACTGAAGTGCAGTAGAGATGGAAGGTTACAGTAGGAATCAGTGTACTGTTTTTTTTCTTATTTGTCCTTCCAACCCGTATACATTGTGTTTATGGCTGAGAAGGCTCTCATATGTCCTTTCCAAGACTCTACTATTTGATAAACCTGCCATTATGTCTCAAAGATTCTAAAAGACAGACACTTCTGTACTGGCTTTTAGTGCCATGGGTGCTACAAGAAACCCTGATAATGAGAAAATGTTATTTGCTTAAGATGAGAAAAGCATTCAGGAACTTACTTATTTGACTGTATTTTGAAATTGTACATACCTTCTTAGAGAAGTGACTTTCCACTTCAAGATGCAATATGGACACAGGACATCAGGGTATTTTTTATTCTCACATCTAGTTGTAAGTGAGAATGTGCTATTATTAAGACTAAAAGAGCTCCATGTAATTATATACTATACATATATATATGTTTATGTAAGTATTGTAGTGGTTGAACCCCAGATGGCAACTAAGCACCACACAGACACTCGCTCACCCCTCCCCCTCCAAGAGGATGGGGGAGGGAATGGGGGGGAAAAAAAAACCAAAAACAAACTCGCGGGTTGAAATAGTCAGTTTAATAGCATAACAAATGAAGATGATGATGATAATAATAATAATAATACAAGTGATGCACAAATACAATTGCTCACCACATGTGAAAAAAACCCAATGCCCAGCCTGTTTCTGAGCAGCAATCCCACCTCCCGGCTGGCTTCCCCAGCTATATCCAGAGCATGATGCTCTATGGTAGGGAATATCCCTTTGGCCAGCCTGGGTCAGCTGTCCTGGCTGTGCTCTCCCAGCTTCTTGTGCTCCTGGCAGGGCATGAGAAGCTGAAAAGTCCTTGGCTTAGTGTAGGCACTACAACTACCTAGCAACAACTAAAACCATCAGTGTGTTATCAACATTATTCTCATCCTAAATCCAAAACACAGCACTATACCAGCTACTAGAGAGAAAATTAACTCTATCTCAACCAAAACCATATATAAAAATCTGTATGTATAAAATAAATAAATAAATAAGTGGAGATTAATCTTTGCTGTTGAAAACTGGTTTAGAATCTTTAACCTCGATATAATATTGGCAGGATAAGTTGCTACTAGGCTTCTTAAAAAACACAGAATATTCCTAACTTTAATCAGAAAGTTGAATGCCTAGTGATAAGGCAGTAAACCCAATCAAAATTTTAATGAATACAGCATTGACTCTTTTTCCTGATAGACTTATGAAACAAATAAAATGTTCTCATAGAAACAAGCAAAAAAGTTCTACATTAAATAGTTATTGACAACAATTTAACTAAATTCAGTAACTTTGACAATGACTAAAAGACCTAAATTTACTCCCACGTTCCAGATAATTAGCTTTTCAGGCAAATAAACTCATAAGCAACTTAAAAAAAAATAATACTCCAATGAAATATTTAATTTCTAATCCTCAAGACTCATGTTGTTATGAGTTGAAATTTATGTGGATGCTAGAAATAGTGATTTTTATGATTTCAACTCATAGTACTCAGCACTCCACATTTCTAAATCTCATTCTACATGCATGCAAGAGAGCACTGGACCTCCACATTAGTAGCTCTCTGGCCAGCAAAATATATGATGCTCACCAAAGCATAATTAAAATGTTCCAGTAGAGCTAATGGAATACTCTCATTTTTCCCAGTAAACAGTAGTTGCTACAGGAGCCATGTTTTCTTGGTTCACAGGGTAAGAGGATTGTCTGTTGTTTATAGCCACAATGACAGAAACCATCACTCATTACCACAGTGATTGCAAGTGATGTAGTTACCATCAGTCATATGCTCCAAAATTGCTCCAACTCTCACCACTATTATTTTAAATTCTAAATTTCATTTTAATGCTACATCTCAGGTTTTCTGTGGTATGAAATGTTCCTTTCTGCTTCAGTGCTGGTTATCTAACAAAGGTTCTGGATCCAAGCTGCATCCTAATGATGGTGATGAATGAGTGTTGTAAGAGATCAGCCATGTGGGGAGAAAGAATAAAGTGACTGCAGTAGCCACTTCTGTCTGAAATCACAGAAGTCACATTCCTCAGCATTTAGCAGAAATAGACTGATGCACTTACCTACATATATCTGCCATAACCAACTTGTTACTTTAAAAATGCAGCCAAGCACAGATCTTTACAAATATGCCCTGCATGTTTCATATTCAGAGCTAGATTATCCCCACTTTACTGCTGGCTCTGCATTTGTGCAACAGCCCTGCTGATCTCCTGGAGGAGACAAAAGAAGGAGCTGTAATCTGCTGGTATTTTGGCAGCTGATAATAACAGAATGCTCAAACTGCAGTAATAAATTCCCATTCCTTATATAAAACCACTCATCCAAGAGGATAATAGTGGGTAAAATGTTGCTGACTTGTGTGGGTGCATCATATTAATTATTTTTTTTTTTCTTGCCTTGAGGAATCAAGAAATTTCCGTTGCCAGAGGCAATAAATCAGACATGACAGACCAGTGAGTTAGGCAGATCCTGTGCTTATATTTTAAGTATCCTCTGCCAAATTCTAAGAATTGTCCAGCCATTGGTGATTACAGTAAACTTTTCTGTTAATAGAGAAACTGATCAACAGCTACGTTCCTCTTGTCCCATAGCTTAGTAACCCAGTGTTCAGTTCCATTCCTTTGGACAGTGCAGAACCTGTGAAAATTGTAAGATACAGGCCAGAATAAAAAGTGAACTTTAAAGGTCCTGGGGTTTTTTGTTTGTTTGTTTTATTAATTTTTTTTTACTTTGTTTAATATGTCTTTTACAAATCACAAAACTTACTGCTTTAGACCTGATTTTTTTTAATTTTTTTTTTTTTTTCTTCTGGAGTTCTGTATCATGGTGACCTTTCCTCTGAATAGGTCAGTTTGTCACGGATCCAAGATTTTCTATTTGCTGGGTTTGTAGATTTCTGAAGACCACAGGCACATTTTTCCCTCTGGAATCTTTTATGACTGGAAAGATACTTGTGATTTGTCAGCAAAGCACAAAATGTCATTAGTTAGCAGTGAGTACAAGTGAATAATTACAAATTCATTTATTAATAAAATTTTGTCAGAACTTAATATCTGTTGCTAATAGTGATTTCTTTTTTTTTTTTTTTCCAACTGCCTATATCCCAATATATATTTGGATCTGCTGTAAGATTTCCAAGCAACTAACTAAGCAAAATCCTTCCCCAGCTCAAGGCATTGAGGAAAGAATTTGAACAATCTCTTACTCTCAGTACGGTAACCCCCATTCAAACATCAGATTGTTAGTTGAGAGTCTTCAGAAAATAGGTTCATTTTAAAGATAGGCTTTTTGTTTTGTTTATTTTCTTCCTTAGTAATAATCTAGCCTGATCTTCTATACAAATTTGCATAGAAACTTTGGGGGCTGATATGTCTGATTCTCATTTATACAGATGACATTTAATCCCAATCTGATGAGATAGGTTTACACCATTTTTGATCTTCTTAAAGTACATTTGGTGTAACAGTATAACTTAGTATAACTGAAAATCATCCCCTGTTTTCATGGTATATCCCACTAGTGCTCCTATGAAAGGCCCAAAGGGTAATAAATAAAAATATACATTTAGTATGTGGATTTATATCTATAAAATTTTTGCAATTACATTCACATAGACTTTTAGATGTATATAAACACATAAAAATATTTTCCATCCTTTTCTCCCAGAAATTAATTTTGGCCATAGTATTAAAATTCAATTTTTTGCATTTCCAGACTCATTCTTGTTTGGTTCCCAAAACTCAGAGTAGAAATTCTGTCCACAGTGGTAAAATAGTAAGTAAGATGTTGGTAGTCTGCCTAAACACTAAATGACTGGACAGAACAGATGATAATTTCCTGATAAAACAACAAAATTTTGAAATTTTGAATCTTTAAAAGTATTCTTCCATTAGTTCAATCAGAGAAATCAATGTGTTGAAAATTGGTTCCTGTTACCCAAAAGAATAATTTAAACTCACATTTTTTCAATAAAATAGTCTAGTCAGGTATTCAAATTCCTTAGTATTTATTTATAATAAATAATTTTGAAATACTTCTCAGATTAGAACTACTTAAACAGTTTTATTTTGCTATAATGCTGGAAAATGTTTCAGAGGATGACAAAAAAAAAAAAAAAAAAGAAGAGCACTTTTTGCTTTTGTTTATTCTTATTCATTCCACTTGGCAATAGAGAACCAGCAGCTTAAGATGTGTCACACTTCTTTCAGAACCAGTTACAATACTTAAAATGTAGCTGGATACTGTGATTGAGAGCTAGAGATCTCCTCCATGTTATTTACCATGCCCTTGTACCCTTTGATATGCTGCTTTTTGCTGCAAGGACAAAGCAACCATACCACAAAGATTTACTTGTTTCTGCTAGATTTTTTTTTTCAAACTTACTAAATTGTCAAGATTTCCTAAATGCTCTTTCAAGCTTTCTGACACTTCTGTACTCAATAGGAGAACAACACAGCAAAGGCATTATTTGTTGCAATCCTTTGTTATAGCAAGTGCAGCTGTTAGGAAGCTCCATGTCTCTTGCAAAGAAAAAAAAATCACAATTTTATTCTCTTTTAACTACTTTTCACTTACTGCTGCTATTACATTATCCTTAACTTATATTTTTCCTTTTTTTTTTTTTTTTTTTTTTTTTCCATAAAAGCATAAAATAAGGGAACACAACAGTGTGTATGGGGGTGAAGGGGGGTGTCAGATTTTTTTTTACATCTGTGTGGTTACTTTCTGATATTTGCTGATGTATCCAAAAATTATCATACCTAAAAAGAAGAGAGGTATTTCTTTCAGGGATGCAACTTGTCTTTCAGTTATGTTTTTTTACTTAATTTCATTTTTTTTTCTAAGGATGAATGATGGGCATGGTGCTCTCTCCACAGATGGTCTGTTAAGCTATTACTTTAAGCAGTCAGCCAGAAGGTAGTGTGGCTGGAACACAGTTGGCAGTCTCTTCTACTCATCAAATATGTCATATGAATGTTTATGTGGTACAAAATATATAAATATACTTTATATATATACACACAAATAAATAATATATTATCAGTAAACCCAACTTTTATGTAACTAGCTAGAAACCTCAAGTTCGTTTTCTGTATGTATCTTTCAGTTCTTTCTTTGCTGTGTCTTATTTTTTGGTTGACTTTATAGAAATACTCATGGGTTAAACAAAAACTATTTTTCCCAGCATGTGCTTTTTACCACTAAGATATTATCTTAGGTACCTAAGAGTTCTGTTGGAATTCTTCTACACTTTTATGAAGCATTTATTAGGTATGTATAATGAAATTACTGGCACTGATAATTTCAGTGGTAGTTTAAAAGTAGTCTTGATTGCTGAATTCCCAAGGATATTATCTGTAACAGATGATTTGATTTGATTAGTTGTATCTTACCTCTTTAAAATTATGTGCATATTAAATAGATGGAAATAACCCAATCCCCTCAGTCTTATGTTTTTTTTCTGTTCCTTTAAGACAACTTAGTGCTTGGTACAGAATCCACACAAAATCTAGGCAGAGGAGTTTGCCCAGCATCGCTGTAAACCTCCGGCACTGACCTCTCTCCTAGCTGGACTGCCTTATTCTTTTCCAATTTTACAGTAGGTGAGCAGAGGTGAGGAAGGTAGACCATTCTCTCTTCCTAGCGGAGTCATGTAAGGGGATCAGACTTACTGTTTTTCAGGGCTGAGACAACAATTTATGTACTTTAGCAAAGATGTGAGACAATTGAAAGCAATGGGAATAATCTGATGGTTTCGGAAAGAAAGCCATGGACCTAATTTTTTGCTTTGCTGCATTGGACCCCACTGAGGCTGGCTTAAAGCAGAATAGGTGATGTTGTCAAATGCAGCAGCTCTTGAAGAGAAGATCTTCTACCACAGGCCTTTTATAGAGACTATTCTTTAAATAGGTCAGCTTTGTTTCCCTTCTTACTATGCATCTACCTATACAATAGTTTCAATAGATTTACAGGGCAAATCTCAAAGACAGTTTTATTCCTAACATTTATTTAAACTTAAGTTTCTATTTGATATAATAGGAATTTGCCCTGTAATCTTCTGAATTTATTAGCCTTAAGCACTGCAAAAGTATCCTCCTCCAGAGTTTTATATCTCAATGGGATATTATGGGATTTTAGGCTTTTAATTACATTAGATTTCATTTAGCCACCTACAGCTAGGGAAGCTGAATGTGGACCTTGGAAAACATACTGGAGGAAATTACTTTAACTCATTCACCTGATGAAAGATGAACAACATATTGCAATTCTGGACATAATAGATAACTAAACATTGCCAATATTTAGGTCGGGTAGTGTGCAGGTTAAACAGGCAGTGCGTAACTAAAATTGATACTTCACAGACTAATCAATCAACCACATTGTTGAGCTACATATACTGGGGCTACCAAAAAAGGTTATGAAATATCTGTTATCTTAATAATAATTTTTAAAAACCCCATAAAACAAACCCAAATGAAATACCACCACCCCCAACCCCAAAATCCCCAAAACCCAAAACTCTAAAATAAGAAACAAACCATCACCTTATAACACCAATACAATGTATATAATGGCCATATTCATTCTATTCCGTTAGATAGTGGAAGAAGATATTCCCAGGCACCAGAATCCAATCAACCCTACTGCTAGTTGTTAAAATGGCCCCAGTTATGCTTTTGACCTATGACGACTACCAGACTATCCAAAAATTCCTGGGTATGGTCCACGAAATATGATCATGGCCAGGCATCATTTGCAGTAGACAGTTTTGATTTGTCCACCTGTTTTAGAGAGTAAAGTGTTTGTATTACTATGGATTTCAGCTGTTCCATGCCTTCCATCAAGTCACATATTTAATTTATTTTTAAAGACATAGTTAATGTGGGAAAATAGGAGTAAAACCAATATCTTTAAACCTTAGAAGATAAACCTCACTATAAAGTGCAGTAATTCATGTAAAAATATAAAGGGCATATACTCCCATTTCAAGCTGGACATAGATAAATGAGACACTGCAGTGGCAGAAATAGATATACAAAGATTGGATGAGATACTGTATAGGTAGTAGAGGTAAAATGGATGAAACTTGGGGCTAAAAGTAATGAAAAAAACCCTAATTATAGAGTATGTGAAGAAATTTTATTGCGAAATGACAAATTGGAAAACATACAATTTAAAAAAATACCACAGAGAAAAAAGCAAACAAAAATAATCATGATAGGCATCAAATTTTGTCAAGATTTTCCTGTCTTCAACAGAATGCACTAATTGGATATATGTCTAAAAAAAGGTGTACTAAATGGAGCAGCTAGGGAAAAAAAATTAGAAAGAATTTGAAAATGTCTCTGAGGCTGTAAGAAAACTCTCAAACAAGACTTTCAATACAAGATGTATTTCTAATAAAAAATGTACATAAATATTGTATAAAATTGTATCATTCAAAATCTTGTTTATCTTATATAAGAATAGATTTTAAAGACCTAAAGAAATAATTTAAAGTTAGAATTATTTAAAAACATGAACATAGGTGGTTTAAGCTCACCTCAGTGTACATTAAGACATTAAGAAAGTGTTCACACATGCCAAATCAAACATGAAGAAATATTCCCCCTCAGTCTACATAAAGGTAAGTAGACAAAGATTCCTATACACTGACTGATACAAATTATGTATTCTTCCTAAACTATTATTCTCATTTTCCTGAACTTGTTACTAGAAGACAGTCAAACTAGGAAAAAAATAGCTGTACACTAAGTTTGCAAATTATTCTTGATTTTTTCTTATGCATATGAGATTTAAGGACATGAGCATTTTGTAGGATACGTGAATTTTCTGTGTCAAATTTTGGTGGCTATGAACTTCATCAGGGCACCGTTAAATAAAATAGTTCTTGGACTATTCTTTAACCCAGAGAGGGGATAGCACAGTACAGCTCCCATCCACATGAATAAACTCTGTTTCTTTCCTCCCCTGGGGTGGTTGCATTCATGCTGCCTTCTAGAACAGTCTAGAACAGCCTTTCCTACGATCGATGTGAGCCCATACCTAGAAATGTACTAGTATTTAAGTGTTAAGAATGACAGCATAAACAAGACAATTCTATGACCTAGTTTTGACCACACTTGATTTTTAGCTCAATCCCTATTTCTGAGTTGCTCGAGCTGCCTCTTTTCAAGATTTGTCTGTAGAGGGAGCTAACCTTTAATAATACAGATGAGAGCAAATTGTTGCCATTTGTATCAGGGCCATCAAGACTTTCATTACTCATCTGCTGAAAGACCTAGCCACCTACAGAAGTAGCCATGGGTTTCATGAAGGCTACTTCTATTTATAGTACTTAGGTACCCCATGCAGCACCTTCTTGAATAGGTACCAGGTGAACTGTACTCTTACTATCTTTTAATTTCCTGAAGTTAGTCTAGTAGCAGTCTTCCCTGAAAAACTACATATGCATAGTAAGTTTGTAGAGGAACACAGAATGTAAACCTCTATAGTATGTATCAGTTTGTGTATTACTAGTTACTGAAGAAAACTTCATTCTTACAAGATTAGGATACAGTAATATGTGTATGGGCTATATTGCATATAAAGAAGTTTAGCACTAATACATATTTAAATCTGAAACAAACAAAAAAGAGATCAGGAAGTAAGCAATTAAGACAATGGGGGGGGGAAGAGAATAAAGCTGTTAAAAACATACTTCTTGTTTGCAAAATCTGTTCTGTTATTTAAAGTCAACAAGTAGAACTCTGCAACTGTTCACATAGGTGTACACAGAAATGAATAAGTGTACAGAAAAAGGATGAAAATGTATTTGAGACTTTTGTAATAGAATAAAATACATAATGCATAAAGATTCTGGTAGCACTATATAACGTATTCACTGGTTAAAAGGGAAAAAGATAAAAATTGCAAAGACAAGTAAGGCTAGCACTCTCATTAGATTTAAGTGGTTAGCTTTGGATTTTCTTTCCTTTCATCTTGGCAGAGTTCCAGGTCAAATTACTACCTACAGAAGAAGCAAGATTCAATATTCTGTCTCAACATTATCTCTTGGATAGCAACTGCTTAAACTCAAAGTCAGATTTCATAACCAACAATTTTGTTCCAGGAGATGAACCATGAAGGACAAAAAAGATAACAAATAGCTACAGATCACAGGTTTCTCAGGCAGGGAGAAGTAAAGGAAAAGTGACTAGCTTAGGATGTTTCCTAGGAAAAAAACCCTACTTTTGGAGCAACCATTTGGGAATGTAATGAGAGTTCCTGGACACTAACAGTGCAATGGTTTGATAAAAGTGGATAATTTTCTGCATCACCGTAAAAAATACAAAACTTCTGGAAAATATTTTTTTCCTTACTGTGTTAAAACAATTGTGGAGAGACACTCAAAAAAGGTACAAGACTTCTTATTAAAAACAAAAAAACCCAACAAAAAACCCAACTCAAAAACTAAGGATCAGCATAACTAGACATGCCTGGGAAGTTATAAAAAGTGACCTCAAGGTAATGGTTTTAGGGTATAAATATTATCTTAACTATATATATACACACAGTGGTAAAAATGCTAGCACCTATAGTTAAGTGGAGTGTAGACTCAATGTCATCAGTCCTCAAATAATTTGCTTAATGTGCAACAGCTGTCAAAGAAAAAAAAGCTAACAAAATGCTTGGCATCATCAGAAAAGCCAAAGAGAATACAATGGAGGTCATCATTTTGCTGCGTATAAAACCTTGTTGTGTTGACATCTTAACAACTGCACAGTTCTGGTCTTTTCATCTCAGGGAGGAGAGTCAGAAAAGGTACAGAAAATAGCAACTAAAATTATATAGGAGATGGAGCAGCTGCCTTTAGAATGAAAATTGAAACAATTAGGATTCAGTTTAGAGAGGAAGAAGCTGAGGGATTAAGTCAAGCTTTAAAAACTCATGAATGTGGCAAATAAATTGACAACAGATTTTAAATATATAAAACAAAATATATCTATGTAGAACAGTGTCGTGGTTTTACCCCAGCTGGCAGCTGAGCACCACGCAGCCGCTTGCTTGCTCCCCCGTATCGGTGGAATGGGGGAGAGAATTGGAAGGGTAAAAGTGAGAAAACTTGTAGGTTGAGATAAAGAAAGTTTAATAGGTAAAGCAAAAGCCACAAGCACAAGCAAAGCAAAGCAAGGAATTCATTCACCACTTCCCATGGGCAGGCAGGTGTTCAGCCATCTCCAGGAAAGCAGGGCTCCATCATGCATAACGGTTACTTGGGAAGACAAACATCATCACTCCGAATGCTGCCACCGCTCCCCCTCTCCCTCTTTCCCCAAGCTCCTTATAAACTGAGCATGACGTCATATGGTATGGAATATCCCTTTGGTCAGTTGGGGTCACCTGTCCTGTCTGTGCCCCCTCCCAACTCCTTGCGCACCCCCAGCCATCCTGCTAGCAGGGCAGTGTGAGAAGCAGAAAAGGCCTTGGCTCTGTGTAAACACTGCTCAACAACAGGTCCATAGAACAAAAACATCTCTATATTATCAATGCTGTTTCCAGCACAAATCCAAAACATAGCCCCATGCTAGCTACTATGAAGAAAATTAACCCTCTCATCTGAAACCAGGACAAACAGGTAATGAACTGTGAGCCTGCTGTCATAGGAGACAATACGAGTAAGTTCAAAGTGAGATTAGACAAATTATCAGAAGATACCAGAAGGGACAGCAAGGGAAGTACCTTCTTAGAACCCCAGTACAACTACTGTGGATTTGTGGAGATGGTAAGGGTCTCCAGGAAACAGCCAAGCACTTCTGCCTTCTCTTCATGGCCTCTCCCATTGCTATACCTGCAAACAAAATACTGGGCTACCTGAACTGCCGCTTTCCTCCTCACCGGTCTTGAAGTTCCCAGCTGCCCAGCTGCTCAAGTGGTGATGACCCCGTCAGAGAACAGGGAAGCGAAACAGCACACAGAGCACTGTCTATAAAAACAAGCAGTTACAACTCTTAAGTGGGACTTGGAGCAGAATTGCTGGTGGATCACAAAACCAAAGATTCCTCCCATAGTCGGTGACCCCTCCACCATTGTCTGCTTCTTCTGAGGAATGAGTGACTCATGTTCTATTTCATGATTTAAGTCTAGATTATGATTGTTATATTGATACAACAAACCAAATATTAACATTTGACCTAATCTGTGGAGGGTCCAGGTGCTTAAGAAATGTAAACTGAGCAGTGCTATAAAAATCTGTGCTATGCTACTTATAAAGTTGTACTACACTGATTCTGCTTATAAAATTCCTATGCTATTCTGATCATAAAACTCTATGCTATGCTAATAATAAAATTCTGTTGAAAAGGAAAGATTTAATTCTAGCTACAACTTACTGCCATCACCATACTGCCAAGGATCTTCATAAGAATTTTTCTGTCCCCATAGTGTCGGGTGACAAGTCTTTATGTTTTTAACTCAAATGATCTTAATCTTGCCTTCAGGAGCTGGAGAAGCAATTGAAATGGAATTAAAGAAATGAGTAAAACCATGGATGACTGTCATATATTTCCTTCCAATCTTCCAGAGTTATTTGGATGTGTCATAAAAATTCTGGATGGATAATGAACAGATGATAAAATGCATCTGACCATTTAAAAACCCTTTAACAAGTCCTTGCAGGGTTATGTTGATATTTTTTTTTTTTTAAGAAACAAGGAACTATGCAAAAAAGTTATAAAATTATTGCCATACATAAGAAAATAACAGAAAAATATAAGAAACAAAACAGAATGGCAAAAATATAGCAATCAGACACATGGCATTATGTAGTGTGGCTGTTACTAATTGTAGAATATGTTATCGATTCAGAAAAAGAATGAATAATAATTCTGCAAATTTTGACTCAATATAAACAATTTGTGTTATTTAAATCTTGAGGTAACTATGAAAAACTTCAGGAAGAATAACTATACTACATTAATAGCACAGAGACTGATATAGAAATTTCAGTTACAGAGGAATAGATAGTGTGGATGACACCAAGCAGAGTGGTGCACGTGTGCTTCAGGGAGGGGATGCCATCCAGAGGGACCTTGACAAGCTTGAGGAGTGGGCCCATGCAAATCTCATGAAGTTTGACAAGGGCAAATGAAAGGTCCTGCACCTGGGTTGGGGCAATCACCAGTGCCAATACAGACTAGGGGTGAAGGGTGAATGAGTTGAGAGCGGCCATGGGGAGAAAGATGTGGGGGTACTGCTGGATGAAAACTTGTCATCGTTTAACCCGGCAGGCAGCTAAAAGAACCACACAGCCATTTTCTCACTCCCCTCTGCCCAGTGGGATGGGGGAGAGAATTGAAAAGAAAAAAGGTAAAACTCATGGGTTGAGATAAAGTTTAATAGGACATAAAAAGAAATTATGATTACGATTATGATCATGATTATGATTATGATTATTGTATACTTGTAGAATATACAGAACAAGTGATGCACATCACAATTGCTCATCACCTGAAGCCAATGCCCAGCTAGTTTCTGAGCTGTGTTGCATCCTGGCCAACTCCCAATTATATACTAAGCATGACATCATATGGTATGCAATAACCCTTTGGCCAGTTTGGGTCACCTGTCCTGGCTGTGTTCCCTCCTGGTTTCTTGGGTGCCCCCCACCGACTTGTTGGCAGGCCAATATGAGAAGCTGAAAAGTCCGTAACTGCTTGGCAACAGCTAAAACACCAGTATGTTATCAACATTATTCTCCTCCTAAATCCAAACCACAGCACTATACCAGCTGCTAGGAAGAAAATTAACACTATGCCTGCCAAAAAAAGGACACTTGTCCGTGAGCCATCAATGTGCACTTGTAGCCCAGAAAGCCAACTGTATCCTGGGCTGCACAAAAAGTATCAAGGGAGGTTCTTCTCCCCCTCTGCTCTGCTCTTGTGAGACTCCATTTGGATTATTGCATCCAGCTCTGCAGTCCCCGGTACAAGAAAGAGAGGACTTGTTAGGGCAGGGCCAGCGGAGGGCCGTAAACATGATCAGAGAGCTGGAACACCTCTTCTGTGAAGAAAGGCTGAGGGGGTCAAGATTGTTCAGCATGGCAAAGAGAAGGTTCCAGGAAGATCATGTTGTGCCCTTTCAGTACTTAAAGGGGCTTATAAGAAAAACAGAGAATGACTTTTTTCCCAGTGCCTGTAGTGATAGGATGAGGAATAATGGTTTTAAAATGAAAGAGGGTAGATTTAGATTAGATATATGGAAGAAATTTTTTATAATAAGTATGGTGAGACACTGGAACAGGTTGCCCAGAGAAGTTGTGGATGGCCCCTCCCTGGAAGTGTCCAAGGTCAGGCTGGATGGTGCTTTGAGCAATCTGATGTAGTTGAAGATGTCCCTGCCAATGGGAGGGGAGTTGAAATAGATGATATTTAAATGGCCCATTCATTCTATGAATGCAGTAAGATTCACAATATAGCCTTAAAAGATGGTTTGCAGGATTCATTAGTCCAGCCACCACATTTTCCTAAAAGAGTTAGGGAATGGTTACAGAGCAGTAAACTTAATATCTGAAAACCCTTCACTATGTTATCTATAGATGGGACTGATCCTGATGCTGTTGCTATAGCAATAGTGGCCAACATACGAAGGAAAGGAGAGAATGTAGGAGTAAGCCATCTGAAAAAAAAATCGTCCTTTCCACTTATTTCCACCATTGTTAGAGGAACAAACATCTGCTTAGCTGAACATGTACATTGTTTCTTATGGGATTAATCATCCGTCTAATGGATCTGTTGAAAATAATGAGCAAAATGCCAGATAAAGAAAGGTGTGAATTTTATGGTCATATAAGTCTCCTTCTTCCAGAAAATGTATGTCTAAGGTCATGGGGGAAATAGTAAAAAAAAAACCCTGCTAAACATTCTAAAGATGAAAAAGACATTATTTACAGTCCTGTCAGTGTAAAAAAAAATCATGCTGAACAAAATGATTAATTATGTATTATAAATAATTTTAGATTTACATTCATGACTATATATTTTATATTTATTTCTTTTTCCATGCTTTTCTTTGACACATCAGCTCTTGCTGAACTAAGACATGGACGTTATTAATGTTTCTCCAAAGTCATCATGGATCATAGGCAAATCTGAACAAATTATTTCATGTAATTCTAAGTTTTTAGGAGAAAGAAATTCAAAGTTTGATCTTTATTTCTTTAAAATTATTATTTTTTATTAACCTAATAGTGTAGTGAAATGTGACAGTGACAGCTTTTTCTGAACTTTATGAAGAGTGCCTACAGACTTTATGGATTGAACAGTTCTTAAATTTTCTGATTTCATCTTTTCTTGCTCAAATAAAATTAAGGCCATAGAATAATTCAGGTGGGAAGAGATCTCAGTTGATCTCTAGTCCAACCTCTTGCTCTTGTCAGGCCAGGTTGTTCAGGGCTCTGTCCAGGCAGGGTTTTGAAAACCTCTGTACTAATGTGGAAAAAAGTTTCTCCTTATATCCAGTCTGAACTTCCTTCTTTCAACTTATGCCCATTACCTTTCATCCTCCCACCACACACCACTGTGAAGAGTCTGGCTCCATCTCCGTGCATATGGGAGACTGCTGTTAGGTACTCCACAGCCTCTTCTCTAGGATGAACAAACCCTGGTCCCTCAGCTTCTCTACACAGGACAAGTGCCACAGCCCAGTCATCCTGGTGTCACTCCCCTGGACTCAACCCAGCTTATTGATGTGTTTTCTGTACTGGGGGATCCAACACTAGACACGGTACTATTGTTGTTGACTGACAAGTGCTGAGTAAAAGGTAGGGGGGTATAATCTGCTGCCTGGACCTGTTGCCTGTGTTCCTGTTCGTGAAGCCCCAGATGCTCTTGGCCATCTCTGCTGCTGGCTCAGATTCAACTTACTGCTCCAGAGCCCCTCTGGGCCTTGAGATGCTCCCCAGCTTGTTAGACCTTACCCCATATTAGAACAGAATAGTTCCAGTTGGAAGGGACCTACAGGGATCATCTAGTCCAACTGCCTGACAACTTCAGGGCTGATGGGCTGATCAGAGTTAAAGTATGTTATTAAGGGTATCGTCCAAATGCTTCTTAAACACAGTCAGGCATGGAACATCAACCACCTCTTCTAGGAAGTCTGTTCCAGTTTTTCACCACCTTCTCAATTAAAAAAAAAAAAAAAAAAAGTTTCCTAATATCAAGTCTTAACCTTCCCTGATGCAGCTTTGACCCATTCCCACACGTCTTGCCACTGGACACCAGGGAGAAGAGATCAGCACCTCCCTTTCCACTTCCCCTTCTCTGGAAGCTGTGGAGACCCATGAGGTTACCCCTCAGTCTCCTTTTCTCCAGACTAGACAAACCCTGTGTCCTGGGTTGGTTGCTTCCTTCCCAGGGACAGGACTTTGTATTTGTCCTTTGTTGGATTTCATGAGGTTCTAGCTGGGCCATTCCTCTGGCCTGTCAAGGTCACTTAGGATGGCTGTGCTGTGCTCCAGCTTATCTGCTGCATCCCTCACAATTTGGTGCCACCTGTGAACTTGATGATAATGCACAGTGTCACCTCCAGGTCACTGGTGAAGATGTTAAACAGGACAAGTCCCGGTACAGACCCCTGCAGTACTCTTTTTGCTACCAGCCTCCAGGCAGAGCATGACCCATTAGCCACCACAGTTTTTACCTGTCCAGTTTTCTTCTCATCCAGACTGTAATGTACCGACTTAAATACAAGAAACAGGGTGAAAAGGCTTGCTAAAGTTGAGATTAAATGATATTCACTAATCTCCCTTTATACACAGATTATTTCTGTGCCTGAAAGCAATCAGGCTGTATTTTTATATTCTCCTAGAAATTGGTGCTACTTTGCCAGAGCAAAGTAATCATGAGATGTTTTCAAAATACATTTCAGTTTCTCATAATGTTTCATTTGAAAATGTGTAGAATTGGAACTTGCTAACTGCTAATTGAAAGACAGTATAACAAAATGAAACTCTGACTAACCTTAGCAAAACAGTCCAGAAGAATAATTTTTTTCCAATTCATAATAATACTTACAAGACTCATCGTAGACTACAATTTTTTTTTTTTTTTTTTTGCAAATGACTAAGGATGCAAATGCAATTAACCATCAAGGTTGCCTCCACACAAAATACACTGTGCTCATTTATTTTGACAAGTGAGTTTTTACTTTAATTACTTACAATATAATTGTAAATTGTGCTAATAAATCAGGGATGTGTATCTTACTAAAGCAAAACTTCAAAGTAGTATGAGCTCTCACTGCAGCTTTCTTCTACTAAATCTCTGCAAAAAAAAGTAGTAAAACAACTGGATTACAAATAAATGAAATGAGAGTTCACAAGTGCAGAGAAGAAAGGTCAGACTCAGAAGTTTTGGATGATTTCAAAGCAAGGAAAACAAACGACAATTTGCAGAATATGTACAAAGAAGGCTAAAGAGGGTAAACAGCCTGTGGCAGCAGCCTGACAGACCCTCTGGGGCGGAGGGGCAATGTCAGCCCTTTGTGTCACAGGGTGAACAGGGACAGGCAGGGGTGGGGGGGACACATGATGACATAGTAGATTGCTCAGACTAGCAGCAAGTCAAAGCATCCTGCTTGCACCTCTCTGCATGCCTGGACTTCATTTAAGGAAAACAGAACCCACCACAGGTCATGTTTGAGACCTGCCAAATCTTGCCTAAAATATTCACCTGGATCCAGCCATAGCACCAATACCAGGGAGTGGGAAATGGTTCCAGGTATAGCATAAAAAATGTGGCCTGAGTCCACCCCTCCTTCCACAACCCTCCATGTCCGTGACACATTTTGAGTGGGAGTTCCAATTACCTGATAGTTTCAAGGGCTGATAGGAAGCATTCTCGGGTCTAGAAGTTAGATCCCAAAACACTCTTCTAGAGAATATCTGTGATTCCTTCCATCCATTATAAAAAAAAAGCTGATGGAAATCTGTGTTTAGAAATCAACTCTATAAAAGGTGGAAGAGAGGAATTATGAACAAAAAAAAATAAATTTGTAGATTTAGGTGACCATTAAAAAGCATGGGATAGATAAATTCTAATTCAATAGGTACAAACCCTATGACTCAGGTTAAAATTTCAATTAATTCTGTTTGATTTGGTAATTTACCTTGGTAAGTCAAACTGATGAAACAATGATTTGTTAGTTTATCTCAGTCTAACTTACTTTTTTTACTAGATGATTCCAACTGACTTAGGTGAATTAATATATCCGTGACCATCATGCTAAGCAGAAAAAAAACAATTATCTTGACTTTCTCTTGACCTATAATCCTCACAAAAGTACGCCTCATACCTGACTAATAGAGAGAGAAAGCAGAGAAGTTTCTAAGGTGTTGCCCCTTTGCCACACTGTAAGCAACAGATAATTAGTAACCAAGATATGGGCTGCCAATAAACTGGATGCTTCTCTTTCTCATTTTGTTCTTATTCTCATTTAATTTACCTCATCTGGGTCTAAAACACATTAGAGGAGTTGAGCTGCAAATGATCATTCTGTGACTGGTAGACTCATCTCAATAAATTCAAATCTTCATAGATAACATGGGAAAAAAAACAACCTGTGCTGGGAAGAAGGCAGACACTGAGAAGCCTCAGTAGAGTCTGTAGGATTTAGCTGAGGCAACCAAAGGGAGAGGACACTCAAAAGCATATGATTGCTAAGTCTTTGGTCTCAGAAAACACCGAATAATAACAGTAACTATATTTACAAGGAGGAGTCGATATAGAGGAAAGCAAATGGTGTACAGCAAAAAATGGAAGAAAAAGTGGGTTGCTGTGGTTGTTGCAATAACTGAGTATGGATTTTTGCTAGAAATAAAATAACAGTGGAAAGAGTTCCCCCAGTACAATGTAAAACTAACTAGTCCTGGCTCTGGAAGCCTGCTGCCATAAAGGAACAGACTGAATTGGGGAATAAGCCCTGTACAAGCACTTTTCTGCAATGGGCTTCTCTGAACTGTTCATAAAGTCCAACCTAGGAACTGCTGAGTATGTGTATACCACTGTATAAATGAGACCCCAGAATGATCCCAAGCACTCTTGACTGACTGCAGTGCTCAGCTGGTAGCTTAATCCCTAGTTCTGTTTTGAAATGATTTGAGTAACTGTTTCCATGTAAAGCTTGGTAGGACAGTGTCTAGTCTCAAGTACCATGGATGTGAGCCAACCACATAAAATGCTGCTTGATTTTGGGACAGGGATTGATAAACTTGGATCTCTTGTATCCAGTAGTGCAGTAGAACAAACATAGCCATTATGTTTTTATATGAAATATGAAATTAAGCATGTAAGGGATCCAGACTTTTGAGAATCTCAAAATGTAACTCCTAAATCAATCTCAAATATTGTATTTTTGCTGATGAGCTCTCCGCAAGATTAAGGCACACCTCATATTTGACTTCTGTGAATGCAGACATAAGCACATAATAATGATGTAACTGATGACAGCATATGAGTATTTTGTAATACTCATAACATCTTAGCACCATTAATAACCATAAGCAGAAAGTGACAAGTGGACAACAGAAGTTCAGAAAAATATATGCAAGAAGTAAATCTCCAAGAACAAACAATGAAGATGTCTGTTAAAAACAAAGCAATCTTGTAGAGCAGGTACTGGCAGCATGATTGATAGAAACAGAATTATCCTGCAGAATAAGTGACATGGTTTAGGCCCAGCCGGCAGCTGAGCGCCACGAGGCCGCTCACTCACTCCTCCCCCAGCATGATGGGGAGGAGAAGTTAACAAAAGGCTCGGGTCGAGGTAAGGACAGGGAGAGCTAATTATCATCACAAGCAAAACAAACCGAACTTAGAAAGAGGGATTCAGCTAATTTATTACTAAACAGAATAGAGCAATAAAAAAAACCAAATAACATCAAGCCTTAAAACACCTCCCCCCGCCCCTCCCCCCTTCCCGGGCTCAACTTCACTCCCGGCTTCAAACCTCCTCCCCCCTCAGCAGCGGGGGGGGGGGGGGGAATGGGGGGAGGGGGATGGGGGTTGCGGTCACTGCAGCGCACGTTGTTTCTGCCGCTTCGTTGTCCTCGAGGGGAGGACTCCTCTCATCACTCCCCTGCTCCAAAATGGAGTCTCTCCCATGGGCTACAGTCCTTCCCGAACTGCTCCAGCGTGGTCTCTTCCATGGGGTGCAGACCTTTAGGAGAAAACTGTTGCACCATGGGTCTCCCACGGGGTCACAAGTCCTGCCACCAAAACCTGCCCTGGCGTGGGCTCCCCTCTCCACGGGTCTACCGGTCCGGCCAGGGACTTGCTTCAGCCCGGGCTTCCCACAGGCCACCGCCTCCCTCAGGTGTCTCCACCTGCTCCAGCGTGGGGTCCTCCACGGGCTGCAGGTGGAATCTCTACACCCCCTCATCCTTCCTCCACAGGCTGCAGGGGGACAGCCTGCTTCACCATGGTCTTCACCACGGGCTGCAGGGGGATCTCTGCTCCGGTGTCTGGAGCGCCTCCTCCCCCTCCTTCTGCACTGACCTTGGTGTTACATCTCCACACTTCCCCCTCCAGCCATAAAAAAACCTCCCCCCTTCTTAAATACGTTATCACAGAGGCGCTGATTGGCTTGGCCTTGGCCAGGGGCGGGCCCATCTTGGAGCCGGCTGGCATTGGCTCTACCAGACACTGTGGAAGCTTCTAGAAGCTCCTCACAGGAGCCACCCCTATAGCCCATGCCCCCAGCCGCTACCAAAACCTTGCCACACAAACCCAACACGATAAGCAAAACCATAACATGTTCTGATCCCCAAAATAATATACCAAGACCAGATGAGATCATCTCTTTCTCTTTTGGGGTTTGGACAGAAGAGTATAAAGAATCAGCACTGAGACAGGAAAGGTGGGGAATAAAGAAGACATCCTGGCTTCATCTCTAGTTTCCTTGTCAAAGAGCATGATCACCTTGATCTCAGTGACTAAGAATGCTAATGGACCACAGCCACCAGTGCTAACTAAAAACATGAGCTCCATGGTATTGTATACTTATGGTTAGTTTGGTACAAGTTTGTTAAGTACTAACTGTTTTGTGCTGATAATGCTTGATAGTGATTAAGTAGCAAATGGTAATGTGTATTGTTAATGAGTATCAATCCAGTAAAGGACTGCTTTCAAGTTTGAAACAGCCTGATTTATCAATCTTCTAAACTCTGCCCTCAGAACAATCCTCAGTTTCCTAACTGGTGTATAAAACTATATACTGAGCTGCAACATACTCTACTGACCTTTGTCTTTACTAACTAAGTGCTCCAGTGGTCAGTGGGAGAGAATTTATGGTTACTATGCAACCTTTGCTAAAGGCACATAGCAATGCGGTTTCTGATCCATTCATCATCTGTACACATGCTTGTCTCACAAACAGCCTATAAACAGCTTGCATGGTTATGCCTTGTTAACCATCCAATGCCATGCTGAACTTTTGAACATTTAGGGCATTATGCATTTTAAAGAGCAATCTATAATCTCATGAGAGTCATCACTTTTAGATTGACTGCAGGAACCTTTTCTAGAGGGTTATTTTAACACGGCGTACAAAGGGAGGTACAGCTATAAGCTGAACGTTCCTCTATTTCTTCCTCTACCAGGAATATACTACAATACAAATGTCTCAGTACTATTTAGTTTTTCTGACATTTGTTGTTACATGTTGCAATCCAGAACACCTTTTTATGAGGTAGTTTCTACCCTGACAGATCTACCTCAGTATATTTTCTGCTCTAAACAGTACCATTCCACTCCTCTGTTAGAAGACTTGCTCTTTCCTCAGGAAGCAATTATTGTCTTTCATTTAAGATGCATTTCAGTGTATCACTTTATTCCTTTGTCAAAGGTTAAAGGAAATAAAATATTTTAATAAAATGAAAGTTATTAGGCATAAAAGAAATGTCTGTACAAATGTGAAGATCTGCCAAGATCATATTGGTTGGGATTTTTTAGTATCTACTGACCTTCATTGTTCAAACAAAGTAACTAATCCTTCTCATCCATGTATATTTGCTTGGAAAAGACATAGAAATACGAAATAAAGTTGATATGACAATGTGATAACCAGATTGGAATTTAATTGCAATAAGAGCTTTCCTCTATTCATAGAAATATTATTAAAATGTAGGTGCACTTCTGTCAGAACATTACGTTCCTTCACTTGGAGCTGAAATGCTATTTTATAGTTAGAAGTAGCGTGCAGTACATTTGATTTATGCGTTTGGTAATTATGGCATAAAATGCAAACCATGACAGCAAGGATACTAAATTTGTACTGAACTTTGTGAAGGAAATATGAAGAGCTCCATAAGTTTTTCCAACATGAGAACTATGATTCTTAAACAAAACCCACCAAAAGCCTTCTAATTAAATTAATTTTAATAAAGATGATGTATTACAAGTCTTTTTCCTTGGCCTTTCTTTTGTGTTTATTCTACTATAATACGTCATCTCTTGATTGAGGTGTATCTCAGACTGCCTGTTCGGGAATTGTTAAATCAGAAGTATTGGCTGTCCAGAAAACATGCCTGACATGCAGAGAAGAAAAACAACTTTGAAAGTAAGGGGTGTATACTCTTGAAGACTACTGCCAACATCCTACCTTTTCTGGGTATGTTGTGAAAAGCCAGACTGCCTGGATAACTTTGTAAAATTCAGTACCTTTACCATAGAGACATTTCAAACTTTGAAATTATTCATGATAGAAAGGCTAGTCGTTTATGTCAGCAAAAACTCACAATATTGCCATACTATTTCAGAGCTGTTGTTCGTCCTACTCACTTATTCATGTGATGCTGGGATCCCAAGTTACTGTGGCAAAAAAATAGAGAAATCTATTCTATGTTTTCAAACTAGCAACTGCAGACTATGGCTAATACAGAATAAATACAACAGGAATTAAATATTCATTATCAGGATAGCCATGCCAATAATGTTTCTTTTAAAATTTAAAAGTGTCAGATAAACAAAACACTTTAGCTGTTAAAACTTTTACAACTCTCTGCTGAACAGGAGTTACAGCCTTATATCAGATGTCACTGAAAGACATACATTTTTAATACCCACTTAATTGAAAGAAATATTAGAGGTCTTTTAAACACTGAAGGTCTTTTAAAATGCTTTTACAGGGTGTTTTATTCACTCATATTTTCATATGTGATGTGAGCATAACATTAAGAGAATGCATTGTGATTACAATTTACATGAAGGATCAAGAGGTCCTTAAAACCTGTGTTTGCTTATGAGTATGTTTAGATCTCTCTATTAATTTGAAATACATATCATAGAATCACAGAATGGTTTGAGTTGGAAAGGACCTCAAAGATCATCTAGTTCCAACCCCCCTGACATGGGCAGGGACACCCTGTACTAGACCAGGTTGCTCAAAGTCCCATTCAACCTGGTCTTGAATACTTCCAGGGATGATATAACCAACACAGTTGGTGTGGCACTGTTATTGGGGAAAAGTGGACTGCTGTGATGGAAGTATTCAAATAGATTTGAGACACAAGACAGATTTCAAAACTTAAAGAAAGCATTTATTTACGTTCATCTACTGGTTAAACCTGTCTGTTAATAACTAAGAATCAAGAATTAACCAAATATATTAGTCAAACCTAGTATAATTAGGTATATTTAGGTATACTATGGGTTATTTTGGCTCTGATCATTAGAGTTGTTAAAGATTCTTGGATTTTGAGATTGAGATGGACAAGCATGAGAGCTCTTTGACAAGGGAAGCAGGAACCAAAGGGTGTATCTTCTGTATTTACAAATCACTATTATAAATGGCTAGTGTTAATACATCCTTTTTACATCAGTCAAGACCAGTCTGGTCCAGTGGATTAATTCCTCTACTCATTGTCAGTATCAGCCCGTTCTGCCTTGCCAGAGGTTTATTATCTACCATTTATTCTGACTTGTCCAAATGGGTATTACTTGTTCACATAATGTATGCCTTTAAATCATGTTCATATAAACAGAATTTTTCTGTAAATATGAAATGTATTTCATTTGAGAAATTCAGATTAAAGAAGACAATAATAATTTTCATACAAGAAAAGAACTGAAAGTGTATATTACTTTTTTTTGTAGGTTGGCTAAATTAAAGGCAGATTATTGAGTGGATTATTTTGCTACTCAAATTTCACATTTCAATACAACATGAGAATTGTTTGCGTGTTTATTATATATATGTGTATGTACATTTATTTTTGGTGTGGTATCATTTATTACTTTTTATTCTGATAAAGTCAATGTATGAAATGAATGAAAATTTTTTAATAAACATTATGTTGAGAACATTTTAAAATTTTCAAAGTAAAAGAATACATTTTTTGAAAAGCCATTAAATATTTTCCATTATTTTCACATTCCGTCACCCAATGCATCATTTTTTCCAGTTTAAAAATGGAACTTTTTATCTGAAGTTACTAACTTTTTTCTGAATTTGCAAAGTGGTTTTCTACTCCACTCCACTCCCATAAGAAATGTAGTTTATATAAAATTAACAATAATAATTGTTGAGTCTAATCGGAACATTTTCCTCCTGTTTTTATGTCCTGTGACAACTTTCCTCCTATGCTTCTTTAAACAGAACATGCTAAAGTCCCATCTTATCTTGCTCTCTCCTCTTTCCCTGTAAAATTTTCACTTTGATAAACAAAATCACTTTAGTCCCTTTGATGAATGCTTAGTAAATAAGTAAACAATCCTTACAGTCTTCTACAGACACTATGTAGTCTGGGACATTTTTATACTCTCAAAACCAGCAAAACTGAAATTGTGTAAAGACTGGAAATTGCTTAGAACTAGATGTGACAGTCATACAACAGGCATTTGTCAGTACAAGCAAATTATTTTTAAACTAGAATGCAGCTAAAAAAATGTAAATGTTTGCTGGCAGTTCATATTGAGTTATATAATTTAAAGAGAGGAGGGAAGTTTTGTTTACATTATAAGATTACACAGCTGCAAATTTAAAGGAGAAAATTATCAAATTCCATAATGATTGTTCTGGATCTGCTTGAGCTCCCACACCTATCAGGAATTTATATACCACTCAAAAGTGCTGGTTTTAAATGTTCTTTGCACTAATATTCCCATATATCTATTTATATCACATTTGCAAGTGCTAGAGGCAGAAGGTGACCTGAAGAACTCCTTTTGTGGAAAAATCATTAGCATAAAATAAAGAACCATACTGTGTCTACTTAAAAAATTACATGAACTTTAGAGATGACATTGACATCTGTTGCCATTTAAAATAAATGTCTTGAAAGTAAAGAAAAGGATAGAGAGAAGTTGCTTTGTAAAATATAAATCTTTGGCAATACAAGTGAAGTTATTAAGTCTTAGAAGTTATGACTCTAATAAGCGATTTTAGGGAAATTATCATATGCAAATGAGTTATAGTTTCTGCCCAAGGCCAGATATCCTACCTTGATTTTGAAACCTATAACGTAATTTTTCTCCTTATCTCTGTGTATGGCCTAAAATAATTATTTTTAACTAATGAACTCCTCACAGGTCTTTAGATTAAATGGGAAAAGAAGCCAAATATCAATGTAGTGTCCTTTTTTCTTGGAGAGAAATGTCCTTCAGGATCTCACAGCACTAAGTGCCAAATTAATAAAGAAACAAACTTCTTTGTTTCCTGGGGTAAACAACTTCTTTGTTTCCTGGTCTCATTTTATATCTGAAGAGATGGCACATATTAGGGAGCAAAAAGTAGACTAATTCTCACAGTATTTGGCATTTAAAAGGGATGGATAATTTAATTCACTTCTTTTCCTTGGAGATACTTAAATACCTTTCTTTCAGAGAATTAAAAGACAAGGCTATTTAAGATCACCTGTATTTTTTTTTCCCCAGTTCCTTATCAAAATATACAGTTTGCATTCTACAAACCTCTTGGCATGTTTGACTAGTTAAGTTGAAAATAACATTTACAATATTAGATTAATGCTATCATTGGCAAGAATATATTTTTGTTTAATATAAAATATTTTGGTGACTTATTAAAACAAATACTATGTAAATTACTGAAATGTATTTATAATTAGTGAGATTTCATTTTCATCCTTAAATATTGACAAAAAAAAATAATCAATTTCTCTTTGTTTTCTCAACTCATGGTACTCTTTCCTCTCCAGAACTTAATGATTTCAGAAACAGTAAAAACATCAATAAAAATACCAAATAGAAACTAGGAAAAAGTAAGAATTAGAAATTAATGCTTGGAAAAATTTAGAGAGAGAGTAAAGGAGCACAGGAGAAAATCTGCTGAAGATAGCATTTCACAGGAAGTATTTTTTAAATATAATAGCTGAAATAATATCCTATATCTAAGATTGCTCCATTCCTAGACATATATAGTCAATAAAAAACCTAGGATTATCTGAGTTCAGGAAAAAAAAAAGACAAACCAAAACCAGATAGATGATTAATATTATGCAATAATAAGGAAGTATTTTATTTTCCTAATGTACCTCTGGAGAATCTCAAAGCACAAGTATGGAGTATAGATATTTTTATGTTGTAAATTCACCCAAATTGGCATCCAAGACTTTTAGAAAAACTGGACAAAGAGCAAAAGAACTTATGGTGGTTTTTTCAGAAGTCTTTAACACTGGAAAAGTTCCAAAATACTGCCAGAAATTTAGTCTTATGACAATACTTAAACCAAGATGCCCTGAATAAATACAGACCTAATATACAATTTGGTTAAAACAACAGAAGAAAAACAGAGATTTTAGTATAAGTAATCAAAATCAAAATGAGACTAAGGAAAGTGGATCTACTGAAGTAATTTGCTACTCTTTCTTTTAAAGTAACATATCTGGTTGCTAAGTTTAGTAATGTTGACATAATATATTTACACTACTGTCACACATTCTACTCCATAATGTAATACATTTCAAGTAAGAAACTGAAATAATGCCAAATCAAATGGTAAATATTAGATAGATTTTAAACTGTAAAGTCTGAAAATGCATCTGAAAACAGAACATTGCAATTGAATTAATTATAATTTTAATTACTCAGGAATTAGTTTTTGGCCTTTTGGGGTATTTTATTTTGTTTATTTTCAAACTCCTGGAAGATTATCATTGACAAGGTCTGCAGACAACTCAGTCATTAAGGAAAGCAATAAATAAGACAAAAACAATTGGCTGACTTGGTAAGTATTATTTTGAAGGAATCAAATGAAATTATACTTTCATAAGTGCAGAATATAGGTCACACTTTCCTTATGGAGGGGCGTTATGTTCAGGATCAATGAAATTACTTATTGGTGTGATATTATTACTTTAAAGTGTTTTTACCAGAGAGCAGGATTCAGCTGTCTAGTGGGTTTGTGTAGGTTCATAGTATCACTTTATGTCCTGTGGCAGTCCACCTCAATTTCAGCTGTAGCTGCAGAAGAGACTCACATTACTCGCGTGTTACCTACCAGTCCATCATAGATGTCTTGTATTTGTCATGGGCTCAAACAGCCTTGCATATTTCTGTTGCGGTAACCAGTTCCTTTTCAGTCTCTTAAGGCAACATTAATTGTATTGACTGGGTTTGCATGGAATATAACGGGTGCTTGTGGTGGGTTGACCCTGGCTAGAGGCCAGGTGCCCACCAGAGCCGCTCTATCACTCCCCTCTTTCATTAGACAGGGGAGAAAAAGTACAATGAAAAGCTTATGGGTTGAGATAAGTCCAGGGAGAGATCACTCACTAATTATCGTCACGAGCAAAACAGACTGAACTGAGAGAGGGAATTCATCTAATTTATTACCAAGCAAAACAGAGTAGAGGAATGAGAAATAAAACCAAATCTTAAAACACCTCCCCCCACCCCTCCCATCTTCCCGGGCTCAACTTCACTCCCGGCTTCAACCTCCTCCCCCCACCCAGCGGCACAGGGGGACGGGGAATGGGGGTTACGGTCAGTTCATCACGCGGTGTTTCTGCCGCTTCTTCATCCTCAGGGGGAGGACTCCTCTCATCGTTCCCCTGCTCCAGCGTGGGGTCCCTCTCATGGGAGACAGTCTTTCACGAACTGCTCCAACGTGAGTCCTCCCCACGGGCTACAGTCCTTCATGAACTGCTCCAGCGTGAGTCCCTTCCACGGGGTGCAGACCTTCAGGAGCAAACTGCTCCAGCGTGGGTCCCCCACGGGGTCACAAGTCCTGTCAGCAAACCTGCTTAAAGACCTGGACAATGCATTTAATGCTGCAAGCAAAACAGTAGTCAGCATATATGTTCTAACATCTTAATTCAGGCTGAGAAAACATAGGGTGGCAAGTAGTCCAACTGAACTGAGTGGTGTTAATCAGTGTCATGAGTAAGGTTTCAAGATTTCCTCCTTATAAAAAATCTAAGTATTATTACTGGTTTGCTAGACAGAACATAAACTGAAAATAAACATTCTGGTAAACTGATGGGGTTATCTCTAGTACTCTTTGATGGGCTGGAGTTAATCAGAAGTGACTGTCAAAACAGAAGTTAGTTAATGTCAGAAGGACAGAATCTTTAATAAACTTTGGAATCCAGTGGCAAAACGTTTTCACCCAAGAAAAGGCTAAGCTAGATCATGATCACTGCTGACAAGTGTGAAATTCAAATTACACCTTTTTTGAAATGTTAGTTATAAAGGCATGAAATTGCATCATTGTTTTGCAATCAGCTGGGTGCTGTACAGGAAGAGTCTAATTCATCACACAATTTTTTTCTTGCATAACTGCCCTTTTATAGATTGTTCCAAATTTATCCAGTTGCAACTTGAACAGGCAGCTAGAAACAAAATTGAGAAAATACTGACTAATTTATAATAGATTCTGATTTTTTTCTTTGCCTTTGCTCCTGCAAATTATGGTAGTACACAGACACTGATTCTGCCATCTGTCATTGTGCCAGAATACTACAGTTTCTACTCAGTGGAAAAAAATATGAAAGCTGTTTTAAATTTGTTTTGAAAAGAAAGTACTTATTGTTGCTTTGAAATTAGAAATAGTCAAGTGGATCAGGGAGGTATGGGCTCTGCCGTAGGTAAATTTCCTTTTGTTCCTTGGTTGCAACTGGCCAAAAAATGATAGGAAGAGGATGTTCCTTGTCTTGAATATGTTTCTTTTATTGTTGTGAAAAGGTGTTAGGAGGTAATTCCTCCTGCCCAAGAGCCCATCCCAGGGATGGCTCCAACCCAGTACGCCCAGGGACCCAGGATTTCTATCCCAGGCTGAGACAACTGGCTTCTGCTTTCCTGTTTGCACATTCAACCATTAGCAAAGCTGAGCATATCTCACTGAGACACACACACACAGACATACACACACATATATATCTATATATCTAATCTATATATCTATATACTTAATATATATAGATTAGCTGGGTTTTGAATAGACTTTCTACAGTTGGGTTGAAACATCTCATATAAGATGGCAGGTAAGGACTCTAATACTGCAATAGTAAATGAATTCTAGTTAATATAATTTGAATAGTTTATGCAATGTAGTTTTTAGTATCTAGACTAGTTTTCCCAGCACTATTACTTACTCTTACTTAGTAAATCAACTTAGTAAATCAGTCAATAACTAAGTATCAGTCATTTGTGACACATTTCTCATTTAATTAGAGGAAGAACTATGAAGTGAAAAGCTTCATGTTCTGTTATTTCCTAATACTTTTTACTATTCATAAAACATTTGCAATAGAATCACTGTCTAAATCTTGGACTATCTATAAATAGATATAATAAATTTTATTTCTGTTAATTGAACTGCAGGAATTAGGACTGTCTCATCTGTTCAATTAAAAGAATATTCATTTAAGAAACTAAGTAGTTCAAACTGAACAATTACTTTGAATTGCCTATTTTAAGTAATTAACTCTACATTAGTAGTTCTCATATTCTGTAAAATTTGTACACCTCTTCATGACAGATATTAGTTGCCAAAAAAAATATGATTACACATGTATTTTTTCAAAGTGTGCTAAAAGAAGAAATGATATGATATAATTTTAAGCTAGCTAGGACCTCAAAAATCATTAGCATTGGTGCAAATTATAGTGGTTTAGATCTATCTGTTACATGAGAGGTTTTTAAGCTTTTTAACAGCAACTTGCTGTATCTTCACACAGTAATTGAAACACTGCTAGAGATGCCAAAAAAAGGTAGTCAAAAAGGTTTTCAAACCTTGCCAAAGCTCATGTTCTTTTTCCAGCAACCTAGATAAGAAAATTTACTCATTTTGATCTTTTTTAAACTATGGCTTTCTCTTTTGCTTTCTGATTTCTTTCCACTTCTGAAACAGTTCTGTAAGTATTTAACTATTGGACATATTACATTTTAACTGAGTTGATGAGTTTAATTTAATTACTTTTTTCTTTAAGTAAAAACACACAAAAATAAATATTCAGAAGAACATTATTGTTCTTCCACATTATTCTTATCAAGAGGCTGCCTTTTATCCTCACATTTGTAATAGTTAACTCATTTCACTACAAATATACAAGCCATAATTTCTTAAGGGGAAGAACATGTCAGAGAGATTGGTGAGACTGAGAAATAGTGATTGACTTTTGGCTATCAGAAATTAACATCAAGCCTTCATTGATCAAGGTTCTCAGTCTGTTTAAGGATGTGTGTTACAAGAAAACTCTAGAAATCATTTCATTGCCAGAAACACTGACTGGTACTTTTCAAGTTGAAATTATTCTTACCAAGTGCTTTCTGCTTTCACCTGTGCTTTGTGTGTACTGTTTGAGTCCATCAAGATTGACAGCATTACTACAAAAATCACATTTCTACTCATGAATAAGTGTGGTGGGCTGACCTTGGCCAGCTGCTAGCCACCTACCCAGATAGTCTCTCGTTCCCCTCCTCAGCAGGAAAGGGGAAAATAAGATGAAAAAGCTTTTAGGCTGAGATAAAAATACTGAGATTTTTTTACCATTTACTGACATGGGTAAAGCAGAGTTGACTTGAGGAAAATGAATTTAATTTATTGCCAGTGAAAACAGATTTGGGTAGTGAGAAAAAAAGACATAACCTGAGATCTTTTCCCTGCACCCCTCAATCCTTTTTTTCCCAGGCTCAGCTTCACTCCTTCATACTCAACTCATCTGTTTATCCCTCTTAGTAGTGCGTGGGGATGGGGAATGTAGGTTTATTCGTAACACTTCCTCTCTGCCCCTCCTTTCTTCTCACCCTTTTTCCCTGCTTCAGTATGGGTCCTCTCCACAGGCTGCAGTCCTTCAGGATATGACTACTCCATGATATGACCTCTCCCAGTTGCTGTCTTTACCTTGACTCAAAAGCTTTTTCATCTTATTTTCTCCCTGTCTTGCTAAGGAGGGGGACTGAGAGAGCAGCTGGGTATGTGTTTGGCAGCCAGCCAAGGTCAACCCACTACTGAGGGCAATATTTTATATTCCTTCATGTTAAAATGTATGTCCTGGTTTTCAGCTGGGATAGAGTTAATTTTCACAAGAAGCTGGGAGGGGACACAGCCAGGACAGTTGACCCAAATAGCCAAAGGGCTATTCCATACCATATGACATCATGCTCAGCATATAAAGAGGGCTGGCTGGGGAGGAGTGGTGGCTTGGGATGGTTTTGGGTGAGCAAACTGCATTGTGTATAACCTGCTTTGTAAGTTCTAAGTACTGTCGTTATTTTCCTCTTCCTTTGCTGTCCCAGTAAAATGTCCTTATCCCAACTCACAAGTTTTACCTTTTTCTTCCGATTCTCCTCCCCATCCCGTGTTGTGGGGAAGAGGGTTGAGTAAGCAGCCGTGTGGTGCTTATCTGCCAGCTGGGGCTAAACCACAACAATATATTTTGTTTTCAACAAGTGATTCACAAAATTGAGATAATTTATAGTAAAATAGCTGTCCTTTGACAACAGCTGTTTTTAAAATAAAAAGTAATGGAAATGCAAGCAAATAAAATTCACTCATGATTATCCTGTATGAAGCCTAATTTTGGGAAACTCAGCCTCAGATATGGTGGCTATGATTTACACCTTCAGACTGAACTGCAATAAAGATTCTTTCGTGACAACAGTTGTCAATTCTCTAAGACTTAGAACATCTTTGGCAGATGGAGTCTGTTGAAAACCTTTTTTTTTTTTTTTTTTAAACAAATTAATGATATTAGCTTTGTTCAAAAGAACATATATCTAAATATATATTGTTGACTGTCCATTAGATTCATGTGTACTGCTTTCATCCATTTCACAGGTTTTTCACTCATACAGATAATGAGATGATAGAATCCATATTCCTAACATTAGTGCATACAGCAGAGACAATTATTTTCCTCCATTATCTGAGATAAGCTTTTGAAGTTGCTGAATTAACAACATTGAAAATTCATTACTGTTAATTGACACAGTGGCCAACACAAATTTTATTTCCTCTTTGATTATTGACTGTAAAGTCTCCAATGGTTGGGACTCTTAAGAATAATAATTTTGTATGTAAACTGATAGTATCTAAATGTCTTGACTTACAAACCTTAATAATATGTGCAATGTGAAATATTGGTTGCTTCATTTTCCATGTTTAGAGCTACTTCAAGTTCAAACCATTATACTGAAGAGAAAAAGAAGTCATTTAATTAGATGATGTAGCTGAATATCGAAAAGTAATAATAACAAGTGTTGGTTTACTATTTGCCTACATTTTGTCAACAAGTTTCAAATTTTGTCATCTTCAAATTTTCTGGAGTGAGGTGAATAGTATTTATTTAATTTAGAATACAGAGAGGCATTAAAAAGATAAAGTGCATTTTTAAATTGTAATAAAACAGATATTGTTATTAGATTGCAATATGGAAAGTCAATATTTTGACTACTAGCCAGATGAATGAGTGTTAATTATTTTTGAAAGAAAAACAATCAGCACAGTATCACCAATGCAGACAATTAAATTATTCTGTGCTGAAGGTGCCCACACATGAGGATGGGTGAGGCTTGGTGATGACCTAGACCTTTAAAAAGGTTCAAGAATTATCTGTGTAGTCAATAAAAAGATGTAGCCATTACTGAAGACTTTCACGGATAATCTGTCTCTTGAATTAAGTGGCTCAGCTCTGTCCACTGACTGTATAGGGAAACAAGACTAGGGACCTCTACAAATCTCAAATATCTCTCTGTCTTTGAGTAGAGGTATTTAACGCAGAGATAGTAATCTTCTTTTAAAAACAGATAATTATTTTCAGCAGCCTACTGGCTAGAAGGAAGAGGCAGAGCAGCATTAAACTAAAAAAGGAAGATCAGTAATGCCCAACTATTGATAGTTGCAGGGTAGATGTGAAACTCGGAGCTGGTCATTTTAAGATCTCTTTGTTAATAGAAGGAAAAAAAAAAGATAATTTTTACATTTTTAATCTGGCTAAGGTTAGGTGTTTATTTTAGGATCAGATGAATTATGTTCTGTAAGTATTTAATTAAAAAAAAAAAAAAAAGGGAACTTGAGAATAACAAGCTCAAGTGTTGTGTTTGGCCAGATGAGTCTTAATCAAAGCAACTGATCCATTGCAGGGCAGGGAAAGGGGGGAAGAAAGAGGTTTTTCTTTATTAAAAAAATAGTAATTCACAAAAACATTACCAGCAAAACAAATATTCTTATTGAAATTTCTATTTTTAAGCTTGCTACATGTTTTGTTTTGTTTTGTTTTTCATACCTAAACTGTGTATTAACACTGTATCATTTCATTGGCAAGTTATTTGCCAATTTAAGATCCATATTAAAACAGTAACAACTTTATTGCTTAAATATCAGAATGAGATAACGGAATCATTGTTTGGTATCTGCATATGTGCAAAATCAATTACAATTGACTTAAGCACTTGTCCATGATCAAAGAACATGGTAGTTACTGTGAAAATAAGAACCACAGAAACAACAGAACCTGCTGGTTATCTTGCAGAATAATATAATAAACAGGAAATGCAGCTGGTTTAAATGTATTTCATGCCTTCTGCACCTTCTCTGTTTTTTTAATATAAATTCATCTGTGCTCATCTGTCTTACTATCAAGTCTTCATTTTACTGCTTAATCTTACTGAATTAAGTAAGATTTTGATTTTAAAATAAATATTAATAGTCATAGGCCTTCACCAGGCAGACATAGCTATATTTCTACTCATATTATACTTTTCTCATTTTCTGTTTTGTTCATCGTTTCTGTCTTTAAGGCCATGAAGCACATTGTGATTCAAATCCACTTCATTTTCTCACTCTTTTAGGTCTTGGATTTCATCACTTTAACCTTCCCTTAGCATGTCAGCATTTATTACTAGTCTTAGATGGTTCCTCTTTCTGTATGTTCAAAGAATGTTATTTTGGTATTAGAAATTTTAACCTTTCTGGCACTGAAAAAAAACCCCACAAACATTTATCTCACCTTTTCATTAACTGGATTTTTGACAGATGTTTCTTGAAGCGGCATCAAGAACATTTTGGATAATGCTAGCACCATATTAAAGTGTGGTATCAAAGTAATTTTGAAGAAAGCTATAGAAATATTTGAAAGTAGGGTTTAAATTTTATTGTCAAAGAAAAGGGGAAATTCATTCTTGCATAATCAAACAAAAGCAGATGAAAGAGAGATCAGCACTAAACAAGTTCACTGCATAGAATATATAGAGAGTACATAGGTTGTCAATTTTGCTATATCATTAACATAAATATTAAAGAAAGAACACAGAAGCATACTGATGACAGTAGTAAAGATGGACTTTATTTTTTTAAAGATTATTCGCTTTATCATTGTTATTTGTATCTAAAAATAAATGAAAAAATCATTCTCTGCCTCACTCATAGGAGAAATGCCAAAACATATTTAGAAAACAACAATGTTGTTAATGAGTTTGTTCTAACTAGCCTCCTACAGACATTAAAAACTTCAATATGTTCATGTAGACTGTATGGAAAGTGCTTTTTAAATATTCTTATCTGAGTTACAATAGTAAGTAAGTACTGTTTGACTGTTGTGTGGTAGATACTTAAATTAGGTTTTCAAAGACATGACTTTAATTGTAAAGTTCAGAAAAAGTCTCATGAGGGAATAGATATAACTATCCAGGCATGGAGAGACTTCTTTCATGTTAGAGAACTGGTTCCTGGGCAAGTTGGTAAAAGACACAGGATTTGTGACACCTACATTTATACCCTCTGCATTAGATAATTGTCCTCATATCTATCCATTTTCTATATAGTTACCCCTGATAAGATATCCAAAATTAAACAGTAGTCTAACTTCATGTCAAATTTATTTAGGAAAAAAATTCTAAGTTTATATAATTAAATAGGATGTTTTCAACATTTTCCAAGTTGTGCTATGTTGGCAATGACAATCTTTTCCCCAAGAAATGAAATTCACGTACTTCTTTAACAAGACATAACAATTTTGACAAACTATTGTACAAAATGCAAACCCATATGAGCTCTTAGACATTTATCTTCCAGTCAAGATAATTAAGGTTGTCAAGTAGTCTGGTGCCAAGGTACTCATGTCTAGAGGATTCCTTGTGTCTATGTTTCAGTCTTTCATCTTTAGCTGTCAATATACAGGACTCATCAATGTCAGTGTCAGAATCTACATCAGTATTTGTGGCAGACCAAACACCTGTAGTTTAATATGCTTGTGTTATAGACTGTCAATCTTTTCAAAGTCTTGCAGTTTTGAGGTTTCTCCTAAGACTGTAATGTTGAAAACATGCAGAAGAGACATCCTTAATATATATCATACTCAAAGGAAAATAGTTTATTATATACCATGTTACACAGGTTGTTTATTTTTTTACATATTGCAGATATGGCTTATACTTACTGCATCTGCAGCATCTTTTTGCTGTTGAAGTAATTCTGTGGAAGGAAGGGAAAAAAAAAAGCTGTCTTGAATTTTGTAGGACTTTTGACATGACAGTAAAACTTAGAACTGAAGGATGCTGAAGAAAGATTATTCAGATGAAACGATGGGTAAAAAAATCTGAGAACATTTGTTGTAACATAATAGAATTCGTAGGTATGTCAGGAAGAATTCTACAGGGCCTTATCATCCTTGGTCAGCCTGTCATTCATATTAATATAAAGGTAAGTTTCAAGTTTCCAACAAGGTCAAATTGACTAGATTGATCATCCTATATAATTTAAATTGCTATATAAGGATGTTACAGAAAATCATATTTGCTACATTTGAGGTTACAAGAAGTTACTTTGTTATAGTTAGGGCAGTCCATGAAATCTGTCAACAACTACTACTTCTCTGTAAAAAAATTTACGATTTCAGCCATCTATGCTAAAATTTAAGAAAAATTTATACAAATTTATTTGGGCTAGGTAATTTGGAATAATCAGTTGGCTTAATGAGGGAAAAAGGTCCATGCAAACTTTTACATTTTTAGTTACAGAACTGCAAGTTAAATGTGGCTCCCATTGAAATCAGGTGAACTCTTCCTTTATTTTTTGCATAGCTGAAGTCATACTTGGAATTCTTTGGTTACTTACATTTAGAAATTAAAGTTTTGTCAAATTGCAGATTCTGTCTTTTCTTCTCATCTTTACTCTGTAGTTAACCTGTTTCTTAGCTGGATCCCTTGGCTATGTATTGTACTTGCCTCCATACCTGTTTCCTCACTGGAACTTGGACCACTTTGGTATCCATGTCTCCAGCTCTGTCTCCTTTTGTTTCTGCCTGCACAACCTAGATAGATAGACCCTAGATTTGATCCATCCTCTCCAGTTGTCTGGAACTTTTGATGGATCCTGTTACTGGCCCCCAGAGATCAACCGCACTCCTGTTGCTCTCTGTCTTTGCATAACCTTGTGAATTATAACTCATTCCCCAGAGCAACGCACTGACCCCATACAGGAAAGATAAGAAAACTGATTGTAGACTTTAAAACCTGCAGGAACGGTTTGTATAGATACTACACAGACATAAAGTGAAAAAAAACCCCAAACCCACCAACCACAAAACCAAACCTGTCACTATCATAAGTGAAAATGTGTACAAAGAAATACAGAAATGCTGGAAGGTACTCATAATCTTTTGTGGATGAATAGACACTTCTAGATTTTTCGAAGGAACCTGTGCAAATTAAAATTTTTACCTATATTCACCTAAAAAGACATTTCAAGAGAAGAACCAAAGAAAATGAACATACACAAGAGATGGTAGAAGAAATTAACTTATCATCTGCACTGCTAGAATGAAACAACCAAAAAATATGAAAGCTACAGTAAATGTTCTTACATATTAGACACGTTTTGACATTTTACAGATCATGCCTACCTAAGAACAGAATGGTAAAATAAGTACATCAATTTTTTCCTTTTCTCCTCTACTCAAGATCCTGAACTCCACTATCTCATAGTCATCACAGCCAAGGCTGCCCCCAATCTTCATATCCCTCACTAGTTCTTCCTGTTTTGTAAGCGTGATGTCTGTTCCTCCCTTATTGGCTTGTTTTCTTACTTCACCTTATTTTCTTAACCTCTCTGTCTTGAGATGGCTTTTTAAATTGCTGTTTAGCAACATGATCTGAAACAATGACATATAGCTAGAAGTATACTGAAATATCATTTACTTCATATCTCAACTGTTGAGTGGATATAATATTGTTACATATCTGTTACGACATCAGCTGCTGTTTTGTCCATACACTGAAATTAGGTGAGGGCAAAAAATAGCTGGAATGTCTTACAAAACACTAAAACCATTGGGTTTGCTTTGTGCAGTCTACTACATCAAGCTTATTTAACCAGGTAATATGAGCTTCTATTTCATATCTAATTTCTAGGACTTACTTATGTATGCCATGAATTGGAGAACTCCTTTCCTTTTCTGTCAATTTTTTTGTTTGGTGCTTGATCAAAAATGAAACCATGGAAAACCTATAGGGACATTTAGAAAATGATCAATACTCAGGTCCTTCCCTGCATAGTCTCATTCAGTAAGGAATCTACACTGTGCAACCTAATACTCTATTTTTGTCTCTTCCCGCTTGAATATCTTACTTTTATATTTTCTCTTTTCCCAGAATTCCATGTGAGGATAACAAAGTAAGACAGAAACAAAACTAGAATCTGCTTTTATTATCCCAGAGCGCCTTATTCAGAGCAGTTGAACAGTACAGCACTGAGTGACCTTGCCTATATTTTCTTATAGATTAGCATATCCAGAATTAAATTAGAGTAGTTAATTATTCACAGGAAGCTGTGCTCACAAACACAGAATAGACACATGTTCAATGAGATAATTTCTTTCACTCACATAGGCATCAATATTCTAAGTTAGACCAGCAGCTCATTCTCTGCACCATGCAAAGGAAAGGGCCTAAATGTGCACGTGAAATAGATTGCCAATGATGTGTTTCAATTTGCAGGATTGATTACTTGCTGGCAAAGAAAGTCCAAGGAATGTTTACAGGCAAAGCATAGGAGTGATGACTCATGGGGGATGAGGAGGAAAAAAAATAATCTTGCCATGTATTCCCAGTAGTGTCTACCAAAAAGTACTTTGTTAAATGGATAAGCGAACTATATTTTTAGAAAGCATGGACAGATATTGTACTCATAATCTATTTTAAATATTTACAACTTTACAAATAAAAATTTACCCTTTCTGATTCCCTGCTGCTGAAGATGAACATTCACATTAATCTGCACAGAATGCCTCAAATGATGTTTTTCTTCTGGTTTTCTTAAGCCAAGGTGGAGCATTAAATAGATTTCTAGGTCAAAAGCAAAGAATTTTTTTAGTGGTTAAGGAACTTAATCTAATATTTAGCAAAACTGGATTCAATTCCCAACTCTACTGTAAACTCCTTATATTACACTGGCCTAGACATGTAAGGCCAATTTTTCAAAGCTAATTGAGCATGTAAAGACACAGATAGACATGAGTGGGATTTCAATAAATGCCTGATATATTTAGCTGCTTTGTGCTAAAAGCTTATTTACTGTTTTAGACAGGAATTTATCTAAAAATCTGACTCCTAACCACCTCGTCCCCCACTATGGCCTCAGTTTAACTGCCTGTGAGTGTGTAAAATAAAAAGTAGATGTTTCACAATTAGGTAGGAAAATAAATGCATTAAGAATTTGAAGGTACTCAATATACAGTATTGGGAGCTATATAAGTTACCTTACATAACTGATTTTAATCATAACCCGCATGAGAACGTTACATGCAGAATTTATTTTTTCAGTCTGCACCACAAAATGCTGTCAGTTAGGAGAAGGAAGCCTGAGAAATATGGTGGTTTTCCTGATAGCAACATGCTTGAGTAACTGTTAATTTACTTCTCCCTGTTCTTCTAGGAGTTTTGGATATTTTCATTGGACACATTAGTAGCTATCTGAATTTATTTTAGTCAAGAAAAATGTCTCTAGGGAACAAGAATGGGAAGTATTGGAACGCGTCTCATGTACTCTGAAGGAATCTGTCAGTATTCAGAGAGGTGACATCGCCTGTTCTGCTCACACCTTTTTAACCTTTCTCATCTCTTTTTTTACTTTAGTTGCTTTAAATACTCATCCTTTTTCCTTATCTTGTTAAAAACAAAAACAAAAAAAAACAACAGCAAAACAAGCAAACAAACAAACCCCACCAAACAACCCCACCTAGAAAGTCTTCACTATACTTAGGAGCAAGTACAGCATATGGTCATATTTTTTTTGTCATAGTATCTCTGGGGCCCTTGGCATAGTGCAAATTGTGGAAGAAAGGGAATATTTGCAGTACTCAGCCACTTGAGACTTTTATTGCATAATATAAAACCGCAATGAGATATATGTGGGCATATACACATGCATATTAAAAAGTACTTCCTGTAAGCAATGTATCCAAAATCTCTGTACAATGTTTACTCGTGTGAGACCACTAACTTGTCAGGAGTTTTAAAAATTTTAAAATGAGATTAATTCTAATTATTTACCATTTATTAAAATAATTCAAGTAACATGTAATAGATCTTACATTGTATCTTAGAAAACATAGTGAATCTAGTTTTCCTTCAGTAATGACAAAATTGCAAAGCATCTAACATTAACTGAATTAAAACAGGTAAGAATGGAAGTCTAGTGGTATGATCTTTACACAGTTTGAGGCATACTATGCTTTCCATTTTTAAGCAAAATTGTCCCTTGGCTTTGGAGAAAAAAGTTGTATAGAAATGAGTACCACTATAACCCATTGGAATATCTACCAAACACCTTCACATCAAAGCAACAGTATCCTTTCTCTAATTGTATTGTGTTTAACTAGAGTTGGCAATTATTACAGTATCTATTTTTATAATAAAATATAAATTATTATATTGTATTATATATAATATAAATTATTATATTTTATGTTTCTGCTATTCAGGTTAGGTAATTAAAAAGAATGAATAAAGCTGTATTAAAATGGTAGAGATAGCATATGATTGATTATTGTCAGGGGATTTAATCTGTTGTTGGCCAGTAGTTTAGTCCATTACATAAACAGACCATGCAACTATTGAACCAATCAAATTCACCCTTTCTTAACCTGGTTACCTACTTAAGTTTCATACATAGGATAGTTACTTCATCTCCCATGCAAGGATGTTTAACCTATACTGGTGAATGGTCACCAGAGACTGTAATTCTTGGGTTTGCATTTTCAGACCAGAATACTGCTTCATCATTTTCATTGCCATACTCAGCACAGTGGCGTGGACTTCTGTATGTACTAATTGTATGTCTAGATCATCATTCTACAGAAAGGAACATAATGGAGATTTCTCATATCTCTGAAAGAATTCAGCACCAAAAAACCACTTCAGTCATGCTTTGAAGATATGAGGAAAAATATCGAGGTCATAATACATGCAAATGTGACATATAAACTATCACTTGGTGTTAACTGTTGTATACACATATCATATGAAATATATATTATTATGCCTCCTTACGTTCAAGAACTTGAACAGCAGTGATGCCAGATTGAAAGTGTAAAATTTCTACTTCTGTCTTTGCTCAGACCCTACTTCAAATGCAGAGTGCAGGTTTAGCTTTTATTTGATTATCTGAGATGGGATTCAGTTCAACACGGGGTGCCTAAATGTTGATGTCTTCTTGCAGGGATAGGATTCAATTACTTACAAATAGGCATTTATTGTCATTCAGACTGTGAAATAGCTTTCTGTAGACTCCAGCTGACAAAGTAGAGGAGTATTGTCTTCCCGTAAATACTATGTCATATCTGCCAAGCACGTACAGATACCTGAACACGCAAAAGCATGGACTGTAAGGGACTAAAGGCCCTTAAGCAACTGCATTATGCCATATGTGAGTAACCGTTTGTGTATGCAAAATAATACCATCCATGGAGTAGTCTTCCTGAACTCATGTTACTTTCTGGAAAAGTGTAGATCTACAACTTTTGTATCTGCAAATCACATCGTTGTCTCTCAGATATCCTAGTGCACCTCATATAGCAACGCATGTTTTTGCACATCCAGTTCTTTTAAAACCATTGCATTTTATTGTTCATGAATTTTGGAAATACCCGTTTAATTGATTATGTATAATAGTGTTATACATAGTTGTGGACTCTTTTTAAACCTGACTGATTTCTACTTGTCTCACTTCACTTGGCTTAAGGGGCACAAGTCCATGGGACCTGACGAGAAGCGTCCATGGGACCTGATGAGATGCATCCATGGGTCCTGAAGGAACTGGCTGATGAAGTGGCCAGGCCACTCACCATCATATTTGAGAAGTCCTGGCAGTCCAGAGAAGTTCCTGCTGACTGGAAGAGGGGAAACATAACCCCCATTTTTAAGAAGGGAAAAGAGGAAGACCCAGGGAACTACAGGCCGGTCAGTCTGACCTCCGTGCCTGGCAAGATTATGGAGCAGACCCTCCTGGAGACTATGCTCAGGCACATGGAAGATAAGGAGGTGATTGGTGACAGCCAACATGGCTTCACTAGGGGCAAATTGTGCCTGACAAACTTGGTGGCCTTCTATGATGGGGTTACAGCATTGGTGGATAAGGGAAGGGCAACTGACGTGATCTACCTGGACTTGTGCAAGGCATTTGACACTGTCCCGCACGACATCCTTGTCTCTAAATTGGAGAGACTTGGATTCGATGGATGGACCACTTGATGGATAAGGAATTGGCTGGATGGTCACACTCAAAGAGTTGTGGTCAACGGCTCAATGTCCAAGTGGAGAACAGTGACGAGTGGTGTTCCTCAGGGGTCAGTACTGGGACTGGCACTGTTCAACATCTTTGTTGGCGACATGGACAGCGGGATCAAGTTCACACTCAGCAAGTTTGCTGATGACACCAAGCTGTGTGGTGCAGTTGACACGCTGGAAGGAAGGGATGCCATCCAGAGGGACCTTGACAGGCTGGAGAGGTGGGCCTGTGCGAACCGCATGAAGTTCAACGAGGCCAAGTGCAAGGTCCTGCACGTGGATCGGCGCAATCCCAAGCACAGGCTTGGGCAGAGAACGGATTGAAAGCAGCCCTGAGGAGAAGGACTTGGGGGTATTTATTAATAAGAAGCTCAACATGAGCCGGCAGTGTGCGCTTGCAGCCCAGAAAGCCAACCGTGTTCTGGGCTGCAGCAAAAGAGGCGTGACCAGCAGGTCGAAGGAGGTGATCCTGCCCCTCTATTCCGCTCTTGTGAGACCCCACCTGGAGTACTGCATCCAGCTCTGGGGGCCCCAGTACAGGAGAGACATGGAGCTGATGGAGAGAGTCCAGAGGAGGGCCACGAAGCTGATTGGAGGGCTGGAGCACCTCTCCTGTGAGGACAGGCTGAGAGAGTTGGGGTTGTTCAGCCTGGAGAAAAGAAGGCTCTGGGGAGATCTAATTGTGGCTTTCCCGTACCTGAAGGGGCCTGCAGGAAAGATGGTGAGGGACTGTTTATGAGGGAGTGTAGTGACAGGACAAGGGGTAATGGGTTTAAGCTGAAGGGGGGTCGATTTAGATGAGATGTTAGAAAGAAATTCTTTCCTGTGAGAGTGGTGAGGTACTGCAACAGGTTGCCCAAAGAGGTTGTGGATGCCCCATCCCTGGAAGTGTTCAAGGACAGGCTGGATGAGGCTTTGGGCAACGTGGTCTAGTGGAGGGTGTCCGTGCCCACAGCAGGGGGGTTGGAACTAGATGATCTTTAAGGTCCCTTCCAACCCAAACCATTCTATGATTCTATGAAATCAAGAAGATTGCCTCAGATCCTAAGGGCAGGGGTGTGGGAAAATTCAACAGCACTGACATTCTCTGCTGTAACACTAGTATCATTTAAATTAATGTATTTAATTCATATGGGTTAAGAATCTCTTGATTTTGTTATAAATTTTAATTTGGAATGAACTTTGAGAACCAAGATAAAACCTCAAATCTCAGCTGAGATTTACCAGTTTTGACACAAAACACATGAACTGAGGAAAAGACTATTCTTCTAACCTATGTTCCATCCAGCCCCAAAGAAAAGAAAATACAAATCTTTCTCATGAATAAAATTCAACAAACAAACACACAAACAAACAAAAAATCCCCAAGAAAAGGTAGAAGCAAATAACCTGCTCCTCTCCCCTCATAAACCACAAGCTGTATTGGCAAGCTGTCCTGGAAAGTCTAGATGGATATTTTTTCACTTATTATACTAAGGAAAATGTTTTCTGTGACAGCTAAATAGTATAATATTTAACTAATTAATAACACTTCTTCCTTAAATGTTCTTCAAGATATTGTCTTGTGTCAAAAGGTTGTATTCATGTCTAACACTTAATATACTAAATTATGTCACTGTGGCCTTTCTTTGGTTTTGCATTCCTCCCTAGAGTATGATGTTTCTGACTAATAACTTGCTCAGAATTTCAATAACATACATGTACGTGTATTTTAAAATATAGTTACAGATTCTAATGTTTTCCTGAGATTTTCTTCTTACTGCTTATCTATTTACAGTATTATGCATATTCCATATTATTTTCATTAATTCTTATTGAGTGGTTATTATTTAGCACACAATGACTGATTATGTTCTTTTTATTATTATTATTTTAAATTCTTTCCCTTACCTTTAAATTACTTTACTTCATACTTTAACTGTTAAGCAGTCCTAGTTTGCAAAATTACCTTGATAGTTACCTATCAAGAATTGCCGTTCACATTGATTTGGATTTCTTTTTGGCTCTTTATCTAATGCTTTCTTTTGTTGAGATTATCTTATATAATAGGGTTTTGAGCACTACTTATAAGAATAATAAAGAAACAAAATGCTACAGAGATGGAGTTTGACTTTATAGCAAGAATCTGTTCACCACTACATATTCACTGAGTTAACTTAATGTATTTAAAATTCATATAGTCTAACTATTTTTGTTCTATTTATATCCAAGTGCCTTAATGTGTTTACTTTTCATATAGTCTATGTCTTTATGACATTTATATCCAAATAAACACTTTTTTTAACACAGTAAAACAAAACCCAGCCTTGAATTCTGAATTATGGAGTCATACATGACTGAGTTCAACCTTTCTACATACAACCAGAATTAATGAGCTAGTACATAATAGTCTATATTGTGACATTCACTTCCAGTTCCATCATTTCCATGCTAATTCTTCCTGAAGCCTTCAACTGTAACCTTTAATAAAGAATGTTTTCTTCGGAAGAGCTATTAAAGTTTATAACACAAGCTGTAATTTAGTTTACAAATTCTATTGAGATATTGTATAAAATGATAAATTTGGACTGTCATTGCTCTTATGTTGGGTCTACAGAGAAAATTTACCAGAGAAGTCCTACTGAAGGTGTGCAATCTATATACAGAATCTATCTATATACCTTTTATAATTGATTTATTAATAGCTATGTCAAAGGATTCTCATGATTCAATGTTTGAACAAAAAAAAAAAAAAATGGAGATGCTAATAATACTAATCAATGGGGATAAGATTCATAGGCCAACCAGATTCCATGAAAACAGGATTTTTTTTCTAAACTTCTTGCACTTAGGAAAGTTTATCTAACTGAAGACCACCTGCAGTCTTCAGGGTCTCAGTCCACTTATAGGTGTTGTCAGAAGAGCACTGAATACAAAATGCTGTCTCTTAATCAGGGATTAGAGTATCATTAGAATCAATATAATCCTTGGAAACCTGTCCGTATGTGATATAGCATCATACCACTCACTGAACAAGTGTATGCTGCAGGCAGGTTGCATCTCATGCTGCTAGATGAAGTCAAAGAAAGTCTGTGCTTGTATTTTGGAGCTGCTGAAGCAATTTTGAATGGATAATTTTAAACTTCCAAACCCTATTGATTTTACACAGAACCTCCTATAATCATTATGTTTGTGATGACTGATGTAAGAATACAATGTTTTGATTTTTTTTTTCTGGTTCAGAGAGGTGGGGGAGGAAATCAGTTTCCTTTTATTCTACCTTTGCTTGTGCTTATAATTATGAACATATTATTTGACCAAATGCTCACTATCACAGAGTAATGACATTGGAGGAGCTAAAATCAATTCTCCTGTGAATCTGTCCAATCAATTCATTCATGCCAGTGAAGCTACACTAGAAACAATTTTCATCCAGGTACAAAACACCTACATTATCTATAAGAGCAAAAACGAGCTGAAGAGACTATTACCTGTGTTTGAACTATTGTTGCATACCATTGAGAAAAGGTATACTTTTGTGTTAGTTAGAGATTTCCTATAACATATAGGGCATTAATTTTCTGATTTCTTAAATTTGCTCACTTACATTGTTCTGATAATTTTGCTTCAGACTTAAGTACTTGTTTTGGATTTGCGTGGCAAGGTTTTGGTAGTGGGGGGGGCTACAGGGGTGGCTTCTGTGAGGAGCTGCTAGAAGCTTCCCCTGTGTCTGACAGAGCCAATGCCAGCCGGCTCCAAGACGGACCCACTGCTGGCCAAGGCCAAGCCAATCAGCGCCTCTGTGATAACATAGTTAAGAAGGAAAAAAAAAACAATTTAGGGAGAGCATTTGCAGCCAGAGAGAGGAGTGAGAAGATGTAAGAAACTCTGCAGACACCAAGGTCAGTGCAGGAGGAGGGGGAGGAGGTGCTCCAGGCACTGGAGCAGAGATCCCCCTGCAGCCCATGGTGAAGACCATGGTGAAGCAGGCTGTCCCCCTGCAGCCCATGGAGGGAGGATGAGGGGGTGTAGAGATTCCACCTGCAGCCCATGGAGGACCCCACGCCGGAGCAGGTGGAGGCACCTTAAGGAGGCTGGGGCCTGTGGGAAGCCCACGCTGGAGCAAGCTCCTGGCAGGACCTGTGGACCCATGGAGAGAGGAGCCCACGCCAGAGCAGGTTTGCTGGCAGGACTTGTGACCCTGTGGGGGACCCACTCTGGAGCAGTTTGCTCCTGAAGGTCTGCACCCCATGTGAGAGACTCATGTTGGAGCAGTTCATGAAGGACTGTCTCCTGTGAGAGGGACCCCACGCTGGAGCAGGGGAACGATGAGAGGAGTCCTCCCCCTGAGGATGAAGAAGCGGCAGAAACACCGCGTAATGAACTGGCCGTAACCCCCACTCCCCGTCCCCCTGTGACGCTGAGGGGGGCGGAGGTTGAAGCCGGGAGTGAAGTTGAGCCCAGGAAGATGGGAGGGGTGGGGGGAGGTGTTTTAAGATTTGATTTTCTTTCTCATTCCTCTACTCTGTTTTGCCTAGTAATTAGATGAATTTCCTCTCTAAGTTCAGTCTGTTTTGCTCATGATGATAATTAGTGAGTGATCTCTCCCTGGACTTATCTCGACCCATAAGCTTTTCGTTGTACTTTTTCTCCCCTGTCTAATGAAGGAGGGGAGTGATAGAGCGGCTCTGGTGGGCACCTGGCCCCCAGCCAGGGTCAGCCTACCACAGAAGTGATGTTTGTTATGGTGCAAGAATACTTGTTTTGGACAAGAGAAAATGGCCTCAAGTTGTGCCAGGGTGGTTTAGATTGGTTATTATGAAAAATTTCTTCACCAGAAAGGTTATCAAGCACTGGAACAGGCTGCCCAGGGAAGTCATGGAGTCACCATCCCTTGAAGTATTTGAAAGACTTGTAGATGTGGTGCTTAGCGGCATGGTTTAGTGGTAAACTTGGCAGTGCTGGACTTGATGGTCTTAAAGGTCTTTTCCAAGCAAAACAGTTTTATGATTGTAAGAAAGAAAACTAGTTTTCCAGCTAGCTATCAGAAAGTGATAAAAAGAGCATTTTATATGGGGAAAAAAATAATAGTTTAATGCATGAAAACTTTTATATTCATTTAAAACCATCACTGCAGCAAGCCAGAAGACAGCTTGAAATTGTTTTGACGTTTTCTTCTTACCAGTGTTCTAATGGCTTTGGAGTTCTTTTTTCCTTTCACAAGCTCTCCTTAGCCCTGTCATTATGGTTTCAAGCCTATACTCTAGTCCTTTTTCCACTTGGAGTAGAAAGAGACCAGTGTTCTCTTTCAAATAATCTGGAACAGGGGTACACTATTTTCTTCTTAGGCTCGAGAGAAGCCCCTTGTTATTCCTAAAGAAACTGCACACATGAAGGCATGCAGTACTGATACTGGCTATTAGACCATGTATATGTCTGAGCAGGTGGTCTTGGGTGCATTAACATGCAAGACAGTTCGTTTCTGTCAGTGCTGTCAATGACAGATTCAGGCTGACTGCAGATTCACAGCTGCTATGTGAATTATAGTCTGATCATGTTTTGAAATTTTCTTTGTATCTCCAAAGTCTGTAGGAAAAAAATACTTGACACAAATATATATAAAAAAATACATATAAATATACCCCTCATAAATGCTGAGATAGCAACGTGCATCGTATGACACATGAAATTATGTTTGCTATCAGCTAGAAGCACATTTATTTTATCCAAATCAGTTTACTAAATTCTAAGGTTAAAAGGGTAATTTTACAACTTCTACAGAATGGCTTGTAAGTATTGTAGATACTACAAGGCCTGACATTAACCTTGTGAAGTACATTAGCCCTAAAAAGCCCTCAAAACAAGGTCTTGCATATAGAAGGACATTTCATAGAATCTTCTGTATAAAAATTAATTTCATCCAATAACACTGTTTTGTTTGTTATTAGCAATTCTAGCTGGTTTTCGTACTTGAAACTTCTTCAGTGAAGTTTCCTATTGTTCAGATGTATGAAAGAGCCTACATTTTGTGGAAGAAATTTCTGAAGGAAATGTCTGTGTGTCCTGGAAGCAGTGTATGTCATTCTATACCATCTATTTCTAGAATAACATAGCATAGAGAATATTCAGAGAAGAAAAAGAAAAAATACAGGAATGCACTTTGTTTTACCAGTCCTGATTGAGTCTGAATGGCTTCCAATTATTAGCAACAGAAATTAAATGAATAAATAATTTATGTACCATGTCACATGAAGAATTTAAAACTTTCACCTGTTCTTACCTTCATCTGCAGCCTTAAACTATATATAATTTAGACTTTGTATTTTATCTTGAATATTTAACCAACAGTTGTGGAAATACAAATATTTGTAGTGTATGTTCATTATTTACCAAATACATGAAAAAATAGAACATACTCTAATTGACAAAACTAAAAAATAATTGTAATGATTATCATTCAGAATTGTTGCGATCAAATATATTTATATATCAGTTTGGAGATTAGACATCAAGGTGATGGCATAGACATTAGGGTGATGGTAATGATTAGAACCCTGACAAATCATTTTTAAATCTTGAAATAAAACTTCATTGAGTTGATTGATTTACAGCACACAAGAGTTCTTTTACATTATTAGTTGTTATCACAACACAGACAAAAACATTAATCCTTAACCCTTGTATTCTTTATTAACTATGAGTACACAATAACACCTAGGTGATGCTTTCAGCTCTGATGGCAACAGTTCTGGGTGGTTCTTTGTGAAAATCAAGATGATCGTCCTTGAGAGTTCTTTGATGAGGGAAGTCAGAACTGAAGTGAGCTGTCTTCTAACATCTCCAGTTTGCCTCACTTACACCTAATGTTTTTATACTTCTTGTCATTCTTGCTTCTTCTCTCCCAAAAGAAGGATCCCGTCTGCTGCTAATACTGCTTATCTGCAGGACGTTCTGCCTGTTTGCAGTCCCTCGTGTTTGTCTTGTCCTTGCACAACTGTTTTGTTGCTTGGATCCCTATTAGGTGCAGCTACACACATCTTTGCTCCTTTGGTGGTAGCATTGCACGAATACGTGTGTAACATGCTTAGATGTTGTGACTGGCTAGGCCATCGGAGTGTTACACTGTGCTTTTATACTGTTGTTGCTTACACAAGTCCACTTTTATTTGGGTTCAAGGTTAACTCGTCCTAATTATTCCCTGACAAATGCACTTTAATTTATAGCTGTCACAATCATATTTTGGATACAGAACAAAGGGCTTATTTTACCCAAATATTTCCCCCCATTCTGACAATTCTTCCTAAACTCTTGAAACACAATGAAAACTATATAGACTTCTATTCCTTTAAAAAAATATTCTGATTAACTCCACCCTAAGTCTTTATCCATAGATTATGTGTGTGGTGGTAGTCCAGATTTACTTGTGATAACAATATATGTTAATCATTAAAATATTGTTCAGTGTAAAATAATCTGCTAAATTTAAAAAAAAAAAAGTTTTGGGGGACAAATTATGGTCTTTAAGTTCCTATTTTAGTAACAGAAGGTTGTGTGGTGGAACTTTTACCATTATTCTTATTTCTGTCTCCCATATATTTATTTTCTCACAAATGTAAGAAGTTGGAACCTTGGGCTGGCAAAGCCCCATTGTAAATTGAGAATGACAGAAAGAACAGGAAGGAGCTAAAGGTTACAATCAAAGCATAGCCTTAGAGAGTAGTTTTCTCTTTTGCAAATGTGACCATTTAAAAGGAAATCCAGATTTCAGCTTCTGTCAAAATCTAAAACCTTAAGCTGCCTTTGATCTGTTTGAATAAATTTTGAAACTAGTTACTACACTTTCAACATGCTCAAAAATAATGTGACATTATTTCAAAAGAGATTGTGAACCTGATCCTACAAATATGTTTTATATAAACATTTTTAACTATTTCATTTAACATTTTATATATTTCACCTATGTAGATTTGGATTATTCCTGTCAGTATTTGTAAAATAGAAAAGAACCTAGTAAAACTATGAATAAATGGAAGGGTAAGTGAAATAAACCATATATTTCTCTATGAAACCTATAATTAAAAAAATGCTTAATGGCAATTGGAAGCTTTTTAAATCATTAGCAACTATCTAATGAGATAACTGGCTTACTAATTACCAGTTTCATCAAACCTAGTTCTCATGTGTGAAATGACAATAAAAACATACAGTTTCAGACCATTAACGACTGAAGGAAATTGCCATCAACCTCATAAAAAGGGGTTATCTGTCTAGAAAAGTTGTAGTTGTCAGGCTGGTGATCTCTTTATATGACTTTTCCATTATCAAATGTTTGGAGTTTTTGGTTGTTGGTTTGGGGTTTTTTTGGTTGGTTAGGGTTTTTTTGTTTGGTTGGTTTGGTTTGGTTTTGGGGGGTTTTTTACGTTCTGATGCTTTAGTTTAAACAGTATAAATATACATTTTGAAGTTCAGTGTAATTATTATCTGTCAGTCTTTCTTAGAGTGGTGTGTGCAGAAGCAACGTTGAGAGCTATCCCTTAAGCTTCAGAAAGAACAAGATTGCTTGGAGGGAAATAAGATAGAATAATTTCTTAAGAATGTTCTGAACCAAGTTCAGAATTACAGTGCATACAGTTCATGAATGCTTGTTTATTTCGGCAGACTCACTTCAGTCACTCAGACAGAAGTATCTCATACAATTCAAGCTGCAATAGAGTGTTTATGTGAGATGCTTGGCCTCCAGAATGGCATGGGTTACCTAACAGTGGATGTACCGTATCATACCAATGAATGCCTTGAGGAAGTCTCAGATGCCCTACAATATGTCAGTTAATACTGAATACTTAGATATGCACAATTAAATTGAGCCCAGAGTATCTGTGCTCCCACTGAAAGCATGATAGGATTTTATAGACTTCTTTTTGGTTTTGACAGCACATCCACATCTGCATACATATCTAAGTAGGGTAGTCTTTACTGGCTTATCACTGTCTTGTTCTGTGTTCATCTCACTTGATATCATTCTCATAAAAGTTATAGGTCTATTATTAATTGACTGTCTAGGCTTTGTAGTTTCTCTATTGTTGATGGAAAAAGATAGGCACTTCCTGACTAATTTAGACATATTTATTCAAATGGAATAAATTACTTTGTGAAGGTGCCTACAACTTCTCATAAGTGACAAGTGAACTATAGATTCAAAAGCTAGCTCACAACTACCTTTCAGGTAAAGCTGAATGAGCTTAATTGAATCACTGATGCATTAAACAAAAACTTTAAGAAAGAACAATAATAAGCATGGGAAGGGATATGAAAGACCAGAATCATGCTTTCTTTTTACCATGCTCTAAATCTTCCTGAAAATCTGACTTTTGAACACCTATTCACATGTACCTATTTCCAAATTTACATTAGGGTTACACCAATAAATTACTGGATTAATAAAAATTAAATTAGTCCTCTGCAATTTATTATTTGTAGTACAGATGGGTTTCACAGAATGACAGAATCACTGACACTGGGAGGAAACTGTGGAAATCAGCTCTTCCAACCCCTCTGCTGAAAGTCTAGTGAGCTAGGGCAAGTTGCCAAACCTGTGACCAGTTGGGGATTCAATGTCTCCAGGGGTGGAGACTCCACCACAACCTCTCTGGTCAACATACTCCAGCACTTAGTCACTCTCACAGTAAAAGAGTTATTTTCTTATGTTTAAGTGGTATTTCCTATATTTCAATTTGTTCCCACTTCCTCTTGTCTCGTAAATGGATGATGATGATGATGCATTTCCTAATGCAGTCTAAGATACTGTTGGTCACCTTTGCTGCTACTGCTCATTGCTACCCTATGGTCAATGTGTTGTCCACCAGGATCCCTAGGTCCTTTTCTGCCAAGCTACTTTCCAGACATCTGGCCCCCAGTGTATTGGTGCCTGGGGTGCCAGCGTATTCCAAAAGAGTTTTTTCTGCAGTCCCAACTATTACAAACTGATCCACTTAATGGCAGTGGGGAAATCTACTTTCAATATTTTACTTTGCATACAAAGTACAATAATGAGCTCTGGGTTTGGGGGTTTTGTTTGTTTGTTTTCTGTTTTACTGAAGTAGATTTTATCAGAAAACAAAATAAAGTATTTTCTTGAAAAGAAAATTTGAAATTATCACTTAGGATAAATTATCCATAAAATTAGCAATTAATTGATCTAAAAATAATGATTAATTATGCTTTACAGAAGACACCGCAATTGTTACAGACAATACAAATAATGTATGATTTCTTGTATTCAGCACAGGATGTAAATTAGCACAGAACGTAGTTCAGGCAATTTACCTCACTTACTTACACAGATTATTGGTTCATTAGCATCAATATCCTGTCTTTGGCAGTGTTACTGAATGATGATTCACAAAACCACTTCACCCAGCAAGTTTACTAATTTATCTAGGCAGCTGTGCTATGCTTTTTGTGAATAGAAAACCACTTTACACTACATATAGAGATGAGTTAATGCATTGCCATACAATGTTTGAGCCTCACCTTTTAGAGCACATCACCACAAATTGAAATAGTTTATACAGTTAGTCAAAATATCATACAGTAAGCTATATTCCCATCTCCCAGTACTTCAAGACATACGTTAAAAGAGAATATGTAAGCATGGTTGAATGTTAATAAAAAGGCTCTGTTGTGAAAGATTAAAAGAATCTTCTTTATCTTACTGTAGATAAGGATGATGAGGGGAGAACGGGGTGTCTTGATTACTTAATAGATACGTTAGAACAAGATGCTCACTATCACTATCGTAGATGGCATGAAAATCAAAGGCTTGAAGCTTAAGTTTAGTTTAGACTAAGGAAAAATTTCTACTTCTTTTAACAAGGAAAGCCAGAACTCACAAAACACTTCATATTTACTACTGGATATTATTGAAATCAAGAACCATTGGCATTTTTTCTTTTTTTAACAGATAATTGCAATTTAAATGTTAGTGCAGGAAGCAAGAAAATAGCACAGGAATGTACTATTGTCTGTTTTATGTACAAAACAAACAAACAAAAACCAAACCCATAAAACCAAAAAAAACCCAACCACCACCACCTCCCAACCTTCACAAAACAAATCAAACAAGATCCCACAGAACAGAAGACTAAAAAAAATTTAAGACTTTTTTTCTTTTCTTAAGACTTTGATCTTAAGAAACTGTATCTCTTAAACACTGCATGGTAGTCTTCCACCAAAACTGAGAAAAATCAAAATCTCTATGTGGATAAATAATAATAAGCCAATTCACAGTTAGAGTTCATGTACAACACAGGGAATACAAGTACCTAGAATAAAGACTGAGGAGGTTGTTTTCTTACAATATAATTGAGAACATTATTGGCACTGGTAGTAAGCTTACATTAGAAAGCAGTATTTAAGATTTTCATTACATCAGCTGATTTTCCATGCAAAGTATTGTTTGCTGCTGCTGAATATGTCCCAAAGTATTTACGCATATTTGAGTGCATAAATATATTTGCACATATACAATTTTAAATTTTAAAAAATCAGAAATTAATTAGGAAATTTTATAACCCTTTGTGAAGTTTGTCTTCCTGAAATAATTGAGAAAGTGATTTCAGATACATATGGTATACTTGTGATGATTGCCAAGGAGACATTGAGCTAAAATGATTGAATTCAGGCATTTTAGAAGATTTGTTCGGTTTCTCTAAGTTTAATCCTTTTTGTTTAATTCATTTTCTGAAACATTAGTGAGGTAATTAAATATAGATACCGAACTATGTATTTTTCATTTAGAAAGAATATATAAATTTTTTATGTAACTACTTGTTTACAGTCAATTTGAATATCCTTAACTCACACAGTATGGTCTGTAAAGAGCCATTCTACGATGTAATAATGTCAATTTTATTTCAAATCTAGCCTCTATTCTAAAACCTGATTTGGTTTATTTTAACTGTTTCATACATAATTGTTCAGGATTTTGAACAGTGAGGAACAGCAAAAGCAGACAAGGTCCACAAGAATCAGTGGCAACAATAACTTTTGATTCTAGTACTATGTGCTGCTGAAAACTGAGGATTTAAAAGGTTTTAATTTCAGCAGTCACTGTACACACCAGGAATGCCTCATCTAGCCCTTTAATTATCCATCTATAGCACTGTCCCTTTTTACTATGATGGCCTTTCAATATTGAAAAAATACAATAGTTCAACAGTTAATTTAATGGAAAAATAAATACCTGTTTATATACACAGATCATTCAGTCTTTTGTAAGTTTTTTATCCACTTAGATTGCCAATTTGCCATAAAAATTAATAATTTTTCAGTTATTTGCTTTTTTACTAACAGTAGGGACAAATAAACAAACAAACAAACAAAACCCCCAAACAAACAAACAAACACCTCAAAAAAGCAAGAAGCCCAGGAAACTTCACACTGTTGAAACTGTGAACAAGGAGGAAATGTGTAGTCTGGATATCTCTTAAAAGATTAAACACAGTTCATATAATACATATATGGAATAAGTAGCAATTAAAATAATTCAAATTTCAGCTGCTTTTGCATTATATTTTGTGAAAGAATGTAACATTAAAATTCTGATAGAAGAAAAATAACCATTTAAAATAATAAAATACTACAATGTTTAGAGATAAAAATAAAACCAGAAACACAATCCAGAGCAGAAAAAAATGAAAATAAAACAATTGGTAGAAAAAAATTAACATTCTAAAATGGGAGGCAGAGGGAAGGTATGCACACATGTAAGTATGTATGCAAAAGAATCAAACTGAAAACAGTGATGGCTTCTTCAACTGTAAACACATTACAAGTATTTATTTTTTTTCTTACATATTAATGTTGTAACCCTTTTTTTTTTTTTTTTTTTTTTTTAATAATTGTTCCTACAATATTTTATTTGGAAATTGCAGAAACAGACATGCTTTTATATTTTATTCATTGAACACAGTACGGATTTTACTCGACTAATGCATGAAAGCTGTATACTTTTGGAACATTCTTCACTTGATTCAACCTCAGACTGCTCTAAATCAAGAAAAAGGCTCTCAATTTTAGCCTGCAAAATGGAGCCAAAAGACATAGTAGATACTGAATGAGGCAAAACCTAATCCCTGTACTCATTAAAAGAAATCAAAATATCACAACTGATAAATTTATTAAATATGAATAAACTATTTTTCCTATCAATAGTAAAAGATAATATTGTGAACTTTAAAATATCTCTCCTGCAGAATTGAAAATTCTTGCTTATAAGTTTAGTTTGTCTTGTAAATATTTGCTGTTAGATTTAATTTTAATATTTTTTATTTTAAAGTTAAAACTCATATATTTAAAAATACAGATCTGCAATACAATATTTGGTGGGTTTTGTTTTTTTTTTTTTTTTCTTGATGCCTGAATCTGCATGTTTATGCCATGGTTTCAGGCAAATGTCTGGGGCACTGACTAGGCAATGACCTGAGATTAAGGTAACTAAAGAGGACATGAGAAACTGCTAGATGTGAGATGAGAAAATTCTGGATGTTATAAAGAAGAGAGTGAGAAGCTTACAAAAGTTACTGATAGCTCTCTGAAGTACTGCGCAGGTGGCTAAGGGAGAGGTGTGAGAGAAATGGCCAAACATCACAGCAGCTGAATGGGAGCACCATGGACCTTCAGAGGAGCAGAGCCTTGCAAGGCCAGCAGTGCCTCAGTAGCCCCATCCGTGATACTGCATAAGGAAGAGATGGTCCAGGTAACAGCATCAGATAAAATAAATTTGGGTACGTACGTAGCAAAAGCTGGAATCAATGGGCTGTTTGTTTGGGAACAGAGAAAGGCAAAGAAAAGGACATATGTAGCAATAGAAGGTAAGGTCAAGAAACAGGAACAGGAATAGTAAATTATGCAAATCAGATGTGTGGGGGCTGTTTGGGGATCTCTGCAAGCCAGTCCTGCCTTGCAATTGTTCACTACAACTTAAATCAGAACAATAACCAAAACTTGTGGCTTTGACCATACAACATGTCAAATCTGCTTCCAGGGCCAGGATGACCCAGGGTGCTTTCTCCAGCAAGTGGGAAAACACCAGGAACATCCTGATATCACCTTATCAGTGTCTGATTTGGGCCAGATGCCATCAGCATCTGCCCATCGCTTCTGGATAGCTTATATGAAAGATGCTGGGAAATATAACCAACATGTTTATGCATAGCAGTGTCATAAGAATGGTCTGTGTGACTAGCATAGCTTTAATTTTTTAATCTCCCAAAGGAAATGGTAATTACAAATCCTATTTCAAATATTCACAGTGAGATCAAGTACTGCTTTCCTATTATATTGTTAAATTATTATCTCTGGATTTGTGCTATAAAATATACATAATATACAGGAGCACTAACTGGTGCTAAATTGCCTCATGTGTAAACCATGCAATTCATTCCTTCTGAAAAGAAAAATAGTGACAGGTAGCTTCTTAGAATGAGGAGATAGCTGTTTGTAGAGCCACCTTAAAATGAAATTAAAGATCAGAAGAGCGTATCAGTGTAACTAATAACATGGTGTGCTAGAATGAGTGTAATTTTTGTGCAGAAATGTATAATATATTTCACACGAAAGAGCTGAAATCAATAACTATCAGTATATGTCACATTATTGTTCTATTGTGGACATTTAAAGGAATTTCTGTGCCACAGCCATGTCCCAGGTAAGACTGGCATTTATTTCAGTATATTGATCCTATGGAAGCTTACGTTAGAAATACTGCACTTAAAACCCTTCCCTTAATTTTCATGCAAAATTACCATCCTAAGCAAGGATTCCTCCTGCGTTTTGAGGTTTTGTTTGTTGTTTTTTCCCCCCATTTTCTTCAGGAAGATTGGGAAAGAGGATCCTATGAACCCTATTGTTTCCACTCTAACTACTCAGGAGTGCCTATATCACCAGCTTTCTGAACTGGAAACAGGGACTAAATTTTATCCTGAGGGTAGAATATTTTCTGTTCCTGTTCTATGTAAGGAGGAAACCTTCGGGAATTTGTGAAGACCCTAAAAAATGAAAGCTGTATTTATTAAACCAAATAATTTTTATATGAAAAGAATGAACGTGCTGTGTAGACACAGAAGACCTTGACTTTGGAATCATAAAGAAAAGAAGCTTTTCCCTTATTTTTTATGGTTAGTATCTGTGAAATATAGTGCATAGTACACTGATATCCCACAAGAGATCATTGTCTGCATAAAGGAAGCATAGACTAGGTATGAAGACAAAATTTTATAAGAAAACAAGGAGGTACAGAGGTTGTCCAGTGTCTAAATCTTCTGCCTACTTTTCTAAACAAACTTTCTCTGTATTTGTTTATAAAAGCAGGAATTTTCATCAAAATCCCATTATTCAGAAGTTAAGCGTATACTTATGTGAAGAGTATCTTCACCTGAATAATGCATTTAATTATAACAAACATTTTACTATTTATCATTGTACTTGGAAAGTACACATTAACCCCATACCTTTATATGATTTTGCTATTGTCAGCTAGCAAACAACTGTTGCTTTGTTTATACACAAAATCAAGGAAAAGTTGTGAGTTGATTAGAATGTTGAATTTAAGCAGTAGTCACTCCTGAAATTCAGGGGATGCTAGTGAGCTAAGTTGTCATGCTGAATGATATTTTAGATAAATTTCTTTTTTTATTACATAACATTTTGACCATACTTATTAAGGGTAATGTACTTATGAAAGGATTTAAGACCTTGTGTGCACTGCATAAGGATTGCCTAGAACATAACTCAGTACGCTTGTAGATAAATGTGAGATATTTTTTATTATGTATTGTCAAGTACTATCTCAAAAAAGAGATGGGAATGTGCAGATGATGCCATATCTTCCATGACATCAGTCAGAAAAAAACTGTGTGGCTCCATGAAACTGTGTTGGCTCTTCTGAAAACATACCATGAATTCTTCTGCGCAGCAACTCAGCAATTGGAAGCTCTTGCTGGAGCTGCATGTCAGTAGCCAAATGCCTCCACCTGTCCCTTCTGGGATGTTGTGCTCTGCATCAACAACAATCTTTCCCTTAAAGCACAATAGCTCTTGTTTCATATATATCTGTAGTTTGCCTGTTACTAGCAGCTATTGTGATTGCGTGATGTCCTGAAAACCCTAAATAAGCAAAACTGATTGTAATGACTATAGGAATTACTGCCCAAAATAAATGATTTAACATTTGGAAAATTAAATATAGAGGTGTTCACCCAGGCAGCGTAGCTTACCACTCTTAGGCTAACATTTCAGTATAAATGTCAAACTCTTCAGTTCTATATATTTGTGAAAGCAAAGTAAAGAGATAGGAGAGAAGCTAACTGATAAAAAGAGCAATGAGAATGAGGAATGGATTTTGGGAGGTGGGGGGAGAGAAATGTGGTATTGAATCAAATATTCTTTTCCAAATAAGACCAAAGTGCAAAGAGATCCATCAAATGATGGGGACATCTTGACAGCGCATTTATCTGTACCTTCAGTTTCAAGCCACATTGCAAAAGAGAAGATTGAAATGCAGTTTAAATGCAGGTAAGTATATATTTTTAGACTTTAAAGCATGGGAGAAAAAATAATTAGAAATAGGTGATTGAAATATGCTCAGTAACAACACAGGTTCTGATGAACAATTACATTTATTTAGAAATTACAGATGTCTCTATTTCCTTGACTTGCAAATTAGAAAAAGAAATATCGATATACTTTTTCAATGCTAATGAGTTGGACTGTCTCCACAGGTGTAAAGAAAGTTATTAGATGAATGAGGAAAATATTTTATGGCATAAAAGTAAAAATTATTCTTTTGCAAAGCCTGGGAACATAAAGATGGAGAGGTGATATGATCACTGTTATGAATACAATCACAGATTAAATAGTAGGGAGAGAGAAAATTGTGTAGTGTAGTAAAATACATAGTAATATTTCTCAACAAAATAGTTGGAATGGTCCCCCACAACAATCTTGCTACTAAATTGGAGACGTATGAGTTGGATGCATGGACTGTTAGATGAATAAGGAATTGGCTGGATGGCCATGTCCAAAAAGTTACAGTCAATGCCTCAATGTCCAAGTGGAAACCAGTAACGAGTGGTGTTCCTCAAGGGTCCATACTGGGACCAAAACTATTTAATATCTTCATCAATGACATCGGGGGATTGAGTGCACCCTCAGCAAGTTTGCAGATGACAGCAAGCTGAGTGGTGCAGTTGATGTGCTTCAGGGAAGAGATTCCATCCGTAGGAACCTTTACAAGCTTGAGGAGTGGGCCCATGTGAACCTCATGAAATTCAACAAGGCCAAGTGAAAGGTCCTGCACATGGGTCAGGGCAATCCCAAGTATCAGTGTACAGACTGGAGGATGACTGGGTTGAGAGTAGCACTTAGGGATGCTGTTGGATGAAAAACTGGAGCCAGAAATGTGCACTTGCAGCCCAGAAGGCCAGTTGTATCCTGGGCTGTGCAAAAAGAAGCACGGCCAGCAGGTAGAAGGAAGTGATTCTCTCTTCTACTCCTCTCTTGTAAGATCCCTTCTGGAGTACTGAGTCCAGCTCTGGAGCCCTCTGCACAGGAAAGCCATGAACCTGTTAGAGTGGGTTCAAAAATGATCAGAGGGCTGGAACACCTCTTCTATGAAGAAAGACTGAGAAACACTGTTTTTGTCCTGGAGAAGAGAAGGCTCCAGGGACACCTGATTGCAGCCTTTCAATATGTAGAGAAAGACAGAGAAAGACTTTTTACCAAGGCCTGTAGTGACAGGACAAGGGGTAAAGGTTTTAAACTGAAAGAGGGTAGAACCATAGAATCATAGAATCATAGAATGTCTTGAGTTGGAAGGGACCCATAAGGATCATCGAGTCCAACTCCTGGCTCTACACAGGACCAGCCGAATCAGAGCATATGACTGAAAGCATTGTCCAGATGCTTCTTGAACTCAGTCAAGCTCGGTGCTGTGACCACTTCCCTGGGGAGCCTGTTCCAGTGCCCAACCACCCTCTCCGTGAAGAACCTTTTCCTGATATCCAACCTAAACCTCCCCCGTCGCAGCTTCATTCCGTTCCCATGAGTTCTATCACTGGTCACCAGAAGGAGGAGATCAGCGCCTCCCCCCTTGCTCCCCCTCATGAGGAAGTTGTAGGCCATGATGAGGTCTCCCCTCAATCTCCTCTTCTTTAGGCTGAACAAACCAAGGGACTTCAGCCTCTCCTCATACGTCTTCCTCTCTAGACCCTTCACCATCTGTTGCCCTCCTTTGGACACTCTCCAGTAGTTTTATGTCCTTTTTGTACTGTGGCACCCAAAACTGCATGCAGTACTCGAGGTGAGGCTGCACAAGCGCAGTGTAGAGTGGGACAATCCCTTCCCTAGACAGGCTAGCAATGCCATGCTTGATGCACCCCAGGATACGGTTAGCCTTCCTGGCAGCCTGGGCACACTGTTGACTCATGTTCAACTTGCTGTCAACCAAGACCCCCAAGTCCCTTTCAGCATGACTGGTCTCTAGCATCTCATCACCCAGAATGTATGTGTAGCCAGGGTTGTCCCTTCCCAGGTGCAGAATCTAGCACTTGCCCTTCTAAGCCTCATGTGGTTGGTGATTGCCCAGTTCTCCAATCTGTCCAGATCTCTCTGCAAGGCCTCTCCACCCTCGACGGAATCAACAGCTCCTCCCAATTTGGTGTCATCTGCAAACTTGCTCACAACACCTTCTAGTCTGACATCCGAGTCATTTATGAAAACATTAAAAAGAACTGGCCCTAAAATGGAGCCCTGGGGAACCTCACTAGTGACTGGCTGCCAGCCTGATGTAACCCTGTTTACCATAACTCTTTGGGCCTGACCCGTCAGCCAGTTGCTCGCCCATTGCACTATGTTTTTGTCAAACTGTATGCTGAACGTTTAGTCCAGAAGGATACTGTGAGAGACAATATTGAAAGCTTTACTGAAATCTAAAAAAATGCCATCAACTGGCTTGCCTTGGTCAACTAGATGGGTGACCTTGTTGTAAAAGGAAACCTTGTTTGTTAAACAGACCCTTCCTCTCACGAACCCGTGTTGGCTGTGACCAATGACTGCGTTGTCCTTCAGGTGTTTTTCAATAACTCCCAGCATAATTTTCTCCATAATTTTACCAGGCACTGAAGTGAGCCTGACTGGCCTGTAATTACCAGGGCCTTCTTTCTTGCCCTTCTTGAAGATTGGAACAAAGTTTGCCAGCTTCCAGTCAACTGGGACCTCTCCAAATTCCCAAGACCATTGAAAAATAATTGAGACAGGTCTCACAATGACATTAGCCAGCTCTCTGAGCACCCTGGGATGAATCCCATCTGGCCCCATGGACTTGTATACATCCAGGTGGAGCAGCAAGTCCCGCACAATTTCGGAGTCAGCTGGGAGTTTATCGTTACCACAGTCGCGGTCCTCCAACTTGGGGCTACTGGCGTCCCAGAGCCTGTCATCAGTGTTGAAGACAGAGGTGAAGAAGGCATTAAACATCTCTGCTTTATCTATGTCCCTGTTTGTAAGGTGACCATTATTGTCAAGTAATAAGGGTAGATTTAGGTAGGACATAAGGAAGAAATTTTTTATGATGAGCGTGGTGAGACACTGTAAGAGGTTGTGCAGAAAAGTCATGGATGGCTCATCATTGGAAGTGTTCAAGGCCAGGTTGGATGGGGCTTTGGGCAACCTGTTCTAGTGGAAGGTCCCTGCCCATGGCAGTGGAGTTGAATTGGATGATCTTTAAAGTTTTCTTCCAACCCAAACCATTCTATGATTCTATGAAATAAAGAAAGCATATATTTGGACAGGAAATTAGGAGGACCTTTTTAACCATTAATGTTATAACATTTGTAATAGTCTTGAAAGAGTTTTCTACTTTTTTTTTTTCAAAATACTTATATTGTATTTATTCTGTGCTTCAGGCCTATGAAGTAAAAGCCATGCAAGGGCCAAAAAGATTTTTGCTTTCTCTGGTAATCCATAGAGAGACTTCTGGGAATGCTGGGCTGTTCACTGCCTGCTGAAACGTGCAAGGTTGGCCTCAGGAAGAAAAACAATGGTTTTGGACAGATTACATTTGTCATCATAACGGTTTTGCGAAACCTCTAGGGTGGGTGGTGTTGCTCACATGTCTGAGATCACTAGATCATCAGTTTTATTACTAGAAAGAATTTTCCATAGAGTCAGACTGGTATAGAATTTTCTGGATACTTTCACATAAAAAATTACTTGTCAGCATTTTCCCCCTCTTTTCTTCCTGTGATAGAGATTTTTAGGCTTCTGATGATTTGTAAAAATCTTAAATAACTTGATGTCACAAATTTTTAAACCAGAAGATAGACAAGGGCTGTGCCTTGTAACTTTTGATATCTCTAGGGGCACAGGATGTACAGTGTATCTATGGTTCTGGGTTATGGTAGGGAACAAAATTCAGCAACGACTGAACATCCTTATAATAAATTATGGATTGATCTCTACCTCTTAAACATACCCAGAAATTGTGTGGAAGCATGTTAGCTGGCTCAGGATAAAACTGTAATTTAACAATTTAACAATACATATGTTTTAATTCCAGTCCAAACAAATGTTTCCTGGCTCTGTTTATCATGTTTATACAGGCGTATTCTTCTATTCTTAGGTTTGCCACCCTTGATGGCTGCAAAGGTCTAGCCCAAGGACATTCCTTATAAAGATATCTCTTATTAAAAATTTCAACTATCAATTAAAAGAGTGTTATAAAGCACATGAAAATAAAAATAAGTGCATCTATTGCAGGTGGAAAATATCTTCAAAAAATGACGATACAAGTCTACCTACTACTTCCCAGAGAGCTTGAAACAATAGATTAATGTAAAAATTAATTATCTCATTAATTTCAAAATATTATTGCAGGTACTTGGTGAATACAAATACTGTACTTATGGAATAAAAAAGAATAATTTAGAAGAAATTATATGTTACACCACACATGATACAGAATTTTAGACAGCTATTTAGATTCAGGAAATCAATTGAAGGTAAGATCATCCTTCAGAACCTATTCTTATCTGAGAATGATAAACCTATCAAATAGGACAGTATGTAAAAATTAACTTGTAATAAATGCAAATTACGTGACATACTCCTAGATCGCCATTACGTGGGACATAGTGTTAAAGAAGCCAATGTCAAATTATGCTGAGTGATTTTTTTGTTTGTTTCGTTGGTTGGTTGGTTTTGTTGTTTGGGTTTTTGTGGGTTTTTTTCAGAGAAGTTCTAGTTTACTGCTTTGTGTCAAGACATCTATTATGAGGAAACTACCTGCATATTAGAAAGCTGATCTAGCACAGAACTCATGTATTAAAGATGTGGCCCAAATAAACATCAGAAATTTATAACAAAGGGATGAGTGGGTAAGGAGATATTTCCACATTTGGGATGTTCTTTTTCCATTAGCAGCCAGAGTACTTACATTACTTTATTTGCCCTTTATTGTCAGAAGTGGCTGTTCAGCTATTTTTACAGTAAATTTCCTTTCAAAATACTGTCCTTTTCTATGTTAGGGTTTTTTTATGGTATTGCTTTATAAGGGATAGGTTGGACAAATCAGGATATGTAAAATTTGAAGCTTATTTTTTATAACCTTTTTGCTTTTATTTATGAAAATATATCTTAAAATCCTTGGAAAAATCCCTTTTCAGTGATAGTGAACAAGAAAATTCGTTAGAATAAAAAATTAATCCTAAACCAGGGTGATTTTAACTTCATTTTATGAAATATATCCGTCCATAATTTTGCTGATTTTTTGTCACCACAGTGGTTTGATGGTTTTTAATATGTATAACTTTTTAAGACCATTAGACATTCTCCACCGAGCAAGTTCTCAGAATGTAGTTGGTTTCATACCTGCAGTCACATGGCTAAGTCCCATGCAGTGTTCTTGACAAACAGAAAATTCATTTTTAAAGGAAATGTATTGACTGTATCAACTTCAAATTTGCTGATTGCAAATTTCTTTTAAGAGTTGCCACCACTGACTTTTGGTCTCAGGTATTCTATTAGGTGGTTATGGGTTTTATCACTGCACTGAGTCTGGCTGGGATGGAGTTAATTTTCTTCATGGCAGCCCGTATGGGGCTGTGTTTTAGATTTGTCACCAAAACAGTGTTGATAACACAATGTTGTGACTGTTGCTGAGCAACACACAGCATCAAGGTCTTTTCTGTTTCCCACTCTGCCCCCCCAGGGAGTAGGCTGGGGGTGAGAAAAGGCTGGGAGGGAACACAGCTGGGACAGCTGATCCCAACTGACCAGGGGGGTATCTCATACAACATCATGCTCAGCAATAAAAGCTGAGGGGAGTGAGTTTTTCCAAGCTAGCCATTGCTCAGGGCCTGGCTAGGTATCAGTCTGTTGGTGGGAAGTGGTGAGTGATTGCTTTAGCATCATTTGGGGTTTTTTTCTGTTTGGTGGTTTATTTGTTTTGGGTTTTTTTTTTCCCTTCACCTATTAAACTGTCTTTATCTCAACCTATGTATTTTCTCATTTTTGTCCTTCCAATTCTCTCCTCTATCCCACTGGGACAGAATGAGCAAGCAATTGAGTGAGTGCCTACCAGCTGGAGTCAAACCACCACAGTCAAAAAAGGGCAACCATCTGATGGAAATTTCCTAGCAACTGTTTAGGAAAGCTGCAAGTGCTTGCTCTTCTTAAACCACTTTAGTAGGGGTTGCAGAGAATCTGCATCTGCTCTTCTGGAAAACCCCTACTTCTATCTCAATGTTGGTACCACAAAACCTTACAAACCCCTACAAATCTAAAGTGAATGAGAACTCTGTCACTCATCAGCATTGTGAGATGCTACTTACTTGTCTATCTCTCTGTCTGCTTCTGTCAGAAACAAAATGAGATATTTCCTTATCTCACAGGTGTCTTGGAATACTTCAGAACAGACAGATCATTTTCTCTTTGCATTGACAGTGTCTTAGCTTGTTTTGATTCTGCTGCCATTGAAGTCCTGTTAGCTAAAATCTGGTACTGTCTGAAAAATCTTGAGAGCTTTATACAGGCTTGTATAACTGAGTACAGCATACTTTACTACAGATTGTGTCTTTTAATGCAGAAAATGCCACATGAATGTAGTGCTCTTCTAATTACAGAAATATCACCTCCCACATTGGCATGTGACAATTAAAGAAAAATGCTTTCTGGCAATCCATGTAACTCATGAGCAGTGGCCATTGCTCTTTCCACCTTTCTATTTAAGTACTACAGTTAGAAAACTGATTCTGATTTCCATTAAACATCGGACTACAAAAAATACTTCTAAAATTGTTCATTGAAAACAATGGATTTGCTCTCTTATTCTTGTAGGATTCAGAATGTAAATCTAAGAATACACTATCTTTTTCTCATGGCTTTTTTTCCCTTTCCTTGATTATAGCCTGTTGTCAATTTATCCTTCTCTCCATTTTGCTTAGCTTGTGCACTTTTTTTCATTGCTATCCACCTTCTTTATGCTTTTCCTTTCCCATTATTCTTCTGCTTCCTTTCCACTCTCTTTGTGTAAATTATGGGATAAAACCAAAAATAAAGGTAATGTAAGACAGAAAACAAACTGAATAATCAATTTTGAATTAAAAATATACATTTACTATAAGTATACAAGGCTTTCAAAAATCTGCTTCCTATGAGGACAGGCTGAGAGAGTTGAGGTTGTTCAGCCTGGAGAAAAGAAGGCTCCAGGGAGATCTAATTGCAGCCTTCCAGTACCTGAAGGGGCCTACAGGAAAGATGGTGAGGGACTGTTTATGAGGGAGTGTAGTGACAGGACAAGGAGTAATGGGTTTAAGCTGAAGGAGGGTCGATTTAGATGAGATGTTAGAAAGAAATTCTTTACTGTGAGGGTGGTGAGGCACTGGAACAGGTTGCCCAGAGAAGCTGTGGATGCCCCCTTCCTGGAAGTGTTCAAGGCCAGGTTGGATGAGGCTTTGGGCAACGTGGTCTAGTGGAGGGTGTCCCTGCCCGTATCAAGGGAGTTGGAACTAGATGATCTTTAAGGTCCCTTCCAACCCTAACTATTCTATGATATTAAAAAAAAAATAAAAAAAATCACATCTTCAAATTCAATAGAATCTTACTGCTAAATTTGAGTGGTGTACACATAGCCTTCATAAACGTGCATAAAATGTTTAAAATATTGATTTTTAAATCATGATCAAGACAGCAGAAAAGAATATGTATCCCTTTGTATAGCCATTAGCCCTTACTAAATCAGAAAGTGGAATAATACACAATAGCTAAACAAGAAGTTTAATGAGAAGAAAAAAAACCAGAAAAAGTCAGGTCTTCTCTCCCTTTTTCCTTAATTAACAATATTGTTTAAGAGGTGCAACAGACCTGTCAGGATGCAAAGCAGTCCACAGAAGTCAGCGAAAGACATTATCTATAATCTCATATTAACCCCAGAGGCAGTGTAGGTCTATGATATGTTAGAGAATAAGCAAGGGATAAAAAAATCTGATAAACTAATAGACAAAGATTTTGAAGTGTGCTTCATTATCATTAGCAAAAATCTTCCTGCATTGGTTAGTTTGTAATTAGATGAGATTTTACATCTTTTTATTCAAGCAGACAATAAATTCAACTATCAGACAAAATGATATTCAATACCAGAAGACTGTATTCATTCTAGAAGTGGCCATTTGTAAATTGCTGTTCTAAATTTGTATGCTGACTGGGGAATTTTGTAGAATAAGCCCACTCAAAAACAAATTCACAGCCTTCTCAGAATAACATAGCAAACTCAATTTAAACTAGTCTGTCTGTACTACACCTGCATACTGTGAGACGTTAGCTCTGTGAGAAGTAATCACAGAAATAAACTTGGCTTGGAAAATTCAGTCCACATTCTACTTGAAAAAATTTAATTTGAAGGTACTTCTCTTTCTTATTTAGGTACAGCAAATTTTATATAAATGGAAATGTTGGTAGAATGAGAGATCTTTCCCTTGCTCAACTCTACTGTCTGTTCTGCCTTTTTCTTACAAAATTAGCACATTATAGCATACAGCATTTGGTCTACTCAAATTTAATGATACATATGTTTTTCTTACATAATTTTCCTGTATTTCTTCTAAAGACAATGATTTAACAAAAGTTCTAAATTGATTGCAAAATATCTTGTTGAGATGCATTAATTAATCCATGAGAAGAAAAGCTCCAAATGACTGGTTTTTTAAAGCTATTTAATTTATTTTTAGGATATATCTGAACAAGCAGTGACTGACTAATGTTAACTGAAAGGGAAGAAAAGGGGCAAATATTTAATAGAAGCTTTATTTTATTTGTTCCCAACCGTATTAAGCACATTATTCAATACAGTCTGAAGCATCAGTGTCTGGCTAAGCAGAGTAAAATGATTAGTATAATATTTTAGTTCCTCAAACACAGATGGCTAAAAACAAAAGAGAACAAAACAAACCAAACCAAACCCCCAAACCCCACCAAAATCCAAACCATGATTTATACTTTTCCAGTGCTCAAATTCATTAATTCAGTCAAGATGTGGGCCCTAGCCCTGTCTGGAGGACCAGAGGACTCCCGTCCTGGTGTCTGTATGAGTGATGCCATTACTGAAGCAATCTCTTGCTTTCCCCATGCTTGTGCCTAGCCCAGGAGAGCACCGAAGCACAAAACCCTTCAATCTCTGCTGTCGTCCTTGTCACACAGCAGCTAAAGCTCTGCCTTTTATTACATAAATCAATAATCCAACCGCAACTGTTAGTTTTGTTAGTAATCCTTCCATTATACACAAGTAATATCTAATCTAACACACTGGCAGCATGCAGTCTTGCATTACCCAGTCAGATATTTACTCATTTGCCTTTCCATGTTTTTATTAAATTATCATCAGTCTCAGATGGGTCCTGCCTTTCTGCTGGGAACCAGTCACCTTAGCATTGCAGTCAGTTTGCTTTTTACCACAATCATTGTAAGGCTAGAATTTACACATTTGTCTCTGGCAGGCTTTAGGTGTCAAGTGGAGGGCAAGCAGTGGTGGAAGGCACTGTGATCTGAGGGAAAATCTCCTTTCTTTCTCCTCCATCATAAATCCTGGCAAGCAGCCCATGACTGCTTATGACTGATACACCACAACTGGGAGAAGCTGGAGCAGGTTGCACACCAAAAAGGTGCACAGGGCTGGAGGGGATCAGTGAGTGGGAAAGAATGCTCCAGCTGAAGAAGGAGGTACCTGGTCCAGCAACATCAAAGAGTCTCCTCCCGCAAGTTCAGGAAGGTTTCAAGTCCAAGAACCTGCCAACTGACAGCTCTCTTTGTACTATGTTGTTGAAGTGGGCACACTCATGTCTGAGTGAGCTCTGGGGAATCCATTCCCAGTGCTCAGTCCTCCAGGGACCTGCACAGGGACATCCTACTCCATGGCCATGATGCAGAACTTTTTCCTGGAATGGGTGAACCTGGACTACAGGACACTTCAATCTCGATTGGAACTGAAATCCTTGATCATATTTGAAGTCTCTCTTGGTCAAGCTGTATGAAAACATGCTATTCAATTAAGCTTAGTGGTTATATCTTGGCTAAACCTTTGTGGGTTTGGCCAGATTTCCCTTTCCTAGAACATCCTTCAGGTTGATTTCTTCACTTGCTGGTCACTTCTGGACAGCTCTCCTCTTACTTCTGGTCTCAACAAGCTATGAATGGCGCTCTCTCCGCAAAGTGGATATAGTGCTGTGAAAGACATTCCTGTGCAGTTCATTAACTTCTGTATGGGAACAGAAGATGCTAAACTCCCCCGCAACTTACTTTTTTCTGACTAAATATTTTAGTTGTTTTGTGCAGTGACAGGTTTCACAATATTAATATAAGAAGAATGTACCACATCAAAATTGTTCTGGAGAGTTCTTGGGAAATATCCTACCAAAAATCAGTAGGTAGATAGTGTCATCTTATTTGGGGTTCTCTGGCCATTGCACAGCAGTCAAAGAATACTAGCCTAGATAACTATCAACAAAGATTTCACATAGAAGTTGGTAAATTTATTTCTTCACGCCAGCTGAAGAGCTGACCAGTATGTTTGATATGGGCAGTGATTATTGAAGTAATTTCCTGAAATAATTGTTAATGTTACATTAATGTTTCAGTACCCATACCCCCTTCTTAAACATTTCCAAATATTTTATTTCAATAAAGTTATGATCTTACTTTATTTAACAAACACCTGGTGTCTCATTTTTTTTCAGCAATTTCCACTGCATAAAACTTGTTTGTGATATCTGACTTGTAATTAACTTTGTGATGAACATTGATCATGCAGTTAATCCCAGTAAGTTTAAAATATTTTATGAATTGGAAAATGTTCAGAACTACTCAAGCAAGAAAGTATTTTGCCTACCCTTATCATAGTATGAAAAAGACACAGCAGTGAGTTTTATATTATTGAATTATTGTGCAGTGATTCTAACATAAGAACAGAAAGACACTGGGATGCATCAAGCTGGCTGATGAGAGCTCAAAATAAGGGTGAGTAGGAGCAGAGCACCAGAGCTAGAGACAGTCTTACAAGTGATTAAGTTCTTTTCAAATTGATTTAATTTTATTCTTCTTCTAATGTCTCTTTTTTCACTTACATTCTCTACTACCTCCCTGCAATTTTTCTCCAGTTTGTCAACTCAGAAAATTCTGTCAGTCATTCTGTTTTAAAAAATTATTCCATTATGTTGAATCACTCTCTCTTTTTTTTTTTTCTCAAAATATCCTCCCAGAAGTATTCTGCTCTTTAATTTTTGTCATTTTTGTAATTTTTGTAAATTTTTTTACTTTCTAAAATACATAACATTTTTATTAAAGAACATCATCAATTTCTGACTGTCTCATCTCATCTAAAATGATTGTATATCACAATATATCACCAGTCAACAATGTTCACAATTACCTCTTGCACTATGATTAAATTACTTATAGTTCTTTGGAAGAGAAATATTTTGGAAGAGAAACAGTATTTAAAAAAAAAAAAATCTTCTTTCCACACATATGTCTCTACAGAAATTCAGCTCCACAGTAAATTTCAAAGTGTATAGTCTTTATCAAGAGAATAAAGGTGATTTGGTTTGTTTGTTGCTTTTTTTTCCCCCCAGAAAATGCTAAATTATGAAAGTTTTATTCTGAAAACTGTCAAAAAGGTGACTCGTGTGTGTGTGTATACACATACATATATATATGTGTGTGTCTATATCTATGTAAATGAAAGAATGAATGAATGAATGAATGATTTATGGAAATTCAACATTTGAATCTGCAGAAAATGTGGAAAATTCCCATTCCTCAGTAGGCAGCAAAAAAGAACAGTGGGTGGTAGGACAGGAATGTTCTACTACACTCATTGGTATGGATGACATGGATAGTGAAAGACAGAAGAAGGATTCAGAAAAAGAAGATATGACTATAGGAGGGGAGAGATTCCAATATCTTTGCCAGGAGTCACTGGAAAATCTCCCAAGTCTTTCTGCCTACCTGACTGCACTGGATCTTACTTGTCAGGAGAGAAATGGCAGGCATAAATGTGTTTTATTTCCCCTGTAAAAATGGAAGGGGACATTTTCATCTGGGTCATTGCTCATCAAACTTACTGGATCCGTCTAACAACTAAGAAAAAATCCCATTTTGAATTAGCCAAAACCTGGGAGAGATAATGAAAATCTCTAATTACTGTATGTCTTCATGAAAGGGCAGTGCACACTAAAGTTTATATATGTTATTTCCTATGTGATTTATACTGAAGAGATCTTACAAAAAATGTACAGTAATCAGCTTTATTTCACAAAAGTTATTCAACAAAAAGGACAGCTTAGAAGTATGAGAGACTTCATAACCTTTTAAAAGATCTTCATATATTTATGCATCGAGGCCTCTCCAGTTATTCTACACTTCTGTTTAATAATCAGATTTGTTGAGCTAGGCACAAGAGTTCCATATTAAAGTGCAATTAGATGTTAAGATGTGATTAATTACAGCTTTATGTTTAATGAGTCAATCACTATTGCATTTGTATAACTACAGTCTAAAATACTTCACTTGTATTTTGACAGATATTCACAGGATGAGAAAGAAAGAAAATAAATCAAACCCCAACTTTAGAGAGTATGGAAAAAAATTATGCAGTTTATCAACTGTTATCTGAAGAATATATCTCTTAAAGTCAAATAAAAATCATTCTGAATTAAATAATTTTTTAAAAGAAGATTTTTTTAAGCCATTTCAACTTCAGTACCAATAATCTATGTTTGTTTTTCACATAAGAAATTATAATTTATTATTGAATTTAAATTTAATTTAGTCCATTGAATTGATATTTCTTATCAGATATCTGCCATAGTTTGTTTTTAGATGTTTATAAAGCAAACACATGCTCTTTATTCTGAAAAAAAAATCTTGATTTGATCTCTATTGATAGGATAATCTCTATTGATAGAGATTATCTATAAATTAACAGTATATTTTCCTCCAAATGCAGTTTAGAGTAACTGAAACTATACATAAGCTTGAATCAAATGCAATAGAAAAAATGGATAAAGGTAAAAAGAAGAAATATTGAAAAGTGGAATGTTGATTTTATCAAATGAACTGTCTATAACTTTGCATCCTGAATTTCCTAATTTCTAAGAAACTTGAAAAAATCTGCTCACAATCTGTAGGTAAATTAATTAATAAATTTCAGATCGGCCAAGACATTCTCTGAGATAATTTTCATCTCATCTCAGGAAAAAAATAAAAAAGTTTTGTTTCAAAATCAAAATTGACATTGGTGATTTCTTTCCTTCTACATCCTTTATAGGAAAGCCTTCTTGTTATGCAGTTTCCAGGATATGGAAAACTTCATTTCAATACTGTCTTTTAGATTTATCTGAAGTGGTAAGAAGGAATAGGTGAAGGAGAGAAGGAAGCTTTCAGCTACTCTCAAGCAGGCTATATGTTTGAACTGAAAGGTGATATCACCAAAGACTGATACAGGAATGAAGCTGAAAAATGTCATCAGTTTTACCTTTCCATTTCTAGGGGAGTTAATTTTTATTCATCCTAAATGTTGTTAATCCACAAACCGTTCCACATCATTAAGCAGTTATTAAATAAAATGCAGATACAATTCCTGGAGGAGGAATTGGAACCAAGTTTTTATCTCTCTCTGATGTTTAACAAAAATTCTAGTCAAAATATCATATTTTCTTTTTCTGATCAAAATAATCCTCCTACCATGGGTGAAAATCAGCCCCATATTGCAGACTCTTTAATTCACATGTTACACTTCAACTTGACTCTGTTTATGAAATTTAGAGAACAGCTCATCCTGGAGTAGATACCTACATTATGTCTACATCTATGTCTACTGTCTTTTTAGACATATCAGGATATTAGAATAGCTATCTGCACAGAGGTGTCTTTTGTGATACAGGCAACTACACATAGCCTGAATTCGTCTTTAGTAGCATCCAAAGGCTGGGCACCACACCTAACGTCTATGTGGGAAATGTCTGTCATCTATGTTTAGACATGTGAATCATTCCCCCAGTTTATGCATCTGCAGCGTGGTGTGGAAAGCATTCTGGACAAAATGGAAAATTGAAGGCAAGTCTAACATCTCTTGGGCAAGCACGTTAACCAGAAAATCATCGTCTCCACCAAAGGCTTAAGATAGATCAGAAACTCCTGCTTGATTATTCCACTCTATCTAATCCTGTGCTTCTGCTTTCCTCATGCACCGTGTCTATCTAGCATATCAATCCCTCAAATGATCCCTCTAAAGGAAATTTTAATTCCTTTAAGCCTCAAACTGATAAGTGATCAGCAAGCCTTTTACCATTCAAACTAAGAAAAATCCACAAAACCTCTGACAATCCCAGAAAACAAAGTTTAAAAGACTGATTGTCTTATTAAAAATACATAAATAAATAAATAAATAAATAAATAAATAAAACCCAAAAACAAAGCAAAGAAAAAAAACAACAAAAGAAGTCACTCTTAGACATAAGTAACACAAGGAATGCCAAAATCAGCATTTTAGACTAAGGATGGGGTTGATTCTTAAGTCTGATGCTGCATTATGATAGGGAGACAGAATAAAAACTGTTAAAATACATATCAGGTGTATCTGGCAGGAACATCTGTAACTTGTACACTTTTAAATGTCTTCCATAATTGCACCATTTGGACAAAAAAAAAACCAACCCAAAAACAAAAACAAAAACCCCACAAAAACCAAAACCCTAAGGGTTATACATTTTCATTTCCAATGAAAACTAGATTATCTGGGAGCTATGTGATAAAATATGCCTTCTTAAATTTCTGTACATTTCTTTTGAGTTACATTATTTGGGTGTAAGCACTAGTGAGATATGAAGTAATACCAGAAAATATTATCTAATGTAGGCTTGGATACACCTGTGAGAAGGAGTGCAAAAAGACATTACTAATCAGCCTTACTTTGCTGATAAATTTATTGGCTGCTTTCCAAATGGTAAGAAGGAATGAAGAAAGGGAGAATAAAAAAAAAAAAAAAACCCAAACCAAACCAAACCAATGTAGTGGAAAATGGGTACATTTGCAGCAAAAAGCAGTTTTTCTTACATTACCATTAAAAACTTTGATCCAGACAAGGGAGTGGAGAAGAGCAGTAGAAGAGGAAGGAATGGTTCAGACTAAAGGGAGCATCCTAAGTAAAGATGCCTGATTGCATACCTGCCTGAGTTGCTTTTAAGATTCTTCTTGAATCAGCAGAATTAAACTATTCCACTAAGTGGGTTTTTGATTGGATCCAGATATGCAAGTTCATTGAGAAAAAATAATCATAAGCAAAACCAAGCTGTGAACAGCTCTGTAAGGTTCATTAGTGTTAAAAGAGTAGGAGGTAATGCTAGGTAGTTCGTACAATTACAGTAACTGCCATAGTATCTAACCAACATGTAAAATATATTTGGCTGCACACCTAAATATGTAAGATGTATTAATTAACTTTAAGTGAAAAATCTTCGACTTATGGCAAAACCTTATCTAACAAGCTTTGGACAAAGATTCTTTAGAATAAATGCTGAAGCTGTACCTGTAGTGTCTTTTTTTTGTAACTTTAATGAAGGTGTTTGTTCAGTGAAGATAGATTCTGCTCATTATTGTTGCAACTCAGTAAGGTTAATCTTGCACAGTGGACTGCTGTAGAGTAAAACTTTCCATGTAAAAGGTGTCATGCTTTCTCTCTGCTCTGTATCTCTGTAGTACATGACAATGTGGAAGATAAATCTTGCTGAAGCCTTATAAGCATGGACAGTTACATCTGTATTGTTAAATGCATTTCTCCCAGGAAATTGTCCATGAGTCCCAAACAAAAGCAGAGGAGCCCATGTATGCTGAAATCAGCTTAAACAACAGTAAAGCAGACTGGCTATGCCCACACTTGGCCTGTAATCTTTGCTGTCAACCATATAATATCTCTGTAAACCTAAGATATAAATAATGTTTCATGAGCAGGGCTTTTTATTCTCTCAGCTTAAAGTATCTAGAACAGTGAGGGGATTGTTATGCAGTATACAAGAATGGTGATTTTCATACCACAAAACTGAGATTACCTCCTGCAAGGCTGGAGTGCGTCTTGGGTATATAAAAGATTGTTTGGACAGATGATTTTTGGAACAGCCCGAGACAGAGACAGGGAGTGAGCAGGGAGTATATGATAAGAAGTCCATCACTCAAAAATGCTTCCCCAGCCTTCTTTTATTTAGCAGAGTAGGAATGTTTACTAAAAATACAGAAAAGTCTTGTGAATAGGAGTGTTCAAAAAAACATTGCATAGGATATTCTTAAACACTGATATTTTTTTCATTTTGTGGAGGAAACAAAACCAAAAGTCATCCAATGGAAAAATGAAAATTTAACAGAATTATTTTGAGACCCACTGAGTCATTTCTTTTTTGCAGTTGTTGAAATATCACAGTACAGAAGACTGTACATTGTGTTCTGAAATAGTTTCCTGTTATGTATTCTGTATATACTGGTTTTGTTCTGGCAGCTCCATTTTGGTTCCTTCAAAATAAACATCTCTGAATTTCTAAAACAAATTAACACAATAATTATTTTAATTACAATTTAAGACTTCAATATAATTGTAAGAAAAAAATCAAAAAGATTAGAATTAAAAATAAAACATTTTAAGAACATCAAAATAAAATCAGATATACAAATGAATACTTCAGACTTAACCTGAAGTGAAATATTATTTGAAATCATCATGTCAGCCTACATTTTTATATTAGGAAATTGTCAAATCCAGTAGCCCGATGGAGAAATGACTGCTTCAGCTCCACATCCTGATATCAAGCCGGGAGGGAGGCTGAGCATAGATTCCTAGTGGGCACATGCGGAGATAGACGTATACAACACATACACAGAAAAATACACATCTGGCCACCCCAGTCACAGACAGACACACAGAGAACTCACATGAACACAGCACAACCAACCTCATCCTGCTCCCCTCTGTGGCTGGTCAGGATAAAGGCCAGTTAGTAGAAAATATATATGTGTATATATATATCTGTGCAACACGGATCCCTCTAGCTCAGACACTTGCTCTGCCCAGTAGTTGCCCCTGGATCCCAGTCTCCCCAGTTGCTGGCACCTGCACTGAGCCCCTGTGCTGTACAAGCAGCTGCTGGTACAGACCCCTTGCACACGTGCACCAACACACAGACACACAAACACACACACTTTGCATCCCTCCAGGAATTGGGGTTCCATGCATAGTCCATCCATCAGCTGGCCCTGGATCTTTGCTCTCCTCCTACTACCTCAGGCACTGATGGACAGACACACACACACACACACATGGACACACACAGAGACACAGACACACATCTGCATCTCGACTGACCCCTGTGCCAGGACAGTGTTTGTCTCTCCAACTAAGTTATTGGGGTTCCTCTGCCTGCCCTGTGCCTCTGTGCTACTCCATGAGTGGGGAGATGAGCTTTTCATCACATAATCAAACATTTTTATAGAATTGCTTTCTTTCAGCCACAAATCTTTTTCCTTTCCTTTCCTTTCCTTTCCTTTCCTTTCCTTTCCTTTCCTTTCCTTTCCTTTCCTTTCCTTTCCTTTCCTTTCCTTTCCTTTCCTTTCCTTTCCTTTCCTTTCCTTTCCTTTCCTTTCCTTTCCTTTCCTTTCCTTTCCTTTCCTTTCCTTTCCTTTCCTTTCCTTTCCTTCCCTTCCCTTCCCTTCCCTTCCCTTCCCTTCCCTTCCCTTCCCTTCCCTTCCCTTCCCTTCCCTTCCCTTCCCTTCCCTTCCCTTCCCCTTCCCCTTCCCCTTCCCCTTCCCCTTCCCCTTCCCCTTCCCCTTCCCCTTCCCCTTCCCCTTCCCCTTCCCCTTCCCCTTCCTTCCCTTCCTTTTTTTTTTTTGTTTTGTTTTTAAACAATTTTAGTTATAAATGACATGTCAACAATTTGATGCACTTAAAATAGCAGCCAATAATTTTTGCTGGGACAAAGACTCTGTTTTATTGGATTAGTTTGAACTTTACTGATACTTAAATAAATAATGTCATGCTATATTTCAAATGAAAGAGGACAATAATTTATGTAACGTTAAAATGGAGAACCTGTGTAAGTGCAATTATTACAAAAACTGTAATATGACTTTTAGGGAGGTCCAGGTTAATACTGAAGTTAACAAATTGCTGAGAACTGATACAAGTGACCAGGCAGCAGTTCTTGCAACAACTGTATTTGGGAATCTCATTTTCTTTTGCACTTTTAATTATATCTTATTCCCTGGATCAGACTGTCAAAAGATGTTGTGCAAGAAGACTCTGTATACTGGAAAGTTTAAAAAAAAACCAAAAAAACCCCCTGTGCTTTGAAAGGAATTTCCCTGTAAAACACAAGAAAAGTATTCAGAAGAATATACAGATAATTCACTATGGAATACCATGGAAAATTTCAGAAAACAGCAGCCTAGTTAAGCCTCTTTTGTGCTGACCCGTGGGGTATTGTACCTCTTTTGTTCCTGTGAAAAGAAAAAGAACAATCTACAGTTCTCAAATGAACAAATATAAAATGCAAGCAAATAAAGGTAGTCTCTGAAGGAAGAAGGAACACACAGGACACTACTGCAAATAAAATGTGTGACACTAGAACAGATGTTAATGCAGAGAGTATCTAGCACACAACAGAGATGTCTGTGCTATGTATTATTTATGGTAACAAGAGCACTTGGATAGAATCATAGAATCATAGAATCATAATAATTCTGTATCTTTTTAAACTGAAGCAGTATCACAACACTAATGTGAAATACATGTTATTACTGTTTTATTATAGAGGGGAAGTGGTGACTAATGTGGCAGAGAGGACAGGCTGTGGAATACTTAAAAGGGCAAGGGGAACATCTCTAGGATATTGCTTATGCAAGGAGAAACCAGCTTGATGTCAGGACTTTTGGTCTTCTTGCCATACTCAGTCTTAGGCAGCAACTCTCACAGCGCAAAATTTCGACTCATACTGTTGGACTGAAAAAGGAGTCTGTGGTTGGCAGTCTCATAAACCCTAACAGATATGTTTTTTGTGAGTCTAACGTGTCTCCGGCCTGTGAGAATACAAATTTCTAAGTAGCTGCTGGTTCACAGTAATTCTGTAAAAACCCTCAGTCACTGCAAGCATAGGTGAGTGTCCTCTTGTGTTTCCCATGAGGAGAGATTGAGATAGGAAGTGACTTTGACCTCATTAAACCACAATTCTGTTTCTATGCAAGGACGCAGACATACGCACAGAGGAAAGTATCAGGTGTTGTATTTGCTCTGGCTGAGATGGAGTTAATTTTTCCCACAGCAGCCCTCACAGTGCTGTGCTGTGTGTTGGTAGCCAGCAAGGTGTTGGTAACACACCAAGGTTTTGGCTGCTCCTGAGCAGTGCTGGCACAGCACCAAGGCTGTCTGTCCTACATTCCCCCTCCCTCACCAGTAGGCTGGGAGTGGGCAAGATCTTGGGAGGGAACACAGCCAGGGCAGCTGACCCAAACTGACCAAAGGGATATTACATATGATATAACGTCTGTTCAGCAAAAAAAAATTGAGAGAAAGGAGGAGGAAGTGGGGGGGCATTAATTATTTACGATGTTTGTCTTCCAGAGCAACCGCTACATGTACTGAAGCCCTGCTTCCTGGGAAGTGTCCGGACATTGCCTGCTGATGGGAAGTAGAAAATAAATCTTTTGGGTTTTTTTTTTCCTTTGTTTCAGTGCATGGCCTTTTGCTTTATTAAACTGACTTTATCTTGACCCATGAGGGGTTTTTTTCCCACCTTGTTTTTCTTCCCTCCCTGCCCTGCTGAGCAGGGGAGTGATAGAGAGGCTTGGTGGGCACCTGGCAGCCAGTCAAGGTCAACCCACAAGATGTGGTTACAGAGCTTGCTCCAAATGTCACTGAGCCACTCTGGTTTGCTTCATTGCCCCTTGCCCTATTAACTCTCTCTTGCCCTTCAGTCTCCTAAGGAATTATATGAACACCATCTGAGCTATTGCAGATGCACAGCATCTTCAGTATCTTGCACCATACCAAAAATGTAAAAAAAAAAAGAAGAGAGGATGGTTATGGACAATATCTGGAAGGCAACTGGAGGCAGCTCGCCAAGGGTCTCTAGACAGGAACTTTCTGCAGGCATGAATCGTATGATGATGAACTTGAATTGGTGGTTGCGCTTTGGACAACCTCTACTAAGGTAGAGAAGAAAAGTCTTAATACTAAGAATTTTGTACAACAATTACTACTTCAAGGGAGAAATCAAGTAAGCTGGCATGTGCTCAGGACGTTTTCATAAACTTGCCTCTCTGAACATCAAGCAAATCATCCCACAGTCTGTTTCACTGGCTATCATTGCAATTTTCAGTGGTGCCAAGAAAAGAGCCAACATGACATTGCATGCCTGAAAAAGGCAGGCATTTGATGGCATCCATAGCAGCAGGCCCACTAAAGCTAGAGCTCCCAAGCAGCTTTTTAGGAAGAGAAGCACCTGCTCAGGGTAAAGATAGGCAGAAGAGAGCAGACCAGGGTTTCAAAGGATAATATATTTTTTATTATTATGTTTTAATTAATAATTAATAATTTAGAAATAGATCTACCTGTTTGTGAGGTTTTCTTGTTCTTATATTTCTGACTCTTACTTAAAGGAAATTTTAAAAGCTGACTGGGAATTAAGCTCTCCATCTTCTGGACACAGGGCTATATAGGCCCCTGTTTGCTTTTCCCTTTTGCATCTTTTTGGACAAGAGCAGAGACAGTTCTTTGCTTCTCACCTGACTTTTTCTGGGAGCATTCTGCTCTTGTTCCACCTCTGTATTGTCTGAGCAGAAATGTTTTCTGAGGTTTCAGAGTATTATTAATTGACTCCAGAAAGAGAACCCTCTAGCTTTAAAGTTCCCTGCGTGACAATAGACATCCCTGGGGAAGACAGGGCTTTTAGTGTGTGAGACTGAGCTGGCTTGATGCCTACTAATGGACATAAGACAACCGAAGGATTGTGTGAATACATGTACAAGCTATACAGTGATACCTATTCAAGGCGGCAGCCTATTATATGTGATATGCTCTGTAGTATTTAGGTACCTGCTGTAAGTTATACCGAGTGATCAGCAGTTCATAATGGATATAAAAAAATCAGCATTTTGAAATGTAATACTGATCTTATTTTATGTTTTCATACAAATTCTGTAGTGATGCTGGCTCTTGCTATAACCTTTTGTACTGCCACCTTCACAATGTTACATGTAATTTTTTTTCCCAACTAGTATTTGTTGGAAAGTTCAGGTACGAGTCTTGTAATCAGTGTTGGTACTGATGTTGCAGGAACTTTGACAAAAAGTTTCTATCAGGGTCAAAAATTCTACATAAACCAGGCAAGACAGGAAAAGCAGAAATGCTGAAGGGACATAAGTGGGCTAGTAAAAAGATTTTACATGACTGCTGTCTACTCCACGTGTTGCACTTGATGGCACGTGTTGCCCTGGATTTGCTTTCAGGGCACATTAAGATTTGACCATGACTCAACATCCAGCACAGTGTTCCAGTATAGAGATGGCTCAGGAAAATCCTGCAAGAATAGCCAAGATACCTAGTAATCTTCCTATGCCCAGAATTAAAACGAAAATGTAACCAGGTTTTCTTGATTGTAGGCAATCTTTTACTTGTCTTTTTTCTTTTGTTACGAAACACAAAATCCGGTGAAATGAAAACTGGTTGTCAGAACACTCATTAGTCCGGCAAGTTTTAAAGTCAAGGGTCTCCTCAACTTGAGCACAATCATATCCATCTTGAGTTTCCCTGGGGAGAGTCAGGACTAAAAGCTATGACTAGGAAGGCACACTTCTCTTGAAAAGAAATTAAAAATCACTCTATGGAGCTTGGAGATGACAATGAATTATTGTATCTATACTCTTTCTGACAGTTTAGTTTTGGAGCTACTGGACAAAATCCAGTGAAGGACCATGAAGATGGTGAAGGGACTGATGCATCTCTCCTTATGAGGAAAGGCTGAGAGAGCTGGGACTGTTCATCCTGGAGAAGAGAAGCCTCAGGGAGTGATCTCATCAATGTATGTATGTATCTGAAGGGAGTGTGCAAGAGGATGGAGCCAGGCTCATTGCAGTGGTGCTCAGTGGCAGGACTAGAGGCAATGGGCACAACCTGAAATGTAGGAGGTTCTGTCTGAACACCATAAAACCTTTTTATTGTGAGTGTGACCAAGCACAGACACAGGTTGCCCAGGGAGGTTGTGGAATCTCCATCCTTGGAGATATTCAAAGGCCATCTGGACATGGTCCTGGGCAAGTGGCTCTAGGTGGCTCTGCCTGAGCAGAAGGGTTGTGCCAGATGACCTCCAGAGATCCGTTCCAACCAAAACCTTTCTATGATTCTGTGATTTCTACTGGGGATGGAGTTTAGTTCATCTCACTTTAGCTACCTAAAAGTAACAGCCAAAATCTATGGTCTGAGTTCTGTGATTAAGCAGCAAAAAACCTCACCATATATCATTCACTCCAAATATCTTAGTCAGCTGTCTTAGCGTGGAATTACATCCCATGTCCTTTATGTATGCATGTCTAAGTTCAGATATCTATCTTTACCTTTGAAAACCCAGCCCTGCATATAAGTTTAGAACTGTGATCATTACTTAGAATTTCAAAGCAGAAATGTGTGTTGATGCTCAATATTTTAATAGCATAGGCTCAGTTCATAAAGGAGATTATCAAAAACTAAATAGTTATTAAAATTTTCTTCCTTATAGTACTGTGACATAAAATCTTACTGTACCTACTTGCCTTTCAAATATCGTATATTGGCAGACTTTGCCAGCCATACGAATTACCACAGATATAGTTACTAGAAGCATGATTTTCCTAAACCTTCTAATGGAGGTTCAGTCAGAATGAAATATTTGGAAACCTGTAAAATACTAAAATGAAAATGAAATCATATACTACTACTTCGAGATGCATAGATCAAAATAGACAATGTTGAGAGTGAAAATATATTGAAAAATCAATCATTTTCTACTGGACAAAATATGAAATCTGAGCTTGCAAAAAACCAAAAATGAACAGTGACAGACATGACGCTAGTCAATATAGGCTATAGACAATATAGACTACAGACAATAGTACAGTAGTTTCATTCCAAGAATCAGCAAGAAACACACAATGAGAAATAAATAAGCTATGAAAAAAATTCTGCAGCAACAAGATCTTTATGTCTGAGTGTACCATATCGCACATCATCTGTGCTTTGATGCCAGAAAACAATTTAATGTGAGAATGTATTGGGTTTATGTGGCAATGTTTTGGTAGTGGAGGCACTGCAGGGGTGGTTTCTGTGAAAAGGCATCAAGAGCTGCTCCCATGTCAGACACAGTCAATAGAGGCCAAAACGGACCCACCAGTGGCCAAAGCTGAGACCATCAACGAGGCTGGTGGTGCCTCTGTGGTAACATATTTAAGAAGGGGTAATTTATTTTTTTTATTCCATCCCCCCCCCCCCCCCCCCCCGGAAAGGAGGAGAATGCACAAATGAGCTTTACTGATCATCTCACAGCGCTTTCATTGATTTACTTATTTAATTGTGTTCCTACACTGTATGATGATATAAATTTATTTGGCTGAAAATTTCCATGTATGCTCATGCATGTCTTTATTTAGATATTCAGTCTATTTTGACATAAAAATCCTGATAATTTTTTTTTAATACTAGTAAAACAGTCTGTCAACAATCACCTCTTTATTTTGCATGTACCTGAGCATAGTTTCCAGGAGGATCTGCTCCATCATCTTGCCATGCACAGATGTGAGACTGACCGGCCTGTAGCTCTCTCAGTTTTCCTTTCTTCCCTTTTTAAAAATGGGGGTTATGTTTCCCCTTTTCCAGTCAGTGGGAACTTTGCCGGACTGCCAGGACTTCTCAAATATGATGGAGAGTGGCCTGGCCACTTCATCCGCCAGTTCCCTCAGGACCTGTGGATGCATCTCATCAGGTCCCATGGACTTGTGCACCTGCAGGTTCTTTAGATGGTCTTGAACCTGATCTTCTCCTACAGTGGGCAGTTCTGCATTCTCCCAGTCCCTGCCTTCTGTGCCCTGGGCAGTGTGGCTCAAGGATTTGCCAGTGAAGACTGAGGCAAAGAAGTCGTTGAATACCTCAGCCTTCTCCATATCCTGGGTAACCAGGTCACCCGTTTCATTCTGGAGGGGACCCATATTTTCCCTCGTCCTCCTTTTCTCACTGACATACATATAGCAGCTTTTCTTGTTGTCCTTGACATCCCTGGCCAGACTAATTTCTATCAGGGCTTTGGCTTTCCTAACCTGATCCCTGGCTGTTTGGACAGTTTCTTTGTATTCCTCCCAGGCTACCTGTTCCCTTATTAGCAGATTAATGTAACTAATATTACCACAGCAATTTCTGAAAATCTTTTTCAACAAGTTCCCTCAAAGGATGACAGTATAAATCATATGTGACTATATTTCTTTCACTGGATGTCTTTTCATATTCTTTTTCTCCCCTCAGATATCTGGGAAATGAAAGAGGTTACAGGTTTTCCAGCATGGACGTCTTCAGGTAACATCTCACTTTAAGACATGAAATGAAAAAGGGGCATCAATTTATAATAGTAGCAATTATACTGGCAGGTCTAGAAAGCCTTCAAGTATTTTGCATTACATGATCTTCACACAGCAATTATTCTTAGTATTATTTGTCCTCATTTTGACAAAAGAGGAAGATATGCGGATTAGAAGCAGAATGTTTCTTCTAGGGAATCTTTAGTTGTTGATTTGATACATATTGGATTTGCTGTAATGTGAGGAATGATCTTGGGTGTTAACTTGCATTTTTATTCAAGATGAATTTTGATTAAATATTGTAAGAAATCAATTCACTTTTACATAACTGACTCAGCTGACTGTCATTTAAAATGTGTACTTAGGACATGAGCTAAGGCAAAAATAAATTAACATGATTATTTCACTGGAGTCATCTATGGATCAAGGTCCCAGATACTGAAATTAATTTTGTAGGTGAGTAAAGTAATAAATGGATCCATTCAAATCACCACCATTAATTTTAATTTATCATCAGACCTTGACAACAGATTTCCTCCACTTCTGGAGATGCAGTCATGTCATTCATGGTTAGCCAATCTGCCTGCACAAGATGCTCTGATGTGAAAGTCTGTCTTCTCTTAGAATATTTGAAAGGTGCTTCCCCTGCTTGTCCATTCAGCACAGGAAGAGAGCAGATACGATCAAGCAGCTTGGTACCTGGCTGGCAGTAGCAGTGCTGCCCTTTCGAAAATCATTCACATGAGTCAACAAAGAGGGGTGGGAGTCCCTGACATCCTGGAGGCTGGAAGATTTCAGGATGTCTCTTAGAGTACTATGAAGGAGTGTGGGGAACATAGCTGTTTTGGTTTAACCCCAGTAGGCAGCTAAGCCCTGCACAGCCACTCGCTCACTCCCCCATAGTGGGATGAGGAGGAGAATCAGAAGGGGAAGCATAGAAAAACTCATGAATTGAGATAAAGATGGTTTTATAGGTAGAGTAAAAGCTGCGCACACAACCAAAGCAACACAAGGAATTCATTCATGTCTTCCCATCAGCAGGCATCTCCAGGAAAGCAGGGCTCCATCACACATAATAATTACTGGGGAAGACAAACACCATAAATAAATGTCCCTCCTTCTCTCTTTTCCCCCAACTTTTATTGCTGAGCATGATGTCATATGGTCTGGAATGTCCCTTTGGTCTCTTGGAGTCAACTGTCCTGGCTGTCTCCCTTCCCAACTCCTTGTGCACCCCCAGCCTACTCACTGGTGGGGTGGTGTGAGAAGCAGAAAAGGCCTTGGCTCTGTGTAAGCACTGCTCAGCAGTAACTAAAACGTCCCTGTGAAAACATTGTTTTCAGCACCCATACTAGCTGCTATGAAGAAAATTGATTCTATCCCAATCAAAACCAGCACAGTGGGTCATGGTAAGGAAACATAAAATGCTAGACTGGAAATTGGTCTGACAAGAAGGTCAGAGGTGGAAGGGAGTTCGAGGTGATATTCAAGACTGTGGAAGAAGTTTCATCTCTAACTGGGAAAACGGAAGTCTACAGCCATTGAAGATGCGTCTGCTGTTGAGTAGTATATATTGTAGTATTTGAAGTATCTATATTTTTATTGCACAATTGAGATTTTTTTCCTTAGGTAACAATGAATGAAAGCAATACCTTTATGGTTTCGAGTTATACTGATGAAAAAAGATCCTTGAAACACCAAATATTTGTTTTACAAAGCAGATTACATATACTATAGATTAATTATTAATTTATCTCTTGATAATATAAGACCATGTATTATTCAGTAGGAATTTAACACTATTAAAGTTAAGGAAAACAATGATCTACTTCATTTGACAATACATTGCCTGCTTGTGGCATTGAAGTAAAAGAATCATGATTACACTATATCAGTCTTTTAAAAAACTTCCTACATTTTTTGGTAAAACACAATTTATTTTCTTGTTTATCTTTACATGGAGCACCATTTCCTTTTCATAGAATCATAGGATCATTTACGTTCAAAAAGACCATTGAGATCGTCAAGTCCAACGATTAATCTAACACTACCAAGTCCACCACTAAACCATGTCCCTAAGCACCACATCTATGCGTCTTTTAAATATCTCCAGGGATGGTGACGCAACCACTTCCCTGGGCAGCCTGTTCCAATGACTGACAACCCTTTCAGTGAAGAATTTTTTCCTAATATCCAATCTAAACCTCCTCTAGCACAACTTGAGGCCGTTTCCTCTTGTCCTACTGCTTGTTATTTGGGAGAAGAGACCAACACCCACCTGGCTACAACCTCCTTTCAGGTAGCTATAGAGAACAATAAGATTTCTCCTCAACCTCCTTTTTTTCCAGGCTAAACTACCCCAGTTCCCTCAACTGCTCCTCATAAGGCTTGTGCTGTAGACCCTTCACCAGCCTTGTTGCCCTGCTCTGGATGTGCTCCAGCACCTCAATGTCCTTCTTGTAGTGAGGGGCCCAAAACTGAACACAGGACTCAAGGTGCGGCCTCACAAGTGCCGACTACAGGGGAATGATCACTTCCCTTGTCCTGCTGGTCTTTTCTGAACTCCTATGCTATACATCTAGTTCAACATCACTCCAACATACAGGCTTTGCATTCTGTCAGACTCTGGATTTTAAAAATAATCTTTTTCTTTTTATCTTTTTAATTTTAAATACTTAGCATAATTAAATTCTTTAATACTTCAGATCTGACTTTTAAAACCTACTCTTTTTTATCGTAACATTCCTTACACATAATGCCATGATTGCAACCTCCATGTTTTTGAACTGGATTGTCAGAACATGCTAATTTTAGTCACACAGTTATTTCAGTGCTGCCTCCACATGGAAGTCTGTGTTCTCCCAAGTGACTTCTGCCAACCTTAGTTAACTATGTTGCAATGTTATTTTAATGAAGAGAAAGACCTTTAATTGAGCATCTGGTTCCCCAAATGTCTCTGATTTTCACAAAATGGTGTAATATTTTGACTGCTTTTGAAGACTCTGCTATTGAGTTAGGCATTTGTAAGAGAGGCTGTAGAAAATGCAGACTGTTTGAGCAATCTGCATATGTTTTGTGATACAAATTCATCCTAAGAGCACTGAATTTCATGTGGTTTCATGTTATTTAGGCAATCCAAACCCAATTTGATCAACTACCTTCTCTATGCAGGAATCTGTCCCAGGACAGGTTTCTGGTATGTTTTATGGTCTCAAAAAAACCTGCCAAAAACCCAAACCCAAACCCCAAAACTGACCAAGAGGGGAGTTTTCCTTAAGACAGAGTAATTGATATGATTTCATGGTTTTGTAACAGACTAGTAGATGATGAAAAGTATTGGACTTGCAAATCTTTTCATTTATTTATTTATTATTTGCATCAGAGGGTAACACAATGTCACTATTTGCCATTGCCTGGCTATAAAGGATAAGAGCAAGCTGACTGGAAGCCCATCAAAAAGCGGTGATTAACAGACATATTTAAATCATCTTATGTTGTCCTGGTTTTGGCTAAGATAGAGTTAATTTTCATTCTAGTAGCTGGTATAGTGCTGTATTTCAGATTTATTATGAGAATAATGCTGATAACACACTGATGGTTTTAGTCGTTGCTAGGTAGCTGTAGTGCCTAAGTCCTACACTAAGCCAAGGACTTTTCAGCTTCTCACACCCTGCCAGGTGCACAAGAAGCTGGGAGAGCACAGCCAGGACAGCTGACCCAGGCTGGCCAAAGGGATATTCCCTACCACAGAGCATCATGCTCCGGATATATCTGGGGAAGCTATCTGGGAGGTAGGTTCACTGCTCGGAAACAGACTGGGCATCAGGGTTTTTTTTGCATACGGTGAGCAATTGCATTTGTACGTCACTTATTTTATATATATTATTGTTTTTGTTACTATTGTTGTTATTATTATTATTATTATTATTATCCTTTGTTATCCTATTAAACTGCCTTTATCTCAGTCCACGGGTTGTTTATTGTTGGTTTTTGGTTGGTTGGTTGGTTTTTTTCCATTCTCCTCCCCATCCCCTTGAGGTGGGAGGAGGGAGTGAGCAGTTACATGGTTCTTAATTACTGGCTGGGGTTAAACCATAACATATGTCTATGAATTTTCAGGTTTCTTAGATATGACTTCTAGAGTTTATACATGTGTAACTCTTATTCTGCATGCCTGTGTGGTGGGTTGACCCTGGCTGGGGGCCAGGTGCCCACCAGAGCCGCTCTATCACTCTAGACAGGGGAGAAAAAGTATAACGAAAAGCTTAGGGGTCGAGATAAGGACAGGGAGAGATCACTCACTAATTATCGTCACAAGCAAAACAGACTGAACTGAGAGAGGGAATTAATCTAATTTATTACTAAGCAAAACAGAGTAGAGGAATGAGAAAGAAAATCAAATCTTAAAACACCTCCCCTGACCTCTCACATCTTCCCGGGCTCAACTTCACTCCCGGCTTCAACCTCCTCCCCCCCAGCAGCACAGGGGGACGGGGAATGGGGGTTACGGTCAGTTCATCACACGGTGTTTCTGCCGCTTCTTTGTCCTCAGGGGGAGGACTCCTCTCATCATTCTCCAGTGTGGGGTCCCTCTCATGGGAGACAGTCCTTCATGAACTGCTCCAGCGTGAGTCCCTTCCACGGGGTGCAGACCTTCAGGAGCAAACTGCTCCAGCGTGGGTCCCCCATGGGGTCACAAGTCCTGCCAGCAAACCTGCTCTGCCGTGGGCTCCTCTCTCCACGGGTCCACAGGTCCTGCCAGGAGCTTGCTCCAGCCTGGGCTTCCCACGGGCCACAGCCTCCTTCAGGTGTCTCCACCTGCTCCGGCGTGGGGTCCTCCACGGGCTGCAGGTGGAATTGCTACACCCCCCTCATCCTTCCTCCATGGGCTGCAGGGGGACAGCCTGCTTCACCATGGTCTTCACCACGGGCTGCAGGGGAATCTTGCTCCAGCGCCTGGAGCGCCTCCTCCCCCTCCTTCTGCACTGACCTTGGTGTCTGCAGATGTTCTTACATCTTCTCACTCCTCTCTCCGGCTGCAAAAGCGCTCTCTAACTGTTTTTTTTTTTTCCTTCTGAAATATGTTATCACAGAGGCACTGATTGGCTTGGCCTTGGCCAGCGGCGGGTCCATCTTGGAGCCGGCTGGCATTGGCTCTGTCAGACACAGGGGAAGCAGCTTTTCACAGAAGCCACCCCTGTAGCCCCCCCCCTACCAAAACCTTGCCACGCAAACCCAACACAGCCTGTAAGTTGCTTTTCATGGTATAATAGCATTGCTGTAGCTTTGATCTGAAGACATAAACCAGAAGAAATTTGCATAGAGAGACAATGGCTTTATTAGATCAATTCAATTTAACAAATAGATGAGTTTTCAAGTAGATAAACCTTTTTTTATACATGAAACAGAAGAGCATGCTTTCAAAACTAAATATATGTACTGCCAATAATAGTTTATGTTTAGCTTGGTTATTTGACTCTGTAAATATAGATTAGAGAAACTGGGAAAAAAAGGTGTGGAACAGAGTAGGGTACAAAATACAAGTAGAAAGATAATAAACCCTTTAGAGGTGGTGGGCCTGGAAATCTTTTCCTGTGAGGCATGCAATGACTAAAGGTTTTGGTGAAAATTATTGTATGCCTTGAAAACAATGCATGAGGTTTAGTTTCGTGGTTCATCTCTTCTGAAATTGGTTTATAAGATGTGTCTTGAGTATCAGCACTGAGATGTCAGAGACAGAATGAATCTGATATGTGAAGAATATTCTCATCCATCTTTAGGCATCCAGTTTTGGAATCAATTGTGTAAAAATAAGTTCTTAATGCTCTTGGAGATTGTGATGGGTTGACCCTGGCTGGGGGCCAGGTGCCCACCAGAGCCGCTCTATCACTCGCCTCCTCAGCAAGGCAGGGAGGGGAGAGAGAAAGATGGAGAAAAACAACCCCAAACTCGTGGGTCGAGATAAAGGCAATTTAATGTAGCTAAAGCAAAAAGCCGCGCGCGGAAGCAAAGCAAAAAGCAAAGATTATTCTCTACTTCCCATCAGCAGGCGATGTCCGGCCACTTCCTGGGAAGTAGGGCTTCAGTAAGCGTGCCCCTTCCTCCGGAAGACAAACATTGTAAAAAAAAAACAACGAATGCCCCCACCCTGTTCCTCCCCCTATTCTCAGTTTCTTACTGCTGAGCATGACGTCATATGGTATGGAATATCCCTTTGGTCAGTTTGGGTCAGCTGTCCTAGCTGTGTCCCCTCCCAAGATCTTGCCCACCCCCAGCCTGCTGCTGGGGAAAAAGAAATGTTGGAAAGCCTTGATGTGTGCTGGCACTGCTCAGTAGTAGCCAAAACACTGGTGTGTTATCAACAGTTTGCTAGCTACCAATACACAGCACAGCACTATGAGGGCTGCTGTGGGGAGAATTAACTCCATCTCAGCCAGACCCAATACAGAGATGCTTTGTGATATTCAAGATATCAACTTGGGACTGGCAGATATGAAATTTATACAAGTCTGATAAGGATTTCTGGCAAAGACTTTAGAAGAGCAGCTGTAGGCCACACAGGATATTTTATAGCTGTAGCGTACATAGGTATAATAGAGTATCTACAGAAAAGCTACATGGGTAATGCGTGTTTGTATGGTCTCACCAACAGGGTGTGGTATTTGACACACTACATGAAGTACACTACATCTGAAGTATATAATTAGATAATTCTAGGATTTTGATACATTGATCCTCAAGACATTTACTGTGGTGTCATGAAGAGAACTCAATTACGTACATTTTCATCTCTGGGGAATTCCTTTCTGCTAAGGCTGTTTAAAGCTAGAACAGCAGGGAAAGAAGAGCTCTGAGGAGACAAAGATATAGGCATGGTCATATTCCACTATGGATTGTCATTATTTAATGACCCTCCTTTTAGGTTTCAAGCTAAGGAGATATGCAACCACCAGTTTTATATAATCATAGGAGGTTCTTTTTTGTATCACAGTGAATTTGTCCACAGTTTTTTTGGAGTTTCTTCAAAAATGCAAGTTGTTTCCATAGATGCATAGGGGTTTTTTGCATAGACTAGACTGTCTGAAAAATATTGTGCCCTTTGGGTTATTGACAAATTCAGTTTGGCTATGGGACTACAGGCATAATAGCAGGGAAAGAAGAGCTCTGAGGAGACAAAGATATAGGCATGGTCATATTCCACTATGGATTGTCATTATTTAATGACCCTCCTTTTAGGTTTCAAGCTAAGGAGATATGCAACCACCAGTTTTATATAATCATAGGAGGTTCTTTTTTGTATCACAGTGAATTTGTCCACAGTTTTTTTGGAGTTTCTTCAAAAATGCAAGTTGTTTCCATAGATGCATAGGGGTTTTTTGCATAGACTAGACTGTCTGAAAAATATTGTGCCCTTTGGGTTATTGACAAATTCAGTTTGGCTATGGGACTACAGGCATAATATATTCATCATTTGGCTGATACTTACTTCATTATTAGCCCAACAGTGCTTTTGTCTGGCTGTTAAGAATACTAAAAGGACATACATTTTCTGAATATCTTTTCTAAGAGGTTTTCATATAGCTAAATGATAGATTAAGTGTTTTAAATTGTTCCCACAAATTTCTTTTTTTGTGTTCACAAGGCTTTATTCTGACTAAACACTGCTTGTCTACAAGATCTACTAATACATATATAGATATACTTCGTTGCTATTTGATAAAGATTAATCTTAATGGAATTACATGAAACATGAAATAATGTGATAAGTGCCAAAGAATTTTGGAAAACTAATGAAAATAAGGTTTTTGTCATTGTCTATAAAACAACGGTGAGAGTTAGGAAAAATGGATAAGCAAACAAATCTGAAAATGGAAATTAAGCCATTTTAAGAATGACTTCTAAACAATTAAATTCCTTTCAGAAAAGTCAACATTTAAAATAGGTACGGTTAGGTTTTTGTTTTGTTTTTTATTTGAAAACTCAATACATGCCTAGAAACTTGGGATATGTAATTAATAGAAACATAAAAGTGTAACTACATTTTCATATGTCTAATAATAGGTTATATTCTTTGGTGTATCTATGTGTACATTTTCTACAACAAATAATGTGTTATACACACTATAAAACAGATATATAAAACCAAACTTCTGTACATGTCTTGGAGGTCAAAGCAAGACAACTGTAGGAACAGAATTAAAATAATTGATCATTAACGAGCAAGTTTATGACATAAACATGAAATAACTCCTCTGATAAATATAATTGGTTTTATACAGCAGTATGTCTTCTGTGCAAATGTGCAAAAGGAGTGATTATGAATAATCTTAAACTTTAGGGATTCTTACAAACTCTGAGTAAAATGTTTTATTTCTGAGTTTGTACAAGGAAAGTGCTTTAATTAGAAAACTGGAAAAGCCCAAACCCCGTGAATTTTAAAGGCATAAACTATTGCTCTGATATCTTACACATTCACGGAAAGATTAAAGAATGTGAAATACTCATGTGGACAACAGAAACAGGTGTAAATATATTTCAAACATAACTGTTAAATGATAGCCATCTCTTTAACTGCAGGTGACATGCAGCAGAAGATCGTGCATTATAATAACTTTCAGTGCTGATTGTTTATCACTGTTTTGTGTATGTTATAGCAAACGAGAAATTTCTAGGTATGTAATTCCTAAGAAACAGTTTAGGCAAAACTCCAGGAAGTGACTTCAGCAAATTTTAATGAGTCATGAAAACAGAAACCCTGCTGTAACTAATTTGTAGTTAAGACTCCTTTAATGACAAAATATCTGTTCCTTCATTTAAAATGAAATTTGTATTGCAAAATCATTAATAACAGAATTTCACAACTGTTTAGTAAAGGATTTTGACACTGTACAAGCTGTATTTTTCAATGAAGGATTTTGTCATTCTTAAACTTTATTTCATTCAAAAAAGCAACCAAATGTATATATGCTAGTAGATATGTACAGACAAAGAAGCAATGCTTAGTCAGAATAAAGCTTCATGAAAAAGAAGAAAGAAATTTGTGGGAAAAATTCAAACTAATAAAACAGCTAAACTCATTCAAATTTTTTTAAAGCTCTGCTCTCTTCATGTGATAGCTAACAAAGGATAGACCTGAAGAATTTAAGGTCAACATATGAGTAATTTTCCAATACATTAGATGAACCTCTTGCACTAAATCTTCCCTTTAAAATAAGTGAGCATTTATCCAAAGAAAATTTAACACGGAGTCGTAACGTACTCTAACTTTGACCTTTCACATTGATTTGTAAGATAATTATTCTTCCACAAAGAAGATGAAATGAGTCACTTATGAATCAATATGTTAGGTTATATGATACAAGCTCATCTACACACCCACAGAGTAGCTCAGAGAGACAATGGCAGGAGGAGGAGCCCAAATAATATTCTGCCAGGGCATTCCCAGCTCCATCACCCGTGGGAGTCCCAGCCAGCTCTGCGTGTGAAACCCCCTGTGTGCCTCGAAGGGTGAGAGCACAGTTTGTCTCTCGGGATTAATAAGCCGGAGAGAGGAGCAACATGAGGCTGCTGGTGCTGTCTGTGGGTGCTCTGAGTGCCTATCTGTGGGCTATGTGCCTGGTGATGTGTACATGGGTATATCTGTGCTCTGTGTGCGTGTGCCTGCTTCAGTCCTGCTGCTGGATGGACCTGGGGACACGGAGCTGTGGCAGTGTCATCTCTCTCGGGAATGCTATATTTTCCTCTAGCAATATCCATATTTTCCTCTAACAATGTCCATCTGCTATTTGCATAAGATGTATTCTAACTTCCAGGTAATCCCTTAATTGTGATATATCATTGTAAAATTTCCTTTAAAATATTTTCAGTACATTTGAGGAATGTCAGAAATTAATTTTAAATTTAAGATTACTTTCCAATAACTGAAAATACTTAATAAGTAACTGAGAAGAGGATTGAAATTAAGTTATAAACTGTGCCACACAAAATTGTATTTTGATTTGAAGAACTTTTATATAACTCCCTCTCCTCAGTTTTAGTTCATCTTGATCTTGTACTCCACGACTTCTTCTTTGAGCTTCAGGTTCAAATGAACTTCTCACTTCAAAGCAAGATTCATTCAATCCAGCAGAGTTGCTTAAGCTTTCATGTCAACACCAGGTGAAACTACAAGCAGCTATTTGATACAATTCCATAATAGACCCATTTTGTTTTTTGAAAGCTTTGTGTGCATTAGTAAGTCTGCTGAAGAGTTTCAAGTCTGCAGAAAAAACCACAAGTCCCAGAAAATTAGTCAAGTTATGTTGTTTGTAGTAAATAGCACAAGATGCTAAAGCATGGTTAATTACCAAACTACTGAAAATAACACAAGCAGATATTTTTGGTTGAAGACAGCTTAAGAATAATTTAGCATTGTTAAAACTGTCATCACTAGAGCATCTCATGGCAACCCAGCAGTTTCAGCAGGGTAAAGGAGCATTTGTCTGTAGGCTTAACAATCCAAATTCCACTTTTTGCTGAAGTTGATGTGTACACTTTTAACATTTTCAGACACTTTTTCCTATACATAAAGGAATTTATAGTATTATTAATTACATAATCTGGAAAACTTTAATATTTGAAGATGCTTCTAATAACTGCTTAAGTGACTGGATTTCAGATCATGTCATTTAGATAAGTAGTGGGATAAGGAAGCAGTGGGATAAAGGACTACATTTTCTTTAAAAAAACCCTTACACTTGGAAAGCTTTCTCTCTCTTAGAAGTAGACGAATATTTGACAGATTGCATTGAGAATTCCAGGTTTACTTCTGTAGGTGTAGGTAGGTCTACCTACATTTCTAGATGTCTTTTGAGATTCTCATATAAATATATTCTTACTTCAAAGCACCTCTCACATGTAACAGTTGCTTCTAGGGCCTATTATCTGCCATAGTCTGATAGCTGCATCGCATATAAAAACCAACAATAATGCATGTGGATATTTTGAAATGCAAAGGCTGTATCTGTTACAGTTAGTAACTGCTGCAGGAGCATCCTGTCATTCCCTGGCCAAGGGAACCAATTTGCACATGTGTATTTTATTTAATACTCAGGAACAGCTACAGTATGGCTATACAGCACATTAAGTCACGAGCACATAAAACATGATATTTAGCCTTTCTGTCAAGACAGCATGAGAACACTACCCAGCAGATCGGTGTTCTCTAGCACTCATTTTCCTCCTGACTTACTCAGGATGCCACAGACTCCTGGTCTAACCTTGGGAGACTGCAAAGGGCTGGCAGAGTTAAATCCAGCCTAGCTTGCACTCATGTTGTATGGAAAGTAGAGTCTGCAGACAGACTTTATTCTTATTCTGTACCTTTGCTTCTCAGCCAAAAAGAACTCAGATTCACACTGGAGCAGAGTAACAGGAAAATGAGGAATTAAGACCTGAATGCAAAATAAGAATGAGAAAGCTAAATTTAGTCAAACTCTTTTTTTCTGTGTAACACTTAGTTGTGCAACAATTACTTTTTCTATATTGTTTGTTACATGTCATATTCACTGTCAGATTTCTAAGGGGTTTTAGTTGTTTTTTTTTTAATCCCACATGAGGTTGTATTACATAGAAATCCTGAAATCTCTTTATCTTCATTTAGCTCTTTTTTTTGTGGGTTTGTTGTTGTTGTGGGGTTTCTTTTTGCCGGGGGGATGGGGTGGGGGGATTTGTTTGTTTGTTTTAGGAATATACAACCCAAAATACTCAGGATAATTGTTTTCCTAATTGAGTGAACTGCCTCTGAAAATGCATGCCAACAAGGTCTGGAAAGGATCAGATATGAAGACTTCTCAGAACAACTTCACAGCCTGACTTACTACGTCTCTGACAGTTCATTCTTATTTATTTCTTGAGTAGCAGCTGACATCCTTGAACAGGTTTCTGACTGTAGAGTGTTTTTGTGAAAATAATATGGTGGAGACTAAATTAATTTTCACCTGTGACCTCAAAACTAATTAATACATTTAATTAATTTACTGAAGTTCCATTGTTGTGCTCAGAATTTTACCATACAAAACATGAAAGTTACTTTGGCTTCATGTGGAAAAAAAATTGCTAATCTGAATTCAAAGCATTGTAAGATGACAGAAGTGTCATAAAAGTTCAATATTTGTTCTAATTAACACCCTGGATTAGTTATTTAGATGCTGCATAACTTTTCATTAAGAATCTACCTATATAGCATCTGATATCTTTGACAATTTTGCTCATATCTATTGATAAAAGCAGGGTTGGGTTTGGTTGGGGCTTTTGGGTTTTTTTTTCAGAAAAGAATGATGTCTCGAGAACTTGATACTTGATATAACATTCATATCAAAAACTCCACAAACATTGATACTTTATCCTCACTTATCTGAGTGAATTTGTCAAGCGTACTCTAAAGCCTGAAGTGTCTCATGTTATTGCTTGTTGTATTTTCCTGATTTGCAACCTGCAGTATCATCTACAATCCCTTCTCTCTTAGCTGTAGTGTAGCTTTACTTACTTCTACTCTTGCAGCAGTATCTTAGAGAAATATTTTTGCCTTTGCCATTGTTAAAGCCAAAATTGTTGTTGGTATTTAAAATAGTAACTTAAAATGTTAATACTGCGGATTTCCAAATACTCCTAAGGTTTACATCAGAAAACTCATTAAAAGGAAGTAAATCAGATGAAACACTTTCTAGCTTCTGATAAATGTCATTTTGATTAAAATACTTAAGGCTTAATGTGACAAAGTAGTCTGTCCTGGTCTGTGTTATAACACAGTACTGTTACTGGGAATTTACTTCTTTAGCTTGTTGTTAGAACAGCAATACTTTGGAATCAAAAGGATCACATTAAAAAAAAAAAATCAAACACTTTTTATAATTTTTATTCTGGTTTTGTACTTTTTTTTTTATACTGTTCAAAAATCTGGTTTCATTGTCCTTTATTGTGGCTGTATAATTATTAGATTTACTTTGACCCCCTCCATCTCTCCCCTCAACTCTCTTACATACAAACAAACTAACAAACCTCTTATGAAAACTCACAGATTCTCTGTCTATCATCTAGTATAAAGTTTCTATACCTAGTGAACTGGCAAACCTAATTTAATTAGTGAGCTAGAATAATTACCTATTTTTCTCTTCAGTGCATGGCACAAAGCATATGTATGACATTTACCTCTGCAATGCATGCCATAAAAATGTTAATTTTGATTAAAATGAGAATGACCCCAATGTTAAGACCCCTGAAGAAGATCATTCTTCAAAGTAGAGAAGAGATAAAGGCATTCTTTTTGACTGAAGACAGAGAGCAGCATTCCTCTCAGATAATTTTTAATTACTATTTTTCTTCCCCTTCCATAACTAAGGGTTAACTATTACTCTGAGCATTCTTCTATTTAAGAGAGAAAAAAATGGGAAAAAGTAAGGAAAGGAAAAAATACATAATCTAGACTTCCCACTTTGGAAGCAATATTCTTAATTTTAGAATGAGGATCTTTACCTGTTTAATTTTCTTTTATGAATATAATGACTACATAACTACCTAGCATGCTATGTGGGTCTTGCTTTGGATGCCTGTATGTTTTTCTAGAATATTAGCATTCACACTCTTGCCTTTAGGACTTTATACTATTGACAGGTTCGTGTAGCTAATTTTGGAATCTAGATTTTAAATTTTCCAAAATCAGACTTGGAAGTTGGTTCATGAAAGCATTTATATGTAGTTGACTTCAAACGGTTCATGAATTAGATATGTGTCTTCGGATATACCCATTTCTGGTTTTGCATTTAAGTGATTTTTCCACTAACAATAAAAACTTATGCAACTGGTGCAGCTGGACTTCTAATTTTATCTTTGTGTCATTTTATTTTTCTCATAAAATTAATTTTGCTATATTCATCAAGTGTTCCTGAGGTGTTCAATTTTGACAGTTCAATTTACCAACTTAAAAATGGCTTTGTAGATTGTTTTCCTCAATGGCCTATTGCGTAGTTTTTATATATACAGATAGGAGTTGTCATAAATTACTTCTTAATTGCTTCCTCCTAAATGTATTCCTACTTCATTATATTACAGCTTGCATGTCTACTTAGAATGCTACTTGGATCCTCTTCTGGCTTGCTCCTTGTATATCTTTGACTTTAAGGTCTTTACACAAATCTGTCTCTACTTATGTCACTCTGATTAACAGAATCAAGTTAAAATGAAGGTAATCGTTCTCCATTGTATTGGGCTTTCAATGTTGTTGCATTTATTTTAAATCCAAAGCAGGCCTAGTGCCTGGAATTCGTCTTTTTGTTTTTTCTTGTGTCAGTTAAACTAATTTTTTCTTTACTGTTTTTCATCTGTACTTATGTCTTTCTCATATCTCATTAAACCCATCCTTTTGTTACTTCCTTTTCTTACTTTTTAGCACCTCTTTTTATATACCACCTTAGTAATATTCTAAACTCATTGAAGGAAAATGTGTCTCTGATTAGTTTATATTATGCAATAACAGAAGTGATGATACAAAGTAGAAGTTTAAAAGGATGGTGTCCCTCTGAAAACAAAAAAAAGCACTAAACTGAGAGTCAAAACTCTGAAGTGGAGGAATGGTATGTAACATCCTTTTTTTTAAAAAAAAAAAAAAAAAGAGTAATATTCCTTTCCAACTTTTTTTTTATTCTATGTATTTTTTTTAATAATTGGAAAGTGATCCATTATTTAATTCCTCTATAAAAATGAAAAGAAAAATAAAGTCAAATCTCAGTTTTCTATATCCTAGTTAATGTCCCTGATCTTTAGAAAAACTGTCATGGTTTAACCCCAGCTGGTAACTAAGCACCACACAGCCACTTGCTCACCCCTCTCCCCCTGTCAAGGAGACGGGGAGGAGAATAGGAAAAAAAACCTCATGGGTTGACATAAAGACAGTTTAATAGGATAACAAAGGAAGATAATAACAATAACAATAACAACAAAACTACTATTTTTTTTTAATATATATATGTATATATAAAACAAGTGACATACAAATGTAATTGCTCACCACATGCAAAAGGAAAAAAAAACCCAAACCACCAGCTGTCTGTTTCCGAGCAGCAAATTCCACCTCCTGGCTAGTTTCCCCAGCTATGTCCGGAGCATGACGCTCTATGGTAGGGAATATCCCTTTGGCCAGTCTGGGTCAGCTGTCCTGGCTGTGCTCTCCCAGCTTCTTGTGCACCTGGCAGGGTGTGAGAAGCTGAAAAGTCCTTGACTCAGTGTAGGACTTAGGCACTACAGCTACCTAGCAACGACTAAAACCATCAGTGTGTTATCAGCATTATTCTCATAATAAATCCAAAACACAGCACTATGGAAGGTACTAGAAAGAAAATGAACTCTATCTCAGCCAAAACTGGGACAAAAACATACATACATTGTACATTTTCATAGTTTACTATTTACAGCCCTATATTTTAGCCTTTGTTGAAAAAAAAATGCTCTTTAGAATCATAATCTTAAAAGAAGCTTCACATATCCTTGAGAATTGTACTTTCAATATTTGCATTTTATTGGATTAAAAATCTATTGCAGTCTGGGAAGTGGATGCAGTTCTGAAACCAAACTGTGTTCACACATGCCTATACACAAGCTTTTCAGCAACCAGAGACCAAATCTGAATCGAAATATTTTAGTATTCTTTCTAATATTCTGATTCCAACCACAAAAATATTTGTTGTGGTTTTACCCCAGCCACCAGCTGAGCACCACACAACCACTCGCTCACTCGCCCGCATTGGGATAGGGGAAAGAATTGGAAGAGTTAAAGTGAGAAAACTTGTGGGTTGAGATAAAGACAGTTAAAATAGGTAAAGCAAAAGCCATGCACATGCAAGCAAAGCAAAGCAAGGAATTCATTCACCACTTCCCATGGGCAGGCAGGTGTTCAGCCATCTCCGGGAAAGCAGGGCTCTGTCACGTGTAGCGACTACTTGGGAAGACAAACGCCATCACTCCAAACACTGCCACCCTCCTCTTCCTCAAGCTCCTTATATACTGAGCATGATGTCATAGGGTATGGAATACCCCCTTTGGTCAGTTTGGGTCACCTGTCCTGTCTGTGTCCCCTCCCAACTCCTTGTGCACCCCCAGCCATCCCGCTGGCAGGGCAGTGCGAGAAGCAGAAAAGGCCTTGGCTCTGTGTAAGCACTGCTCAACAACATATCTATATAACAAAACCATAAAATCATAGAATGGTTTGGATTGGAAGGGACCTCAAAGACCACCTAGTTCCACCCCCCCCTGCTGCGGGCAGGGACACCCTCCACTAGACCACATTGCCCAAAGCCTCATCCAACCTGGCCTTGAACGCTTCCAGGGAGGGGGCATCCACAACCTCTCTGGGCAACCTGTTCCAGTGCCTCACCACCCTCACAGTAAAGAATTTCTTTCTAACATCTCATCTAAATTGACTCTCCTTCAGCTTAAACCCATTACCCCTTGTCCTGTCACTACACTCCCTGATAAACAGTCCCTCTCCATCTTTCCTGTAGGCCTCTTCAGATACGGGAAAGCCACAATTAGATCTCCCCAGAGCCTTCTCTTCTCCAGGCTGAACAATCCCAACTCTCTCAGCCTGTCCTCACAGGAGAGGTGCTCCAGCCCTCTGATCAGCTTTGTGGCCCTCCTCTGGACTCTCTCCAACAGCTCCATGTCTCTCTTGTACTGGGGCCCCCAGAGCTGGACGCAGTACTCCCGGTGGGGTCTCACAAGAGAGGAGTAGAGGGGCAGGATCACCTCCCTCGACCTGCTGGTCATGCTGGTTTTGATGCAGCCCAGGACACGGTTGGCTTTCTGGGCTGCAAGCGCACACTGCCGGCTCATGTTGAGCTTCTCATCAATCAATACCCCCAAGTCCTTCTCCTCAGGGCTGCTGAGCTCTGAAGAGAAGAAAACATCTCTATATCATCAACACTGTTTCCAGCACAAATCCAAAACATAGCCACATACTCGCTACTACGAAGAAAATTAACCCTCTCAGCTGAAACCAAGACAATATTTCAAAGATTATTATAATCAGAATTCTAGAGAAGCTTGTGTGCTTTGTGTAAATAATAAAACCTCACAGGTTAGTTTTATGCTTCTTTTAGTATTGCTGTTTATTTCTAGTTTTCTGGAGAAGTTTTTGTTTGTTCTTATAAATTCAGCACAACAAAGACAAGTCAACTTTTAGTATTTTATTTCATTCAAGATAACTTCAGCTTTATTTGAGGAAACAGACATTTCTCAGAGTAACTTTCAGTATTCCTAAATACTGGGGGGGTTTTATGTTATATCATGTTGGATCAACCAATTTCACAAAATAGTGATGAGAGAGAGCAAGTAGGGCAATGTATGACATGAACAGGAAATTATAACATCACTGTTTACGATTTTCTGAATACTGAAAGAGAAAAGTAAGTTAATACATTTATTCTTGCACTCATCAAAAATTAAAGAGGAGAAAAGTTTGGAAATTATGAAATCTTTTGAAGGTAATTCTTTTGTTCTTTTGACTGAACTTCCAGAAAATGTTAATCACAGTCCTCAAAAACGTCTAAGAGATCAGCCAGACTAGATTAGTGAGACAAACTACAGAATTAATTGAATAAATTATGGCTATACTAAACAAGGTAGCAGCAGTAATAACAGTTACACAAGTTTGCCACCTACCTAGTCATTAGTTTCCTTTGAGCCTCATCATAGTAACGTTTTAATAAGGGTGGATGAAAGTGAAGTGGCTTCACAGCTTTTCTTGAGAATTCTTTTCTAACTGATCATGTATAGCACTGAAGAAAATGAAATGCATGCGACGATATTAAGGATTTTTTTTTTTTTTTTGTAGTTGTCCTATGTGCTATTTCACTGCGGTGAAGTTCCTCCTGACCCCCCCAGTTGAAGATCGCAGCTTCCATAAAGAATCTAAAGTAGGGTTACAGTGGATGTGTAGATACCTAGATTGGGAGAATTGCTTCTCTAAGCATCAAGACTTTTATGCTAGTTAGGTACCAGTGTTAACTAGACTAAATCCTACTCTCTATAGTTACCTTGAACTCACTGTTGTTTAAATTATTTGAGTGATAATTTATGAAAATACAGATATTTTCATACACAAAACCACACACACTTATATCTGTTACAACTACATTATTTTTTTCTTACAGATTGTTTCCTACAGCAAAAGAAAAGCTGAATAAAACAACAGGAGTAAATAGGGGCAACATTTTCTTTTTTTTTAGACACTAAACGAATTACATTATCTCTGTATTTAAAGATAAGAGGTCTGATTTTTTCCCACCTTTCATATTTTTTCCCCTGTTCAGAAAATGTGATCAAATACCTGGTTTAGGACTTTTTAACAATGACAGACATTGTATGACAATATGTCAAATATATCTCAAAATCAAATATAGGGAAAGGATAGGGACATTTGGCCCATTATTTGTCCATCTAAATGATGTCTCTGAACAGATTTTTTCCAAACCAGCAGTAAAATTTTTCAGTGTTGATGAATTTGATGGAATGAAATTAGCTCAGTGTTTTTGCAACTAAGTATTTTGATGAATTGTCTCTTAGCAACTTCAAATAAAATTCAGCTCCCATGAGAAGTTTCTCAAAATCTATATATACTCATTTAGCGTAGTCAGGTTCTAATATTGAGAAATGTCATCTCCTGTGCTTATGGTCAGGCCTTTTTATATCTTGCCTAAATGAAATTAGATGTAATTCTGTTTTGGTTATGCATAACAGCAGTGTATTTTTCCTGGCATTTTGTTCATGTTTTCTTTGAGCATTTCAGCAGTAGCTGCAAAAGGATGTATTTTCAGATTCAGGAACAAGCATATTCTACAAATGATGAACAGAGCTCCTCAAGAAAAAGTCAAGCACTCAGAGAATAATAATAACGTTTTAATTGCTGACAGCATGTGTATTTATGGATGTAATGTCTTCAGGCAAAATGCAAAAAAATAAACACAACCTCTGTAATCAAGAATTGGTTAGTACAGTTGATTAAATCTTTTACTGATAAAAGGTATGTAAAGACAAGAATTCAGCTTCTTAAATAAGTTCGGCATCTATGTTTAGTGGGACACAGAACTAGCTTGGAAGTGTTATAAATAATGTTATATAATTTATAATATAACATTAAGATAAATAATATAAATAATAATAATATAAATAATAATCTTGTTATAAATAATGGTGAAGTTCACATATAATATATTTTAAATCCTCAACTTTTTTTTTGTCTGGAACCTCCTAATACTTTTTTTTTTTCTCTTAGAAGAACACCCTTGTCATTAAGAAAAGAAAAATACTCATGATGTTTTAGTAGTAAATGACAAACTGTATCCACATCCTGTATCAATATGTCTGCAGTCACCAGGAGATGGTGGAGTTCAGAATCCTAAGTTGAAGGAAATAGCAGACAAACAGGCAAAGACTTTGAGAGAGCGGATCTTGGCCTGTTTGGGATGTGCTTGGAAGGCCCAGAAGTTAAAGGTTAGTTTTAGAAGATCATATCCTCCAAGCTCAAGAGGTCCATCCCAACATGCAGAAAGTTGAGCAAATATTGCAGGAGACCTCTGTGGATATACAGAGAGCTCCTGACTAAACTCACACATGCAAGTGGAAGCAGTCAGATCACTCACAAGGAATATATAGACACTCTCTGAGTGTTCTGGAACAGCATTAGAAAAGACAAAACCCACTTCGACTTAAATATTATGAAGGATGTGAAGGGTGACAAAAAGGTCTTCTACAAGGACATAAACAGACAAACAGCAAAAAGAAGAATGAAAATAATGTAAGCCTGCAGCTGAATGGGAATGGGGACATGTCAATAAGGCACATGGAGAAGAATGAGCTACTTAATACCCTTTTCACCTTGTCCTTGACTTACCAGTCAAATACCCAGCTTCAGAAATCCCAGTCCCTGGAAACCCATGGGAAAGTCCACAGCAAGACTTACCATTAGTGGAAGAGATTCAGATTAGGATCGTTTAAACAAACTGGATGTACACAAGTCCATGGGACCTGATGGGATGTACCCACAAGTGCTGAGAGGGTTGGACAATGCCATTGCAAGGCTACTCTTGTTTGGCTTTGAAAGTTCGTGGTGATTGGGAGAGATTCCTGAGGGCTAGAGAAGGAAAAAAAAAAAAAAAGTCACTTCCATTTTCAATAAGGGCAAGAAGGAGCCTTGAGGAAACTACATGATGATCAGACTTGCCTCAGTCCCTGTGGAGGTGATGGAGCAAATGCACTTAGAGGCAATTTTCCAAAATATTAAGAAGAACAAGTTTATTAGGATAGTCAGCATGGATTTTCAAAGGGGAGATCATGCTTGACTAATATAATTGCCTTCTGTGATGAGATGACAGGCTCAGTGGATGAGAGTAGAGCAGTGGATGCAGTTTATCTTAAGACTTTTGACACTGTCTCCCATAACATTCTCACAGAAAAATTGAAAACAGACTAGACAAGTAGACGATGAGGAGGATTAAAAAGTGGTTGAACTGCCAGTTTCAAAGTGTTGTGATCAGTGATATGAAGTCCAACTGGAGGCCAGTCACCAGGTTTAACCCGGGGGTATAGCACTGGAGCCAATCATCTTCATTAATGAGCATGACAACAGGCTGGAGAGTACCCTCTGCAAGTTTGCAGATGATACGAAGCTGAGAGGAGTGGTTGATACACCAGATGAGCGTGTTGCTATTCAGTTACCTCAGCAGGCTGGAGAAATGGTAGAAAGCAATCACATGAACTTCAATGAAGGGAAATTCAAAGCTGGAGAGGGACTGTTTAGAAGGGCATGTAGTGATAGGATGAGGGGTAATGGCTTTAAGATGAAGGAGGATAGATTTAGATTAGATATTTGGAAGAAATTCTACACTATGAGAGTGGTGAGGAACAGGAACAGGTTGCCCAGACAAGTTGTGGATGTCCCCTTCCTGGAAGTGTTCAAGGCCAGGTTGGATGAGGCTTTGGGCAACCTGGTCTAGTGGAGGGTGTCCCTGCCCATGGCAGGGGAGCTGGAACTAGATGATCTTTAAGGTCCCTTACCAAAGCCACAAAAGAAGAATAAAAGAATGCCCACTAAAGAAACACCTTATGATGGAGTTTTTGAACTAATGAAAACTACCTTAACATTCATTTAGAATGGTTCTATTACCCAGTCTTATATGTATATATAGGATAAAAGATTAAAAAAAAATTAAAAAAAAAATAAAAAATAGGCCTTTAACCAAAAGCAAAATGAAGTGAAATTAATATGTAACAAACACAAAATACTTTATTCTTATTATTGAAAATGTAGAAATTAATCTAAGTTTAAGAAAAATTCATAATTACATCAATCGATGATAATCTAGCATTTTTATGCTTTTATTTGTTTCATGTAAACAACACAAAAAGAATCAACTTTAAAAAAAAAAACAACAAACCAATAAATATCTGAGTCTTCAGTTTCAAAGCAATCAATATTTCATTCATAATAGTTATCACTTATGCCTCTAGAAAGTGTCTGGACAGCATAAATAGTAAAGTAAATACATTAAAATTTAGATTTTCTAGAGTAAATTGTATATCCCAATGACAGATAAATAAGACGGTTCCATTTTAGAACAGTGCAGTGTCTGCTTGCAGAAGGCTTTTTTATGGGTTTACAATTTAATTTGAAAATTTTGTATGATTTGACAATGATTATTTTCAAGTTTAATAGATATTATCCCCACTCTCCAAAAGGCAGAATACTTAATAGTTTTGTAAAACATGATTACTAATATGTAATAAGGCTATTTAAAAAAAAATAAAATACATGGGATTATCAGAACCTAATTTTGACTTTTTTTCCCAATAATATTGTAAATAATTTACTATTTGCTTTAATAATAGTTTATTATTACTTTTATAACTACAAACTTAGGTGAGATCAGTGATATAAAAAAAAAAAAAAATCTACCAACTTCTGTGACCTCAGGTCAAACTGTGGCTAGATGAAGAATTAAAATTATCACATCCATGAATTCTGCTTAGAGATTCTTACATCTTCTAAGGAATTGATAATAGAATAACAATAACATAATGATGCTTCTTTGAGACTAGAGTGCCCAGAATTGGTTATACTCTAATATGTCTAATATTTTTTTTTTTCTAGTGTGGATATATATTGACCTCTCAGTGACAAATAGCATCATGGGTATGGTCTAGTGATAAAACAATGGATCATATAGTTTTATCAATAATTATTAAAATACATATAGTTACAATATAATGAATGAGAGGTAAAGTGTATTATAAATCTACTTGACTATGATGAGGATTTGGCAGCTTTAATGATAATATTTGTTATAGTCCATAGATTATCCAATGGAAGATAATTATGTATTCCTGTTTCTGCCATAAGTAACAGATTAATCAACCTTTAAAAGGCCTTGGCATGTGGGAGGCAGTGCGAAACTTCTTATCTTGCATTTTGAAACACTGTAAGAGGACCATAAAGCTCAGTATTTGCAATGGGTTGGTTTTCACACTGCTTTTATATTGACTATATGCATCTTAATAACATATCATGTGGAAAAACGTCTCAACAATATTTTTTCTGGATTAAAAAATCAAAATTATAGACTGTTTCTAGTACTAAGATTAATTTCTAATACATGTGTATTCAAAATATTTTGATAAAACTGAACAAAGATGGTCAGGCATGCTTTTTTCTGTCGTCATCAACAGAGTAGATACAAGTTCTATGGTTTAATAATAAATTAATTATTTTTTTTAAGTACTTACGAATTCATGCAACATAGCATTGATACTTAGGCTGAATAAGAGACTCTACAGACTAATAAGACAGATAAGACATTTTTCAGGTTTATTCATGTCACCCTTTAACTTTTCTTTGACAATCACTATTAACAAACCCTATTATCAAAATAACCAGGAATTCTTTATGTGCTAAATCTTCCTTTTCTTGAAGTGTACAGGATAGTTTGTACTGATTTAAACAGAAGACAAAAGTTGAAAATACTTTCCATTGTTTACAGAAGGAATAGTCAGATACTTAAATATTAGTATGTGTTAAAATACCTTTACAGACTTGTCCTCAAGGAGAATTTCCAAACCTTTAGGAGGAAGGGGATGACTTAAGTATTGAACTAGTTTTTTCTTTACTTAGTAGGACTGCATAAAGAATGCTTGTCCTTATTAGTATACATACTATAGCTTTTACTATTTCTGCTAACGCTTGTACCCTACGATATTTGGAGTTTATGAACGGTAGGGAGTTAAATTTTGCTGTGAGGCTAAAAATAGTATTACTTAAATAAAATTCCTAATTAACAGTTATTTCTAGTTCAGATTTTTTTTCTTTTATTTATTTTTTTCACTTAAATGATGATAATTAGGTAAATCTTAGGTAAGCAGGAGTTTAGCAATACACATTTTTATATTACCATTAGACTAAGTGTCTGAATTTTTGTTTCTAAACAAGAATTTTAATTGCTTTAGACTTCCACATATGGAATAATTGTAATGTACTTTATGCTTTTAGTTGTATTTTTTCTCTTTCTGGTATATTCTGAGATAATTACACATAACATTCAATTTGAGGATGTATCATCCAATTAAATAGTAATATATTTTCAGCTTTTTTTTTTTTTTTTAATGTCCAAACTGCTGAAATAATGTCTATACTGCCAAAGTAATGCTTAGATCTATTTCTTGAGTTCTTGCAGATAATTTAAAATCAGTGGATGTCTGGACCCTTTCAACTTGCCTTTTATCTGTCCTTCAATGTGCATGAAGATACTGAATATAAGATTTTATCACTTTTGCTAATGTCTTGTTCAGTGATTTTGACACTTTGGTAAGTCACCTACGATTTGCAACATTTCTGACTTCAGGAAGAATCGAGTGTTTGTTCAGAGGCTGGATGGAGTAGACTGATATTACTAATGTGTTTACAGTTAACCATACCCATAAAAATTTTGCTCAGAAATAGCATGCTTTGTGGCATGTTTTTTTGTTGTTGGTCTGCTGCTCTTCATTGGAGGGTTTTTTTTCCAACATTCTAGAATTTTAATCAAACAAATAGTAGATAAATCAAACAAGACATGAGAAGAGAAATATTGTGTGTAAAGTAGCTTTTGTGTATTCCACACGAAACAGGAACCTGTAACACACAATACAACTGACAACCAAGATAAGCTGAAATCTTTTGAAGTAGTTTAATATTAATTTTGAAGCCTGATTACACTAGGGATTTCCACATTTTTTTCTTAAAATAAATTTTCATTTTATATTTGATTTGAGTTGCTTTCATTATGTTCATTGCTGGTTTTTTTTTACAAAGAAACAGTTATATCAAAGTATTTTTTGTACTCAAATAACTTTATGTTTTTATTTCTTTTTTATATTGTCTATATTTCTGTATGTTTAGTGAATTCTGATTATTTAAGATCTCCATTCAAGCTGGGAAAATAAAATCATAAAAAGTTAAGCAAACAAACAACTCTTTAGGTAGTCATGCTATTGTCTTTGCAAAAAAGCTTTCGCAAAGTTAGCAAACACTATCGTTTATTTCGAAACCATCAGCATTCAAGAGGCACTGCATTAATTTAAGTAACTTTACTTTCAAGTTCTTATCAAACAAAATACAGAGTGGGAAAAAGTATTGAAGGAAAAAATGATTTATTTTTTTTCTTTTCTCCTTGGTGTGGATTTCTTTCCTCATTTTTTTTTAGTATAGCCGTGTTCATAAGACAGAGACTAAATGACGTGATTAATAGGTGCTGTCTGACTCACGCTTCACTGGGCCCTACTGTAACAGTACTGTGGTTAGTAGAATGAAAATGTGTACTTATATTAGGAAACACAGAAAATAGATTAAAAAATAGTAAAAAATCCCAAGGTTTCAGCTTTTCACTATTTCTCTTACACAAATTGCAGATTACTTGTGATCTCAATTATGGTTAAAGGTTCAAAGGGCATTTTATTAGTAGTGCAGTAAAACTGTTGTCAGAGATGTAATATTGCCCACCAACTCCACCAGGGTGGGCTCCTCAGAAGGAAATATTTAAGAAAGAAGAGATAGTTACCTTGGGCCACTGCACAACGAGACCAAAGAATTTTGTGTTCTCATGCCTACAGAGGGTACACTGCAGCCTTTAATAATAACCAAGTTTTTCAGGGCATCTCACAATTTAACATGCTTTATATTTTAAGATCTAATTGAAGACATCAATTAAGTAGCTTTAATTAATAGTATTTCTCAAAAATACATTTGAAATTTCTGTTAAAAGAAAACTTATAGAATGAAATCTGACTGAGATTGAACAACATTAAAATAGCAGACTTTCAGGCAATGTGTGAAATCACAAAATTTTGATATACTGAGAACTTCTTAAAGTGAAAAGAAGTGCCTGTATATGGACACATGCTTTAAGTGATGTCAGAGTATTTGATTCAATATTGTAAAAACTTAGAGTAGGATTTATCTGATCATATGTAGATGTGTTGTTGCTTTAAAATTTCTAGAAAGAAATAAACACTTCAATAACCCATACTGAGTCATCTTAAAATTCTTGTCTGAATTCTTCTTCCTAGAAAAATTGTTTATTTCCACTGATTGTGGATGAAATCTTTACACACCTACACTGCCGGTCACTGAAGTTAGAAGGAAACAAAACATACAACAAAAATGTCTTCAAGTATGCACATCTATCAAATAAATGTTAATGTGTATACCTATATATATATTATACTATTACATATATATGTATATACATATATAAAAATATATGCCAATGCACATATAATGTGAAATGTATATAACATGTCATCTAGCTCTTGAAAAGAAATCTTGATTCCAAATCAATATTCTTGAAATCAGAGAAATTACTTGAAACTGCAGAACTGATTGTAAAAGGAACTTGTTCAGTTCACAAATTATCCACTCACAAAGAAAATTCTTTTGTGAGATAGATACCATTTCTGGCAGCCTCAGAAAACAATGCCTGAACAATTTATTTATCCCTAGAGATTTTCCTGGCAAACAAAGTTAGAAGCAGAGAGGCAGAAACAGTCTAAAAAAAATGTGTTTTGCTACTTACAAAAGTAGTAACATGGATTTTCTGTTAATCAGGATTTCAGTGTCCACTCAGTTTACCAACTCAACTCTCCCCCGAACTAAATTGCTTGTCAATCAGAAGAAAATTTTTTCCTTCATTTTTCTCTGAATAACAGCTTTCAAAACCATAGAGCTGGAGTGGCCACACAGTCCTGAATGGGAGAATATTACATCAAATAAAAATAGTCCTCTTGCACAGGGAAAAAATAAATTGCCTTAAGGCTGAATCTTAGATTTAGATGTATTTTATTTTTATTGGAAAGAAGCAGTGCAGTGCACTCTGATAAAATCAGATGTATTCACACTTCTACATTTTGATGTACCCTTTGATGTACTACAAAACACAATTTGTTTGTTGAGCCTTTCTGGGATATGACATAAATCATGCTGAAATTAAGTTTTGAATTGACAACAGTATATTGTTTCCTTCAGTAGCAACCAATTCTAATGACCTATACACAAAGTATGAGGGAATATGCTCGAATGCAGAAATCAATGTGCTGTTAAAGCTTCTGTTAGGTAAAGTATGGGGATTTAGAATCTCTACTGTTACCCAAGCAAGCGTAACTGGAAATAAAAAAAAGCTGAAATAATATTTAGCAAATACTGCATCTTGTTCTGTTACCCTTTCAAATTTTTCAAAGTGTAAAAGAAAAACTAAGCTGAATTATCCACTTATATCAGAACTAACAAATTCCACATACTCTTCACTCTGAAAAATATTTGCACTTTCTGCCTCTCTTGAGGAACACAAACACTGCATCACTCTCTATTGTCTTCAACAGTCCCCTGTAGCAGTTTTCATTTTTTTCATGTGTAATTTTGACAACTCTTTATTCTGTGGGATTACTTCTCTCACATCTTGTGTGTTTAAATTTTTCAAAACCTGTTCCACCTGCTTCACTTTTCCTTCCACTAGAAGAACGTGCCTGAAGAAGTTCAGGTAATAAAACACAATGTCATACAGTAAACAGGTTATGCATACATACAAACGTGCATACATATATATATATACACATAGATAAACATAGATTTATTTTAAGGATAAGGTTTCTGAATGTACTTTGATGAGAGTTTCTTCTTATTGCTTCATTTTCTAATGCCTCCTTAAAAATTGATTCATTACATCAGGAATGACAAGAACAGATAATTAAATTAGAGGAAATAATACTTTGACAAGTAAGCAATTTGGCATAATTTGCTTTTTGAATCATGGCTAAACAAGACTCCTAGCTTGCAAGAGAGGAAGAAAATTTGCATGGGCTGGTGTCAGTTTATATCCATGTGAAAGGAAGGAGATTCATCTTCCTAGAAGCATCTAGGGATGCTCCTGCAGTCGTATACAGTTCCATATAGAAATGGGTACTTCCAGACGGAGATTCAACCCATCCCAAGAAAAGTATTCATTAGTTCCAGAACTCTTAAAATTACTTGTTTTAAGACTTGGTCAGCAGCCTTCTGTTTAATGAAAACCTATGTTATTTTCCAAATACAGATAACACATGCCATTCTCTGAAGTATTTTACTGGAAAACACAGATAGCAATATTAAAAATAAAGCTTAAGCAAGATTCCATTATAACATTAATTCTGAAGATTTATTTTGTTTTCTGAGACTTCACAACTTGCTTAACTGAAGTAAATTATGTTCTAAGTACGCACTAGGAGACAATACAGATAAAACTATATTAAACTATTGTCAGTCAAATGTCTATTTAAATAGTTAAGAAAAACCTTTGTTATCAATATACAGGAAAAAGAAGTGGCATTTAAAATCTGCTATATTTAAAATTATATAGATTAACTCCATACAACAAAACAGAGGTCTTAAACACTTGGGAGGATTAAAGAAGTTTGGTAACCTTGAAGTATAAGGGATATTAATTTAAAAGCTTCTTGAAATTCTCATACAGCAGGTCATTTCACTTCTGGAAATTCCTTAGTTTTATTGAACCAATGTATACCAGTTATTATTCCTATTATGTTTTACTGAAGCATGTAAGACTGAAGCAAGTTGTGACTGTGGTTATTTTAGAAATAGCTGTAAATTACTGGGAGATTTTTTATATTTATAAATATATATATTAAAAATTCTAAAATTATAACATTGGAAATATTGGTAAAATTGATTGGAGATTAGAAATTCTATTTGCTGTTCATTTGGTTAATGAATTTCACCTATGCTAATCTGATATTAGTTGCAGCAGCTATGCAAAGCAAATGAAGAGAATGATCTGGAATTAGCTGTGAGGTACTGTTAACCTAATGTCTGATGCTATTACTTGTAGCATTGCATCCCAGTACATACTGAGTTGTCATTGCTTGCAACAAGTTCTGCTAAGCTGACAAATCAGACCCCAAAACCTGCCTGGCTTTGTCTGGACTTGCTTTGGCCTGCCTGGAGATGAATTTTGACTTGTAACAGCAATTATCTAATGACCAGCTACATATTACCTACTTTGTTTTAGCTTTTATTTTTTTTGTACCCACGTGTGGTGTAATGCTTATCATTGTATGCATTTAGTAACTAACAGATAGTTATACTACAGTTTATACCATTTAGGATGAACTATCTGAGATCCCAGGATAGAATGCAGTATGAAAGACTGCCAGTATGCTACGGCAACAAAGGCCTTGAAAGTCCAGGCACAAGATAATACTGGTGGCACTGGAGGCTCTAGACCTATACAAACCTCATCAATGATCAATTTCTGGTCATTGAAGAAATGCAGTCTTTCGATCTGGGCAAAATAAATTTTTGAGATGACAAAGAGCACAAAGGACAAGCATCCAGCATATGTAAAGAGATCATATACAGAGCATTTGGATACAGCATGGACTTGTGGACCAATGAAAAGGAAATAAGGTGCTGAGCATGTTAGCAGACACATAAAAATGACCTGAGGTAGCTCCTAGTGTGTGGAAGAAGAATCTATCAGAATCAACATTGTACTACAACTCCCAGCAAAGGACTTAGGGTGCTAATGACTCCTCATATAGACCCTTCTCAGAGAGAAGCCATCCACTGTAAGACCCAGCAGAAGGTCAGAAATCTGAGTACGAAAACAGAGACTAGGAAGTTTTCATATATATATATATTTATATATGTAACTTATAAATATATATATATTTATAAACTTATACACATTTAAAACACACACGTACGTCTATAATTGGAACTGCATATAACTTGAACTGCATTAGTGTCATTTTAACTGTACTAATAACTTGTTAATTAGACTGTTAAGATTTTGATTAGACTAAGAATAAACAGGTGGGAATTTGAGCAGCCTGTTCTGTAACTCCAGCAAAACAAATTGGTTACGTATCCACCTAACAAGAGTTCTATCTATCATTGACAAGGTGAAAAAAAAAAAAAATTTTGCTTTTGGCTACATATCTCTCACTCCCTCTCCTCAACAGAATAAGAGGAAAAAATAAGATGAAAACCTGTTACTGTGTGGGCTCTCCGTGGGCTGCAGCTTCCTTCAAGGCATGTCCATCTGGTCTGGCATGGAGTCCTCCATGGGCTGCAGTATGGATATCTGCTCCACCATGGTTCTCCATGGGCTGCAGGGGGACGGCCGGCTTCACCATGGTCTTCTCCATGGGCTGCAGGGGAATCGCTACTCCAGCACCTAGAGCATCACCTCCCCCTCTTCTTCTCTCACCTTGGTGATCACAGGGTCGTTTCTCACCATTTTTTTTCCTTGCTCCTCGTTGCTGGTACAGAATTCTACCCTTTCTTAACTTGATTTCCCCGAGGTGCCACCATCTTGGCCGAGGGGCTTAGATGAGTCCTGTGGTGGGTCTGTTGGAGCTGTCTAGAACCTGTGGTGTCCAGTATGGGGCAGCTCTGATCTCTTCTTACAGAGGCCACCCTGCAGCCCCTCCACTGCCAAATCTGGACACCTGCACACAGTACATTGACACAGGGTGCTGAGACACGTGTTGCTTAGTGACTGTACTTTTTCATGAGTTAAACATGAATAAACTTTTCAATTGCATATATCAACAATAAAGAATTATATTGTAAATGAATGGTAACATGTTAAGTCCTTCACTCAGTTACTAAATCGATACTGACTCATTTAATCATAATTTGATGATATTACTATTTGTCTCATTGGCTCTTGGCTCTGAAGAAGACAGACTGTGAGGAGACTAATCTGAAGAGCAAGACACCATTGTACTTTTAGTCTGAAACAGAAATGAAGCATTGCAAAATATATGATTTCAGCCTCAAGGTATTTTTTTGTGTGTGTGATGACTTCTTTTATTTGCAATAATTTCACTTTAAGGGCTAAGCAGTCAGGGCATATAAATCAAATGCCACTCAAAACAATGTTCATATCAGCACCCACAAAAATGTATGCCTACAGAATAAGAGACAGCAATGAAGTACATATAAATCCTTAACATACTTGAGTGAGTCCAGCTGATGTAAGAGGCTGAACAAAAGCAGGATAATCCTGAGAACAAATCCTTATGTAAACTTTGACTATTAATGTTTTCTATGGTTTTGATGGTATTAATAATAATAATAATAATAAAAATAATATAATGCTTGCTTTTCTAATGCTGAAGTTGGATGGTATTTTTATGACTAACATAAAATGCAGCAGTAATGTCAGGCCTCCATCTGCAATGAATTTTTAAGTGAAGCAAAGGATCCTCATGCCATACAGTCTGCTTTATTTCACAGGTCAAATATGGTTTTTTTTAGTTTAATTCCTCTTTAATTTCATTTTAAGAAAAGGGAGCATTTACTGCATATCCTGAGGGCAAAATATCCATTGATTCAAAAAGAAGTTTCAACATAGTGAGTTTTCATTGTTAAGATAAGTATAAGAAATCAAAGCATTTCAAAAAGAAGCATCCAAGAATTTACCCTGGAGAATCATAGAATCATAGAATGGTTTGGGTTGGAAGGGACATCAAAGATCATCTAGTTCCAACCCCCCTGCTGCAGGCAGGGACACCCTCCACTAGACCACATTGCCCAAAGCCCCATCCAACCTGGCCTTAAACACTTCCAGGGAGGGGACATCCACAGCTTCTCTGGGCAACCTGTTCCAGTACCTCACCACTCTTACAATAAAGAACTTCTTTCTAACATCTCATCTAAATCAACCCTCCTTCAGCTTAAACCCCATCTAAATCAACCCTCCTTCAGCTTAAACCCATTACCCCTTGTCCTGTCACTACACTCCCTCATAAACAGTCCCTCACCACCTTTCCTGTAGGCCCCTTCAGGTACTGGTAAGCCGCAATTAGATCTCCCCGGAGCCTTCTCTTCTCCAGGCTGAACAATCCCAACTCTCTCAGCCTGTCCTCATAGAGAGGTGCTCCAGCCCTCCAATCAGCTTCGTGGCCCTTCTCTGGACTCTCCCCAACAGCTCCATGTTTCTCCTGTACTGGGGCCCCCAGAGCTGGACGCAGTACTCCAGGTGGGGTCTCACAAGAGTGGAGTAGAGGGGCAGGATCACCTCCCTCGACCTGCTGGTCACACCTCTTTTGATGCAGCCCAGGACACGGTTGGCTTTCTGGGCTGCAAGCGCACACTGCCGGCTCATGTTGAGCTTCTTATTAATAAATACCCCCAAGTCCTTCTCCTCGGGGCTGCTTTCAATCCATTCTCTGCCCAAGCCTGTGCTTGGGATTGCGCCGACCCACGTGCAGGACCTTGCACTTGGCCTTGTTGAACTTCATGCGGTTCGCACGGGCCCACATCTCCAGCCTCTCAAGGTCCCTCTGGATGGCATCCCTTCCCTCCAGCGTGTCGACCCCACCGCACAGCTTGGTGTCATCGGCAAACTTGCTGAGGGTGCACTCCATCCCACTGTCCATGTCGCCGACAAAGATGTTGAACAGTGCCAGTCCCAGTACCGACCCCTGAGGAACACCACTTGTCACTGTTCTCCACTTGGACATTGAGCCGTTGACCACAACTCTTTGAGTGTGACCATCCAGCCAATTCCTTATCCACCGAGTGGTCCATCCATCAAATCCATGTCTCTCCAATTTAGAGACAAGGATGTCGTGCGGGACAGTGTCAAATGCCTTGCACAAGTCCAGGTAGATGACATCAGTTGCCCTTCCCTTGTCCACCAACACTGTTAATCCATCATAGCAGGTCAATCTGCCCATCAAACTGCAGAATCATAGTGAGAGCCCGTGTGAAAGAATACAGACAAAATGCACGTTCCAGAGACCTAATACGAACATAGAAGACTTTGCAGAGATTATTTTGGAAATAATGAGAAAAATCTCTAATACCATGAAAGTAAGACATCCTGACAAATTTAAATATAAACAACTAATCTAATTTTCCTCATCATGGTCCTTTTTAGGCCACAAAAATGGATATCCTGGATATAACAAGAAAAGATATCCTCTACATATTCTCTCACATGCAAATGCAGTTATCATATTCATGTCTTAAAAGCTAGAAGTATAATGTAGTATGTAATGCAAATGTTGAAAAATAATAGGTATTTTATGCCTACACTAATATCTCTGTTTAATATAATTAATATTATTGCCTTTTTTGGTGAGTGTTTTCAATTATGTTTGAATAAGAACTCACAATGAACACTGTTTCTGAGTTTTCAGCCACATACATGAAGCACTGATGTGTGTAGTATACATTTGTTTTACATCAGAGAAAACAAAATGTAAGACTATTATACGTCAATTTATTCATAGCTGGGGAAAAAATCAAATTAATATTTTAAATTTCTTTTTCAACTTCTGAAGATTTTGGAAGTTTCAACTAAAATGATGGTTCAAATGATCTGACTCCCCTAAAAAGGTAGAACTGTTAGGTATTTACTGAAGGATGAAATAAAGCATGCTAATGGAGTTCTTTTGTCTTTCCTATGATTGTTAACAACAGCTCTTCAAATAGTTTGATTTACTTGCCCATTCAGTGGTATCCAGTGATCTAGCAATCTAGTAATGTAGTGAAGAACCATTTATGAAATTTTATGGACATGTTGACACTTCATTAAATATTACTGAAACAACTAAGACAAAAGATGGTGGGGTTTTGTATTTTGCACCCCCTTGCCTTCTCTAGTTTGAGAGACTATATTAATGAAGCAAAGACTTGATTTACTACAATCAGTAAATGCTTCATTTTTTTCTCCATTTGATACTACCTTGCTTTCTTTGTTCTACCATAATGTTCAATATTAAGTGGTCTATGATATCACAGGCAAGATTTATGTTTTAAGATGGGCTTTTACACCATTTGGAATATTTTCTTAAAGGAAAAAAAGAGTACTATCTGAATATTATATTTAATTGTGTTTAAATACATAATTATTGTCCTTATAATAATTTGTTTTTCCTTGAGGGTATGAAGCTTGTTACTAATTTCATTCTGTGATTTCTAAAAAATATTATAAATATTACAAAACATTGTTTTTTCATCATTTTGTACTGTGGCTATTATTTACATTTTCATAGAGTGTTTTAGATGACATAAAATAAGTTCGTTCATTATTATGCACTAATCCTCACATATAAAAATAGGTGATATTTTGATATTCAGAACAGTGTATTAATTTACTTCTGGGTTTTTTTCCCCCTTTCCAAAAAAGGAAGAACAGTTACTAATGAATACAAATAATGTATTGATTTGAAATTATTGTAACTTTTTTTCTATAAGGGAGAGTGAATAAAATATATTATGAGATTTGTTATCAAAAAGAAGATTTAGCTTTCAGATATGAATTCATGATTTTTAATACTGGTCATCCCACATAGATTGGTTAAATTAGACTCCTACTTATGGACATACTATCTTAACCTGAAAGAACATCTCATTTGACTCAAAATGCCAACATTTCCTGTAATAATAATAACAACAACAATAATAACAACAACAATAACAATAATTCTATAAAAATTCTGAGATTTAATCAGCTTTTGGAAATATAAAACATAAAAAATGAATAGACTAAACAGCTAAAAATAAGGATCCTATTTTGTTAGTATGAGTAAAAAAAACCCAACAAAAATAATCACCCAACCCCACAAAAAAACCCAAAACCCAAACACCCAAAACTCCAAAACCAACTGGAAAAATTAATCTGGAAATAAGAAATCTGAACTTTTGATTTTTCAATTATTTAAAAAAAAATAATAATCAGAAGTTCATCTTTCTGTCTAATCTCAATACTCACTTTCTTTTTATGTTGTGTCATTGTTTCTCTGGCAACCGATTTTTTACTAATGCTGTACTGCCTTCTTTTTCATGGTTATTGGGGTTTTTGTTTGTTTGTTCCCTGCCTTTTCTGTTTAATTTTCTCTCAGTTACTGACTGATTTGCTGCAGATGCTGTTATTAATCTCAAATGGTGTATGGGGCTGTATGATTTCTGCAGGGTTCTGTTCACAAAAGGTTTTGCAAATTAAACACAGCAGTCTTTAGTTTCTGCACTGGAAAGAGGTTTTGAAAGTTTAAGTGGAGATTTGGGTTCCAAACCTTCACACTCTTTCTTAAGTACTTGTTATTTCTAAATCATAGTACTTTACATAGTGCTTTAGAACACTTGGGTTAGTCAAAACAAGTGAAAAATACTCTGTAATACTCACAATAAAAAGATATGAAATGTAAAACTCATAGAGAGGAGAAAACACAATGCAGAACCATGTAGCAGTACTCAAGAGTTAAAGAACAGAATCTCTGACACTTATATGTATGTCCTATATATTACATATTACATATTATATATTGTTTATCATTTCTACTTTCCTCTGCAGCATGTTGTAGGTAACAAGAAAAATTATATTTATCTTCCCTGATTAATAGGGAAAATCCTATACTAGGAGTTACTCCTAATCCTAGGAGCAACGTAGTACTTCAAAGAATTTGGACACATTTAAGCTTTGGGCTTTAGTAAACCTCTGACTGAACATTCTCAAACTGTTCACAAGTGGAATCACTTTCTTTGCCAGCTCTGACACTCAGGTAATCCATCTACATTCATAGTAGACCTGTCTACTTTCCAGCATGTATGTTCTTCATCAATTGGAAACAGAGCCGTGGTAGAACAGCTGCAGGAGAGCTGTGTGTTAGTAAACAGACCACTGAAAGACAGAGAAAGCCAAGGAACCAGCCTGATATCATCTTAGCTGAAAAAAGGCCCCAAATTTACAGCTTCTAAAACAACTGCTGAATGGGGACGATAAAGATCTAGAGTTTATTGATGGTGTTAAGGAACTAGAGTTCATTTATACCGTATTTATTCCAGTTTTTCAATTTACAGTGCTATCTCAGCTCTCCTATACATAATGCCTGCTACTGAGGCGGGGGAAAGACAAGAGAGAGAACTTTTCTGGTTCTTGCAGTTAGATGAACAGATGGATTTTTTTCTTTCTTTTTTTTTAATTTCAGTACTAGCTAATACAATGATTCTGAAAGTGGTTAAGCAATAGGCCAAAATGGATTTTCATCCATCAGAGACACTATTCAATGGGTACAGCTTGGCTCATTTGCAGCTGCAGCACTCCTATAGTCAGAACGGCATCAGAGATGTTGGTCTCCTTCTCTTTACCCTTTTATTTGCTTCCTTCTGACAGCAACAACTTCTTAAATTATTTCCCAATAACATCTATTTATTTTATTCTACATTTAATAGCTGATTTTTTTTCTTTCCTCATGTGTTGGTAAAAAAAAACAAAACACCCCCCTCCCCCCAAAAAAAACATTTCATATAAAACTTTGAGGGAAAACAATGTATAATGTAAAATTCAGCCTTTTAGTTATTTTTTATTTATACAATAAAAAGATTATAAGTAAAAGAAAAAATAATGTAGTATATTCCCTTGTGTATTTGATGGAATTTACATAAATTTATATCTGAAAGAATTCCATGAGATTAATTCTAGATGCTGAAACTAATGGCTAACTACTCATAGTAATGAGGAAAGCCTGACCATCATCCCTATTGAGATAAAATAACACCTATTACTAAAAGAAACAATATTTATTTCTCCAGGAAAAGAAAATAAATATAATCAAAAGCCTTTTTTTTTCTTTCATTTGTCATGTCAATTTTTTGAGTGTATTAAGATTTGCAATATTGTTTCCAAAATCTTACAATTAACCTGGAAGTTTTAAGTTTAATGTGTGTGTTTCTATCATGATTGGACTTGCGACAGTGTTGCTCTAGATTCTCATTTGAGATGATGAAAAGAGTAAATAAAACAATGCTCTCATCAAAATTAGGATTCTATTCAAAATTAGGATCCTAACAAGCAATTAAGTTTTTAGTATGATTCTAGCTTAGGCAGCTCACAGAAGTAGTCACCAAAAAAAAAAAAAAAAAGTACTTATCACCTAAGTTGAAGAGTAATGAGGCAGTAGATGTTTTTCTCTTAAAGTATCTGGCACAGAAACAGAAGGGGTAAACCCCTATTGATACTATGCTCCACTTAGTGCTGTTGACTGTTAGTTAACTCTCTTGTTATTTGTGTTATATCAACCATTATAAAGCCAGATTTTTTAAAAAATGTTTTTGGAGAGAAAGTTATAAAATCTCCAATTAAATGATACTATTTCAGATAGTTCTGGCTAATGACAAGTACACAAGCCATTTACGACTTCTGTTAAAATATTTTAAGACATTTCAGTTTAAAAAGCCAAGAAAACAAACAAACAAAAAGCTGTTAACATCTCCCATTTCAGTTTGTCCTCTTCAGATGAATGAAGGATTAAAACAAAATTAACTTATTAATTAATTAAGGAAACCTGAAGCCCTTCCTTTTCTATGTCATGCTTTATAATATTGTGCTTTCTATTTATGAACTTTTACCCTTCTGAGAAGCAAACTGCCTGTATCGCTTTTTTTTATGTTATCTCTACTTAGGAACATTAAAGAAATGGCATACAGTACAAAAAGTTTGAAATCGAGAAATTGTGAGACTGCAAGCAAGTGGACTTCTTTTATTCAATATTTCTAGTACATGAAAAGGAAATATAGAGGTTGGCTCAATATGGATTTGAGGTTAGTTTTCAAATCAACTCTAATCAAGTAGACAACACTTTTTTTTTTTTTTTTTTTTTTTTTTTTAAGTGGGGAAAGAAAACCATGGTTTAAACTGCCTTCCCTACACACACACACAATTTCAATAGGCAAACTATTAATTTGTTGTTTGTTCTATATTGTTTTGGGTTTTTTTCAGTTTCCTTGAAATTAACATACTTGTTTAAATTTTGGGTTGCCTTAGTATACTGATAAATTTGGTTATTAACTTGGAATTCATCCATGCTAATGCTAGTTCTAATTAATTTCATCTCCAAAAGTATGGATAAAATTCCACTTCAGACTACAGACATTTAAATTCAAGTCTACAAACAGGTGACCAAATGTGAAGTACCAGCATATGAGTTGGTATGGTCTCATTATAGAGCAAATGGATCTAGTCAGTATAGCGGAATTCAGTCAGCTCTTCAGCTCATGCTAAAGTAGACACATAAAGCAGACACGCAGAGTAGGAAAAATTTGCCTAATTTTAGTAATTTAGTGTCGTTAGAGATGCCCAAAGATATCTATCATGTACTGCACAGGTACATCATCTGTACAGGTTTGGCAGATATGAAACAGGACTTGTGGCAGACCCTAGCTGGAGGCCCAACAAGAAAATTGCTGAATTACCTCTGTAATAACTGGAAAGATATGAGTGCTTTGAACAACAAATTCACTCCATATGAAGGTGAAAGTCTAGGAGAGCTACCATGAATCATCCTCTGAAATGCCACATTTGACAAAGGAGAACTTTGTGACAACTGAGTGATCCTATTCAGTGCAGTACGCAGTGATGTTAACTTACTAGTCGCATCTTTGCCCAGGTACATCTAGGTATCAGTTATAAATAAATAAATACATAATGCAACAAACAAACAAAGAAATAAGTTGAAGAAAAAAATAAGATTTGAAAGGGAACTATGAGGTATCCTTACAGATGTTTACAGGAAGCCTTTTCCTAATGAAGGGGTAACAATATATCTTTGGTGTATATATAAGAAAGAAATTTTTTTGTGGGTGAAATTACCTAAAGTAACATGTAAATCTAAAAAGTAGATGAGTAGACACATAGCCCTTAGAGAACATTGTAACAAAGGCCAAAAAGCTTGTATTCAGAATGTACAGCTGGTTGCATGGCTGAGTAAGGACCTCCTGATGAAACTGAAGTGTAAGAAGGAGGTGCACACGCAGTGGAACTAGGGACGTGTATCCTGGGAAGAATATAGTGTTGCTGCCTGGATGTGTAGGGATGGGGTCAGGAAGTTAAGGCACAGCTGGAGTGGAATTTGGCAAGGGATGTGAAGAATACTAAGAAGATCTTCCATAGGTATGTAGAAGGCTAGAAAAGGAAGGTTAAGGAAATTGTAAGTAAATAAGACAGGAGAGCTGGTGACAACTTAGAGAAAGCTGACGTACTCAAATTTTTTTTTTTTTTTTCCTGAGTTTTCAATGGTAATCTCTCTTCTCATATGTCTCAAGCCCCCGAAACTCAAGACAGGGATTGGGGGAATGAAGTCCCACCTATCATAGGAGAAGAGCAGGTTTGAGACAACCTGAGGAATCCGAATCTACGTAAGTCCATGGGACCTGTTGGGATGCATCCCAGAGTGCTGAGGGAATTGTCTAAGGTAGTTGCCAAGCCACTTCCCATCATATTGCAAAAGTTATGGCAGTTAGGCAAAGTCCCCAGTGACTGGAAAAAGGGAATATCGCTCCCATTTGTGAAAAAAGGGAAAAAGGAAGGCCCTGGGAAATACCGACCAGTCAGACTCACCTCAGTGCCCAGTAAGGTCTTGGAAGAGATTGTCCTGGAAGACATCTAGTTTTGGGTTTGCATGGCAAGGTTTTGATAGTGGGGGGCTACAGGACTGGCTTCTGCAAGAAGTTGCTAGAAGCTTCCCTTAGGTCCAACAGAGTCAATGCCAGCCGGCTCCAAGATGGACCCGCCATTGGCCAGGGTTGAGCCACTCAACGATGGTGGTAGCGGCTCTGGGATAACATAGTTAAGAAGGGAAAAAAACAAAACTAAAAACCAACCAAACAAAAAACCCCAAACAACCAAAAAATAACAGCGGCTTTTTCAGCCAGAGAGAAGAGTGAGAATATGTGAAACAACTCTGCAGATACCAAGGTCAGTGAAGAAGGAGGGGGAGGAGGTGCTCCAGGCACCGGAGCAGAGATCCCCCTGAAGACTGTGGTGAAGACCATGGTGAGGCAGGCTGTCCCGCTGCAGCCCATGGAGGAAGGATGAGGGAGTGTAGAGATTCCATCTGCAGCCCGTGGAGGACCCCACATCAGAGCAGGTGGAGGCACCTGAAGGAGACTGTCATCCCATGCGAAGCTCATCCTGGAGCAGGCTCCTGGCAGGACCTGTGGACCCATGGAGACAGGAGCCTATGTTGGAGCAGGTTTGCTAGCAGAACTTGTGACCCCTTGGGAGACCCACACTGGAGCAGTTCATGAAGGACTGTACCCCGTGGGAAGGACTCACACTGGAGAAGTTCATGAAGAACTGTCTCCCATGAGAGGGACACCACGCTGGAGCAGGGGAAGAGTGTGAGGAGTCCTCCCCCTGAGGAGGAAGGAGTGGCAGAGACAACGTCTGATGAACTGACTGCAACCCCCATTCCCCATCTTCTTGTACCGCTGAGGGGAATAGGTAGAGAAATCTGGAGTAAAGTTAAGCCTGGGAAGATGGGAGAGATGGGAGGAGGTGTTTCAAGTTTTGGTTTTATTTCTCATTACTCTACTCTGTTTTGCTTGTTTATAAATTAGATTTTTTTTTTTTTTTTAAGTTGAGTCTGTTTTGCCCATGATGGTAATTGGTGAGTGATGTCTCCCTGTCCTTATCTTGACCCAGGAGCCTTTAATTATATTTTTTCTACCCTGTCCAGTTGAGGAGAGGGAGTGATAGGATAGCTTTGGTGAGCACCTGGCCTCTAGCCAGAGTCAACCCACCATACATGTAGAAACATGTGGAAGGCAGGGAATTAGACACATGGCTTCACCAAGAGAAGTTGTACCTGACTAATCTAGTGGCCTTCTACAATGCAGTGACTGCATGAGTGGACAAGGGAAGACATATTAATGTCATCTACCTAGACTTCTGTAAGGCCTTTGATACAGTCCCCACAACATTCTTAACTCTAAATTAGACATATATGGGTTTGATTGATGAACTGTTAGATGGATAAGGAATTGGCTGAATGGCCACATCCAAACAGTTACAGTCAATAGCTCAATGTCCAAGTTGAAACCAGTAGTGAGTGGTGTTCCTCAAGGGTCCATACTGGGACCGATACTATTTAGTATCTTAATCAATGACACAGACAGTGGGATTGAGTGCACCCTCAGAAAGTTTGCAGGTGACACCAACTTGAGTGATGCAGTTGATGCACTTGTGGGAAGTCAGGTGAATGGTCCTGCACCTGGGTTAAGTCAATCACCAGTATCAGTACAGACTGGATGATGAATGGATTGAGAGCAGCCCTGTAGAGAAGGAGTTGGGAATCTTGGTGGATGAAAAACTGGAGCCATCAATTTGTACTTGCAGTCCAGAAAGCTAATCATATCCTGGGCTGCATCAAAAGAAGCACGGCCAGCAGGTTGAGGGAAGTGATTCTGCCCCTCTGCTCTGATGAGACTCCATCTGGATTACTGCATCCAGCCCTGGAGTCCTCAGCACAAGAAATACATGGACCTGTTGGAGCAAGTCCAGAGGAGGGCTAAAAAAATGAGGAAAGGCTGAGAGAGTCGGGTTGTTCAGCCTGGGGAAGAGAAGGCTCCAGGGAGACCTTACTGTGGCATTTCAATACTTAAAGGGGGATTATAAGATGGAGAGACAATTTTTACCAGAGCCTGTAGTGATATGACAAAGGATAATAGTTCTAAACTGAGAGATGACATAAGGAAGAAGTTCTCTACTGTGAGGTTGGTGAGATACTGGAAAAGGTTGGCCAAAAATGTTGTGGATGCCTGACTATTGAAGTGTAGAAAGGGACTTTGAACAACCTGATCTAATGAAGGATGCCCCTGCCCACAGCAGAGGGGTTGGAACAAGGTGATCTTTAAAGGTTCCTTCCAACCCAATCCATTTTATGATTCTATGATTCTCAGATGTTTGATAAAATAAACAGGAATTTAGGAAGAAAGATGAACATGGGCACAATAATGAAATCCAGGTCAGAATACAGTTTCAGACATATCACTGTCTCCTGTAATGAAGACAGCAGGCAGGTCAAGGGGGATAGCAATTGAATGCTTATAGATGTTAAAGCATCTAGAAAGAGGTCATCAGAAACTCTAGTAATAGAATTTTCAGGTATTTCTTTCTTAATCTATAACAAAATGCATTACTTATTAATATAATTCAAATAATTACAAGTATGTACAACTTTACGTGGTGTTATTAATCCTTGAAGAATCTGGTCCAGTAGAGTATTTTATGGAGGGTGGTAATGTGGAGCTGTCCTAAGTCCCTCAATTGTTATATCTCTCAAGATAATTTGAGAAATGAAAAGGCATAGTGAAGCAAACGAAAATCAGTGCAAGAAAAAACTAAATGAAGGAGAGCACTATCTTCCTGCACTTATGTCTCTATTTAAAGTGTGACTAAACAATTTGTGAATAGAGAATTGTTATTAAATTACCATTTTAAAACACATATGTTAATATCTAAGATCACAAATAGTCATCACTAAACATTGTTTTACATAAGCTTGTTTCAAAATAACCTCTAAACACTATCAATATTTTATATCCACGTTTATTACAAAAGTTGCATGAGTTTATTGAAAAACAGCTTTCATACTTAAAAATGCAATCAAAATATTACACAGTATAATATACTGTGTACAAAATGACAAATGTATCAGTTTATCTCTATAGAAATACATCCAAAAATATTCTGTACTACAAAGCAAAATCCATGCTGCTTTCACATGTATAAAAAGATGAAGAATATTCAGTGTTGGTTTTCCTTCTTGTTTAAATGGTTGGGGTTTTAAAATTGTACTGTTCTGAACATTTTTTCCTGTCCTTTCAATGCAGATGGTAAATCAGACATCCAGCTTCACATATGCACACTTTAAAATATCACAACAGATTTTGTTCCAACCATACAACCATAGAAATCATCAAATAATATCAATTATGATCTGTAATTAGGTGATTAATTATATTTTGTTAGGATTGACTAGTAGTGTAGAAACATTATTTGTTGACTTTATGAGGACTGAATGCATCCCAATGGCATGCAGATATGTATGTACTTACTGAAAACTCATTAATACATGTTCGTAGGAGGAAGATCTAAACAATGTGCTTACTTTTACCTGTCTTTATATAACATGCAAAATTTCTCATACACCTCTAAGAAAAGAAAAACAAAACAAAACAAAACAAAAATCTCTTCACTGTTAAGAATCTTGTATAATTAGTTTTATTAGTAAAAGTGAGGTAGGAAAAATTAACAGGTATGTTGATCACAAGCCTATTTTGTGTATGTTGTAGTTGACTAAGCAGCACCCTTGTTGCTTCTTCACCTCCTACTCGACACTAGGTATATAAAAATAGTGAAAGGTCTTCAGAGTTTTCTTTTTAATATCAGATTTTTTAAATACCACATTGAATTATGCCTGATATGTTCAGAATGAATATTCTACTAACAAAGTGAACCTGAAACTTTCATTTGTAAAATAGTTACTTAAGCCATTGCTACCCTTTATCTAACCTTAAAAAATATTACTATCTATATAGATACAAGTTTAAACTTATCTGTAGTGGAGAAACTCATTATACCTTAATTAATCTTCCCTTTCTAGAATCTTTGTTTGTTTGTTTGTTTGTTTTCTTTTCAGTTGTGATTTTGTCCATTTTAATATCTATGGTATGTGTGGAATGATTAAATTTTAATTAAATATATTTTAGTCCAGTTAGTTTCAGGATTACTTATAATACTAAGCATATTAATCAATTTGAACAGGACATAGGAAGAAGCTAATTGTCATTACCATTGATTTTGCCAGGAGAAAATGTGTCTGAAAGTCATGTATGGCATGCATTTCAACCAACAATATATTATAAGATTTTGCTGAGTCAGGTCATCTAGGTGGTAGCTCAAATACATTGAAAACAAAGACCAAAAGACTGTCCATCATTAAACACTCCTCTCTGAAACAAATAAATAAATTTAAAACTAAAAATCTGAGAACTCCAGCAACCCACATTTTAAGACCTATATCTATTGTATTAAGGAGTACAATCATGATTCAGCTAACATAACTCATACCAACGTAACAGCACTGTGTGAGCCACTTGATGAACAGGAAGGAAAGATTGTGCTATTTACAAGTCAACATACTGGTTTATCTAAAATATAGTGAATTAGAAATCTTCACAGACAATGAAGAAACTTTCATTCAGACTTTTTGGGGTTTTTAGAATCAGAGATAGCTGGAAATCATCTGGTCGATCCATTCACACAAACCAGAGCAAACATAAAAGTTATATCAGGTTGTTCAGCACTTTGTCCACTCAAGTTCAGATATCTTCAAGGATACATGTTCCACAACTTCTCTTGGTTGCTGGTTCCAGTATATGTTCACCTTTCTTTTGAGTATCTTTTCACTTACATCTGTTCAAAATTTTCCTCATCGCACCTTGTATCTGTTGCCTCTCATCTTTTCACAGTGCATCTCAGAGAAAATTTTGGCTCCATCTTCTCTATAGATATCCATCAGGTAGCTGAAGACTACAATTAGGGTCCCCCTCATATTTTCTTAAGGCTGAATAAATCCATCTATCTGAACCTCTCCTTGAATGTCAAGTGCTCCAGCCTTCACAGGGTGTTAGTGTCCCTCCACTGAATTTATTACAGTTTGACAATGTTTTTATTGCACTAAAAAGCACCAAATAGGACGCAGTACTCCATATGCAGTCTCAGAAGTACTGAGTATGAGAGGGAAAAAATACATCCCTCTTCGTGTTGAATATTTTTTTCTAATACAGCTAAGACCACTACGATATCATGCAATTGGCCTTTATCATCTCAGGAGCATACTGCTGACTCAGTTTCAGCTTGCCGTCTGCCAGGACTTTCAGATCCTTTTCTGCAAAGCTGCTTTCCATATATTTGGCATCCAACCTGTATTGCGTATGGGGTTACTCCATCTTTGGTACAGGGCTTTCCATTTGCTTTTCTTGAAATGCATGAGGTTTCTGCCAGCCCATTTTTTCAGCTTTTCCATGTCCCTCCGAATGGCAGATCTGCCCTCCAGTGTATGAAACGTTCCCTCTAACTTAGTACTTTCACATTAACTTAGTGTTTGACTTTCTGAGATTGTGGCACTAGGTACCACGACCTGCAAGACATGAGAGCAAATATCAGTAAAAATAGAAGCAAAGAAAGCCTGAAGTACATCAGTCATTACTGTCTTCTCCTCTTTCCCTTTTTGCCTCTTTTTTTGTGTTTTTGTGGGGTTTTTTTTGTTTGGTTGGTTTTTTGTGCTGCCTTTTCACTTGTAGCACTGCACCTGATATTCTCACCCTTAACAATGGACATGAAAACTAGAAGTCTGCAACAGGTACAGACAGGTCTCTAAAAGTCCTTGAGAGCAAATGTCCCAGGCAATATGTATTATTAACTAGTATTAACTGATAACAACTGAGATTTCCAGATAGATCAAGAATTTCTAAAAGAGAAGGCGAAATTATATGTATGTTTCATAAAAAATGTCACACCCAACTTACAAAATAAAATTGGATATAATGTAATATTATGCAACAAGGAAGAACAAGTGCAAGGACAGCAGAGACATTTTTGTGTCCAAAGCAGGTTTGTCCTATGTTATAACACAAAGGATTGTTCAATAGAAAACTTCCTAAGTTCCTTCTGGTAGACATATTTTATTACCATTGAGGGTATTTACTAATTTTTTCTTGGGCCCTTCACTTCCTTTTTTTCCCCTTTCCTATATTATTTTATATGTTTTTGAATGAGTTTGCCATATGAACAGTTATTATTACTGTTCCAAATGAATACTTATAAGTAAAAGTTGTTTGCCCTTTCTTTTGTTGCTCAACAAGCATATCAGAATGTTAAACTCAGTGGGTTATATCATAAGAGAAATAAACCAAAAAAAACCCAAACAAAACCAACACAAGACTAAAGGCTTCAAACCTTTACCAGTTAAAGAATTTGACATCTTTTTTATTTAATTAAGAATATTAGCATCAATTTATTAATGTTACTTTTAATTTCAGAACTTTTACTAGTACTATTCTTCTGCTGCTTTGTTTGTACATCATTAGGTTATTATTAATAAAACTGGAGTATCCAATGTTACACCTGAAAAAATACATATATCAGCTGGGGAATTAGAGATCTTTGTGATGGGAGTGTTTAGAAAACTAAAGAATAAGGCTGGCTTTGAACCTTAAAAGAAAATCTTAAACTTCAAACTGTACACAGCAATTATATCCTACATTATCTCTGAATATTTAATGTCATATAGTTGATGTTTATACTTAGTACTGATGATTATAGTCTTTGGTGTTTCTTAGGCATGGAGGTCAAGATCATCAGGCTTGAGTGCTTTAATTTTCCAATAAAGGTATATTGGGGGAAAAAAACCCAAACAAATAAAACAAAATAAAACAAAACAAAAACCCAACAAAAACCAACACCAAAACCCCAAATCCAAACCAAAACAAAAAACAATAGAAGCTCTAATAGGATCTTGGTCCAAAGCCTAGAAATTTTTTACCTACTGTAGCTTTACAGTCAATTATTTCAGGAGTAAAGATCTATCTTACTTTTTCTCTTCTTACTCATATTAATCTTGTTTCAGTTTTCACCAAAATGCTTCAAAGGAAATCTATTCAAGCAGCTTGACATTTTGCAGGGGACTTTTGGTTTGTTTTGTAAAGGTATTGATATTTACATGCTGTCTTAAAAATGTTATGCTTTGATGTCAAAGTAAGATTTAACGTTCCTATTCTGAAGAGAATGCAGCTCAAAAACATTAATCATACTTTTCATAAGAAGATTCTATTTCCCAAAGTAACAATGTTAATAATTGTATAACTTACTGCTATTAGTAAAGATTAGTTAAATACTAAATGTTTATTTAAAATTAAATAAAGGTTCACTCCAAATCCAGTATATATTCTACATCATTGTACTTAATGGAAAATTTGCTATTGACTTCACTAAGCTTTTTCTCAAGCTTCATTAAACACAATAGGTAATACTGTAGCAGTTACTAACATTGCTTTAAATTAGTAAAAATGAATAACCACTCTTTGTTAAGCATGAACAGTTGCTTTGCATAGAACACAAATTACAGTAAAATAATAACAAAAATTATACTTAAAAATGGAGTGGTAAAGCCCTGAGAAGAAAAAGAAAGCAGAAAACATGTTACCACCTTGGTCCCACCTGAGATGTTTTCACACTGATACTAGATGGTGTGCAGGCAAAAGAAATAAATAGAGTTCCTGGGATAATCCAGACTGCTGAAATAGCTAGGTGAAGATTATGACTCACACTATAGAGAACTATTCACCCAAGCAGTGAACAGGCAGGGTGAAGAGAAACTATACTGATTTCTGTAATGGAAAATGTGGTAATGTGCTTATCCAAATGTCTTTAGAAGAAGAAAACCACCAGTTACTATGATGAAAACAGGAAAACAACTGGATACAATTTTGACAAGAGGAGAAAAAATGTCATCTGTAAAGGGAGAATCATTTTGAGAAAATTCATTTATGGGTTTCAGCACAAAAGACTTAGTAAAAGTCAAAGCACCATTTACAATTTGTAACTGCTGGAATTTGGTAAAAACCAGAAAGCTTATGCAGGTGAGTATAACAGCTAAAACCTAAAAAATAAAATGCTACATTCAAATTAAAAAGACATTCCTGCTTAAATCAACAGTAATGTGTTTTACTGGTTTGCTTCTATACCAGACAGCTATTAGCCTTCAGTTTGAGTTTTTTGCTGTTTAACAGTACAGACATTGTTAGAAATTTGTATGTTTAAAGCCATTTGTAGAGGATATCTAAATGTATAGAGAAAAGTGAAAGAACAAAAAATCTTAATCTTATGCTTCATAAATTAACGTTGCACTATTGAAGATTTCCTAGCAACAGACTGAAGTCAATCAATCAGATATATTCCCAAAAAAAAACTAAGGACACATTCTAACAATCTTAATCAGCATACCTAAAACGCTTTTACTATCATGAGTTTTCAGCAAGATCCACTTTCTTCTACAGTTTTGCACATAGGTAAAAAAATTTTACTCAATTAATTCATCTACAGCACATGGGGCAAATGTTTAGCTCTTACAAATTATTAGCCTTCATTACTACATATACAAAACTGACAAAGTCTAACCGTAATAGCCTAAATTAGCAGTGAGTATACAGTACCACGCCTCAGTCAACACTGAGGGCTACTGTCTGTGACAGTCCTCAGTTGCAGAGGTCATGATGATCAAGTTTGAGAGTTCTTTGATGAGAGACATCAGTACAGAGGTAAGTACATCTTGTTTCCTCTCCATCTTTGCTCAGCCATCTTTGGGTTTGTTTCTAGCCTCTTTCCCAGACATGGTATCTCATGTGCTTCCAGTGATGTTTGTCTTGTTTTTGGGTTTGCCAGGTACGCTGCTTCTGTGTTCAGCAGAAATTCTGTCTATTCCAAGTCCCAATCCCAAAGCAAGCCTTGTGATTTTCTTGATCTTTGCTCTTCCTCTTGCAATTTCTTCTACTTCAGCCCTTGTTTATGTTTTGTCACACTTCCTAAGTGCAACTACACGTTGGTTTGGTTTTGGTTTTGGTTTTAGTTTCTCTTGGTCACATTGCTTACAAAATGCTTATGCATTGTGTCTGGCTATATCATCACAGTATTACAAAATATTTAAATATTGTTGTTCCTTACACCATTTTAGCAAACTTACATTTGATGTCAAAGTAAACTAATTTCAAAATATGTTGATTTATGGACTTTTAATTTATAGGCATGTTTTGGTTACATATTCAACACTTCTAATTTAGAACTCATTAGAATTAGGCTGTCTTAATGAGTTTTAGTCTTATAAGCATGTAGTTCTTTCTTAAAACTTCCTAGTTCTATCCTAGAAATTCTTTAATTTGGTAGTTTTATAAGCTTTTCTGGAGCAGCTGTTGACTGGCCATGCATGTCTGTATAACACAAACATATTGCCCTTATACTGTTAATTAAAAGTTCACATATTCAAAAGTGACATTAGAGGTGACTGCAATTCGTCAGACTATTTCCTATCCTTTGTGCTTGTATGTCTTCTAACAGTGCATGTACACGTTATACAGATTTTCAAGGCCACACATCTCATAGCAGCCAAATTTGCATTTCTGAAAGCTTGCAACCCAACACTACTTTCTACTGTTCCTTGTTCATCCCTGGCAGGAAGACCAAGCATAATATAAGGATTCCCTCTTCTCTGTCTTCTGCCACACAGCTGAATCCCAGAGACTTTCTAATCTGCCCTCCACTATTCCTGTTATGGCCTCATAGTATTCATAGGCATGTCTATATTTGCAATTTGGGATACCTCTGTAAGGTTCTCCAGTCCTGGTGTGTATTATTCAAATTCCACTCAATCACTGACATGTAGAACAACCTCTTTTACATCTGTCATGATTTCTGTCATGACAACATATCACAGTATATCTGCCCTGGGCTTATGCACTTCCATAACTATCCACTAATCAGGTTAAAGGTATATATACATATACTTAAATATTCATAAAATATGAAGGATGAAGCTGTTTTCTTCTTCCCTATATCACAGCAAATATAGTGCAAAAACAACCTTTAAAGCATACCAAACATGGATAGAAGAAACAAGAGTAACAGGCTTGAAGCACCATACAACTTGTTTAGGTTGGGATTAATAAGAGTAGGCAATGATGAGGGCCCTTTGAATCATCTGGAAGGAACCTAATTAATGCTTGACTTTAATTAAACAATCCCTACCTAACAAGAGTGTACTCTATATGCCTAAATCCCATGCTTCCGTATTTTGCTAAACTGCACAGTGCCAGAGTACATGTGTTTGGCAGAGTAGACAAGGATATTTTAACTAAACAGATTTACATCAGAAAATGCCAATTTATCTGAATCATTCTTCTCCCTACCAAGAGAAAAACAGTTCTGATGAAACAGTAATTGGAAAAAAAAAAATACACTGAAACAGACCAAAGCAGCCTAGCAGATATGACTGCAGGTCATAAATTTAGCACAAGTGGAAATATTTTGGGGTGCATTCCTTCCCCCCCAGCTCCCCCCAAATTCCTTCTGGGGTCCCAACAGAGGAGAGCAGCAGGTGCCCCCCAAAAATCCCATGACACAAAGGGCTGTTGCATGTTTTCAACCTCACAATCTGTATGGCTGTTGCCACCAGTGTCAGTCATGTCAGCCAGTGGGGACGGGGAGCCAAGGCTGCTCTGGACCCTGAAGGAGACCTGCCCTGCCCATACAGGGGCTGCACCACCATCGCCACCACTGTGGTCAGAGCAGGAGGGAGTGGGGAGTGGCGGTGGTTTTAAGAATTGTCTTTAAGATGAAGGGTATTTCCTGATACACATTATTCTTAAAACAGAGTGCATCTGCAGTAAATGTCTGTGTATGTAAAATAGTTGTATGACTTTAAACGGTTAGTTTTTTGCAATGAAAACACTAAAACCTTTAACAAATGTTCTGTCTCCGAAATTCATATTCTTTGGAGCTCTTCATGAATCAATTTATTGGTGAAGAAAATGAACATTTTACTTTCCAAAGTCTTAGAAGATGAATTAGTGATCTCATTACTGAAGTAGTACAGCTTGGGGAAACACAAAGAACAAATATTAGTACCCTCCAGTGATAAATCTTGCTTGTCCTGGAGATCCTTTTGATGATTTTGTAATTTGGATGCCTAGAAGGTTAAAATGCTTTCTACATTTTTTTTTTTGTTGTTGTATATATTTGTGTTGTTTTGTTTTTCTAAAATTTCAGCTTTAGACTTGGATAAAGTTTCCTTATTTTCAAGCAGATATGATCAATGATAAGCAAACTCATTCAGTCCCTGAAGTTTCCAATTTGGGTCTGTTTACGGATGCAGGAAAAAAACTTTCCATCAATGTTTATGCTAGAAGACAGCTCTTGTAGAACAGACATTCAGAAGATTCCCCCCTCCCTCCCCCTGTGTTAAGCTCAGAGTATTATTTTACTGCTAAATTAAAATACTGTGTCAGTATCTTTGTTAAAAGCTTGGTATCAATTTTATAAAAATGCTGAAGAAATATGCTTAGTTACTATGGCAGTTGGTAGTTTATAAATAGAGATTGTAGGTTTTTAAAGACTTAAGTGATAAGACTGTAATGAAAGCTGTTCATCTCTGCCAGAATTAACAGAGAATTGAATGACAGAATCCCAGAATGGGTAAGGTTGGAAGGGACCTCCAGGGATGGAGACTCCACAACCTCTCTGGGCAACCTGTGCCACTGCTCAGTTACCCTCACAGTAAAAACGTCTCAGCCAGACAAGCTTGTCCCTGTTTACATGCAACTGGCCCCTTTTCTGCCTACCCACCCTCTTTTTTTTTTCTCCCTGCTTCCCCTGCATGTCATCTCCTGGGTTTGTACAGCTTTATCAGTTCCCAAATCCCTCCCAGTTTGGGATACGTTAGTATCCCTACAGTCTTAACAGTTGCAAAGTACAGGTTGATCTTCCTGGAAGTGGTGCCTGTAGTTTCTTGATAGCCCATCAATTTGTGTCAGTGGTGAGGTTTGTTTCTTCTCATTGTCACCATATTTTTTTCAGGTGTGCATGTCTGTATATTTTGTTTCTGGTTTACCCTTTTTTTCCTTAGTTTCCTAAATGACAAGGTCCCAAATCACATATAACCTTGCTGGAACAAAATTCTCACACTCCTGCATGCTCTCATCAATTAGCGTGACTGACCAGGTTTGGTTTTCCTCACTGCCTACCTTACCATTCGTCAGTCAGATTTCTGTCCCTGTATGTTCTTGTTTATGGCTTCTTCCTTTTTTTATCATCCCGTTTTGGACTGAAAAATGTCCTTGACCAAATACGCTTAAAGGAGCAGACGCTCTCTTTCCACATACCTTCACATAATCCTTATGAAAGCTTATTCATGGGGGAAAATATTTGTGGAAAGATAATGAGTAAGATCAACTAAGAACATAAGGCAGTACATATTCTCAAAGGGCTTATTTACTCTCCAAAACCACAGACTTTCAAAGCCACATACAGGTATGAAGGGAACAGGAAAATCCCCTTAAAATGACACTATGATGAAACATAACCATCTAGCACAACCTTGTTAGGGAAATAACTTTGTCCTTATTTGTTGCATTGATGAAAACCTTTATGCAGATTTACCTGGTAATGTGTCCTCTGACTATATTAATTCTAGAAATAAGGTGCTTTAAAACAATTAACTACAACATTTATTAAAGTTAAGGTTTCATTAAGAAAAAGTTAGAAAAAGAAATTTTGATTTGAATTTGACTAGTTACTGAGACTGACAGCAAAAGGCTGATCCTAATGTAAGATATTTGCACAAGCTAGTAAAAAATTAATATCAGCTTAATTCTGTTATTACAAATCAAATAAAATTTCACCTAGATAAAACACAGAAAAAATATTATACTATGATGAAAAGACTTGGCAGAGGTAAATTAAAACTATAATGAGTCTGGATTATTCAGAGTATTTAACTTAAAATTAATCATCTCCAGGTATTCTCACCAAAATGGTGGTGTCGCAATGCTTACCAAGAAGGTGTCCCTGTCTTGGGTGGAGGAGAAGGAGCACAGCCTGTTGACTGCCTCTTTGGGGTCTTCAGTCTCTTCTCTCCCCCCATAGGGGTAACTTCCTCAATACTCTTTACACCCCAACCTTAGCTGTCCCCTCCCAGGGGTGACATTTAACATGATTTGGGTGGAGAGTCGAGTACTGTATATGTTTAGCATGTACTTCTTTTAGCTCATTGGCATATTTAGGGTATCAACTTGAATATTCATTTTGCAGATAATGAAGCAAAAGGTCTCACTCTGGGCACCGAGGCCTTCAAAATTCTGTGTAGTAACCGTTTATCTGTTTATTCCACATTCTTTAGCCAAAACAGGGCTGTCCTGCTGCCGTATGACTCCCTCCTTCGGCTGCTTCTTATACCAACCTTACGGATCTCCATCCACAATGTTTGTATAAGAGATAAGTGGACACCAGTGGGTTTAACCTCTTATGTGCAATTGTCACAGCTTAGTAAAACAGAACGGTCAGTGTTTCACAACTGTTTATCTTCCCTTTTTCCTTCTTTCCAGAGATGTGTAAGATATTCTTGAACTATCTGATCACTGCTGGATATTTTGTCAGAAATGAAACAGAATAGAAAAGCAAGTTGATAGCTGCTCTCTTGTTTGTTACACGCAACCATTATGATCATTCATGAGCTGAGACTGAAATACACACTGCTGTACTTCCTGGGTTGAGGTAATACTTTCATCTTTGTGAAAGTGAACAGCTTCATTATGAATGCATAATTACTGGAGTGGTCAAATATTTATCACTCTTTCCTCATGATAACCTAAGCTCCTACCTTTTCCTTGTCTCTTTATGATTTTTGTTCATGTAAATATAACAGTATCATACCAGTAAAGAAAGGTAAGAGTTTATAGTTCTTTTCTGTGGATCTAATCAACACATTCTAGATGTGAATTTATTCAGTTTAGTAATTTAGGTTAACGCATCATTTTCAGGGAGAAACTAGCAGAAGCAGAATATGATTCAGTCTCTCTTCTCCACATAGAGAGGTTTATAACCTCCTCCACAGTTAGGTTTAACTTCATAAATGAAGTGAATTGTTGGGTTATACATGAATTTACATCTTGTTACCACAACCATCTGGCATTTTAAATTTAGGAGGCACAGACTTTGGAGGACTATTTATGATCTACAGCTATTTTTACAAGTAGAAAATGCTTCTAACAATACTAAAGTTTTGCAGGTTTAGAATTTTTGAGTAAGAAATAAAAAATTATATGTTTAGATTTCTGGGATAAATATGAAAAGATCTAGTTACAAAAAAAAAAAAAAAAAAAAAAAAAGCAAAAAAAAAAACCTCCAAAAGACTGCAAAGAAAAAAATGTAGCATATTTTGCTTTGTTTTATTTTATGAAATGCAAGTTATGTTATAATCCAAAATACACAGTAGTTAAAGCAGCAGGAGGCCTTCAAATCCATAAGACTTAGGAACAATAAAAGCATTTTTAATGAATATTTATTGCACATTTACAATGTATAAAAATTGGAGTGAAAACACATCACAATATGAGTTTGTGTATACGAAATAGATCAGATATATTCATAGTTTATTTACTTCTGGTTTAAAGTAATAATTTCAGAAAAGAAAAAAAAATAAATCCACTCCTGTACTGGTGTAGTAATTTCCATATAGCATAGTAGCTAAACTCTTAGGGAAGCATGAATAGTAATGTTAGTTGAGCACAATTCAAAGAACACTTAAAATAATTTCACTGAGTCTTAAAATGTTAGTCCAAGAGAATTGTGTCTTGTCTCCACTGCAGTGAATGAAAATTTATGTGTTCCTGTAGTAAAGGTCAAACATCATTCTGAAAACCTAACTTGTATGGTGGATACATAACATTTTCTAAATGTCTGCATTTAATACTTCTCAGGAGTGGGAATACAATATGCCTAACTTCAGTGCAGGTATGTGAGAGACACTCTTCTAAGAAGACTAGGGATATTGAAGGATAAATTCAGTTGCCTTTGCCAACTAGTGTCCTTTGGGATGTGCTGAGTAGATTAGCTGTGTGAGGATGGAAGACACAATCAAGGTCTCAGAGAAGACCTTACCTTTCTGGAGTTGCAGCTGGAGTTCAACTGGGATATACTAGGTCACTTCAAGTGACTCTGCATCCCTGTGTATGTTCAACTTAAAACAAGCCCCACATCATGCTGAAGCAAACCAGTCAAATGCTTCTGGAAATATTCAGGTTATATTAGCAAATAATACATAGCATGATTCATTTTTGTCTGAATTAAAAGGTTTATTTTTCTATTTCTACTGTTTAATTTTTCCAGCAACTCTGAAATATGTAGTCACTTTGAAGGCAACTCTTCCAGCTATGAAAGATGCTTCAGAAAGCTTATTTTGAGTCACCTATGTTACAAAAACTGCTGGATCTTTCTGAAAGAAAAAACCAAACCAAACAAACAAACCACCCCACTCATAATTTGAAGTCTTTCAGCTTCAATTAAATAATGGAATTTCTTGCCTGAATATGAAATCTATTTTAGTACAACAACAAAATAGAAGATTATTTAAGATTATTTATCATATTGAATGGAACATTAGACATTTCTTGTAAAACTCATTGCTATTATCCTGTCTGAATTTTACATGTATTTGTTGTTGTTATTTAACATTATTGTGGTGAAATAAAAATGGAATAGGACTGTAATTAATCAAAAAAGGAGAATAAAAATACTGGGGTGATCTCCAATACCATCACAGTCAATGAAATATAAAAGTTAATATTGACCTGAGACAACTGTGGCCATCAATCAAACTGTTTTTGAAAACAAATATATTTTAAACTCTGCCATGAGCTGTCAGTTTCCTTATAAGATTTCCATAATTGCAGGTGAAGGTATACTAGGACAAAAGCTGACATAACCTGCAACCTTGTTGTATCATTTCATTATCCGAGGACAAAGTGATGTCACTGTGGTCCTGTCAAGGCTGGCCAGCAACCAGTGTTTTACACTAAGCATCATAGGAGGAGTCAGGTGCACATGCCTCCTAAATGGAAGTATGCGTTCTATTGAAGTGGGCTGAATAGCCAAAGGAGTCTTAGAATTAAGACAACTTTGTCATATACGAATATGACACATTTTCTTTCTGAAGTAGTGCAGTCAGCATGAAAAGAAAATTAAAATGAAGTAACAAAAACCTAGATGAATCTTCACAAAGACAAGGATGAAAACAAGATGAATGAAAAGGAGGTGTATGTGACAACTACAGACTTAATAATAAACAAGTAGTTAAGAAATAGTACGTATACAGAAAGCTTAGTCTGAATCAGAAATGGCAGAGCACTGTGACTCCATAAACATGTGTTTGTTCTGTAAGCAATAAAATTGACAGTCTCTTCAGAGTAAGTAAATAACAGAAAATAAATGTTTTCCTGAAGTTCACTTGAAGCCTGAAGGGATGCAATGTTAAAACAACCTACTTTCCATTCTTTTCAGCTCTGACTTGTATTCTGCAGAGAATTTTTGCTCAGTTGTGAGTACAAAATAAAACGTGAAGAGATCCCAACTTCTCTATGGAGACAAGAGGAGGCAAGCGGAGGCATCCATTCTTAATGTAGAACATGTCACCTGAGATGAATACTGTCCTTAGAGTAAAAGAGTTTCAAGAAAGATATTTTGGGGCATCTGAAAAAAAGAAAATTCTCTCTCTTTTTTTTTTTTTTAATAAAAATTATTTGGTCAATTACACTATTAGCTTTTTTCTTTAAAGAAATATCCAAGCTTCCCAATTTCTTTCAGCAATGGCACTTGCCAGCTTTGTCTCCACTGGAGATAGGTTTGATTTTTATGTTATTTCTGCAGTAACTTTGCAGAAAAATATTGTTTGGAAAATACCAGAAATGAGCTCACATCAGAAAGAACATTTGTTACTTTACATTACAGTCAATGAAAATATGCACTATTGCCAGTTAATAATAAATACGAACCTAAGGAGGCTACTAAGGAGGCAAATATCTTGACAAATATATAAGGAAGGTTAAGTATATTTAGAACAGTAGAATAGGACCCCACTGACAAAATAGGACCCCACTGACAATGCACTCTCTTGCATTGCTAAAGTATCTTCTTCCCCCCCCCCCCCCAATAATTAGCATAACAACACGATACATTAACATGTGAAAAGCCCTGTATTTCAGCAGGTAAATTGGGCTGGAAGTGGTAATCATTGTATTTTGTTAAATGTTTATCTACATCTGTTTTTGCTAATCCAGAAAATGTTTTAGCTAACAATTTTAAAGTACCAGAAGGAAAGCTCTTACAAGATTAAATTACTCTCATTCATAAAAAGTATTTGAAGAATACACACAGCTTAAAAAAAAATAAAAATGCTCGAAATATCAGTCTGAAAAAAATACCAATTTTTTAAAATGTAAAACAGAATCATGGGGATGAAACATATCTTTAATCAACTGAGCCTGTTAGCCATAACTTATAATTTTAGGATTTGAAAACTAATTTTCCAGTTTATTTAAATTAGAAATATGAAAAATAGCATCTACCATTTAATGACATTCAAAGATATATTTAAAACAAAACAAGACAAAACAAACACTATGAACAAAGTTAATACCTGTTTATCATGCCAGATGTTTAGCAGACATTTGCACTGCCAGTAAACTGTATTTGCAGCTGCTTTTTGCTTTACTGAGTGTAATTCCAAAAGTTTATTCATGTGACTATAATCTTATGTTCTCCTTTTTTTTGCATGCTGTAGTACCCAGTAAACTATTTATTTTCTATCAGGGTAGTTGGAACTAGATGATCTTTGAGGTCCCTTCCAACCCAAACCATTCTGTGATTCTATGATTCTATGATCCTTGTCTCCTCATTAGCAATATAAATTAGATGGTATTTTCATTGCTTGAGAAAAAAATCCAACCATTAGGCACTCAGTGTCCTGCACCTTTTTTCTTTTCTTTTTCACAAGGGGCCCACTTCAGCTGGTGAATTGGGGTGTAGAGCATTTCCCCTTTCCCTACTCATTCCTACTGTTAGCTCAGTGGCTAGAGCATTCACCTGGGAAATGGGAACTACAGCTTCCATTCCTTTAGTTACAAAAGGACAGGAATCCATGTCTCCTACTCTGTGTGTAAATGCTGTAAATCTGCTGTTCAGAGGGGTAGGTAGAAACACCATTACTATAATTTGTCAATGTAGTTGTATGTTGCAGCTGCACTTAACTTGGTACTTCTAGCAAATACGCTTTTGTATCATGTCAGTGTAGTATTAAGCACGCTAATAGCATGTTTATTGAATCACATCTTCCTGTGACTTTAGTATTTTCTTCCTGAACTCCAATTATCACTGACATTTTGTTGCTGCTTTACTTCTAAATACTTGAACTAAGCACTTTAGAGTGCTCAGAATGAACATCTAAGTTCATGTGCCAAGGAAACTTTCAGACTAACCAGAAAATGATTTATTAATTGGAGACTTCCACAACTGAATGATATTGAACTGCTATTTCTGCTGCCTCACATATGAGGATACAAATTCTGCCTGAACTCATTGCATGTATTAAAAGTCAAGAAAACTCTGACAGTCTAAATCTTTCTGTGTAACTGTACAGGTAGATCAAGAGCTTCTAATATTAACAGATGCAATTAAACAGAAACGCCAGTAAACAGTAATAACAACAACAAAAGTAACAACAATATAATAATGTAATAGCTATTATTTTATTCCTGCTATTGTTTTTTGTTATTAATAAATAGAAGTATCCGTAATAGGTTTAAATGGCTGTGTAATAAGGAGTAGATTTTTCTCACTAAGGTGTTATGATTTTTTTCAAGGAAAAATAGTCTTACATCTGGTTGTTGGTTGAGCTGTCTTAGTAACAATAACACATTTATTTTAAATATGTATCGTTCACTGTTCTGGGAGAATAGGTGTTTCATTTATCTGACAATAGAAATATCTGTTCCATAAATCTTCAAGATGCAATAAAATAGACATGGTGATTAAAAAGGATATTTTCAAATAATTTGTGAATATAAAATTAAAATTTTGATTCTGATCTCATGCTTACAGAAAAAGTTGTGATGACTTTTTGTTTCACTTCATTAGAATAACAGATTTGTTATATTTAATTGAAGACAGTATGTACATGAATACATGTGTGTGTTTTTACAGATGTTAGTAAACTTCATGCCCCACTTTTCTTAATAGCTATGCTCAGGAACTTTTTTTTAATTGCTGGATTAAAGGATTAACAATGCAGGGCATCTGCCTTCTAAAGTAATTTTGAGCTGGGGGGGGGGGGGGTGGGGGGGGGGAGAGGGGAATAAAGGACTGAAATATATTCTCTTGTCTTCTGCTTTGGAAACCATAAAGGAAACAGCACACATAAAAGCTCTCTCCCATTTGCATGTCCAATTTTTAATGATAGTGTCAGGATACAGAGATTTCGTTGCAGATAAGAAAAAATAACCATATATTCAGTAACTGATTCATTATACATGAGGAGGTGAAATGCAAGATCCCTCTTGTTAGATAGAAGTGAAAAAGCGAGTCTGTGTAGGTGGGAATAAAGAGAATGGAGCCATCTTTCTTATTTATATCATTTTCTATGGGGAAAAAAGTGGTTTTGTTATCTACCTTCAAGCATGAAGAATTATATAGCTTAAAGAATAGCAGCAGTTTATTATAAAAGTATGTCTTCCTCGAACTGATAGAGTTACTTTTTTTTTCTTCCTTCTCATAACTTTGACATAGTTATATGCAGAGATTATTTCAGATCCTGAAAGAATTTTGAAAGATAAAAAGGAAAATTTGCCCAGATTTGGCTTTCCTCAGCAGAATGACCTCAGAATCTGCTATAGCAAGTAAACGTTGTGGGGATTGGTGCTATGAAGGAGGTTAGAAGCAAGACTGATCAGTATCAGATTCAGATATCTAGTTTAACTGTCAATAATAACATCTGTATGTGAGCAATATGATTAAGCTTTGGTTATAGTCAATGGTGATTTAGCTAAAACAGTCAGGGAGGTTTAGCATGTTATTTACTAGATCAAAGGTACAGACTTAGTTTGTTCAACTACACACAGATGTCTAGAGGTAGTCAAAATGCTCTGGAGTATCCTGCCGGGCATTCAGCTGCCTCTGCAAAATACTACAGGTCTCCTGTATCTGCAACCCTCTTGATGACATCTCAGACACATAGAGCATTGCAAAAGGTACCTGTATTCAGACGACTGAATAGAGGCATAATCTGCTTTAGCGTGAAGTGAATAGCTCTTCAGTCTCGATAGAGATGAAGGTACTGACTGTGTACATCCCTTATGACTATAATGGGATCTCAGGCACCTAGATCACTTGACAATACCTAAATTTGACTGCCTGAATTAAATCTGAATCACACCCTAGTCACCTGAAGCACCTAACAGAGACAAATGAAGTAATTTTGTGTATCATCTTCACTAATTCCACTGGGGGCACTTCTATGTAAGCCTCACTGTACCCTACAGAAAAAATCACAAGTGGAACTGCCTGAGGACATCATGTTGCAGGCACTAGTTGGCTACTGTTGAGATTGAATCTTAAGGAGTTCCCAGTCGTACTGCTGGTTAAACATGGAGTTGTAGTACTTTCTTTTCTTTCCAGGTCACACTGTTGATATTGAGCAAAGCTCTGTAAAACAGTTGATAAACAATCAGAAAAGTGGTGAAAATGCTATTCAGAAAAATGTAGGATAATTAGATTATATTTTAAAATTTTCAGATTTACTATGCCTTATGAAGGAATTCTAGATTTCATTCCAAATGTTCAGACAAACTGAATACAGATCTGAACTGTAACAATGCTTGAAGCTCTTCGCTTCTAATCCATTCTAATCCTGATTTCAGACTTGCTATCTGTTGCTCAGAGAGGGAAGTTACAGTCTGAACATTTCCTTGTTATTGTACTGCATGACATTCCTCCCTTTCCATACATTTTATAACCTGCCTTCATTTTGACTTATTCCCTTCATTTTTGTTTCAATTATAGCATTTGGAAAGCTCTTTTAAAACTGAGATTTTTTTTTTTTCCTTGATCTCTTTTCTTGGTATAATTTTATCCAATATCTTTCCTAACATTATGTCTTTGACTTACACTTTTTGCTTTTGGCATTACCATAGCTTCTATGCAATTTCTATTTTGATATCTGAGACAATTACTCTTAACTTTGCTTGCATTTCCTGAGTTGTTTTATTCATTTAGCCTTTTAGAGTTAACAATTTTGTGATGTTATTTTCAATACAATATAAAAATCCTTTAAAAAAATAGGCACAATGGTAATTTGATGTAAAAATGCAAAGAATTCAATGAATACTGTTAATTTTTTTTTTTTACTAGATGTAAGAAAATTTCTATTGTGTATGAGAGGGCACATTACAGAGGGCACAAAAATCTGGAACAAAAGTATTCTTCAAATGGAATCATCTTAATTTGAAGGAGAAAACTTTGATATCTTCCCTGATCTGTTCAAGGATTTTGGCTTATATACTAAAATGGCTTTGTCTCCCAAAAAACCCTGTTTTCCTTAAACTACACCAATTTAATTTAAAAAGGCTTTATGTGTCTCTATAAATCTTGCCTTGCTTAGGAGTTTTATGAGAAGTGATCCACTAGAGAAATCTCACTTACACTTTTCAGCTTGTTAAAACTCATTCATACAAACAAATCTAAGGCCTTTTGCAAGCCTGGTATAATTGCTATTTTTTCTCTCTCATACCTGTAAATAATTATACACATCTCTTCCAGTGTCTACTGAAGTCAATGCAATAGTACATGCATTAAAATCTATTCAACAAAAGATTTTTTTCCGCACATATTTCAGAACTATAAAAGTTAACTGATTTAGTCCCTTCCCACAAAGTGCAATTTTTTTTTTTTAATATTCTTGTAATATCTGATGTATGTCAAGTCCTGTCATCATATCCATATGTTACTAGTGGTCAACTTTCAAAATGCTTTAAGAACATGCATCCTGACCCATAGCGGAGTGGCTGGCCTTGGCACACAGGGGATTTGCTGAGGCAGGGAAGCGGAGGCACCCACCAGAAGCTCTCATGGGAGATGCTGATGAGGTCTAGGCATTCCCAGAGCAACGGTGGCCACCTCCGCTCCTGCATATGTGGCTCACCTTGCCCTCCCTGGTGCTTCTGTACAACAGGCATGAGGCTCTGGATGTGGAAGGCCAATCAATGGATTGCACGGATGATGATCCATCTACACCACAGGTGTTGCCAAGGTCAGAGAGACCCATTCATTGTACTGTGACCACCTCCACGAGGAAGAAAAGGGGGGTTACAGTTGTAAGCAACTCCCTTCTGAGGGGTATGGAGGGTCTGATATGCTGGACAGACCCTCCTCTTAGGGAAGTCTGCTGCCTCCCTGGGGCCCGGGTTAAGGACATGTCCCGGTTTCAGCTGAGAGGGTTAATTTTCTTCATAGTAGCTGGTATGGGGCTATGTTTTGGATTTGTGCTGGAAACAGTGTTGATAATACAGAAATGTTTTTGTTATATAGACCTGTTATTGCTGAGCAGTGCTTACACAGAGCCAAGGCCTTTTCTGCTTCTCACACTGCCCTGCCAGCAGGATGGCTGGGGGTGCACAAGGAGTTGGGAGGAGACACAGGACAGGTGACCCCATCTGACCAAAAGGGGTATTCCATACCATGTGACGTCACGCTCAGTATAAAAGGGGGGCTAGTCAGGGACGGGCGGCAGCAGCTCCAGGACGCGTGGCTCGGGGACAATCCATCCTCAGGATGGGTCTGAGCATGCAGTCTGAGTTGTACGGTCCTTGGGTGAGAAACTGCATTGTGTGTCACCAGTTTTGTGTATTCTGTTAAGTACTGGTTTGTTTTGTTTTGCTTTTTTTCCCTCTCACTTTGCTGTCCCAGTAAACTGTCCTTATCCCAACCCACGAGGTCTTGTCTTTTCCTGCCCATTCTCCTCCCCATCCCACTGCAGGGCAGGGGGGGGGCCGAGGAGAGGGGAAGGGGGAGTGAGTGAGCGGCTGCGTGGTGCTCAGCTCCTGGCTGGGGCTAAACCACTACAGGGCATCACTAGGAAACTTCCTAGCCTGGTATGGATGATTGCCCACTACTGCTGCTCCATGTGGGTGGCGATGACACCACAATGTGTAGTGCAAGGGTGATTAAAAGAGACTTCAGGGCCTTGGGACAATTGGTAAGTGGATCTGGTGCATGAGTTATTTTTAACTCTCTCCATCCAGTTGCAGGCAGTGACATCAGAAGGAAACAGACGCACCCAGTTGTGATGGGTTGACCCTGGCTGAGGGCCAGGTGCCCACCAGAGCCGCTCTATCACTCCCCTCTTTCATTAGACAGGGGAGAAAAGGTACAATGAAAGAAAACATACGGGTCGAGATAAGGACAGGGAGAGATCATTCTCTAATTATCATCACGAGCAAAACAGACCGAACTTAGAGAGGGAATTCATCTTATTTATTACTAACCAAAACAGAGTAGAGGAATGAGAAAATAACATCAAATCTTAAAACACCTTCCCCCACCCCTCCCATCTTCCCGGGCTCAACTTCACTCCCGGCTTCAACCTCCACCCCCCCTCAGCGGCACAGGGGGATGGGGAGTGGGGGTTACGGTCAGTTCATCACATGGTGTTTCTGCCACTTCTTCATCCTCAGGGGGAGGACTCATCGTTCCCCTGCTCTAGCGTGGGGTCCCTCTCACGGGAGACAGTCCTTCACGACCTTCTCCAACGTGAGTCTCCTCCACGGGGTGCAGACCTTCAGGAGCAAACTGCTCCAGCGTGGGTCCCCCACGGGGTCACAAGTCCTGCCAGCAAACCTGCTCTGACGTGGGCTCCTCTCTCCACGGATCCACAGGTCCTGCCAGGAGCTTGCTCCAGCCTGGGCTTCCCACGGGGCCACAGCCTCCTTCAGGTGTCTCCACCTGCTCCGGCGTGGGGTCCTCCACGGGCTGCAGGTGGAATCTCTACACCCCCTCATCCTCCCTCCATGGGCTGCAGGGGGACAGCCTGCTTCACCATGGTCTTCACCACGGGCTGCAGGGGGATCTCTGCTCTGGCGCCTGGAGCACCTCCTCCCCCTCCTTCTGCACTGACCTTGGTGTCTGCAGAGTTTCTTACATCTTCTCACTCCTCTCTCCGGCTGCAAAAGCTCTCTCTAGCTGTTTTTCTCTTTCTTAAATATGTTATCACAGAGGCGCTGATTGGCTTGGCCTTGGCCAGGGGCGGGTCCATCTTGGAGCCGGCTGGCATTGGCTCTATCAGACCCAGGGGAAGCTTCTAGCAGCTTCTCACAGAAGCCACCCCTGTAGCCCCCCTGCTACCAAAACCTTGCCACGCAAAACCAACACACCAGTCTATTACTACATGGCTCCATGGCTGGTGTCACCACCACAGTTTTGGGTTTTTCAATAATAGGATGGCCTACATGGCACCAGGCTTGCTGGCATTGGATAGGAGTCATCTTTCTTGAAGGAGGAAGAGGATTTTTGCTCAAGAGCTAGTGGTGTTCACTGACAGAGCTTTAAACTAGACTTTAACAGGGACATAACATCATAATACACAACCTAAAATCTGGGGGGGGGGCTTAACGACCATGAAGTTAACAAATTGATCTGAAAAAGTCTGTGCCGATTATTATTTTTAAAAATCTAGATAAAATTACAATTTCTTATTTACAAGGAGTGGAAAAAAAAGGTACAATAAAAAAAATGTTCTTTCCTCTTACATTTTCTTTTCTAGACAGATACACACACAGAGAATTTACATTTGCTTACTTTGTGGCTTTATCTGATGTTTTCATTGAAAGTTATATGTCTGCATGTTAGACAAGCTATTTATCAAAGAAATGCAGATTTACAGTGGAAAAAAAATCATTTGATCATTTTTCAGTCCATTAAATGTACTCTTTTATTTCAGAAATGAAAGAATATATGACCTTGCATTCTAGTTAATATTCAGGATAGTTACTGAAAGTTATATTTTTTATAAGTTTCTGAAATTATATACAATGTCTATGGAGTGATAAGCTTCATTAGAAGAAATGTATCCAGCTCAACTATTCAGTCTATGAAATTCTGTGCAAGTATTGTATTAATGATATTTTAATTACATTCCAGATACATTACGTTTAGATACAGTGTTTGCTTATTGTTACATTACATTTATAAATAACATGATTGTATCATCTCCAGATATGAAATTCAATTATAGAGCTGTTTCATCTGTATAAGATTTTCAGGTGGTAAGAGTCTATTGCTGGCCTGGAAAAAGCAGGATAATAAGAAACCAAGGAAGTGTAAAATATATGCAGAAAATGAATACTGTCAGGATCTGTAAGTATTACTTTTTTTTCCAACTCTTTTTCTCATAAACTCACTGTACAAAAAGTCCCAAATAGAAACAAAAGTTTTTCATTACCTATTCTTAATAGTGATTTATAAGACACTTTCTGTGCCTTTGACAAATTCAGATACTAAAAATAAAAACTATGACTTCCATTAAAAGCAGTGAGGTCTTTGGGGAGACGGGATGTGTTTCCCCCCCAAAAAAAACTCAGACTGACAAAACACAACACCCTAATCATTACCTGTTTTCCCCATGATTTAAATGTTCAGATATCTGTACTGTTTGTGCATCATAATTACGTTTGAGGGTAATACTCTTCCGATGTCCTTCAGGTTGCTGCAAAGCCTGAGATTCTGCCTTAGTAACAAGTTGATTATTTGCTTGGTAACTGAAAAGCTAACAACATGTTTTGTTACACAATACATGGGCCAAATTTTCCAGTTCTAAATTAAGGTAATCAGATATCTCTGAAATGGCAATTAAACCACAGCTTTACATATTTCACATGATAAGGGTCATAACCTCCATCCGTCCTGTATTTCAACACAGAGGTTAATATATTGGTCATTTTTCTCTTTAAACTACATAAAATACGTTGACTTATAGGAACTTCTGTATTATCTCTAATATAAGTAAATGAATGAGTCACAATAGATTGTGATTTACTGATAAAGGAGGTCAGAGTATAATAAGAGACATAAAGTAAACGTTCGTTTTATTCCAGTTACCCATGAAGTTTAATCACCACACTGGGGATGGGAGGATGGGAGTGTAATTTTCTTTGTAAATCCAAGTTACTCTCTCCAAGTCATAGAATACTTTTGGTTGGAAGGGACCTCTTGGAGATCAGCTAGTGTCCTCTCCAAGCTCTTCCGCTCTATTGACAAGATTGAGGATATGCCATCTTGGACCCTATACACTTGCCCGTGGCCCCAGATCCATGTAGGTCACTCTCGATATGCTCAGGGTTTCCTCTAGCAGTATTGTGCATGCCCACACAGATTTCCCAGTGTGGGGAAGTAGTCTGAGGGCTGGACAAGCCTCAGCAGTCTCTTTCGTACCATCCCTGGTGAGAGTATCCTGAAAGGAACAAATCTCCCCAGACAGCAAGTCAGACAGGCAGATGTGGGTCTCCACCACTGGTGCTGGGAGTCTCCCATAACCATCACCCACCACTTCCCTGGTGGAGATGCACACCTGGTTCAGGTGTGTCCCCCTGTGGTGCCTCCCCAGGCAGAGATTTCTCCCCTGTGTGTGGTACCAGTGATACCCATAAAGTAGAATTTTCCACTTTACAGGGACAGAAATGTGTTTGGGTTAGTGCTTAGACACTGTTTAATTTAGGGTTACATGCACTACTTGCTTTGTTAATGACTATACCTTTGAAGAAAAGCTGAAAGTGATAAAAAGCTTGCTTTGCCAAAGAGTATCCTTGAAGAAGAGCTGAAAAACTGATAAAGAGGAAACATCCTGCCCCAGAAGGCATGGAGAGCTGGGTGATTGCCAGGGAGGCCTGAAGTCAACAAGAATCGCCAGTAACCAGGGGAAGGGAAAGGTGGCGGAGGGGGGGGGCAGGTTTACCAGCACCTGCCCAATTAAAAGACTATGCAAGTTACACACCCCACACCCTCAAGGAGCATGCCTGCTAGTTTAAAGGTGCTTGACCAATAGTAGATGATGCAGTAATTAATAACCAATTAGCATAAATTTAGGCGGGTTTTTCTAATCCTGTAGCAAGATAAATATGTGGTAGATTCTGTGTGTGGTGTGCTAGCTTTGTGGAATTACCACCTAGCACCCATCTCTGTGCAGACATGAAATAAATAAAATACCTCTGCTCTGTGTGTATATTGGCGTACTGCGCACCAGGTAAATGATCCCACTTTTGGGACAACAGTTTTTGAGGACCCAGATGGGACTGCGCTGACAGCCTTGCCCGGATTGTCCTGCTGTACCCAACGAGGAGAAGCGGACCAACTGGACTCCAGCGCACACCGACCTGTTGATCGGGGACTCCAGCGGCCCCTCTCTTGCAGTCAGGTGGTAAGCGACACAATGGTGCAACGCTATTTGAAAGAGGTATTTAAGAGGAAAAGGGGGGGTAAGCAAGACTTCTTAAGGAAATAGTGGGAGTTTTTCTTTGATTAAGCTCTGCATAAGACGCATCAGAAAAATACGCAGCAGCAGCATTAGTTTGTTTCTACACGTTGTTTTAAGTAACATAGGGGAGAGATCCCTCATTTTGTATTTGGAATTTTGGTGTATGAAAGGTTGGGTTTTGAAATTCTTTTGTTTGGTACCGAAATGGGTTCCACTGCTTCCAAAGAGGTTCCTCTTTGTTCTCCCTTAGGATGCATCTTAAAGAACTGGAGTAAATTTTGGGGGAACCCCATGACTAGGGATAAATTAAAATGGTATTGTAATGAATGGTGGCCATTATGAATTGGAAAATGGTGAAAAATGGCCTGAAAATGAGTCTTTGAAATATCACACTATATTTCAATTAATGTTGTTTTGTCAAAGAAATGAGAAATGGGATGAGATAGCATATACAGATTTGTTCTTTGCATTGAAAAGTGATTTGAATGTTAGAAAGAAGTATGGTTTGATGGATTTGGAATACCAGAAGGGAATATATCCTTTAACTGAGGAAAAAGAAAAAGAGAAGGAAAAAGAGTGTTTGTCTTGTACCAGTTGTAAGAAAAGAACAGAGTGCATGTGTTACACCAATTGCAAGAAGAGAAAAGAGTGTTTGTGTTTGTAAGACGGGAAAAACCAGGCCAGAAGACACGGAGGAAGATGTTCAGCTATTGGTAGCCTTCCCCCCCCACCCCCCAAAACAATTAGAATCAGATTCCACAAGTGAGGAGGAAAAGGAAATTACTGGTCCTGTTTCTGAAAGAACTAGAGGACAGAGACAGAGAGCTGTACTCCAGGCCCCTCTTAGGCTGTGGGACCCAACGGAGCCTCAGTGTATGTTCATGTACCATTTACCACTTCGGACTTATTACACTGGAAACAGGCAGTTGGGTCCTACCGGAATAATCCAGAGGGAATGTATAATACAATTAAGACTGTGATGATGACTCATGATCCTAATTGGAGAGATATACAAGTCCTTATGCAATATTTGTTTACCCATGAGGAAAGGAGGACAGTCTTAGAAAAAGCTAGGGAAGGATTGTACCAGAAGCATGGAGGAGTACCTAATGCTGACATATATCTTTCCAGGGAAGATCCAAAGTGGCATCCTAACACAGATAAAGGATTACAGGGACTAAGGGAATACCAAGGACTAGTTCTGTACAGAATCCAAAAGGGAGTAGAAAAGCCCAAAACCGTATCTAAGTTGTATGAAATAAGGCAAGGAGAAAAGGAGAACCCATCTGCTTTTTATGAAAGATTGTGTGAGGCAGCTCAAAACTGGACAGATTTAGATCCAGAGGATGCTAGCAATATGAAGTTGTTTAATATGTTTTTTATTGGTCAATCTGCATCAGACATGAGAAGGAATCTGCAAGAGGTGGATGGTGCAGATGGAATGACGATTTCACAATTAATGTCAATTGCAAGTAAAGTATATAATAACAGAACAGAGGTGGAAGAAAAGGAGAAGCAAGGGCGAGCAAAATTGCAGGCTTCTTTGCTGTCTGCCCTGACAGGACAGGGAAGAGGAGGATTCAGAGGCACAGGCAGGGGTCACGGAGGAAGCAGAAGAAGCTGCTGTGAAACTTTTCTAAGAACAAATCAGTGTCCCTGTTGCAGGCAGGAGGATCATTGGAAAAGGGAATGTCCACGTCTTTTGAATAGCCAAGAGGAAGATGTGGGGATAATGGCAGAGATTGGATTAGATTGAAGGGGACCAGAGGAATCCATTAAAGTTTCCCCAGCCAATCCTCTGGTTCCAATTAAACTGGGGACTGAAACAATAGATCTTCTGATTGATAATGGTGCCACCCATTCTGTATTAACTAGTTGTAAGGGACCATTAAGTAAAACTAAGATAAGTGTTTTTGGTGCTACAGGGAAAAAAACTTTGAGGCCATTTTTACAGCCTATGGAACTCACAATTGGCGATACTCTATTAACACACTAATTCCTCTATACCTGCGCGGGGGCACTCAACTATTCTGCAGTTGCAGGTCTCAGGGTGGAGAAGGAGCCATCCTCCCGCTGCCAGAAGTCAGACACTCCCAGCTGTCACCACTGTGGGAGTTTCCATTTGCCGATTGATCAGGCACAGTCCCTGGCTGCTCCTCTTTCTGTGGAACTGGGGTTTCAGGCTGTCATCTCTGCAGACCTTCTGTGTAGAGACTATTAATCCCCTTTTTGTCATCCCTGGTGCAGCAGTCTGCTCACCTCCTCCCATAGCTGCTCAACATAAGGGATTCCCAAACAGCGTGCACCTCCTGCAGGCAGGGGCACCATCTCTGCTCTCCTCTGCCTCAGCAGGAGGCACAGGATGCTCCCAGACTTGGATAACAGCATGCTTTCAGTAGAGGTTGCTCTGAGGGGAGGTCTCTGATGTACCAGGGTAGCTGTTCTGACCGGTGCTGGGAACCATGCCCTGTGGCACATCACTACTATTGTTGTATTCTTCCCTTTGTCCTTGACATCCTTTAAATTTTCCATCTGCTTAACCCTGTGTTCCTAGATCTACCTCTTACTACGTTTGACTGTCTGTCTTCATCTATTTGATAAATGATCTAATTCTTTTCCCTCATGTATCTCTTAGCTGTCTTCAACAGCTCCATTGCATCACTTCTCAAAAATAGCTTGAGCTTTATGTTGGTGCGCCGAGGTGTACGTATGATGCACAGACCCATCACTGCTCAAATAAGTTCCTGAAAACTTCAGAAAAACTCCATTTATCCTCATCTGAGTGTACATACTGCTAAGAATTGTTAGGGTTTGGGTCCTGGTCAAAACATATAGCAGCCCTAGAGAATTAAGTTGCCTAAGTAATAAATTTCTACTGAGCAATTATGCACACCTCATATGCAAAATCTTTTCTTTTTTTTTTTTTTTTTTTTTTCCCAAAGCAGAACATTACAAAAACAGAAAAAGAGATGGTGATGGGGAAAACTGAAAACAAGATCCACCAGGCTGCTGCCTGAAATCACTGAAGTTCCGCCAGGTTAGAAATTGTCAGTAAATATGATATCAGAATTATCTACTTATCACATTCAGTACTCCATATTTTCCTAAACTCATTCCTAGAAATGGCAGAGCTGTTGTCATAGGAAGAGTAGTTATTATTACCTAGAGTAATTTTTTTATATATATAATTCTCTGCCTCTTTATAAATCTCAGTGGAATGCATGGGGCTTTTTTGGTTTGCCTTGGCTTTTTTTTTTTAACTTTCCTACAAGTAAGTAATAAGAGGATAGAAAATTATCACTCTATTTCTGTCTCTTTAGAAAATTATCTTTTATGGTTTAACCCTACCCAGTAACTAAGCACCACGCAGCCACTTGCTCACCCTTCACGCCCCCCCAGTAGAATGGGGAGGAGGAAAAAAAAAAAAAAAGGGTTGAGATAAAGACAGTGTGATAGGATAAAAAAAGGAAGAGAATAATAATAGTAATAACAATAACAAGTGATGCACAAATGCAATTGCTCACTATCTGCGGAGAAGAAAAAAACAACCCTGATGCCCAATCTATTTCCGAGCAGCGATCCCATCTCCTGGCAGCAAATATGCCTCCCAGCTAGCTTCCCCAGTTATATGCTGAGCATGACGTCATATGGTATGGAATATCCCTTTGGTCAGTTGGGGTCAGCTGTCCTGGCTGTGTCCCCTCCCAACTCCTTGTGCACCCCCAGCCTGCTCACTGATGGGGTGGTGTGAGAAGCAGAAAAGGCCTTGGGTCTGTGTGAGCACTGCTCAGCTTTAATTAAAACATCCCTGTGTTATCAGCACTGTTTTCAGCACAAATCCAAAACATAGCCCTGTACTAGCTACTATGAAGAAAATTAACTCTATCCCAGCCAAAATCAGCACATTATTACTCCACTTCTAAAACTTCCTTGGTTAGATATTGAAAGAAATAGTCCATAAAAGAAAATTGTATTATGCTACAATATTTTAATGTAAGTATCTGTCTCTCAGTATCATAGGAAATCACACTAAACGTGCTACATATCCTATTTTGTGTTATCCTTGCTTCTTTGGACTGTATTACCACTGGAGAATTACGTTTTAGCTTGAAATACTTCATTACTCTAATGTGTTGAGATTCAATAAAATGTATCCAATTATCTATGTAATACTGAAGAGTGGCTTATCTTAGTACTTCTCTCACAGGTAAGTGGGATATTACCAGTTTATATGAATAAAAGCTGAAGTTAAAATAGTAGCATACAGAGCACTAGAGAAGTAATTACTGGTTACAAAGCATTTCCCACAAATCAATTGAGAAGGAAAACCTCAACTCCTTTTTTATGAAAAGTCATAGTCTGAGACATTTGCCTTCTACCCTCCCAGGTCAGATATGGCCCCAGCTCAGAAAAATGCATGAGCCGCCTGAGCAAGTTTCTAGTTTTAGAATATGTATTGTTTGCTTAATTAGACCTCTTTCAGAACATAAGTAATATTTTTTTACTTAAGTGGAGCTGTTTAAGGCAGATCCTAAATAAGAACTAATTGGTCATTATTTTAAGCACATGAAAAAGCTGTTTCTGCATGTTCTGTTTTTGAAAGTTCAACAGTAAAAGAAACCTTACATTACTGTCTGACATTATGTTAAAAAAATAATGCATAAATATTCTAGCCTTTTTTGGGGAGGGCAGATACTTTTTGTTCTCCTCTACCTTTACGCTGAAGAAATGGGTAACGCTTATCTAGTTACTTATTTATTTATCTATAAAAATTAGTTTTGCAGTAAAATGCACTAGTATCAATTAAAAGAAAACTACCCCATTTTTCATCAGAAGTAAAGAGGTAATAATTATACTTTCTTTTAGACAACTACTACATCTATACTATCACATCCTTGAAGACATGTTTGTGTTAGATATTTATTTTTTTCTTTAAATATTTATTTTAATTCTTAAGGTTGTTTATCTTCAGTTATAGCTTCTTCTTACTCTGGTTTCAGTATAAAAAAAAATACTAGAAAACACATTTAATGTTTCAGCAATTTCTAAATAAATATTGCCAAATACTACAGAATTAGAGAGTAGTTGATTCTCGAAGGTACCTCTGGAGATTGTTTTGTTCAAGCACCCTTCTCAAAGCAGGGTCACCTAGAGCAAGTTTCTCACGGCCATGTGCAGTAGAGTTTTAAGTATCTCCAAGGATAAAAACATCACAGCCTCTCTGGGCAACCTGTTCCTGTGTTTCATCACCATCATAGTAAAAAAGGGCTTTCTTATGTTTAAACAGAGTATCTTGTATTTCAGTTTGTGCCATTGCCTCTACTGGGAAGAGGCTCTATCAGGTATTTACACACACTGGTACAATCACCCCTGAGCTTTCTCTGATCCAGGTTAAACAATCTCATCTCTCTCAGTCTCTCTTTTTATGACAGATGCTCCAACCTTATAATCATTCCCATGGTCCTTTCCTGAATTCTGCCCAGCATTTCCATATCTCTTTAGCACTGGGAGCCCAGAACTGGATTCAGCACTTGGGTTGTGGCTTTATCAGAGCTGAGGGGAAGTGCCATCTCCCTAGATATCCTGGTAACACTCTTCCCAATGCAGTCTGGGATACTGCTGGCTGCCTTTGCTGTGAGAGTACATTGCTCACTCATGGTCAATGTGCTGGCCTCTAGGATCCCCAGGTCCTTTCTGAAAAGCTGTCTTCCATCCATTTACTCTCCAGTCTATACCGGTGCATGGGGCTATTCCTAACCAGAAGTGGAGCCTGGCACTTCCCTTTGCTGAACTTCATAACATTCATGTTGGTCCATTCCCCAACCTGTTGAGTTCTTCCCCTAATATTGGAGACTAGTTTGTGTTGTAAAAACGCAGTATTTTGAAATTGAAATATACCAGAAGTATTCTTAAATAAATACAGTCTGATTATATCCAGAAAATGTAAAGGGCATATGAAAGTAGGAGAAAGTATGTGGTCAAGAATTGAATAAAATATAAAGTGTAAGAATCTTATTTTGAAGACCATATATGAACAGAAGGAGATTAAATTGAAAAGGCCTCTTATTAAGTAGAAATATGAATCTAGTAAAGACATAAATTAAGTACTCTCCCTTTTTTCATGTCCTTTAAATTAGTAGGTCTATTTTTGGAAATGTAAGAAAATTTCATTCAGTTCATATACACTTCCTTCTAAACATGTAATTTGCTGGTAAACACTGTTGGAATACTAGACATGTTCTGTCACTAATTCAAATTATTAAGGAAAATGATACTTTCTTTTATTTTTTTTTTTCTTTCTTCCACTTTGAGGGTTTCCCATGTCCTTCTATGATGGAGTTACAACATCAGTGGATAAGGGAGGAGAAACTGGCATCGTCTACCTGGACTTGTGCAAGGCATTTGACACTGTCCCGCACGACATCCTTGTCTCTAAATTGGAGAGACATGGATTCGATGGGTGGACCACTCGGTGGATAAGGAATTGGCTGGATGGTCACACTCAAAGAGTTGTGGTCCACGGCTCAATGCCCAAGTGGAGATCAGTGACAAGTGGTGTTCCTCAGGGATCAGTACTGGGACTGGCACTGTTCAACATCTTTGTCAGCGACATGGACAGTGGGATCGAGTGCACCCTCAGCAAGTTTGCCGACGACACCAAGCTATGTGGTGGGGTCGACACACTGGAGGGAAGGGATGCCATCCAGAGGGACCTTGACAGGCTGGAGAGGTGGGCCCGTGCAAACCACATGAAGTTCAGCAAGGCCAAGTGCAAGGTCTTGCATGTGGGTCGGCGCAATCCAAGCACAACTACAGGCTGGGCGGAGAATGGATTGAAAGGAGCCCTGAGGAGAAGGACTTGGGGGTATTGATTGATGAGAAGCTCAACATGAGCCAGCAGTGTGCGCTTGCAGCCCAGAAAGCCAACCGTGTCCTGGGCTGCATCAAAAGAGGCGTGACCAGCAGGTCGAGGGAGGTGATCCTGCCCCTCTACTCCTCTCTTGTGAGACCCCACCTGGAGTACTACATCCAGCTCTGGGGGCCCCAGTACAGGAGAGACATGGAGCTGTTGGAGAGAGTCCAGAGGAGGGCCATGAAGCTGATCAGAGGGCTGGAGCACCTCTCCTATGAGGACAGGCTGAGAGAGTTGGGATTGTTCAGCCTGGAGAAGAGAAGGCTCTGGGGAGACCTTATAGCAGCCTTCCAGTACCTGAAGGGGCCTACAGGAAAGATGGTGAGGGACTGTTTATGAGGGAGTGTAGTGACAGGACAAGGGGTAATGGGTTTAAGCTGAAGGGGGGTCGATTTAGATGAGATGTTAGAAAGAAATTCTTTCCTGTGAGAGTGGTGAGGCACTGGAACAGGTTGCCCAGAGAGGTTGTGGATGCTCCATGCCTGGAAGTGTTTAAGGATAAGTTGGATGGGGCTTTGGGCAACGTAGTCTAGTGGAGGGTGTCCCTGCCCATGGCAAGGGAGTTGGAACTAGATGATCTTTGAGGTCCCTTCCAACCCAAACCATTCTATGATTCTATGTCTTTGGAACTTTGGAACTTCCAAAATTATTTTAATATTCAAAAGAAATAAAAATCAGCTAATCTATTGTCGGGTTTTTAGAAATAAAGTCACACTCTCTTTGGTATAAGTTAGGAAGTAAAGATATGTTTGGTTATTTAAGATAATCACAGTAAAAAAAAAATCCACAGAATTACTAATTTGACCTATATAGAATGTCTCTCTTGAAATTCATCAATCCCTTTGATTAAAAAAAAGAACTTAGCATGACTAAATCAGGCTTTATTTGACTCACATAGGACAGGGAAATCACATCCTTATTACGTCATAGTTTCAATTTTAAAATAATTTTTAAAAGTAACACATTTACCTAATTTTGTTTAGATGGAGTAAACCCAGGTCATACTGATACAAGATTTTTTTTTTTCCAACTAAAAATTCTTTTACAAAACATGCATTCAAAATATATCACATGCTCTTAGTGTCAAATATCTGCTCTCTGCTGGAAAATAAATCTATTAGAGCAGACAGTCTAAATGTTCCTGGAAAAATGTCTTGATTCATAAAATGGAAGAAATTTTTAGGGGAGAAGCTACTTTAGATTTCTTTTTTCTTTTTTTCTTTTTTTTTTTTTTAGTCATTGGAGGTATATTATTTAACATCTGAAGTTGGAAGTTAATATGGGTAAGAGTAATCACCAAAAAAAGTATTACTTTGCAGGGAAGGACAGGGTGGGAGCAGCAAAATAAGATGAATGAACTAGTGGCAAAATATCCTATTACTGAGGAAAGCTAAGAGGCATACTGAAATAACCTAATGACTGTATAATGAGCTCTTTAATGACTTTAAAATGTATTAAAAAAGGGATCATGCAAAACTGAAAATAAGGACATGACTTAAGATTACTATAAAGGAATAGGTCAAGCATGCAAGGATTATATCAGAAAGATATAACCATGAAATCAGTTATAGCTACACAGAGACATAAAAAAGGAAAAAGGAAAAGTTTTATAAGCACATTTCAGAGTAAAAATATGACAGTGAGAACAACAGTTCCATTTACAGAAAGACAGAAAGGATAGAAGAAGAGGAGGGATTGTGTGCTGTGTAAGAGCAGTTTGAGTGAATGGGGGTTATATAGGAGATTTCTGGACTGTGTCAAAGACAGCTTCTTACCACAGTCGCTGAATATGCCAACAAGGACCAGTGTCCTTCTGGAGTTACTGCTTGCAAATAGGCAAGAGCTCTTTGGAGATGTGGTTATCAACAGCAGCTTTGGCTGCAGTGACCCTAAACTTTTAAGAGGCATGAGAAAGACAAGTGAAGGAATAAAGACTAAGAACTTCAGAAGAGCAGACTCCGCTAGTTCGGGGAACTGTTAGGAGTGCAAAAAGAACTTCAGAAGTGCCGGAAGATTTCCGGGAACAGCCTTCTCAAAGCACAAGTGTGATCCATCCCCCTAAATGGAAAAAAGGAGCAGACATACTAATAAACTAGCCTTGCAAACCAGCAAGCTACTAGGAGATCTCAAATGCAGAAAAAAAGAAGCATATGACACAAGGAAAGATTGACACATATCCAAAGATGAATACAAAAATACTGTCTGAGCATGTAGAGCTGCGGTTAGGAAGGTAAAAGCTCAGCTGCAGCTCAAACTGGCAAGAGATGTTTCTGTCTGTGTTAGTAGCAAATGGAAGTACAAGTTAGTTACAAATGACCAGGTACTCAGTGTTGTTTTCACCTAGGTCTTAAAGGTAAGGTCCCGAGTTCCAATGCCAAGAAGAAATGACAAAGCAAATGGTGGATCACCAACAATAGAGGAATGTTGAGCTCAGGACCATCTGTACGAATTGGTCATGTACAGGTCTATGGAAGCTGACAGGATACATCTGAGGATAGTTGGAATGTATCGTTGCAAAGCCATTCTCCTTCATTTTTGGAAGATCATAGAGATCAGGGGAGGTCCCAGATGACTGAAAAAGTGTAAAAAATTACATTCATCTACAGGAAAAAGGAAAAACCAGAAAAGTATAGACTAGGTAGCCTCATTTCAGTCCCTGGGAAAATTATGGAATTGGTCTAGATGGAAACTATTTCCATACACATGGAAGACAAGAAAGAGATTGGGAAAAGTGTGAATTTACCAAGGGTAAATTGTACTTTAACCTGATTGCCTTCTCTGATAAAATACCTTCCTCCGTGAATGGAGGAGAGCAGTGGACATCCATCTACCTCAAATTTTACAGAGTGTTTGACATGATCTCTCAACATTCTTGTTGAAGTAGGTAAAATATGGACTGGACAAACTGAACACAAGATGAATGAAAAATGACTAAACTGACTTGGTTGTTAATGATTCAGATTCAAACTGTCAGATGGTCATGATAGAAGTACCTCAAGGGTTCGTACTAGGTCCAACACTATTCATTATCTTTTTAAACAATCTGAATGATGGGATCAAATGCACCCTCACCACAGATGATACCAAACTGGGAGGAGAGTTAGATACACTGAAAGAAGGAATATAGAGATACCTCAACAAGCTGGAAGATTTAGCCAAGAAGAATTTTATTAGACTTTACAAAGATAAATGTGTAATTCTGAGTTAGCGTAATCCTGACTAGCAGTACAGGCTGGAGTGTGACTGGCTAGGGGTGATGGTTAACAGTGAACTGAACATGACCGCTCCCAGCAATGAAGAAAAACCATGTCCTGGAATGCATCAGCAACCATATAGTCAGCAGACCAGGTGATGTGATTATTCCACTCTGCTCAACACATTAGGCCACACCAGGAGTGCCAGTTGGAATACCCAAGGGTATTGCAAAAGTCAGCAGCTGCTTTTGTGTGGCAATTGAAGCAAGCCCTCAACACTCTCCATAGTCAATGGAGAAAAAAGGGCATACTCTCAGTAATTGGTCCATAATATATTATTCAGATTGAATAGACTCAGCTACTGCTCCCCTCCCTTTATACTGACTTTTAGTCCAGATATCTTCTATACTAGATATTACACATTTAAATCGTTACAACTAAAGGACATAAAGCCTATCTTCGAACATAGTTAATTTTAATATTTAACAGAGTTAATAGATTAGTATTGCAGGCTAGTATCAAGAATTAGATGAAAGAACAGTATGCAAAAGTTATATATATCTAAGTTGATGAAGCCTGACTCTGTTTGCTCTAGAGTATTTAAGGAATTAACTGAAGCAATCCCTGAATCTTTAGTGCTTATCAAGGACAAAGGAGGCACAAAGGAATGAATAAAAGTAGTGTTTGGGGGGCAGGGGGAGCGTGGGGCTTGAGTTAAGTGTAGAAACATTAAGTGTTAAAAGCGGCCAATATAGTACAGCCAAGAAGAAAGTGTGTTAAGTAAATGTCATTTATTTTTCTGATAGGATAACTAGTAGACAAAGGGAAAACTGTAAATGTGACGTAATTTGAGGCTTTTGTTATTGGCATGATGTTTTCTGCACCACATTTTTATTGCTACCTTTGCATTAAATGAGTAACACCTATTTGGTAAGTATATGATGACCTATAGTTAACCTATAGTTCCTTAGCCATTTTGACATATTCTGCCTTTACTGTTGATTCAGTAGGACTAGTTCACAACGTTAAGCTCTTGGTTTTGCACCACTGTAATCTGAGGTAACCAAAACCATACGTAGCATCCATTTCACATGCTTAGAAGACTGAACTGGCATTGTTTGAATGAAATCAGCAGGAGAAAATGTTTAACTTGTGACAGTTAAAAACAAAAAGAAAAAGCCCATACTTGTGGAGGAGTCTGTGTTCCCTCCAATGGAAGGTAAATTGCTTTCCACCATGGTGTCACTGAAAGTTGAAAAACCACTTGAATGCTAGACTAAAACAGGGAGACATCACCAAGTATCTGCCCAGAAACAGACAAGTGGCAGTCTACAAACAAAGCTTGTCTATTAGCAAGAGGAATCCCGGTTCAATGGTACAGTCCTGAAGGACTAGAACAATACAGGGGGTAATGCAGAGAAACCAGACACAGTGTCTGGTGACTACAAGAAAGCGGCACCTGGGACTGCACAGCTCCTGCCTTTAAGCTTAACCTCTGTAGGGCTCTACAGTGCACCTTCTCCTTTGGATTCAAATTGTGAACACCAGTACAAGAGTAAGGAAACCTGTCCATGGGAGCTTGGGAGACATACAGGCACATGCATAGATGGTTCTATATGAGTATGTGTTTATGTGTAAAATGTTGTCTCTGAAATTCAGGGATAGGGCTGTGCTTATAGTGCAAGAGAACCCTCGAACTGTTCTGCAGTTCTACCATGTTGCCCTTATTTTTTTTATTTTTTTTATTTTTTATTTTTTTTATTTTTTTGGCAATGAAATTGAAAGCTATGAACACTGAAATTTTAAAGGTGTGTTCAGAGTTTGTGTTTCACATGGTGTTACACACACACTCAAATAGTTCACTAATTAGGATATGTTCTGAGTCTTAGTCTACTCAGTATTTTCATTAGTGAATTGAATGATGGGACAATGAATTTAATTACACATTTCATAGAGAAAACAAAACTAGAAGTGTTTAGGTAATTCCTAGCATGAGGAATAACATGCTTAGAAGTTGATCTTAAAAAACTTCAAAAATCATTCAAAAACATGAAAATGAAAGTAACAAATTTGAAGCATTACAAGAAGGTAGCAAAATACAAAACCAGGGAATAAATAACTAAGCAAAAATTTTAAGTAAAAATATTTCAGACTTGTAATGTACCACAAGATGAACTGTAGTCAATAGTACTCTGCTGATAACCTCCCCCCCCCCCCAATTGTAAAATATTTTAATGTCTGTAAAATACTACAGCTAACAGTGGAGTGGTGGTGAAGTAAGCATCAGAAATGGCAAGAGAAGAGCAAACACAAAATCGAAGAAATTATTTTTTCTTTAATCTAAAAATGTCTCATCTGGGGAATCTAATTAAAATGCGTAAAATATGATGGGTTACATTGTAACAGTTCTTGACTGCAAACTCTTTGTCACTTTGTTTTCACTGCTGATCATATCTGACATAACTATTTAACACATACATTTTCTGTTTCCAAAAATAACACTATAGAGTCTATATTGATTTTAATATGCCAAATATCCATTGAACAGATTCCAATGTCACTTAGTTCCAATGTCGTGAGTAACAACTGACAGAAGATTTCAGTATGTTATTTATTTAAAAAGCAATAGTTCATAAATTCTCTATGAAAAACCAATGTGGAAGAACTTAAATGAATCATAAGCAGCTAGAAAGTTAACAGGAAACAATGAGAAGGAATTTTATGTCTGAGAAATTATGTAGTCAAGAGTTGAATGAAATAACTTGTTTTCTTTTGATTAATGATCTTACTTGTAAGAAAGAATAAGCTATACAAGACTCAAGTTTTTTGAAAATGTTGTTTTCCATAACAAGCATGCAGCCAATTTTTAAATTGTCAAAGCAAAGGGTGATGAGCAATCGTACGAGGAGTTGCAATGAGATATGTTCATAATGAAAAAAGTAAAAAATATATCCTAAAAAAAGAGACTATGTACAAAGAGATATTCTGGTAATCTTGCTGGAGTAATATTGGAATACTTGAAGTTACATCAATCTAAAAGTAACCAGTAGATTTGATGGACAGCAGTAGTTTGAACAAAAAGATTATTATTTTTCATTCTAAAACCTGAAAATAGCTTTATTTCTAATTTTTCACAATTCTTGTACTACCTTGATCTCAGTCTCTACTAAAATAATATTACAATAGTGGTGACAGTATATCAGCAGGTTAACAGTAATAAAACTGAAAAAACCGTAAGCAGGACAGAAATCCACATATTTAGATTTGTCTGAAGCTTGCAGTCTTTTCAGTCCAGTGACTACAGTTTATTTAATTTTTCTTAGCAAAATAAGTTATTGTGTCAGGAGAAAAAGTATACAGGATTTATCTCTTTAAAGAAAAAAAAATGTTTTTTTCAACCTCTTACCATCTCTAGAAGTAGTACTAGCATATAATGTCAGCAGACCAAATTTCATATGAACATAGTCTTTAATGACAGATCAGTAAGTGAAAGACACATTACTACTAGAGCTATACTTTAAGAAGGCAAAAGTCTCAACATCATTGCGTACTGAATTTGTTGCCTCGCTTAATAAGTGTCTGAAAAAAACCCTTACTGCATCTCCACAGAGAACTCTATCAAGTAACAAAAAAATCAAACAACTATGCCCCCTCTTAAAAACCTAAAAAGAAAACAACAGAGCATGACCTATGTCAAGTAAAACTAGCCAAAAGTATACAGCTTGAATGTCTGTTTGGTGTTTTGAAAATTATCTGGAACAAGAAAAGAAAGTTGGTCAGGAGATATAATACACAAGTTTTAAAGCAGGACAAGTTCTGTGCCATCCTCCGGATCAAAGGAGAGCCTTACCAAGCCCTTCTCTTCAGAAACCCTCAAAAGGTATAGTCTCCACATATAACTCCAAAATCTCTGAGAATACTTACCAAAGTATACAGTTGCTACCAGAACCAAACCTACTATCACACAAGTCAAACACTTCCCATTTCTTCAGGGACCCTCTCTTCCTGCTATTTTTAGAAAGTAAAGCTGTTTGCAAGCTGCTTTGTGTCCCCTATCGCTACCACAGAATGTTAAAAAGAATAAGAATTTACACAGTATATTTTTTAGCCTATTATTTGTGTTGTACCAATTAGTATTATGGTTTGCCATTCCTTTGGTGCTCTATATATTTCTTAACACATATAACAAATTACAAGATTAATAATAACCTTACTCATGATTATTTTGTAATAAACAAAAACTGAGGAGAAGTACATCACTTATTCTAACGGCTTGCATTAAAAAAGACACAGGATATTTGATTCAGTTGCCTGAACTTAAGTCTTTTTTCACACTCCAGGTGACTCCATCTAACTAGTCAAGCTGGCATTCCAGAAAAGTGTGGGGATGTTTCAGATATTCTATGGCATCTTAGAGAGTAGTAGAAGTCTACATAAAGGCTACTGAACTGATTCTTTAATTGTCATATGCTGAAGCAGACACTACATCTGATCAGCTGGAAAGATCTCTAGACTCTATTAACTGTGCTGTAGCTACATTTGCAATAGTCATCTGAGTTTTCTTTATGATGAGATATTGGTATTTTAAAGCTATTTAATTGAATCTGAAGGCACATATCTGCATTGGGTCAAGTGAATTGCACTTCAGAAATTATTATTGTAAGCATCTAGGACAGGATGCAGTTGCTTAAACATGGACATCTATTCACATTTCACATGCTCTAAGGCATTTTATAGATATGATATTGGACCAATGGGACACTAGCTTCTCGAGCAGCAGTTGGAGACCATGCAGAACATGAGAGATTACCCTCAAATTACGAAGTTGTCTGTTTTTTTTTCTATCCATAAAGCTAAATGAATCCCATCCAAGCTGCTTTTATCTAACAGCTCAAAATTCATCAAATCTGTACTTAAATTAATGTTTCCCAAGTTTGTATACTAAATAATAAGCCATTTTTGGTTAATATTTGAAGATTACACAATAATACTCTGATATTCGTACATCTGAAATGTGGTAGCTTTCTAAGCCGCTGTGGGCTGTGACTGATGTATGTTCTTCAGTACCTTTATGGAGGTGGTTATGAAGATAATGATTTAAGCTCACTCTTTTGAATTTTACCTGAAAGAAAGAACATGCACTCACATTCTTGTCATCTGGCCTTTGCTGGTAGTGGGTAACAAAGATCTAACAGTAGAGATGACATCTTCCCAAACCACCTTTCAGCTGTAAGTGGCTGTTTAAACCACTACTGTAAGCAGGGTATCAACAGAGTGAACCTTAACTTCTGAGGCAGCAAGGAGAGATAACACAACTTCCTCTCGTGCAGAAAGGAAAGTGATCTCAGGGATGTAGCAGGCTGTGAAAACCAGATTATCTTATTCTTAAATAAAGTATGAGTTACAGTGAGATGGAGACAGTAGGGTGAATGGAAAAATATTCTAGAGGCATGTGCACCTGTGTGTAGAACAAGAGAATGAAAATTAAATCATAATTCAGTAATGCAGATAGCACATTCTTCCTTTTCCCAGTTAATATGTCTCCTTTCATTCTAAGTTCAAGAAGCATGTAGACCCTGTAGGAACTCATGCTGTTGAAAGGAGACCCTGGACTTCATGGCTGTTTTTCTCTTCTTTTTTAAAAGTAACAACACAATGGTCAATATCTGTGATAAATTTTTAATGTACCAAAAAAACTCCATAAAAATTCTACATACATTTCTTACCAAGTAAGCAAAAGACCTGACTCATTACTGTTGTTGATCTTTACTAAAGAAAACTTTTTTCAATCTTTTTTCCCTAGCTTTCTAGTGTTCTTATTTTTTAGAGTTCTTAAAGAGAAATAAGGAGTATTGACAGATGGCCATGTTAATAATGTATTCATAGTGTTGTTTCTGCTAAGCATTTCTTGAGCTAAACTCCCCCACCCCCCCATCCCCAATGTGATCAGGAATTTTCATTATTAATTATGCCTTGAAAACCTAAAATAGTATCACATGTGTATATAAGTTCAATATAATTATTTATTTATACACTTTATTTAAGAACAACTACATTTTATACTGCAAATATGATTGTATTATGCTTACTCTAAAATGTTCAGTAGTAAAAAAAAGCTGATTCTTGTTTGGCTAATTCCACTGTTAAAATTATTATTTTCAAATAGTATTTTAAGTATAAATAAAGTATTTTCAAAAGTATCTGTTTAGATTTTGTAATATCTTCCATAACAAACGTTAAGTTTGATTTTTTCCTTAGCTTTCTTAATATCCACAGTAAAATATTGGCTTTTCTGCTGCCAGTAGGATTTCATATTATGATCGTTCTTCTTTATGATGTCTACTTATGAGAGAGAAGCTATATCAGCCTTCTGTTAGCAAAGTAGAACAGCAAGATGGCCTTTTTCTTTTTTTTTTTATTTTTATTTTTTTAATCAAATAAGCAAATTCCAGAAAAAAAAAGCAAATTATTAATGTAATATCTGTTCCATTTTACAGATGGGCACTATATAGGATGTAAGACAGGGGCTGCACTGCAATCTTGAGCTATACATGTGACAAAAAAAAAAAACAACCCTGTTGGTTTGTTTGTGGGGTTTTTTTTCTTTGTTTTTAAACATGTATTACATGTAGACATGTCTCGTATCGCAAAACAACTTTTTCTGCCTTCAGGGCACCATGCCTATTTCAGTCTTAGTCTAGTAAAATACAAGAGTCAGTGGAAACTAACAACCACCAAAACTTCACAAAGTGTCTAATATGAAGAGACCACTACCTACCATAGCAAGAAACAACATGGGCAATGCTTTTTGAATTCATCTATCAAGCTCTTCTCCTTCTGTAGATTTGTCTGTGCTAGAGTTTTAAACCTTTTTCAGCTTAAATTAAGTCATTGCCAGTTAGCTTAAGTTAAATAATAGAGCTGCAATTGCTAGTCTAGGCATTTACAAATGTTTGTTCTGGTAGTACTTTTATTATTTTTTTCCCCAGGATTGAGAAAAAAAACCCCTGAATTTAGTAAAAAATAAATTTTTAAAAATGGAATTGAAATTACTGGCTCAATTATTCAATAATATGTATCTGTGAGTTTCCTGCTAAGTACAACACTCTACACTTGATCGAATGGTGTTTTGCTGATTTTGGATCTTTGTGTAATTTATAAAGATTATTTTTAATACTAATCATCCTCATCTTCTGCAAACTAAGTAAATTCAATCTCTATTCCAAGTACACTGTCATCCCAGTCGTTGTTACAACATGGCTGACATGGGTTGACCTCAGTGGTATTCCATTTAGTATGTCTTTCCTAACTGCATTACTTTTTTTCAAGAATAATATCCTTGGGACTAAAATACACGCATAATAGTAAGCTGTAATGTTTGGAGCTATGATTTTACATCAGTAATTTTGGACTTCATTCTGAGAAATGTTTAATTAGAGGAAATCTGAATGAGTTAGCACTTTTGGGTTTTTGACTTGTTCCACTTCTAAAAGTTAGATCTCAACAAAGAGAGTTAGATATTTAATTACATAGAAATGTAACAAGTAGTTTTGAATGAGACTTGACTCAGGTGATAAATTTGAGAAGCTGAATTAGAGTTCTCAGCTTTCTGTATAGTCTTCATTAAGAGATAGGTCCCTCAGAGTGTATACAAATTTAATACTAAATTTAACTGATACAGGGACTTTTGTTGGTTTGGAGATTTTGGTTTAGTGCTTTTTTTGGTTTTATTTTGGGGGTTTTTTGGTGGTTTGGGTATAAGGGGTTTTTGGTTGTTGGTCAATTTAGGTTTGGGTTTTTGTGGTTTACTTTTTTCCCCACAAAAATGAAAATGAACATATGTGTGATTGTGTGACAAAGGTCTTTAAAATACACTGTTGTAATAAGAATGTGGCTTCCAGCAAGGCATGACGCTGCAACAGGGGAGGTTTAGGTTGGATATCAGGAAAAGGTTCTTCACGGAGAGGGTGGTTGGGCACTGGAACAGGCTCCCCAGGGAAGTGGTCACAGCACCGAGCTTGACTGAGTTCAAGAAGCATCTGGACAACACTCTCAGTCCTATGCTCTGATTTGGCTGGTCCTGTGTGGAGCCAGGAGTTGGACTTGATGATCCTTATGGGTCCCTTCCAACTCAGGATACCCTATGATCCTATGATTCTATGATTTTTTAAGGGACTGCAAGGCTCTCACCCTTTCAGAAATCTCACAAATTCAGCAGGAAGTCAAAGTGCACAGCACAGATGTCTGAGAGGTGGGCAACAAAAAGTGGGACTGTGAGGTGAGATCCGTAAACAACTTTCAATATAAAGGCACACAAATAATTCATATGGGAGAATTGGAACAGGCTTCTAATTGTTATTCTTTGAAAGCAAAATAACCAATGGTAATTCAATAGTTCAGGGGTAGAGGGGGAATGAACAAGTTAGGAAATGTGTATTTGTTACCTGCTGAGCAAGAAACACCCTCATTAATTTAAGTAATCACCTACAATGCATAATTAGATAGCTTTTAGAATGCTATCTCATCCAGCTGATAAACTTTAAATACTCTGGTCTGTGACATGATGAAGTTGGGCAGCATTTTGAAGTTTCTTATCATGAAGCTGAGATTCTGTAACAGGCTGTTCCTGACTACTAAGAAACTTACTTATTTAAGCAGTTTTGGTTTTATAACAGATATAATATTACAGGCAGTAGGTAGCATTACTGAAGAGTTTTATCCGGAGCCATTTGAGTTTGTCTGGCAATTATAATATTAAGGTGTCAACAGCAGGAAAGCCATAATAAAAACAGTATAGAAGACAGAAAATATATTCAACAATTGAAAATATTTTAGCAGCTGCTAAATTATTTTAACATGTGAAACTGCTAAATTTATTTAGTAAAAGTGGCATGTATTTTAGTTCAATTAAGATTTGTATAATAGTAGTTTGTTATTACGGTCCTCAGAAAGTAAAATACTAAAAATGCTCTTATTTATTACTCAGTCACAGTAATGTTTGTGAATGAATAACTTACTTTGAGTAGGTCAGAAGACTGGATTTCTGAGTAGATCTCCATTTCCTTTCAAGGGCATACATAAAGGTAGAGTCCCTGGCTCCATCAGAGTGCTCTGACCTATTTGGTGCACTCTCTCTTCAGTAAATCTGAGAAAAAATAGCTTCCAAGACTATTAAGGTTTATCCCATAGGCCCTTATTCTTCCTGCACAATTTTTACAGCCCTTCCCCAACTGCTGGTATCAACTGTCATTAAATCTTCATATCTACGTTACATTTCTATTTTTATTTTATTTTATAGAATTGGCATCTAACTTCAAGAATGTTAGAAGAATCAATCATCTGATGTATTTTAGGTTGTGTATTAGTATTACTGAGATTATTTATTTTTTTAATGTTCTAGAAGGTTGAATTTTATGTATTTCTCTCAGCTTGGTAGCAGTATGGAAGATTATGTTAAACAGAGTTTTGGTTTTAACTGTGTTCAAAAGTCAGGACAAAAAGGAAAACTATATCAGGTTTTTTACTTGCAGTTTATGAACAAAGTAGAAAAATGCATAAGATGTTAGATACTCTACATAGCTCTAGGCCAACCAAACCAAATTGTTACAAGTATCAGATAACCCACTCATCATATGAAAACCAGAACAAAATACAGCTTTTTCCTTTAATATAAGACTATAGAAGTACAAAGCTCTTTATTAAATAGCAGCTTCTAAATGATTTTATTGTCTCTGAAAAATGTGCCACAGCACTTGTTTACTGAAATAATGTTATTTTCAAAGCAGTATATAGATAGGGAAGTTACTGTTTTCAAGCCCTTGTGCAGTGACATCTGAGTGCTTTAAAGAAAAATTAAATTATGCCTATGCATATTAATTAAGTTTTTGCAGACATTCTGACGGGAATCAGTAATGTCAATGCATTATGGATGAATAATTACAAACACTTTTGCTATGTGACTTTTAACGTGCTGTTTAGAAAACACCCTTTTTAAGTTGTGACATTTCTTCCCTGTATGAGAGAGCAAGCGTGAGTCTGATGACCTTGAGAGGGCTAACTGCTTTAAAATAATTATTATGCTATATTTGTGATACAGTCAATGAATTTCATGGCCTTTCCATTAGATAGCCAAGAATGCTAATATTCCTACAGAACCAGATAACAGAGAATTTTTGTCTTCGAACTTTCAGGCTTTATCCAGAAGAAACACTAGGACTTACCGTAATTATAGTTGCTGCCTATTTAATCTTCTATACAAATTTTATCTGTGTGTTCTATTGCCTGCTGTTAAAACCCATTTTCCTTTATTTTTCTTATTCTTTCAGTAATGTAGGACAAGCAGTGGTGAGTATTATGAATAAAACTAGAGTCTGTAATGCCCCTGCTACCCTCAAAAGCTCACTTAGATTTCTTACAATCAATTTCTTACATAATTCGGAAGGAAATACCTGATGTTTGGAAAGTTGGCAATTTTTGTTTAATATTAAGATGCTTTCATTTGCAATGTTGCAGTCTGCTGTTCATGATGCACTTTTAAAACATATTACGTTCTATAGTGCATATTTTGATTGTAATATGGGCAGCACATTGAAATTTTCCACTTTTAATGGGTGACAGTATTGAATAGGAAACCTTTTCTGTAAGAATATTAAGTTCTTAAAATAGACAAACCAGACAGAAATACTGTTAGTTCAGAAATTTCAATATAGTAATCAATTCTTTATTTACCTTTTTGGCTTATTTGTTAGTTCTGTTTATTTGCTTTATTTTAAAACTTATTTTACTTTATATATATATTAATTATAACAATAATTATAATAATTATTATTAACTCATTTTACTTTAAAATTTACATTATTAAAAAAACCAAAACCAAAAACAAAAAAATAACCCCAAAGAACCAGTATCCATACTATGTACGATAATCATAGCATAAATAATAAAACTTGAATTTAGCTTGGAATTGACAGACCGATAAAGTGAGAGCAGCCAAGTATATTGCATTTTGAACAACGTGGACTCAAAAGTGAGAAGAAACCTGTCCATTTCCAACATCATATTCTTCCTGCTCAAGAACCCCTGTTACACTCAAAATCTTGTTGTAACAGGAGGGAACATACCCTTTCTTACTAGTCTGATTAATATTTAACAGAATAACCACTCAAATTGCTTAATCAGTGCACAAATACCTCATTAGTGTTATGGTTAGAACTGTTATATGTATTTTGCCTATCATCTACCCCTTTCAATGGTCTTCTGAGTCCTAATGTTGACCCCTCGAGAAGAAAGAGGGGCTGTTACAACAAGCCATCAGCACCCCATGGTCCCTGCCAAGGTCTCCCAGGGGTCTAAGTGTCCCTGAGGGGCAGTGAGCTGCTCCCCAGCCCATCAGCCCCCAGTTTGTAATGCCACAGGAGGGTCTTCCTTCCCAGAGGCGGGACTTTGCATTAATTACAGGAGGTTCCTGTTGGCCCATTCCTCCAACCTGTCTAGGTCTCTCTAAGTGGTCAACATGCCATCCAGTGTATCAGCTAGTTTCCCCAGAATTTGGTGTCATCTTCAAAACTAATGAAGGTGCACTCTGTCTTTTTCTCCAGGTCACTGAAAAAGATGTAAACAGGCTGGGTTCCAGGACAGACTCATGCAGTATTCCTTGTTTTTACCATATATAGAGTACTACTCATTAACCACTATCATTTGAGCCTTGTCATTCAAGCCATTTTTTACCCATCCAGTTGTAAACCCATGCAGACCATAATGTCCTAACTTGGATAACAGATTTTTGTGGGAGAGAGTATTGCAAAAGTCAAGGTGACACTTACTAATACCAAAGTAGCTAACAGTATTAATTTTAACACCTAATGAGGGCCTACTTAGCAATCCCTATAAATGCCATGAAATCAATGCATACAATGAAGATATGTTAGTGCTTGGTATACTTGGGATAAAAAAAATCCCACAAACAAACAAAAAAACCCCACTAAATGTACTAGAAGAAATTAATTGCTTTGACTGGGCAATACAGAATTTCTTTTAAAGTTACAGACTCATATTTTTTCTAATAAAAAAGATACTGAAACAAATTAGATAAGTTGTATAACAGAGTTAACTCAATGTAACATATCTTATTGCTACTGTACCATGTATTTCAGGGGTTTGCTTCAGCCAAGTCTTTAATAAGGTTTAGTTTTCTACAAGAGGAAGAATTTTTTTTTAATTCTATTCTAATAGAATGTGCATATTTATTTATTTATTTATTTTTTAATTTGGTAGATCCTACTTAAAATTCATCTAGAAAAAATACACAGCAAAGGTATCTGACAGTGTCATACCAGGACAATTTGGCATCTTTACATATATATTCTTAGCTATATCAATGTGATTTTTTAAAAATTTTCATCTAATACAATATCTAGAAAAAGCAATATCATGCCAGCTTAAAAAGATGGTTATTTTATCTGGTTAAAGGGAACCTCACCTGTTTGCAATGTCCCTGTGCAAAAAGAACTAGAGTCTTTGAGTCAAAGAGAAAAATCACAAACAAAACAGTGAGTGCAGCAGGTGAAGTGATTCTCTAACCTTGTGGTTAGAGAAACTGAACGAAACTGAATCTGTACCTTATACATTTTAAAAGTGCTTTACTCATTGACTATTATATTTCAGAATGACACTGTCAGAAGGGGGGGGGGTAATTACAATGACATTTTGTGGAGAAATTAATCTTGTTAGAGGACATAAGACATAATTTGAGAAATTAATTCCTAATTAAGCTCTTCAATGTTTTTACACTTAATTCCTGCATCCAAATAAAACATTAAGAATGTGGTGCTAAATAACTTGGCATTATCAAAATGGAGCAAATGAAGGTATGTGCAGAGACAGAACTCTGTGCCTGCAGAAAACTCAGCTGCAAAAGAAATTTCATAGGCAACACTAGGGTTTGCAATTGTAGCATAGTCTCAGATCCATGACACCAGTGCAGCGCTAACAGAAGAGGCACATACGCTGCCCCCTGGCCTTGCAGCCAAATGGCACTGCTTCATACCCTGTGTAAGCAGAGCTAACCCGCTCTATAGTGCCTGACTGGGAGAAAGCTAGTTGGTAAGATTCAGAGCAGAGCCAGGAAGCACCCTAAGGATGAAGTTGTGCAGACAATTAGGATCCAATGCTTTAAAATTCTTTCTCCTTTCTTTCAGTGTAGATATACCCATAGATACCTAGAGTATGGTTTAGTATGCATGTGTGGGTAGTTTATATATAGTATATACTCCAAAGACCTATTTCTTCACTGATCTGTGTAACTCGTAAGCCATGAGCTTTACTACAGGTTTAGGTCTACTGCACGTTTCCCTGCAGAGCTTGATTGCATGGTTAACAGCGCAGGGGCTTGTTCTTTCAGCTTTAAAATCATGTTGTTCTGGTCTTGGTACTCTGGGGATAGTTACATGAAGACAGTTACATGACATGTCAGTTTCTTGGGACTGCACAGTCAAGAAAACAAATTTCATCTGATTTAGACTAGGGAAAGGGGGAGATATGTGATTATTTAATATCATATCTTTGGTGTATTAAGGATGTTAATCAGAAAGTTCTTTTCATACTGACATATAAACTTCCTACAGTCTTAAGTGTCTATGTAGGATAAAATGTAGTGGAATTTTAGCCCCCAGATGTCTAGTACATATAATAGATGCCTGTTTAGTCAGTAGTTTTCCTTCCTTATGTTCTCTTTTAGTGATTCATATGCCCTATAATGCTTAAAGCACCAGAATAAACAAATATTTTGCAGTTACTGTTTTCTCTGTCAGAGTCACAGTTAGTGTAGTTCTCTTTCCTTAAAGAACACACACAAACAAGCGTACCACTAAATTTACAAGTAATTTCCACAGAGTCTGTTAGTAGTTGAACATATGAGAAAACAATTTTATTCTTTTTTTTTTAACTGTGAAAGGTTGTCAAACACTGGAACAGCTTGCCTAAAAAGCTTGTGTGGTCACCGTCCTCGGAGATATTAAAAAAACATCTGGGCATAAGTCTAGGTGGCCTCACTTGAGCAGGGGGGTTGGACTAAATGACCTCCAGAGATCCCTTCCAACTTCAGCCATTCTGGGATTCTAGCATTCTGTAAAATTAGGTGTTTTGTCTCTACCCCTGGGATGGATCAGATCTGTGTGTGTGTGTGTGTAAGTTATCTCATGAGCATTGCTTTGTATTTATTGATACTTGTTTGGTTTTAATTATTTTCACCATGATTAGTCTTAAGATTTCACAGGTTCCTGTCTCTGGTTCTGTTACACAAGGAAGGGTATCTTCTGTGTATTCATATTGGCTGCTGTCTCATCTAACTTAATATATTGTCATACTAAGACTTCCTAATGAAGCTTTATTTAAAAAAAAAAAAAAAAATCTCCAGTTTTTTCTCTCTGGAAACACTGTGGGGTTTTTTCCTTTCATCAACAATTCATTCCCTCAAAGAAAACACAGAGGTGGTGAATTTGTGGTTTTTTACTTTAGAAAGTTTAATTTAGAAAGATTGTTTGTAACATCATTTACTTTTTTCCCCTCATTATCCTACAGATGAGGGTTTAGGGGTTTTTTTAGACAGTGGCTGTATTCTGATGTTATGCAAATCTGCTATTTCAGGTCATTTTCCTGCTTTGCTTCTTGTGTTGTGAAACTGAGGAAGTTGTGGTACAAGAATTTCTCCTTCATATAGTTGAGTAACTGTAAGATCCTGGGATGGAGTTTTCCAGTGCTTTTTTCAGTTACAGACTTGTTAAAAAATTGGGAATTAGAGGTTTCTGATCTTTTATATCTGTAACTACCTGCCGATGCCTGTGTTTACAGACACACACACATATCTAAAACCCATCAGCATTGTAACATACTATGTTTTTTCTGTGAGAAAATAGGATTGTTAGCAATCGACCTTGATACATATACAAGCTGGGAAGCAGAGACCATGAAGACACTCGCCCATAAGTGTCTAATACTATGTGCAATGTGGTAAGGCTTTTGAGAGGCCTGAAAGAAGCTGTGACACAGGACCAAATTCAGAGTGAGAACTGTAAGTGAGACACGATACTACAAGGTGTTACAAATGACATTAATCAGCTTTGTTGGGAAAACTGAATTCAGTCCACATTTTATGAATGAAAAACAATACGAAATGTTGGTTCACTTTGCCCTGGTTATTTAATTAAAAATATCTTATGTTCAGCAAGCTGTTAAGAACTCCAGGACAAGATTCCAAAGCAATGTTTGGAATCACAGATGAACTTGATTACTGAAACATCTGCTCCTGTGGTGAGAATCATCATGCCACTTTAGACATCTAAGACAACTCAGTTGCTTAGACAGTCTTCTACTGTCATTTGAAAGGTCCTAAGGTATCCAGTGTAGGACTGGCTCACAATAAAATAGTTATGTATGGTCCCAGGCTTTTCTGGAGCAGCGTGTAGAGGCCAAGAGAAATATCTTTGGGTGCCTTCGATGACACTGCACACCTATGTTTAAGAAAACTCAACTTAGGAGGCACCTATAACATGTAGAGTACCTGTAGAGAATGACTCATTTCACTCAAAGATGTTTCTTCAGTGTTTGAAAGAAATAAGATGAATGCTATCATGAATGCATTTCCCATGGAAATCCTTATGCTCTCAGGAAGAGTAGACTATAATTTTCTACAGTATTGTTTACTTAACGTTTGAAGGTATATGGAGAAAAGAAGGTATCTATTATGGACTCTTTCATAAAAATGTGTATGAGTAACATAAATTTTGTTGCATATGACAATAAACTAGCTTTTTCATTTTCCCTTTTATTTTTTAACCTTCATTTACAAAAGTAGACATTTCATCTCCAGTTTTGGCCTTATTTTAAATGATAGTCATCACAGAAGATACTGTGTTTACACAGATTTGGAAAGCACATAGATTCTCAAATAATCCAGTAGACATTTGGTTGGATCAAATTTTCAATGTCCACAGAGGAGATGTTCCCATCTTGAAATCTTTCATAATTAGTTATAGAAATAGTCATTCCTGGGGTGCAATTTTATTTCATATTGACAGACATGTAAAAGGACTACAGAAGACTTGTTCAGAGTGTGCATTTAGCACATCTAAAACAAGTTAGATAAGTTATACCTGTTATGCTTTTAAACATATCAGAATGATATTTTCCAGTCTTTGAGCTACTCTCAAGTTTGTTGTTTCCTGTGTTGTTGTGTTTTGTTTTGTTTTGAAGAAAAGAATTTCACAGGTGTTCAGATTTTTTATGATGTGGAATATTTGTAAGGTATCACAGTACCAGTATTGGTAGTACCAGTTTTTATTTCTGATGAACTTTCTGTGACTCAGTATTTCAAACAAAAATATTTCCAGAGATACAAATGGCAATTAAGCTACCTAACTCCCTCAAAAATCTATCAGCTGCTAACTTTCTCTGATCTACTATTAATGTGAAATGAAGACTGATGGGTTTCAGATAAATATTTCCCTAACTTACTCAATTAGAACTCTGGGCACAGAGCCACAAACAAAATTTGAAGCTAAACTTAGAAAAAGACTAGGCATTGTGATGTTTGCTAATGTATTCATTGACTAAAAGTTAGAAAATTCATTACAAGAACAGAATTCACAGTGCTGAATTAAGCTTTTAAAATTTTTGTATAGATTACTTGGGAGAATTATATGCCAATGAATAAGGTAAAAATAAGCTTGTAAGTCAAAGGGAAATGCTGAAGGCGAGTATGGCTGAAAGTGTATCACTCTTGGATTAGGCACCTCACTTCTGGTTGCAGTTAGCTGGCTGTGTGAACTTGGGACCCATGCTACACATAGTTCATATATTTTCTGTAGGGAAAAAACCAAAACAAAACAAAACAACCAAACCCAACCACAACACAATAGCAATTATAGTCTGGGAGGCTGTAAATTATCTCACATTTGACAGGAGAGTTCTCCATGCAGAACTAGATCCCTTTGAGTGGCTGCCCGCTTTGGTAGTGTGTTGACCTTGTTTGGCTGCCAGGTGCCCACAAAACTTCTCTATCACTCCCTCTCTTCAGGAAGACAGGGGAAGAAAATACAATGAAAATCTGATGGCTCAAGATAAGGACAGGGAGATGACTCACCAATTACCATAATCGGCAAAACAGATTCAGCTTGGGGAATATTAATTTAATTTATCACCAGTTAATAACAGAGTAGGATAGTGAGAAATAAAAACAAAACTAAAACCACCTTCTCCCCACCCCTCCCTTCTTCCCAGGCTCAGCTTCACTCCTGACTCTTCAATCTCCCACTACCATGAGTGCCACAGATGAGTGAGGAATGGAGGTTGCAGTCAGGTCATAACACTTTGTCTCTGCCACTCCTTCCTCCTCACACTGTTCCCTTGCTCCAACATGGGGTCCCTCCCATGGGACACAGCCCTTCACAAACTGCTCCAAAGTGGGTCCTTCCCATGAACTGCAGTTCTTCAAGAACTGTTCTATCACGAGTCCTTTCCACAGGGTGAAGTCCTCCTTAATGGACTGTTCTAGCACAGGTCCCCCATGGGGACACAGGTCCTGCCAGAAAACTTGCTCCAGTGTGGGATCTCCACAGGCTGCACCTGCCTTCAGGGCATATCCAGAGGTCCTCCATGGGCTGCAGATGGACATCTGCTCCACTGTGGTCCTCCATGGGCTACAGGGAGAGAATCTGTGTCACCGTGATCTCCATGGGCTGCAAGAGAATCTCTGCTCCAGCACCTAGACCACATCCTCCCCCCTTCTTCTTCACTGACCTTGGTGTCTGCATAGTTGTGTCTTTCATATTTTCTTACTCTTCTTTCTCTCAGCTGCTCCACAGCCTTTTTTTTTTTTATTTTTTTGCCCTTTCTTAAATATGTTATTGTAGAGGTGCCACCAGCATTGCTGAGGGGTTCAGCTTTGGCCAGCCATGGGTCCATCTTGGAGATGGTTCAAACTGGCCAGATGAGAAAAAAGGTCTGGCTCCATAACCTGACAGTAAACATCGTTATCCAAAATGGGAAGTCTTTAGTTCTGTTTCTAGAATTATTATGGGGTGAGGGGTTGCTGCTCTCTGGTTTGGTATTCTTTGCTTATCCTGTAGTGTCTGTAACAGAAAGCAAAGTTTAGAGAATGCAGGTTTCCATTAGATTAGATTCTTTCAGATTTGGGAACCAAATCCTTTATTAGAATTGGTATTTACTTTTTAAAGGTATCTTAGATTTTTTTCAGTCATTATCACTATTTTCATTAGCATTTATTCATATAATTAAGAAAAATCAATAAAATAATAACATCTGTGTGTAAAAGAGGAAAACAATGCAATCATATAAGGCATATCATGGCTTATCAGGAAGATCAAATTTAACAGGATGAATAATTCAGAATTAAATTTACATATAAATTGCACTTGCAAACAACCATAATAGCAGTAACTATAATTAATTGCATCAATCATGAAAGACATATATATGTTTAAATAAAATAAAGACTACACCTTTTAAACACACCTGGATAATTTTACATGAAAGAACAAGACAAATTACTTAAAAAAACCTGGTAATTAAGAGAATGTACTTTTCTGTCTCACATATTGCTAAATATTGTTCAAGCAGTTGTTCTACAACTTGTTTATAAAATGTCAACAAAATAGATTGACTGTTCCAGATTTGGTCTACTATTTGCATATGTATTAATAGACCGTGACATCTAAGTATTTAACTTTTTTTTTTTCTTTATGCATACTTTAATTTGAAAATGCATAGCTCTGAAAATTCTTAGTAGTGTGGTATTCATTTCTAAAAAATGCAGTATGGTTTCTCTTTGTGCCTTTATGAATGTCTTTTTCTGTGAAATAATACAGCAATTATACTAATAAATATATATATAATTTTGTATTTATATATAATCTGTATTATAGTTGTGAATTACAAATTATGAAATTATTAAAAATTAGTATCACTAGCTACTCTGACAATCTCACTTTAATATGCTTTTGATATATAATGGATTAGCTATAATCACTTTTTACAAGAAACTATGCATGCTACCTGTTCTGCAGGCCAGAGATTGTTCCCAAGCCTTTTCTTATTTAGCCATGGAGACGGCCAAGATTGCTAAGCACGTATCTGGTCAGCTTCAAATTTCCATAGCACCACAAAGCTGCATCCTGACTGCCTGTTGGAATGAAACGTCTTAGATGAGAACTATCTATCTCCTTGTTTCTTCTGTACGGACAGATTGGTGTACAGTCAATGAGGGAAGTGTGATGCATTTGAAGAAATCTCAGCAAACAATCAAAGAACTGGACTGCTGGGGCATCATGGCTGCACCTGCTTTGAGATAAGATGCAACTTACAATTCCAAGCAGGCTCTATGTAGTCAGCCACACTGCATGCTACGCAGGCATTACCGCAGAACCTAAACAAGGACAACACAAAGGCAACAACAGCCTGACTTAGACAAAACTTCCATCATAATATCAAATCTTGAATATGTGAGCAGAATATATGTTCAGTCACCTAAGAATTTCATTTCAGCTAAGTTTACAACTTTGGGAAAAAAACAAAATAGGAGTATTTGAATAGAAAAGGAGTAAAAGAAGTTTCCCTTTTTCTGTTCAAGGAGTGTCTGGATGACTGTCTTAAGTCATATGGTTTAGTTTTAGGCAGTCCTTCAAGAGCAGGGAGTTGGACTCGATTATCCTTATGGGTCCCTTCCAACTTGAGATATTCTATGATTCTATTTCCAGATATTATATAATGGCCTCAGAACTGTTAGAACTGACTGTGAAAGTATTCTGAAGTGTTCTGGTCTGCAGTGATGGGATAGTGCTCACAGGCAGAATAAGCACATGTACTGTAATCATGCATAATGACAGAGATAATACTTCCCATAAACTAGATGAAAATATTTACTTTACTAGTGCATACCTTTGGGGTTTTTTATTGTTTGGTCTTTTTTTTTTTTTTTTTTTCCGTATCTCAGTGGCAGTGATTTCAAATATTTCTGCTGCACAGTTTTCTTTTGAGTAGGCCCAGGTCCAGGTTCACAAACAACTGCATTTAATGTCCGCAGTGTAGGTGTCAAAGTTCCAGTTATTGTTAGCAGAGATGGAGGACTTTACTGTTGATCTGAGCAGCCATAAAGGTGGCCTGGTTAGAAGGAGAAAATTACTGAACAGAAGAAAACGTCTGCTGAAAAATACTGACAGAGAAATTGTCTGCCAGCCTGGAAGCTGTGAGCCTTGAACTAGGACTGGGAACCAGAAACAACTTTGAAAAGCACAGCTGGGGTCTTTGAAGTACAGCTGGGTACCTAGAAACTGGAGACAGCCTAAGATACCATTGATGAGTGCAAAACCGAAGAAACTGTAATGGCAACTTATCATCTGGAAAAATGGAAACAGCCTGGGAAAATAAAATTGGTCTGAAGGAACAGAAAACATCATCATTTATTGGTTTTTACAGGTGTAAAATAGAAATAGCATCTATTTGCTGTTCAAAGCAGTGATGCCCTAAGCCCTTTTATGTCTCTGTGATGTTAAAAGCACTTAATTTTTATCCAAAATGGAGCCTCACTCTCTGAGAACTTCCCATGCTGCATATACTTTTCCTTTCCTAAACAGGCTGAATTCTCTGCATGAACTCTCTGTGAGATCATGGACTCTCACTGGGGACATCTGGCTGACTACAGGCTCTGTGACATGGATCATCTTTGAAGTCAGACTCTTCCTGTCACTGTATTGGTCCCACTTCTGGGGTCTGGTCTGTCCTCTCACCTCTACCTTGCGAGCAGAATTTCAGGAGTGGCAGGAAAGTATTGGGCTTCTCACAGAAATATATACAACTGCATGCACTTTGCTGAGAGCTGTTAAGCAGGAAGCTTAAGACATTTTACAGTGAGTTACAGCAGTTTGAGCAGCGGCCCCTTGAATCTCACAGTCCTGATAAAAGCCAACTACTTCAGGATCAAAATGAGGCCAAACATTTCTGGGAGGAGGAATCATTCTTCATAGCACTGGTGCAGGGGCTGGTCCCTATACCTTCTCTCTATTACCTTTGGTGATACTTGCTGTTAGACAAATGCCAGGACCATGGGGATGTAACCCTCCCCCTCCCTGAAATACTCCCGGCAGGTTTTCTGAACGGACAATTTTCTGAGACTGACTGCTTGTGGTGTCTTTAGAGGACAAGGTGCTATACCCCTGGACATAATAACTGTGTTAGCAACAGCAGCAGGGAAAACAAGACCGTTGCAAAATGCAGTGCTGGGGGGCCAAAGGGTTTAGTCCTAATATTACACAGTAGGAACACTGATTGGAAGACTGTAATGGCTCACAGGCTGCAAAATTGGATAGCCCCTATGGGAAGGCAACAAGGGCAAGGAACTGCCCCAAAACAACAGTCTGTAAAAGGGAAGGTTGGGTCAAGATTGCCCAAACACCGAAGGGAAATCGTAAGGGACAAAATGTTCAAAAATTCCCTATGAAAACTAATGCATCTGACAAAAAAAGAACCCTCTGACGAACAGAAGGGAATTTTAGAATGGAGATACTCATGGGATCTCCTGCAAGGAGACGACAGGTGACTTACAGAAACTATGAGATTAATTATGAGAGGTTACACTGACAACCTAGATGTGGGGAGGGTGCCAGGTGATATTGTCCCATCTTCTCCCCCCAATCCTATTACTAGAAAACAAACAGAGGAACTTCCAATAACCCCTTTCAAGTGGCCAAATATTTTAATTAATATTACTGAAAACTCTTGTATACTGCTAATAATGAATGATAAATATTTTCTCTCTTTTCTCACTACATGCGGCTGTCTCTTCCACTACAAATCTTATTTTAAATTACTCTTCCTGAAGATAAACAACAAGGATTTAGTCAAATACCTAGATTTTTAGACACAACCTGGCGAGGTGGCAGACAGTGTATCCCCTCTGATACCTTACAGCAAATATTGGAATTACATTTACCCTTTAAAAAGAAGAAGCTCTAACAAGCCTTAGATACCTTAGGATTTTGGCAAGCACATATTCCAGAATTTGGTGTAATTGCTTGACCCTTAAGAATGCTACCTGGGAATGGACAGTTATTCATGAACAAGCATTTTGTTTATTAATACACAACGTTTCAGACTGTCAGGCTATGGGCCCTATAATACTGGGAGCCCCTTTTAGCCCACATATCAATGGGGATTGTGTCAACAAGTTTCTGATTTTTAACTCCTATACAATTTGGATCAAAAGGGGTGGCAAGGTTACCGAGCATGATATTCACCTTGGGAAAAATCATTACTGTCTACTAATACAGCCCTGTTAGATACAGAGGCCATCGCACTTTTAGATGCACCTTTAGATGTGAACCCTGTTCCCTATTTTTAAAGGAATTAGAGAACCTACTCCTGTTCCACTGGGAACTGTACACCCCACTGTGACATCCACTTAGGTGTGCTTGACATAAACAGATGGAAGACTTACTGGTCCATTTCTGGCATTAGACCTGGAAGCCAGAGCAGGTATCCTAGACCGTCAAGTAAAGCAACACTCAATACCTGGAGTTAGGCAACTGAAGTCTATCCTGTATTATTCAAGAATTTGGATATTGAAAGGGAATACAGAGTCTATTAAATTATAAGTACGTTTTAACATGCATGAAAATATTTGCAGGCATGACACCCATCTTGAACACTCTTAAAATTTAAAGTTCTTCTTTGAGGTTTGGTTTGTTGGTTTTTTGTTTTTTTTTTTTTGGCTTCAGACCAAATAAAAAAACCAAAACAATGTTTTCATCTATGTTATTAAGTTCTGAAAATTAATTTCACTTAAAGTGATATTTTGATTATTTTTGTGTGTTGTTGGTTTCAAAATAAGCTAGTCCATTTTTAATCTTTTTGATCTCATAAGAGGCTATTTTTCAAAAATTTTAGGAAAATTACTTGTAATTGAATTCACTGTCTTTTAAACAACTGTAATTATATTGATTTTCTACCCAAAAGTATTAGTAATTATAAAAAAAATGTGGGGTTTTGTTCATTAAGAGATTGATTCAGACTTCATGGTATCCTGTTATGAATACACTTTATTTATTGCTGTAACATGCTACTTTGGTTAGGAGTTGCTTGGTTTCTTTGGTTCCAATTGGCTCTTATTAATTATTTGTGTAAAGACAGATTTGGCATGTGTACTGTAAAACCTGGTGATTTGCTTATGAAAATATAGTTTAAAAAACCCCTGTTGATCATTTTAAAAGTATTTGAGGACTTAGTATGAACTAGCCAAATAGTATTGTTTAAAAAAATGACATGTGTGACAGCTAAAATCACAGATTTAATCAAGAGTCTAGTGCTCAGAGCATTCACACGCAATTTAAGAAAACCTGATTCAGTTTATTCTGCTGCCTCAAGAGACTTAAGCCTGCATTTTGCCTGAGGATTTTCTTAAATACCAAGTTATGGAGTATCTAGGAAAGATAAAACAATTTTCTGTGCCTTTTCATTGCCTGTCTTGAGGCATCCTTTGATATATGGAAGAATGAATTTGAACCTTAACCCTCTGTTTTCAGGTGACTGGTCTAAACCACAAGCTTTTGCTACTAGCTTTGTTTTCTTCCCCAACACTCAGTGCTTTGTTATTTATAAATTCTATGTGAAGTTCAGCAACCAAAAAAGTAGACATTAAAACTTTCTAAATCTCCACCTTCCTCTAGGAAGTTTTCAGGCAGTTACATCAAACTGTTGGGAAAAATGGGTTCATCCAGTGTCAGAGGATTTAATTGATTTTGTTCCCCATAAACATAGTCCTCATTTTGAGAGTGGTGTGTAAGCTTAGTCTTATATTTTCCTTAGTTTCATTAATAATCTCCAACATGAAATGTAACACTCCACTTGGTTTAAAATATTGTAACTTGGGTTTTTAGAAGCAGGTAGGACAAGAAAAAAGCAATACATATATTTTTCAGTTAGATTAATTACTGGGGTTTAGTAGAAGAAGCTTCATGTTATTTTAAAAATAATTTACTCATCTAGCTCTCATTTATTCATATGACAGCGGTTGTTCCTTTATTAAGATTCAATTTATTTTTGATTGCAGGGTTTAAGAGGATGGTGCAGCATTCCTGGTCCGCCACTCACTTCCCATCTGCTACAACCCTGAAGGGAGAGGTAAATTAAATATTGGGGTATGTGTGGCTCATCGGACTGCAAAGAAATTAGCTGTGGGAAAGGGAACAACATTTTAATGAGATGAACAGCTTGAAAATACAAACATTTTCTTTCTTCTGTTTTCAGAACATTAATCATCATCATAACTATGACAAGTTTTACATAGCTCTGATTTGAATATTCTTTCTGCTCAAGATTCTATTATTATTATTATTATTATTATTATTCGTACTTTTAATCTCAAGTTCTGTGGTAGTTTAAATGTGTAGACATTCTGCATACATATCAGGGTTCATTCATATTTTACAGATGAAAAGACTGAGGTGAAGCTGATTTGGTCCCTAAAATAGTGGCAAATGCATATTAGAAATAAAATTAAAGAACATATCTAGTCTTCCTTACTGGAATGTAGTTCCATTCTTTGGAATTCAATAACTGGTACTCTAATTGTTCAGATCAGGGACCTGTTAACATGCATGACAACCTCCTTCTAAAGGAAAAATTAACTGCTCCCTGAGCCCTTGGTGGCAGTCTGTTTGTGTCTGTTATGTATGTTATACACATCAGTGAGATGGTTTAGTGAATGAAAATGACTTATAAGTAAGAACTTCAGTATTTTGTTGAGGTATTTGTAAAAATTTTTTTACATATTTCAGATACATCTAGTCAGTAAAAATAGTTATGTATGACTAACTTTAAACAGTTAGACTTCTACTATGGTACTCCAGGAACAGTTTTGAATTTTTTCTCAATTTTTTAATCATTAGAAGTATCAGATTTTAATTATCCTTTTTTAATCAAAGCAATGGGTCCTTATATTAAAATTGAAGGTTACAGTTGGTTGAACTACACATCATTCCATTGTATAACTTCCTGCTCTCACCACAGAAGCCAGTATGATAAGGGATTATAGTTTATTTTTTAGATTTGATATCATATGGTAGCTCCCCTAATTTTTAAAAAATTTTCATAAAACATAAATAATATAGTTGAGATGTGATATGTTCTTTCTAACTACCTTAAAGGCACATCAAGCGTGGAGGTATACTTATTAAGAACCTCTTGTTATACTATAATATACTGTGTTTACTAAATAAATAACAGTAGCACAGTACAAATGCTGACTTTTCCAGTTCAATTTTAAAGAAATGCATTTTATTTACACAGTATGTTAATACATAATAATTAATTCAATAATATGCCTTAAATCAGTGCACTAAAATGCTCAGATCTAGGAAAAAAAATATTAAAATGCTTTTTGACCAATAAATAATCTACCATAAATAATCACTTTGAGATTAAAATTGAAATATAAGCCTGTAAAACAGCTGCTTTACAAGATTCTGCAGTTTCTGTTTATCTGCAGAAATCAGATTCTTGAAGAATTGCTCGTTTCTCTTGCAAAACTGTAACATCTCCAATGAATGCACAACCATTTTTAATCAGGTCCTTGAATGACTTATTTTTTATCTAATCTGACAGAAGTGAATATATTTGCTAAAGTCTTGTATATTCATATTTAAATATATCAGCCATTTTTTACTTTTCAGCATACCTGCAAAAGTTATTGCAGTTAATTGTACTTATATATTTTATATCATTAGGTATTACTTTGCTGTAATGGAAAGAGCCAGATAAGGTCAGTCAATTTTGATAATAGCCCAGCCCATTAGTTAAATGAAATACATAAAAAATTATTATCCATTAATCAGAGTTTTTCCAATAATATTTGACATAATTTGATATGAAGTGAGCTATGAAAAAAGTACTGCTACAAGAAACTTTTATACATGTATTTAAAACAACTTTAATTACGTATTTCATGATCAGAGTCTGCCTTACTCTCTAGGGATGTTCTGTATACTTTTCAACACTTAGAGCTTGTTTTAAACCATGTGTTCCTCTCAACACATGATTTGATAAAGCTGTAGAATGTTTTTTGTAAAGACAAATGTAAATAAACCTTGCTTACAGCTAGGTTATTGTACCAGATACAAAGAAACAATTTACTATAATCAGTGCTAGATCTATCTTCTAATTCCTTTCTCTTTCATTTACTTTCTTCCTTTATTTAACACATTTGCCTCAGTAGTTACATTTTACAAGGACTCTTATGACCAACATAAATAAAAAAAAAAAACAACTAGACATTTATGTTTACACAAAAGTTTTTGCCTTTTTTTTTTTCACTCTTCAGTGACATGAAGGGAAGTTTAGTTGGCTGATATATTCTACATACTGTACACGGTTAATTAACTAAATACACTATGGCTTTTCTCCATGAAGTAAACCCGTTCACTTTACATGGAAAATCTTGTTTCACAAGGAATCACTGAGGTTTGTTTCCAGCTATGATCAGGCACCACTGTTCCAAGATTTATGTCATAATGTTGTAGGGTCTTTCCTCCACTGATGAATGCAGAAACAGATTTTGCTTTAATTCCCATCTTTTAGAGTGAGCATTAAGATGAGAAGGAGGTGATCTGCTGAAAAAACTGCTTGATTATTTAACAGAAAAGATCTCTCTAAAGATTACTACAGGTATCCTAGAGTCCTATATTTCCCCCTCAAAAAAAAGAAAGTGAAACTGCCCCTGTCCCCCCATTTGTCAGACCAAGTTTTCTAGAATTTGCAATATATAAATATAGAATTTTGAAATGCCACATCTTCACATTTAAGAAATCTAATAATCAAAGTATGCAAGCACAACCATTAAAATAAAAAAAAAAAATTACATAGAAGAAAAGTTAGAGGTGGATGCTTATCTGTTATTCTCTTCATCTGCTGTGTAGCCCTTTAGATAACTGTGACCTAGTAACACAAAAACTTTCTGAATATTTATAAACTACTTCTTACCATTTTTTTTTTTTTTTTTTTTTTGTATACTAGTAGCTTCTTGCTGCACAGAAGATTAGGGGTGTTCATATACAATATTGATGTCCTCCCTAAAGAAGGAACCTTTGCACAGAGAAATTCTCTTTTTCTTTTCCCATTCACTCCCTGCGATTCTCTCAAAAGCTTCTGAACTCTAAAGAAATTCCCATTCTTCTCCATAGCCTCTAAAAAGCATCATCTGATAGAAGCTTCTAAAACAACTTATCATCTGTATAGGAATTTTCGTCCTGAATGTGACAAAAGTTGTTTATATTAATCAGCCCTCTCTATATATTGAGGTGAAGTAGTTCATTAAGAGGAGGCAGAGTTTCAGTGACACTGTGTGCAAGAATTTAGGATAAGGTCATTAATTACTGCCATACTTTGTAATTATTGCCACTGTCTCTAACATTGACTCTGATGAGTGGTATGAAAAGAGGCAGCCACATAACAGCAGCAAAACTACGTTTTTTTGTCTCCCTTGTGGAACTTAATCCAACTGTGAATATTAACCTAGAATTAGATTTTTAAATATACCGGGGCAGGGAGGGCAGCAATCTCTATAGAGTAAATGCCTGAGATTAAAAATACAGGCTTGTTTCATGAGTGAAGATAATATATTCTGCAAAGCAAAAGACAACTGTATTTTTCAAAGCTTTCACTGTACTAAAGAAACATTTTAAAAGTTACAGATTAAAAACCTTTACGTTATATTTATTCTAAAAAGGCGTCAGTTTGCTGATCTGATTTGTGAAAAATATAGCTTAGGATAAAACAACAAGCAATTAGCAAGCTATTGTATTCACAATTAACAGCCAATGGGAGACAAATAGGCTCATCATAAAAGTAGTGATTTTTGCAGACGCTGTATTTAAACAATCCATTTTAGCATGTTACACATCCACAATACTGAGAATTATTTTGAAAAATAGCATCAATGTGCAGGACAACATATTCAGTACTTTTCAAAGGAAATTTGAAAATGGTTAGTGTTTATTATCATTGTTAGGTTACAAAAAAATTAATAAAAAACATTTTGTAGCATAAGGATTATGTAAAATGGAAATGGAAAAAGTTCTAAGCAGATGGTTTATATATTATACATCTTTCTTTGATTCTGTCTTTGATAATAGTAGACCTAATTTAGTAGCTGTGCCATTTTCGTCATAAGATTGAGATTGGCAATTAATTTAAAGGAAGTAGTTCCAATTTAAAGTCTTTGTTATTTTGGAAATTTTATATATTTTCACCAGTGTCACACAGTGTTTTATAGGGATTCTTTACCCAAGCCTCAGAGAGCTTGTGGAGTCCATTAAAATTACACAGATAAGGAGAAAAGGGAAACAGATGGAGACCTAGAGAGATAAAGATGATAAAATGTTATATTATTTTATCAGAAGAATGCCCTGATACTTTTCTTTGGGGAACGATGTGTAAGAAAATGAGGAAGCAATAACAGAAGAACTAGTTTTGAAGAAGGACACTACAGTGCAGACAAATAATTTCTTGTGAAGGAAAGAGGGGAGGAAACACACAGAGCTTGACAGTAACAGTGAAAGAAGACAAATAGGCTAAAAGGATGTGCAGAGTATTGAAACCACAAAGGGACATGTGGTGAAAGATCAGAAAAAGGAGGGAATTTGGAATTACTCATTCCACTGAGAAAAATTAAGTTTGAATTAGGAAAGAGAAGAGACAATGTAAAAACAAACAAACAAACAAACAAAAACCCCACAAAACCAAACAAGGAGAAGTTGTGGAGTGAAGGGGCTTGATCATAGAGATGGGAAGAGAAGAATGCTGTGGCTGTAAATATTGCTGTCTTACACATGTGGGGCAGACAAGAGCTGTGGGGCTATAAGTGAAGGGGGTAGGCTTTGGAAAGCAGTGTTAGAATATGTCTTGGTTTCAGCTGAGACAGAGATCATTTTCTTTCTAGTACCTGCTATAGTGCTGTGTTTTGGACTCAGGATGAGAATAATGTTGATAACACACTGATGGTTTTAGTTGTTGCTAGGTAGTTGCAGTGCCTACACAAAGTCAAGGACTTTTCAGCTTCTCACGCCCTGCCGGGTGCACAAGAAGCTGGGAGAGCACAGCCAGGACAGCTGACCCAGGCTGGCCAAAGGGATATTCCCTACCATAGAGGGTCATGCTCCGGATAGAACTGGGGAAGCCAGCTGGGAGGTGGGATCGCTGCTCAGAAACAGACTGGGCATCAGCGATTTTTTTTGCATGTGGTGAGTAATGCATTTGTTCATCACTTGTTTAGTAGTAGTAATAGTAGTGGTGACAAAGTTGTTTCTGTAGTTTTGATTTTCAGAAGCAAAATAAAATGAGTTCAACACAAATCAACAAAAAATCAGTATGAAAACTATGGGACATTCCATGAAAGTATCCTATTTGTCAACCTTATGACCCTGGTGCCAAGTTCTTTGGAGCATTCATTCATATTTACTATCCTTTACTCATTCAGCTAGTTTCAGTAAAGTACACAGGAGGTTTTTTACTTTTTGGTATTTAATGTTACAGCCAAATTGAGCTAGAGAAAAAGTACAGAATCTTTTTTTTTTTTTTTCCCCTTTCTTCCTTTTTCCTGAAAGTTTCTTTTGCTTCCACAGTTATTAGTCAGTCTGGCATTCACGTGTAGCAGCACCTGATAGTTCAAACCAGCTTAAGACACTGATTCAATCTGAGTAGTGGACAGAAGACCTGGGGTAGTCTGTCACTAACTAGTGTGGTGCTGTTAGCTGTTGGTTGAACAGGGTCTTCCTTCTCAGATTTGGTAACATCTTATTCATGTACTCAGTCAAGCTCAGTGTAAACAAGTGTGAAGGCCACCAGAGGAAGTCAGTAATCTGCAGTTTAGGAAGAAAATTAAGCTCACCTGGACCCCAAAGATCCTGCAAGAGAAAAATTTCTGTTTTAAAATTTGTGGCAAAAATATATACAATGCTGAGCACCAGGGAAGAAAGAAGCTTGTTTGCCTTGTCTGTCAGCTCCATGCTGAGACAATTAGAGCCTTCCAGAAGAAATGTGTCTCCTCAGTAAGCACCAAGCAGAGGGCAGGTTGAGGCAGGTGGGGGGGAGCAAGGGAAAAGGTGAGTGGCACAAGATGGAGAAAACGAGCAAACTGAGAGAATGCTGAGAAAAGCAGGGTGCAAACACAGCCAAGACTCAGAGATGATAGACAGAAAGCCTGAAATAGCCCCCAGAAAACCACTGAAAGGCTGCTTGACTTAGAGTGACTAAGAGCACCTTTATCATATTACTCTTCTTGAAAAAATCTGAATGTCAGCCCTCTGAAGAAAAATAAACACACAAATAAGAAACTTCATTTGTATGTCACTCAAAATAAAATTTTTGTCTTGTTCTTGTGGCTTTTTTTTTCTTCCCCCTCCCCCCAAGGACATAAAGTCTGTAGCCTACAATCTTTGGCACTTGAATTTTGGTGTTGTATTCCAATGATCACACAACTGTAGTGGTGGAAAAGAACTCCAGGAAAAGACATGTATTAGCTATATACTACTTGAAAGCTTAATTGTTAGCCATAACTGATATTTGGAAGAGTGTAAAAAAAACTAAAGTCACTAAAAAAACAAGTTACCTGACTAGATATATCTCTGATTTGACTAGTATATCTGTTCTTATGCTAAGGAACTCTTCAGTAAAATTCATACTGTTTTAAAGCAATGAGTTTTTTCTTTTATTAGTGGCTCCTGCAGCAATACAGCTGATTTACACTTTCCCCACTGATTAACAGTTCATCTGATCAATCCAGAGAAAGAAAAAAGCTTTAAGAGACTAGTGATGAAAGCAGTAAAGAAAGGGAACCGTTAATTTTTAACATTATCAGCTTGTTTTGCTGCTACCCATGCAAAAGCATAGAAAGTTGTTTAAATGATGTTGATCTTAACTTTCTTTCAAGAAGAAAGGAAAAATGATTAAAAATAAACGCTTTTCTCTTTTGACTCACTAACCATCTTTACCAGGCCAAAGCCACGTCTCATCTTGTTACCTGTTGAAAAGTTAAATTGCATGCAATTCGATTGCATGCCCAATTAGATAAGCAATTGTCAGTGGTGGCTGTGACAGTCTCATCTGTTTGAAAATGAACTGTTAAGAATCAATATAAGACAAAGGTAGAACAAAGAAATATGATTTAGCCATATATTTCTCTTCCATACAAGTTCATTCCTAGTTTATGCCCTTACAAAGCAGTATTTTGAAATGGCATTAACAACCTGGTGTGAGAAGATATTTTTAAAAATGACTCAAAACTACATCTAAGTTACAGGCCATTTTCCTTGAGAACTCTCCCGATAAATGCATTGCAACCAAGTGGAAAAACATATTCTTTTTCCTGCTGTGATTGCACATTTGTACTCTTGAGTGCAGGCACATGTATTTGCAATTCCTTCCTGACAGTTTGATTAACCTTGAAAAGTTGCAAAATGAAAAAAAGAGCTTTGATAGTTAACTTTCCAAATACACTTGGGGAAAAAAACCAAAATCTATTCGTCTATAAATAGCTGCTAATAGCTTTATTAGTTTTTATATTCTTCCTGTTATTTAATGTATACAACTTCATTTTGTAAAAAATAATGTCAAAATAAGAGATTTAGAGGTACGTAGAGGAACACAGAACTTGTATATTGTCCGTTTTACTGGGTGTAGGTGTCAAGGTGTTGGTGGGGAGGACTGCTGGAGTGGTTTCTGTAAGAAAAGGCCGGGTCCACCTGGCTCCAACAGACCCACCACAGGGCACAGCTGAGCCCAGCAGCCATGATGGTGGCACTTTAGGGAAAGTGTATTAATTGGCAAAAAGATGAAATTAATTTTCCTCAAGCTGAGTCTCTTTTGCCTGTGATGGTAACTGGTAAGTGATCTCCCATGAGATTTTTCATCTTATTTTCTCTTCTGCCCTTCTGAGAAAGGGAATGAGAGATCATCTGCATAGGCATCTGGCAGTTGGTCGAGGTGAACTCACCATTCATGAACCAAGACATCCTTGGTACTGGTGCATACTATTAATCATGAGAAAAATAGATTCAATAAAAGTTTTAGTTATTTTTGATTCTTAGCATTTATTCTTGCCATGTTAAACAGATACAGTGATAGAATGCATAGACAAAGAAATAAAGTATGTCATTAACTGCTTAAACCAGTAATAGAAAAATGCAAATCTTAAATTGCTATATCTCTAGGAATTTTTACTTTGATAATGTATAAATAGGCTGTATTGTTGTGCCAGGATTAAAAAGACTGTATCAAAGCACACCATAATCTAAATATAAAAGGAAGACAAGGGGGAAAAGATTAAGCAACATCAAATAAACAAGATACTGTACTGAAGTGTTCAAATCAATGTAAATAATAATAATAATTACATTTCTTCTATGGTCAATTGGTTGAGTAGCTTAATGAAATGCATGTATATAAAATGGGAAGGATGAAACCGGCATATAAATGTGTATTTAAATGTAAACAGAATGAATGGGAGAAAGATGCAAAATCTCAATGTTCAGACCAAAATATGAAGACTTACAATATTAATTTTGACTTCCATTAGAAAACAAATAAATATGTTATTGAAAAGTTACAGAATAATAATTGATCCTTGGATAGGTGTAATTTCTAGAATTTTCAGAAGATTTTACCAGCTGCAGGCAAGTTTATTCCATGACCAATTCAATTTCTCCTCTCTGAACTGTAATGTTGTCCATGACTAGATTGTCCTATTTCAGATACTTAATGGAGGACTTTGATCTTTTTTTGCACATGAACAGCTGAAAAGTGTTGATATTTTTCTTACATTGGAAAAGTCACATGTAAAGTAGGATTGCATTATAATCACTGGCATAAACCAAAGTAAATTAGGCCCTAAATGATGCAAATATCTTCGTTTCCTTCCTTACCTCCTACCCCAGTCTTGTATGTATATATAAATTAATTTTCTGTTTACATAGAAATTGAACTATGTTAATGAATTATGCCTGTTCAGCTTTCTCCTTTGGAAAAGAATGGCACTTCACCTAAACAAAAATCAGTCAGCTTCTGTGTCCTATCTAGTCAAACAGTTTTTAAGAGGAAAAATTAAGAAAAGTGCTATATCACTGCATGCAATTATGTGGGATGAATTGTTACAGCAACAACATCTATAGTTTTCAGTGTCAGCCCCAGCACAGTAGAAAGAATGACTTCAGCCTATCTCCTTCACATGGCTATGGCAGTTACACAGCTGTCTGCAGATACTGATGGTGTTATCACCTAACAAGCCTGTGTAACAGATGTTCCCTATGTTTTCCAACAACAAAATAGTAGTCCAGGTATTTATAGACTGAATTTATTCTGTGAACTATTAGCTCACTGTTACCCAATGCACACTTCAGGAATGTAGTTGTGTAATTATCTAAACAGAGATGCTTAAAGCTATTTAAGCACTTCACTGCTGTTTATCTTCTAATCTCAATGAAATTAGCAACTGATAAAAGAATTAGGTACCACAAAGACACAGTTTCTTTTGTAGTGCAATCTGATTAATAGCACAGAAAAATAATTATGAGAAAAATTGTCAATTATTGTAAGTGTTGTAATAAATATATATGTGGCCATGGGGAAAACAAACAAAAAAACACGACTAAACAAAACACAAAACCCCCTGTCTCAGTATTTAGGACTCAGGTGTACAGAAGACAATCACTTGGAATGCATGTGCATCAAGAATTGTGTCATATATCAAAATTTGTGAAAGTCTCTGGCTCTAGCACAGTAGACAAAAACCAGTTATCATCATCAAATAACTCATCTATTCTTTAAGAAATTGATTTCAAACTGAGGACAATAGGAAATAAAAGAGCTGAACATACTTTGTCATTCTGAATTTTGAGTTGCAAATCTTTGTGGGGGGACATTGAAAACTGTGACATGAGCTAAGCAAGAATTTTATTCCAAGATTAACTTTAACATTAGTGAAAGATCAGGACAATTTCCTTTAGAATTAAAAAAAAAAAAAAAAAAATCACAATTTTTTCATATTAACATTTAACTGAGAAACATAATTGTCCATCATCCAATCTCATAGCAAATCCTTCTTCAAACATCTCAAATGCAAGAAATTCTGACCAATATCTCTCAGTTTCTAATTTCAGAGCATGTTCTATCCCAAAAAAGCATAGCTGGAAATAACTGTTTCTGTTTACCTAGCAATATGCTGTGCCCTCTTTTACTTTTAAAATCTATATGCTTGTGTATTGATATTTCCTTATTTATGAATTGCTTTCAATTTTTTCTAAATTGTTGGGGGAGTGGGTTTTTTAGTCTTGATTATAGTATGTATGTAAAAGACAAGGCACTGCTATGACAAAATTAGTGAATTCTGTAGAGCAGTAGGTGTTTTTTTTTTCCTCTGTTTTAAAGTGAGCGTAATGCGTATTGTGCTAAAGTATTAGCGTGCACTATCTGATCTCTGTAGGAGATCAGAAAGAAATATGAAAGATTAAAGTGCATGATTACTTACACCTTCCCTTCGAGAGATTTGTCTATTCACACTGTTCACATCTGCTGCTAAGGAAAAAGTAAGAGGGATCAATGAAAATATTGATGAAATAGAGAGTGTGCCTTTGTGAAATCTTCTGTAAAAATATTATTAATAGAAAGGTATATGTTTGGATTATATACTATTAGGTTAGAATAAAAATATGGAAAAATACTTGGGATTTTCTTTTTTTTTTTTCCCAAGATTGCTCCTACAGACACTCATTAGATCAGTTTTAATAAAAGTAATTTTACAGTCTAGAATCAAGATTATAAAAAATCTTGCTAAGTTTATCATTCTATGTTTCGGAAAGTGTTCAGCACAATAAAGATCCTACTGAATTAAGATATCAGATGCATTTTTACAAAAAAAAAATAAAAATTGAATAATGGAAAATTAATTATTGAAAAAAACAAGTTTCTGCTTAGTGAATCTCAAAATTTCCAGAGCTTCATTACAAGAAAAAAGTCACACTGCACTGCTTGCAGATTATTAATGATTTGATTCATGTTTACCTTAGTATATAGCTAACAAATAGGCACATACAGATATGCAACTTATAATCTCTCTTCCTTTGAGTTTTTGGTGTCTGGCATTTTTAGATTCCAAATTTTAGCTTGATACATAGAGGAGATGAGGGCTTGACCCTTCTTATAACTTTAGGCAGTTGAAGCACCTAAAGTGGAAATCATGTAATTGTAGAATTGTTTGGGTTGGAAGGTACCTTTAAAGCTCATCTAGTTCCAACCCCCCTGCTGCGGGCAGGGACACCCTCCACTAGACCAGGTTTTCCAAAGCCCCATCCAACCTTGCCTTGAACACTTCCAGGGAGGGGGCATCCACAACCTCTCTGGGCAACCTGTTCCAGTGCCTCACTACCCTCACAGGAAAGAATTTCTTTCTAACATCTAATCTAAATAGACCCCCCTTCAGCTTAAACCCATTACTCCTTGTCCTGTCACTACACTCCCTCATAAACAGTCCCTCACCATCTTTCCTGTAGGCCCCTTCCAGTACTGGTAAGCCACAATTAGATCTCCCCGGAGCCTTCTCTTCTCCAGGCTGAACAATCCCAACTCTCTCAGCCTGTCCTCATAGGAGAGGTGCTCCAGCCCTCTGATCATCTTCATGGCCCTCCTCTGGACTCTCTCCAACAGCTCCATGTCTCTCCTGTACTGGGGCCCCCAAAGCTGGATGCAGTACTCCAGGTGGGTGTGTTGGGTTTGTGTGGCAAGGTTTTGGTAGTGGGGGGGGCTACAGGGGTGGCTTCTGTGAGAAGCTGCTAGAAGCTTCCCCTGTGTCTGACAGAGCCAATGCCAGCCGGCTCCAAGACGGACCCACCGCTGGCCAAGGCCAAGCCAATCAGCGCCTCTGTGATAACAGATTTAAGAAACGAAAAAAAAAAACAGTTGGGGGAAGTTTTTGCAGCCGGAGAGAGGAGTGAGAAGATGTAAGAAACTCTGCAGACATCAAGGTCAGTGAAGAAGGAGGGGGAGGAGGTGCTCCAGGCGCTGGAGCAGAGATCCCCCTGCAGCCCATGGTGAAGACCATGGTGAGGCAGGCTGTCCCCCTGCAGCCCATGGAGGAAGGATGAGGGGGTGTAGAGATTCCACCTGCAGCCCGTGGAGGACCCCACACCGGAGCAGGTGGAGACACCTGAAGGAGGCTGTGGCCCCGTGGGAAGCAGGTTTGCTGGCAGGACTTGTGACCCCGTGGGGGACCCACGCTTGAGCAGTTTGCTCCTGAAGGTCTGCACCCCGTGGAGGAGACTCACGTTGGAGCAGTTTGTGAAGGTCTGCACCCCGTGGAGGAGACTCACGTTGGAGAAGGTCGTGAAGGACTGTCTCCCGTGAGAGGGACTCCATGCTGGAGCAGGGGAACAATTAAGAGGAGTCCTCCCCCTGAGGATGAAGAAGCGGCAGAAACACCGCGTGATGAACTGACCGTAACCCCCACTCCCCGTCCCCCTGTGCCGCTGAGGGGGGAGGAGGTTGAAGCTGGGAGTGAAGTTGAGCCTGGGAAGATGGGAGGGGTGGGGGGAGGTGTTTTCAGATTTGATTTTATTTCTCATTCCTCTACTCTGTTTTGCTTGGTAATAAATTAGATGAATTTCCTCTCTAAGGTTGGTCTGTTTTGCTTCTGACGATAATTAGTGAGTGATCTCTCCCTGTCCTTATCTTGACCCATAAGCTTTTTGTTATACTTTTTCTCCCCTGTCTAGTGAAGGAGGGGAGTGATAGAGCGGCTCTGGGTCAACCCACCACAGTGGGGTCTCACAGGAGTGGAGTAGAGGGGCAGAGTCACCTCCCTCGACCTGCTGGTCACACCTCTTTTGATGCAGCCCAGGACACGGTTGGCTTTCTGGGCTGCAAGCGCACACTGCCGGCTCATGTTGAGCTTCTCATCAATCAATATCCCCAAGTCCTTCTCCTCATGGCTGCTTTCAATCCATTCCTTGCCCAACCTGTAGTTGTGCTTGGGATTGCACCGATCCATGTGCAGGACCTTGCACTTGGCCTTGTTGAACTTCATGCGGTTCGCATGGGCCCACCTCTCCAGCCTGTCAAGGTCCCTCTGGATGGCATTCCTTCCCTCCAGCATGTCGACCACACCACCCAGCTTGGTGTCATCAGCAAACTTGCTGAGGGTGCACTTGATCCCACTGTCCATGTTGCTGACGTTGAGCTGTTGACCACAACTCTTGAGTGCGACCAGCCAGACAATTCCTTATCCACTGAGTGGTCCATCCATCAAATCCAAGTCTCTCCAATTTAGAGACAAGGATGTCATGCGGGACAGTGTCAAATGCCTTGCACAAGTCCAGGTAGATGACATCAGCTGCCCTTCCCTTATCCACTGACACTGTAACCGCATCATAGAAGGCCACCAAATTTGTCAGGCGTGATTTGCCCTTAGTGAAGCCGTGTTGGCTGTCACCAATCACCTCCTTATCTTCCATGTGCCTGAGCATAGTCTCCAGGAGGGTCTGTTCCATAATCTTGCCAAGCACGGAGGTGAGACTGACCGGCTTGTAGTTCCCTCGGTCTTCCTTTTTTCCATCTTAAAAATGGGGGTTATGTTTTCCCTTTTCCAGATCCCCTCTCAGTCTTCTCTTCTCCAGGCTAAACAGACCCAGCTCTCTCAGCCTTTCCTCATATGAGAAATGCTCCAGTCCCTTAACCATCTTGGTAGCTCTCCACTGGAGTCTTTCCAGTAGTTCCCTGTCTTTCTTGAACTGAGGAGCCCAGAACTGGACACACTACTCCAGATGTGGCCTCAGCAGCGCAGAGTAGAGGGTGAGGATGACCTCCCTTGACCTGCTGGCCACCATTGGCGTTCTTGGCCACAAGGGCACATTGCTGGATCATGGAGAGCTTGTTGTCCACCAAGACTCCCAGGTCCTTCTCCGCAGAGCTGCTTCCCAGCAGGTCAGCCCCTAACCTGTACTGGTGTGTGGGGTTGTTCTTCCCTAGGTGCAGGACTCTACACTTGCCCTTATTGAATTTCATTTGGTTCCTCTCTGCTCAACTCTCTAGCCTGTCCATGTCTCACTGAATGGCAGCACAGCCCTCCGGTGCGTTGGCCACTCCTCCCAGCTTAGTATCACCAGCTCTGTAAACTCTGTCCCCTCACCCAGGTCATTGATGAGTATGTTGAATAGGACCAGACCAAGCACTGACACTTGGGGCACACCACTAGATACTGGCCTCCAAACAGAATCTTGGCCACTTATTTGACCTTATTAGGAGTATGGATTTTCCTGTAACTATTGGAGTGGACAATAGGCAGACATTGCAATACTCATCATTGTAGTTACTTGTCACGGGGACTGTCTTTACGTTATTACTTGCTGCTACTTTCCAAATTAAAACACTAATAGTGTGCAGAAATTCTGAATGGAGACAAAAGCAGAGGGAAGCAGGAAGGTTAAATGGAGTATTCTGCTCATCTAATTAGACTACCCATTCTTTTACATCTCAAATGGTCCCTGTAGCTTTTCTGCTGAGTTCATTTGGAACAGATTATGCTCTAGATAAGTGAGGGCTCCTGACACTATGGAACTATAATATTTGACAAACAAAATAGAACTTCTGTCCCTTACTTCAGAGATCTTTAAGTACCAAAATAATGAACCATTGTACTAGGTTCCTAATGTGCCTGTCAGTAAATAGGATTCCTTAATGTAGGTAGATATTTTTATGGATTAAACAAATCTTCCTTCATTATTTTATCAATAATAACAAATATCTACCTATTAGCCAAAACCTGTCTTCCTGAATGTCATTGGCAAAGTGAAATTGCAGTAAGTCTTATGGTTAGCAAGCAACTTCTATGAAAGAGGTTAAATGCTAAAAATATACATATTTCATTAGGGGCCAGAAGTTTCCTGTGATAGTGATTATTTTAATTTTGTGTAGCTTTGCCAGATTAACTTGTTTTCAGTCACTGAAAACTTGTAGAAAGAAGCTTTGTTAAGTAGCATTTTATGCAAATAATATGCAGTGTGGTAATCTAATATGGTACATTCATACATCTGATTCTCTTGCTGTAGTCATTTGTCTTTTGACAGTGCCTTCAACCGGAACAGAAATTGATATTCACCTGGAAGAAACCGTGTCATACACGCAGCTCAGTCGTGTAAAGTAATACTGAGCCTTCAACTTTCAATGAAGTTTGACCGAAACGTATCGCAGAAACAGAATGGTTGAACTGGGAATGGACCTCTGGAGATCTTCTAGTCCAATTGGCTTGCTCTGAGCAGGGCCAGCTAGAGCAGGTTTTTTCAGGGCTATGTCCAATCATGTTTTTAATATTTCCAGGATGGAGACTTCCCAGCTTCTCTGGGCAACCTGCTCCAGTGTTTGATCATCATCACAATAAAAATAATGATAAAATTATGCTTAAACAGAATTTAATGTTATTTATTGCTTTTTTGTTCTGTCATTGGAAACAACTGAGGAGTCTGTCTCCATATTCTTATCAAGATATATCAACACTTGATGCTGGGAGAAGATCCCTTTTGAACCTTCACTTGTCCAGACTGAACAACCCCAGCTCTCTCAGCCTCTCCTGATATGACCGTTGCTTCAATCCCTTAATCATTTTCTTGGTCCTTTGATGAACTCACTCCAGTATGTCCACATCTCTCTTGTACTGGGGACACCAGACATGGACACAAAACTCCAGATGTGGCTTCACCAGTGCTGAATGGAGAGAAAGTATCATCTCCCTTGACATTCTGGCGATGGTTTTCCTCAGGCAGTCCAGGAGGCTGTTTGCCTTCTTTGTCACTTGGCCACGTTGCTGCCTCATGGTCAGTGTGTTGTCCTACAGGATCCCCAGGTCTTTCTCAGGGAAGCTGCTTTCCAGTTGGTTGGCCTCCAGCAAGTATTGATGTATAGGAAAACTCCTGCCCAGGTGCAGGACTTTGCACTACCCTTTGATGAACTGCATGAGGTTCTTTGCCCATTTTTCCAGCCTGCTGAGGTCCTTCTGAACAACAGCACACCTATCTAGCATGGCAGCCACACCTCCCAGTTTTGTATCATCTTCAAACTTGCTGAGGATCCACTTTTCCTGTCATCCAGGTCATTAATGAAGAGGCTGAACAGTACTGACCCCAGTGTCAATCTTTGGTGTACACCACTAATGACTGGCCTCCTGCTGGACTTCATGACACTGATCGTAATGCCTTGAACCCTGCAGTTCAATCTATCTACTTCACTGTCCACATTTCTGCCCCATACATCATAAGTTTGTTAATGATGATGTTAACATCCTTATGAGGACCAGGTTCTGAGAATTTTAGGCTTCTTGCAGTTGCCTGAAGAAGGTCTTTTATAATTCTTCCTGATCAGATGGTCTATAGCAGACATGTACAACAAGACCCATATTGGTCTGCCCTCTCTAATGCTCACCCACATGTTCTCAATTGACTCATCGTCTATCTCTATGCATTTCCATAAAGGGCAACTCTACCACCATTGTCCTGATCTATCCTTCCTGAAGAGCCTGTATGCATCCTTGGCAGCACACCAGTCATGCAAGCTATCCCACCACATCTCTGATATTCATGAGTTTGCTGCCCAGCAACTGCATGCAGACTTCTAATTCTTCCAGTATGTTCCCCATGCTGTGTGTGTCAGTGTACAGACACTTCAGAGAGGCCCCTAGTCACATCAATTCCCCCACAGAAAAAGAGAGAGCTTCCCCCATAATGCTGTTTTTTCATCTCTTTCTTTTTGGTGTAAATATGCTTGAGTTAAGTCCTTTTCAGTTGTTTTATTTATTACTTTTGAGGTCTCTTGTCCACATTATCTTTCACCTTTTGCTAACCAAGCTGGTCCACCATTTCCTCACTTGACTGTGGGTTTTCAACTTCCTCCTTTGTCATTCCTAGTTTAAAGTTCTCCAGATCAGTTGGACAGCCTGTTGGCCAAGATGCTTTTGCCCCACTTTATCAGGTGGATATCAACTCTTACTAGCAATTCCTCAATTATTCAAGATGGTCCCATAGAGATAGAAGCCAAATCCTCTTGCTGCCACCAGGACATACAGGATCTGGTGTTGACATACAGAAGCTGTTCACTTCTCTTCATGCCCTTCAACACACCAGCAGGATCAAGGATAACACATCCTAGGCCTCCACATTCTTGGATCTCTGGGCCAGTCTCACCTCCAGAGGTGTGTAAGTCACTTTTGACATGCTAAGAGTGCCCACTGGCAACATCATTGGGAGCTGGTGCTCACACAGAAATGCAATATAGAGGGTGACAATTCAAGGGCCAGACAAACCTTAGCAATTTTCCACATCCTCAGTCCAAGGCCCTAGCAAGCAGCAAACATCCTCAGGCAGTAGGTAACTCTGGTAGGTGGTAACCTCCATCCCTTGCTGCAGGGAGTTTTCCCAATGGTATTACTCACCACTTCTTCTTGGTGGTGCTGCAGGGCTCAGTCTCAGACAGCTCGACAGCTTTGTTGGAAAGAGCTCCTAGCCCCTCATTTGCTACCAGGACACTGAACCTCTTCTGTAGTTGCAGAACTGCAGGTGGAGCAGTAGCCATCCTCCTGGTGTACAGAGATCCAACCATTGCACATCTCCTGAAGACAAGGATACCACCTCTCCTGGCCTCATCAAAGGGGGCCCAGGCACTCTCTGCAGACTCAGACATGGAGACCTACATCCTTTGTCAAGGAGTTCCGTCTGAGTCCAGGCTCTGGCATGCCAGGATAGTTGCTGCAGTGGTAGCTGGAGACTGTGCTGTGGCAGATCACCACCATCACATGTTGGCTGCATGTGAAGCTGGCACTTATTTAGGCCTCATTGTAGCATCAGCTGAAGGGATGTTTGACCCTCCCCACCCCCCACCCGCTTTATTGGGCAGGATCCCATGGAAGAGTGCCTTTGAGGATAATCTTTTCCTCAAAATGGTAGAATGGTCCACTCCAAGATGCAGAAAGTCATGCAGGGCTGGTAGAAGGCTTCCCTGGTAGAGCAGGGAACATCTAGCTGAGCTCAAACAGAAACAGGAAATAGTAGTAGGGATGGAGTACCCAGAATGAGTCCCAATGCAGGAATGGAATGTAGGAATATCCAAGCTCAAATGGAGTTAAAATTAGCAACAGATGCAAAGTACAAGGAAAATAACTTCTGTAGATAGATTGGCAACTGAGGACTATTTAGCTTGACTTTAAGAAGGCTTTTGATGAAGCCTCCCACTGCATCCTTGTAACCAAATTGGAGAGATATGGTTTGGATTTATGGCCTATAAAACGGGTGGACAACTGGCTGGACATTAGGCTCAATAACTAGCAGTTGCCTGTTCATACTCTTAAGTCGTAGAAGGCTCCAGATGTTCTTCCTGAGGGATAAATACTGGCACTATAACATCATTGTAAATGACCTGCATAATGGGACACGCTGTACCCAAAGAATGTGTGAGCATGTCACTAGAGAAGAGGAATGGTTGATGTTGTAGAGGACAATGTTGCTATTCAAATGGATCTTGGCCAGCTTGAGGATTGGGCACACAGTAACCTCATGAAATGCAAATATGACCAATGCAAAGTCTTGCACTTCAGGCAGAACCCGATGCCAGTACAGCTAGGTAGCATTTTTGCAGAAAAGGACCACAGGCTTCTTTTGAACACGAATCAGCAGTGTGATCTTGTGGCAATGGAAGCTAACCATATAATGGGTTGCATGAACAAGAATGTAAACAGTAAGTTGAGGGGAAGGGATTAATTCCGTCTACTTGGCACTCAAAGTTGCAATGTGTCCTTCAAATTTGAAGTAAAACGAGAGTAAAAAAGTCCTGTGCAAAAGTTATGTCAGCAGACTGATGGAAGCCAAACAGAGAATTACTCAAGTATTTAGGGGCTGGAGAACAGATTGTAAGAGAAAGAGGCTGACGTGGTTTAGCCCCAGCCGGTAGCTAAGTGCCATGTGCCGTTCGCTCACTCCTCCCCCGGCAGGATGGGGAGGAGAATGGAAAAACAATGGCAAAGCCTGGAGGGTTGGGATAAGGGCAGTTTACTGGGACAGCAAGGGAGAGGGGAAACAATCAACAACAGTGCTGATAACAGATAGTAACAATGGGTGATAACAGAGAACGATTTACTGATCCGACGACCGACCGACGCTCGACCTGTCCCGGAGCCACGCCGACATGCCGACAACCCGCCCCTGCCCGACTAGCCCCCTTTTATGGTGAGCATGATGTCACATGGTATGGAATAGCCCCCGGCCAGCTTGGCTCACCTGTCCTGGCTCCTTGGGAAATTAACTCTATCCTTGCCAGAACCAGGACAGAGGCTAAGGGAAACGTTTATTTATCTTGGTGAGCAGAAGGCCCAGAGAGTGAAAGAGGAGACCTATTTGCAATATTCCAGTACTTAAAGAGAGGTTCTAGAGAAGATGGAGCTAGGCTCTTCTCAGAGGCATACTGCAAAGGAACAAGAAGCAAAGTTCACAAGTTCAAACAATGGACTTTTCTGTCAGGTGTAAGGAAAAATTGCTGCAATGAGAGAGGTTAAGCACTGGAACATGTGGCCCTAGAAGTTTATGGAATCTCCATTCTTGGAAATTTTCAAAACTTGACCAGACATGGACATGAGCAGCTTGAGCTAACTTTGAAGTTGGTGCTACTTTGAATAGGAGGTAGAAGTAGATGATGTTCAGAAACCCCTTCTAACCCATTCTATGATTTTATGATTTTTCAGAATTTTAAAACCAGCTAATATTCTAAATATTATTGCTATTCATCTTTACTTTTAATTTTTGAAGGGGCGAAGCAAAGGAGGCTAAAGAGAGGACGAAAAGTTAAAAAGACATCAGATACCAATCCTTAGCCTTCACTTCTTCTGTATTTCTTCTAGTAATCCAAATTTCAGGAAAAAAAATAATCCTGGAATAGGATTTTTAATAGGAACTAAATCATCAGACTATTACAAGAAATATTGTAAATTCCATAGCACTGAAGTAAGTATAATCTCCTTTTTTCAGTTGTGTTGGTTGTTGGGAAGACAAACGCCATTGCTCTGAACGCCGCCGCCCCCCCTCCCCCTTCCCCCAAGCTCCTTATAAACTGAGCATGACGTCATATAGTATGGAATATCCCTTTGGTCAGTTTGGGTCACCTGTCCTGTCTGTGTCCCCTCCTTGTGCACCCCCACCCATCCCGCTGGCAGGGCAGTGCGAGAAGCAGAAAAGGCCTTGGCCCCGTGTAAACACTGCTCAACAATAAGTCCATAGAACAAAAACATCTCTATATTATCAATGCTGTCTCCAGCACAAATCCAAAACATATCCCCACACTAGCTACTATGAGGAAAATCAATCCTCTTAGCTGAAACCAGGACATCAGTGTTTTTAACCATGTCATATGACAAAATATAAATAATTTGAAAGTACACTTTCTGGATACTTAAAAATATTTTACCTGAGTTAATGTAAGTTTATTTTTTTGCATTGCAGATTACTTTTAAGGAATAAACAAATGATGTGAAAGAAAATAGTGTATTCAAAAGGCATGTTTCTGGATATTCTACCTAAGACCAGCTATTAAATGATGGTGTTGGATAACTAATTGTAGAAAGGCAATCTTTGTTCACTTGTTTTATGCAAAAAATTTGCCCAAAGTTAATGCGGCTAGAAAGCTTCACCTTATTCATGATTTCATGTCAAACTTTAGAAATAAATCCAGTCAGCCAGATGTGCCAATTGCAATAACTATACAGTCAACTAAGAGATAATGGAGAGATGAAGAGATTTAGCTTACATTTTTCTGGACAAAATAGAAAGTACCAAAACTATATTCCAGTAGAGCTTTTTCCATTAAAAAATCATATCTACCTTCCATCAAATATGTATCCAGAAAATAATTTCATCCCTGGTTGTGCTGTGACTAGCTGTGGAACAAGTCTGAATAGAAGGAACAGGATGATTCACAGCTGCTTCAATGAATTTATTAAACCCTGTTTTCACTTTCTGTTTCAGTCATGATTTTGCTGCTGCCAACACTTTCCCTGATGTGATGCTTAGCAGTGACAATACTAATTGGCACATATGCACATATAAACATGTACTTGAAAGACAGACAGGAATTGAATCCAGCAAGGAGATGGAATTTATGTGAAGTCAGGTTTATTGAGACCTGTTTATGAGTGGAAAAACCTGAAGACTGAAGTGTTGTGAAAAGGATCGTGTAAGTTTACTGGGTTTAATAAATTCCAATGAAAAACTAATTTTCATCTTAATTCACTTGATATATTTTGATGCTTTTTATTACTGCTTTATATCTGTCAAAGGCACTGAGCATGACTGAATTTTTTAAAAAACATATCTATTCAAAGGGTGACTGGTTTATAACAAATGAAATAACTACATATATCTTTCAATAGTTGATGCTCAGATGTTTTTTTCGCAACATTTTCCACTATTCTTTTGAACAAGAAAGAAGGAATAAGACTATCTTCCTGTTCTGAAGAAAAGGCTGTGTACACATGCTATCTTTCAAGTGCAGTGAGGCTGGCTACAATGTACATCACTTTGCAGTATCTAGATTTTACCATATCGGTTGTTTATATCTAAGCTTTCACATTTCAGTAGAGCTATGAGAAATCGCAAGACTGAAGAAAGAAATAGACTGGGTAATCTAAGGAAGGATATTCCTACTGAGGTGATATGAGACATCCATATTAAAGTACTGTCCTGAAATTTAGAAGCATATAGAAATTGCTAGTTTACTCTGCCCATTATATTAGTTTAAATGAATGTAGACATTAAAATGTATCAAAATTAGTGTAAAAGGCAGAGAAAAGAAACAGTTACAAAAAGAAGAAGAAGAAGAAGAAGAAGAAGAAGAAGAAGAAGAAGAAGAAGAAGAAGAGGAGGAAGAGGAAGAAGAAGGTAGTGGTGGTGGTGGTGTAACAGTGGTATGAAAAATGGATATATAAAATTAACAAAAAATAAGAAGGACATCAAAAGAAAAATATTGAAGAATTTTCTTTGGTTTTTATACATTTTTTTATTATTTTTTTAGAATAAAGTAACTCTAAGAAAACATCCTGTCATAAATTTTAAAGTAAATAAAATAAAGCTGAATTCACATTATAAACTAGAAAATATTACTTAGTCCTTAGGTGTTAAAATCAATCTCAAAGACTCCCTAATTATTTTGTCGAGTATAACTTCTGGAAACTGAATAGATACCTCTAAGAGATAAACATCCTTCACTGTTTCCAGACTATTCTAAGAACTATGCCACTTCAGAAAAGTATTTTCTTAAAAATCTGAAATATGGATATTTATATAAAAAATAAAAAGATAGATATTACCAGGTGTGGTGGGTTGACCCTGGCTGAGGGCCAGGTGCCCACCAGAGCCGCTCTATCACTCCCCTCTTTCATTAGACAGGGGAGAAAAGGTACAATGAAAAGAAAACTTACGGGTCGAGATAAGGACAGGGAGAGATCATTCTCTAATTATCATCACGAGCAAAACAGACCGAACTTAGAGAGGGAATTCATCTTATTTATTACTAAGCAAAACAGAGTAGAGGAATGAGAAATAAAACCAAATCTTAAAAACACCTCCCCCCACCCCTCCCATCTTCCCGGGCTCAACTTCACTCCCGGCTTCAACCTCCGCCCCCCTCAGCGGCACAGGGGGACGGGGAATGGGGGTTACGGTCAGTTCATCACGCGGTGTTTCTGCCGCTTCGTCATCCTCAGGGGGAGGACTCCTCTCATCATTCCCCCGCTCCAGCGTGGAGTCCCTCTCACGGGAGACAGTCCTTCATGAACTGCTCCAGCGTGAGTCTCTTCCATGGGGTGCAGACCTTCAGGAGCAAACTGCTCCAGTGTGGGTCCCCCACAGGGTCACAAGTCCTGTCAGCAAACCTGCTCTGGCGTGGGCTCCTCTCTCCACAGGTCCACAGGTCCTGCCAGGAGCTTGCTCCAGCGCGGGCTTCCCACGGGGCCACAGCCTCCTTCAGGTGTCTCCACCTGCTCCGGCGTGGGGTCCTCCACGGGCTGCAGGTGGAATCGCTACACCCCCTCATCCTCCCTCCATGGGCTGCAGGGGGACAGCCTGCTTCACCGTGGTCTTCACCACGGGCTGCAGGGGAATCTCTGCTCCGGCGCCTGGAGCACCTCCTGCCCCTCCTTCTGCACTGACCTTGGTGTCTGCAGATGTTCTTACATCTTCTCACTCCTCTCTCTGGCTGCAAAAGCGCTCTCTAACTGTTTTTCTCTTTCTTAAATATGTTATCACAGAGGCGCTGATTGGCTTGGCCTTGGCCAGCGGTGGGTCCGTCTTGGAGCCGGCTGGCATTGGCTCTGTCAGACACAGGGGAAGCTTCTAGCAGCTTCTCACAGAAGCCACCCCTGTAGCCCCCCCGCTACCAAAACCTTGCCACGCAAAACCAACACACCAGGGCACCGCTTTTTCTGGCAATGTGTAGCAGTCATGCTTAGTGAAGTGGAAAAGAGAAGCAAAGATGGAGAAGTAGAAGGTTGGGGGTTTTTTGTTGTTTTGTTGGGTTTTTTGGTTTGTGTTGGTTTGGGGTTTGTTGTTCGTTGTTTTTTTTTCCCGAAAACAAAAGCACATCAACACCTACATTTCCTATTTATAAAATGCTATAGACCTGGTTTCACATTTTTATCTTCAAAAAATTCTTTCTTTTTAGTTTTCTAAAGGGTAATTTCATGATAATGGAGTTAATATTTCAGAGAATATAAACAAGTATGTACTGGTTTACTTTTGCATTTTTAAATTTCAAAAAAAAATTATTAAAAAAATTCAAAAAGACAAAGATTTTCTGAGACTTTATTTCTCAAGCAAGACATTGCAATGTCAAAAAATGTTTCCAAGTAGCCATTCTCTCAAAAATTTCAGTGGAGGCATTTGGGTTTTTGTGGGGTTTATTGGGGTTTTTTGTTGTTTGTTTGGGTTTTTTTCCCCCAAGTCTCAGCTATGAAGTCCTTTATTCACTGCATTTTACCATTTTTATTTCATGCCTTTTGTAAGGACATCACTTTAAGTTGTCAGGCATTAAAATGTTTTTTTTATTCCATTCTAATTAAAAAGTTCACATTTTAATACCTGTGACAAAGAAAAATTTTCACTCATTATACATACATCTTACAGAGCAGATAGAATTGTACAGTGAGTGTTCATGCATAAAATTTACATGCCTTAATTCTAAAGGAAAACAGCAGACCTGCACTTAGAAGAAGAAAGAGAAAAGTTGATATACTTGGCAAATAAAAATAAAAGGAAAAAAAAGGGGGTGGGAAAGTATGTTATGCACTCTTATACTGGATGCTTGTATGAGAGGAAAATATTAACAAAGTTTTATTGCGTGTACTCTGCTTTCAATGTTGATTATATAGACACCTGTTAAGCAAATTCATCTGTCTGTCAAACAATTTTCAGCCGAAGGAAGGAAGGAAGGAAGGAAGGAAGGAAGGAAGGAAGGAAGGAAGGAAGGAAGATATCATGAGACTTAAGCTTCAAAGCTTCTTGTTAGATGTCTAATATCCTAATGTTAAAATGAAGGAGCAAAAATCAGTAAAGAGAGAAATCTGTTCAGCAATAATCAATACTGCTGTACGTCTTCTAGTGTGCTAATATGCTTCTATGTGATTCTGCACACATTTTACTTTCATGATGATAGAAATTTTTAATCAAGAAGAATCTCTGAACTATTAAAGTGAATCTTGATTATTTATAAGAAGTTCAGCATTATGTACTTGGCATTGTTTCTTAATACTCTTTTTTTCCATTCCGCATCTGTCCAATGCACCTACTGGTAAATGTTTCATGTTTAATTCAGTCATTATGCTCCCAAATAATTCATGAGTGAAAAAAATGAGGAAGCTATTCTCATCAATTTGATCATATTTAAGTGTATGTATTTTTATTTATTTATTTTTACACCATCATTGTAACCAACTCATGTTCTGCTCCTTTTTGCTTAACTACTTTATAATAATTCTAGATTGTCCCTGAGGGACATTGCAACTGTATTTCAAACATAAAATACTGAAAACATACTGCAGCTCAAAATTCACTGCTTAATGCTATCCAATTTCCACAGCAGTATCTTCCCATTGTTACCAGCTGTCACATAGCTACTCATAGTCAATGATTTATAAAAACAAGTAGCAAGGGAAAAATTACTTTCAGGGAACAAGACAGATTATGCAAAGGAGTATCATACAACAAAACTGAATTTGTTTGTTGGTATGTAGAGTTGACCATTAACAGCATTTGTATTTTTAACATGAAGCATGCAGAAATAGCAAAACATTGTAAAAGGATGTGTTTAGATACTAGACATATTTTCATTCAGGCAAGAGTATAAACTGGAGAGAATGATAATTGTACATTAGGGAATGATTATTTAGTAAATTTATCTTGAAAACAATTGGTCTGGGAAGATGAGACTTAGAATCATAAAATACTTTAGGTTGGAAGAGCTATCTGGAGCTCAGCTTGATCACTCTCCTAAACCAGGGTCAACTTTGAAGTCAGAGGTAGGAGCAAAGTTAGAAAAGTCTCCCTATCCTTATCCTTCTCCAGTTTTAGTTTAAATATCTTCAAGAGTGGAGATTCTATCAACCTCTCGGGGCAACCTGTTCCTATACTTGACCACCCTCCTGTGCAAAATTTCCTGTATGGCAATTTTTGTCTATTGTCTCTTTTCCTATCACTACAAGGAAAGTCATGCTTTTCCTTCTCTATAGTCTTCCATTAGGCAGCAAAAGATACCTCCCACCAGCCTTCTTTTTTTTTTTAATGAACATGCACAGATCTCTCAGCCTTTCCTTACTCACAACGGCCCCAAGTCCTGATCACATTGGAGGTCTACCTCTGGATCTACTTTAGTATGTCAATTTTTTTTTGTCCTTGGGAGCCCAAAATGGTCCTGAAGGTGTGGTCTCACAAATGCCAAATAGAGGGGAATAACCTATTCCCTTGACATGCTGGCTATGCTTTTACTGAAGCAGTATGGGATGTGGTGCATGGGCACAGTGCTGACTGTTAACCAAGATCTCTAGCTCCTTTTCTGCAGAAATGCTACCTAGCCATTTAGTCCCCAGACTGTACTGAAAAGAGGATGTTCTGCCAGAGATGTAGGATTTTGCATTTGCCTTTTTGCTGAATTTCATGAGGCTTTTGTTAGCTACAGGACACTGTATCAAAAGCCTTACTTTTGTGAAAGTAAATGATACGTGAAAAGTAAAATAAATAAATAAATCAATCAATAAATAAATAAATTTGCATAATAACATACAAAATAAAATTAAATTTAAAAAATAACATAAAAGCAAAAGTAAATTATATCCAACTGTTCCACCCTCAGCCAAGACATCAGTCATCTCATCATACAGAACAGTTTGGTTGGTCACATACAGTTTGCCTTTTGTAAATACATGCCAGTGTTCCCAGTTGCCTCCCTGTTCTACATATGCCTCAATATAGCCTTCAGGGGTACTTGCTCTGTGATCTTCCCGAAGACGGTAAGCAGTGGAATTATTCTTCTTGCCTTTTTTTTTTTTAATATAGAAATGGCATTTGCCTTTCCTCAGTTATCAGGACCCTTCTGCAGGTGCAATTAGCTTTGCAGGATGGGAGAGGCATGCCTCATAACAATATCAAGCAGTTCTTTCAGGAGCCTTGGATATGTCCTGTCAGGGGTTGTGAACTTGGATATTTCCAGATTTCATGAGTAGCTTCTAATTCAAGACTGTGTTAGGAGAGTAGTACTTCTCTCCCACAAGGTTGGCAACTCAGCATGGAAACCTGGGACTGCGGACCAGGCCAGTAGAGGGTGAGGAAAAGAAAAACTTCAGTACCTCAGCCTTCTCCATGTCCTCCATTACTAGCTTTCCTTTCCCAATTTTCAGGGTGTTGGTATTCTCCTTGGCTTGCTTTCACTACCTCTGGGCCTGCTCATGTCCTGCTCATGTCCTTCCCATTTCCTTTCACATCCTTCACCAGTTTCTACTCCAGCTAAACTTTGGTCTTCCTAATTCCCCCTGTTGCATGCTCATGTGTTGCATTTATACTCCTTCTCAGCAGTCTGTCCCTTTTCCACCTCCCATCTCCTTCCTTTTTACCTTTAGGGCAAGTCAGGCATTCCCTGCAGGGCCAAGCTGACCTTTTCCTATTATGCTTGGTTTTTTGCCATTGAGAATGGGCTGTTCTTCTGCATTGAGAATGGGCTGTTCTTGAAGATAGGCCAGCTCTTATGAGCTCCTTTGCCCTTCAAGGAAACCTCTCAAAGAAGGGAGATTTTCAGGTCCAGAGCAAACCAGTATCCATCCTCTTGCAGCCCAGGGTCTTTGGTCTATCTTTTGCTTTCCTCAGGACATTAAACTCTTCTATCTCATGGTCACAGCAGCTAAGGCTGCCATTGACTACCACATCCTTGGCCAGCTCTTTCTCCTTTGTGATTAGCAGACTCAGTGAAGCACCTTCTCTTGTTGGCCCATCCAGTACCTGTATGACCTATTTGTCTCCCAGGCACTGGAAAGCACCTGCCTTGTTTTTTGCCCACTGTGCTGCCCTCTCTATGAAATCTGGAGTTGTCAGAGTCCTCCATAAGAATCAGTTTCTGTGATCAAGAGATTTCTTCTAGTTGTTTAAAAACAATATACCAGCCCCAATTTTCTTCATTCTGTCCCACAGAGACCTCTGATTACCTTTGACCTGCTCAAGATCTTCCCTAGCATTATACATGTTCCAAAGAGTGGTAGTTGCAATGCTGGACAAGCTTTGGCAATCTGTCTGTGGTGTCCTTGGTACAAAAGATGGAGCAAACCTCTAAAAATAGCATGTCTTTCAGAAGGGAGCCCATCACTACTTTCACCCATAATTTCCTCTTTGTGCTTAAAATTCCAGTCAGGCATGGCTGTCCCAGATGCCTTCCCCAGCAGAACTCATTCCTCTCTGAAAACATGCTGAAGGATAAAAAGACCTTTTCTTGTTGACGGAAGTCTCAAGTCCTCTTCTGAGTTCTTTAGAGCTGCAAATGGGGAGACAGAGGGGAAAGGAGAGCTATGAATGGAGGAGGAGAAATGTAAGGATTGTTCATAATAGCATTCAAAATATCTCTCAGAAGTAATCTTTTAGAAATAGATTTGAAAACTGCTGTGATGTTATGTGCTGTCCCCCCAGAACCTTGCATTTTGAGTGAGCCTATAAAGTTTCATTGTGTGAAGTTGAAATTTTGTTAGGTAAATCCATCTCCTATAACTGAAGCAAACTTTTAGTTCCTTTATAGAGCAGTATAAGTACTTACTGAATAAGTTCAAATAATGTTGAACTTTCCAATTACTGAAATGTGAAAAGGCAAGAATGTAGGTCATTAGAGTAAGACTTGAAAGTATGCTGGTTCGTGGGGTCTTCACCTTAATTTTTATTATGCTTCAGTTTTGGTCTTTTCTATTATGTACAACTCATGTGAAAGACACTGTGAGTCTTAAAGTCTAAATATGAGATAAGAGTAATGAGAAAGCATCATCGAGACAATTAGGAGAGTTCTTAGAAAACGTAAAGGTCATTACAACCATTTCTACTTTACAGTAATGTGTTATGTGCAAGTCTGATTTCTCTTTGGAAAGACAATTGAGATGCATATCTGGACATAAGACTTCTTACTCATAAAAAGTTCAATTTAATATTTGTAATTAAATGTTCACCTACCTTATTATAGAGATAAGAAATTAATAATAATATCTACACAAATTTCGTTCACCTCTTGATGGATATCTAGAACTAGGGGATTGGTCTGAATTACTTTTGTTGAAGTAATTCACACAGTTGACTTCACATTCTAGAAGTCTTCAATGATGTAAAATACTTTTTTAGATACTATTAAAGCAATTTATTTTCATTCATATTACAGAGTAAAAATCCTTGTATTTAAAATAATGGGAATTAGGAGATGCATGTACCATCTCTTTGATTTTTACACCTTTTGGGAGAACAAGCTTAGATCTTCCTTAAGAATGAATTTTAACGGTAAATCAATATAATTCATCAGTTAATTGGAAATTCTTTAGTTATTAGAATTTGCATTGTTTTAACACAAAACTCTTTTTGTTGTCGTTGTTGCTTTTAACTATTTCAGAACTTAAAATTTATTTTAAAAGCAATGGCTTATTCTTGTGGAATAATGGATGGAAAAGCTGAGGACTGAGTAACTATATGCTCCTCTACAACATACTGCCTACCTCCCAACCACACAGGTTTGAGCCAGCAGCATAACCGAGTGTGCACTAAACCATATTTCTCAACAACCTTCACAAATATTCACAAGTCGCATCTGGTAACCTTCTCTCTTCCCCACTTCTGGCAACAGACTCATACTGTCCCATCCATGAAACATACGCATATCCACTATCCAGCAAACTTCAGAGCTTTAGTAGAAGATGACAAAGTCCTAAAACTACAGAGTACCATCAGAACAAACCAGGAGAAACTGTTGTCATCAGTAATGGAGAATTTACCAAGTTAAAATGTCAGATCATCTTAATATGGCTACAAGCTTTAGGGGAAAACTAAAAAGTATATATTCCCTGTTAACGTGATTGAGAAAAGATTCCTTCTTTATACCAGATCTGGTGATCAACTTAATTGTGGTTATGTGGGGAGAAATAAATATCCAAGAGTTTTCTCAACAAATCTTCACAAGGGCCAACATCACATTTTTATTAGGAAAAAATATTTATATTCTTAAAAGACTGATTATAATTTGGTCCATTTGTATACCACATTAATTTCATGATGACAAACATTGCTATTATATAATGTATTATAAAAAAATGAGAAAATATGTAGGTAGAAAACTCACTTCTTGTTCATGATTAGTGTTCCTTTAAATTTTGCCCAGATGTATATATTGTATAATTATAAATATAAAGCATTTTTCCCCAAAATACATCCTTTAAATGCATAAAAAGCTTAATGACTAAACTGGTCATTCAGTTTTGCTTAGTTGGTTGGTTGGTTTGTTGTGGTTTTTTAATCTTTTTTCTTCTAAATTTGTATGTAAATTATATCAGGCTTTTCTTTCACCTTTCAGAAATGACACGTGCACACACACACGCACGTGCACACACCCCTGCGCGCCAATAAGGCCGTGCAAAATTTTGTGGCTTACCAGTATCTGAAGGGGGCCTACAGGAAAGATGGAGAGGGACTGTTTATCAGGGAGTGTAGTGACAGGACAAGGGGTAATGGGTTTAAGCTGAAGGAGGGTCGATTTAGATGAGATGTTAGAAAGAAATTCTTTACTGTGAGGGTGGTGAGGTACTGGAACAGGTTGCCCAGAGAAGCTGCGGATGCCCCATGCCTGGAAGTGTTCAAGGCCAGGTTGGATGAGGCTTTGGGCAACGTGGTCTAGTGGAGGGTGTCCCTGCCCATGGCAGGGGGGTTGGAACTAGATGATCTTTGAGGTCCCTTCCAACCCAAACCATTCTACGATTCTATGATTTTATGAAATCAAGAATCTTCTATAGCACCTAATCAAAAGTACAATGAATATATAACTATATTCATGCACACACACACACATAAAAATCATACACATATCCTTTATCAGCACTCTGAGTAATTGAATAATCATATTTTATTTATTCAGAGAGATGTAGATTAGAGCAAATTGGCTGCTTGTTCTTCACATACTGTTAAAAGTTCTTTCATTTTACACTACATATTTTACTAATGAGAGATGAAATTGTATTCTATAGGAATTTTTACTGGAGCACACACAGATGCACTCACTCACACCCTCATACAGGTTTTAAATTACAGGTAAGTGTATATATGTTGCACTTTGGGGAATTAATATATTAAAGTCCCAAGTAAATTATGTTTCTAAAAGTTTGGTTTGATTTTACACTCAGGAGGAAATGTCAACTCCCTTTAAGACAAAAGAGAAAGGAAAAAAAAGGAAAACACAAAAGAAATAAAAAGAAATTTAATGTCTCCTTTTGGAATTATACCATTTGTAGGCAAAGAAATCACCAGTAATACTTTCTATTCATATTAATCATTAAAAAGTTAAATTCTTTTTAAAATTATAGATGACAGGCTACAGTTCATAGAAAGGTCAACATATTCTTTCATTTTAGAAAGCGATTTAAAATTTTTAGTTGGTATATATTTGAGAGTTTTGAGACAGTATAGTTTTCTAGTGAAAATAGGGTTGTTTGAAACTTTAAAGGTGTTTGATCAACAGTGTTTTAATACTGAATAATAATCTTTTGGTCTGCCTAATGGAAAAGAACGACAGTTATGTCTGATGGACTGTCTGAAACTACTTCTTTTCCAAAACATTAGTAACTAAGTGGAGTGTAGGCTTTATAGGCATTTGGCTCTTATTATATTTGGATATAGACTATAGCAGTTTCATACTTGTAGCTGGTGGCATTTTGCTAATTTTTTTTTTTTTTTACTCTGCAAAAAATCAGTAATTGTGTTTATGTTATGTCGCTAGTGGTAAAATTTACTTTTGTTTAGAGAAGACTGGTAAAAAGAAAACTGCATGAAAATTTATTTCTTTTTTTAGTTCAAAAAAATCTCAATATTAACATGATTATTGAAAACAATTTATTTTTTTAACATGTTGCAGTTGTATGTAATTTTTTTTTTAAAAGTCATTGGTTTAAATTGTGCATTGGTGTGACTCATATGCAGTTTTTATATATACACTATAACATCTACATCTATATATTGATGACTTCTACCTCTATAATATAAATATATATAACCTCTATATCTATAATATATATACATTATAACCGCTATATTCAGCATGTTCCACTGCTCAGTCAACCTCACAGTAAAAAACTTCACGGAACACTTTTTTACTGTGAGCGTGGCTGAGCATCTCAAGAGGTTGCCCAGGGAGGTTGTGGAGTCTCCGTCCTTAGAAATGTTAAAAAGTCATCTGGACATGGTCCTGGGCAATTGCCTTTAGGTGGTGCTGCTTGAGGAGGTGGGGTTGGACCAGATGACCTCCAGAGGTCCCTTCCAACCTCAAGCATTGTGTGATTCTGTGATCCATGGTATAAGTACAAAGATGTGACACAATTAGCTGACCCAGAAACAACAGGTTCTTTTCATGCATGAATTCTTACTTCTTTAATCAGACTTTCATGTAAATGTTTGAGCCCTCTTCAATGGGAATATTAAAACAATTATTTTCTGAACTGAGGAGACCTGAAAGGAAATTCTAACACAGTTGAAGTCGATAGGAATTGCAGTTAACTTCAGTATTATCAGTTCTCCATTGAGTCCTTATTAATGGAAAAAGTCCATATATTATTAGGTTAAAATTTGTTTTTCTCGTTCAACAAGAGACATTTAGCCACTGAAAGCTATTTCAATTCTTGCAAGACATTTATTTATTTTATACAGTAGGAAAACATTTAGAATTTAGACTCAGAAGTGTATTTTCCCAATAAAAATTCCTAGGAAGTCAAAGGAAAATGTTTGTTTTCTGCCGAACTGTACATAAGCTTTTCTTCCTCATCTTTTTTCTGCCATTCCATTGTGTGATCTTTATTCCAAATATGTGAAGATCACCAGCTTAAAGTTCCCTAGCAGTTTCACACAAATGCACACACAGAGCAGCACATTCCCAGTAGCAGGTACCCAGATGTCTTGTCCTACTTACTAGCTGGTCCAACGCGATGTTCACTCACAGATGCTCAAAATGGGGAGGGCATCCACACAGAAGGCAGTTAGAAAAAGGATTTAGTAAGAATGTAGGACAGACTGTGGTGATCAAAATAGCACTGTCTGACAGTTATAATGAACAGTTTCTGCTAATATCTGATCTATCCATTTTATCCCCTTTTTCCCAAGCTTGTTCTTTCCTGTTTGGCCTTCATTCCTCCAGTATTCCATAAAAAATCACGTATAATCTCCAGACTCTCTGCTCTATCCCATAATCATCTTTCCCATCCCTTAATAAGTCCTACATCCCTTAAGGTAGTAACTCCCCTAGTTTGCTTGGATTTACCTGCTAACAAAAACTCTGTATATAATATAGTGACTAGAAGCTGTGCAATTATAGAGAAAAATGAAAGATGAAATTCAGTTGCTGTAATGGAAAAATGATGTTGTAACATTCATGCTTTTTGACAGTTCTTAAAAAATTATTTGATGTTAGAATGTGTATTTCAAAATTGCAAGATCGAGGTAAAGTTTGGTTACTCCTATTTAGAACAGGTAACATTTTAAAGCACCATGACTAGTTTTTCAGGAGCATGTTTTAGTGAAAGCAGAGGCCTATAACATCCATAAAATAGGAATGCACTAATCAAAACATAATGTTGGTTTGCCCTGAGCCCAAATAGAAGCATATTGAAATAGTGTTAGACATACTATATAGTATATACACTATATGACAACAATATATAAGTAGTTTGTATCCCTGTGAAGTAAGAGCATTTTACTTAAGGTTATGACCACCAAAAGGACAAAGATAAATACGGGCCGGGGGTGGATGGGTGGAGGGTGGTGTGTGTGGAATGTTGTATTTAAAAACAAACAAACCAACCCTCTTGAAATTATTGTTAAAATTCTTGTGACAAATTTGCTTTTAAAAAAAGGACTTTAACCATAATAACTAAATTTGGGAGTATAGAGATATTAAGATGGGGATGCAGGGAATTTTTAAACATGTCTGTATTAGTGTAACATAGTGTTTCTCTGTAGATTGTTGAAACACTACACAGAAAAAATTCTGAGCTGAATACTTTAAAAACCACATTAATAAATATGTAAGCTGTCACTTTTTGTTTGTTTATTTTCTAAGTATTGCTTATTAAAACTGAATGAGAAGTTTTCTAGTTTTGTTTGGAAAGAGAAAATTGTAATCTTTTACCTTTGTTGCAGCTGTTTCACAAGGTCATTTAAGGAATGTAAAGGTGTAGAAAATTACTGAGCATGTTGATTTTGCAGGTTACACTATGCTTTTATGAGAAAACCCAATTGTTTTCTTGTCAAAATAGATTACCTGGGCTCTCTTTTTCTCAAGTAAGTATAAACATTGAAAACATTGAAAATTACATTGAAAAAAAAAGTCCTAAAATCTTTCAGTAATCCACAAAAAATGTATAAACCCAGACTATCAAAAATAAAAGAAGGTAGGGTAGTGCAGGCAGAAGATTAAAAAGAGCAATATGTGAGCTAAAATTAACTGTGAAAATTGCTGATTTAATCAAAATTATGCCAGGTTTTGTCTCAATAATCTGTCTCAAAGTGCTTTTTTGAGCTGACTGGGAAACACTGTCCTAGTTATTTGTATGCATAGGAACCTAGCAATTAAGAGGAAAAAAAATAAGTACTTACTACATCCAGGACTTTATTTTGTTGTTCATGTAGCATCACTAGCAATTAGTAGAACAAACTATCAGCCGGACAGCAGAGAAGAAGCACACTTCTAGAAGTACCCATAATTAATGAGCGATGTGCCACCAAGGAAAGTTACCACATCATGAATTTTGGCCCAAAGCTATAATTGAATCTACCTCTCATAAAAGAGGCCATCCAGTACCACATTTTTATGCTAGGCCTAGAGAAACTGAGATTGCTACTATTTCTGAAGGCTGTATGAGTTTAACTGTGATTAAAACTGACAACCAGCATTCCCTCTCAGACGTGTGCTGAGTTGACCTTACTGCAGCATTCCTGTATACTTATATATTTGCACTGGTAATAAAGCTTTGCAGAGATTATCAGTGGTAATTACTGTCTGTAGCCTTTCATGCCAGAAATACAATTAAATATGCTGTGTTCCTCAATGTTTAATATTGTTTCTGTGAAACGTAAGGGATCCTGAGAAAAAAGATGTGATCTTTCTTTTTTCTTAGTGCCATTTCCATTTGTCCCTGGACAAAGTACGTTTTTGGTTAAAGAAAATCAGTATTAAACAGAAATAAAGACAATACTTTGTAATGACAGTCATTCTAAGAATACTGAGAGCTGAAAGAGCATGAAGTTTTAGTATGCTGAAATTATAAATTCTTTTGATTTTTAAAAAAAGTCTGAAGCACCATGTTATTTTTCTTCTTCTTGTATACGGGGAAAAAAACCCCACAAAATAAAGCATGCTATCAACCTGCTTAGCAACAGAGTGAAGTAATTCATGAGGACGTAATGAGATGAAACAGAAATCTCTCATGATTTACTTCTTAAGTACTTGCATTTTTCATCTCTATAAAGCTATGTTATAGCCCTACATAAAATCATATTAATAATAAAGTACAGCTTTGTAAGAATGCATATGTCAGAGCCAAGTCCCCTAGCAGTTAATTTCAGTCTTTTGTACTTGTGCTTGGACTTGCAAATTTAAATGCTTTTTTTTTTCCCAGCCATTCTTCTGCGGTTATTTTTCAGCCAGACCAATTACTGAGAGCTTAAGCTTATATGTGCGCATGCACGTGTAAGCACAGCACAGCTGATATTCAGCTGACTGGGCAAGGGCGCAAACCTATTAACACTGACAAAATTCTGGACAGGAGAATCCTACACTCTGTAGCTATCACGTGTGTGCTTTTCTACCATTTAGACACAATGAATTTTGTAAAATCTTCATAAATATTGTGGGAATAGAAATCTAGATTTGCAGCTTCAAAACCTTGAAAATAATTCAGGGTTATATTCCTGAATTACAAGGATTTCAGGGTTATATTCAATCATCCATCTTTCAGTCTCTTCTTTTATTACCAGGCTAATATTTTCTCATATATTTCTGAACAGTTTTACCTTGACCAAACTAATAAATACTAGTTCCCATATATCATCCATCAGCTTCTGTCTAGAAAGAATCAACATCATTCTCCTCATTGAAAGAACGTTGTGCTTCCAAAATAACAGATGCAGTTTTGCCCCTACAGAATTATTAGCTACTAATTCCATCCCATTTATACATCTTTCTGTAATGCTTTACATATTCTAAACTGAAACACTTCAACTGCTTTAAAATTGTAACATAGATTTGCATATACATGTCTTCATTATCCCAGATATCACATATGCAACATGCCATTAGATGAAATAATTTATTCATTAAAGGTCTGTATGGAGTGCCCGATAAAAACTGGCACATCACTTTTTTTTATTATTAATCAGAAGAAGCTCTGTCTACAGGATACTATTTTTTACGTTTGATAGTATCAAGAACAAGTGTGAACATCCCAGAAAGAGAACATCTGGCTAGGGATATAATTCTCGCTATGGCATTACATCAAAAAGTGGATAAAATATCTTCAATGTAATTCCAACTTGCTATAGCGATTTAACCTGTTAAACTTCTTTCACTACGTAGTGAGCTGTGCAAAAGTGTGATATTTTTTTTATGTCTCTTTGTTACTCAAAGTAAAAATGAGTACTCAGAAACATAAGTGTTCCTCTCATGAAGTATATAATGTGAACTTCTTTGCCGGACTCTCATGTCATAAAGCTGTTAAAAAGTTAGTCTTTTCAAAATGGTTTGAGCCAGATCCACAGCAAGTTTAAATCAGTATGAATTTATTGAACTAAGATATGCCTATCAGGTTCCATAATGAGACTGTGTGACAGGAATATATACTGCAGTGCACAACGGTAAACGGGGACTGAATATGATGATGCAGAAAGTCCATTCAATTTGAAGTTATATATACTTATCCATAATTTGTATTTGTATCCATAATTTTTATAGATCTAATCAAGTATTTTCAACATACATTCAATGCAGCAATGTCCAATTGCAATTTTTCCCTTTAAGGGATGAATTGATATGAATGCTGTGTGCTGATGCTGACTGCCTATGAACCTTGCATTGATGGGTTACAGCTCTTTGGAAATGAAGATGATGTGACAATTTCAATTTTTCTAATCACATTGTGGAAGAAAGAAAAAATTAGCAAGAAACCTGTTTGTGCTTGAATAAATTCCAACATTCCTTTAACATACATCTCAGGTAAAATCAAACACGATATCAGCAAAAGGAAGTTTCACTCAATTTTAACACTGAGGAAATATTTTTGCATATACTTTATTTAGGTGGGCAAGTGATTTTTTTTTAATTATTTATTTATTTCAAGTTTAAAATCTAGCTAAAATGGAATATGCATAGTTTAAGAGAATAAGAATCAGTAGGTCATGTTGCTTCTTACTTTTAGTAGTCAGTTCTCAAAGGCAGGGTACGAGAAAAAAAAACAGTGTAATTTTCCAGTGGGCAACAGTAAAAATAACCTTATGTACAAAGCCTAGAATTTATTGGTAGCCTAATTACAATCCTAAAAATCTATATAAAGAATTAATACTAGTCCAATTAGAACAATACTAATACTTTTCTTTGAAATCCCTCAGTTAGTTCATTACCAATGATGATACAGTTAAAAATTATACATACGGCTTTTTTTAGCACCTATCCCTTCCATCCTGTGTGGTGCATATCCTTCCATTGCTCATCAACATACTGCAGCTGGTGTTTCTAGTTTTGCTCAAGAAGAAGGGTGGAAAGGGGAAGGGTTTGGCGAATCACCTGTCTTCCACTTTTTCACCAGAATGAGCTGGGATGGAAGTGTTTAGGGAGTTGGTTTCTTCCCTCTCCTTCTAGGGTGTGCTTGGAGTCAGATGTTTGTTACTAGTGTCCCCTTGCTCTTTATTAATCGGTTACCCCTAAAACTGCTTTTATCTGGTTTATGAGATGGCATCTCTAGTCACAGACACGTACTTGTTCAAAGGTCTTTGAATACTTTACAAGAATAAGGATACAGTAGAAGAAATACTTGTATCTACAGATAAATATGATTCTTGTATGGCTACTTGTCATTAATATCTACTAGATACAACAATACCAGTGGTATATTACCAAAATTACTTTACAACAACTAATTTGTAGCACTACTAGAAGAACAGCAAGGGGTCTTCTCTAAGAAAATATCACATGATATTCAACAAAGTCATATGAAACCCAATTAATTATGTATTATTTGAGTAAATTGAATTTATTTTATTTTATTCTCCCAACAGGAACAATATACAGCCAATAACATTTTACTTAACAATATACAGCCAATAACATTTTACTTAGTGGTCTAGCATTCATTAATTAATCTGTTTGGGAGACACAGGGCTGATGATAGGAATGAAATTAAATTTAATATTACAAAGTGAAACAACATTCTTTTAGAAAATAATGTTTTTCTTGGTAAACCAAGAAATAATGATTGGAAATGTCAAAGCAAGAGAAAAAATACACTCTACCTCATAACTGAATGACTGCAACCAGCATGAAATGATGCATAAAGAATTCTAAGATATATTAGTTGAAGCATTTCCAGTACAAACAGGGAAATATTTGCACCATTGTTCAAGATTATAAGAAGAGATCTTGTGGAATAGTGCTGTTCAAGAAACAATAAAATTGAACAATACAGTATGGTTTCTGGAGTATGAGGATCTAGAAGTGAAAATTTAGAAGTGAAGGTTAAAAGCAGCTATTACAGCTCGTATAATGAGAAGAATTTCAGTTGTCCCATTGAGAATGATAATACCTAGAGATACATTTGGTAATTTTTTCAGAACTAGGCCATGATGCTATTTAAAAAGCAATTGATACCAAATTCTTCTGCCTTATGTTTGAAGACACGTAAAAACATTTCAGTGTAAATACTTATGCAAGGGTCCAGAGTATTGCTTTTGTTATAGGTGACATACAAACAAAACAGGACAACCAAATCAAACCAAACAGGAAACCAGGAAAAGTTAGGCGACTAGTTCTAGCTGTTCAGCCTTAGATATACAAATCATATATGCTTGTACATACATAGAGAAGCAAACTTAACGGAACTGGAATTGAGGACGCGATTTCAGTATCCAACTTTCCACTATTTTAGGGCCCAAATGAAAGATCCTTGAAGCACCTAAGTTCTTCTGTCAAGGCAAATAAAGTTGTCAGAGGGACGTCATCACCTCTTATCTATGCCATTTATCTATGTGCCTAAATTTAGTTGAACTGGATCTCAGCTTTATGTTACAATTCAGATTAAGAAAGGGCAGAAGTAGTCAGGTCAGATCAGCACACAGGAAATGAACATAAAAAGGACAGAATTCATTGTAAGTTGAACTCACATTAGAATGCGTTGGTCCTCTTTTTTCAATGTGATTATATTTTCCAAAAGAAAAAGCTTTTACTTCCACTGATGCTACTCTAAGCATATAAAGTCACAGACTGAAATGAATGCTGTGATGTCAGTGTGTTCTAAGAGAAGGATACCATAAAGTCTCACAGCTTCATCTGCAAAGAAGTGAAAAATTTATTTTTGTATATGGGACAATAGTGCTGAAATGTATTTTTCACATTTAGGAAGTTTGAGATACTTTTAAGTAATGAAGTACTTAAAAGCTTACAGGAATGCTTTTGTAAAGGAAAATTTCATAGAGGTTTCTTATGCATCTTCCAGAATCTCATGTATGATAGTATATGAGGTCAATTATGAGATATTTTGACATATGCTAATTATGTGAGAAAACAGAATTGACTGTAGGACTAAAGGATTTATTAATGTGCACACCTGCCTGTTCAAAACAAAGTTGTTTTTTATCTATGAAAACTGAATCTTTACAGGAGGAATTCCTCTCTACTAGCTTGGAACATTCATAAATTGGACATCTACATCATCCCTGCCCCTGGCAGGGGGGTTGGAATTAGATGATCTTTAAGGTCCCTTCCAACCCAAACCATTCTATGATTCTATGATTTGAGTTACTTATCACTATTTAGTGCACATGGCTGCTCGGGAGTGATTCCTGTCCTACTCTAGTTCTGGAGCAGATCGTTGGAATGAGCAGTGCCCGTTTGGCTGTAAAGACCTCTTGAGACAAGCTCAGACAAATTCCATCTTTTGTGGTATCATGCAATTGTACTAAAATAATAAAAGAGGGAGAAAAAAGGTCTCCCCAGCTCTTAAAATTGTTGAAGTTGATATTTTTGTTATTGATATGAATTTTTATGCTGTCTTGGTTAATGATTTCTCATCATTATTTCTTGACAGTGCCAGCACGAACTTGTACGCTTTATAAAGACAAAGAAGGACTGCATTTTTATTCTGAATTACAGTAACTTCTTGATAATCTGAAGGCCAATTGACCAGTTTTCAGATGGGATTTATTAATGCCACTGACTTAATGAATTCTTCATTACTTATATTTTTTACATTTATTTCATGGTAGTAGATACGTTCTTCAGGTTTTCTGTTTGCTTATTTTTCTTTCTCATCTAGTCAACTTCCTCTTTCTGCCAGATAATAAAGGGTTAACTGTTAAAAAATATAACAGTAAAGAAATAGAAAAAGAGAGCAGAAAACTGTTGTCTGGTCATGTCCCAGTAGGATGAACACAATTTATAGCATGTACATAAGATGATACATTTTTCCAAGCTAGCCTGCAGATATGCTGTTGTGATCTAACTAGCTACTCATACTAGCCATCATAAGGCAGACACTGAAAGAGTTAGGATAGTGGATAATTCCACAAGCGATTCCTTTCAACCTTCCCTTACAATGTGTGTGTGAGTCTGAAATAGCTACAACTACTGCAGTTAGTACTGAGTTACCGTTTGTACGTGCTAAGTCAGTTTCTCACCAGAAGATTTATCCAATACTTACTGAAACAAATGAAAATCCTTCCACTGAAACCAATAGAGATAGAACCAAGACTCACGGGTGCACTGCCACTCAGTACTTAAGGTGGTACACATATATACAAAGGCAACGCTGTAATGTCTTTTAACTGTAATGAACAGGAAAAGTTGATTCCCCCCCCCCCCCCGCCCCGAAAATAGCTTCTAATTTTGTGAATGAAAAATACTCCACCACTCTGTGGCCTCATGCTTACTTCATGCTAGTATGGGAAGATAACTGTTCAAAATAACAGAAAGTAAAATTATAATTGGTCTGTATCCAGCAACCAGTTTGCATCAATGGCTTCTCCTCTGTCACAAAAAGGAATGGAGAATAGATATGGAAAATAATAGTGTGAGATAGATTACATTCATATATCATATCGAAGAGAGATTGTAAATAATAATAAACAAAAACACCAGTAGAGAGTACTCATGTACCAGTATCTGTCTATTGTGTGAATCACTGTTTTTTTCTAACAGAGAATTAATTAAGACAGAATATATTCTATGAAGAGTAAGCATTGTTTCTTATCTTTGTTTTGTGATAACAACTTTCTTTTCTGTATGCATTTTCTTTTTTTTTTTTTTTTTCCAGTAGCATTTCACAATCAGATGCTAAATAAAGTGTAAGGCAGCTTCAATGTTCAGCCATAATGGAGACAAATGACAACTTCATTCCCAGCACAACTGGATGGAGATAATTATTGCTACTGTCACAGGCCTGGCACAGATCACTGCTTATAGAACAGCCCTATCCCTACTAAAAAAAATGGTTGTCAGAATGAAGGGGGTTTTCCTTCTCTAGCTGTCCAATATGATTAAAAGGGTTTGTATTCTAACCCCCTTTTTTCATAATATTATTACCATGGAAAAGAGTTAATGAGCCATTACTAAATTGGATGTCCCATTTGTGCATCCTGTTAATGGGATAATAAACTAATAGAAAACTCTTTCCTGAAGCTTTGATAATTTATAGCTCATTGTTGTCACTATATTTTAGATTGCATTATATGCCAACCATGCTAAATACAGATTATTAATTATAAATAAAGTTGAATAATCCTGTTTTGACTCATTTGGTATTATACCTTTTCTTCTTTTTGCTTTTTTTAAAAAATTGTTAAATATAAATAAAATTCAGCCATAAGGCAGAACAAAAGCTGGCAGCAGGTCATCAAGAATCTAAGCTAACATGCAGCTGACTTTACAAGTCTAAAAATAGCACATCTCTTTTTCTCTATTAGAAGCACGAAATTCAGAAAGGATTCAAGTAGGAGACAAGACTGCTGTTTATTTAGCCTCTATTCTCCATTTATGAATGCACTAATATGTAGTTTGGAAGCAAAACTCATGAAGCTCCTAAGGTTAGTAATTGCCTTTTGTTCCAATTAATTGAAAGAAACAATAGATAGCCTCCAAACCAAAAGGGAAACATATAATTACTAAACACAAATATGAAAGTCCATTCAGTAATTAAAGCCATGTAGCTTATGTTTTTTCCTATTGTTTTATTCCTATTGGAGTAGCAATGTATGGGTGTGTTTGCGCATGTTGTGAATGAAAGTGGTAGTGAGAAATAGAACAAGACAGTCTGAACACAGCTGGGGGAAGGAGAATATGCATTGTCCTGAAAGGAACCCAGAGAGGAGGTTTTAGGTCAGCTTCTTCCTGAAAACCCCTTGAGGATGTGAGAAAGGAACTTGTCTCCTATAATTTGTTTACTCCTGTTCTCAAAGAAAGAGCACTTTATTTATTTTTAGTGAATGAAAATGACTGTGTCAAATAAATACATGACCCCATCATTAACTTCTTCTCCTAATTGCAACATCCAAAAGGAATCCAAAGTCTGGCTCTTTTCCAGGCTAAAAGTGGTAATGCTTTCAAATTCTCAGGCATTTTCTATGTTGATAATTAGTTTATAATAGTGGTATGTTGAAAGAAATTGAAGAGTTTGATTCAGTAAGATACATAAATACCTGACAGTTAAACTCTGAAACTTTTTGGTTCTACCCTTTAGAAATGTCCAAGAAATTATTATACAATTTATAAGTGAAATTAGATCCATCAGAAATGTATTCTCAGGAAGCCTCTATACTCAGTAGGAAGGCGCCAGAAGGTAAACAAAAATGTTGAGATACTAGGATTTGTCTTTTCTTCTCCCTTTCCTTTTTCACTTCATGGAGAAGGCAGTGATTCAAAGGGAAAGACAGCTGTTTCCTAGTATTTAGGGTACGGTATAGAGTTTTCTTCTGAGACTAGATGCCCGGAGGCATCTTCCAAAGAATTCAGCAAGCTAGTCGATATCAAAGCTGATCAATTTTCTTTATGTGAGGACCTATTCTTTCTTCTGGATACCTGTTCATAGGATAGATCAATACAAGGGGATTACAGCTCTACATTTTCTGAGTCAGTGAGGAGCTAGAATGATCCAGAAAGTGTGTGTGGGGGAATCTGACAGCAAAAGTGTCAAAAATATACAGATACTATCCACACATACTCAGCTGGATCTCTCAGAGCTTCCTTCTGATCTAGCAAGAGTGCTACCACCTGACCTGGCAAGAGCAGAGTAACTTGTAAGTATCTGGTCCACACTCCTCAGGCCTCCAGCTATGGGTTAGTTCATGCTGGCCAATCAGATCCACATAGCCCTCACTGGAACAAAATAAGTTGTACTAGCTGTTAAATCAGGGAAAAAAATAAAATCTTTTTTAGAAAATATATTAATGTCTTGGTTTCAACTGAGATAGAATCATAGAATTGTTTTGGTTGGAAAAGTTCATCAAGTCCAACCATTAACCTAACACTGCCAAGTCCACCACTAAACCATGTCCCTAAGCACCACATCTATGCATGTTTTGAACATCTCCAGGGACGGTGACTCAACCATTTCCCTGGGCAGCCTGTTCCAATGATTGACAACCCTTTCAGTAAATAAATTGATCCTAATATCCAAACCTCTCCTGGTGCAACTTGAGGCCATTTTCTTCATAGTAGCTAGTACGGGGCTATGTTTTGGGTTTGTGCTGAAAACAGTGTTGATAACACAGGGATGTTTTTGTTACTGCTGACCAGTGCTTACACAGAGACAAGGCCTTTTTGGCTTCTCACATTACTGTCAGCTAGTAAACTGAGGGTGCGCAAGATGTTGGGAGGAGATGCAGCTGGGACAGCTGACCTCAACTGACCAAAGGGGTATTCCATAACATATGACATCATGCCTAGCATATAAAGCTGGGGGAAGAAGGACAGGGAGGGACATTCAGACTGATGGCATTTGTCTTCCCAAGTAACTATTATGCATGATGGAGCCCTGCTTTCCTGGAGATGGCTGAACACCTGCCTGTCAAATTGAAAGAGGTGAATAAATTCCTTATCTTGCTTTACTTGCATGCACAGCTTTTGCTTTACTTATTAAACTGTCTTTATCTCAACCCACGAGTTTTCTCCCTTTCACTCTTCTGATTCTCTTCCCAACCCCACTGGGGGGCAGGGAGTGAGTGAGCAGCTGCAGGGTGTTTAGCTTCTGGCTGGGGTTAAAATATGACAATTAATGAATGCTCTTATATGAATGTGTGGTGGATAAAATAATGCATACTTATGTATATGTGTATGTGAAATATTATAAACCTTATTTCATAATACACCAATACCTTCCAGCTTGTCTAACATTCCATATTTGAGTTGGTAGGGAGCACAACTAGGAAATGCATCAACTAACCCAGAATATATATGATGTAGTTGTGGACAGAAACTCCAAAATACATCTGAAATTTTAATTCAAGATTTCAGGACACATCACTTTGAGATTCTCAATATTATTGGTTTAGTCTGATTACTAATAGATATTTACAAAAAAGTGAGCAACGTGTTTTATACTTTACAGTCGTTGTTTCCATTGGTTTCAAAATCTCACAAATCCACAGGAAATGAAAGAAATTTACAGTTTTTATACTCACTAGAGAGTGTTTTTTTGTTTTGAACTCATTATTTTACATATTTTTGTGAAATGGAATAACAAAAAACCCCTACCATCTGTAACATGAAAAATGCTTATCTTTCTTTTTTGTGAGTATAAGTACATGTGGTTTTCATTTTTAATAGAGTTCCACTTTAGGATTTCAAGATTCCCTTTTTAAAGATACCAAATGACTTACTTCCAGCTTGTTTGAAAATTTGATCCAAAAAAGCTCTGTAGAGATGGGATTTTGTGTATTGTCTTAATACCCAGGTACTTAACTAATTTATTGACTACTTACCTAAATCACTGGAAATAGAATAGTGCTAATAATAAAAAGGATCTTCAGCTGGAATAGTGTAGCTTAGATGACAAATTAGTACCATTTATTTCCAGCTATAGGTCATTTATTCAGATGCACCCTTTGTTAGGAAACATTGTTCAGATTGTTGGGTGGTTTATGCAAAATGAACTGCCCATCTCATTCCAGATTCTGATGGAGAAGTGTGTATAATAAAAACCTACCATCAAGAGTAACATAAGCCAATCTGTGTAATCACAGCACAGAAACAAATTTCCACAAGATGAAAGCACAAACTGACTTCTCACCTGCTGCAGTGTTTCCTCAGATCATATTTTAAACTCACTGGAAAGAGGAAAGGCTGAAACTAGGACAGTCTCAGGTTTTGTGTAGCCTTTGTTAATGACTTTGTCAAGATTGTCAATCAAGTTTTTTCCATCAGATTAAATTACATAAAATTAACAATTGGAGAAAACTAGAAATGAAAATAAATGTTTTATTTAATAATCAGAGAAACTAATAAAAACATGGAGCTTTTTCCATTATTTTCTGTCATAATTCCTGTAGTCCATAACTTTGTCAGTTTGCAACATTCCTAGCATTCTTCCAAATCCCTGTGATTGGTCCTTCTTTTTCAGTTTCCTTGCAGGCTCTCCCTCAGCATAATACTTCACTTCTCTGACATCCCTGAGCACTAGACAGACAAGAAGTAGCATGTCCTAGACTGATTCTCACCTGTATGTGGTCTGATTAACTCCAAATACTCATACGATGATTAACTGCTGCACTTACCATGCAGACTTTCCACAATCTTTGTCTTTTCTCCCCATCTAGATGCTAATCTTTAGTAAACTTGTTGGAAATTCCTGTCTTTGAAATCTCCTTTTCTTTCATCTTTGACTGAAATTAGATAATGGCTTCAGGAGTTATCTAGATAGAACTGGCAGTGTGATTCTGTAAGTCTTCTTTCCTTGGAAAATGAGGCCAAAAAATATAAAGGTGAACTTTTTTTTTCGCTAGGGCATTTTGGCTGGGGGTTTTGCCTGAGAATGGAAGAGGAGCTGATGGAGAGCTTCTGGTTTAGGATTAAGAAGAGGACAGGCGAAGGTGACATTATAGTGGGTGTCTGCTATAGGCCACCCAACCAGGAAGAACAAGTGGATGAGTGCCTTTACAGACAGATAGGAACAGCCTCACATTTGAAAGCCCCGGTCCTCATGGGTGACTTCAGCCACCTTGATATCTGTTGGAGGGACAACACAGTAAGGCATAATCAATCCAGGAAATTCCTGTAGTGCATTGGTGATAAATTCCTCCTGCAAGTTACAGAGGAGCTAATGAGGAGAGGTACATTTCTGGACCTCATAATCACCAACGAGTGAGTCATTGGAAATGCAAAGATCAAAGGCAGTCTTGGCTGCAGCGACCATGACAGTCAGATGGAGTTCAGGATCCTGAGGTTAACGAGAAGGGTAAAAAGCAAGCCCACAGCCCTAGACTTCAGGAGAGCAGACTTTGGCCTCTTCAAATATCTGTTCAGAAGAGTCCTGTGGGTAAAGTCCCTATAGGGAAGAGGGGCCCAAGAAAGCTGGTTAATATTCAAGGATGAACTCCTCCTAGCTCAACAGACCTCCATCCCAATGAATATGAAGTCCGGCAAAAATGCCAGGAGGCCTGCATAGATTAACAAGGGCCTCCTGACCAAACTCATACACAAAAAGGAAGCATACAGAGGATGGAAGCAAAGATGGGTAACCTGGGAGGAATACAGAAACATTGTCTAAGAATCCAGGGATGAAGTTAGAAAAGGTAAAGCCTAGCTGGAATTCACTCTGGCGAGGATGTGAAAGACAAGAAGGGGTTCTACAAGTGCAGAGGCAACAAAAGCAAGACTAGGGAAAATATGGGGCCATTGCTCCACAAGACAGGGAATTTGGTTATACAGGACATGGAAAATGCTGAGAAATTGAATGCCGCCTTTGCCTCAGTCTTTACTAGCAAGACGTAACATACAGGAAAAGGCTGAGAGCACTGGGACTGCAGCCTGGAGAAGAAAAGGCTCAGGGGGATTGTTATTAATGTGTATAAATACCTGAAGGGACACTGCAAAGAGGACAGAGCCAGGCCCTTTCAGTGGTGCCCAGTGACAGGACCAGAGGCAATGGGCACAAACTGAAACACTAGAGGTTCGCTCTGAACATAAAGAAACACTTTTTTGTGCTGTGAAGGTGACTGAGCACTAGAATAGGTTGCCCCAGGAAGTTGTGGAGTCTCCATTCTTGGAGATATTCAAAAGCCATCTAGCCAATATCCTGGACAACTGGCTCTTAGTGGCCCTACTTGTGCAGTGTCGTTGGACAAGATGACCTCCAGAAGACCCTTCCAACCTCAACCCTTCTGTGATTCTGTGATTTTAAAGAATGCTGTTAATCCAGAATAAAAGCAAGGGTGGCTTGAGAGAGAAAAGTTTCACAAGGTTTGGGAGTAGAAGGTTTATGATAGCTTGCTTGTCTGAGAAATTATTCCCAAGTACTCCAATCTGCAATATTATCTAGAATCTTAAGTGATTTTTAAAGAAAATATCATCAAGTCATCTTAAGGTTTGGCACACTTCATTGAAAAGTCACAGATATACCAGAGGCAGCTCTACAGCCTTCCCATACTGTGAAAATGGTGACAACCTGCAGGCAGTTAACACTTACTAGAATGATTTAAGAAGTTAGTATTATGTAGAAAATCATATATCAGAGTTCAATGATATTCACCAAAACTTTAAACATAACTTTAAAATTCCCTGTTAAAACTGATAGTTTTAAAAATGTTACCCCCTCTTCAAGCATCAAGACCACTTAAAAAGCATTTGTGATTATTTAAAAGTGGGTTAAATTTTCACAATCATGCAGACTTCTGGTTGTTCTACTGAGATTTTCTCCCTATTATTTTCTCATTAATTTGCATTACCTAAAACCAATGATAAAGGAATGTGAAGCATATGAAGTAGATAAAGGAAATGTCACCAAAATTTACATAATTTGCCAAACATTTTAATTCTATGAATATTCTGATTGTTTGTTTGAGATAATAGTTATGCCACCTCCACATTATCTTTTTTGGAATTGTACTGTCTACATTTTCACCTATTTTTGTCTTATATATAGCTCACTATCCATAGTTGAGTACACTAATATTTTTGACCCTTGGGATACAGACAATCATACAAAATTATGATAATGAGAAGTTTTATCAAAAAGTGTTGAGAAATACACTGCTTGCAAGAAAATAAACTGGAAAAAAGTTAACATCTGTATTACTTTTTTATGTGGCCTTCATTCCAAAATAAGTAGCTTACCTTGAGCTCGAACTTCCATTTTAGCCAATAACAGGTTCCTTCCTGCTGGTATTTATTTGTATTTCTCCTAGACTAAGCAATTTCTTTATAAAATTGAGATAAAGAAAAAAAAAAAGTAAGAATGCCAATGGATGAAAAATTAACATTTTATTAGAGAAAATCGGTATTGATTGTGAAAAAAAAAAATTGAACTATACTCTTATAAAGAAGAAAACAGATAAATGCATTTTCCTTCATGTCAATAGCAGTAGATCTATGTCCTTTAAAAGAATGTAAATAAAAGTTAAGGTCAAGGTACAATGGCTAAGTTTAATTTTCCGTAACTTTAGATGCATATAGATAATGTAGACATCCATGTCACCCCGGCACCATTTGTTGTAACTGAAGGCACTTCTGGGGCGTGGTTCATTTAGTCTTAAAATGGACATTTATTTCTTGGCTTCCCTCAAAGTGCCTTTTAACTCTATTTAATTGAAAAGAAGTTTAAAGTGAATATCAGATGTATGTGTCTACATTACACAAGTGATCACATTCATCAAGTGAGATTAATCCACTAAAACTATTTTAATTCTATTCCTCAGAACTAAGTTTGGATTTCAAGCTCTAGTGGGGTCACAGAAAAGGCCTTCAATAGGCCTCTAGTCAAGGACCCTCTAAAGATAAGCAGGTCATTTATTCAGAGACTCTCACTTAAACCTGTACAGCTGATGAGTTAAAATTGCTAAGTGCAAGAGCAAGAGCTGTCTCTTGCTTAAGAGGACCTCTCAACCTCTGAGTTGAATCAAAGGTACATTTTAGGCAGTTCTCCCCATTTACTCAAGCAGAACTGCTTTTAACTATACCAAGAAAAGAGAAGAGATGAAGAAAGAGAAGTTAGTAGTAGCTGCTCTTTGCATAGTAACCTAACCATTAGGCATTTACCCAGGAAAAGCTAAAGTAGATTCCAAACCATCATGAAGCTCATGAGTTCCAAACACATATTGAAGGCGAGAGGATGGTTTTGTAATGGCAAATTAGAATAAAATTAGCCATATAGATGACTCCTAGTCAACTTGTCTATTTGATTTCTCAACAGCTTGTTTGCAGATTTCATATTAGCCTATGTTTGGATAGACAGAAACAACCCATAGTGACACTGCAATCCCCTATTTTCTTCTCCTTCCAGTTGAGGTCTGTAGCCACTAACTAAAATAATATTTATTTTTGCCTGAATTTTTGGTCCCCGTGACTCTTATTTTGTGTCCTTGACTGCACAGCAGCCCAGCTTAACTGGGAAATACATCAAATGCCTCATCTTCTTCTCCCAACATCCCAGAACATCCATGCAATATTTTCATTTTTCTGGGAGATATTAATGGTCATTGTATTTCAGTAATATTTAACACCTTGCCTTAAATATCATAGAATCATAAAATCGTTTTGGTTGGAAAAGACCTTTAAATGATAGAGTCCACTGTTAACCTAACACTGCTAAGTCCAACCACTAAAACATGTCCCTAAGCACCACATCTACCCATATCTAGGGTGAGTTTAGAGTAACACAAAGGGTTAGAAAAGTATTGAAGAGGAGGCAATCTGATCTGCTGTGGATGTTAGGTGTTAAGAAAGTAAGTCAGCTAGTCTACTTGCAGGTATCCAGAGTCTCTGAAAGTTTCAAAATCCAGTTATTCTCCACAAATGCAAGTGCCTATAACCTCTGTTCTTTCTCTGTAAGATTTGATCATGCTTTCGCCTGAGCTCTGAAACATGGATTTACTAGGACAAGGAGAACTAAAGAAGCTTAAGTTTCCTTTCTAATTTCTCATTATTGCATGAAGAACTTCAGGCACAGGAGTCAATATGAGTCACATCATTATGTTTGTGACTTTGAATCACACATGGCCTGATAGGTATGCAAAGGTTCTTGTTTTTTGATTCTTGTGGTCAAAATACAAACAAACAAACAAAAAAAAAATTATGATTTTGAGCAGAATACAGACCTTTGTAAGCACAATCGCATTTCCTGTAATACACAATTCACCCAGAAGATTCTAATTATTTAAATAAACCCTGTCAAGCTTTTCATTTCATTATTATCATTCTTAATTACAAGTTAAATGTCTATTTAAAGCTGTTGTGACTATTTATCATCAGATAACTAATCTCCAATAAAATGGAAATTGCACTGCAAGCTCACACTTGACAAGACTCGTGAATGTAGAAACATAGCAATTTATTTAAAGAATTGTGCCATTTATTAGATTAATTGTGTAGCAAAACATATCCATATTTGTGGGTTCTATTATACTTCCTGAAAATACACAAATGGTTCAAAAGACTGGAGGCAAGATGGTAAGAAAGAGGTGTCCTGCTAAATGAAGTTTTTGTAAAAATTATGACTGAGTAAAGGCTTCAGCATGGTGATTGTTCAATTGCCACTTTCTTCAATGCTAAATTTTTCAGTGAGCTCTGTATGTACCTATCTGTAAAAAGACTTTAGTCTCATTTAAAAAGTCATTTAAAGAACCGTTATAAAGTACTATAATCCTCAGATCACATGAGTCTACCAGATGGTTTGTGACAGCAAACAAGAGCAACATACATTCGAAATTAAATTTTTAATTTTAATAAATTAAACAAACTATTCACAATATTTCCCTGCATGTGTATGGTATATTATTCTAATTTTTAGCACTGTATTAATAAGCTACATACTTGGCAAATACCCCATATAACCTTATGAAGCAATGTATGCAGTTAAAAATATCAATTTTCACAGTAGTCAACCATAGTATGCTAAGACCAGCCAAAGTCTTATAGAAAGTATGCGTCTTCAGGTAAAAAAAACAAAACAAACAAACAAACAAAAAACCTCCTAATTCTTCATTCAAAACATTTTTCTCAGTTTATTCCTGAGTTTCTTTGCCTGTTATCTTTGATTTTGAGTATGCTCATGAGCTTATGAGTCATTATTTTCTCCTGTCTTCTCATCAGCTATCAGAAAAAAAGATGCTAAACAAACAACTTCTGACCTTGATCTGACCTGTTTGATCAATATGTTGCTTGCTCAGTTATCTCAGTTCAGCAGAATCCAAGCTTCTCACCTCTTCCTTTGATTTTATAGATAACCTTTTAAATAGTCATAAAGGAAAACACTGCTATATTGCTTTTATGATACTATAGAAGCTGAGGTTTAAGCTGAGAGTGCAGGTTGTGAAATCGTATGGTATGTCTGCTTCAGAATTAAATGTTTTCAGATTCTCCAGTGTTAGAATAATATCTGTAAGATTTTGTGTTCCAATGTCAACTGAAGACAACTTGATGTCTTCAATGGGGGCCTCAGTAGAATTGTGAACAAACATAACATTGCAAAGTACTCAGAAATCATAAAATTTAAAAACTAGGGATTCCTGTACAAAGTAAATTGGCTTATGTGTTCACAGATGTTATAATGCAGTCTTTAATACAACGCTTTACTATTCTTCCAAAAAAAGCAAATTCCAACACCCTTACCCCAAAGTAAAGAACTACTTATACTTCAGAAGCAAAGCTATTGTTAAAAGCATATTTTTTTAAAAAAAACAAACCTACATACTTTCTTTTAGCTTCATTCTCTAAAATTAGTGATTTATTTTTTGCAGAATATTTCCAAACATCATAGTGCAGACATAGCACATTATATGTAAAACCTCAAAGTCAATGTTAAATATTAATAAGCTAATAAGCAAGAAGAAATAGAGCTTTGTAAGTGTATAAAAAATGTCATGAAAATTAATTATAATCACCAGAGAAAGATCTTGATATATATGGACCTTCACCTATTAATAGTAATGATTAAAAGAAAGATACACCTTCTCATATTTATTACTTCTGGGGATTTACATTTAATTCTAAGGAATGCTTAGAAACATTACTGTACATGTCTTACTGAAACTACAGAGTTTCTAAACAGGTGATGGAATTTATTGTCTAAGAACCAGGAAAATGTACACTAGACAAAATCTTACCTAGTACATCTGTCCACTCATCTCTGATCAGAGCTGATATGGAAAAGAAACTTGCTGTGTCATTTTCATATAAAGTCTTTTAAAAGTGAATGTCTCTTGAATATATTCCTTCCTCTAAAAAGAATAAATTGTTTCATATCAGAGCCAGACAAACCTATGGCCTGGCAGTGACAAAATTACCAACTAACTTGGACACAGTGAAACAGCCAAAAAAGAAAAGATATATGTCTGTCCAGAAGATCAGTCACACTTTACATTTTCCTCTCAGGAAATGTGAATAGCGACAGAGGTGTGAAAACTGAGTGCCATTAAGAATGTGCTTTCAAACACTTATGCCAAAAAAAATTACCTGATTCTTAGTCAGTATGCATCTTTATTTCTCCTCCTAAGTCAGTAGCCAAATTTTATCTGGACTTTGATACCATAAATATTAACCTCAGAGTACTCTCAAAATAATTTTAAGAATATATAAGCAAATATAAAATATATTATTCTGTTTAGTAGTCATGTTAATGCAGTTCCATTTACATAACTCTTAAGTTTTTTTTTATTTTTGCTTTGGGTAAGCATTAAAAGATTTTGTGGGTTTCCTTTAGAACTACAGCCCATGAAGCAAAACTGTACTTATGAGGAGTTATGACATACTGTCCTGGTTCCAACTCAGAGTTAATTTTCTTTCCAGTAGCTGGTATAATGCTGTGTTTTGGACTCAGTATGAGAATAATGTTGATAACATGCTGATGTTTTCAGTTGTTGCTAGGTAGTTGCAGTGCCTACACTAAGCCAAGGACTTTTCAGCTTCTCACACCCTGCCAGGTACACAAGAAGCTGGGAGAGCACAGCCAGGACAGCTGACCCAGACTGGCCAAAGGGATATTCCCTACCATAGAGCATCATGCTCCGGATAGAACTGGGGAGGTTAGCTGGGAGATGGAATTTGCCACTCAGAAACAGACTAGGCATTGGATTGTTTGGGGTTTTGGGGTTTTTTTTGTGTTGGTGTCCCCCCCCCCCCCCCCTTTTGCATATGGTGAGCAATTGCATTTGTGCCTCACTTGTTTTATAATTATTATTACTATTTCTATTGTTATTATTCATTTTCTTTGTTATCCTATTAAACTGTCTTTATCTCAACCCATGAGTTTTTTTCACATTATCCCCTTCGTGGGGGGAGGGCTGAGCGAGCAGCTGCGTGGTGCTTAATTACTGGCTGGGGTTAAATGACAGCACGTACATCATGTGATGACAGGTCCTGAAGCTATTTTTCTTGAAAAGCAGTAGTGTTTATAAGAAAGCTAACAAACTAATAATGCAAAAATCAGAATTCCACAGAAACAATTTTAGAATACTGAGAAAATTTTTTTAGATTTCTGTATATATCAGTTAATACTGACTTGAAGGTATTGTTCATGCCTTAAAGACTGCCTGATAAGATAGGACAGGGGAGCGGTATTGAAAATTGAATTCCATGAACATACTGTTTAAATTTTAGATTGTTCCATCTTCCAGTTTTGGCTGACTCTAGTTAGTTCTTTCCAAGACAGTGCCCAGTTTATATGATTCTGAGGATAATTTATTCTAGGAACTGTTCCGAGAAGGCAGCGTTTTTACCTTCTTTCCACAGTCCTCTAGCACTATTCCAGCACACTTTGCATCATCCTGCCCACATAACATATCCAAGACATGAACCACATACCCTCAATGTAATTTCATAACAGCAGCACTCAGCTGGGCTGTGACAGCTTCACATTATTTAAATACTCCTAAACAAAAAAGTCACAAAAGTAGTAATTAAGACACAGAATGTCAGGAGCTCAGTATGGGACACAGGTACAAGTGCTGTGTGATAGTCCATTCTAGGACATGTGTCCACGTGAGAAATATGGACATGTTTCACTCTCCACAACTTAAAAAGCATATCACGAACTCTCTGAACCTAATGTATTTAGCAATACCTGTAGCATATAAAGCAGATTCTGGACTCAAACTGAGTGTGGTTACACACATGATGACCATTTTAACGTAGAGGTTAAGCAAATCCTTTCCATACTGTGGTGGGTTGACCCTGGCTGAGGGCCAGGTGCCCACCAGAGCCGCTCTATCACTCCCCTCTTTCATTAGACAGGGGAGAAAAAGTACAATGAAAAAAAAACTTACGGGTCGAGATAAGGACAGGGAGAGATCATTCTCTAATTATCATCACGAGCAAAACAGACCGAACTTAGAGAGGGAATTCATCTTATTTATTACTAAGCAAAACAGAGTAGAGGAATGAGAAATAAAACCAAATCTTAAAAACACCTCCCCCCACCCCTCCCATCTTCCCGGGCTCAACTTCACTCCCAGCTTCAACCTCCGCCCCCCCCAGCGGCACAGGGGGACGGGGAGTGGGGGTTACGGTCAGTTCCTCACGCGGTGTTTCTGCCGCTTCTTCATCCTCAGGGGGAGGACTCATTGTTCCCCCGCTCCAGCGTGGGGTCCCTCTCACGGGAGACAGTCCTTCACGGCCTTCTCCAACGTGAGTCTCCTCCACGGGGTGCAGACCTTCAGGAGCAAACTGCTCCAGCGTGGGTCCCCCACGGGGTCACAAGTCCTGCCAGCAAACCTGCTCTGGCGTGGGCTCCTCTCTCCACGGATCCACAGGTCCTGCCAGGAGCTTGCTCCAGCGTGGGCTTCCCACGGGGCCACAGCCTCCTTCAGGTGTCTCCACCTGCTCCGGTGTGGGGTCCTCCACGGGCTGCAGGTGGAATCTCTACACCCCCTCATCCTCCCTCCATGGGCTGCAGGGGGACAGCCTGCTTCACCATGGTCTTCACCACGGGCTGCAGGGGAATCTTGCTCCGGCGCCTGGAGCACCTCCTCCCCCTCCTTCTTCACTGACCTTGGTGTCTGCAGATGTTCTTACATCTTCTCCCTCCTCTCTCTGGCTGCAAAAGCTCTCTCTAACTGTTTTTGTCTTTCTTAAATATGTTATCACAGAGGCGCTGATTGGCTTGGCCTTGGCCAGCGGCGGGTCCGTCTTGGAGCCGGCTGGCATTGGCTCTGTCAGACACAGGGGAAGCTTCTAGCAGCTTCTCACAGAAGCCACCCCTGTAGCCCCCCCCGCTACCAAAACCTTGCCACGCAAAACCAACACATTCCACCCCTCGCCTCTGTGAATCACATATTTAAGAATTATCATTAAAATATACATTCAACACAAAACTTCACAAACACTAATCACATCAACAAAGGAAAAGAAAAAAGAATTCCACACACCAACATCAAAACAACACTATCACAACACCAAACAGGAGTGGACAATCTACACACAAAATCTACCTCTAATCCCTTCACCACTGTATCACTCTCAAGTTACGTTCAGTCAATGTTTTGCCCGTTACCTCTTCCCATTACTATCCTTATCTCGATTTTCTCGTGCCCCACGTTGGGCGCCAAAAAGACTGTGGTGGGTTGACCCTGGCTGAGGGCCAGGTGCCCACCAGAGCCGCTCTATCACTCCCCTCTTTCATTAGACAGGGGAGAAAAAGTACAATGAAAAAAAAACTTACGGGTCGAGATAAGGACAGGGAGAGATCATTCTCTAATTATCATCACGAGCAAAACAGACCGAACTTAGAGAGGGAATTCATCTTATTTATTACTAAGCAAAACAGAGTAGAGGAATGAGAAATAAAACCAAATCTTAAAAACACCTCCCCCCACCCCTCCCATCTTCCCGGGCTCAACTTCACTCCCAGCTTCAACCTCCGCCCCCCCCAGCGGCACAGGGGGACGGGGAGTGGGGGTTACGGTCAGTTCCTCACGCGGTGTTTCTGCCGCTCCTTCATCCTCAGGGGGAGGACTCATTGTTCCCCCACTCCAGCGTGGGGTCCCTCTCACGGGAGACAGTCCTTCACGGCCTTCTCCAACGTGAGTCTCCTCCACGGGGTGCAGACCTTCAGGAGCAAACTGCTCCAGCGTGGGTCCCCCACGGGGTCACAAGTCCTGCCAGCAAACCTGCTCTGGCGTGGGCTCCTCTCTCCACGGATCCACAGGTCCTGCCAGGAGCTTGCTCCAGCGTGGGCTTCCCACGGGGCCACAGCCTCCTTCAGGTGTCTCCACCTGCTCCGGTGTGGGGTCCTCCACGGGCTGCAGGTGGAATCTCTACACCCCCTCATCCTCCCTCCATGGGCTGCAGGGGGACAGCCTGCTTCACCATGGTCTTCACCACGGGCTGCAGGGGAATCTTGCTCCGGCGCCTGGAGCACCTCCTCCCCCTCCTTCTTCACTGACCTTGGTGTCTGCAGATGTTCTTACATCTTCTCCCTCCTCTCTCTGGCTGCAAAAGCTCTCTCTAACTGTTTTTGTCTTTCTTAAATATGTTATCACAGAGGCGCTGATTGGCTTGGCCTTGGCCAGCGGCGGGTCCGTCTTGGAGCCGGCTGGCATTGGCTCTGTCAGACACAGGGGAAGCTTCTAGCAGCTTCTCACAGAAGCCACCCCTGTAGCCCCCCCCGCTACCAAAACCTTGCCACGCAAAACCAACACACATACACTAGCATGATTTATTAGAATAGGGAAGACTGTATGGATAAGGTTTTGGTTCCCTTTATTGCACATTTCTAATTACTTCCTTGAGCTATTGTCCACTCTGTAAACAAAAAACAATTGGAAAGATGACCTAAATCATAGCAAGGATTTACTGAAGGCTACTATCAAAGCTGTGCCAGGCCCAGGTTTAATTTATTGCTAGAACTGCCAAGTGGGTTCCTGTTTTTGCGAGGAGTCATAGTTCATATCATTACTTTAGGGGATTATCAGTCATTGTGGGCAGAGATATAATTCTTAATTGCAATCTGTAATAAAATATAAATAAATTATAGTGCATCATATAAAACTCTTATATTACAGGCTAACCTAATACAGTACAGCTTTCCCCAAGACACATTTTTATTTAGGTTTATTACCAAAAGACAAGAGCTGAAAACCAACTGCCTCATTTGTCTTTAATGACTTAAAACCTAGGTTATAAGTACACACATATGTAACAGGGATGGGATGTAGATGCATATTTGTTTAGCATTTATTTTTCTTCTAATGTATTACTGCAGGAAAATATTTATGACCAGTAAATCTTAATTATTTCAGATATTCTAAAGTAGTATCATTAAAATTATATGTAAAATTCACAGAAAATGGAGAATATAAATAATTCTTTTTACTACATAGATGACATTCACCTTACTTGTTTGATGTCCTCATTGTAGATAGCTTTTTTTTTTTTTTATTTTTTTTGGTAGTCAGTCTGGGTTCTTTTTATCAGTTACTAGAAATAGACACTTTCTAGACCCAGTTCACCTGACCCTTTACAGACCTTTACCTTAGGCTGAGTCATCTAACAGCTGAAAAATAAGTACTTTACCTTTTGAGGAATTTAGCCCCGTGTCTACACTCAGGGGTCTTCTATTGAGATATGTTGCCCTATCTTGGGTAAAGTCAGTACTGCTGAGATTAGCCTGAGCTAAGAAATTCATTAAAAGTAGGAGAATGTTAACTTGGGATAGGTAAGAATTTTTCAGACAATCACACATTTTTGTCTAAATTGAAACAAACTTAAGTGTATCTGATTTAGAATGAAGACAGATGAATTATCTGAACCTGGTTACATGACGCCTCTCCTGTGGTCCACAAGTAACAGAATGATGAGGTGAAAGCCACTGACACAATTATTATGGAGGAAATAATACTTTTAGTCATCAGTACTAGGAATTGCATCTTTCTATTCAAATAAATTTGTTAGTCAAAATTTTCTTTTAGTCCCTACCCCCTGCCCACATTTTTCAGTATGTGTATGAGGAGAGACGGCTCGTGTAATACACCGAAGTGAGACTTAAAAATATATTTATCAGGGGTATGCACCTGTATATAAGAAGTTCTTCCAGGTACCCCAATTTAGAGAAAACCTCAGTACACTGCTGTACCTGAACTGATTATTCCTGCTTAGAAATAGGACTAATTGATTTGGGTGCAATACTTTTATTTCCTGCTTATATAACCTCCGGGAAATTATAATTCTTTTAGTGCATTATAATTATTTTGGTGCTTCATTTTGTTTATGTGCTCATTCAAATCTACTAATACTATCTCTAGCTAAGTTCTGCAGTGCACTGGATAAGTCTCAGAGGATATTAACTCTAAAGAAGCCCCAGAAACTGCTGTAAGAAAGTGCAACAGGGAAATATACACATCATATTATTTAACTTGATGTACTTCTTTTAACCAAAAAGACAAATGAAATGTCTAAGTAGAAGGTATCTTTGCATCTTTGCTTCTTATTGCTTCACTACCGTATATTCCTGGAACTGTAAAACATAGATTTGTTAATTTCTGAAGATGGAATGGGATTAAGATATTGTGGTATCCCAGGAATCAGCCTGGTCCTGGAAGGGAGACTGAAAAAGGGGAAAAGAGGTTCTGAGCTGAGAAATTAATTACAGCAACAAAAAGAAAAAGGCTTTCAAGGCCTATAGATTATTCACTGAAGGATTAGCGCTAAGTCACCTCCACAGCAACTCTAGTAATTCAAACACACCTTCAAGCACTGATTGAAGCACAGATACAGTGCACCCTGAGGAGCACATATGACCACACAGACATGAGAAGGTCCAATGGATTGCAACGTCTGGTGACAATCTCTATGTAGTAAGATATGACAACATGTCATACTTTGACTCCATATCCAAAATCTTCATTTTCAACACCTTCAGTCCCGCTATTTCAGCACTTACATTATGACAAAGTTATTTTCCTATGCTTTCCTAGTCTCTTGGTATTTCTACCCTAAGAATTGTAGAGAAAGGATTCCTAAAATTCTTTCTATAGAGTCACCTAAGAGTGCAGTATAAGCCTGCACAAGGCACATAAACACAGCTCAACTCACAGATAATTGCTGGCCTCATCTCAGTACTCCCCTGCCCCAGTCCTTGGCTTCCTCTTCCTCACCGCAAGGCCCAAAGTAGCCTGCTTGGGCAGAAACACTGGTGCTGGAACACCTGGTCCTGTATGTAGTCTGTGATTGCTGTGAAAAGACACTTGAGGAAGACTTCTTTCATTGATGTTTCATATTGGCTGGCTTCTACGAAAGGAATAATAACATAATGAGTGATAAGGAAAGGATTTTGAATGCTAATGGTGAAGGTGAGAGGATCAGGCAAGAATCATTGCTGACTGACACACTCCTGGCTGACACTGCTCACCTGCTGCTTGGTGGGTAGAGTACAAAGGTGGCTATTGCTCCCTTCATCTCCCCATGCCTCTTAGACAGATGCAAGCTGCATGGAATGGACCTCTGGTGGAGCCTGTATCTATACAATCTGTATCAAATAAAAAGAAATCCTTGAAGCTTATAGATAAAATTCACTCAATTTAGTAGAAGCAAAGTTCAAAAAATCAGTATGGGTAGCTCTCCTGGTCTCTAGAGGACATAGACTTAAAAAAAAAAAACAAACCCAAAAAACCTAGAGAAAGAAAAAGAAAGAAAGAAAAAGTAGTCGACCTCAACAGGAGACAGTAAGAGCACAGGGAATGAAGATAAGGTCCTTGAAGATACTAACTACTTCCAAGCTTAAAAAAGATAAAAGAAAAAGCTGACTTTAGAGCAGACTCACTGCAGAAAGTAAGTGATATTATAAACATGAATAGGAGTAAAGCACTATGAGAGCACTGACATGTATAATGTGTGAGCTAGAGAAAAGGGGTTCAACTCCTTCAAATAAATTTCATCAGGTCAAAAAAAAAATCTAAAAAACCTCACTAGCTCTGGGGGAAAAAAGAAATGGTAAGTAACTGACCAAGAAATCAATAGGTACAGACAATAGTTTATTAAAGTCCTTGCCTAAAGGCTAATAGGAGGAAAAGACCCTCCTACATCAGATCTTAACAAATAACTGCTAGTTTGAAGATAATCAATATGTTACTACTTCTGTCATGTTTCTGTTGGGTTTTGATTATCACTGGCAAGTTCCAGATTTTGCTTCTGGACGGAAATGACCAACCGATCACCAGTGGTGTTCCTCCAGGCTTAATCTTAGGGCCAGTTCTGTTCAATACATTTATCAATGATCTGGATGCAGGAGTTGAATGCACCATTAGCAACTTTGCTGATGATACCAAACTAGGAGGTGCTGTTGTCTCTCTTGAGGAATGAGAGGCCATGTAGAGGGATCTAGATATATTGGAGCTGTATTCAGCGTTGGTGTGGCCTCATCTGGAGTACTGTGTGCAGTTCTGGGCCCCACAATTTAAGAAGGATGTGAAGGTACTAGAATGTATCCAGAGGAGGGTAACAAAGCTGGTGACAGGGCTGGAAGGAATGTCCTATGAGGATTCTGGGTGTGTTTACTTTGGAGAAAAGGAGGCTGAGGGGTCACCTCATTGCTCCCTATAGCTGCTTGAGGAGAGGAAGTAGAGAAGGAGGTGCTGAGCTCTTTGCCCTGGTATCCAGTATGGGAATGGTTCAAAGCTGTGTCAGGGGAGGTTCTGACGTGATATTAGGAAACATTTTTTTTTTACTGAGATGGTGGTCAAACACTGCAACAGGCTTCCTAGACAGGTGGTTGATGCCCCAAGCCTGCCAGTGTTTAAGATGTATTTGGTCAATACTCCTCCCCTCCCTTCATTCTACATTTGACATTGAAAGACTAATTCATTTTTCTCTACTAGCGTCTTTCTATACAAACTGCTTCTCTTGCCTAATCAACTCATCCATCAGCCTTCCTTGTATCCATTCTTTTCTTAGTGGGGAGAAAAGAAACTTCCAGGGCACGTGTCATCTCGTCACAAGGAATGTAACCATGAAGAGTCACATGAACTGCACTGAAAAAGAGCCTGTTTAGCTCATAGACCATGAAATGAGTGCAGGAAGGCTAGATTTTTCTATGGTTGATACAGTTTGCATCAGTTAAGCATTGCCACTTGTATGCTATGGCGTGGCAAATTGACATCCAGATCAAGTTTTACTGTAGTGATAGAATTTGGAGTTACAGTGATAAGAGGCTGAAACTGAGTGGCTTTCTGAGGTTTGCAATTTTATACAAAGGCACTCAAGTCTTTTTGTATAATAACTGGTTGCTTACATCCTGTAAGCACCTTTAAATGTCTCAGCTTCTGCAACCATTAGGCTGCTGTATATCTCCAGCAAATACAAGAAATGGACTAACAAACAAAAAAAATCCCACTTTTTTTTTTTTTTTTTTTTTTATTCATAGAATCGTAGAATGGTTTGGGTTGGAAGGGACCTTAAAGATCATCTAGTTCCAACCCCCCTGCCATGGGCAGGGACACCCTCCACTAGACCACGTTGCCCAAAGCCCCATCCAACCTATCCTTAAACACTTCCAGGGATGGGGCATCCACAGCTTCTCTGGGCAACCTGTTCCAGTGCCTCACCACCCTCACAGGAAAGAATTTCTTTCTAACATCTCATCTAAATCGACCCTCCTTCAGCTTAAACCCATTACCCCTTGTCCTGTCACTACACTCCCTCATAAACAGTCCCTCACCACCTTTCCTGTAGACCCCTTCAGGTACTGGTAAGCCGCAATTAGATCTCCCCAGAGCCTTCTTTTCTCCAGGCTGAACAATCCCAACTCTCTCAGCCTGTCCTCACAGGAGAGGTGCTCCAGCCCTCCAATCAGCTTTGTGGCCTTCCTCTGGACTCTCTCCAACAGCTCCATGTCTCTCCTGTACTGGGGCCCCCAGAGCTGGAGGCAGTACTCCAGGTGGGGTCTCACAACAGGGAGTAGAGGGGCAGGATCACCTCCCTTGACCTGCTGGTCACACCTCTTTTGATGCGGCCCAGGACACAGTTTGCTTTCTGGGCTGCAAGCGCACACTGCCGGCTCATGTTGAGCTTCTCATCAGTCAATACCCCCAAGTCCTTCTCCTCAGGGCTGCTTTCAATCCATTCCTTGCCCAACCTGTAGCTGTGCTTGGGATTGCGCCGACCCACATGCAGGACCTTGCACTTGGCCTTGTTGAACTTCATGTGGTTCGCACAGGCCCATCTCTCCAGCCTCTCAAGGTCCCTGTGGACGGCATCCCTTCCCTCCAGCGTGTTGACCACACCACACAGCTTGGTGTCATTGGCAAACTTGCTGAGGGTGCGCTCGATCCCACTGTCCATGTCGCTGACAAAGATGTTGAAAAGTGCCGGTCCCAGTACTGGCCCCTGAGGAACGCCACTGTTCTCCACTTGGACATTGAGCCATTGACCACAACTCTTTCAGTGTGACCATCCAGCCAATTCCTTATCCACCGCGTGGTCCATCCATTGAATCCATGTCTCTCCAATTTAGAGACAAGGATGTCGTGCGGGACAGTGTCAAATGCCTTGCACAAGTCCAGGTAGATGACGTCAGTTGCCCTTCCCTTATCCACTGATGCTGTAACCGCATCATAGAAGGCCACCAAGTTTGTCAGGCACGATTTGCCCTTAGTGAAGCCATGTTGGCTGTCACTAATCGCCTCCTTATTTTCCATGTGCCTGAGCATAGTCTCCAGGAAGGTCTGCTCCATCATCTTGCCAGGCACAGAGGTGAGACTGACCAGCCTGTAGTTCCCCAGGTCTTCCTTTTTTCCCTTCTTAAAAATGGGGGTTATGTTCCCCCTCTTCCAGTCAGCAGGAACTTCTCTGGACTGCCAGGACTTCTCAAATATGATGGAGAGTGGCCTGGCCATTTCATCCGCCAGTTCCCTCAGGACCTGTGGATGCAACTCATCAGGTCCCATGGACTTGTGCACGTTCAGGTTCCTTAGATATTCTCGATCCTGATCTTCTCCTACAGTGGGCGGTTCTGCATTCTCCCAGGCCCTGCCTTCTGTGCCCTGGGCAGTGTGGCTCAAGGATTTGCCAGTGAAGACTGAGGCAAAGAAGTCATTGAGTACCTCAGCCTTCTCCATATCCTGGGTAATCAGGTCACCTGTTTCATTCCAGAGGGGACCCACATTTTCCCTCGTCCTCCTTTTCTCACTGACATACATATAGCAGCTTTTCTTGTTGTCCTTGACATCCCTGGCCAGACTGATTTCTATGAGGGCTTTGGCTTTCCTAACCTGATCCCTGGCTGCTCAGTTTCTTTGTATTCCTCCTAGGCTACCTTCCAGCCTCTGTAGGCTTCCTTTTTTTGTTTGACTTTGCCCAGGAGCTCCTTGTTCATCCATGGGGGCCTCTTGGTGTTTCTGCTTGACTTCCTCTTTGTTGGGATGCATCGCTCCTGAGCTTGGAGGAGGTGACCCTTGAATATTAGCCAGCTGTCTATTTATTGAAATAATCTTTAAAAAAGTGTATTCAGCCTAATCAGGGATTTGTGAATCCAATAAAAGAAAACAAAACCAAAAACAAACTCCCAAAATCCAAACTATGACAAAACAAAAACCAAACCAAACAAAAAACAAAACAACAAACAAACAAACAAATGGAACAACAGGAAACTAAGCCAGATCACTGCTTACTTCAGTAAATACAGTCAGTCAAAAAAAAAAGGTGATTAACTACAACACTGGCTGTCGTATTATCCTTCCTTTCTATTATATTTGATGGAGCAAATGAATAACAACCCAAAGACACCTGTGGTGGGTTGACCCTGGCTGAGGGCCAGGTGCCCACCAGAGCCGCTCTATCACTCCCCTCTTTCATTAGACAGGGGAGAAAAGGTACGATGGAAAAAAAAAAAACTTACGGGTCGAGATAAGGACAGGGAGAGATCATTCTCTAATTATCATCACGAGCAAAACAGACCGAACTTAGAGAGGGAATTCATCTTATTTATTACTAAGCAAAACAGAGTAGAGGAATGAGAAATAAAACCAAAATCTTAAAACACCTCCCCCCACCCCTCCCATCTTCCCGGGCTCAACTTCACTCCCGGCTTCAACCTCCACCCCCCTCAGCGGCACAGGGGGACGGGGAGTGGGGGTTACGGTCAGTTCCTCACGCGGTGTTTCTGCCGCTTCTTCATCCTCAGGGGGAGGACCCATTGTTCCCCCGCTCCAGCGTGGGGTCCCTCTCACGGGAGACAGTCCTTCACGGCCTTCTCCAACGTGAGTCTCCTCCACGGGGTGCAGACCTTCAGGAGCAAACTGCTCCAGCGTGGGTCCCCCACGGGGTCACAAGTCCTGCCAGCAAACCTGCTCTGGCGTGGGCTCCTCTCTCCACGGATCCACAGGTCCTGCCAGGAGCTTGCTCCAGCGTGGGCTTCCCACGGGGCCACAGCCTCCTTCAGGTGTCTCCACCTGCTCCGGTGTGGGGTCCTCCACGGGCTGCAGGTGGAATCTCTACACCCCCTCATCCTCCCTCCATGGGCTGCAGGGGGACAGCCTGCTTCACCATGGTCTTCACCACGGGCTGCAGGGGAATCTTGCTCCGGCGCCTGGAGCACCTCCTCCCCCTCCTTCTTCACTGACCTTGGTGTCTGCAGATGTTCTTACATCTTCTCCCTCCTCTCTCTGGCTGCAAAAGCTCTCTCTAACTGTTTTTGTCTTTCTTAAATATGTTATCACAGAGGCGCTGATTGGCTTGGCCTTGGCCAGCGGCGGGTCCGTCTTGGAGCCGGCTGGCATTGGCTCTGTCAGACACAGGGGAAGCTTCTAGCAGCTTCTCACAGAAGCCACCCCTGTAGCCCCCCCCGCTACCAAAACCTTGCCACGCAAAACCAACACATTCCACCCCTCGCCTCTGTGAATCACATATTTAAGAATTATCATTAAAATATACATTCAACACAAAACTTCACAAACACTAATCACATCAACAAAGGAAAAGAAAAAAGAATTCCACACACCAACATCAAAACAACACTATCACAACACCAAACAGGAGTGGACAATCTACACACAAAATCTACCTCTAATCCCTTCACCACTGTATCACTCTCAAGTTACGTTCAGTCAATGTTTTGCCCGTTACCTCTTCCCATTACTATCCTTATCTCGATTTTCTCGTGCCCCACGTTGGGCGCCAAAAAGACTGTGGTGGGTTGACCCTGGCTGAGGGCCAGGTGCCCACCAGAGCCGCTCTATCACTCCCCTCTTTCATTAGACAGGGGAGAAAAAGTACAATGAAAAAAAAACTTACGGGTCGAGATAAGGACAGGGAGAGATCATTCTCTAATTATCATCACGAGCAAAACAGACCGAACTTAGAGAGGGAATTCATCTTATTTATTACTAAGCAAAACAGAGTAGAGGAATGAGAAATAAAACCAAATCTTAAAAACACCTCCCCCCACCCCTCCCATCTTCCCGGGCTCAACTTCACTCCCGGCTTCAACCTCCGCCCCCCCCAGCGGCACAGGGGGACGGGGAGTGGGGGTTACGGTCAGTTCCTCACGCGGTGTTTCTGCCGCTTCTTCATCCTCAGGGGGAGGACTCATTGTTCCCCCGCTCCAGCGTGGGGTCCCTCTCACGGGAGACAGTCCTTCACGGCCTTCTCCAACGTGAGTCTCCTCCACGGGGTGCAGACCTTCAGGAGCAAACTGCTCCAGCGTGGGTCCCCCACGGGGTCACAAGTCCTGCCAGCAAACCTGCTCTGGCGTGGGCTCCTCTCTCCACGGATCCACAGGTCCTGCCAGGAGCTTGCTCCAGCGTGGGCTTCCCACGGGGCCACAGCCTCCTTCAGGTGTCTCCACCTGCTCCGGTGTGGGGTCCTCCACGGGCTGCAGGTGGAATCTCTACACCCCCTCATCCTCCCTCCATGGGCTGCAGGGGGACAGCCTGCTTCACCATGGTCTTCACCACGGGCTGCAGGGGAATCTTGCTCCGGCGCCTGGAGCACCTCCTCCCCCTCCTTCTTCACTGACCTTGGTGTCTGCAGATGTTCTTACATCTTCTCCCTCCTCTCTCTGGCTGCAAAAGCTCTCTCTAACTGTTTTTGTCTTTCTTAAATATGTTATCACAGAGGCGCTGATTGGCTTGGCCTTGGCCAGCGGCGGGTCCGTCTTGGAGCCGGCTGGCATTGGCTCTGTCAGACACAGGGGAAGCTTCTAGCAGCTTCTCACAGAAGCCACCCCTGTAGCCCCCCCCGCTACCAAAACCTTGCCACGCAAAACCAACACACATACACTAGCATGATTTATTAGAATAGGGAAGACTGTATGGATAAGGTTTTGGTTCCCTTTATTGCACATTTCTAATTACTTCCTTGAGCTATTGTCCACTCTGTAAACAAAAAACAATTGGAAAGATGACCTAAATCATAGCAAGGATTTACTGAAGGCTACTATCAAAGCTGTGCCAGGCCCAGGTTTAATTTATTGCTAGAACTGCCAAGTGGGTTCCTGTTTTTGCGAGGAGTCATAGTTCATATCATTACTTTAGGGGATTATCAGTCATTGTGGGCAGAGATATAATTCTTAATTGCAATCTGTAATAAAATATAAATAAATTATAGTGCATCATATAAAACTCTTATATTACAGGCTAACCTAATACAGTACAGCTTTCCCCAAGACACATTTTTATTTAGGTTTATTACCAAAAGACAAGAGCTGAAAACCAACTGCCTCATTTGTCTTTAATGACTTAAAACCTAGGTTATAAGTACACACATATGTAACAGGGATGGGATGTAGATGCATATTTGTTTAGCATTTATTTTTCTTCTAATGTATTACTGCAGGAAAATATTTATGACCAGTAAATCTTAATTATTTCAGATATTCTAAAGTAGTATCATTAAAATTATATGTAAAATTCACAGAAAATGGAGAATATAAATAATTCTTTTTACTACATAGATGACATTCACCTTACTTGTTTGATGTCCTCATTGTAGATAGCTTTTTTTTTTTTTTATTTTTTTTGGTAGTCAGTCTGGGTTCTTTTTATCAGTTACTAGAAATAGACACTTTCTAGACCCAGTTCACCTGACCCTTTACAGACCTTTACCTTAGGCTGAGTCATCTAACAGCTGAAAAATAAGTACTTTACCTTTTGAGGAATTTAGCCCCGTGTCTACACTCAGGGGTCTTCTATTGAGATATGTTGCCCTATCTTGGGTAAAGTCAGTACTGCTGAGATTAGCCTGAGCTAAGAAATTCATTAAAAGTAGGAGAATGTTAACTTGGGATAGGTAAGAATTTTTCAGACAATCACACATTTTTGTCTAAATTGAAACAAACTTAAGTGTATCTGATTTAGAATGAAGACAGATGAATTATCTGAACCTGGTTACATGACGCCTCTCCTGTGGTCCACAAGTAACAGAATGATGAGGTGAAAGCCACTGACACAATTATTATGGAGGAAATAATACTTTTAGTCATCAGTACTAGGAATTGCATCTTTCTATTCAAATAAATTTGTTAGTCAAAATTTTCTTTTAGTCCCTACCCCCTGCCCACATTTTTCAGTATGTGTATGAGGAGAGACGGCTCGTGTAATACACCGAAGTGAGACTTAAAAATATATTTATCAGGGGTATGCACCTGTATATAAGAAGTTCTTCCAGGTACCCCAATTTAGAGAAAACCTCAGTACACTGCTGTACCTGAACTGATTATTCCTGCTTAGAAATAGGACTAATTGATTTGGGTGCAATACTTTTATTTCCTGCTTATATAACCTCCGGGAAATTATAATTCTTTTAGTGCATTATAATTATTTTGGTGCTTCATTTTGTTTATGTGCTCATTCAAATCTACTAATACTATCTCTAGCTAAGTTCTGCAGTGCACTGGATAAGTCTCAGAGGATATTAACTCTAAAGAAGCCCCAGAAACTGCTGTAAGAAAGTGCAACAGGGAAATATACACATCATATTATTTAACTTGATGTACTTCTTTTAACCAAAAAGACAAATGAAATGTCTAAGTAGAAGGTATCTTTGCATCTTTGCTTCTTATTGCTTCACTACCGTATATTCCTGGAACTGTAAAACATAGATTTGTTAATTTCTGAAGATGGAATGGGATTAAGATATTGTGGTATCCCAGGAATCAGCCTGGTCCTGGAAGGGAGACTGAAAAAGGGGAAAAGAGGTTCTGAGCTGAGAAATTAATTACAGCAACAAAAAGAAAAAGGCTTTCAAGGCCTATAGATTATTCACTGAAGGATTAGCGCTAAGTCACCTCCACAGCAACTCTAGTAATTCAAACACACCTTCAAGCACTGATTGAAGCACAGATACAGTGCACCCTGAGGAGCACATATGACCACACAGACATGAGAAGGTCCAATGGATTGCAACGTCTGGTGACAATCTCTATGTAGTAAGATATGACAACATGTCATACTTTGACTCCATATCCAAAATCTTCATTTTCAACACCTTCAGTCCCGCTATTTCAGCACTTACATTATGACAAAGTTATTTTCCTATGCTTTCCTAGTCTCTTGGTATTTCTACCCTAAGAATTGTAGAGAAAGGATTCCTAAAATTCTTTCTATAGAGTCACCTAAGAGTGCAGTATAAGCCTGCACAAGGCACATAAACACAGCTCAACTCACAGATAATTGCTGGCCTCATCTCAGTACTCCCCTGCCCCAGTCCTTGGCTTCCTCTTCCTCACCGCAAGGCCCAAAGTAGCCTGCTTGGGCAGAAACACTGGTGCTGGAACACCTGGTCCTGTATGTAGTCTGTGATTGCTGTGAAAAGACACTTGAGGAAGACTTCTTTCATTGATGTTTCATATTGGCTGGCTTCTACGAAAGGAATAATAACATAATGAGTGATAAGGAAAGGATTTTGAATGCTAATGGTGAAGGTGAGAGGATCAGGCAAGAATCATTGCTGACTGACACACTCCTGGCTGACACTGCTCACCTGCTGCTTGGTGGGTAGAGTACAAAGGTGGCTATTGCTCCCTTCATCTCCCCATGCCTCTTAGACAGATGCAAGCTGCATGGAATGGACCTCTGGTGGAGCCTGTATCTATACAATCTGTATCAAATAAAAAGAAATCCTTGAAGCTTATAGATAAAATTCACTCAATTTAGTAGAAGCAAAGTTCAAAAAATCAGTATGGGTAGCTCTCCTGGTCTCTAGAGGACATAGACTTAAAAAAAAAAAACAAACCCAAAAAACCTAGAGAAAGAAAAAGAAAGAAAGAAAAAGTAGTCGACCTCAACAGGAGACAGTAAGAGCACAGGGAATGAAGATAAGGTCCTTGAAGATACTAACTACTTCCAAGCTTAAAAAAGATAAAAGAAAAAGCTGACTTTAGAGCAGACTCACTGCAGAAAGTAAGTGATATTATAAACATGAATAGGAGTAAAGCACTATGAGAGCACTGACATGTATAATGTGTGAGCTAGAGAAAAGGGGTTCAACTCCTTCAAATAAATTTCATCAGGTCAAAAAAAAAATCTAAAAAACCTCACTAGCTCTGGGGGAAAAAAGAAATGGTAAGTAACTGACCAAGAAATCAATAGGTACAGACAATAGTTTATTAAAGTCCTTGCCTAAAGGCTAATAGGAGGAAAAGACCCTCCTACATCAGATCTTAACAAATAACTGCTAGTTTGAAGATAATCAATATGTTACTACTTCTGTCATGTTTCTGTTGGGTTTTGATTATCACTGGCAAGTTCCAGATTTTGCTTCTGGACGGAAATGACCAACCGATCACCAGTGGTGTTCCTCCAGGCTTAATCTTAGGGCCAGTTCTGTTCAATACATTTATCAATGATCTGGATGCAGGAGTTGAATGCACCATTAGCAACTTTGCTGATGATACCAAACTAGGAGGTGCTGTTGTCTCTCTTGAGGAATGAGAGGCCATGTAGAGGGATCTAGATATATTGGAGCTGTATTCAGCGTTGGTGTGGCCTCATCTGGAGTACTGTGTGCAGTTCTGGGCCCCACAATTTAAGAAGGATGTGAAGGTACTAGAATGTATCCAGAGGAGGGTAACAAAGCTGGTGACAGGGCTGGAAGGAATGTCCTATGAGGATTCTGGGTGTGTTTACTTTGGAGAAAAGGAGGCTGAGGGGTCACCTCATTGCTCCCTATAGCTGCTTGAGGAGAGGAAGTAGAGAAGGAGGTGCTGAGCTCTTTGCCCTGGTATCCAGTATGGGAATGGTTCAAAGCTGTGTCAGGGGAGGTTCTGACGTGATATTAGGAAACATTTTTTTTTTACTGAGATGGTGGTCAAACACTGCAACAGGCTTCCTAGACAGGTGGTTGATGCCCCAAGCCTGCCAGTGTTTAAGATGTATTTGGTCAATACTCCTCCCCTCCCTTCATTCTACATTTGACATTGAAAGACTAATTCATTTTTCTCTACTAGCGTCTTTCTATACAAACTGCTTCTCTTGCCTAATCAACTCATCCATCAGCCTTCCTTGTATCCATTCTTTTCTTAGTGGGGAGAAAAGAAACTTCCAGGGCACGTGTCATCTCGTCACAAGGAATGTAACCATGAAGAGTCACATGAACTGCACTGAAAAAGAGCCTGTTTAGCTCATAGACCATGAAATGAGTGCAGGAAGGCTAGATTTTTCTATGGTTGATACAGTTTGCATCAGTTAAGCATTGCCACTTGTATGCTATGGCGTGGCAAATTGACATCCAGATCAAGTTTTACTGTAGTGATAGAATTTGGAGTTACAGTGATAAGAGGCTGAAACTGAGTGGCTTTCTGAGGTTTGCAATTTTATACAAAGGCACTCAAGTCTTTTTGTATAATAACTGGTTGCTTACATCCTGTAAGCACCTTTAAATGTCTCAGCTTCTGCAACCATTAGGCTGCTGTATATCTCCAGCAAATACAAGAAATGGACTAACAAACAAAAAAAATCCCACTTTTTTTTTTTTTTTTTTTTTATTCATAGAATCGTAGAATGGTTTGGGTTGGAAGGGACCTTAAAGATCATCTAGTTCCAACCCCCCTGCCATGGGCAGGGACACCCTCCACTAGACCACGTTGCCCAAAGCCCCATCCAACCTATCCTTAAACACTTCCAGGGATGGGGCATCCACAGCTTCTCTGGGCAACCTGTTCCAGTGCCTCACCACCCTCACAGGAAAGAATTTCTTTCTAACATCTCATCTAAATCGACCCTCCTTCAGCTTAAACCCATTACCCCTTGTCCTGTCACTACACTCCCTCATAAACAGTCCCTCACCACCTTTCCTGTAGACCCCTTCAGGTACTGGTAAGCCGCAATTAGATCTCCCCAGAGCCTTCTTTTCTCCAGGCTGAACAATCCCAACTCTCTCAGCCTGTCCTCACAGGAGAGGTGCTCCAGCCCTCCAATCAGCTTTGTGGCCTTCCTCTGGACTCTCTCCAACAGCTCCATGTCTCTCCTGTACTGGGGCCCCCAGAGCTGGAGGCAGTACTCCAGGTGGGGTCTCACAACAGGGAGTAGAGGGGCAGGATCACCTCCCTTGACCTGCTGGTCACACCTCTTTTGATGCGGCCCAGGACACAGTTTGCTTTCTGGGCTGCAAGCGCACACTGCCGGCTCATGTTGAGCTTCTCATCAGTCAATACCCCCAAGTCCTTCTCCTCAGGGCTGCTTTCAATCCATTCCTTGCCCAACCTGTAGCTGTGCTTGGGATTGCGCCGACCCACATGCAGGACCTTGCACTTGGCCTTGTTGAACTTCATGTGGTTCGCACAGGCCCATCTCTCCAGCCTCTCAAGGTCCCTGTGGACGGCATCCCTTCCCTCCAGCGTGTTGACCACACCACACAGCTTGGTGTCATTGGCAAACTTGCTGAGGGTGCGCTCGATCCCACTGTCCATGTCGCTGACAAAGATGTTGAAAAGTGCCGGTCCCAGTACTGGCCCCTGAGGAACGCCACTGTTCTCCACTTGGACATTGAGCCATTGACCACAACTCTTTCAGTGTGACCATCCAGCCAATTCCTTATCCACCGCGTGGTCCATCCATTGAATCCATGTCTCTCCAATTTAGAGACAAGGATGTCGTGCGGGACAGTGTCAAATGCCTTGCACAAGTCCAGGTAGATGACGTCAGTTGCCCTTCCCTTATCCACTGATGCTGTAACCGCATCATAGAAGGCCACCAAGTTTGTCAGGCACGATTTGCCCTTAGTGAAGCCATGTTGGCTGTCACTAATCGCCTCCTTATTTTCCATGTGCCTGAGCATAGTCTCCAGGAAGGTCTGCTCCATCATCTTGCCAGGCACAGAGGTGAGACTGACCAGCCTGTAGTTCCCCAGGTCTTCCTTTTTTCCCTTCTTAAAAATGGGGGTTATGTTCCCCCTCTTCCAGTCAGCAGGAACTTCTCTGGACTGCCAGGACTTCTCAAATATGATGGAGAGTGGCCTGGCCATTTCATCCGCCAGTTCCCTCAGGACCTGTGGATGCAACTCATCAGGTCCCATGGACTTGTGCACGTTCAGGTTCCTTAGATATTCTCGATCCTGATCTTCTCCTACAGTGGGCGGTTCTGCATTCTCCCAGGCCCTGCCTTCTGTGCCCTGGGCAGTGTGGCTCAAGGATTTGCCAGTGAAGACTGAGGCAAAGAAGTCATTGAGTACCTCAGCCTTCTCCATATCCTGGGTAATCAGGTCACCTGTTTCATTCCAGAGGGGACCCACATTTTCCCTCGTCCTCCTTTTCTCACTGACATACATATAGCAGCTTTTCTTGTTGTCCTTGACATCCCTGGCCAGACTGATTTCTATGAGGGCTTTGGCTTTCCTAACCTGATCCCTGGCTGCTCAGTTTCTTTGTATTCCTCCTAGGCTACCTTCCAGCCTCTGTAGGCTTCCTTTTTTTGTTTGACTTTGCCCAGGAGCTCCTTGTTCATCCATGGGGGCCTCTTGGTGTTTCTGCTTGACTTCCTCTTTGTTGGGATGCATCGCTCCTGAGCTTGGAGGAGGTGACCCTTGAATATTAGCCAGCTGTCTATTTATTGAAATAATCTTTAAAAAAGTGTATTCAGCCTAATCAGGGATTTGTGAATCCAATAAAAGAAAACAAAACCAAAAACAAACTCCCAAAATCCAAACTATGACAAAACAAAAACCAAACCAAACAAAAAACAAAACAACAAACAAACAAACAAATGGAACAACAGGAAACTAAGCCAGATCACTGCTTACTTCAGTAAATACAGTCAGTCAAAAAAAAAAGGTGATTAACTACAACACTGGCTGTCGTATTATCCTTCCTTTCTATTATATTTGATGGAGCAAATGAATAACAACCCAAAGACACCTGTGGTGGGTTGACCCTGGCTGAGGGCCAGGTGCCCACCAGAGCCGCTCTATCACTCCCCTCTTTCATTAGACAGGGGAGAAAAGGTACGATGGAAAAAAAAAAAACTTACGGGTCGAGATAAGGACAGGGAGAGATCATTCTCTAATTATCATCACGAGCAAAACAGACCGAACTTAGAGAGGGAATTCATCTTATTTATTACTAAGCAAAACAGAGTAGAGGAATGAGAAATAAAACCAAAATCTTAAAACACCTCCCCCCACCCCTCCCATCTTCCCGGGCTCAACTTCACTCCCGGCTTCAACCTCCACCCCCCTCAGCGGCACAGGGGGACGGGGAGTGGGGGTTACGGTCAGTTCCTCACGCGGTGTTTCTGCCGCTTCTTCATCCTCAGGGGGAGGACCCATTGTTCCCCCGCTCCAGCGTGGGGTCCCTCTCACGGGAGACAGTCCTTCACGGCCTTCTCCAACGTGAGTCTCCTCCACGGGGTGCAGACCTTCGGGAGCAAACTGCTCCAGCGTGGGTCCCCCACGGGGTCACAAGTCCTGTCAGCAAACCTGCTCTGGCGTGGGCTCCTCTCTCCACGGATCCACAGGTCCTGCCAGGAGCTTGCTCCAGCGCGGGCTTCCCACGGGGCCACAGCCTCCTTCAAGTGTCTCCACCTGCTCCGGCGTGGGGTCCTCCACGGGCTGCAGGTGGAATCTCTACACCCCCTCATCCTCCCTCCATGGGCTGCAGGGGGACAGCCTGCTTCACCATGGTCTTCACCACGGGCTGCAGGGGAATCTTGCTCCGGCGCCTGGAGCACCTCCTCCCCCTCCTTCTTCACTGACCTTGGTGTCTGCAGATGTTCTTACATCTTCTCCCTCCTCTCTCTGGCTGCAAAAGCACTCTCTAACTGTTTTTCTCTTTCTTAAATATGTTATCACAGAGGCGCTGATTGGCTTGGCCTTGGCCAGCGGCGGGTCCGTCTTGGAGCCGGCTGGCATTGGCTCTGTCAGACACAGGGGAAGCTTCTAGCAGCTTCTCACAGAAGCCACCCCTGTAGCCCCCCCGCTACCAAAACCTTGCCACGCAAAACCAACACAACACCTTAAATAGGTATTTTTTTTATTTAAAAGGAAAAAAAGTCACATTCTTGGTAATGGAGTGAATTGTTTTTCTATTTATGATCTTTGTCTTGATAATTGAAAGTATTTCACCAGATTGGTATTTAAAGACCTTGTTTTCCTTAAGAGAATATGTTTCCTATTTTCTATTTTTTCTTCAAGTAATTTTACTTTTTTTTTTCCCCAACAGAGTACTTCAATAAGTAAATTGTGTGGGATTTTGCCGTACAGTTCCCCCTAAGTCAAGCTACATAACAACATGTTTTAAGCTTGCATATTTTACTGTGTTTAGCATATACTGGTACAGTCTCTGAAGAACTGTCAGTAAGGTACACAAATAATTATGCATTAACTCTGATAACGGTGGAAGTCCTTTCACCTTGGCAGCTATCTTCAGTGCTCTGCTGACCCGCTACTGTCATCAGGCCTTAGGACACATCTTGGTGAGCTTGTTTGTTTTTTAATTCTTCCCTCCTGCCTCCCTCTCTGTTAAGTGAAGTTCCAATCACAATATTAAGCAAATCAATTCAATTGCGCCAAGATGGTCAGGTTTTGTTTGTTTGTTTTTTTTTTTACTAGATGCACGATCAGAGGTGGATAGAATCTAAATGCAGTGTTTTCCTTTATTACTATTTACATTAAAGTGACACTGACAAGTCCCAGGTGAGAGAAGGGTCTTTTGAGGTAGAATTTCCTGTTACAAAAAATAAAATTCTTCCTGTACTGATGAGGCATACCTTTATGATCAAGAACTGCCTAAATTACTCTATCAGACATGAAGAGAAACAGAGAAAGCTTTGAGTTCTGAAATGTTTCAAGTACTTAAAATTAGATGGGATAAACCTAAGCTTTGATAAAGGTAATCTGACAGGAAGTCAATCAATTTTGGGAACTGAGATCAGACTGAGCAATCTTAGCTGACGTGGTCTTTGCTTTTCCAAGAGTTCTGCATTAATAGACTACTATTTCATGAAAAATTCCCTAGAAATTTTAATTCATAGTCAAGTTCAAGCAGTTAATATATGTATTACTGAAATACTCAGACTGCACAGTGGAATTTCTTGGTTTAGTTTTGGAATAATTAATTATTTGCAATTAATGATTTGGAGATAAAAAGATTTCTCATTTTTTTCTTTCATTCTTTAAAGTTGGATGTTTTTCATGCCACACTATTGTGTTGGTTTTGCGTGGCAAGGTTTTGGTAGCGGGCGAGGGCTACAGGGGTGGCTTCTGTGAGAAGCTGCTAGAAGCTTCCCCTGTATCTGATAGAGCCAATGCCAGCCGGCTCCAAGACGGACCCGCTGCTGGCCAAGGCAGAGCCAATCAGCGCCTCTGTGGTAACATATTTAAGAAAGAGAAAAACAGTTAGAGAGGGCTTTTGCAGCCAGAGAGAGGAGTGAGAAGATGTAAGAACATCTGCAGACACCAAGGTCAGTGCAGAAGGAGGGGGAGGAGGTGCTCCAGGCACCGGAGCAGAGATCCCCCTGCAGCCCGTGGTGAAGACCATGGTGAAGCAGGCTGTCCCCCTGCAGCCCATGGAGGGAGGATGAGGGGGTGTAGCGATTCCACCTGCAGCCCGTGGAGGACCCCACGCCGGAGCAGGTGGAGACACCTGAAGGAGGCTGTGACCCCGTGGGAAGCCCGCACTGGAGCAAGCTCCTGGCAGGACCTGTGGCCCCGTGGAGAGAGGAGCCCATGCCAGGGCAGGTTTGCTGACAGGACTTGTGACCCCGTGGGGGACCCACGCTGGAGCAGTTTGCTCCTGAAGGTCTGCACCCCATGGGAGAGACCCACGCTGGAGCAGTTCATGAAGGACTGTAGCCCGTGGGAAGGACTCACGTTGGAGAAGGTCGTGAAGGACTGTCTCCCATGAGAGGGACTCCATGTTGGAGCAGGGGAATGATGAGAGGAGTCCTCCCCCTGAGGATGAAGAAGCGGCAGAAACACCGTGTGATGAACTGACCGTAACCCCCATTCCCCGTCCCCCTGTGCTGCTGAGGGGGGGCAGAGGTTGAAGCCGGGAGTGAAGTTCAGCCCGGGAGGATGGGAGGGGTGGGGGGAGGTGTTTTAAGATTTGGCTTTATTTCTCATTCCTCTACTCTGTTTTGCTTAGTAATAAATAAGATGAATTCCCTCTCTAAGTTCTGTCTGTTTTGCTCGTGATGATAATTAGAGAATGATCTCTCCCTGTCCTTATCTCGACCCGTAAGGTTTTTTTTCTTCGTTGTACTTTTCTCCCCTGTCTAATGAAAGAGGGTAGTGATAGAGCGGCTCTGGTGGGCACCTGGCCCTCAGCCAAAAAGGAGTGACGTGGTTTAGCCCCAGCCGGTAGCTAAGTGCCACGCGCCGCTCGCTCCTCCCCCGGCGGGATGGGGAGGAGAACGGAAAAACAACGGCAAAGCCTCAAGGGTTGGGATAAGGGCAGTTTACTGGGACAGCAAGGGAGAGGAAAACAATCAACAACAGTGCTGATAACAGATAGTAACAATGGTGATAACAGAGAACGATTTTACTGATCCGACGGCCGACCAACCAGACGCTCGACCTGTCCCGGAGCCACGCCAACAGGCCGAACCCGCCCCTGCCCAACTAGCCCCCTTTTATGGTGAGCATAGCCCCCGGCCAGCTTGGCTCACCTGTCCTGGCTCCTTGGGAAATTAACTCTATCCTTGCCTGAAACAGGACAATTATTCTCTTCTACTTCTTTATATATCCTTTTTTTTTTTCTTTATGCTCACTTATTTTTTATTACAGAAAGCAACATAAGTTTTGCCATTGACTTAAATGAATAAACTACCGAGCCTACATTCTTGATCCAACTGTTAGCCCTATTATTTGCTGATCGAAAAAAGGGTCAATTAATAGATGCAAACAGCAAAAAGTTAATTATAAATAATACTATGAATGTGACAAAGAAATCAGGGTACATTTTAAAATCCTCATTGAACTATTCCTTTTAAAACCAACTTTTGACAGCTCCAATGAGCCTAGCAGAATAAAATTAACGTTTTCTTTTCTTTCTCAAATTATTTTTATCTTTAATTCCTTATCATGAAAGCTTTGGTAATCCTGAAGTACAACAAATTGCAGTTTGGAAACATATCTGTAGTTACTGAAGAAGAATGAGTTATAACTCAAAGGAGTTTCCAGGGTCATTGAGGACAGGTTACTACTTCACATCATACTTCATGTCAGAGATTCAGAAAACTTATGTTCCAAAATAGGGCTTTTATTTTCATCCTTGTTTATCTAACAAGAAAACTTTTTCAGGCTGTCATTTTTCTGCTGATTGGAAAGCTTTCTAAATTTTTAGCCTAAATTTATTTATAGATGTTTTATATCTATTTATTCTTTTGCTGCCATTAGACTTTAGCTTAATGATTACTTTTGCCTCTCTGAAGTGTTTTTGTTTGTTTATATTAAACTAACTTTATTTGTATCTGCAGCTTCCCTTTACATCTGTTCAAATTTAAATTTATTCTGGTTAAACAATGATAATCAAAATAAAGAATAAATTTCTATCAGGGCTTTATAGAATGAAATTTATATTTTTACTATTTATACTTTCAGTGACACATCCTAGGATCACCCTTGACATTTACATATACCCTTCCTGTAGTTGATTAGACATCCATGAAACTTTATCTTCTTCTGTTACTTCTGATGACTGAGATTCTAGATGACGGAGGATATTCTTGCTGTTATCCTCCAGTTGCATAATATTATACTTGTTGTCATTCAATTATTTTGTTTCTGTTAATCAAATCCTCATCCAGAAGCATAATTTATGTGAAATCACACAGATGTTTTTGTAGATTGTTCAGGTGCCACATTCAGTCAAACCCAAAGACACTTTTTGCCATTCAAGTCATAGAGTCACACCACAGCAAATCATACAGACCTTTTATCAGCGCAAGACCTCCCCCCCCCCCATTTTGGTAGGTATTAGACCATTTATTTCATCATGTTTAGCTTTGTACCAAGAAGTATTATAATTTAAAAGCTATATTAGACTGAGTATAAATATTCAAGCAATATAATTACACAATTTGATTGAGTACAGGGCATCCTAGATATACAAGATATAAACTGACAGTGTTAAGTTTGGGTTATAATCCATCTCAAGAAACTGATTTTGTACTTTATATGACAACAATTTTGACTGTAGGAAGAGGTGTCTGTGTTTATATCCTTAGATATTAGCCAATGGCACATTTGGAGTTCAGAAGTCCTTTGAACATATTTTCATTTCTACTATTGCTGCTACTATTCTAATGTACACAAAAGAGAGGTACAAAAAAATGACAAGTAGCAATAGAATGTTGATAGTCATCATAAACTTTTTCCAATACAATGGAATTCAGTAACACATCACATGATCAATTGTTAGCAATTATTAACACGGATTAATTATTTTGTTAAAACACAGCATTCCAATGAAGGTATTGCAGTTTTAACTAACCTAAGGTATTATATGTTTAAAAAATTCTAGTGAAGTCTTTTGTTTTCAGTACTGCATTCTTGCCAAAACATGTATATATTCATACACATATGCAGATTTTCCCTTACCTATTATCTCATCACTCAGTCCTGTCACAGAATGCATTTGGAGAGGAATCATTCTCTGAAAAGGAAGGACTTTCTTCTTTTGGTTCTTGAGGGAATTTAAAGATCAGCTTACACACGTTCTTCCCAAGATTATGAAAGTTAAATGACGAGTCATTTCTTCTTGCCACTATAAGCTGTGCTGCTGTTAAAAGGGAAAGTGGGTACCTCCAGAATTCAATCCAAACGTCAAGTTAAAATATCCTCTCGAGATACTTTACATCCTATTAAAATTGAAGAGAAGGAATTTGGCCATTTGTGCAGGTCAAGAACCAGATTATACTGAGTTTTTGTGCACTTATATAAGGTCAAACATAGACATGACTTGAATAGCTGAACAGAGTAGTCTGCTGCAGGAGTAGAGAAACACTTTTGATTATGATATTGCTTCAGTGCATCTGCAGCTGTGGCATCAAACATTGTGCCATCATTGAAATAATTCCACTAAATAAAACGTTTCTTGAAAAGCAGCAAAACTGCAGTGTTGGGTCAGCCTGAGATCTGTAACTCCTGAATACCACAGCAGTCAAACTTCTCCTCTTCTTTGTTGAATAAGATGATAAAACATAAAGATAAGGTGCAATGTCCTTACACTAAATACATAACAAACTTGTTTTAACTTTTTCTCACATGGCATTGGCCATAATAGAGACATTTAATACTACCAGCTCTTACCAGAGGACACAGGATTATCTTCATTACAGATTTCTTTGACTTGATAAAGAAAGGGTTTTGGCTATTCACTCTAAAATTCCACAGCTCTTCCTTCTCAGCATGCACTCAACTTTCTTACAGTTTAATTTTATGGTTGCTGATATATGTAAACAGCAAGCATCTTTGCCTGTTATTTTACTATGTAGTTTTAAAATGAAAACAAATGAATTTTAAGTTAGTTGAGTTACAGTTCATTGAAAAGAGCAAGAAGGATTTTTTTTTTTTTTTACCGTATTCTTATTCAGAATATTTTAAGGCTCATTTTAGAAAATTAAAGTATACCTGAAGGGTATTTTAATAAATGACCTTTTAGTCAATTATCAGACACTATTCAGCATCATTCAAATCAAAATTATTGCCTTGCAGTATGTTTAATGAATTAGCTATACTAAAGAGCGTCTAACTGCTTATCCATCTACAGATACGAAAAGCCTAAATTAACTGTTTCATCTGTGATCATTAAACCTATTTAAAACAAGCCTATGGCTACAAAACAAGGCATAATATAAAATTCATTGAAGTTGATGGGCTTCTTCTGTAAGTACGGATGCCTTAACTTGTCCCAGAATTGGCCCAAGTACACACTTTTGTACTGTAATCCTACTTGGAAATGCTTGGTGACCTCACGGTTTCAGTGCTCATGTAGCTGGGATCTGTAGGGATATCTAATTCAGCCTGGATCCTTCATTTTTCCATTGTGCAGGCATAAGCCAGGATCCTTAAAGTAAAAGTCTAGTTCAACTGTTAAGCATTGCAGCGTTCAGGATGTTGCACGGTGAAGCAACTGACATCAAGAGCTCTGACTGTTATACAGTCCAAAATGTTTGAGTGAGAATGTTACTATCTTCCTTATGTCCAATCTAAATCTACCTTATTTCGATTTAAAACCATTTAAAACCATTGCCCCTTGTCCTGTCACCACAGGCCCTATTAAACAGTCTGTCCCCATCTTTATTATAAGCCCTGTATAAGTATTGAAAGGCTGCAATTAGGTCTCCCTGGAGCCTTTTCTTCTCCAGGCTAAACAACCCCAACTCTCTCAGCTGTTCCTCATTTGAGAGGTATACTAGCCTTGTGATCATTTCTGTGGTCCTCCTCTAGACGCACTCAAACAGGTCCATGACTGTCTTGTACTCTTGACCTCGGAGCTGGATGCAGTACTGCAGGTGGGTTCTCACCAGAGCGGAGTAGAGGGGCAGAATCACTTTCCCTAGACCTGTTGGCCATGCTGCTTTATATGCAGCCAAGGATACAACTAGCTCTCTGGGCCGCGAGCACGCATTGCCGGCTCACATCCAATTTTTCATCCACCAGTATACCCACTTCATTCTCCACAGGGCTGCTCACAACCCATGAAGTTCAACAAGGACAAATGTAAGGTCTTTCACCTGGGAAAACATAATCCAGGAGTGCAGCACAGGCTGGGATCCACCTGGCTGGAGAGAAGCTCTGTGGAAAGGGATCTAGGGGTCCTCATGGACAACAAGCTCGATATGAGTAAACAATGTGCTGCAGAGGCAAAGAAAGCCAACAGGATTCTGGGTTACATCAACAAGGGCATCACTAGCAGAGATAAAGAAGTCATTAACCCACTCTACTCAACGCTGTCAGGCCACACCTGGAATACTGTGTTCAGTTTTGGTCCCCATTATAAAAAAAATGATGTGGACAGGCTGGAGAGGGTCCAGAGAAGGGCCACAAAGATGATCAAAGAACTGGGAAGCCCGTCATATGAGGAAAGGCTGAGAGGTTTGTTCAGCCTTGAGAAAATAAGGCTTAGGGGAGACGTCATCACCATGTTCTAGTACTTCAAGGGTGGCTACGAAGAAGATGGAGACCCTTTTTACAAGGAATCACATGGAAAAGACAAGGGGTAATGGGGGCAAGTTAATCCTGGGGAGATTCCGATTGGACACAACAGGAACACTATTCACAATGAAACAATCAGCCATTGGAATACTCTCCCCAGGGAAGTGGTGGATTCCCCAACATTGGACATTTTTAAGATTTGGCTGGACAGGGTACTGGGCCATCTTGTCTAGTCAGTGCTTTTGTCTAGACAGAGGTTTTTCCAAGAAAGATCTTATCAGATGACCCTTGAGGTCCCTTCCAATTCTATGATTCTATGATCCTATGATTCATTCCTCCCCCCAGTCCGTACTGGCAATTGGGGATTGCCCTGATCCATGTGTAGAATCTTGCATCACTGGTAGTAAATTCCATTTCTGTACATCCTGGTATAATTTATTAATTTACATAGGGACACAGTGAAGTTTGACCTGAAAGACATGTGAAATAAAAAGAAAAATGCATAGTAGTGATCTCTGGTCATGGTAGTGTTAAAATGACAATATAGCAATTGAAATGGCTAAGGCAGCAAAACAGACATGCAAGAACAAGCCCTGGAGAACTCACTCAACAGCATTTATATAAAAACTTGGAGATGTTCGCTCTTGGATATTTAAGACTAACACATTTCTCTGTTACTCCCACTGTCAACAGTAACGAGAACTGTTCAAGTATACTGAAGAAAAATAGATCTTTAAAGGATTCCATTTATTTTTAAAAGATTACTTAAATCTAAATTACTAGTAAAAGGAAAGGCATGCTGAAGTGGTATTGCATTAAAATTACATTAATTCTATCTCCTGAATGGCTGCCATGAAAGTATCAATAATGTATTGAAGGGAAGGGAAAGAGAAGGGGGAGAAAAAAATAATATTTGCATTCTGAAATAGTTTTACTTAAAGATTTTAATACCTCCAAAATGCCACCTCTCTTTTCCTCCTATTAATCAGTAATTTGTATGTAAAATACATGATTTTCTGATTTTTAATTTGATTGTTATAATCAAGTTTATTTTCAATATATGTATCATTTTTTTAGAAAATCTTATTTATATTCTCCTGTAATTCAAATACACACTATTTATTATGAATAATTTTGTTCATAGTAAAGCATAAATTTGTTTAATGTCTCTATAATGTACTGTAAAATATGGTATATTTATAGTTTGCTCTGTATAACTGTTTTTGGTTAAGTCTTAGTGGGTTGACCTTGGCTGGCTACCAGATACTTACCCAGTCACTCTCTTACTCTCCCTCCCCAACAAGATAGGGGAAGAAAATAAGATAAGTTCATGGGTAAAGATAAAGACAGGGAAATCACTTATCAGTTGCCAACAGGTAAAGCAGAGTAGACTCAGGAAAAAATAATGTAATTTTTTCCCAATTGAAATATTTTTTGATATTGAGAAGCAAAGGCAAAAGTAAAACATCTTACCTGCACCTTCCCCCTTTTCCTAGGCTCAACTTCATTCCTTCAATCCCAACTCCTCTGCCTCCTTCCCCTGTCCCTGAGGAGGATATGTATATATATAGGACCATCATTTCTCCTTCGTTTTTATTTTGTATTAAAAGAAATTTTATGTATATATTCTATAGTATATATTTAATATTATATACTATATATACTGTAATAATAATATTTTTATATTTTATATATTTTTATATCTAGAATAATATATAGAATAATTTTTATATATTGATATATATATAGAATAATTTCCAGGAATTCCAGTATGATATTCTTCTAAGGCCTACAGCTCAGAATTTCTGTTCTATATGGTGAGGTTCTGGCTACCTAATCTATGCTTAAATGTTAGGTATTTTGCAAAATGATACAATGAAACACAAATATCTAAATTCCAAAAAGTCAACGGTAAGAAGATCTCATGTTCCAGTTCCCCAAAGAATTTTTAAAAAGTGTTTTTCAAATCACGTAAACACTTTTACTTGCAATGTTAAAAATCTTGTCTAAACTTGTTCATATTTGCTTAACAGGACAACATTTCTAACATTAAAAATTTAAATATTCACACCCTGGATCAGATTTGCAGCTGGTAGAGCTAGAATGATTTATACCAGCTGAAAGATAGGACCTCATGTTTTTGAAAAATGTGTAACTAAAAGTGGTATAGTACAATATGGTTTCTTACATGACAGCACATCTCAAATGTCAGTACACGATATGTAGGAAAATTTAAAAATGCTATATAAAGCAAGAAAATAGAATGAAAGAGACAACATATATGGAAAAGTCTACATAAAATCTTGAATAGCAGCTATTTGTAACTTGAACTAATCATTGATGATGATTTTTTTTAGTGCTACAAGGCGCACCAGAAGCAATATGAATATACATGTTCAGCCATCAAAAAGAGTGTATTGATATCTTTGAACACTTTGCTACACAATTCCCTGTCATGTTATCTTTTGCCAGAAAAACGTGCCTTTTTTCAAGGGTTTGGGTTCCAAGTTGTGGTGTGAAGTGTGTGTGGGGGACAGGGTAAGGGGTAGAAAAAGGTTTTTTTTAATGGTTCTTAACATTTGTCTTTTAATACTGTTTCACAGTGTCTTTCACAGAACTTGCAAAGTTCTGCTGAAGCTTTTCCTCATGCAGTAACATGTGATTGGGGGCCAACAAACTGTAAAGAAACATTTATCAAAACATGTTCAAAATTGTATGATCACTGATTCTTTTTTGTATACCATCCCCTAGCTGTGATCTTTACCTGTCCTTTCTGGAGTCAGCTCTTTGGTTGCTCTAATTTATGTCAATGGGCTACCTCTCATAAGGGCTAGTGCAGTGGCTTTGAGCATAAACGTAAGTTTTGTGAACATCTCACTACCAATACTATGCCCTATATGGCAACATCTCAAAGACCTCTGTTCAAATAACTTACACAAGTTTTTCTGGTCACTATATGAAGAGTTTCTAAGCATGCACAGATACCTATCAATAATAACTAGTCAGCCAGTATTACTTTGTTTTTCAGAGCTCAGTACCTACAGTCAAATTTCTTTAATTGTAAATAATTAAACAATCCAGATTTAAATTCTAAGCAATTCCCTTAACAACACATTGGTAACATCAACACCTGTTTCAGTAAACCTTCTCTATCATATTCAAACAAGTAATTAAAGTCTCAGGGTTGCAAGTCATGGATTATTGCTAAGAAAATGCATAGGACAAAATAAAAATAAGTTGAAAACTATTGAGATAGAATATTCAATGTGGTACAGGTCCTCGTATTTATTCAGGATTACATCAAGTTTGTACACAAAATCATTCTGTAATCTTGTATCCCTGGAGAAACGGGGTATGCCAAATAATATTACTTGCTACAGAGTAACAACTCATAAACCATAATCTGAGTATTTCAAGGATACGCTGGAAGAGAGGAAAGTTGATTCCAGGATTATTTCTTTAGTTCATAGAAAAGACAGGAAAAACTATATATTTCCACTTGCATTGAATTCTCACTACCAAGCATTCTTTCTGAACTGGGTGTCTAATGAGGCAGAAGATCACATTGCGTGGGCATTTGGTGGTAGAGGAAAAGAAAAACCTGAGTGTTGGGCTGTACTTCATCCGAGAGTAGAATCTACAACATGGCACAGGTGGCATCCATATAGCATGTGTGGGTTCTCCTCCAGAACAGGGTTGCCACCTTCTTATTGGCAAAGTCTCCAGGCCATGGTATTCTATGGACATTGTTCAGGTTTTGTCTTTGAGTCAACTGCCATGGATGAAAAGCAAGCTAGGGAGTGTTATTATCAAACAGTTTGCATGATAGCGGACAAATTCTTGAATCTATGTCTTGGTCTTGTGTAGGTTACTAGTTTGGATGTAACCTAATGTCCTGTTTCAGGCAAGGATAGAGTTAATTTCCCAAGGAGCCAGGACAGGTGAGCCAAGCTGGCCGGGGGCTATTCCATACCATGTGACATCATGCTCACCACAAAAGGGGGCCAGTCGGGCAGGGGCGGGTTCGGCCTGTTGGCGTGGCTCCGGGACAGGTCGAGCGTCTGGTTGGTCGGCCGTCGGATCAGTAAAATCGTTCTCTGTTATCACCCATTGTTACTATCTGTTATCAGCACTGTTGTTGATTGTTTCCCTCTCCCTTGCTGTCCCAGTAAACTGCCCTTATCCCAACCCTTGAGGCTTTGCCGTTGTTTTTCCGTTCTCCTCCACATCCCGCCGGGGGAGGAGCGAGCGGCGCGTGGCACTTAGCTACCGGCTGGGGCTAAACCACGTCACCTAAGAATCCAACTACACAGTTCTCACAGCCAGGAGAGCAGAAAATACCAGAAAACTTAGTTGTCCCATAATTTAGATTGTAGATAATTGCAATAGAAATAGTAAGTAGGGACAGACAGACAATGGCAGACTCTATGGTTGTGGGGGGCGACAAAAAGAACAGCAGAAGGAAGATAAAATGGCATGTGATGATGGCATTGAAGTTGTCAGGTCATCAATATCACAACATATCTACTCACAGCTTTTAAAGACATCTTTTATCAGGAAAACAATGAATAGCCTATACTCTTGCTGTCAGGAAAAGAGAGTGAATAAAATCACAGCCATGGAGACTCCTTTATCTACCAGTCACACTCCCTGGCCTGGGAAAGAAAGCAACAGTAATACATAGCTTCCTTATACCTTTTAAATATGTCTTTTAAAGTGTTCCATCAGTGTACAACTGGACAACTGCTTGTAATATGTCCTTTATATGTACAAATGTGAGGAAGGGATTAACCCTAAACATTCCATTGCCATTCATGGAATTAGGTAAAAACAGCTGAGATAGATTGTGCAGCTTTTCTAATTTATCCCATGATCTTGCATTTTTACAATTCTAGATTAATTGATTCAGCAGTACAGTCACTCAGAAATGCTGAGTTAAGGAGGTCTTTGAATTTTTTGCCTTTGATTAATGTGGATTCATATCTGTAATCTTTTAATAGGCTATTTCATTATGCTATCAAATAACCAAATACATGATAACAAAGTTAAGCTAGAATCCATTAATATATTATGGGACTGTTGTTAATAATGATCCTTTGCACTGATATCAAATATCTGGTATTTTAACATTATAACCTTTTGTCATTTGGGTTATCTACAGAGATACGGTTGCTTTTTCTATAAGCAGTTTTTCCCCTACTGTTTTTCCTCTTGGTGAATCTTTGAGCTAATGTGCTGCAAATATATTGTCTGCTGAGGATGAAGCAGCCTTATTCATGACCAGCTTTACCTGCTTTGTGTCTGCAGAAGTATTGGAGACCTCTAGCAAAGTCAGTATATAGCTTCCAGAGCAGAGCTGACTTTGAGGTTCCTGAAGGTGTGTATCACATTTGCACAGACAGTTCACAAGCAAGCTCCAAAATATTCTGTGGATGGGGAATGAACAGAGATCAGGAGGTAAGGTATGCCACATTTACAGCTTCTATTTCATTATAAACACAGATATTGAAAACAATATGTTTATTTTTTTGTGTGTGCATGTGTGTTTTCCTCTCTTTTGGAATAAGGGGTGGGGGGGTGGGGACAGGACACCAAAAAAAAAAAAAAAACAAAACCCAAAACTGCTCAGGTGAGGAAAGATGTCCTCTCCTTCTCTTTTTTCTTATTTACCTATATTGTCTTTCAGTCAAAATTGTTGATTGCTGACTTCTATTTCTTACTTAAGAACATAGAGCAAAGAGAGAAAGCTTTCTTGAGAGCACTTGGAATTAAATACACCAAAGTAAATCACATCATATCATTTAATTCATTGTGAGAAAAGCTAACACCTCGTTCTTGACTTTCCAATCCATTACATCACCCCCAAACTTAAAGCATAAACTGAATACAGGGAAAGTCTCAAAGACTTCAGTTTGATTACTGGATTAAAAAAAAAAAAAAAAAAAAGTAAATTTTAAGTTTTAATTGTCTACATGGAGAACTTAACTCTAATAACAGAGGCTTCTTCAGCCTATCAGATAAAGGTGTTACAAATTCAGATGGACCTAAACCAAAACAGATTCATATTAATACTAATCATAGAATATCCTGAGTTGGAAGGGACCCACAAGGATAATCGAGTCCAACTCCTGACTCCATATGGGGCAACCTAAGAGTTAAACCATATATCTAAGGGTGTTGTCAAAATGCTTCTTGAACACCGACCGACAGGCTTGGGGCCATGATCACTTTCATGGGGAGCTTGTTCCAGTGGTTGACCACCCTCTCAGTGAAGAACTTTTTTTCCTAATATCCAATCTGAACCTCCCCTGACACAGCAATAAGCCATTCCCTCATGTCCTATGGCTGAACACCAGAGAGAACAGATCAACACCTCTCTTCCACTACCCCTCATAAGGAGGCTGTAGACAGCAATAGTCACCCCCTCAGCTTCCTCTACGCTGAACAAACCTAGTATCCTCAGCCACTCCTGATAAGTCATGCCCTCTAGTCCTTTCAACATATTTGTTGCCCTCCTTTGGACATACTCTAGTATTTTTATATCGTTTTTATATTGTGGAACCTCAAACTGCGCATGGTACCCAAGGTGAGGCCACACTAATGTTGAGTATAGTGGGACAATTACTTTTTTAGACCAATTAGCTACACTGTGCTTAATACCCCCCAGGACAGGGTTGACTGCCAGGCTTTTGGCTGCCTGGACACATTGTTGACTCATATTGAGCTTACCATCAACCAAACCCTCCAGATCCTTTTGTGCAGGGCTACACTCCAGCCCATTGTCCCCTAGTCTAGAAGTACATCCAGGATTACGCTGACCCAAGTGCAGTGTCCAGCATTTGTCCTTGTTAAGTTTCATACAGCTGGTGATTTCCCAGCACTCTAATCTATCAAGATCTATCTTTAAAGCCTCTCTAATCTCAAGAGAATCAAAGGCTCCTCATAATTTAGTATTTGTTAGCAAACTTACTTTGTATGCACTCAACAACTTTGTCCAGGTCATTGACACAAACACTGAAGACAACTGGCCCAAAAATTGGGCCAGCCTGACCCTTCAGCCAATTGTTCACCCATCATATTGTGAGTGAAGTACTTCGGAACCATTAACAATTACTTAACAAAAAAATTCTATAGGAACAATTGTTTCCTTTGAGAAATCTTTTAGTTCAAACAGGGCTTAATTTCAAGGACCCTTACGGTATATATAGCTCAGACAAAATAGTAGATACTGTTGGTCATTTCAGGCTTTATAATCTGTTCACTTTATTAATAACTTGCACTTAGAGTACTATATTGCTGTATAGAAGCACATTTTTTGTAATAATTATTATAATAGTTTATGTATTAAAATAATTCCTTGCAAATAGAAATAGGTTTACCAATTAAGAAGAGGTGGAAATAAAATGAGACCATAATCATTACACTGAAGTATGTGTTCTAACCACTGTTTGCAAAAATGATCCCTCTGCACTTACAGTATTTATTTTGATACAAGACATTCCATATGCTATGAAAAGAAATTCTAATAATGGGTAAATATTAGGAACATTAGATTGAACTGGAATATAATTTAAACTTTAAAGCTTATTCTTCAAAAACACAGTTTTATTTATTACTTTTTCCAATGCTCAATTAATATATTTCATGCTCTTTGTTAATCTGCTATAAACAGGCAGCACAAGATTGGTTCATATGTGATTGTAATGATCTTTATATATATAAAAATATAAATATATAAAGGCCAAAGTATAAATACTGATGCTTTATCAATGTTCTGAAGTCTCAACTCTTTAAATTTCCTGTTTGTGGGTATATTTTGAAAAATGTTTTTGTTAAAGATTATGGACAAACAAGTAATATATTATAAAGCTCTCCTGAACAGGTTGTAATCAAAAGTAGGGGGTGGGGGGAGGAGACTCTTGTTTTCCAGAATTAATGAGGAATGTTAATTACATACTGCTAAATACTTCCTGATATGTTCCTACAGGGAATAGAAAGGCATTTAAGAAGTATACCTGCTTTCTTTGGCTCTGAGGTGATGAGTTCAGTATTTTTCAGGATAGATGATGTCGGAGTAATTTCTAAAAATGCCTAAGAGTATAACATGCAATTTGTAGCAAGAAGTTGATGCTTTGGTAGGTGAAATTGATTTATAGTCTTTCTAGACAATTTGTGTCTGACACTAAAAATATTGAAGTAAATCATTAATGTTTTATAGATATAAAAACAGACCAAGAAGTGAATTGGTCTTTTATTATTTAACACACAACAATTTTCTTCCACCATGAAACAAAACAATGCAACAGGAGAGAACTAGTTCAGGATTCTTAACACTTTTTTAACACTGCCTACATGAATAGTAAAGACAGAAGTCTGTGAAAGGAATTTTTCAATAACAAGGTCCTCAATTTTTTTTTTATAATCTTATTTTCTATAATATTTCTACTCTGTATCTCTATCTGATATCATTAAGACATAAAATATATTTTTAAACACTCCTTTAAAGTTCCATTGGAACATCCTATCCTATTGCATTACTTTGTTGTTATTTCATCTTTATTCTTAAACAATCCAGTAAGCAAACCTTAACCAGAAAAAAAAAAAAAAAAAAAAGAAAAGAAGAAAAGACACACAAAAAAAAAAAGAAAAAGGATAAGACTTTGATCTTGTTTCTTCCTCTCTAGTTAACAAACCGCTACTGTAACCTCTCCTGGGTAAAAGGCGGGTGTTGTGGTTTAACACCGGCACCACACAGCTGCTTGCTCACTCCCTGCCACAGCAGGATGGGGAAGAGAATCAGAAGGGTAAACGTGAGAAAACTCATGGGTTGAGATAAAGACAGTTTAATAGCAAAAAAAAAGCAAAAGCCAGGCGTGCAAGCAAAGCAAAGCAAGGAATTCCTTCACCGCTTCCCATGGGCAGGCAGGTGTTCAGCCATCTCCAGGAAAGCAGGGCTCCATCACATGTAATGGTTACTCAGGAAGACAAACACCATCACTCCAAATGTCCCCCCTTCCTTCTTCTTCCCCCAGCTTTTATTACTGAGTACAATATCATATGGTATGGAATATCCCTTTGTCAGTTGGGGTCCAGCTGTGTCCCCTCCCAACTTCTTATGCACCCCCAGCCTACTGGCTGGTGGGGCGGTGTGAGGAGCAGAAAAGACCTTGATGCTGTGTAAGCACTGCTCAGCAACAGCTAAAACATCCCTATTTTATTAACACTGTTTTCATCAGAAATCCAAAACATAGGACCATAAAAGCAACTATGAAGAAATCGAATGCTATCTGAGCCAAAACCAGTACAGCTAGCCACCCATACTGATATGACTACAAACCTTTCACATATTCCAAGTCACTCCCAATAAATACATTTACAGGATCCAATAACTACATTTGCAAGACACAGTTTTCCTTCTTGTATTTCAAGCTATTTCTTTTTGCCCTATTTCCTAGGCTGCTTCAGCTAAGGAAGATTCCAGAAGACATGTTGATAATTATTTTATGAACCTATCAATGGTGCTTTACTGAGTAAAGCACATCCAAGACCCTTCAACAGCAGCTGATAGAAGTTGCTGTCATTTCCTCCTGGTGCAGCTGGGGTGGGATAACTGCTGATGCTGTTGTGAAAACAGCTGCACAAACTATTCAGCCAACTGGAGCTGGCTGGCAGCAAGCTGCCAAATACAAGCTGCTGTTTATTTGCAACAAAAGCATCCTACCAGGGAGCACTGATATTTGTTGTTATAGCAGCTTGAAAGTGGTGCCAGGTAGGAACTTCTGAGGGTTTAATCCTAGGTCCTATTTCCAGCTGGTATTGTGTTACATCCTCCAGATTACTAAAGGCCAAAAGACTAGCTAAGGAGTTTGGGATATGATCCCACATTGATGAACGCAAAGTGAAGAACCTTTTCTTCTGTATATCTAGTGATAAGAGCCAGCTGGCTGCATGGACATAGCCACTGAGTAATATGCAATAGTTAATGCATTCAGCTTTTTTGAGCAGGGTGTTCTGTGCAGATAAATTCAAACTTTTGTGAGATTCAACATCCATAAATCATAGAGTGTTGAGACTAATAATTTTGTTTTGGAGACATTTCCTACACTGAAAATGTGCCATCACAGTTCACTTGTTTGGCTAGCGTGATGGAATGAACCCTGAAATATTAACAGAAGCTATTCACATAATCAGTAAAAATAAAGAATGGAGTCTTATACATGAGCAGGATCATAGAGACAAGTCCTTCCTGAAGTAGGGACATTTATTTTGTATTAAAAATGCACTTATTTTATAAGATAAATATTTTATTTTATAAAATATGAGGTGTTTTCTGCTTGTGCTCTAAAATACCTCCTTACTTCCAGGACTCAGATAGTTGGTCAAATTTCTTAGCAATTTAATGAGTCTGCATTCTCTAAATGAGCCTCTGTGCTTAGCATGTTGATAGCCCATGGCAAATGTGAGACAACTCAATTTAGCATTGATTTTTTGTGTGTGTGAATTAAATTAATTTTTATTCAGATCATACGTCTCTTAAAGCCAAATAAAGAGTTATACAACTACTGAAACTTACCTGAAGTATGGAAGATGATCTTAAAGTAATTATTCTAGATACCTTTGTAAAAAATTTAACTGTATCCACTGACTCAATGATAGATGTTCTTAAGGGACTTTGATAAATGGAAGTTTAAACAAGATTTTCTCTCTTTTCTTGTGTGTTTATCTTGTGGAATAATTATTGTCAGTATACAAATCTGAAAATTAGGTTTTGTGGTTCTTTTGCTGTTTTCAAACTTGGATTTGAATATGAAGTTTTAATTCAGACCAATGTTCTTCTGCACTGGAAATCACACAAAATGGAAAGCCGGTATGGTTGAAAATACTGATACATATTATTTTTGGAATGAAAGACATTGTGTGTGTCTCGCAATGACTGAATCAATTTGAAGTGATTTATATAACTTTTAGTACTTCTGTTCACTGACACAGAACAAAAATCTCCTAAATTCACACAGTGGTTGTAGGATTTTCAAAGTCTGGTTGGAACTGATTTCTTTAGATGGGGATACCTCAAGGATTTCACCTCCTGAATCTACTGATTGTTCTACAGTGAAGTTGTTGATCTTCTGAAACTGGGTTCATGGTTCCCTAGCCATGCTGAAGCTATGGGATTTGAGGTTCTTCACACCAGAAACACCAGATGCCTTATGACATCCATGTTCTGGGCACTTGTATAACTGGAGAGGCTAGCAGGGACAAATAAGTTATGTTTCCATCACAGCAATGTCTGCATTTTGTAATTATAACAATATTTCAAGAAATACTTCCTTTCAACAAATTGGCATATGCTGGCAAAAAACATTTTATTAAAATTTGAGCAGCTCTTCCAGGGTAATTCTTTTCCGGACATGGAATACTTTCAGGTTGCAAGTAAAGAGAACTGTGAGCTGTTATAACTGTGATGAGTATTATGACAAAGAAAAAATCAATATAACAAGAAAATCTGGTGAAGGAGAGGGATATCACATTTATATTATCATATTTCTTGTCAAACTGCTTATCAGTTGATTTTAACAGCTAGATTTAACCTAAGTATTCCACAGGCAGTTAAATTTAAACCTTTTAAGGAGAAAGTTTCCCTTATAAAATACATTTCAAAAGTTTGAAAGTTAGTATGCTGGCATATGATCTTCTAATGCGCATTTGATCATATTTTACCCTTTGTTAATTTTCTTTATTTTATAGCAAAAAGACAACAAGAATATCAAGAATTTTCCACTGCTCCAGCTTTCTTTTGAATTCAGGATAAATTAAATAAAAGTTCAGTTTTGGTTTCCTTTATTTTATTTATTTTTTTTTAAATGCAAGGTTGCAAAGGGACTAGATTTCTTATGTTTTGAAAACTTTATGTCCTAGGCTTAGAAACAGCAAAGGATGATAGTACCAACAATCCTTTCCAGAACAAAAATGAGTTCCTCATGAGGGTTGTTTTTTATTGATATGACACCTTAATGACAAGAAATGGAGCACCATAAAAGGTTTCTTTATGTCATGTCCTATTTCACCTATATGAAGCAAAAATATCTTGAAAAGCACTGGGTGGTTTAAAGACAATATTTAGAATTATTTGGAAATCTGCACATGAAACTATTCAGAGGATGAGGAATAAACCCAGCATGTTACCTTTGGGAGTCATTTTCAAAGGACAGAAAAGGAAGCTCCTACATTATATTTGTGAAGCTACTGTAGAATACAGCCAAAATCTTACTGGAACATTTGAATTTTATTTTTTTTTTTATAACTCCATCCATTTCCATCCCAAAACTTATAAAACTCCCCAGGGAGCTCTGCAGGACTGATGGAGAGAGGTTAAGAAGGAAAGGGAAATTTTCATAATCTAAATCTAATGAAACAGTGGATTCTTTTTTTTTTTTTTTTTTTATACTTTCTTTCTCTAGGTAAATAAGTGTGTGTGATCTTGAATAGGGGAACAGGTTTTTAAAAGCTGCCACTAAGCAAAATTCAGATATTGCAAGGAGATGTGAGGAAGCTAGAAACAGCATACAACAGTGTGATTGCAGTTTGGATTCATTTGTGTGGAACTACGTGCAAAGAAACATAGATGACATTTACCACGTTCCACAAAAATTCTGCATTTCTTTTTTTCTCTACTTTCAAGTGTTTTGCTTTGCAAGATGAATAATATGGTTTGGATTTTTCTGTCTGAAGTATTAAACCATGCTCTGGATGTCCTAAGAAAACTTGAAAGAACTCTTATTGCATAATAGATTATGCCAAGCACTCTGTCCAGACTTAAGGGAGTCATATAGTGAAACGTTACAGTAAGATTAATAAAGCATGTACAAAAGTGACAGAAAACACAGCTTTTGAGTATTACTTCATAACTGCTGTGAAGTTTTTTTCCAAAATATTTTGCTTTGATATTTATTTCCTCTTTACCACTATATACCACTCTTTCTACACCTCGTCTTTACCACTATATACTTAGTGCAAGAAGGCTAAGATGAAATGAGAATGTGTATTTTTGCAAGATGTAGTACTACTAGAAAAAAATAGAATGTAACATGGAGTGAAGGTGACCTTTTTTTGTTTTATTATTACTGTTTTTTCATAGGATGTTTTCCAATTTCCAGGTGAAGCTTCCTTAAAAGCAGATATTTACATTTAAGAGCTGTCTTTGTAATGATTTCACCATCTTGACTTTATCTGTAGCTGTTCAGTTTAATTGGAGTAATTGCCCTTTACATATGAATTCTTTGTAAATAATTATCTTCTTAGAACGTCTGCACATAGCAGATGCAAATGCAGGCATTTCAATTTCCCTTTCTTTTAATTATTTGCTTTTTACACTTACAATAGTGTGAGTCTGGATGGAGTCTGTTAAGGTCAGTATCTTTAAAAAGAGAAAAGATAGAGAGGCACTGGGCTCAGTCATTTATACTGAAGTATTTAAAGTAAAACTTGAAAACTCTCTTCAAAAATATCTGACAGTCTCCCACTTGTGTTGTTTTTGTTCTCAGGAACAAAAGCCTTTGATAGTTCTCAGTATTTGTTCAAAAAGATAAAAATTGTTTGCTAAATTGCCTTCTGGAAACTGAAGGCAGACTTTGGAACTATTTTATTTCAGGAGGTGGAAAAACAACTGGAAGTACTTAAAAAAAAAGTCACAAAAGTGGAATCGAAAATTCAGAAGAACTTATTTGATAATCATACTATCTGGGTATGTTGCCACTGGATGGTGGGCCTCTAAGATATTATCTGCTTTGTTTCGCTTTTGAAACAGAGATTCTCTGCAAAAATAATCTACAGGTGCTATAGCAGGAATTTAGACTCTGTTTTCTAAAGAAGATCATTTTTGCAACTCCAGAGGGTAACTGGGAACTCTTGTGTGGAGCACACACTACATTCTGTTATCAGAACGTCCCTACAGGAAATATGATTTTCAGCTTTTGAGAAAAAATGTTGATTGATAAAGGCTCACCTGAGACACAATGTGCACAAAAAGGCCTCTATAACTTGCTTTACAAATGTCCATGTGGGGGTCCACAGAGGTTTAAAAATCCCTTAAAAGACAAGACTCCAAAACATTCAAAAAATTTTAAAAAATAAATGAACTAGAAAGGATATTTAGTAGCATTAAAAGCTTCCAAAGTTCTAAGTTAATTGAGAAAGGAAAGCTTTTTCCCACCAAATTTTTATTCTTTTTTGTTTTCACAGTTCTACAATTTCCATAATCATCTCTCTGACCTCTAGAAACTGTCAATGCTGAATTTCAAATATATATATTCTGTTAATGTATGACTCGATAATTCAGAATTAATAAAATCTGCATTTTTGTAAGTTTTTACCTCCACATATACTTACACATATACCACTCTTGCCTGCATTGTTACCAGTATTATGCAAAACACATACAAACTGATTTATCTTTGTGATCTCACATCCACTGTAAGGTATCGTTGAAACTGGAATTCAAAATTCAAAATGTATGGGACAGAATGAAGAAATTAAAATTGCACAGTCAGACTAAGCCTAGGAAACCAGACTTAAATTGTTGTAGTTTTGCCAGTGTTTTTATCTAACTTCTTATAAATTGCCTTGTTTTGTGTACCAAAATATAGTGTTTGTTGCTTACCCTCCCACAAATGACTTTTACATGTAGTAGGTATCACGCCACTAGCAAGCTATTCTTATTTAAAGTGCAGTAAATAGAACTGAAAAGCATAATGAAATGAAGTGGTAGGTTGGCTTAATGCCAATTCAATCTGCCTGGTTTAAAATCAACTGCATTATTATGTGCATTTTTTCATTCAAGGATCTCAATTATAGATTGAAAACGTGAAATATTTCATAGTAAGTCTATAATTAGGACACTTTTGACCAGGTTTCTTCTCAAATAGCTTTATATACAACAGATCTGAGTTTTGAAACTTTACTTTGACCATCGAATACAGAGGTATCTGTGTAGTCCAGCTGAAACCAATAGAAATCCTAAATGAGTGCTCACTTTAGGCTTTGGAGTCTGTTTCCTGTGGCCATCGGTTCATGGGATGCTGGTTTGGTTTGGACCTAGGAAACTCTTCCTCTGCCTACAGTTCTGGTTGCTTGTTCTCCTTTTGTGTCCTCATTCTCTACAATCTCAGTTATGCTGCTGAAAGTGTTTGCAAAACAATGTTTTAAATCCATATTCCTAAGCATAGGTCTCTCTCAGCAACTAGTTCAGTGTCTAGTGGTTGCTGAGTCACTTTCACCTTCCCTTCCTTCCCTGCTTGACCCCTGCATCCTGCTGCCTGTCCTGTACCAGTGCTAACGCTTGGACACTACATGGGCAAAGACCCCTCCAAACCTGCTGTCTGCTTCTTTAGATCCCTAGTCACAGGTTCAGACCCAGCTTGTAACATCTGTTACATCAGTCTTGCTGTCATGTGTAAGTGCAAAGAGTTACACTAAGGTAATGGTGAGCAAAGTGTAAGGACAGAAACAAGCAGCGGAGGTAGGGATAAAGTGGGTGAATGGAGTCAAGAACCTCTTTGCAATGCTGAAAGTCATTAAACCTTATGAAATTACAGCATTGGTCACTGACATATTATGATTGTTATTTTAACTCAATCTGACTCCCCCCAAAAACCCAAAACAACCCAAAAAACCCACCAGACTTTGATCCTCTTTAAAGGTGCAGATTTTAAAGCATGACCATTTCTTCTATCCTATGTGATGCTGCCCCTGTTTGAGTCACTTTGTTCAGATATCTTTGACTGTGCACAGAGACTCAAAAAATCTATACAACCTAAAAAAAAAAAAAAAAAAAAATTTATTTTCCAACACATGTAAAAAATAACTAGAATTTAATGAGATGCTAGGGTAAGCATTCACGCTCCAAGCACCTCCAAGACAATACTGGAAGGGTTATTGCTAACAAGGCAGATGTCAGTCAGGGGAGAAGAGTTAGCCCCTGCTGCTCCTTGGAAACATGCTCATTGTTGCTAAATCACCATTACCAATCAAATCTGTTGACACTGGTGACACAAGAAACAATAACTGATGACAGACTGACCAACCAAAGACTTGACTAACAATGGAATGATAACTCCCTGTTTTTCCTTTCAGAATTTCCTAAGTTTCCAAACTGATATTTTTCCTCTTGAATCCTTAAGCTACTAACATTTTCCCCAAAATTCTACATTCATCTGTACTTTTACATTTCTTATGCCTCTACAGATGTTTTCACAGCTCTTTCTCACAACTTACCAATTTTATTGGAGGTCTGGGCCAAGATTACACAGCTGTGCCAAATCAGTGCAAGGTTTTGGATCCTTACAACACAAACCACCAAATTTCTAAGGCCCAAAAAAAGTTATAGTGGAGGTTATGGAGAAAAAGTGTTACATATATAACATAACTTTGAACAGGGAAATTTCCCAAGAACCATTCACATTTCTTTAAATATGTAATGGATGAAAAAAGTATAGTTGAACCTCACTTAATATCTTACGTATTAGTTGACTAATACACTTCCTGTACAGAAAATCTTGGAAAAGACAATTACAAAAAATAGAAGTATATTTTTGGTTTGTTTTAATCCTAGAAGGTAGTGCTTTTATTTTTTTATTTTTTTTTAACTTGAGTATCACTGAGGTAGCATGAAAAAATAACTTTAATTTTGTGTGTGTCTAAATAATATAAAACAAACATGAAAGGTCATTGTGGTGATGGCTTGATATATATTATATATGTCATTTAGAAAAACAAAGCATCCAAAAACCAAAAACATTTAGAACTGTCCTCTGACTAATTGCTAAGAAATACTCCTGAAAAAAAGAAAAGAAAAAAAAAAAAGAAAAAAAAAGAAAGAAAAGAAAAGAAAAGAAGAAAAGAAAAGAGAAAAGGAAAAGAAAAGAAATTTAGCATTGTCAGAAAACTGTTATCATAATAATTTATGCAAATTTTGTAATTATGTTATTCCTTGCCTGGGAAGACTAGCTTTGGTACATTTTTTCAAAATGATTAGAAAAGGATTGTGATAAAGTTTAAGTAATTTTATTTTGTGCATAAAATTACCCTTCACAATGGCAACATTCTTTTTATTTTCTTATCTAGCTTATGTAGGATAGCTTAGCTGAATTAATATTTTAAGACTACAGAATAACTGCCTACCAAAAGTATTACAAATTCTGTACTTTTGGACAGTTTATCAGTCTGAGATAATTTGGGGGTTTGGCTTTTTGCATTAGAAAGGTTAGAGAGAAGTGATGTACAATCTAGTTGCTCAAATATTTAAGTTGGTTTCTGTGGCTGAATGCCATATAATCTAGGTGACTTTGAAACAGGTTGCTCAGTTATCCCTTTTGCAAAATTTTAGTTGGGAAGAAAGTGAAAAGGTGAACCCCCGCAAGATATACCTAAAGCATTATTTCTAAAGCTAAGTCTACATAACAGAAAGGTGAGATTATAGCATGTATTGGTATAAAGTTGTTAAGCAAAGATCTACCCGCATGGATGACAAACAAAACAGGTACTCATGCACCCTGGATAGCTTGAATTCCGTCTTCTAGCCTCTGAGGAAGCCTGCACTTGCACATACTTATTGAGTAGCATTTCACCATTTCCCAGGAGTAATTTAATGACTGTATCTGCAGTATTGCAACAGAAAGAATATCAAGAATTGTACCAGAATCTACATGAATTTTGTGGTTGAACAGACAGCAGAAGGTTGAATAAATGTGATTCATAATGTGTCAAGTCAGGTTGAACAAAAGTAGCTGAGTAAAATCTGCTTATAATCATACTGATCTTTCATTTCTTTGTAATTAGGAGTTAAAGGTTGGGGTGGTTTGTTGTGGTTTTTTTTTTTTTTTTTTTTTTTTTTTTTACCCCTGCTCCATCTGTTTCTGTGATTTCGAATCATCTAATTCCTTCAAGCCTCTCTCAATTCTTGCAAATTTATCTTGAGCTGCTCTCTTCCTGTATTGATTACCACTGAACAACAGGAGATCTTCTATCAATCAGCTTGCCTGCTTTCCTGAAACATTGCCACAGGAGGTAAACAGTTCAGAAAGAACTTGCAGCACCAGTTCACTGTATTCCTTAATCAAATTCTCATTAAAGACTAATATACTCTACAAATTGCCATCCATAATATCACCTATCCCATAAATTTCTCTCTCACCATCACTGTAATGACATCTGTAAAGTACGTTACAGATTGTTTAAGGTAGACATTAAGAATTTACATCCACAACTACAGTCTTTATGCCCAGCTAAAGATTAACTAGCTGGGAAAAGAAATTGCTTTCAAAGTAAATTTTGTTTGATGATAATGTCAGTGAATTAGCACAGTCATTGTTTTATCTAACGTCAGAACTGGTGACCCTCAAACACAATGTAAAGTGAAATAATAAGTGAAGGCAGCCTAAAAGTAAAAGTGGTTTTAGGATCAATATCCTTATAGCAAAACATGTACTAATGATGAAAAATGGAAGACTTGTCAAAAGTAATAAAAATAACTGTATCTATCTGAGTTACATAATAGGATGCTTTTATAAAAACTGGTACCTGAAGATCACACAGGCTTTTTCAGGTAGACATACACTTTTCCTTTCATAATTATCAGGAATCATACAACAGAACAGTAAAATTCAAATGCAGAAAGATAATATAGAAGAAAAAAAACCAAAAACCGAAACAATAACAGTCCTTAATATAAGTGCCTCCTGTAGTGGAACGCTTGAATCTTTTTTTTTTTCTTTTCTTTCTCTCCCTTCCCCTGCCCCCCCCCCCCCCCCCCCCCCCCCCCCCCTTTAGGGCCAAAAGGAGAAGGTTTTTGGAATATTCACATATTCACCTCAGCTACTTTAAATTAAAGATGACTGTAAATTAAGATGTTCAAATATACTTTTAATGCTTATTACCATAACTAGAAAAAAAAAAGCATGATTTTTTATTGGGTGGTGATCCACACTTAGGCTGTAATAGATACAATCTTGATACTGTTCCCTTACTACTGATATTTGCATTCTAATTTAAAATACAAAGGCAGCCTAGGACCTCCAATTCTGCCATTCCCAATTATGGGATGCTATATTGGATAATAACCAATATGCTAGACCTGTAGTATTTTTTTCTTTTTTTTTCCTTTTCCATAACACTTTATTCCTTGTAACCCAGTGCCGATAGCAGAAGGAGCCGTGGAGCCTCTACCACCATTTGCCAACAATTGTTGGTGATAGACTTCTAGTTAACATGGGGCAGCACAGGTAAGTGACTTAATTAGAAACCTGATCTAGAAAATGTGGACAACAGCTGCATCATAAACTCCTATCTCCTGAAGATCAAAGTTACTATCAACCTTCAGGCCTACAGGTAGATATTGTAGATCGTACTGACCACCTGCTTCTGTACCTACTAGTATTGACTAGATATCTATTGAAAACAGATAGTATTCGCTATGTTAATTCACTGATATTTATCATTAAACACGTAGAAAGATTTTGATTAGAAACACCTTATGATGAGATTATCGTCTAGGAATTTGGCCCATAAATCCTCAGTTTAATGAAGGTCTGATCTTCTTATGGTTTTCTGCTCTGATTTTTCTTTTCTGTGTGCACTTCCCATAGTTCCATCTTCTTCTTTAGCTTTAATTCTGTATGGATTAATATAGGCTATATTATGCACATTCAGATAGCATTCCAATATGTGGAAATAAATTATTTTGGAGGGGGACAAGGACTAAATGTGAGTAACTAACCTTTTAAAACCAAAATACAAACTTCTAATGCCTCAAAGGTTTTTTTTCAGGTTACATAGAGCTATTTTTTGAGTAAATTGTTTTGCATATGACTATGGAAACATACAAGCAGGGGAAAAAAAAGGTGGATTTTACATAATTTATTTGTCCAATGGGGAAAAAAAACCCAACTATATAATAAATAAGATCTAGTAAAATAAATTTGTTATTTCACAGAATCATAGAATCATTTAGGTTGAGAAAGACCTTAAAAATCATTGAGTTCAACTGTTAACCTAACACTGCCACTGCCAAATCCAATTATTTATTGCTTTCAGTATTAGTGTTATTATAGTAAATAGCATGTAATTCTTACATGTTATTTTTCATATAATGGTACTTCTTAAATTCATGAATGAATTTGCTATTATCTGTTCTAAATAACAACTAGAAACCTGTGAACATGTCAACAATGCCTTTTTATCTTTCATGCTTCCTTAAACCTAATCTGTCTCTAGAAACCTATGGTCCTGTAACATAGAGCGTGAAATTACTAGCTTCTTTTAAATAATAAAGTTCATTATAATGGTTTATAGCTAATAACCAATGGTCTAAAAACTTGATGTAGCAGACATGTAGCTTCATACAAGGCTGTTTATTTAAGAGTAATGATGTCAATTGTATTTATGTGATGTGATGTGTTTATTAAAATATTAATCAGTTTGGTGAACCTGAACGACCATGTACTTACTTTTTTTCACTTCTGAGAGTAAATGCCATATCAGGATTGATATCGGAGATGGGTTAAAAAGTTTCAAATTATGATATTTAGATATCTTTTAAAAAGCAAACCAACAAAACCCCAAAACAAACCAACAAAAAAACCCCACTAATGATAAAAATAAGGGAATAAATGGTAGAGAAAGAGCATTTTTACATGCCTATATATAAGGTTATTGTTCTCTGGCAGCTCAAAAAAAGAAAGTATAGAAACCTTCACTTAAATCTGGAATATAACATTTTATATTGATTTTTGTCACCATAATTTCAATAAAAGTGTCTGACATTTTCATGTCTTACAAAAGCTCCCATGAATCTGAATTTCCATGCAAAAAACTATCATCATGTAAATGTTAACAAAAATATACATTTGTCCAGGCTTAGTAGGTAGAATGAACAGAAAATGTAGGATACATGTGCTTGAATGTAGTGTTGGTTGATGATGGTGAAGAAGGAGAAGTCTTTGATGTAGCAGAACAAAATGATTTACAGTTGGATATTGCCTGAGCAACTTTGGGAGATGAATAATGTGACATCTGCTCTTGGCAAAGAAAGCTCTGGTCTCTTCTGCCCTTCAATTTCACTTTGAATGCAAATTAAAAAGTGAAGTAAAGTCTTTACTGATATCTGTTCCAAAAATACTAAATTAAATTCTGGCAGTCAAAAGCCTTATAGAAATGATTGTCAAAGATTTGTTATTGGCTTTATTTCTGAGTGTTGTTTAATTTTGCTATTGGAAGTTTTCCAATCAAAGCAGATAAACCCAAATAAAGGATAAAAGACAGAAGAGTCAATGACAAGGAGCAATCCTATAGATTTTTTTTAATTATTATTAATTTTTGGTACATGACTGAAAAGAAATGTAAAGAAAAAAGAGTCCCAGATCATTGGCTTGCTTTCTTAAACAGTGGGGGACAGGATTGAATTGTAATATATGACAAATTATATTATTTGATGGCCAAAGGTAAAGACTGGGCTGAAATTAAATATTTCAAAATTCTAAATCATGAACAGAGGTTTAGATTAAAAGAAGTTAGGAATCCACTTGTAGGTTCTGATTAGACATCGTGAATTCTGGACCAGAAACTATTAATAATGTTAGAAGTAAATTGAAGGGGATAAAAAAGAAGAGCTGGATAATGTTATCCATTACTTGTAGTTTGATGATGAATTGCTAGCATGATTCAGACGGTAAAAAAAAAAGGCTATTGCAGTTCCAAGATAAGTCAGAAACAGGGTTGAAAAAGTTAAAAAAATCAGAATTAATGGTAAGCTAATCAAAAGCCAAAACCAAGAGCAACCGTGTGGGTATATATCCTGCACCATTTTTATTCTGTTGATTACTGCTGGAATCTTTCATCTTGGAAAACTTTGTAGTAACTATAAAAATAACCATGATAATCAAGTAAAGGTGAAATTTCAGTAAGTCAAAAAAATAGGGTTTTGGCAGATATTAAAAGATATAGGTAAACATTTCTTTTTCTGAAAATATTCTGTTCTTCAACCAGACTATCTGACAAATCTTAGTTTAACATTGCCTCATGAATGGTAAAAGAAATTTGGAGCTGATTTTCAAGTAATGTCTCAGTGGATATGCCACTTCCCCCCACATAGTGCGACTTACTACCTGTTCAAAGAATGTGAAGAGGGGAAAAGAGTAGAGGTTTCCATAGTAACCTTTAGTAGTTCAAAGTAAAATTGCATAAAATGAAATCATTATCACTCAGCAACTAAGGAAGACAGACAGTTCAGCTGATGAGGATGCCAAGTTGTAAATGACTACTGGTATCAATTTTTTTCTAACTTCAGTATTACTATACCTTTTTTGAAAGAAAAAAAAAAAAAAAAAGACAAAAAAAAACCCCTACCACCACCACAACAAAAAAAATACCCCAATACAACCCACCCCCACTACTGTTCTATTGTGTTTAATGATTCTGAAAACTGATTTTTAATTCAGAAACAGTGTAAGTACATCTTGTGACTTAGTGTTAGACAGAATACATGTTGGTATCCATGGTAACTCAGGAGATCTTAAAGATCACACTGTTCATTTATCAGGAATATGAGCAGATTGTTTGTCTCCTGGTAGACTGCAAAATGTCCTGTTACTATATGGCTGGAAAACAAACTCAAAATGGCTAAAAGAGCTTTCATTTCACTTGTACTGCAATGAACATAGTTAGATAGATGGATTTTTATTCACACCAGATAATGGTAGTATAAAATAAGTTGAAAAGTCTTTTAAGTAATTAATTCCTGAAATGCTCCTGAAAGAACAAACTGACATATTGAACAAAAATGCCTTCTCATAATCAATAGAAGAAAGCAAATCCTTGGGGAAAAACAAAACAAAACAAAACAAACAACCAAACAACAGTCTTTTTGAGATTTTTTTTCTTCCCTCTCACCAACTGACTGAAACTAGACAACTACAATGCTGTTGATCCCTAAGGGGTTTTAGTCAGTTGCTCACTGTGGGTGAAAAATGTATCAGAACAGACTGTAATTAAGTTATTTCTTTATACAGATAATCTGATACAAGAAAATGCCAAAGAAACATATTTCAAGTATGTGGAGGAGGAAGGGTTTGCCAACTTGGTCTTTTTGTTTTTCCCTGAATAAATACTTATTTAGAATTAAAGGAAGAATTTTGTGTATTTTTTAATCTTGATATTTTACATTTTGAACTCCTACTATTAAAGTATCCTTATACAATATACTGTATTTCTGTCAAAGAGATAGAGCTCTTCAGCCACTGGAAACCTAAGAAAACATGATCATATCCCTAGTGCCCATTCTCTAATCCCCTTTGGGCTACTCAGTGAATAAACTGAAAACTAAGAAAACAATACCAAGAAGAAAAAAATATAATAGGCAACATATAACTTTGATATTGTTAGGCTGATTCTGCTGTAGCCTCTACTGGGATAGAAACTGGGGTCCAAGCTGACTCTGAGGAAAATGTGGAGAATTCCCAGTCCCTGTTTTACAGGCTGGATGAAGAGATGTATGCAAGGACTCTGGGAGCATGTACATTTTTATAACCTCCAGCACTGTATGGGGAGGATTTCTAAGAATCCTCAATACTAAAATAGATTTTCAGTCTATTTTGCTTCTGGTACCAGATTTGCAGTAATTTCCAGTCATCATACCTGAAGAGGAAATTTCCATCCTAGGCATCCTTGCTTCTCAGATAGAAGGAGGTTTTGACTGATACTTGGGCAGTAATACTAAGTCAGGTGTTAGGATGTGCCTTCAGACAGATGAGATATTACGGAACCATAGAATCATAGAATCTTAAGGTTAGAAAAGACCTCTAAGATCATCAAGTCCAACTGTCAACCCAACACCACAATGTCTACTAAACCATGTCCTGAAGTGCCACATCTACCTGTTTTTTGAACACCTCCAGGAATGGTGACTCAATCACTTCTCTGGGTAGTCTCTTCCAATGGCTGAGAACCCTTTCAGTGAAGAAATTTTTCCTAACATCCAATCTAAACCTCCCCTGGCACAACTTGAGGCCATTTCCTCTTGTCCTGTCGCTTGTTACTTGGGAGAAAAGACCAACACCCACCTACTACAATCTCCTTTCAGGTAGTTGTAGAGAGTGATCATGTCTCCCCTCAGCCTCCTTTTCTCAAGGCTAAACAACCCCAGTTCCCTCAGCCACTCCTCATAAGACTTGTGCTCCAGTCCCTTGACTAGCTTCATTGCCCTTCTCTGGACACACTCCAGCACCTCAATGTCCTTCTTGTAGTGAGGGGCCCAAAACTGAACACAGGACTCGAGGTGTGGCCTCACCAGAGCCAAGTACAGGGGCACAATCACTTCCCTAGTCCTGCTGGCCACACTATTGCTGATACAAACCAGGATGCTGTTGGCCTTCTTGGCCACCTGGGCACACTGCTGGCTCATATTCAGGTGGCTGTCAACCAGCACCCCCAGGTCCTTTTCTGCCAGGCAGCTTTCCAGCCACTCTTCCCCAAGCTTGTAGTGCTGCATGTAGTGCGGGAAGTGCAGGACCTGGCACCTGACCTTTGCAAAACAAATTGTCTCCAGGGTGGAAGTCATGGGATTATATAAATTCGATGCTATGTCCAAGCTAACAGAATGATGTTCCAAGCTGCTCCAAACTGTTATGCACCATAGCATGGCACTGCAGTGCAGTAGCACCGTGCCCACCCTGCATCACCTCGGGCACAACACCTCATTCATGCAATGACTTCACTTGCTTGCTCTGAAACTGAAGCTGAAATCTTAGAGATAACATCTATGATATTTTGCATAAAATTCCTGTAGAATGACTTTGGTAACAGTGCATAGCTTTGGAATGACTGAGAGGTGACTTTGAATGATGTATGTATGTTTTGGAATGTCACTGTCTGCCTACATACCTTAGTTTTCTAAAAGTAGATTAATTTGTATACAAAACCCATATCTATTGATCCACACATCAGTTGCTTTTGTTTGTGTGTGAACTCAAAGGCAAAAGAAAACAAAAATAAAGGACTAGCAGTTGTGGGGAAAAAAAAAAAAAAAAGGAAAAAAAAGGAAAAAAAAAAAGAAGAAAAAAAAAAGCACTTTTCTTCCTCTCAGTCCTTGATCTTTGATGGTTTCAGACCATCTTCTCTCTAAACTGTATTTCTATCCATTCCCAATGATTCTCCCACTATAATTCATCCTTGAAGGAATAGCCAAACCTCCACTTTTGTTGATTTCTGCTTCTTAAAACATATTTCTGTTCCATAACATTCTTAAAGATCTCTCAAAAAATTATCTAGCTGAATACCCCATACACTATTACAAAATTCAGAAAAAGATCAAGATATTATTTCAAAAAAGATTTTTGAAGGAAACACTATTTATTGAAATTAAACACTTTGAGAAGAAATTCAAGTACCACTTCGTAACAATTTCTAATACATTTTCTAAAGAAAAAGAGCATAAGTATAGTTGAAATAATTAGAGCCAACTAAGCCTTTTGCGTAGATAATATTTTCTTTAAGAACTTTTATCAGAAAAAAATATTAAAGAAAAAATAAACCCACGCAAATTCACCAGAACTGAAGTTATAAAACCAATGTAAAATGATAAATGAAATTGTATATCGATGCAGAAGATCATTAAAGATTGAAAAGTCTACTATTTTACAAGTTGCATGAAGCCTCTATAAAAAAGAAAAATTTCCAGAAAAATTAAAAGCCATCAATGCAGTTGATTAATACTTGTTCCTGCTGCTAAATCTTCAATGCCTCCTCTTGCATGGCTTTAGCTACTGAGTTGCTCTCCTCAAATACAGCTTTTAAAATTTTCACTCAGACAGTATCCAGTCTATGCTCCATATCATTCAACACTCATTCCCCTGTGTTTCTATGCATTTCTTATTATTTTATAACTTCCTCTTCCACTCTCGTAGTTATCAGTCATCATGATTCTTTTGCTGTAGTTGCTGCTGCTTTTTTTTCTCACAAACACCTCTGTTTCTCTTGCCCTTCTGAGAAAAGTATGTGTTTCATTCTTTCCTTAAACTCTTCAAGGCCTGATTTTTCACTTGTGCCTTACATTGACTTAAAGCCACTCACATTAAAAATAAAATCACATTTCTTTGCAAGAGCATAGCAAGAACTTAGCTAATACAGATAGCTAGCCTTACTTCTTAATAAAGTGTTTTATTTAGATGTAATTTGTCTCAGTAGTGTTTACTTACCCTGAGCTACTAGTGCAACTAATAACCACAGGAATGGAAACAAATCATTATATGTAACATGGAATCATTTCTGTAGAAGATGTCTCATTCAAACTGAAAATGAGATTAATCTGACCCATCTTTACACATCCATATGTGTAATGAACTTTGACTTCCTTTAAATGAGAGAGCGAGGCTCACATAATTCATCTGATTTATTTGCAATGTACTTTAGATGGCCATATGTACTTCAAAAACAGTCTTCTTGAAACAGTCTTCTTGAAAGGCATGGGTCTTCATAGGTCCTCTGTGGTATCTGCTAGTTCTCTGACACTGTTTCTTATGCCCTAGAGTGTCTCAGATGATTGTAACTGATTTGAACTTTAGGATACGTAAATTTTAAGGTTGATGTGTGAGACAGGGGCCAAATTTAGATGTCCAAATATGAGCACTGAGTCTTAAAAGTATTAAGGTTTATGATATACTTCCTGGCTTCCAGCTGCCACCCCAGGAAAGCACAGGTCCTCCGTAGGTCCTTTGTAATAGCTTCCAGTACAACACACGTTTTAGCTATCTTTAAGTCTACTTAAATAAAACTAGGTGCCTCTGTAAAGGAAATTGAAGAGATCTCTAGGTGTGGAAGCTGCCATTATATCTAACAGAGAACTAGGATTTAAGTCTGTTGCATGAATATAGATAACAGTGTTTGGAATTCCCCAGGTTATCCCATCTTGTTTCCAGTTGTCACTGTGGAACAGCATGCGTCTCCCTTATGTCCTGTGCAGTGCCCAACAACCTCATGTAGGACTTTTTGCTATTTCAGGACAACTCAATAACATACTTATTTAAAAATATTTCACTCCTGGTCAATATGTTGAGTGTAGTCAAGAGACTTATTCAGGTCAAAGGAGGTTTTCAGTTACCCAGTTGTGGGCACCCATTGCCATATGTGGCACCACAGGCCATCCAGGAATATAACTGAATGGAGACCTGCACTATTCTGGACCAGCTACTGGAAGCTAGGCCTTCAGACAAGAAAAATAACTTCAGATACCTACATTTTGATCTACATATCCAGATTAGGGTGCTCTGTAGCACATCATAGGCTCCCTTGAGCCTATTGCCTAATTCTCCACTGACTGTAATGGGAGCATAAATGCCTGTTTCACAGGAGTACATCTTCATTTAGAAGTCTTAATCTGGAGCTGGTTTCTTATTTGATCAGATAAACTAATGTGCTGATTAGACCATAATCACAAAGTGCTTTTTTAAACAAGAATTATACCTATCAGATCTGAAATTATACTGCCATACTGTGATGAATAAACTAAGTCACAGAACACAGTATCAGAACCACAGTCTTTACATTGACTTTACATTGCAGGGAAAATATTCAGGCTTAATTTAAGTATAGCAAAACTTAGAACAGACAGGAGGAATGGAATAAAGATTATTTTGCTCTTAAACAATCATTTTTCTGTCTTAAAAAATAAAATTTTAATACTTTTGTAGTAATTTAAAAAGTTACCTATAATTAATCATTGAAGATAGCATGCCAGATTATTGTCTTGGTATTTTAATGATATTACAGTGATAAATGAGTGATTTTTGAGAGGGATCTACTGATTTTAATTTAATCAACAGTGTGACTTTGAAGGTCCACAAAGTAGAAGCTTTACTAGTACTTCAGCCTAAAAATGTGTTTTGAATGTAAACTTTCCCTTTTGTTCTTTAACATTTCCATGCAACACTTGCTTTCTTTTCCTTTTTGACGTTTAAGCACAGAGAATAATTTAAATCATTAATCAATAGCATCTAAGAGAACATGCTCCTCTTGAAATAAGCTGAATTATAAAAATATTATCTTTTATGCTGCTTTTACTATATTAATGATTCAGCAGATGTCTCCATTATCACTCTGTAGATTCCAGTTGTAACAGGACAGCATGTTTTTTTATTATACTATGTGTATAGAGGCCCTTTGTGGTTCATAAATCTAGAAAAAAACTGTGAATGATTGCAGATGAAAAAAAAAAAAAAGAAAAAATACTTACTTTTTAGAATGTTTCCAGGGTTGAATTCATGACAGATTATTCAGAGTCTCCAGGTGTCATAAAATGTAAAAAAAAAAAAATACTGTACTGTATCTTCAACTTGGTACTGTTTTTCAATACCTCACATGTATTCAGATGTTGAAACTAAGAGTACAGCTTGATGAATCTGTGCTTTGATTTCGTTTTCCACCCATCTGACAAGAATTCACATCAGACAAGAATTCAAGCTGTATAATACTTTGCTCCTTCTATTGATGTATGAGTTGAGTGTCAAGAAGCTAGATGTAGGTAAACATGCATACACATATAACAGGAGATTTTAAAAGTCTATTATTTCCTTATATAATAAGATGTTCTTTATGTGATATGGTGTAAACAAAATGGAAGGCTGGGATAATTTCGCTATCGTATTCTTAAAAAAAGAATACAAATGTGACATGGTAGCTTATTTTTAAAACCATGTTCCCTTATATGCCATGCATATTAGCATGTTGGTTGCACAGCATCTGGAAGTTGAAGGCAGATGAATTCAGACAGATGGGAGAAAGGGAAAAGTTACAAACTTTTGGTACAACTTGAAAAGTTAGTCTTGCTGTCAGGTGCAGCTCAGGCTGGCAGGTCCCTGTGGATGCAGCCCCAGGATGGTCAGCAGGGCCATGGAGACTGGGACAGGCTAATGGACCAGGATGTGGGGCTCGGTGGGGCCCACGGCCAGGCAGGGCAGGGCTGTGGGGAGCTGGAGGCAGGCCCTGCTGTGGCATGGCTGGGCCGGGCCTGATGGCCCTGGTGGGCTAAAATGGGGTCCTGGGCTGTGGACAGGTGGGGAGAGCCCTGGGGGGTGAGCCAGGCAAGGTCAGTGAGGTCTGTAGCACCAGAAGGACCTAAGAGACCAGCTAAGCACCTTTGGCAATTCCTTGTGCCCTTTTTCCACTCCATTCATAGAATGACTGTGTCCGGCCTTGTCTGTAAGGTGCAGACCTTTAATAGCAGCAGGAGAAGCCAAGGAAATGACTGTACAGCAGAAACATTCACGATCTAAACAAAATTACTTTACTGTGCAACTGACTGTCACACTCAAATCCATGCTTTTGAACCATCAGAAAAGAGTAAGTAAAAACAATGTGTAAAAACATTTGTTCATATTAAAGTGTTTTACTAAAGTAATTTCCTCTAGCTACTTTGCCATTCTTCAAATCAGTTTAGGATGGTAAACTAAGATATAAACTTGGTTTCAGCTCCCTTCTTCAAGATAAATGAGTTAATTTGAATAAGACACCGGTTATGATAACTAAGTAGTTAAGTTCAACTCCTTTTTTTTTCCAGAACAGTAAAGTGAACATCTTTATTATTAGTCTCTTACTACTGACATCAAAATTTTTTAGAAATTAAAATTAAATAGTAGCTGATTTCCATTAAAAACTTACTTTTTAAAATATATATGTGTATTTGTATTACTTTCCTACATAACCTTGTCATATTATATAACCATATATCATTATATAGCATCAACAATTAATACTAAGTCATTGGTAATCATTAATAACAACACTATTAGTTTATACAGTTTATACAGAAAATTAAAATAAGTCTTATGTATTTTAAAATAAAACAGACAAATCAACCAACACATGAACAAGAATTCAGAAGCTTCTTTAATCCTTTGGATCAAACTTAGCAGACAAGATCCATACTCAGAATTACTGTCTCTTTCTTATAACAGAAAACTGCCTCTTCCTTCCTTCCTTTTTTTTTTTTTCCCCTTAGAAATATTTTTTTTTTCTCTGTTGAGTAAATCACCTTTAAGACATACTGTAGTCACAATAAATAGATGTGTCACTATCCATATTCTTCCTGGAAAGGATGGTTTAGTCATTATTTATGATAAAGACATTTGTGTAAAGTGAATGCAACTTTCCCTGGACAAACTGCACTTCAGAATTTAATTTTCTATTTTATTTCCCCATTATAAAAATAGATGTTAGGCTGTAAATATTTTAACTGACATTCCTGCCATCCCAGCATTTTCCTTGTATTAGCAAGGTAACACCCTGGCTTGAATTTCATCTCTTTTCTACAATTGTAAGCATGACAACTTATTTTTGTATGTTTAATACCACATTCATGGGTAAAGATGCAGTTCCTTATCCTGAATGAGTTGGTATAAATTACCCTTTCCAAGCCTTTATAGGAGTGAACTTCTATTCTAAAAGTTTAATGCAAGATAAAGTCCTTAAAACATTTATCCTTTCTTTGTCTGATTGCAACAATAGCAATCGTTGCAGAGTACAGCTTTATTCTTAGGAAATATTGAGATATGTCATAACAGGTATCATCATGCATGTTTTCAAAATGGAGTGGTCCAGAACATTAGAAACTGAGTCTTTCAACACTTCCATGAAAAGCAATTCATTAAAGTTGATTATTCTCAAAACTTGTATCTCATGCGAAAAGCTACAAGGAACTTCTTAAATTAGAGAAATACAAATAAAAAGCTCCACTGACTTTTCCCCCTTTCTTTTGTGTGATATATATGCCCCATTAAATCTTGTGTTAAAATCAGCAGCACATTAACTGAACAAACTGTTATGCCTCTCTACTTTAGACAATATTAGCTTTTAAAATATCTCCATTTCAACAAAAAGACAAACTTAGGTTTTGGAAAAAGAAAAGTTTGTTTCCGTATATGTAAATTGAAACTGGCCTCCCTCTTTTCACCCTAATTTTTGCACACTGTGTTTTGTGTTGTCATTACTTATTTGTTCAATAGTTTGGTTTGGGTTTGGTTTTGCTTTTTAGTGGAAGCCCTGTACATATATATGTTTATGCTTATACACTTATATAGGGGTTTTTTACTGTACCTATGTGTTCATGTGTGTATACTTAAGCTGAACATATATATTTGATTCGATTTGGGTTGAAACCTATGTTACCAACTTTGCAAAGCTCCATTAACATTTGATGAGGTTTCAGTACATTGTTTCACAAAGTACAGGCAAAACTTATTTGAAGCCATCATGCTGAGATCCAGTCCCACCACTGCTGACAGTAATTCTTTACATGTGATCTTGCTTTGTGATTATGCTAGAATTATATTAAGGAGCAATCTGCAGGCAACCATTCTCGTCAGTTCACTTGAATACAATTTATTTAGTACTTTCTTGTATGCCTTGTCCATCATTTAATCTGTTTCTAAGGGAATTAGTCTTGAATCTAGTAGGATGTCAGTTTCTTAGCTTCTAAATGATTAAAGTAAACACAGGCAAGAGTGAAAAGGGAGAAGAAACAACCATAGGAATCTTTCTTCCTTTTTATTCTTCAGGGAAAGGTATATTCAGTGCAATGAATAAAACTATCTTTGATGTGGAAATACTGCTTTATAGGCAATGCAGAGTACTTTATTTATGAAGATGGGTAAACTAATGCTCATTAAGATGGAAATAATGAAATGTGGGTTTTTTTAAAGTCTTAGAATTTTATAAAGTCATCTGGGATTGGAAATATGATGAAATATAAAGCACAACACAAAATGAGAAGAAACTTTCATTACCAGAACAACCGATAAAACCAAGTGAATATTTAAAATTAGTTTATAGGTTGAGATACTAGAAGACTAATATTACCCTCCACCACTACTGCCCAAATGCAAAAGTGATATTGATCAGTAGTACAGATAAGGCTAAGATATAGTCTCCAGAAAATTAGTCTGAACCAAGTTGGAGAAGGAAAAGTAAAAAAAAAAAAGTGAAGATATACCAGATTTTCCAAGGTAACACATACCCCTTGTAAAGGTCATTGTACAAAGATCTCCTAAGGGATCTCCAAAGGTTCTCCTAAGAGAACATAAGTTTTGCACTATTATACACAACTAGAGAAGACATTCAGAGTCACTGAGCTGAGTTTCCATCAACTGCCAGTAAACTATTAAGTAACCCCTTTCATCAATACATATGAAATGCAGTTAGCTGTTTTGCTTCTGTTGTTACTGCATGGGAAAGTTTTTCCAGAATCCATATACTTTAAGATTTTTAACACTGCTTTCTGTTTTCTCATCCAAACTTCTCAATCAGTGAATGTTTGTTTGCTTTGCTGCCATCATTGCCCTTTAACTTAAACATATGTTCTTCTTCATCTCTGGTAATTATTTCTGTTAGGTTATGTGATAAAAAGCCCACCTCCCTGCACACAGAGGAGCACAGAGGCACTAGGCAGGTGGGGTGTTTTGAGTGCAGGTGCCAAGCAGGTAGTGGGGGCACTGCAGCAATGGTCTCTGTAAGGAGAGGCTGGGACTGCCCCATGCAGTTGCTTCCAGCCACCTCCAAAGGATGCACCACAGGGCACAGCTGAGCCTCTCAGCCAAGATGGTGGCACCTCAGCAAAAACATACTTAAGAAAGGGCAGAAGACAACACATAACAGAGAGGAGTGAGGGGGAAAAGGGTGAGAAACCACCTTGCAGACACCAAGGTGAGAGGAGGAGGGTGAGGAGGTGCCCCAGGTGCCAGAGCAGAGATTTTCCTGGAGCCCCTGGAGGAGATCACAATGGAACAAGCATTTCCCTGCAGCACGTGGAAAAGACCATGCTAGAGCAGGTGGATATTCCCCGAAGAACTGTGTCCCATGGAAGGACCCCACTCTAGAACAGGGGAAAATGTGAGGAGGAAGGAGTGGCAGAGAGGAGCTGATAGGCACTGGCCGCAGTCCCCCATTGGCTGGAGTGCAGGGGAAGACTATTTCGAAATTACACACACCTTACGATGGGACGTTTAGATGAGGAACAAAGGCCAGAAAATGAAGGCATCAAAGTGACTTGAGTGAGGAGCAAATGGGAAAACAGATAACAATTAAAAGGGATCAGCTATGTATAAGCAGTCTGTTGGCCAGTACTGGCTTTTCTGGCCATTTCCTGTGCCTGATCATCTCAGTCTATCCTGTCTATTTCTAACTCTTTTCCTGAGTGAGTGACTCTCTGTTTGGTGTATGCACATGTATGTGTGCAGGTCTGGGTGGACAGCTGGACTCAGACCATGGGTGAGAGGGCTCCTGTGTCCATGGTGCCAAAAACCAGAGAGACCAGACTGAGTGGACTTAAGTTCTACCTGGAGAAGCCAGGAGTATGTATGTGTCTCTAAGGGGGAGATTGTGGAGAAGATGGCTACCCAAGTCTCTGCACAGGAGACACCTGAGAAGAGAATCCAGGCCTGGCTACTATTGGATGGTGCTTTGTGTCTAAGCCCAGTTACTGGGGGGGATCAATAGCATGTATTTGGGGCCAGGCAGGGAGGGCGGTGTGTGTGCAAGGGGGACTGTATCGGCAGCTGGAGTAGGGCTGTGGCCTTGGGGGCTTGTACGGTTTAGATTGTATATTAGGAAAAATTTCTTCACTGAAAGGGTTGTCAAACACTGGAACAAGCTGCCCAGGGAAGTGATTGAGTCACCATCCCTGGAGGTATTTAAAAGATGTATAGACATGGTGATTAGGGACATGGTTTAGTGATGGACTCGGTACTGTTAGGTTTCCAGTTAGACTTGATGATCCTAAGGGTCTTTTACAACCTAAATGTTTCTATGATTCTATATATATGTACCTGTGTGCGTGTGTCTGTGCCTCTGTGTGTTTGCATGTGTGGGTTGGATGTGGTGACATGAAGCTGTCCCTTGCCTCCATTGGTCTACTGGATTCAGCAATCTCTAACAGTGCTGCTGTACATTTACATTCTATTTTCTCATGATTCCTCTTGTCTTTATTTTTCTAGATGGAACAACAACAAAAAATGTTTTAGGGTGTCTTATTTCACAGCTGTGAGCAGTACAGCAGAACTCAGAACTCGAAATTGCAGAACAGGACAGGGTGTAAACCTGGGAAACATCACAGCTGTTGGGGAAGACATATCTAAACTCCTATCTCATAATTTAGGTGCAGTGCAAACAGTTATGTTTCAATCAAGCAGATAACTCAATCTCTATTCATTCCAGTTTTGCCTAACTTCCACATTGTTCATCAGCAAGGAGGGAAGCATGACATATAAAACAAGCGATGCACAAATGCAATTGCTCACCACATGCAAAAGGAAAAAAAAAAAAAACAAAACACCTGATGCCCAGCCTGTTTCCAAGTGGTGAATTCCACCTCCCAGCTAGCCTCCCCAGTTCTATCCGGAGCATGACGCTCTATGGTAGGGAATGTCCCTTTGGCCAGTCTGGGTCAGCTGTCCTGGCTGTGCTCTCCCAGCTTCTTGTGCACCTGGCAGGGTGTGAGAAGCTGAAAAGTCCTTGACTTTGTGTAGGTACTACAACTACCTAGCAACCACTGAAACCATCAGTGTGTTATCAGCATTATTCTCATACTAAATCCAAATCACAGCACGATACCAGCTACTAGAAAGAAAATTAACTCTATCTATCTCAGCTGAAACCAGGATGGTATCCACCCCGTATTCCATACCATCTATGTCATGCCTAGGTCCTATATTTCCCAATACATTCCAATTAATCAATTGTCTTTTGATATGTACACACAAATAATATTCCCTTAGTCTATGCAACATCTCTCTAAAATGACAGTTGAGTTCATTTACTCTATGACTTTTGGGTTCCATCTGTCATAACAGTCTCTCAGGGCAGGGTTGGTGTGTGATGTTGGATTGTTGCATGCTGCATCCAGAGCTAGTACCCAATATATCTGGCATGGCCCATGCTCACAGTCTGCGGGTTGAAGATGTCAATCTCAGAGAAGTTGCTGGGCACTTGTTGCTGAAGCCATTTCTGGTTTCATCACCTCTGCAGCTTGCTCAGTTTCATTCTTCATTAATCTGGATAATTCTCACTGTAATACTATAGCTATGGCATACAGCAATCATAGTAGTGATGACATGTAATGTTACGTAGCACTTAACATCATACAATTTGTATCATTGCAATTCTAACCCAAAATCCAATCCCTTTGAGGTACACGTCAGACTTCCTCATACTTCTGCATCACCCACCAAGTGCACACAGGTCCTTGAGGAAAAGCAGTCCCGCGGACGGGTTTGTCTTTGCCCGAGGCAGGAATAACCCAGACTGTCTTCCATAATATATTCATGTGCACTACAGGGACTTTATCTCCTTCTATAGTATGTAAAAATTTTGATTGCGCAGGGCCAGCTCGATGGGTAGAACCTCCTAGTGTTAACTAACTGGGTCATGTTTGCTAAATATATATCTCAATGTTTGAAGTCCCACCGCCTATTGCTCTCAGTGTAGTCTTTAACAGTGCATTGTATTGTTCGATACTGCCAGAGGATGATGCATGGTAGGGGATGTGATACACGCACTCAATGGCATGCTCTTTGGCCCAGGTGTCTATGGAGTTGTTTCAGAAATTAGTCCTATTGGCTGACTCGATTCTTTCTGGGGTGCCATGTCGCCACAAGGCTTATTTTTCAAGGCCCAGGATAGTGTTCTGGGCAGTGGCATGGGGCACAGGATGTGTTTCCAGCTGTTAGGTGGTTGCTTCCACCATTATAAGCACATGTTGCTTGCCTTGGTGGGTTTGTGGCAGTGTGATGTAATCAATCTGCCAGGTCTCCCCATATTTATATTTCAACCATCGTCCTTCATACCAGACAGGCTTTAAGAGCTTGGCTTGCTTGATTGCAGTACATGTTTCACATTCATGGATTACCTGTGAGATAGCATCCATGGTCAAGTCCACCCCTTGATCACAAGCCCATCTATATGTTACATCCATTCATTGATGGCCTGAAGTGTCATGGGCCCAGCAAGCTAGAAACAATTCACACTTATGTTGTCAGTCCAAATCCACCTGAGCCACTTCAATCTTAGCAGCCTGATCCACCTGCTGGTTGTTCTGATGTTCCTCAGTGGCCTGACTCTCGCGTATGTGAGCATCTACTGACGTACTTTTATAATTAGGTTATTTTACAATTGGCAGAAATATCTTGCCACAGTGGGGCAGCCCAGATGGGTTTGCCTCTACGCTGCCAGTTGCTCCGCTTCCACTGCTGTAACCTCCCCCACAGGGCATTTGCCACCATCCATGAGTCAGTATGGAGGTAGAGCATCAGCCACTTTTCTCTTTCAGCAACGTCTAAAGCCACCTGGATGGCTTTCACCTCTGCAAACTGGCTTGTTTCATTTCTCCTTCAGCACTTTCTGTGACTTGTTGTATAGGACTCCACACAGCCTTCCACCTCTGATGCTTTCCCACAATGCAACAGGACCCATCAGTGAAGAGGGCATATGGCTTCTCATCTTCTGTTAGTTTATTATACAGTGAGGCCTCTTCAGCACACACCACCTCTTCTGGCGACATTCCAAAACCTTTCCCTTCTGGCCAGTCTGTGATCACTTCCAGAATTCCTGGACGATTGGGGCTTCCTGTTCGAGCCCGCTGTGTAATCGGTGTGACCCATTTACTCCACGCAGCATCAGTTGCATGGTGTGTAGAAGGAGCCCGCTCTTTGAACATCCAGCCCAGCACCGGCAGTTGGGGTGTCAGGAGGAGCTGTGTTTCAGTACCAATCACTTTCAAAACAGCTTGAACCCTTTCATATGCTGCCAATATCTCTTTTTCAGTTGGAGTGTAGTGGGCCTCAGAACCTCTATATCCCCAATTCACATACAGCTGTTCTTTCAGAACAATGTAAATTTTCCTTACGTTCTTTTTCATATGCCCACAAGAACATTTCAGACATCCTACACCATCTCAACTTGAATTAGACCCTTATGTGTGGATAACAGAAATGAGTTCTGAGATCTACCTTTGCGCTAATCATTCTAGACTGCTCTTAGAGTCAGCAAGAGAAATAAAGACTCCATATGACAATTGATATCACTTTAAGCTCTGGTCTAAACCCAGATTAATTTCCTTGGGAGATTAACAGTCTATCTACTGCCTATAAAGTGAGCCTAGTTTAACTGCGGCAAAAAATGAACCCAACACCGAATATTTGAAAGTGTAGAGCCGAGGAACAGAAATCCTCCCTGTCTCGAGAGTTTATATTAACTCTGACGGCAGAATTTACTTGCTAGATCCTTTAAGCTTTGCACACTGACGAGGGCTACCTTAGTCTACCTTCACATAATAATGATAAAAATACAATGATGAAAGAAGAGTCTATGTGTTTTCACATCCACAGTAGGATCTTTTCTTATTAGCTCCTTTAAAGTTCATATCACTTATGTCAGCTTAGTTTTCTTCCTAGTACTTTAGAAAGACTTCTTTGTCTTAAAGGTCAATACCATAGAAAACAATTTTGCATTGCTACAGGGAAATAGTAAATAATCACAGAAGTTCATCTGACAAGCAACTGAAGAATAATCTTGAATTCAGAGTTAACATTTTATAGTGTATACCTATTCAGTGAACCCCAGCAAACTGCCACAACTAATTAATCTGAAGGTGAACAGATTTTCTTCAGGCTGTTCAAACTTGCACCAGAACTATGTATTTGATTGTCATATTGCATATGTTAATATTTTACCTTCATAATAGTAGAGTGGATTTCTCCATATCCATCACAAATGCTACATTTTAATGTTGGCAATTTGAATCTGCCTGTAGCTGTGACATATTTTATTAGTCTCTTTATCTACAGATGAAAAAATAAGGGAAATATCAATTTCAATTTAATTTATGCATTGTGAAGGACTTGCTTTACTGTTAAAAAATAGCAATAGTCTATTACTGTCCTGTTACCTGTAAGGCCTTAGTGCTAAATCTGTTCTGGAGAACAGAGGTATCCTGCCTGAAGATATTACTGCCACATCACTACTGACTGCAGGTGGAGAACTAAGGAAAAAGAGATGTGGTGGAGGGCAGAAAGTACGCAAGGAATGGGCAGGACATTCTAAGCCTCATTAGTAAAGGAAAAGATGAAAGTGACACTTAGTAAGACCAGCACAAGCAACATGGAAAAGATAAGGCAGAGAATGAAACTTGGACTGAAGGAATTATGAAATGATTGCACCAAACTGGGGTCAAACATGATCAGTGTAACCCTATTTCAATTAATCTTTTGGTGTATCTATTCTGTATAATGGCATACAGAATATCTATCCTTTTTTCATTTATGATGAAGAATCAGTAAAATTGACAACTGACTCCTGTCCACAGCAATATATGACTGTTGACACATGAGACAATGTATAGAATATTTGGAGGTGCCTACTGCTTTAGGAAACTGGTATGTTTAGGCTCCCAAGACACCTTCTACCTGTGCCTCAACCTGTAACTACAAATTAATTATCTGCACAGGTCTTTAAGACAACCAAGCAATAAAAAGGTTAACTCCACATGAAAAATGAAAAATGTTCACATTGTCTACAAGGGAAGATTTATGGGGAGGTTGTTCCTCTCTCTCTCTCTCTCTGGAACTAGATTTTCAGTCTTTGAAAGTGATCTGGACAGACTGGAGAGGCTGACATTGTTATCTGACTACAAATTAAACTGGACATCCAATACGGTAGAAGGAAGTCTATATAATTATGTTTACACAATAAAACAAAGGAGAGTCGAGGTCTGACCCCTGGCCTAAGATGGACAGTCCATGTCCATGCTGCTTAAGGATAACCCTCTGTTAGATTTGTTCTGGAGAGGGCTAAAGAAACCCAAACATCACAACGAAAAAGCTGTTTTCCAAAGTGGGACAAAGGAATGAATTAGCAAATAAACATCACAGCTGAAGAGCAGTCTAGTGCTGGAGCTCCCTCCCTGACCCTCGGTTATTTAGCACCACAAGCATACTGCCTAATACTTTTTCAAGGGAACACTGCACGTGTATCTACCACTCATGGACGGTGGATGCAGAGTTTAATGCCACACTTCCATTCAGTGCACAGCCATCCTGGGGCTCTCTTTGACCCCCATTCCCCTCACTGGACCTCCCCTGCTGCCCCCAAGACTGATGGCCTGGCCTGGCCTCGGCCCATCCCCAGGGATGTGCCTGATGTCCTGGGATGGAGACTGGCCCCAGCTGCCCTCTCAGCCTGCCCTGCACCCTCGCAGGAGGCCCTGGCTAGTGAGGCCACTGTCCCGCTGGCTGCAGTGGGTAGCCCTGCGGCTTCCAGTGTCCCAGAGCTGTGCCCTGACAATATTGCAAAAACTTAATATGCAGACAGTAGGAATCTGATATTTCTTAGGAGACTAACCAAAGCTATGCACCTGACTGTATTGCTGCTTCCTAACAATGAATGAGTATAAAAGCATTGTTGATACAAACAAATGTCCTGGCTAGAAAATAAAAGATAATCCAAGCAACAAACATATTCACAGACTGTCGGCTTATAGGACAGCAATAAATGACTTGACATCCAATAACTCCTGGAGTCAATACTATGTCCCATATTGTTTAATGAAGATGAATGCACCATTCACGAATTTTGAATGATACTAAAACTAAGGGGAGTTACTGTCATGCTGAATTGTAGAGCTTCAATCTGAAGGGATGCTGGAAAACTTGAGGACTGGGTCAACAGAAGAATGTTCATGTTCAACAAAGGGAACTGCAAAGTTCTGCACCTTGGATAGAGTGACCATCTGCGTGACTACAGGCTGGGAAAAATATGGCTGAATAATAGCTTTGCTGAAAAAGATCTCAGTGTTACTGCAGACACCAAACTAAACGTAAGCCCCGAGTGTACTTTCATTGCAGATACAGCAAAGTGCATAGTGGGCTACAATAGGAAGAGGAGAATCAACAGGTCGAGGGAAGTTATTATCCCTGTCATACTGGCACTGAGGAGGTGACATCTGAAATACTGTGTCAAATTTTACCTGCCCCACCACAGAAATGCCTCAGAAGGAATGCTGAGAAATTGGACAAGGTCCAATGGACAGCTACCAAGATAGTCAGAGACCCAGAGCATGACCTATGAAGCAATGCTGAGGGAACTGGGCTTGTTTAGTCTGGGAAAGAAGAGTCTGATGATCTGTCATTGCAATTATTTGAAGGGTAGTTACAAACATAACAGAGATAAATTCTTCTCAGTAGTGGCAGATGAAGTAGCAGTGGCCAAGAGCCAGCAGTTGCTGTTTTGGAGGTTGAGATAAGACATCAGGAAAAACCTTTTCACTTGGCAAAAAAGTTAATCATTGTAAAAGGTTGCCCAGAGGGGTTGAAGAAAAAATGTTTATGGAGTTTTTCATGCTTCAGATAGAGATGGCATGGCTGATCTGATTTAGTCTTGATGATAATCCTGTTTTGGGAAGGATGCTGAACAAGATATCTCTAGAAGCCTCCTCAAGTCAACATTTCTATGATTCTGATTTGTATAGATAATAAACTCTGAGGACAGAATAGCCCTTTTATTTGAAGTCATTAGATTTTTAAGCACATTTTATTATTTTACTATTTTAAAATTGCTATCTCAGTACAGGGGAAATATTAAGGAACTTTTTTTTTTTTCATTCTTATTTTTCAGTTAGAAATAAGATTATTCTTTTTTTTTTACTTAGCAATAAGTGAGACTGAGGTGAAAGATTTGGGCAGGGTTTTGTTCAGTCCAATCTAATTCCACAGGTATTTTTAAGCTTAATTTTAAAATGACATTATTCATTCAAATCAGAATGAATGGGCACAAAACTGAAATAAAATGTTTACAAGTGGAAGCAGCCTGGTCATCCCTTTTAACCCTAAACTTTATTCCAGAGTTAACACATGTAGAAGACTCCTTTGTTCATGATTTTTAAAATGAGACAAATGTCCTCTTTTGGACCATCACTTTTTAACCTAAATTCAGATACAGATATCTGTATATGTGTGTGTAATTTTCAAGGTTAAGAAGAAAGAAGTAACATAAGCATCTACTTTGGAAGCACATCATCTTTTGATCATGTTTCTACATATTTATCTGAAATAGCCTATATCTCATGGCTTTCCATTATGTCTATTGACTCATTCTCTCTGTAAGGCTCAAGAAGTGCAGAGGAAAAGAAGTTGTGAGATCTGTTTTATTTCATTTTGTGGGACTTTACTCTTCTTAGTGTGACTCATTCTAAAATGTTAAATGTTAGCATGTTCAGGTAATTCAGTAAGATTTTTGTTTTTAAATTTTTTATTTCAACATAAAAATACATTATAAAAATAGAGAAAAAGCTGAATGAATGAGTGCATGGAAAATGCAGAACCTTGAATGCATAGCTGAGGGTCATACAGTCCCTTCAAATACTAATTTATCTGTGATGAACCATCTGTTTTTCTTATCTTCAATAAAAAAAAAAAATCAATTTAGTTAGCTACACCATCTGAATTCTCAATGAGCCAAATGAAACTGCAAACTAAGTCTGCTTGTTTGAGATTTATGAACTGTACTTCAAAACAGAAGAAACTTAAGTTTTAGTCATCTAAACCATAGCTAATAAATATGCAGGGAATGAAAACATACTTATATAAATATATAAGTAGAGTGACATGCTTATTTGGATTTGGAGATAAAGAGCCCAAAACAAAGTCTAGCTTTTACATTTATCATTTAAATTATTATTGAACTCTAATTCAAAGTTTTTCAGAGAATAGGAAAAAAACAAACCCCTCCCAAGGCAGAAAAAATCCTTAGGTAAAATCTTACTGGCACAGAAAAGATGACTGGAAATTTCAAACAACCCACACAAAAGGAGGGACATTAAGCTTCTGAGATTTCCAGGGGGAACATGAAGTCCTGACACCATCTTTTTCATGGAAAACTTCATCTGTAGTTCAGTCACACAACTTGAAAGACTATCTAATCTGGATCAGAAATGCCATAGGATTCCCACATCGAGGCCATCTGTGAGTAACAGTGTAGGAGGGACCATGACTTTGACCTTGTTGTACACCTGGGAAAAGGATAGAATGCTACAGGCGGTAGGGAAAAATGAAGAGGTTATGTTTGAGGGCATGAAGATATTATTCTTTCTTGATGTAGGTCCAACCTCAGTTAAAAGAAGAGAACTGAATGAGAATTAAAAGGCTTCCTTGAAAGGAGAGGTTATGGTCACAGTGCTCTGTCTTGCAAACTGAGAGTAACTTTTAATAACCGCACACTGGCTGAGTAAAATGGCAGCAAATATGCTTTCAAAGCCAGAAGTAAAGCACCTAGGAAGACCCTGAAAGTAAAGACTGTGGAGAATGAATACATTGCTGTTTGTGCCTGCTTGTATCTCTAGTTTTACATGGTCTTCAAACTTCACATGGTCTGTTGTAACCTTTATTCAGAGTGTCCTGCTAAGTCTAAAACCACTGCAGTCTTATACAAGAAGGTAAAGGTCATATGTTAAATATATAGTATCTACTCTGGTAGATATCATTCTTTAAAGATAGTATTAGTATTGGATTTTAGAGTGCCTGCTTGCTCTGATATGTACATTGATAGGAAATGAGGATGGAGACAAATTTGTTTGTTAATTTGTTTTCCTTTTAACCAAACAAGTGCATAGAAATCTACTATATTTACAAATACTTTTTCTTCTGCTACAAAAACCAAGGTGACAGAAACCTTCTCCACACAGTGACCTTGATTTTTTTTCTTCCTCAATGTCAAGCAAGTATTGGCTTCAGGCTAACTTCAAATGTTCATAAGAATCTTTTCAACGCCCTTAAGAGCAGCTCTTAAGAGTATCATGTTAATGAGTATTTAATCTTCTATCATCTTTGTTGTTTTTCTCCAAATTGTTCATAATGTTTCTATTTTTCTAGTAGATATTATAACATTTGTAATCATTGAAAAGCAACTTCCATGTAAACATTTGAGAAATTTCCTTTCCTGATGCAATTTCATATATATATTCCAAAACCTGTCTCTTTTCTGCTGCAGAAGCATAATAAACTCACATTTATTTTGCTGCCTACTCTTACATCTACACCTTCCAGAACTGTGCCTTTTGCAAGTTTGTTTTGTTTTTGTTTTATTTATTTTTCCAAATTAATATCTATGGTTAGTATTTTTATTTGTTTTTCAAATCGAAAGCCATTTTTATAAATTATACATATTTTTAAATTGTAGTTGTGTTTTAATCTCTTCAGATTAAGTTTTTATGTTTTACCTTACCTGCAGTAGACCTTGTAACTTCCAATCTACTTGACACTTTGACATTTACCAATATGCTTTCTTATTCTCTCCCACAGGTTTTTCAGTTCACACACTTTTATAACATCAAAGATTACTTTAATTAAACTTGAGGGTTAGATAAGAAGTATGTCAAGCTATTTAAATACAAATATGCTGTTATTACAGAGAAACATATTTTGTCCTGTGGACAGGGGAAAAAAGTAAATAAGTAAAATAAGTTTATATGTTTTCTAACAATGAAAATCCTTCTCTCTGTAAGCAATGAACAGCTACATGGCAATAGACAAGCAATCAAATTATAAAGTTATTTATTCTTTTTTTACAAGCAGTGCTTTTTTAACCATAATGAAAAAGAAAAGTTTTAAAAGGCTGCATTAAATACATTAGCTCCATACATTGACAGATGTGTTCAAAGTTGACTATTCTTTCTTATTTAATCAAAGAATATTAGGAATTATTTTTTGCTTTCAAACATTTTTTTGGAAAAAATGCTAAGTAGTGATGGTTATTTATTGCCACTGAATGGGAAAATTCTATTTTGTAATTCAATATTATAGATAGTATTAAAAGTGTAATTAAAAGCATAGACACATAAGAATAAGCCTATATATACTAACAATAAGACTGAGTAACAATCTATATGAATCTGTAAACAGTTTTCTTGTATTACTCTTGACTTTTAATTAGAATACGTGTGATGGAAGAAACTTTACGGGAAACAATAACACAGTGATTTTCACTAATAAGTTAGAAGCTAGGGAAAATCCACTGAGAAATTACAACATGACAGAATACCTCAAACTTGGAAATGATGCTGAATATTTCAAGAGAGTGTTCACATTATTGTTATCCATGGGACAATTACTTTGTTCCCTGGCTGATGGTTCAACCATATGGCCATTTCAGCTGTTTGTAATCAAGTAAATATGTCTTTTATACTAGGAATTCATCAAGTAGACCTGATTTGAGATTTAAACAAATTTTCTTTGAATAATAAAACTCTTCTATTTCCTTTCATTATACAGAAATTAGAGCAGATCATAGATCCTCAGAAAAGACAGTACTAACCTATTTAATCACCTAGTATTTGTTAAGCTGATCTCCTGAAAATACATCAGGAAATGTCTTTCTTAAAAGCTGTCGTATATAAAAAACCAAGTTAAACTGAAAAGACTGAATTCATTACTTGAAATTCATTTCTTTAATCCAATATAATATTCATTCCCATCATCAAGTCAATTTTTATAAGGGAGAAAGATTATTAGAAAGGTAAAATTCTAATTTCATTAAACAAACATTAAATTAATTTCAAAACCAAGAGACAGTCTTTTCTTTTTCCCCTCTATGGGCTCTTTCATTAACTTCTAATCAAACACATTCTATGAAGATGCATTATAATAACACATACTTTAATAAGAAAGTCTCAGCTTAAACAATTTTGTGTCTAAATTTGCTGGGCAATGAACCTGCTTACTGATAACAGACTAAATTCAAAACTCATTGTGCTTAATGGAAAAATTAAAGTCTGTGGCAGAACATAGACTGTATTCCATTTGCTTTGACCTTTAAGTTGTACATGCTGATGAAACAACAAAAATTGCATCTTAAAATATTGATTTTAACTAATTCAAGGAAAATGAAATCATTACAAGTGATTTTTATTTTTTTCTCACATATTAAAATAATGCACCAACATGTACTAATCTCCTATTAACCATGATTAATTTTGAAATATAATATGTTTGAAAGCAGTACTTTATAGAGGATATTTTCTTTTGAGGAAGATTATTTTTGTAAGAATTGAAACATATTACATGTTTGTTAGTCTTACAAGAGATGACATACTGGCCAAATTTTGACTGTTTCAAAACAAGTATACTTAAATTAAAAAAAAAAAAAACCAGTCATCAATTTCTTACTATCTGTGTAGAGAGCAACAGTTTATGCTGGTTTGTGTTATACTTTGTATTAATGGCACAGAAGCATTAAAAAATTCCCATAATGAAAGACTGAGGAATTCAGCTCTTTTAAAGGAGTATCAGATGATCTCCACTGTGCTTCCTAAAATTTCTGGAGATGTTATGACATCAGGGATTCCAAAAGCTGATGAGCTACTTGTTCTGCCCTGCAAACTCAGCACCTCTAAGAAAAGATTTTCCTCCATGGCTCACCTTACAATTACTTCAGAGAAATGTTACTGTTGGATTTCCATCTCTATTTTGATTTACTTAGAAGAAAATAAGGTAAAATTACAGACATAATTAAAATATTTTTACATCATTAGAATGAGTGCTTTACTACTATGTATGTTGAGAAGTATGGACATAGAAATAGCAACATGAAAAATGGAATATAAAATTCTAATATGAGAAGCTCTTAGCTGAGTAAGGAATGTGTCAATACTTTGATAATATCCTATTTTAAAAAATATCAGTAACTAAATTGGATTCTGTTGGGGAATTTTTATTGTACCTCTTGAGATACATTAAACACACATTTGTTCTTAAATATACAGAGATTACATGAGCAATCATAGAATCACAGAATGGTTTTTATTGGAAGGGACCTTCAAAGTTCATCCAGTCCAACCCCCCTGCCATGGGCAGGGACACCCTCTACTAGACCAGGTTGTCCAAAGCCCCATCCAACCTGGCCTTGAACACTTTCTGGGAGGGACCATCCACAGTTTCTCCAGGCAATCTATTGGAGTGTCTCACCACCCTCATCATAAAAAATTTCTTCCTTATATGCAATCTAAATCTACTCTCTTTCATTTTAAACTCATTGTCCCTTGTCCTGTCACTACAGGCCCTGATATTAACTCTTTCTCCATCTTTTTTATAGGCCCCCTTTGAGGTTTGAAAGGTCACCATCAGGTGTCCCTGGAGCCTTCTCTTCTCCAGGCTGAACAACCCCAACTCTCTCAGCCTTTCTTCATAGGAGAGGTGTTTCAGCCCTTTGATCATTTTTGTGGCCCTCCTCTGGACCCACTCCAACAGGTCCATACCTTTCGTGTGCTGGGGGGTCCAGAGCTGGACACAGTACTCAGGTGGGGTCTCACAAGAGCAGAGGGGGAGAATCACTTCCCTCAACCTGCTGGCTACGTTGCTTTTTATGCAGCCTGGGATACAGTTGACTTTCTGAGCTGCAAGCACGCATTGCTGGCTCATGTCCAATTCTTCATCCACCAGTATCCCCAAGTCCTTTTCTGCAGGTCTGCTCTCAATCTATTCATTCCTCAGTCTGTATTGATACTAAGCATTGCCCCAACCCACGTGCAGGACCTTACATTTGGCCTTGTTGAACTTCATGACATTCGTACGAGACCACCTCTCAAACCTGTCAAGGACCCTCTGGATGGCATCCCTTCCTTCCACAGTGTAAACAGCACCACGCAGCTTGGTGTCATCGACAAACTTAGTTGAGGGTGCACCCAAACCCACTCTCCATGTCACTGTCAAAAATGTTAAACAACGCTGGACCCAATACTGACTGCTGAGGAACTTATCACTGGTGTCAACTTGGACATCAAGCTGTTGACCACAACTCTTTGAGTACGATTATCTAGCCAATTCCTTATCCACTGAGTAGTCCATCCATCAAATCCATGTCTCTCCAATTTAGAGACAAGGATGTCATGCGGGACAGTGTCAAATGCTTTGCACAAGTCTTGCACTTGCCTTTGTCAAACTTTACTGGACATTGGGCAGAGCCCTACTACTTCCATAGTTAGTTCTGCAAGGACTCTGCCAAGACACATCATGAGCCAATTCCTTATACACACTTGCACCAACGCTGGCCCTGTGAGCATCAGGCACCTTAACTGGTATTGATTTCATCTCACAGTGCCAGTTCTGTTCACCAAAAGGGGGCCCTGAGCACTCATATTCCATGATTATTACAAGAAAATACTGCAGTATTTCTTATCTCATCAGCAAACTTCACTCCCTTATATGGAGTCATTCTCTCTCGTTTTGTATTTAGTCCTTCTATATCTCCATGCCAGATCATTCCTTGGTCACAAATTACTTCTACTGAGCAGTTGCAATATGATTTTTCCCTTCAATTCCTAGCCTACATACAGCTATCCTGAACACATATGAAAGTGTTTCTTAGCTACGCCATTTCTAAAAGAATTAAGCATACCATTAAAAACACTTTCACACACATATTTTAAAAAAAAAATATTACAGTGCTATTTAAAGTGTTTTTATTGTGCTTGGGTGAAACACTAATCTACATAAATATACAATTGCCAGTTTTCTCTGGAACTCTTCTCTAAACAGTAGAACTGTAAATTGTCTTGTTTAATCTCAAATTTTCCTTCAAAACCGAGCTCAAAGTGAAAAACCATTTTCCTCATGTTAATTTTTTTTTTTTTTTTTACTTTAAGAGGTCTTTGCTTCCTCTTTAGACAAAAATGAGACATTTTAATATCTGTCCATGAAAAATTATACAAGAGAGAAAGTTGAAAGTCTGTATCTCATATTTTGAATATAAGACATAATCAGGTCAGGTAGAGCACTTCAGGTAACTAGTACAACTTAGTAGACCAATCTGTAGGGAGGGCTTATGCAGCCTTCAAAATGGCTACATTTGAAGAGGACTGGTCAGAAGAAAAGATAGATAGCAACGAAGAATTGATTAGAAACATAAATTTATCTCCCTAAAATAATTTTCCAAAAATAAGATGTCCCCTAAACTCTATGGTAAATGGAGAGAAACACATTTCCAGAATATGATTCATCTGATATTTTTAGATATCAATAATTCATTTAGAAAAAAAATCATTGTTAATTCCTTCTTCATTCTGACTTCATGTCTTTGAAATAGTTCCTCCATCTCTTTGAAATAGAACACTCTGACCAATGTAGAGCAAGATTGTTTAGCACCTTTTGCATGAAGTGCTAAGATAATAAGTGGAAATATGTCACTGTAACCTGTTGTGGATTTTGGAGGGTATTTTTTTGTTCAGGTTTTATTTTTTTGGTTTAGCTTATTCAATTAAATGAGACTTAGGAATGAGCTATAACTTTGCCTGGGTGCTTGTAAATACATTTATTTTTCCACACTTCCCCTCCTCCTCCTCACATGAATAATTTCTGTATCTGAGCAATTTCTGCCAAGTTTTACAAGGCTGTCTCAAGCAGCTGACAGAAAGCAGGTTAGTTGTTGAGTTTTGCAGAAGATATATAAATGAAATTCATATGAAGTCTAGTTTTAGTTCTACTGTTCATAGAATGAAAAGTTTTAAGATTAAAATTCAAAAGCTTTATTACAGTTTATTTACTCATTTTTTAATTATAATGATAGAAGCATATAATTGTTTGGTCTTTTTAACTTTGTTTACCCCCCCCAAAAAAGCCAATTAGAAGAAAATATGATTTCTCTACAATGCCTAATAATCAACTATGTACTTATCAATTTTTAAGGAATAGGAATGAGTTTGTTTCTTTTGTTTGTTGTTTTTTTTTTTTTTCCCATTAAAGCTAGCTTTTATAAAGTTTGTCTCTGCCTTTTTTGTTCCCTGCCTCTCTACTACTGTGAAGTTTTTTACTAATCCCAAACAGAGTTAGAGATAGGAGGTTTACGTAGTCCTACAGCTCCTTGAAATTTGGTGACTTGTAGCAAAGAACAGTACAAATGAGTGACTCATGAATAGAAAAATGCTGCAGATACAATGAATTGTCCTTTATAGTTTGGCAGGAGCTAAGGGTATGGCGCAGAAGAGATTACGGCTGGCCAGTCATTACAAGCAAAACTCTAAATAAGTGACAGTAGGCTGAGCAGATACTACAGGAAACATGTACATGGATGGCAAGCTCATATAGCTCACTACTCAACGAACAATTTCTCTATTGTTTTTTTAAAAGTCAGCTATTTCAAAGACTGTATCATTTGACTAAGGTCAGATAAAGAACTATAACATTATAAGGCTCATTTAAATCATATCCTGAAGCAGAACATTACTGAAACCTTTGGTTTAAGTGGATTGGTACATTTCTTAGGAAGTCTGCAAATTTGAATGGGGGGAGGGGTTTCCTCTTTTTGCATGGAACTATATAAACTTCAGTGAGGAGTTTTTCATAGAAACAGACATTTTATGAGCTGGGAAAGACTACAGGGTCATTTCCATTTTAGGTAATGATATCTTAAAGCTTACAGTTCATGTGAATACATCCAAATTCTGTGACAAATCCAAATGTATAGTATTTTCTCACTGAAGTAAACAAGAATACATAAGTATTGCAATGGTCTTATAAGCAAATGCTGTAGTCACTCTAATAAAAAGTTGTGGACTCAAGTTTAAAGATTTCATTTTGTCAATTTTTATTCTATGCAATTTGCTGTCCCCCAAATATGAGGCACTTGTTTGCAGTTTATCAATTAAGTGTTGTTGATTTGTACATCTTGCTTGAATGCACATTTTTTCCTCCATCATCTTTCAATATAGAACAATTAAAATATTCTTTGTACATATCTTGATATATAGTAACTTTATTTTAATCATACTAGCTATTTCCCCAAAACTTCTTTCATGTATCGTGTGAGTGGGAAAATTCAGAACACCTTTAAAATAAATCTAATTTTATGTATTATACATGCCTACCTGGGAGCCCAAATCTTTTTAAGATACAATTTTATATAGATTTAGAGAAGCTGGGGACAATAAGTAGCCTCCTTTTAAGAGAAACCACTTCAGCAAAATGTTGCACATGTAAAATATTAATTGTAAATATTCAAGTAGTGGATCATTGTATTTATGCCTAATATTATTTTGTCAGTACAGCGCACTCAATAATATTTCTATATTATACAAAACTTAAAAATTTTGAACAGAACACTTTCTTTAATCACAAGAATATTTTTATTGGTACATGTACCTTCTTATGGTGTTATATGTTTGATGTATTTGCTCTTTAGTGTTTCTTATAAGAACTTAATAAAGTATCTTTTAAATTAATATTTATAATTCAGTCACAATACATTTCTCAGAAGCCAGTTTATAATTCAGCCAGGTAATTAGCTTTATTCCCTGAGTTTCCATGTTGATGTGAAATCCAAGACAGTGAATCTATTAAGATGAATAAGCCAGAGTTCTGTCACTTGTCTCAATTTATACAAACAAATCTCATGTCTCAGATAAATCTTTTATTCTCCACTTGAGTATACATTTCCACTTGCTAAAACACATGTACATCTAAACTGTCTGACTCATTCAGCAATGGAGTCCCAACAGACCATCAGAAGCAGGGAAGTCGACCTCAACTTGTTTGATAAAATCAGTACACATCAAACAGAGAATGCTCATAAGACTAACCTCTAAATATCTGGTATCTTTACTATCATCTGACTGATTTTGATTTTTTCAGTGAGGATTTTAGTAGCTACATGTGGATCTTTGATCTGCCATGCATATAGCCTTCTTCATTCATCATGCAAAAAATACTTTGACTTGTTCCTTCAGGTAATTAAAAAACTAAAATAAACTCATCACCATACTTTAGATGCATATCTTTTATTTTAAAATTAACAGAGTTAAGTTGTGAGGGTTGCTTGTATGCTTTAATTTTCTTTTTTATTGTAAATCAAATATAAAATATTACAATTATCTGTGTATACATAATACTTAATAATGTAATTTTAAAATTGAAATTAATGATATCATCATTTAAAATAATTAATAACTTGGACTAGTAATTAATTTTTCAAATTGTAATGGCCTATAATGACAAATTTAAAATTTCATACTGTGCCTTAAGAAGCCTCACAGCAGAACTGATGGGTAAAAAATGGCTTATAGTAATCAAATTTAATTTGAATAGCAAGTTGACAAATAATAAATTCCAGGCATGCAGATGCATTAAAAAATTGCTTTAAAGCTGACTAATTAGTACCATTGTCAAGTAATGAAATATTAGAACTGCCAATCGAAAAGTAAGAATTCAAATACCCTTCATGGATTCATGGTCTAGCATTGCAATGTCCTTCTAGAGTCATCTAAAACCACCAAAGTTTGTTTTCAACAGTAAATATATCTGAACACATTTAATCTGTGAGAAATAAATATCAATAGGGTCTGTAGCAGGTAACATTCTTTTCCCTTACATTAAATTTTATTCCAATTAAGTATGAAAATTGTAAACCTCTGCTTTAAATCTTTCTGGTAATGCATAAAACCTAGAAAATAATAAAAACATATATATGTGTTTGTGTGACCATATATATATATCAGTAGAGGTATACTTATATATATGAATAAATATATATATTAACATCTGTAAGAGAACCATGCATATAAGAGAGGCCCATATTAGAACATAATAAATACATATCACAATTGAATGTGCTTAATGATACAGGCAGTTTGACCTTATGGTAGATATCAAAGAATCAGGTTCAAATAACAGCAACTCATTTATTTTCTCCTAAACAGTATTAGGACATTCACTAATGTTGTACCTATAACTAAGCATGTAAAACTGTCATAGGTTTCTTCCACCACAGTAGCGAGTGTCTAAGATTTTGACAGTATGACTTCTCCTTGGAAAAGAAATCCTGACAAAGGACAGGAATTTGTTTACGTAGAAATTAACTGGCATGCCTAAGTAACCTACTGGATACCAGAAACCTGATCCTGTAGGTATGAGCTCACTGACTGTTTTTGAAAGCAGAAACTTTCAAATGACTATTAAAAGAAGAACTGGATGCAACATGAAACAAATTTCTATCTCCATAGCATACACACTTTGAGAGTTTCAGCATATAACATATACTGCATCAGTATTGATTCACTGACTATTCATCTGAATGTTTCTTGAGGCTTGTATGACTGTTTTGTACTCATGCAAGGATTGTCCTAAGATGAGATTCAGCTCATAAATAATTACCTAAATATAGATATCTACATGTAGCCTTGATGTTTTCTAATCCTCACTGAAGTTCATGGAAACTCATATAAGTTGTCTAAACATTTGTGCCTAATATCGTTTGAAATGCCCTTGGATATGCAGAACATCTGAACAAGTCTGAAAGTTATGACAGCACCAACAGGAGACTCACATTTTGGAACAGCAGTTAGACAGCAGAGAGAGATACCTTAGGGCATCTCAAACTGCAACAAGAGCTGTGGAATTTAAATAAGTGCTGCAGGTGAGATTTTCCTGTAGTTAACAGTTGTGGTGTACCTGGTATCACGCTTCATCACTAACTTTTTAGATGTTTGAGGAACTCCCTGTCTAGTCATCTGCATAGATGAGAAAATGGACAAACCTGAGACTGACCTCCTAGCTGTCTTCACAACAAAATATTTGACTCATTGGTACAGGTGCTGTCTGGGTGACAATGTCAGATAATGCCAATGATTCTCGCCCAGGCAGCTCCTGATGTGCCTTTTGCAATTGATAGGCAATGTTTATATGCTTAAATGTGTTGATTAGCATGAAAAATTTGACCATCCCAAATACCATCCCACGTAGTTTGTGCTGTAGAATTGACCAGACTGCACATAGATAAAACATATAAAATAGTGAGCATAAACTGTTTCTGAAGATGCAGAAATGGTCACAGAGAACAGACTTTTACAAATAGTTATGGTGATTCAGAGAGGTTTTGTGGTATTTTTAAGATAATAACAATGGATCATGGTCACATAGGACCAGCTGAATATAAGGATTCATTAGAACCAGTCTGGGGAGTCTCACCCAATATAGTCGAAAACGCCTTCGCAGAGACCTTTGCAACGAAGACTCCTGTCACCATCTGTACAGCCACAAACTTTTGTTGGAATGCTGTCCGAAATTCAGAAGCTGAATTTCCCCTCAGTGCCCCTGTATGCTACTTTATCCCTACAGTCTATATTTCCTTTTCCTATTTCATTCTCTACTCCAGAAAGATTCCATCAGCTGCACATGCCCAGTTAGGTTCTTTCAGGTAGGAGAGAAACCTCCCACTCCTCACCTCTCCCACTTGAGGATTTTATCAGGGCACAAAAACTATAGCCTACTTCACTTTTGCCCAGCCACAGCTTTTTTTAAAAAAAAACAAGAATGTATAGGTATACCTGTATGTTTATATAATTCTGTGTGTGTCTCTGCACCTACATATCTATGTATGTGTTTATGTAGATTTATAAAAATATATATTGCCTTGTATATTTAGGTGTATATATATATCAAACCACACTTTATATATTTTCTCATTTCCAATAATCTACTAAGTTATTCCAGGTGCTATTATTTATGTGTATGGTAACATCTCTAATAGTTGATTTGTTTTCAGTAAGACTACAGAAGTCCTAGACAGCATATCCATACTTCTGAAGAAAAGACAGCCAAAGAAAAAGTTCGAGCACTGTTTGATCACTATGTATTTGCTATCTCTCTATTTCCTAGCTCAGATTTAAGCCATTCCAATTACGTCTGTAGTATAAATGTGCCATTGTGGTTAGTACCCAAAATAATGGGAATGAAAGTGAATTTGTACCACCTTAGATTTCAGAGTCAGGGACTTGTCCCTGGTTTGTTTTTTATTTATCACAATAGACAAAGCCAGACTGTCCAGTTCCCCCTGGACTTCAGGAGCATGTCAGATTACATACATTTTTGGCAGAGAAGCCAGCTATTCAGCAACTGCCAAATCAGCTGTGACTCTGCAATAGATCTCATGGGATATGAAAAAAAATCTAAGTAAGCAAGGAAACAGATGCTTCTTGTACAGGTGAGAGAATATGTTGTTTTTCTCCATCTGTCCAAAATTTCATAGAGTTAAGGTTTCAGCACTGAAGTTTGAATTCAGATACATGTAAACACATTTGCACATACACACTTTTATATTTAATCTGCCTCTTGAACAAGTTTTCCTCTCCCAGTTTGCTGTGAACTGATACTACAAGCATTCCCACCAAAAAACTGATCTGGAGAAGTTTCAGTATTGATCGGTTGATGATATTCAAGTTTTGCTGTTGTTGTGTTATATTTTTTTGTTGATATTTGTGTGTGTGTGTTTGTTTGTTCCCCCCCCCCCCCCCCGTGTTGGTCTTTCAGTTTACAGTCGAACTACATAGGTGACATTTTTGCTCATTGTATATTCTCCAAAAACACTAGCATTTCAGCTTCCTCTACATGCTTTTTTTCTGCTGTAGTTGGGGGTATGTGTACTTTATTTCTGTCAGCATTTTCTTCTTAATTATGCCTTCTTAGATAAAACGCAGACATCTGTGCAGTCTTAAGCATTACGTGAAGAATTATTTCTGGCATAGATTCTCTTATGCATAGCTTAAAACTAAGAGCTATTATACTAGTAGTGTTCTATACTAATTTTGATCAATTCTCATTGCAGTTATAAACTCTGTAAATGTTGGAGAGAAAATGGATATTATACAAAGATTTGAAAGACAACAGCTGTGGACAAGCTGTACAGCTGGCACATTTTAACTCGTCATAGCTGTAGAATGCAACTGACAAGTGTAGTTCGTTCCCAGCTCTTGATTGCTTTCCTTAAAAACACAATTACACAGTGCAAGTGAATTTTGTGTCTTTTGGATAAGAGAAAGGGAAACAGAGGAGAGAAGGAGAAATGGAGAGATGGAGAGAGAAGGGAAGAAGAGAATAAAGGGGGAAGGAAAGATCTGTCCACACATAATAAGGAGGGAGGGAGAAGCGAGACATTAAGTAAAGATTTTTTCATTCATTTAATTGTTTACCTCAGAAACAGTGATTAATTTTGGGGGGAAAATCTGCTGCTCTATTCACACTGCCTCAGTACAATAAATGAGCACAGTCCTCCTGTAGGATGACAATCTGAGAACAGACGTAACCTTTCCAAAGTGACTACTATATGGACTTTGAGGAAGAGCACCGAAAAACATTATGATTATTGATAGAGGCTACTTCTCCAAAAGATGATGACCTTAATGAAAATTGACTCTAATTTCATTATTCTAACTGTGACGTAAAGCCAATGATGTGTACCCATGTTTACAAGTGCGCTTGGGCCTAGAGATGTAAAAATATTAGAGAATCAGAAACTATTTGTGGCTGAAGCAGCCAATCAGTCACGTTTTCTGAATATTCATTCTGGTTTAGAGATTGCTAGAGCTGCATTATTTCATCAAATGCATTGTATGATACCCACCTGTATACAGTTTGTTTTTCCACATAGCATAGATATAATTATTTCATCAAGAACTTTCAATATTAGAGAAATATAGAGAAAGTAATATTAACTTTGCAAATAGCAAGTCAAGATAATAAACATGTCTCAGATCTGTGCATTTCTTCTTTTAAGGAGTATTGCCTTGGAAGCATAAAACGTAGATAAAAAGCATGAACCAAAAATAAAGAGCATACACTGGAAAAAGAAATTTGATTTAGATAACACTGAGCATGAAAACAAATGAGCTTACTGTAATAGTGGAACTACAGCCAGAGTTGCTTTCCATGAAAAAATGAGTTAGTTTAAAATAAAACTTCTCATGGAAAAGGGATTATTTAAATTATTTGTTGTACTTCCTGTGTGAAAAAGTACATTGTCAGTGTTAAATACTTCTAGAGTAAAATAAAAACTTGGATTTTCTGGTGTGACTTTTTTGTTAATTTTTAATTAGAGCTTTGAAATGGTCCCTAATTATTCTTAAGAGTTTTAAAACCGTAAAGAAAAAAAAGTCCCTATCAAGACAAAGAGCCATAATTGGCTCAAAGATATTTTAAGCCATGCATATTAGTAATGTAATCCTGCCACCCCCAAATAAGGGTAGATAACATTTAAATCTTTTAAGTTTTCATACCAAAAAAACTCCTGCAAAGACATTCACTCAACACATTTAAAGCAAAATAGATAGCTTGAAACAAAATAATCTGATAATTTAAGCAATGGTTAACTCAGAAAACAGATACCCTCAATATAAGTATTATTTTGCATGCTTTATGTTAGCTACATTCATTTTAATGTGCAGAAACCTTTTGGGTAGAAAATATCATTATGATTAAAAACAAGCATGCTGTAATTAAAGCAAACTCACTACAGAAAGACATACTACTTAAGAGTCAGAAATAGGCTTCAACACTAGATTATACATACATGTACACATACATACAATTTAATTTCTGAAATTGTGTGTTTGTCTGCAAGCTGTGTGTGAAAAGTTCCCACTATTCAGTTTACCCTAAAAATATACGTCTGTGTTTGGTCAGCTGAAAAATTGCCCAAACTCCACTGAATGTACTGACAAAATCTTTACTGACTACAGTGGGATTTATACATCTAGCACACCTCTAAATAACCATGGTGGAAGCTACTTGCCTACACACAGTATATTTTAACACACAGTTTTATGAGCCTTATTGTACCCTGCTTAGGTTTCAGCTGTCATTCCAGGATGATGCAGGTCTCTCACAAATTCTGTGTCACCTCTGCTAGTTCTACAAGGAAGTCTCAGACACCCTGGGATATCTGAAGCAGTCCTCTGCCATCTTGGGCATAGTGATCACAAAATGGTAGAGTTTTTAATTCTCAGAGAAGTAAGGAGGGTGCCAGCAGAACTGCCACCTTGGACTTCCGGAGGGCAGATTTTGGACTGTTTGGGAGATGGGTTGGCAGAGTCCCTTGGGAGGCAGTCCTGAAGGGCAAAGGAGTCCAGGAAGGCTGGACATTCTTCAACGATAAAATCTTAAAGGCACAGGATCAGGCTGTCTCCATGTGCTGAAATACGGGCCGGCAGGGAAGAAGACCAGCCTGGCTGAACAGAGAGCTTTGGTTGGAACTCAGGAAAAAAAGGAGAGTTTATGACCTTTGGAAGAAGGGGCAAGCAACTCAGGGGAACTGCAAGGGTGTCATGAAGTTATGCAGGGAGAAAATTAGAAGGACCATTAGAACTTAACCTAGCTACTGCAGTAAAGGACAATAAAAATGTTTCTATAAATACATTAGCAACAAAAGGAGGGCTAAGGAGAATCTCCATCTTTTATTGGATTCGTGGGGAAACAGTGACAAAGGATGAGGAAAGGCTGAGGTACTTAATGCCTTCTTTGCCTCAGTCTTTAATAGTAAGACCAGTTGTTCGCTGGAAGACAGGGACAGGGAGCAGAATGAAGCTCCCATAACCCAACGGGAAATGGTTGCCAACCTGCTACACCACTTAGACACACACAAGTCTATGGGGCAGATGGGATCCACCCAAGGGCACTGAGGAAGCTGGCGGAAGTGCTCACCAAGCCATTTTCCATCATTATCAGCAGTCCCAGCTGCAACAGGGAGGTCCCAGAAAACTGGAGGTTATCGTATGTGACACCCATCTACAAGAAGTGCTTGAAGGAGGATCTGGGGAACTATAGGCCTTTCAGTCTGACCTCAGTGCTGAGGAAGGTGATGGAGCAGATCATCCTGAATGCCATCACACAGCACGTACAGGACAACCAGGTGATCAGGCCCAGTCAGCATGGGTTTATGAAAGGCAGGTCCTGCTGGACTAACCTGATCTCCTTCTGTGACAAGGTGACCCACTTAGTGGATGAGGGAAAGGCTGTGGATGTTGTCTACCTGGACTTTAGTAAAACCTTTGACACTGTTTCCCACAGCATTCTGCTGGAGAAAGTGGCTGCTCATGGCTTGGGATTCTGCCCCTCTACTCCGTTCTGATGAAACCCCACCTGTCATTGCTATTATCTTCCTTTCTTATCCTATTAAACTGTCTTTATCTCAAGCCACAGGCTGGTTTTTTTCCCATTCTCCTCTCCAGGGGGCCTACAGGAAAGGTGGTGAGGGACTGTTTATGAGGGAGTGTAGTGACAGGACAAGGGGTAATGGGTTTAAGCTGAAGGGGGGTCGATTTAGGTTAGATGTTAGGAAGAAATTCTTTCCTGTGAGGGTGGTGAGGCACTGGAACAGGTTGCCCAGAGAGGTTGTGGATGCCCCATCCCTGGAGGTGTTCAAGGCCAGGTTGGATGAGGCTTTGGGCAACGTGGTCTGGTGGAGAGTGTCCCTGCCTGTGGCAGGGGAGTGGGAACTAGATGATCTTTGAGCTTCCTTCCAACCCAAACCATTCTATGATTCTCTGAAAAAGGGTAGATTTAGACTGGACATAAGGAAGAAATTTATGATGGGGATGGTGAGACACTGGAACAGGTTTCTCAAAGAAATTGTGGGTGCCCGATTGTTGGATGTGTTCAAGATCAGGTTGAACAGGGCTTTGAGCAACATGATCTAGTGAAAGATGTCCCTGTCCATGGCAGGGGGATTTGGACTAGATGGTGTTTGAAGGTCCCTTCCAACCCAAATCATTCTGTAATTCTATGATTCTAATGCAAGATCATAATATCATAGAATCATAGAATCATAGTATCATAGAATCAAAGATCAAAAGGTGTAGAAAGTTTTCTTGGTTTTGGCCTGTTTCTGTCCTTCTCCCTTTTGCATCTTTTTTTTAATATATTTGTTGTAGGTTACCCCCACTAGTCATATAATCACCATAGTCACTCGCTCACTTTTCCCCTCCATGCCCCCCCCCCCCCCCCAGTAAGACAGGGGAAGAACAAAGGAAGAATAAAACCAAGAAAACTTGAAAGTAAATATAAAACAAACAGGCAAAACATAGTAATAATTGTTTAATAAGTGATGGATAAGTTGAAGAAGAGGGAATCAAACAAAACAAAGCAAGAGATGCAAAGGCAATCATTCACCACTTCCTATGGGTAGACCAATGCCCAGCCAGTTCCTGAGGAGAAGATGGCTAACCTCCCTAAAACGCTCTCTCTTCCCTTCCATTGCTGAGCATGGCGTTATATGGTACCAAATACCTCTTTGGTTAGTTCACATCATCTGCCCAGTTGTGCCCATTCCCAGCCCATTTGGCACCTCCTTATCTGTTCACTGGGGAGGCAGAGTGGGAAACAAAGAAAGTCTTGATGCTGTGCAAACACTTCAGCAAAAGCTAGAACATTAGTGTGTTATCAGTATTGTTTTGGGCAAAAATCTAAACCATAGCATCATATGAGCTCCTATGAAGAAAATTAACTCTATCCTGGCCAGGCTCAGTACAATATTTTACAATTTTCTTTACACTTTCACTATTTGGCACATAATACCAAATGCTAGTATAAAATACTAAATTAATACTTATTCCAGTAATAAACTGGTGTACTATATTTGTCTTTTTCTTTCTTGTTTAGTATTTAATCCCCATAAATAGTGATTAACAATTTAGGATCATAAAAAGCAAAATATGAACTTACCATTGAAATTATCTGGTTAGTTTACAGTCTTAATGCTCGTTTTGTTGGTAGCTTATGTTTTTTCCTTTAAAAATTTGGTAGGGTTTTGTTGGTTTTTTTTTTTTTAAAGACTATAAAATGGAATACAGAACGCTGTCTTTTTGTTAGGAGTGTTGAACCACTATAATACATTGTTGAATCAAATCCATGTGCTAACTGCAGAAACCAGGAAATTACTAGCTGATTCAGTAAATGATAAGCATGTAACTTGCTTTTATTATGTATTGTTACTTCAGAGAGAGATTGCTTTATTGAAATGGCAACTTCTGGCAATGAAAGAATACTGCAGAAGTAATTTTAAAGAGCTGACAAACCTTAAAAAATCTTAAATCTTAAATCTTAAAAAAAAACCAGTTTAAAAACAAAACAAAAATTATGATTTCATCAAAACATAGAATCCTGCGGGGACAGCAGATCACTGAGAGTCAAAAACTTTCAGTAGAGCAATTAAAGGGGTAAGCAAACCCCCAAATATTTCAGATGTTACTAGAATGACAGCAATGTGGGTAACAGTCAGAAGGATCTGAAGTTTTAGGACATAAGATAAAAATGTACATTTGTACACACGTGAGTCTTGAGGGGGCTGTTATCTCAAAGTTTGGTATGAAATGCCAAACAAAAAGTATCAAAGAGACTCTAAGTTCTGGGTAGAGATGAAAGAGATAAGAAACAAAAGCAATGATATGGGAGCTTTACCCCTCATCTCAGCAAGAAGTGATCTTCTAATTGTATACGAAATAATGCATGGAGCCAGGAAATATAGTAGGAAATGGATCATACAGTAAATTCTTGAAAAGTGTTGATGTTTGTATTAGGTGGTCACAAATAAAACTGGTTACAACTGCTTGAAGTGAAACTCTAGGAAACAGTTTTGGGAAAATGTTTAATATGTGACAGAAGTTGTGGTCACACAAAAAGGAGTTATTGCAGCAGCAAAAGACTACGCACACACACACGCATGCCCTGACCCCATCCAACTCAAACAACTGACAGGAAAAATCTTCTGACATAAGATGTTTAGAAAGTAAAGCAACTGAGGGCAGATAGGACTCTTTTTAAAAGAAAGAGTTTGAAAATCATCAATAGAAAACTATACAAATTTGTGTATAAAAGAATAAACCATAGCAAGGACTAAAAGTTTTCTTTGATGATCTAAATAAATAAATAAATTTGGCCAAATGTGAATGAAGGTTATTTCTAGACAGGTAAGAAACATCACAATGTATCTACAAACAAAATCTGACAAACACACAGAAATTGGACAAATGTTAAGAGGTTCATTATTGTGGAAAGCACTTAAGTGTTGAATTTATGTTTTTTCTGAGGACTATAGGTAATATTACTAGAAATGTAGTCAGATTAATATTAATTTGGGAATCAACATCACAAGCTAATGTAAGGAAAGAGTCAATTAAAGAGCAAATGACTGGGCTACATGTATTCAAATAAAAAAGGTCTGATGAAATCTACGTTAGAGAATTTTTGAAGTGTTTATGTCTGAAATGCTGGTAATTATTCATAATTTCTATCAAAACAATAATGTCTCTTCTCTTTGATAACCAGTGAGTGTTATCTATCTCGACTTTATTAAACCCTTTGATGCATTCACTCATGCTATTGTCATTTTCAGAATTGGGCTTTCTTCAATTAGTAGCAATTACAATAAATATGGTATTTGAAAATAATTTGTTAGAGTTGAATTTAACTAGCATGTCTCTCCCCCTCGTCAATGTATAGGCATTGTAAAATATGAAGTTTTTGATGACATTTTTTCATTTCAGAAGCAGAAAATTATGTTTTTTAATTTTCATTAAGATATCATTTTCTGTTTTAAACATTGACCAGAAATGTTTTTGTCATTTTAAAATATTTTGCAAAGAATACAATTGCAATGCTTTGCAGTACCAATGTTTTAATTCCTCCAAAAGAGACAGGAAAAATACTTTCTGCTTGAACTGAAGCAATTTAAAAAATTAAAAAAAAAAAAAAAAAAGGAAAGAAAAAGAAAAGAAAGAAAAAAGAAAAAAGAAAAGAAAAGAAAAGAAAAGAAAAGAAAAGAAAAGAAAAGAAAAGAAAAGAAAAGAAAAGAAAAGAAAAGAAAAGAAAAGAAAAGAAAAGAAAAGAAAAAAGAAAAGAAAAGAAAAGAAAAGAAAAGAAAAGAAAAGAAAAGAAAAGAAAAGAAAAGAAAAGAAAAGAAAAGAAAAGAAAAGAAAAGAAAAGAAAAGAAAAGAAAAGAAAAGAAAAGAAAAGAAAAGAAAAGAAAAGAAAAGAAAAGAAAGAAAAGAAAAGAAAGAAGAAGAAAAAAGGCACAGTTGCTGTGGCTGCAGGGGACTCAGATAAATGCCAAGTACTGGGGATATGTCATTTCACTGAGAACTAAACCATTGTTTCTCTATAGAGAAGCAGGTAACAAAAGGGTCTGTTCAAAATTCTTGATAGCTGCCAAACCATAACATTAATTTCTCACTCAGTTTGACATCTAAATTAAAAGATATATGATGAAGAGAAAATCCATACAGAGTAAATGCACCATTGGTTGGAAAAAGCATCCTTCTAATAGTTATCAGTAACACGCTCCCAAACTTGAAGGTTATTCACTGTCATACCTCACAGGGATCTGTCTTACTTCCAGTGCTGTTCACTAATTTATAATTTTTAAATTATGAAAAGGAAAATTGTAAGCACTTTGAGTGTCTAGACTACAATTCAAAATTTTCTAACTGAATAAATTTATACCTTGGTCCATAATTTTAAATATCTAAATTAAAAAGAATTTGTTGGAATCAAGAAGAAACTCCTTTATAATATTGTCTTTCAAGTTATATTCTACCAATAAAATGCTCCGAGGAGCAAGCCATGTACCTGTAGGCCTATATATGTCAAGAGGTACTTAAAAGAAGTGATACTGCTTCCCAAAGCCAAGTAATTGAATCAGCGAGATGAGGCATCCAGCCTGCAGAGAATGAGGTATGAATTGTACCATTCACTTAGATGAAGGAGAATGAGAAACATAAGGTAATAAACTTTGAGAAAATTTAAGAAACAATAAAAAGCTAAAGAATTTAACTTCAAAATTAGTTACACAAATGTTTATAGAGCAAAATTTCAGAAAGTAACCTGAAAGGTCCTCAGACATTTCAACACACTCAAAATTGTGCTTCTGTTGCAGAAAAAAGAAAAGTAATTCTGGGAATACTGATTAAAGTATTGCCTGAAAGACATGGGAGATGTTATGGCTCTTTTCTGGAATGGTGTGGTCAGTTTCTGGTATTCCCCCTTCAAAGTACACTGAAGAGTGATACCTTTATTTCATTATGCCTGTATGGCTTTTGCAGACAGTCCTAAACACACAGTGCTCATGTTTCAAAATGATATGGTGTAATCCAGATCTAGTCCAAAACCTGTGTTACTACATTGGACTTCAGTGTGATTGAGCTAATTAGCTTAGTTTCTCAAGTGTATCACTATGCTGGCAGCAAAAGAGGGTTTGAATCAAAGCTGGGTCATGTTGAGCCAGCTTGGACAAGCAGACCACATTTGAGTCTATTTTCATGAGACAATACGTATCTATTTCCAGAGGCACTGGAAGTAGAAGATAGTAAACACACTAAAAATGAAGTGTGAAAGTTTTGGGAACAAATGGAAGAAAAGAAAATACCTCGGTAAATTTCGCCTCAAAATGTCAATAACCTAGACTGTCGAAGTAGTTTCATTAGATGAAGAAAAGCAAAAACCGTTGCTAGTAATGTGATTTTACAAATATTATTTTAAGGTTCATTTTGTAATTTTATTAATGTGGAGTGCAAAGTGTACTGTAAGCTTGTGTCAAAGTCTTCTTTTCTACCTATTCTTTCTCTGAGGGGATTAAAATGTGATTCACTGATGTGTCCCAAGCAGCATTTTTTAACATTTGTTAAAAAAATCCATGTAAAAAATGTCAACTAAGTATAGAAGGATAATAGCTGCTACACTTGCAAACAGTCAGTTTCATATCAAAGGAAAAAGGTCATATCTTTCTTTAGTTTCCAAAAACATGAGGTGAAAACATTTCAAGTTCTTGACTTTTCCCTTGAATTCAGCCACAGATATGTTATGATCTCCAGCTTTTTTCTTTTACAAATATTGACTTTCTTCTGTGGTTTCTTCTAGCTACATTAGTCAATAAAGAATGGTTAGATTACCTCGAAAGACTGGTCTATACACAACCTGTTACTTCATTTGGCTCACAGTTCCCACTTCTTAGTCTCAAAGCATCACCTCCTATTGTTACTCAGGATTTTTTTTTTTTTTCTGTATGATTCAAGATAGCAATAGGAGCCGAGTTTCTCTTGCATATGTTCTAAGAATTTGCTCAGTGAAACAGTAATTATTTTAGGCTTCTCAATTACCTAAAATTATAATTTCTCATCCAAATGCACCACTTTTTCAAGACTTATTTGAAAAAACTTGAAACTCTGGGATAATTTCTGGGCAGAATCAAAGAGAGAGCAACCCAGAACAGTCAGTATCTCAGTAGTTAGAGCATTAATTCTGTACATGTCCATTAACCTGAAGACCTCAGGAACATATTAGATGAATCAATTAAATATATGGGTGTGATTTTGTTCCCAATTATAGACAGATACATTTTAAATCCATCTATTAATATTTTTCTCCAGCAGAATTTAAATATGTTCTATGAAAGTTTCTCCAGAACATGCCTGGGTATTTCTATCACCCAAAATCAAGAAGGGATTAGAAAGCACATATTTGACTCCTAAAATGTATTAGTGAATGTAGTATTTCTTTAGCTCAGTAATTTTGGAATTTTGATCTTGACGTGTCCTGCCAGAACCAGGACAGATCTATGTGAATTTTACTTAGGATAATAATTTTTTTAAAAAAATTTTGGACATCTGCCCCAAAAAAAGTTTGTAAAGTGCATATATTTAAAACAAATTATTTTTAATTTCACTTTATTTACATTCCCTTTTGACTGTCTGTGTATGTTGTTAATTTAGGTTTCATGTAATGTCAGCATGGACACAGAAAGCAGAACTTCTTTTATCCTTTCACCTTGTCTTACAGTGATACTTTAATCTTTTAATCAATTCCTTTAAATGGCCTGTCACTTCAAGGACTGAAGTCTAGTGTTTATAATTTAATTCCAGACTTCTGCAAAGGCATATTTTCATTCATCTATCATGTTGGTCTCAGCTGTTCAGGGCAGAGCAGGATATATGGAAACTGACATCCTGTTTTCTTCTTGGTGCTAAACTTGGGAAAAAAGTCACTTTACATGCATATTAGTTTATCTTCAGCATTAAGACTTCTTCCACAAACTGAGTTTCTACAAGAGGCAAATGCTCAGAACTAGATTCATATACAAAGGAAATTATATTGTTCTACTTTCAGAGATATTATGATAAAGCTGAAGCCAATTTGCTTACACTAATGTAAAATTTGAGTAAGCAAAGAGATACCTAAGTAGAAAGAGTGTAACTGGTCTTATAATCATAGAGGACTCATATGGAAGTTAAAGAAAAATAAAAAAAAAAAAAACCCACAAACAGAAATTCCTCATTTAGTTTATTTAGAAAATACAGAAAATATAGAGAAACAATGCACTCAAAATTGGAGATTTTTATTGGTATTATGACAAGAGGTATTAAATATAAAGATGGATTCCACATTGTATAAAGGCAAATTTGCATGTAAAATTAGATGCCTAATGCAGCAGTTGTATTCTGTACTTTGAAGTCAATTCAGTGTCTTAAACATTGCTGTCTGGTGTTGCTTTAGATGATTTAAAGTATCCCAGGTGATCTTCAGCTACCATTTCAGAAGGGTGCTCTTCTGTAGGTAATGCCATATATGCCACCTCCATGGAGACGTCTCAATCTACCTAAGGCTTCTTAGCTACTGTTAAACTTCTTTATCTAGACAACTAAACCAAGCCCTAGATATTTAAATGCAAGTATGTATATCTGAACTAAGAAAGGGATTCAGTTACCTATTCTTAGTGTCTTCTGTCATTTTATGTGCTCTGGAATAGCCTATAATTGCTGTTCTACCAAGATGAAGGTCTCTTACAGTCCCAGGATCACATCAGCCAGGCCCATGCAGGAGATAACATTAACTCAAATATCTCAATGTCATTAATCAGACTAAGTTCAATCAGTGAAGCCCATTTCAAGGTGTTTAAGTTACTGTTTTAGTAGAAAGTAATTTTTAGTTGTCTAAGAATAAACATTGAGTCTTATTTGACATGTCCAGGTATATCCCATTTAATTTCCAGATGCTACTCCAGGAAAACATGAATTTCTGGTATGAGAATTATGAGCATCTTACAGAGGTCTTGGCTACTCAAGGGCATCTCACGTAATAATATATGCCTGTGTTTTGGAAACTAAATCATATGACCTGACTTGCATCTAGACAATTACATTTAAACACTAAATTTAGATCTAAAACCTGATGATGAGTCCACCTTAAGCCTCAGTTCAGTGGCAGGATCTTAGGCAACCAGGTTACTTAAGCTGGATGCATGAATTTTAGTTAGCTAAAATTATCTGTAATAAATTTCACCACCAGAACCAAACCATTTAGACTATCTACTGGATATAAGATTATATATCTAATAAAGTTTAAATAATATTTACATTCTTACATTTCTCATGAAACATTTTGGTTTATTCTTTGTATTTAAAATCAGTTAAATGATAAAAGCAGCCACTTATTGAAATGAGACTTGCAGGATTTTCATTAATTAATAGTTGGGTTTTATTTCCAAATATTTGTACTATGTATGGATGTCATCCAGAGAGGAAGTACTGTCAAAGAAATAGGTAATTTTTAATTAATCCATTAAAAATAAAGTATTAAGATGAGTCCTAGTGTCATATACTTCTTAACTCAGTACTCACTTTCTTAAGCTAGTAGGTATAGTGCTTAGTGAGGTTTCTACACAGTGGAAACAAAATTGAATTTTTTAATGGAGTTGATTTACTATAAAACAAATTTTTACTGTGTATTAAACAAATGAAGAAAAGAGATTAAAATGTACTTTACAGTGTTTTTCAGATCTATTTTAGTGCACAGCAGAAGTAATTACTTGATTAAAATAAAATCTGACATGTTGATAATATTTTAATTAGTAATACTTCTCTGACTTGCTGGGAGGTGACATGCTAATTTTGGCTTGCAGCTTCAGAGACTGGCTGGGAAGCAGATGGAGTTAACTCGTATAGTGGTCTCCCTACTGCCTTCCTTTTTTATGGTCTGTGATAAAACGAAGTTTCTTGCTAGGGCTGGAAAAGGTGGCATAAATTCTCTTTTTATTCTCAGAAAATCATGATGAGATTGTAATTTTGGCTTCCTAGTTTACCTTAGCATTTACCAGCACAGCACATGTCTATAGAACAGCTGTTCTTCTACTTAACAGGTATATTGTTAAGAACAATTCTAGTTCTGCTCCATCCAAATGGAACCTCGAGCCAACATGCTTCTGGAGTCTCTGTCTTGTCACTGGAAAAGACATAGATTCTCACTTGTTCTAGCAAAGCAAAAAAGAGTTAAAAACATAGCATTAATGCCTTTTGACTCTGACCTACTCTGGACTACTGACAATGACACCTCCTCTGTATTTTATAACAAATGGATAACTCAAACTTACAAGTGTTATCTCTCTTTCTGCCCAAAATCACAACAATTTTCTAGAATGTTTCTTGACTCTTGTGTTCACTGTCAATACCATTCCAGGTTCAAAATTCATGCAGAATTGCTGTTGATACACATCCTATCATGCACCTGTAGTAGGAAACATATTATTTCCCTCTCAGCATCTAAAGCAACAGAAATCACTCTTTGTCGTGGGTTGACCCTGGCTGGGGGCCAGGTGCCCACCAGAGCCGCTCTATCACTCCCCTCTTTCATTAGACAGGGGAGAAAAGGTACAATGAAAGAAAACTTATGGGTCGAGATAAGGACAGGGAGAGATCATTCTCTAATTATCATCACGAGCAAAACAGACAGAACTTAGAGAGGGAATTCATCTTATTTATTACTAAGCAAAACAGAGTAGAGGAATGAGAAAGAAAACCAAATCTTAAAAACACCTCCCCCCACCCCTCCCATCTTCCCGGGCTCAACTTCACTCCCGGCTTCAACCTCTGCCCCCCCTCAGCAGCACAGGGGGATGGGGAGTGGGGGTTACGGTCAGTTCATCACGCGGTGTTTCTGCCGCTTCTTCATCCTCAGGGGGAGGACTCCTCTCATCGTTCCCCTGCTCCAACATGGAGTCCCTCTCATGGGAGACAGTCCTTCATGAACTGCTCCAACGTGAGTCTCTCCCACGGGGTGCAGACCTTCAGGAGAAAACTGCTCCAGTGTGGGTCCCCCACGGGGTCACAAGTCCTGCCAGAAAACCTGCCCTGGCATGGGCTCCTCTCTCCACGAATCCACAGGTCCTGCCAGGAGCTTGCTCCAGCCTGGGCTTCCCACGGGGTCACAGCCTCCTTCAGGTGCCTCCACCTGCTCTGGCGTGGGGTCCTCCATGGGCTGCAGGTGGAATCGCTACACCCCCTCATCCTTCCTCCATGGGCTGCAGGGGGACAGCCTGCTTCACCATGGTCTTCACCACGGGCTGCAGGGGGATCTCTGCTCCGGCGCCTGGAGCACCTCCTCCCCCTCCTTCTGCACTGACCTTGGTGTCTGCAGATGTTCTTACATCTTCTCACTCCTCTCTCTGGCTGCAAAAGCCCTCTCTAACTGTTTTCCTCTTTCTTAAATATGTTATCACAGAGGCGCTGATTGGCTTGGCCTTGGCCAGCGGCGGGTCCATCTTGGAGCCGGCTGGCATTGGCTCTGTCAGACACTGTGGAAGCTTCTAGCAGCTTCTCACAGAAGCCACCCCTGTAGCCCCCCCGCTACCAAAACCTTGCCACGCAAAACCAACACACTCTTCTTCTGTCCTTGTTTTCAAGATCACTTAAGTGGCATTATGTCTATAAAGCCCTTTACAGAAAGTCATGGGGGTTTTCTGTCTCTGCTGAGATATTAGACTCAGTCACCTTGTTCAGGGATAAGATTTTTTCATACGAAACTTACGTTCTGCTTGGAAGCTTCAAGCACAATACAGCAAACTCATGACTCTGTTATGAAATGACTCTGTTACGATATGATAATTTTATATTTTTTGTCAATTGGAATTATTTCCCACTTATTTTATGCATGCAAATTATTTTCCTTTAAACTATTTGTTTTCATTCATTCTCCATAATCTATTATTATCTTTCCCATCTCCTCACTATCCTATCTACATTTACAGTCCTGTTTGTAAGAGATGGTGCATACGTTTATGAGCTGGCTCGTGCTGTACTTCTGTTAGAGATAAATGACACAGTGGTAACATCTTTAATAGATAAACTACTCTGTTTCCAAAAAAGGCTATTAGAAAATGATAGACATTTGAACATATGCTGAATGTGGCTGAAAGTAACTAGATAGGAAGGTCAAATTAAACCCAGCAATTGTATGAATTCAAAACAATATCTAAATTTTCAATTAACTAAATAAAACAGAAACAATAATTGCTAACTCTGGACGTAACTATAACAAAGAAATTGAGGTAAGTCAGTGATTCTCATTAGACTTTGCTTAAATTACAGCTCCACAGTAATATGAGTTTTCAGAAGCAGACCTTAAATCATTGCTTTGCTGACATCAACCTTATACGTTAAGAGCAGGTACTGCAGTCTTCACAGTGGCCTTCAGCATGGCCACATGGAGAAAAGAATTGCACTGAAGCTAATGCTCTGATGTCAACACAACAAAATTGTAGAGCAAGGCCATGCTGATGGAAGATGTTGCTCTAACTCTAGAAACGTTCTTGACTGGGGATTTTTGACTGTGTGCTGGGTCCTGTAAAGTTGAGCAATTTGCGTGAACAGACATGGTATAATCTAACAGAAGCAACTGAACAGAAAGAAAATGGAGTCTTCTCTGGTTAGTATCAGTAAACAATATTTGAAGAGAACAATGAACCACAGATAAAAAAAAGATAGTTTTCTGCTATTTCAAATCTGGTACAGGAAAAAGATTTACTGCAGTGGAACTATTTTCTGCTAGAGGTTTTATAGCTACACAAAAATAGAGATTCAAACACACAAGAAAACCTAAAATATATTATTTTTATAGTTGATTTAGTTAGTTATGAAGAGTCTAAAACCACACAACTAGATAAAATATGCCAAAAGTATTCTTAAAATGATGACTATGACACCAGAGTTCAAACCTGAAGATGTTATAAACTTGATTTAAAAGTCAATGCATCTGAAAAACAAAATATTTTCACTGACATCCTTGAAAAAGAGAAGAGTCTCCTCATAATGCAGAGATTTAAAAAAAAAAAAAAAAAAAAGACAAGTGTTAGATGGCAAAAAAAGAGCTCAGCATTCTATTAGCAATATCTCTGCATTGGCTGATCTCTTAAAATTAGTCAAGTTCTATTCCAAAAATAAAAATGCCATCACATAATTTGAACATTAATATACAATAATTTTGACTACTTACTGCATGACACAGTAAAGATGGGTTTACAGCTTATCAGCTTCACTGATGCCTCCTTTATTACAATCGTCAATAACTCATATGGAGAAGAATGAACTGAGTAAAGATTACAACTACTTTAATATAAAGTAAAGGAAGTAACATCAGAAATAGGGAGGGAAACTTTCAGTAAATTCATAGATAGCAAACATTACAGAAAATGATCTATATTATTAATTCTTGAATACAGCTACAAATACCTTGGCCATTTTGCCGTTAAATATATATAGCTGTTAAATACATATTAAATATACTTAATAAATATATTAAATACATTCATTATATTAACTATATTAAGAACATTCTATTAAATATCAAATTATAAGTTTAATATTTAATATTTAAATATATTTTAAAATATACACATATATGTATATGTGTGTATGTACATATAAACATGTACCTGTAGGTGTATGACATAGATATATATATCATCAATATATCAGAACACAAGAAGTCAATTTGCAAATTTCTGATGTAAACAAACTTGATGGAAGACAAAACAATACTCGGTCACTAAATTACCTTATCCAGTCATGTCTAACACTACTGAAAGTATACATTTGATTCTGGAGGAACCAAACCATTTTGAATGACTGGAAGAGAACTTGCCATAGGTCTATTAGCATTTCTAATTAAGAGCAGATTCTTAGAAAGAATATTTAAGATTGTCTGATTACAGAATAACGTGTATTTTCTAAATATCTTGGGAACAGTACAAGATAGTTTTTACATTAGGTGCTCCTAAAAACTATGAAAGAAAGAAAAAAATGAGCAAAACATGCCAAACACTTTAAGCAAGTAGAGACAAAGCCACTGTTTGGAATCTGTGCGAAAGGTTCTCAAGGGTTATGATGAATGGTCTTGTCAGTTATTTGTAGCAACTCAGTAAAGAGTCTTTTATTAAATTATTGAAAGAGTAAGACTCCTCACACAAACAAATTTTGGAAATACAACTTAAATAGTGGCTTGAAGATTCTGGACACACCACCTGCTAGAGGACAGATAAACTAAAGCCTAAATCTTTCCAATTCTGGAGACCATATGTATCATAACTACTTGGGGAGTGAGGTGGGAGGAAAAAAAAAACCAAAAAAGAAGCTAGCATAGCAAAGATATTATTTCATGACAGGTACACACGTGCCTGAGTAGAAGATCTATGTCTATCATCCTCTAAAAACCCGAGCATTATGGAACAGGGCAAAGAAAAGAGTAACATAATGATAGGAGAGACTGACATAGTACAGTCTTCAGATCAGACTGCCAGTGACTAGACATTCTCATCAGAGTTTTCAGATACATTTCCATGCTGAAGCTACCCTTTACAGTCTATTACAGAATTCATTACAAATTATTTCTCTGTAACATACAACAATTACAGTCAATGCAATTTTGATTTGTATTATTAATACTAAAATCTAGTAAATAATATATAAAACCAGGATGATGAAGCCCTCTGAAATGACATAAATGGCATTAGAAATAGGAAATAATTGATGATTGCATCTGCCATGGAGAACAGAGTGAAGACCAACAGGCTTTTGAAAGGGTAGCCTTTCCCAGTGCCTTCTGCAGTTGTAAAGTGGAAACAGATTTAGGAGAGAACAGTAAAAAGGAATTGTTCCTAGAACAAAACTCTCATGGGACTTTTACCCATTCTACAGCTCGAGAAAGTTAATAATGAACATTCTTGTAGACAAGCTTCTGGCAGTGAGGTAGGGAGATGTGACAACTGATTATAAAGAAAGGAAAGTGTCTGCATCTAGGACACTTCACATTTTTGTTGTGTTGGAGTGTTCAACAAAAGCTAAATTTCATCCTAAGCATCATGGCAGACATTATGTGCAGAATGAAGGAAATAAAAGGAATGTTATGCTAACAATCTGGTATTTTATATTGTCATATTCTAAAGCATATTGAATTCACAGAGATCCAAGTAGTGTATGAAATGGTAATATTGGCCATTTGTTTTTTTAGAATTGGTTTAAAAAAAAAAAGTGGTACATACAGTGCAACCCTAAATGAAGCTCCAAAGAGATACATGCTGAACATATTGCATTATATAGAGATTCTGAAGATAAAACTCTTCTGTATGAATCTAGGAAATTAAAGCATTAAATTTCTATTGCAACACATGCAATTTTCCAACCATGTTGATTTTATTTTCTGTATTTTTTAATAATTTGGTAGATGAGGTTTTATTTCTACATGTAACTTCAGCCATTCAGGCCTCAGTATGTCACCTGCTGCTTGTCCCTGCCCTCATAATTTAAATGATTTCTCATTAACAACTGAATATTTTTTTTTCTTTTTTCTATTTGCTGTTATAGCTGTATCCTGAGTAATCTCAAGGTTAGTAAATAGTACTGATACCATATTATAAAAACTTAATGCAAATAAGTCAATAAGGGAATATCCAAAGAAAGAATGATAGGTAGGGGAGCTTTACAATTAGGCTGGTAGAATTAATCTAGAAAGAGCCTCTTTAGTCTCAATCAGATCAAACACTGACATGCTAGGGAATCCAACAGAAGATGAATCCAGAAAAACAGTGGATATGGAACAGATTAGACTGCACAAACTAGCTGGGAATGAGTACAAAATCACTTGTATCAAAACCACCACTGCAGACAGGGGAACCAGACTCAGTAACTATTGTGATTTACGAAAAGAGGGTCTGGGGGCAAACAATAGAAGAGGGACAAAGATAACAAAGTAACCTATAGATTCAGATAATCTCTGTGTAGATACCTACTTGGGTATCAGGATTGTACTTGGTATAAATCTATTTTCAGTAATGATGAGAATCTGGTGCTTGGGGATGAGTCACTCTTAGCAGTAGCTCATAATAGTTTTACCCTATTACATTGCCATGTTGCTATGACAATGCATCTAAAATAGAATTGGCTCAGATAAGTGGACATTGAGGTGGACTGAAAACTGGTTGAACTGCTGTGCTCAAAGGGTTGTGATCAATGGCACAAAGTCTAGTTGGAGACCAGTCACCAAAGCATGTACCAGGGTTGATACTGGTGTCAATACTGTTTAACTTCTTCATTAATGACCTGGATGTTTGGACAGAGTATGCTCTCAGAAAATTTGCAGGTGATACAAATCTGGTAGAAGTGGTTGATAAACCAGATGGTTGTTCTGTTGTTCAGAGGAACCTGGATAGGCTGGAGAAATGGGCCAACAGTAATCTCACAAAGTTCAGCAAAGGGAAATGCAAAGTCCTCCAACTGGGAAGGAATAAGCCCATGCATGAGTACATATAGGGGCTGAACAGCTGGAAAGAAACTTTGCAGAGAAAAATCTGGCGGCCCTGATGGACAGCAAGTGGAGCATAAGCCAGCAATGATCCATTGCAGCAAAGGCGGCCAGCAACTTCCCAGGCTCCATTAGGAAGAACATTGCCAGGAGGTTGTGGGAGATGATTCTTCCTCTTAATTCAGCATTGGTGAGGTCACATCTGGAGTGCTGGGTCCAAGTCTGAGCTCCTCACAGAAAAGAGACATGGACATACTGGAGTAAGTCCTGCAAAGGGTCTTGAAGATCATTAAGGACTTGAAGCATCTGACATGTGAGGAGAGGCTGACAGAGCAGGGATTGTTCAGCATGGAAAAGAGAAGACTTGGGGGAATCTTATCAATGTGTATAAATACTTGATGAGGGGGAGTAAAGAAGACAGAGCCAGACTTATCTCAGTGATATTCAGTGAATGGAGAAGAAGACACAAATTGATATGCAAGATATTCCATGGAAGCATAAGAAAAAGCTTTTTTTACTTGGAAGATTGTCAAACCCTGGACCAAGTTTCCCAGAGAGGTTGTGGAGACTCCCTCTTTGGAGATATTCGTAACCTGACTTGGACACAGACCTTAGTAACCTGCTGTAGCTGACCCCGCTCTGAGCAGAACACTGAACTAGATCTCCAGAGGTTCCTTCTGACCTGAACAATTCTGTGATACTGTGATATACAATCACATTAAACTACAAGGAGAGCTAATGTGCATAGGTTTCATCAGCTTCTCTAGCTGTGCCTTCATACATTGTTCAACCAGGTTGACATGAGATTTGACGATCTCTAAAAATTCCTTTTGGCTTTTATTTTCTTGATTTTATAGTTTACTTGTGAGCAGAGAGCAGCAAAATGAAAATGATCTAATGCATTTTGCTGGCACTCATTGAAAAACTGACAATATTAATGCCCTTTCTTTTTTTTTTTTTTTTTTTTTTTCAAAAGGCCTTAGTATCTAATGCCAAATCACACTGTGACTTTGTACTTAAATGAAATTCATGAGGAGCATTCCCAGTTGACCAAGACACTCAAGAACTTTCACAATAAATGCAATGTATGCCCTAACTTAAAGACCTGTGACTGGGTTGTCAGTTTGATGAAATAAAGACAAAAACAGTGGTAATGCACAGTGTTCCTAACTGTCCATTGTGCCTTTGTTATAGAACTTCTGTGCAAACTGCAGTACAGTCTTTCTCTTTCTTATGCACTAATTTAAGGCTATGTGACTTTGCTGTCACAGCAACACAAAGGAAATGAAATTCCTGATATGGCCTTCTCTGCTTCAACTAGACAATAGAGAAATTTTTATACATTCATCTTTCTTTTCTACTTCATATAAAATGAAAAATATAATTTCTTTATTTATTTCACATTTGGTAGTCTAAGAAACCTGATTGCTATGCACTGCTGGAATAGTATGATACATGAGTCAAAAATAGATCTTTTAATGAGTTACATCCAGAAAAGTAAAATAAAATTAAACCAACTTCTAACATTTCTGCAGGGAAAACAAAAACAAACAAACAAAAACCCCCACAAAAAAACCCCAACCACCCATGTTTACTATACTTATAGGTTTGAGAATATTTTTGGTTTAAAACTATTTTAACAGAAAGATAGTATTTACACTCAAAGTGAGAAACTGTGGAAATTGAGTAACTGGTATTATAGGATTTTAATAAAAATCCAGATTGTCATTGTGAAAATATGTTTATGTTTCATTTGGATCTTGTATAAATTAAACACAAACATCTGCCTGAATTGCCCCCTGCCTCAAAAAATCTGAAAATCCAAAATATAGAAAAAGTTTCAAAATATAGGTATTGACACAATTTTTCTGAAATGCCATCTATTCCATAGATGTTGGAGATATCATAGAATCATAGAATGGTTTGGGTTGGAAGGGACATCAAAGATCATCTAGTTCCAACTCCCTTGCCATGGGCAGGGACACTCTCCACTAGACCACATTGCCCAAAGCCCCATCCAACCTGGCCTTGAACACTTCCAGGGAGGGGGCATCCACAACTTCTCTGGGCAACCTGTTCCAGTGCCTCACCACTCTCACAGGAAAGAATTTCTTTCTAACATCTCATCTAAATCGACCCCCCTTCAGCTTAAACCCGTTACCCCTTGTCCTGTCACTACACTCCCTCATAAACAGTCCCTCTCCAGCTTTCCTGTAGGCCCCTTCAGGTACTGGTAAGCTGCAATTAGATCTCCCCAGAGCCTTCTCTTCTCCAGGCTGAACAATCCCAACTCTCTCAGCCTGTCCTCATAGGAGAGGTGCTCCAGCCCTCTGATCATCCACATGGCCCTCCTCTGGACTCTCTCCAACAGCTCCATGTCTCTCCTGTACTGGGGCCCCCAGAGCTGGACGCAGTACTCCAGGTGGGGTCTGACAAGAGCCGAGTAGAGGGGCAGGATCACCTCCCTCGACCTGCTGGTCACGCCTCTTTTGATGCAGCCCAGGACACGGTTGGCTTTCTGGGCTGCAAGCGCACACTGCCAGCTCATGTTGAGCTTCTTATTAATAAATACCTCCAAGTCCTTCTCCTCGGGTCTGCTTTCAATCCATTCATTGCCCAACCTGTAGTTGTGCTTGGGATTGCACTGACCCACATGCAAGACCTTGCACTTGGCCTTGTTGAACTTCATGTGGTTCGCACGGGCCCACCTCTCCAGCCTGTCAAGATCCCTCTGGATGGCATCCCTTCCCTCCAGTGTGTCGATCACACCACACAGCTTGGTGTCTTCGGCAAACTTGCTGAGGGTGCGCTCGATCCCACTGTCCATGTCACCGACAAAGATGTTGAAAAGTCCAAGTACCAACCTCTGAGGAACACCACTCGTCACTGGTCTCCATTTGGACATTGAGCCGTTGACCACAACTCTTTGAGTGTGACCATCCAGCCAGTTCCTTATCCACCGCGTGGTCCATCCATCGAATCCATGTCTCTGCAATTTAGAAACAAGGATGTTGTGCGGGACAGTGTCAAATGCCTTGCACAAGTCCAGGTAGATGACGTCAGTTGCCCTTCCCTTATCCACTGATGCTGTAACCCCATCATAGAAGGCCACCAAATTTTTCAGGCACGATTTGCCCTTAGTGAACCCGTGTTGGCTGTCACCAATCACCTCCTTATTTTCCATGTGCCTGAGCATAGTCTCCAGGAGGGTCTGCTCCATCATCTTGCCAGGCACGGAGGTCAGACTGACCGGCCTGTAGCTCCCTGGCTCTTCCTTTTTTCCCTTCTTAAAAATGGGGTTATGTTTCCCCTTTTCCAGTCAGTGGGAACTTTTCTGGACTGCCAGGACTTCTTAAATATGATGGAGAGTGGCCTGGCCACTTCATCCGCCAGTTCCCTCAAGACCCACGGATGCAACTCATCAGGTCCCATGGACTTGTGCACCTTCAGGTTCCTTAGATATTCTCGATCCTGATCTTCTCCTACAGTGGGCAGTTCTGCATTCTCCCAGTCCCTGCCTTCTGTGACTTGGGCAGTGTCAGGCTCGAGCATTTGCCAGTGAAGACTGAGGCAAAGAAGTTGTTGAGTACCTCAGCCTTCTCCATATCCTGGGTAACCAGGTCACCCATTTTGTTCCAGAGGGGACCCACATTTTCCCTCTTCCTCCTCTTATCACTGACATACCTATAGAAGCTTTTCTTGTCCTTGACATCCCTGGCCAGACTGATTTCTATCAGGGCTTTGGCTTTCCTAACCTATGCAGCGCAGTTGTCATTCTTATCAATTTCACTGCCGCTATAAAGCCAGAATGTCAGCTGTTCTGAGCAACCACCCAGCATCTGTTTATTTCAGTATGGTCAAAGAAATAGAATCCGAGGGACAGAAATGTGAAAACATATGTCCCAGAGTGCCTGGTATACCCCATCCTCTAGGGTTTCTAAAGGTCTTGAAATGTAGTTTATTTGTCCAGGTATATCTGTAGCGTTCATTTTATATTTGATCTAACCACTCATTTTAACTTTATGGCATGTTACTTCTAGAGATGATTAGTCTCATCATAAAAGGTAGGTCTACAATTGATCATTCATTTGACTTCTCATACTATGTACCTGCACTGTAAGGAGAGGTGTCTAATACAACTGGCTCATGAAGATGCTATGTTTGAGGTGTTTAAAAGTAAATGAGAAGCAGCACTAGGTTTCTTGGTAGGAACTAAAAGCTCTGGAAGCACTGAATTCTCAGCCATTGGGTGATCCCAATGTTTTTTTACAGTGTCAGTGACAATGACAGTTCCAAATTTGTGAAAAGTAAAGGCTATTGAGTCAGTGCTAAAACTGAACTTCTTAGAAGAAAAAGAGCTTCACCCTGGAAGGCAGAAGCATGGTTATGCCTAATGTATTTAACAAAACCTTTAATGCTTCCACAATTGTTATTTTATGTGAAATGTGCCTGAAAATATCTGAGTGCACAAGTTGTGACATTTTATCATCTGTTCTTCTTCACATTTGTCATTATTTGCTTGGCAGACAATTTAAAGCTAACATTGTAGATATCAAACTATGCTGTGAAATATGTATGGCAAATCCTAAGGTTAAATAATTTAGACAGAAATCACAGAATCACAGAATGGTAGGACGTAGAAGGGACTTCAGGAGATTGTCTAGTCCAACACCCCTACTAAAGCAGGTTCACCTAGAGCACATTGAACAGAATCACATCTAGGCAAGTTTTTAATATCTCCAGAGAAGGAGACTCCACAGCCTCTCTGGGCAGCCTGTTCCAGTGCTCAGTCACCCTCAAAGTGAAGAAGTTTTTCCTCATATTGAGATGGAACTTCCTCTGTTCCAGTTGTGCCCTTTGCCCCTTGTCCTGTCTCTGGGCACCACTGACAAAAGTCTGGCCCCATCCACTTGACATCCACCCTTTAGATATTCATAAGCATTGATGAGATCCTCTCTCTGTCTTCTCTTCTCCAGGCTAAACAGACCCAGCTCTCTCAGCCTTTCGTCATATGAGAGATGCTCATCATCCTCGCAGCCCTCCAGTGGACTCTCTCCAGTAGTTCCCTGTCTTTCTTGAATTGGGAAGCCCAGAACTGGACACAGAACTCCAGATGTGGCCTCACCAGGGCAGAGCAGAGGGGGAGGGTAACCTCCCTTGACCTGCTGGCCACGCTCTTCTTAATGCACCCCAGGATACCATTGGCCTTCTTGGCCACAAGGGCACACTGCTGGCTTAAGGAATAATCAATGTACATGAGCCTCAGTAAAGAAAACAAGGATAAGCATACGCATGCATAATATATGTAATGACCAGCCCAGAAGAGATGCTACAGAAAAAAGAAACATAGCAAGAGGAAAGGCCTACCAGAGTACCAGCTGCCTGTGCTTACAAATCTTGACAAAAGTTGCAAATGCCACAAAAGTGAAGGACATTGGCAGTGTGGCAGAAGATTAAAACACCATTCAAGTATACTCAGGTGATATTGAGGAAAGGAAGATATTTCACTCTACTAAAAGGTAGATTTGGTTTGTGAAATGTTAGGGATTTTTTGCAAATTGGCGTTCATGAGTTGAGAAAAACAAAGGATTTACATGTCCTAAGTATCACAGAGTAGCAGAAACAAAAATAAAATGTAGCTGTGAAGAAAGCACAGAAAGACACACAGTTTAAGATGCCCAAGGCATTTTACATCGAAAGTGTAACCAGCTGATCACTGGTTACACCAAGAGAAGAGGTATTCCACAGGTCCTGCATCATATCCATCAGTCCTCTGATGTTTTATTTATCCCAACCCATCTCTAACAGCTCTGGACATCTGTGTGCCAGGAATGAATCAAGTGCTCTGGTTCAACACTGTTCAGCAATTCAATGAAGTCCCTTCTTAGAGGAAAATAAAGGAAGAAAGGTGAGAGGCTAGCAAAGTTTGAAAGACCTCCATTTAAAATTTTGTACAGGGAACCCTGAAGTTCAACAGATTCAACATGTTTTGGACGTACTGAAGAGGAAGGAAACTCTTTAAAATTTTACTATAAGTAGCCCCATGCAGATGGCAAAAGTCTGTGTCTTGAGCTGTTTAGGCAAAATCAGCAATACCAACAGCTTAAACAGGCAAACTAGAAAGCATAAAGGTATCATGTGATGTCAAAACAATGTCAGCTGATACACAGGCTTCTGTGTTCTTTAGTAGCTTCAGTTTCCAGGCTGATTTAAGTTTAACCCCCTGAAGAGCTCATTACCATAGTCTAGTTTGGAGTATTTAAATTACCATAATGTAATTGTATACTAAGGAAAATAGACACATATTATCAAATTATAGTAATTACAGGAATTTCAGAATTCCCTAAGAACTGCCTTATTAATAAGTCCATTGAAGCATCATACAGGGCTGGAAAAAATAGTAGGTGAACTACTGGATTTCATCCTTAGTACTTCAAAGACAAGCTCTAAAGCTATTCAGAATGCATGTTTAGCACTTCAAATACCAGGCACAATACATCCATTTATAATCAGTTTTGTCAACTATTTATAGTCAGGTAGGAATTATTCAAAGTGTCCTCATTAAATGTTTCCCCATCATCTCTGTTAAATATGCTTCCTTTTGCCCATATTAGTAGAATTATTTGACTTCATCTCAGTATTGTAAGAAATGAAAAGCAATTTGCAATGAGAGCAAAAATATTGAAATCATGGCAGGAATTCAGATAGCACAAATTTTCTTTCAAAATTTAATTCATATTTTTCCATCCTGTAGATATATTTTTAATAATGTTACAAAGGAAAATTAATGGTGCTTTTATAAGCTAGGTAAAATAGTGCTTTTTTAATCTAGGTAAAATAGGAGATGATACTTAAATATAGGAAATCTGGCAAGTATGCAAAGTAACATTTAGACACTTCTTTGTATTTTATTTTTTTTTATTTATTCCTATAGAACAGATATCTGCTAATATGGAACTGGACCACATCTAGCATAGAAATTCTACAAAAACAAAAAATCACCAATTGAACAATCTAGTAGTATTATGTCCTTTTCCTTCAGTATTTTTTTGTAAAATTTTCCCTTTCACATGTTGTTGTCTTTAAAAGCCCTACCTATACCATACTTTGTATTATTAGAAAACACATTAAGATGAAGAATTGTTCAAAACAGAATAAAATTGTATTTATGGAATAGACTGAAATAAAAGAAATTGAAAACAGATCTGCCATTTTTCTTTCTTTTCCCTTCCTGCATAAGGCTCTCCCTTTTGCTAAGCTCTAAGACGAGAAACTCTCAGGGTCTTGCTGTACTACAACAAAGTCCCTCCTCATTCTCCCAGGAAGATTTTTTTTTTTCCAGTCACCTGAAAAAACTGGCTCCTATCTGCCCTCTGCTTCTCTCAGCAGTCTCTCAGTCTTTATTTGTGTGATTTCAGAATACTTTCATCCCATCTGACTTTCCAGAAGATTTCTCCAAACTAGTCATGATCATCTGGCTTCAGAAAAATAGTAAACCCTTGTTCCCACTATGCAGTTTCATTTAATTCAGAAAGTACTACCCAAGAGTAAGGTAAACAGGTGGTTGCATTTTTTTTGATGCTCAACCATATGCTTTGAACAGAAGACAACATAAAAAGCACACACAGTAAACAGTGAAGAAATTAAACAGTTACATCACCCATCTCAGTTAGGAAATTCTTATCAGACTATGTGGGGAGGGGAATACGAATTAAATTTTTCATTAAAATAGCTGCAGTTCCCCCCCACCCCCCCCAAAAAAAAAAAAAAAAAAAAAAAACCAAACAACAACAAAACCAAGAAAGAAAAACCCAAACAACTTCCCAGAGCAAAGAATAGTCTCTCGGTCTCAGCATTTCACTTAAAGCCTTTCCCAAACCCTCCAGTAAAAGGTATGGAAAACCAAATGTATTAAAAAACCCAAACCAACCAACCAAACAAACAAAAAACCCAACCAAAAACTAAAATAAATAAAGGAAGTGTGGCAGATAAACTTTTAATCCACTTAAATAGTTATACTTTCTTTTGAAGATTTTAACTTATTTGAAACCTTATCATGCCATTAACTAGTTCACCATGCTGTAAATCACTCCATCATTCCCACAAAAAAAGCTTTAAGCCTAACAAATATACAGATGGTAAGGTGAATTCCTTCTTTCTGTAGACATACTACTAAGCACTCTAATGCCATGTTGACAGCAAGATGACAGCTTGATCTTGATTAAAATTTTTCCTGTTATTTTTAAGATGTTTGATGCACTTTTACTCTATGTTGGAATCAGATTTAACATGCAATGTATTGTAGTCTCTTGCATTAGAACATTGTATTCTTTTTAACAGCCACAGAACTGTCTTTGAAATGTTTACTGCCATTCAAATAGTGCAGCTGCAAAGAAAGATGTTCCATGAGAATTTTGGCTGAATCTCCTGGCTGATGCAGTTAGTAAATCAATTCAGTGGTGAATTAATTTATAAAAATGAAGTAGGAAGAGCGATGACTTTATTACTTTTTATTTTTTTGCTTGTCTGTTTAGGTTAAAGCCTGGGCCTGTGTACGGATTTAGGGACCTTGATGAAATATTTATGTAGTGACGAACTTTTTCAAAACTTGCTCAGCTCTTTCTAAACTTGAAAGATTCGTATGTAGAAATATGCTTCTATAAGTGTTCCAGAAATTCAAAGCTGCTTGTTACCCAAGCTGAACCCAAGCTGATTCTCAGACCAGTGATCTCTACAGATAACCTATCTCATGGACATAATTGGAAATGATAAGCATTTTCAGAGTCTATTCAGGGAACAACCTTTAAGTTGCTTCTTCAGGACTTCAGGAAACTGCCAGATGAAAAAGGCATGTGTCCTCATGTAAAGAATTAATCAGGGCCTTAATACATGCTACAGATGAGGATAAAATTCTAGTCAAACTGCCCACTCCATCTGATTTAGCAGGAACTTCTATTTAGGGCTGGTGGGCTTTGCAAAGCCAGAAAACAGAATGATCAAGGGACCGGTCTCTGTCCCTGAGGCCAGCTTGACATTTTGTGGAGCAACACTTCACATCTAAGAGGTGAAGGGAAAGGATTTTTCCCTTCTCATCCAGAAGTCTATTTATGGAGAGGTAAACTGCTTATTGGGTAAAGACCCTTTCCCATATGTCACAGGTGGGGAAAAAAAAAAAAAAGCTTTAATTGTGAATGTTAACACTTGGCATCTAACTGGATGTTTCTGTGTTGGTGACTAAATGTGCAAAACTGAATTTTTGAACTCTCAAGTGGAAGCCTGGTGCTTGCTAGCTGCCCCTGATATGGGCTGGCTGGGGATTTTGAAAACACCTGGGTTAAACAGAAGTGCCATACCCTGAATTCTCTGTTTAGTAAAGAGACAGAACCAGAAATTGCAAAGCCGATCACACATTTGTTTCTGCACACAGTCTATTTTGAATGGCAAAAACAAGGACTTGATGTTCCAGAAAGAAGAAAATGTTGCAAAAAATAAGGGTTTCGGAAATGAAGAAGTGGCTGTGGAAAGAAGAAAGGGGTCCAGAAAGAAGAAGGGGAAGATCTTAGCCAGAGGTAAGCTCTCAGAAGTCGGGGAAGATCCTGGATATGGGAAAGAATCATGGAGACAAATGGCTGACCTTGGCTGGGGACACCCAAGACTGGTAACTGCTAGCAGCTGCACAGCAGGAAGTGACCGAACTTTCTGCCTGACCTTCCCAGAGCAGCAATGATTTCCCTGCTGGGAAGGGAAGTCAACATCTAGTGAACTACTCGATGATCTTTAAGGTCTTTTCCAACCTCAGTAATTCTATGATTCTATGAACTTAACGCTGCAGGGAAGGGAGGGAATAGACAAGCCAGGTAAAAGCTCTAACCTCTTTGGTTTATTTTCTGTAATATATTTGCTTGACTGAATAGAGATTTGTTAGCTCAGGCACTTATCCCATTCCTTCTGCCATCCATACTGATCTCCAAATCATAATCTTATTATTTAATATTTTCTCTGTTCTCATGGATATGTTTACAAATATATACAATTATACAATTATTAATCTGGAAAGCTGTAGGACCTATCCTAGTGTATCTATAATCTTCGTAGTTAAGGCTTTCTCTGAATGCCTTAGAAGAATTTTGTCTATCCTCTTCTAATCAGACTGGCAACAGATGTTGATTTTGGGAGGGATTGGTAGAAGATGAGATACTTGTGCTCTCTCTGTCCTACTCCATATCAAGCAGCTGAGGAAGGATTCACTTCTCACTGCTACTTAAGGAGCAGATTTTTGTGAAATTCCTGGACAGGAACAGGTCTCCACTCCTGACTTTAAATTACCCATTTCCTTCTGTTCCCCAGAATATCACAACTGGATGACAGTAACTCACAAGGACTCTGCACAAATAATCTCAAAACTGGCCAGCCTACTCTGATTTTCCCCAGACAATTGAAAGACCTCATGTCTGACTTGCTGCTTACCATTTAGAGACTAGAAATTATCTTTGTTCTTTTCAGCACAGCTGATGATATAGGAAAATTACTTGACTAAAGAGCAGCTATCACCTGAACTGTAGCAATGGAGTGGAATGAAATACTACCAGGATCTTTTCCCTTCATCCATCAATAATAATCTTCATAGAAAAATTCTCAAAGCATAATCTGAGGATAAAGACTCTGGGGAATTTATTTTTATCATTTCTTTGTTGTTGATGACTGTCTCACAATCAGATAGTCAAATATTCAGCTGGGAAAAGAACAAGTAATACACACACCAAACAGAACTTCACTGCTCATCTGACATAATTACTTGGTAGGAGCAGTATTAATTTCCTCATCTTGATTGTGATGATCATTAAAATTACACAAAGATCCTTTTTTTAAAATTTTTTTCCCATAAATCTTTTCTAGGTTTTAAACAGGTTTCTGTTGTTGTTGTTGTTGTTAAGGATTTATTCTGACCCATGGAGAAAAGGCAGTAGTGGTAGTAATACAGCTATCCCACAACTCCAGCAATACCATTCCAGAATTTTTTGAAGGTACTGTCTTTTCTTGACACCTCTCAGAAAACTGCTGAGGAGAACTGCTCATTTACTAGTGACTGAAAAGCACTGTCACTCCAAATCAGCATATCCTTTTAATGAAAATGGGCTCTCAGTAATACAATAGATGCTGTCAAAGCAGTGATCAGAAAGAGAAGAAAGGGAATGAACTAAGTAAGGTGAGCTGTTAGAAACTTCAGCTGTGTTTTGCTAAGCTGTCTGACACAAGATGAGATCTGCCCTGCTGAATAACTTTCTTCGCTGGTTTCAGCTACCTGAAAAATTCTTTATTGCTTTTCATGGGCCACATACTGATTAATAAGGTAAAAGGTTTCATTCTTGTTATGTTAAACTGAGTCGTTAATACAGAAGTATTTTTAGAGGTGCTACCACTGCAACTGGTGTTCAGATGATGTCCAAGGAATAGCTTTTTGCTCATGTCTCTTAACTCTTCCCTTCTGAAACCAGTGCTCTGCCTTCCAAGTTCCCTGAGAATTACCATGATGTTTACCTTTAAATTTATATCATAAATAACTGGTTCCAGATCCAAACTTCTTTTCTTCCACAGTTACTCACTATAAGGTCTAATATTTCAAAATTTTGGTTCATCCTGTTCAAGAATGAAAATCTGAAATACTCATTTATTTGATGAAACAGAAGATAATGAAAATGAACCAAAACATCAGATTTATCAGTGGGACTGTTCATCTTTTTTTCATTTTTGAGCCATCACTCAATTAACCACTTACACCTTAAATGGCATTAGGTGCCTATGCAAATCAGATAGGTCAAGCCACTCTATGCAGATGGGGTGAATTCCATGCACTGAGACAAACTGACACGTGAAGGATGGACATAGTTCGGCACACATTCTGTTCAGCTGCATCTCAACTTCATGATCTACCACACAGTAGATCTAGGACAGATCACTGTCAACCTTTGAGATAAGGCAAGAGCTAGCTTTGGAGATGCTAGGCAAGGAAATAAAATTTTCTCTATGAATTTCTTTCTGCTGTTATTTCATCACCATTTCAACTCTTTGATAATCTGAATAAACCTTAATCTTGGCATGGTTCCTTAACTTTTTTCCCCAAAATTTCTCCAGTGGCTTGTGAATTTTCCAGCATAAAAAATAAATAATTTTATTTAAAGAACAACAAAGATGTAAGATACCTCATGTATGAATAATATCAAACAGCACTGAAAACACAAATTGAGTCTCACCTTAAACTAATTTTTTATCATTTCATTGTAAGATGTGCAAAAGGTTTAGATAAAGCAATTCCAACTAATCAAGTCAGATGTTTGAAGAAAAGGTACTTGTTAATATTGTTGTATCTCCTTGACTGTTTTTGGAGGAGGCATCAGTACTATATCTTCTATACACATGTAGATAGGAACAGAACTTGTTTGTTTCTGTGAAATCAAGCGGGATTTAAAAAAAAAAAAAAAAAAGTAATTTATGCTCCTGAAGACTTGATTACCTCCCAATATGGAGCTGTGAAATGACTAATAGTTTAGTTGTTGTTTTACACTCCACCCATGTTTGTCTCTACTACAATGCTTGGGACATGTTAAGCTCCAGGTACCACTGAAAATATGTTAAAGGCAAAGAAAAGTCAAAGTAAATGTAAAAGCAAAGTAATGGTTATACTATATATTTAAAGACTGACTATTACATCAGAAGTTCTCGCTTTCATGTGAAATACTGCAGAAACAATCACAATTCATAGTCTCTTTGCACAATAGTTGTTGGATAGCTCTATGCAATACCATCTTTATTGAAACAAATCATAATTGTGAAAAAAAAAAAATTAGTTTTAGGGAGATAATTTTGTTTCTCACTGCACACTAAAAATTCTGCTCTCGGATTCAATTTCCTGAAGACATAGACTCTCGTTCTGAAAATCCTATATAAATCCTATATATAACTTCCCTTTCAGTGGATGCCTTCACTGTGTAAACACAAGATTGTCCTTAAAATTTTACAGACATGTATGCCACTACTGTATATTCAATGCTGTATATACAAAGTCCACAGATTAGAAAATTTAATATATAGGATTATTTTTTATTTAACAAATAAAAAAACCTAGACATATCCTTGAAAAGTCTAAAGTCTGACACTGTATGAAACATCAATTTATTTTATTGCTTAATAACTTATGAGTTTAAATATAGACCATGAAATTACAATTGCTATTTTACATCATTGCTACAGAAGAAAGAATAGGCTTGCCTTATAAAACCTAGGGGTTTTATTTGTTTGTCTGCTTTCTGGGTTTAATGTCACTATTATTTAGCTGTTAAATTCAGGAATAAATTAGGCATTTTCAGATGTCCCTCTTTGCCTCTTTTCATAACATTTTCTCCCAGAACAAAGTGTATTATGTAAGATATTACATTCATTATATTTTTCAGTTTGATTTTAATATGATATGCTATAGTGATGGGGCAGCTTTCTTTAACTTATATAAAAGTAAAAGGGTCATTGACTAAAATTAAAATACTAAAGGAAAACAATTTTTCAGGAAATGAACAATTTTAGATGATGGAACTTCCTGCCTTAGGCTACTACTGAAACTAGAACATTTAAAGTAATGACAAAAATATCCAGAATTAGAACGATGATAACAATTAGAGCTTGGTAATCCAGCTAAAAATAAATTCTCTTCTGGGAGTTAATCAAAGTGTTTTGCTCATTTTGAAATAAAATATTTTATTAATTTAGCTAATTCTCTAATGAAAATTGTTTTACATGAAAATCAATTTTTTTTATTTTTTTTTTTTTTTCCTTTTAATCTTTCATTTCTGTCAGCTACTGCTTTCTGCTCTTTCACTTGAGTACAATCCAAATTCAGGAACACTCCTGTCTGACCAACACTGCATGTTTCAGTGAATTGTTCACCCACCAAAAATTCATTTGGCTTAAATAAGTAATGCTAGTATATTTCTAAAAGAAGTCTTGTATTCTAGGGCTGAAGAAATTTCTCTTCAAAACACTGAGGCCTAACATAGAAACAAAATACCCCAAATTTGTTGACTAAAACATTTCATCTTTCTTTTGAAAAATCTAGTTCATACTGCTGTGTATTTTGATACTGTCAGCAAACTTGTTTTCACTCAAATTGCCATAATTAATTTTGTGATTTTATTTTTATCACAGTAATAGAATGAGCTGATTTTCCCTTTCATAAATAACAACTATCTGAGGGGGAAAAGGCTTCAAAAATGGGACTGCTTTTCTCTGCATTTTTCTCCAGTTACACACAAGTATTTTCATCATCTTCAAGAGTTACACTATAGTGAAATCTAAGTAAAATAATAACCTTTATTCATTCTGCTTAGAATTCAAACAATCTATTTAGAAGTTTAAATTAATAAAATAATTGAGATTTCATGTTTGGTTGGGTTTTTTTGAAAAAAAAAAACAAAACAAAAAAAACAAAAAAACCGCATAAACACAGTATTTTCCATCACATTCTGTCATTCTAACTTCCTAGAAAATCTGGCTCACGCATACATAATTGATGCCCATCTTTGCAGGTCATAAAATGTCTTCTAACCTCTCCAAGGCTGTATGCATAATTGAAACTGAAGACTCTGCTTAGCCAGTTTTGTGGCAATCTTATCAGGAGCAAGAACAAGAGGCCGCTATGAACTGTAAGGAGAAGGAGAAAAGAAAAAAAAAAAAAAAGGAAACAAAATATGGTTCTCAAGTTCTTATATCATGTGTTTTCCCTTTGTGTTAGAAAATGTAAATACTTAAGGCAGCATTAGTATTCCTACTAAGAATTTTTCTGGGTTTTCCTGGATGGAATTCTTTCCCCTGTCCCAAATATACTTGCATTCATGTTAACATCTTAAAAAATCTCAGTATGAATTTATGAAGAACATAGCAGATCTTTTATATGTGCAATTCAGTCAACAGATCTTGACATCACTTCCACTTGTATTCCTGTCCCTTTTTCACTATTTTCTAGACATGATTTATAAAGACATTATTGTTTCTTCATTTAAATCCCTACTTCCTCATCTCGCTTCTGCTACAACATCTACAAGTTTTGAATCCTTAAAAAATGTTAAAAGTAATAAAAGTGACATGACTTCTCCTCAATATATATTAGGTTTTTATCTGTTTTATGGCTTGTAATTTTCAGCATGTTTGGATGAAACTCATCCTTTTTCATTATTTTCACAGCAGGACATTCTGAATGAGTAGGTTTGATTTTTGGCTGATTCTCTTTAATCTGTCTCCAGTTGCCCCTCATAGCTTCCACCCTGTGATATACTGTATATTGAGAATCCTTAGTAGTCAACATATCCATTTCAAATTCCATAATACCCCTGAGACTTTGATCTTATGTATTATTCAAGAGTGTTAGAGGGCACACAGAGAAGTAACTATTCATTTCTGTCAAAAAAGTGTCATTTTTTTATATCTGATATTGTAGAAAACAGATGTCCGCAAAGTCCTTGAAATTAGTAGCCTGCTACTTAGTAGGTGATGATTTAATTCAGAAGATTCCACTTTCAAGTGGTTAAAAATTAGGACTATTGGAAACAGCAGATAAGCCAGGAAATATCCTTTTTTTCTACACCCCCCCCCTCCCCCCCCCAAATCATTAATGAAAAAGGTTACCAATTTTGAAAAGTAACTTTAAAAAGAAGGCTGCTGGCAAAGTCTTAGATGGCTGGTGTAGCTAGAGGTGTATCACTGAAAACAAAAAAATCTTATAAATACTCAATTCATTCTTTCTGCTTGCCACCTCAGTCAGTGCTATTCTTTACCTTTTGGTAAATATTTCTTGCTCTGGAGTTTAAGTCTACTCTCTGTAGACTCAGTTTCCAATGAACTTCAAGTGGACTTGACTCCATCATCTGTTGCTGGCTCTCGCTGCAATGGAGCTTTCTCCTCATGGCAGAAGTTTCTCCATGTTAGAGCATTATGGCTGGGGCTACGAAGGGAAGGCTGGGGTGCACTACTGCAAAACCAAAAGTGAAGTATCTGTGCTCTGGGAATCTACGTCCTCTTGCAGTAGGTGAGTGTGAATAAAATAAGAGGGAATTAGAATCCTAGGTGAGGATCTATCATAGCCAGAATGACAAGCACTGGGACACCTAAACCAGGAAAAAATAAAATACCAAACAGAGGCTTACATCAGAGAATCTATTCCTGAAATGAAGTAAGATATCTAAGTCAAAACGATAAATGGATAGTGCCATGAGGATAGAATTTGAATTGCTCTACAACAAACAGGAACATATCAAAATTAGCAGTATCTCGTAGCAGGATCATAATTTCTCTTAAGTAGTTTCACCTAGACTCTTAATCAGTTCTAATGTAGATTAAATTTTTAGAGTATTATTTCTGTAAGTTTATAGACTGCACATTTCCACATTCAAACCTGTATATAACATTTCAAAGGTTAAATTTGTCTTTAGAGAACTGTGTAAGAGTCAATTTAATAAGTAATGAAAATAAAAGCCTTAATAAAAAATATGGGATGAAAATAATTTTCCAGACTTAAAATTTTCCAGGTTTACTATGCTGGGGGAGGTTGCATAAGAAAAGGGATCTGGTGTTTATTTCTTGATTTGTTTTGTTGTTTTTTCCAGTACATTCACTATGCAGTAAGCCTTTCTTCAGCAGTGAATATTAAAAAAAAAAACAAACCAAACAAACCACCACTTTGAAAATCTCAGTCATAATTCCCTGAAACACCTGTAAACATATTTAAATAGATATAAGGTCTGTTATATATTTTTCCTGAATAGAGAAAAAAAAAAAAGAATCACCAATTTCCTCTAGTTTTAAGATCATGGACACAAAAAAACAAAAAATGATTTGTCTTCAAGAAAGCCAAACTGCTTCTCATCTGGAATCAAGCCAGACTGAAATTGATACATTCCCATGAGCCAATTATCTTTGGAATGATAAAGATGATCATGCTCTTTTTCCTCTTGCAACTTATATTACTTTTATTTTTCAAGCTAAGCCACACTGTTTCAGTTGAGAACACAACAGTATGCAAAGGAAATTGTGTATAAACTAAAAGTGCACATTTAAATTTTAATTTATTGAAAATGAGTTATGAAATAACTTTATGAAATAAAATTCCATAAATTACCTTTGTCTAGTAAAGATATTGTCAATAATTTTAGATTAGATTAATTTAGTTTGTGCACATAGGTGAAGAAAAACAACTCTTTAAAATGTCTTCAGCCATGTGTAAATTTCTATGTTTTGTAGTTAAGATACAGCATCTTATTTTTACCATATTTAAAATTTATTGCTATATTTGCAAATTAAAAAAACCCCCATAGTCCAAGATTGAAAAGGAATATTTTTTCCTGGAGTTAGCTGTTCTTTGGAAAGAAAGAAAGAAAGAAAGAAAGAAAGAAAGAAAGAAAGAAAGAAAGAAAGAAAGAAAGAGAAAGAAAAGAAAGAAAATCTTGCCCATGTGCATAAGAATAGCTTATTCCCTTTATATATATATATATTCAACTGCTGAATGGCACAACCTAAATTTTACAAGTCATATATCTCATTTAGAAGCACCAAGCAAATATCTATGATAATAAACTTACTAGGATCCTGAAAAAAACAGATTTTCCATTTCATACACTAAATGCTGAATAAATTAGTCCATTTAAACATTAAGCAGGGCTTATAGAGAATTTTCAATCTAAAATATTATGCAAATATATATATATGATTTTCTTGATTTTTGTTTACTTTGCAGTGTTGTAACAATTACTTCCTCTGCCAAATCCACAAACACTAAAATTTTGAGATCTTTTTTTTAAGTCCTCCACAAACAATAGCAGAAGGAAGGTGACAGTTTCCTAGCATCTCCAGATGCTGGTAGGGAGGGCTCAGTGCAAAGACTTGTTTGTTTATTCGTGTGGGTGGTTTAGTGGATCAAGGGAGAATGAAAAATAAGGACGCTCTGCATGTTCCTTTCATATTGCATTTTAAAATTAATAACACCTACAGATATTAAGGAGGAGGCTTAATGAAATTTATCAAAGCAGAACAATAATTGTGAGTGTATTTACAAATATGTATATAAACACATGCATATTTAAAAAATGCATATACACACACACACACACACACACAAACACTTTCAGTCACACACACACACAGATTCCTTAAGTAAACTTGTTTCTCTGTTGCCTGAGCTTTCTTGACAGGCATCAATCAATTTTTACAAAAATAATTTTAATCACAGTTAAAAGAAAAATGCTACTGATCTGGTAGATAGTCTCATACAATTATACACATAAGGAAGCACTGAGAACTTCATGTGACCTTTAATGAAGTCTATATCAAGACAGGTAGATATACACCATGAACTTCATTTCTGTACGCATTATGCATCTGTTTTGGGAATAATGTATTCCTCCTCAAAGAAAATTCCTAGCATTAGCAAAAGAATTGTGAAGCTTCAGAGAAACACTGATACCAGTCCTACAGTGACAGAAGGCATAACTGTCACATGTAATATAGGATTAATATTTTCACATTTTTTAAATCTTTTTTTCATTTATTACTATTTTTTTCCTTTTTATTTTATACAAGAGAAAAATAATATATTTTGAAGAAATAATATAATCAGGATTTCTCAGCACTCTCAGTGTCTTTAAAATTCTGGCAAAGTTGTTTGTGGTTGTTTTGTTGGGTTTTTTCTGTATGTTTTTTGCTTTTAAGAAGAAGAAAATCTTTTTATATCAGGTTTAATTCCACTTGCCTTTTAAATGCTGTCTAAAATTTTAATTATTTTCTTTCTCTTCTACTCAGGAAATTTTTTTTCACTCAAATTTTGAACTTCACCCCAAAAGCACTAACTTCCCATATGTCACTTTATAGTCTTTTGCAAGGCAACTCCAGAAGGTAATTCAGAACAAGAGCCTAACTTTAGATTTTTTTTAATACTACCTCTCAAACAGCCTCTTTCCAAATACTATGGAGACAGTCCTATGAAATCAGCTTCTACAGGATAAAATTAGCTTTTGTGAATCCATCTTTTATCTCTGCTCCCCTGGCTTCACCTGTGGTTTTGTCTTCTCTCAGTTCCTTTTTCCTGTGAGTTCTCTTCTATGGTAGGTCAGGTTAAATTCCACCTGTCCTTTAAAAGGAAATTTGGGGTTTAAAAGCCATCTGAAACTTTCAGTATCCTCCTCTGCTACTCATAAAACTTTAAATGAAGGAAAGCCAAAAAAGTACATCAAACAGGCTCCCTCTTTCTGTCTCTACTTGCAGATATGTGGGAGAACTGAAGTTGCTTCCTACTCCTCTGATATCTGATGACAAGAACAGGGAACATAGTGAATGTCTTTTTTTTTTTTTTTTCCCCTTTAAAAATAATAATCAAATCATTCTTGGCAACATAGAAGGTCAATGTCTGTCAGCCTGATTTTTACTTATGCGGTGAGAAATATTGGATTTCAATTTACTTAGATATAATTATTTCTTAGCAGGTAACTTGGTTTGAGCCTCTTTCCTTTGGTTCTGGGTCTCCTAAATCATTAACCTTTGCTAATTGTCCTCTAAGGTTCTCTACAGAGTCCTTGACCCTGTTCATTGTTTCCCATATTTTTTACTTGCCTTATTTCAAAAGGTATCATAGAAAAATACTCTGTGTTTGAGTAGGGGGAGAAAAGGGCAACACACTTGTGAAAACACCAGTATTTTTCTGGGATACTTTGGATATTTTGCTAACTTTGAGTTTATATTCCACTGAGAGCTAATCACTGACCTGGAGGCCAGCCTGTGCAGACTGACTCGGCTGGTGATCAGACTGCTCACGCTAAACCCCTTCTTGAGCAGCCTGGCTGGGTCCATAGCACTTGGCCATGAGTATCTTTGAGTCCTCCGTGACTCCAGAAATATGCTTGTGGTGACCATAAGAGTGATGTTTCTTTAAGTTGAAAAGAGCAGTAAGTGCTACCAGGTGTGATGACATAGCAGAGACTTTGGGGTTTCAAAGTCTGCTATAAACGTTCATGACAACTGAGAAGGTTGGATTGGCAAAGTCCCAGATAAGGCTCATATGTATTTCACAATGGGAGCTGCCCTCAGGGTAGACCATTCACAGAACCAAGAATATATTTCAGAGGGAAAACGCTGACTGACTTCAAATGAGTGAACTCACATTTATGCAGCATAGATGATGAGGCTACCAAGACCCAGGAATAAACTAACTAGGGAGCTGTTAATTAGCAGCATGAAATACCTACTGAGAAAGAGGTAAAATACACACTTGCAAACAATAAGAAACAGAATGTACAAATAGAGCAAGAGATCTTGACTTCTGAAGAGTTTTGAAAACAATGGAAAATTTGAAAGAAATTACACAAAACTAAATGCTAAGTAGTTGAGAGTATCCCTTCAAATGCTTAATTTTATTTGATGTAATTTATCTCACATTAGATTGAAAACCTTCAAGAACAGTTCTTTCTTTTTTTTTTTTTTTTTGAAACATTTGTTGAAAGAGAAATATAAGGAGAAATGTTTAACTCTAACCCCAGAGAAATGCTAAGAGAGTTTCATTCTGAGACTTTAGGAAGCTGAGTTCTTCAGCCTGTTCTTTTTGGTTCTTGTTACTCTTTAATTTTTTAAGTTCATATTTTACAATTTATGTTGATACTTCTATTTCTTGAAAATGCATATTGTAAATTAATACTTTATTTCTGCATAATAAAAATGCAATGACTGAACTTTACTATGTACTTTGGACTCAATTTTGTCTGAGTATACTTAGTAGAAATCTTTTACTTTGATCCAGAATGGTCATATGAAGTAACTGTAGTTAATTTTATTAATTTATTTTAATTCAACAGTCTTGCCAGAAACTAATATTTCCATTTTACTGCAAAATAATCAAGATATGTTTTGTAAATTCTGAAGTTCAGTTTGATTTATTAAAAGTTTTTATTAAACAAAAAAATCAACAAACACCACAAAAACTGGAGTGTCTAATCCAAGTCTAAATAATTTTCTCAGGATATTTTCCTTTGGAATTGCTAAATTTTCTGAGACCTGGAGAATTTCTGCCATCCAGTTTAACTTCATTTTCCTGAAGATAATTTGTATTTAAATTTTACCCATTTATTCCACTTTCTCATGATATATACCATCTTTCTGCCTTTGGACTGTGATCTTAAAAGATGGGAAAAAAATGTAGAAAGTCATTGAAGTAACACGGAAAAATGGAATTCCTGCTTCTTGTTCTTCATACATAGTCACAAAAAACAGTGAAACACTACAAACACACATAAATATATTTAAATCACAATGGGTATATAAATGTGTATAAAAGATTCTCAACAATAATATAATCTAATACAGACCCAAAGTTTAGTGGATAGAGTACTGCCACCTTTTGGTTGTATTCCTCACTACTACATATAGGTAATAGCATTAGAAACATTTTTTTCTTAAAAACATTTTGTCTTAAAAACTTCGTTTTATGCAAAATTTAAACATACTAAATAAAATATAAGATTTTAGGAGTGTGTGTTCAGTTTTGTGAAAGTCTTTCAGGATTTCTAGAGCAAGAGGTTCCAGTTTATCTGCATGTTGCTTGTGCTTTTTACCATTAAATTTCTAAGTTAGCCAAAACCTGTATGTGAGGGCTGTGTCTACAGATATGATGATTTGGCTTCCCATACAGCTGACTTACACAACATATATTTTAAAAGTGGTGGCATCGGCTGATGTGTTCTCTTCCACTGTCTCTCTATTTGAACATCCAGACCCTGGAGGATGGTGGCTCTTGAGAACCACCTTGACCCCAGCTGCTGCTTCTGTAGATCCCTCAGAACCCTAGAGCAGTTGCACATCTTTTAGACTCCTGTCTGATGGTCAGGTTTAAAGCTAATCAGAACACCATCTCACTTTATATTTAAACCTCTGTCTGATAGCTTGGAACTTGGGTAGAAATATTCATCCAAAATAAATCTAGATGAAGGAAGTAAAAGATTAAGTGAAAACTACGGAGTTTAATGTTACATTAATTTGTATTGTCTGCAGTCGGTGCAATTCTAAAATGAGGCCGATGTGTAGTGCCATGTAAAATCTTGGAAGTTACTGAAATTATGTAGTTCATGCACATCTAAATGTAGGCATCTGTGTGTGACCTGCATATCTAAGCTCCTGTTACAGCCAGTGCAAACCTTGAACTTCATTCAGATGCCCAGAAAGTGACATCTATTGCATGATCAAGCACAAAGTTATCTATATGGTACTGGCATATATGACACAACATTTTGGAGATGCTCATGCTTTCTATAATCCCAGATGAAGGTCAAAGGATATATGTATGCCAGGGCATCTTGAATGCCACTGGGCATTTATGTTCAGGCTTGTCCTTAGGCATTATAGTTAATATAAATGCCTGAATGTAGGTGTCTGCTTCTGTACCTGATCCCACCCCATATATCCTGTTGAATTTAAAGTCTGTTTTTATCACTGATTTCCATACATATATATAGATCCAAGTGCTAGTCAAAAGGTTGTTTGGGGTGAAAAAGAACACATTTTGCCTTCTTACAATCTCAGCGATCTAATCAAAATGCAACAAACAAGTGTTGCTAATTCAATTGAAATATTGCAAGGGTATATGGAAGGAGGAATGGCTGGAGGAGGTGGCCACACTCTTAACAGCCCTTAACGAGTTATACTAACACAGACTGCCCGGATTAATATACTCACCAACACATTTACAACTGTCAAGGGCAAAATCCTTTCAATTTCTAACCCTTTTCTTTGATGTTACACCTATTCCATGTCCCTCTGGGTCCAGAGTGCAACAGTTTCCAAGGTCAAGCAAAATAACATTGTGTGGGATGACAGTGGAGTCACACCAGCACCCTGCAGTCATTGCCAGAAGAAGTGTGGTGCTCGTTGCCTCCTTGGGTCAGGAGATCACTTGGGGCTCCCTGTGTGGGATTAAAGAAAGAGAAAAATTCTGTATTACCGCAATGTAACACTGAAAAGGGGACTAAAATGGCAATAGTAACATATTAAGTAGCACTCAAAACTGCTATTTCTTGGCCTGAGACATATAAAAGAGCTGTAATCCAACAAAGCAATGTAACAGAAAGAAATCGTGATTCAGGATAATTGTCTGTTCAGAATAAGAAATGCACTATCTGCAGTATAAAGCACTAGAATTAATACATAATTAATCAAAAATAAAGCATGTCATCTAATTTTAAGGAACTATTTCAGGTAAGAATCCTGCAACACCACAGACAGATTGTTTATTTTGATTAAACACCCTAATCCAGTCAGAGACTTCATGCAAGTGCCCAGTGTTTTTAATAACATTAATGATTTTTACTATATTTTCCTTTCATGTCTTCAGTAGTATAACATATTGATTTTCTTCAGACTAATTTTCCCTTATATTCAAGTTACTCTGTGTATCTGTGTATTAAAATCCTCGAGGATTGTATAGAAAAGATTGATTAGCAGTTTTGATACAGTATTTCTACAAAAGACATTTTGCTGGATTACAACCCTGGGCTTCAGGGGGGCTAACTTTGGCCTCTTCAAAGACCTGTTTGGCAAAAATGCCATGGGTTAGGGCTCTAGAAGGTAGCGGGGTCCAAGAGAGCTGGGCAACATTCAAGCACCGCCTTCTCCTAGCTCAAGGTCGGTGCATCCCTAAGAGTAAGAAATCAAGCAAAGGAGGCAGGAGACCTGATGGACATGGGTGACCAAGGAGCTCCTGGAAAAACTCAAAGGGAAGAAGGAAGTTTACAGACTGTGGAAAGAGGAACTGGCCACTTGGCAGGAATATAGAAATGTGGTAGATTATGTAGGGATGCAACGAGGAAGGCTAAGGCCCACTTGGAATTAAATATGGCAAGAGATGGCAAGGACAACAAGAAGGGCTTTTTCAACTACATCAGCAGCAAAAGGAAGACTAGGGAAAATGTGGGCCCGCTGCTGAATGAGGTGGGAGCCCTGGTGACAGAGGATACAGAGAAGGCAGAGTTACTGAATGCAGTCTTTTGCTTCAGCCTTTACTTTTGACACCCACAAATCCATGGGCCCTGATGGGATGCACCTGTGAGTGCTGAGAGAGCTGGCAGATGTTATTGCTGTGCCACTCTCCGTCATCTTTGAAAGGTCATGGAGAACAGGACAAGTACCTGAGGATTGGAAGAAAGCCAATGTCACTCTGATTTTCAAAAAGGGCAAGAAGGAGGACCTGGGAAACTACAGGTCAGTCAGCCTCACCTCCATCCCTGAAAAGGTGACGGAACAGCTCATTCTGGAGGTCATCTCTAAGCCTGTGGAGGAAAAGAAAGTTATCAGGAGTGGTCAACATGGATTCACCAAGGGGAAATCATGCCTGACCAATCTGATAGCCTTCTGTGATGGCATGACTGGCTGGATGGATGAGGGCAGAGCAGTAGATGTTGTCTATCTTGACTTCTGTAAGGCTTTTAACACTGTCTCACATATCATCCTCATAGGTAAGCTTAGGAAGTGTGGGTTAGATGAGTGGACAGTGAGGTGGGTTGAGAGCTGGCTGAATGGCAGAGCTCAGAGTGTTGTCATAAGCTGTGCAGAGTCTAGTTGGAGGCCTGTAGCTAGTGGTGTGCCCCAGGGGTCAGTGCTGGGTCTGGTCTTATTCAACATATTCATCAATGACCTAGATGAAAAGACAGTGTACCCTCAGTAAGTTTGCTGATGATACAAAACTGGGAGGAGTGGCCAACACACCAGAAGGCTGCACTGCCATTCAGTGAGACCTGGACAGGCTAGAGAGTTATGAGTTATAATGAGGTTTCCTATTGTATTTGCAGGAAGTGTTACAAACTCGATGCGGTATATACATCAGAATTTTACTGACATCATGATATTTGGGATTCTGAGATATCATTTTAAGACAAGTCTTTCCTTATGACCTGCTTAGTTACTAAAGTTTTAATTCCATTTTTGTTTCTATACGTAATCTAAAGTGCAACAAGTGATACTTGGTCATTAATAACCAATTTGACTCAAACTGTCTTCTGGATTGGGTATCACATCCTAAAAAGTCTTTTGAATATCATTGCTTGAACTGGCCTTTTCCACCCAGATTGGACTGGGTTACTTCAGAATTCTGGTCAAGACAGGGAAAATGAAGGTTTCTGTCAGGGTTATGGCCTTAACAACATTTAAAACAGCTTGTTTTGCTACTGCAGGGAGAGTGAAAGCCTTTAACACATTGGGGACCCTCAGGGGACTGTCACATTATGATCTGTTGTGCTGTCTGCCTGCCAAGTGAAGAACCAGATCTTGAAGTCATGACAGGTTCTTCTAACTGGCACTCACAGAAAGTGTCCTTTGACATGGAAAGATATTTTGGTACTTTTTTATGACTGTATAATCATTCCTGCTGTGCTGTCTGTGCAATAAAAGTGTCTTCAAAAGATGTATCCCATTATAGTTTTCTCACAGAAACATCAATCAGCTATGAACAAATCAGCACAGAAAAATAATAAAGCACAGTGAAATAAATCCCCAAGAAAAGCTTCCTGTTTTAATTGGTCATCTTATTATAAAATTCTCTGTGATCTATTTCAAGTCTATGAACTTCCACTGATAGATATGCAACCCTTACAGAGATTCATTAGTGGATTATTTTAAAAATGTATAAATAAGATAAATAAACCCTGTATTTGTTAATTGCCAATTTTATTTTGAACATGCATTTTTAAAAATTCCGGAACAAGAGACTAATGGAAAGAGGGCTATTATCTTTTATCTGTACTATTTTGACATCCCAATAGTGAATATATTTAATATGATATTGACATGGCTGCAATTTCTTGGTTCAGTTAGAAAATATTGGTAAAAGGCTCGCATGAAAACTAATCACAACAGAATAAAAGAACAGGTGTTTGTTTTTTCAGAAAAATTAAGCATTCTGCTTCAGGAAGATAAACTATTGTGAATTTTATTTAGAAAATTGTGCTTTGGAGAGATTTCAAAGCTAGATTAATAAGAAAAAAACCCCAAACCCTCAGAGACTGAGGACTGCATAGTGGGGCAGCTTTTATGCGGAACCTGCTGCTGGTTACCTATGCACAGAGAATGCATGATTGTCAGGTCACATAACCATATCATGTAAGAGCATGTGCATTAGTCCCCAGTAAGAGTGAATAAATGTGATGTTTTAATAAGAAAAAAAAGATAAAGTAAGATTTAAGCATTGGGTTGTTGTTTGGGTTTTTTTCCCCAATTTGAGTAAAGTTGATTAGCTACCAAAATGTTCTGTTGCAGGTTTAATACTTTGGTAAATAGAAAGAGATGAAATGTTTTAAACAGTATAAAGTATAAAATATTGTCTACTTAAAATATTATTCAGTGGTAAACTAACGTCTCTAATAGATCTGTGGATCAAACATTAACGCATTTTACTGGGCAGTGGTATTCAACATCATCATCCTTACATATTGTGGGTTTTTTATCTTTCAATATAAAATTCATGCCAGTAACTGACTCATTCTAATATTGTAACAAATATTATTTGGGAGACATTGTGTTTTTATTGTTGTAACCTTCCGTTTTATTAAGATGATACATTTACTTACAAAAAATGATTTAATGAGGGAATGTAATAATTCTTTCACTTTTTGAGTTTTGGGACTCAGTCAGTTTGCGAACATTCAAATGAACTGAGAGTTTTGGACTGAATCTAATTTCTTCCAAACACCAGTCTTCCACTAAAAAACATTGTACAATTCAGCATAACTGGTGTGAATAAGTCAAGGAACACAGAAAGAAGTCTTTTGCAGTGTGAGAACAAAGCAATTTGACAGAATATGACAGAAAGATTTCACAATAGCTTCCTGAATAAGTGGGTTTTAGCCTGCTACGTTACCTAAGGGCCCAAGCTTGTGGGAAAATAGGGAAATTAACGTCATATAATGTTATTTATCTTGAAATTAATTTTATGATTAAAGCCTTTGTTAAGAAAATCTACCAGGTGTTTTTTTGTTTGTTTTTTGTTTTGGGGTGGGGTTGGGGGTTTGGTTTGTTTGGTTGGTTGGTTGGTTGTTGCTTTTTCTGTGAGAAAATACAGATAGTTGGATAAAGAGCAGGATAAAGATACTAAAAGACTTGATGGACAGTGCTGTAAGTCTTATTACTATGAGTCGCTCTTTCACACAGCTGCCCCTTCCACTCCTAATTATTAGCTTAAGGAAAAATCACCTTATCTACCTGGTCTCCTGCTACAACAACTGCTGGCTGTTGTATTCCTGCTCAGTGGCCCACTTTCTATTTATAGGCTTGGCTGTTCTGCTTTCTCTTTCATTCTCTCCCAGTTTAACCCACCCTTCCTCTCCGTGGGAGTAGACTCCCGTGCATGCACTCAGAAGGGCATACGTACATTATTCTACAGGCTGGAGCTTAGATCTGTGCAGATCTGTGAGTCAAACAAAGGAAGAAACCTGAACTGAAGTCAGGTATTTGCAGGTGAATGATGAAATTACTGACTTTATGCAGAAAAAAAGGATATTTATTTTTATTGTCTGTACTTTATGATTCATTGCCTTTACTGTATATTAGGTGTTCCCATAGGAAATAATAATAACCACCCCCCTCCAAAAAAAAAAAAAACCCAAAACATCTAATCTTTGAATTTTTTACCAAGTTAGTTAGGATGTAAGTCATATCCCCCTCCTCAGGTCTGTGCAAAAGCCTGAGAGTGTGATTAAATGATCAGCAGATCTGATGCTGAAGGTTGTGGCCCTGCTCCTCCTCCCCTCACATCAAACCACGTATTCCTGTTCCCCTGATGATTTTCCTCCCTGAACTGGCTCCTTGTGTGATCAGATGTGCCAGTGCAATACACGGGGAGCACAGTGGCTGAAAGTTTGGGAAAGGGAGACCAGGACAATCCCTGTGATTGGCAGCTAGAGACTGGATCATCTCTTGTATGAAGAAAGGCTGAGAGAGCTGGGTCTGTTTAGCCTGGAGAAGAGAAGACTGAGAGGGGATCTCATCAATGCTTATAAATATCTAAATGGCAGGTTTCAAGAGGAAGAGGCCAGACACTTTTCAGTGGAGCCCAGTGACAGGACAAGGGGCAATGGGCATAAACTGGAACACAGGAAGTTCCATCTGAAAATGAGGAAAAACTTCTTCACTTTGAGGGTGACCAAGCACTGGAACGGGCTGCCCAGAGAGGTTGTGGAGTCTCCTTCTCTGGAGATATTCAAAACCCATCCGGTCACAATCCTAGGCAACCTGCTCCAGGTGATCCTGCTTTAGCAGGGGGTTGGCCTAGATGATCTCCAGAGGACCCTTCCACCCGTATGATTCTGTGATTCTGTGTGATATTGTACTGTCATCCCTGAGCCATATTTCAGGTACAGGTGACATTGTAATCTCAGTTGCAGATATCCCACACTACAAAAGGTAATAAAAGTCATTGGCCCACTCTACAGTTTCTGCGATTCCTTAGCTCTAATTGAGGAAGAGTATCCTGCTGGGGTCCTGCTTCCAGGACTATTTAACTTTTACTGCTTAGATTTCTATGGACACTTGATCCAGTACTGGAGGGATGATTTTATTTTTTCTCCACTAGTTTTATAGTAATATTCATATCCCTCTGAGTATATTTGAGTTTTTATAGCATATTTAAGATCTATTTTGGCCCAGTATATGCAACAATAATTTAGTTCTATTTTTTCTGTGTTGTCACTTTTAAAGCTCTACTCTTATTTGTTAGCTTTAAAGAAATTTGAGATAATTATGGGAATAACAGAGGAACTTTAGTTCTTTAGAATATGCAATAGCAACAAACTAATTTAAGATAGACGTAAAGCTTTACAATTAAAGGAAATCTACAGTGTTGCTGTTGATTTGGTTATGAAACAGAGCAATATTTTAGATTCTCACTAATTAATGAGTATTTCCAAGGACTAGGCTAGAAAAGCCTAGGAGGTGTCTCTTCTGCTTCTCTTGGGATTCTCTCTGAGTTCAATAATATTTACATCAGACTTGCACATTTGACCTCCCAGATGTTCATTCTTGATTGAGCCACAAAAGACTATGCATAGGTAGTGCCTATTTGTGTCCTTGTATCCATTGTCTGGTCACATGGTTAGGATCATTCAAAATGAATAAATGATTCAGAGGGAACTAGTAAATCCAGAGAAGCTACCAGGAATTATAGCTGGGGATTTTGCATATGTATTATATTTCTAGTGCACTGGGACATTAAATACCTTTGTTATACAAACGAAATGTTATTGGTGATATTTTTGAAAATCAAATAGTTTTCCACCTCCAAAAAAAGAGGTGGAATAGAGGTCACTTTTATTTAAACGTATTTCAGAAAAAAATGGTAAAAGAAAGCTTTAATTTTATTGCAAACTGTCTTGGATTCACTGATTTAAAAAAAAAAAAGAAAATCATTATTTCTTTCATTAAAATTTCATCCCAGTGTGTTTGCATACATTTATATATATATAACTCTTTCTTTGATGTTAGGGTTTGGGTTTTTTTAAAAAAAACAACCAACAACAAAACAATTTATTCTATGAGAAGTGAAAAAAGCTATTAAACATCACTAAATTATTAATTCTATGTAACTTTTGTTCATATAAGTTCACAATGGATATCTTTTCTGATTTTTCCCCCCAATTTCTGCAAAATTAGATATAAGAATAATGATAAATACCATATAGTCAATATACACCTATATAGGACACAGAAAACCAAAATCAATAGATTTCAAAAGATAACATTTTGTTATGGAGCACTGTGGACATTTTGAAATCTAGCTCTGAGGGTGGGGGGAAACCAAAACCAAACTCAAAAATTTGTGTCAGTAAATGTAGTTTTTAGAAAATGTTGATTTTTAAAAGGATTTCCAGGTGGTGTTTTGTTTGTTTGTTTGTTTGTTTGTTTTTAAAAAAGCAGAATTAGCAAGTAGGTATTGATTGCACAATTGCTTCTCTCTCAATAGTCAGTAAAGTCAATATTTTCTTGGACATGAGAGTTAGGACTTCCCTAACACTATATATTTAAAATGTAGAAATCTAGGTCTAGTAATTCAAGAAACCTTTATATTATGGGTAGAAAAAGAGTTGCTGTTTGGTCATGATTCACCTGACCTATTTTAGACACCTCCGTCTTTAACATGACATGAATTATATCCTAGAGGACAACTATTCAGCTGCCCCTGTATGTCTAGAGATCTCAGAAATCTTTACTTGTCTGTGCATGGACAGCAACTGAATCAGGTGTCTATATCTGAGCAGGAGAAAGTCTCCAAGATAATTTGATCTTAATTGTGTTCAAACTTGAGTAAAACTAGTGACATACCTAAAGCTTAATTTATCCTAATCCTCTAACTGCCTCCAAAAGTAGAGTCAAATGGGCACATATTAATCCTTTCTAACTTCTATTATTGCAGGGAATTTTCTGTTTTCTCTCAGGAGCAACAGGGTTTGGAGCAAAAGTTAAAAGGAGTAGAGGAAAAGTAAAGAAGACTTAGTCAAGGCTTATCTGCAACTCTGTAATAGTTCCTACAGGCTATTTTAGTAGTGGCATAAGTTCAACCAGTATTTACAAATGTTTTTCAAGCACCATATGCAACGTACTCTATCTCACTCCTCAAGCCTTGATGTAGATCAACTGTTTTCATTTTGAAATATTCTAAAAATATAGCCATAGGGTTTTTCACGAAACATTTCCCCTCACATATCGTACCCTTTCTCAGTCTTTTTCACATTCTAATCATCCCTTGAAACATTCGATTTCAGGTTGAATGGGGCTCTGAGCAACCTGATCTAGCTGAAAATGTCCCTGCTCATTGCAGGGGGAATTTGGACTAGATGACCTTTAAAGGTCCCTTCCAACCAAAACCATTCTATGATTCTATGATTATTACTGAGGTTGAACAGTTAACATCATCAATTGCTATCTATTTTTAATTGATGGATATTTTTTCAACTATAAAGAAATGCACTGAAAGGAAAATGAAACAGTGATTTTCATTTTCAAGGTATAAAGCAAAAATTCTGGAAGTAATATGAAAGCTGTGCCAAATCCCTCACTTTGTGTGACTTACACATAGAACTTAGAGTAAAAATGTACAGGCTTTGAAAACTATAAACAACAGACTCTGTGGGCAGCCATAGAAGTCAGAGGAAGTCAGAAATAAAAAAGCTGACAAGCTCATCTTAATCATCCTCACTTATTCCACTCGAAGAGACTTCACTCTTAAAAGAGAGCATGTGGGACAAATTATTTACCTAGAAAAAGATTCCTGCCTTTGTGGAAATGAATGGCAATTCATTATTTATTTGGGCACCTACTGACTATTTTTCCCAATTACATTTATTTAGGAGTATCTCCAGAGATTGCTGCCAGTCCCTCTCTAAAGAAACAAGAAAAAGTCATTCTCCAAACGTGGTTTATATAAAGATTTCTTTGCTTGGCAGTAAATTTGCAGCCTTTCCTTTTTTCATCTTTCATCTCCAAGAGAATACCTGAGAAAAGATAGTTAAGCACAAGCAGATAATGCAGTCAGAAAGCAATTTTTCAAAAATAGAAGAGGCTGGACACATTTGTCCTGGATGACTAGACATTATTGGCAGTTGTGTGTACCCCTATCACTCTTATTTAGATGCAGTCCCACCTTAACCCTGAACGCTTTAGAAAGGAAGTAAAATATATTTGCCAAAAGCATATGATAAGCTAGAAAATAACAACCAACTTGATGGGCACTGTGGTTTTATTTTCAAGAACTTGGAAGAAAGGAAATAAATTCACCAGAAGGGACAGTTACACATTACCAAATTCTTTCCTGTGCTCTGGATATTGCCAGAGAACTGAGATGAGTTTTGCATTCACAAATGAAACATGACACAATCTTGTTTTGCATGGGCTTGCTTTCGGTAATGAAAGTTTTACACAGCTTGGCTTCATGAAATAAAATGTTGATTGAAAATATTTGTGACAGTTGTGGGTAGTTAACAAAGTTGCTATTACAGTACTTCAATAAAATGTTGCTACTTTAAATGCTAGGTACTAAATTGGTTGGAGTATACAACAGCATTTGCTGATGCTATGCTGTCTATGTGTGAGCTCACATTCCATTAAATGAGTAACTTTTCTTGACTGACACCCCATTTACTCAGTGGAAAAAGTGGATGAAAAAATAAAGTCAAATGTGACCTTATATTCTTGTATTCCATGATGATCAAAGATCTTTTTTACCTGTCAGAATTTACAGAGTATGAAAAAGCCATTTAAAATTTATTAACCCTTGTGAAAATTAGTAATTAAGAAGAGAAACTATCTTCTAACTGAAGAAAAATATTGTGCCAATATTTTTTGTGAAGTTTATAGGTGTATCAATGAGCTTTAAAACTATACATTATGAGACACACTAGACCTTATACCACAGCCATTAGAGGATTTTTTCTTTGTTTTATTTGTTACAGTTTATTGCTTTCTCAGGGTATTTGAGCCTGTACTTACAATAGGGCAAGTCAAATAAAAATAAAAAATGGATATTTCAATACAACAAATTCACATTTATAAAAATATTTTCACAGATTTTACTATAGATTTATCCCACATTAAATGAACAACTTTGCAGACTTTCTTTCTTTAGACATAACAGAGCTTTAATCTACTCCAGCTAAACATGATATGTTTATTAAATTATTGTTGTATATTTCCTAAGCTATTCTACACTAAATATGGAAGGTATCTATAATTCAATCACACATATTTTGTAGGAGCAAAAAAGTTAAATAAAAGAGTCTGATCTATTACATGAACCCTGTATCTCCCACAGACAGGAATTCTATAGGAAAGAAAACTTGTTTCTATCACTCTGTCTTCCTCCATCTCTTTTTTCCTTTTTGGTTGAAAGAAACAACAGAAGTTCTTAAAGAAAACTAAAGAATAAAGAATACAGCTGTGTACTGAGCAAGGTTAAAAATCTGCCTGGGGTGCAGTTAAAAGCAATTTAATATCCTTGTAGGTTAAATGTGCATAACTAATCTGACAGCATTACAGACTGCCATAAAGCATGTATACTAGATGTTGACTGGGAGATAATGGTTTGGAATCTGTGTCTACCTGTCATAGAGCACATACCCATTCTAGGAAACTGCTTTTAAGACACACACTCACACAAAAAATTTTAAAATGTGTTGACTAAAAAAATTGAATAAAAAAAATGGAGTCCAAGAAGACTTTTTTCTTTTTCCTTCCCACTACCCAAACTTCTCAGAAAATAAATAAATAAATAAATAAATAATATAAAATGCCATTAAAGGCTACTTAGTCTGAAATCAGAAAGTAATTTGTATTTCATACAACTGCAAAATGAAAATTGAAGTTCTGATTTATATTAATTTTACAGATCTGATGGCTCAAAGTGAAGATTCAGAGACACTTGGACTCTGAGGTGTAGAGTCAGAGTCATATCAAAGCTCTTTTTCAAGTTAATGGAAGGCATTTCCAGGCAGTGATTGGTTCAGTTGTAAAGTAGAGAAATGACATGAATTGCATCCACGATATAGCTGCACTGATTATAAACAATTACTAGAAGCCGAGCTTTGCCTAGATACTTGTTTTCTAGATGCTGAAGTTAGATAAGGTGAACCCTAATTTTAGTCTTTTTCCTTCCCACATTCTCCTGTAAAACGTGGGTTTATAAAGACAATTTAAGATTCATATTTCTTTTGCCAAATGTAAGATTTAATTTTTCATCTTTGTATAGAAAATAACAAGAATTTTCAAGTCTAACAATAGAAACACCCAAACATTTCTATACTAGTAAGAGTTGAGTGTCCTTTTGCAAGCCACTGCATATATTCTATTTTTATAGTATTTCTTTCTGGTTGACTTGCACCAAAGAAAATATAAGCTGAAAGTTCGCCACAAAAAGAGTATTAGATGAAAACCCAAACACAAGACCTCACTGAAAAAAAAAAAAAAATAATATAAGGTTTTAATATTGAAAAAAAATTAAAATTCAAGTCACAAAACCAGAACATATATCATATCTATATTATATTAAATATATTAAATATATTTAATCAACATTTCATCCATAGTTTTAGAAAAGCTCACTTTATAAGCTTGGCAATAAAAATGTTTAAGTTAGCTCTCAAGCTATCTTTGAGAGCTTTAAGAAGATGTCAAAGGCACTGGGGTTCAAAACACATTATGTATTCCAACTGTTTGAAATAAACATACAATTTCATGAAATCAGTGTTCCATGTGAAAAAAAAAAGAACATAACAGAAGCAGTATTGTCATTGTAAGACTGGGCTACAGGGTGACAATGACTGGAGCATATGCGTAAAAGCATCCAGTTGTGAAATTGAATGCTTTGTTATACTTCATTTCAGCATTAAATAATCCTTTGCAGTGGCTTCCTGAGTCAAGCAGAACAAAATTTGTGACATCTCAAAGAAAGATGACATTATGAGGAGATGAGACTTAAAAATACTGTGACTGGTGTGTATAAAACCATGTTTCTACAGAGTGGGCAGTTTGTTTCCAGCTTCTTCTTCATCATTTCTATTAGAGCTATACATTAAAAGTAATATGTAAACAGACATTCTCCAAAGCACTACTTTAATTATTGAGAATCTACTGACATTACCATGTTTTTATGTAAACTTTTGGTTCAGCTAAAAGACCACAACGTTAGCAGAATATGTTGATGAACCAGAGTCATATTGGCAGTTAAAACTGTGGATTAACTTTAATAGGCTCCATTTATGAATTTTGTAATCAGGGAGTTTCACTTGTCTTTCCATGCCTTTTCACTTTATGACTTAATTACTGTAGTATCCCATTTGTATTAATAAACCTTTTATTTTGATCAGCAATATTTTTTGTTTTGTTATTTAGTTTTCAACTTCTTAACCATAAGTAGCTATGTGTTCATTAGTTCTACTTTTTCAGCATTTATAATACAGATTCTATGAGTTGTTAGATTGTTAGATAGAGCTAGTCCCTCTGATTTTGATGCCAAATTTAGGAAGGCAGATTCTGCCTCTCCAACATCTTCAGAACAACCTGCTTATTCTCCGTTGCTTATACTAAGAATTTAGGTACCCTCTGTGCAAGTGCTGGTTCAGCTAGGCTGTATCTACGCCAGCAAATCGGACACTGTCTGAAAATGTTCTTGTGCATTGGATCTCATTTGTCTGTAACACTAAGCCATTAAAATGATCCCTAGGAACTGCTCTGCCCCATGCCATCCTGTATTTACCCAAGCACGCCCCGGATACGATTTGGGAGCTGGCACAGGTCAGGTACCATTTCCAATGTACTGTTTGCAAACAGTACTTTCTTTTGGGGAATACATGTGCTTAATAGTATGGATGTTTTTTATGCCAGCTAGATAACAGTCCCAGGCATACTTATTTTACTAATATAAGTGTTGCTTTATGTGCCTAAGCAGGTACATAAACATGTTAGTACATATATTCATGTGTTATTGCCTGGTGTCTAAAACTCTTCCCACAGTTCAAGTTCTTTTGACAGAATGGCGTGTTCACATTTACATATATACGTACACATATTCTTTACCTTGTAGAGAGCATTAAAAAGATATCACCATTGGCATTTAGGTATCAGGTACACTGTGTCTGCAGAGAATAGAGATTCACAGAAGTAAATGGATAAGAGTGATTATAATTGCTGCTATTTTTTAAAAAAAAATTGAAGTAGTTTACAAAATTAGGTATAGGGAAGTGATGTGTTGAAGAATTTTCCTTTGATCATATTCCCTTAAGCATGGAAGTCATAATTTTCAGAACAAGCTGATAGTCTAAAAGTATACTAGCTGATACTAGCCGACTAGTAGTCTTTGCTATCATCTCAGTGCTAACACATGTTTAACAGTGAAATACTGACATATGTCAACTTAAATTTTATCTCTAGATGTAAGAATGATAAAAAATAAGTCCTATTTTGTACAACAATTAAATTAGTATTGACAAAAAGAATAATTTGAGAAATTTGTATTGATAGGTTTATAGTTAAACAGTGGTTTCTACATGATGGAGAGACCCATAAATGTAGATTATGAGTCAAAATCATAAACCAGGTGGCACTACTGTAAGTATTCCAGTATGACAAAATATATCTCAGAAGAGATTTTCTCTGAAGAGATTTTCTCTGAATTAGAAAATATGTATCTTTCACATAATGTTTATTTTACATAGTCATAATGACTTTACTCATAGTTCCATAAAGATGGAAATTGTTGATATATTTATATTGCTGTGAAGATTATTACAGACTTTATTAGTAATATTATTCATATTATCACCTCAAATACCAGTATAAAATACTTCCTGAAATGTAGTGAGTTATTTTCAGTAGTTTATAACAAAGTAGTAAAAGTCACTTTAACTTCAGTACTTCACTATTTATACATCATCAGCTTACATAGTGTAATATTTGTCTGTCCTTTTTCAATGTGGGAAAAAGGGTATTTAGATGTTTGATGGGGAAATGCATTGAATGTATAAAGGAAGTATTTTCTTCAGCTCTGCAGGAAGCAAATGAACAGAAAATGCAAAGGAAAGTCATGTTGAAAAGAATAAAAATATTCTATGAAATAAAAATGAGAAAGACTATTTACTCTGACATTCAGATAGGTATGCAATAAATGTCAGATACTTCTTTTGGAAGGGGCAAGAGGGACCACTCCTTACAATTATTTCCAGAAGCCAGTTCATATGGATGATTTTACATGGGGTAGAACACATTTGCTAAAGAGGACTGAATATTAAGATGTGACAGAGTATACGGAGTGTTGTAAAACAAATTTCCTCTGTAGCTTTGAAGTAAATTCTCAAAATATGCCTTTATTTCTCCCACTTCTACTAAACTAGATCTTGACCAATCAGATTCTTTTCTGCCACGATTTTCCCTATATTTGAAAGTACAAGACTTCTATCTTAAAACATAATCAAAACAAAAAAGTGAAGGCTGGATCTGCAGTAACCTAAATACTGCAAAACCTTTAAAGGTACAAGCTTGAATGTATTGGCGAGCTGAAGAAAGACATTCCAGGTCATGCACAATTTTTGCATGCATTTATACTACAAAATAAGAATAGAGATTGCAGGCACAGACCCTTGGAAATGAGTCTCACCCTAAACCTCGGGAAATGGGGTTAAATTAATAGTCTGATATAAAGACGTTTTAAAAATAAGGTTTGTAGCATTATGATAATGCCTCATAATACTTTTCTGGTTTATTGTCTGTACAACAGTTCCTGCGAAATTAGGAACAGTTCTATTTTTCTTTTTTCTTGTGTTCTTCGTATATCAGAATATTATGATGCTCTTATACTGACAGATACAGTAGCAAGCAATTAAGATGAAAACATTTTATAGCTGGTGATTGAATCTATACATTTGTGAAAATGTGATAACTCTATCAGGAGGAAATATTTGAAGGTCCTTAAAATGCTTAGTACTATTGGAAAATAAAATTGGCAATTATGTATATATATTTGGAAAGCAACATGCGATGTCTCAATAGTTTTCTAGTCAAGAGCTTGAATTTGAACAAAAGTGACAGTCTTTAACTGTAGGGATGACAGAGACCTCCAATAGTGAAAAACCTATGCTTCCATTGCGCCAGCGCTATTGCTGCTGTGTAGGCTGGGAGTCCAGAGGCCGCCCGGCGCACTGGCCTGCCTCTCAGTTTCATTCCAGCTGCTGATACAAAGAGTACGATCCAGTGCCTGAGTTATTCAAAGTTGTTTGAATGTCATTGCTCTGTGCTTGATGAAAACTTTCTGCCTTTGTGCTTTTGGGAGCTAATAAAGGAAGTCATCCCTACTACAGGCAGTACAGAAAAGCTCCTGCTGCCTTTTCACAGAGTTTAACAAATACACTATTTATGAAATGCTGAAGTGAAATCAACATATTATCAAGACATGCTTGCAATAGCTGAAGAAACCTTCAGGGAATGTTACTGGTTATAGCACCTTCAAAATGGCAACTTCTAAATTAAACTTTTCCTACAGGAGGTATCTTCATCACAGCATGCTGACATTCTCACTTTTGTTTCTTGACTGCATGGTCACTGACATTCTAGGGTTTTTTGAGGGAAGGTTGTGTTGTAGGGTTTTGTTGCAACTGTACGTACAACTATGCTGTTAAAAATTTTCTCCAAAGAGGTCACAAACACATATATGGGAAATAAATATTTTATAGGAATTAACTACCTCAGGGGGGGAAAAAAAGAAAGAAAAAAAAAAAAAAAAAAAAAGAGGTGCCTGCAATAGAGTTTAACATTTATTCATCACTATCTCTAAATACCACTCCAAAGAAAATAATGCAGTCAATAAGCAAAATACTGTATTACCCTAACCACAGTAATAGCTCAAAAGAGATACAAGGTTCTATACATGCATACACACTCACTGGTCTTGAAAAATGCTGATCTCTTGCATCAAGCAGGAAAATAAAGCACTAAGCCATAGAATCTAAAATCAATAACAAAGAAAATCATTCCCAGCTCATTTTAGTAGGCAAGTGACTTGCACCAGAAACTGTTAAATTAAAATCAGAAGTGTGCTGATGCAAACAAGTTTTCCTTTTTCTAATTTAGTTCAGGGAAACTAGGACTCATAGAAATTGTTCATGTACAAATTTTTCTGAATACTTAAATAAAATCTATTGGTCAGCACAGTTACAACAATAAAAAAGAAAACATAATTTCTGGCTCACCTTGGCTCTGAATTAAATGAATAAGGATTTGTTGCCCAGCTTGTCCTCTTTATGATGATTTTTTTTCCTCTGTGGTGATGAACAACTAGAATTGGCAGCATTCTCTGTCACCTGCTTGGAATTTTCTCTGTCTAGAAGAAGCATATTTTGCTGACATAGCTCAAATGTTTGAGGATGCATCCCTCTGTGTATGTTGTATAAAAATTCAGGAATTATTCCAATTCATTTCTTTCATTCCCATGGAAGAATAATTAACTGCTTTATAGTGGCAGAAAATGGCTTAATATAGTAGCAAGAAGTATCTTACAATGAGTGAATTCTTTCACTCATACTGACCTTGGATGAACCTGTCATTTGGATCCAGGGAAGCAATAACTTTTACTCTCAATGAAAGAATATCTTGCTCTTGGTGCTTTTCAAGTCATGTTTAAGATACTTCTGAAACTGGGATAAAAGAGACTTTTGCTTTGGGATTCTCTTATAAATACATTAGTTCTCTGAGAGGTGAACATTTCAAAGTGGATTTGAAAAATCTACTTTGTCTCTATCCTGGAAGAAAGAAGCTTTGTTTCCTATTAAAATCCATGCCTCTTCTCACAACATTCCTCTTACTTCCTGCAATCAAAACCTTAATGTAATTTGGATCTTGTTGTGTATTACAGAACAGTCCCTCCATCTTATAAAAACATTTTGAATGCTACTATTTCAAACAGTCGACTACATGAAGATTTCTTTCCATTTCTCAGTAAGGTATAGAGGAAGATTTGGTGTGAATATTGAATGACAAAAATAGCATCTTACTAAGATAAAATTGTAGTTATTTGAGGAACATAATATTTACTATATGACACCTCAACTGTACATTAGAGATGTTTTGTTGCCACGCATTTTGACAAAACACTTGTAATGTTGATTTGTCTGTCAGGAGGTCAGTTTTTTATGGATGATGATGGTAAAAGTTTACTTTCATATGTTGCAGTTGATTTAATGTTTCTTCTCAATATTCTTCTCACTAAATATCAGTAAGTGCCATTACCATCAGAACTGGAGTAGCCAAATACTTAGGCCCAGGATATACTCAAACAGATGTGGGAACTCAGCTATTGAAAGCATTTGTCTGTTAAGGAAAAGATTAAAGAGCTGTGGAGGAATACATCTTCTCCTTTTTATAGATTTTAATTTCTGTCAATTAAAATAATTCTCTTAAAAAAATAAGAATTATTTGTACCAATTGTTGTCATTATGAAACTCCAAAAAAAATCGACAGGAAGAAGATCTGTCCAACATGAAGAAGCCTTTTAAAAATTTCACCATATTTTTTTTTTCTTCAGGATTACAAGTAGTGTTACACAGGGCTTTTTGCTTCATTACCTGTCAGAATAAATATGAACTGTTGAGTACTTCACTATATGAAGACTGTCTCGAGACTTTTTTCTTTAGTGAAGGAAACTGCAGGATGATGATGCAGAAGTTTATATGAAAGAAAATAAGCATGCCAAAATCCATCGCCTGAGAGCAAACATGAAAAGTTTCATTAAGCTTGGAAAGATCACTCTTTTTTGTATTGTGCCTGTACACTAGCATACCTGAGAATGCAGACATCCTCAGAAAAAAATGAATTTATAGTTGATTTAATCTGATGATTTTCACCTTTGAGAGCAGATTAACAAAATTTTGAAAGATACTATGAACCAACTGACTCTAATAATCCTTTATGTGCGTGTTCTTGCGCACTGCAAATGCAGAATAAAACAATTTATATGGAATTCAAGCAAAAGAGAACTTAAGTGTCATATCACAGCAGTCAGTTCTGGGAAGAAGAAATAATACAGAATTAATAATTAAATTAACTAATAAATGACAATTAAAGAATTAAACAATATAATAAATAAATAAGAATTAGATTTCTTCATTTCTCTCTTGATATGTAGTTTTGAATATAACTTCTCTTAAAACTTGTCCTATATATCTTTGACGCCAAAGTTAAAACATCACTGAATATTAAAACTCCTGTGCCCTGGCTTCGGCTGAGATAATTTTCTTTCTGGTAGCCAGTACTGTTTTGGATTTAGTACAAGAATAATGTTGATAACACACTGATGTTTTGGTTGCTACTAGGTAGTTGTAGTGCCTACACTAAGTCAAGGACTTTTCAGCTTCTCACACCCTGCCAGGTGCACAAGAAGCTGGGAGAGCACAGCCAGGACAGCTGACCCAGGCTGGCCAAAGGGATATTCCCTACCATAGAGCATCATGCTCCGGATACAGCTGGGGAGGCTAGCTGGGAGGTGGAATTTGCTGCTGAGAAACAGACTGAGCATTGAGGTGTTTTTTTTTCCCCTTGCAGATGTGGTGAGCAATTGCATTTGTGCATCACTTGTTTTATTATTTATTTATTATTGTTGTTGTTATTATTATCATCATCTTCTTCTTTTGTTATCTTATTAAACTGTCTTTATGTAACTCATGGTTGTTTTTTTTTTTTTCCATTCTCCTCCCCATCCCCTTGTGGAGGGGAGGGGTAAGTGAATGGCTGCGCGGTGCTTAGTTACTAGCTGGGGTTAAACCACGAGTCGTACATCATGTGGTGACATACATCATGTTCTTTACATTTTTTTTTGTTATATACTGGAAAGGAATTAATCTTAACAAAGAAATAGTAGTACATGGAAACAGGTGGTAAGAAGCTTCCATACAGGTACAATCTGAAGTTCAATGTTTTTAGTCTACATTACATTTAATCTGGTCATCTCTATTGAATGTCGCAATCTTGCAACTGATTGAAGGCTGTCCAGAAGGACAGTCATTGGTTCGGACTCCTACATCTCTGTTAAGGACATTTGAAATGGACTTGGAGTGGCACTTGTGATTACATATACTTCCAAAAACTCTAGCTTGCAAGCAATGGAATAGCTGTGCACAGTAAACCAAACAGCAGTCACTGGCAGTAATCAGGGCATTCACCTGAAATCCATGCTATTGCTCTGAACCAAAATGGTGATTAAAATTAAGTTTTAGTAACCATATAAAAATTATAATTGAAGTCGGGTCTTTAAGATATAACTCATAGCAATTTAAAATTGATTTTTTTGAAAGACATTACTTGTAACAAGTTTTTAATTTGCTGTTTAAATTGGTTGCCTCCTCATTTCTGTGAATCAAGATTGAGAAAAGACACACTTCAAATAATAGAAATATGTATTAATTCTAATAAAATGAGTTAATATATTTTTACATATCCTAGTTGCTTTCCCTGGAAAATATGTTAGCAATTCCAGTATTTCCTTCAAAACAAAATATTTTGCAGTAATACTTCCTTGACCTTTTGAACTTTTTCAATCAGTATGGAATTGATCCATTTAAAAAATCTTTTTTCTGGAATTTCTTTTTTCTCACTGTTAACTTCATTTTCAGATCAGTAATGAAAATATATAACTACATGAAACTAGTATATAACTTCAAAATACCTTATTATTAATCTGTTGTTATACTGAAAATTGATCATCTATATTTATTTTTGCTTTAGGTATTTAATATAATTTTGACATGTGAGAAAATTTTGTAACCTTCTATGATTATTCATTTTCTGTAATAGTTTCTTGCATGGCACCTTGTCAAAAGCTTTTTGGAAGTCTACACAAATTATGTTGCCTGGTTTGCCATTACCTAGTATTTTTGTTGACAGGTTCTAGGAATTCTGTCAGGCTGGTAAGATGTGATTCCCGTTCGTAGAAACTATAGTGATTAGTTCCCTTTGAAAGCTCAAATATTCTGAAGAGTAATTGAAGTAGAATAGAAAGTTGACAAAGGATCTTTTTAATGAGACTAAAAGAACTTTCCTCTTTTCATTAATACACTATTTAGAGGTAATTAAGGAACGTCCATCTATAAATTGGAACACTCCTAAGATAGTTTACCATATTAAAAAAATGTGCTACACAAAAGTCAAAGTGTATTATCAGAATTTTCCCAGTTTCTTATAAAATGTCATATTATGTCACAGGAAGCGTTTTGGTTTTTTTCCTTAATAACTATCTTTAAATGCTTAATTTTTAAAGGTCATTGTAGTATGGATGTAAATGTGTTAGCAAACAGCTTTCTAGGAAACCTTAAGATGAAAAAAAAGGCATATCCTATTGCTTATCATAAAGAAAAAAAATGCTTATGGCATATTCACTTGGATTTCATGAGAAAGATATATGAATAAAAAGATGACATTATTACTTTCCATCTAAGTCTGTATAGATATTTTTTGTTCTGAAACATTGATAGATTTGTCCTGATATTCCACAGTGACAGTCTGAAACTGCATTCTAATACCTGTTCCAACCCACCTCAGCCACAAACTTGTCCAAAATGTTATCTGAAAATGGGAAAGAGAGAAGATCTTATGAAGTTATTACAGATAAATGAAGCATGAAGAATGCATATGAAGCAAAAAACCCACACACAGTAATGAACACTCAAAGTTGTCAGAATGACTATAAAAAATCCTACAGTTTCATAGAATATCAAGATAATTTATTCAATTCATCAAAGCAAGTCAGAATTAATTTGTTTATCCTCTCCTGTATAAATCTGTTCACTTTAGTTGTTCTAGTACTGTATGAGTTTTGTAGTTTAGCTACTGAATTCATCTAGTCTAAGGTCAAAGAATTTTCTATGCTTCCTGTTATGTACAACAGTTACTTGTTTTTCAAAATAAGCCCTAAAAATTCAAGCAGAACGTAACACACAGTGTTTTATATGTGATGATGGTTGAGGAGTCCATCCTACCAGTCACAGTATCAACCCAGAGAAATTAATATTAATGTTTAGTTAATATAAAAAAAGTTTTCATTCAACTTAACAAGCAGAAATATTTTGCTCCAAGATGATACAATCTAAAAACTTAATAATAATTATATTTGCCATTGTGAAAAATATTTAAACAAAGAAGCAAAACACTAAATTGAAAATTCCCAACTCTAGGCATTCTAGAGGAAAAAGAAACATGAGAAAACAATCTTTTTGTGTCAAAAGCTTGCTGATTTTCTTTAATTATTTGATCAATTTAGATATGCTCCATAAGCCTTCTTTAGGGCATCACTTACTAGTTAGTGTGACTTCTTTCTTCCTTTCATTATAAATATTTCCTGGTATATTAAGTTCATCTTGTATCACTGGAGGTGTGGAGAACACACAATTATCTTTTACAGTGATTCCATCAGAGACATTAATGATATTTTGTGTGTAACAAACATAAAATAATTTGGTAATATTTAAAACTGAGTTTTAGGTAAGAGTATGAAGATGATATCATCATTGAAGGTATTGTTGGTGAGATTATTAATAAAATGCTGTGATCAGTATTCCTAAAAAGAAAAGAAAATTAATTTTAAAATTGTAAAGATTTCAAAGAACAGATCAAATTAATCTTAGGGTTTAAAAACCATCTGAGAAGGATATGCTTATCTAGTTTTATTGTCTCTGTGGTAGTCTTCACAGGCCTTGGAGATCTAATTTAAAAGATAGAGAGGTATAAGTTCAGTGTAAGAGACAAACAAAAAATAAGATATAGTGGCCCAAAAATGAAATGTGAAAAATAAATAACCAAAAGAAAATCTTTTACTAGTGAAAGTAATTAATGATAAGAGAAATGGAAAGAGGATATTATTCTCTTTTATAGAAAACTTTCAATTAAAAACAAAATTATATTAAGAATGTACTGACATTCGGGAGGAATATGTTTATCTTCAGAATGCTAGTTATGTAATGAAAAAATAACTTTTTTTTTTCTCTTGTAAGAGAGATGGCTCAGAGTTTTATGTTTTGCATTACTATAGGGAAAAAAAAAAAAAAAAAGATCAGGTCAAAGATTTCCCAAACCTAATATCTGAATCTATTTTTCCCTTTCTGCACCCTTATTTGGGGAAAATGATCTGTTGATATGTGATCTCAGAGAAGAAAATTATTGTGGGAAAGAAAAAAAATTAAAAAAATTGATCTTGATAAAGGTTGCGTTTCCTTTTAGTTTCCACGTGGAAAGGAGAAACTTCTCTGAAAATGAATGGGTAGTCGTAAAGTGTTTGAAGGACAAATGACAATTTCTTCCAGTGCTTGAGGGAGAACATATTTTTATGTTTTATCAATGATTTCCTAGTTAATGTGTATTGTGGGAAATTAGGAGATGCAATCAGAAGTTTTGAGGCTTATATCCAACAAGAAAGGAAATATATTCAGAGCTAGAAAAACAGTTTATTGATGGTTTCCGTATATGTGGAAACACCAAGTAGTTCATATTCAACAGATTGTGAACCTTGCTAAGAGATGGCTCTTAAAATAACATTCCTATTGCTCTATATGGTATACTGCCAAAAGAATGAAATAAATGCTAGCTGTAGCATTACAAACTTTTATTAGAAAATCTGTGAAAGCTTAACTGAGAAGTTGATTTTTTTGTAGAATCTGTGACCTTGAGATTCTCCCTGTAACTTTTCACACTTCTGCTCTTATTTTTGAACAGATAATGGAATTTCCCTTTCTATATATTTTAAAGACCAGTTATAGACAGAGAAGGATATTTGTAAAATTGAAATCTTCTTAGTCAACACTACTGCACTCTGTTAAATTTAAATCTCATATGCTTTCTGTGATGGCAAAATGACTTTTCATTACTTTCTTCCCCCCCTCCTTCCATTGGCATTGTAGAATCAATATATAAGTGAATGAGAGCAAGGTTTCTTTTTTGGTTCATGTATCATCAACAAAATTATCACAGTTCTAAATGTGAAATCTTTATTGCTAGTGATAATGCTTGAACCAGAAAGAACAGAGCTGAACTTTTATATTCAAGCTCTATTTTGCATTTTAAAAGATCTATCATTTCATGTCTGTGTTACAGAGGAATATGATAGTGTCACTGTAAAAGAAGCAAATTCTATTAAATTATGTATTAATGGACATAAGAAAGGACTCTAGTATTAGACAATTTACATGAGACATGGAAGACAAAGGTTCAAACCTTTGTTCTGGATAGTCAGTAAAGAAACTAAAACCTGTGTCTTCAAATTCTCATATATAGATCTATATTTTTCTTTGTTTTTAATATGTAAAACAGTAACAAAGACTGAAATAAAGTATTAATTCCTTCTGAGAGAGAAGAAGAAAACTTTGAATCTCAGAATTTTACAGAGAAGACCTTTTCTTTAAATGGAAATGTTGCTGAATAATGTCACACATCTTTCCTTTAATCTTGTTACCTTGCATTTGTATTTAAATATAAACTGCTTTATCTGACCAAATATTGGGCTTTCTATCATATTAATTGACAGACAGGTCCTGGCAGGTAGAAAATTGCAGATAGAATGATTATAACAAGAAATCATGATGAAACAAGAGAAAAATCGTAAATAATTTTCTGATCAAATCCCTTTGTCATTCTCAATTTTATTTTTTTTTTTTTTCAGATTTTGTCAAAAAGGCAATAAAGACAAAGCATTCTATGCCTATCTCAGCTAGGAATGAGGGGAATATAACTCTGCCATATTAGCAGTAATTTTGATTCTTCATTAAGAAAAATTATTCTAGAGTAAATTAAATTTCATGAACTGTACATATTTAATTTTTAACAAATCCTATGTTCCCTATCTTGTGAAATGCAATTTATAGCAAAGACTTTTATGATTTAATGTTCTAAATAAATAAATTACTTTCTTATTTTAGATTAAAAAACCTTTATACAGAGTGCTCACTGTTTTCACTAGAAAAAGTTTTGTCTAGTTAAGTCAGGCATCTTCCTAAGGTCCTGACTTCTCTATCCAAGAGTTATCCTTTCCATAGAAAAGATAGAGAGAAAAAAAAAAAAAAATGGAGGAAAGAAATTAAGGTCACTGCCTCATAGATTTCAATTTATGAATGGTATTTTTCTTGGAAGCCTCACAGTCATGAACAGCATTCCTGAGAAACCCTCTCAATGAGACCTGAGAAAGAAATGAAGTTCCTTTCTCAGTGCTGTCTCTGTTTGTAGGTTGGTTTGTTTGGGTTTTTTGTTTTCATATGATATGCTTGATATGTTACCTCTGAATTTATGAAGTTATGAGGACCTAGTTTTCTAAAATTATGATTTTTTTTTCTAGCTCCTGCAGAAAGACAATGTTCCATGCTTTACGTTGCATCTTTTCAGTTTCTCCTCATTACTGAGAAAACTTGCCAGTGTTGTTTGCCTACTGTCACATTTCAAGATACCTGATTTTAACCATTGTTGTTTGATTACTGACAATTAGAAGTGCACACCCTGCCAAATTGTCTGAATAGTCAGTAACATACAGTATCAGCACTTGAGAAAAAAGTTGTGACTCTCAATGTGTTGCATATCGAGAAGTTTCCCTAGCTGATGTGATCCACTCCATGCTGGAAAGAAAAAAGGAGCAACAAACAAAGAAACATAAATGTTCAGGAAATAGTAGTATAAGTATGTGCCTACATACATGAATATGGGAAGTGCCTATGGAGTGGTTTTCTACTATTGACTTGCCAAGTACTGTTTGCTACCTGTGTCAATGGGGTTCATCTGACCTATTTTTAGGCACTGTTCCCTCTACAGTCAGTGACTCAACTGATTTCTGGATGCACTCATCTTTCTAATTTGACCAGAGGAAGACTCAGATGTCCATCCAGTGAGCTGAGGGATCTCAGTTATGCATGTAAAGCGAACTTATGTGACTCCACATCTCTGGGTTCAGGCAGTCTGTTGTGCCAAAAGTTCACTGCTGCCAAAACACCCCTTTCCTCCAAGTTTCCCTCCTTCCTTCCTTCCTTCCTTCCTTCCTTCCTTCCTTCCTTCCTTCCTTCCTTCCTTCCTTCCTTCCTTCCCTCCTCCCTCCCTCCCTCCCTTCCTCCCTCCCTCCTTTCCCCCTCCCCCAGGCTTCCAAACTATTTGTTCTATACAAGTTACAAAAAAAAATGTTGGTTATAATAAAAGACTAAATCTACAAGTTTCAGAAAAACAGGTTATCATCCAGGAAATTTATTCTGAGATCTGTATTTTACACAATAACCTGTTAAAATTAGCTGATTAGTAAAGCAGGGAATAAATAGAAGTTAGAAATGAAAATTCCTGTAAAATATATAGCCTTTTTTAATAGTGAATTCAGTTCTCATCTTATGTTGGCAGAATAAACCAGACTATAACAGCAGCTATCCCCAGATCAAACTATTTTAAAATTAATTACTTAAAATTAAATTTAAGGCCTTTATTTGTAACATGTTTATAAAACATTCTTGATTTCTAATAAAAGGGGTTTTAATTATTAATTGCAAGTATTCCCTCAGAAATTCTAGCTTATCAGTTGCAAATACATTGGAAGGATGTGGACTGTGGTTTAGATTTATTGATTGGGGGAGGGGAGGAGATTAAAAAATACTATTTGCCAAAATATGTGATTTCTTATGGCTGACTGAAGAGACTTTTGACTTAATTTGAAACTGATAAAGTGATTATAGAAAAAAAAAAAGTGTAAAAGAACCTTTGCACCACCATTTGTGAAACTTTTACATGAATAAACCAATTCATTAATGACATACACAGAGTTCAAATACCCTGCTATTTAGAAGTTGTAGGATTATTATGTTGACTTAGAATAACTAAAATAAAGTGTAGGTAAAAAAGGACTCTGCACTGCCAGCTTTTTCTTGTCTTATCTATTTCACCTTCCAAAGTCAGTATTCTGGATTTTTTGTATTATGTGTAAAGAACTGTCTTTCAGTACTCATGTATTTGCTAGTACTTCATGAGGAAGACTTATGTAAAAAAAAATCTTTTAAATGTCAGCGTTAATGAGAAGTTAAAGTGTTATGCTAAATGTGGTATCACTCAAATATCATGTGCCTCCTTGTTTGCTTTTCTTGTATCAGTATGTAAGGGGTTTTTTTTTTCTTTCTTGGTACATAAAATGGTTTAATTCATTTTAATAGAGTTTTCTAGGTGTGTTACTTTCTATAAAATAAAAAGAAATTTGATTTATCCATTCCTTTAATATTTTTGGATGAAAAGGTATGAAACCCTTGGGGTTCTGTTCAACTGAATGTTGCATGGCTTCCTAGATCCTGGCTACACTGTAACCCAACAGATTCAGGGCTGGCACTGTGCAAGTGAAAAACCAATTAAAAGCTCTGTTCTACAAGTGTTATAATGAGTTTCTTGGCCCTCAGCAAAACCTTTCTACTCTCTTCCAACCTTTCTTTCTCACCTGAGGAAAAGTAAAGGTAGTAACTGCAAATGCATGAAGGCAATAATCCTGTTGTACTCTTCCAGTGAGAATTCTGTTTTCTGGAGAAAATAAAAATCCTATTATGAGTGTCATCTATTTATTACTTCTGAGGTAAAGCAGAAATTGCTGCTAATCTGAAACTCTTAACTGGTTTACAGTTTCCATGAAATGACACATTTATTTTCCATTGTCAGCTGCTTTAAGTTCTAGATACTTTTCATATGGGATCACTAACAAATGTACACGTATTTATACAGGCTTGTATATTCTTTATTGAGGTGTACAAGAGGTACAAGTTTTGTAACTGTTGGCCAAAAAAATCTTCAAATGGATTGATTTTTTCACATCAAGTTCTGGTCACTGAAAGGTAACAAAGTAATCAGAAAATACCACATATAACAAAAAAAAACCCAACCCAAACTAAAAAAATCTGTTCATTGCTACTGGCTGTTTTTTCCAGTGTCTGCTCTCCTATTTTTCCCTGGGTGGTACTACATCATGTACCAGAATTAGCAGCCAGGCACTGCATGGATCTTGACTCTCTACAGGCACACAGGAGTACAGCAGCTCATCCTCTATCTATAGCTGATTGACACAAAGGCTATTTCTAATGTTACCTCTTCCCATGAGCAGAGCTACCCAGCTCTGTTCAGCCACACCGACTGGCTTAACAGTGATTTGCCATCCAGATTATTTTTTCCAAGGCAGCAAATAAAGCACTGGATAGTGGACACCAGACAGCACCTGGTGTGACTAGGTGAACACAGAAAACTGGATTCACAGAACCCAAGATATTGTTCTATTTAAATAATGTATATTAGTTCATGAATTCTTTTACTGCATCTGCCCTGCATCTTCTAACCAAGTATTGTGCGTTGACCTCAGCTGGCATCTAAGCCCCCATCCCATCACTTGCTCACTCCCCCTCATCAGGATTGTAGAGACAATTGGAAGGGCAAAACCAAGAAAAACCTGTGGGTTGAGATTTAGACAGTTTAAAAAGAGAAGCAAAAATGCATGCGCAAGCAAAGCAAAACAAGGAATTCATTTACTACTTCCCATCAGCAGGCAAATGTCCAGACACTTCCTGGAAAGACAGACCTTGGTACATGCAATGGTTAGTTGGGAAAACAAATGCCATAACCATGAACGTCCCACCTTACTCCTCCCTTCCCTGAGCTTTTATTGCTGAGCATGATGTCATACTCTCAAAAGAGTATGCTCTCATAGTATATACTCTTTTGGCCACTTGGGGTCAGCTTCCACAGTTGTATTCCCTCCCAACTTCTTCTGCACCCCAGCCTACTCACAGGAGGATGGCAGAGTGAGAAAACCTGGATACTGTGCCAACACTGTTCAGCAATTCCTGAAACATTGGTGTGCTATCAACATGGTTTTAGATGAAAATCCAAAACAGAGCACCATACAGGCTCCTATGAAGAAAACGAACTCCATCCCAGCCAGACCCAGTAAACCAAGTATACAATCTAAACACCAAAAATGCAGTGAAATCATTGGAACCATATGTTCAACATGGACTTTGCATCTCAAAATGCAATATTTGGGATTTTCACATTACGCATATCATTTTCTGTATAGTACCCTCTATATAGCTGTCGACAGTCTTTTGATGGACTCCAGACATCTTAACCTAAATCTAATTCAGTTTCAGTCATGGTCCCAAGCTCCACATTGCATTAATCATACAGCGGTAATAAATAGATTTTACTTTTTCTCAAGCTTTAGAATCACTGCATCAGTCTAAAATTGCTGTAGAAATTGTGCTGTTAAAGACATAAACCTTACAACTATAACATTGAAACTATTTTAGCCAACTTAGCTACCAACCTTGCATCTACCTCTATAGCATGTGGTGGAGCAATCCTCTGAAGAAGGTGCATACCTTCTGTAAGTAGTCAATGGACAGCAGTGGATGCTCTTAAAGATTCCCAGAAAGAGAGCAACAAATTTAAATTGGCCTGATTTCTTCCTGGAGGATCTTGAATACATATATAAGGTCAGCAGTTATTATACAGTCAAACATATGGTACAAATTTAAAGAACAGCTTGTAAGTCTGATTTTTTTCCCCAGCAAATACGAGAGTTGGCCTCATAAAAAATACTGACTCTCCATTTTACCTGACTGTGAGAATGCTAATGCGGTACTGTGATTTTTTTTTTCACTGAGAAAGTATTGACCCAGGCATAGTCTTATTCTTTAACAACCTTCTTAATAACTTATCGTTCTCAAGATAAGGCAGTCAAGTCAAAACCTATTAATGTTTAAAATTTCTATTGACAAATAAAAGATTATTGTTTTAACAATCAGCTTCAAAGAAATAAAGTTATCCTTGATAGAAAGAATTAATTAACTTATACAGAAGTAATACTTCCAGTATAATTAACTAAATGTTGCTCTCAGGGTGCAAAAATAATCATTTTATACTTTCCATTTGCATTATGGTTGGTAAAAGTCTAATCAGAGTAATTTAAAATAAAAAGAAATTCTAGTCATAGAATCCACAATTAATTCTTTAATTTAAAGCTGTTTTATAAGAACAAGAATTCAACTGTAGTTTGTTTGTTTGGGGGTTTTTGTTTGTTGGTTGGGTTTTTTAATGTGAAAAATATTAAGGATCTTTCTGCTTTTTTAGGAAAAATAATGTGGTTTTTAATTATTTTTTATGGGAGAGAAACTTCTGAAAAACACTGTTTGTTTGCAAGTAATCCTATAATTCTTCGGAAAAAAAGTCACAATATTGACTCAATAAAAGTAGTTATGTGTTATAATTTTTGTTCTTTGTTATTTGCTCTCTACAACTACCTGAAAGGAGGTTGTGATGAGGTGGGTGTTTTTCTCTTCTCCCAAGCAACAAGTGATAGGACAAGAGGAAACGGCCTCAAATTGCTCCAGAGGAGGTTTAAGTTGGATATTAGGAAAAATTTCTTCACTGAAAGGGTGGTCAGACATTGGAACAGGCTCCCGAGAGAGGTGGTGGAGTCACCGTCCCTGGAGGTGTTCAAAAAGCGTGTACACATGGCACTTCAGGACATGGTCTAGTATACATGGTGGTATTGGGTTGACGGTTGGACTTGATGATCCTAGAGGTCTTTTCCAACCTTGAAGATTCTATGATTCTATGAAAAATAATATTGTGGCTTTCTTTAATTGATTTGGTTACTTAGCATAGTTGAGTGCTTTATGGTAAGAGAAAACATGGATAGCAGCAATAATTGACATATATTAATCAGTGGAGGAAAGAAACTTGCCAAGGCTGCAGGATCAAGGTGAACATTGAAAATGTAGTGAATATGAGGGAGAAAAAGCTAAAATACTTCTGACTTTACTTAAAAAGAACATGAGAAATTAAAAGGGCAGAAGGGCCTTGAATGGAGTAGAAAATTGAAATGAGCAAGGGAATCACTGCAGAGTGTTGAATAACAAAGCTGTAAAATTTTACTGGACAATAAAGGAAACCTACACTTTTATGACAGCCCAGAACTTATTATTCACTCACATAAACCAGGAGCTTGTGCATCAGCCCTGTGGTCTGAGGATAGTTACAGTACTGAGATCATATAATTTTCCTTTTGATGAACAGATTAAAGAACAGCTTCTTCTATTTTATTTGCTTAGATTTCCTTCCTAGTAATCCTCCAGATTACACTTCGGAAAACTGTTCAAACTGCACAGGAACTCTGATTTGGGGAAATGTAGGCAGAAATGAGAATCACAGACAGGTGAAGGAATATTCTTTTATAGCATCATTCCAGTCATAACTTTAAATTTTCTTGAATATCTCTCTACATATATTTCAGAAGACTTTTAGTGAAGTAGGCTGTAGATATTCAGAACATGATAAACCATAAAGAATTTTCCCTAACGCCTAAAGAAAGATGAAGCAAGCAAGAAATTTGTCTTTTTTTAATTTATTTTATATTTGAGAACATAGGAACTTTTTGAGAGCATGTGAGGCTATATTAGACAGTTACACAGATCCAGGATAGATTTTCGAGAGCTCTAAAGTCCTGCTATATTTATTCTATTTATTTATAATATACATGATCAAGTTGAAGTCCCTGCTTTCTTGCTTCCTATCAATGATTCTGTGGTCTGCATATCTCAGAGTATTTTAAATGATGGAAGAGAATGTTTTCCTCTTCCTTTCAACTCAGAGAGAAGATCTTTTATGGTCAACTATACACAGTTTGCTTTTTGCTTATTTTTAAGCCACTCTTTATATATTTTTTTTTCTGCACTATTTATTTTACAATTGATTTAATCTCATTGATGACCTGAGAAACCCAGTATTTACCCAGCTCCAATAAAAAACAAGTGTCAGATGTGAGACAAGATAAGGGTAGTTCTTTCTATTCTATGTGTAGTCTACTTGTACTAAATAATAAGAGCTTACATTGCAGAAAAAAACAAACAAACAAGCAAGCAAACAAAAACCCCACAAACAAAACAACCTCACTACTCTAAATAAGAACATTTTTAACTTCTGAATTAAAAACAAACAAACAAACAAACAAACAAACAAACAAACCCATATATCAGGTAGGTATTTTGCCAATGACAATGTGTAAAACCAAAGCAAATTAATCCTGATCTTTATTTGGATACATTTATATGTACCTTTGAGACATCTGTTTCTGTGATGATAACATATAAAAGTTGCATAAAGCATAAGAAAGCACTTTTACCTAAAACATCCCCCCTTTTTTATGCATCAATTGCTCTTACAATCATTTGTATACATGGAATTTCAGAGTGATACCTAACATTTATGTGGTGTGCTTTGTTTCTCTGTGTAGTAGAATATTCACCTTTGAAAGTGAGTAAGTTTTAAAATGTCTTTCAAGCAATATACAGAGTTCTAGGATCTTTGACACATTAATTAGTGTCTTTGGAGCCAACGGCAATTCAAATGAGAATGTGATTGTAAAATGCCAGCCCAAAAGCTTGATCTTGAACCAGCCCTACACACATTTCAATAAACATTACCAAAAGTAGAATCAGCTACAAGACTATGAAAGAGATCAGCCAGGAAATCATAAAGCCACATGACATTGATGGGAAATACATTCCAGATTTGACATCTGGTTTCATTGTTGAAGGAGATAAGGAAAGATCCCTTTTCAGAAACAAAAAAGCATAAATCACTGTAGGATTGAAGTTATACAATAATGACGCGCATCAGTTTATTTAGTATGTCATTTATAAAATTAACTACCTCTAAACTTTATAAACCCAGTTCTACATTTTTAGGAAAGCATTTATTCATTTATTTAGAGCAGAATACGGATTGGCACCCAGCATAGCAGAAACTCGAACAGCTTCTTTTATTTATTTGTTTTAATCATTAACAAAATAGGAGCACGGAAGGGAAGAATTTCAGCGTCTTACCCTTCATTATAATTGATTTTATCCAAAACCCTTGTAATAGATTTTTGATTATGTAAAATCAGATCATGAACCACAACCCCTCCAAAAATCCCCCACCAAAACCCCCCATAATATTATGTATATAAAAAACACATAATGCATATGTTTGTAGTTTTTATATATATATGTATATGGTTCATGCATATATATATGTTTTCTAGACACATTTAATTCATATATATCTTAAAGAATGAAAAAGAAAAAAAAAAAAACAAACAAAACCCCAACTATTTTTGGAATCAAAGTATACAGATTCTACATTAATTGCCAGAATGAGTTTTTCAAGTCAAACTTGGTGGAGGGAGTATTTTTTATTTTAGTAGAATATTTTCTTCAGAAATCATTCAGTTATCTATGTGACCTCAAACAAATATAAAAGAAGGAAACATAAAGGTAAGAAAAGACAAACAATATAAATTGTTTGACATTTTTTAAAATACTTCTTTTCCTTAAACAATTCTTTTCAGGTTTATCATATCTGTGAAGTATATATGTTTCAGTGAGAATTATTACATAATTATATATACACAGATACATGTCTGTGAATCTACTGTGCAAAGATTTGAAATAGTTCAAAATTACTCTCCATTCCTTATATTTTTCTTCATTAATTCTTTCCTGTTCTCCACTTGTTTTATTTATGCTATATAAACTAATTGGTTGTATTCAAGCTGGTTTTATTTCCATTAGCTTTTCTACTGTGAGGTATGTGAAATATCTAAAAGTTGTCCAAGTTTTGGACTAGTAATTCTGAAGGAATTTATGGTGTGTCACTGTTAATACAATCTAACACTTGTATTCTGGAAAGTGCTATTACATGCTTAGGACATAAACATGCTCAAGTAAATCTTATTGTAAGGTTAGTCTTAGTTTAGAAAGCTTGGTTTTGTGACAGTTTGGGAAGCTGCACAATTGTAGCCCTCTGATGCATGTCTGAATTCTTATTTCATTGTTGATGCATACTTCTCAGAATTGTTCTGAAGACCTTGAGGACCAAGAAGATGGCTAAGACATTCAAACATACAGATATTTTGCTCACCTTAGTTTGTAGTACCACCACTTGAGACACTGTAATTACTGATTTTCAAAATTTAAAAAGCATTCCACTACAAAAAATCAAATCTCTATAATGTATGCCAAATAAGGTACCCCAAAACAGAATCACTGCCTGACATTATTACTTCTGAAAATCCTACTTATGGGTTAATCTTGGCCTTTTTTTCATTCTGGCACCAAAGTAGATTAAAAAGTATAAGAGAAAATCTAATAAAAGAAAAAAAAGGACTGGTGGGAAGCTCCTAGCAGTCTTCCCTTGCTGTCACAACAGCTACCTCTAGCCAAAACCAACAGCACCTTGAAGGTGACATTCTAAATGTGTTAATCTTGACAGCTGCCTCAATAAATAATGTATGAATGATGATTAAAATACATAAAATATATTAATTTACAAATATGATGATAACTTTTGCAAACATGAGTAAAGTCAGAAAAATTAGCATAGCAAAATATCTTTATTTGAATCACAGCCTAATTTCTTTTCAGTGAGTACAGCAATGTTACAGTTTATACTTGCCAATCAAAATACATTAAACTGAACATTTCATATGAAATGTAATAGCATCTCCTAACATTTAACAGTCATAATAATAACAACAATAAGATTTTGATTGACATTTTATTATTCCCACCTTTTGTTACAAACAGCAATAAGGATTGAAGAAAAGACACTGAAGAATAGCTAATGTGAAAGAATATGAGAGACAGAAAGTTTTTTAATTTTAAATTAGTTTTTCAGTTGTAAATCAGCACAAAATATAAGTCAATTAGAGGTGAATGAAACCTTTAGCTGTAAGTAGAGCTGAAACACTTTTAGAACTATTTTACTTTTTGACAGATATGAAAGACAACATCCTTATTTTGTCCATTTTTCATAATGATGCAGATTTATTAATTTACACTTGACAAATGTTTTATAAATATGAATAAATGTTATATTTAAAAAAAAATCCCCAAATGACTAACAGTTATAAGGAAGAGAGGAGGGAGCAGTTAAATATATAGTTTTGTATTCACAGTTATATTTATAAAAATATTTTAATGATATTCTCTTTTAAAGATGAATAGTGATTAAAACCCATGGGAAATACATGTTTCTCCTAAATTTAACCAACTAAGAGTTAGGCACCTAATCTAAGATAGATGTCTATAAAGTCTATGACTAATTCATAAATTCTAGATGCTTATTAATCCAGTATGTTACATATCCATCTTAGGATGTGACGAATTTCCTCTGGAATGAAATTAATTCTGTCCCAACTATTTTAAGATACATAAATATTGATGCAATATAATTTGAAATAAGAGCTGTTAAAGGAAACAGACATTGATTCTATATAGCTTGAATTCCACAATTCTTCACTCAGCTTGACTAAATTTTGTTTAGAGATGTTGTATGGGATTCATCTGACCACAGGCAGACACCTACAACAGCTGTCTAAGAAAGTTCAGTTCAGTTTCTTTTGAAGCATCTACTACTTTGCATTCTACCATGAAAGTCTGGCTTGGACTGAGATATCTAATTTTCAGACATAAAAACTGTCATGAAATAAATATTATCAAAGATGTTGAAGAACACAATAAATATATATTAAAAAAATCTTTGGAGGGAATTGCCCAGTCCTTCCCTGTATTTTAACATTTAATCAGACTTCACAAATATTTGTGACAGTAAAACATTCACGTCTCACATGTCAACAAATTGACATAATTCTTAAAAATCTTGTATGATATAGTTTTGATATTCCTTCTTGATTGCCTTGAAGTGATTGTTCATGTCTGCTCAATTAGCAAATCAATAAAATCACCAGTCAGAAGTATACAAAATAGTTCATTGCACCAGGGAATTCAGAAGAGACAGATTCAAATGCCAGAGATATAAATCTTGAGATCATAGTTGTTATGAAATGCTCTTCTATTGTTCTTGCGTATTGCTGAGAAGTTCATCACCTCTTTGTTCACTGACGAAGGATGTAGCTGAACAGTAAGATGTCAAGTGATCCCTAGAATTGTGAACAGAATAACTATAAAGAAAGCTTTAGATTGAGCATATGATTTTTTTTCCCCATTCTATAATTCAGTTTTTAATTTTATTATGCATAGTACTGGAATAATGACTTTGATCTAAAATAGAAGTGCTGTGATTTGTTTGCTCCTTAAAAACAAAAGAGATCCTTACTATGACCCAGAATTTGTGTTTCAACAATTATTTTAACTGTCTGGTACATAAAAAGAATGCTAAAAAAAAAAAAAAAAAAAAAAAGGAAATTCCTATTTGTTTAAATAAGTTTCTCTGTTAGGAAGATTCTCTCATGAAAGAAATATTAAAATGAGGAATATTATTCCTAGCATTTGCAGGTAAAACTGAATTGGGGCAAGGGGAGTGACAGTGCACTTTGTCAAGGAAGACTTTATTGCTTGGAATCCGTTTCCTCGATGTATGTCAGTAAGTCCCCAAAACACATTACAGAACAGACTGATCAGTTTCTGAAACAGTAGTTTATAGTATCTGAGCAAAATAAAACATCTGATGATTAAATCTGTGATGTGCTATGAGACTCAAATTGCAAATACAAAACATCTACAGAAGTTGCAGAAAACCTTTTCTTCCTCTTTATCCAATATGGGAGAGCACTGTGATAGGTCTCACTTGACAGCTAAAGTGTTTTGTAAAAGGAAAAAGCCAGCTATTACAAAAGTGAATATTATGAATTTGAAAACTATGAAATGAATTATTTGAGAGGAAAAACGTAAGAGCAGAAATGTATGAAAAATAATTGGTAAATATTTAAGACTTTCCCAAACTAATCAATATCTAGAATTGTAAACTCTAGTGTAAAAATAAATAGTGAAAACATACAAGCAAAAAATCCATACTTTCTATGAAGCAAATGGAAAGAAGTTATAAAATATAAATGATGCCTCTTTCCCCCAGTATAGAGCCCTTCAGCATATATAGACAGAAAAACATGAAGGTTTTATAAATAAATAAGAAATCAGAGTCTAGAAGAGGGTGCAGATAGTGAAAGGAGTAGGAAAACACAATAAGAATTTGCCAGAACAATGTTGCATTATGTAATTTAATGTAATTATAATTGTATAATTATATTACAATAAATTAAAATAGTAAAAATATTTCTGAAAAGCATAAATATTAAATTAAATTATTTTAATTATTTATTACAGTGTGTTGGGTTGAACTTGGCTGGCTGACAGACCCCAACCCAGCTGCTCTCTCACTCCCTCTCCTCAAAAGAGGGATGGGGGGAAAGACGATGAAAAATCTTGTGGGTCAAAATAAAGGCAGTATGATCACTTACCAGCCACCATCACTGGTAAAACAGACTAAACTTGGGGAAAATTAGTTTAATTTATTGCCAGCTAAAAATAGAGTTGGATGGTGAGAAACAAAGCCAAAAATAAAACCACCTTTCCTCTCAGGCTCAACTTCACTCCTGCCTTCCTGACCCCTCTGCCTCCCCACCCCTGCCCCCAGCAGCACAAGGGAGGATGGAGGATGGCGAGTTGTGGTCAGTCCATAACAGCAGTATCATAACAGGAAAGAACGGTTGTGAAAAAGTAGAAGGCAGCCTCAAGTTTACTGACTGTAACCTGAACGCACAGGACTGTGTCAAATAACATCAATTTAGCACGTGTTAAAAACTTATTTATTTTTTTAACCACTGAATACGTCCATTTCTTAGCCATACAGGTGGTAGTCCGGACATGTGTATGATGAGTGTACAATGCAATTTACCACATTTTTCTGTGAGCGAACCAACTCACTACCACTATTGCATTACTATTACAATTGCTATTACTATTGCATATATCCTGAGTGTAGTTGGCAGGTTAAATAATGATTTAACTTGATATAAAAGGAAATAAAGGGTGGTAATTGCCTGTCACCATTGCATTTCCATCACTCACGGTGTCTCCTTCACTTGAGAATAGGACAATCTTTAAGTTGCACGGAAAAACACAAACTGGACGTATCGGGCCACTTAAATATCTTTCAGGGTACACCAAACCCACAAGTTCTCATATCCAGTTTCTGCTTTATCTTATACATAACTGTAGATACCTATCATAATGACTTTAAGACATATATATTTTATATATCTTTACTGTGAGGGTGGTGAGATGCTAGAAGAGGTTACCCAGAGAGGCTGCAAATGATCCCTCCCTGGAATTGTCCAAGGCCAGGCTGGATGAGGCTTTGGGCAACGTGGTCTAGTGGAGGGTGTCCCTGCCCATGGCAGGGGGTTGGAACTAGAAGATCTTTGAGGTCCCTTCCAACTCAAACCATTCTATGATTCTGTAATTCTGTGATTCTATGATAATAATTTCTGCTAAAACAGAGCTGCAGAATGAAGTTTACATCTTCATATTTTCTATGAAATATATATAAAAATAATTAAAGAATTTAAATTTGGCAAAAGTGTCTTAAAAATAAATTTAAGAACCATTTAAACTTCATAATTTCATTTACCTCAGTGCTTGAGACAGAGCAGGTGAATAATAATGCTGCTCTTTGTAAAGCTTCAAACATAGTGCATTGATCCTTGTCACTTTTCCTACTGCTGAATATTACCTTAATCATAGAAGATTCTTGTAGGAATTGATGCAACTGTGTTTAGCTAAGTATAGCCCATGTTAAGCCATGAAAAACAAGGTCTACCACTCCATGAGTAACATTACACTGTTTCTCTAAAACAAACCTGAGACAGCTCCTTGACTTCTTCACTGCTGTATACTGTCAAGTAATGTGTAAATTTTGTTTGAAGTGCAACATTTATAAGTCAAAATAAACTGTAAATAAGCAATGAAGAGCTCTACCAGATTGAATATTGGACTGCCAAGCACCAATCTTAACATCCCTCCTCTTTATTTATTCACTTAATTTGTGATTTACTTGTTTTGGCTGCAAAGATTTACAGTAGCAGGAAGAACTGACATTAAAGTGGCATGTATAGCAGAAGGAAATCAGTAATTGGGGGGGGGGGAGGGGAAGGTCATAGAATTTCCTGACATTTCCAGAACCTAGTATATTGAAGAACTGGAAAAGAATATTATCTCTTTCAGAGAATGTGAGATAACAGCATAATAAAACAATATGAAGAAAGACTGAAGCATTGTATCTGCTTATTCTACAAAGGAGAAGAGTTACGGTAATAGTCTTCAAATAGATGAAAGGTTGTTGTGAAGGTGAGGGGGATAAATTGTTTTCCAAGTCTCCAAAGTTTCTTTCCAAGTTTCCAAATAACCTTTAGAAGTAATGGTCTTAAGCTACATTAAGGAACATTCCAAAAAGATATTTCCACAAACCCAAACCAGGAAAAAACCTAGCAAACTTCCTAAGCCTAGCTAATATACTTCCTAACTGATATTTAACATGGGAATTAAACGCTTACAAATTCTGTAGAATAAAACCTACCAGAAAGACAAGTAAAATAAAAGTTAAATATTGTTCTTTTTTCAACAAAACTTTGAAAGACTTTTAGCAGATGAGTACTCTGCACTAGATAAACACCTACAGGCAACCTGAGATTCCCAGTAAGAATGCTTTTTGACAAACATCAAACGCACTCACTAAAAAGACCGCAGAGCAGACTACCAGCCATATGTTAGTTTGATGATTCCATGGCTATGGCAGCCTTGCAGTAGCACCTCTGCTTTCTGCCAAGATATATTAAACTGAGTAACCAGATAACGGGAGGACATGGGTCTGAAAAAAGCCTTCTAGATTTTTGCTGAAATGTGTTTGTGTGTGTGCTTGTGTGTGTGTGCATCTGTTGCAGCATGATACAATAGCTGGGCTGAAAAGAGAACACATCCTGGAACATTATGAATAAGGTGTTTTGCATAAAGTAGATGCAGTCTCATAAACTGTAAACACATTTTCTGCCTTTATATGTCTACTTTACATGTTTTTTACAGCTAAGGGTTACCAGTGCCATGCTATTTAAATAACTGACATTTACTTACAGATAATAAACATATTTTTGAACCACAGAATGGCTAATATAGACTGACTGTTGCCAATGCCAGGTATTGCACAGTGCTTCTTTTATTTCAGCATACAAATAAATTCAGAATTTTCAAATATTTTATGCATTTAATAGCACATATTCCACTGTGGATTCATACACTCTCCATGATATAACTAAAAATGGGGGTTACTTTTTTCGTAGTCTTACTGTATGGTCAGTGAGACCAACAGATGCAACCAAAGGTGCAACTAAAAACTGTTCTGTTTTTTCAATCCCCATTGTAAGCTGCACAAGACAAGTTTAAGAATTAAGATATGAAAATGTGGTCTGATTCTTATCAGTTAGTAGTGGTTAACTGAAACAGTTAATGAAATTTAGGAAAAGACTTCTCATTTGTGGTAGAAATAGCAAAGATTTATTTCTTTCCACCATATTCTCAAGAAGCTATATTACAACTCACATTTCAGAACAGAGAATAAAAGCTGAGTTAGTGGGATCACACATTTAGTCTAGTATTACATTAATGTCTACTGTTGCTGTAGCAGGTAACTGCTCCCATAAAAGTTATGTATTACCACTATCATTAATTTACCAAACTAAGGTCAGGTTCAATTGTTGTTGAATTTAAATATTCACAATCATTACATTCCTAGATATGCTGATGCAATTTGTTTACTCATGAGTGAGATATAAAGGCTTTTATAACAGAAAAATTATTATTCAAGGACAATTTTTCAGGTTCTCAGTAAGTGGGGACTAATTTTTATGTACTCTCTTGAAATTAAATCCTGAAAGTGTTTCAGCTTCACTAACTACATAAAGCTTTTGTTTTTCTGTTTGTTTTTTCTTCATTTTCTTGTTGTCATGACCACCTGAAATTGCCATGTGGGGAAAAAAACAGGTTTTCTTTCCTGTATTTTACATCATCTTACATGCCATTAAAATTGTTCCTTACCCCTTGCTTTTTTGTTCTCTGGCATTTGAAGTATAAATTCCAAGTCATTCATTTTTTAAAGTAATTAATCTGCCAAGTTAGGCATAGGTGAACTTTGACTATAGAAACTCTTCTCTGTTTCTGAATGTTTTTGGATAATCAGAGTGTGAGTGGTGGTATTTAATGAAACACTAAAAAAAAAAGCTATTGTTTAAAAGGAACAGCCTTCCTTTTTTTTGTAAAATATAAAACCCCTAAAAACAATCCCCATGAAACCAACTGAGTGAAAAAGATAAAAACCAACAAGCAGAGAAATAAAAACAAAATTCTGTAGTTTTATCCATCTGTTTCTTCATGAACTGCTTCCTGTGAGTTGACATAATACTCACTAAATATCACCTTATTCTCTAATAGTATGAAGGCCTTCTCTGATTTTCTTTAATAGCATCAAGGACATCTGCTTGACTTTTAACAACCTCCCAGGACACAGATTCCATGCTTTCTCCAGCAACTTGTTCCAATGCTTGATCACCCTCATGACGAAGAAGATTTTCTGTACAGTGAGTCAGAATTTCCCAGAATTTTTCAGTTTGTGTCCATTGCCTCTCCTTCTACTGTCTACCTTGGAGAAAAGTCTGGCTCTGTCACCACTACATTCTTCCATTAGGTAGCTGCAGAAAGAAAAAAAAATCTTCCTTGGCCTTCTAAAGGTAGAAAAAACCCACTTCTCTCTGCTTCTTCTATGATGTCATGGGGTCCAGCTCTCTACTAACCTTGGTGGCTTCCTGCTGGATCCCAATATCTCAGTGCCTTTTCTGTATGGGGAAGCCCTTAATTGTACACAGTTCTCCAGAGGCAGTGTCACAAGTACAAATAGAGGGGAATAATCACTTCCTTCTACCTGCTGTCTACATACTTGATAATATGGCTCTTAGTGTGATATATAACAATGATGTAAGATACTGTGGCCAGTCATAAGAGTATGTCGGGTCAGAAACAAGGATACAATTCAGGCAGTAAGACTTGCTTTAAAAACACTGATTTTTCTCCATTTAGAAAGCTACTAAATTAGACAGGAATGATGTGATAGAAAGCTGTAGGTTAAACCAGCACACTGGATAGAAGATACAGACTAAACTAGGAGCAAATTGTATGCTAGACAGGGAGAAGGTTGGACTGAGAAATAAGGAGACATAGGGAAAAACATGGAGTAGAAAATTGGAATTGATGGAAGCTGGGAACTGAAGGTCTCTCTCCTCCTGAATTGTTCCAGAATAGTTTTTCTTGAATCTTCTAAAGCTATGGTCTGCTTTGGGAACTCAAAGAGAAAGATATAATATATTTCTAGCAGTTTGTTTTGTTAAGATGTTATACAACATTCTAAATAAGCTGCAGTTACATAAACTCAGAGATTCATATTTAGGTAAATTGATTTGTAAGAGATAATGTAGGTGTGTATAGCAATTATCATCTACCAAAATGAAACACAGTTGCCTCTCAACAGCTTGCAGAGATGTCACTCAGCAGCACAGTTATATGAAGTCCTAGGCCTGAATTCACCCCTCTCAAATTTTAGATATATCATCACTAGAGAAGAGGAAATGCAAAGAAGTAGGAAGGGTGGGTTTACTCTGCAAGTAAAGACAAGTCAGAAGCCAAAGATGACAACAATACAGGCAGGATCATCACCTCAACAACAAGGAAACAGTCCCATTGTATCCAAATCAAGCAAGCACAGCAGATCTTGTGGCAGTAGCAGGTCCAGTCACCAGCTTGTAATCAAGAGACAAGTCCCAAGTGATGAGGCAAGTCCAAGGTCAATGCACAAGCCTGGTTAGCAATGAAGACCTGTCAAGGAATAAGGCTGGACACATGCTTGCTTATGTGCTTCAGGCAAGGACCAGGATCCTGGGCCTGAGCTTAAATAATACTCCTGGGTCAAAACCAGAGGGAGCATGGTGGAGGTCCCAAGTGAGGCTAGGCATGGGCAGTTCAGGCTTATTGATGCACTCAGGGCCCTGACAGCAAACACCTCCAGAAGATGATTCAGCTCATCTAAGGTCTAAATCCATGGCTGGAAGCACATAGTTCTTTTTACTAAAGGTGGAGAGTGTAAAGATTGAGTTGACTCCTTATTTAGGAATCTCACCGTACTTCATGAAGTAAACCTGAACATGTGAATGTGCTTAACATTATGTAAAAAGGTTCAAGAAATAAAGTGAAGAACATGGGCCTGAAGAAATTCAGTTAAATGATAAAAGTAGGTATTGCAATGACCATCATCTAAAATGTAAAACTTCCACCAAGAGAACGATGAACTGTGGCCTTAGTCTCTTCACAAAGATACTTCCTTCTTAAGTATGATCAGAGGTGAATTTATAGATTTTGTCATTTGGAATTCTAGCTTTGGGGTAACACCTAAGGCTTGTGCTTATGAAAGCTTATCAAATGAGGAAAGATAAGCAAAGCAAAGAACAATTACTATCATTGCTGCTGTTAGCCACATTAATTTTCTTCCTGTTTATGCAGTTATCTTAGTTCATGGGTTATTTACCATCATCATCATCATCATCATCATCATCAAATAAAGTAAATCAATAAATCAGAGTCTGAAATCAAGCAAATAATAACCTTAAAACCAAATTTCTGAATTCTCAAACACATAAATTAGGTGAAGCAAAGTTGAGATGGCTTGCCTAGCTTGTTACTGTTAGGGCAGGCCCAAAATGAGAGACAAAGACATAAGATAGATCTATTTGATAACCAAGCAATAATTCTATGGGGGGGGGGAAAAAAAAAAAAAAAAAAAAAGAAGCAGCTTTCTCTCATTAAAGAACGTTTTGCAGTATGTCTCATCTGCATTCAGCATATGTTTTGGAAATCTCAGACTTACCTAGAAAATTGTCTACATATAAGCCCTAGATTTGGCAAATAAGTTTTAAAAAGCAAGTACCTTCATAAATGAGTCTTTATGAAGGTGTATTTTTTGAAGTTCTGGAAATATGAATGATTTACATCAGAATAATAAAAGCTAATATAATATTCCATTTCATATTATATTATGGAATACTTGAACAATGAGAATAACTGAATAGAGATAATTGTATTCTGATAACAAGTATGTCCTTGCATTATGTACAGTCAAAAGCACAAACTCTAACAATCACACTTAGGATTATCCAAGTCATTACCTCTTCTCTGTTGCCTCCTTTTTTTTCCTGAAAACATTTAACTATTATTTTACTTTCCTTACTAAGACACTTTAAACAGATAGCTATGGATCCATTTAGTCCTTTTGATCTGGGAAGATAATAAACACATGAGCAGGCCTTCTTATTACAAGGATCCATGAGTTCATGTATGTGGTGTCTGGGGAGCAGGGAGGTAAAAACAAAGAACTTTTCAATAGGTCTTATATAGTAATACAGAAGGAGTCATAATTGGCTCAAAATGGTTGTTTTTCATTATGCAGCAGTATATTAATACATGAATACAAGAAATATATGTAAGAAATCCAGAACTGTTTTTAAGCCAAAAATATTTATTTGTATTATCAAATATATATATATATATATAAATACTGTCTCTGTATTTTTATAGGTCATTGTTTCTTATTGCTTTGACCATCATCATAAACTCACAATAGTTAAATGAATATTCTTTTTTGTGTCAGAGACAGTGGCACTAAGGCAAGAACACAATTGCTTTGTTCTTTAATTTTGCTAGAAGTTTTAAAAGGGCCAGATTCTCCCTTTGGGTACATGTCTATTATAAGAGCTCAGCATAAATGTTCAAAGTCAGAGTTTTGTTTGTTTGAAAAAATAAAAAACATTATTATTGAATATATGGAACTATGTCTGCCATCATGTAACAAGTATCACAAATAACTATAAGAGCTGTACAATATGTGCCCAGTTTTACCACAATAAAAGGCTATAATCTGTTTTCAGATTCCTAGTTACATCAAAGGAATATGACATTAATCCTGTGATTGGAGAAGTGTGTTTTTTCAGTTACTGCTAACACATTAATTCTGTGGATGCTGCTTCAGCCCATGAAGTCTGAAATGACCTTTGTCAGTCCTAGTTTGAATTAGTATATTAACAGCAGAAATACTGCAGTCCCAAGACTGATGATACAGTAATTTTCCAGCCTAATCATACTGAACTTCAAACATATTCATAGAAATTCTATTGAAGTTACTGTCTCAGAAGTATTTTTGCAATGTGTGTGAATTACACATGACAGCACAACTGTTAGACAAGTGTTTGTACAGCTCATTGGAAGTGAAATAAAGTACTTCCCTAAGGTAAAACCTCATATTAACCTTGTCCCTGTCTTTGATCTTATTTAGATCTCACATGAGTATAAAATGGGGGAAAAAAAAAAAATAGAAAATCTAAGCAAGATCTAACTCTTGCTTTTCCAGTCATCTTTGGTAGCTCATGCCAACTATTTAAATTGCAAAGCAATAAATAGTTAAAATAATTGTCTCCACATATACACACAACACACACATCTCCGCAAACAACTGACACCATGTTGAAGGCTGAGCTAGCAGTGAAACTGTTGCATATCACTCAGTATTTGGACACCTCAACCAGCCAGAGCGTCCTGATTTTCCAAGACCCTGATGCCAATCACAGCTGGGCCAGACCCTTAATATTGTGTGTTATCTGTAGACTGTGTGTATGTGTTTGAGACAAACAAAAGAAATTGTTAATGACTTGCTATACCCATCTCACTCAGATCTTAGATTTTATGTCACAGAGTGGCCTAGTTCTGTTCTTAAGGTTACCTCACCCTAAATTTCCCTGTGTCAACAAAACCCACCATAATATATTCATGCTTTTTTGGTCATTGTGGATGACAGAATTGCTGAGGTCAGAGGTGTCCTCTGGATATCATCTATCTAGTCCAACCTGCCTGACCAAAGCTAGGTCAGCTAAGTTTTCAATCCTCTTCATTGTCTACTTATCCAGTCTGTACTTCATCTGATGATCTAATAGGATGTTATGGTAAGTCTTAATAAAATAAAGATAAATAATATTCACTGCTGTCCCCTCATGCACAGAGCCAATCAACTCATCATAGAAGTCTATCATCTCATTGGTTAAGTATGATTTCTAATTCATAAGTTCATGCTGATAACTCCCAGTCATCTTCTTGTCCTTCATATCCTTGGAAATGGTTTCCAGGAGAATTCTCTCCATCATGTTCTCATGAATCAAGGTGAGACCAAGCAGACTGAAGCTGTCTGGATATTTTCTTCCCCTCTTGGAGATAATAATGACATTTGCCTTCTTCCAGTCCTCAGGAAGCTCTTCCAATCACCATGACTTTACAAAGATGATCATGAGTCAGGGATGAGCAGGCATCAGGAACACAGGCATGGGGTGATTAGAAATGGGGCACAGGCTTGGCACTGGAGATGCCACAGCTACAAACAACTCATCCATATTCAGTTGAAGATACACTGACTCAGAGATTGATGTAAGTGGTCTTAGTTGTACCAAAGAAAAAAACCAGCTGGTATGTAACATATGTAAAAGGCACCATCTACAGTAAATTAGGATGCAAAATGGACCTGCAGATCAATTAGATGTAAAAGGATGTTAACAAACTTGTCACAATGATCCCAACTTGCCCCTATAGCAAGGAAGAAGAAACCATCAATGTGAAAAAAATATTCCTCCTGGCAAAGGACTCTGGATGCTGACAACTCACTCTACAGCCACAAGAAATAATTTTTTCCTTCTATTTTAAGTGAATCTCACAACTGATTTAATGAATGATTCCTATTTCTAGTATAGTGGAGTTTGGTGAATAACTTCTGTGATCGCCATGTCCACTGGTTTCATGATTTCCTAACTCAGCTGCATCTTACTTCAGACACCCAAATGAAAGAATAATATAGGCTGTAAGGAATCTCTGGGAGTCATCTTTCCCCATCTCTCACCTTTTCCCAAGCCAGACTTATTCAGAGAAGGTTGCTTACAGTTAAGTCTGGTCAAGTTTTGACTGTCTCCAAGGATAAAGTTTCCACAGCCTCTCCAGGTAACCTCTCTCAGGGTGTAAATATCCTTAGGTTAATTTATTTTCCTGTAATGTTTATTGGCAATTTCATAGATTTGCTTGCAATTTCTGACCCTTGCCTTTCATTTTTTGCTGTATATCTCTGAGACAATAATGCTAATGTCTCTCTCCTGAGTTTCAACTATCAGTTCTGTGTTCAGCATCATGCAAACTCTTTTCCTAGCATTTACCTTACTTTTCTTACATAGCAACATTTTTCAACCCCAGACACAGTTTTGTCAGGTCTTCTCAGACCTCCTAGCCATCAATATAATATTTAAATGAACTTAGTATCTTTTTCAAACTCACAGACGTTACCCCATGTGCTTTTTTTCCAGGCTATTAATGAAGATATTGAATATATCCATGATATTTCTATTTTGATTACCAGCAGATTGGCTCCATTCTAGTTAATGTGAAACTCATCTTTCCTGTACAGTTTCTTCAGGTCTTGCATATGTAGCTGGCAGCATTACACAAGCTGTTGCCATGAGACCTGGACTCCCTGCTGGGCAGAACCCTAGCAACATGAATTTCAACCCTAAAAGGTTCCTCCTACGTTTCCCTACTTTGTTGTTGCCAGCACAGATTAGGAAAATTAGTTCTGCTCTTCCACATCAAACAGCCTTATTTGGTCATCTTTATTGTCACAAACTCAGCAGTCACTTTGAATAATTACCAAATTTACTACCGCTAGCACCATCTTCTTCCACTCCTGAAGATTCCCTGTTCTCTTACTCTACAGTACCTCTTCAGTAAGTTAACAAAAAAGTGGGGCCTGGTCTTTCCGATAAGTTATACCTCCATTTCGGACATACCTAAAAGTGCAGAGAAGAGTGCAGGGAAAAGTGAATTTTATGCTCTTAGAGATTTCCACTCTCACTGCAAACTAACCATTTACTACACTCTCTCTTGTGGTTGCTTACCAGCTGCCTTTTTATCCTCTCAGGCCAAAGGAAGCTCTGCTTCGTCATTGGGATCACCTTGACAAGCCAATCCTTTCCACATCTAGAAGCAATCACTTACAGATATTGTCTGACTCAAGCATTATCCTAAAATGCAATACCACAACCAAAATAACATCCATTGACTGTTCAAACTCAAAATTCACCAAGCTTACACTTGCTTCTAGGAGTCAGCCTTACATCTTCTTCTTCTAGCTCTTCCCACGCAAAATTGCCATGAAAACTTTCCTGTGCTGTTCCTTATTCACTACTTCAGAGTAGTGCTGAGGAAGAGCTGAGGAAAAATATATTAAAAAAAAATGGAGCAGTTGTAAATTTAAAAGCTATTTAGTTGCAACTTAGATTTTTAGCCTTTTGCTCCCATTGCCAAGACAATAAAATCTGCTTAAGTCCCATTTTTACTATTATCAGCTCTGAGCTAAATTATATTTGGAGAATAAATTAATGAGAACTGACATAAATAAGTTAAATTTTCCAGTACAGAACAAGACTGCCATTGGATGGCAGCTATAAGGGGTTTTAAGCTAGTAGGAGTGTAATGCCAATTTTTGTAGAAAGAACTCTGAATTCAGGCTAATGCTTTGTTTCCTCTTTTTTCACAGTTTAGCCAGTTTCACTCTTGATTAGACATCTTGTCTACAGCTCATCTCAGACACAATACTCACAATATTTCTGCTAACATCCTCCCACTCAAGCCCTTCTGTTATTGAATTGGTAGGCCATGTTATCTATTAGTGTCTGCTCAGTAGTGTTAGACATAGTTTCAGTCTATCAAAAGTTCAAGTCATCAGCTATACAGAAGAGAATAGGACTGTAAAAATCCAAATGATTTTGTTAGAAAAAAATTAAGCAACACAGACGCACTACTGGAGACGTTATAGCCCCAGTTACATCTTAAAGAATACTAACAACAACAAATCTTAAAACAGTAAATCAAGTGCTAGAACAGATGAAGCTGGGAGAAGGGAAAGGAAGAAATTTGTTCATGGGGAGGTGGGAAGACAGCCAGAAGTCTGAAACACAGCAGCAGAACTTATTTCATGAGAATTAGAAAGCTGAAGGAAATCAGTTTGTGATCCGTATAACTATGTTGCCCATGACTGCTAATAAAAACAAAAAAGTAAACTACTATAAGTAGATTTACACTTAATATGCATGTTCACTGAAAAAATTTGGTAGGATAACAAATAAAAAATTTTTGAAAACCATGAAGTTATCAGCCTCTGATCTGGAATCCAAATGTCAAATCTCCGAGTTCTATGTCTGATGTTTTTTATCATAAAATCATGAATGTAAAGCTATCTAAATATAAATATATCAAGAAAGTGCACTTCATTCTGATAGTGTGAAGTCAAGCTAGTGCTAACTAGTCCAATTTCATCATTCTGTGTTTAAATACATCTAAATATCAGCTGTGGGACATTCAGCACCTCTTAAGTGTTCTCATCTATGATTATTTTCTTTTTCATGTATTTCCTTATAGCATTACTTCTTAATCTAATTTATGTTCTTATGCTAATTTATGCTAATTTATGCTAAGTAACACATCTTAAGGCCTATGAAAAAGTTTAAATGTTTGAGAATAAGAGTATTGAACATATACCACGATCTCAGCTGAAAAAGGATTTCAGCGTGCTGTTGATCTGCACCAGGATAGTTCATATCTGATAAGTTGTTGCAGTATCTCTGTGAAAATTAACCTGAAATGTAATGCCAAGCCAAAGAATATGGCTAAAAATTCATAGTATATTTAAACCTATGTTTTGTTTTGAAACATGGTTCTTAAAATAAAAGTAAGCTGATGTAGCTGTTGGTGAGCAAGGTAGTGTAAATACATGTCTGAAAGTGTATGCTGACTCAGAATCCATATATAAGATCATGATCTGGAGGATCATTACTGCATGACTCATGTACATAGACAACTCCTACATCAAAGTAGATTCTTGGTCAAAGGCTTTTTTTTTTTTTTTTATTTTGAAATGATTTTTTGTGTGTTTGTACTCAGTGCAATTCACTACCATCTGTCACCTAGTAAAATGATAGACGTCTTCAACTTACTCCTCAAAGGGCCTTTGTTAAGACTGCAGTGCAAACATCAATTGACATTTTTAAGGTCATGACCTATACCACTTAAAACTATGATTAAATAAAAGTTCTGCTGGTAACCCAAACAAAACAAAAGTGCAGAGTTCCCAAAAGGCTATTAACAGTTATATTGTAGACACCATAAGTTCTAGTTTCTGAATCTGAGCACAAAGACCATCTTGAAAGACCTATATCTTATTGGTATTTATGGATAAAGAATACAAGCTCATGAAGGTAACTCCAGAGAAAATAGTGTTATTTTCAGTTGGGTGCTTTTTTCAGTTCTTTTCTATCAGAAAATATGCAGCATCTACTTACTAATTTTTAATAGTAGATTCTGTATGAGATGTGTATGCCCTCATATACTGTTCATTCTTGTAAACTCTCTGTAATTTCCAACTAGAATTGTCAACAATGATACATATGAAGTAGTAAAGGTAGAGTTAAAGAAATTTTAGTAAGTATGGACATATAAGTACACACTTATATCATGCATTTAGTATGTAAAAATCTACCTGTCAGATGCCTCAATTTATCAAGTATAATCTAAATGTCTATTGCAGATTCTTTAAAAAATAGTAATGTGTGATCTTGAACAGAAAGGAATTAAACTGAAGTTGGTCTGGTGGTGCCCAAAACCTCAGTGCTACTGCACATATTGAAAAACAAACAAAAATTTATACATTTGTTTTATTCTCAAAATGAGATGAAAGCTATTCCATGTGTTTGTAGATTCTTAAAAACACAGTCTTTCTCCCTGCAGTTCCTTGTTATCGATTACATTTACTACTGTCCAGAACAAGAGACAAAAAAGCACCATAATACCAATGGAAATATCAGAAAGAAGCTACAGGGATATACTGTATTTTGGAGGGGTTTTCAGTTTCCTTTAAAATACCTTATATTCTCATCCAGGAGTTGCTGAGAAGCAAACAGTTCTCTAATTCTAAATTCTATGTGCTCATCTCATCAGCACCAAACATAACTGTTACACAGCAGAAGGGCTTTTATTATCTCTCCCACTAACAAGTGTCATTGACTTTCTAGGTATTGTTTCAGTCCAGTGCTGTCATAAGGTAATGAAAGAAGAACAGTACAACTTATGTTTGCTGTTATTCTGCCATTTTTTGATCTTTATCTTTCTTTATATTATTGTCTTAACTGCGATCTTGAGTGGGTTAGAGATTTGAGAAATGTTCTCATTCTCATTTTCTGCTCATCTACAAGATATCTCTGTCTTGTTACCTTTGGTATCTTCTGCTCATGAGATCTTGCCACTGCTCAGTCATTTCTGGTTGCCTGATTCTACTTGTACTGTCACTAGTCTCTTTCTGAAAACACTCTGCATCTTCCTGGCTGTGCTAAAGGATGTGACTGATCCAGTCCTGAAACTATATTTGGTATCAAACCCTGCTCCAAATGTTAAGAAATTGCACACCTTTTTACAGTGCTTTACAACTACGATACATCAATATATAAGTTACATAAATATAGAAAACTATAGCAAGAAATTCAGGAGATATATTATTTGTATTTCAATTCTTAATAAATTTTATTTGGGATGATAAAACAAATTAGTAAATAACAGAATGAATTCAAATAAGCATTTAAGACTGGAAGATATAGTTGCAGATTTCATTTTCAGAAAACTAGGCTTTATTGCTTGGATACTATTTGCAATGATGTATGAAGCATTGCAGTAGCAGCATCAACTTCAAATTAAAATAGTGCAGAAGAGAGAAATGTCGTATTCTAAATAACAGACTCTGAGAGAGAATGATGTATGGAGTCTACTTTATGGCCAGATTAAAACAAACAAACAAACAAACAAACAAAAAACCCAAAAAAACAAAACAAAAGCACAAACTAGAACCAACCAAACAACAAACAGCTGGCTTCCTGCAACATAGAATAGAATTTAAAGTTTGGAGCTAAGAATTGAAATTTACTGGGCAGTAAAGAGGCTGTAATATAAAAAAAACAGTATTAGCTCCAAAATGGAGGCACTCTTCTGCTAAAAGCAAGGAGGTAAGAATGGATGTAGTACTTCTTGTATGGCTTATGTTTGCACAAAGTATATTTACTAGATGAGGCTCTTTACTTATTTTTTCAGCACTTTGGGAAGTTTGGTAGATTTTTGAAAACAAGACAACACCCCAAAGATACTGCTTGCACTAGGGAAGTTCTAAGAATGCAAAAACACCCACAGAACTTAAGGTTAGTAGACACTTTGCAGAGCAAAGGGAAAGATGTATCTTGAATTTTAATCTTTTTTAATATAAAGTTATGGCTGTGTGAAATTTGTTAAATTTTGATTTTGATGTAGGCTGAATGCCCACATAAAATTCTTTTTAGATCACTCAATTCACTTTTGGATCTGGTTCTTTAGTATCTAGGGCATTAATTGTAAAGGAAGATTCCCAAAAGTGTTTGCAATGCATGATAAATTACAAATGCTTTACAGAATCAGTGGGAGGTATTGTCACTCAAGTGGTATTGAGGGCCTTGTAAAGCCATCTGGCCAGATAAAATTACAAGGGAGGAACTGATGAATAGCTGACCCTTTAACCACAAATGTGCTATTTATCTCTAACCCAGCTTAGCAATAACTTAAACTAGATTTAGGAAGTTCTGAAAATTATCACAAGTGAAAAGGAAAGTGAAGTGAGCGCTGACTCAGATCTATAGTGGACAACATGACATCTGTGATTAAAAAGAAGTAACTAGTTTTGCACAGCCCCTAGCAGGTTACAAAAAGAGTGACTGCTGTGGTAAGAGAGTGCAGAGAAGAAATTAACAGATTAGGCATTCCAAACCTAACATCATCCAAGAAAAGTAACCAGGACCCAGGAAGAAGCATTGGACCTCAGCCTTTTCTATGGGGATGTGGCAAATATGATCAATAGTTTCTTAGCCATAACATATTTCTAATACACTTGGAGCTAAATTGACACACCCTGTAGTTGTTTATAAACTCACCCCACAGGTGATAGGTTGTACTGCTATGTCTGTGATTTGTATGTGTGTTATCGTAAGTCAGAATACCTGTTCATTGTTATTGTAGGATTCCTTTGTCCAGTTTCTGAAGGAACTAACTAGCAAGTGCACCCCAAATATTTTCCCAGTCTACTGGCTCTGTAAGTGACAGCACTTATGTAGTATGAGCAGGGGAGCAATCCAGGTCATGTATGTTCTAGCAGAAGTGATAAAAGGAAGGCCTTTGGAAAGACAGGAATGCGAGGGCTTCCCACCTTTTACAGAGAGTGTTGACCCCTGTATAGGTAGTGTGCTGAAAGAATGATTAGAATATATCATACACAATTTGTGATGAAATGCAGAGAAAAGTCCTATTTTCATCATCCTCATTTTCCAAGGTTAGCATTGACCAGGGAGTGAATAGGCATGATTAGAGGCAAATGAGGTAAAAACTCAAAACTTCAAAGGTTAAATCTCTGCAGTCTTCCAAAGTTCTTTATAGTATGGAGACAGGAAAAAAAAAATGAAACAAGTCTTTACAATCAAGATGAGGAAAGAATTTTAACTATGAGATATAGTTATGTTAGCTCAAAAAACTCAATTTAGTGCTGTATAGGTTGTTGAGAAACAATTCCAACACATGAGTCCCACAGAAGTTATTGGCATGTTGGCCCAAACTGGATGCCATCTTGCAAAGTGATTGTGGAATTAAATTTCTGTGGAATCTCCATTCCTGGGGATACTCAAAACACGACTGGACAAGACCTAGAGCAACCTCATGTAGCTTTGAAATGAGAAACGATTTAAGCAGGAAGTCAAGCTGGAAGAACTCCAGGGGTTCCTTGCAACTAATTTTTTTCTGTATTTCTACAGGTCTTCAGAACACACCTACTCCAAAACAGTGGATATGGAGACTCATGTATAAGAAAGTTATTAGTAAGATCAAAGGAGTTGTCTGGGTTTGTTTGTTTTCTTACCAAATGCATTTATTGTATGATACAGGGGCTGTGGTTTTGTCAGAAAAAGAAAAAGATTATGAGATCTTACATATATATGTAATACCAAGATATTGTGATACCAAGAGCTGTCTGAGGGGAAAAATGGAGAACCAAATAAGCATAAAAGTAGAAGAAAAAAGCTCTAACAATCAGTGGGCATGTGAATTCTTTTGTAGTTTTATTTTAGGGCTAAGTATATGTGCTAGAAACACACTATTAGTATCCATCTTGTACAAATATCTTGACTTCTTATTGTGTAGTATGTCAAGATTCACATTGTGAAGTTTTCATTTACAATCCTTTCTACCCACACTAAGTACTTTTAAAAATGCATCATCTGAGACAAATGATCAAGAGCTTATTGAAAAACTGCTGCACGTTTACAACTATGGCTTTATTACAAGTCACAGACTATACATTACTTAAAATTTGGCCAGTACAGCAAGATGCCAAGGAAAACAGTGTTTTTATACATACAGTGCAAGCACAATTATCTTTTTTTTATGCAAGGTAGATTACTGATAAGGATGATCTTCTGACCATCTCTGTCGTTGCAATTCTCCAGTCTGCTTAATGATCTTTACAGTGTCAGAAAACTATGTCTTTGCATACTGTACAGTCTTGGACCAGAACTTTTACAGTGACTTACACAGCTTGCTGGATTTTACTTGATGCATAAGCTCTCTCTGTATATCAGTGGCAATATGTAGAAGCTGTCTGTTTCACCTTAGCAGTATATACGTCATTACTATTCATTCTGGGCCGGCTTCAATAGCTCTCCTTCAACAATATTATCCATAACACAAAGCCCATCTTCAGAAGATATTGTCTAAAACTCATTTAAAGAATGTGGATGCATTTTCCAGTTCAAAATCCAGGCTTATCCACTTCCCAGCTCCACAACATAGTTAGAACTGAGCGAAAACTACCCCGTGTCCTTGTTTTCATAAACAGAGAAACCGAGGCTGCAGATCAGATGCTATGGCAGGCTCCAGCAGACATCTAATCTAGTCAGTCAGTGGTCAAGATCCCTGAGTTGTTTTGCAGCATGTTTGCAGATTATAGGTCTAAGTGAATCAGAGAACCATAGATAAAGAACTTGAAGAAATTAGTTCTGACTTTTCCAGGAGTTATTTCATATATTAATAAAAGACTATGACTGTGCTTGTGTCAGTTCAAGAGCTTCTTGTCAAAAGAGAATGGCTGTGGTAGTGTTAATGAAAGAACATGTAAAGCAGATTGAAAACTTGCAGTGTTAAGTCCACTCTTATTAATAACTGTACTTTGATAGAAATAGAAAGTGAATTTCTGGAATATCAAGATAAAAATCGTGACAGGCACCCGAGGGTATGAAAATATTCTTATCTCTAATTAAAATCACTGAAATGTACACTCATGGACTAGTCACAGCAATTCATGTTTTGTCCTGATCACACATTATACATTCACCATATGGGCTGTTCTCTAGAAAGCTTTTATTTCCATACTCTCCAACTCTGAGAGCTAAGAAAATAACACATAGCATTGAACAAGACTCCAACAGTGCATTTATATTGGTTGTCTGCTTGGCTTTGTTTCCTGTGGCATTATCATCAAAAAGGACAGTCCATGCTTTTTCTATCATGAGCTAAATCTGGAGGTTTAGATGTTTAGAAAACTTTCCCAGACTCCAGATGTATAAATTCACATTTATTTTATTTCTATGTTCAGTTTGAATTTTTTAAAGGAAAAGATATGTGATAGCAGAATTTATAGACACTTTAGCCATGGGGCACTCTTGTTCACTGAAAGGTTGCTGGTTTTTTCTTCCCTTTGGGCTTTCTGAAGGAGCTCTTGACTCCATGCAGCTGGCTTGCTGAGAGCTGAATAAACCCACACTGTAGAACATAGAACCGTGTCGTTAGTTTTTATTTAAACAAAAGGATCATTATAGTGTCCTTACACTAATAGTTCTTCCCTGAGGATGATTCCATGTGTGAGTCTTGTTATTCTATTCACTGCATATGGGTAGATTGTGTTTAGTTCGGGTAGATTGTGTTCAGTTACATAAAGACTGAAGTAATTTACATTATTCTAGTTTTAGATCAATAACAGTGAAATCAGAATCCAACATTTTATCTTTAGAAAAGCCTATCTTTGTTAAATAAAAATTAATATTAAACATAGAATTGCAAATATGAAACCAGATCCTCAGTTACCATAAATCAGCACAGCTCCATAGAATTAAATTGAGTTATACAAATTAACCCCACCAGAGGGTTGTCCAATCTTCTATTATAATTAGGATTGTAATCTCAAACCACCAGCAAGATATTGTTCAAACAATTTGGAGCAGTAAGAAAGAAGTGGTATATATACTTATTTAGGAAACCATATGTAGGTTTCCAGAGACATTCACATATCTTTGAACAAAGTATAAAACTGTAATATTAGCAGAATTTAAAATAAATGTGAAAATAATTATATAATTAGCCTGCACAGTCAATTATATCTAGGAGAGTAGCCATATAGATGATACAACAAAGTTTTTCCTTTCTCCTTTGCATTAGAATATTCTACTGTATGGGCAATGACAGGAAAATTGTCTTTTAAAAAGATGGAGTCACACTAGGATACATACTGAACACAATGAAAGTAAAAAAAAAATATGCTTTTTTACATAAAGTTATATGAATAACATTTGATGAAAATGTTGACAGGAACAATATTCTTAGATGCTGGAAGGACAAGTGTTTTTTCTGGGTTTAATTATAGAACTATATTGTGTTCTTATTTACTTTCCAAGTTATAATAAAAATAAACTTCACAAGAGGATTGCAATTTACCTGTGAGTATTTGCCATAACCCTTTACTCATGGATGATGATGATAAAAAAGAGGAAGAAGAGATATTTCAGGGCAACTGAAGAATCTGATTTAAACCTGGAGAAGGTTGCATGGTCTAACAAAGTTCAACAGTTTGGTGACCCTATTCATTCTGTTCGAGACCTCCAAATGTAAAAAACAAAAAAATCTCTGTATCTATTTTTGAACAAGTTAGCAGTCCTTTACTCTGGTATAATAAACTAAAAGTGTAAAGGCAAAAGAAAGTAGAGATTAATACTATTCTACAATTTTGTCCTAAAGATCAGAAGTTATTTCCTGGCTTTTCATAGTAAATCTGGGCTTGACTGTGAGACCAAGTAAAAAGGAGGCACAATCATTAGAAGACTGACCAGCAGTATGGAGGGAGGTGATAGGTGTGAGCCCCTTGACATACTACTAATGACAGTAAGATCAGTAAAAACCATTGCTCTCAGCAGTAGATGTGCATGAAAACTTTCTTCAGTCAGTTGCTTATGACTAAACAGAATGTATGAACACCGATCTTAAGCATGGGTCGAAATCAAATCTGACTTCACTGAACGTTATCTTTCCTGTTTCTGCCTGTAGTTAACAGTGAGGCTTAAAAGCAATCCTTCATTAACTATTCCTTTTCATTTTCCTCCAGTCAGTAATTTAGACACTTTCTATTACAGAAGCTAATTAACAACCATGGGTATCATTAATTTGTCCGACAGCTCTTAAAACCTATCATATTCTTTACCTTCACAACATCCTTCTGCACAACAATTTCCACAATTTAATTATGCCATTCATAAGTCTGTATAAGACAGCCATCTCAAAAGAGGGAAGCACTATGCAGATAATAGATTTCTCGTTTAAATCATTATTCCTTTCAATAAATCCTCACAAATCTTGCAATTATTATTCCCTTCTCTATCAATGACAACTTCCTCACAACAGGCATATGACTGAAAAAGGATAAGTTATCATCTATTCTTCTTTTGCTGTTGTCTGTTCTGAGTCTGCAGAAGACTCATAAAAGCCAGGAGACAAAACACCAGCCAAGAACTGCTAATAAAGGCTCCTCCTGTGGTTTGCTACAAAGAGAGTCAACATACATTTTTGAAAACCTGAAAAGAATGAGACAAGAACAAAGAAAATACAGTGTTCGCATGCAGTCTGCAAACACCTATCCAGACACAGAAACTCCTGCTCAGCAGTGACCATGCAGTATAGTAAGACCTGAAGTTCACATCATTCTCCAAATCTCCAGATTAGCTCAAAGTATTGTTTTTAGCCATACACCAGCACTGTTTTAGGGCTTTATGCACATGCACACATATGTGACAGTTGTATACAGGGCTCATGGTAGTTTCATGTGAGGGACAACTGAAGTTTATATTTAGTCCCACAGATCCAAACACATTTCTCTGAGATACATCTTACATGCCACCTGAGAAAGACACCATTACTCTCTGTGAAACTCAAAGTATGTTATGAGCGTCAGTTTTGAGTGAGTAGGCTACTATATCTGAGCTTCCTACATCTAAAAACAGTGATTAATACAGAAAGTTGAATTTCAATACCCCCCTCAGACAAAAGAAACAAAAAAGTAATATAACTCCCTTAAAAGTTTCAGTATTTCCGAGAGCTTTTTCTTACTTCTAATTTTTTTCACCGAATTCTTTAAGCCTTTCCGAAACACATATACTACATATACTGACCCATTCTGTATTTTCCTAGCTGGAAAAATAGAACACCTAATAGGAGCCTGGATCATGTTACTCTTTGGATACGGAGTTACATGCAGAAATCAAAATTTAAATTAAATTAAGGTTATTTTATACCATTGCTTTTTTCACTTATTATAAGTTTTAATCAAAACCTTAATCCAGCAATTTATTAATTTATTAGAAGTGGTAACAAAATTAGACAGATCATTACCTCTTTTCCTGCTTTTCAATGTGAAACTCAGAGTTTAGTTTCTTTGTCAATAGGCTTTTATATTCTTTCAATTTTTGAAATTAATTTATTATCATTTTAATTTGTTGTAATTTTTGAAAACATTAAATATGTCATTTATGTTTCCTTTAAATTACCCAACACATTACATTTTTTGCTTGAGGCTATAACCACACAAAAGCTGAGCCAAGTCCTTAAGTCTTCTTCTTGATGAACTTTTTTTCAGAGAACCATGGCAATGCTTGGCTCTTGTGGGGGATTTTGTTACTTCTTTCAAAAGCACACAGTTCAGCTAATACACATAAGTTCAAGACAATAATAAAGACAAATCATCTGAAAAATGAAAGCATTGCACTCCACTACAGATCATTTAAATGCCAACATGTAACTTCACTCTTCTAAAAGAAAAAGAAAGCAGCCCTTACAGACTGGATTTGCAAACACCGAGGTGGAAAAAAATGCTGTGATTTTTTGATAGCTTCATAGAATTTGTTGTTGGCTTCATCCTCTCTCTTTACCTTTCCTATGTGTTGGTCTTTTTTGCCTTCTGTTTGATACCTACAAAATCCTTCTCTCTCTTTCTCTCCTCTACTCTTTTCTCTCCACCCTGGAGAAGATTTTTGGATCCATCTTCTCCATGGTCTCCCGTTTGGTAGTTGCAGACAGCAAAAAGCCCCCGAAGCCTTCTCTTCTTCAGATTTAATAAACCCCATTGCCTCAGCCTCTTCTCAAATTCCATGGGCTCCTGTGGTAATTGACGTGGGTTGGGAGTGGCTGAAATACAGTTATAAGGGAGTGGACAGGAACAAGGTAGCAATTTAAGGGCAAGAGACGCATCAGTCTCTGTGAGAGATGCAGAGAACCTTTAAGAAAGGTAGACTGTGAGTACCTCCAATGTAACAGCCTGTTTAGGTGTTTCAGAAATCTGAATGGGCTGATCAGAAATAGGTATTCTCTACCCAACTGTTTAACTAACAGGATCTGTGGTAGCTCTGGGAGAAACATGGACGAGATCTTGAGAGACCTTGAAGAGATAACAGAGGGGATCCCATGGCCTGGCCCCAGGATGACAAGTCAAGTCCAACCACTAAACTATGCACTTGAACATATCCCTCTTTGTAGTCATAAAACTAGTAGAATAATTCATAATTCTCAAAAGCATAAGAAAATATTTGTACGTCTACCATACATGACAAATCATATATTGCTTTCTTATCTTTCTTATATGGACTGTAATAGCACGTATAGATTTGTTAAAAACAACACAATTTTACCTGAAAGTAGATTTTCACTCTTCTCCAATAGATAGACATTTTGTCAAGGCTGACATAATATTTTACCTAAGCTGACAAATGCTTGATTTGGTTTCTGTTTCCTTATGAAAAATAAAGACATAAAGACTTTAAATTAAGATCAAAGAACTTTCTCATCTTCACTATTCACTGTAGTACTTAATAATCCCAAACAGTTTGACAGTTTTTATACACAGTAGTGGTTTAGTATTTTAAAAATACTACATATTTTAAGAATATTAAAATATTACCCACTTATATCCTCTTAGAGAAACTGTACCCCAGAGAACAATTTGGACAAACATATTCTCAATTGCGAAGATTTTCTGAAAATCTGTTTTAATTAAAGCATCAAACAGCATCATATTTATTAAAAAAAATACTAGTTAGAACTATTCTACAAATCCTTGTCATAAAAACAACTAGTTTTGAAACCTCTTTATTTTATATTCATTCAAGAACATTGAATTTTATGGGGTTTTTTGGCTCCTTATGCAAAATGAAATGTTTACATAGCAGACTAATATTGTTTGTATTAGTGGCTCCAGAGATCTTAGTTCAAATCTGTGAACAGGTTCATATTGATTTCATGTTAGAGAAGAGACCAAGATATACATCACCTCTTCTTCCCTTTGAGAGATAAGAAACATGGATTTTGAGGCCAGTTAGGAAATCTGATATAGGCCAAGTTTGTTAATACATTTTGGGGGACAGGATGATAGGACATGCATAGGGTTTCATTCTCTGAAGTTAATCTAAACATACCCTCAGGAAGAATGTGGGCCTGTAAGGAAAGTTTGGGTCATTTCTTCTTCTAAGATCACAAGATCCATAGCATAAGTATCAGATATCATGCACTAAGGTATACTGAAGAGCAGAAAAAATAGTTGCTTTGCTATTGTGTTTGGAAAAAATGGGTATTTGGGACCCTGAGCATGCTACCTTATCTTCTGCTGACATACCAGAAATGCAGACATGTAAAAAAGTCCTGTGCTACTTGCCAGCCACATGTGGATACTGTGGGGCATCTCAAATAACACTAGACATTTACATTTAAGCAATTAAATTTGCTCCTGGGGGTTCCAACATTGTATCTGTTTCTTTTAGATGCAGGTTAAACAAGTTAAGAAAACTTAATTCCTTCCCTGAGGTTAAAAGGATAGGCTGGCATTAAGCCAGAGAAGATGCATAGATATAAAATCTGGTGCTTTGAGCATTCACCTGTGATACAGGACACTGCCTTCCAGTGCTCAACTAGCATATGTATTTTAGACAACATAAAAGAAGCAAAGCAATGGAAAAAAAATACTTTTAACATAATATTAATTAAAAGCCTGATTTTAATTAGGCATATTCCAGATGAATATAAAGGACTTAATTGACTGTCTTCCAGCTATAAAAGCAGATTCACCCCCCTCACAACCCACCGAGTGGGATGATACAGGGAGAAACTCTCTGCTGTGAGGGTAGTGAGGCACTGGAACACATTGCCCAGAGAAGTTGTGGATGCCCCATCATTGGATGTGTTCAAGGCCAAGCTGTATGAGGCTTTGAACAATTTGATCTAGAGAAAGATACTCCTTCCCATGGCAGGAGGGTTGGACTAGATGATCTTTAAACGTCCTTTCCAATCCAAACCATTCTATGAATTTATGATTCGATGGTTCTATGATATTTAAAACTGTAATTTATGCAACCCTAATCATAGAACCACAGAATGGTTTGGGTTGGAAAGGACCTTAAAGATCATCTAGTTCCATCCCCCCTGCAATGGGTAGGGACGCCCTCCACTAGACCAGGTTGCCCAAAGCCACATCCAACCTGACCTTGAACACTTCCAGCCTCCTATCTTCATAGGAGAGGTGCTCCAGCCTTCTGATGATCTTCGTGGCCCTCCTCTGGACTTGCTCCAACAGCTCCATGTCCTTCTTATGTTGGGGACCCCAGAGCTGGATGCAGTACTCCAGGTGGGGTCTCACAAGAGGGGAGTACAGGGTGAGAATCACCTCCCTCGACCTGCTGGTCACACCTCTTTTGATGCAGCCCAGGACACGGTTGGCTTTCTGGGCTGCAAGCGCACACTGCCGGCTCATGTTGAGCTTCTCATCAATCAATACCCCCAAGTCCTTCTCCTCAGGGCTGCTCTCAATCCAAAGGGCTTTTGCTTTACTTATTAAACTGTCTTTATCTCAACACACGAGTTTTCTCACTTTTACTCTTCTGATTCTCTCCCTAGTTGCTCTGGGGGTGAACGAATGAGTAGCTGCATGGGGCTTAACTGCCTAACAAACTTAAACCATGACAGTCTACTTTAAGTTAGTTTTAAGTACTTTTTGTGCACTAGTTTTGTGAGTAAATTGTTTTAATTAATTAGTTTTTAAAAATAAAATATTTGCTATTTTTCTTACAACTCTTTACATTGTACATTTATATATTTGTTAAGGAATTTCTTCTGAGAACATTGGTGGACTGATACACTGAAAGTGTGTGGTTTGAGCACATTTCCTAAGAAAAGTTTCATACTTTTATTTTAGCATTGATCCAATTCCATTTTAGTAATATTTTAGTTGTTATTTTCAAGCTCCTTAAAATTATTTTGTTTCTGGTAGCAAAGCATCTGCAGGGTGAAAGAACTATTGTGCCTGCAGAGGGCTAAAGAATGGCTTGCAGCCCTCTAAGATTATATGACTTCTTGTTTTCATAAGTGGAGAAAGCCCTGAAAGATCTATTTTACTTTCACAGTCAAGAGATGACTCCATGTACAGGTTTGCAGATTTCAGTTTATATGAGGACCCCTCCAAACCACCTGTGGAATTAGGGTACTCTGTGCTAGGTAAAATGTTTATGTCAGTCAATAAATGTGTTGAAGCATGGGATCATTCAGCTACAGTTCAGTTTCTGCTTTAATATTTTTATGACCTTCTCCAAGGCTCATAACTCCACATTCTAAGATTAAACTGGTACGTTTGTTCAGAACAGTATATTTATAGTGAGATTTCATGAACATAAACCCTAATGATTCCTCATCTTTATAATTCAACAACAGTTAAACCTACACATGCTTTAGATGTGTATAAATGATATATTAACGTATTTTATAAAAGACTTTTATTTCTACTAATGGCATCCCTGCTTTTGATCCCCTTCTGCCATTATCTCTGATTTTACAAGAGTCATCTGAGGGTACTGGTTATGTGAGAATGTATTTTCAAATATTGGTTCTTTTAAAAGAGAGTGTATTCATCAAAAAGGAGATTACACATGTGAAAGTATGCTAATTATATACTAATTGATAATGACTTTTCAATTATTTCCCCTTTTTGTTGTCATGTATTTCAAAGTTCTTTATCTCTGAACAGTTGCACAAACATTATTTCTAAAGAATAGATTAAGTTAAAAAAAGAAAACATAAACTATTTCTTATTTTAGACTTGTACTGGAATCACTGTTTCACTTGTACCTGATAAAAAATGAGTTCATAATATTTGTTGTATTAAAGATATTCATAAAATATATATGACAAATGTTTTTTATTTCATTAATAACTATGAAAACTGTGGAAATTAGAACACAAGCTCTTCTGAAGTTCTGTTTAATTCATTAGGAAATAGGTTGTACTAGATCAGATTTAACATTTTTCTAACACTGTAATGTTACTGAGATGCTTTTTTTTTTTTGTAATGCTGACATGTCACACCTGCTAAGCATGCAAAACATAATTTTTAACCACAGTAATGCCTGAAGTACCAAATAAAGCCTGATATGTTGTTGAGACTCTGACCAGTAATGAAGAAGAACAGCACAAGAGCATACCATGAAACCACACAACCTTTCAGTTTCCAGAAATCATGGATTAGAAATTTCCTAAACAAGAAGAAAATACTTTACGGTTTAGAGACCTGATTTTTTCTTGGATTACTTCCTTTACTCTCTCTCTTTTCCCAGCACGTTCTCTCAAAAGTTATCACTATTTTGGTTCAGTAATATGAAGATCAGTGATGCAAACAAATCATATAGACAATGAAAAACTGTGAGGTAAAAAAAAAATCTGATTAAAATAAGAATCCTGCCCTCTTTTTATGTTTATAAATGCATTTTCTTACCAGATTTATGTTAAGAGCTCTTCCACAAAGCTCTGGTAACAGTGTAGTAGTGTCTCCAAATTACCACCTATCCTGGTCCTCAGATAATATTTTTGTATAATTTCTTCATGGTCTAAATGTAATCAATCATTTCAGCATCTGGGAACAGAAATTAGCAGATATTTTGATGATAAGATTTGGTGGGGAAATAGCAATGGATCTTGTTAAAAGCTATCCTAAACCAGTGAAGTAACACCACTGATTTTCTGTTATCAGAAGTTCTAGGTTGAAAACCACATTGAGAGAGGGATTTTCTTGCTTAAATATAAGCTTACTGGGTCATTTCAGATATTCTAAAGTATCTGAGAAATCTGCAAGGAAACAACTTTCTTTTTTAGGGGCATTAGAGAATTGAAAGGGTATGTTATGCATCCAGGTTCCACTCTAACATGAATTCAGGACTATCACAGGGGAAAAACTACTCCTTTCACACTGTTTAAGCCAAAATAAGAATCAATACAGTTTATTAATTCATTAACAAAACATAATAAGCCAGCAAACACTGATAACTCAGGATCAATATCAAAAATAAGAGACAAAGCATGACACTAGGCACTTACAAAATGCTAATCAACACCTAAAAAATTCCTATACACCCTTGTCTAACTAATTCTACCCCTCTACATGAACACATAGTTATGTATGTACCCCCTTCCACAGGAAATGTGGACTACAAGTGCTTTTCCCCTCGTGTGTGAGCAGGTTCTTTTACTTGCATGTGCATCCTATAAAAGACATAGGTATTACTAAATGTAACAGTTCTAACAGATAAACCTTTGAAGACTTTGTCCTCAGCCTGAACGAATTTTCGAATCCCATTCCTAGATACCAAACTCTTCCTAAACCCTGTACAGGGAGTGTAAGTAGGCATGTAGCATACTTTGTTGGCTCAATGGCCAAGAAACCCATCTCTCCCACCTTATTAAATCTAGCCTGAAGAAATCACCATATTACTGAACTCAAGTATAAAGCTCGTTTTCTCTTGTACTCTCTCTCTGATGGAATAGATCCAGCTGTTCTATGGTAAAAGAAGATAACAGAATACTCTAGATGTCAATATGGGGGAAAGTTTAAAACACACACGTTTGACTCACATCCCTAAAAATTACAGGAATTTAATGCCTGAGAGTAATGTTCCTGCCTTAGACTATTTTCTACGTATGTACAATAAAATAACTCTAGGACTAATTTTTTTTTTTTCTTGAAATGTAAAGTTTCATCCTTTGAGAATTATCATTAAAATATACATTCAACACAAAACTTCACAAACACTAATCACATCAACAAAGAAAAAGAAAAAAAAAAAAATCCCCACACCAAAATCAAAACAGCACTATCACAACACCAACAAGAGTGGACAATCTACACACAAAACCTACCTCTAGTCCCTTCACCACTATATCACTCTCAAGTTACGTTCAGTCAAAGCATTCCAAAATAAACTCTTCTGTACTAACTTATGTTTGGGTTTAAAATTCTCAGTCTTCAGTTTTAGTGAATGTTCCCTTGTTTATATGTTAGAAGATAAGAAGTTAATGACCTATTTTCTCTGAACAATTCATTAATTTGTAGGCTGGTCATATCTTCTCTGTTTTTGGTTTGTTTAGGGGGTTTTTGGTAACATAAACACTGACAGCTTCTTCAGTTTTTCTTAATATAGGAGTTTGTGCCTTTGATTGTTCCCATTACTCATACATAAGCATCCTCAACTTCTGCAGTATTCCTTTTGAGATGGGTGACTAATAATACTCAGCTGATACTTCATTATTATTATGTGTCTAAATAATAAATAGTATTAAATTATATTTATAAATATTTACAGTCTAAATAATGTCTATTTATAAAACAGTATCATACACAGTATAAATATGCATTAAATATAATTTAAGACAAATAATTGCAGTAAGTGCAATGCACACTACAAAATAATATTTGCATTATTTACCACTAGAGTTCTTTTCCATCATAACATCTTACTGAATTTATCAGGTGACAGATTTTCCTTCATATTTAATTTTCTTTTTCTATTTCTATTTCTTTTTTTCTTTGTTTGATGTTTTTAATTTGCAATATGATTTTGATGTGTATTTGGAAGAAACAGAAAGGGATGAAGAAAAGGACGAGAATAAGGAACATGTGGAGGACTTTGGGACTGGAGGACAGACTGAGTAAACAGTAAAAAACTAGATGATTTAAAGACATTGTAGAAAATTGGCACTGCCTCAGCTAGGAGATTGAGACAAGAAGCTAGTACTGCATAAAGAACTGAATAATCCCGAGGGACTGAAGGAGTTGAAGTAAAGTCAGGGGATAACAATATAACAAGAATTAAATTAACAGAATCTAGCTCCTTCATGACAGCTGAGAAAACTTCCCGGTTTTCAGATGCCGGAATAGAATCTAAGACAATGATGTCTCAACATTTTTAAGTAGTCAGTGAATATATGTAAAGCTATCAATTAAATGAATATAATTGTCCATGATTGTCAGTTACATGTATAAAATAAACTTTCAGATGTACCAAATGTTATGGCTGATAACAGTTTAAAAAGCTTCAAATAAATATGGAATATGTTCATGGAAGACAACAGCCCCATGGGCTATTAGACACAAAGATAACACTATGGCTCTGCACGAGAAATTTTTGTAAGTATGACAGCCTATTGGGGGAAGTATTGACATGTTTGTGCTGTGTCTTTACTCTTCCCTAGACATCTGCAGCAAGCAACTATCGGAGAGAGTGTATGAACTGCAAAGGTCTTTGATCTGATTTATATAATCATCCTTAAATTCTTATATTTATTTCCTCTGCTATCTGAAGAAGAGAAGTCTGTGCCCTGAACCTAAAATTTCTGTTCCTCTCTACTGGGTCTGACTAGGACAGAGTTAATTTTATTAATGCTTGTATGGTGCTGTGTTTTGGGTTTGACATTAAAACAGTGTTGATAACACACCAATGTTTTATCTATTGCTGAACAATGTCAAGACTTTCCCTGTTCTTTAACTCTGCCTCCAACAGTGAGTAGGCTAGGTGTGGGCAAGATGTTTGGAGTGTACACAGCTGGGTCAGCTGACCCAGATTGACTAAAGACATATTGTATGACACATAACGTCATGTTCAGCAGTTGAAACTTGGGGTTTGGTCTATCCGCGTTGTTTGGATACGGGCTGGACATCAGTCTGCTTGTGAGAGGTGGTGAACAGTTGTCTTTGCATCACTTTTTTTTTCCGTTCTCTTTCTTCACTTGTTAAATGGTCTTTATCTTGACCCATGAGATAAAGAATGCTTTTGTTCTTCCAATTCTCTCCCCTGTTTTGCTGGCAGGAGAGGAGAAGGGAGTAGATGAGCAGCTGGGTGGGTGCTTAGTTGCTGGCCAGTGTCAGCCCACCACATCCTTCTTAACGTTTGTTGCTGATGTCATTTTGATGTCATACCATAGGGTTGGTTTTTTTTTCTTGAGAAGTAAAATGAAACAAAATAAAACCAACATAAATTATTTCAAAATAGTTTTATTGTGGTTGAAAATTCAACCTTCCAAAAGGAAGAATAATGAAATTAAGGTTCTCTGCAGAGTCATAAATGTATGTGTAAAATCCTTGCTCCTAACTGTATGAGCATATGAGTTCCAGTGCGCTTGCTCTTTATTCCATGCACAGTTTACAGTACTCCTCTCATTTACTACTGTGTTTTATGTTTATTGTTCATTGAGAAGCAATTTGCTTTATTAACCATGTACTTTTCAAAAGCCTACTTTGACAACAGAATTATTAGTTACTTCACAAACATTTGTGCAGCACTCCATCCTCTGGTATCCAAGTGCCATATTGCTTATTTTTATTTAAACCCTACAACACTAATGTTATAAATGGAAAACCAAAATGAGATCCATATTTAACTTTCAGACTCTCAGAGAGTGATTCGCCTACCAAAGTATAGACACTTAATGCTACTTAGAACAGCCTAGAGCATCCTACACAGTCAGGTGAGGACCACAGAACTGACACAGGATTTTTGAAAGACTCTCATCTTTCTGAAGCAGTAGCTGAATGATGTGAGGAATAATTTAGCATCCAAATGGTACTGCATGCCTATGTGTAGGCAACTGAATCAAGCTAAAGTGTCTCAGGTTAGTTAAATTAGCCGAAAATTAGGAAGAATTTGCCCTAGATACCAAAGGATATATTTACAAGGAAGATTGCAGATAGACCAAAGTTTGGGTGAACTTCAGTCAGAGAGAATGAAGTTTGGCCGTGTCAGTATTTCCTACCACCAAGAATAACTTACTGGTTTAGGCAACATGAAACAGTATCTTTGTTTTCTCTCCACTGGTTTGTGTCTGGTTGGCTGAAATACAGAATGCAAATTCTCTCAGTGCTTCTTTAAATAAACCTAGCTTATGCCAGACAGGGAGCAGCTCAAAATCCCTTCTTATAACTCAAGTTACCTGACTCATGTACATGGATATGGATGACTGTCTTTCTCTTATTTTAAATGCTCCCCAAACATCTCATATTAGGAGAGTGTAACAGTAGTCCAGGAACTGAGATACTGAGGTTTACTTTTCTTCTCAGCTTTGAATTCATACCTATTAGAAGAAGCAACGTTGAAGCTAGGTTGGAGCACAGATATACAATAATCTTTTGATTAAATATGATCATAACCCACAGAAAACCATCAGGAAGAAACAGGTGGAAGTTAGATTCTAAAACCTAGCAAGGCTCATGTTAGATGTGAATAGCAGTATGTTTCAGTTCCTGTTTCCAAGAACATGTGTGCACTACTATAAAAGTCCCATGGAGAAAAGAATTACCTTATCTATCTGCTTTATAAATCCTTAAAGGGCAAAGGTATGAGATAAATGTCAATGTGTTTAATTCACTCCAAGGATGCCTCCTGCACTGCAATAGCCACTAAATTGCCTGCTTATCAAGATCAGTATGCAAACTTCTAGCAGTATAAGGATAACTGTATTGCTTCAGATAAGCAAAGAGGGATTCTAGAAAATCTTCTTCATCTATAGATTCCGAGGGTGTGTTATTCTTGCATTTTGAGTGGTTTACAGTGGTTCATCAAGTAACAACATAATATTTACTTTGCATCTGTTTTTCCTGTCTCCAAATAACACATGCTGTGGGAAACAACTCAGCAGAAACAGAAAGTGCTTGAAAAGATATCAAAGGTATAGGCCATAAGATAAATCTGAAAACAAATTATGCTTATTTCTCCTGAGGGATACTTTCATGAGTTCAGCCACACAATGTTGAATGTAATTTCTTAATACTGTTAGAAAAAAAGTGTATTTTCTTTTGTTGCAAATATGACCATTTCAGCTATTTCATCCACCTGATTTATTTTTAGAATACAATTGAACATATTTGTTTACAGTATTAAGCTTTCTTTATTGAAATTCTAAATTAAAAATGCTATTTCATCATTTGTTCATTCAAACATGCCTAATCAGTTTTGCTACTATGGTTGCCGTCAAATATAGTTTTTCTGAGGCTGGAATAGAGCATATGTGAAAAATGTATCAAATCCTCTTTATCTATCTGTCCTTCAACTATTACATGCAAACGATGCTGGGGCGGTATTTCTAAACTGCCAGTTGCTGAATTCCTGTGTAATCTTTTACTTAACTATATGCTACACTCAGGTGGGCTATTTCATTGTCCCAGGAATTTCTACTTACCTCCCTCTCAGAGCGTAACCATTCACATTCCCATGATCTGATTTGCAACGTAAAAGGTGATGGTGATTAAATGATTCCATCAGTTGGAAATAAATATACAAGTTGAAATAAATACAGGTGTTGCTAAGTCCCTGTGTACATTAATAGACCCTAATGGTCTTGACCAGCTTCACCTGGGACCTTCACCCACACCCATGGGCCCAGGAGATGTATTTAAGCTCAACCTAAGGCCTTCATTTTCTTTCTGAGCTATGTTGTGGAAGTGTTATTTTTTAGCTGTAACCAGAGCTGTGGAGTTGCCTGATCTGGACCTCTACTTTCATACTGACTTTGACCTGATAGCATGTATAGGTGTTTTGCTTTTTTTCCAAACCAATAGAATTGTTTACCTTGACAGAGCTCGACCTTAGCCCTGCCTCATTATTATGGACTTGCCCAGTTATCACTGGACCTAAGCCTAACTGTGATCTACAGATTGACTTTCCAGCTTGAACTTGCCTTATCATCTTGATACTACTTTATGATCTGGGTTATTGCTTGGACCTGACTGCAATTTCTGGGCCTGTTCTACTTGCTGTCTTTTGGTACTTGTGGACTGGGCTCTGGCTGGTGAGGTCCCTGTTGGCTGTGGTGACCCTCCTCAGCTCCCTAGCCTGCAGAGAGCAGCCCTGTTCTTGCTGCTCCCTGACCCATGGTATATCAGAATCCCTACATTCACAGATTCACAGATTGGTGAGGGTTGGAAGAGATCTCTAGAGATGATCTGGTCCAAACCCCCCACTAGAGCAGGATCACCTAGGGCAGGTTGCACAGGATCATGTCTAGGCGGGTTTTGAATATCTCCAGAGAAGGAGACTCCACAACCTCTCTAGGCAGCCTGTTCCAGTGCTTGGTCACCCTCAAAGTGAAGAAGTTTTTCCTCATATTCAGATGGAACTTCCTGTGTTCCAGTTCGTGCTCGTTGCCCCTTGTCCTGTCACTGGGCACCATTGACAAAAGTCTGGCCCCATCCTCTTGACACCTGTCCTTTAGATACTTATAAGCATTGGTGAGATCCCCTCTCAGTCTTCTCTTCTCCAGGCTAAACAGACCCAGCTCTCTCAGCCTTTCCTCACATGAGAAATGCTTCAGTCCCCTCATCATCCTTGGAGCCCTCCAGTGGACTCTCTCCAGTAGTTCCCTGTCTTTCTTGAACTGGGAAGCCCAGAACTGGACACAGTACATCTCAGTTTCATGGTCTGTTCTAATGAAAGATGAGTCATCTCTCCTCCTATTCCACCTTGTCTGTCCCTCACCCAAAGGAAAGGGGAGAGGGGAATAGGAAATATCATGCTCTGAGTAGCTTATATGGGATCAGTTCAAGACTATGGCTTTAAAAATAAAGAGTGGACTTGTAAACTGAAGGGAAGAGCTTCTGTAGATCAGTTCATTATCTGGTTAGTCTACCATACCGAGTTTACTTATTTTGCTCTGTAAAAACACTCCCAATGGTTTTACAAAGAATTTTTAGCAAACTTCTGGCTATATATTTACTGAACTCTTGAATGCAAGAAAACAGATAAATATACCTAAAACATTATTTTTAACCTTATAGACCATTTCTGCTGCTTTTATTTCACAATACAGAACTTAGCAAACTTACCAACAAAGGCCTGGTAAAATGGGAGAAACAGTACTCAACTGAGGCATCTTAAATGATTTCTTTCCAAGAGTCCAGAAGTTTAAAGCAGAGTAAACAATGGGAAGCTTCAGAGCATTAAAGGAAAAAGTAACTCTGCAGCTGAGCTGTTATAAAAATGGCACCAAGTAAGAAATTACAGATCTCCAGTTTAGCGATTTTTTGTAATGATATGCCCTCTCTGCTCCAGAAGTGTGATTCGTAGAATCTAATTGCAGTAAGCTCCTTCCTGTAAGAAAAGGAGTTTCAAAAATAAGAGCTGTGGGAATAAAAAAATAGTGGAGAAGCAGAGGAGAAGTACTGAAACAACAACTTCTAAACTGTTTATGCTGCAGACCTATAATCTTACTGAATGTCAACATGTACTCCAAATCACAGATCTTCAAAATACTTGTCAGTAGGATAATCTCAGGTAAGAGGTGACTATACCTTTAAACAATAAAAACCTAGCATAGCCAGAAGCAACTCACTCAAGGGTGTATTATGAATAAGCCAATGCATCTTTTCAAGTTCTCCTCATTTCTAAATAACTTTAAGGTAAAAATATATTTTCCAGACTTGCCTCACGTATCGGTGTTTGTTTTGTGGTTGGGTTGGGGTTTTGGTTTTTTGGTTTTTTTGGGTTTTTTTTTATATAGACTGAAATCACAATACACTTCAGAGAGCAATTTATATACTTAAGCCAACTGGAAGTATAAACTCAAAACCTGAAGGGTACCAAGGTCACTCTGCAATGTCAGTGCTAAGCACAATAATCATCCACTTACATCCTAGAATGCTCAAATGGATGTGCTTGTAACAGATCTAAAATAATGACAAAAGCTTTGCACCGATGTTAACCAGCAGGAAATGTGGAGGAGGGCAGTAGAAAATTGTCTAATTGGGCTGCAGGGAAATGCTTTCTTTCCACTTGTGATATATTCTAAACCCAATGTCAGAACCAGGGGCACTGGGAGATCGTGCCTGATCAGCTAGATATACTCAATGAAGCAAACAGCATTTGTTACTTGTTCATTAAATCTTTTTAGAATAAAGTTAATGGTCAAAAAGATGACAAATGTTGTCTTCCTGTTCATTTTCTTATTACAGTGTTGCAATTATTAGACCATAAGCAGAAGCAGCAAAGAACACATTTTTAATAACTTGATATTTTTTATTTATTTTAGTTATAAGCAATTAGTGGTAGAGGAAGAAAAATTCCAAATCTGTATCAGAACAATTTAACATTCCCTCTAATCTGGATTTTTGTATCTTTGTAAACATACTAGATGCCTGAGAGTGGTTGATTTATTGTACTCTGTATTAAGGTTATTGGAAAGATTACTACTGTTGTAGATAAATTGTGACTATCATTTCATGGACCTGAATCCAGACTGTATCACATGGCTGCAATGCAACTTATTGTAATAGAGACACTCTTCTTCATGCAACTTAAGAAAGCTCAGAACTGTTTTGGTTTTATTTTTCAGTGCTCTTTTTGATGACTGTCAATTTTTGCAAATTATCTAAACTATGACCATGACTTCCAAAACCAGTCTCTAGTATTAGGATCCTTAGTGAAAAATTGGACTCTCAAAACTGCCAATATTGGCTCTGGACCAGACTGCATTTCTTTGAAGCACTTGCTAGCCAAGTTTTCTCAAAGGACATTTACTTGCGTAGAGTACCGCTATTCTCCAGTGACTTTCACCAGCTGGGGAGAACCTTGTACTGAGCACATAACAAATCCAAAAGTTTCCTCAGCATCAGGATGAAAGAGCCTACATGATGTTGGCGTTCATCACTTAAAAAAATGCGGGGTAAGCAGTATGTTGTGGTTAGTGAATTTACTGAGCAACTTCTGCTGCAGTCCATGTCTGTATTTGTTCTTTCCTTATGTCCAAGTCTACAAGCACAATCACAAAAATACATTTTTTAGGTACACAGATAGATACTGAGTGTTATAGAATTTTATCAGAAAGACCATACAGCCTTTCTTACTATGTACCTAATCAGAGCAACCCTTTGGGTTAGGAGAATATGGAACGATACTATTGACCTTGCCTCACTACATCAAAGTCAAAACCTAGTCTCATTTTATATCAGCAGCAATTTTACAGTGAGATAAATAATACATATTAGTGGCTGATCTTGCTGTAAATACAGTTTTTGTTTGGGTAATGAAAACATCTAGGCTAAGTCACTCATAGTATCACCTTGCTTTTGTTCACGGAGAAACAGTAATGTATCTAATAAAGCTCAATTTCGACCCTAATAGCTAACATAGAAGTATAAACAAAATGAGATTTCAATATATTTTCAGCAAAAACCTCTCCTAAAAGAAAAGTTGATGAGAAAGAAACTCACTTTAGCTTAAGCAGTTCTGTGAGTGATTCAGCGTCAAAGGTTTTACTATACGACTCTCCAGTCCATTTAGAAAGATCCGTGTCTAAATACAGAAGTAACTCAGAGACTAATCTCTAATGAATGTCATTGTGATCATATGCCACTGCACAGATCATCATTTTTATTTTGTATCTTTGCAAGATATCATAACCTTGCAAGGTTGTCTGATGATTTAGTAAATATAAGCAGCTGTAACATTGTTTGCTAACTATTTTCCTTCTCTTGGCTCACTGAAGAAAGAAGAAAAAGGTTGTATTTAGAGTGGGAAGTATAATCGAAGTCAAATCTTTGAATACACATAATTTCACTCTATAGCTTTTCACCTAAATTATTACTCAGTTATTAGTCTCAGTGGGGAAACAAGTGTTTCAACAGTTGTTTGTCCTAACTAAATTTGAATGGTATCTGTTAAGTATCCAGAGCCAGAATCTTCTCAGTGGTGCCCTGTGAAAGGACAAGAGTCAATGGGCACAAATTGAAATACAAGAAATTCTACTTAAACATCAGAAAACTTTTTTACAGTAACAGTGATCGAACACTGGCACAGGCTGCCTAGAGAGGCTGTGCATTGTCCATCCTTGGAGATATTCAAAACCTGATCAGAGAAGATAGTGATTGGCCTACTAGAGTTGGACACTACTTTGAGCAGGGGTGTTAGAAAAGATGATCTCCAGAAAAGATGATCTCTCTGATCTCAACTTATCTGATTTTATGAAATCCTATATTAATTAGACTGCATAAAAAGAGACAGCAAACCACTGACCATCAGGAAGCAGAGCTAGCATGACGGATATAAGCTGACACAGGCATGTACTGTGAAATGCCAGTTTCCCACTGCCTGTGTGCTATATACATATGAACAATTTGTATATGAGGAATAACTTATTAGAATCTTCTAATAATCTGTTCAATGTCTCTGCTTATATATCTTTAATTCTGTTTCTCCCATGTACATATGCTAGAAACAAAAATGTAACAACGTAACCTTTGCTGATGATTCCCTTGATTCAGGGAAAAAGCATAATTTATTTCTCCCCCAAATGAGAGAGCAGCAGGAGGACTGAGTAATATGGTCTACAGCACTGACTGTAAGCAAAGGGAAGATTTCCAGACAAAGATAAATGGGAAAGGCTGTGCTTAAAGAGAATTTTCTATAGCAGTTTCAAAGGCCCACCAAAGTACATTCATCACCCCAGAAACTCCAGGAGAATGGGCACTGTATTTTTATGAAGTGTTCAGGATAATTGAGTATAACGTTCAAGCTGAGCTAGTTTTGTATGTATCAGGTAGTGAGAAAATGAAGCCAAATTAAGCACATGTGAAAATGATTAATGTTGAGTCACAGGAGATTTTGAATTTTTATCTTTTGGCAGGCCTCACTACATATAGGTATGTGTGATAGTGTCCTCACAACTCACGTGACAATTTGTCAGTACTATTTGAACTCTTGCATCCAGCCAAGGTTTTCCTCTCACAGTAGCTTGTGCAAAATTGGAAGCATTAGCTTGGGGATGATCTGTCACAGATCATTCCAGTGGTGGACATCATGAGGTCTGTGATTAGAAAGAAGTCATAAGTTCTGCACAGCCCCTAGCATATTACAAAGAGTTTGCAAAGAGTGCCTGCTGCGGTAGAAGAGTGCAGAGGAGAAATTAACAGGCTAGGTGGTCCTGGCCTAATTGCATCCAGGAACAGTACCAGGACCCAAGAAGAAACATTAGATATCAGACCCTCAGTGGTGATATGGAAGATGTGATCAATAGTTTCTTAGCCATAACATAGATTATTTGTCATAGATAGAGTTAAACTGAGGTGATGGGATATGTCCCTCTGTGCTTCCTGCCGAAGCAGTGCTTTAAATGTGCAGTATGGTGAGAAAGAAAATCTGTATCCTTACTGCAGTGATTCCTTTGCCAACTTCCCGAAGGAACCAACAGTGAGTGAACTGAGAACATTCCCTCAGTCTGGTGGTGCAGTTGATGTGTGACACAAATCCTTGGATCGTGTGTAACAGCTATGATTCAAGTACAAAGACAGGTTGCATAATTTTATAGTTAGTCATACCATTTAACATGGCATGGTGGGAAAGGAGGAAATGTCCCCTGAGATGTCCTGATAATCTGTCCCTGATGTAGTCCAACATGAAATAGGTTGTTGTTTTCCGGTTAATGCAACTGAAAAAAATATATATTATTATTAAATGGGAAGGTCAAGACAGTGACTAAATTTACTGCAAATATATAAGGACTGCTTCTAGAAAGATACATAAGAATGAAGGGAAAAGTAGTTAAAAATTGTTTCCATTCAGTCTGTGAGAAAGAGGTTCATTTAGTGGGATTAAAAATCTGAACATCACAAAAAGAAACAGTTGGTATGCTCAAAATTCATTATTGGCAAAATGAACAAACTATATATAGAGCTAAGATTCAAATGTTAGTCCAATTAATGTGCTTCCAGTCCAAATTATCTAATGAATACAGAAAAGTTTTTGTAGCAATACAGATAAAACTTATACAGCCTCCCCCATGCACACTTCTATCACTTTGCACTAGTGCTGAAATGACGCTTCCGCTTGTTCTCTCTGGACCTGAAGGTCAACATGTCGGTCATCCTCAGGGTTGCTGGGTTTGAGTTTGTGATCACAACTCACCAGTACCCCAAACCCTGTGCTGGGAGGAGCAGTATTCCTGCGTCTGGTGCAGCTCCCTTGGCATGGGTGCCCTCTGGGAATGTATTGAGGCAGCACTTCTGCACCCCGTCAGGTGGCAATCAGTGTTATTGGGGGGGCACATCTAGACTTCTGAGCATTCAACAAATATTATAATAACTATTGTTTTGCTTTAAATATGTCCATGATATAAAGCTACCTAATGGAGTTACAAGTACAATTTTCTGTTGCAAATTAATGTATAAATTCATATTGCAGCTATTACCACTAAAGTGCGGATACTAGACTAGACGGATCACTTTCTCAATTCAGTATGACAGTTCTTATATGTTGGAGGTTTTACTTCAGAGATAAACTGATAACTCCCACTCTAAATTTGGTGTTTTGGGGAGTTCTTTACTTTAAATGTGCTTCCTATATATCTGTTCAGGTGCCCACTATATTTAAAAGGAGAAGGATTGAAAAACAAAGTAAATATGGTATTCTTGTTATAAACATAAAAAATAAAATAGTGCCTGTATTTGAAAACAAACTTTGCCACAATAGCATAGTTCTTCTCACATATGAATCAATAGATTTTCTTTACATGCTGACATTTCAGCAAGCACTTTAAATCTGTATAGCTATTCTATATTTTTAGCAAACAAGATTAGAGAGGTAATTGTAAACAAACACTTTGTTGCTTAAATTAAACATCTTTGCACTAATATCAATATTGTCTTCAGTCAGTACTTACAGTTCAGGTTATTTTTTTTCCCGTGACATTCTCTGGAGTGTTTTGTCTGTTCCCAGGATGCATTAATTATCATTCTCCTAGGGGAAAAAGTATATCACAAAATAACTTTTTTTCACCCTTAATTTGTATCTATGTAAACAGCAAGAGCTGCAAAATATCTACACGCTCTAGAAATACAGCATTAGAAGTGTTTTGGTCAAGGCTGAACCAGTTCACAATCAAACATTAAAAATTGATTTCTATAGTTGAGTAACACTTTTTCTCACCATCACAACAGACTGATAAGGCTTAGAAATTGGTTAGCAATGGGCATGTTACTATGGACAACAATTATTATTTCCTCACTTACCTGCCAGGTGTACTCAAATACAGTCAGCAGTCCGATGACATGTTGAAGAGCTCATAATTATCCAGATAGGGCAGTTTAAAGCCACTTACAAGCTAGTCAGGTTGTGTACACCCTTTTCATTCTGTGGAAGTCAGGTTATGGAAGTGGGGACATGTAAGTCCTCCAACATGTCATCAGACTGCTGAGTGTAAAGAAACAATATAGGGAATGGACTTTCAAATGCTACTAATGCTATTTCACAACATGAAGTAGAGAGGAGTGGGGAATTGCTGCAGCTGTGGTTTGAGCTTCACCAATCCCAACTCATTTCAGTTCTGCGTCTGGAGCAATACAACAACTTTCTATTACCAACTTGGACATAAAAACATAATTCAGTGTTGCCACTTGCTTAGTGGCATAAAGTGAGAGTAATTCACTGACTTAATCTCCCTTTCTTGTTCATGCCGTATGTAATTTTAGTCCATAAAGAAACCTGTTGTTCCAAAGGCACCATCAGTACTTATCAAGAAAAGCACCAATCAACAAGAGTAGGAGAGCAAGAACTGGAGCTTTAATTTAAGTACAAATTACTGAACTGCAGCTAATGTCAAACTAACTGCTGGCCTTCCTTAACAGAGGCATTAATTAGATGAAGAAAGGGAGCAAACAAAGTGCATGATTTGACATTTCATATGAGATTCAGTGCAGTACAGTGGTCTTACAAAAGAAATAAAAAAAATAATCGGAATGCTAAACTAAGAGAATTTTCCTTGCAGATGAGAATTAGTGCAGTAACATTTCACCAGATGTAAGGAGATAGGCTGAACTTTCACAGACACAAATACTATATGTATTTAAATATGCATCAAATATATGGAAAACAAAGGAAAAATAAGGCTCAAGTTAAAGTTAATTTTATTTGTGTATATATATAAATGGCAAAGTATTTAATTGCATGATCTTATACTAGAAACAATTCCACACTCCTCCTTCATCCTTGTTCTACATGTGACCCCCAGGTTTCTTTAATATATAAAAATGATTTAATAAATATGTATTCAAGGAAGAGTTTAAGTTCCTCATAAGCTTTTCTGTGGCACTTCTTATCATAGGTAAGTCCTTCATAAATATCAAGGAGTTTGTCTTTACAATATATTAACTAGACAGAATTATACCCACATTATTGTACTGGGTTCACGTGGAAAAGGTTTGGTAGAGGGGGGCTGCAAGGGTGGCTTCTGTGAGAAAAAAAGCAGAAGCTTCCCCATGTCCAACAGAGCCAGTTCCAGCCATTTTCAAGACGGACACATTGCTGGCCAAAGTTGAGCCAATCAATGACTTCAGTAGCGCCTCTGTGATAACATATGTAAGAAAGGGTAAAAACTGCTGCACAACACCATCCAATAAGAGGAGTGAGATGTGAAAGGAACAACTCTGCAGACACTAAAGTCTGTGAAGAAGGAGGGGGAGGAGGTGCTGCAGGCACTGGAGCAGAGATTCCTCTGCAGCCCGTGGAGAAGACCATGGTGAGGCAGGTTGTCCCCCTGAAGGCCATGGAAGTCCACAGTGGAGCAGATATCCACCTGCAGCCTGTGGAGGACCCTAACCCAGAGCAAGTGGATGTGCCCGAAGGAGGCTGTGAGCCCGCGGAGAGCCCATGCTGGAGCAGGCTCCCGGTAGGACCTGTGATGCCATGGAGAGAGAAGCCCATGCTTTAGCAGGTTTTCTGGCAGGACTTGTGACCCCGTGGGGGACCCACGCTGGAGCAGTCTGCTCCTGAAGGACTGCACCCCATGGAAGGGACCCATGCTGGAGCAGTTTGTGAAGAACTGCAGCCTGTGGGAAGGAGAAGTTGGTGGAGGCACTGTCTCCCATGGGAGGGACCCCATGCTGGAGCAGCGGAAGAGTGTGAGGAGTCCTCCCCCTGAGGAGGAAGGAGCAGCAGAGACAATGTGTGATGAACTGACCACAAGGCCCATTCCCTGTCTCCATGCACCGCTGAGGTGGGAGGAGGTAGAGAATTCAGGAGTGAGGTTGAGCCTGGGAAGAAGGGAAGGGTGGGAGGAAGGTGTTTTTTAAATTTGTTCTTATTTTTCATTATCCTACGCTGAATCTGTTTTTCTTGTGTTGGTAATTGGTGAGTGATCTCTCCCTGTCCTTATCTCAACCCACGAGCCTTTCATTATATTTTGTTCCCCATGTCCAGTTGAGGAGGGGAGTGATAGAGTGACTTGGTGGGTACCGGTAGCTAGTCAAGGTCAACCCACCACAATTAAACATGGAGAAACAGAATGATCTTCATGTTAAAGAGAAAATGTTGAAGTAGAGTAATGAAAACAAAACTCTAGGAGTTTGATATGTGAAACCCTAGCCCAGTTTTGTGAAACCTCAAAACTGTGGGGTTTTTTGTTTGTTTGTTTGTGGGGTTTTGTTTGTTTATTTCTGAGCATCAGCATTCTAATGCTATGTAATATTTTCCAATCACACTTCTCATTCAAAGTTGCAAATGCTTAGTAGTTTTGCTGGCAGAAACCCTGATTTTCAGTATAAGCACCAGGGAATGAGAAATGTGCAGTTAATGATCACCTGCAAACTGTTGCATTGAAGTAATTTGTTCAACATCACATTAAAAATCTACAGAGGAATCAAGGAAATAATTCAACATTCAATGCTGACATCCAGACGCCTCAGCTGTTTCTTTCTTAGTTGTTGTATTCATTCACTATGCACTTTCCAACTTCAACAAGAAAGGAGGCTGGGGAGTGATAGCACTTACAGCTGTGCTCCTTCGACAGTCCATAATGGATTTTTACTTCTGTTGTCACAGTGTTTAAGTTTCTTTGGCAAGATTACCAAGATAACTTTTTTTTTCCCCCGAGAGGTTTTTAAAATATGCCTACCAAAGAATAAAAATACCATTTTTTGAAACCTTTTAGGTTTTCTACACTGGTTACTTGCAGGGCTGAAACTTTAAAATTACTACAAACACCACCTGTAATAAGGTAATTGGAAGCGGTAAGAGGCTGTAACTGAAGAGCGATCAAACACTTTGTTAGGTGACAAAATGGGCAGATCTGTAACAGCATTTTTGGTTTGGTTTGATTTTACAGACATCAACTCACTCAAATTTGATACAGTAAGAAATCAAGATGATATAATACTTGGCCCTATGATACAATCCCTCAGATAGAGGGATGATAGTGGCCTAGAAATTATGTCGAAAGCTTTCTTAGGACCATCATATGTACCCCATCTGATACCACAGACATTTAAGGGTAGAGATTTCTCAAGACACCCCTGGGTCTTACACTACTGGTTGTTCCTCTTCTCTTTGAATACTACCTTTAAGCGCAAAGTCGTAGGAGACCTCAAGTAAAGAAGGTGTTGAATAATGCAAACTATTTGTATTTGCTCTCACTAAATTACTTTTCCTATTCAGCAGCTGGCTCACATTTTCTTTGCAGATTCTTCTACTGGTCATGCAGTAGTCGACACTCTTCTTGCTGCCCTTTAAATCACCTGCCAGTTTCAATTCCTGGTGAGTTTTGGCCGACAACATCCCTGCATGCCCAGGCAGAGTTTTTAAATTTCTCCTCTGTAGCTTCATCCTTGCTTCCACCACCTGGTAATTTTGTGTGTGTGTGTGTGCTGGAGCTCTTTCAGGAGTTCCCTGTTCAGCCAAGTCAGTCTCCTGACACATCTGCTTGTTATCCTGAGTAGCAGGTCTTCTGCCTGGAGGAGATTGTCCCTAAAGACGTTCTAGCTTTTCCAAGGCCCTTTTCCCTTCAGACCTGCCTTCCATAGGATCCCACATATCACTTTCTTTACAAAGCAAAAGTCTGCTTTCCATGTCAATAAAGCCCAGGGTCTCAACCCTGCTACTTTCCTTCTTCTCTCCCTTCAGGGTTTGGGTATCCACTATTTCATGGATATTACAATCAAGGTTGCCATTGACTATTGCATCTCTTACCAGTTCTTCCAGACTCATGATCAGCAAATTTAGGGAAGAACAATCCCTGGCTAGCTTATCTAGTACCTCTGTTAAGTTTTTTTTCTGACACCCTCCATAGCCCTCCTGGATTGTTTTGTGTCCTGCTCTGTCGTTCTGCCAGCAGATGTCAGGAAGGATGAAGATCTTGGGGTTGTGATTTGGAGTCTTCCTTGAGTTGTAAAGAGAAGATTTTTTCCACTTCTTCACAGTGTTCAGGTGGTCTGTAACCATGCTAGTAATTGTTTATACTTATCATTGCACAATTATACTTATCATTACGTATTCATCTCATACCTCAAATGTGAATGAAGCTTCCTCCCTTTTTCTTTCTCATGCTGCTGATCTATAAACAGGCAGAAGTTTAATCATTCAGAACGACCTTCATTTTATCATTATATGCACCCTCAGAGGTTGAGAAATTTGGAGAATAAGTGACAGTAGAAGCCCTGTTCATCCCCCACAACTCCATACCAAATCACATTCACTCCAGAAGTAATTGCTAGTGTTTTTTACTGTTAATATACGGCAATTTTATAGCGGTAATTATATGTGAAGATACAAAACATTAGTAGACATAGGGTTATTTTTTTGAGGATATCAGGATATATATTTCTGATCTCAATGTTACATGCTACGTAGTAAAAGGTTTTTGTCCAAAGAATAATGGCAGTATTTTCTTGTTTTGGGGGGTTTGGTGTGTTGTTTTTTTTTTAAAAAAAAAAAAAAAAAAAAAAAAACAACACAAACCCAAACCAAACTGTTCCAACTACTTTTTAACACATAAAAAATAACACTTTCCAAAACCTTTCTCACATACACTTTTTTTTGTTGACACTTCTCCCAATTAAAAGCCCCAGACACAAATGTGATATTCAAAGTGAAATCTGTTTGATTGAAAAACTCTTACAGAAATTGTTAGCCAACCCTAACGGTAAAGGTTACTCAGCTTCTGAAAGTAATACACAAGAATTGTGACACCATTCATATGACTGTAGATTCAACAAAAGGCTGCTGAAAGATACAAAGATGCCCTCTAATGTCTATTGCTACTCCTCTTTAAAACAAAACACTTTTAGAACAGATATGCTAGAGGAAATGAGTTTCAGTCTCTGTCATGAAGTTAGGAAGATTTGTTGGGTCTTTATCTGGTATTATGAGGTAAATTACTATAACATTCTTCTTGTCTTCAGGAAACTATCCAGAAATATCACATTTATTTCAATGACAAAGAGTCATTCAATCATTAATTTACTCCTGTAATATTTATTGTTTCAGCTGAACTAGTTACACACAAAACCAGTAATAAGCAACCTCTCCAAACTCTACGTTTCTCTTTTTTACACAGATTTTTTAGAATTTATACGATGTGCAGGTGCATGGAAATAACTCTGTATTACTGATCTTTGCAAACACAATATTCTTAGTTTAAAAGTGTAAGATGCTTTAGGTATTCCTTATGGTTGTGATTATGTGCTCAGAAACAGATGAACCAAAGAAATACATTATCTGTCTTTTTTGGCATTTTTTTTTTTTGCATTAGTGGGAAGCCATGGACAATACTCTGCCATGTAATATATACACTAACTTATTTTTCTCTTTGTAATTGCAGTGGTGTGTTACAGTAGATGTCAACTATTGCTAACCTGTCAGGAAAAAGTCAAATAAATTGCCTTAGATCCTCCTCTGAATATGCTAACAACGATGATGAAGTCTTGTATTTCCTTCATTCCTGACTCCTCTCCCCCACCCCAAGTAAGGCAGGGGGATGGGGAATAGGGGTTATGGTCAGTCCACAACAGTTCCTCTCTGACGCTTCTTTCTCCTCACACTTTTCCTCTGCTCCAGCGTGAGTCATTCCACAGGCTGCAGTTCCTTCAGGAGATATCCAACTCCTGCAGCATGGAGTCCTCCACAGGCTGCAGTGTGGATATCTGCTCTGGCGCGGTCTTCTCCATGGGCTGCAGGGAACTATCTGCTTCAGCACCTCGAGCACTTCCTTCTCCTCCTTCTCTCACCTTGGTGCTCGTAAAGCTGTGCTCACACTATTTTTTCCCTCACTCCTCACATCCTGTGCAGCATTTTACCCTTTCTTAAACACGTTTTCCCCAAGTCGCCACCATCTCTGCTGCGGGGCTGAGCCGTGCCCTTCAGTGGGTGGGTTGGATCCGGCTGGAACCGGCTGTGTCCGGCACGGGGCAGGCCCGGCCTCTCCTCACAGGCCCCTGCAGCCCCCGCTGCTGCCAGCGCCCAGGCACCTGCACCCGGTACAAGCAGACAACATAAACACAGTCACTCTAATGAACAAACGTGGTATGGCTGAGAACCTGCCAAAAGAGGAACGGTGTCAGTAAGGAGGCAGAAATGGATTTCATGCAGTTACTTATTCTCTCATGTCTTTAACACTTCACATAAATCAGAAATATATGCTAGTAAACTTAATGGAGAAAAAACATTTTGAATATTACATAGAAGTGACTGGCAATATAAAGTCACTTAAAATGTACAACAAAAATTACATTCTGATAAAATATTGCTTATTTGTAATTTTATTTATTTAGTGTCAATTGAGAAAGTAATTTGAGGTAAAAATTACAACTTTAATATATAACTATAAATGTGCAACAATCTTCTGAGGTATTTTGTTACCTGGTATTTCATAATTTTCTTTTTCCATTTAAAAAATAAATATCAATAGTATAAACCAAGATGCAATATTTTAAACTTATTTTATGTAACACTTTCTCCAGTCCTGAAGTGTAGGTTACCAAATTACTCCACTTTCCACTTTAAGAGAAATGGCTCTACAACTTTTATTTTCTTTGCTTTCTTTGCTATGAAGTTTTTGTTATAGAACAGTAGAGGTGTCTGTAGAATGTGTTTCTTCTGATCAGTGCATTTACGTGTTGGGGGTCTGTTTGTTTCCTTAGTAGTGATTTATGTGTATAAAATGCATTCCCTCAGCTACATATAATTTAGGGGACAATATGTTTAAAACCAGCCTTGTTAAGTCACTTGTGTTCAAAATTGCTGGTATTTCAGAGATTGATACAGCAAACATTTCTTGTAAAAATGATGCTGCTTGTTTTACCAGGAAGCCATGTTAAACATCACCTTTTATAAATGTTGAAATGGATCAAAGTAGTCTACATCTGACCTTTCAAGAGATTGTTTAAACTTAAAAGACTGCATAGCAAATGACATGCTGGGAGAAATAAACAGAAGTTTCAGGACAGTCACCTGAAGAAAAGCAATCATTTTACATGTTGTTATGGAATGAACAGTGGCATGTCAGCTGTTCTGAGTTGAATACATCTAGTCAAATGTAGAATCATAGAATCGTTTAGGTTGGAAAAGACCTTTAAGATCATTGAATCCAACCGTTAACCTAACACTGCCAACTCATGAATTACAATTCAAATAGGAACAAAATAATACTGAAAAAATGTGGTCCTAGAATAACAGAAAAGCTAAATGAATATTTCTGTACCTACATTGGAAATCCTTCATAAGTAACAACTGCTATAAATACAGTAAAGGGTTAACTGCTTAATGTTTAAAAGGTATTTGGAGGAGAGTAGTTTGCAACTGCTGCTGGGTAAGTAGCAACTCAGACAATGTTGCTTTTAAAAACTTGTTACACCTGAGTTGTACAGCTGTGTGTTGGATCTTAAATTATTTGCGACTCTAATTTTGTCAATGATAAACTATATGACACTCAACATAAACTTTTATTGGAACTTAACACATACTTTACAAAACACTATCAGCTTTGTCCTATAATTGCTATTTCCTTAACCCCTCTATGCGATTCTTTGTAACCTCAAGTATTAAACCCCCCAGAACAAGGCTCCTGCTGACACTACTTTAAATATTTATTACTGTTACTATGCCATTACAAAGCCCAAAGCATGTACAACTACATGTACAACATGTACAAAAGCATGTGCAAAGTCTGTACAAAAACAATTATTGTTACTGTGCTATTATATAGCCCAAAGCAAGTACAACTATATTACTGATTGTGTTATCATTAATTGAACAGCAAACCGATTCTATTTCAAAATCACCTCTTTGAAAAAAATTGAGTAGAAAGGGTTATTATTTCTGAGAGTTGATTGACTAATACTTGTCTACCTTCTTACAATATTGTACATAGGTGGAACTTCATAGGCACAAGTTCTAGGTGCCTGTCCATGAGGTACTGCAAGCAGTGGCAATATACAATGCAAGGTAAGTGAACTTCAAAGAGGAATAAAAGTTTCACTATAAAAAAATCATGAAATAAGTATGCATTTTGCCACTTCTTTGTGAAAAGGGTTGTCTAAAAGTCAGAGAAGAAGCAGGGGATAGTGATGAAAGCTATTCTCTGATGAATGAGAAATTTCAATGAGCTCAGTGGTATATGAAATGAAGAAAGATATTCTAAGTATACTTAAAAAAAAAGGATTTTGAAGTTTTGAAAGCAATCTCTGCTTTCTGTTTACCTGCAAAGAGACTTAGGATTCTGTTTTGCTCATCACAGAGAGAACATACACTTGCAGTTACATCAGAAGACCCAGTCTTTCTGCTGACTACTTTGGTGACTTCAATTAAGTCACTCAAACAAGTTTGGTTTTTTTAACCTGTATTTAATCATCTCACCAAAATATACTTCGTACATTGCACAAAGTTACTGTATGCTGACTACATTAAGGAAAATGTCAGTGTTTGCACTTATAAAGAACACACAGAAATAGAAGTTGTATAGACACAAAGACGACATTTGTTAGATACAGGATCTAAAGTTTTAAAGTTTTTGGTAGCAGATAATCTCAAAGAATCAGAATTATTTAGGTTGGAAAAGACTTTTAAGATCATTGTGTCCAACCACTAAACCATGTCTCTAAGCATCACATCTTTTAAATCCCTCCAGGGATGGTGACTCAAACACTTCCCTGGGCAGCCTGCTCCAGTACTTGATAACCCTTTCAGTGAAGACATTTTTCCTCATATCCAATCTAAACCTCCCCTGCAACAACTTGAAGGCCATTTCCTCTCATCCTATTGTTTGTTACTTGGGAGAAGAGACCAACATCCACCTCACTTCCTTTCAGGTAGTTGTAAAGAGCAATAAGGTCTCCCCTCAGCTTCCTTTTCTCCAGGCTAAACAATCCCAGTTCTCTTAGCTGCTCCTCATAAGACTTGTGCTCTAGACTCTTCACCAGCTTCATTGCTCTTCTGTGGACATGCTCCAGCATCTCCATGTCCTTCTTGTACTGATGGGCCCGAAACTGAACACAGGACTTGAGGTGCGGCCTCACCAGTGCCGAGTACAGAGGGACAGTCACTTCCCTAGTCCTGCTGGCCACATTATTCCTGATACAAGCCAGGATGCTATTGGCCTACTTGGCCACCTGGACACACTGGTCAAGCTTATATTCAGCCAGCTATTGACCAATACCTTCAGGTCCTTTTCCCCCAGGCAGCTTTCCAGCCACTCATCCCCAAGCCTGTAGCATTGCATTGGGTTGTTGTGACCCAAGTGCAGGACCTGGCACTGAGCCTTCTTGAACCTCATACAGTTGGCCTTGGCCCATCGATCCAGCCTGTGCAGATCCGTCTGTAGAGCCTTTCCATCCTCAAGCAGATCAACACCCCTGCCCAACATGGTGTCATCTGCAAACTTACTGCGGGTGCACTCAATCCCCTTATCCAGATCATTTATAAAGCTAATCAAGAGAACTGTCCCCAGTACTGAGCCCTGGGGAACACCACTTGTGACTGGCCGCCAACTGGATTTAACTCCATTCACCACAACTCTTCAGGTTCAACCAGCCAGCCAGCTTTTTCCCAACAAACAGTATGCCTGTCCAAGCCACGAGCAGCCAGTTTCTCCAGGAGAATGCTGTGAGAAACAGTGTCAAAGGCTTTACTAAAGTACATGTAGACTTTCCACAGCCTTTCCCTCATCCACTAAGTGGGTCACCTTGTCATAGAAGGAGATCAGGTTAGCCAAGCAGGACCTGCCTTTCATAAACCCATGCTGACTGGTTGTCCTGTATGTGCCATGTGATTGCACTCAAGGTGATCTTCTCCATAACCTTCCATGGCACTGAGGTCAGACTGATGGGCCTGTAGTTCTCCGGATCCTCCTTCTGGCCCTTCTTGTAGATGGGCATCAGATTGTCTAACATCCAGTCAACTGGGACTTGCCCAGTTAGCCAGGACTGCTGATAAATGATGGAAATTGGCTTGGTGAGCACTTTCACCAGCTCCTTCAGTGCCCTTGAGTGGTTCCCATCTGGCCTTGTAGACTTGTGTGTATTTAAGTGGTGTAGCAGGTTGCTAACCATTTCCCTTTGGGTTATGGGCACTTTGTTCTCTCTGTCCCTGTCTTCCAGCTCAGGGGGCTGGATACCCAGAGAACCACTGGTCTTACTGTTAAAGATTGAGGCAAAGGCGGCATTAAGTACTCCAGCCTTTTCCTCATCGTTTGTCACTATGTTTCCCCTTGCATCCAATTATGCTGGTTTTGGCTGGGATAGAGTTAATTTTCTTCATAGTAGCTAGTATGAAGCTATGTTTTGGATTTGTGCTTAAAACAGTGATAACAATATAGAGATGTTTTCATTATTGTTGAGTAGTGCTTACAGAGAGTTAAGGCCTTTTCTGATTCTCACACAACCCCACGAGTGAGTAGGCTGGGGGTGCACAAGAAGCTGGGAGGGGGCACAACTGGGACACCTGACCTCAGCTGACCAAAGGGATATTCCATACCATATGTTGTCACACTCAGCAATGTAAATCTGGGGAAAGAAGAAGGAAGGGAGGGAGGTTCTGAGTTATATTTGTCTTCCCATGTAACCGTTACGCACGATGGAGCCCTGCTTTCCTAGAGATGGCTGAACACCTGCCTGCCCATGGGAAGTGGTGAATGAATTCTGTGTTTTGTTTTGCTTGTGTGTGCAGCTTTTGCTTTACTTATTAAACTGTCTTTATCTCAACACACGAGTTTTCTCACTTTTACTCTTTTGATTCTCTCCCCCATCCCATCACGGGAGTGTAAGAGAGCAGCTGTGTGGTGCTAAGCTGCCACCTGGGGCAAAACCACAACACCAATAAAGGATAAAGGATAGTTCTCCATTTGTTGCTAACGTATTTATAGAAACATTTTTATTGTCTTTTACAGCAGTAGCCAGATTAAGTGCTAGCTGGGCTTTGACCTTTCTAATTTTCTCCCTGTATAACCTCATGACATCCTTGTAGTCCTCCTGAGTTGCCTGCCACTTCTTCCAAAGTTCATAAACTCTCCTTTTTTTCCTGAGTTCCAGCCAAAGCTGCAACTTCAGCCAGGCCAGTCTTTCTCCCTGCTGGCCTGTGTTTCAGCACATGGGGATGGGTTGCTACTGCGACTTTAAGATTTCCTTTTTGAACAATATCCAGCCTTCCTGGACTCCTTTGCCCTTCAGGACTGCCTCCCAAGGGACTCTGCCAACCCATCTCCCAAACAGTCCAAAGTCTGCCCTCTGGAAGTCCAAGGTGGCACTTTTGCTGACACCCTCCTTTTACTTCTCCAAGAAATGAAAGCTATCATTTCATGATTGCTATGCCCAAGACAACCTCTAACCATCACATCACCCACAAATCTTTCTCTGTTCCTGAACAACACGTTCAGCGGGGCCCCTTCCATAGTTGGCTCACTCACCAGTTGTGTCAGGAAGTTCTCTTCCACAGACTCCAGGAACCTCCTGGACTGTTTCCTCTCTGCTGTATTGTATTTCCAGCAGATGTCTGGTAATTTGAAGTTCCTTATGAAAAGAAGGTCTAGTGATCATGAGACTTATCCCAGCTGCTTATAGAATATTTCATCTGCCTCTTCATCCTTTGCGGGGTCTATAACAGACTCCTACACTGATACCTGCCTCCTTAGCCTTCTTTGTCACCATCATTAAGCTCCACACAATCAAAACACTCCCTAACATACAGGGCTACCCCACTGCGTCTCCTCCCTTGCTTATCCCTTCTGAAGAAGGGATAAGCCATCCATTACAGCAGCCCAGCGGGTCACCCCACCGTGTTCCTGTGATGACAAGTATATCATAGTTTTCCTGCTGCACAATGGCTTCCAGCTCCTCTTGTTTGTTGTCCATGCTGCATGCACTGGTGTCGAAGCACTTCAGTTGAGTATTGATCCTGCCACACTTTTTGGGGGGGAGAAGCCCTAATTTCTACATGACCATTCTCAAGCACTTCCATGGTTTCTAACACATTAATGACCCTTGCATCTTTGCTATCACGTGGATCTCTATCCCCTACCTCCAGTGAGATGGCAAACCGAAGGACCTCACTAGCACAGCATCCCTCAAACATTGGTGTGACATTCCCAGGTTTACCTCTACTGAGACTGGTTTTATGCCTTTCCCCCTTCAAATCTAGTTTAAAGCTATTTCAATGAGCCCTGCTAACTCCTGTGAAAAAATCCTTTTCCCCCTTTGAGACAGGTAAACCCCATCTGTCACTAGCAGTCCTGCTGTTGTGTAAAGTGATCCATCATCCAAAACCTCAAAATTCTGCCCGTGATACCAGGCTTAGAGTCAGGTATTGACCTGCTGGCTCTTCCTGTTTCTAATATGTTTTTATATATTCCCTGGAATACCCTTTAGAGAAAAGCAATGAGTTCCAAACCTCTGTCTGCTGGAAAACGGGAAAAAAAATGGATGAAGAATGAGGATGACATTGAAGTCACAACTGGACACGTACACAGAATTACGTTCATATGTTTGAGAAGAAAAATCTCACACAGCAAAGAAAGTTGATTGACTCTATTCTGATCATTCAAATATGCTAGCAATTCACTTTTCCTCCATATCTGACATTAGAAAATATTATGCTTGTAAGTACATACATTCATTTTAATTCATGTGAAGGGTAAATATTACCTATCAGGCTATGGGGACTTACTCTTGTATAGATATTGATTTTTAAGTACAATTCTTAGTTCTCAGGTTGAAGATCCTCAGTAAGAAGAAACATTTTAGCAAGATTTTATGGCTGCATCTGCACTAATAGTGCTAAGCCTGCACTAAAAGTGCTCAGATCTCTTCCTGGGCACTGAAGGCAACTTCCATGATACAGCCTGTTTCTATGCTGATAAAGTGCCTTAGCGTCCCAAACACTGCATACTGGGCAAGAACAATTTAACAGATAAACCACATCCAGGAATTACTAGGACAAGTGCTATTTGTAATGGGTCAAATCTGTGCCAGGAATAGTTTATTAGCAAACAAAGTCCAGTGTATGCTGAATTTAATACTACATATCCACATTTTCTGTTAACTGTACCCTGGTTTTGGTACAGTCATCTTGTGTCTGAATTACTAAGTTGATGTCTTGCAGGTAGATGAAAAACTGTACCTTTCTAATACCCAAGAAAGCTATAAGAAATCATACACCAAGTTTAAATACCTAAATCTCTATTTTCAAATATAAGCAATATGAAAGAAAAATAGAGAACATAGTCCTGAAGCTGAACTCTAGGATTTATGCTATTTTAATGCCAGTAGTGTGTTTTACCTTCTGACAAACCAACTCCTTGGGATTCCATTTCTCTCTTCAATAGACAGGATAGTCAAAGGAGCGGTACAGGCAATAGAGAGACATTAAAGTGATTTTCCTAAAACTACAAAAGAAATCAGTACAGATGAGAATCAGAATCAAATATTCTGCCCCAGGGAGTCCTTAATCAGTATCAAATCTGTCAGACTCTCCTAACTCCTTTTGAAAGGGACAGAGTATGAGCAAAGATAAAATATACTTGGATTACATTTTAAATTCATATATTTTTAATGTTTTAACAGAACTTATGGAGTACCATAAACTAGGTATCATGAAATATAATAAATATACCCCACCTGGAGTACTGCGTCCAGCTCTAGGGTCCCCAGTACAAGAAAGACATGGAGCTGTTGGAGTGAGTCCAGAGGAGGGCCACAAAGATGATCAGAGGGCTGGAGCACCTCTCCTATGAGGACAGGCTGAGAGAGTTGGGGTTGTTCAGCCTGGAGAAGAGAAGGCTCTGGGGAGACCTTATAGCAGCCTTCCAGTACCTGAAGGAGCCTACAAGAAAGCTGGAGAGGGAATGTTTACAAGGCCACGTATCACTACAATGATAGGACAAGGGGTAACGGCTTTAAACTAAAAGAGGGTAGATTTAGATTAGATATTAGGAAAAAAATCTTCACCATGAGAGTGGTGAGATGCTGGAACAAGTTGCCTAGAGAAGTTGTGGATGTCTTATCTCTGGAAGTGATTAAGGCCTGGCAGGATGGGGCTTTGGGGAACATGGTCTAGTGGAGGGTGTCCCTGTCTGTATTGGGTTTGTGGGGCAAGGTTTTGGTAGTGAGGGGGGCTACAGAGGTGGCTTCTGTTAGAAGCTGCTAGAAGCTTCCCCCGTGTCTGATAGAGCCAATGCCAGCCAGCTCCAAGACAGACCCGCCGCTGGTCAAAGCCCATCAGCGATGGTGGTAGTCCCTCTGGGATAATATGTTTAAGAAGGGAAGAAAAAAAAAAAAAAAGACAAACCAGGAGCATTTGCAGCCAGAGAGAGGCGTGAGAATATGAGAGTTTGCAGACACCAAGGTCAGTGAAGAAAGAGGGGGAGGAAGTGCTCCAGGCACTGGAGCAGAGATTCCCCTGCAGCCCGTGGAGAAACCATGCTGGAGCAGATACTCACAGTGCAGCCCATAGAAAACTCCATGCCAGAGGAGGTGGATGCACCCAAAGGAGTCCGTGACCCCGTGGGAAGCCTGCACTGGAGCACGCTCCTGGCAGGACCCGTAGACCCACGGAGAGGAGCCCACATTGGAGCAGGCTTGCTGTCAGGACTTGTGACCCCATGGAAGGGACCCATGCTGGAGCAGGTTGTGAAGAACTGCAGTCCATGGGAAGGAGTCACATTGGAGAAGCTGGTGGAGGACTCTCCCATGAGAGGGACCTCATGCTGGAGTAGGGGAAGAGTGTGAGGAGTCCTTCCCCTGAGGAGGAAGGAGCAGCAGAGACAACATGTGATGAACTGACCACAACCCCCATTCCCATCCCCCTGTGCCACTGGCAGGGAGGAGGTAGAGGAAACTGGGAGTGAAGTTAACCCCAGGAAGAAGGGAGGAGTCGAGGGAAGGTGTTTTAAGATTTGGGTTTATTTCTCATTAGTCTAGTTTGATTGGTTATGAATTAAATTAATTTTCTCAAGTTGAATCTGTTTTGCCTATGACAGTTATTGGTGAGTGATCTCTCACTCTCCTTATCTCGATCCACATGCCTTTTGTTAGATTTTCTCTCCCTGTCCAGGTGAGGAGGGGAGTGACAGACCAGCTTTGGTGGGCACCTGGTGTCCAGCCAAGGTCAACCCACCATACCTGTCTGTGGCAACAGGGTTGGAACTACATGAAGTTTAAGTTCCCTTCCAACTCAAACCATTCTATGATAATAAATAGTCAAAGTTTTATATCATTTGTTTCATAGTTTAAATATTCACATTCTATGTGTCTGTTTCCATCACACACATTTTTTTGGTTTAACCCTAGCCAGCAGCTAAGCACCACACAGCCACTTGCTCACTCCCCCTGCATCGGGATGGGGGAGAAAATTAAGTGAAAGTGAGAAAACTCGTGGGTTGAGATAAAGACAGTTCAACAGGTAAAGCAAAAGCAGCGCATTCAAGCAAAGCAAAACAAGGAATTCATTCACCACTTCCCATGGGCAGGCAGGTGTTCAGCCATCTCCAGGAAAGCAGGGCTCCATCACGTGTATCAGTTCCTGGGGAAGACAAATATCATATCTCTGAATGTCTCCTCCTTCCTTCTTCTTCTCCCAGCTTTATATGCTGACCATGATGTCATATGGTATGGAATATCCCTTTGGTCAGTCAGGGTCAGCTGTCCCAGCTGTGTCCCCTTTCAATTTCTAGTGCACCTCCAGCCTGCTGGCTGGTGGGGTGGTGTGAGAAGCAGAAAATGCCTTGACTCTGTGTAAGCACTGCGCAGCAATAACAAAAACATCCCTGTGTTATCAGCACTGTTTTCAGCACAAATCCAAAACATAGCCCTATACTAGCTACTATGAAGAAAATTAACTCTCCCAGCCAAAACCAGCACAACAGTTTACTTGCCTATGAGATTTTTAACTTTGTTAATTAGTCCCAATTGTCAATCATAAACTTCCAGCAAAACCTATGATGTCTTGCAGCCTCAAATTATCTGCTACAGAAAACAATTGTTATAGGTAGTTTATGACAGACTTTTGAATAATTGTGTTTGTTCACAGAAAAAAAATGAGAAAGTGCAACTAAAACTGTAGTTCAATGTCATAATAAAGTAAAGGTACTAAAATGTGTCTTGTTCTTTAAAAATGAAAGACTTTTGGGTTGACTCTAGAAAATATGTTGTTCTTATTTATGTTGTTAATGTCAAAAACAAGTTGTTAACAGCTTCCCTAAAAACACTGTCCTGGTTCTGGCGAGGATAGAGTTAATTTCCCAAGGAGCCAGGACAGGTGACCCAAGCTGGCGGGAGCTATTCCATACCATGTGACGTCATGCTCACCATAAAAGGGGGCTAGTCGGGCAGGGGCAGGTTCCGCAAGGTTCCGGACTCCGGACGGGCTGAGTGGTCGGTCGGTCGTGGGATTGGTAAATTGCTTTCTGTTATCACCCATTGTGAGTATCTGTTATTGATTTATTGATTGTTATTGGTCTGTTGTTGATTGTTTCCCTCTCCCTTGCTGTGCCAGTAAACTGCCCTTATCCCAACCCTCGAGGCTTTGCCGTTGTTTTTCCGTTCTCCTCCCCATCCTGCCGCGGGAGGGGTGAGCGAGCGGGGAGTCATGCTCGGCTGGGGCTAAACCACGTCAAACACAGACAAACTTTGTAAGATCAGATAAGTTAAACGCTTCCATTTTCTGGATAACTCATCTGCTGTCATCCCAGTACGTGAAGACAGCTACAAACAGTCTTTCCTATAGCAGGCCTTACTTGGTTTAGTTTGGAATTCCTCTGAGATAATAATGCTTATATTAATATAACTACATCATAAAGAGGGGATTGCTCAGTGTTCATGGAGCAAACACCTTTCAGAAGTAATGATCACAATTCAGAAAGGCACGTTCAGCCCTAAGAAAGAAAGAGGTAAGATGCAATTCTCTACAGTTTTATATTTCTTGTGGATTAGCCTTGGTAGGGAGCTAAGACCCCACACAGCTGCTCACTCACTCCCCCACAACAGGACCGGGAAGAGAATCAGAAGGTGAAAGTGTGAAAACTCGTGGGTTGAGATAAAGACAGTTTAGTAGGTGAAGCAAAAGCAGCATGCACAAGCAAAGCAACACAAGGAATTAAATCACTACTTCCCATCGGGAGGCAGATCAGTTCAGCCATTTCCAGGAAAGGAGGGCTCCATCACATGTAATGTTTACTTGGGAAGACAAATGCTATCACTATGAACATCCCACCTTCTTCCTTTTTCCCCCAGATTTTATTGCTGAGCATGATGTTATATGGTATGGAATATACCTTTGGTCAGTTGGGGTCAGCTGTCCCAGCTGTGTCCCCTGTCGACCGCCTAGAATCATAGAGTCACAGAATGGTTTGGGTTGGAAGGGACTTTTAAACATCATCTACCCCAATCCCCCAGCCATGGGCAGGGATGTCTTTCACTAGATCAGGTTGCCCAAAGCCCATCCAGCCTGACTGAACACTTGCAATGATGATGCATCCACAAGTTCTCTCAGCAACCTTTTCCAGTGCCTCACCACCCTTGTCATTAAAAATTTCTTCTTTATGTCCAATCTGAACCTGCCATCTTTCAGTTTCACTATTTGACCCCGTCTACTTCAGGCTCTCCCTGTGTGCACCCTCAGCCTATTCACTTGCATGGCTGTATGAGGAACCAAAAAGGCTTGACGTTGTGGAAGCACTGTTCAGCGAGAACTAAAATATCAGTGTGTTACCAACACTGTTTTGGTCACAAATACAAAACATAGCCCCATACTAGCTACTATGAAGAATACTAACTCTATCCCAGCCAAAATCAGCACACTACTAAAAACATTTACATTGCAGTTTTTCATACTAAGCAATAAAAGTCTCAAAGAATAACTAAGATAAAGAAGGTAGGTAATAAATGGAAACCATGCACATTATTCATGATGATGATACAGAATCATATTAAGGTAATGTGCATTCTAGGATATTAAGGATAGTAATACTAGTGAATAAATAGTTTTCCAGAATTATGGAAAAATAGGTATATGTCAAGTAGTTGATCTAGCATAGCACTGGAGTAGAAGCTATTATACACTTTTTATTTAAATTCCTCCTTTAAAGTGTAGATACTAGAATTAACTTGTTTAAAATCTTGCTGCTGGCCAAAATTACTAGTCAACAATGATTCAAGAAAATTATTCTTATATTATTATTTATTATTCTATGTATATATGATTACTCAATAATTACTTCACACAGTGAAGTATACTTGGAAAACATTAAAATATTAACTGGAAAATAAAATTCTATTTAAAAAATCCTACATAGATAAGTACGTTAAATGTTAATTGACTGGCCTTTTGATTACATAGGTATTAGAAAGCAGTAAGCCACAGCTGACTAGGAATTATTCCTATTACCACATTTATATTGCAATTCTCACAAAGCCTTAGCTACAACTGTTTTTCTTGCCAATTACTTGGTCACATATTATATGCAGTGATCTGCATGCTGATGCATGAGAAGACCATTTTATTTAATCAGCGATAACACAAATTACTTAGTGCAGTGTGAGCAGGAATAATTTTGGGGAAGAAGATAAAATAAAGCGTGAGAAAATGACTTCAGAAAACAAATGTAATTATTACTTACTGTTAAAGCATCAGAGAGAAGGCTAGCGATGTACTACTAGTACTTCTGTCTTATCAGACACTGGATAAACAAATGGCCCTGACAGAAAGGTAGAGAGGCTTCATTTATCTTGTTGTGTTAGTTCATGACAACTGCATGTTGACATGTGTGTGGGCTTGAGTTAGATGCATACAACTGGTTTTCCTCATACAGGAACTTGCTGTAAAAGACAGACAATTTAGAGAAGGGTGTCTATCACCAAACTTTGGCTGACACTGTGGCACTGTCTCAGCTACTGCAGGAAGAGCAGCAGAGCGTTACACTCAGAATCGTGTTACAGGCAAAAGGGAGCACACCATATATAGAAAGCTAAGAAATGATTATTAGATCAATTAAAGTTTTATAAGTCCAAATTACCCAATGAACACAAAGATTTAGCAGTAATACAGATAAAAGTGTTGTACCCACTTACCTCATGCACACTTCTGAGTATCTACCACTTTAGTCTGGTGCTGAGATCACACTTACACTACCTATTGGGAGAGGCTGGAGGAAAGGTGTTGTTTTCATATTTGACTTTGTTTCTTACTATCCTAATCCATTTTAATTAGCAATAAAGTGAAATAATTTTCCTCAAGTCAAGTGTGTTTTGTCCATAACAGTAACTGGTGAGCAAACTCTCTGCCTTTATCTCAACCCATGAGCTTTCTGTTTTTTCCCCTCATCTTGCTGAGGAACAAGGGATGAGTGAGCAGCTGCATGGGAGCTTGCCCTTAGCCAAGGTTAGCCCAACACAAGCCACCTCCCACATGCACACTTCTGAGTATCTACCCCGTTGCTCTGTGCTGAAATCATCCTTCCACTCTCCTTCTGGGCTCAAAGGTTGATATCATCAGTGTTTTCAGGGTTGCTGGACTGGGGGTGTGACCACACCTCACCAGTGCCTCAAGCCCGAGGCCAGGAAAAGCAGAATTCCTATGGCAGGTGCAGACCTCTTGGTCCAGGGCCCTGCTCTGGGATTGTGTTTCTCCTCCCTCCCTCCCTCCCTGACATCTGCCTCCAGGGGTCCTGCATGGGAGGATGGCAGGTGCCCCTGCCCCACATTGTGATACAAAGGGCTATTTCTCCCTCTCCTGCCTGAGGTCTGTCAGGCTGTTACCCCCAGCCAGCCAGCAGTGCTCCCCAAGAAAACAGGTGCTACCACCAGGTGGGCGAGAGTTGCAGCAGGGAGCGAACTGGGGCAGAAGACAGGCGTGCTCCTCTTACAGCCCTCGGGGGCTCCAAACAGAAGTAATTGAGAGTGATCCTTCAAACTAATGGTCATGTAAGAAGCCCAGCCTCAGGCTTTTCTGCAGAAAGAACCTTTTCTGAAGATATGTGCTGCAAATGAGCATCTATACATCTATACATGTAAATATCAGGGGAATTAGACATATCTATGATGAGATTGTTTAGGAGACTATAAAGAAGGTCAGTGTCTTAAAGTTGACTGATATTAACATCACACACTGCTAATTGTTATTCTTGTATGTTATCAGTCATTACGACTGCATTTTCAAAGCAGTCAGTCCCTAAGAATCGTACTGTACTTCACCCGTGAGTGTGCAATAGCAGGACTACAGTTATCACCAGTCCTAGCCACCAAGGCTGAGGTGGTCAGACTGGACAGCAACTTGTTGAGACAGATTAGGACTGAGTTCTTGAGGCTGGGATTTTTTAGTGTTTGACCATCTGTCAGAGTCCAATACGTTCTTACCTGGTTCTTTTAGATACTCCACATATGGAGAGTGTAATGTTTAATATAAAATTTACTTATTTGAAGATAATTGATGTTACATGGGATTCATGATTTAGCCAAGTAATACAAAATATACTGTAAATACAAAATAAATGTGACACTTAGCAAAATACAGCAAGTGTTATACACAGTTTGATCACAATACTAATGTGATTCCCATTACTGATCTCCATAAAATACTCACCGTTGGGCATCCCAAATCACCAGGAAGGAATATGTGGGCTGAAGCCAGCTCAAGGCCTTTGCTGCCTTCAAAATTCTTTTACTGGTTGTTTAGTTTTTAATACTCTGTGGTGGTCTAAGCTATGTATTCAGTCCACCCATGTTGGTCTGACTGACTCAGGGAAACATTTACAACCACTCTGCTGTTGATAGCTGTTTACCTAAAACAAAAGCCACATTTTGGTCCCCTTTGTGTTGAAAAAAAGTCAGCTTCATTGCATTACTCTCTGAGCCTTACAGGCACATCATCCTTGCCCATCTCCACTGAGCCTTCTTCCATTGCAGGGTCTTATTCAAGTGAGTCACATTTCACCCTTAGGGGTTTAGTCAGTAACACCATTACTACATTGTTGTAGTAATCTGGGCCCTCAGCTTTCAATCAGTGCCAGTATTTTCAAGGCTTTTGCTCTTATCCTATGCTTAAAATGCACTTCATAACAAAAGAGATGCCTGGTATCAAGTTCTTACAGAGCTCACAGTACACAAGTGAAAATGTCTCCTGGAAGGGAAAATTTTGGGTTTGTATTGTTTTCAATTTTTTTAAGAAGGGTTGGTTGGTTTGTTTGTTTGTTTGTTTTCCATAGATAGAGAGGTGCCATCCAACTTCCAAAAAAAACAGTAGACTAGAAGAAGCAGGCATGTACTTATGCCTGCAGTAACTTTTAATACCATTGGGGGGGGGAGAAAAAAAAAAAGCAAAAGAAAAAAAAAAAAAGATAAATTCTAGTGAGAAGAAACTATGAAAAACATTGGAAAAAAAAAGTTTCAAAGTAATCTGTGTATCTGACTAACCATCTAGCTATGTCTTCTACTGTTTTCTGGAAACCAGAATGGTCTCAGTGACTTCAGATGCTTCCTTAGGACCTTCTTTGTGCAAAGCAGTCTTAATTCTTTCACGAATGTTACATCACTTTCAGGCTATCCTTAAGGGGATCCTGCAATAGGCCTTTTCAGCATATACTTGAGATGTTTTGTCTTCTTTTCCAAGCTTTCTTTCAAGGTATGCTCCTTTTCTGGAGTTACCAAGATTTATTTCTGCTTCTTTCTCCAGCAGCTCCAAAACAAATAAATAATGCAGGAATGTTAGTAACACTATAGAACTAAGCAAACAAGTAAGAAAACTTTGGGTATTGCTACAAACTGCAGTTTATGGTTTGCTTATTCTCAGGAGATTTGAGGACATGTTATCTAAAAAGTAAATTCTTCATGGGAAATAATGGGTGATACCTCATTTTACTCTGATGAATTTTTAAACAACTACATGCAATAGAAAAGAAGAAAGTACAGATGCTAAAAAAAAAAAAAAAGCAATTTTGTAAATATAATGCTGAGGGGAAAAATAAAAGGGGTTATACAATTTTTTATTTTGATCAGATGCAGTACTACAAGAGGTTTTGTTGATCTTCATCTGCTTTTTCAGCAGTTATATTCCAGGAGATGGATTATCTAATCTAAATTCTTATAGACTGAAAAACCTGAAAGTTTTTCTTGATATTCAGTCTTCATATATGCACCAGCTACATCCCGGTTTTGTATCAAGCCAACTCACTGACATACCAGCTTCCTTTCCCTTTTTTTCCTTGTGCTCTTGCTTCTATATTTCATTAGGTCTCGAGTGATAGCACAGTTGTTGCACAAAGAAAGTTGGAACAATCTTAAATGAAAAAAACTTCCTTTTTAGGGCCTGTAATTGATGGCATGTGTCAATTTAAAGCTACCTGGCAGAAAGTAGGGAAGGAAAGGAGAAAGATGAAGGGAAACCTCTCTCCAGTGGCCAGATAAAAAGAGCGGCAATGGAGTCACCAGACAAGCATCCTTTGGGCATCCTCTCCAACACACCAGGTGTTGACAACAATGAAAATGATGGTGAAGAATGATGATTTTCATGTTTTCTCCCTAGTACAATTCCACTTTGCACTGAGAGTCCCTCAAGTTCCCTAGTAGTAGTTTCTGTTTATGACTGTATTAGTGCTGGTTGGAGTAGTTTAATTAGATGTGGGTGTTGTATACGAATTGATTGTTAAGCTTTGTGCATGTATATTAATTGGGTAATATTTAGCAAATATGAAAAGGACTATTACTTTGTTATCTACTAGGATCTGTATATTTTAATATAAATTTATAGACTAAAAGCTATAAGGTGAATGGTGAATGGATCTTAGCACAGAGTTAGAGACTAAAGCTACAAGCAAAAGTGTGAGGAGACAGGCGAAGAGCAGGGTGGTGATCTGTTCAAACACTGAGTAGAACAGGGTTTTAATTCTATTGTATACAGATGGGAATCCAGTGCTTTTGAGATGTTTAGGGTATTCTAGCTATTCCAGTAGAGCACGGTTCTCCTATAGGTCCTACATCTTTTCTGTTAGTTCTGTGAGGGTATTTCCTAGGGAATCTCAAATGTCATTTGCTGTCTCTGTGTGGGTAACCAAATTGAGCTGTAGATATTTGTCTTCTGCATAATTAAAGTTAGCTAAAATGAGGTCTATTGTCAATTTTCATTACTCAAAGTGAAAAAGACTGTCTTTTCCAGGAGACAACACAGTAGATTTATATGCTTATAAGCCAGGCCCCTTTTCTGAACTGCATATGACTGCCACAATCATCTACTGACTAAAGATGAAAAATGAAGGACTGATTCAGTTTTAAATATTGGTGCTTAGTGCCACTTTTAATACTACAGGGCTTCCTGTCTGGTCTCCAGGCTGGCACTGAAAAATATCATGGTTTTCTACAGAACTTGTTAAATATTTTCTAGCATCATGCAGAGGTTTCAAATAACCTCTCCTGTTTCAGGACTTTAGCTTTCTAACAAAGGCACTTAAACCATGTTTGCAAGTTTTCACGAGTTGCAATACAATCTGGCTGCAAAAGTAACATTCAACTTATTACAATATCGTGTACTGAATACTTTTAATACAGAACCCCCATTATTATTTACAAAACTAATTCTAACTGGCACCATCACACTGATGGAAAACTGGCTGAAGGACAATCAGCAAAGTTATGTTAAATTGCAGTGGCCAAGGAGGTGAAGCCAAGATTGGTGTTAGGCCTAGTTTTATTTAGCAACTTTATTTCTGCTTTGGATGGAGGAGTAAATGGCACATTAATTAAATTTTCAGATGTTATGAAATTGGAATATATTGCAAATATCATTGTGGATAAAGAAATAATATAACAAGACCAAGGGAGGTTAGGATTATTGGCAGGAAATAAAATGATATTTAGTCTTGGGAAATATGCAAGCTCTACATCTGAGGAATAACAATTCAGAAAGACCATCTGAGGGAGGAAATTTTGTTGGCAATAAAAACTAGGGGTGAAGAGAACAGCAAACCAGATGTGAGCTCCAAGGTACTGTAGCAACCAAAAAAAAGAAGGAACACTGAACTACAGAAATAAAAATGTTGGGAAGTAAACTCAGATACTCCTTGCTTTTTGGTTTTAGAAATTAGTTATTGAAATGCTGAGGAGACTGTCACACTTTATAATGAAGAACAGTTTGACAAACTGGAAAAAATTAGAAATTAAAAATAAAACCAATTCACTGTCTGGAAGAACTAATAAGAATATAAAAGAATTAAAAATCTGCATACTGTAAACTGGCTACAGGAAATTGCTAATGAGAATAGCAATTTGAAATATTTGAAGGGTACAAAAATTGAAAGAGAATATCTGTAAACAGGGAAATTAGATGACATTTACTAAAAGAAAAATCAAGCCATGAAGGTGACCAACACATTGCAGGAGCATATGTCTGTTTTTTAACTCCTCATCTGTAGAGATAATTGCATACACAGTTCCTCTGGTTAATTTCACCCAATAGTTATAATTCAGTATTGAATATCATTTAGTCATTTTTCCAGGGACTCTTCAGAACTGGATTCTCCTGTCTAAAAGCTGAACAAGTAGACAAATATATTGGTATATGTACCATTTGGGGATGGGTGATTTAGACATTCTGATGATGGGAAGCATAAGAAAAGATAAAGTAATTTTGAAAAACATTTCTTGGGATTTTTTTTGGTCTTACTCAGTTATTCTGACCTCTGGCTAGAAGTCTGTGTACTAAGAAACTTTGGAAGGCTGAGGCTGTACTGTGACCAGCGTTTGCAATGTCTTCATTTTACCACTTCTGATTTTAGCACCTGGGCCCTCATAGGTTGCTCTCCATGTACGTATCACACACACTCTTGACAGCCCAAATCTTTTGGTAGAACAGCAGCAAAAACCAAATATATACATATATATGTAAAATGGGGTTGGCAGACCCACTTTATGTGGCCTCTCTAGAGGTCTCCCTCTGTACTTCCTCTACACTAATATATTTGGTTATGTCATGACTGTGAAATATAAGGGCTATCCTTAAATTCTATAGTGGTTTTTTGTTAATAATTACTTTAGTGCCAACCAGTACTTTTTCAGTAGATTATGTCCTTGTTTCACCTGATGACTTCTGCAAGATAGATTCAGAAAGAAAGGGAGAAAATCACTGTCCTCTCCTGTTTCTTTAAAGACTCTGTGATTATGTGTAGGCTGTATGTATTCCATAACCGTTGAGATGACCCTAAAGGGTTCTCATTTATGTGATCCGTGTTTAGATATCCATATTAGCTCAGAAGGCAGACAAGGGGCTACCCATTCAGAGACACAGCAGAACTAGGAGACATAAACAGAAAGTGGGGTGCTTATTCAGGATCTGAAGGAGAAATGCTGCACAATTTAAGAAAACTTGCACCAGAACAGTTATTTTAATCTCTTAATCCTCTTCCAGCAGATGAGGGAAGTGATTATTGCCGCCTTCTCAGTGCCTGAAGACTTCATGTGGAGGACTGTGTCCATTCTGGGCTCCATAGTACAAAGTGGAGTGAGCATAGCAGAAGGCCATCAAAGTGTAAGTGGGCTGGAACCCATGATGTACAGGGAGAGGCTGAGAGGACTGGGTTTGTTCAGCCTTGAAAAGTGAAGGCTACTATGGGGATCTTACTGCTCTCTACAACTCCCACTAGCAGAGTATTAAAAAAACCCAAAACAACCCAAAACAACCAAACAAGCAAAAACAAAGCTAGAACTTTGTGATGTACACATTGGAAGACACATTACGTTGATGAAACACAGTGGAAAAAAATTGAAACGTGGGAAATTCTGACTTGAGGTAAGGAAAAGATCTTTCGCCATGTGGGTGATCGAACTCAGAACAGGCTTCCTTCCCAGTGATATCCTTGGAGATATTCAGAACCTGACTGGCCACAATTCTGAGCAACCTGCTGTTACTGGACCTGCTTTGTGTAGGGTCTTGAACTGTGTGACCCCTGGAGGTCCTTTTCAACTTGCATGCTTCTGTGATTCTATGAAAAATGAGCCTTTATGCAGGTACAGGGAAAATGTGAGGGGAGGAAAATGTGTTTACGTGTTCAGATGAGATTAAAAGAATATGAATTTCTTATAATGAAAATTTTTCCATTACAGTACAAGCAGCTGTGTACACAGGATGAATTGTTCTAGGATGACTGAATTATGACTGAAAATAGATATTTAGGAAAATGCCTTTCTCCATTTTCAGTATTTAAAGTAGGTTAATCCCTCCTAGTCTTATATCACAGATTCTCATATTGATGGGCAGATTGTGTCTAAATTTTTTATCAGTTGAGCTCTCTCATCATAGGGACCTTGTGGAATAACAGCCCTCTCATAGAAAAAACATCACTAATTGACCCAACTCTCCAAAATCATATGGGGAGAGAGGACCTGAGAAAGAAGTAAATATAGGTCTAGTTTTCTGACTAAAAGAATATAGCTAAATTCAAAATATAGGTGTACATTGAATTTTGGCTTGAGTTCTAATGAGTGTGTATTCTTAGCAAATAATTACCAAGTCCATAATTCACTTTGGGCTTAGCTTGCCTTCTGGAACAATATTTTGCCTGTACCATTAAATATCACAAATTTACTTCTCTTTTTCCTAAATATATTTCCATGTCTGATAGATATACTTTTTTTTTTATTATTTCTCATCACATCAAATCCTATTGTCTATGAGGTTTCATGTAAGGCAATTATTTCCAATGGTCTGTCATATACACTTTTTAAACACAAAATTGTCATTTTTCCAATATCATATCAGTCTATTCACGAGCCCTAAGTGTGGGGTTATGAAGATATTAAAGTGACAATTTGATAATTACATGAAACAGACTTTTTTAAAAGAAAAAAAAGCATCTCTATAGTTTGTTTTAACACTGAATTCTGAAGCCCCAATCCAATTTTAGAAAAAAAGCTTTTAAGTTTCATTTTTTATAGTATTCACAAAAGACAACAAAAGAGAGACAAGCTTATGATCCTTATCCTTCATTAGAGACAAACAGCAATCTGCGAACTGACCTTGCAACGATACTGCATTCAGCGAAACAGTACACTGACTATTCAAGGATAAGCTTGGAGTTGGGCTTTGTCTTGTCTATGGTTCAGTGGAGTATTTACTGAACATCACAAATTTCATTTGTTACTTTGACACAACAAAATAGATACCTAAAATCAAAGTAAGTCTTTGAAACAGAATCTGTAAACAGCAAGCCTTTGAACTGGAGAATATACAGTTTAATTGCTTGCTGCTTCTGCCTTCCTGACCTAACTCCTGATCTATAGGAACTGGCAGTCATTGTGTAATACCTTCCCTTTGTACCCATTTCCAATGGTTGTTTACTTGATTATTCACAACCTGTCTTCTAAGCTGCTTTTCTAAAATGTCTATATTAAAACATAAACACAGCGATTAATTGAAACAAAATTTTCATACTATAATAATCCAAATTCCACTGAGCATATAATTTTCTTGTGTACACTTTGGCCTGTGATAGCCTTGCTGGCCAATTGATTTATTAAGGTGATGCAAGTATTTTATAGGAAATGTTATTTTCTTCATATTCCAAATTAAAAAGGACAAAGGAATCTGGTGGAATACAATACATATTGGGTGAAAAAAATCTGTAAAACACATACTGTATGCACATCCTCCACATTTTATTCAATGCATTCAAGAAAAATATAATATGTGGTATTGAATAATATATAATTTGGGAAAAAAATATTTTTTACTAGTTTTTCAAATCCTCATTCAAATCATACCATCAAAGCCTTTATAAATTTAACTAAAACTTAATGAATTATTTGAATGACAATAAATTTCCTAACTTAATAAACAACCACCTCACTAATGAAGTGTGAAGACAATTGCAAGGAGACATTTAATTAGATCATTTATAACTCATTAAGTAGCAAACTGCTGTACCCCCTGTTGGTTACTGTTAGTGATGAAAAGAGATAAAACAGCAGAACTGTTGTTTCAGATGTTAAATTAAGTTTACATGTTCCAAGCAGCTAGTGTAGATGTGTCCATTTATTTCAGTAACATCATTTTTTCTGCTGAAGCCTAGTTTACAGATCCTTGGAATGTGAGACCTGCATACCTAGAGAGTGTGCTGTTACGTTGCCTCACTTTGCAATGTAATTGCACTTCAATTCCAAAATATATACAGAAAAAATTGCCATATGGATGTATGAGCAAAAGGTATCTGCTTGTCTACAATAGGACCTTTTACCATTTGGAAAGGTGGTTTTAGTCAGGCAACATTCAGTCAAGGTGATACTGTGTTTTCTGAATTTGTGAGTACCAACAAACAACTGTGAAGAAAAGATAACTTCTATCTACTATACTTTACAGTGTGGAGTTTGTCAATAACTAGGTTTTCCAAGCGAAGATGTGAACAAGATATCACAAAATGATACAGTCAGGCCTTCTGGTTTTTTTTTTTTTTTTTTTGTTTGTTTTTTTTAACTTTCTGTAAGTTGTAACTCTTTCAAACAAAAACGTCAGTGAGTTCACTACACCATAGTGGAAGGACATAAGAGTGTATATTTTCAGGTTTTAGAGCTCAGATAGTATCCATTAGGATTCATTTAGGTGACTAGCTTAGGTGTCACCACACCAAAATATTACATGCTTGGCTCAGATATGTGTGTCATTGTAATTTATATAATTACCCTATGATATCAGTGAAGAAATTTTCATGTCTGTGAAAATCTGGAGAGAGATAGCGACTTCTAAAACAGATGTCTAAGCTTTTTACAAAGTATATGGTTGATCCAGTCTTGTAAGTTAAATACCTATCTCTTTAATCTACCTATGGAGATCTAAATGAAATACAGCATGTGGAAAGTCTTTGGTTTTATGTTTCATTCAGTCTAAGTGAGAAGCAAGATGCTTTGCATCCGAGGAGAGTGTTATAACTATAAAGACATCCAATCCTTGGTTAAAAAAGCCCAGACATTTTATTTGCAACTAGGCATACAAAATCATTGATGAGTGATAAAGAAAACAACACAGAATCTGATGTTTAAGGTATTTATCTGAGTTGGAAAACATGGATCTCTGATTCCTGCTCTCAGAGTTGTTTTTATCTCTCTCTCCAGATAGGTGGAGACTATGCTTGACTGAAATATTCTTTACTTCAGTAGTTGTCATATTCCTTGTCATATGCATATGTTTATCCTCCTTTGAGACTAAAGATTTCACATTTTCTGGTTGAATGTTACAGCTAGACACCTTCAACACAAATGCTAAAATTAGTTGTGCTACAGTTAGTTTCATAGTTATTTAGAAAAATAATTTAAAAATAATTTTCTGTCTAAGAATTAATTTGATATGACGTGACCCAGTATATTTCTTTATGAGGTCACTTGGATAAATGAAATAAAAACATAAAACTAATATTTCCATTAAAATTTTTTTTTAGTGTTAAGGCTACCGTATTGTATTCTAAGAGAAGACAACTTATGCTAATAAATTCTATGGGTACGATGTGTTATTTTTTTTTCCCCATCATGGATAGTTATAACCTAATCTACTATGAAAATTCAAGATCTTATAAAGATTAAAAGATGAAGATTTAGAAAGGTGAAATAAGCAGAGAAGGGCAGTTTGGTTAAGTGGAATAGAGTCATATTGCTGTAAGAACATAAGTGTAAAGAAATAAAAATATATGAAGGTTAGCACATTTAGCAAAATGGGGAGAACCAACACAATACACCATGTGTCTTTGGAAGAGACAACAGTGAAACTCACAAAGTTTTATGCGGCCTAACGTAAGTATTTAAAAATCTGGGTGATTTTTCATGTCCTAGGTAACATATGAGTCATGACATTTTGAGGAAGAGAAGAAATGAGAATTTTAGTTTTTACTTAAACTGTATAAAAGAAATCAGATTATGTATCTGAATATCTTGCTTTTGAAGAGAAAAATCTTAAAGAAGGACAAAAATGAATCAAAAGTACCTATGAATCTTTAAATGATACTATGTTATAATAGATCTATGCATTTTATTATAGACCTACATGAAAATTTGAAGCCTCGTGTATGCCTTTGAGACCTCAAGTACTTAGGGTTGGCAACTGATAAAAAGACTTCTGAATTTGATGCAATGCTTAAATGGGTCTAGAAGGAAGAGCCCTTTTTATCTCTCTTATTAGGTGATCTTTTAAGATTTTTTTTAAAAAAAGTACGTATTTTCTGTTGCACTGAATAGTATATTAATAAAAACTTTGAATGCTCCAAGTTATTTTTTCTATGTAATTTTCTTATAGCTGGAGGGTGAATGAACTGTAATGAAGGTTAGAGTACCCATTATTCCAATATCCCTTGGAGGGAAAAGAGGGGGAAAGCTGCCAAAGAAAGGCCTAATTTATCAGCTAAAAATCCTAGCTTCACTGGGAATATTCATTGCAATATTTCTCTAAAGAACAGCAATAAGCAGTGTAAGAAACATGAAATATTTGAATATTAGAGGAGGAATCCTTTGCTTTAATGAGAAATGTTTCGTTTCTTTATACATCTACACTTGTACTGGCATCATACTGTGAAGTATATATCTTCCAATAATATTTTCAGGGGAAACTTCTTTATATTTTTCTTTGGAGAAAAATTTAATATGCAATCTTAACCTATTCTCCTAAGGCCATGCTTTATTTCTTAAAGTTAGTATCTTTAGATGTTCTCATTTTGAAGGAAGAGCTTTATGACTTTCAAATGATATGAACTTTCTAATTCTGGCATGTTTCTGGTTCAGCCACAAGTTTGCTAAGTGTGGTGGGTTGACCCTGGCTGAGGGCCAGGTGCCCACCAGAGCCGCTCTATCACTCCCCTCTTTCATTAGACAGGGGAGAAAAGGTACAACGAAAAAAAAACTTACGGGTCGAGATAAGGACAGGGAGAGATCATTCTCTAATTATCATCACGAGCAAAACAGACTGAACTTAGAGAGGGAATTCATCTTATTTATTACTAAGCAAAACAGAGTAGAGGAATGAGAAACAAAACCAAATCTTAAAACACCTCCCCCCCACCCCTCCCATCTTCCCGGGCTCAACTTCACTCCTGGCTTCAACCTCCTCCCCCCGCAGCGGCACAGGGGGACGGGGAATGGGGGTTACGGTCAGTTCATCACACGGTGTTTCTGCCGCTTCTTCATCCTCAGGGGGAGGACTCCTCTCATCATTCCCCCGCTCCAGCGTGGGGTCCCTCTCACGGGAGACAGTCCTTCACGACCTTCTCCAACATGAGTCTCCTCCACGGGGTGCAGACCTTCAGGAGCAAACTGCTCCAGCGTGGGTCCCCCACGGGGTCACAAGTCCTGCCAGCAAACCTGCTCTGGCGTGGGCTCCTCTCTCCACGGATCCACAGGTCCTGCCAGGAGCTTGCTCCAGCCTGGGCTTCCCACGGGGTCACAGCCTCCTTCAGGTGCTTCCACCTGCTCCGGTGTGGGGTCCTCCACGGGCTGCAGGTGGAATCTCTACACCCCCTCATCCTCCCTCCATGGGCTGCAGGGGGACAGCCTGCTTCACCATGGTCTTCACCACGGGCTGCAGGGGAATCTTGCTCCGGCACCTGGAGCACCTCCTCCCCCTCCTTCTGCACTGACCTTGGTGGCTGCAGAGTTTCTTACATCTTCTCACTCCTCTCTCCGGCTGCAAAAGCGCTCTCTAACTGTTTTTCTCTTTCTTAAATATGTTACCACAGAGGTGCTGATTGGCTTGGCCTTGGTCAGCAGCGGGTCCGTCTTGGAGCCGGCTGGCATTGGCTCTGTCAGACACAGGGGAAGCTTCTAGCAGCTTCTTGCAGAAGCCACCCCTGTAGCCCTCACCCGCTACCAAAACCTTGCCATGCAAAACCAACACACTAAGAGAAAAGATTTTGGAATATCTTAAGTTTGATGTGTCTGTTAAAGTATTATAAGGACAAGTTCCAATGATATTGATTATTTTTAAAAATTGTTTAAAATATTGCTTATTTTCAAGATTGTGATTATGATCATAAGAATTTTGAAAATTGTTAGGTAAAAGAATACAAAATGCAGTTTTACTTCATCAGTACAAAGAAATTAACGGCTGGTATATACTATTGTAGGACTAGAAGTTAGGTAGATTCTGTAAGCAGATACACTTATGAATAATAATAATAACGAATTCACTGGAAAATTTTTGTCTTTAAGTATAAGTAAGGAGTAAAAATCACAGACAAAGGGCAATGATGAAGTTAGTCTTCTAAGATTTAGGGTTTAGTAGTTTGCAGTATATACTTGGCACAGCTGATACAGTCTTTTAAAATTGGTTGAAGTCCTAACTCATCACTCACGAATGTTTGATCAAGGATGGTTCTGAGCTTAGAATTGTTAGAGGAAAATATACCATGCCAGATTTAATAGCCCAAGACAGGCCAGGCTGCTGTTGCTGCATGACCCCACGTCCAGCCAGTAGCGAGGCTGAGCATGTATTCCCAACATATGCGTACAGAGGGCACATACATATGATGTATATACATAAATGCACATATACATGCCCAGACACACAGATCACAGGCAGGCTGAGCAGTCACACAAACACAGGCAGAACCAATAGACTCATCCCGTTCCCCGCTCTGCTGAGCAGGATGGAGATCCGCTAGTGATGCGTATATGCAATATAGATACCTCCAGCAACTGGAGTCAGTCTGTCTGCCCAGTAGCTGACCTTTGGATCTTAGTCTCCCCACTTGCTGACTCCTGGACATACAAACCCCCAAGATCATAGCCCCACTCCAGCTGCTGATACAGATCATCACATAGATGCATACACAGCTGGTCAGGGCTTCCTAAGTCCAAGCAGCCAACCTCCTAGTGCTCTCACCTTTAGAGACACACAGGTGCTCTCACTCACTTTACCCTGCTCCCAGGACACTTTGCCCATTCATCAACTGCTCCAGCTTGATCTTCTCTAACAGTCACATGCTCATGTGCACATCTGCAGTTGCTCCAGTTGCTGGTACCATGGAAACACAGCCCTTCAACCCATGATATGTCTCCAGTTGCTGGCACGCAGACCACTATACACACACATGCACACAGCCCTCACTGAGGAAAGGGTTAGAAATGAGGCAACATCTGGACCACCAGGTCCAGGGCTGGGCTCCCCAGTACAAGTAGTAAGTATGTAGACATCCTAGAGCAACTTCAGTGAAGGACTATGGAGATGATTAAGGAAGTGGAGCACTTGATATATGAAGAAAGGCTTAGAGAGCTGGGATTGTTCAGTCAGGAGAAGAGAAGGCTTGGGGGGAATATTATTGTGTTGGGTTTGCATGGCAAGGTTTTGGTAGCAGGGGGGCTACAGGGGTGGCTTCTGTGAGGAGCTGCTAGAAGCTTCGCCTGTGTCTGACAGAGCCAAGGCCAGCCGGCTCCAAGACAGACCCGCCGCTGGCCAAGGCCAAGCCAATCAGTGCCTCTGTGATAACGTATTTAAGAAGGAAAAAAAAAACAGTTAGAGAGCGCTTTTGCAGCCAGCGAGAGGAGTGAGAAGATGTAAGAAACTCTGCAGACATCAAGGTCAGCAAAGAAGGAGGGGGAGGAGGTGCTCCAAGGCGCCAGAGCAAAGATCCCCCTGCAGCCCGTGGTGAAGACCATGGTGAAGCAGGCTGTTCCCCTGCAGCCCATGGAGGAAGGATGAGGGGGTGTAGCGATTCCACCTGCAGCCCATGGAGGACCCCACGCCAGAGCAGGTGGAGGCACCTGAAGGAGGCTGTGACCCCGTGGGAAGCCCAGGCTGGAGCAAGCTCCTGGCAGGACCTGTGGATCCGTGGAGAGAGGAGCCCATGCCAGGGCAGGTTTTCTGGCAGGACTTGTGACCCCGTGGGGGACCCACACTGGAGCAGTTTGCTCCTGAAGGTCTGCACCCCGTGGGAGAGACTCACGTTGGAGCAGTTCATGAAGGACTGTCTCCCATGAGAGGGACTCCATGTTGGAGCAGGGGAACGATGAGAGGAGTCCTCCCCCTGAGGATGAAGAAGCGGCAGAAACACCGCGTGATGAACTGACCGTAACCCCCACTCCCCGTCCCCCTGTGCTGCTGAGGGGGGGCGGAGGTTGAAGCCGGGAGTGAAGTTGAGCCCAGGAAGATGGGAGGGGTGGGGGGAGCTGTTTTAAGATTTGATTTTATTTCTCATTCCTCTACTCTGTTTTGCTTAGTAATAAATTAGATGAATTTCCTCTCTCAGTTCAGTCTGTTTTGCTCGTGATGATAATTAGTGAGTGATCTCTCCCTGTCCTTATCTCGACCCACAAGCTTTTTGTTATACCTTTTCTCCCCTGTCTAATGAAGGAGGGGAGTGATAGAGCGGCTCTGTTGGGCACCTGGCCCCCAGGCAGGGTCAACCCACCACAATTATCAATGTAAATAAATATCTGTTGATTTTGAGTATGGAAGATGCAATATGGCCCTGGCCAACCTGTTCTAGGTGACTCTTCTTTGAGTGGGAAGTTGGATTGAATGATCTCTAGATGTCCCTTCCCATCTCAATGATTCTGTATTGATGTGATTCTATGAATTACACATTTCAGAATGGATAACAGATTTCATTTCATACCCTTATGGACTAGAAGGCCAATAGTATCCTGGGATGCATTAAGAAGAGTGTGGCCAGCAGGTCAAGGGAGGTTATCCTCCCTCTCTACTCTGCCCTGGTGAGGCCACATCTGGAGCACTCTCTCCAGTTCTGGGCTCCCCAGTTGAAGAAAGACAAGGAACTGCTGGAGAGAATCCAGCGGAGGGCTACAAAGATGATGAGGGGACTGGAGCATCTCTTGTATGAGGAAAGGCTGAGAGAGCTGGGTCTGTTTAGCCTGGAGAAGAGAAGACTGAGAGGGTTTCTCATCAATGCTTATAAGTATCTAAAGGGCAGATTTCAAGAGGGTGGATCCAGACACTTTTCAGTGGTGCAATGGGCACAAACTGGAACACAGGAAATTCCATTTGAATATGAAAAAAACTTCTTTACTGTGAGGGTGACCGAGCACTGGAACAGGCTGCCCAGAGAGGCTGTGGAGTCTCCTTCTCTGGAGATATTCAAAACCTGCCTGGACACAATCTTGTGCAACCTGCTCTAGGTGATCCTGCTTTATCAGGGGGTTGGCCTAGATGGTCTCCAGAAGTCCCTTCCAACCCCTACCATTCTGTGATTCTGTGATTCATTTCACCATTTTTCAGAATATCTAATTCCAGTATCTAGTTAATTTCTCTCTGCCATGCCCCGCCCCCCCCCCCCCCCCCCCCCCCCCCCCCGAAAACATCAATCTTTGGCAGGGAATTTATCTTTCAAGACTTCTAAGCCTATATGACATGTGCATGTGTATTTATACAGATTTATTTTATTTTTTTGGTGTGTATACACAAACACACTCTTAATCATATCAAACGAAAATAAAATCTTTAGGAGATGCCATGTGAAGTCAGGAATAGAGATGTTGAAGTGTTTAAGCAAACACTTATTGCAAATGAATAGTCAGTGATTCCTGCTCAAAATAATTCTCTTTCTGCATGTATAAACAGTTATGAAACAGTCTTCAGTTACCTGATTATAAAGATGAGATTCTATCTGAAACCGAGACAGCTACATTTGAATGTCTAGATCTACTTGGAACCAATCATCTCAACTTCTCTTACAATTAATACAAGTTAGGTTGTGATCCAGTATCCCATATGTAAATTTCTGTCGATTTTTCCATTGCTTTAGCCTGTCTCTCCTGGTCTTCAGTGGTCAGTTCAGGAAGGCACATATTTCCCATAGCTTGTGGTTTTAAACTATAGACATATATTGAACTATAATTGAATAATTGTCAAACTATAATTATTTAACAAATTAAATAGCAACAATATATTAAATTAAATATTATGGCAGACTTTATTCTTAGAAAGAGAGGAAGGAAGTTTTGACAGAAATAAGGAGAGTAAGGAGTTTAGGAATCAAATAAATATTGTGCATTACATAGGAACAATATCAAATGACAAAGCCAAATTTCTTAATTACAAAGAAGAGAGAAAAAATAACAGATACTTCTATTTATATTTTGAGAGAAGGAAGATACATTATACAAGGGGATGATTAAGTATTTTTCCCTGTGTCAGTAGCCAAAAATATTAATATTTAGTAGCCCAAATCATTTTTTTCCACAATTTCTTAAACATTTGTATCATGTAAGCTGTAGTTTACAAATCTTTGAAATTAATAAATAATGACATACTACAGAAATTCCCTTAAAGAAAAAGAATTGTATAGTGTTAGTGGTATACCAATATTCCAAAAGGGAAAGAAAACAAATTAGAGGTGTGTTTTTAATTTATACTCCTGGAAAGAGACCAAAAGAGAAAGTGATTTAATTGAGTACATAGCAGTAAATGAATATTTAAGCCTTTGTAGAACTAGTGTAATGATACCTTGAGGGCGATAGCACTTATATGCATCTAGGGAAAAGAAAATAGTTCAATTTTTGCTTAATACATTTACTTGGATGTTCTTATAATAGCTTCTCATGACCATGATTTTTTAAGACTGGACAGTTACATTTACAAATGGCTGTTTGAAAGGTAGGAATACAGTCATTTCTCTTATTTAGTTTGTTTATGTTATCAGCAAAAAGGAGTTTTAATTTTTTAATGGCACAGCACTAGCTACTTTATTGCCTTTTTAGTGCTTACATTAATATGATTAAGTTCCTCTGTCTCTACTTCTTCTGGTGCAGTTTACTTCATTGTCTCATTGGCATTGCTAGCATTTTAATGGTTTCCTGTGGACCTGGAAGACATCCTGTGGATGTTTACACAATATGAACTTAATTACACATCTACCTCTATTTGCTGTAGTTGCCATATTTTTAATTGCTCATGACTTTGTTGTTGAGCTCAGATTATTCTAATCACACCTTGAATGCCTCTTTAAAGTCTTTTGTTTGGTTTTGATGATTCAGATTAAAGGAATAATTAGTGGATTTAACTGTTCTCAAGAACCAAGCTATTAAAGCAAATGTAGGGCAACTGAATGTTTTCTTAAACTTTGCACATATTTCTTGTGCTATCCTGATAATCACCCATCTAAGGATTTTAAAATAATGATTCTGTTATTTCCACATAATTGTAGTTGTTTATCACTAGAAAGGAACCTTTTATTTACAAACATGTCATAAGACATCAGCTGAGATAATATACCTTTTGACAGCAACCAAGAGCAACAAAATCACAGAATCAGAGTTGTTGAAATTGGAAGGGACCTTTAGAGATCATCTACTCCAACTCTCCTGCTCAAGTACAGTCGGGTAGATCAGGCTGTTTATGGCTGAGTCCAGTCTGGTTTTGAATATTTCCAAGGATGGAGACACAATAACCTTTCTGGGCAGCCTGTGTTTTACTATCCTCAGAGTAAAAAAATTTTTTTCTTTTGTTAAGATGAAATGTCATGTATTTCAGTTTGTGCCCATTGCCTCTTGTCCTGGGCACCACTGAAAAGAGCCTGGCTCCCTCATCTTCCTTCCCTCCCATCAGGTATTTTTGAGTCAAAGGACAACAGTAGCCACTTTCAGAGTGCAAATTGTCTCATTTAGTACATATCTAATATACATCAGTTAAATTGCTTCTTAAATGTCTGAATAGAAAAAGACACTAGAGTTTCCAGATAAAAGGTAGATTTCTATATCACAGATGTCTAAAGTTAAGTGAGGCAACCCCACCTTATGTTTGTAGCCTATCGATACTTCAACCAAATGCAGACTTATTCCAATTACAAACTCATAATTTCACATCCTTTGAAATTTTCCAGCAGCACAAGCGCTTTTACTTCCAATAGTCTGGCTGCAAGGTAAATGTGAGTGCAAGCTCAAGCAAACCTTCACATTAGACAAAGACCAAATGCATACCCTATGCAGATGGAATTTACTGTCTAGGTATGGAGGAAGTTGTGTTTAGTGACACAAACTGCATCAGACAGAAGGGAAACAATCTAGATGTCATTCAGTGCATCAGGAGAGAAGTTTACATAGTCTTTTCTCTTTTCTCATTTGTAGAGTTTCATTTTGTGAAACCGATGTCATAATGATTTATTTCGATTATTATTTTCTCCATTCACAATGGTTTCTTTCACTTATTTGTGCTCATTCTGGAAGTAAACTATTATTTTCTGCTTTTCTATTTCTTGTAATTGTCAGTAGTAATAACCTAAAGATCACAGCAATTGCCTATGTTTTGTCATTTATTTTGTCACACAATTTGCTCTGATGCATCTGTTGGCCAGTCAAATATCTCAAAAGTAATTTTAATTACTGCAGTTCATATATAGCAGACATTCCTTTAAAAAGCAGGAGTTACTATTGAATATTTAGTGAGTTTCTATTGAATATTTACTGAAAATGTAATCTTTAATTTAAAAAATAAATTTCTAAGGTTTAATTGATACATAAGAGTGATTACATTTGGAACAGGTAGATTACATGCAATTTCCATATATTTGCTTTGGTCTGTATGTTGAAAAGTTAAAATCTTATAGGTAAGTATACAACAAGAACAGAGTATTCCTTCAGAAGAATGCTGTCATTTTCAATTTAATTTTGCTTTTTTTGAAAATGCTTATGAAAGGCTGATTAATCATGTAAACATATGCTAGACATACAGGCAGAAATCCTGCAACTTCAGGTTTTCCTCCTTTATAAACATTGACATAATTCAGAAGCAAAACAATAACTGTGATAGCCATTCATAATTCATGAATTCAGTAAAATAAATTGTTAAAGCATGATCTAAATAACCAGTCTGTAAGCAAATGATAAACTGGAATATGCCCATTTCAGGTCAGTTTAGAATAAGTAGCAACCCTTACCCACACCAACTACTTTATTCATAGTTGTCCAAGGTTGACACAAGTGGGAAGTGTGCTGATTGTAATACGTATCTTGCATTTATTACCAAAATTGAAAATATGCCATAGTACTGAAAAAAACCCAAACAATCCCCCCAAAAAACCCCAGAACTCCAACCAGTAGAATTATAATATGTATGGAAACTTGGTTGAAAAACAAAAATATGATGACTTATGATTTATGTCTTGTATGGAGACCAGGAACAAACCTAAAACTATGTTACATGGAATATGTTAAATAAGGTAAATCTTGTGGTTAAGCACTATCCTGAGAACAGTTAAGCACTGCAGTGGGTTTCTCAGAGAGGCTGTGGAATCTCTGTCCTAGAAGAATTTCAAAACCAGACTGAAGAAGGGCCTGAGCAACCTGATCTAATTTTGGATTTAATCTTGCTTTGAGCAAGAAATATCTAATTATTACTACAGACTGATAGTATTCTACAATATTTTGCATGTTGTTTAATTTAAAATAACTTTTTAAAAAAAGACATTAGTCATATTTAAACTACTGGGTTGAAAGTATTTTGTTGAGACTGTTCTAATCTTGAAAGACTTCAGTCCCAAGTTATTCTAATGAACTCACTTTTCTCGGTTTCTTTCTAACCATTAAAATTATGTCAAGTTCCCTGGATTCATGTATTCCTTGGCAACTCCATACTGCATAAAGAGTTTAGAAACTCCTTTCAAATTAGCAATGCTTAACAATTCTGTGAAGGAAGAACAATACATTAGATGATATGTTGCTGTTCGAATTTCTATACTTTCAACTTCACCATACTTCTGCTCTGTCTTTGGGATGTGGTTGGTGAAGGAAAGAAAGACTGAAATCTGATTTCTGTTGACCTTAAACTACATTGATTTATAAAAGAAGTATACTTCAACTACTTTGAAAGTAAGTCTTACTAGAGGACCAAAAAAAAAAATTTTTAAAAAAAAGTCCTAAAGTAAAAAAAAAGAAAAGTATACCTCACAAGATTCAATTTGACTCAGGAGAATAAAAGAGAAGGAGCTATCATGGAGGAAGAACTTTGATGATGCACAGTGTATGCCTGTCTACGACACTGTCAGAGAGAAAAAATTTCAGAACTCCTCTAAAATATTATTGGAAGAAAAGGCTATAGTCTGCTATATTTCTTCTCAAATTCTGGAGGAGAAAATAATTTTCCAGTTTGATAGACCGATTGAAAAAGAAGTAAATTGTTGGAGGCTTATGAAGTATTTTATACTGAAAATGTTGAAATAAAATCTTTAGACACTTTCAGATTTTCCCTGTAGTTCTGGGGAGCAGGGTGGAGAGACAGGGTGAACTATTCATCATGTTCATGAACAGTTGCAGTCACTAAAAATTTAAGCTCCTTGCAAAATTACTCTTTACTTAAAAATGTTTGTGATCTGATTTTATACTAGCAAAGAATAAAGAAAATGCCAGATTATAAATTTTTCTAGTGTTTTTTTTCCTCTAAGGCTACTAAATAGCTTTTCGTCTATACACCATTTTTGTCCTTTCAAGGTCACTCTTATTAAATTAAGCTACTCCACATGTTATGTAGATGTAAACTATGTGTGTGTGAAATAATAATTTTCCTGCCAGTCAGAAGAAATTTGATTTAATTGGCTTTTATCCTGAATCATATCACTAGACTTCAATAAGATTCATAATTAATTATTTACAGGGCACATATCGTGTTTCATCCAGTTCACAGACTTAAAGATTTGGACTTCAGAGTATAGCATTTTAACAATTCAGTTTCTAACAAGGGGGGGAATGGATGGACTGAAGGTATATACAGCCTTTTAACAAATATTTTCTCTTTTACAAAGTTAGTGGCAATGAGAAGTGATGGTGTAGCACAACTGTCTTCACCTCAACTCCATTTTAAAAGTTTAGATTTAACAAAGCAGAAGTAACTGTAATAAAATCCCCCTGAAAGAGCACAGCGTGTCTCCTCCACAGTGTTCTTCATCAGTTCTGATTCAGAAAATGGAGACTGCCTCGAAGGGCGGTCTCTTTTGAAATTCAACAGTGCAGTTCAGAGAAAACTGAACCACAAGAGTCACAAAGATTCAAACACCACAGGGCCTAGTAGGGAAGCTATTATAATTGGCTTTCCACTGCTATCCTTAGCTATAAGAAATGTGTCACTATCAGAGATTCTTGGACACCTTGTGGGCTGTGAGAACATTTGGAGATACGAAATGACAGAGTAGAGGCCTGGAGTGTATGCAGTAAGAATGGCAGAAGAGCTCTGTTGCGTCTGGATACAGTCAAAGTACAGTGTTCTGCTCTAACATTTTGCAGTAGCAACAATGTATTTTCGAGAGCTATAGAAGTATAAGTTTCATCTGTACTGGATTTCTTCTAAAGCCATTTTCCAAGTTGAATATTCTCAATAATTATCTATCTTCACTATTGAAAAAGTTCTACTGTAAAAGGGCCAATCTGTCAAATGAAGATAAATTATGTCATAGCTACACATGATTAGTACTTTGCTTGAGGAATCACAGTAGTGGTATCAAGTACGTGCTCTCTGCAACAAAAGATCAGCAGATAAATCTTTGAATAAAGGGGAGATGACGGTCTGCTCCTCCTCCGCCTCCTCCTCCTCCTACTGCTACTACTACTACTTCTACTTCTTTTGTATAGTTGCATCTAGGCTTGATTAAGTTTATCTTAAGACAATACCAAGCTGATCAAAATCTATCAACAGAATCCCCTTTGTGGAGGACTGTATCAGCATAACTACAACATGCTTCTCTTCACCCCAGAATAGTCTCATAATGCATGAAGGAAAGAGCTTAGGAAGAAATGATTTGGTCTCAAATTGGAGTGTTCAGCTAAAAGAGGGCTTTGCATTTAAGTACTTTGAAATAAAACTGTAAGCAGAGGTGACTCAACTGGCATGCAAAAAGATTTGATGTCGTCAGCCATAAACATATTTCTATGTAAACATTTTGGTCTGGGTAACAGTAAATTTTCTTATAGTAAGAATCTGGCTCTGCTGTCGAAATAATTAGTATGTAATTAAGCAGTCAGTGAAGAATATACACTAAAAACATTAATGTTAGAGGAATCGCTTTGCAGAACTGCTTTTATTGAACAACAATAAATTTCAGTAATAATAACTGAATAAAGGCTTCTACATAGACAAATGATTTCCTGAAATGTCTGTGTTGCAGATACAGATTTCCTGCAATTTTTCTTTATCTGTAAGATGATATCACTAACAGCTATGTCTTGCAGCAACTTTTAATAGTAAATATAATACTGTAAGAAGACACTGATAGATATACATTTTAGTACAAAAACAATTATCTAGTTAAGGGCCAGATTCTAAGCAAAAAAATCCTCAGTTTTCAAAAAGACACTATGTTTCCTGCCAGTATCAGAGTATTTTATTTGTTATTTGCTTGCATATTTATTTTCCTTTAAAATATGCTGTTGACTGGTCAGATACTCAGGAAGAAGGGAAGGTTTTCCTTCCTTAAAAAGCAACTACATATACTTAGAAGAAAGAAGACTCCAGAGTACAGGATGTGGCTACAAATAAAAATATGTGAATCATGAGAAGGAACTAGGAAACTGCAGCTTAAGCAGAGATTGAAATAAGAAACTTGGTAGGCACCTGAAGGAATTTCAACTCATAAAATGACTGAGTTGGTTAATTAAAAACAAACCTGAAAGCCAAGACCCACCCTACAAAGATACACAAAAAGAAGGCAGAAAGCTGTCTATAAACCCCTTTTCCAACTTGTATTCCTACCTTACCTCTTTACTTAGAGCTTTCTCTATTTATTAAGTAGTCTAAATCATTTTCTCATAAGGGACATCCCTGCGAGCAAAATAGGTAAATCTACTTGAAAGTTCTTGCTGACTCAAGATACAGTTACAGTGACTTAAGATTTATCTTCATGAGGCTGTACAAACAAGTTAACTTCTGCTAGCCTGAAAGTTAGTTGTGACTTTATCCTGTGTTAATAAGCATATGGAGAAGTTATACTTTTTTTTTTTTTTTTGCTGCCATAAAATTTGGGTTGGTTTAATTGGCCTTGCTTATTTTGAAATCCAGAATTAGTTAACTACTCTGGCCATATAGACCTACCTTTTAGGCAAGCAGAATGGCAACTTACTGAGTGGAAAGCTGCCAAAACCAGCTGCCATGAAGGATTTGACAATTTTACTCAGTACTATTAGGAGTAATATCTTTATGCTCAAGTTTTAAATGCCAGTATTGTATTTTCAAGGAGGAATAAACTTTTCTGATTCCTATTTAAAGCACATAAGAATGAGGAAGCAGTATTATAGCCTTACCTTTTATTTAACAATTACATCCTTACAACTCTCACTCAAGTCATGGAAAAACTACATCAGATTGCTTAACTCATCTAATAAGGTTCGAACTGCATCCTTAAACTTTCATGAGAATTAAGTAGATGCATGGTCTAGATCATATAGACAGTGACTGAGGTGCTTTTAAGAATGTTTTTCTTTTACATTAAAATGAAAAAAAAAAAAAACAACTAAACAAACAAACCCATGTGCTAGATAGAGAATAGAAAGAATAAATATGTTTCTTAAAATTAATTATTAGGACAGGCAGCTAGGATGGGAGAATCCCAGGTTTTTCAGTTCCAGAATCAAGTTTTACTCACCGTCTTATCAGATGACTTAAGTGTAAAATGCAAAAAATATGTCTGGAGAGGCAGCTGAATTCCATACTTCTCTTTTACTAATTGAGTTCCCTTCCTGCAAATTATGTGGTTTGCCTTGTGGTGTATCTTAGTTTTTCCACAGTTAAGCAGACTGGTCTCAATAACTTCTCTGACTAGTCACTTCAACATGTCAAAGTTTTAACTTATGAAGGAGCACTTCTGAGGAAGGTATTTTGTTGGACTAAATCCTCTGTTACGGCAGAAGGAATTTAAATTGGATATCCAATATCCTTAATATGTACTGCTTGTGAGATATCATGCAATATGGAAGCACTGATTCCCAAAAAAATGGTTTTTAGAATGACAGTAGATACTGTCTTTATGCAGCATGAGATACAGTAAGATTCGACTGAGGCTGTTGACCATACAGGTTTGACATCTTTTCTTTCAAAATAACTTTATATAGCCAGATGTGAAAGGAAAAGCACTATGAAAGTCTAGGAGTTGCTGACTGACTGAGATGCTCCTGTTCTCCCAACAAGTCAGTGTTAGCTCCCTCGGGTCTTTGGGCAGGGAAAGATGGATGATCGTTGTTTCAGAATGATTGGCATGTGTCTCACAGGACTGTACAAATGAAAATAGAATACATGTCAATCCTATTACAAGATTCACTCTTCCTAGGTAGCTAAGGGGAGAAATAACTACTTAATGAATCCAAATATTGGATGTGAGTCAGACAACAGCCTGCTAAGACATGGGAAAATGAGGTAATTCTGATCATGAAGTTAGTTTACATGAGGAACTGTAGTGTACAAGACTACATACATATGAGGGTTAGGAATTTTCCTGGTTAGTTAGCAAGCTGCTGAAAGTTTTTGTCATCTCATTTTTCGGGTGAGTATATGATAAGTTTTTGACTTTTTTTAATATTCATACTGTGACACAAAACCCAGAAAGTTCAAGTTTGCTTCCTGCAAGTTAATTTTCACCCTGCAGAGAGAACTAGAAAAAAGCCTGTGCAAATTTTAATATCTATGTAGCTGGACCTCATCTTAAACACTTTCAACAAGCTGTGTAGCTCTTCTGTGGTTTCTGGACAATAATGCATGGCACCTCTTTAGAAACAATGGAATTCAGGAAAGGAATTCCCTGCATTATCATCCTTGTAAAAGAATCAAATATCTACTTTATTTCCCTCAATTTTATTATTTTGTGAGTGCTACCCATCAGGGTAAGGACTCTGTATCTCAGTGATACTGAACATCAGCAAAAGACATGGACAGCATCAAGAAGTCTGACAGCTACACCATTTCAAATGTATAAAAACTTGTAGAGAAAGTTAATAATTTCTAGTTCTAAAAATATAAATACATTCTTAATACAAAATATATGCTTTACCTATTTAATACAAAGATAAACAAGGTGAGTTTGCTTATGTCTGTGTGTGTATTGTTACTATATCAAGATAACAACTTTCAATGACAAGAAACATGATAAATCAGACCAGAGTTCCTTAAGATTATTCCACTTAAAGGTGTGGAGAGTAATGTTTCACCCACCTCAAAAAAAAAAAGACTTACTCTGGATATCAAATTCATAGACTTTATTTCAAGTAGAAGACCAGTAAATGTAAATTACAACCTTGACAATGAAAAAATATTGAGTTTTCATTTGGAGAGGTATAAAAGGTTTTGTGCCTGATCAGCCACTCTAACATGTAATAAAACAGTGCTTTGCACTACAGAGATCAATATGTTTAGTCTATTATTGGACTCTTGTCATGTGCATAACTAGAACTAATGCAGGTATAATCTGATTCTTGGGAAAACCAAGAGGCAATATTGTCCAGCTTTCTCTTTAAGAAAAATGCAAAGGTCTACCAGTCCCATAGTTCAGAGTCTGTGTTTATGCATTGTCAGTTTTACAACTTTACTTTTTAGTGTAGTTGTTAAGCTACTCTATGAAATGTGCTGTTGCACAACTGGGTTTGTTTTTTTTTTTTTTTTCCTGAGCAGCAGAAGCATCCTGAATTTCTAAGTTTATAAAGGACAGTTTTACAGACAGTTATAAAAGCCAAGCATGAGAACGTGAATAGACTGATAGTGTGTTAAAAGCAGGACATGACTTTTGGATAAAACAGGGTGCATCTTAATCACTTGGTGGCAAAAGGCTAATTAAACTCCAACAGTAAATTAACATGGCATAGGCTAGGAGAGCACATGCAAGTTATCATTACTCTGTGCAAGATGACAAAGCTTACAATCAAAATTGTAGCTTTCAAGGGCAGACTATCAAATGTACAGGACCTCTCAGTTAGAAGTAATGTGGAACTAAACTCAGTATTAATTGCTTGGTAACAAAAATTGCTGCTTCAGGTATTTTCTTTTTTTTTAATTATTTTTTTCCTTTTAAAAATTTTTTTTTCTTTTTGTCCCTTTTTTTCTCCTTTTTCTGGCAAAGAGGTGGCTGAAACCACCAGGCTTTCCAGTCAAAGATATTTTATTTTTTCAGGCCTTGACCCTTTGTTTAGGGTCGAAAGACAGTAATGTGTGGTACTGCTCATGAGATAATGCCTGTTAGAACCTTAACGCCTTGATTGTAATTTTCTGCAGCTTTTATTTGTAGTAGAGATAATAGGTTAGACTCAACAAAGGGATTACTGATGATCACCAAATATATACTGCACAAGCACAGATAATGGCACTGTTTGTTTGCTATGAGAGCTGACTTTTCCACAAGAATAGTTCTAGATTTTGCTCAGTGACAACCTTGTAAAGCTGGAATAACTACCTTCAGGAAAGTACTTATTTCACGTTTCTGATGTGCAGCAAAGAACAGAATTTCGTTCTTAAACTTACAGCTTTAATGACAATCCCAACCCTTCCGGTAAGCCATAATGAGGAGTACAAGTAATAAACAGAGGGGGATTTGGTTTAAACTTAGAGGAAATAAAAATATTTGCCTAAAATCACATTGATCAGTAGTTTGAGAGACTAGATCAGTGAGACTTACTGTGTGTGAAATGCAGGTATTTTGGTTGCTAATGATTGTTCCAGTTATTCTAGTTAGGGCCCCAAGAGCATGGCTCAGCCTCGTTGTCCCTGATGGCCCTCACCTGGGACCCCTGCCCCAGACCCAGGGCTCCATTTTGGCTCAGCCAGGGCCGAGGTGCCTGTGCCCAGCCCTGTCTCTGGCCCTGCCTCTGTCGTGGACCTGGTCTCCTGGACAGTGGGCTGTGTTGCTGGCTGCCATCTCTGCCCGCTGCACTCGGGCCCTGAGGAATGCTGCCCATCAGGGAAGGCACAGCTGGGCCCAGGTCCCCCGCTTCCTGTCCCAAGGGAGCCCTCAGTCCCCACGGTGCCCTGACAGTTCCCCTCTCCTCCCGCACACGCAGCGCGTGTGCACACGTGCACAGAGTCACGGCTCACTGTGATGCTCTGCAGGGCTACCTCCACCCCTAGACTGACATACTTTTGGTAGGAGCATTTCACCAGCAGTTTTGCTTAGCAATCTCTTTAATCGGATGGATACCCTAACATGAAAAGCTTAACATTGATTTTTTTGTCATATTCCTTTGCTTGACTGCCCTAGAGGTGAGAAGATTTCTCCTTGAACTCAGTCTGAGCCTCTCTTATTTCAATTTATGCCCACCATCTCTCATCCTCCCACCACACACTGCTGCAAAGAGGCTGTCTCCATCCCCTTGCTGATCTCTCCATGGGCACTGGGTGGCTGCTGTTAGGTCCTCCACAGGCCATCTTCTCTCCAAGCTGAGCAAGACCCAGTCCCTCAGACTCTGCACACAAGGCAAGAGCTCCAGCCCCAACCGTCCTGGTCGCCCTCCCTGGACTCATTCAGACTGAACACAGCCATGAGCAACCTAATCTGACCTCAGAGATGGTTCTGGTTTGACCAGGAGCTTACACTAGATACATCCTGAAGTCCCCCTCCAGCCTGAATTTTTATAACTTAATAATAATAATAATAACAATAACAACAACAACAATAATAATAATAGTCACACCATAATAGTAACATTATTTTTTATTTGTTATTGTTATTATTATTGCTATTGTAGTTGTTGTTGTTGTTATGTTACACCCATGATCCTTTGGGTTGAGATTTAATTTCTGTATGGAACAGAATCTGACATCACGATGATGCCATTACAATAGGTATTTTGGTGCACCCTCATATACTGTGAATATTCAATTCTGAAGTACTGTAACAGCAGTAAATATAATACTGAAAAGTCCTTTTCTAAAATGGTCCATTTCAGCTGCAGAACATGAGCTGTTTTCCTGTAAAAGAAGAAAAAAAAATTGAGATACCAAATGAGTGTCAAAGGAAGAAGTTATAAATATGAGACCTAAAAAAACCCCTCATCTGATTTTGTTAATGGTAATTTTAAAGAATTAATGTGGAAAATGAAAAAAAAAACAAACAAAAAAAACAAAAAAACAAAACAAACCCAAACCAGCAACCCTAATCTTAAAAAAGCCTCAGCAAGATTATATATGCTTTTTCTTACTCCCTGCTGATCTTCTCTTACTGCATCCAAAAAACAATTAACAACTCTGAGAAACTGATGAAACAATAAATGGTCTTTCAAAATAGTCTGAAAAGTATTAGAGATCACATCATATCTTTTTTTTTCTCATTTTGTTGAATGTTTTAAGGTTTTTCCACTGGTCGCTTGTAACAGGATGTATTCATATGTGCTGAGCTTGCAAGGTCACAGCACTGAGGTTTGTCAGGCTTGAGGTTTTTCTGAGCTTATTTTGACTTGCTCATAGTTTTGTTTTACTAGGCTTAATTTTGACGGCATTTTTTCTAATTGATCAGGTGTCTGTATCTATTTTTTGATATTTTTTTTTAACTTTTGTTGATCTTTGTGTGGTACAGGTATAATTTCATATAGATAGCAGTAACAAGCAGTTGTTTTAGGCAGAATGAAATATTTACAACTCTAACACAATGACACAGGGCAGAGAAATACAGGGCAGAGGCCTTGAGAAGTGGAGAGAGTGCAGCATAGAGGAGCACAGAAATGAACTGATGAAATGGGGCGCAGGCTTGGCACTGGAGACCCTGCACTATAAACAACTCTGTAATAGTCATTTAGAACAAAACAAAACAAAACAAAACAAAACAAAACAAAACAACAAAACCCTACAGACGTGGAACTGGACAAAACTGAGTTTAAGGGTAAAGAAGGGAACAAAGAAATAGTACTTAATATATGTAAAAGACATCATAAATAGTAAATTTGGGTATAACCTGGAAGACCAATGAAGAAAGAGAAATGTGTAAGCACATGATAGTGGGCATATCTAAATGACACTAAGTGGGGAAAAAATAAGAAAAAGGAAAGGAAAGGAAGAATAAACCATCAACATAAAGATCCTGTTCCTCCCTGCTAAGGACTCCAGATGCTGACCACTGGCTATAACAGCCCACCACCACCAAACCTAGCCTGAAACGGTTGGCCCAGAGGGGCAGTGGAAGCATAAGCATAAGACCAGGAAAAGGGGTAGAAACTAAGAAGAGTGCAAGTTACAATTTAAAATATGTTATTGCTATTATTGAGACTTTATATATATATAAAGTACTCTAGCTGCATTATAATTCTTTGTTTCTCTGAAATAATGTCATCTAGACTAATGATGGTTTTTGAATTAAACTGTTATGATTTCCATTATACTAACCATTAAACTCTTGGCTTTACTTATATACATATAAGTTGTTCTTCCTTTTTGCCCATAAAAGGATTTTGAACATAATGTGCTGTTCAGTTAATTTACATATTAATTTAAACTTCTATCCTTTGCACTGTATTAGGTGTTGGAGGCTTCCATCTGAGACTATAATCTTATTGTTATGACTGCATTACAAATTGAACAATGAGAGGCAGTGGAACTTACTTGTTTATACCATTAAAATTTTAGAACAATTCTCAACATTGTCTAAGCCTGGGCAACTTGTTGTTTTTTCAAAACATTTCCCATTAATAGTTCAGGAGTTTAATGGAAAGGAGACTTTATCCACTGAACATTTTGCAAGCAGCTATACAGTTTGGACAGTAGAAGAGTGTGATAGAATGAACAAGGTATAATCCTGAGACAAGAAATTCATCTGTCTGCGATCTGAAGCTTACTTTGGTGCAGTCCAGCTGTGTAACCTCAATTTTGCTCAGAAAGCTGTTGAGGTGTAAGGCAGTACATAAACTATATCCATGTCAGATAAGAATAGTAAAAACATTGACAGAAGTTTTATTAAGGAGATAATAAATAATAGCTCAAAGCTTTAAACGGAAAGATACCAGCATGAAAAGGTACACAACCTAAGGAAAAAAAGGATAGCAGCACAGCAACATCAAGGATCAGCCTGCTCCAAGGAAACAACTGTACCTGATCTGACTGGCACATGCCTGGCCAGCAGAGACTCGATGTCTCATCTAGAGTGTTGAGTATATTAATATAATATTTAGCTTAGCACCACACTATTCCTAGCTATTTATTGTGTGTATTTGCCAATAAATAATTGCTATGTTAATAAATAATTCTGAAGTTGTCTGTTTGAAGAGTCTCTTTGTATATGGTAAAGGTACCTGAACAAAAAAGATCCAGTGAGGGAGAGCTGCAGAAGGTGCAGATGCTTAAGGCCTTTGCTCTCCTCAGTGCTGGGACTGGTCATAGAAAGGCTGAATTTTAAATGATTGACTATTTTTCTCAGTATGCTTAAGAAAACATGGCTCCTCAGCTAAGTTACTTACAGCTTACCTATTACATTAACCTCAAAGCGTGGTGTAGAGGTAGAGGCTGAGGTGTTTCATCCTGACAGCCTCAGAAAATTTATTTCTTTGTGTCCTCACAGTTTTGTAGCAAAGATTTCTCCCCACATGTGCTTTCTTAGTCAGGCTTGACCCTTATAAAGGAGGTAATAGTACAGAGATCAGTTTAAGTGAGTTTTTAAAGCTCTTGCTGTCTGATGAGTCTGGCAATTAGTGACAGTATGGTGGTAAATTTGTGACACTGGAGCTCGAACTGAAAATCTCTCATGTATGAACCACTGAAATTAATTAGATAGAAACAGCTTTTAATTCCTGCTGAGCTGGATGGAACTCAAACCCTACAGGTGAAAGATTATCTTCTTTATTATTAATAAACTCCCAGTAAGTCATAATTTAATAATCATTGGTTAAAAAAAAAAAAAAAAAAAAAAAAAAAAAAACAAAAAAACCAAATCCAGAATTAAAACATTGAGTTTCTGCGAGGTAAATTCATCACCTCAAACTTACTGCGTTTTAGAGATTAAATAGACAAGCTTGTTAATTATCTGGGCAGAAAGACAAAATCTCCCACACATCTCCTGTAAACATACTCAGTTATCCAATGCCCTGCTATAATTTTCTAATTATAGAAATGGTTTTTGGTTCTTTTCAAGGATTCAGTGGTGAACTGATGCTTGGAAGCCACATAAATTAAATGTGGTTAAAGAAGTTTTGTAGAAAAAGCAATCTATATGCTTTCTTCCCATTTCAGGAATTATTAGAAGGAAATTTTCTTAGAAATGGCAATGCAGCACTGGAGAATAGTTTCTCATGCAGACAACCTGTTTTTTTGAACTTACACATTACATAATTGAGACATCACATTTGTGATCTATATATGCCTTGCAGAGATTCCTTTCATATTAGAAATACACAATGGACGTGATTATTTTCTTCTACAAAAGTGAAATACAGTGGAAATAATGAAGCTACATATTTTATTAATTAATTGAGAGCACACACTCCAGCTGCCATCGTAACAACTGGGGAGACTTCTGTTATATATTTTCAAAACATGACATAATAAATTTTCAGGTTAATTAATCAATCCGAATGAAGTCTCATGACAAATATGTTATCTTGAACATGGTTACTGGTCACTAAAATAAACCCTCTGTACTACTGGAATCTTTTACAGGGCTTGTTCCATTCCAAACTAAATAAAATGTAAAGTTAATACACCGCTGTGTTTACTAATATGAGATATAAACTTTTCTACTGATTTTAAAACTGCATTAAATTACCTAAACTTATAGGGAATACCTCAGTAGTATGAGAGTAGCTGTACTTCCTTTGAAGCATACAATGTCTTCTGATCATGTTCTTCTTTAAGCTTACTGTTTTCTTATCAGGAAAGGTAAGGGTGGGTTGCAAAGGTCCTTCATGTTGACATGTATTACCTGACAACCTAACTTCAACGTATACAACATGTCTCTCTAAAGCAGGATGCATGCCTGATCCCTTGATCTCTGTTTCCCCTCCCAGCCATGTGAGTACCATATCAAGGCATGCAGAAAACTTGTTGCCTTACAGCCTATGGAGCCCAGTGTTTTCCTCTGGCTCTGGATTACAGATACGGAGGGCTGACATTGATACCTGACTGGAGAGTATCACATTGAATTTTTTGTACTAGAGGCATCTGTAAAACTCTGCTCCCAAAGGCTACTTCTGGATCTGTGTGTAGGCAAGCTATCTTCACTTTTTTTTTTTTTTTTAACTTGGACTAACCTTATTGCCTATGAAAAAATAGACATTTTTCCTTTTTCAGCATAACAAACGACCTTATTTCTAAACAGATGTTCTGAAGAAACCAGGTGTCTTCAGTGCTCCATGTCATCTCTCTCAAAAAATCCATTATGGTAACAGAGAAAATAGTGGAAAAGAAAGGTCTGTTTTACAGCCCAGAAAGGGCTGTAGCAGGTAACCAAAGTGGAGAACCTCTGTGTTAGGATACAGCATAAAGTTATAATGAATATTCTACAAGGCCTTCTGAGATTTATTCACAGTACCATGAGTAAACTGGGCATGTCCAGGTTTGGCATACTGTCTCAAGTGTAGGGGTGTGTTTTCATACATATGAGTGCTATTTCTGTTATTCTCAAAGGAGCAGAAGCAGAACCTGAGATATCAACCTGTAGGATGAATGCATAAGGCACTTAGACCTGGGTTTAAAGATAGGAGTAAAGATGCACAATAGTACAGATATAAGGTGCACAAGTCCATGGGACCTGATGAGTTGCATCCATGGGTCCTGAGGGAACTGGCAGATGAAGTGGCCAGGCCACTCACCATCATATTTGAGAAGTCCTGGCAGTCCAGAGAAGTTCCCACTGACTGGAAAAGGGGAAACATAACCCCCATTTTTAAGAAGGGAAAAAAGGAAGAGCCAGGGAACTACAGGCCGGTCAGTCTCACCTCCATGCCTGGCAAGAAGATGGAGCAGACCCTCCTGGAGACTATGCTCAGGCACATGGAAAATAAGGAGGTGATTGGTGACAGCCAACACGGCTTCATTAAGGGCAAATCGTGCCTGACAAATTTGGTGGCCTTCTATGATGGGGTTACAGCATCAGTGGATAAGGGAAGGGCAGCTGACATCATCTGCCTGGACTTGTGCAAGACACTGTCCCGCACAACATCCTTGTCTCTAAATTGGAGAGACATGGATTCAATGGATGGACCACATGGTGGATAAGGAATTGGCTGGATGTTTGCACTCAAAGAGTTGTGGTCAACAGCTCAATGTCCAAGTGGAGAACGGTGACGAGTGGCGTTCCTCTGGGGTTGGTACTGGGACTGGCACTGTTCAACATCTTTGTCGGAGACATGGACAGTGGCATTGAGTGCACCCTCAGCAAGTTTGCCAATGACACCAAGCTGTGTGGTGTGATCGACACGCTGGAGGGAAGGAATGCCATCCAGAGGGATCTTGACAGGCTGGAGAGGTGGGCCCGTGCAAACCGCATGAAGTTCAACAAGGCCAAGTGCAAGGTCTTGCATGTGGGTCGGCGCAATCCCAAGAATGACTATAGGCTGGGCGAGGAATGGATTGAAAGCAGCCCCGAGGAGAAGGACTTGGGGGTATTGATTGATGAGAAGCTCAACATGAGCCGGCAGTGTGCACTTGCAGCCCAGAAAGCCAACCATGTCCTGGGCTGCATCAAAAGAGGCGTGACCAGCAGGTTGAGGGAGGTGATCCTGCCCCTCTACTCCACTCCTGTGAGACCCCACCTGGAGTACTGCATCCAGCTCTGGGGGCCCCAGTACAGGAGAGGCATGGAGCTGTTAGAGAGAGTCCAGAGGAGGGCCACGAAGCTGATCAGAGGGCTGGAGCACCTCTCCTGTGAGGACAGGCTGAGAGAGTTGGGATTGTTCAGCCTGGAGAAAAGAAGGCTCTGGGGAGATCTAATTGTGGCTTACCAGTACCTGAAGGGGCCTACAGGAAAGATGGTGAGGGACTGTTTGTCAGGGAGTGTAGTGATAGGACAGGAGGTAATGGGTTTAAGCTGAAGGAGGGTCGATTTAGATGAGATGTTAGGAAGAAATTCTTTCCTGTGAGAGTGGTGAGGTACTGGAACAGGTTGCTCAGAGATGTTGTGGATGCCCCATCTCTGGAAGTGTTCAAGGCAAGGTTGGACGAGGCTTGGGGCAATGTGGTCTAGTGGAGGGTGTCCCTGCCCATAGCAGGGGGGTTGGAACTAGATGATCTTTAAGGTCTCTTCCAACCCAAACCATTCTATGATTCTATAATTCTATGATTCTATAAATTGTGCAGAGAAGAATGTGTGCTATGAAAGGGTAAAATTTTGTAGAAAAGAAGTTTCCTTAAAAGTCTTGAATTGTGGGGTCCAGTTCCTGCTTAGGGACTGGATGTTCCTTTTCCTTCTTCTGTACAACTTCAGATTTTCAATATTTGGCAGAATTTAAAATTAGGGACAGAGAGTAGTCCAAAAGAAACTTACACCCCTTTTTCTAAGCAAAAAAATCAGAAGGTTGATGTTCTGGGGAAAGCCTTTCTGGGCATATAGGACATCCAGATCAATTTATTGCAAAAAGTTGGCTGGAATTTCTTTTGTGATTTCATATAAAAGTGATTGTTAACAGTCTATGAATATATGGAAGGCACTCTCAGAATATCTGGGGGTTTGGTTTTTTTTTTTATTTAGTTCTAAGGCACCTTGTTCAAGATCCCCTAAGAAAGGAAGAAGTACAGGTATTTTGACAGATAAATGGTCTTCTATATGAAACAATAGTACAAGGAAACATTTGTTATTCTTTCTAAATTAATTAATTCATTGTTAACTTCTAGTCATTTAATTACAAATATCACTTAGTATCCTAAATGCTGAATCTCAGGTTGATGCCTGTTTGCTGTTGAAATATGACAACAAAGTCAAGAAATCTCTTTACAGCAACACCTATTTGTATTCACAATGAAACACAGTTCATGTATAGTACTTATTATCTAAAAGACAGGACATGGTTTCACAATATTCTGCTAGCAATATGTTGGCAGAAGCACCGCTTAAGAAAACTGAAATTACATTGTCCGCTACTGAGCATAGGGATAATGAACATGTTTTGGTTGCTTCTGAGTGTCTTTCCCCCTAAAGTGCTGCACTGCTAATTTCAAATAGACTACAAAATCTTCAAGCCACTATCTTGTACTATTGAATAAGCTTACAAATTATTTTTTTCCCACATTGTGCACTTGAATCAATGTTCCTTTTAGCTCCTCAACATTTTCTGTGCTACAGACACTTCTAAAAAGCAGATTTTTAATATCAAGGTCCTCTAAAGTGAAAAACTACTTTTTTTTCTCATCCTGAAAAGGTCTTTCCTCATTGGTAGAGCACTCTATTTTTTTTTTTTTTCACATGTGTAAATCAATGGGAAATGGAAATATCCAGGCCTTGAATTTGCTGTTAAGAGTTGAATTCATAAACTTCATGCTTTCAGAATGACTCACGCTCACTTCAAGGAATTCTTCTGCCAATGAACAGTACCAAAAGGACTAAGAAATTAGTAATATGGCTCTGCATATTTTGGCATGGTCCAAAAAGATCTCGAAGGAATACTAACATTTTTCACTGTCTCATGGAGATATCTTTAGGAAAGTAGGATTAAATCATTGAAGAATGATTGAAGTATCACTTCCTTCAAGAAAGACATTTGTGTGGCTTTTACTCAATGAGCAATTGGGGTTTTTTATTTTAACCTTTAGTCTCTCAGGTGCTAAAATAAATAATGTAAGTGTTGTCCTCTTCAGTCTCAAGTCCCAAGTGTAAGAAAAAAAGAAAAAGTTATACTTTCTTTCTTTTTTTTTTTTTTTTTTTTTTTTTTATAATTGCAACATTAATATGCTATGTACATATGCAGAACCATACCAGAAGTGATTTATGTGGCATTATGAATATTTCAAACTGTTGCCTGGAAGCAATGCCCTCAGGTAGTCACAATACTAGCCCGCTACCATGTTAAGAGTAATGGAATTCCCATAAGTGCTACTTTCCAGAAATATGACTTTTTTAACATGACAGCAAATGCATTGTGACAGACATGTTTGATGGAAACAGAAGAAAAATGTCTCTTTTATATGAAGTCCTTGTAGTAATGATTTTTTAATGAATTGTGTAGTAGCATAGATATTAACAGATATTTTAATTTTTCTGAGTCAATATAATCACATCTTCAAAGATGACCAGAATAACAAAGTGTCATCTTCCCATCTGCCATTTCTTTCAGTCTTATTAAAGCTACTATATAATTTGTGATTGTGGCAATAAAAATGCTTGCTCTTTCTATCCCATTTCTCCTTTTATCATTCCATCTTGACTGATTGATCAGAGCCAGCTTGTGTCTAATTTAAAATCTATATAAAATGCAGAACAGACTATCAATTTTGGAAATCAAAGATGAGGGTAATATCACAGCATGATAATAGTATGGAAATTTAGACTTAGGTTCTTGTTGTGGTTTGTTGCAGGATTTTTTGTTTTGGTTTGGGTTACTGTCAAGCAAGAAAACTACAGTATTTGGATAATATCAAAATTCAGGTCTTAGGGTTAGATTCTGGTAATGTTTTACTCAGATTTATCTCCAATTTGCCTTTGTAAATCACTTCTGATTTACACTAGTATAAATGAAATTAGGATCTAACCCCATGGAGTCCAGGGATCTAATTATAAATAAAACAATTTTTGAGGCAGTGAGCACGGGTAAGACATACTTTTTATACCTGCTGGTCATTAAAAGCTTGCAAAAATGTAGATCAAAGAAATCATGCTGTCAAAAGAAGCTCTAAGTGAAATCATGTGGGGCTTCAAGGAATGAATAAAGGACAGTGAGAGAACAGGAAAAAAAAAAAAGAATTGACATAGGGTCATTGTAACAATCTACTGAGAATATATAGCTGAGTCCCTCAGAATATGACTCTCATTTCAACAGTTTTGTGGGGTTAGGCTTTCCAGAAACAATATTATCATTTAAAATATATTGTTATACTGCAAGGATGGCATAAGGAAGAAAAATAACACCAAAACTCACTGGGATATGTTTTACTTCTCCATAATAGTGCATACATACATAAGAAGAATGGGAGTATAATTCAATTTGTCCTTGGATTTATTTGCTTGTTCTAGAATCTGGGTGGGGGTTTTGTGTGTGTGTGTGTGTTTGGGGTTTTTGCTGTTGTTGTTGTGTTTTGGTTTGTTTTGGGTTTGTTGGGGTTTTTTGTGGGTTTTTTTTTTGGGGGGGGGGTGTTTTGTTTTTTTTTTTGACTGCTTGTTTGTTTTTAATTTCAGCTTGGAATCATAGTATAATTTTTTTTTTTTGGTACATTTTTCCTTGCTGACATCCCCTCTGTGCTCACCACAAACTTACCTTGGCATTCTATTTAATGAACAATGAGTCAAACATGTGTGAAACTTGCATCTTGTCCTCTTAGGTTCTAGAAGCAGTTTCCATGCTTCACAGTATGCATTGGGCCAGAACTCCAAGCCATGTGTATTCAAATGTGTACTGGGAGTGCTCCTTTAGAATAACTAAAATGAGCAATAGAAGTTTATTGCCCCAGTTCTGCTATAGCCTAGTTTTTCTTTTCCATCTCAGGATGTGGAATTGACAAATTGCAAGTGGAAGTAGCAAGGGTTTTCCCTTCTCCCAGAATGTCATTGCTGTGTCTTGCTTGGTGCAGAGCTTCAGGGGCATTCTAAAAATCAGTTCAGGTGATGCTATGTATCATTTCTAGTCAAATCACTTTTCATAGACAATTTTCATGTGGAGCAGTAAAAAACCATTTCATTCTTGTTTTGCTACAAACACTTTTGAATTTTATTCATAAATTATTAATTCTACTTAATTTTGTGATTTTTCTTCCTCCAGGGTAGCCTTTCAATGTGTTTAAGGCTCAGCAGGGTTTTTTCCATATTTTAGCTTCTTTTTCCAACTAAAGAAAGTGAGACCAGAAGAAACATGTAATTCATTACCAGTCTTAGGGTGAGACTTTAGAAAAGAGAAATTCCAAGGTTTAGTTGCTAAGGAGGAAGTTTGTGTAAATCAGTGATGAAACTCAGTCTTGGAGAGAAGGCATTCAGAAGGAAATGTAAAGAGATGAAAAGGGGCAGTATGAATTACTCATCCAGAGAGGGTCTGCAGTTATTCAAATACAAAGGGGAGAACAAAGGTGAGTACTTTAGAGTACTCTTTCAGCGAAATTGTGGGTAGGCAGCTACATTTCTTAAGAGACATATTCAGGGTTGCATTCCAGGATGGAGCACAGGATAATGCAAGAAGGATGAAAAGACTGATCAGACTCAGTAAGAGTGGAAAACTGGAGATGCTGTTTAAGGTCAGAATAACCTTTTTTACTAACACCTGCACTCAGTAAAAGTTTGATGCACTGATTGGCAGGTGAAATTTTGGGTCATCTATTGTCTAAGTGATAATAGTCTTCTCTTCCAAACATTGAAACTACTTACTTGTTTCTGGGACAATAAAGGTACTTTTTTGTAACATTCATTATGGTCACACTCCTTATCTCATAAAGATTTTTAGTAAGTCACCTTAAAAGCTCTTTACTTACTATGGATTTTACTGACTTGGCTTCAACTCATGTATTCCTTCCTATTGACTGAGGATGCCCAGCATCATGATGGTGAGCATATTATAGAGACCAGTAATGGGAATTACATTAGTATTGTGATTGAACTGTGTATTACACTTGCTGTATTTGTTAACTGTAACTTATATTCGATTGTCTTATATAGTATATTTTGAATCACTCTGCTAAATCAGAAATCCCATCTAACATCAACTATCTTTAAAATAAGCAAAACTGGTATTAAGTATTACAACATCCACATGTGGAATATCTCAAAGAACCTGGTCAGAGTGTACTGGACTCTGACACACTTAAAATGGGTAAATCTGTCAAGTAGCTTATCTCACCATTTGTCACAACCTAAAAGGTTATCTGGCCTGTGGGTGTATAGAAATCATGATTGTGGGTTCATAGGATTCCATAATACACAAAGACACAGAGGCTTTTATCATCTTAATGTCTCTATTACAGATTACCACAAATACATTCAAATCACCACTAGGAGGTATACTACCACAAAATCACCACTAGCAAGTAAATCTAGTATTAATAAGGAGAATATATATATTTGTACATATCAAGGTATTACAAATTACTGTCAGCAATCAATAATATAGTATCAACTAGTAGTATGGCAGCAATCAGTCATAGAAGCAATCAATAATATAGCAACCATCAATTGTATTGCAACAACCAAATAGATATATACTATTTACTGGTTGCCAGAAACTTATAATTAGTGACACAAACTCATCATCAATATAAAAGCAGATATAATAGATTAATTATATGGATATGTAATACCAGTATCAAGTGAATCCAAACCATCCCATAGGGAAGGACAAACTGATCCCAGGAGGGGATCCAACCATCCCAGAGGTGTAGGACAAAGCAAACCAACCACAGAAGTGGGCCCAGAGGGGGACCAATACAGTAACAGACAGAGTCTCCAAAGATGATCCGTGTCACAGAGTCTGGAGTCAGCCTGGTATCCCCAGAGAGGGTCCAAGATCTCATAGAAAGTTTGTGCAGAGAATTCAACTTGTTTAGGAAAGGAAAATTACATGTACCATGTGAAGTTCTCAGAGAGAGAGGCTACATTTGGGATAAAAATTAAGTCTTTTTTATATCATAGGACACCAGCATTTTGAACAGCTAATAGACATTTCTAATCTTTATTTTTCACCTCTAACAGCCAATAGATGATGATGTTTTCTATTCTTTCAGACCAATTTTATTTTCCCAGACTGTTTCCACTTTTTCAAATGATAAGTTGCCGTTACAGTTTTTTGGGTTTTGTGCTTATCGATGGTATCTCAGGGTGCCTCCAGTTTCTAGGTACCCAGCTGTACTTCAAAGATGCCAGCTTAACTTCTCAAGGATGTTTCTGCTTCCAAGGCCTAGTTCCCAGGCTCACAGCTCCCAGACTGGCAGGCAATTTGTCTGTCAGTATTTTTCAGCAGATGTTTTCTTCTCCTCAGTAACTTTCTCTTTCTAACCAGACCACTTTTATGGCTGCTCACATCACCATTTCGTTTCTGTCTCTGCACAGTTACACTGTAAATACTACTTTTTGCTCAGGTTCTTTGCTGAAGTGAGTCAACATATTCCCCCAAAAGGAATCCTTGCATGGTTTTAGCAGTTCATTTCCAGTGCCATTTTCCAAATCCAGCACAGGTGAAATGGCATCAGACTGGGTTCTTTCTTCTTTAATGAATACACTCAAACCCTAGCAGACCCTAAGTAGTGCTCATATTACCTAATACCATATCCTAAATCAAGAAAAATATAAAAATAACTTTCCTGTAACATAATCTGCACAATATGTCAGACATTTTGAATAGCAAAAGAAAAATATTTGATTCTCAGGAGATACATGGGACCCCAATTGCCCGGGGTTACATGACCTGTAGTGCAGATGCCACCAATCTGTTCTGGGAGTATCTAGTTCTGGGCCAAATAGATATGAATCACTCTGTACCACATAGTAGGGTGACACCTCTCCTAAGATGAATGCAGTCACCAGTGTAGATAGAGACTCTGAGTAACGATTTATTTTAAAATTTGTTCCAGTAAAGTCCAAAGTGGAGCAATGGATCTGCTTGAATAATAAAGGCCAGATCCCAGAAATCAGTTGAGTACCTTAGGTAGGAGATGGTGGGACTAGATACTCTGGTTTATATTAAGTCAACAGTGTGCGCAGGCTGCCAGGAAGCTCAACCGTATCCTGGGGTGCATCAAGCACAGCATTGCTAGCCGGTCTAGGGAAGTGATTGTCACTAGTGATACACTCTACACTGCACTGGTGCAGCCTCAACTCGAGTACTGCGTGCAGTTTTGGGCGCCACAGTACAAAAAGGACATAAAACTATTGGAGAGTGTCCAAAGGAGGGCAACAAAGATGGTGAAGGGTCTAGAGGGGAAGACATATGAGGAGAGGCTGAAGTCCCTTGGTTTGTTCAGCCTAGAGAAGAGGAGACTGAGGGGAGACCTCATCGCGGCCTACAGCTTCCTCACGAGGGGGAGCGAAGGGGCAGGTGCTGATCTCCTCCCTCTGGTGACCAGTGATAGAACCCGAGAGAACGGAATGAAGCTGTGACGGGGCAGTTTTAGGTTGGATATCAGGAAAAGGTTCTTCATTGAGAGGGTGGTTGGGCAGTGGAACAGGCTCCCCAGGGAAGTGGTCACAGCACCGAGCTTGACTGAGTTCAAGAAGCGTCTGGGCAATGCTCTCAGTCATATGCTCTGATTCGGCTGGTCCTGTGTGGAGCCAGGAGTTGGACTCAATGATCCTTATGGGTCCCTTCCAACTCAGGATATTCTATGATTCTATGATTTTATGATTTCCTGCATTATAAACTTATGATTCTAGAGAGTGATCTAACCACAGAATAGAAAGCTAGTCCATAGTCTCTTATTTTCCCTACCTCTGGAAACTCTACCACTGTCCAGAAGAGAATTCATGAATCTTAACCATTCTGTTAAGGCATTTGACTCTTCTCATTCACCTTACTGAACACATGACTATTACATTATTGATGGCATAATCCTGAAATTATGAGTTAATATGTTTGGGATTTAATTTTTTTTTTTTTTTTTAAATCAGCTGGTTGGAGAAATGGGTTGACAGGAACCTCATGAAGTTCAACAAGGGGAAGTGCAAAGTCCTGCATCTGGGAAGGAACTACCCAATACAGGGGTCCACCAGCTGGAAAACAGCTTGACAGAAAAGGACCCAGGGATCTTGGTGGACACCGGGTTGAACATGAGCCAGCAATGTGCCCTTACAGCAAAGAAGGGTATTGATATTCTGGGTTGCATTAGGGAAAGTATTACTAGCAGACAAAGGGAGGTGATCCTTCCCCTCTGCTCAGAACTGGTGAGGCTGTACCTGGAGTCCTGTGTCCAGTTCTGGATTCCTCAGACATGGACATAGTGGAGAAAGTCCAATGAAGGGTCACTAAAATGATGAAGGGACTGGAGCTTCTCTCCTTTGAGGAAAGCCTGAGAGACCTGGGATTGTTTAACCTAGAAAAGAGAAGGCTCAGTGGGATCTTATCAATGTATATAAATATCTGAAGGGAGGATGCAAAGAGGACAGAGCCAGTGCTCTTTTCAGTGATGCTCAGTGACAGGACAAACAACAATGGGCACAAACTAAAACAGAGTGGTCCATCTGAACAACAGGAAACATTTTTTTACAGTTGGGGTGACCAGGTACTGGCACAGGTTGCCCAGAAAGGTTATGGAGTGTCTCTCCTTGGGGATATTCAAAATACATCTGGATATGGTCCTGGGCAACTGACTGTAGGTGACCATTCTTGAGCAGGGTGGGGCTGGACCAGATGACCTCCGGAGGTCCCTTCCAACTTCAAACATTCTGTGATTCTGTGAACTACTGCAAACAAACATTAGTTTCAGAATCTGGCTCCAACAAACCAACGAAAATCTTTTCATAACAGTTAGGCAACTATATAGTTGTATTTTTCATGTCCTCATCTTTTTCGTCATCAAAAGTTCTGTTGAGCAATTTTTCTGAAGCATAACATTTGATCTATTTTATTTTGGCTTTTCTTCTCATCTTTTATCATTTAATGTTGAATATTCAAAATTTGATGTAAGAGTAAGAAATTTTGGATATGAAAGCAAATGTTGGAGTGGACCTAGTGAACATGGGTTCCTCAGTCATGAAATGTGCTGGTGTCACATGTGCTGTTTAAGAGAATTGAGCGCACTGTTCATGTGAATCATTACTGAACAACTCGTGTACACTACAGCCTCATGATATGACTTCTGGATGCACCTATGGAAAAAAATAGATCTATAGTAAATCTAGAATTCAATATATAAATGCTGAAGATATGGTAACATTTATGGATCCATTAAGCTAAGAAGAAAAAATGGTGAGGAAAGTTTTATAGAAAGATAGTAACAAGAACAGATGACCTGTTTTTCCTCTTACCATACTATGTTAAAATTGTTCTGTTTATCATATCCTTATATGAAAATCCTTTATTTTTAGTTTCATAATAAAGTGCTACTTAGTCTGATAGGCATTTGAAAGCCACAGTTGGGTTAAGAAGAATAAGCATCCTCCTCCTTCTCTAGACAGGCATACTAAGCTTCACTGCAAAAAGAGATTCGTGGCTCCAAGCAGTGTCTGAAGTTAAAAATTCTCTTGCAGCTCTCTGTATATCTTAACTGTACTGAAAAGGAACTCATCAATATTAAAGAAAGTTGCATGGCTATGGAGAAGGCACAGGAAAATGAAAAATCATCTTGGTTGTTTCTTTCTAAATCAGTTTACTTCCTGTTACACAAAACTTCATCATCTTTTTCAATTTGTAATTTCTTTTAGTGGAATAGGGAAAAGACTAATGTCTAGGCATGTACACTTACCCATCTTCATACCAACACTATTCAGTATTCATGCAGTACTATATCAATTGGTAGGTTTTAGATCATGTAAGAGTCTGACACTAGATAGCATGGTAACCAAAATTTCCTTCAGAGTCAGCCCCTTTCAACATGGTTTATCCTGCAGAGTTTCATTTTTCCCTTTTTTATTTCTCCTGGCTGGAAATGTGGTTTTTTTCAACCATAATGAAAACATAAAACAATCTGAAAACATTACCAAGTACCAAAACCCCATATATTTAAAGTGTTCATTTTCTGGAAGCATTGTGTAATGTGCTTATGTGGCAAGGTTTTGGTGGCAGGGTGGTCTAGTGTCTCTGAGAAGACACCAGCAACTCCTCCCATGTTGGACAGAGCCCAAAGCTGAAGCAATTGGCGACATTAGTAGCACCTCTGTGATAACGTTTAAGGAAGGGTAGAAAACACTGCACAGTAGCTGTGAGAGAGAAGAGTGCCAAAATGTGAGAGGAACAACCCTGCAGACACCAAGGTCAGTGCAGAAGGAGGGGCAGGAGGTGCTCCAGGCGCTGGAGCAGAGATCCCCCTGCAGCCCATGGAGAAGACTATGGTGAGGCAGGCTGTCCCCCTACAGTCCATGGAGGTCCATGGTTGAGCAGATATCCATGCTGCAGCCAACAGAGGACTCCATACTGGAGCAAGTGAATATACTCTGAAAGAAGCTGCAGCCTATGGCGAGCCCACGCTGGAGTAGGTTTTCTGGCAGGAGCTGTGGCCTGTGGGGGTTCCACCCTGGAGCAGTCTGTTCCTGAAGGTCTGCACCCCATGGAAAGGACCCACGCTGGACCAGTTCTTGAAGAACTGTAGCCCATGGGAAGGACCCACATTGGAGTTTGTGAAGGACTGTATCTTGTGAGAGGGACCCTACACTGGAGCAGTGTTAAGAAATAATACAAAACTATATAACAAATACATAAACAAGTACATATATTGAATAAGTTTTTGCCTCACATTTTTTGACAACCTGAATTAAAAGGAGTAAGTTTATTATTTTCAACTGAATCTTACTGACCATGGTCAATAATCATATTATCTCACTGGTCAACTTAAGTTTATCAATAATTACATAAATAATTTCTTTATACTAGATGTAAATTCATAAAACTGTAAGGTCAAGATAAAATAAAATCCTATGATAATAGTGAGAAAAAGTAAAAGTTTGATGAAGTCATCTCATAGCAAACTCACTTTCCTTTTATGCTTGTCTTTTTACCCAACGTGAGTGGCCTAAGCAGAAGCAGTTGTTACTGCTTTCTTCAGCTGTACCTTTTCATCAGGTTTCCATTGGGGAATATGTTTCATATAGCAGCTTCTTTTTCATGTCCTAGATCTCAGAGCCCCACTTTCATCAAATTCAGGGAAAATCACAATTCCACCTCCTACAGGTTCTTGGTGATTTTTTATTTCTTTTTATAATAAGTTTCACAATACAGCAAGAGAGCAAGGTGAGTTGAATAGTTTCCACTAAGTCTGTTCTTGAATGATTTTGTTATTTTGCCCACTTCACAAGATGATTCTAGAGCTGGGTAGGGGTTTTTTTGGTGGTATATTTTCAGCTAAAACTCTGAAGAGTCATCTGTTTCCTTGAGTTGGCTTAATAAAGCTTTATTAAAAAAGAGCAGGGTGCCAGGGCTTTATTTAATCAATTTCTGGTTTCACCCACCATACTTCTCAGGAGTAGCTGAATGAACAAAATCTGATTCAGCATTTCTGTGTTGGCTAGCTTCTGCAATTAGAGACAACAATAGACCTAATGTTAAAATATTTCCTTTAATTGTTTGCTTGCAATCTAGAGACTTTTTATATTTTAAACTCTTTACACTGAAACATCATAGTTCTTTTTACTGATTTTGCAAGATTTTAGCTATATTAAGTATCTCATCTGAAGGAGACTTTTACTGTATTGACTTGACTAATGTGATAATGGAGAATTTGTCACAACATGATTTAACATGTCTAGAATTAAAAGTAATTTTTTTCCTAACTGTTCAACTGCAGCAAAACCAGACTATATGAATTGTAAAGACTAATATGAAACAGAACAAGTTTTCTAATATATTAATTCTATGTTTTGGTCTGTATCCTTTTAATAATAGTTCTAACTTGATAACTGTTGAAATGCACAAGTTTATTTTAAAATAATTTAAGTGCTACCAATATTTTTAAAATCCTAATAATTGGATTGGTCAATAATCATATTATCTCATTGGTCAACTTAAGTTTATCAATAATTAACAAATAATTTCTTTATACTAGATGTAAATTCATAAAACTGTAAGGTCAAGATAAAATAAAATCCTATGATAATAGTGAGAAAAAGTAAAAGTTTGATGAAGTCATCTCATAGCAAACTCACTTTCCTTTTATGCTTGTCTTTTTACCCAACGTGAGCGGCCTAAGCAGACTGTAACACTACTGAGAATAAATGCATTTAATTGAATAACGTGATATATGAGACATTGAGCTTAAGTAAAAAAGCAAGGTATGAAAGTGTGATATTACTGAACTCAAGTGAAGTTTTGCCATTTATTTCTAAAGGAAAAAGATATCACCCAAGACGCCCATCATGGGTGTCTTTCAAAATAAACAGCAGCATTTTGACAAAAGATAAAGAATGGTATGCAATGAAACAGTGATATTTTGTATTTGCTAGTAGTTAATTATTAGAGCTGTGTTTTGAGGGCATGGGGAACTGATTTAAAGTAGTAAATCGCTTATAAACCTTATTAAGAGGTTCAAAAAACTGGGGGGGGGGAACCACCTCAAAACAGTAGCCCAGCAGACCAAGATTAAAAAAAAAAAAAAAAAAAAGTACCTCAAGCATTCAAGTAAGCAGTCCTGATGGTGTTCAGTGAAGCTGAAAGACAAAATCTGTTTACAGCTTCAGGCCATCAAGTTGGAGAAATATGTATCCACAGTGATGATAGGAAGGGGGCAGCGACTTGGTGGTGTACCTGCTGTATGATTGGGAATGTTAACATTGTGTTAGCCTCTGTCTGCAGCAAGAGCTGGATCCCTCCTCGACCCACAGGTCATTCTGTTTCTGTTCGTGTGCATACCAATGTCTCAGTGCTGTCCTCTCTCATCTATTACAAAAAAATAATGTAACCATCCAGCTACAGATAGCAATGAAGATGAAAGTGGAAGGCAGTTTAACTGGAAAGAGAAATTTAAGTTCTCATGCTAAAACTGAAACACTGCACAAGGGAAGAAAAGTTATTGCTATAAAGAAATGAAGAAAGTATACGGATGACCATCTAGATCAGCTGTTACAGTACAAAACAGAAATCTGGATTTTAGCCTTGTCTTACAAAGTTGCTTATACATTTTATAATAAATAGTTGAATATTACTTACTTTAAATGCTACATTTACTGTTGGACTTAAAGAGACTTTTTGGCTAGTAGTGCCTGTTTGAGTCTTCTCTGGAAGTAATCAGTCACCACAAATGATGGGCTATGAAGGGCATTTCAAAGGGAGAACTGATGGGTGGGAGGAGATTAGAATGCTATGATCCATGTTCACGTGCAGAATCATAATAACATTTATTCTGATGTTCTGTGATGTACTACTGCTCTTGCTTTTGTAAGAAAAATGAACAGCAAGAAAGAAGCTCAGAACAGCTTGCAATCATGGTCAAGTTCATTTGTTCCACTTGCCACTTCTACTCCATGACTCTTGCCTAAGTTTAGTCTTTGTTGCTTGCATTATTTACTTTTCTTTTTCTAGGTCTAGGAAGTCACAGGAAATTTCCTTCAAAACTGATGTCAGCATTGAGGAATCATCACCCTGTCATTGGTTTACTGAAAGACCATCATTTTTTCCTAAGAAATTAAGAACTGTCCACCAAAAATCACTGGCAGCTAAAGGATTTCTAGGCTTATTACAAATTTGGTCAGACTGACACATTGTGCTTTAAAAGCATGGACACCTTAGGTTACGCACTGCCTTCTTTTTTCCTTTGGAACAGCACATTAAGCAATTCAGTTCAAATACTGTGTCATTTTAATTGGTGCAGGAGAGCAATTAACTTTCAATGGCAAAATGTCAAGTGCTTCCTTTGCCTCATCAAAGCAAATTTGTCAGGAAAAGACTATCATCTCATATAAATAACAATCAGTGCAATTAATTTGTATGTTTCAATTAGCTCACGATCTAATTATCCTATGGTCTAAGGATAACAGCTAAGGACTTCAAAGAGAAAAAAAAAAGTTTTTCTTATCCGCATTGGTGTTCTTTATGTTGTTGACTCAGATCCATATTCTTGAATAAATTCTCTGTGATACTTTGTTGAACTTTACAGCTTCGTTTTGCACTAACTTTCAACTTAGTTATACTGTGAACCTCAGACCTCAGTGCTACTAAACTGCCAGAGGAATTAAACCTAGCTCAAGTGATAGAAGAAAGACAGATGTTCCACAAAGTGATGATTATATTTAAATTATGAATGTATTGAGACTAAATCCCAAAGACCTGCTAGCACATTGAGAGAAGTGAATAAAAACTGAAATGAGGCAGAGTGGGACATAACCAAGAGAAGACTTACGTGTCTGCAATGTAGTTGCTGCTGGTTTGAGATGTAAGAGTTCCACCTTTCATATAACAATGTGCTCTTTGGAACAGGAAGAGAGTTTCAGATTTGTTTTCAGTTTGCGGGATTCCAGGCTCTGCCTGGAAGGCAGAAGGCTCTGCCTGGAAGAGTTATTTTGGTACTTTACCTATGGAGGGAATATTTTAACTGTTTCTGAGGTGAGAACTGGATCCCTGGCCCCTTTACTTTTCAAATAATTTCAAATAATTACTAGGAAAATCATACCAAGCTCTGCTTCAAACTCTTTTTGCACAATAAAGCTGAAATGTGTTTTTCTTGCTAATAGCAGCCAATAACCTGATGGTGTTTTCAAAATATGCCTTGTTTTTAACCTTTCACCATTTCTTAAAATAAATCTTCAACAAAAATGGATGACTACATTGTAATGCAGAATAGTATCTATTAATGTTTGTTAGAAGAGCAAAATGTCATTCTACAAGCAAAAATATGCTTATTGCTAAAGAAAATATTTGACTCAGCATGTTGAAATTCTTAATGGAAGTAGAATTAATGTTAATCAAACCAAATATTAGCATTTCATTACAAAATTAAAGTATGTCTTCTTCCTCATAATGTCTTTTATTTTCCCCTTCTCCTTCTCCTTCTTTACCTTTTCTTTTTATACCTTAGGAAAAAAGCAAATGTTTGTGGGACATGAGTAAAAGAAAAAACTGTCAGAATTCTTCCCTGACAACTTTCTTTGTTAATTGGAAAAAAGTGAGTCTTTCTTCCTCTGTGGTAAATCCCAGCCTTAGTCAAGATGAGGAGTGAAATAAGCCATCCTGGTCAGTGTGGTACAGAAGTTTTCCTCCTAATATCTCTCTTGTGAACTGCTGTTGCTACTGTCTCCCAGAAGTGGGGTTGACTTTTATATGAGGTGTACATACAGTTTGTAGTTATCTCCATATATCTCTAGGCTGATTCTCAGAGAAAGGAGTAAAAAAAAAAAGAAGTACTTACATTTCAAATTCATATCATGCTGCCTGTGTCTCTGAAAGTAGTGATGCTCAAATGATCATTTTTGATACAAAGACTGTAGTCAGACTGACATTACTAAAACATAAAAGTAGAGATGTTTCATCCAACTGCAGTAGCTTATGATTTGATTCTGGTCATGACAGTTGTTGGATAAAATATAGAAATTCTACTTGAACCTAGCTCTCTACTCTCCCAAATTAGCACTGGTTTTACATTTACATTTTTTAATGATCCTTCTTTCATGTCCTCTAATATCCAGTTAATTATTGTTATTCAGTGTAATTTATTTTGGTAATGTAGACAGCATCAACAGGAAAAGAGATGCTATTGTTCATTGTAGAACAGCATATAGTTCTTATTGTAACACTTTCTTGAGAGTACAGAATTCAAACTATTTTATGAAAACACTGGAACAGGAATCTCTTATATATCACACAAGTGTGCTGCTATTTGTTAAAGCTTTTTTCCAAAAGAAGACTCTCTATTGTCTTATGAAAGAAAGAAGTAAACCTCCTTTGCTGCAGTCTTGCAAACTCTCTAAATGAGGAAAAGCCTGTAGGCTGTGAATTCTGTGCTGAAATAGCTTTTCCCTGCAGCCCAGGTCTTTGGGCATCTGTGAAAGGTTGATCTAGAGACACGGCTCTCTTTACAAAGTCTCCTACTGGCTGCTTCAGGCAATTGTGGGCCAATTGCTATAAATTCTGCCATTCTGAGTCATTTAATTCTTCAGTGGATTAGACAAGGAGCACTCAGGCACTGCACACTAGCCAAATTTTGCTTTAGGACTCATATTGTGTGATGCTTAGGATCACAATGCCTTAATTATATGTTGTATCTAGTCCCAATTAATTAGTAGTCTTTGCTACTTTTTCTGAATATATGAATGACTTTGCCACTTCATTTCACACTGCTGAAAAATATTCCCCATGTTATGTATGCATTATCCTGTTTCTCAGAGTAGTTGTCACTTCTGTGAGGTTTCTGTTTTCTTTCAGAATGATTTTGAGGAAGTATAGTTTATGCCTTGCTGATTCTTCTGTTTAAATTATTCTATAGCTTTAGTAAGGTTCTCCCTAGACCCATTATTTTGAACCACCTTTTTCTTTAAAGAATTTTCTCCTCAGGCGGTTTTCCTCAAGGTCTTGTTGCTATAGTTATGCAGCATCAGTTAGATACAAGTTGAATATTTCAGCTATTTTAAGAGTTGTATAGTGGAGAATAAGCTGTAGTCTAAAAGAAAATATTTTCAATGGTCCACAACAGTAAAAAGGAAGCAGCAGAAGTATTTTATTAGCACACAGATACTCTAACTCCATGAATGAAATCAGTTAGCAACTCAGCTCAGAAACTTTTAAATCCTAGCTGACAGCATTTGTTAAAATCATGACAGATCTTTATAGTACTTGCCATAAACACCTGCCTATTCTTTAACTTCACTCTGGCATTCCTAGACTTTCAAATTCAATCTGAAATTAGTAATTCATAGACATTATAGTAAAATTTTATATTTTCCCTTGTTATTTTCATGTTTTCCAGGAAATCAAATGGTTGGACTTCAGCTGCATTATTACCTTGTTAGGAGAGGAATAATTAAATAAAAAAAAGTCCTGTTAGTCATCTGTACTTGTACTGTGTTTTTATTTCCAGCATGCCAGTATCAGAGTTTCTTGCAACTTCTTAGCTTTTATCCTGATATTTAATTAAAATCAGAGCTCTGTATGGAAGTCTGGCTCTGATTGAAGGTATAGAGCAACTGAAAATCCAGCCCATATTACTATTAAGTTTTCAGCAAAGGAGGACAAAGAATTCAATCAATTTTATTATGTTATTATTGCTATTATTTTAAAAGCCCCAGCAAAAGCATATATTTTTGTTTTCTGCAGTTCCAAGCACTTTTCATCCCTGTCTTAAACCTCTACTACCACTGTGCATGCACACACCACCCCCCCAACACAAACTGCTGCTTTTCTAATTCTTCACTAAATGTAAAAAGACTACATCTAGCTCATAAAAACTCATAGCGTTTTACAAGTTGCAGTATATGTTCTGGCTGTGTCCTCAATTCACGTACTTTCCCTTTCTCTCCATCTTCTTTTTCTGGGCTCTGAGTGAAATGAAGAATCACTGCTCATCAGATCCTGGGTCCAAAATTCTGAGGGATCTGGAGCACAAGGAACACCACAGAATTGATCTCCCCTACAGCTGAGACACAGCTTAAAACATCTTTGAAGAAGTAGATGCTTATCCAAAGATCGCTCTCTCCTCTCCCAGCAACGTCTCTCAGAAAAATTTAATGACAGGCTCCAAGACTCTGATCATCTACATTCATTTTGTAACAAGGAAAATATAGTGTTAAAAGTGTGACTTCTGTTGTGGAATCCAGTACTGCCTAATATCATACAGTCTTACAATTATTTAGATTTTTGTTTCATCTATTCTGATGGGGAAGCTAGGTTCTAAATATCAGCTTTCTGAGGATTAAAGACTAGACTTATTAATGTCCAGTTTGTGTCCATTTACTTCAGTGCTAACACTGCTAATTAGCTTACATACCTTTTTTAGGAATGAACAGAAATATCCTCCTCAGTCCTCCTTCTATTAGATTACACTAGATTTTTATTGTCTCATCCTGAAATATTGGAGTCCCTTTTGCTTATATATTCTGGGTTTAGAATGTAGGTGACCTGAATTGTCCATAAAAATTTAAGTGCCATCCCACCAGGTGAGATATATTGAAGCAAAGGTAGACATTTATATCACCATCTCTGCCAGAAATATCTCACCCCATATATTCTAAAATTAGGTTTTCTTTTTTCATGGCTGCATGGCATTAATGGGTTACGGTCATTCTGCTCTTAACTCAAGTAAATTAGGATTGCTGTATCTCTTAATTTCAAACTGAAGGGGAATGTCCCTTTAATATAACTAATTTTACCATATTGAATTTTCATGTAGTTAGTCCATGGTTCTGTTTTAATCATACTATTCTATTATCTACTGAACAAATGGAGTCATCTCAATTTCAAGATAGGGTTGTAAGTGTATGTGACATAGGAATGATATGTGGAATATAAGGGTACATGGTCACCTGTATGGTAAGAACCTCTGGTTTGTGATAATAGTTAACAAGGATTCAGCACCTAAAAAAATTAAATAAATAAGAGACAGGAAGATAGGTTAAACACACAGGTACACAAACTGTAGGAAGCAAAGGATAATGGTCACAATACCAAGACCAGAACTGTTAGGTCACTGACTGATAGGCTTTGAAGGAACCACTGAGGTGTAGCCTCAGAGACACTCATTCTGAACTCTATAGCTGTTAAGAAAGGGTGAAACAAGATTGTCATGGGCCTCTTGGGAAAGCCAGACTTATCCTGGGATATCTGAAGGGACTTGTGGGGTTATGTAAAACTTATTATGCGAATGTAGAAGCTTGTAGAGGATGTTTAGGGGAAGCACCAGATGTATGGGTGCGCTTTGCTGGATGGACTAGCTGGACATCAAGCTTAACTAGCCAGTAAGTAGGAGGAAACCTGTGTCTGGAAATACCCAAGGTCTGAGACACTGATCAAGGAAGGAGCCCAGGGTCTAGCCATGGGTATTGAATGGGTTTAGAGCTCATGCTAATATTTGAGGGATCCATGAACAAGATATGGTTGTGCATCTAGACTGTGTGTGTGTGTGTTTCTGTCACTGTTTTGCTGAGAGAGTTAGGATTGTTCAGCCTGGAGAAAAGAAGGCTCGGGGGAGATCTAATTGCGGCTTACCAGTACCTGAAGGGGCCTACAGGAAAGATGGTGAGGGACTGTTTATGAGGGAGTGTAGTGACAGGACAAGGGGTAATGGGTTTAAGCTGAAGGGGGGTCAATTTAGATTAGATGTTAGAAAGAAATTCTTTCCTGTTAGAGTGGTGAGGTACTGGAACAGGTTGCCCAGAGAGGCTGTGGATGCCCCCTCCCTGGAAGTGTTCAAGGCCAGGTTGGATGGGGCTTTGGGCAATGTGGTTTAGTGGAGGGTGTCCCTGCCCGCAGCAGGGGGGTTGGAACTAGATGATCTTGCAACCCAAACCATTCTATGATTCTATGATTCTATGTTTTCATTATGGAATGCCAATCCTTATCAAATTGGAAGGAGGAACAAGTCTGGGCAGAGCATGTTCCTGTTTACGTGAGTGCTATTGGTGTTTGCATGACAGCGTGTGAAGCTCTCTGGTTGTGCTGATGTGTGTGGCTGGCTGTGTTTATGGGTGTGTGTGCACGTGTGTGTATCTGCATCTCTGGAACACTTGCTGGAAATACTAACAGGACTAGCAGCAAACAAATATAGAGAAAAATCATTCTGGGTCTTAAGGCCACCTGAATCAGCTTTCCTTAAAAATGTTATCATGCAATCCAAGCAGATCATTTCCAAGACAGTCTCATTATGATTACTAGGAAGCAATGTATTCTTAAATATTTATCTCTTCCTTCCTATTGTTCTTTGCAAGCAGTAATTTCTTATGGAAAGATAACTTTCATATAATTATATTTAGTTACTTAATATGCTGAGATAAGCAGTCCGTGATGCCAACATGACACTTCTTAAAGATCACAGCAGTTCTCTTGTGATTTGCACAAAATTTATGCATATTAAAACTACTTCATATAAATGCTAGATATAGTACATGCAAATGCTTACTGGATGTAAACATACACTTTATATTTGCACTTTTAGCTTAAAACTGTCACAGATTGTCAAATATTCTTTTGCTGGTGTCAAAGAGTAAACACTAAAGTCATATCTTTAGAAATACACATCACAAAGCACTAAATCAAGATTTCCAAATGTTCTGGCTGACCAGTGTTTTATTATTATTAAATCATGAAACTAAATGAAAATACTCCTAGAACTGACAAACAACAGAACATCCACTGTTCTTTGTGTAATTAAGTAGCAATGTGCCCAAAGTGCACACAGTGAAAACTGAAACAATAATAAATTATTTTTTTGTGCTTAAGAGGAAGTAAAAATTGCAATTATGGAACAAGCTGCATAATGAAAGGAGAAGACAATTCAACATCAATTTGACCTCAAATGCAACCATCTTGTTTCCTAATGATCTGTTTTTTTCGTAATAGGATAATTGTGTCTGAGGCTAGATAATATCAATGCTCAGCATATCTAAACTATGAAATAACTGACTGACATTTCGTACTTAGTCCACATACAGCATGCATATCAGACAAAATGAGGACTTCTCACAAAATTAAATTTAATCACATCAATGCACTTTATGTACAATAAAAATTAATTAAAAATAAATATTAAAGTCAGAAATTGAAATATTTTGTTTCCATTTTTGTTTTGATTTTAAGTTATGTTTGCAAATACAATTACATTTTCTATGGCTTATTATTTTCTTAGTAAGCAAAATCTAGCAAAAAAAAAAAAAAAAAGTGAACATTTCAGTGATGTTTGAAATTTGTTGCACTGACAATGTAAAAAGATACCCAGTCAACTATTCAACAACTATGGTGCTCTTTGGTATATTCATTTCTATGGTATATAATACTCTTTACTTTTATGTCACTAATACATAATACCAAATGTCTCAGTGACATTTGTCATTATGTCAGAAGCATGGCACATGGCACTTTTAAAAGCATTTCTTTTCACCACTTATTTCCACTATGTCAGCTAAAGGTTGCCCATTAACATCCACTTTAAATCATTGGACCACTTCAGTAAATATAGACTATTCAGTGGTAAAACAGATTTACTCTGCCTGGATGTTGCCAGAATATTTAGCAGAAGTCAAGTGTCTATATAATACGTGAGCTCATGAGATGGTGTCTCCATTTTATTCCATGTAGGAAACTCATCATTCATTGTAATTAAAATGCTTAGTGTTACACTGCTGATACATAAAATCTAAGGAGTTTGCAATGCAAAATTAAATGAGGAAGACATCTCAGAACAACTGTATGAGACCACATTACAATACAAATCTGGTCATGTTTTTCTCCTATTAAAATAGAATAAATAAAATAGGAGTTTGCATTCTGCAGTGCAAAGATGATAATAAAAAATGACTGTATAAATTTGTCTACTTTTTTGTTAACAAAGCAATATTTTTACTTCTGTGGCATAACCCTTTATTTCAGGTCTACCAAGTTCTCTATTAGTCTATGTTTTTAGCTCATTTCTGCTTATTACCATATCTCTACTTGCTACAGTGACAATGAAGGAAAGATAGTATCATTTTTGCCCTGTCTTTCTTTGGTTACAAGACAGTAATTATTCACCTTCTACTTCCCCAGAACATGCTCTACAACTCTGCTCTTTTTTTGGCCAGTGAAGTTCAGGACACTCTCAAATTCTTTCCTCTTTTTAAGGAAATATTCAACCACTGGCTATGGATGTATAAGTTTACAATAAATACAGACATATATATATAATAATGTATAAAATATATATATATAATTATATATATTATTATATATACACATATATAATATAATTCCTGTGCTTTTCACACCTCTGTCCCCTGCAAACAAAGCACAAATTTGTGACATAAAACTGTGTTAATTGGTAAGCTGGAGCTCCACAGTAGAATGGAGACAACACACACACACAATGAGAACATTTTCAAAAAACTAAACTTCTTTGAGAAATGTCTTAGCAAAGTAGTAGTTTGTTTTTAATTAAACAAGAAAGAAGTTGCAAATTGTCAGCTTGCACCTTGCCAAAGAGTTTTCTACCTCCCACACTAATGATAAGACTTACCTGAAAGAAAATCCTGGGTGTACATTGAAGGCGTGTTGCTGTGTATCAACAATGAGATGTTGGTGTGGCCGTGAAAAAAGCAAATATGAAGGAGTGTGGCTCTGTGGCCTGGTATGAGTGCACTGCTCTGAGACAGAAAACATTGGTTTAAAAGTAGCACTCTGTTCTCAAGTCTTGCACTAAAAAGCAAGGAGACAAAAAGAAAGGGAAGGAAGGAAGGAAGGAAGGAAGGAAGGAAGGAAGGAAGGAAGGAAGGAAGGAAGGAAGGAAGGAAGGAAGGAAGGAAGGAAGGAAGAAGGAAGGAAGGAAGGAAGGAAGGAAGGAAGGAAGGAAGGAAGGAAGGAAGGAAGGAAGGAAGGAAGGAAGGAAGGAAGGAAGGAAGGAAGGAAGGAAGGAGGGAAGGAAGGAAAAGAAAGAAAGAGAAAAAGAGAAAAAGAAAGACATGACTGAGAAAAAAATGAATTGAAAATCAACCAACCAACCAACCAAAACCAATTCAGCAGTGAGCATGGCCTCATAGATTTCCTACTGTTCTATTTCAGTTGCCACTATTCAGGGGACAGGCTATTATTAGTATTTTTGCTGTACATCTATTTCCACACATGCCCTGTGAGGGTAAGGTAGCTGTTTCACCCACCTTTTTAAGTCTGAAAGACTTACGATTGGAGCACCTGTAAATTTGGAATGTGTAAGTGAATTACTTTTACATATGAAATGAGTCTACATGCATACGTATCCTTTTTCAATAAATGATACCCATAAAAAGTTGCTTATCAATTAGAACAAATCCTCCACAGTTCTAAAGTAATGCTAATGTTTATATTATTCCAATGAGAGAAAACCCTGGTTTCTCTTCTATTGTGGTCATAAACTGTGATAAGCTTCACCTTGCACTTTCAAACTCCTTTTTTGTACCTAAAATCTAGACTCAGTACTAATTTGGAACCACACAATATTTATTCAGAACAGCTTTCTGTAGCAGCTAGAGTTGTAAAGAGGTAAATAATAGTGTTATTTCTGCAAAGATATTTTTCTTCCCCAGCATTAATTATCTTGATCTTATTTTCATAACCATTACAGAGCAATCTAATTCAGTACATTTAAACTTAGATTAGTTTTGGAATCCCCATTTTTTCAATATATTATAAGGAATTTTAGCATATGCTTCATCATTTCATTCAGGCATCCTTCACTAATGAAAACAGGAAGGAAACATACAAAACAAGGTAAGTTGTATCACATGAAAGAAGACTCTCCAAAATTTCTGACCTCCTTTTTATTCCATTTTGCTCCCTAAGTAGGAGAAGGGAGAGGAAGAGAATAGAAGATAGTAGTGCAGTTGTATGTGATTAATGACCAAGTGAAAGGCAAATCTGATGATATGTTCCACTGTGAAGTTTACTATAACACTTTTTAGGATTGAATCTATTCTTAGTGAACAGTTAAACAGAAGTTGAAATTCAGCTGATTGAATGGTTTTAGAATAGGGCTCTCATTACAAAGATATTACTGTTTCCTGTTTCTTTATTGTCCCTCGCAATACATTAAACACAGTGTAACATACTATAGATAAAATTGGAAACTACACTATTTTTTTTTCTGTGTTTCTAAATTGAATCTATATTCAATTTTTTTTAAAAGTATTAAATGGTTTTAGTCAGAATTTGAGAATTTGTCTCAAACTGTGGTTAATGAAAGCACTGTACATTCAACCCTTTATTGTCTAGTAGGCTTAGCACAATGAACATTGTATATTCATCATGGAAAAAAAAAAAATCTTGTTTTCACTAGTAAAGCTGTATTAGTATAGTGCAGGAATGGTTATGATGAGATTTCAAATGCATGTAAGTTATAACTGGGAGGGAGGAAAAGAGATGAGCCACTTTTAGGTGAAAATTTTGGGAATTTATTTTTAAAAATAGCTGTTGATGATGGGGTGTAGTATAAGCTGATGGACTTTGCACTGAATCAACTGTGATGAAGAAATATCTGCCAGAAGAGAGTGAGGGATGGAGACCACCAGCAGTTAGCAAGAAAAATAGAAAGGAAGTGTAACTTGCTCATTTGTAACAGCTGGATTTGTAAGAGTGTATCTGTCAAAGCCTTAATGAAAAGGAAAGTAATAGCCAACAAGTTCAAAGCTAGAAGGCTGCCTTGTTAAATGAAGGGTCAGAGTTATCTCACCCAGCTAAAGATATTTCAGATAATTAAATACAAGCTAGTAAACCGAGATTCCCTTTATAGCTAATGGAAAGAATTAAGTGTGCCTATTTTATGCTGAGAAGATTTTCCTTTTGGGATTTTCCTGTTTACTAATTTGTTCTATGGAATGCCTTGAAGATTGAAATATAGTTAAATTTTGGGCCCTGAAACAGAGCAACATATTATTGAAAATGATTGAAAAAAATCCTACCTGCCTTTAAAAGAAAGCAAGATTTCTCTTCAAAAGACTTAGCTTCACAAGTTGTGCATGGACCTTCGAATTCTAAACAAAAAGGTCTTCCTGTATCTTGAGGTCCTTCTACTAAAGTAGCGATCTTGTAGTCACTCCAATATACTGAAATAAAGTAACTAAGCCATTTAGTATGGCATGAGTCTGTAATTTATAGTGAGATTTTTTCTTCTGCTGAAGTCTGTTGGAAGTGTAAGAAATATGTCCATGGAAACTACTGCAATGTTACCTGATTTGCAGTGTTGATCTTGAAGGGATCAGTGAGTAACAACTCTTCAAGTTTATTAGAATTGTTAAAAAACAACCAAACAAAAAACCCAAAACAATTCCCCCACCCCCCAAAAAAAAATCCTCAAGCCCCAGATTTATATTTATTCCCTTGTTGTGAAGTGTAATGTTCCCTAAAAGGAATTCCAGTCCTGACCTGAGTTAAACATGTAAACTTCACAAACTTGTGCCCACTGTTTCTCCACTTACAAGTAGATAGAGGCAGTATGTGTGGAACCTTTAGTCACACATTTATTTTAAAGAATCATAGAGTCATAGAATCATTTACATTGGAAAAGACCCTTAAGATCATTGCAAACTATATTTGTTTTCTCCTTTTACCACATGTAATTTTCAAGCCTATGAAGTCAGCCCGTCTTTTAAAAAAGCAATCTGAAAGATCTTCATTAGCATGCAACACCTTCTGCAACCAGGTAAGAACTCAGGGCACCCTGGGAAAAGCAGATCAAAACTTGAGGAATTTAAACTGTTTCTGTTATGTCTGTGGTGTTAAAAAACAGTTTTCTTGGTAATGAGGGTTTTTCTTATGATTTTACTTTTGCACCTGCAATTGTGCCCTGAGATGAGTGTAGATGACACAAGTATCTAAAATATATCTGAATTATTTGACCATTCCACTATTAATGTAAAGGTGATAGATATAGGTGTTATACCTAAGGAAACTGATGAAGGCATAAGCCACTTACATTTGGGAAAAAAGTTGTTTCACCAGGTATCTTACTAACAGTTATTCTGAAATTTATATAAAAGATTTGGATCTACATGTAAGATAGGCTTGCACAATTGTTATGACAGGATACTCACAAAATCACAGAACAGTAGGGGTTGGAAGGGACCTCTGGAGATCATCTAGTCCAACCCCCCTCCTACACCAGGATCACCTAGAGCAGGTTGCACAAGATCACATCCAGGTGGGTTTTGAGTATCTCCAGAGAAGGAGACTCCACAACCTCTCTGGGCAGCCTGTTCCAGTGCTCGGTCACCCTCACAGGAAAGAAGTTTTTCCTCATGTTGAGATGGAACTTCCTGTGTTCCAGTTTGTGCCCATTGCCCCTTGTCCTGTCACTGGGCACCATAAAGAAGAGTCTGGCCCCATCCTCTTGACACCCATCCATTAGATATTTATAAGCATTGATGAGATCCCCTCTCAGTCTTCTCTTCTCCAGGCTAAACAGACCCAGTTCTCTCAGCCTTTCCTCATACGAGAGATGCTCCAGTCCCCTAATCCTCCTCGTAGCCCTCCACTGGACTCTCTTCAGCAGTTCTCTGTCTTTCTTGAACTGGGGAGTCCAGAACTGGGCACAGTTCTCCAGATGTGGCCTCACCAGGGCAGAGTAGAGGGTGAGGATAACCTTCCTCGACCTGCCGGCCACGTTCTTCTTAATGCACCCCAGGATACCATTGGCCTTCTTGGCCACAAGGGCACACTGCTGGCTCATGGAGAGCTTGTTGTCCACTAGGACTCCCAGGTCCTTCTCTGCAGAGCTGCTTCCCAGCAGATCAACCCCGAACCTGTACTGGTGCATTGAGTTATTCCTCTCTAGGTGTAGGACCCTATGCTTGCCCTTATTGAATTTCATTTGGTTCCTCTCTGCTCAACTCTCTAGCCTGTCCAGGTCTTGCTGAACGGCAGCGCAGCCTTCTGGTGTGTCAGCCACTCCTCCCAGTTTTGTATCATCAGCAAACTTACTGAGAGTACACTCTGTCCCCTCATCCAGGTCATTGATGAATATGCTGAATAAGACCAGACCCAGCACTAACCCCTGGGGCACACCACTAGCTACAGGCCTCCAACTAGACTCTGCACAGCTTATCACAACCCTCTGAGCTCTGCCATTCAGCCAGTTCTCAACCCACCTCACTGTCCACTCATCTAACCCACACTTCCTAAGCTTGCCTGTGAGGATATTATGGGAGATGGTGTCAAAAGCCTTACGGAAGTCAAGATAGACAACATCTACTGCTCTGCCCTCATCCATCCAGCCAGTCATGCCATCACAGAAGGTTATCAGATTGGTCAGGCATGATTTCTTTCCCCTTGGTGAATCCATGTTGACCACTCCTGATAACCTTATTTTCCTCCACATGCTTGGAGATGACCTCCAGAATGAGCTGTTCCATCACCTTTTCAGGGATGGAGGTGAGGCTGACTGATCTGTAGTTTCCCAGGTCCTCCTTCTTGCCCTTTTTGAAAACCAGAGTGACATTGGCTTTCTTCCAATCCTCAGGTACTTGTCCTGTTCTCCATGACCTTTCAAAGATGACAGAGAGTGGCACAGCAATAACATCTGCCAGCTTTCTCAGCACTCACAGGTGCATCCCATCAGGGCCCATGGATTTGTGGGTGTCGAAAGTAAAGGCTGAAGCAAAAGACTGCATTCAGTAACTCTGCCTTCTCTGTATCCTCTGTCACCAGGGCTCCCACCTCATTCAGCAGCGGGCCCACATTTTCCCTAGTCTTCCTTTTGCTGCTGATGTAGTTGAAAAAGCCCTTCTTCTTGTCCTTGACATCCCTTGCCAGATTTAATTCCAAGTGGGCCTTAGCCTTCCTCGTTGCATCCCTACATAATCTACCACATTTCTATATTCCTGCCAAGTGGCCAGTTCCTCTTTCCACAGTCTGTAAACTTCCTTCTTCCCTTTGAGTTTTTCCAGGAGCTCCTTGGCCACCCATGTCCATCAGGTTTCCTGCCTCCTTTGCCTGACTTCTTACTCTTAGGGATGCACCAACCTTGAGCTAGGAGAAGGTGGTGCTTGAATATTGCCCAGCTCTCTTGGACCCCGCTACCTTCTAGAGCCCTAACCCATGGGATTTTTGCCAAACAGGTCTTTGAAGAGGCCAAAGTTAGCACTCCTGAAGTCCAGTGTTGTAAACCTACTTAATGCCCTACTTCTTCCATGCTGGATCTGGAATTTCACAATCTCATGGTCACTACAGCCAAGGCTGCCCCCTAAAAGTTCACGGAAACAAAGCAGTGCTCACCTATTAGCCTATTTCCCATTGAAGTTCACATGATACCATCAAAATTAGACTAACAGGCCCAGTATTGTCAATAGTTTATAGTATTAGTCTGATATTTTGTGATAGAATTATTATCATTAATGAATGAAGCCCTGCAGTGTACTGAGTCACAAAAATATTTCAAAAAACTCCCAGAGGTTTCAATCAATATTCCCATGACTTAACAATGCCTTTTGGTTTTACAGTATATCCATTGTATACATACACATTGCAAGCAGTATGTGATCTGCAGATAAATTTACCAAGAAAGCCATCCTGTTCAATAGAATTGTATGAATGGACTTCAAAGAAGGAGATTTTTTTTCTGATTGCTGTAGTTTATATTTAAGGTCAACAGTAAGAACAACAGTATGGACAACATCTCAGGTGAAACATTGTCATTTTGGCTGTGTTTGACGTCTAACCAAACAAAATCTGGAGAAATACAGACAAATATACTTACTCAGCACTTGGAAAGCAATACTAACAGCTTTCATACTTTCTAACTACTAATAATTCTGAAATCTAATTTTAACAACTTATTTGGAAATTTACATCTAAAGGTACATAATCTTTCTATTAGCAAAAAAAAAAAAAAAAAGCAGGAAAATACGTTAGTGGACACATGCAGGGAAGGTCTCTGGCTGTGTCATTTGGTTCAACTAAAACAAAGTTGTTTGAATGTTCTTTTTCACATTCAGTTTAGAAAGTTCACATACTTGCACCAGAAATATGGTCAAGGTACGCTACAATGTGGCTATGTATAGTATTAATTCAGGGCTCTGATTTACCTTTATTCAACAAGCCAAACTCCTGGGTTTTCCTCTCAAGCCCAGGGTGGCAGCCTGGGAACTGCTTCTCTGGTATTCTGTGTACACCTGTAAGAAAGCTGAGAAAGACGAGAGTCAGACTGATCCCACTTAAGCTCTATAGACAGGTAAGGACCTGACCAAGCATCCCAATGGAGGTACAGACAGATGAGATTACTGCTGTACATGTTCACTAAAATGAATAAGCAGTTCGGACAGAAACTAGGAGGCCATGAGAGACACTGAATGTACATAAGTCAAACTGGTAGTCTGTTGTATAGCCTTGAGCATAAACAGGAGAGAGAGATTTTGTTTCTGTCGGAATTGTATTCTTTGGGAGTAGTCTCTGGTTTTCAGAAGTGAATAACATTTTTTCTTTCCACTGCAGCTTCTATTTTTGCTTAAAAATAATTTACGCTTATTTTCAGAAGAAAGAATTGGTTCATTTTTTTTATGTTATGCAGTGGCTCAATTAATCAAAATGGTACAAAAAATTCGTATGATGCATCTGTCATTTTTCTTAGAGTAAACAATAACATTTTGTTTAAATGGCTGGAAAGGTCACAGGGCCTTTAAATGTGTGTCTTTTCCCTATACTTACTACAATTAAAATCACAATCAGTTTATTTTATTTTGCAGGGATTTAGTTACTTAGAATTGCTGTAATGTTTAACTTTCACTAAAATAGATGGGATTTTTTTGTTGTTGTTGCTCTTGTTTTCAGTAGGAGTAAACTCGTGTCCTTTTTGTTTCATTATTTTCCTACTCTTGACTATTTTTTCCCAGCATCTTATGCTTAAAATGATCATATTCCTTTTAGTTGCCCACCGTTGTGTGCAGCTAGCTGAATTTAGACATGTAGTGTTAAATCATACGTAAGTCCCCCTTCTAGATGGTTTCAAAGTTGATTGACCTTCAAAGAGATGCATTTTAAAAATAGTGACTTCACCATTTCCCTTGACACAATTGCTAACAACGTAACAGCTTAAGTAGTGATTTTAACTACTCTTATAACTCCCTGCTGTTTACTTTTTACAATTTTTGAAGCATGATTAAAAAATTACAAACCACTTACTCAAAGTTTTTGTAAAAAGCAGTTTTAATATTTTAAAGCATATTAGCTTGCATAACTATAAAACCATTTTCACAGAAAAAATATTTAAATTAAACATTTCTAAAATGAAATGAAATAACCATTAAACAATTCATTCTTCCAAATTTCATTCTACTGTAATACACTGAATTCATTTTCATACAGAATGAGTGGTGAATAAAGAGAGTCATAATTTTGTACATTATGACCTGAACTTTGTTAATATTATGTTCATTGAATGTTATGCAAAACACACAATGAAGTAGTAATACTGGCAAAATACAGCTGGCTCCATTAAAGAGACCTTTCTCTAGAGACAGGAAGAAAATATATATATCAGAATTGAATGAAGAGGGAGGACAGATGTAAGTCAGAAGCTGAGCAACTCGCAAAATACAATATTTCTATACTGCTATACAGTTTGTGTGCACAAACAGTCTTCAGACGAAAAAAATATATAGTAGGAACTAACCATTTTCTGCAGGTCCTTTCTTATTTCTGGCCTGAAGGACCAAATGTTTGTTCAATTGGTTGTTGCTACAGTCCAAATATAAAATCTTGGTTTGCCTTGCTAATTACATGAAAGATAATTACTGAAAAAACCCCACTTAGATCATGGCTTATAATATTTATGAGTTTCCAGAAGCTACACTGAACCGTAATATTTTGTACCTATATAACACCAGTGTCATGGTTTAACCCCAGCCAGTAACTGAGCACCACGCAGCTGGTTGCTCAGCCCTTCCACCCCAAGGGGATGGGGAGGAGAATTGGAAAAAACCTCAGGGCTTGAGATAAAGACAGTTTAATAGCATAACAAAAGAAGATAATACTACCACCAACAATAACAACAACAATAATAGCAACAATAATAATAATACAAGTAATGCACAAATGCAATTGCTCACTACATGCAAAAGAAAAAAACAAACAACCCGATGCCCAGTCTGTTTCTGAGCAGCGATCCCACCTCCCGGCTGGCTTCCCCAGCTATATCCGGAGCACGATGCTCTATGGTAGGGAATATCCCTTTGGCCAGTCTGGGTCAGCTGTCCTGGCTGTGCTCTCCCAGCATCTTGTGCACCTGGCAGGGTGTGAGAAGCTGAAAAGTCCTTGGCTTAGTGTAGGCACTACAACTACCTAGCAACAACTAAAAACATCAGTGTGTTATCAACATTATTCTCATCCTAAATCCAAAACACAGCACTATATCAGCTATTAGAAAGAAAATTAATTCTATCATCTTAGCTGAAACCAGGACAACCTGTTATGTGCAGATACACTTACATGCTTTTCATTCTATTTAAACGAAGGTTTGCTTCAGAAGCTGGTGGAACAAGATAGGGCACTTGGGTGTGGTTTTTAGAACTGTATGTGTTATTAACAAGCTTCTTTCCAACATTTTGTTGTTAAGGCAAACCTATAGATCATTTCAGTTCAAGCAGGAGCAGTAGGACATTTCTGGCACAGATAATATCAGATTTTCATTAATATCTTGTAAAGTTCTGTCAAAAAAAAAAAAAAAGCTTTATCTGATTCCTACTCTCTAAAGTATTTGCAGACTAGGCCAAATGAACTATCACAGCACCTAGAACTATTTATGTGTATTTTCCTGTGTTCATTATAGGTTTATTTTAATAAATTATTTGCATTATTGGCATGAACCACTTTCAGGACCGTGCATCATTTAGCAAGTATATATTTACTGTCAATGAGGTACGAGATTTTTGACCTGAGATACAGTTAGAGGAAACATTTGCTTGCTAACTTCAGCATTAAAATATTACTTGCATTTTTGTGATAATTCAGATGACTCTCTGGAAAAAAGGAAGCAATTTGACTGGAAAGGTGAATTTAATGTGTTATTACAATGAGAATATAACATTTACACAGAGTCTTAAAGCTGGAATGTTGTCAGATGGCTATATGGACATATTGATGATGCATGAAACATGGAAGAGTAATCTGATGTGTATGAACATTTCAGTTTTATCTCTGATCCTGAGGGCAGCCTACTGAGTCCAATGGCAAGATCAGCTATTCCTAGCATCCGTTTTAAACTCTATGTTTAAACCTAAAAGGAAAAAAAAGTCACTAGTTTAGGACAACAAACTGTGTAACTCACAGATGGGGAATGACTCAGTGAGACTTTTTATATATGTATTTCTGTATATCTGCTTTTCACAGTGGTTGCAACACTTGAGAAATCTCTAGGACACAAAGTATGTCTTGATCAGCTAATACATGGTGAATGAAAAGAAAAATGGACTATGATATGGTTCAAGAAAATATTTGCTGCTGTCCACAGAGAAATTTTCTAACATTCTCCTTATTTTATACATACCAGGTAACAAGGAAATCAAAAAATGTTCACATTACCCCCTCTAAACATACTCTGGTTATATCAAAGCTGATCTTTGTCACACTAAGGGCAGAACATATTTGAAAGATTTGATACCTTTTACACATATAATGGCCCAGAATAGATTTTATGGTCTATTCTTCCCCCTTTGTGATACTTACACTTTACAAGGGTTAGAAACACAAGCACCAGCTCCTTTCTCAGGAGTGTGAAATAGTTGATGGAACAGAAAAAAACACAACTCTCTTCTCCAACCCTGCGGTGCTACAGCAGTGGGATTGCAATGGGACTTCTGTGGTGAAACAGGGAAGTAGTCGGAACAATTTCAACGCCACTTCAGACATGACATATTTACCTTTTGAGTGTCCCGGCGAGGCTAGCTACAGATCACAAATCAAGCCACATCTTGTTTACAGAGAGTAAGAAAGGCAGAAGTGCTTCACTAAGTGATGGCACTATGGAAGAGGACTGTGAAGAGGAGGAGACTGAGTAAATGTTTCTTGCATGCGATGTATGAGATTTTGCCACGTTCACCTGAAGTTGAGTCTCTTTCATTTTGTGGGAAAAAGACCTCTGCCAAGACAAACTCTTCTGAACAAAATTTGCACAGCCAGTCTGAACCCATATTCTCTTTCTCTGTGGCTTCTAGCAGGGATGTGGTACAGAGGATTTGTGTTCCTCTCCTGAAATGCAGTAGACTGTCAGGCAATTACAGCTGAACATCTGGAGCAGTAGAGGCAACATTTTTCCATCATCTGCTCCTTAGGGCAAGTAGCACAGCATAGCTTTCAGCCAAACATACCATCTCTCTTACCTTCTCCAAAACATGGTGTTGTATCGGGAACGAATCTTGGTCTGTGTCATTCTCTGACTGTGACTGGGAATTTTCTGTGAGGTTGTCAAATATTATTGGCGAAATAAAACCCAATAGAATGTTTACAATTTAACAGTACTGTGGCACAGTGCTTAAGCCCATGTTCTGTTTATTGGGCTAACACAGACATAACAGGAGGAACTACAATCGCTCAGACTATTCCTAGCTGACATAGGAACTAACTGGGTACAAATTGGTCATCGTATAAGTTGTTAGAATTTAGGTTGCATAAGACCACATATAAGAAGAGCAAAAACTGGTTCAGACCAAGTCATCTGGCCTAGTGTTATACCTTCAACAGCAGCCATAAGAGAACACTTAGGAAAACTTTAAAAAGGCAAGCATATGTGATACTGCTTTTCTCCTCAGTTCCACAATCCTCTCCCAGCTCCCTACTACTTCCCTCTCAAGGAGTGTCCTGAGCCTGATACGGTTCATCTATTCAGTAACTTCCAGTTAATCTCTCTTCCAAGTATGTTCCAGTCTCCTCACGAACCCATGTAAACTTATTTCAGTGGTGATCTCTTTTAGACAGGAATGCCACATATGTGTTATTTGCTTTTTTGCTTTTTTTTTTTTTTTTGGTGGAGGGGGGGCTTTTTTATTTTTTTGTTTGAACTTGGCACTTACTTATTAGATTCATTTGATGGTTCCTGGATCCTGTACGGGGAGGATTTGTACACTTGAATATCTGCACTGAAATGCATTTATGTTCATCATTTGAATTTATGCATTACTCAGAACTTCAGCCAATGCAGCCTTTTTCATTGGTTACTGATACAACTTTACACTTGCATGTTCATAACAATGTGGACATTAAAATAGGTCTGATAAGTCTTTCCTTAAAAGCACTAGTTATTTTCCTTTAACTAAAAAGGGCATTTAGGAAGTTTACCTCAGCTGCAAAGATCTTTATTACAGTTCTATATAAATTAGATGTGTACTGTGTGGAACCACCCTTATTGACCAAATTAACATCCCCTTGAGGTAATTATTAGCTTCATTATCACCAGCCTCTGAAGATATTTACATGATGGAGTGTCAGCAGTGAAGTTGTCAGTTACAACAGATATTTTCTAGATTTTGAACATGTTCTGTCTTTTTAGTCATATGATATCGGGAAGTGGGTGATTAGGGATACGTGTATAGTTAGATCTTTCAGATAACCTTTGTAGCTACTTGTTTGCTAAGGCCTCAGGATTTCCTGAGTAGAATATGTGTTCTTGGATTTCAGGATATACTGGTCTTCTAATAAACTTGACCAACCACTTTTGATCCTCTTTACACTTTTCACCACCACAATCTCACATAAAGCCACGTTTCACTGTAAAATAATGTACTTCTGCTGCTTGTGCTGATAATTTCACCTGCTTTGATAGTTTTTCCATGTCCCTAATTTCATGCGTTATAAGATTAAAGAATGCTTATCTTCAGTTCAGTTTCTGATTTTATAAAATTCTTTCAGGTGGCACAACATCTACTGCATATTATATTTGAGATGCAGCTCTTTCATGCATTTCTACAGTAAAAAAAAATCAGAAAGGATACAGCAGAATAAATAACCTAGTTTAGATTTTCATTAAAAATGTTCATAGATTTTTTAAGAAAGAATTGCTTTTTAAATTTTATTATTTCAAGATTATACATATTAGGTTTTCAGCATGTTTTTATCAAGAGTCAACAACAGTCAGTATTTTTAGGGCATTCTGCAACCATTCACAGCCAGCTCTTGCAAGTGAATGCCTGTATGTGTAACAGGAAACTACAGAGCGCTGTGATTGGAGTGCTTAAATGACTGAAAAATCAGGTCAGTCTCAAACTGTTAAAACAACACTTTACTAGATTGGCATTAATTAACATCACATGTTGACAATAATTAGTTATTACACATTGTTAATCATTATCACTGCATACTGAAAGCAATCCTACCTTAGCAATCGTACCCTACACCAGCTGTGAATAAGAAACATCACAGAGCTGATGCTGTGTAGTCAGCGCTAATGGCTGCGGTCTGTGATGTTCTTGTTCACTGTGCTCAATGTGTGCTCTTCGTGAGACCCTCTCCCTGCTTCCACCTCACCATCTCCTAATGAAGGGTTTGGTCCTTTTATAAGGAGGGTGAGTCTCTAGGCAGTATGCAGCTCTTGGCTTCCACCCTAGGGCTACATGGTCCGTGATGCCTGGAGGAGTGTCACTTACTCAGGCTGCTGCGGGTGCCTTGTCCTCTTGCGTGGCTTTCCCCATCCCTCCCCTCCATACCACTAGCCACCACCCCACCACAACCCCTTACTGGGCTGCTTCTAATTTTATTAAAACAAAACCAGTCTTTATCCAGCTCTTGAGTATGCATGCAAAACCTCAGGAGATCTTTAGTTCAACCTTCTTCTCAAAAAAAGGCCAGCTCTGAGTTCACGCCAGGTTGCTCATAGCTGTGTCCAAGCACATCTTGAAAACCTTTAAGGACTGATACAACACAAACTCCTCGGGCAATCTGCACCACTGCTCAACCAGGGGAAAAAAACGCTTGACCAGCATGCATTTGTTTAGGTGCCCAGGGCCTCCGTTTTGGCCTCTGCTAGTACTTTCATAAACTGCACATCGTAACCAGAGCTACTTGCTGTCAAGCTCACACAGCCACTTCCCATAACAAATCGGTAACAAAAGTTCATGGCTGGGGCCTGGCACAGGCAGCGTAAGGCACAGATAGTACAAGTCCTGTGGCCTGTCACTAGCAATGCCAGTAGTACTTTTTGGGCCGTTGGATACAGAAAAGCTTTTCCAGTTATGCAATGTCAGCATGCTAATGTTTAGGTTTAAAACAAGCTGAACATAGTTAAAAACTGCTTAGTCTGCTTCATCTTTCATGGGTAAAACAGGCCTCTGTATTTGGCTTCATAAATTTATTACTATCCTGAATTATTTTGTATCATTGCTAAATTTTGTCACCTATGTACTTCATTTTAAAGTAATTTTCAAATATGTGGCAGAGTACAAGCATCAGTACAGAACCCTATGGGATGGTCACTGGTGGCATCCTATTGCAAATAATGTTACAATCCTTACTTGCCTATAGTCTCATATTAAATTAGTTTCTTCAGACTTCTTAAAACTTTTTTTTTCTGTAAGTCTAAGCATATTATAGGAACCTGATGACAGTTATCTGTATGCTTATAAACTACTTCAAAGAACTCAAGTTTGATATGCTTCAAACAGCCACCTTTGAAAGTGCTATTAAGGTTATTTCCTGTTTCATGTTTATCATGGTTTAACCCCAGCCAGTAAATAAGCACCACGAAGCTGCTCGCTCATCCCTCCCTCCCCAGGTAGATGAGGAGGACAATGGAAAAAAAAACAACTCTTGGGTTGAGATAAAACAAGTTTAATAGGATAACAAAGGAAGATGATGATGATAAGGATAATAACAACAACAATAATAACAATAATAATGATATAAGTGATGCACAAATGCAATTGCTCACCACATCTGGAAAGGGAAAAAAACAACCAGATGCCCAGTCTGTTTCTGAGCAGCGATCCCACCTCCTGGCTGGCTTCCCAGTTATATCTGGAGCATGATGCTCTGTGGTAGGGAATATCCCTTTGGCCAGTCTGGGTCAGCTGTCCTGGCTGTGCTCTCCCAGCTTCTTGTGCTCCTGACAGGGTGTGAGAAGCTGAAAAGTCCTTGGCTTAGTGTAGGCACTACAACTACCTAGCAACAACTAAAAACATCAGTGTGTTATCAACATTATTCTTGTACTAAATCCAAAACACAGCACTATAGCAGGTACTAGAAAGAAAATTAACTCTATCTTGGCCTTAACCAGGACAATATTTCTCCACATATCTAATAATTTTACTCCTTTACTAATTATTGTTTGTATTAATTTTCCATCTAGTATGGAAGGACTTCTTTTTCCTAAGAATTTCTTTAATCTTTTCCTTTTTGGTGTTGGTTCTTACGGTAATTTTTAAAGACTTTTTAGATATTATGTATTAGCTCTCAGATGCCAGTACAGTTTTCTTAAACAAAATCATCACATCCATAAGCTATGATTTGCCTTGGCTCTTAATCCTTTTCAATAAGCTTTCTCATTTTTAAGTACTTCCCTTATTTGAAAATTAAATGTTACTGTGTGTGCACAATTGCATTTGCTTTTTTTTCTTTTTTTTTTTTTTTTTGCCTTTTATGGTCACATTTCTCACATATTTATGTTAAAAAAATTACACACTGTGCCTAGGTATGCTGACATCATTATGAAATATTTATATACCTACATACTGCTAATACAACAAAGTAAATTCTGATTAGGTATTACGAAAACTTTATTCACCCTGAGGATACTTAAGCACTGGCACAAGCTGCCCAAAGAGCTGTGTAGTATGCACCATAGGAAATACTCAAAACTGACTGGATGCAGGCCTGAACAAGCTGCGCTAACTGTACCTGCTTTTTTGCATGGACTTCAAAAAAGTTGACCCTCGTGGGTCCCTTCCAATCTAAATAATTTAGTTTTATGATCAACAGCTGCCTGAAAAACTTTTATTTACTTCACTCCTTTCCTTTACCTTTGCCATAAATTGCCTTGACTATCTCTTACCATAAGGTTTCAACAGTAAACTTTGTTGAACTCTTGGAAATGCAAAAACATCTGTAATGTATCAGCTGCCCAGCAAAGTTACATAGAAAGTCAACAGTTTCTTTCTGTAGCTGGAGTTTACTCTAATTTCCAGATTTCAGTTTTCCAGAAACATCCTCTTTTTCTATTCTCTAAAAGGAGTAATTTCTCATTGCATAGCATAGTTAGTCATGATGTTAAAAACATAATACTGTATAGGAAAAAAACCCACCCAGCTCTATTATTATGTACTATTATAAACTTCAGTGGGAGTTTGGGTTGCATGTGAAATGTAGGATCAGACCTTTTGTGTTGTATTTGATGATATTGTTATTATGCACCTCTGTAGTTTAATGGTGTGCACTCACATTGTAACAGCAAACAAAAAGCAACTTAATGTTATTTTAAGAGAAAATTGCTTTCTTTACAGCATGGGAGGATTAGATGGTGGAGCTCATATTGCACCGATGCAAATTGTAGTTTGTTGAAGTACTTTTTCTTTGGTACTTATAAGTACTTTCTGGTACTTATATTTGTTTGTCAAAGGATATTGTAAGTCAATTTAACAGACTAAAAAAGATCTAAAATATAAGCTAAATGTAACAAAGGTAATATTGTTAAACCACTTTCTACTATGCAGATTTGTGTGTGTGCAGCAAAGCTGTTGTCATTGTAAACCCTTGATTGAAGATGTCACCAAGTATGCTAAGATTACCAAAAAATATGCTCTAGTTTAACAGAATAAAAATCAAAACAAGATTGTCAATATCATAGCAGAGTTTTTCAAGCCTTACACTCTGTGTCAATGTGGTGGGTTGACCCTAGCTGGAGGCCAGGTGCCCACCAGAGCCACTTTATCACTCCCCCCCTTCATTAGACAGGGGAGAAAAAATATAACGAAAAGCTTATGGGTCAAGATAAGGACAGGGAGAGATCACTCACTAATTATCGTCACAAGTAAAACAGACCGAACTTAGAGAGGGAATTCATCTTATTTATTACTAAGCAAAACAGAGTAGAGGAATGAGAAATAAAACCAAATCTTAAAACACCTCCCCCCACCCCTCCCATCTTCCCGGGCTCAACTTCACTCCCGGCTTCAACCTTCTCCCCCCTCAGCGGCACAGGGGGATGGGGAATGGGGGTTACGGTCAGTTCATCATACGGTGTTTCTGCCGCTTCTTCATCCTCAGGGGGAGGACTCATCGTTCCCCTGCTCCAGCGTGGGGTCCCTCTCACGGGAGACAGTCCTTCACGGCCTTCTCCAACATGAGTCCTTCACGAACTGTTTTGGCGTGGGTCCCCCACAGGGTCACAAGTCCTGTCAGCAAACCTGCTCCAGCATGGGCTCCTCTCTCCATGGGTCCACAGGTCCTGCCAGGAGCCTGCTCCAGCCTTCTTCAGGTGCCTCCACCTGCTCTGGTGTGGGGTCCTCCATGGGCTGCAGGTGGAATCTCTACACCCCCTCATCCTTCCTCCATGGGCTGCAGGGGGACAGCCTGCTTCACCATGGTCTTCACCACGGGCTGCAGGGGGATCTCTGCTCTGGTGTTGTCGTGGTTTTACCCCAGCCGGCAGCTGAGTACCACGCAGCCGCTCGTTCACTCCCCCCCATCGGGATGGGAAAGAGAATTGGAAGAGTTAAAGTGAGAAAACTCGTGGGTTGAGATAAAGACAGTTTAATAGGTAAAGCAAAAGCCGCACACACAAGCAAAGCAAAGCAAGGAATTCATTCACCACTTCCCATGGGCAGGCAAGTGTTCAGCCATCTCCAGGAAAGCAGGGCTCCATCACGCATAACGGTTACTTGGGAAGACAAACGCCATTGCTCCGAACGCCGCCGCCCCCCCCTCCTCTTCCTCCAAGCTCCTTATAAACTGAGCATGACGTCATATAGTATGGAATACCCCTTTGGTCAGTTGGGGTCACCTGTCCTGTCTGTGTCTCCTCCCAACTTCTTGTCCACCCCCAGCCATCCCGCTGGCAGGGCAGTGCAAGAAGCAGAAAAGGCCTTGGCCTCGTGTAAACACTGCTCAACAATAAGTCCATAGAACAAAAACATCTCTATATTATCAATGCTGTCTCCACCACAAATCCAAAACGTATCCCCACACTAGCTACTATGAAGAAAAATCAATCCTCTCAGCTGAAACCAGGACATTATCCACCCCTTATTCCATACTATTTACGTCATGCCCAGGTCCCACACAATTCAATACATCCTCATTAAGCACCACCACCCTTTTCATCCCTTGATATAATATGCTGATATCATTCCCTTAGTCTGTGGACCACCCTTTTAAAATGTCCATAAATGTCCACAAAATGTCCATTGGGTTCACTTGGTCCACAACCTTGGGCTCCATCCACCATGGTGGTCACTCAGGACAGGAGAGGTGGTTGACGTGGAGTTACTGGGCACCAAAACCAGCTCAGGTCAGGTCCACTGCTGCACTTGCGCTGCCCCCTGTAAGGCTTGTTCTCCATTGGTTCAGGTGATTTCTGCTACAATAATTCCTGTAACATGCAACTCAAATCATGGGTTACGACAATTTAAAGATATTTCCATTACAATCTCCACCCCTGGTCCCTTCGAGTCAGACCATCAAGTTTACCATTGCAATGAACACCTCCCCTTGCCCCTGCTCCGGCTTGAACTTATCCTCAGACTGCAGTCCCTTAGGGGTCTACCTGCTCCAAGCGGAGCCACAGTTTCTCCAGGGTTACACCTGCTGTGGCATAGACTTATCCACAGCCACAGTCACTTCGAGGTGCACCTGTTCCAGCATGGCCTTCTCCATGGGCCACAATGCCTTCATAGATACACTTGCTCCAGTGTGGCCTTGCCCACAGTCACAGTCGCTTCAGTCCTCTCAGAAATAAACCTGCCCTATCATGGGCTCGTCCATGGCCACACACTTTGAAATGTTCCACCATGACCCATGCACAGCCACTGATGCTCCCAGGTGTACCTGCTGTAGCATGGACTTATCCTTGCCACAGATGCTCCGAGGTGTACCCTCTCCAGCATGGACTCATCCTTGGCTCACAGTCCTTCCAAAGGTATACCTGTTGCGGCACAAACCCAACCACGGCCCCAGACACTTCGAGATATACCTGCTGCGGCACAAACCCAACCACGGCCCCAGACACTTCGAGATATACCTGCTGCGGCACAGACGCAACCACGGCCCCAGACACTTCGAGATATACCTGCTGTGGTACAGATGCAACCACGGCCCCAGACACTTCGAGATATACCTGCTGCGGCACAGACGCAACCACGGCCCCAGATGCTTCGAGATATACCTGCTGTGGCACAGATGCAACCACAGCCACAGACGCTTTGGGGTGTCCTGCTCCGACGTGGAATCATCCACAGGTCACAGTCCCTTCGACTCGAGTGCACACAGGAGTTCCAGCCTGTCCAGGACAGCAGCACAAAAACAGCAGCGATGCCCTGGCCACTTGCCAGCCCAGGCGCATCGCCATTGCTGTTATCAAAATGTTCCCAGGCACAGCACAGTAAAATGATAAGAAGTACAGCAGTACAGCGAGCAGCGAAAGCACAAAGCAGCCACTAACGAGCACTAGACTCTAATAGATAGTAAGGCAAGCAAGCCCCATGGCAAGCACAGGAGCCTGCCAATTAATAGCTAAACAGCTAATACTAAATAGCTAATAGCAGCTATAAATTCAATCTAGCACATTCCGATCAAATCTGTCATTATCTCGAACCCTTCGAGCCCCACGTTGGGCGCCAAAAAGACTGTCGTGGTTTTACCCCAGCCGGCAGCTGAGTACCACGCAGCCGCTCGTTCACTCCCCCCCATCGGGATGGGAAAGAGAATTGGAAGAGTTAAAGTGAGAAAACTCGTGGGTTGAGATAAAGACAGTTTAATAGGTAAAGCAAAAGCCGCATACACAAGCAAAGCAAAGCAAGGAATTCATTCACCACTTCCCATGGGCAGGCAGGTGTTCAGCCATCTCCAGGAAAGCAGGGCTCTATCATGCGTAACGGTTACTTGGGAAGACAAACGCCATTGCTCCGAACGCCGCCGCCCCCCCCTCCTCTTCCTCCAAGCTCCTTATAAACTGAGCATGACGTCATATAGTATGGAATACCCCTTTGGTCAGTTGGGGTCACCTGTCCTGTCTGTGTCTCCTCCCAACTTCTTGTCCACCCCCAGCCATCCCGCTGGCAGGGCAGTGCAAGAAGCAGAAAAGGCTTTGGCCTCGTGTAAACACTGCTCAACAATAAGTCCATAGAACAAAAACATCTCTATATTATCAATGCTGTCTCCACCACAAATCCAAAACGTATCCCCACACTAGCTACTATGAAGAAAAATCAATCCTCTCAGCTGAAACCAGGACAGGTGTTTGGAGCACCTCCTGCCCCTCCTTCTGCACTGACCTTGGTGTCTGCAGAGTTTCTTACATCTTCTCACTCCTCTCTCTGGCTGCAAAAGCTCTCCCTAACTGTTTTTTCTCTTTCTTAACTATGTTATCACAGAGGCGCTGATTGGCTTGGCCTTGGCCAGCGGCGGGTCCGTCTTGGAGCCGGCTGGCATTGGCTCTGTCAGACACAGGGGAAGCTTCTAGCAGCTTCTCACAGAAGCCACCCCTGTAGCCCCCCTGCTACCAAAACCTTGCCACACAAACCCAATGCAGTCAATAACAAACAAACTAAAGAATTTGATTGTAAATGACCAACACTAGTCATCCCAAACCATGCAATTATGACAAACAAATCCTTTTTTGGGTAGATCTCTTATATAACTTCAGCTATTTTTACCTAGCTTTTTTCCACATATTTTTTTGCACGTTTCTGCATTAGAATTCATCAAGAAATTAAATTATATGGGAAAGGCTGAATCCTGTTCATGGGGCTAAAGGAGATTTTCCAGCTACACATTTGTTTAAGATTGATGTTTTTCTCTGCATTGTGTTACATTTCTTTGAAAAGATTACAGGATTTTTTTCCCATTAAAAATGCTTGCTACTAACTTGGGGTTTGAGAGTTTAATTTTTTTTTTTTTTCTGAGACAGTTGATTTTTATTATTTTTTAAAGAATGTCTGTGGTTTTTAATTTAGCTCTACTTAAAATCTTAGATAGAATACTTATTTAAGTTTCTATCCTATATCCAGACTTGAAGATTTTTCCCTAGCAAGGATTGACACCCCTGCTCATCTCTGATTACTCAGAGATTACAGTGAGGAGAAAGAAGATGAGAAAAGCTGTGCAATCAAAAGCTGGAATTTGGGAGCAGAGACACTGCTTTGTGTTCCATCAGTTACATGGGATAGAATTAATCTCACCTAATTTTATAAGGCAATATTGAATCATGAACAGTCTATGGAAATAAATTAAAACATTTATAATGCAAGTTTTCTTAACAAACACCTACTTGCAGACAAGCTGAACTGAGCCTCGAAGTGATTATAAAGGAAACTGAAGTTGATTAGCTCAAGTATAGATATTAACATTATAGGCATTTACATTCAGATGCATTTCATCATGTTAACAGTTATTTTCCCAAATACTCATGCTGGGTTGACCTTGACCAGCTGCCAGCTGCTCACCCAGCTGCCCTCTCATTATCCTTCCTCAAGAGAATAAAGGGGAGGGAAAAAAAAATGAAAAAGACCTTTTTAAGATGAAAACAGATCCTTACATCTCATCTATAGGTTGGATTTTTACTTACTATTTTCAGTGCTGTGTTTCTCCTAGGTCTTCACTCCCTCCCCTAAGGATCTTACTCTAAACGTGCATAGTTAATTTTCTGATCTATTACATTTTTGTCTTTCTTAGATTTTTTTTTTTTTTAAATAATCAACTTTGGAAGAAGAAAAAAAGTAAAGCTGCTAACTGCACCAGACATATATGCTTGTATGTGTCTATCAATAAAAGAAACTGAGATCTTGAGTTTCTTTCATCCCTTAGTTGGTTACTAATTGCACTGAAATATAACATAATAATGCAAGTGGTTTTTTTTTCAGGAAAAAGGAGAGGCAGTCACAACTTTTTTATCTTTGATACTGAATCTTTCATTGTCTTTGATCTGTGAGTCTATCTGCTATCCACCTGAATATTGTGATTCAGAAAACGCAGAGGTTAATGTCATTAATGAAGTTCCAGGTGATCTAAGGAATGTCTCCCATCCTCCCAAATAAGTTTGGGGTTTTTCTTTACAAGAATATTTTTTTTTTTCCTCACCATTCAGATTCTTTCATACTGCTAATTTAATTCTCTTAGGGAACAACAGCATATGTGACAAAGTACGAATATCAATTTTATGTTTCTGGTCACAGAATAACACATCCAGAACAGCATTTCAGTGTGATATCAGATAAAATTCGCTCTGTTTAGGAAATGTCTTCTTTTTGGTGAAAGAACAAATCAAACTTTCCACCACATGCAATTATTTTTGTGCTTCCTGAAGTAGGCAATGTTATGTGGATTAAGGCTTGTAAAAGAAATTCAGAGGTGAAGGTATTATATGAACTGTAATCAGAGTGAGCTATTGTGTAGCATTCCATGTCAGTATACCATAGTTTATATCACTTCTAGGCTAACTTTGATGAATTTTCTGAACTTTTTTTTTTTTTAAGTCAGGTTGCATTAAAAAGTACAAGTTGTCTTACCATTGTGTTCCAGTTTGAAAATAAGTTAATATACCAGCATTTTGGTATAATGATAATGATCAGCTGCTAATCTGATGTGCTACATTTTCTAACTACTCAGTAAATAAGAAAAAGCCTGTTTTCTCCCTGAATAAGTTTTCTTAATAGCTACCTTTTTCCCAGTTATAAGTCCATTTGCCCATTCTTTGTTTAAAAATAAATGGCTGAAAACAACAATGCAAATTATACAGAGAACTACATAAGATTTGGATAGAGTGTACAAGAGGATATTTGCTTTTTCTGTGTAGCAATAGAAGAGAAAGAAATGTCACAAATCAAACTTTTAGCTCAGAACACTGTTTTAGTTTTGCTGGGAATTCTGTCAGTGTCTCTACTCCTTTATATGCTTAACAGGCTTCAGGCTGTGCATTTATGCCATCAGAATACCCTAAGCTACTAAAGCTCTACTATTGCTCATGTCAACCATTTCCTCTTTTTAGCTAAGCTGAGCATCTCAGGGAATACTTCACCAGCAAATCATTGAGGACTTACACAGTATAGCAGGTGTCACTTTATCCAAACTTACTGAAAGACATGATCAAATTAGCTGATAGTTTACCTAACATACAGAAAGCAGTGAATTCAATATTAAGAGGCTATTCAGACAGGAAGAAGAAGATCTGGACTCTAAGTGTATCTCTGAGGGCATTAAAAACTTTGTCTCCAAGCAGTGCAGAGACAGGAGGAAAATTGTCATTTGACTTTGTCATCTATCAAGGAGTTACTCAAAACCAGAGATCAGGTTACTACTCACAAAACTTATTTTTTGCCTTAGATGCAAAGTTCAAAATCAAGCATTAAAATAGGGACCAAAAGGTCACACCTTGCTCTTTTACTTTCAGCACTGAGCTGCATTCTTTGCCCATATTAGTGTAGTTTCACCAGAAGGAGTGAGAGCATGACTAAATTTGATTGCAGTAATCATTGTAGTAGTATGCCGAGAGGAGGGATCTGTGAACCAAAGCCCAGGGAAAACATAGGTTGCCTTGTCAGGGTGAATTTGCACTATTTATACTTTTAGAATTGGGTTTTACCTCCATAACCAAAGGGAAACTGCAGGCATCCACCTTAAAATGCTATTTCAGTCTGTGAATGCTAATCTTACCTTAGTCCCTGTAAAGAGGAGAATGATAGAGTTGTATATGAACTTCCATTATTTGGCTTTTCCTGTGAACTGTTCAGCAATGATTATCATAGTCGATGCTTCAGAAACTTAGCTCCCCACACACTAGAGAATTTAGGCTTATAGCCTGAGTTTAGGAATTTCATTTCCCAAGTACATTGTAAAAGTTAGGCATGTCAGTATTATGCTTGCCACATTTAAATCTTCTTTTCTCTAGATTGCTTTCTTCTACAGCAAAAATGCCATTTCTGCAATGTATTTCTTTATTATTTCTTTGATCACCTGTGCTCCTGGTTCTGACTTTGATAATAAATAGCAGGTCTTGCAGCTTTTACTGCACTGTAATACTGACTGGAAAGAATCATGTATAAAGCAGTACATTTACCTTTATTTAGTAGTGGTTGTATGCTACTCTTTAGTGTCCACTTCATTTTTGTAGTTATATGAAGGCATAGGGGGAAATTCAGGTGTGTCATCTTGTATGCAGCAGTTCAGAAGGTAAGATTTATGTATTCATATGAATTACCCATGGAAACTACTGAAAGACATGCTGGAAAAGGTGATATGAAAATATTCAGTGGCAAAGAATAATGTCAGAAATGCAAATCCCCTCCAAAAAACTGAACTGAAACAAACAAATAAACAAGGTTTCTATGTAAAAGATATATAGACAGTTGAAGAATATACAGCTCTTTAGTTTCATATAAGAACACAGTACCATGAATCTAAAATTGAGGAGCATGAAGCATGGTATTCGGTTTCAATTGAAAAGTTTTTAGTGTAAACTAGTGTGCTGATTTTGGCTGGGATGGAGTTAATTTTCTTTGTAGTAGCTAGTATGGGGCTATGTTTTGGATTTGTGCTGGAAATAGTGTTGATAACACAGAGATGTTTCAGTTACTGCTGAGCAGTGCTTACACAGAGCCAAGGCCTTTTCTGCTTCTCACCCCACCCCACCAGCGAGTAGGCTGGGGGTGCACAGGGAGTTGGGAGGGGACACAGCTGGGACAGCTGACCCCAACTGACCAAAGGGATATTCCATACCATATGATGTCATGCTCCATATATATGTGGGGAAGCTAGCCGGGAGGCGGGATCGTGGCTCAGGAACTAGCTGAGCATCAGTTTTGAGTGGTGAGAAACTGTGCTGTGCATCACTTATTTTGTATATTCTGTTGTTGTCGTCGTTGTTGTTGTCGTTGTTAGTATTAGTAGTATTAATATTATTATCAGTATTAGTATCTTCCTTTGTTATCCTATGAAACTGTCTTTATCTCAACCCACGAGTTTTGCTTTTTTTTCTTTTTGATTCTCTCCCCCATCCCACAGGGGGATGGAAGTGAGTGAATGGCTGTATAGTTCTTTTAGCTGCTGGACGAGTTAAACCACAACAACTGGGGGGGGGAAGAAAGAAAGAAAGAAAGAAAGAAAGAAAGAAAGAAAGAAAGAAAGAAAGAAAGAAAGAAAGAAAGAAAGAAAGAAAGAAAGAAAGAAAGAAAGAAAGAAAGAAAGAAAGAAAGAAAGAAAGAAAGAAAGAAAGAAAGAAAGAAAGAAAGAAAGAAAGAAAGAAAGAAAGAAAGAAAGAAAGAAAGAAAGAAAGAAAACTAGTTGTGTTATTGCCTTACAGTGGGAACCAGAAATTAGAGCAATATTTTATTTATAATATCTATATTTATTTCCCATCAGCATTTATTCTAATTTGCTTCTGTTCAAGAACATCTATCTCAGATTCATTTCAATAAAATAAAATAAAATAATGCCTCTGATTTGTGTTCGGTCTCAGTTCCTGTTAAAAACCCCACAGCAGGCTTGGGTTTGTATAGCTCTTAACATACCCCTAACAGATTAATACTGAAACTATTACTGCAAACTGTCCATTATAAATATCTGCAAGTTATAGCCGATGAATACAAAGAGTATCTTTTTCATAATAAATGTAATACAATAAAAGGTATTGATTTTGGGAGGCATAGATTCAGTCTGGGGTTTTCAGTTGCATACTTTCTAACTGAAAAGGTAATAAATTGGTGTCTTGAAAGAAAAGTGTTTATAATTGCAGCTCTATGTAATAGAAAAAGTTTGAATGTTATTCTTTTTTTGGGTGAGGGATAATTCAAAGTTTGTCATTTGATGAATAATTTCAAAATGTGGCGGTTTTCACTCTAGAAATAAATCAGTTTAGGCTGACAGAATAGAAATGTTTAATTGAGTTTAAACAAATGTCCATGTGATTTATACTGCATACTTGGCTATTCTTGTAGTATTTCATTACAACATTGCAATGTTTCACCTTCGTCAGTTTTAAGGTTTTATAAAGGTGCATTTTTTTTTTTTTTTAACTTGCAGTAGATTGGCCAAAAAATCAATACAAAAACCTAATACTTTTTTATTTCAACATAATGAATTATGAATAGAAAATCATGAACTGTAATCAAGACACTGTTTCCTGTATTTACAATTTAATTCAGGAAAATCAGCTTTCCAGAACATATTATATACTTACTGTTTTGGGGTGAGAAAGGTCTCAATAAAAACTTTATTTTGCTTTGATTTTACATTTCTTTTCTTACAGTTTTTCTTTCTTTGTGTGATTCAGAGGGCATTTTTGGTTGTACTTCAAAGAATATTTAAAAGACACTTTTATTCTCAAAAGAATGAAGTTATATTTTTGTTAGCTAATAGTTGTTGATAGCTTTACAAAATGACTTGATTCTTTTTCTAGAATAACTTTTTGTTGGTTTAACACTTTTTAATACTTTTTAATACCGTCACATCATGTTTACAGTTACCTTAGTATGCAAACCACTCTCTGAAATTACTTTCTAGACTATATTTTTAATAATAATTCAAGTTGAGGGGTAGAGTGTTTTAAAACATGCTAAGCATGGCCATCTGATCATCCTATGATTCACATCTGTGTTAAGACATTTTTAAGACAAGGGGTAAGTCTGGTATTCTATCTCCATCTACCTGCTTTCCTCTCTGCTGCAAAGTGGACACAGAGGAGAGCCTTCCCCTAAACTGAAGCTTATTCTAAGGACACGAGGCAAGACATGATGAGGTTATTCAGAGTCTGTGTCAGAGTCCAATACTCTCTGACCAGGTTCTTTGAGATACTCCATGTATGGAGGGTGCAATGTTTAATATCAAATTTACTTATTTGAAGATTATAGATGTTTCACAGGATTTCTGGTTTAGCCAAGTGATACTAAATATACTGACAACACAATACAAATGTAAGCGACACTGTCCTGATTTTGGCTGAGATGATAGAGTTAATTTTCATTCTAGCAGCTGGTATAGTGCTGTGTTTTGGATTTAGGATGAGAATAATGTTGATAACACACTGATGGTTTTAGTTGTTGCTAGGTAGTTGCAGTGCCTACACTAAGTCAAGGACTTTTCAGCTTCTCATGCCCTGCCAGGAGCACAAGAAGCTGGGAGAGCACAGCCAGGACAGCTGACCCAGACTGGCCAAAGGGATATTCCCTGCCATAGAGCGTCATGCTCCAGATATAGCTGGGGAAGCCAGCGGGGAGGTGGGATTGATGCTCAGAAACAGACTGGGCATCGGGTTGATTTTTTTTTCCCTTTGGCATGTGGTGAGAATTGCATTTGTGCTTCACTTGTTTTATTGTTATTGTTAATTACTATTACTATTACTGCTATTATTCCCTTCCTTTTTTATCCTATTAAATTCTTTATCTCAACCCATGAGGGTTTTTTCAATTCTCCTCCCCATCCCCTTGTTGTGGGAGGGATGAGTGACTGGCTGCATGGTGCTTAGCTGCCAGCTCAGGCAAAACCATGACACACAGCAAAATACAGTAATTGCAATACACAATTCAATCACAATACCAATGTGATTCCCATTACTGGTCGGTATAGTATGTTCACTTGTCACGTTTGGCATCCCTAGTCTTCAGGAAGAAAGGGGTGGGTTGAGCCAGCTGAAGGCCATTGGTTTCTTTAAAATTCTTTTGCTAGTTGTCTAGTTTTTATACGCTATGTTGGGCTGAGCCACGTATTCACTCCCCTTGTGCCAGTCTGACTGACGCAGGGAAACATCTACACCACCAACTGATCCACTCAGTTGTTGACAGCTGTTTGTGTAAAACAAAAGTCAACCTCTGGTCCCCCTTGTGTTAAGATAAAGTCAGGTTCTTTGCATTACTCTGAGCACCCAGGCACATCTCCCTTGCCCATCTCCACTGAGCCTTCTTCCACTTCTGGGGTTTATTCAGTGAGTCACATTCCACGCCTAGGAGTTTAGTCAGTCACAATCTGCTGCTGGTGCTGATATTTCCCCTGCCTTTTTCTTCTTCCCTCTTCTTTTCTCCATAACAGGGTTCTTTCCTCATCCTCGCTATTCTTCTGTTCTTGTATTTGGTGATATAGATATTTTGTACTACAGTAACATATTTTTTATAAGTATATGAAGATTTAACATCTTATTCATACACCAGAGAGTTCAGAAAAGAGCCTCAGTTCATTTTTTTCTAGGCCAATCATTTTGGAAAAAGAATGATAATTTTTTTCTTGACTCATGTCGTGTTTGAAGATAATATTGAACTGTCCTGACTACAAACCATTATGGCATTTATGAATATTTTAATGCTGAACAAGTAGCAACATATAATGGTATAATCATGTGTAAAGTATAATTTTTACTTGTCACTCTGTAGCACAAACTTCATTCTAATCCTAATTGCCATAGTTGCTCAATTTCTGTATTTGACTAATAACTTAATATTAAGATAACTCATTCATTTTAAAATTCAATATTAATTTTAATTTTAACACAATTTATGTAACTTTAAATAAAAAACCCTAGGTTAAATTCTGTTGCCTTACTTCCTGTCTACATTTTATTTAAATCATTAAAGTGATCCAGTCCCCTGAGGTACATGCTCATGTTTGTGTGACCCAGGCACAATACTAGTTTTCAGTATCTAGTATTTTCATATATCTGCCTACCCTTAATATCACTAAAAGAAGTTTGATGAGTTTAAAGATAAACTAGAAATGTAAAGTGGCCTGAAAACACTGCCATTCCTCTTTCTTCATTTCAGCTGGTTTTTACGTCCTTTTTTTTTTTTTTTTTTCAGTATTACTGTAGCCAGTGTAGAGGCCTTTGACACATAAATTATAAATCTACTATTCAGAAGATAATTGTCTGGAACCTGAATATAAGTGTACTGAAATAGTGTAACTAGTAATAGTGTATAAATGCTTTGTAACATTGATGGCACAGCCAGATACAATTTTACGTAAGCATGTTAGCAATAGGTCTGTGAGAGACTGCAAATAGATGAGACATCTGAACACACAAGAAGGGTGATTGACAAGACAATACAAAATAAGCAGTATCAGGAGCAGATAAAACCTCCAGTTGTTTCGGTTTGGTTTGGTTTTTTCGGTTTTGTTTTGGGTTTGGTTTTTTTTTTTGGGGGGGGGGGGGAATGACGACAACGACGACAGTGGCATAAAAACATCTGTCATGAGAGAAAATCAGAAAGAAGAAACAAGATAAATCCATTTCAATTCTAATTCAATTATCTTGCCAAAGAGCTCTCAATCCTAGTCTCCTTGACCTCCACAAGAGAGAAGCGTCAAAGGGCACAACCATCAGCAACAGCTGCATCAGCTCCATGGTAGTGCCCACCCACAGCTGATGTTGTGATTTAGATCAACAGTTCTGTATATGTAGTGATGATGATGAACCCTGACACTGACAATTATAAATAAGTGTGTTGACAATGACCAAATCTAGTGAAGTTTAATATCACAGTTTAAAATTGGCCTGATTTGTCAGTTTTCTAAACTCTCCCATTACAGTGCTTTCTAATTCCCTACTTGACAAATAGAGAGTTAGACATATAGATAGGTTCAGTTGCAACATATACTATATCCTAATTTGGATTAATTAATCAATAACTTGATCTGTAGCTAATGCAGATGAATGACAAGCCATCATTGGAATAGAGGAACAAGTGAATATCCACCTTCTGGAAAAGTTTCATTTTGTTCTTAACCAAGGTTATGATGACTCCACACAGTATTCTGTGGAGGATGATCTACTGCTTTGGATCACAATATGTGTTAAATGTCTTTATGAGCTCCTGAAAGAAACAAAAGATCTAATTAGAGATAAAATGCCACATTATACTCCTTAATGCAACAGTAGTATCAAGATTTAAAAATAAATTTAGTATTCTAATAAATGAAGTAACTCAAAGAAGAAACAACATTACTTTATTAGTAACTGAAAAAACCCTCCTAAAGACTGAGAAATTTAAAGTTCTGTCAGTGGAAAACAATACCTCAATTTTTCACATGTGAAAAATTCCTATAGATTTTTGTTTAGTTTTTATAATCTGGGATGGTTTAGACTTGCCATTTTTATACAGGATAAAAACTAGTTTTCCAATGCTTCGTAATTACTCGTATGCGTCTTTCTTCATTTTTCAGGTTTTTTTGTTTGTTTGTTTGGTTGGTTGGGTTTTTTTGGTGGGGCAGAGAGGGAAGAACTTCTAACTGAAATTCCTGGGGATTAACTTGCATGAGATTTAACAATTCAATATCTGAGCTATTTGAAAAATAATATAATATTAAAAAATATAATTCAAAGATAATTAATGATTATTCCATTTACTTGGAATTACATTGTATGGGAGGCATACACTATTCTCATTACTTCACTATAAAAGCACATTCTGTACTATGTAAAATAGCAAAGCTGACACCTCTTAGACAGGAATCATTCTTGCACTCAGTCACACTGGAAAAGAATTTATACAACGATAGGGTGTTGTTTGTTTTTCTCAAGCATCAGAATTGAGATCATGACTGATGTTATTGATCCCGAGAAAAGAAAAGAGAAAGAAAAGAAAAGAAAAGAAAAGAAAAGAAAAGAAAAGAAAAGAAAAGAAAAGAAAAGAAAAGAAAAGAAAAGAAAAGAAAAGAAAAGAAAAGAAAAGAAAAGAAAAGAAAAGAAAAGAAAAGAAAAGAAAAGGAAAGGAAAGGAAAGAAAAGAAAAGAAAAGAAAAGAAAAGAAAAGGAAAGGAAAGAAAAGAAAAGAAAAGAAAAGAAAAATATATCAGACCTATGCATTTTTAGGGCAGGAAATTTTTTTCCGAAATTTTCTTCCCTTCATTCCTGCTAAAAAAACCACCTAGACAAATATTTTTAGTGGTTAAAAGGTTGACTTCCTCTTTTGTATAGGCAATACACCTCTCATGGGTGTGTTATTGTTCCTGTTCTTCCTGTGAAAGTCAGATTGCTATACAGAACTTTCCTCAGTCCCATTTTCTTAATAGTCTATGTTCAATCAGTTTATGTGATTACTTATTCATAGGGTCCCAAGGTAAAGAGCCATCGTCTAATAAATTCTTGAGCTCTTCTTTTTGCATAGCAATTAAAGCAGATGAGTTTTTTTCATTTAAAATGTATGGAATATGGAATGCTCAGTGACACAAATTAACTAAAACTCCCACTGAGATTTTTTGAAAACTGCTTTTTTTATTCCTCTTATTTAGTGGTTATGTTTTATATATTCTCTTCTGTTTCAGTTGATGAAAATCCAAGGTTTTCTAGATAGACTAAAATATTTGTTCATTTCAAAGTGTCAGCATTTTGTATATCTCAGCTCCTGTATTCCGTTGACAGAAGTTTGACATGTCCTACTTTATATCTTTATCATCATGTACAATTGAGGAGAATATTTATGTATGAAAGGATTAGAGATAACATCTTAATAATTTTTTTCTCTTAGTATTTCTTGTTAGTTTATATATGAAAGTCTCACCAGCAATCTTCACAGGTTTAAAAACAGTACCTGGATCTATACTTCATCTGACTGAAGAGACAAGAAAAGAAAAGGAAGGGAGAAAAGTGGAAAAGGAAGGGAGAAAGGTGGGAAGGGAAGGGAAGGGAAGGGATGGGAAGGGATTATTAATAAAACTGCTGTTATTAACTTTTAAATTGTTGTCTTTCTCGTATATAACCTTACTAACTTGCACTGGTTAAACCCAATTTTTTTAAAAAAATCCACATAAAAATTTGAAATGCTTTGTATTAAAACTTTATTGTACAAAAAGCTCTTTCTGTTGTTTCCCTTTTTCTTTTGCTTGTTTATTTTTCAGCTAAACCTACTTCGTGCTCTGGTTCAGTATGTACCTTTACAAGCACCTACACTAGTCTAATGAGGTATGCAGTGTAAGGATAAAAACAAGAGACAGGAATGAGGAGAGGATCGGGAAGTGTTTTGTTGTTTCTGGTTTACATGTATGATAAACTCCAGTTTAAAATACGGAAAGTAGTAAAATTTTATTTCCACAGCATTTCAGTAGCCTTTTTCAGATGCAAAATAAATTAATAGTGATTACTTGCCTGTATTAACTGGTGTCATATATAAATACACTTTGTGGTGTTGTCTTGAGCATGAAAATGTAGAATGTAGATAAAGAGTACTCGGTAACCTTCTTGTCCAACCCTTTCTGTTATCTTATCACAGTCTAAACTGAAACCTACTGGGTTTCTTCTACTTTCTTCTTCTAGAAATTCTTCTTTGGGGCTGAGCAACTTACTTACATTCAACATCCTATCAAAATGTACTTATGGTGAAATTGTATTCACTTTTTCTTGTGTCAGTATTTAGTACTCTTCTTTTTCTATTACATTCCCTTTGTGATACATTTGCAGAGAAATTAAGTCTCAACTTTCTCTTTCTTTCTTTCTTTCTTTCTTTCTTTCTTTCTTTCTTTCTTTTCTTTTCTTTTCTTTTCTTTCTTTCTTTTTAAGTAAAGCAGGTTATCCATGTTACTCATGACTCCCTACATCAGTCTGAGTTCACTTTCCTTGAATAGGGATCACCAAAATGGTACACAGAACTTCAGGTTGAACAGGGTCTCACGCAATGGCAGTCTGAACTATTACTACTGGATATACCCTTCATGCTGCTTTCTGACATTGTATCTCCCAGTTTTGTGACATCTATAAAATTCATCAGCAAATTCTTGCTTTTCATGCCAATGTTAAAAAAGATTAGTCTCAATTAATCCTTTAATCATACTACTAGAAAATTCCTGAAGATTCATTGCTCCTCTTTTCAGAGATATTTACTGTTGACTCTTCTCTAGCCTTGTCTTGGACATCACAACTTTTACCACTTTACAACTGTTATCTGTTAATCCACAACTGCTGAAAGAAAGAAAGAAAGAAAGAAAGAAAGAAAGAAAGAAAGAAAGAAAGAAACCAAACAAACCCCACTAAACTACTACTAAACTGTCACTTTAGACTAATAAATTTATCTATACATATGGAAGACAGAAATACTGAAATCAACACACTTGTGTTTCTTGAAATGCAAATTTAGTTTACAAGATGTAATTTTACTCATGTTAATGCAAGTGCCGAGTGTAATCTGATTTAACAAAGGTACAGCTGTCTGTGGTATTTGTGTGTGTGTGTGTGTGTAAAATGAGCTATTAGCAACATTCTGACTGCATTTGCAGGACATGAACTTCTTCAGTCTTTAGCTTTAACTGGTTGTGTTATGCATGCCGGCTGCCTTGTTCTTCCTAAATTGACTGACATGTATATCACACAAAATTGTTCAGAGTCAAGGGGGAGTTGTAGCTGGGAAAGGCTCTGACACAAAAAAAAGGAGGCTTACAGTTATTTTACACCAATAGCAGAAACTGCAGACCCCAGTGGATAGAATGTCTGTCTTCAATTTGCAGACAAAGTAAGTGAGCCTAATAAGATGTTGACTGTTTCAGCTGTGAAATAGATCCAGTGAGGAGTATTTTTTTCCTTGATGGACCCCAGGTAGTTCTCAATGGTATACATTATTACTTCAGAGAAAGTAAATTTTATATATGTTTTATCAAGAAGACAATACGTCTACAAGACTCTGTAACTGAGCCATAATAACCTTCTAGTTCATGAAGGGACACAAAGATGCTTCAGTATCTTACTAAAAGCTTGTGCCAACATACTGCTTACTTTCTCCCATATTGCCATTTTGCTATTCTGATAACTGATTAACTTCTTTCTAAAATTCTCTTTCAAAGTCTCACAGTTTCCTCAGCTCTGCCCATTTTTTTCCTCACCTAGTCAAGTGATCATGTGCTGCCATAAGCTCAGAAAGGGAATTGTGTGGCCTGCTCACATTCAGGAGAAAGAGAAGAGTCTGTGATATGAGAAAAAAATCATATTCTCAGACTGAGATTCCACATAAGTCTCCAAGAGAGATAAAAATTATTATTCCTGAGACAACTATGGGGGACCCAGTTGGTAGTCTATTATCTGTTCTTTATAGTTGACCTCATCAGTGGTCCTGAGTGCACTAATAGACCTTAATGGTCCTGGTCAGCCTCTTCCCAAGCTGTCCTGGACTGTAGGATTCCCCAGAGGTGGCTTGAGTCCTTCCTCTCCTCAAGCCCACACAAGTCCTACATCTCCCGATGACTGCGCCACAGGGAGCTGTCAGCCCTCATGGCACCCTGGCAGTGGGACACTCATTTGTAAATGCAGTGCTGCTCAGTTCATCTCTTCTAGCATAGGCCAAGTAAGCTGTCTGTCACACTGCCCACCAGACTGTTACGTCTATAGCTCAAAAAAAGTTTCAAAGAGACAATGAGTGTATGTGTTAAAGAAAACACAGAGAATAATCAGAGGTATGAAAATCATGATTAGCGAGAAAAGGTTAAAGAAACTAGACTGCCTACTCTAAGAAAGAGAAGAACAAGGGAAAACATGATTAAAGTTTTCAATTAATTTTTAAGCGTAAGTTATTGAGTGAAGAGATAACATGACCACATTATACCTTGCCTGTGTTTGAAAGAAAACACAGTCTTGCCATTTTTAGTGTAAAATACTCAGCAGTCTATAATCAGGAAAATATTCTAGTTTGTCAGACTTGAAGCAGCACCAATCTGTAGCAATATTTCAAGTGTCCACATGAGGTAGAATTTCCATCATCTCAGTGTCCCCAGTCATGTTGCTGGGTATCTCTTAAGTTTTCTAAGTCAACCTACATAATGAATAAATTGTTAGGACATTTAACACTCCAGTATTTGGTGCCTAGAAAATTATGTTCCTGAGTTCTAAGTCTGTGTCTTCTGAAATAAAACCCAGCCACAGAGTCTGTGTGGAAATGGTGGTGTACTTCATTAAATGTCTCTTCGGCACCCAGGCGAAGGTGGAATTACGGTGGTCTCTAGAAGTCCTTGTTGGTGCATACACCATCTTGGTCTCTGTTCATTTATCCTAGGTTCACTGGGACACGGGGCAGTAAAGGATGATGCAGTATCATCTTCATTATCATGTATTCTGAAGCCGCTTGAATGAGTTCTTCACTCCTACAATTCATAGATAGTTAAAGTCATCTTCTAGGTGGAGCCTAAGCTTCCAAGGTCTCTACGTATACATAGAGTAAATATAGCATGCCCAGTGAAAGTGTACATTCCTCCTCCACTGCAACTTGTGTCCCAAGAGTCCTAATTCTCTTCTGTAAACTTTCAGCTCAAGGAGTCTTTATGAAAAAACAATTCTTTATTATTCTTCTAAAAAAGAATGCAAGCAAAATAAAGTATAGAAGCATAAAAACCAATACATCATAAACCAAATATTTGATTATTTATTCTATTTACAGAAGTTACAGACTCAAACAACTAAAAATCTCAGACTACTGAGTGTAGCAAATGATGATTTTCAATTTTTCTATAGGCCACCAGGTCAAAAATGGTCCCAACAGTTTTCATACAGCTTCCCAAAACTCGTATGAAGTGGGTTTTGTTTGTTTGTTTCCTATGCCTCCTTGCATCTGTTCTCATCCTCTGTTCTTCTCTATGCTTGTTTTGGCTCATACAAAACAACTTTCTTGATCTTAGTACAGCTCTTACCGATAGTTCATTACATAAAAAAGTACTTCAACAGTTAGCAGTCTCAGGATGTTTGATTCTATGATGTTAAAATGGATGTGGAGTCTGGATTTTTTTCTCTGCTAAGAATGTTAAATTCTCAATGGCAGCAGAGGAAGAGAGAGGGAATGAAAACAATATTCCTTCACCAGAGATGAGTATTGTGCATTCATTAAGTCCCTCAGACATTTCCGAATGCAGTGTGTTACATTAATGGATGAAGGACTGTAGATTAAAAACCAAGCACTACAGCATCTAAAACCTAGCTACTAAACTCCAGCAAGGCAAACCATATCATCTAAGTTAGGTGCCAAAATAGTATGTGCAATCAATGAAAAGATTTAAGAGCCACTGAAAAAAGTAGAGGGCACCAGCAATAGATCTCTCATTATGGGGAAAACTGCTTTTACTGCTATGATGTGATATGAAAACTGGAGCTGCCTGTTGCTACATTACTAGTAGATGCACTGAAAATTATCAGATTAATTGTGTTCTTCAAAACAGGAATAACAGATCAGCTTTTCAAGAGACACAAGTAAAGAGCCTTTGTCACAAGCCTGAGGAGCTTCCAAACACACTCGGAAGCCTGGTTGCGTGTGTAGAGGGTTAGGATGTCCTAGAGGTCTTCCTGGAAATCTTAGCCGTCTGAGTTCTCTTCAAGTCCAAACTTTAAAATACCTGCTAGTAGTTTTGTCCAGGTTTGTCCTTGAAAAAACTACTGAGCTGAAATGTATTTGCAAATGACTGGGTTTTTTTAAGTTTGCTTGGTTGGCTTCTTTTGCTATGCAAAAGATAATGCAGCAACAGAATGCTATTGAAATGAATAGATACTTAAATAGGCTTCTGGCTGGACTTTGGTTTGGTTTTGTTTTCTGTTCTGCATGAATTTTCACCCTAAATTCCTATCATAATAATGAAGGTGGGGAATGAATCAATACTCTTGGTCATCTCAGACAGAAATCTGCTTTTCTATTACAACAATAAAATTTTTACTTTAAAGAATTAAAAATACACTGAAGCAAAAGAGATTTATTTTTATTGTACTTTTCAGACTTTAAGTCTTGCTGGAGATGAATAGTCCATCATTTACCTCTGCATTCAAGCTGAATTCCTCTCACCATTGCAAAGACAGGCTATAAGGCCAGGATATTAATAGCTTTTCAAGGAGCTATCTCAGAAAAGATTTGGACTAGTCCTTCTTCTGTAACTAATGTAGGGATTATGAAAGGAGCTTTAGCTATATCTTTCCAGCAAAACTTTCTGTCATATCAGAAGCCCAGGACCACTGGTTGTTGTGTATAAAATAGATATCAGAATGCTCCAACATATGCGGAAGAGATGTTGTATTGTTGAATTGCTGGTCCAGGATCAGACTAGAACAAACGTCTCAAACCCACATACCTCTTTGCCCTGGGATGTACCACATGTCCTACAACCATTTCTGAATAACTCATACACTTCACTGCATCTGAGCTTTTTGAGATCAAAAGTCCTGTTTTAACCTGAGTGTATTTCACTTAGGAGAGAAAACAAAAATATGACAGAGGAATGGATGCAAGTATCCTGGTTTTGGCTAGGATAGAGTTAATTTCCCAAGGAGCCAGGACAGGTGAGCCAAGCTGGACGGGGGCTATTCCATACCATGTGACATCATGCTCACCATCAAAAGGGGCTAGTCGGGCAGGGGTGGGTTTGGCGTGGCTCCCGGACGGGTTGAGCGTCCGGTTGGTCGGTCGATCGATTGGTAAATCGTTCTCTGTTATCACCCATTGTGAATATCTGTTATCAGTACTGTTGTTGATTGTTTCCCTCTCCCTTGCTGTCCCAGTAAACTGTCCTTACCCCAACCCACAAGGCTTTGCCATTGTTTTTCCATTCTCCTCCCCATCCCACCAGGGGAGGGGTGAGCGAGCTGTGCGTGATGCTCAGCTGGGGCTGGGGCTAAACCATGTCAGCAAGTTAGATGGCTCAGAGGCACAATGGTAAAATACTCAGGCAGGAGAGCACAGAGTAAAGAAATGAAATGGAAGTTGAAAAAATATCCATGGCAAATAAAATGTAATGAGTCTAACCAGAGTAAGCCTAGTTATCCAATGCATATATCCTGTTCTAAACTACTGTAACTTCATCATCTGCTATATATGCTCCTTTGACTCATAGTAAACATTTTTTCTTAGGTTGAGAGGACTGAAGCTTTCCTTCATGCAAACATTTTTGGAACATTATTTAGCAGCTGTAACCAAAAGGCATTTCTTATTTGTATCTCACTAGATGATGGGAACAATATTGTTTTATCTTCTGTCTTTTTTTTTACCTGGAGGCTTGATAGAGTTGCACATTGAGGCATTTAGAGCTGAAATAAGTGAATGTATCAGTCTAACGTTTGAATAGCATATTTGTGTAATTGGCATGTAAATTAGTATTTCTCAGGAAACGGTGCTGACTCCTGACAAGATTGTGCTTGTAGTTAAGTATTCTAACTTGCAGTGTTGTAATATGTGGGACTTTTTTTGTCTGAGTTAATTGTTTTCACATTTAAGCTACACCATCACAGTGGGATCAGGAATGGTATTTGAGCTAGAGCTCCACAGCAAGTATGAGCCTTCCTCCACGAGGGATCCTCAAATCTGGAGCTTGTTCCTCTTCTTTTCCCTACAGCTAGAATGGGGTAGGGCTGCCAGCTTTGAAAGGATGAAAATGTAACTACATTTATGAAGAATGAAGCATGATATACACTGATAAAAAAATGAGGCATGATGTCTAACAACATTATAAAAGGTTGGTAATATTTATCTATGAAGAAGTTCAAGGTGGAGTAGCACAAAAAGAAAGACAAAACTTTGGTCTTTCACAAACTGATCATTTCTCCCTCCTTCCCATGTTTCTCCTAGCTTTACCCTCCAGCAAAAATGAACATCAAATGACAGACATATTTGTATGGAATATATGTAAAACATTTAAATATTATCTAAATTGTATACATGTACATATGTAAATGTACACATATATGCATACACATGCACATATGCAGATTCCCACAGATACATGCATCATCCCATGTCTCATTGACAAAGACATGAAAAAATCATACATATGTATGATTCAATATTGTTTATGGTTACACATACACATTAGCATTTACATATATCAGTTCTCATGTCTGTACATAAAAAGTTCTTTCCTATAATTTCATTTATAGGTAAAAATATAAACATATCTATTAATTATAAAACTGAATATTTTCAAATTTGAAGGAAATTCCTAAAGCTGCTACACACTAAAGACCAGATTATGAATCCTTGGTTAAAACTGGCAACCACATATTCACATGAGTTTATACTCATTGATTTCATTTATGCTACTTGTGATTAAATATTCATAATGGTCACACAATATAGCAATAACATATCTAGTGATTCAGTTCTTTAAAATCTTTCATATGAATAAACACTTAGTAAGCAATCAGTGGGGGGTGGCCACCAGGTTTCCACCAAGCTACTCTATCACTCCCTCTTCTCAACGGAACAGGTGGGCGGGTGGTGTAGAAAAGCATGACAAAAGGCTCGTGGGTCAAGATAAGGACAGGGAGAGATCACTCACCAATTACTGTCATGGGCAAAACAGACTCGACTTGGGAAAATTAATTTTATTTATTACCAATCAAATCAGAGCAGGATAATAAGAAATAAGCCCAAATCTTAAAAACAACTTCCTCCCACCCTTCCCTTCTTCCTGGGCTTAATTGTACTCCAATTTCTCTACCTCCTCCCCTACAGCAGCACAGGGGGATGAGGAATGGGAGTTGTGGTCAGGTGTCTCTGCTGCTCCTTCCTCCTCAGGGGGAGGACTCCTCACACTCTTTCCCTGCTCCAGTCTGGGGTCCCTCCCACAGCAGACAGTCCTCCACCAACTTCTCCAACATGAGTCCTTCCCACAGGCTGCAGTCCTTCTTGAACTGCTCCAGCGTGAGCCCCTTCCATGGGATGCAGACCTTCAGGAACAGACTGCTCCAGTGTCAGTGCCCCACCCGGTCACAAGTCCTGTCAGCAAACCTGCTCTGGCGTGGGTTCCTCTCTCCATGGTGCCAAGGGTCCTGCCAGGAGCTTGCTCCAGCCTGTTCTCATGTCTTCTCACTCCTCTTTCTGGCTGCAAGTACTACTGGTGTTTTTTTCCCCCTTTCTTAACTATGTTACCCCAGAGGCCCCACCACCGTGGCTGATGGGCTCGGCCTTGGCCAGCAGCGGGTCCGTCTTGGAGCCGGCTGGCATTGGCTCTGTCAGACACAGGGGAAGCTTCTAGCAGCTTCTCACAGAAGCCACCCCTGTAGCCCCCCACTACCAAAGCCTTGCCACGGAAACCCAATACACGGTCTCTGACACTAGTATGAATACTCATGTGAGTATTTTGGCTGGGCCAAACTTCTCATAAAAAGAAATACTGCTAACATTCTTTTTAAATGACTGCCTGAAATGTTTACGTGTTTAACACACGGCTAAAATGTCATCCTACTATGTAACAGCTGTATTTATTGTCCATATTCATTAATTAAAATGAGTGCTTAGCTTATATAACTATCCCAATAAATTTTCCTTCCTATAATATACAATATATTAATCTCTAGCACATAAAAAGTTAAAATAACACTAAAATAACTTTCAAAAAGGATTGGGGGAAGCAAATAACCCCTACATTTATGAAACTTAGCACAAGTGCAGTTTTTTGAACCAAGTTAATTTTCCAGATTCAGGAAGACATACTCTCCATAAATGAAGCACTGAATGTGAGCTCAAATGCTGCACTCAAAAAATGCAATAGACATTTCAGAGGTAGCTCAGAAAAGTGCTCTAAGGCACTTCCTACTGCAATATGACTGTGACATTATAATGACTGAGAGAACAAGATATATGTGTGACATATATATTTTATCTGATTCACAAAGCTATTAGCTAAAAATTAATAACTTTAGTAAAATCAAAAAGGCAGTACGACCCTGTAATGACTATGGTGCTAATAGGAATCGAAGTGCAGGCTGAAGTAACTGTAGAGTCATTTAGAGAAAGAGATTTTAAAATCTGGTCAATTTACCCTTTGGCTTATCGCAAATCTAAGCTTTTAATGCATTTATAAATTATGGTCAAAGTACTTTTTTGCAATGAACAGTGCTTTGACATCCTTTTCTATTTAGGTAGGTCTATGTCTGTTGTGCACTTACTATTATTTAAATATGAGACCATATACTCTTTATTCGTTTTTGCTTCCAGTAAATCTTTTGTGAAACACTATTTGATTCAGATGTTATTTTCTTCCACGTATAGGATCAGATTCAAAGCTTTTAAAAGTCTATTGAATTCTTTTACCTTACCTCACCTCATTCAGCATTGTATCAGAGCTATTATAACAAACTGACTTGCAAAAGTATTTAACAGTAAAACTTAAAGGAAGTGATTGTCTCCCTACCCCAGAAGTCAAATTGTTACTTCACTTACACAATCTGCAATGTGTCTGGCTGATACCTGACTATCTTATCAGGGACAACAAAGCTAAAAAAAAACCCACAATTAATTTTCCCTTCCCATCTGACACTTGCTATGCCAATGGAAATAAAAATTAGTATTCTTACCTGTTATACGTTATTGATACAAGATTGAAATTTCCACAGAGAGATTTTTCAAGTTTTCATAAGCAGGAGTCTTCCCTGTGAGTAATAATTACTGCTGCACATTGTAGTGTTCCAGAATATTACACACAGACCCTTATCAGCATTGTCATACACCCTAAAATTACCTGGATACAGAGAGAGCACCTAATAAAATTCCTACGTCTTTATGCAACTGTTTTCTTTTAGGGTTTGTATTCAGTCAGGAAATGTGTCTCATTAAGTTCGATAATGTCACTTGTAGAAAAAAGACAAAGACGCTTGATTTTGACTACAGAGTTAAAGCCAACTGTTATGCATTTGTCATTAAGGTTGAATCTGGAGAAAAAAAAAAAAAACAAAACAGAAAGGTAAAATAATAAAAACTTTCATTTATCCTACAAAAATCCCACAAAATTATATAGTTAGAAGGAAGGACCAGGAACCAGTTTAGCCAGCATTAAAAAATCAAAAAAAACCTGTTAACATTCTTATGTTTTTAAATAGGAACATTGTCAATGTTATCAGTTCCAATTAAAGAATAACAGCATGTACTCACCTTTAATCACTAAAATATTTCAGACAAATAATTTGATGAAAGACTCCAGCTATTCTTGTGGGATTCTTTCTCCAGGTATTTTTCTCATTTGCAATTTCATTTTCTGTTTTTCATACTTATTTCAGTCCTTCCTCTCCTATCCTGGATACTCCATTTAAGACAGCAAACATTTCAGATTCAGAGTAGTATAGCATATAGCCTGTCAATATTATATGAATAGCTTAAATGAAGTGGTCAGAATCTGTATAAGGGGACTAATAGTGACACTTACAAAAATAATAAAATATTAACTGTGTAGTATTAGTAGGATTCTGGGGGTAGCATTCAGTTCCAAACTTCAGACATCTAAACTTAGCTACTAGCTTAATTAGTTGCCTAAGCATTGGAGTCCACTGACACCAGTGACGCACCAGGATATCCTGTCTTTTGTCCAGCTGCTACTCAGGAGAATAAACTTTGTGTTTGTCAGTCCTCTACAGTTGTCTCAAAAATCTTCTCTTCATATGTGACATATGTGGGTGAGAATTGTTTTGAGTAAGCGTGAGGAGACAGAATAAGGAAGAGTCATATCTCCTTGCCAAGACTTTTGGCTCTTTGAATTATTTTTTCAACTGATTTGTCTGAACTAAACTCCAAGAGCTAAGGAAAGATTTTCATATCTAAATCACACTTAACCTTCCTGTATCATATCAGCATGTCATGGGTGTAGGTGTGATCACAAGGAAAAGTTGTGAAGCTTGTGTACGCTGTTACACCATGCCAACTTTAAGACAGCAGTCTACAATGAACAGTAATTACATCCGAAACAATGGAATTGTATTATGTCATCTTTACTTTTCTTCCGTGTTCTTCTCCCAGCTCTTGCTGAATATGCCTTAGAAAAAAGTTCAGCAGTAATTCTAAATCAGATGCAGGCAAGAGAGACATGCTCAAGCACTCCTCAGATGTTCACAAAGAACAGTTTCAAAAGGATATATTTTCAGAGCAAAATGCTTTCTCTGTGTGCTGCCAGTGTACAACATGCCTGGCCTGCTTTCTGATTCCTCCCTGTGCATTTATATTATATGGCATGTTGATGCTAAAGCTGAAAGGCTCACTCCTGCAAATTCTTAGTGGTAGAAGTATTTATGCAGAAACCAGGGAGGCTTATAGTTTGATAAAATTTCTTACTGGACACAGAATTACATTCAAATCAAGCTGTCGAGGAAAGCCAAGTACACAACCTCATAGCAGCTGAACTTAAATACGATGGACTGAATACTTTGGCACTGTGTCAGAAAATAGAATGACAAGGAGTCTTATTTGTTACTATAAGAAATTATTAAACTGGGTGAGATCAAAGAGCTGTCTTGGAGTATGCAGCTTCAAGAGTAGGCAACAGCAGCTGATGAGAGAAAAATAGAATAAAAAGAAAATAATCTAGAGGGATCTCTCTGACACCCTGTCACTCCAATGTCCGTCAGTCATAAGTTTAGGAACTTCCTGCACAAATATTTTATGTGGACCTCTGGGTTTAACAACTGCTGATTATTAAGTTTTGATTACATACTTATGTAAACACATTCGTATTTTTGGCATCTCTTTGACTAGTCTGTTTCCATCTTGATGGCATCTAAAGGTGGGACAGGAATTCGGTGTTTAGTCATTGCATAGCACTGATGCCTCTGTAGAATACATAAATTTTTAACAATCGTACAGCAATTTTTGATGACAAGAACTGTTGGAAACCTGTGCACCCTTTGCAGAAACCAGAACTTCCTTTGCAGTTTCTCTGTATCTGCATGAATTAAAAAGAGACACATGAGAAAGCCTTGGTTTATGTTAGTTGTAAATTTGTCTGTTAGGTATATTTTCATCTGTAATTAATACTAGCCATGAAGCAAAGACTCAGCAGAGACTGGTATTTAATCTCTTTGTTTATACCTCTAATAAAAATAGATACAAAATTTGTAAATTTTATTCACAGCTGTCCTGCATTTTTTCTTCCTCTGTTGGTGTTGCCTCATCACACATCCTCTCCTCCCACTATGATTTATTGTTCCTGCATATTAAAACTTGGTTGTTTTCTCTGGAAGAACATTATATCCTAGTATACAGTCTTTGTAGCACGCAGACAAATCCAAGGGAATTTCTAGATTTCACAGTAGCATGAATATGATTGATCTGTTTGTGGATATGAGCAAGAACATGTGACCATGGGCTCTATCTATAATCATTGTAAAGAAATTTCTAGACTGTAGTTCATATGATCCAAATTTAAATGTTTCAGTTAGATTGTGGGAAATGTGGGTAGGATGAAACCTATGTCTGCTTTCATTCATCCAGCTTCTGGTAAGTGCCTTTTAAGTCTTTTCCTTTCTTTCCTTACAAAAGTAGAAACAAAAAAAATTGGGGTATTTCCTGATCTTAAGGGAGCAGCTTGCCAAAGCCATATTAACCAATATATTTGTGGACCATATAGAGGACTACTAAGGGGATATGCACTAATATCACTTCAGTAGCTGTCTGACAAGACCAAGATAAATGTGTCCTTCTTGTGTCCTTATGACAGTGAAATAAAATACTTTACTTGGTATTCAAGTCTACTTTCCAGACAAGAACAGTAAGCAAATATTCAGTCTATGTAAGAAGGAAATATGTTGTGGAGGTAAAGAAAGTGAAAGAAACAACATATTTTATATATCTCCCAGAATGAATTTTGTACTTGTTACTTCATCAGAAACGACAGAGAGTTCTTTTAGAATCACTTCTAATACCAGATCATCAGATATGAATTTGTGGCCAAAGATAGCTCTATTTCTGAAAGCGCATGTCTTTGAATGTGGTCTTGTTCACATGTTGACTTTCAAAATAAAACCATCTTTGGCTGCTGCTGTCTTTCTCAATTTAAAATTAGATACAAATATCCACTGTGTGTCTGCCCTTTTGTTTGGCTACAGATATGGCTGTAGAGATCACCAATCTATAGAGTAAGTTGAAGACATTTTCAATTAACTTTTCATACAAGTCTCTTCTCTGATTCTCAAGTGATAAACTTGTGGTTTTCAGGCACAGTTATTATCTGGGGAGTGGAGGTGGTTTTATTGATTGTTTGTTTTCATTTCAAAGAGCCTTAATAGTATAATTGTGCTGACATCTACCAGAATGACCCTAAATATACGTATTTTTTAACATGGCATGGCATAATAGCAAGTAGGGATGTTTGAATGAGAAGACCCTCTGGATTATTGTTTGTTGACTGTGCTGGGAAGATGGAGCTAATCTTGACAGAGTACTTTACTATTCTTCCAGTGGAGAACTTCCTATCAGGTATGCCTGGGTTTTCTCTTTGAAGGAACCAAGGACATTGCTCCAGAAGAGAGCCCTAATATGAATTAGCATTCATGCAGTGCTTATAGTCAGAGACTAAGAATTTGGAGCAAACCAGAAAGTGAGCCAAAGAGCTAGTCTAGGTAACACAGTTGAAGAGGCACATCTTAAACTTAATCTGAATTTATGACAAACATTTGATTCACTGCCTACCTCTGAGTAGTTTGTCACAATGAGAACACAAGAACATCAGAGCACACACTACACAATTTTCTATGATTACTTTTGTCTGGATAACTCTTACTTTTGACTGAGAAATCCTATATAGTTAGAATCTCTCCCTTTGAGAGTTCATAATTTTCTTGATACTCCAAATGTACTTAGAGCTGATGAGTCTTACAAAATGCTTTGAACAGTTTTGAAGTACCTTGTGACTCCTTGTGTTCTTTAGTTTGGTCTTGTTCCCATTTATACAATGTGCGCATATATCAGATCAATGTGCTATTTAATTACTCTTTCAGGGATGTACTGGCCTTTCTAGGGTATGCCTACAGATGGGTACAGATGTACATTAGTCCCTTCTGTACTTCACGTTGATCGCATTCAAGCTTTCTCCGAAGCTTCATAACTGTTAAATTTGTTCTATACCCAAGTAATAGAGCCATGCGTCCAACACAAGTAGAAGTTTACAGATGCCACACTTCAGAAAACATTCAAAACTTTTGACTTTGAATATCCTCTTTTTCATACCTTTTATTCCAGAAGAAAGGAATTTAATTAACATTACTACTTCACATTTGCAACAGTATGACACCACTGTTTGCTGTGCTGGTAAAATCTAGGTCCCATTCTCTGGCCTCTGTCTTGTTTCATAACATTAAGATTTATGAAGTTTCATATATAAGTTTCATATATAAGTACTGTGTAGATGGTCCTAACATGGGCATGTGAAGAGTAAGAGCTCCCTTCCTTTTTTCATAGAATTATATCATAATCCATTTATTAATGCTATCCTTTTTATAATACAGTGGATGTTGTAAATAGGCATCTCTTGACAAAAAAAGCACTTCCCAAACTGCGTAGTCCAAAAGTTGCCTAACCATTTAGTTTCAAAAGGCTCATTCCTCTATTTAAATCTCTGCCCTAGATTCTTTTGAGACATTGAATTGTCCTATTTTACATATTCCTTACTAATGAGCCTTTTTTAACATGGAAAGCCTCCTTAATAATTTTTTGATTTGTTATAGTTTGTGTTCAAGACTGTAGTAAGAGGAGGTTGTCAGCAACTGTCAATCAAAAGCTTAATAACTTCTATCTTCTGTCATTCTGTTGAGCTTGCAGCTACAGTTATAATTTAGTACCTTAAAAGTCATAATTTGATTTTAAAATCCAGATATGAAAAGAATCTCAAACCAATCAAGTATGAACACGCAATCCTCTTGAGGCTAAGGAGTCATTTACAGTAAGGGTCAGTGTTCCTGTCTAAAATGGAAACAATGCTTTTTTTTTCCCACTGTAATCTGTCCTTTGCCAATCTGCCTTTACTGTACAAAAGCACAGCATTGCAATAGTGTTATGTATCCAGCAAACAGATTTTATTTTATTCTTGTAGCAAGCCTGTTTAAGAAATACAAATACAGACCAAATAAGCATTCATCTTTAAAACTTATGCCAAAAGAAATCCTGGGCTACAGAGGAACTAAAAATGCAGGAGACACACAGATTTTCTCCCACTATATTCTTTAAGGAAAAGATCAAACTGGAGACATGAATTTTTTTCTCTATCACTACCTTTTATTGGCAGAAACAGAGGTACGCTGCAGCCAGAAGGTTACAGAATATCTTTAATGCTTCCTCTTTAGCTCACTCTAAAGCTGGTGAGCGAGTAAATCTCTGCTGGATGATTTCACAGCTCAGCATGAACATCATGTGGGAAGGCAGAGCAAATGTTTGCTTTTTTAATGCTATAGGCAGAGATCCAAGAAAGAAAAAGGATCTCAAATGGCTAAGTACAAGGGTTGATCGCCAGCAGATAATTAAAATATTGAATGGCACACTGAGGGAATGGTGTACAACACCACTAACTTTTAATTTCCAACATTTGAAAGAGAACTAAGAACAAGTTTCTGACTATTTGTTGGAGAGATAGTGAACTACTATGTAAAAATAGTGACATTAGTGTGGTGATTTAGACATAATTGAGTTTGCCTAACCTAATCCCTGTGCAAATTGATAGGATGTGCAACTTTTTCTTTTCTTTTTTTTTTTTTTTCTTTTTTTATCCTTGATATTGCCTTAAGGATTTACATATTTGAAACTTTAGTTTAGCAAGATTTTTACTTTAGCTCAAACATTAACTCATAAAATCATAACTTCAGGATAGGAGTCAGGGGTTTTATTGAGCTGGCCTGAAGTCAGACAAACCAATGTTTGGAAGGCTTATGACCTGTAGATCCAATGTAATCTGGATCAAATCTGTTCAGCAAAGACAACTGATGTTTTCTTGACCAGAAATCCTAGTACACAACCTCACAATGATCTTACTGCGCATGCACTCTAGTAGGTCTGATGCAGGATATGTTGGACTAATTCTACAATGGCCAAACAGATGAGCTGCACAGGTTCAGAAAACTCCAAACCTTAAATTTACTGCATGTGCATATTGATTCCATGCTGCATTGAGTGAAATGTCTAGTATAGATCTAACTTGAAGTTGTTCTTCATATGTTTGATGAATATTTATTATGTAGGATAAATGCAGTAGTTTTCTATAGGTATTTATTAGAATGTTAATGGAAAAAGGGGTTTTTTTAATAATAATAATAATGCTATACTTCAACCATACCAATCTTTTAATATTTGATGCTATTTAGGAGACTTTTATGTGTGCTTTAAGATACAAACCTTTAACATTTTTATACATTTATCTTCTGATTAGCATTTCATTCTCTTTCTCACTGTGTTACAGATCATGGCAAAATAGTGGAGGTAATGTGAAAAACAGTTCTGTGTATGATTTCCATGAAGAGATACACATCTGAGATACAGGGTAATTCAAGTCTAATAGAAAGTTTCTTGAGTCTGGTCCAGAATTAGTTATCTTTCTTCCTGAAAAGAGGGTAAGACAAGAACAGGATGATAGTGATGCAGAAAAATAGGGTCCTAGTCCACAAGTGTAACTATGAACTAGGTCATTCATTACTGGTTATCTGCACTCTTGCAGTATTACTTGCTGACACATCCAGGCTAGCGTCAATTTTATCTAATTTTAGTTGTCTACAATACAGACATCTATAGCTGAGCTAGTCACCCTGGGTTGCCTTTATAGTCAATAGAGAAGAAGAGGCACTTTTTAGGGAGAAATTCACCTGACCTATTTTTGACATCTACTTTAGGATGAAATAATTCATTCCCTAGAAGTGCTTATTTCTCTTCATTGTGTATAGAAGGAGTGTAGAGTGACTAGCTCACCTGTAGAGACTCACACTGCAAAGGTCTAAGTGAGAGAAGCCCTATAATTTGACTCTGGTCCTTACTTTAATTAGTAAATTATTAGTTGTACAAAAGAAAAGAGCTTTGAAAATATAATTGAAAGCCATGCACCTCAGAATATTCTGCCAACTCGTGCTATATGCACGCTCAACGAGTAAGAACAGTGGGATGGAAAATGAACCTGAAACCCAATAGTTTCCTACATCCCAGAGGCTGACCCTGGGTCATGAGGTTTAGAACTAAATGGAAGTGACATCAAACTCTTCAACATTCTTCTTTAGCCCTTACTTTCCTTGAGCATATCACAATCTTATTTTTGCTTTTATTATGAATGGTCTGATCAAAAAGTTTTGAAAGCAACTTAATAAAGATAAAATATTATAAAGCAACATAACGTACATCTTAATAAAATTGGTTATTTTCATTTCATCTGAAGTAATTTTACAGATTCAACTTAAATCTGTAAATTATGAATGTTTCAAACCATAAATTTAAAAAGAAAGAAGGTTTATAATTTATTTCCTAGGTCTAATTTTATCCTAACTTGATTTAAAAAAAAAAAAAAATTCCTTTCTCTTCTTCTGAAAAAAATAAACCAACCCAAACCCAAAAAACTTCCTACAAATATCATAAGACTTGATAGCACCAGTTGTCCATTTTTCTCTTCTTTTCCTTATAGAAGAAGACCCTATCTTCATATTAAGATTTGGGGTTTTTTAATTGGCATTATTTATTTTGTTTTAGTCATACACCTTCAGATGACTTATTTTATAATGGGGAAATGAGAAAATAATGTATTTTCCCTTTTATAGACTTTTTGAACTTCCTTTTCCTTTTTTTCTTACTATCTTTAATATTTACCTGTAGATGATTCATTGCCTGACCTATTCTAATATTCAAAAGCCAATCCCTCATTCCTTTAGGTATTGCACTGTAGCTGTTACACTGGTAAGCAAATTTCAAGCTTTATCATAGAAATCTGTAGGGATTCCATGTGCAAAATAGCAGCTAAATGGTCATTGATATTTTGTAAATTAATCCTCTGAATAATAGATGATCATTATAATCTTAGTAAACTTTTCATGCTCTGTACATGCACTTTAGCAAATGCACTAGAAATAACACAAGAACTATTGCTACTGTTAACAGATAAAAGCTGATCTTTGAATTACTTATTATTAAAGTATTATTAAAAAGTATTATTAAAAATAAGAGTGACTGTCACAATTAACTGATCAGACCACTCATAGACTTTAAATGTACATAATTTTGTTGTAGAAATTTAAAGGAAATTAAAAAGTCAGTTTCAGTTTAAACATACTTTTTTATTTTAGTATTTGTTTTTCCATATATATGTTCATTCTGAGCAATTAATGTTCAGTCAAATGTTTATAACAGGATGTGGACCTGATAATTGATTGAATATGCTTGTTTGCCAGACAACATGCATATTCATAACCAGAGTTACTAGTATAGTTATGTTTAATGTAAGAGCAAGGAAGGATAAGGGAAAACAATGCAAAAAAACCCAGTTATTTTAAATGTATGACACATTTACTATAAAGCTTACAGTTTTGATACAACAGTGTAAATGGTATTTCTTATTTTTTTTAGCAGTAGAAAATAACATTTACTTAACAAATCCAAGCAAATAAACACCTAATTCTTTATAAAAGAGATAAAACCAGGCTCACACCAGCATTTGAGGAACAGTGTGCTAGCGAGGTCCTTCAGTCTGCTCCATGATGTGCTGAGTGCACATTTGAAATGCCTTTGTACTAATGTGTGCAGTACCTTAGCCATCTCAGTAGGGACAGGGGATGGAGATCCACATGGCAGCAAAGATGCAAGGGTTGTTGATGTGATAGAAACCATGGAAGCACCGGAGAATAGTCACGTGGGAACTAGGGATTCTCCCCCCAAAAAGGTGATGGGATCAATAGCCCAATTGAAATACATCTACACCAATACATGCAGCATGGGTAACAAACAGGAGGACTTGGAATCCATTGTGCAGCTGGAAAACTATGATACAGTAGCAATCACAGAAACATGGTGGGATGACTCGCAGAACTGGAGTTCTGCAGTAGATGGCTATAAATTCTTCAGAAGGATAGGCAAGGAAGGAGAGGCAATGGGGTAGCCCTGTATGTTAGGAAGTGTTTTGACTGTCTAGAGCTTGATGATGGTGATGAAAAGGTCGAGTGTTTATGCATAAGAATCTCCATTCTTTATTGGATGCGGGGGGGAAACATAGTGACAAAGGATGAGGAAAAGGCTGAGGAACTTAATGCCTTCTTTGCCTCAGTCTTTAGCAGTAAGACCAGTTGCTCTCTGGGTATCCAGCCCCTTGAGCTGGAAGACAGGGACAGGCAGCAGAATGAAGCCCCCATAATCCAAGGGGAAATGTTTGGAATCTCCAGCCTCTAAGAAGAGCATATTAGTGCAGGACTTGAAGAAATATTGAGCTCTTTAATACGTATTTCCATAATAGAAATTATTCTTCTTGTTTGTAATAATATGTGCTGAGCAAGGACTAAAAAATAGCATGTATGAGCTCTTCATAGTACTAATTGTGATTAACAAGCTAATTAAAAGGGAGAAAGAATTGTTACTAAATATTAATATTCTATTAAAATGACCGGATAGCCTCTGAACTTGAATAGAAGGAATTGCTTATTTTACTCCACAAATTGTAATTATTTTTTCTAAACCAATTTAATTATTTATGTGCATCCATTAAAACATTTCTACTTTAGTAATATGAAAAATAAATAAGGTAGTAAGCCACCTAAATTAAAGTTAAATAAATAAACAAATAAATAAATAAATGAACAAAAAAACCCATCCCAATTGAATGGCCACTGGATGTACTAAATAACTGACAGGTTGTTATACTTAACTTGAAATAACTGTTCTACATAAACAGTGAATGTTGCCTTACAATGTTAGATAGATGAACCACTTCCAGATCAACCTAGTATAGCAAGAAAGATTGTGTTTACACTAGGAAAATGGAGAAACTACACTGAAAAAATCAAAAAATAGTTTTCCTACTCTTTCTTCAAATCTGTCTATTCAGTTCCCGCTTTACACTTGTCAGTAGCTGTTGTCTGGCTCTCCAAGCTTACAGTTTCAATTTTCTTTCAACTCTTCCTTCGTCAATATCCACGCTGATACAAAATCCTGCCACTCCTCCCTTTACAATATCATCTAAAATCTATCTCAGCATTTCTATTCAATCTGCTAACAGCCTTGCTATCCCTCAGTGTTCTCTCTTTATCTGCTTTGACCTCTCTCCTGTTTGATCTCTTAACATCTTGCTTTTCTCCCTACCAGGAAATAAGAAAGCTAACTTAATCTTCTAATTGCCTTGCTCTTTGGATCAGCCCACTGTTTTCTAGATCTCTTCATCATCTTCCAAAGCTAATCATTTTATCCTCTTTGTCAGTCTTCTGCTGCTTAAACCTTTTGTTTATTCTTTCAATAATATTTTCATTATTCAACATTTCCTGCCTAATCAGTTTTTGGTAGTCTATTTTATTGCTCCACTCTATCTTACTTTTAAAAATTACTCCTCTTCTTACCTCCCCTTTATAGCATGATTTTTTTATTTTTTTTTGATGGCATATTCTCTTCTGATCTTCATTGCAGTATGTTACATATGAAGGCATACACATTTCTTGCTCTTTTCTAAGTTTATTCTAGCTGTGCTCAGAGAACAGTGCACAGAACTGAGGTGAGGGAGCAAAAGCAGGAGAGGTCAGACAAAATGTAATGGTCATGACCTTCTGACTCTCTGAGGACTCAGATGTTAGTAAACGGAACTCAACTAAACTTTGAAGAAAGAGAAAACCACCACGATTTCTTTAGTACCTTCAAGCTATGGCTGGACATTTAAGAATGTGTCATTTTATTTTCAGAATGCAAAAATACCTATACTTGCTAAATTGCAGATTACACAAATCATTCAGTAGTACCTCCTTAGATGACATTTTGCCTGGATATGCTCATTATCACTATAGTAACTGAACCCTTTCCTTCACCCAATCCTACATGCGTCTTCCTTTTCTCTCATCCTTCATCCTGCTTCTCAGGAAAAATTTACATGAAAAAGCTGTTATATTGCAGGAATTATTACATGCTATGCATTCAAAGTAATCAGCATATTTCTACTTACTCCCTAAATTTAAGAGAAGCTGATTTTTAACTTTATATATATGAACAATAATTAATTATCTAATTAATTACCAATATTTTGTGATTACTTTGAAAGATAATATTATTTGGCAGATCAGACAACAACCTCTCAGGCAGAGATTGGCTGCATAAGTAACTGAGCTTCACAAAAGAAATGGACATCAGAAATTATATTCTACTGGCAGAAGGAAACAGGCTGAGGTTAAAAGGAAGATATCTGCTAAATTAACAGTGAGATAGACAAAGAATTTGGTTCAGAAATTCCTCTATAATAATAGTAATAATAATAATAACAATGTATTTCAAACGTCATAATATACATAATATTCTGAACACTAAAAAAATTACTTTTAAAGATTTTAAATAAGGAAATTGTTAATATAATCATGGCATCCTTCTTATTTTTTTTTTTTTTTTGTGAAATCTGATTTATTTTAATTTGATAGTGTTTCTTGTTTGTATGGTAGTCATCCATAGAAGTCATCCATGTCATCCATAGAGATGTGGTTTAGTGGTTGACTTGGCAGTGTTGGGTTAATGGTTGGACTGGATGATCTTAAAGGGCTTTTCCAACCAAAACAATTCTATGATTCTATGATTTTATGATTCTAAATGAAAAAGGAGAACATCCTTTGGCTAATGGTGTACAGTATGTAATCAACAAAGCTCTTCCTGATGCTGAAATACGTGGAGTCCTGCCCCAGGAAAGCTGGTTTGAGGAAAGATTATTTACACAGTTTAATTTTAAGTATTCCATCGGAGGCAAAGCTGATTAAGCACTCTCCTGTAATATCTTGAACTTCCATGAAATGCTGTACATCACCAACTGCCTGATATTAGTCATGAAGCAGTAGGAAATAGTGATCAGAGCTTTCACAAAGGTTGGAAGCTCAACTTGAAAAACAAAGATATTTGTTAATGGTTCAACACTGTGCCTGTGCCAGAGATCGTAGAAAACTGTCTTCTACTCACGCTGAATGAGAATTATTACACTTATTAAGACTACCTATTAAACTGTCTTTAACTCAGCCCGTGAGTTTTCTCACTTTTACCCTTCCGATTCTCTCCCCCATCCCACTGACGAGGAGTGAGTGAGCAGCTGTGTGGGGCTGAGCTGCCTACCTGGGCTCAACCACAACACACACAAAGGAAAACATGGATAATAATAAGTTGACTTATTTATCAATGGAAACAAACAAAAAATCCCAAACAAACAAGCAAACAAAACAAAACACTTAAAGGAAGATTTCTTGCAGCTGTATTAGACACCTATCTTATGACTGCATATGGAATTGTGATTTTCTCTGATTAGCTGTAAAGGGAATCCATCTTTTGCTTACACAACTATCTCTTAGGCAGCAAAAAAAGAATAGATGAGGTAAATTCCACAATAAAGTACTTCTGTACTTTTGGGATAGATCTAAGTAGGAAGAAAATTAAACTATTGAAAAAAATGGAATTCAAAAATTGCTGTCTGCCAAAGGAAAATTAGATAGCTATGCTCAAAAATTGAGTTAATGCAAATGTAAGAAAAATGTGAAGATTGAACAGAATTTCAGAAAATCGAAATAGTATTCTGTATGTATTATATTAGTTAAAATGTTGCTAATGCAGCAGAATATTAATGACAGAAAATACTCTAGGCAACTTTACATTAAGTACCAGATTCTTTAATATTGGACTACTTATTCAGAGAATCAGATGCTAAGCTAGTAACTTTAAACACAGTGTATTATAAGCATTTAGTAATCTTTGTAACCATGGAATGAAATCAATATAATTGGGGATTAATCAGCTAAAATCAATGTGCTGATTTTCTTGTGAATTCCCTAAATTTGAATTGAAAATAAGCCTTCTTTTCTGAATTTTCACTATGGTCTTCTTGTATTGCAGATCCACGAGAGGCAAAAAAGTCTTTAATCTCTTCCATTATTACTCTAAATGTTCTTTTTTTTTTCCGTCATAACCACACCTCAGAATAAAATAGAACGCAAACATGGGATTTTTTTTTTTTATTATTTTTTTTTTTACTTTAGATTTTCTGGAACTTATTTAAAACTAGTGGTTTTAACCAGAAGTAATTCCAGAAGTTTGGAATTGCAGAATGTGATGCAAAGGTTCTTATGCTTCCTTTTTCACACACAGAGTATTAGGTAAATATGTCATGGAAGGTAGAATAAAGTAAAACAAAATAAAACATCTTTTATAATTTAAAAATTCATTTACTACATAGACTTTAAGGGTGGAGTTATTCTACATGGCCAAGTAAATGAGGAATTAATTTTCTGCATCACTGTTCACTGGAAATAAGATTATTTATGATTTCTTGATATTACTCCTACTTATAAATTCTTAATTAGCAGTTATTCACGACAGTGGCATGTGTATAAATGCTTGTACAAAGGAAAAACATGAATAATACAAAACATTTGTCAGTTGTAGCATAATAAAATTTCTATTGTATTTATTTTTAAGATGATTATGAACAGTTTTTTAAAGGGATAGGCCAATATAAGCAGAAGCAATCAGAATGGGGCTTGGAAATTTAGTGCACTCACAGTAGTGCATGGGGTGCAGGAGATCAGATACATTGTTGTGCTTCATCCTGACAATGATTTAACATTCATAATTAATCCCTAGAGAAAATTCTCACAGGTAATTGACAGTTGACTGTGTCTGACTTTCGAGATGATGTCAGCATTCATTGTTCCTGACAGTGCTGTAATTAATTTTTTTCACCTAGATAGTAAAGCATTAAATCACTATAATAAGTACTTGCATGTTTGCGGGTTTATTTTATGTATGTGGGTGTATTCATTTTCCCCTTTGTATTCTTGTGCCCATTCTGGATAAGGCATTGCTGTTCATTTTTCTACACTTCTGAACAGGAATTTGAACAAGCTGATTCTTAGAACATGTAGCTAACAACAAATTCCAGCAGTTTTAGGTGGTACCCTGGTTCTTCCTTCAAAAAAAAATCTATGATCCTGGTGTTTTTAGACATATTCTATCATGTTTCCATAGATAGGGCAAACATCAGCCATTTAAGACAAACTATAATTGTGGAGATGTACTATCTGTCCATGTTTGGAAGATTTTATGTACTTCAATTAATGTTTTTTACCAGTGAATGAAAAAAAGTAGGAACGCATCAGAGTAAAATTTTAAGTGCTCATTACGTGGATTTTTTTTTTAGCTTCATCATTTACTTTTTTCTTCAAAAGGGGTGAAATCTGGAAATTACTTTTTTTCTTAAAATAGAAAATGTCTCCTTTTTTTGCCCTCTTTGGCTAAGTATTTTTAACATTCGCATACTCTGAACATAACTGCTCAGTCTCTTTGAGTTGTCCTGAAATGTTACAACCTGAATGACAACAATATTTGTTATACTTTATGAGTTTTTATTTGAGCACAATGTGTATCCCACATTTCAGATTCCCTGGATTCCCTTGTGTTTCTCCCCTTACAGTACAGAATAGCAACAATGATATTCTCAAGAATGTGGACTTGTAAAGAGAAATTAAATCCTTTTGGATCTTTTTTTTTTTGTGTGTGTGTGTGTGAGAGAGAGAGAGAGAGACGAAACTAATTCCAATAAATATTTGAAATATTATTTTGAATCTCCAAACATTTGTTTCTTGGTTAAGAAATCATTAGAAATCCTATGAAATATAATACTTATGAAACCTAAAAAACCTCTTTTGCAATAAACATTATCTCTTAATATTGGAAATTTTTCTCTCTTCCCCTTCCCTCCCTTCCTTGGGTGAAAATGTTGTATTTAATTGGATAAAGAACAGAATATAAAGTATTTACTATTCGGTTATGTAGTACATTCTTCATCTTTAATCTTGATGCAACTATTACTGTTAAAAACAATTTCTTTTAGAAGAGAGACACATACTTGCTAATCAAGAATGATTATTCTAAAGAAAAGGCTACATTTTAAAAGTCTAGAAGATAATCAGTCTGTCTGATGACATTTTACTCTTGTGATAGTCTGCATAGAGCTAATAACAATCAGTATGGAACTATATATGGAGAGACTCTCAAAAGATCATGCATTTTCTTAAAGGAAATCTGTAGATCTGCATTGATTTTAATTTACATACTTGGAATATGTATCACTTTAACTGAATAAAGACTTTTGCACATCATGGGGTCTATTCTATCTATTCTGATATTAACTAAAGCTTAGTTCTTGCAGATTGTACAAGACAGCCTGTATGTAATTTTTTCTTCTTTCCAGTAACTCTGATGAATATAAGTGAATGAATACACTAAAAAAAATAATAATAATAAAAAAAATGATAAAACCAATGCCTTTGGTATCAGGAGAACCAGCTCTGATTCCCAGCAGTTTGAAAATAATCTGTCTATTTAACTGGGACTCACTTCCAAAGTTCTATTGACTTTCCTCCCATAGCACAAAGGACATACTAAGTTCTAGTGGGAAAAAAAAGCTCAAGCAACAAAGCAAACAAAAAAAATCATGTTGACCTTTATAATTAAATATATTTATAGGCATTTATATATGCATTTTCATTTGTACCCTGACACACAATTTGATATTACTGTCCATTTTATTGCAACTTTCTTATGGCACTAGCAGATTTTTTTTTAACTGGGAGGAATGTTGCCAGTAGGTCATAGAATGGTTTAGGTTGGAAGGGACCTCAAAGATCATCTATTTCCAGCTCCCCTTGCCACGGGCAGGGACACTCTCCACTACACCAGGTTGCCCAAAGCCCCATCCAACCTGGCCTTAAACACCTCCAGGGATGGGGCATCCACAGCCTCTCTGGGCAATCTGTTCCAGTGCCTCACCACCCTCACAGTGAAGAATTTCTTTCTAACATCTCATCTAAATCGACCCTCCTTCAGCTTAAACCCATTACCCCCTGTCCTGTCACTACACTCCCTCATAAACAGTCCCTCTCCATCTTTCCTGTAGGCCCCTTCAGGTACTGGAAGGCCACAATTAGATCTCCCCAGAGCCTTCTCTTCTCCAGGCTGAACAACCCCAACTCTCTCAGCCTGTCCTCATAGGAGAGGTGCTCCAGCCCTCTGATCAGCTTTGTGGCCCTCCTCTGGACTCGCTCTAACAGCTCCATGTCTCTCCTGTACTGGGGCAATGGAGGTGACCCTTCCCTTCTACTCAGCACTAGTAAGGTCGTACCTGGAGTGCTGTGTCTAGTCCTGGGCTGACCAAAACAAGAGAGGCATACTGGAGATAGCTCAACACAGGGCCACTAGGATGATGAATGGACTAGAGCATCTCTCCTTTGAGGAAAGGCTGAGAGAGTTGGGACTGTCTAGCCCGGAGAAGGGAAGGCTTGGGGGGGGGATCTTATCATTGCATATAAATACTGAAGGGAGGGTGCTAAGACGAAGGAGCCAGGCTCTTGTCAGTGGTGACAGGACAAGAGGCAATGGGCACAAACTGAAACATGGAGTGGTCCATCTGAACATCAGGAAACATTTTTTTACTGTGAGGGTGACTGAGCACTGGCACAGAATGCCAAGAGAGGTTGTGGAGTCTCTATCATTGGAAATATTCAAAAGGCATCTAGATATAGTCCTGGGCCACCAGCTATAGGTGGTGCTGCTTGAGTAGGGGATTTGGACCAGGTGATCTCCAGAGGTCCCTTCCGATCTCAGCCATTCCTTGACTCTGTGAAAATGAAGACTCAGTGTCCGGACATAACATCTTGTGTTGGGTTTGCATGGCAAGGTTTTGGTAGCAGGGGGGGCTGCAGGGGTGGCTTCTGTGAGAAGCTGCTAGAAGCTTCCCCTGTGTCTGACAGAGCCAATGCCAGCCGGCTCCAAGACGGACCCGCTGCTGGCCAAGGCCAAGCCAATCAGCGCCTCTGTGATAACATATTTAAGAAGGAAAAAAAAACAAGCTAGAGAGAGATTTTGCAGCCAGAGAGAGGAGTGAGAAGATGTAAGAAACTCTGCAGACACCAAGGGCAGTGCAGAAGGAGGGGGAGGAGGTGCTCCAGGCACCGGAGCAGAGATCCCCCTGCAGCCTGTGGTGAAGACCATGGTGAAGCAGGCTGTCCCCCTGCAGCCCATGGAGGAAGGATGAGGGGGTGTAGAGATTCCACCTGCAGCCCGTGGAGGTCCCCACGCCAGAGCAGGTGGAGACACCTGAAGGAGGCTGTGACCCCGTGGGAAGCCCACGCTGGAGCAAGCTCCTGGCAGGACCTGTGGATCCGTGGAGAGAGGAGCCCACGCCAGAGCAGGTTTGCTGGCAGGACTTGTGACCCCGTGGGAGACCCACGCTGGAGCAGTTTGCTCCTGAAGCTCTGCACCCCATGGAAGAGACTCACGCTGGAGCAGTTCGTGAAGGACTGTAGCCTGTGGGAGAGACTCACATTGGGGAAGTTCGTGAAGGACTGTCTCCCATGAGAGGGACTCTATGCTGGAGCAGGGGAACGATGAGAGGAGTCCTCCCCCTGAGGATGAAGAAGCGGCAGAAACAACGTGTGATGAACTGACCGTAACCCCCATTCCCCGTCCCCCTGTGCCGCTGAGGGGGGAGGAGGTTGAAGCTGGGAGTGAAGTTGAGCCCGGGAAGATGGGAGGGGTGGGGGGAAGTGTTTTTAAGATTTGGTTTTATTTCTCATTCCTCTACTCTGTTTTGCTTAGTAATAAATTAGATTAATTTCCTCTCTAAGTTCAGTCTGTTTTGCTCGTGAGGATAATTAGTGAGTGATCTCTCCCTGTTCTTATCTTGACCCGCAAGCTTTTCATTACACCTTTTCTCCCCTGTCTAGTGAAGGAGGGGAGTGATAGAGCAGCTCTGGTGGGCACCTGGCCCCCAGCCAGGGTCAACCCGCCACACATCTGTAGGCAGGACTTCCTAGTTCTTCGTCTCTCTTGCAAAAATCTTGCAATTCTCTCATTGCCAGGCTATATCTGTCCAGATCAGCAATGCATATCAGATCTGACTGCTCAACAGGTCCAGCTAATTAAGCAAAACTGCAAGCATTCAATTTGGGAGGGGTTTCTTAAGTTGAAAATTTTGAGTCTTAAGTGGGTTTTTTGTTGTTTCGTTTGTTTGTTTGTTTGTTTTCAAAAAGACCCGAAACATTCCACATAAGCATAACAGTTTACTTAAACTATTAAGTAGACCCCAGAGATTTCCAGACATATGTCAACGAGAACCCTGGCTTCTGCATCTCTGGTTTTTTTGAGCTCATGATCTCAAACACTGCTCTGAAATATATTTTTTCCACCCTCAGATTATACAGTAATGTTTATTTACTGATTGGGGGGTTTTTTGGTTGGTGTGGTTTTTTTTTTTTTTTTTTTTTTTTTTTTTTTTTTGTCATAGAAAAACAATTCCTTGTAGTAGGGCATAAGAAATCTAAAGGATTGCTCTTGATCAGGAAGATTGTGATCTTCAAATGAGATAGATTATTAAAGATGCACACAAATCAGCCTTAAGGACAGTGAGACACCAGCAGCTGAGCCAATAGGCTGTTAGCTGAGCATACTGGTGCAGAGCCATTGTGTGGTATTTGTAGGCACTTTCATAGAAGTGAAGTTCTTAGAGATTTCAACATTTTAGTCTTTTAGATAGTTGTGGTGGGATTTTACTCACGGGTTTCATAAAAGCCTGAGATAGTTTGAAAATGCAGTAATAGAATGTGGAAGGCTGGCATCATTGTAGAAAGCAGTGTTAAAGGAAGAACTGATACTTCAGGTGCCTGAGCACATCACTAGGTTTTGCAAATTCTTTCCCTCTCCTTCTCATAGGGCTTCTTGTGCTCAAAATCAATTCTGATATGGTTCAGCTATATAACCTTAGATCAAGACATTGGGAAAGATGTGAAAAGACCCATCAGAGTCTCACCTGCTTCACTTGAAAGCTGCATTTAATGTGAGAACCTCACCCTTTTTCCTACCCTGTACTATACTGCAATCACGCATCTGCCTGGCCACCTGCCACACTGATTTTTAACCATGAACTGACCACCTGGCTTCACCCCAGACCTGTCTAATAACTATGGACCTATGTGGTGATCACCAGGCTGTGTGGGACGCCAGTCATTGTCCCCATCACAGTCTTGCTTAAGGAGTGCTGTGGAGAAGGACCTGGGAGTCCTGGTGGACAACAAGCTCTCCATGAGCCAGCAATGTGCCCTTGTGGGCAAGAAGGCCAATGGTGTCCTGGGGTGTATTAAGAAGAGAGTGGCCAGCAGGTCAAGGGAGGTTACCCTCCCCCTCTACTCTGCCCTGGTAAGGCCACATTTGGAGAACTATGCCTAGTTCTGGACTCCCCAGTTCAAGACAGACAAGGAACTGCTGGAAAGAGTCCAGTGGAGGACTACGAGGAGGATTAGGGGACTGGAGCATCTCTCGTATGAGGAAAGGCTGAGAGAACTGGATCTGTTTAGCCTGGAGAAGAGAAGACTGAGAGGGGATCTCATCAATGCTTATAAATATCTAAAGGGTGGATGTCTAGAGGATGGGGCCAGACTCTTCTTTATGGTGCCCAGTGACAGGACAAGGGGCAAAGGGCACAAACTGGAACACAGGAAGTTCCATCTCAACGTGAGGAAAAACTTCTTTCCTGTGAGGGTGACCGAGCACTGGAACAGGCTGCCCAGAGAGGTTGTGGAGTCTCCTTCTCTGGAGATATTCAAAACCCACCTGGACGCGATTCTGTGCAAGCTGCTCTAGGTGATCCTGGTTTAGATGGGGGGTTGGACTAGATGATCTCCAGAGGTCCCTTCCAACCCCTACTGTTCTGTGACTCTGTGATTCTGTGATTCTGTGATTCTTGCTCTCCTGGCTGGAAACCATGGAACTGCCATGCCAGCCCTCCCTCTCCCTCAACTCCTGGCTCCCTGCCCTTGCAGGCAGCCAGAATTAGTGGTTCCTATAAGCATGGCAAATACTGTTCTGGGATGCTATTTTATTCTGCACTGAACTTATCAACAAACATTTATTTATTTTCAGCTATGACATGATAGTACTAAGTTAGGTACCTAGATCTAGGAACTTTGAACACTTCCATTGATAGGGCACCCACAACTTCTCTGGGCAACCAGTTCCAGTACCTCACCACTCTCATCATAAAAAATTGCTTTCCTATATCCAGTCGGAACCTACCCCCTTTCAGTTTAAAACCATTGCTTCCTGTCCTGTCACTACAGGCCTTGGTAAAAAGCCTCTCCATCTTCCTATAAGATCCCTTTAAGTATTGAAAGGCCACAATCAAGTCTCCCCGGAGCCTTCTCTTCTCCAGGCTGAACAGCCCCAACTCTCTTCACAGGTTTTCTTCACAGGAGAGGTGTTCCAGCCCTCTGATTATTTTTGTGGCCCTCCTCTGGACCCGCTCTAACAGGTCCATGTCTTTCTTGTACTGGGAGCCCCAGAGCTGGACGCAGTACTCCAGATCAGGTCTCACAAGGGCGGAATGGAGCAGAGGGGAAAAGTCACTTCCCGCAACCTTCTGGGCACACTTTTTTTTATGCAGTCCAGGATACAATTGGTCTTCTGGGCTGCAAGCGCACATTACTGGCTCATGTCCAATTTTTCATCCAAAGGTATCCTTCCCCCAAAGGTATCCTTCTAGTCTGTATTGATACTATGTCATTGATAAAGATATTAAATAGTATTAGTCCCAATGCAGACCCTTGAGGGACACCACTCATTACTAGTTTCCACTTGGACACAGAGCTGTTGATTGTAACTCTATGAATACAGCCATCCAGCCTGTTCCTTATCCATCTAACAGTCCACCCATCAGACCCATCTCTCTCCAATTTAGCAGCAATAATTTTGCAAAATGTAAGTGAAGCAGGTAATTTTTCTTGTGTAGGGATTCCTATAAAACTGATCCTGTATACAGTCTGACAACAGACTGCTCTATACAAAGGAGACATAGAATTTAATTGGATTTTACTCAGAATAGAACATTTAAAGTGATAATAAGGACTTTCCAGTTAATAGTAGTTGTGGAACAGTTGTAGCGTTGTAGTGGTGCCATTAGAAAATTTCTGCTGGATATGGTTATTTTGGTGAGGTTTAAATATATACACTTTTTTAGCTGTTCATCATACATAATTGTGTTCAGTGTCATATAATGTACTTCTAGAATTTGTTCATAACTTTTCTAGTTTTGTATTTGAGATAGTATAACAAATTATTTTGCTTATTCTTTTAGAGCATGATGGAATTGGAAGATTTCTTTAAAGTTCGTCTGAAAATTTGTATTCTGAAAATGGTCAGAACAGCATATTTTAATTTAAAAAATAATTTTTGTTTAAATAAACATTTCAGTTGAACATTCAGAAACAGTCTAACTGAGCACAGTTTAATACTTAGATGTCCAAAGTGTTGGTTTCTTCCACTCGCTCATATTGAAAGTTATTTTCTTTTTGATTCAGCGACTTTTCTCAATTGTTACTGTTTGCCTAGACTCTTCTTGCCTCCTTTGCAATCTGGGGATCTTCCCTTGGCATTACATTGTTAATCTAGATATCAGCCAGAAGCCTCAACTTGTTAGGAAAGACAGTATTCTAATATTTTAACTACATTTTTTTAAAAAAAACAATATAATCCATAATTTAGAAAATTTCTAACAGTAATCTGAAGACTTTTATTACCATTATCCATTAGGAGAATTGAATTCTAAATAATGACTTAATCTTAATCTCTGTACTACAAGTAAGTTAACTCAAATTCCATCACATCAACTGGTTAGCTGACTCCACAATTAGGTATCTATCTACATACCTTACTTCTGCCTTTTGCAGAGTTTCAGAAATTGTTTTAAAATGGTTAAAATACCCAGGAACATATGCACTAGTTCTACATTGCACCTTTATTTCTAAATATCTCTGAACATGACTGAGCTTTCATGAGGAGTGAGGTAGATTTGGTTACCAAACTGTTTTTAGGAAAAATGAGAGTGATTGCTTAGGGATCCGGTACCTTAAATTAAATTAGGTAGCAGCACAAGTCATTCCAAGTATGGGTTGGACTTGTAATTTTGGTTGGTCCTCACAGGTCCAATATTATGTCGGCTTAGTTCCACGCTATTGAAGGTTTTCCTAAACAAGTAGATATGAAGATTTAATTCTTAATCACACTTTCTAAATTATCATAGGTCAAAATAATCCACAGGCACAGAAACAAACTTATCAGCATTTAGCAAATCATGCAGATGTAATTTTTTTCTTGCACCCATTATGCAATTATATTCTGACATCTGTTTAAAGAAAAAAAAAAAAAAAAGGGGGGGGGGAAAAAACCCCACCACCTTATCTACATTATTGAACATTCAGCTTTCACTTGTTTTCAATTCCAGAAATGAAAATTGCATTCATTTCCCTACAATCACTAATGGTGGGAAAAAAATATCATGCATAAAACTGTAATCCTGATATTGGTAGTGTACTGGAGCTGAAGGGCTATCTGAGTTAATGAATACAGCTCTGATGATAGGTTTCAGGAATAGTGGAAAAGAAAGTAGAAAAATAAATGTTGCATATACATGGTTTATGATTTGTTATACTGACTGCAATGTTTTGAATGAGAATGAGAATGATTCTGAATGCTGATCCCTTCAGAACACCTAACTTTTAATATTTGTAACTTTTTCAGTAGCAAATTACATTATCTAAAGCTAGGCTGACCTTGTAGTATATGTTCTATTTATACACTTACTGAATACAGATTGCTAGATAATATTGTTATGTCCTCACTTTTCAGAATAATATAAAAATTAAATTATCCAACTTTAATAGCTGAATGCATGACATTAACTGCAGACTAACCTTTATCAGAATGCACAGCTGTAGAAAAATGATGGATTCATTTCATAGACATTGATGTAAATTTTTTTTCAGCTATTCTGATTGATGTAATAAATTTCTTCATTGACTTTGTCTTTGAATTTACAAGAATGAACAATCAATAAAGCAGATGAAACTTTGCTGAAACACTTAAATTTTTCTTGGCTTCCTGTGAAAGATTAAAAACCCACAAGGGCCTGAATCTGAGTTCTATAAGACATACTCTGTATTCAACTATCATCTGAGGAATCTATTTATTTGTGTAAGTATTTGTCTAAACTGGCATAAATTCACACAAATAGTCAACTTTAACATAAACATTTGGTCAACCTTGTCCAGTGTCGCACACTGCACTATAAAAATCCCCATCTCAGTTGCTGGATTTCGTTCTTAGAGTCATGGGCTTCGCTATATCAGCTTTGTCTGTAACTATATTACCTTGCACTAAGCACCACTGATTCTCCACTTGATTATATGTTCTGGAGTGCTATATTTAGAAGAATACCTATTGCTATTTCATGAATAATGTTTGTGGTGTTATAAGTAAAATAGATAATTTATTTTTGTTACTGGTGGTAGATATATATTCAATTAATTCCAGTTAGGAGGGTGGATTTTTCGTCTTATGGCCCTTTGAACAGTCCTGTTTTAACCCATTTTTTTCCTGCTACTCCTACAGGCATAAATGAACAGATAAGAATAAAACCACGTTAATATAGAACACCAAAAGCTAAATTGTCATCAATTCTCCCTCGCCAGTAGGCTGGAGGTGGGCAAGATCTTGGGAGGGGACACAGTCAGGACAGCTGACCCAAACTGACCAAAGGGATATTCCATACCATGTGATGTCTGCCTAGCAATAAGAAGCTGAGAGAAAGGAGGAAAAAGGGGGGCATTCGTTTTTATTATGTCTGTCTTCCAGAGCAACCACTACATGTACTGAAGCCCTGCTTCCCAGGAAATGACTAGACATTGTCTGCTGATGGAAAGTAGAGAATAAATCTTTTGGTTTCCTTTTTTTTTTTTTTTTCTGTGTGCAGCCTTTTGCTTTTGCTTTATTAAATTGCCTTTATCTTGACCCATGACATTTTTTTCCATCTTATTTTCTCCTCTCCCTGTCCTGCTGAGGAGGGGAGTGATCAAGCAATTTGGTGGGCACCTGGTGTCCAGCCAAGGTCAACCCACCACACAGTGACTCAACAACATCAGATTTACTAGACCCTGAAGGCTAATTCTCTCCAAAATATTTCCCTAAACATGCCTGTGTCAGCAAATTGCCATGCTAGTCACATGAGACACTGTGGGACTTGACTAATTCTGAGCCACATGAAGTTCAAGAGCCACAGACTACCACTCTGATTTTAAAAAATATGAACTTCCAGCTTTTCAGCAAAAAACACTGTGAAGAAATGGAATAATTAGCAGACTTCTATGGTAGTAGTTTTCTGGAATTTTATTTCAAGGCAAAAAAAACCCCAAACAAAACAAAAAACGACTGATTTAAAAAATAAGATTAAATCTTTTTCAAAAACCAAAATAAAGTATGGATGGAGGGTACTACTTCAGGCCCATGTGGAGATGTATAATTCGATCTAGTCTTCAAGCAAATATAATTGCTATGGATTTTTATTTGAACATATATATTTGATCCAATTAGAAGGAACTAAGAAAAGCTAAGGACAGGAGACAAAAAGTGAAATTTCAGGAAGCAGTAGATAAATTGCATTTATCAAATAAACTTCAGTCTCTTGGTTCTATCTATATCAAGTGGTAGAAGCTCTTCCTTTCCTAAGAGGTACCTTCTCTTACCTTGAAAATAAACACAGGTTTAATAGGAGTAATAAAGAGCAAAATCTAGGCTATGAGAACCCCTCAGGATAATTTGTCAGTTTTACATCATTTCATACTACAGGCATTCTTTCCTGGTGACATTTTACAGAAGAAGTATAATCAACAAAAAATGTAACAGATCAAATTGTTTAGAACTTAGCCACAAGAACAAATCCGTCCCTGTCTTCATCGTATTAGTAAACAATTCTAGGATGTGTTTTCCTTAGTAATGGTTCTTGTTTCTTTTTCCCTGAAAAAGATTTTAATTACCATATCTTTATTTAAATACTTTTAATTAGACTTTTGATACAGCTTTGCAAACAATAAAGACAAAACCAGAAAGAAGGTCCAGCCTTTCCAAATGTTTGGTAGGATTGTCTGTCTGACAGTAATGAATTTGCCTGGACTGGGCTTAAACAATATACAGAGAATGAAACTATCAAGCACAGTCATTCTTTAATGTCAGGATGTGTGACAGATGGTTGGTTACTCCACAATGAAGTATCAGTATTCATTGTAATATTTCATTTTCGACTTGGCCTTGATTCTCTTCTCTCTTTCTTTATGGACAGAAGATAAGACAACCAAAAGCACTTGTAAAGCTGTACATCGAACTAATCTGCTCTTTTAGTTTCTTCATTCTGTGTGTTTGTTGACATTAATTAGTATCAAATATCACTCTAATAAATATTAACTTTCATCTGTTAACAATGCTGACATCAGCAAATGTCCTAGAGAGAATCTCCAGTTTCTGTTATCAGAACACATGCTGGCAGATGAGGCACCAAGACATCAGCTTGCTGGCTTATTTTTACTGAAAAGGAAACTCAACAGACTAAGTCTGTACTGCAGCCAAGAAGTTCTCCATAAACTTTTATTTTCTATTAAAAAGTTATGCTATAACTCAGCATACTATTTCTTTATAAATTATTTAGTCTAACTAAGCAGTAAAAAGTGAACTCTTAGAGATTATGGCACAAATCTCCTTACATGTTTTACTCCAAATCTTGCTGTAGGCAAAACCCAACACATTTTATATGTAAAATCAAGGATTTATTCTTAATGTAAATGAAATATTAACATTCTAAACAAAGATTTATTGTTAGTCCAGATCTACTTATTGTAGGAAAATTAAGAAATATTAAAAAATATTAATCAATATCTATCCATTTTTCTGCTGTTATGCTGATCCTTCTGCTGGCCCAGCTTCAGTCTGAGGAGTGAGTACAGTGAATCATCTACATCCTGAGTTCTTCACCAAGAGGCATATGATATTGATGGCTTTTTTTTTTTTTTTCATTCTAGGATCTGCATAGGTTTATTTTACTTGTTTGTGAAGTTGCTCCACACCTTGCTCCGTCTTCATTGGTCTACAAGTCCATATTACATTCAAATTTTCTATATATTGTACATTCTACATAGATTCTCGTTCTTCATTCTCTTTGTTACCCTCAAATTTGTTTTACGAGCTCCAGACTATTGTACTTCAGCTGCATGTACTGAAAGAGGGGAGATTCTCCCTTGGCGGGTGTATCCATCACCAAGGCTGCATGAATACTGCATGCCCGGTGAAGATCTTCAGCTTTCCTTCTTCTTGCATGGCTCCCATCGAATCTGGAGTGATTGCAAATTGAAAGCAAAACAGCTGTGCTGGATGGGGGAATCCTAATGCACATGCCTGTGTTGACCTGGTTTCTGAGGTTGACTGCTGATCATGTGCGGGTCTCCAGCCCTATTGCTTTTTTTCTTAAACAACTTGGTTAAAAGCCTGCTAACTCCTGTACACATGGATATAAAATCTTGAGAATATTATATGGTTCCCACAAAGACATTAACTCATGCACATGTGGAAGGCCAAAGATTTTTCCTGCTTCTTTTATTTGCTGTGAATTAGTTGTGATCAACATTCATGTCCCACATCTACAGTTCACTTTGCATTAGTTGAGATTTTTTTTTATTTACTTTGGATCTTTTCACAAAATTTTTTATTGTTAACTCTTTCACCTCTATTTGAGTGTGGACAGGAATTAATAAATCATCTGCATATGAAATCACATGGACTTGATTAACTTCTGATATTTTTCACGTGACCATATATCATGAGCACAGCATGTATCATGTAGAGCACTGTGAAATCCTTGGGTAACTCAAGAAAAGCAGAGCTACTGTCCTTTGAATGTAAAGACAAGCTTGTATTAACAATGCTGTCCTAGAAATATGGTAAAAAAATTTGCAAATATTTTTTTTTTTTTTTTTTTTTCCTGACCACTTTGCCTTAGGTGCTATTTCTTTCAGAACCTTTGGCATTTTTGCCATAACAGCATTTACTCATTCCTAGGCAAAATGGTCCATAGGTAACAATAATCATACTTGGGCAGTGTTGTAGAGCACGTGGATAATTACCTTGACAGAATAAAATCTGACACTGACTGAGCATCAGCCTCCAGGGCATGCAGTCTGTATCAAAATGTTTCACAGATCTGGGATTTGAGACATTAAACAACTTGAGTATTTTAATAATTTCCTCTGTTTAATTCTGTACTGTATCTTTTTCAGCAACCTAGCTCAAAGGTGCCATAAAAACACAGACCTCTCATAGCAATCATCTAACATTGTGAACAATCTCTTAGGTTTGTGTAGGATTACACCAGTGCCTAAATGCATCTCTGTATTTAAATGCATACTTGATTTGGGGCTGTGTAAATAATACCATAGAATTTTTCAATACTATGACATTAGAGAGAGAAAGTTCAGAGAAGGTTCAGTCCTAGGAAATAACAGAAAGAAAACGAAGTAGGATATATCTGAAATGAAGGTCTGTGAAAACTGAGTGCTTCTGTAAAAAAAGATCAGGAAAGGAGAATGTTATAAAATTGGAAACACGCTTGAAAATTGGAATAACTTTTGTGGTAACACACTGACTACATTCCAGCATTTAGTGACAAAGTGTTAATTGCTGTAATACGGTGGAACCAGTCTTCTGAGAGATTAACTCTCCTGAGAAAATCCTGTAAGTAGAAGAATAGATAACATTCCCTGCCTTTCTTAGCAGAAATGTAGAAAATATATGATATCAAAGGGGGTTTTTTGGGCAGCTTTGGCATCATAGAAAAAGGACAGAGTACTCAGCAGCTAAACAGGTGATTCAGAGACTGCTGATAGTTTCCCAGTGTTACAGACAGAACTAAATTGTGCTGCCCCAAGAATCAGAAGCTGGGGTTGGGATACTACTATTCAGAAAATTATGAGCTGGGATGGATCCCTATGAAAATAAATAAGGAAAAGGCAAGAACAACCATCTCTAATAAAAGCTGCATATCTCATTCCCTTATCTAAATGCAGAGGCAGTGGTTGGACAAGGTTTCCAGAGCACTGGAATATGCAAAGATGTCAGCAGCTGCATAGCGCTTCTGCTGCTTCCATCCATCCACTGCCCCAGGCAATAATCTGTTTTGCCTATGCTGAGATGCAGCTGTGAGGTGAGTTGTCTGACAACTCTTTTGGAAACTAGCAGTGAAATCAGTGGATTTATAGCAATTTATATTAGTTTAGCATCTATGTCCCTGCATATATTCTTATTCCTGAAATGCAAATGACAGCTGAAAATGCTGTCGTGCTATCTCCAGTAATGTATGTGTAAGTGTATGGACTGAAACTCTGTGCTTCCATCCACAAATGTCAACATCTGCTTCTAAATCTAATGTTTGCTCATGTGCTTGTGTTCAGGAACACTGTTAGGAGTCATAGGGTAAAATTTTGGCAGGATATTTTTCTACCAAAAGCAATTCGGTAATTTGAAATGCTTACACCTATATACGTACATTTATACTTTCACTTTCAGAAATGTTTGGGTGACATTGGTCACCAAAATTTGTCTTTGAAGAGCTCATATATCACTTTGAAAGCATAAATGCAAGCTTAAATACAGCAGAATTCACCCACATAAAAGTGATGTATTTATGATACTACATGTCAAAACTGAGTATTTCCTTTAGAGAATAAATAGTATACTACTTAAAAAATGACTATAGAAGACACTGTAAATACTAGGGTCACCTTATTCTTTTATCAAAGGCAAAAAAGCAAAGCTGGTGTTTTTTAAAATCAGCTTTGCGGGTACAAGGCACTTCTTTGTGTTCACTGAAGGTAAGGAACATATATATATAATATATTAAAAATACTGATTTAGTAATTTTTGTTGAGATTTCTACTATAGTCTCTGTGACTTGAAGAAATAGTACATTTCTCTACAGGTATATTTTTGAAACAGCTATAGAAGCCTATCAAAACTGAGGTGTAATTAGTTATCTAAGGCATAAAGAAAATTTTCATCTTGTTTTCTTCTTTTTAAGGTGAAAATGTCTAAGAATTGACTGTTTCTATGACCTATGACCTGCAAATCTCTTTGCCTCTCTCTTTCTAAGAGACTTGGTGGAAGTTGAACAAAATTCAAGGGGAAGAACATAAAGGACTTAACCTTTCTGATCCTATAAAAGGCTGAAACACTAAACCAGTTAAAGAATAATTATTCTTTCACCTAAAGTCAGAAAGAAGATTTTACAAGGAACAAGTCGCCTTAGCAACTCTCTCACAAAGCAGCAGAGGTCAGTTTGAATTACTGTTACAGCTAGATACATTGTTATTTTGGAATGGTGTCAGCAGCTCTAGAGCTCAGGTGCTTCCTTAATTTCTGTCAAAAGCTGCTATTCTCAGGGGTTATTAATAACTTCACCATTTGAAATTGCATCAAAGACTTGGCGTACAAGTTGTCAGTCCAGACACTTATTTCTTGTTACATGAAAAAGTTCAAATTTGGCAAGATTTTTTTCTTCAGCTATATGGTAAATTGAAGAAATAAGCAATGATTTCTGATACATTTCAGAAACATTAACAAATAAATAACTTTCTTTCTCATTGTTGAACAGCAGTGAGGTTTTTTGCCACTTCTTGAAGGTGCACATCTGTCATGACACTCAAAAGTGCTAGTAAATGATATATACATTCAACTATATTGATTTTGTGGGTGGACAAGAATTTTAAGTGCCTTTGAAAGCTATCTGATTCCATAAATACTCATTCATATGCTTTTGATTTCCTTTGTTATAAAACATGATTAAACATATTTTAATAGTTATCACAAAGAAGACAAACAAGAAATGGGGGGAGATATTAAAAAAGGTCTAGAAGATATACATATTTAATACTGGTGCAACTTAGAATAACAGCAGTTAAATACATGAGCTTTTGAAACTTACAAAAGTAGGTCTTGATCACAGTCTAATAAAAGAAGTGATGAAATGATCCTGTAAACTGAACTGTCTGACATTGTAATTCTATATGGAACTAAACTACATCTAAATTGGGCGTGCATGAATAAATGGACAGCAATGTGCACTCCCAGCCCAAAAAATCAACCATATTCTGGGCTGCATCAAAACCAGCATGACCAGCAGGTCGAGGGAGGTGATCCTGCCCCTCTACTCTGCTCTTGTGAGATCCCACCTGGAGTACTGCATCCAGCTCTGGGGGCCGCAGTACAGGAGAGACATGGAGCTGTTGGAGAGAGTCCAGAGGAGGGCCATGTGGATGATCAGAGGGCTGGAGCACCTCTCCTGTGAGGACAGGCTGAGTGAATTGGGGCTGTCATCCTGGAGAAGGCTCCGGGGAGACTTTATTGTGGCCTTTCAATATTTAAAAAGGGCTTATAAGAAAGATGGGGACAGACTTTTTAATAGGGCCTGTAGTGATACAAGGGGCAATGGTTTCAAACTAAAAGAGGGTAGATTCAGATTAAAAATAAGGAAGATGGTTTTTACAATGAAAGTGGTGAAACACTGGAACAGATTGCCCAGAGAAGTTATGGATGCCTTATCACTGGAAGTGTCCAAGGTCAGGTTGGACAGGGCTTTGAGCAACCTGATCTATTGAAAGCTATCCCTGCCCATAGCAGGGAGGTTCGACTAGATGATCTTTAAAAGTCCCTTCCAACCCAAACCATTCTATGATTCTGATTCTAAAATGACATTGTGAATTTAGGAAAGACATATTCCTCAAGGCAACTGACTTCTTTTAAATATACTAAATTCAACTGGTTTCCCAAATGCTATTTGAAAGTGTTTGCAAATCAGTTTCACACATTCTCTCAAAGATCTTTGACTATTTTGGAGAAAATAGATCTGCTTTCTCAGCATCCGCTTTTATATATGCAATATTTTGTGGAAAACAACAGTTCAGATTGGTATGAAAAGAAAGCCAACCAATGATCAGGTAGAAAGTTAATGAAGTAATAATACCACCTAGCTTTGTTTTCAAGCAGCAACCAGATTCTCACACCCTCTTTATTGTTTTCCTGACCTTACAACTCTACTTTCACATAATTGTGAAATCAGAGCTGTCTCCCGAAGAAGCATTTAAATATCTTAGAGAGAAGTCCAGTATCTTAAAATGAATATTCTTTTCTTTGCTTCTTTTCAAATGCTTATAAGTCATGTGGTGGCTTTACTTGTTAAATATCTAATTTATATCTAAATATCTGAGGAAGATTAATTTAGTTTAGAATGGCAGTGTGCCCAAGAGTTTAAATGGCTGCTGTAATGCCAATAGCATTTCACCTTATACACTGTTTTTATCTTCACAGGATTTACATTAACCTTCTAGAAAATTATTGAATTACTCATTACATCTCTGCATATAAGACAGAATAATGTTCAAAGCATCTTTACAGTATGTTTTGGGGTTTCTTTAATTCAGTGACTTTGTTAAGCTATTGAATTTATTTTATTCTAATACAAACTTACTCCCATTAATATAATTTATAAAACACTACATGCTGTGAGCTGAATCTTACTTGATGAGACATCCGATAGTAGTTAGACATTTGCAGCTGCCCTAATATGGCTAAATTCAATTTTTAACCCATGAAATGAAATAGAATCATAGAATCATAGGATGGTTTGGGTTGGAAGGGACCGTAAAGATCATCTACTTCCAAACCCCCTGTTGCGGGCAGGGACACCCTCCACTAGACCACGTTGCCCAAAGCCTCATCCAACCTGGTCTTAAACACTTCCAGGGATGGGGCATCCACAGCCTCTCTGGGCAACCTGTTCCAGTGCCTCACCACTCTCACAGTAAAGAATTTCTTCCTAACATCTCATCTAAATCGACCCCCCTTCAGCTTAAGCCCATTACCCCTTGTCCTGTCACTACACTCCCTCATAAACAGTCCCTCACCACCTTTCCTGTAGGCCCCTTCAGGTACTGGAAGGCCACAATTAGATCTCCCCAGAGCCTTCTCTTCTCCAGGCTGAACAACCCCAACTCTCTCAGCCTGTCCTCATAGGAGAGGTGCTCCAGCCCTCTGATCATCCACATGGCCCTCCTCTGGACTCGCTCCAACAGCTCCATGTCTCTCTTGTACTGGGCCCCCAGAGCTGGACGCAGTACTCCAGGTGGGGTCTCACAAGAGCGGAGTAGAGGGGCAGGATCACCTCCCTCGACCTGCTGGTCACGCCTCTCTAGATGCAGCCCAGGACACGGTTGGCTTTCTGGGCTGCAAGTGCACACTGCCGGCTCATGTTGAGCTTCCCATCAATCAATACCCCCAAGTCCTTCTCCTCGGGGCTCGTTTCAATCCATTCCTTGCCCAGCCTATAGTCGTGCTTGGGATTGCGCTGACCCACGTGCAGGACCTTGCACTTGGCCTTGTTGAACTTCATGTGGTTCGCACGGGCCCACCTCTCCAGCCTGTCAAGGTCCCTCTGGATGGCATGCCTTCCCTCCAGTGTGTCGACCACACCACACAGCTGGGTGTCATCGGCAAACTTGCTGAGGGTGCACTCCATCCCACTGCCCATGTCACCGACAAAGATGTTGAACAGTGCCGGTCCCAGTACCGACCCCTGAGAAATAGGCACTTTTAGAATGAAGTTCATCTAAAAGAATTTGTATGTATACATTTGACATGCCTAAAGTTAAAGTCATTTGTGCCCTAAAAGTCCATGCTATGCTATCACATCTTGAGGAGAATAACCCCTGTCCTGGCCTTAGTTAATACTGAAAGTTATTTTCATTATTCAATTTGCATGTGCCAGTAGAGAGTTTGTATGTTCCTACACTCGTGGGAACTTGAGTACTTCAGTACTCTATACTCTCCCTATATTACTGCAAATTACAATTTCAGAACAGAATTTGTAATAATTAATCATGAATAATACAAATTTCTATGTAATTTAAGATCCTCAATTTATCTGGGATTCAGTCATTACAAATTAATTAGGAGAAAAGGTTTTAATGAGATTTATGGGAGTTAGTTATCAGTAACTCAAACTAAGATAATTTTCCTGTATGAAGTTTATATATGTATATCAATGTGCAATATATAATTATAGGTGCACACATATATATACAGGAGTCTATGGATAAGACTCTCAGCATGGTTACTTTAATGAAAAAAGTGGTGAAATAGACTGAAAATTGAAAGAATCATAAATCCATAGAACAAAGGAGGTTGAAAGGGACCTCTGAAGGTCACCTAGTCACACCTCTTGCTCAAAGCAGGAGCAACTTCAATATTAGTTCAAGTTGTTCATGATCTTATGTAGGTGAGTTTTGAACATCTTCAAAGACAGAAAAGCTGTTTCAGTGCTTAACCTCTCACTATGAAGAATGTCTGTATCCAGTAGGAATTTCCCTTCTTGCAACCTCATTTTTTTTTGCCTCTTGTCCTTTTGCTGTGCATATATGGCAAGTGTCTGATTCCATCAGGTCTGCAACACTCTCTTAAGTTGTGATAGAATGTGAGCTCTCTGCCCCAGCTTTCTCCTCTTCAGGCTGGACAAGTCCAGCTTTCTCAGCCTCTCTTTGTACATCTTACGCCTTGACCACCTTGGTGTCCCTCAGATGGACTCTCTCCCATTCACTGATATCTTACTTGAACTGGAAAGTCCAAAACTGGAAACAGTATTCCAGAGGCAACCTCACAAGTGTCAAGTAGAGCAGAATAATAATTTCTTTGACCTGCTGGCTACACTCTTGCTAAGACAGCCCAGTTAGCCTTCTTGCTGCCAGGGTACACTGCTGGCTCACGTTCAACTTGTTGCACACAAGGACTCCCAGGTCCTTTTGCATAAAAATCTTTCCAACCAACCAGTTCTGAGCCTATACTGAGCCATGAGGTTATTTTGATTTGGGCAGGACTTCACATTTTTTATTGCTGAACATAATAAGATGTCTTTTGACCTATTCCTACAATTTGCTGAGGTTTCTCTGAATGGCAGCCTTGCCCCCAACATACCATCATCTCCCCCTGATTTAGTATCACCCACAACATTGCTGCTGCTGCATTCCATCTCATTCTTAGGTGACTGGTGAAGGTGTTGTCCCTGGTTCAGAGAAGAGACAGGAAGAATGACATCTGGAACTCAAGAAATTGCTGAAAAACTGTCATTTGCATTTTCTACTTCAGTGTCTGCAAAATGGTTAATATCAAGCTGTAAAGTTATGGGAAAAACTAATGTTAACTTCTCTATTTGGAGAAGATACGGAGAGGAAGACAGACAGTAATCTGAAATTACCTCTGAAACAGATTATTGCTAGTTTTTTAAACAAAGCTCTTTCAGAATGACTGAGCATTGCTAAGCCTTCAGGTTTTGAAGACAGAAGAGAATAAACCACTCTTACAGACAATGAAGACAGAAAAATAAGCAAATTGTTTTAAAGTGAGCTTAGCATATTTTTTTATGAAACTGTTAGTTACATTTTAATTCATTCTGTTTCTCTACTGGCTATATAATAATTTGTCCTTCCCTGAAAGCTGAATCATTTAATAAAAGTAGGATGTCTAGTAGTTTTGATGGTAAACATACGGAACAAAAAGAAGCCGTGAATGCAATGTTCTATGTCTGGCAAGTGATAGCCTTAACTAGTCAGTTCCTCTCTCTGTATTTTTATAAACTGACTCGAATACAGATTCTTCTTCCAGCATTTTAAGAAAATTTATTTTCTCAAAAGCATAGTTGGTTTTGTTTATTTACTGTGTGTAGTGACTTGCACTTCCGGCAAAAAAAAATCTGCTTGCCAGCATTCAGCCCCAAGTCTTTCGGTTTCCTTCATAAATGCTAACATCCAGCATAAAGAATAGGAACCTCGTATGTTGCATGAGTATACCTCATGGAGGAGTCTCTCACATATCCAGGTCTTTTCACATCTAGTTCATTCCTATATCTTTTCATTCTCTTCTTTTTTTACTGTGTCATCTCATTTTTTCTTCAGTGTCAGCTTCCCTTTTTCCTACTGATCCTACTCTATGTAGATAGCAAGGATTACTTAGCCTTCTTAATAGGAGATCTATATCCTTTATTTTCACCTTTTCTCCCTCTTGGAAGTTTCTATTCCCTTCTCTGAGAGAAGTTCAGTCACCCTCTAGTGTCTCTTTGTCTTTGTTCATCTATACAACTTGTTGAAGATTTTTCAGTATTAAGGTGGAAAAGGACAGGTATCCTCAGTTTCATTTAGCTTTAAAATGCATAATTAATAAGTAGCATTCTGCCTTTCTCCAGGATTCATTTTTCATTTCTTCCACTCTAGGTAAAGTACTTCCTAATTCTAAATGCGTACTTTGCCTTGAACCCATACTATTAGAGGACTGCAAACTGAAGACAGTAGTAGATGATGTCATGGCAAGGGTATTTTTCCTTATACTGTAAATAATGTCCTATCACAAATATAATGAACATTTTTTAAAAATTTCTTGCAGTTTTCTTGATGTGTTTTACAAAGACATAATTGATAGTAAGCACTCTTTTTAAGAGCATAACTTCTTTAGACTAGATATAGCTATTTCATTGATAGATATGTCCTTCAGCCACAGTACTTGCGATGTGATTAGTATATGATCTGACAAATGCATTTGCACTGAAAATACTGAAGATGAATTGATTGAACCTTGATTTAAGAAATTTCAGAAATGTCTGAAGATGATTAAATCAAAAATATGAGTTTAAATATGTGAGGCAGGAAATTACAGTTTTCATTTAATTCCTAATTTAGTTTTTATGGAGAATTTAATAGGGGTTTTCTTCTCTAAATTTAGATATTTTAAAACCAGAGTATGGTCATTTATAAGTTCCCTAGCTACACTCCTAGCATTTTTCCATAGTTAGTAGAAAGCAACAAGCACATGCAAAGCACTTTCCCATTGTGTTCAAAATGGGAATAAAAAAAGGCAGGGCTTTTTTTTTTTTCTTCTCTGTGATAAATCCAGAAGTCCCACTTCTTTAGAAACCAGTTTTAAATGTAGTGAATGTGTCTCTGACAAACCCAAATTGTAAAGAATTCATAAAAACCTATCTTGGATTAATTTTACACTATATGAATCTAAATAGCAATGTGGAGATTTTTTTTTAATGTCCTCTCTTTTCACCATCAAAATATCTGAAATACTGACAACAATGTGTCAAAAAAGGTAGGACTACTCTCTTAAAGAAAAGATCCAAGCAGAAAATACCAGAAGGAGCTAAAAGGAGTGGTAGAAAATTGTGAGAAATGGCAATTTCGAGGATAAAAGAAGATGGAGTAAAATAGATTTGGGGCATGGCAATGTTGCATGCATTTGAAAGGAATCAGAAAGCATCAGGAATGACATCTCAGAGCTCTGAAGTAGAGGAATTAGGTGTCTGTGGCTGAGAAGTTTTGAATTCTGTCATGAGTCTGTGAGAGGGAGCAGAACTTTGTCAAAATCAGACCATACACAAAACAGGACATTTTGGTTTAAATCATAAATTATGTAATATATTTATTTTACAGATTTGCAACAAGCATAGAGGCATTTAATTCAGCTGAAATACGCTGTGTGTTAGTTGGGGATTTTTTAGTAAAGCCTACCTTTAACAGTTTGGAAATGTGGGTGGAATTGCATTCAGTTCTTACAAGGGAAAAGTTATCATCCAATTTAAGTTTTAGAAGAATATATGTATAAATCTACAATGTAGATATCTACACTTGAGATGATTATCTGGAACCTGTTTATAGTAAATTAAGTACGGTGACATTCATCTCATTTTAAAATAGGTTTTGTTGTGGACTAACCCTAGTAGGCAGCTAAACCCCACACAGACTCTTGCTCACTCCACGGTGGGATGGTGGAAAGAATCAGAAGAGTAAAAGTGAGAAAACTCGTGGGTTGAGATAAAGACAGTTTAATAGGGAAAGCAAGATCTATGAGTGCAAGCAAAGCAAAACAAGGAATTCATTCACCACTTCCCATGGGCAGGCAGGTGTTCAGCCATCTCCAGGAAAGCAGGGCTATGTCATATGTAATAGTTACTTAGGAAGACAAAACCCATAATTCCTAACATCCCCCCTTCCTCCTTCTTTCCCAAATTTATATGCTGAGCATGACATCATATGGTATGGAATATCCCTTTGGTCAGCTTGGGCCACCTGTCCCAATTGTGTCCCTTCCCATCTTCTTGTGAACCCCCAGCTGGTGGGGCAGCACGAGAAGCAGAAAAGTCCTTGACTCTGTGTAAGCACTGCTCAGCAATAGCTAAAACATGGGTGCGTTATCAACACTGTTTTGGTCACAAATGCAAAGCATAGCACTACATGAGATGTTATGAAGAAAATTAACTATATTCCAGCCCAAACCAGTATACATAAATAAATTGTCAGGTGAGTTTCTCTGAAAGTCTTTCTTTCACTCCACTCACTATAAAGGAGTTGCCAGAGGTTCTCTTAGATTTAGACATGTACTTTATAGTTGCCTAAAGTTAAATGAAATTAATTCCACCCATCATGTCTAGTAATCAAGGTTCCTCAATAATCAATGGAAACAAGCAATTACATCCAAAATTGAATTAATCTCTAAGACAGGTGTCTAGAACAGGATGAATTATACTCTGGTAGTATAAATTACTCTATTTGTAGTGCAGAGAAGTACTTTATATTATTTGCCCAACTTTCATGGAATTTAAGTTGGGTGATGAATCCTGACTTACATGTTAATCACCCCCCAATAATATTAGAAGAATTGTCAAAGACTTGCTGTCTTTTATAAAATCTCTGGACCTCAGAAAGAGAGCAAACTTGTCATTAGAAAGAGATGCACAAGCATATGGAAATCCAAAAAAAAAAAAAAAGATCTGACATATCATTCCAAAATTGTATCTCAGGAGTTTCTTAATTAACATAACACAAAAATAATCAGAATACTTTTAAAGTAAAATTAACCCTGTGGTCTAAAAAAAACCCTGGTCTGACAGCTTGAGGGTCAGGCATGTCACTCTGTTATTAATTAATCCTGCTGGCCAGCCTGGGAACACAGCAGGAGATTCAGAAAAGTCTACTTTTATACACCAACCCAGAAATAAAAGTGCACCTCCAAAGTGCACAACTAGTTCTTTTATATGCTCATAATAATAGTCGGGGGCATTTTTCTTAAATGCTAGACGTTATCATTCAATATCTTTTCCTTTATAAAATAATTATTTTAATAATATCAATAATAAAGAATTTCTTGCACAGCTACTGCTACATATTTAAGCATTCCGAAGTACTTTGAAATAGTGACAATAGTGTCACTAAATCTAATTTGCACTGTAAGAATGATCACCTGCATTTTTCTAGAATCAGTATTTTTGAACCTTCAGGGAAACTACCCTCTGTGGTCATGTGTAAATCAAAATTTCTGTGCCTCTTATTCCTCAGCTGCAAGATGAATTTCATGATTTAAAAAAAAATATTATTTTTGTAAAGGTGTTTTGAGATCTTGATGTGAGGTGTTCCGGAAATGTTAATTATTAAAATTAACTCATAAATTTATAAATTAAATCTGAACTTCATTAACTTATTTCCCAGAAAGTTTTAAAAATCTTAAAAAAACCACCCATCTCACAATGACTGAAAACAAGAGTTTAAAACTCTGGGTCTTCATTTTTAGGTTCCTTGTGATTAGCGTTGCCATCTTCTGTCTGGCTGTTGAACAATCAAATTGTTCAATGTCCAAGCGTAAGAGCAGGAAAGAAAAGAACACTGTAGCATAAGAATGGACATAACAGGTCAGTCCAAAGGTCTGTCTAGCTTAGAGTCTTGTCTCCAAAAGTGGACAACAACAGAGAGATGGGAGCATATAGGAAGAGTATAAGGGTAAGGTAAGCACTCGGTGATAACTTCTCACAAATAGTTTCCTAGCCTCCAACAATCTGCACCTGAGCAACTTGTCAAAATAAACTTTCTAATTTTTTAGTATGTCTTGATGGATTTCTTTTGCTCAGACTTGTCCATCATCTCTTGAATATCCATTAAGTTTTTTAAACTCATCAGGATGCAATGGCAAGAAGTTATACAATTGAAGCATGCATTTTATAAAGAACCACCTCCTTATGTTTATTTTGTATCTACCATCTGCTAGTTTCATTCAATGTTTCCTAATTTGTGTTTTGGGAGAGACAGTAAACAACTGTCTTCCTCATGCCATTCACAGTTTCAAAGATGACCATTTTTTTTTATTCCATCATTCTTCTCTCTTAGTTAATCTTTGCTACAATCCTGGGTCAGACTTGCTGCTTTTCTATGCACCTTTTCTCAATCTTAGATGTAATTCTCTGGAACAGGGAAAGAGAGCAGTTCTGCTCTCAGTAATCAGAACATGGCAAACCACAAACGTGCAGTACATGGCAATGTTATCTAAGTCCTTTCCTCATAACTTCTATTATTTGGTATTTTTCACTGCTTCTGAGCACAGATCCTTCTACAGGTTGTTCATTCCAGGAACAAGCATTTTCACTAGCATTCCAGATAAAAATATATATCTCAAGACCTAAAGCTTAGGGACTGAGTCCTGAATTCTGATGTTTTAATGCTACTTTATGAATTGAGTTACTAGAGAATCTGAAGAGTTTAATTTTGAGAGCTAGTGTAAATATTTTTTTTTTTTCAATTACAAACCCCCTTCTTAGTGACAATAGAAGTCTATGCAATAGTTCAACTACATATTAACATTTCAGGGAATTCAGAGATTGCTTGATAATTACAATGTGATTACTGTAGTTTACAGAGTTTGAAAGGTTTTGTTTTCCCAATATATCTTCTTTTAATTTACATTACAGTACTTTTTGAATGAGAAGAGAATAAAGATCTATGAAGACAATAAGTTAAATACTTTCAAAATACATTTTTAGTGGAAATTTCTATTTTAGGCAATAATTGAGTATTTATTAAATAAGACACTGTTGATTTATATTTTGAGAACTGCATATTTAATGCTTAATATCTTCAACATACAATAATAGCACTTACAGATCATAATGAAACAAATCAATCAAGAAAATGATAAATGTAGTCTTCCAGTTTCTAACATTAACTTTTTATTGCAGCAATAGTCAGCGCAAATCCCATTGAAAAATCCAAAACTTATATAACTTTTAAGATATTGCAAAGGAATTGAGTAACAAAGCTAGACTTCTTCCTTTATTCATCTGTAGAATCCATTTTAGTTGTCCCTTTTCCATCTGTCTGCATTTTCTGAGGGGTGGGTTGTAATAGGTTGACTGGTTTATATTTTTATCTGGGACTTCTACGTAAACCTAAACCAATCTTCATTAACAAACATGGTTTTTATATTAATTTTATAAAATTTACTCATGAGGAAAGAAAGCATAGGAGATTCTTTTGTGTAAGGCATGAGGGTACTAATGATGAATGACAAATTTGTCATTAGTTAGAGGTTTGCAATGAATGTGTGCTGCTATTGAATGCTGCTTATAGTGTGCCCCTAACATGATTATGCACTTGTACTTTTGCATGCACAGTTCAAACTATTATTTTATCAGAACTGTGATCTGTACCTGACATGAATTATGTTCTATGTTAGTAAGCCTACCACATTGCATTCCTTCCCAAAAATGTGTTGTGGCATTTAAAAGAAAAGGTTTTGTACTCACCAATATCCTAGTACTAAATATTTAGCTTAAATTTATAGTTGCAATCCAGAAATGCAATAACATATTCAATCCCTTTCTTGATTTGTGCCTGTAGTGGCACTTGGACTCTGTTATTAACCAGAGTTCTAACCTTGGATAAATGAAATCATTTGATTGTATGGAAAAGTGCACAATCTTCATTAGAGACATCAAAAAATGCCAAAGTTTTTCAAGCAGATCTCTCAAAAAAACTTCAGGTTTTTAAAATTGTGTAGTAGAAGTATTCCACTTTTGCTTGAAAATTTGCTTGCAGTCAAGCTTCTGCTCAAATATCCAGAAACTATTAAGAATTTAATTTCTACTTTTTGATATACATGTACAGTCTTTTAACAGAACAGAGAGTCCTCTAAACAGAAAAAATAACTTAGTGAAAGTACAAGTTTAGGAGTTGGAGCATAAAATTTTAATCCAATCAAACTTTAGAGGATTTTTACATTTTACTACAAAAGACTGAGGTTGGTCTCACCAAGACAATCTGAGTTTTGTTTTCAGTATTATAGACTTTCTGTGTGAGTCTTAAAAAACCAGAAGCACTCTGGACATCATTTTTCCATGTGCAAAATAAGATAATAACTTCCTAAAAGGAGCAGTAGTCAACACCAGTTAAAATTTTTGAGATCCTCTGATGAAAGCACTAGGCAACAGCAAAGAACAACTATTTCAATTGTTATCATTCATCCCTCAGTAAAAAAAACCAAAACAAACAAACAAAAAACCCAAAAAACCACAAACCAACCAAGAAAACCAAACCATAGCTGCTTTCTGGGAAAAAATAGTCTCAAGACTTGATATATTTGCACATCAGATTTACTTTATATATTAGTATAAAGTTGAACCCAATCTAAATATTTTCTACCTTAGAAAATGCATATGACAACTTCATGGTATGATTCCTGTCACTTTCATTATTTGAAAATATTGTGATCTGTCAGTAGAGAGAATATTTTGCATAGTTCACTCTTCTATTACACTTGGTTTGATTGCTTTGATATAATTTGTAATTAGGAATGCAATGCTGAATTATAAAAATATTAAGCAAGTATAAAAGCTACTGACTGGAACATTTTATGACAGAGAAAACAACTCTCAGCTTTCAGAAGACTGTCTTAGGGCTGTCTAACATAATGCCAAGTGATGAAGTACTCAGTTAATGAAATGTCAAATTAAGAATACCTATTACGTGATGTTCTGTATAAGTTTCTGTGTACTGAAGGTGGGTTTTGTTTGGTTTTTGGGGGGGTTTTGTTTGTTTGTTTGTTTGTTATTCACGTCAAGCTAACTGATAATTAGCTCAAAATAGCTAATGATTCTGGGCAAGTTTTCAATCCACCTCACTGTCTGCTCATCCAGTCTGTACATCAACAGCTTCTCTAGGAAGATCTTATGGGAGACGGTGTCAAAGGCCTTACAAAAGTCCAGGTACGCAATATCCACTATTCTCCCCTCATCTACCAGGCCAATCATTTAATCCTAGGAGACTATCAAGTTGGTCAAGCAAAACCATGGAGCCATGCTAACTATTCCCGATGACTTTCTTGTCTTAATGTGCCTGGAAATGTTTGCTAGGATTAGCTGCTCTATAACCTTCCCAAGGACTGAAGTAAGGTGGACTGGCCTGTAGTTCTCTGGGTCCTCCTTCATGTACTTCTTAAAGGCAGGAGTGGCTTTTGCTTTCCTACAGTCTTTGGGCACTTTCTGCAGTCACGATGATTGATCAAAGATTACAGAACGTGGCCTCACAATGACATCTGCCAACTCCTATCCTAATGCTATTTATATCTTCTGTAGTGTTAGTCTTTATATGTTTCTAGCTGTATTGTTGCGTATCGGTAACAGCACAAAGAGCAGGAAGCCTGCATTACATCCAAAGTGATCTCTCACCCCTGAAGTAGTCCAGAGCAGATTACAGAGTGGGCAGGCTGCCCTCGATGACAGACCAGGTTGCAACCCTGTGTGCTGTGAGAACAGTGTCTGTGGCCAGTATCCTGAACAACAGTGATTCCCTGGGGGGGAAATCAAGTGGTGGATTGTTGCACAGTGTCACAGTAATCTATGTAATGCTAAGGACCCTACCATTTGCAATTATCTGGTTTGTTTTTCACTTTCATCTGAATAACCTTTCACCTAAGTTACTGTGGATGTATTTTTCTGAAGCTACTGTGGCAGTATTTTTCCCTTGTTTTCATGCGTACTTACGAGTAGCTATGTAGTAAAATATGAGTTGAGTCTATCAAGTCATTTCTCAGTGAGCAGTTTTCTGCTGATTTTTAAAAGATGGCAATAATTTTTTGTTTACTAAAATGGATTGAAAAAATAAAAGAAAAATATATTGGATTTGGAAAACAATGGAACAGATGTTCTTTTTTGTTATGTTCTACTGTGTTGTTGTTTTTTTTTTTTACATTTTTTTTCTTTTCTTCTTTGCTATGTGTGTATCCTTGATAATTTCTCTCAGTCATCTTTAAAATAATCATGTGCCCTGTCTATCTCAAGTCGGTTTCCGGATTAGGGGACCAGTTTGAATGTATCTTTTCTTATCCACTAAATCATTAGCTAACAGATATTGGAAGATATTGAAGTGTCTATTTATATGTGTTTCTGTGAAACACATGAAAACTGCTTGGAATTCTTCATATATTTCCTTATGTCATAGGTACGGTTACAGTATGAATATGCAAGTCCAAATATATATGACCTTTGCTCCCAGACACCTGTTCTCTTCTTCTTCTTTTCTTCTCTTCTTCTTCTCTTCTTCTCTTCTTCTTCTTCTCTTCTTCTCTTCATCTTTTCTTCTTTTCTTCTTCTCTTCTTTTTCTTCTTCTTCTTCTTCTTTTTCTTCTTCTTTTTCTTCTTCTTCTTCTTTTTCTTCTTCTTCTTTTTCTTCTTCTTCTTTTTCTTCTTCTTTTTCTTCTTTTTCTTTTTCTTCTTTTTCTTCTTTTTCTTCTTTTTCTTCTTTTTCTTCTTTTTCTTCTTTTTCTTTTTCTTCTTCTTTTTCTTTTTCTTCTTTTTCTTTTTCTTCTTTTTCTTCTTTTTCTTTTTCTTCTTTTTCTTCTTTTTCTTCTTCTTTTTCTTTTTCTTCTTTTTCTTTCTTCTTTTTTTTTCCTTTTTCTTCTTTTTCTTTCTCTTCTTTCTCTTCTTTTTCTTTCTCTTCTTTTTCTTTCTCCTCCTCCTCCTCTTCCTCTTTCTTTTCTAATTCTTGATTATTGGTATAATTATGTCATTCTTACAGATACAAGGATCGACTTTCCCATGATGTTCTTGTGAGCCAGTCCTACATGGCTGCAAATTAACCCAGGCAAAAAGAAAAGACAGGCTCATGGTTACGTCTTGCACTATTGGCATTAGCAGAGCCTTAGCAGCTTGATATGAAATCTTTCCAGCATCTCTGTCAAATATAGCGGCAAGAGTGGATTAACATTCCAATCTTAAATTTGCATTTGAAATAGGTTACTGAATAATAAGAAGAGCAGTCACAGGTGAATCCACTCAGCTAACTTCAGATGACTAGTCGTAAGCAGTTTAGCAACCCTTTAGATTCCTCTTAGAAAATAACTCAAAAATTCATCTGACTCATTTCCAATTCCGTCCTGAGTTTACAATGAACTATACCTAGAAATAACTGGGTTTTTTAATTGACATAAAGGGACTCCACAAGACTATCATCTCAGATGTAAGTTCTGAATAAAATGAATACGATTCTTTCTATATGGGAAACATTTAAAATGATGGCTCCTGCCTCATAATGCTTGGTAGGACAAATTATCCAGGGGTGAAATATAAGGCACGAAGACATTAAATACTAAGATGTGAAATTACTTAGAAACTAATACCTGCTTCCCAGAAGCTGTGGCTATTAACTGTGTGATATTCCCTAAATTCCTGAATATATTTATAAAAGCAGAAGGAAAAAGGTCAAAACACAGTTTCTTATGCCCTCATTTAATAAAGCATTATACTAAATGCACAACTGAACAGCTTCAAATTCTTGATTTAAAATACTTCATTTGAACCAAGAAGACTAAAGTCAAATTGAAACACTGAGTTGAAACACCTGCTTGGGAATATGTGATTGTGGGTTTTGATGACTGCTCAGGTATAGACAAGAAAATAAAGACGTATCCCAGCTATTATTACACCAAAACCACAACCTCTGGGTATATTTTACCATTCACATTTGAAGAATTTTGAAGCTTTTATAATTGTGATACAAAATAAGAATCTGCTCCTATTGCCCTTTTGCGGTACAAAATAAGAATCTGTCCCCCACAACATCCTTCTCTCTAAATTAGAGAGATATGGATTTGATGGATGGAAGACTCGGTGGATTAGGAGTTGGCTGGATGGTCACATCCAGAGATTAGTGGTCAATGGCTCAGTGTCTGGATGGAGATCAGTGATGAGAGGTGTCCCTTAGGAGTCCATATTGGGACCAGTACTGTTTAATATCTTCATCAACGACATCATAGTGGGATCAAGTGCACCCTCAGAAAATTTATAGATGACACCAAGCTGAGTGGTGCGGTTGACAGGCCTGAGAGATGTGATGCCATTCAGAGGGACCTGGACAAGCTTGAGAAGGGGGCCCATGTCAGCCTCATGAGGTTCAACAAGGCCAAGTGCAAGGTCCTGCACCTGGGTCAGGGCAACACCCAATATCAATACAGGCTGGGGGATGAACGGATTGAGAGCAGCCCTGCAGAGAAGGACTTGAGGATGCTGGTGGATGAAAAATTGAACATGAGCCAGCAACATGTTCTTGCAGCCCAGAAAGCAAGTTGTATTCTGGGCTGCATAAAAAGAAGTGTGGCCAACAGGTCAAAGGAGGTCATTCTTCCCCCTCTACTCTGCCCTTACGAGACTCCATCTGTTCTCAGTACAAGAAAAACATGGACCTGTTGGAACAAGTCCAGAGGAGGGCCACAAAAATGATCAGAGAGATGGAAATATGAGGACAGGCTGAGAGAGTTGGGGCTGTTCAGCCTGGAGAAGGGAAGGCTCCAGGAACACCTTATTGCAGCCTTCCAATACTTAAAGGGGGCCTATAAGAAAGATAGGTACAGACTTTTTAACAGGGCCTATAGCAATACAACAAAGGGCAATGATTTTAAACTAAAAGAGGGTAGATTCAGGCTAAAAATAAGGAAGACAGTTTTTTATGATGAGGAACAGGTTGCCCAGAGATGTGATAGATGCACCATCCCTGGAAACATTCAAGGTCAGTTTGGACAGGGCTCTGAGCAACCTGATCTAGATGGAGATGTCCCTTGCTCGTTGCAAGGGGATTGAAATTGATGACCTTTAAAGATCCCTTTCAATCTAAACCATTCTATGATTCTATGATTCTACAATGCCTTTTTTGTCCAGACTAGGCTGGAAAACTGAGAATTAAATAGTTGCAAAGCAATATTTGCTTCCTAGATATAGGAATATAAAGGATTCCTAAAAACTACCATGTCATAAAAGGTTATTGTACCATTTCCATGATGCGATAGATGTCTTTTCTGTTTCAAGAATAAAAGTGTAGACTTTCACTTTTACAGAAGACATAATCCCATTGTCTTTATTATATGAACATAGTTAAGGAACTTTACATTATGCATATATAGTATACATGCATATTGACGTAATTCTAGAAAATTCATATACATTTTCTGGGCAGTGTTTTCAATACATTGTATTTTGACAGTTGGAAAAAACCCTAATTTAATTCTACTTGTTCTCAGTTCATAATACATCAACAATATGTTCATTTAAGTTAACTGAGTTGTATATGCTAGAATTTTAAAATGAAAATATTTCTGACCAATATTTCTGACTAATTTTTCAGAACAATGACACTTCTCTCTCTAAAGGTATGAAACACGAAGAGTGCTATCACTTACTTTATATGCTGTGAGAAAGAACTCAAAAACAGATAATGAAGAATTTCAAAATCATATTTTCCTCTATAAGTATGTGTTCAAGTAAGTTCAATTAACTGAATATTTGACTAATGGCATTGTAGCCTTAAAAAAGACAGAAGTATTAAAAAACCCTTCCTAACTGTGCACGGTTGTTTTTTCAACTCATCTGAAAAGCTTACAGGCATTTAATATTATAGTTGATTTTCTCAGCTGTCTTTAGATGTTGTGTGGGTGGACTGAAAGAAAAAAAGTGATTAGCTGCTTTATTCTTCCTGACTTTAAAACTGTGGATTTCTTTTTACTTATTTCTCAATATGTCCTTTATAACTAACACCCAAGGACAGAATCTATCGATTAGGATTTCGTCCTTTAGGTGTCATAAGGTAGTGCAGACTACTAGAATCTTTGAAACTTCTACAGATAAATAAGCACAATAAAAAGGCTACCATTTCCACACTTACTCTTTTATTGATAATATTAGTGAAAAATAATAGCCTGTTTGAAGATTTTAGATAGGGTAAAGCTTATTTTAAAGATGGAGGCGTGAAGAATAAGGTTGAAGATTAAAAAACTAAGCTAATATCCACAGAAGAAAAATACAACACCATGTAGACAACCTCTGCTATATAGAAGGTCAGATCAGATCATCTAGTGTTTCTTTTTTGACCTCAAGTCTGTGATACTATGAAATTTCCCATCTTATCACAGTGTAGAATTTTTTTGTCAAAGAAGCGATAGGATCAGTCAGAGGCTAGGGATCAGATGGAGAAGAATCTGGGAGGAATAACAGTAATGAGATTTGGGGTATCAAATCCAATACATCAAAAGTAGCAAGATATAGGACAAAGAAGGTGTGAGTTTGCAACCCAGGAAAGTAAATGGCAGAAAAATAAAATGAGACATTAGAAAGTTTAGCTGTGTTAAATGATCTAAATGCAAACTGTTAAAGAGTTCTAGCTTCCTCTTATCTCTTTCATAAGGCTCATGCTTCCTTTTGCAGCTCGCTGTACTTGACTGCTTACTGCTTCATTGTGCATACATTGATGTGATTCTATGAAAGGCTTCCCTGTGCTGTGTATAACCTGGGATGTGCAAGTAAATTGATTAGTCTTGCCGCCTTATACAGTACCATCCAGCTCAGTAAAGAAGAGTCTGTTTTTTGTGAGATCCATCTGCTCCGCTGGCTGGCAGATCTGCGATGTGGCAGAATTCCAAGCCCTGGCCAGGTTTCCAAAAGTCAGAAGAAAACAGAGCTTTTGTAAACCTGACTGGGAAGTCATGACAGGCATCTGACAATGAAAATCAAGGGCTTTCTGGAAAATATGGTCACATTAGCACTGAACTATTCAATGTGCCTATTGTGATGAGGAATGTATTGTTTCATGTTCAGTATTTACACCATGGCAACTATGGTATCAGTACTCATCTCTCATCAGTAAATGGTAACTGTCAGTATCGATGTGGTTTGGCAAAGTACATGATAGACTTCTGTGAGAGACAAGCATTTTCTAGCCCACTGAGAAGCAAGTTGTTAACAGAAAGACCCAAAAGATTCACTGAAGATTTTGTGAACAGAAGTCTGAACTGGAGTTCAATGCCAGTATAAGCAGGATATTCTATGCTGCTGGCATAATCACCCTCTTCACAGAACAATGCCTTTTATCCTGAAGCTGGTTCAGAGAAATGCAGAGAAACTTGCAATTTATGGCAAAATGCAAAACTAAGTACCTAAATTAATGTGAAGTTCTTTTTTTTTCTCTCTCTCTCTCTTATGTGAGCTTGCTACTTTCTATTCTTTCATAATTTACTATCCTTGTCTTTAAATACATTTGTGTGCTTTATTTGTGTGCTTTATTTCTGTGGTTTTTATTTGTTCATTTTGACCCTGTGCACAGTATTATCAAAGTCTGTTCAAGACAAGCACACAAAAGCAGATCTAGAATCCACCCATATTTTTACCATAAAATGTTATTCTGTTTCACAGCTTTCAGATCCACAAATGTTTTTCCTACTATTGTTCTTAAAAGTAAACCATTATTGTGGTTTACCCCAGCCAGCAGCTAAGCACCACACAGCTCCTTGCTCACTCCCTCTTCCCCGCCCCCCCCCCCCCCCCGCCATGGACCAAGTAGGATGGGGGAGAGAATTAGAAGACTAAAAGTGAGAAAACTCATGGGTTGAGATAAAGACAGTTCAACAGGTAAAGCAAAAGCTGTCCATGCAAGCAAAGCAAAACAAGGAATTCATTCACCACTTCCCATGGGCAGGCAGGTGTTCAGCCATCTCCAGGAAAGCAGGGCTCCATCACGTCTAACAGTTACTTGGGAAGACAAACACCATCACTCTGGATGTCCCTCCCTTCCTTCTTCTTCCCCCAGCCCTTTTTCAACACAAATCCAAACCCTAATGCTAGCTACTGTAAAGAAAATCAACTCTATCCCAGCCAAAGCCAGCACAAACATCCACCCCAAGATGTCAAGTTCTACACTAGTCTTAGTTTTGACCCAGGACAAGGAAAAATGCCCAAAATTCCATGGACTCTACTGGTAAGGTAGCTTTTATTTGTGACTAATAAGGAAAGAAGTAAGAATTTCAGTGAGAAGTAGTACAAAAATGTAAAGCAGAATTAGAAAAGCTGTGAGTAGAAACCAATAAGACTGGATTTAGATCCTCTGTAAATACTAAAACTGGTGAGTATCATCTTATTTTATTTTTTAAGTATAAGAGACTGACATAACATATATCACTTGTCACTTAAAGAAACATATTTTAAAAGTTTATCTATTGTATTGTACTATAATATAGTAAGTTTCACAAGTAAAGCAATTAACATGCTACTTCTGCTTTTTCTGCAAAATGCTTGGATACATAGTAGATGCATTGTAATGAAAAATTATCAGAAGAGTACAATGTGGTCTGCTTAATTTAGTCAACCACTGCATGGAATTATTCAAGACTTAGAACCACAGAAGGCAATACCCACACAAGAGGGCAGAGGTGAGACACAGGGTGAGGGGTGTAGACAGATATATAGAATTTCAGGGAAAATCCCATCAACCTATTTTAGAGGATAATCTTCCCCCTTTGAAAATATAAGATATATAACTGTGTCTGTGGGCAATTCACTCTGCTGAACTGATGATGTAAGGGAGCAGTCAGAAATATTGGATGTTTCCATGCTTTCAGGATGCTGTCTGGACCGACATCTTTAGAAGATAAGAACTTGGAAGAGATGAAATCGATCACTACCATTTCAAAATCTCAGTTTAGTAATTACAGAGCTTACTTCAGAGACAGGAGGTACTGTTGTTCAAGCTAACAGCAGCTTGGATGAATTTGAACAAGATGTTCTGAAAGCAAAGATAGCACAGACACCAAGACAAGAAGATTTCTGCTTTATAGTTTTGTATTTTAGGTACTCAGCTTTATACAAAAGGTCACCAGCACCCCTCAGCAGAGTTCACGTATGTATCTACATACGCTTCTTCTGTAAAGCAAAGGGTGGGACACATGGTCACCTGTCTCCTTACAATGGACACTTTTGTGCATGTAGGAGGATCACACGATTAATAAGTTTAGTCACCTACATGTTTAGACAGTCTTGAACTGGCCTGTTTTTATAGTGTTTACTGAGTTTGAGTTAATTATGCCCAATGTGAGTAATGTTATTTGTCTTTTTAATAGAAAATACCAGTCATTCAAAGCAGAGCTTCTCTATAACCTTTACACCAAAAGATACTGCTAGGCACAAAGAAGCATCTGTCACAGATTGGTTCTGGCTGTATTAAAAGCATTGTTTAATCCTCATTCCTTTACAATATGACACATAACATCAGTATGTTCCAGAAAAGAAACAAGTAGATCAAAAATGCAAATAAATATTTGAGCATTACATCAGGTTCCTTCTGTTCCCCTGTATTACTGGCTGTCTGTCAAAAGTCAGTATATTTGCCAAACTCATTGTGCAGTTTGGCTCACTGGATGCTAATAAAAATGCAAATCCTCCATAGAAATCTAAAGCCATTGGCATATTTTAGTACTTGCAGTAATCTCATGCTTACTATTTTATACTTCCACCACTTGACCTGTAGCCTTGTATATTCAGCCCAAGCTTTCTGAAACCTTTTGGTGCTGCAACAGATATAGAGAGAAGCACTGTTTCCTCCACCATAGATGAGGGAATGTATAATCATGTTACCTAAATTTACCTGCTCCTGTGGTGGAAATGCTCGTGAAATATCTCAGCACAAGTTGCATTGCATGTGTGTTTGCAGCAGTAAAGATCATAGTAAATCACACTGTGCACTCTCTTTTTCAACCTGGCAGCATAATATGGCTATGGCTACCACACTAACCGCAGGCATCCTGTAAAGAAAATTATTTATTCAATGCCTATTCTGAGAAGCAAAAAGACTAGAACATTATAATAGCTTACACTGAAATTCAGGGTAGAAAAGTCTTTCATTAGTCCAGGCAGATTTTTTTTTAGGGGGTGGGTCTGCTCGGGAGCAGATTCTTTGTCTAAAGTTACCATTAGCAGAATATACGTCTTTCCTGGAACACCCAGTCCCACTGCTTTTTATGGCTCCCTTCCAGAATAGTAGCTGGATCCCTTCTAAATTCACCAAAATATTAGATGGTAGAGAAAAGGGTAGAAGAAGAAGGTGCACATTTAGCTGTCTGTGACATACAGCTTAGATGGGACTGAAGTATACCTCTAGACTCAGGAGCACAGATCTTCCAGCTCTCCCATGATGTGATTTCCAATTCTTTCTTTATCGTCCTGTAGAAGATGCATGTTTCCTTCCCTTTCCTTGAGACAAAATCAAATATGCCATTGTAACTCCTGATATATTCTCAAAGATGTCTGTAAATTTGTTCTCCACAGACCCACAGAACCTCTCCAGGTAAGCTATTCTAATAATTCATAGTCCTACCATTAAAATGCATTTCCAGGTGTTGTGTTGTATTTCTCTTCTCCTACAGACATGATTTGAACCATGAGCCACCCTTGGTATCACTTTTTATCCAGACCCACTGGCAGCTCTGTGTTTTGTAATATTCATAAAGAAATCCAGTGTTAAAGACTTTCTTAATTGTTTTCTATTTTTTTCAAAGATAGGAGTTGTTATATCAGAAATTAAGCCAAGAAATTATATAGACAATAAATCAGACTTTTTGATATCATTTCAATAGTTGCCAGACAACAACTGAATTAAATTAAATATTATCTTAATATAAAGATTACCATAAATTAAATGGGGCAAAAATGTCCTGCTATTATTGAAAGAAAATTATCAGTAATAGAAAATCAGACAGGAATTTCGATGCAATAAAATTACCTGAATGAAAGGAAATTTATATAACACATCTTCAAGAATTTAATAAAAGAATGAAATTAGCAGCACAGCTATTTATAAATAAGGAACAGCAAACACACTGAAGGCCAAGCAGATTGTATTTACCTGTTTAGATTGTGTTACTGTCACAAATTGTAAGAATTACGGATCCAATAGCACTAGCTGTTGAGAACTGAAGTTTCAGAAAAGGGAAAAAGATGGTGAAAAGGTCAGAGATTTCACTACAAAACAATATACTGTTATGAAAACAGTAAAATTAATACATAATCTGTATTGGAGTCTCACAAAGTATAATGGTATGTTACTTTCCAGTATGCACATACAACCACTTTTCCATACATAAGGGCTCAGTGTATTCTTAATATGTTTCTGGGTGTCTTCTAACCTCTATATATGGATGGGAGACGGATGGACAAGGACAGTTTATTAGCATAATGGACAGTGATATGATTCAGTACTAGTCAGTAGTAGTCTACTGGATGAACATATAATATAACAGTAAATAGTAACACGAACAAGGAAAACTATCTTATGGTGAATGTTTGCAATGTGGAGATCTGGGGATGGTACTTCGGTCAAGGGCAGGCAAGTCTATGTACATACACTTCTGTGGTAGTCTTTCTGCTTGCATATGACAGTTTCTTCCATTTTTTGACTATTTAGATATTAATCACTGGGATAGCATCTGATTATTTCTATAGAGTAGCTGAAAAGTATAGAGTAGCTAAAAGCTAAAACTTTTCATGTTGCATATATCCTATAAGTATTATTATAACCAGGAATATTTCTTGAACTCTGTAGTCTGTCAGGCCACTTTTTCATAATTCCACAGAAGATTTGATCATTGCCTGATGATTGGTCATTGCCCAACCTTTTTGAAAAGTTGCTTATTTATTTTTTATGAAACTTAGTGTAATCACTTGTAGAAATGCAAATATTTAAGTCAAGTGGGTTTTTCTTTCTAAATAAATACAATTTATGTTAATTGTTCTTTTTCTAAAATCAAAGAATGTCACCATTATATGAGTACTATAGAATAAATCTGAGTGTTCTGCTAATGGTTTGATTTTCCTTGTGATTTTGAAATTTTTTTATTCCCTCCAGGTTCTATTATATCACATTAGATTATAGCTGCTCCAGTTTTTATCAGCTGTCATTTGTCTTGCTAAATAGAACACTAATGTGTACCAAATGCACTATAAGATTTTTTATTATTATTATTACAGTAATTGTGGTATGACTGGCAACAGTTGAATTGTACTGGTGAAAGACAAGATTTAAAAAAAAAAAAGAAAAAATCAGGCATCGTTACAACTTTCAGAAAGTGAAATAATGGAGATATAACTTAGCCCCAGAAAGCAACAGTTTAAGAAGCTGTTAAAAACTTGCTGTCTGTGTATGAAAGGAAAATTATGGAAAAAAAAACCCCACACTTTCTGTGTGTATGTCTTACAAGTAATAGTGAAGAACATGTTTTGAGCGCAGTATGTACAAGTAGAGAGGTCACCACTCTGAGGGAGAGGTCTCTCTTCTGCTGGTGAATGACAGCCCCTGGTGGAGCTACCTAAAACAGAGAAATATTTGTAAGACTGAAAACCAAGAATTTCTTTGAATAATAAAACACTGGCATAACAAGAAGAAGCAGAAAAGTTCAGTTCTTAATGCAAGAATAATCTGTAATACAAGCCAGATGGAAAGTTTCTCTTCAAGAGTAAGTAGTAAAAAACCCCATGCCTTTGTATTCTTACAATGCTGAAAAATGTATTGTGAACATCGCATCTGTAAGTTTAGTGAATATGACAGAGTGATTATTTCTACTTGTCACACCACGTATCTTGCCATCTGTGAATATAAATTATAAATAGACTGTGACACAAAAGTTTTCCTTCAAAGTCTTCCTAAATTCCTCACTGCAGTAGCCACAACCTATTATTAAAACTGGAGAACTATTTTTTTTCTTGAAAGGTTTTAAAGTGACCTCTGTTAAGATACAGGATGCCTAAATGATTTATAAATGGCCACTCGAGGTTAATTGCATCTTGTCACACAGCGATAAAGAACATAGAGGCTCAAATCAGTTGCCTTGATGTAGGCACCTTATACTTTCTAATCTACTTTGCAGTCTCCAGAACATCTGCCCAAGACTGGCAGATAGGATTTAGAAACATGCCCTTTTGAAGGGGCAGAAGAGAAGGTAGGAGGACTAGCTAAGTGTCTTAAATGGTGCTAGAAACCTAGGTTTAAGCAGCAAATGGAGCTTAGGAACATAAATTCTTATGTAGGTAACCACAAACATTTACACTTAGAGGAGTCATATCCTTTTATAGATACAGTTGTACTTAATAAAGATGCTTCATTCTCACCATAGAATGGAGTCGGTTTGCTTTTTTACTGTTGGTTTATCAATTTCCTTCAGCCTGCTTTCTGGACTATAGATCCCTTAAAGGTACACCATATGGTACACGTTTGAGAAGGGTAAGGAGTGAGTTTTAGAACTGTTTTTATAGTCAACCTGTTCTTGACTATTCCTCAAGAAGATGTCTGACATATTCACACCAACATAAATAGCTCACTCTCTTGCAAAAACGGACAAGGGGGAAAAAATCTTCAACAAGTCTTGAATAATGTTTGGCAGAGTTCTCCATCAGTCTGATTTGGGATTATTGGTTGTTCTTGTGTGAGGTACCCATACAAGGTAAAAGAGATCATATGTTTCTGAGTGCATATGTGCATTACTGTGTGGCTCAATTCATAGAAAGACACTGTACATTTAACAATAAGTAGTTCCAAGGAGAGCAAAATAATTAAAGGAAACATATTGCTTTTTCTTCCTGGAAAAGGAGGCAATGCTATATTTTTATTTTAAGAGTGTATTTCGGGGTGCAGGTGAGAGACATGCTGAGAAAATCTATAAAGTAAATAGCTAATAACCATATTCAGTGAAAGCAGATAGTATGTTCTCACAAATGAAAATAGATAAGTTCTCTAAAGAAAAATAAAAAGTAGGACTTCGTACTGACTATTGATTCTAATTGCAGAACTTTTTCAGTTGTTGCAGCATCTAACATCAGCAAATTTACTATTATCACTATTTTGCCAACATTTATTGATCTGTGCTTTTCATGGTAATTCTTTTATATTTTATTAAAATGTGCAGTAGTCTTCATTGTTTCATTATGTTGATTTACTAGTGAGGTGCTCTATCACTTTTTGAAAATTTGTTTTCAAAGATAGAAAAAATCTTGCACTTCTATGTTTTTATTGTTCCTGTGTACTTTACTTACTTGAGAAATAATGTGAATGCATGTATGCTAGTTTAGACTGCCAAAAAGAATATGATAAGAAAGAATAAGAGTTATTTTTGGTAGTCATTACTTAGATGTGTTTATTAGACATAGGTGTGAATACAGAAGACATCAAAGCCTGTCATAGAAAATGCAATTATTGTCAAGTCTGAAAGTTTGCTTATTCTTCCTGATACTCTGAATGTGCTGCTTGCAACTTATTTCAAAGGGTGACTGCATTACAACAAAAACATGACAGAAGAAAGTTGGAAATGAAAAGTGCTAAGAGCTGGCATATCTACTTGGAAAACGCAAAATCAGAAAACTAGCTGGAAATCTGCACATTTGGAGTGTTAAGGGTAGAGAAAACTACCCTTACAGATCTTCTGCTCACGTCTTGATGATGACTAAGCACTGCAGAGGTGGCTGTATAATAGCAGTAGGAGTGGAAAGATTTTGAATGCTAAAGCAAATACAGATTGAAATGTCAGATAAGAAACTCTAAGATGTCTCTGTCTTTTGCCTTAAGGTAGGCATCCCTATGGAAAAGTTTGCACTTATTATTTATGAAGCACATTGTTAAGTTACAAACCCACTGCTTCGTAAGGAGCCCTGTGGAGGTCCTTACATCTGCAGGAGTGTACTGGGTGCAAGTTTCCCATTACTCAGTTTTTGCTAATGATAACTAAAACACAGTTAATTGCCTCAGAGCAGTATTCTTGTTGAGAGGCAGAAGAGCGGCAGTCATGCATCCTCATGTCCTCACCTCATAGTAGGATAGAGAAAGGATCAATAAGAAGTTCATAGAAGTTTTTATTATGATCAATGCTAACACACCCAGGCTAAAGAGGAAGTTCCTTGGCTACCTTTTCTTCCATTTTGTGCTACTATAAGAAGTAGTTAAATCTTGTCTCTGGATTAGAAATTTGGGGTTGCAAAGTATAAGAAAACCAAGGACTCCTTTTCTTCTCTCCTGTTCCAAAGCTCTTTTCTTTCAGCTAATGCCTGTTAATTCCTGCTATTATCTATGCTGTCAGTCTGAACATGGCATTTTGTTTGATCTGTTTCATGCCGCAGATAGTGATGACCAAAAAATTTCAGAAAGAAAAATTCATAATGGACTTTCTATAGCCGAGAAGCAGTACAAGAATAGTATAGTACTTATTTTCTATACTGCTTTTAACATTGTATTAAGAGTAATTATGATTTACTACGATTAAAAGAAAAGGATAGAATGAGGTAGTTCATTTAAATGAGAACTGATCACCTCCTAGTTCTTTGGGCCTTTTAAATATTGTTAGCTTGCATGTGAGGCTTCAGGGAGCTTTGAAAGTAAATCTTAGAAGGTGTATTCCAGGAAATAAGTTTTGTGTCATAATACATCAGAACAGATTTTTCAACTCAGTCAGTGGATCTTGCTGATACAAACCCTCAGAGAATCAGACCCAGTTAATAAATTCTTTTATTTTTACCTGGAGCATAAAAAACTTCCACTGAATTGCAGCTATATAAGCATTCATTTCATAAATCTAAAGGAAGAGGTGCATGCAAAGTACCAAATCTTTATCTACTCCAACTATTATAAAAGTTACACTGATTAAGGGCGAAGTTCATCAGTAAGTCTTGGATCAATTCTTAAGTATCCACAAGGCTGTATTTTAAGTATAAGTAGTATCACACAGTATGATTTGTGCCCTTTCTGTATTTCCTTCTTTAAAAAAAGAAATGGTAAACTGTAATACATACAAGCTAACTTAAAAGAAGACTAAGAAGGTATTACCACTGACAGCTTCCATACATGCTTTCGGTCATCTACCACTATTCCTGTCCTTTTCCCTCTTTGTCACATACGAAAAGGACATCAACTCACCAAGATAACAACAATGTAGTTAAGCCTAGAGACATCTTTGAGCAGCTTTTCTTACAGGATGGATATGAGATCCTCCGCATCTGCCTGTGCCTGACTCACAAACAGAAGCACCGTCTGTGCCAAAACAGTCCCATCCAACAAGATGAGAATGTAAGCTGAGGGGATGAGGCTTTTTTTTTTCCCAGTTTATTGGAGGGTGTGTGTGTGATAATGCAGACGAGGCAAGCAAAGTGTATGGAAGAAGGATTTGCTGTGTCTGGCTGAAGGGAGAAGGTGGATAGCTGAGGAAACCAAGATTCTCCACTAGGCAGCATAGAGAGGGCCATGCTTTGGGAGAAGCATGCCAGTCTGCAGCCATTAGGGACTTCCCTGGCCAGTGATGTGGGGTTCACTGCTCCCATGTCTCTTTTCCCACAGCATCTTTACCTCAGGTTCACTCCATGCTTCTTTATTCCTTTTCCTGTCTCCTCCTATTACACTTGTGTTTTCGCTGTCATTACTTGTTTCACTTTTCTTACCACTGAGCCTATAACTTTCTTAATATTTCCCCATTTCCCACTAATCTGTATTACTGACATGTTTGTGTTTTAAGTTCTTCCCCAGACCAGTGTCTGACTTGTCCATTTAGATCACTAACTCTATCCAATGAATGTAATTAATTCTAATGAAACACATTGAAATGGTTGATTTAGGTTAAACACATTTAGGTTGGATTCAGATTAAACATGCAAAAAAGAAATGGAGCTACTCACCTGTTTGCTCCCTCTCTCACAAAATTAATTAGTAATGTGCACAGTTTTGGATCATCATGTTTTCTTTTATTTGCTGCTTGCTTAACTAAGTCACTATTGAGAGGGAATTTTGTACCATTGTACCACAGAGATAACATAGACAAAACAAAAATCATCAGAACAATGTGACTGATAATATAGTCTTGTATTCATCTTCTCCTCTGGAAATGAAAATATGTTTTCTTTCTTATTTTATAATGCAGACCATTTCACTGAGCTGGTTTACAATATGACTCTGACAGACCATCAGCAAATATCAGTGCATTTGTAGAAACAGGGAGCTGAGAAAGCAAAGCAAGAGGTGGTGAAAATTTCTTAAACAGATTTTGCAGTGCAGAAAACATTCAATTAGATTTACTGTCATATAACTTGTTCTTAAGAACTACTTTGAAAGCTATGGCTAAAATCACAGTTCAGATTCTGTAAGAAAAATAAAATTCAGTAAAACCCTAGTAGGCATTTGGGAAAAAAGTTTTAGTTCTCCCCTTGTCAAATTCAGAGGTTAGACACACAAGGTTTCTCTGCATCAGCTCATTCCACATCATCCCATCCTAATCTTCTCTCAGGTTGTTCTCCTCCTCCCTTTTCCTTTCAGTATTCCTACAAAAAGTAGTATTCAGCTCCAAACTGAGGTATTTGAGTCTAAGCATCTACATGTAGTTGTTTATACAAAAGCCTAAGTTCTCACAAAGTCAAGGAGATCCCCTCAGCACATTTGTATGAGTCAGAACAACTTTATAGTTCACCTTAGATTAGACATTTCTATTTGGATGGATGACAATCCCTCTACACATTATTGCTATATTGACTAGAAACTTGATTCAATTGCCACAACACAAATTTTTAGTGATACTGGAGATGCAGTTGGACAATTGACCTGACCGCTAGTTGTTAGTCTGGTATCTTGGGGCAAAGCAGGAAGAGGTCCCATCTGATATTTTAAACCCCTGTGTGGATGCTTTGGATGGCACAGGGCATTTCAAATAGTTCTACACGTTTAAGTTTTGGCAATTGAATTGAACTCCCAATTTATGTATAAACATTACATTGCAGACAGGTACATTTAGACTCAGCATCACTGAAGATGTTGAAAGGACTAATTCATACAGTAAAACAACGCTGTACTTACTTACTGTTTCTGCAGACCCAGATTCTGATATCCTAATTTCTGCTTGCTGAGTGGTCTGGTATTTAACCATCTTAATGAAGGTAGTTATAACTGCATCATTAAGATGCAAGGATTGTAACTTCAAATACTGTAGTTTATCTTCTGAATTTTCTGGTTTCTACAGATTAGGGTTTGGGGCTTTTTTTGTAATTTTCACAATATACTTAGCAAAACAGCAATGCCTGATTCAGAAACTTGGCAGATCACCTAACCTTGTGATTGTGGAGTTTTTTTTCTCAGAAACCTGGTTGATAATAAACTATTGCCTCAGAGTCTTTTACATAAAACTGGTAGACCATAGACATGCTTTTTGATATTGGTTAAGCAACAATTTACATTGATAAGGATGCTAGAAAGAATGATCAAAACCTATATATAAAATGTTTTTTACTTTAGTTGAAATCTTCGGCCTGTGTTGAAACAGTTTAGTGCATCACTTAACAATAAAAGATACATTTAGGGTGTGCTCTGTCTACTTAAGACTATCATCAGAGTTATTCTCAGAAATATTAGACTTCTATCAAAAATCCTTGGGTTGGCAAACTCCTTATAGTTAGAAAAAGTTCTGAATCTCAACCTAAATATTTCTTTCTTTTCCTATTCATGCAAGTGACGTTACTGTCAGTGTCATGAAACACTTTCCAATAGGTATTGCTACTCTTCAGTGACTGTCCTGAAACAGCCATAACAGAACAGAAAAGTTTCTTTTATTAATGTTGACAGTTTAGACAGGTTCTTTTTGCTGTTCTTTTATTCCTTTCAAGAATGAGAATTTGAAAGTAAAATTATTACCTTTTTTTTTTCCCATCAAGATTTTGCTTTTTGCTAGTTTTATTGTAATCAGGGTATGTCTCACAGTGATGAAAGTTATCATCATTGTAAATGATCTATACGTTTCAAATATTATCAAGATGGCTCAATTAGACTGCTTTTGTTGAAGTAAACGAAATTGAAGTTTCTGGAGCAATGCACTGTCTTGGTCACAGACTCTTCAGCACAATCTACATCATGTGTGTAAGAGCAAAGAACATAAATATACCTACCTCTCTCAGACTTGGTCATTTTGTGGTCCTCATAGTTTATGGAAATATTTTGACATTGTTTATGGAAATATTTTGATGTTTGCTCACTTACATGTTTGTATAAATACATGACTCAATGAAAGATTACCCCCAAATCACTTTCCAGCAAACTGTACAATTGTCCTTTAAAGAATGTGCTTACTTCGGACACTTTTGCATCATGGCACTGAGGCCTCTTATTAAAGTACTAAGTTTTATCCATACAGTTAGAAGCATTATTTTAAACCAAAATAAAATGTTTTCTTGAAATAATTATTTTATGGCAACTGTGAAAATACATTCAACCTAATCATTTCTCATAGATATTTCTGAAACACATTTTATCTGTCTAGACTTTTGAAGAAATGGACAAACATAGCTTGGTTTTAGGCCATTCTTCAGGATGATGGGTCTCTGAAAGGATTTTGTAAATCTCAGTGAAAAAGTAACCTTTTTTACTTCAGCTTTAGTTCTTATCATTTAGTATCATGGAGTTGTGATTTAATAGCATTTTGTCCATCACTACCATTTGACAATACAGTAGGTAATACCATCAGTGAGAAATATTTTCTCACAGACTCAAAGCCATATATTTTTACTTTGGCTATTTCCTTATTTTCTTTATTCTTTTCTTTTTAACAACTTGCCTGTTTCGCAACTGTTTAATTTCTCTTCCCAGGTGCTTGATTTATTTATTTATTGTAACAATTACATCTCCAAGATACTCTTGGCATTTTGGTAAAGTTAAAGCAGCTATTTTGTACATGTAATAGTTTAGGGTCTTTTGGGTTTGTTTTTTTCCCCATCATTAACGGTGAAAAATTGCTACCTTGAGGATGTCAATAACAGTAATAATGTCGGAGGTTTCCCCTGGCTACCTTCAGATACTGAGAACTCTGTAAGAAACATCTCACAGAAAACAGAATGCAGAGCTCAGACTCATCATGACCACTTCTCTGTGCTCCAGGTTCCATCAGTATGGTGTAAATAGAGTGGATTGGTACTGTAAACCGGTATGGTGTAAATAGAGTGGATTGCTACTGTAAATAAAACAAATGCAGTCTTCATGCTAGTCAGTTCTTTTCAGAATTATTTATAGATATATACATTTCCCAAAGCAGACATCTGAAGAATCAGTTTGTTTCTGTTGGCTAATGCACAACCATATGTTTTATTTTTTTCAAACCAAAGTTTTGAGCTGCTTTAGAAATTGTCAATGCCAATGATGACATCTGTTGACACCTGAACAGTTCAAGGAAAGGTACCAGATTTGAAGAAATCCTGACAGATGTAATATTTGACATAGGCTGCAGAAAACCAAAGTGCAAATCTTTGTCCAGTTAATATTTTATTACTTACACAAAGTGGAAAATTTCCAACAAAAAGCATTAGGCAAAGTTCATGTAGTCAGGCTAGTACCTCAGCAATTAAGATAGTCCAGTCTGGTACTCTAACCTACAAGCTATTGGGTCTTCTATGTTCTCATGTATTTGCCATGGAAGATACTGTACATTATAGAAGAAATATTAAAAAAAAATAAATCAAAAGCACCTCATTGGAAGGAAAACTGTTTCCTGTGCAACTCTAAGAGTTGATATTCTACTAGCATTACCCATGGGTATGTAGAGAGGGACTTTTCAATGTCAAACCTGGACACCAACGTTGTGCCTAGTTGTGTCTATATACCCTGAGGAGAAAGAAAATTCTAAAGGAAGTGTCTAGGTTATGGGAAATGAAGAGGGTATGTGCCTTTGAAAGCCACCAGAGGGAGATCCGGGCCACTTAAGTTAAGTGCACTTATGCCTAAATTACTCATTAATAGACTTTGTTTCAGGTGAGTGAGGACAGACTATGACTTGGAACAAATTAATATAACCTTCTTTTTTTTAGTAGGATAAACTGTAGCTTAGCTATGTGGCTGTGTCATGTAAAGGAAAGGCTAGAAGGAAGTGAGAAAACACAGCAAATAGAGAAGACAAAAAAGTTTCTACTCAAATGTCTCCTCAATTGGTCAGGAGAATAATAAAGAAAATATAATATTTGAGATAAACAGAATACCACAGAGACAAATAACCACAGAACTATAAAGAACAGAAAAAAAAAATCTTGATTTGTTGAAAGTGATTAAATCAGTGGTGAAATTTAACAAAGCTGTAGTGAGAGCTTTGGGAGGATCTGATAACCTTGTAGCTTCTTGATGAAGGAAACAGATGTTTGAATGTACAGAAAAGGTATGGCGGAAAGATCCCTGTTGTAATTTGGATCCACATTCCATGACATGAACAATTCTTAAAGAAAATGTTTTTGTATTTTTTAAATAGTTAGTATAATTAAATTTGATTAAACTAATTTATGAATTTTTTTAACTGTTTTGGTTGCATTTTACATTTTAAGAATCATTAAAATCACATATAAGCAAAGCAGGAACTTGTAATGGACCATTTCTGGAAATTCTGTTGACGAATATCAGCTGTAATCATCTTATTATTTTTAAAATCATAACTGCTACAGTTAATTCTACAATGTATTACCCTCAGTCAATTCACTAAATTTATGTGTGTAACATATTTCAAATCACAATCTATATGAAAGGAATACAAAACCAGCGTTTGCCATTAATATATGGAGGCAATTAAAATTTAGGGGACAGCAACATGAAAATGTTCTGAATAGATGAGTATTACACTGAAAAATCTTATATAAAAATCCTATAGCAAGTATAAATGGTGCGTGTCATGTAGATAGAACTTTTAGATTTTTTATTGGAGTAATTGCAAGTTTAACAGTCTCATCAAAATACAACAAACAGATACAAGTAACCCAGTCCCATAACACAAAGGGCTATGTTCTTCCTTTCCCAGTGTTTGTCAGGCCTTTGCTCCCTGGCCTCAGCAATTTAGTAATTCACAAGTATTTTTACCTTCTCCTCCCCTCTCACCACCCAAATGAACAACAACAACAACAAAACCCTCATAGTCCTGCCTAAATCTGATCCATTGGAAGTTCCTTGAAGGAATGTCAGATAGAAAAAAACCTTCAGAAGAATTTTATGGAGTGACTCCTCAAGGCTCCACAGGTAGCCTACTTGGTGGTCTATGAATAAAGGTATGCATTTCAAAGAGCCTTGTGATTAGGGTCAGTGTTTGGTTAGGTTGATTAGAGCTAGCACTTGATAATTTGTGGTAAAAGTCCTGGAAAAGTGGGAAAAGGAAGTCTTTAAGAGGAATTGAAAGACAAAAGGGAAAAGATGACTAAAGGTCCATGTAGATGGCCACAGAAATACTTTGAAAAGACCAAAGGAAACAGCATTTATACTACCTAGACCAGAGAAGACACTCTGATAATGAAAAGAACCTGGATGCAACTATGAAAACAAAAGGCTGGTGTTAGTATAGAATCAGAGTGATACATCTTGACATAACACATACACGTGCTAAAGAAACACCTAAAAGTATGAATCTACGTTACTCCTATAAATGTTGCATCATATGGCACCTAACATTTTTAAGGCTTTTCAAGAAATATTTTTTTATACAGTTTTCCAATCTCTGTATCAGTCACTGAAAAAATGCAAGTACCATTTAAGTTTGAGCATCCTTAAATCAAACCTGTACATTTCTTTCTTCCTCATGTTTTCATCAGAACTGTCAGTGTTCTGTTGTCTCCACTGGAACAAAAATTACACTCCCAAAAGCAACACATTGGATTTTTGTATGCCTCTCTCTGCCTCTATTTACCATTCTGTCTTTTTTGATGCTCTTCTCAGTTGGAAAACATCAGCAAACAATGGCAATTAGAAGACTACACATTCCTCTAGCATCACAGCAGTGGTTTGGGATGGTGAGTAGGATGTAAACCATTTTCTACAGATTTATGTTGGATTTTTATCATTTTTTATATGCTGCTTTTGACTAGGTCAGCCTCTTGAAACATTGGGCAAGGCAAATGTGGAAGAAATGGGGGAAGACATAAGTCTTTTGGTTTGCAAATATTGTAGAAAAAAATTGTCAAAGCTATGGTGTTTTTAAGACAGCTGGAGAAAAAATGTTGGGTTTTCTCTGGATAGATAATTCTTATAGTAATTTATAAGTGATGATAAAAGTAATAAAAGAAGCTGTGCTTGTACCCACTACTGCCAAAGGAAAAATGTACTTGAGCTCTACCAGCAGAAAACTGTGTAATTGAGTGCTTTTGATAGCTACTGCTAAACAGTTTGAAGACATTTCCAGTGTTGTTTCCTTTTAAATACTGCATCTACTCACAAGAAACACAATGTGTCCCCTTTGAAGAATATCTAATTAAGTAAATATCATCTAAACATGAACAAAAGAACGGTAAAGAATAAAATCATCAGTCTTCTAAGATTTAGGATGTACTTGTTTTCAGCTAACACATAGTCAAACATTTTGGCTATATCTAGCAGCAGAGGTGCCAGAAATAACCAACTAACCTGCTACTATTTTCCTGTCTGTATTCATACTACATTGAAACTTCTCTCAAAATAAAACATTTCTTTTTTTGAGGACTGCCATGCATGTGGAGGTTTTACAAAGTGTAAGGATTCATTTTAATAATCATATTATTATTGGGTCATTTAAAGAAACTTGCAGCATATATACAAAGTCTTGAAAATGTGATCAGAATATATTGGTTTTATCAAACTATGTCAGAAATAATGAAAAAGTTTACTCCTAACTTACTAAGGTGTCTTCCTTTGTCAGTAAAAAAATAACACCGCCAGAAAAGAAATAAACTCAGAAGTCTAGTCCACAGACAATCCAGCAATACAGTTAGTTATTTAGGTCCAACTAAAGGTGCCATCATAACCTCAATCTCTTACAGAACTACTGTTTGATGACATGGTTTTTTTTATATCTCTATCAAGGACTGAGGGAATGCTTTTAATACCATAATTTATTACTGAATAGAAACAGCTGTATATATTAAGTCTCATAAGTAAACTTATCCTGATTCTTCATCACTACCTGGTCTAGTAAACTTTGAAATTTGAATCCCTATTTCTACAGTTTATTTGGGCATAGAAGCTGTTACATGGCACATTTCTGATAGTCACATCTTGACTCTGAACAGGTGACATTTCAAGTGACATTATCTCCATTTGGAAAAGAAAGATGAGGCTCATCCAAATTGTGAAAGTATAATTTAGAAAAACAACTATTATTGCATCATCATGTGTTGTGTGTTGTACAAAGGGAAAGAGTAACATAAATGTCACCTTCCAGCATATATAGTCTAAATATACAGGGAACGTAGTCAGTCTGAGATGCAATTCAATGTGTTCTCTTTTTGTCTCTTTTTCTATTTCTTTTCCTCTCTATATAAGTGCATTCATATACATATATTTTTACACATATGATTAAACAAGAAGAAAAATAGAAAAGCATGCATTTACCTCTCTAGTTAATGATTCTTTCTCTCAGCAAGGGGTATATAAACAATCTGTCCTACTGACTATTATTATCATCATCATCATCATCATCATCATTATCATCTTTGAGTTTTCCATTTTTTTCCTCAGCCATAGAGCTGTAGTTTGGAGATAAAATAATGGAAAAGGAATAAAGTAAAATAGGTAAATGATCTCTTTGCTCTTTTTAAAGTGTGAATTTAGTAAGAGAGATAATTTCTTTGTGTGTGTGTATTAGTGTTCCAAAATATTGGATTTTTTTTCAAAGCTAATATTTTAACGCTGTAGTCAGGAAGAAAAAAAATTGCAAGCACAAGCTGCTGTTATGAAAACATCACTCTTCTAATTCCAGGCTTGTGTTTAGTGTCCCCTTGGGTGCCATTCTCCCAGCACCATTGGTTTCTCTTCTGTTCTTGCGATTTCAGTTGATCGTGTGTGCATGGCCTCTACCATCTGCCCACAGTAGGTCAAGGAAATCAGCAGCACTGGTAAATATTTTTCTTGACATAAATACCACTAAACTTTGAGTTAGACAAACAAACAAACAAACCTATGTAAATTCAAACTTACTGATATAATCATTCTAGTAGTAGTCATCATTTATATTTGTAGAATATATGAGAAAATATCTTAGGAAAAGAATATTAAATGAAGTTTGGATTATATGCCACTACTACAGATAATTTTGTTAACAATTGGTTGCATTCAAATTAAAGAGTAAATTATCAAAACTCAAAACAAGGCTAGGGAGGGGAGAAGGGGAAGAGAAATCCCAATCTAGTCAATATTGTTAGCCAAGATTTATTTGTTAACCCTCCCCCCCCCCAGTCAGTTCCTATGCGCTTTTTACACACGCAGACACACAAACACACAGAGACACGTACACATACGCACACAGACACAGATACGCACATTAGTTGAGACAGATGTACATTAAGTGTCTGCCATTACTGCAACAACCTTTCTCCCTGTGTAGGCATAAATTGAAACCAAATATTAATTGTAGGTGTCTGAAGATAGGTAAGATGGATTTCTCCTTGGTGCATTCACCATGTACTGGTTATGCTCCTAGCCTGACTTTTTCACATAAACATCGGTCATGGAACAGGTTGCCCAGAGAGGTTGTGGCTGACCCCTCCCTGGAAGTGTTTAAGACCAGGTTGGATGAGGCTTTTGACAACATGGTCTAGTGGAGGGTGCCCCTACCCATGGCAGGGGGGTTGGAACTAGATGATCTTTGAGGTCCCTTCCAACCCAAACCATTCTATGATTCTATGATTGCTTTTGTTTACGTGTTTTTGCTAAAAGTAAAAAATGCTTCTAAAAGAACTGCAGAATATTATTGATAACCTATCACTGGTTAAAAGAAGGACACATCTGAATGCTTGGTTTTGATTTTGGTTTTGTGGGTTTTTTAAAGACTGCATCTGAGCTAGTCACCCTAAAATCCTTCTATAATTGAAACAGGTACTTTTATTATGCTTGATTTAGCATAATTGTAGATGTTTATAGTAGGATGACTGAGTGTAGACATAAACATTTGGGTAGATGAATTTCATCTCAGATACCCTTTCACTAACACATGCACAGGGAGGAGAGGATAGAAGAAAGCATTGTGTAGGTATTCATTGTATACCTATGAGAAAATAGGAAACCTATAGCTCCTGATCTAAAAATTCACAGACAGCAATGGGTAGGTGGTCATTGACACCTACAAAATTTAGATCAAACTCTTTAAGTACCCATACATTTTGCAGAACTAGTGTGCTGTCAATGTTTTAGCTTCTTTATCAAAACAATGTGTAAAAGGGGTTATTTGCCCTGCTTTAATCTATTCCAGCAAGGGTGATGTTTGGGAGAAGGAAAGAGGCACATCCTATTCAAAATTGCTTCAGTGGTTCCTTCTATTATGCCAATTTACTTCACTGTTCTTGCAGAATGGCATTCAAAAAGCAAATAAATACTAAATGGCATGAAAATGAATACAATTATTACCAAATTTTTGTCTATTGAACTTGTTTCTCTGTGTCAGAAAACTTTCTGAACTTGTTTCAGTTTGATGACATACACATCTTATTTTGGAAGCACAAAATTGTCCAAGTTATGCTCTGCATTATACATTGATTCCCCTCTAAAACTAGGAATTAACATATGTGTCTATACTAGGATCTGTCTCAATATATTTTCTGAGTTCAAAAGTGCTCAAAGCCAATATGATTTTAATTTTAATATGTCTTTTCCATTTGTAAAATAGGGTCTCCTTATATTTTGCATATTAAACAGAAAGATTTAATACCAAGTCTAATCTTGTATGTAATTTGGTGGACATTCAGCACAATCCAAGGACAGTGAATAACATGAAAATATATGTTTTACATTAAAAGTTTTTTTGAAAAAAAATTGTTTCTAGTGGAAGTATCCCAACTAACACATGTTAAAAAGGTTATAGATGCAAGAATGAAAAAAACATAAAGTCATACAATAATTAGCTTTGATGCACAGTAAGTTCTCTAAGAGCAATCATTATTATTAAAATTGGTTTTTTGTCCAAAGGCTTCTTAGAATTTTTGAACATTTGAACAGGCTTACAACACAGGGATCTGATGTATTTATTCTAAATACTATTCTATATTCATTTAAGAAGTTTTTAAATTAAAAAAAAAAAAAAGAAAAAACAAAAAAAACAAACCAAACAAAACGAAATAAGGGACCAAAGTCTGCTTACTTCAAAATTCCTGATCAAAAGAACACATGTTATGGTAACAGAACAGCAAGACCTAATTCACAAGCAAAATTACTGTGAAATAGGGATACAGTAGCTACTTACTAGCACTGTACTCAGTGCTTGATACCCTGGAGACTTGCATCTGGTAAACGAATGATGGTCACAGAATTGGTTCATGAACTGTCCTGTGACGGCAGGCACTGTTTAATTGCTAGTATGCTTAAGCAAGTCTTGGGAGATGAAGACACATTACAGGAGAGATTTCAGACGTACAGATATGATCTGTGCCCTGCCGTTTGCTTTTAGGGCTCTGGCCCTGTTTAATTTAGTAACTCCTTTTGTGTTCAAGGCCAGAAGTTTGCTTCTCCATTTCCTGAAAATAATTAAATTGTTAACTTCATAGCTCAGTCCTGTAATTTTCACAGAGGCCAGTGTTAACTTTGCAGAATCAAGAGTCTAAATGAGAGAGAGAGACCAGTTCAAACACAAACTTTGGCTAACTGCATTATATGACACATATATGTATGCTGGTATATAAAATGGAAAGGAAAATTTATGTCCTTGTAAATGTTGGCTAATTTGGAGGAAAAAAGCATACTTCAAAGGCAGGATTGCTCTGAAGGATCATATGGATTATTACTGAATTGCTGCTGATAAATTCCTACAAGGACTTCTTCAAAGGAGAAAAGAGAATCATTGATCATCAGGGCTCATAGTGACATCTATATGAAACCGCTGTACAGAAACTCCAAAATATATTTAAAAAAAAAAAAAAATCACCTTATTTCAGGGTTCATAAAAAGCCTTAGACTCAGCAAATCATTAGGAGAAACTGCTTAGGCTTGCAAATGTTTCCAGTAGGTAGGAGGTAATATATCAATTCAGAGAAAAAGTCTAGGAAACAAAAGAAATAAAATACTAATAGTTGCAATTATTGGAGTGAAATAAGGTGAAATTTAGCAATCCCAATTTAATTTATTTTCAAATTTGGGGAGTATTACCCTGAATGTTTAATATTTTGAAGCTAAAATAAGTAAGATTTATTAAACCCATTGTCACAGAAATTTGAGATTTTATACTTTTGTCACTCATTGAATTTCTTGAATATCACTGTTTCATCTCTTTAATGACAACCATCAGAGGCAGAATACTAATTTTTTTTTTTTTTTTTTTTCATCTGCCCCCCTGTGTTTCTCTGTTTCATTCCCTAAAATGCACTGTTTTAACCTGGTGGTCAGTTCCCAATCAGGCTTATGACCCTCTTCACTGTAGCTGAATAAAGACAAATCAGTGCATTACTGTTGCTTTCTGTTCTGTAGTTGCTCACTAGAACAAAGCTGTCAAGCATACCTCAGAAAGTCCAGGGCATTTCTCTTGAAAATCCAGCTCCAGTATCTGATTCTACAATCCATTACACATTCATGACATGTCTGATCATACCCAAATCCTGGTCACATCATCAGATACTATTTTTCTTATCAATATTTTTCTATTTCTGCAGATAATTTTCCCATTTTTACAGTTCTTTGCTGATCAGTTGTTGTTTCCACAGACTTTACATTTGTTGTGGTTTAACCCAGCAGTCAGGTAAACCAACCACACAGCCATTTGCTCACTTTACCCCCTCAGTGGGATAGGTGAGAGAACTGAAAAAAAGTAAAACCTGTGGGCTGAGATAAAAACAGTGTAATAGGACAGAAAAGGGAGAGAACAACAACAACAACAATAATAATAGAATATGCAAAACAAGTGATGCACGGCACTATTGCTCACCAACCGCTGACCGATGGCTAGATAGTTCCCAAGCTGCAGCCCTCCCCAGCCAACTCCCCTCAGTTTATATGCTGAGCATGATGTCAGACGGTATGGAGTATTTCTCTGGCCAGTTTGGGTCAGCTGTCCTGGCTGTGCCCCCTCCCAGCTTCCTGTGCACCTTCTGTGGAAGGCTCCTGCCTCCTCACTGGCAGGGCCTGGGAAGCTGAAAGGACCTTGACTTAATTGTAAACACTGCTTGGCAACAACTAAACATCAGTGTGTTATTATTTTCACACTAAATCCAAAACACAGCACTATACCAGCAACCAGGAAGAAAGGTTGTAGTGAGGTGGGTGTTGGTCTCTTTTCCCAAGTAAAAAGCAAGAGAACAAGAGGAAATGGCCTCAAGTTGCACCAGGGGAGGTTTAGATTGGATATTAGGAAAAATTTCTTCACCAAAAGGGTTATCAATCATTGGCACAGGCTGCCCAGGGAAGTGGTTGAGTCACCATCCCTGGAGGTATTTAAAAGACATGTAGATGTGGTGCTTAGGGACATAGTAACAGGAGCCAGCAACTCTCCGAAGGCCTGGGTGTTGCCAGAACAATGGCGCCCACCTCCAGGCCAATAAAAAGCTGCCTGGCAAGTGCTGTGAACAGAGCGGGCAAACAGGGTGTGGCGCAGCAGCCAGGGCGCGGCGCAGCAGTTTGCGTGGGAGGGAGTGCAGGGAGGGCCTAGTCCCCCTACCAGCTCAAGAGGTGAGTTCCATTGGTGGGCATCACCCCCTCAGAAGGAGCTTAGCTATGGCATCCACCCAGCAGAAAGCTCTGACCTCTGCGCTCACCAGAGTGGATGTGGCCACCCAGACAGAGCTGCTGCAAAAACATGCAGCCACCCAGGTGTCAGGCTGCAGGGAGTGCCGGAGCCTATCACTGGGAATGGATGGCAGTGGGGAGAACAGCTGTGTGAGGTGTGACCAGGTGGACGATCTGCTCAGCCTGGTGGCAGAGCTACAAGAGGAAGTAGAAAGGTTAAGGAGCATCAGGGAGGCTGCGAGAGACAGCCACCAGACAAAAAACAAGATGAAGGGTGCCCCGTATCCTCCTTCTGCCAGGATAAAGGCAGTAGCTTGAAAGAAAGGAGTGAATGGAAGGAAGTCCATGCTCAGGGTGGCAGGTGAACTTGCTCCTTGCCCACCCTGCCCTCCCAGGTGCCTCTGTATAACAGGTTTGAGGCTCTGGATATGGAAGGCCAGTCAATGGAGGACATAGATAACAGTCCATCTACACTAGAGGTGTCGCCAAGGTCAGAAAGGCCCACCCCCTATATCATGACCACCTCCATGAGAAAGAAAAAGTGGTTTATAGTTGTGGGCGACTCCCTTCTGAGGGGTATGGAGGGTCCGATATGGTGGAAAGACCCTCCTTTTAGGGCAGTCTGCTGCCTCCCTGGGGCCCATGTTAAGGACATCACTAGGAACCTTCCTAGCCTGGTACAGCCGTCAGACTACTACCCGCTGCTGGTTGTCCACGTGCGTTATTATGAAGCTGCAATGCGTAGTGGAAGAGCAATCAAAAGTGACTTCAGGGCCTTGGGACAGTTGCTGAGGGAATCTGGTGCACAGGTTATTTTTTCCTTTTGCCTTCCAGTTACAGTCAGTGACATTGGGAGAAACAGACAGACCCAGTTTATCAATACATGACTCTGTGGCTGGTGTCATTGCCACAATGTTGGGTTTTTCAATAAAGGTATGGCCTACACAGCACCAGACTTGCTGGCATCAGATGGGATTCACCTTTCTCAAAGGGGAAAGAGGGTCTTTGCCCATTGACAGAGCTTTAAAGTGGGCTTGAAGGGGGAAGGGGATAATATCAGCCTTGCCTGTGACAAGCTGTGGGATGACACATCAAGGTTAGAGGGACAGAACAGAGTGCTAGCAAGGGCCCTCAGCCTGTTGCTCGGAGACATGTTGGATACACTGCAGCACACTTGAAGTCTTATGGAGATGAGCCAGGGGCTCCTAAGGTAATAAGAACCAACAGGGAAACCACGGTAAAGTATCTCAAAGGAATTACAGCCACTCCAGCCAGTAAGTCACCTTCATCTGGGGCCCAATTGAAATGCCTCCATGGAAATGCATGTAGCATGGGGAATAAACAAGAGGAGTTAGAAACGTGCACATTCCTGGAGGGCTATGATCTCATTAGCATTGCAGAGACCTGGTGGGATGGCTCCTATGACTGGACTGTTGCAATGGAAGGATACAGGCTGTTTAGAAAAGAGGCAGGGAAGATGAAGAGGGGCTGTCGCCCCCTGTGTCAATGACTGGCTGGAGTGCATGAAGCTCTGTCTGGGGATGCATGAGGAGCCGACTGAGAGCTTGTGAGTCAGGATTAAAGGGAGGGCAGGGACAGGGGACATTGTAGTGGGGGTCTGCTACAGGCCACCCAAACAGGAAGACTGAATAGATGAAGCTCTCTATAGACAGAGAGGAGCAGCCTCATGTTCTCAAGCCCTGGTCCTCATGGGTGACTTCAGTCACTCTGGTATCTGTTGGAGGGACAGTACAGCAGGGCAGAAGCAATCCAGGAGGTTCCTGGAATGCATTGATGATAACTTCCTACTCCAAGTGATAGATGAGTCAATGAGGAAATGTGCCATGCTGGACCTTGTTCTCACCAACAAGGAGGACCTGGTGGGGAATGTGAAGCTCAATGGCAGCCTTGGCTGCAGTGACCATGAAATGGTGGAATTCAAGATCCTCAGGGCAGCAAGGAGGGTGCACAGCAAGCTCACTACCCTGGACTTCAGGAGAGTAGACTTTAGCCTCTACAGGGACCTACTCGGTAGAGTACCGTGGGACAAAGCCCTGGAAGGAAGAGGAGCCCAAGAAAGCTGGTTAGTATTCAAGGATCGCCTCCTCCAAGCTCAGGAGCAATGCATCCCAACAAAGAGGAAGTCAGGAAAAAAATGCCAGGAGGTCTGCATGTATGAACAAGGAGCACCTGGGCAAATTCAAATGCAAAAAGGAAGCCTATAGAGGCTGGAAGCAAGGGCAAGTAGCCTGGAATGAATACAGAGAAATTGTTTGAGCAGTTAGAGATCAGTATAGGAAAGCTAAAGGCCTGATAGAATTAAATCTGGCCAGGGACATCAAGGGCAAATAGAAAAGCTTCTATAGGTATGCTGGTGATAAAAGGAAGACTAGGGAAAATGTGAGTCCCATCCAAACTGACCTGATTACCCAGGATATGGAGAAGGCTGAGGTACTCAATGAATTTTTTGCCTCATTCATCATCAGCAAGTGGCTCTAGCCACACTGCCCAAGCTGCAGAAGGCAAAGGCAGGGACTGGGAGAATGAAAAACCACCCACTGTAAGAGAAGATCAGGTTTGAGACCATCTAAGGAACTGGAAGGTGCACAAGTCCATGGGACGTGATGAGTTGCATCTGCGGGTCTTGAGGGAACTGGTGGATGATGTTGCTACATCACTATCCATCATACTTGAGAAGTTGTGGCAGTCCAGTGAAGTTCCCACTGACTGGAAAAGGGTAAGAAAACCCCCCATTTTTAAGAAGGGAAAAAAGGAAGACCCAGGGAGCTACAGGCTGGTCAATCTCACCTCCGTGCCTGGCAAGATCATGGAGCAGATCCCCCTGGAAGCTATTCTCAGGCACATGGAAAATAAGGAGGTGATTGGTGACAGCCAACATGGCTTCACTAAGGGCAAATCGTGCCTGACAAATTTGGTGGCATTCTATGACGAGGTTACAGCATTGGTGGATAAGGGAAGAGCAACTGATGTCATCTACCTGGACTTGTGCAAGGCATTTGACACTGTCCCGCACGACATCCTTGTCTCTAAATTGGAGAGACATGGATTTGATGAGATGGACCATTCGATGGATAAGGAATTGGCTGGATGGTCGCACTCAAAGAGTTGTGGTCAATGGCTCAATGTCCAAGTGGAGAATGGTGACGAGCGGTGTTCCTCAGGGGTCGGTACTGGGACTGGCGCTCTTTAACATCTTTGTCGGCGTCATGGGCAGTGGGATGGAGTGCACCCTCAGCAAGTTTGCCGACGACACCAAGCTGTGCGGTGTGGTCAACATGCTGGAGAGAAGGGATGCCATCCAGAGGGACCTTGACAGGCTGGAGAGTTGAGCCCATGCAAACCGCATGAAGTTCAACAAGGCCAAGTGCAAGGTCCTGCATACAGGTCAGGGCAATCCCAAGCACAACTATAGGCTGGGCAGAGAATGGATTGAAAGCAGCCCCGAGAAGAAGCACTTCGGGGTGTTGGTTGATAAAAAGCTCAACATGAGCCAGCAATGCGCACTTGCAGCCCTGAAAGCCAATTGTATCCTGGGCTACGTCAAAAGAAGCATGACCAACAGGTCAAGGGAGGTGATTCTGACCCTCTACTCCACTCTTGTGAGACCCCACCTGGAGTACTGCGTCCAGCTCTGGAGATCCCAAGAAGGACATCGAGCTGTTGGAGTGAGTCCAGAGGAGGGCCACAAAGATGATTGGAAGGCTGGAACATCTCTCCTGGGAAGACAGGCTGAGAGAACAGGCGTTGTTCAGCCTGGAGAAAAGAAGCCTCCAGGGAGATCTTATAGCAGCCTTCCAGTACCTGAAGGGGGCCTACGGGAAAGCTGGAGAGGGACTGTTTACAAGGGCATGTAGTGACAGGATGAGAGGTAATGGTTTTAAACTGGAAGAGGGTAGATTTAGATTAGCTATTAGGAAGAAATTCTTTCCTGTGAGGGTGGTGAGGCACTGGAACAGGTTGCCCAGAGAAGCTGTGGATGCCCCATCCCTGGAAGTGTTCAAGGCCAGGTTTGATGAGGCTTTGGGCAACCTGATCTAGTGGAGGGTGTCCCTGCCCATGGCAGGGGGGTTGGAACTAGATGATCTTTGAGGTCCCTTCCGGCCCAAACCATTCTATGATTCTGTGATTCTGTGGTTTAGTGGTTGGACTTGGTAGTTCTAGCTTTACACTTGGACTTGATGATCTTAAAGGTCTTTTCCAACCAAACCAATTATATGATTCTATAATTCTATCCTAGCCAAAACTAGGACAGCTTTGTAAGAACTGAAAGAACTGCTGTGACCATGTTACCTAGTGGTCTGTTAAATACAGGAGGCAAGATTTCTCTGAATTATCTGATCTTTGTACTAAAATATGCCTGTAGTAAACTAATACTTAAGCAGTAGTTAAATCAGCAGTTACCACCTCAGCAGATTATGGTACTATTTTATTCCTGCAGAATACATGCAGACATCAAATCCTCTTTTTAAGTTCATATATTCATTTGTTGTTTTGGTGTTCTCCTTAGAAGTTAAAATAGATCAGTTAATATTAGAGCTGCATGGAAAAATTTATTCAATTACAATTTTTAGATTAAAAAAATATAATCTGAACCAGATAATATGAAGACATACTTGTGTGTAACAGAGAAATTATGACCTACTTTCCAAATGAAATTGAACTTCATAATCTATCAGATATAAGAAAATAATTTAATTTTTACTCTTCTCAATTTAAACTACAGATGTAAGGTGCAGTCTAACAGTTTCAGTTGTGAGCTTTCATCATCAGTTATTACAGTAAAACTTGCTTACTTTTTGATCTAAAGACTAATTTTTGAACTGCCATAATTCCAACAGGAATCATCTCTACTTCTAGAAGAGTCAATAGACGTATTATTACAGCATCCATTTGACATCAGAGTCTGAAGTTTAGGTTTCTAGTTTAATTCTAGTTTGAAGCAGAGACTGGGACAAAGAAAATTTACTGATTGCTGTCTTTTGTTGAATGTGAGATTTTGTCTCATTGACTGTACTTTTAAATTCCTACAAAACCCTTGTTTTCCTTACAGATGTAGTACCTATATTTCAAATTCAATGGTATTATCTTACTTTTTCTTCTTTGATTTAACAATATACAAATAAATGTCTCTCTTGAATATTCCATTTCATTCACAGTGGATATGTTATGCATTTTTCTGTGACAGTCATAAAATCAGTTACATGATCTGTCAGAATTTGAACCATTAACTAAACACTGAAAAATGTCTGTGTATTTAACTTTTCCATCAGTCCTTATTGATCACCAGCTATTTTTACCCAACACCAGAAATTCTGCATTTAGTATATATGAAATACTTATTGCAATGGGCAACATCTTCTAAGTCTTTCATAGATTGGTCAATCTTTGATGTCCTAATACCATCTAGTTTCAAAATACTATAAAAGCTATTAGACAATGCTTTAGAAGTATTCAGGATACTGTTAGAGTAGGAAGATGTCTCTCTCTTTTTTACTAACACTCTCTCACTCACTTGCTTTATCTCTTTCTGCAGAGATAATTTGATCTTTTATCAGGAATAGGAGCTTGGAACTTCCCCTGAGGGTTGTTACTCTCTTGCTGGAGACTATTGTACAGAAACATGAAAATTTCCCCAAAGGGAAACCTTTTGGTATGAGAAACACTCTACCAGTACAGATTAATTCCTCTCCTAATATATATTGATTGCACACTGATTTCCCAGAGCTCTGTTTTGTTCCAACATTTTGCCAGGGAAAAGAAGAAATATTGCAGCTGGGGTTAGGTAGAACAGAGGGTTTCCAATCCTTCTCCCTGTTACAGTGGAAAAACTACTAGCAATGGCATGTTTAAAGAAAATAAATATAAGAGAAGCTAATTATAATATAGCAGGCTTGATCTGTGCACAGTCCAATACAACAAGGTCAAGCAAAATAAGACAAAGACATGAAGGTAACAGCAGATATAACTCACCTGCTTTAGGAGTATGTGCACCAAAGGATTTTGCTCCTTTGAAATCACATAATGCGGAACTGCACAACTACCAGTATATTGCCTAATTTCAGGGTGCATCCCTCTTGTAAACTACATGTTGACATTCTTATGATATACTTCTATGGTATACTGAAAAGATTTCAATTCATACTTACTGTATCTTCCCTGTGCTTCAGCTAATATATAGCCCATTGCATCAGCCTTTTTTTCTCTTTCAAGATGATTCATCACATTAAACATTAGCCTTTGATGTGGACTCCTCACAAGGGATCTCTAAAAACTCTTATCAAGCAATGTTTACTGCACCTCTCCATCATTCTGGCAGCTTGATTTACACTGAATTCCAACAAATTAGTAAGACGTGACCTTTAAAAAAAACCAGCACTGTGTTAATCAAGCTGTACCTTTCCAAGTTTGCACTCTTAAAATAGCTTCTAAGACTTAGAATTGCTGTGAGTCTAACTGATCTATAACTTCTTGGAGCACTCTTAAGGTTTTTTGGGGATTTTTTTTTTTTTCCAAATTATATTATTACTTTTGTTCAGTGCTCCCAGAAACTTTTTTCTACTGATTTCATAATAAATAGTAATCCAGATTCAGCAGTGTCTTTTCCTAATTGTTAACTTTATTCAGTTCTAAAGACACATATGAAGTAACAAAAAGTGCCAGCTATGTTTGCTTTTTCTTGTTTTTCTTCCTGGTTTGGCCTGGTTAGGATAGAGTTAATTTTCACTAGGAACCAGGACAGGTGAGCCAAGCTGGCCAGGGGGTTATTCCATACCATGTGATGTCATGCTCACCATAAAAGGGGGCTGGTCAGGCAGGGGCGGGTTTGGTGTGGCTGTGGGATGGGCTGAGCATCCCTCAGTCCTGAGATCAGTAAATTGTTCTCTGTTATCACCCATTGTGAATATCTGTTATCAGCACTGTTGTTGATTGTTTTCCCTCTCCCTTGCTGTCCCAGTAAACTACCTTCATCCCAACCCTCGAGGCTTTGCCGTTGTTTTTCTGTTCTCCTCCCCATCCCACCAGGGGAGGGGTGAGTGAGCTGCACATGGTGCTCAGCTGCCGGCTGGGGCTAGACCAGGTCACTTCTATTAAACTTAAAGCATCTTGTAGTTAATTACATATCTAACACAATGTATGTACATAAATATGTAAAAAATTTGTTTATATAAGTATGTAAAATAATGTATAGAATGTCATTACCATGTATGCAAGGGGTTTTGTGTGTTGTTTTGTGGGATTTTTTTTAACATTGGTTCTATCATCATCATAGATTCATAGAATCACAGAATCATAGAATGGTTTGGGCCGGAAGGGACCTCAAAAATCATCTAGTTCCAACCCCCCTGCCATGGGCAGGGACACCCTCCACTAGACCATGTTGCCCAAAGCCTCATCGAACCTGGTCTTAAACACTTCCAGGGAGGGGGCATCCACAACTTCTCTGGGCAACCTGTTCCAGTACCTCACCACCCTCACAGGAAAGAATTTCTTCCTAATAGCTAATCTAAATCTACCCTCTTCCAGTTTAAAAACATTACCTCTCATTCTGTCACTACATGCCCTTGTAAACAGTCCCTCTCCAGCTTTCCCGTAGGCCCCCTTCAGGTACTGGAAGACTGCTATAAGATCTCCCTGGAGGCTTCTTTTCTCCAGGCTGAACAACGCCTGTTCTCTCAGCCTGTCTTCCCAGGAGAGATGTTTCATTTTATTTTATTAATTAACATGTGATATACTTTACCATAAAGACATTTTTTCATTACTTTACCTCTCTTTAAAGTATAATCATGACTAAAGTAAAAAAAAAATATGAATAATTATTGTGGAACACCACATACACAGACTGGTAAGCACAGAGTGTGTTCTCTCTATGAACAGTATTTGAGAGTACCTAGCTATTATGTGCTGCTTTTCTTCCATGCATATTGAAGAACTTTATAACGGCAGGTAAACCACTGCCTTCCTGTATGAATAATATACATGAATCACAGAAGGTTAACCTGCTTTTTTTAAGATGAGCTATCAGACCAGTGATGGTGAAAGTATTACAGGGTACTACAACTTGGATTTTCTTTGTTTCTGTGTCTATGTGCAATCCTATTTCTCTCTTGCAGAAAAGGCAGTGACAGCTTCATTTTTTTCCCTTACAACCACATAGAACTTAGGAGATGATCAGCAGCAGAAGGCCAAGTGGGTTATTCTGCAATGTGTGAAAAGGCATTAAAGACCTACGATTACACAACTAAATTGAGCTACAAATAGCTGAGCTTCAAGCCAGAATCTCAAATGTGAAGTTTCTTGAACTATGTCCTTTTGTGGAAGGTACAAGTCTCTCCTCTGTGCTGAAAGATTCACAAAGCTGAAATTCTAGAAACATATTTTGGGGGCTGTTTTTTATTTGCCTCTTTTTTTTCCCAAAACACATGGAAAGAAGTTGTTGCTGTATTTCTGAATTAGTAAGTTAGGCAGACTGAGAAGTATGACATTTTCAATCTGTTTAATTTACTTAAACTCATTGCTTTAGCATACTCTGATTTAAAGTCCAGCCTATACGCTGCATAACTTCCATTTGCAGCTTTCAGATTGATGATATTTTCATCACTGAATGATTCTGTCTTATATAGTGGCTGTTCATTTACTGGAAAGAAGTTCAGAACAACCTGTTCTTGTAGTTGCTCTAAAGAAAATGAAAGAAAATAATGTTTCAATAATGCTCGGAATATACACCCATGTCTAGTGATGGCACAGCTGTTATCCATGCAATTTTCTTGGTAATTAAAAATCTCATGATCAGTTTTATGACCACCTTACAGACATATTTTCATGTTTTTCTTTTTTTTTTTTTTTTCATTGGAATATGTCGTGGTTTAGCCCCAGCTGGTGACTAAGCTGCTCGTTCACTCCTGCTTTCCCCTTGCCCCAAGGGGATGGGGAGGAGAATAGGAAAAAACCTCAGGGCTTGAGATAAATACAGTTTAATAGCATAACAAAGGAAGATGATTAATAATAATAATACCACCAGAAGTGATGCACAAATGCAATGGTTTACCACATGCAGAAGAGAAAAAAAAACAAACCCAGTGCCCAGTCTGTTTCTGAGCAGCGATCCCACCTCCCAGCTGGCTTCCCCAGCTATATCCAGACCATGATGCTCTGTGGTAGGGAATATCCCTTTGGCCAGTCTGGGTCAGCTGTCCTGGCTGTGCTCTCCCAGCTTCTTGTGCACCTGGCAGGGTGTGAGAAACTGAAAAGTCCTTGACTTAGTGTAGACACTACAACTACCTAGCAACAACTAAAAACATCAGTGTGTTATCAACATTATTCTCATCTTAAATCCAAAACACAGCACTATACCAGCTACTAGAAAGAAAATTAACTCTACCTCAGCTGAAACCAGGACATAATAAAAAATAATTATCACATATTAATTTCTACATGGCATAATTTATTACTGTATTCTTTGGACTAATCCTTTTGTAAGTCATTTTCCTTTACATATTATAGACACAGTCAGATTCTTCACGTAGCAATTATGCCTTAAATTATTCTGGAGATTTTTTCTTGAGTTTGTTAGAGGGAAGATAATCAGTGTACAGCTTCCCTTTTATTTCTTCCTTTGAGTATTGATCATTCTGCACTTTGAATCTGCTACTACTTTTCTCCTTGTTGTCTTGATAACATTTTCTCTGCCTGCAGGTTTTACTCCAGTGTTTCAAGTCTTGTGCAATATATCCTTTTTATTTTTCTTTTCATATCACAGAGTAGTGCAGCACATGTGCAACAGCTTTATAAACAAGAAAGTGGTGAATTTTCAGTTTGGATGTTGTAGCCACATGCAACATAACATTAGGTATTCAAATTATTGTCCCAGAGGTGCATGATCTAAACTCATCATGCATGATCTTATGGAAGGCCCTTGATGAGCATACACTCCCTTTCTAGCATTTTCCATACATGATAAAGGAAAATGTGAAAAATAAGAAAAAAGACCCACTGAACTTTTGTCTCTCTAATCTACTTGACCTGATTTTATCAAGATCTCTTATTAAGCTACTGCAGCTCAGATGTGTCAGAACTTCTGTTTTAAATCTCATTTAATTTTCAGAAATAAAAATGAATGCATTCAAATAAATTCATTCACAATAAATATTATAAAATTTAGAAAGCTGAGGGAAAGGCAATAACTGATGGGCTATTTCAGTGTCCAAATTGTTTGGGTTCCAATGATTTTTTGAAGAAAAGACTTCATCAGAGAAGAAGTCATGACCTGCTGAATTGCTTTATTAGTGCAACTACTGATCTTTGTGGTAACAGAGTCAATGTAGATGAAACTCATTTTGGTAATCACTTGTTTTCTAAATAGTGTCACAGAAGTCAATACAGTTACTGACATATAGGAGGAAGGTTGCATTCATTTTTAATTACTTTCTAAAAATTGACATTTTTTTTCATTGAATATGGTTTAGTGAAATCTTTTAATATGATGATGCAGAAAAAATACAGTGAAAAGTCTTTGGAGGCAGCTGTTGCACAAGATGTCTAACAATATGATACCTTTTTCAAAGGAATTTATTAAATTGTGCAATAGCGCTTTTTACTGCTCTTACAATGCTTTCTGCAGTTGTACATAGTGTGGATGCCAATGCTAGAATATATTCTGCTGAGTATTTCAAAATAAATTTGCATGGGTAGAAATTCTGTAAGCAGTTTTGTCTGGGGTATTAAACCCATTAAGATAAGGCAGCAGGAACATCTCTCTGGATCACTTTTCAAGCTGAGAAGGGTTACTGCCCAGAGTATGGAACTCATGGGAAGAGCATCTTTGGATTGAACAAGACTATGGTATCTTTAGGGAGGGCATCAAAGGCGGGTAAGGGGAGAGATTGAGGTGGTTTGGGGGAAGAACAAGCATGGGAATAGAGGGACAAGGAAATAAAAGGGGCCAGTTATGTGTAAACAGGTTGATAGCCAAAATGCTTCTCTGGCCATACCCCGTGCCTGGTTACCAGAGATTGTTCTGTCTTATTAAATTCCATTTCTAACTATTTTCCTGGGTGAGTGGATTGTCTATTCTGTGTGTATGTGTGCGTGCATGTGTGTGTGTATGGAGGTCAAAGTGCCAGTAAATAGAATCAGCCCAGGTGACTCCAGGACTGGTCAGCTGGAACAAGTGAGGTTATGTCAGTCAGTGTGTGATCACTACCGAATATCAAGCTGGACTAGCCAGCAAGCAAAATAAGTGGCTTGGAAATGACAAACTGAGGTGGCCATGGGTTGAGGCCAGATATGTGTGTACCTCTGAGAGTGAGACAGATGGAGAATTTGGCTACTGGAGGGACCAGGATGTACAGATGAACTTCCAGAGGAATTGTAGGGTCTGAAGATTGACTGAGATGATAGATACTTATTTGCATGTGTGTCCGTGTGTGAGGCAACTGGGCATGAAAGGATCCAGAACCAGCTACTGGATAGACTTACTGTTGATGTTCAGCTATTGTAGAATCCATATTTGTGTATTTACATATGTGTATATTTCTTGCTAATGGACATTCATCCTGATCAGCTAGAGTGGGGAACGGGATGAATTTGTCAGTGTTGTTTGTGTTTCCATGAGTGCTGAATATTTCTGTCTGAGATCATCTTCACATGCAGCTTTGTATATATTTACATACATATTGTATACAGGTACTTGCACATGCACCTGTTGGAAATACATGCTCAGACTTGCTACTAGTTGGACATGGAGGCATGGAGCTGCAGCAGCCAGGCCTCCATTGGGCTGAAGGATTTGACAACCTTTGACAAGGAAAAATGGAGTTTTATTAGAAAACATGCATTTTCTCAGCAAAAAGAATACAATTAAAACATAACAGATAAACAGATCAGATATAAACATCTCCATTAAAATGTTCATTCTTCTATTCAAAACATGAATGCTAAGATGCCAACTCAAGTGTAGATTGCCACACTTAGATGTCAGCAATTAGGTGAGGTACCCATCTCCAAAGCTATGACTGTACCTCTGAACTGTAGTGTAGATTTCCCTCTCCCTTACACTCCATAGGAGATACATTTCCAAAGTGTAAGGCATCTTATCCTAACACAGATGCCTACAAAACTTTGGGTGAACTATCTTCTGGAGATTCCTATTCCTTCCCTTTGAGGATGAAGATAGCCTAGAAAATTAGCTTTACTGGAGGTACTCATTTTAAACAACTAAAAAAAGATGAACTACGGTTCCTGAAACCCATGCTTTGTGGTTTAGATTTTGGCAAATCTTGTGTTCCTGTTACGTGTACATGTCACTGTCATGTTTTGTTCTCTTGCTAGCATTTCCTGTATTTGTTAATTATATCATTACCATGGACCACCATATATTATTTTTCTATCTTGTTATTTCTTCCTTTTCTACCTACCACTGAAATTCTAGCTTTCACAAGCACAATAATCCTAGTAACTGGAAAAAAACAAACTTTGGAAAAATATATGCCAGACACAGACAAATTTTCTATAGGGCGAGAAAACATTGTTCTTTAACCTGAGGGTGACCTAATTTTTAATTTTTCTGTTCCTAAGACAAATCTTCTCAACAAAATGATTACACAAAATTTTTAACATGGGAAAAACAATGTATTTTACTTAAACCTCTTTCTTGGAAATAGCTGAGCTTCAAAAATAAAGGTCTGGAATAGAAAAATCAGCCTAAACCCTGAATGTCTGACACACTTGTAAGCACCTGAAAACAGGGGTTTAAAATGGAAAGTGTTAGGCAGTCTTAACTATAGATTTAGCTGCCAGTTTCAGTCATCATCTTTTCCTCAGTGAAAAGAAAGAACGTGGAGAAAGGTTTGAAAAATCTTGGAAGGAGCTCTGCTCATTTGGAAAGAAAAGGACTAAGAATAAAGAGAGGAAATCCAAATAATGTATTGTTTCACTTGGAAAAGAACACCAAAAAAAAGTTGTGAAATTATTGGTCGGATTGTTAGTTCTCAAATTTTCTGTTTTGGCATATGCCCTTTAATTCTCTGCCATACTAGCTGGTCCTTATATTTTCTGTAACTTAGTTTTAACAACTCTCTGAGATGCCGCCTTACTTATATGTGGGATATTAATTCATATGAATTTTCCAGATTTTTTTTTTCTTAAATGAAAAGAATTTTAAAAAAGGAACTCTAATGATCATTCATCACCATCTGATGATCTGAAATGCTGAAGAGGCTCAGCAAGAGCATTGAAATTTTACATAAAAGAATCTATACATTTTATGTATCCTACAATGTGCTAAATGAGAATGAGGTGCTGAGAAATGGTTTTGATTGTTGTTGTTTGTTTCTAAATACAATGTTTAGTATTTTATTTTTAAGATAAAATTGAGATATGCAGATGTGCACATTTTTTATTGAGCAGCTGTGTTTGCTCCATATCCCTTGTCTTTTATCAGTTCATCCATTCCTTATTGCTTGTTACATTCCTTTGTTAAAACAGACCTAAAATTAGACTAAAATAAACCAAAAGGAGGTCTTGACATGCCTACTTCCTTAAGTGGCAGTACGAAGCCCAAAATAAAGATAAGAAACCCAGAAGTCCATTTATCCCATTATTCTATTTCTGAACAATGACTGACTAGGAAGATGGAAATGGAAAATAAGAAATATAAATACAGAGAGACTATTGAATAATCTTCCCTTTTGTATAGTCTCACATCTTCCAGCAATCAGTACCCTAAGTATTGTCAAAACTTGGGTTACCTTTACAGCATACCTGTTCAAGTTATGTTGTAATTGTTGTCTAATTTTGGTTGCAGTTATGACAGTTTATTTATGTCAGTAGAAGTTTCACTGAGTAGTAGCAGAGAAACTTTCTACAAACAGGCAGATAAAATTATCTGCTGTACCTATACCAATAAAGTAAATTATGCTAGAGGACATTTCCAAGCCTGGAACTTGATCGTTGCACTGTTAAATTCTTAGAGCAGTCCCTGTCATGTATTTTGTCTAGGCCAACAAGTACTTTCCCAAAGAATCTCTGAGCATGGATCAGGGACCATTCAGAACAGGTCATTTGGATGCAGCCAAATGCTTTGGAGATTAAGAGAACTGAATTGTATGGACAACAATCATTCCATGAGGGTTGACCTCAGTTTCTGTGAGTAGTCCCACATGCCTTTTTTTTTTTTATTCCTTAACATAGACAGAGCCTCAAGGTGTTCCACAAAAAACCCCCCATGACTGAGGATTCAGAGGTTAAAGAACAGAGCTCTGATGGTGTGTTGGGTTTGTGTGGCAAGGTTTTGGTAGTGGGTGGGGGCATGGGCTATAGGGGTGGCTCCTGTGAGGAGCTTCTAGAAGCTTCCACAGTGTCTGATAGAGCCAATGCCAGCCAGCCCCAAGATGGGCCCGCCCCTGGCCAAGGCCAAGCCAATCAGCGCCTCTGTGATAACATATTTAAGAAGGTGGGAAGTTTTTTTACATCTGGAGGGGGAAGTGCGGAGATGTAACATCAAGGTCAGTGCAGGAGGAGGGGGGAGGTGGAGGTGCTCCAGGCACCGGAGCAGAGATCCCCCTGCAGCCCGTGGTGAAAACCATGGTGAAGCAGGCTGTTCCCCTGCAGCCCATGGAGGACCGATGAGGGGGTGTAGAGATTCCACCTGCAGCCCGTGGAGGACCCTACGCTGGAGCAGGTGGAGGTACCCGAGGGAGGCTGTGGCCTGTGGGAAGCCTGGGCTGAAGCAAGTCCCTGGCCGGACCGGTAGACCCGTGAAGAGGGGAGCCCACGCCAGGGCAGGTTTTGGTGGCAGGACTTGTGACCCCGTGGGAGACCCACGCTGGAACAGTTTTCTCCTAAAGGTCTGCACCCCATGGAAGAGACCACGCCGGAGCAGTTCGGGAAGGACTGTAGCCCGTGGGAGAGACTCCATTTTGGAGCAGGGGAAGGATGAGAGGAGTCCTCCCCCCGAGGACAACGAAGCGGCAGAAACAACGTGCGCTGCACTGACCGCAACCCCCATCCCCCTCCCCCCATTCCCTTCCCCCCCCCCCCGCCACTGAGGGGGGGAGGAGGTTTGAAGCCGGGAGTGAAGTTGAGCCTGGGAAGGGGGGAGGGGTGGGGGAGGTGTTTTAAGGCTTGATGTTACTTGGTTTTTGGTTTTTTTTGCTCTGTTCTGTTTAGTAATAAATTAGATGAATCCCTCTTTCTAAGTTCAGTTTGTTTTGCTCGTGATGATAATTAGCTCTCCCTGTCCTTATCTCGACCCGAGCCTTTTGTTAACTTCTCCTCCCCACCATTCTGGGGAAGGAGTGAGTGAGCGGCCGCGTGGCGCTCAGCTGCCGGCTGGGCCTAAACCACGACAGATGGACTGATCTAGGACTGGGAGCTCAAAACCCTTAGCACAGGTCACTATGCTTTACTGCTGATGTGCTTCTAATTCAAGGGAGAAGAAAATCTGTAGAGGCACTTTGCAGTTGTATTCTAGCTCCCTTCTTGAGTGGGGTTGATTCTGATGACTGGAACTTCACAGAAACTGATCTCTATGAGTTCACTGGGGTGCTACATGCTTTCCCCTGCTGTATTGAGAAGCAACTGTGGAAAGGTCTTATTTGTTCCAGATCTCTGTGTGTACAAAAGACAGCTGTTGCTAAGAATTATTATAACTGCATGGTTGACTTTTCACTGTTCAGTTCTGCCTACCCTTTGTGTATAGAATACCTTCTACCATAAAATAGGATTTTTTTTTCCTTTGTTTTTGTACTGCAGACAAGGGAGTTGAAAAGAAAGGATGAAAACAGTGGCATAATATATGTTCTCAGGTCAACCAAGACCAAAAGCTGTAAGGATGGACTGAGTTGCAGGGAGTTTGTGTATCAGTGCTAATAGAAAAGCAGGGCACTATTTTAATGCAATGTATTTATTCAGTCAGCTGTAATGCCTAATAGATTTTGTTTTTATAATCCAGTTTTGTTTCTCCCACACACTACATTTACTAGATAAAGTGAGAATGATTTTCTTAATTTGAGTTTAATGGTGTAGTGCAAAAAGAGGAACTTGTTCATTGCAAATGTGTTAGCTAAACTGCGATTGTGAGCATTCAGCTATGAGCCTTTGGGTTCCAAAGTCACAGTTCAATGTAAATATATGCTGCTTCTAAAAACTGATCTTTTAGGAAAGTGGGGGGCAAGGTTAATTCTCAGCCAAATTATTTACCTGATGTAGCTCCCAGCAGAGCCTTGATAATATCAGTGTTAGCACAAGGGAAACAGTGGGAATGGGCATTTAATAAGGAAAGTAAAACTCTGTTTTTCAGGAACTCCTACTTATCATTGTCCCAATCCAATGTCGGGGAGGTTTTGTTATGATCCCAGGAACGAAATTAAGACACTAGATTGAGTCAAATGTCGTACAACCTTTCAGCTTTATTTCTGATGAACAGGGAGAAGAGAACTATATAAAGAGACAACCGGGAGAGCAGGGAAGAGCAAAGGGAAGAGAGAGGGAAAAAAAAGAAAGAGAGAGGTAGGGAGATAGAGATAGAGAGGGGGAGGGTCCAAGTTGGGGAGGAATCTAGCTACTGCCACTCCGAGTCCAGTGCTGTTCCATTAGCTCCATCTATGATTTCCAAGCGTCGCAGGCTTTGTCGAAGCAGATTCCAGGAGATACACGAGGAGCAGAGGAAGAAGGAGAAAAAGCCCCCTCACCAGCACGCGCATGCTCCTTTATAGGGGTCGGGTCCCATGCTCATGCGCAGATCGCAATTGCGTACATGCAGTTCATGCTATACGTGCTGCCCCCTTGGGAAGCCCTCCTCTGCCCCCTCCCCTCTCCTTTTTTTCATGCCCTGGCTCTTGCACAAGCACACAGCAGCACCCACCTACAGACCTTGAGGGCGGCGGCGCCCCCCCCGCCCCCAATGCTGGACGCCAACACAGGGAAGTGGGGTGCGATGGCAATGTCAAGACAAACCACATACAGTAGCGGTCTTCTACACCACCCCATGGCTCGACGTTGCAGTCTCCTTAGTGGTGGGGGGAAGGGGAAAGAAAAGAAGAAGGTAGGGGGAAGAGAGTAAGAGTGAGAAATAGGGACGGGGCAAAGGGAAGGTGCAGGAAGGAAGAACGAGGTGGGGTATGGTAGAGGAATGCTCAATAGCAAACAATGTTTAACTTTGCAGGACAAACTTGAAAAATCAGGTTAGTGATGTAGTTTTCCATTATAGCAATTATAAAACAACTGGCAAGTACGATATGGGTACTAATATGCAATCTTTCTCTTAGACAATTTGGGAATTTGAAAGGGTTTAAACAATGGGTACTGTGATTGGCTCTGACTGGTGAACAGCATGGATCCATTTTATGCCATCAGGTGAGGTGGTAGGAACAAATTGCATATTAGATACTACATGTCGGATTAATTGAATAAAACAAGGGATTACACATGGCAAAAATATTAAAGTGACAACCGTGCAGAGCAAACACAATAGCAGCTGTTTTACCCACAGTGCTCCCAGTAACCAGGACCACAAATCACCATCCCAACCGTTCCAGGTTTGGACAGAGACATGGGCTAATTTTCTAATGTCTTTGGTTAGTTGGAGGACCACTTCACCTACGTCATCGATTTCTAAACAACATTTGGAAGCGTTAGCTTCCCGCACACCCCTCCTTCTTCAGCTAACAGGTAATCTAGGACCATGCAGTGTTGAAGGATTGCCATGCGCATCTGTTGGGACTGCCAGGTTAAAAGATCTATTGCATTGGCAGTCTTATTGGTAATAATTTCTAGAGCCACTTGTATTCTGATTATCCGGTTTAAATTATAAGTTGGTTCTCTTGCCCCTGATATTGGTTCATTAGGGTTCCAGGTGGCAGGTCCATAATGTTGAATTATTCACTCATTGTTTCCCCATTTTTGCGTCCCACCTAGATTGACCTCAATAGATCACATCGTACAGGTAATACTTCTGTCTCCGAGGTTGTCGTACAGTTTTCTGTCTCCGGCAAAAGAAAAAATAAGGGCCGGATAAGCCCTATGTAACAGATTCCTGACCATCTTGCAGGTAAATGTTTATATGTGGTATGTCTGCAGATCCAATAATGCCCTTTCTTAGTATTGACACCATGAGCAAATGATCCATCTGTCCCTTTTGGGAACTGAAAATAGGTTGTGTCCCTGTCGCCCAGAGGGCTAAAAAACTCGGTTGGGTGATTATTTGTTCGGCCGGTGCAATACCAAGCACCAGAATTATTTTTCCACTCACAAATTTGCTCATAGGGGTCATAATTGGCTTGTTGGAGAGATAAGGTTTCATTTTTGTTTGTCCATTGCGCCCAGTTTCATTAAGCCACATCCATATGTAGACAGCCCTATCTTTATCAACTAGCTTGTGCGTGAGTGTCCATTGACATTTACTTTCCCCCACGTAGATCCCTCCCATTTGAGTATGGTTTAGACAATACTGCCCTACAGTTGGAAATTGAATTGGCCATGTCCCACTGTCACCCCAAGTGTCGTCCGCAGTTTCACTATAGATGCTTACGATCTGGTCTGGGGTGAGGGGTGTGGACATCCACGGCCAACTCGACAACCCCAGAGGTCCTCCACAAACCCAGCAATGACTCAAATTGAAAGTTTGGCATACTGCTTTAGCCAATAGTACGAATTCATTGTCCTTAAAGGGATCATATGGGTCGGGGGAAGGTAGAGGAATTGGTTTTTCATTGCCTTCATAGACACATTTCTAAATTAGAATAATCAAAAATAGCACGCGCATTCTGATCAAACGTCAATTGATGTCCGTTTGGCTTCTTCTGGGGGTATGTGTCTGGGTCAGCTGCTCCGTCCTGAAAAACAAGAACAGAAACAAACTTGCTCCTCGGGTTAGAAGGAATAATCCACTAACATGAATCTTATGGACTTTCTCGCTGGTGTCTTTTGCTTTCCAAGCGTATTTATTTATTGGGGTGTCTAATACTAACAGTACTGCTCCCACAGTGGGGAGTTCAACCGAAACAGGTTGTCTGGGGAAGTGGGATGGGTTGTCAGAGGGATCAGGGCTGTGTGAGGTGGGTATGATTGTCGGGGCTTGTGGGCAAAATGCCGTAATTTTTGGGCATCCATTTGTTCCCCAGCAGCTATTTACGCTGGTCACTGCGTCCCCCACCCGCTCAGCCCATCCTGGTTTGTGTGGTTTCAGGAAGTGTTTAAGTAGCCCGTTTGTTCTTTCCACGATGCCATTTGCTTGTGGGTAGTATGGGGTGTGGAACACCCATGAAATTCCCTCCCGGGCTGCCCATTCCTGAACTATCTTAGCTGTGAAGTGCGAACCATTATCAGATTGAATCAACTGTGGTTTGGGGAAGGTCCCAAACCATTCCTTTAGGGCCTTCACAGTGTTCTCCCCAGTCGCCTTGGCATACGCTGTAGCCTGTGCTAGTCCGGATACTATTTCAACACCCACCAGTATATAACATTTTCCTTCTGATTTTCAAAATGGCCCGATGTAATCAACCTGCCAGGCCTCCCATAAACCCTTTCTCTCTCTCAGGTGCAGGGGGTCGTCTTCCAGAGGGTGTCTGTCTAAGCGAACACGACATTGTTCGCAAGAAGATATGCATGTTTTGCACTCTTCTCTGGTAACTGGCCACCCTCGAGCCTGCGCCTCACGAAATAGGTCATTAATCCCTGAATGTTTCCGTTTTATATGTGGCCATTCCAATAAATATTCCCAGTTTTCCCTTATTTGGGTGTTTTGTAGGGAAGCTAACCGAGCTAACTCATCTACTTCAGTGTTCCACTGGCTCCCTGGGGTGTCACTTTGTTGGTGGGAGGCCACTCACACCACTGCAAATTCCCCATGTCTAGCAATTGCAAGGATGTCCTGCCATTTTTTCTTCTGCCGTATCAGTATTCTGCTAACCTCCCACCCATTTTGCTCCCAGAATGGTAGCCATTCTGTGCAACCTTTAAATACTGCGTAAGAGTCAGTATAAATGTATACAGGGGAAGTGGTTTAGGCTTCATGTTGGAAGACGCTCCATACTGCAACCAGTTCTCCCACTTGTGTGCTGCCCTCCCCTTCGGTAATGATTTGTTCCTTGGTGTCTACTTAAGAGTGCTACAGCTTGATATTTCCAGACCTTTCCTTCTTGCTTTGACGAGGTGTCTGTGAACCATACATTGTGCATTTGTTCAGAAAATGGGAGAGCTATCTGTATCACAGGGAGAAATTGGGGGGTCTCTTTGCCTAAGTGTACCTCATTTTATATGTTTAGCACCTTGATGGCTCCTTCGGACACAGAGAAAATATCACAATACTGTTCTATTTGTGCATATCACTTTCGCAGAGAGGCTTTCTGAGCCACCTCGTCAGGGGGTGGGGGTTCCCGCTAGGACTGCTTTAGTCACCTTAAATGGGCCCCGAAGAATTATGGGTTGCTTTTGAATGGTTCATTTGGCCTCTCTCAAAGCTAGACTAACTACAAATAGGCCTTTCTCCCGCATTGTGTATCTTAGCTTCCCTCTGCACTACTGTAACCCTGTCTATCACACTTCGCAATTGGAACCAATGGTCCCTTGACCAATCTTGCCTCGGGGGCGAGAGATGAAATCGGTATACCTCCAAAAAATCATATAACTTATCAATTTCCTCAGCCCGTATGGGTGCACAGTCGCAAATATCACCTGCCTTCTGGGCAGCCATATCCTACAAAGGGGATATCGTTCCAGGAGGGCCACATGTTAAAGTCCGATTTTCCCCTTTACGCTCCCAGGAGGCCAAACCGTATGCTAATACACAAGTTATCAATAAAAAAGAATCAACATCCGCTCCTTCCTTACGCTTCGTTCATCTCCGGCTGCTTCCCTCGCAGGAGAGCAGAACCGTGGATCGGAACTCCGCACTCGCTTTGTACTTGCTTGTACGTCTCGGTCACACACAGTCGCACAGCACACCACAACAAGGTTGTACAACACTCTCGTCTCAAGGGATCCTGTCTGTGGCACCAATGAAATGTCCCGATCCAATGTTGGGGAGGTTTTGTTACGATCCCAGGGACGAGATTAAGACACTACATTGAGTCAAATGTCATACAACCTTTCAGCTTTATTTCTGATGAACAGGGAGAAGAGAACTATATAAAGAGACAACTGGGAGAGCAGGGAAGAGCAAAGGGAAGAGAGGGGGGAAAAAAAGAAAGAGAGAGGTAGGGAGATAGAGAGGGGGAGGGTCCAAGTTGGGGAGGAATCTAGCTACCGCCACTCCGAGTCCAGTGCTGTTCCATTAGCTCCATCTATGATTTCCAAGCGTCGCAGGCTTTGTCGAAGCAGATTCCAGGAGGAGCAGAGGAAGAAGGAGAAAAAGCCCTCTCACCAGCACGCGCATGCTCCTTTATAGGGGTCGGGTCCCATGCTCATGCGCAGATCGCAATTGCGTACATGCAGTTCGTGCTATACGTGCTGCCCCCTTGGGAAGCCCTCCTCTGCCCCCTCCCCTCTCCTTTTTTTCATGCCCTGGCTCTTGCTACAAGCGCACGGCGGCACCCATCTGCAGACCGCGAGGGCAGCGTTCCCCCCCCCCCCCGCCCCCAATGCAGGACACCAACACAGGGAAGCGGTGGTGCGGCGGCAATGTCAAGACAAACCACATACAGTAGCGGTCTGCTACAATGATACAATAAAAAGGATGGATTTTTTTTTAAAAAAAGGTGGGAAAATATGTCTTAGATTTCCCAATTTTTAATTTTTTTTATTTTACCTTCTTTTCCCAGAATCATAAAACTAAGCTTTTAGAGTTGTAGTACTGGATATCATGTTTCGGATTTGGTTGTGAGTTCACTCTCCTTTTTAAACAGCTTAGTCTTCCAGTTTCCTCATAGCTGTTCTGTCTGGCAAGTATAAGAAAGTCATGGCTAGCATGTCACTGTCTATTCTCATTTTCCTTCCTATCCACTGGCTTCATAGGAGACAACAAACAAATAGCAGCTTCACTACAAGTTACAGTCTGGTCCAAATAGGTTGTCACAGCAAGGAGAAAATCTTACAATTGTGTATAACTAAAGTTATAGTGATCCCTCGGGATATCTTAAAACATTATTCTAATGACCCAAATTCCAGTATATTAAATGGTACACATATTTCACAAAATGCTGTTTATTTTATATACTTATGGATATATATATATGTATATATTCAGTGGAGAAAATACATTAGATTACATTATTATGACATTATTATAACTGACATTGAAGTATTTCCTGACTACTAAGTGTATAACTCTACAACCTTAATGTTTTATTAAGGTGTTTTATAGCATTTAATATGTGATCTTATGTACAGATAGGGCATTGTATTACAATTCAGTGAACGAAACAATTTGTTATTTATAGATCCAATAAACTCACCTTTGACCTGCTTTCCTTCAGGCAGTCTGATTAGACCTGCTTTTGGAAGGCATCCAGCTTGGTGATCGGTGCTGGTATTTTAGCAGTGGGGTAGATTACTCAGTTTAGTGGATAGGGGAGCTTGCAAAATCGGTGATTGTAAAGTTTAGCAACAATAATTTCTAACCATAGTTTCCTCATAATCCCAATGGTAAGGTGGGACAAACTAATTCCTTTTATTTAATTTCTATTCAGTAAACTGAGAAAACAGTCATTATGTAGCTGTTAAAAGCATGCCCAATACACATTGGTTGATTTTATAATCTGACAGGTCACTTATATACAATCATGCAGTGCTTTGTTTTAAAAAAACCACCATTTTCTTTCAGTGAAAACTGCAAGAAAATAAAGTTTTATTTGAAGCCGAGTAAATCCTTTTACAGAGATATTATTTTAAGAATATATTAAAGCCCCTGAAAACTAATGCATTCCTTGAATGTAATCCAGGTCTGATCAAAACGGTAATAATTACAAGATTGCAAAGGAAATCAAAAGGAAGTGAAAGACAAACCTCTTGCTTGTGGGTTCTCCTCCATTTTGATCGGTCAACTTCTCAGTCTTGTTGGACTATAATTTTAGATGGAATTAGAGTAATGCATGTATGAAATAGGTCTAGATAAAGACATATGTACATTCTTTACATGTGTGGTCAAGTTTTTGTAGACACATTGCCTTGTGCTTTATTACGGTATTTATCTTTTCCTGAAAACACACTATGTTCAGTACTGGATTGGATATAGCAGCTTTTTTTATGATGTTATCACAGACTCACTTTCTGATTAGTGACAAAGTTTCACAGCTGCAGCAATATAGAGCATTAAATAGTATTTTCCTTTTACCCACAGCCATAGAGCAGAAGACTTGCTCTTTTTGCATGTTTTTTCACAATTATCCAGGTAACCTTTTTCTTTTCTTTTTCCTTTTTTTTTTTTTTTTTGTCAGTATGGCAAGAATTTCCTTAAGGAGGTTTTTAGATAACTTTTCATTCATATATCACAGGAAAACATCAATGATATTCAAAAAACTAAATTCAGATCTGTAAGCCACATCACAGTTTTAAAAATAGAGAACAGCAAATCTGAAAATAATCTGGTGAAAGACAGAAGTCAGCACTGATGTATGGAGAGATTCATTTTCGTCTGTTATGTACAAACAATGTGTTTCATTCCTAATGGTACAAAAAATAAATATGTTGGCCAGATGACATTCTGAAGTGTGAAGCATTTACTTTGTGACAGTGTTAAATCTCGAAAGTTTTATGTAATGTTGGAAACTAAGTTTTTGATTGGCATTACAGTAGAATTTTTTCCAGCATGCCAGAAGATTGAACAAAGACCTTTAGATAAGTAATCCAATTTCAACGTGTCTTGAAAACAATCAAATCTGTGTTTGGAAATTGCTGAAGGTGTTCAGGAAATACCATGTTACTGCTGCCAGGAGATCAACATTCAATATGTTGTCTATAGAAAACCCACTGATTATTAATCAATAAGAGCTTATGTTCTGTTTCTTAGAGCTTCCTGCAATATTTTTGAATGGCTAGATATAGGGAAAAAAAAAAAAAGAATTTACAACTTTTTTGAACAATCAGTAGTAAAATGCTGTGTGCAAGGGAGAGACAGAAACCTTTAAATGTGGGATAACAAAAGCCATACAATTGAGTCTGCCTGATGTTTGATTTAGAGATATTCTTTCTCTTCTGGTGTTTGCAAGCATTATTTGGCTGAGCTGTCCCTGCTGTTCCTGCCTGGCAGACTCAGCTAAATTAACAGTTAGATTGTGTCATTCAGCCGTAAGTTGCATAAAGAGGTAAGGGGGAAAAAAGACCTTTCTTGATCCTCAGCTGTGACTCAAGTCTAAAGGGTACCTAACAAATTAAAGTCTCTCAGAATTCTTCCATACATTGGAACTGGAAGGGAAAAGGACATAGCAAGGTGTAAATTATTTTTCAGTGGTGTCAGCAGAATTGGATAATGAAAGCAGCATAGTAAAATGCTTTCACAAAACAAGAGGAATTGCTTCTTTCATTCCTAGAGAGGTGTTAAGGGATGTTAAGAGCAGGGCCACCTCCTCCAGCTGCTGCAGCCCAGGGCCCCTCCTGCCTGTTTGCTGGTGCTCAGCGACCTGGGTCTCTGCCCAAGCTGAGGGACATGGCTGACACTTTCCCGTTTGCAGGTTCAACCACACTCAGGACTCACACCAGACATAAGCCCAGACAGCCACATCCCTTCTATCTTTTGGGCTGCCAGAGGCAGAAGGTCACTAGGGCAGCACACACACCACGCTGTCCAGGTTCACAAGCATGTGCACGTTCATGGCGCACCCAAACACCAGCATGCTCCCCTGCCTGGATCCTGGCCCCTCCTACCTGCCCCGTGGGTCCCCAACCTGCCAGCTGGTTCAGCTGGGTGCTCGCTGCAAACATACAGCACTCACACGCTCATCCCAGATGCTGGGTGTTGTGGGTCCCTCCAAAACACCAGCATGAACCCCTTCCCAAACCTACGCACCCTACTCACTGTCTGGTCCAGCTTGGAGTTTACCAGTGAAAACACAGGCACACCGCATGCACACCTGGGCTGGGGAGGGTACAGACACTCACCTCCATGAGCCGGCACCAGGCACACGGGCTGTGACCCACAGTCCTGCTCCAGCTGCTGGCACTGGATTTTTTTCACTCGCTTCACTCACCCCAGTCCCCCCAGTAGCTAGTTTGGGGAACACACACTGTTCCTGCCCCAGTGGTTGGGGGTTGAAGACCCCCACTGGCGCCAGTAGCTGACACCACAGACCGGGGGCATCCACACCCCCATTCTCCAGTGGCTGGCACCAGATTTCACTCACCCACAGAGAGGTCTCTCCAGCAGCTGGCACTGAGTCCTTGCAGCAATGTGTGTGCACGCGCGCGCACACACACGTGATAGAGAGTGAGACTACACAGAGCCATTGTTACGAACAGATTGAATAAGAAGCTATAAGGAGACAGGACAGACTGTGTTGATCAGGCACAGGGCTCAGCCAGACAAGCGTACTGACCAGCTCTGTTTTATACCCTTTTCTGTCAGTACACTTGTGGGAAAAATTGTGGAATTTCCTTTCCCTCCCTTTTTTCTTCCATTGTCATCTTGATACAATCCAGCTTTCTACCCTACTTTCTAGTAATTGGAAGACAGTGGCTTGGTGTTGCATCAAAGTCACATTTCTTTAATGCGTTATTAAAGAGCCAACACATTAAAGGATCTTTGATCTAGTGATGAAAACAGAGTTTAGCCAGAAGTTGGGGGTGGGTTTTTTGCCTTTTTTTTTTTTTTTTTTAAATTCCCAGATCTTTTTTTTGGTAGAGAACAATTCACTAAAAAATATTCTCATCCATATGGCAGAAAAATATGTAAAACAAGACAGCTAATTGGTTTTCCAGGGATGTAATTCTTTTCTCTAAATCCACAAACATTTGAAAGTTTGTAGCCAGGTGGACTGCATCTACTGAATGTTACTCCATGGAATACATTCTCTTTTCAGCATGCATGGATTTTCATGCCTAGCACACATTAAAGCTCACTTATGAAAGTGAGTAAATAACACACTATTTTTCATCAGTGACTATTTCTGTGGCATTTATGGGTGTAGAGGAGACATGAAGCATTTAAATGTTTGTTTCTGAAGCCCTAATAACTAGGTGTTAACCACTTTGAAGCATCATATAAATGTTTAAAAAGCAGAGAGCAGTTGTTTGTGCTGTCACACCAAAGTTCTTGGCATTGCAACTACTCTCTGTGTAACAATGCTGTACACTCTTTTTTCTTTGCTCTCAGAGACAGGGGTTATTTTTCTTCCCAATTTTTTGTTGCCTAGTTGCTTCGATGCTGCACTCTATTTCTAATGTGTTTATTTCAGTATATACAGTATAATTTCCATATGGCTCTGCTTTTGATGGCAATATGAGTCACTGATAATGATAGGTGAAGGAATAGTCCTTTGAATGTGCCCTCCTTTTTCTAAAACTGTGGAGGAGTTAAATCTAGCTACTATTTTCTTAAAGCCATTTATCAAAATAAGGACTATGAAAACATGAAGTTGTCGTCGTTCTTATAACCATTTTACAACTATATGTAGCTTGTAGAATATATATGAAAAGGCAGAATATTATAGGGATATTTTGATAGACACCTTTGGCCACCAGGCAACAGAGGATAAGCAAGCAGATCATTTTATTCAGTTATGAAGTTAGACATTTTATTAGACAGATTTATAGGGAGAGGTGATGTTGTCTGTTAGACCAAGTCATCCAATAGTAGAAAACAAAGTTCTCATGCACAAAAGCCCTGCTTCAGATATATATGCATATCTGTGTCATACATTTATAAAACCTGTAAGAGGGCTTGCTACTGAAAAGCAGCTCTGCTTTTTCCAGGTATATTATCTAGTATAATAAACATATTACCTCATCCTACAAGGTCTGATTTAGCTATTATCCTCAGACAATCATAGATGCAGCAGCATGACTCATATGTGATTATATTGCTGTGACCAACCTTGTATTTGCACAGAAGCCCATTTAGGAGCTTCTATTGGGACCTGTTAATTTCTTTCAAAACTTTCTCAAAATAGCACTGCATAGTGAGTCTCTAAATCATATCTCGAATCATCATTTTTGTACCACCACTTTAGGTGGCACCCAAAGTGCCACCTAGCCCTTCCTCTTTCCTTTCACAAAATTGCCGCTTGTGCTATTACTGTGGGAGGATCTCACCTACAACAATGGCTAGAGAATTTGAGTAAGATGCGGACCTTGTGACTACAGCTGGAATGGTAACCTGGAACACAGCAAGTAGGAGAACCCCAGGCAAACACTACAAGATTCAGCATTCTGGAGTCTGAGTTTGTGGCATGCAGTTACTGACGTGCATATAAAGAGGCTGTATGGTAGGTGTACAATTTTTTGTATAGTGATACTTTAAAACAGTTAATTTATTCTGTCTTGCTCTGATTCACCTTCTTCTTTTTAATTTCTTTCATGCTGTCTCCTTATTTACTCTTTTTCCACTTTTTTTTTTTTTTTTTTTTTTTTTAACTGTATGTGCAGCAGGTCTGAAAGCGTAAAGTCCTATTTCTGGTTCTATAGAAAGTGATCCCTTGCCCTGATAATTTTCCATATATTTCTTTCCTCAATTTTTCCTTTAGAGTAGATATCTTAAACCAACAGTAACAGTGGATGGAATGCCAGAAACTGTCTTTCAAATATATAATTTCTAGCTCGTCTATTTCTGCATAAATTAATATCTTTATCAATGATCTTGATGTGGGGGTAAGTGCTCCCTCAGTAAGTCTGCAGATGATACCAAGTTGGGGAGCAGTGTTGATCTGCTTGAGGGTAGGAAGGTTCTACAGAGGGATCTGGACAGGCTGGATCAATGGGCCAAGGCCAACTGTATGAGGTTCAACAAGGCTCAGTGCCGGGTCCTGCACATGGGTCACAACAACCCCAGGCAACGCTGCTACAAGCTTGGGGAAGAGTGGCTGGAAAGCTGCCTGGCAGAAAAGGACCTGGGTGTGTTGGTCGACAGCCGGCTGAATATGAGCCAGCAGTGTGCCCAGGTGGCCAAGAAGGCCAACAGCATCCTGGCTTGTATCAGAAACAGTGTGGCCAGCAGGACTAGGGAAGGGATCATCCTCCTGTACTTGGCACTGGTGAGGCTGAACCTTGAGTCCTGTGTTCAGTTTTGGGCCCCTCACTACAAGAAGGACATTGAGGTGCTGGATTGTGTCCAAAGAAGGGCAATGAAGCTGGTGAAGGGTCTAGAGTACAAGTCTTATGAGGAGTGGCTGAGGGAACTGGGGTTGTTTAGCCTGCAGAAAAGGAGGCTGAGGGGAGACCTGATCGCTCTCTACAACTACCTGAAAGGAGATTGTAGTGAGATGGGTGTTGGTCTTTTCTCCCAAGTAACAAGGGACAGGACAAGAGGAGATGGCCTCAAGTTGCACCAGGGGAGGTTTAGATTGGATGTTAGGAAAAATCTTCACTGAAAGGGTTGTCAAGTCACCATCCCTGGAGGTATTTAAAACATGCGTAGATGTGGCAATTTGGGACATGGTTTAGTGATGGACTTGGTAGTGTTACATTTATGATAGGATTCGATGATCTTAAAGGTCTTTTCCAACCTAAATGATTCTATGAAATATAGTTTCTTTTTCTGCTCTAAATAATTTTCTCTGCTAACTTATCTTTTGCCTTTAACTTCATAGAAATTAAGATTCTACTATTTTTTGTCTTTTCTCTATTCTTTTTCTGCAATTCTAATGAAACATCCCTTTAACCACTGATCATCTCTCATGGTTTTTAAATAATAATAATAAAAAAAAAAGATAACAACTTCCACCTTAGACCTAGCTCAAATCTTATTGAAGCTACTTCATTGGCCATTTGATACAGGTTTGTTAGATAAAGTTTCATGGGAATCTCTGACAGATCTGAGTCGAACAGAATTGATTTTAGCTGTGAAACAGGCTTTTCTGGAATTGCAAAACTTAAGCTTCACAATTCATTCTATATTTCTATAGCAATAAATTAATGGATGATTTCTCTATGAACTGTACTACCAAATCTTCTTTTCATTACCCACTTTATGTGTTAATAGGATCTAATTTCTGCAAGTATATGGGGATACATTTAAATACTGAATAGCGCTTTATTTACTGTGTTGCTATTCACTTTTTATTTAATATTACTGTCTTCTAATTTTACTATGAGTAAAGTAATAGCAATTCCAATATGAGTATTGCATTCAGTTTACCATAGATATTAAATGCAGCATTAAATATCAACACAAACAGTAAGCATTGTGTGGCATTGAAAGAGGCCAGATTGACTGCATTTTCACTAACAATGCAAACTGTGTTTGCAGTTTGTGACTGCAGTTACAGGTTTAGTGTAGCTGTCTTTGAGTTGACGTTTGTAATCCTTCTTAAACACAACCTGTACCGAGCAGAATTGCTCAGATGTCTCCACACTGCATCCTCCAAGAAGGCATCATTATGTTGGCACAAGGATGAACCCAGTCTAGCTCCGTGCATTAATATTGTGCTGCTCTCAAGATAATAGCTGTAAGTACAGGGGACCACAATGCAAGAACTTTTACTGTGTTTTTCAGCCTTCAGGTAATGTTTCATGGAGATTATTTTGGTTCAGCAGGATTTAATTACTTGGCCTCCATCCAATGCAAAATAACTAAAAGGGCTTCCAAGCCTAAGTGTAACCAGAAAATGGTACAGCTGCATTTTTATAGCCCTGTGATTAATCTAATATAGAGCCAGCTCAACATCTTTATTTCTATGAAACAGTTAATAAGATACACCTCTCACAAATAATTTAGATATTATTATAGTTGACTTAACATAAAGAGTGGAAGTATGTATTGAGGTAGAAATGATTACTAATAGTAACAGAAAAAAATAGGAAAAATTAAATTCTGAAAGTAGAATAAAACACTTTTAAAGTAGCTAAAATTTTGTAGTGTATAGAAATCTGTCATCTCCTTTAATGAGTTGCACGGTCTAGGAGTTGTGAATTAAGGGTCCACTCAGGCAAGTTTTCTGTGCTTGGATCCGGCATCACCTGTGACTTCCAGGAGACTCCCAGTGGACTTAAAATAAACAGGTGAAACTTCAGATAGATGATCAGTCTGTCCTTCAGATAATATTACCTATTTCCCATTGAATGTAAAATAGCCCACCTGTTTCATAGGATTCTATATTCAGAGCTGTTAGTAGATTAAAATTTTCATGTTCAAGTCCTGAAGTTAGGGCGCGTAGTGGGAAACTGTGGGTTCATTCACTATTTCTACCCATAAAACGGCAAAAATAGATTGGTTGAACTGAATGTCTTCTACTCTGCTCTAGTGAGACCCCACCTGGAGTACTGCGTCCAGCTCTGGGGGCCCCAGTACAGGAGAGAAATGGAGCTGTTGGAGAGAGTCCAGAGGAGGGCCACGAAGCTGATCAGAGGGCTGGAGCACCTCTCCTATGAGGACAGGCTGAGAGAGTTGGGGTTGTTCAGCCTGGAGAAGAGAAGGCTCTGGGGAGATCTAATTGTGGCTTACCAGTACCTGAAGGGGCCTACAGGAAAGATGGTGAGGGACTGTTTATGAGGGAGTGTAGTGACAGGACAAGGGGTAATGGGCTTAAGCTGAAGGAGGGTCGATTTAGATGAGATGTTAGGAAGAAATTCTTTACTGTGAGGGTGGTGAGGCACTGGAACAGGTTGCCCAGAGAAGCTGTGGATGCCCCATCCCTGGAGGTGTTTAAGGCCAGGTTGGATGGGGCTTTGGGCAACCTGGTCTAGTGGAGGGTGTCCCTGCCCATGGCAGAGGGGGTTGGAACTAGATGATCTTTAAGGTCCCTTCCAACCCAAACCATTCTATGATTCTATGATTCTATAATACAGGAAAGGTACAAATTATTTTTTCTCCATTTTTAAATGGAATACATAGAATATGCAGTTATGAGCAAAAGAAAATAGCAAACATTTTGAGTCCACTCTCAGATGACTTTTGGCAAAACCTAGTGCATAACATGTGGGAACAATTGTTGAAGTGTGTCTGGTCATTTGTTAGTAAAGCCTAGTTACGAAAACATAAGCTCAGAAATCTTCATTGGTTCTATCTTGCTAAAATTAATAGCTTCCTAATTATATGTTTGCCCAATCTGTGTTGTATTGTAAAAGCATCCTGATTATATCTATTTTGTTAATAATGTATCATCATGGGTTGTTGGGCAAATCCTTCACTTAATGGTCTTTAAAATGTCTTTTGCTTTGAAGACAGATTAAAAGAAAATGATTACAGCTGCAATATGTTATGATGTATAATATAAGTTTATGTAATTATGGATGTTTAGAGTTCAACTCACTTTCGCTGTCTACTCCTGACAGTGGTGATTTAAAAGAAACATTAAAAACATTGAAACAAACAAAAGAATCTTCCAACAAATAAAAATAAATTTTAAAATTGAAATCTAGGAGGTTTTTGTTGGTGCATTTTTGGAAGATATTTGTCAGTATGACAGTGAAATAATATACTGGGTATTTCCAGGATAATAAAAATTTTACAAGATAACCCTCTGATCACCACCTCATACATGACATGCATCATTCAGAGTAAAGGATGAGCTATTAATTTCATCTTCGGTACTGTTTTTACACCACAGTGCATGGCTTATTCATGTATGAGCAACATCATCTACTTTAAATCTCTTACTGGGGTTCTAGATGTTATTGTGACAGTACAATTGCAATTATGGCAATTCAAAGTGATTCCTTCTCCACATTTCATTCTCTTCCTTTACTAGTAGTTAAATAGAGTACTTCTTTTTAAACAAGGCTCAAGAAAACAAGAAGGGTTTCTGTAAGTATGTAGGAAAGAAAAGGAAGACTATGGAAAATATGGGTCCATTGCTCAACAGAATCGGGGGACCATTTAGCCTAGAGAAGAGAAAGCTTAGGAAGATCTTATCATTGTCTGTAAATACCTGAAGAGAGAGTGCAAAGAAGATGGAGCTCTTTTCAGTGGTGCCTAGTGACTGGACCAGAGGCAATAGGCACAAACTGAAACACAAAAGGTTCCATCTGAACATGGGGAAACATTTTTTAACTGTGAGGGTGACAGAGCACTGGCACAGGTTGCCCAGAAAGGTTGTGGAATCTCCCTCCTTGGAGATATTCAAAAGCCATCTGGACATAGTCCTGGGCAACTGGTTTTAGATGACCCTGCTTGAGCAGGGAAGCAGGGGCTTGGACAAGATGACCTTCAGAGGTTCCTTCCAACCTCAGCTGTTCTTTGATTCGATGACTCAGTGATTCTGTATAATCTTATGATCCTTTAGTTTTCACCGTAACACCTACAAATTTAAAGCAGTATAATAAAATTAAATCTCACTTCTTGTTCCCTAAACTTGATCACTTCAAAAATAAAATGCTTATAAATGCTTCAGTAATTTAAAATTGTCTTTTATTAAAGAACATGATTTCGAGTTATTGGAGCAATTTGTTGCTACTTATTTAATTAATTAATTTTCAGATTGGAAAGAAATGGCACAAAATTCTAGCACATACTTACTACTGAGTAGATGTTAAAGGAAATGTCCTCATGTACTTTTGAAGGATTTGATTCACTGAAGTGACAAAAAAAATCCGGCAGATGATAACTAAAAAATTGTCCATAGCTTCTTAGTAGTACATAGAATCACACAATCATAGAATCATATAATGGTTTGGGTTGGAAGGGACCCTAAAGATCATCTAGTTCCAGCCACACTGCCATGGCCAGAGACACCCTCCACTAAACCAGATTGTCCAAAGCCCCATGCAACCTGGAGTTGAACGCTTCCAGTTGAACGCATCCACAACCTCTCTGGTCAACCTTTCCAGTGCCTCACCACTCTCACAGTAAAGAATTTCTTCCTTGTGTCTAATCTAAATCTACCCACCTTCAGTTTCAGTGTAGTGTCCTATCACTACATGCCCTTGTAAACAGTCCCTCACCATCTTTCCTGTAGGTCGCCTTCAGGTACTGGAAAGCTGCAATAAGGTTTCCCTGGACCCTTCTCTTCTCAGGATGAACAATCCCAACTCTCTCAGCCTGTCTTCATAGGAGAGGTGCTCCAGCCCTCTGATCATTTTCATAGCCCTCCTCTGGACGCGCTCCAGCAGCTCGATGTCTTTGTTATGTTGAGGGCCCCAGAGCTGTACACAGTACTTCAGCTGAGGTCTCAGAAGAGTGGAGCAGAACAGGGAGAATCACCTCCCTTGACCTGCTGGTCACCCTTTTTTTGATGCAGCCCAGGATACGATTGGCTTTCTGGGCTGTAAGTGCACATTGCCAGCTCATATTCAGTTTTTCATCCACCAATACCCCCAAGTCCTTCTCCTCAGGGCTGCTCTCAATCCATTCATCGTCCAGCTTGTGCTTGGGATTACTCCAGCCCAGGTGGAGAACTTTGCACTTGGCCTTGCTGATCTTCATGCAGTGCGCACGGGCCCACCTCTTTAGACTGTTGAGGTCTCTCTGGATGGATCCCTTCCCTCCAGCGTATCAACTGCACCACACAGCTTGGTGTCATCAGTTAACTTGCTGAGGGTGCACTTGATCCCACTGTACATGTCCCTGACAAAGATGTTAAAAAATATTGGTCCTAACACGGACCCCTGAGGGACACCACTCGTCACTGATCTTCACTTGGACATCGATTTGTTGACTGCAACTCTTTGAGTGCAACCATCCAGCCAATTCTTTATTTACCAAGTGGTCCACCCCTCAAATTCATGTCTCTCCAATTTAGAGACAAGGATGTTGTGTTGGACAGTATCAAATGCCTTGCACGTATAGTACTTGTTAGTGTTTTGAAGAAATCATTACAGGAAATAATGTTTTGTAAAGGTTAAAAAAGAAAACGAACAAAAGTATTCTCAGATACAGCTAGCACCAACCCTTCTCATCAAATCAAACGTTTTTAGGCTTTCTTCAAAGCAAAGTAATTCCCTTACAAAACACTGGCAATACAAAATTTTGAACGGAGTTTAATATCTTGCTTTGGTTTTATCACATCTAGAATAGTAGATGTGGGTTCTGTCTCTTCATCTCAAAAAGAACAATTTGAACTGGCAAATGTTCAGAGAAGAACAAAAAGGATATCCAAAACTATGCAATAGCATCTGAATCACAGTATAGTGGGATTCTTCTGCCTGAAAAAAAAAAAGTAGGGATGAATATAGTAGAGTTTTATAAAATCATGAATGGCATAAAGATAGTGACAGGGAAATTTATTATCTTTTCTTAGAGGATGCAAGAAGTTAGTAAGATTTAGGTGCACAGGAAGTAGAGGAAGTCATTACTCAAGAGATAAACTTGTCAAAAGATGTTGTGGATACAAAAGATTTACATGGGTTCAAGGAAGCATTGAATAAATGTTTAAAGAGAGCTCTGATGAGCATTTCTCAATAGCTAAAACTAACCAGCCTCAGGAGTCCCCATGAGATTAAAATAATGTGAGGCAGGAAGAATACTCACTATGACATGTGCTTGCCTCATCATGGTTCTTCCTTAGTTACCTGTTTATGGTTACTGTTTGAGACAAGATACCAATTTGGAAGATATTATTTACACAGGTAAATTTGAACTTTTTCTGCTTTTTCTCAAGTTAGAAATTATGTTTTAAACATATTAAAAATCACTTTTAATTGGATTACATCTATTCTGATACAACAAAACTGATCTTTGCAGCTGCTGATTTATCTTTAATTTTGAGAGATATGTGACAACTGCCAAAAGCTAATGGAAAAAAACAGTGTATCATCTCATTTATAAAGTACCTTTTTTGGAGACAGCATGTGAAACTCAAAATCACAAAAAAACCTTCAAATAAACTTATAGAAGCACTGGTCAAGTGCTCCCATTCCTTCCTCTTTTATTTTCCCTCGTGCTGATACTTACTATCTTTAGTCTATAACTGGCCTTTTTTGTGAGATGTGTGTATATATATATATATATATATATAATCAGTGGCAAATACATTTATGCATTTCAAAGCTTTTGGTACAAGAAATGAAGTACCTGTGGACTTTGCCAGAGTGGTCCTGCACTGAGATAGCTGTGTTTGGAGGACAATTCAGCACAGAAGTCTCTGTGGTAGTTTAGCAAATGATTTATTTTGCAATTCAAACTATTTTTTGTTTTTCACTTTCTTCGTTGTGACATGAATTTAGAAGATATTCTGACCTCTTCTAGAAAACTGGAATACTTTGCCATAACAGACCACCTAGAATCTATGTTGTGTTAGGAAGTCATTGATTCAACATCAGTATGATAAAAATATAGGTTTCTGCTGTTGCAGCTGTCTGCTATAATTGACTTTTAACATCAGTACCCTGCTGATACTGTTTGTTAGTGTGCATTTTTACAGCACTGATACTAAAAATCACTGGATAGTTTTACAGAGTGTTGCAAATTAAGACTCAAATCTTCAAATAACCAGGATACTGTTTATATGCTTACCAGTCACATATGTATGCAGCATCGTGCATGGACTAAGTCTATTTTTCACACAGTGGGAGCTGTACATAATAAGGAGTGCACATGTTTTTATGCATGCCCTCTTGCAAATATAGAGTTTCTGTCTGTATCCCTTCATAAGATTTGGTCCCAGAGCCATAACTACATTTCAGTTTTCTAAATGTCAGGCATTAACTTATTTTTAGTTACCAAGTATAAGGGCAAAACAAAAAAAGTGTATAATGGCAGTAATATTTTTTTTTTTTTAAACTCATCTAATCTAAAAATGGACACACAATTTGCATGCCAAGTTTTAGCCCAAAGCAAAATTTCATGGATAAATTATACAGCCCTAGAAATACTAGGAATATAATGGCAGCAGTGAAATGTTTCTAAGTACGGCAGTACAAACAATGAACAATTACCATACAGTTTTACTACTTCAACACAAAAGAAATGCTCTACAACTATCAAATTTGAAAATGCCAAGGCAGATTACTATGAATCCAAATGCAGCTTTCAGATAATGTTTTAAGCTATAAAATCCTTTCCTTAATTGTGATAATTTGGAACAAATTACAGAATTTTTCAGGAAGCTATGGTATAGCCATTCACAGACCTTTTAAAGTGTTAAATCAAAAATACAAGCTAAATCTGCTAAGTATGACTTCACGTTATCTATCATATTTGCTGGAGAATCTAAAAAATGAGTAAGCCTGAAATTACTGTTTCAAACTCACTAAATGAGCAGCAGAACTCTTTATTGACCAAGCCCTACCTTTCTGTTGTCTACAAGGACTGCAGCCTCATAAGCAAATAACAATAAACTGTACATAATATGACAATTAAGACATACACATTCAAAAGTTTGCATTTGCATAATTGCAAGGAATTAAATGCCCTTAAGATTTTAAGGAAGACCAATATCATGTAATTGACTATTATTCATCAATCCAACTTCATAATGTTAAGTATAAATCTATGCTCTTCTAGTCATTATTATCTTATGTAACAAAAGGTAAAACAGATATGTGACTATTATTTTCCCACTGCATTTATAAGTGACAGCAGAAAAGGCAGTAGAATCACTGTTGTTAGTGCTGTTGTCATACATATTAAGACAACACTCAAAGAAAACCCTCCAGTTCAAGGTTGTAATACCCTAGGAGAAAACATTTTCGTCTGCAATACTTTAAAGCTCAGATGAGACTATAAAACTCAAAAGTGATTAAAGAAAAGAAAATATGAGAGAAGTGTCCATGTTCATGCATAGACTTATTTTGGGGTGGACAGCTGGGAAAGGAAGTGAGACTGGAGTACTTAGTCCCGCAGTTCATGGCTCCTGGTACGGCATGTTGATTTGTGACTTGTGAGTGTTCAGGAGGTCTGAACAAATGTCTACACGTGACTGAGCAGCATAAACATAATAAATATGATAAAGCCTGAGACAATCGGATTCAGCAGAAAAGGTAATGGAATTCAGTTGCGTAAATACATACAGTTAGATTAAAACTACTGCTAGCATTTATACATTGCTATAACAAAAATAACTAAGTTGTTTGCATAATTTTAGAAAGTTAACTCTTTCCGGTTTATTCACTGTGCTAAAAACAATATCAAGGGACTTTTTTATTGCTTATGAGGTAATAGAATTAAATTCAGTGTTTACCTCATGAAACCTTTATTAATTTAAAACTGTTAAAATTAATTTAACTGCAACAGTCCAAAACAAAGTCTATATTCTGAATGACACAAATACCAGTAAGGATGACTTCAGAACATGCTCATTTTACTTCCAAAATGACTAATTAGGCCATTTTTGCCAAGCATGCACAGACAAACACAAGACAAACGTAGAAGAGAAACACACATACAACCCCACCCCCCACACACACAAAAGGAAAAAAAAAAGAGGAGAGAAGAAAGAGAAGAGGGAAAAGAGAGTTTGTAGCACTCTTGCTACTTGTCCTGGTTTCGGCTGGGATAGAGTTAATTTTCACCATAAGCTGAGATGGGGCACAGCCAGGACAGGTGACCCAAACTAGCCAAAGGGGGTATTCCGTACCATATGACATCATACTCAGCATAAAAGGGGGCTAGTCAGGGAGGGCAGCGTGGCTCCGGGATGGTCTGAGCGTGCGGTTCTGTATAGTAGTCGAGTTGTCGGGTGAGAAACTGCATTGTGTATCACCCGCTTTGTATATCCTGTTATAAGTACTGTTGTTGTTATTTTCATCTCCCTTTGCTGTCCCAGTAAACTGTCCTTATCTCAATTCATGATTTTTAGCTTTTTCTTCCCATTCTCCTCCCCATCCTACCAGGTACCAGCTGGACCACTCATTCCAGCATTGTGTTGGTTTTGCGTGGCAAGGTTTTGGTAGTGGGTGGGGGCGATAGGGGTGGCTCCTGTGAGGAGCTTCTAGAAGCTTCCACTGTGTCTGACAGAGCCAATGCCAGCCAGCTCCAAGACGGGCCCACCCCTGGCCAAGGCCAAGCCAATCAGCGCCTCTGTGATAACATAGTTAAGAAAGAGAAAAACAGTTAGAGAAAGCTTTTGCAGCCAGAGAGAGGAGTGAAAAGATGTAAGAACATCTGCAGACACCAAGGTCAGTGCAGAAGGAGGGGCAGGAGGTGCTCCAGGCGCCGGAGCAGAGATCCCCCTGCAGCCCGTGGTGAAGACCATGGTGAAGCAGGCTGTCCCCCTGCAGCCCATGGAGGAAGGATGAGGGGGTGTAGAGATTCCACCTGCAGCCTGTGGAGGACCCCACACCGGAGCAGGTGGAGACACCTGAAGGAGGCTGTGGCCCGTGGGAAGCCCAGGCTGGAGCAAGCTCCTGGCAGGACCTGTGGCCCCGTGGAGAGAGGAGCCCACGCCAGAGCAGGTTCGCTGGCAGGACTTGTGACCCTGTGGGGGACCCACGCTGGAACAGTTTTTCTCCTGAAGGTCTGCACCCCGTGGGAGAGACCACGCTGGAGCAGTTCGTGAAGGACTGTAGCCCATGGGAGAGACTCCATGTTGGAGCAGGGGAACGTTGAGAGGAGTCCTCCCCCTGAGGACAAGCAGCAGAAACAAGGTGCGCTGCACTGACCGTAACCCCCATTCCCCGCCCCCCCCCCCCCCGTGCCGCTGAAGGGGAAGGAGGTTGAAGCCGGGACTGAAGTTGAGCCCGGGAAGATGGGAGGGGTGAGGGGAGGTGTTTTAAGACTTGATGTTATTTTCTCATTGCTCTACTCTATTTTGTTTAGTAATAAATTAGATGAATCTCTTTTCTAAGTTCAGTCTGTTTTGCTCGTGATGATAATTAGTGAGTGATCTTTCCCTGTCCTTATCTCGACCCATAAGCTTTTTGTTATATTTCTGTTCCCCATCGTGCTGGGGGAGGGGTGAGCGAGCAGCTGCGTGCTACCTTGCTGCCGGCTGGGCCTAAACCACGACAAGCATTCATTCCACTGGACAGCTATAGGAGAAGAGTCGTATCCTCATATGGAAAGGGTTTGGGGGTTGGTTTTTTTTTTTTCTTTTTTATGGTTTGAAAAGTACTGAAAGAACAAGCATAGGTGGCAACTTAGGTCATGTAGAGTGAATCTTTAAAAGCTAATGAACAGAGCCTACAGATTCAGTGATATTAATATTCTCTAAAATTATAACTACAGCAGAAGAAGAGAAAAATAGCACATAGTCGACACAAGTCAGTATGTTTCTAGGAGTCATTTGTATTTCTGGAGCATAATCCATGACAAATTATTTAGCTGTTCTTAAGACAATCCTTTTAGAATTTTTTTTTTCTTAACCAAGTAATCCTAAATTAAGAAACAAAACCACAAGCAAAATGAACCAACAAATAATATGCTGTACTTAAATGGCTTTGAAGCACAATAAAAATCTGATTAATTTTTATGTCAAAATTCAAATGTCACTGGAAAATATTTTTTGTTATGAATCTGATTAATATCAGAGTTTTCTAAAGATGGAGCTAACTTTGGAACATCGATAGGCTTTGAGAAAAATTGTAGGGAGAGCTATTATTTACTTCAGCATTCCAGTTTAAAAGAGGTCAGCTTGAGGAGAGGAAATGGGAAGAATAAGGGAGATAGAAAGATACACGTTTGGAATTTTTATTGTACCCCTTGAGGCAAATTAAGCACATGTTTCTACTTAAATATATATTAAAACAAAACTAATGCATTGGAGAGAATACTACAAGGTTCTGCAAAGAGTCTGCAAAGATGTGTCATGAGCCAGTTCCCTGTATACACTTACACCAGCACTGGTACTGTGAGTGTTGTATGAGGACCCTCAGCCTAGCCTTGGGTCCGTCCCCCAGCACCAGCTCTGCTGCTCTGAGCGGTCCTGTTCCAGGATGGCTACAAGACAGTGCTGGGGCTGTTCCTTACCTAATCACCAAGGGAAACTTCACTCCCTTACAAGGAGTCATTCTGTCTCTGGCATTCCTGCTGCCAGCCAGCTTAACCCTTTCTGCAGTTGGGCCTTCTTGCCCTCCATGCCAGATCATTCCTCAGTCACAAATTGCCACTGTTGCACAGTTATAATTTGAATTTCCTCTTCATGCATCTTGTGGTATGACTTCATAGAGGTAAGAGGAGAAGGAAAATAGAAAGTGTAGAAAGTGAAAAGGAAAGAGTATAATGAGACAGGACAGAATAATGGACAGGAGTACTCTTAGTATTGGGCACCACTGAAAAGAGTCTGGCCCCATCCTCTTGACACTCACCCTTTAGGTATTTATAAGCATTGATGAGATCCCCTCTCAGTCTTCTCTTCTCCAGGCTAAACAGACCCAGCTCTCTCAGCCTGTCCTCATACAAGAGATGCTCCAGTCCCCTCATCATCCTCGTAGCCCTCCACTGGATTCTCTCCAGCAGTTCCTTGTCTTTCTTCAACTGGGGAGCCCAGAACTGGACACAGAACTCCAGATGTGGCCTTACCAGGGCAGAGTAGAGGGGGAGGATAACCTCCCTTGACCTGCTGGCCATGCTTTTCTTAATGCACCCCAGGATACCATTGGCCTTCTTGGCCACAAGAGCACACTGCTGGCTCATGGGTAACTTCTTGTCCACCAGGACTCCCAGGTCCTTCTCTGCAGAGCTGCTTCCCAGCAGGTCAACCCCTAACCTGTACTGGTACCTGGGGTTATTCCTCCCTAGGTGCAGGACCCTACACTTGCCCTTGTGAACTTCATTAGGTTCCTCTCTGCCCAGCTCTCTAGCCTGTCCAGGTCTTGCTGAATGGCAGTGCAGCCTTCTGGTGTGTTGGCCACTCCTCCCGGTTTTGTATCATCAGCAAACTTGCTCAGGGTACACTCTGTCCTCTCGTCCAGGTCATTGATGAATATGTTGAATAAGACCAGACCCAGTACTGACCCCTGGGGCACACCACTAGCTACAGGCCTCCAACTAGACTCTGCACAGCTTATCACAACCCTCTGAGCTCTGCCATTCAGCCAGTTCTCAACTCACCTCGCTGACCACTCATCCAACCCACGCTTCCTAAGCTTGCCTGTGAGGATGTTATGGGAGACCGTGTCAAAAGCCTTGCTGAATTCAAGGTAGACAGAGAAACCCCTAACAGTGTAATAGCTGGGTGGATTATTTTTGTAAGATTTCATAACAGAAATCTAAAAAAAAAATTAAAAAAAAAATAAAGGCACTTGAATGAAGGCAATATGGCCATGAATGAAGGCAACATGGCCAAGTACTTCAGGAAAAAGGTATAGAAAGGACTTTTAGAAAGATATTAACATATGCTCTAGGAAGTCAAATGAGTGGTCCAGCTAGCACACTATTCCATCTCCAACAGTGGCAACAGAAGATTCTGTTACGTAAAGCATGTGAGCCTGTCTACTTCCTGCAATTTTTTCCTGTCATACCCCTCCAGCATTCAGAATTCTACTAGGAATACTAGAAGGTATAATCCTGCCTAGTCTTTTTAGTACGCATTTATGGATCTTTAGTTCATACATTTGTCTAATTTCCTTCTGAATTGGCTGATAATATCTGCCTCCCATGCCTCCTGTGGCAAGTTTCTCAAAATTCAGTACCTGTCTGTAAAAAAAAAATACTTCTTTCGTCTCTTCTAAACAGATCTCCTAATAGTTTTTTTGAGTTTGACCTTGTTCTTGTATTGAGTAATTTTTTGAATAACAGCCACTTCTTGCACACCGGCTGAGTATTGTCAATCACAAGCCATGTCGATTTTTAGTTAGTCCCTGGTTGTCCTATAAATCTGTCCAAGATAAAACAGTTCTGGAAACAACCAGAGCTAATCTAGTGTGAACACTAATTAGATGATGACACTTGGCCTTGGTTCTTAGGATTAGGCCTTGTCCTTCTTTCTACTTTTATTTATTTATGGAGACACAGCCCTCCACATACAAACAAGCGCTACAGTTAGGTATCTGTTTTCACACTGCTTTCTTCACTGTTCCTAATAGAGACATCCTTCTACTTAGTTAACTGGCTGTCATGAATCCACATTATTTGGCACTTAAGTATCTACTTTCCTTTTATAATGAAAGATGGTCCATGACTTTGTTTTTCAATCGCACTTCCAGCTAAGGAATCTAACTCGTAGCCATTGCGCTGCCAGAATCACATTCTATTTGATCTAGCTCTTAAGCCAGATTATAAAATATATTGTGATGGCTAACTCCGATTTACATGCCTCTAAATGTCTGGTCCTTACTTTCTAATCGATTTTGGAAACTGAAAAGACCAAATTAGTTGATATTCAGCTGAGGCAAGTTAGAGAGGTAACAGGAGGGAAGGGAAGAATATAAATTGGTGTCTGTATTTGAAACAATCATTTTGTATTTGACATGAAGAGTCAAAGAGAGGTACAGCTTCTAGGTTTTTTAATGCATCTGTAACCTGTATTTGTATCAGAAATGCAAATTTATTTCTGAGCCTTTTTCCATTCTTCTACCATTATTTTACATGCACTTCTTGCCCCTCAATTTCCTTAATAGGATGTAATCTTTAAAGGTTGTACAGAAGCTTGAAACAGTATCATCATTCTATTACTTTGCTGTGTCATTTGCAGGAATATGTAACTTCTGCTCTCTGGAACTTGCATCAGCTTTCTGTCTTACAAACCACCTGCCACGGAGTGAGCTGCCATGAGAAAGATGAGCCAACACAGTTAATTTTAAGATGAAAATATCTTGGAGTTGGCAAAAAAGTGTTATTGATGGAGTTATATAACATGGAATTTATTTGACTTGTTGATACAGAGTCACTCTTTGAATTAGCATTCCTATTAACAATTTCATATAAGAGACCATGTGCTGAATACCACTGAGATAGCTCAGCACCTCTGAATTTTATGAGGGTTGTTTAGGTTTTTTCCTCCCCAGAAAAAAGAATCTGGGCCAAATGGCAACACTGGAATGGCTGCTGCTTCTAGATGTATGGCTAAAATTAAGAAGTCACTGGCCAATAATGTTAACCATAGTGCTCACACAGTGCTTTTGTGAGTGCTAACTCTAGCAAAAAAAGGATTTTCTATTTTTCTTTTTAGTGTATAAAATTGGATTAAGTCCATATTCTATTAAAAGCTGTCAGACATGAAGCACAAATTCTCAAGACTTGGTGTTGAGCCAAAATAGATGGCTCATCACTTTCTCACTTGCATTACTCATATGAGAGAAAAATACAGCCAAATGGAAAAGTAAGTTTACCAGCAACAGAAAACATGCAGAAAATTGTGACAATATGCTGATATAGAAGTAATTTCAAGGTTAAATGTTCGTCGTTGTGAATGTTCTGTTTATATGTTTTTTGAGGCAATTTTTCTCAGTGCTAGGCTTTTAAAATTAAAATTAATCAATAATTTTCATAGAAAATATACCAAAGCTTCATGGGTATCCACTTGCTTCAAAACCAGGGATAAGTAGTGTCTAAGGTGTCCAACAGAGATGTATGCATTTAATCACAGATATCAATTTTTTTGTAAGGTGAATCACACACTTCTTAAATGCATTCGTCATTTGATTAAGTGTTGCAGGAACTCCTGACAAATGTAAATGTAGTTAAAGCTAGAAAGCCTCAAATTGCTTAAAACTGTTCAACATAGGTAGGGAGAAACGAACTTGCCCGGATCCCTCTGCTGGTAGATCTGTTGACCACTCCCCTTTAGTGACACTGGCAATATATACCTTCTTCCCAGCGTGTCCTGAGAACTGATTTCTATCTCCGTCCCATGAAACAGATTCAGGGAACTAGAGAAAAGCTGGAGAAGTGTTCAGTGAATGAAGAGCTTGTGTGTTTCCCAACTTAGAAATATAAGTAGGCCCTGGGCTTACAATATAATCTTGTATAATCAATATAATACAATATAATCTGTATAATCTTATCAAGGGACCCAGAATAGAAACAACATTCCTGCATCACACATCTGGGCCTATGTATTACTAGTAATGTGCTACTAATAAAAAATTCCAGTGAGTCGATCAAGCTAACGCTTGGATAGGCTGGTACTAGTTTATAAGCAAAACTATGGAAATGCTGATGTGTGATTTATTTATGAAAAAATTAGAGAGTATTAATATAAATAATGACATTTGACTTCATTTTATGGAAAACAAGATTTTTCAAACTGATTGCATTTGTGTTGAAATTACAAGTTTGGTATACAAATTCAGCTATATAAATTAAATTAAACACAATTAGAATTTTGAAAGGTTTGAGTTTTATAACTGTACCACATTGTGATTTGAAATATTAAAGCTATCTAATAAACATGACTGTCAATAGGAAATTATCATCAAATGATGATGGTCAAATGATGATGATAATTTGGCTTTATAGAAATGCTGAAAAAATAATGGAATTTTTCTTCTTTACTAAATTTTCTAAATTTGAAACACTTGAATGAAATTACTGAGCCACAACAGCTTAAATTTAAGCCACATCTATCATAGTGGGAGGAAGACTATACATGGTAATAGTAGTATGTTAAACCCCAGGAAAATATAACTGTGGTGATCTAAGATATTACTGACCCCATCCACTTCATCTTTCTTGTATAGATAGCAGATTGTACAGTGCAAATTGAAAAAAAAAATGCAGAGATTTTATAAAATCATAGAATCATAGAATGGTTTGGGTTGGAAGGGACCCTAAAGATCATCTAGTTCCAGCCACACTGCCATGGCCAGAGACACCCTCCACTAAACCAGATTGTCCAAAGCCCCATGCAACCTGGAGTTGAACGCTTCCAGTTGAACGCATCCACAACCTCTCTGGTCAACCTTTCCAGTGCCTCACCACTCTCACAGTAAAGAATTTCTTCCTTTTGTCCAATCTAAATCTACCCACCTTCAGTTTCAGTGTAGTGTCCTATCACTACATGCCCTTGTAAACAGTCCCTCACCATCTTTCCTGTAGGTCGCCTTCAGGTACTGGAAAGCTGCAATAAGGTTTCCCTGGACCCTTCTCTTCTCAGGATGAACAATCCCAACTCTCTCAGCCTGTCTTCATAGGAGAGGTGCTCCAGCCCTCTGATCATTTTCATAGCCCTCCTCTGGACGCGCTCCAGCAGCTCGATGTCTTTGTTATGTTGAGGGCCCCAGAGCTGTACACAGTACTTCAGCTGAGGTCTCAGAAGAGTGGAGCAGAACAGGGAGAACTTTGCACTTGGCCTTGCTGATCTTCATGCAGTGCGCACGGGCCCACCTCTTTAGACTGTCGAGGTCTCTCTGGATGGATCCCTTCCCTCCAGCGTATCGACTGCACCACACAGCTTGGTGTCATCAGTTAACTTGCTGAGGGTGCACTTGATCCCACTGTACATGTCCCTGACAAAGATGTTAAAAAATATTGGTCCTAACACGGACCCCTGAGGGACACCACTCGTCACTGATCTTCACTTGGACATCGATTTGTTGACTGCAACTCTTTGAGTGCAACCATCCAGCCAATTCCTTATTCACCAAATGGTCCACCCCTCAAATCCATTTCTCTCTAATTTAGAGACAAAATTGTTGTGTTGGACAGTGTCCAATGCTTTTGCACAGGTCCAGGTGGATTATGTCAGTCGCTCTTCCTTTATCCACAAATGCCACCAAATTTGTCAGCAAAAATACACAGCAAAACCCACTGACTAAAAACTAAAGTAATTCTACTGAAGAAAATACTACTTAAACAATAACAATAACAAATAATAACACAACACATAAAGCTCCAATACTTCCTCGTATAGAGTAAAGCTTCCTCCTCTGACACAACCACACTGTGCAGGAGTGCTGCTGGTGACTGTTCCTACAGGCCCTTTGGAGAATCCCCCTCTTCTGTCACACATGTCTTACTAACCATCTCTCTCCTGGAGCTGACTGAGACCCTATGGGTCAGGGTTAAAGGAAGCGCTGGGGCAGGGGACATCATAGCAGGGGTCTGCTACAGGCCACCTGACCAGGGGGACTGAGCAGAGGAAGCCCTCTATAGACAGATAAAAGCAGTCTCACATTCACAAGCCCTGGTCCTTATGGGGGACTTCGACCACCCCGACATCTGCTGGAGGGACAACGCAGCTGAGCGCAAGCAATCCAGGAAGTTCCTGGAATGTGTTGATGACAACTTCCACCTCCAAGTGATAGAGGAGCCCATGAGGAAAGGTGCCATGCTGGACCTTATTCTCACCAATAAGGAGGGCCTGGTAGGGGACGTCAAGGTCAAGTGCAGCCTTGGCTGCAGTGACCACGAAATGGTGGAATTCAAGATCCTCAGGGAAGCGAGGAGGGTGTGCAGCAAGCTCAATACCATGGACTTCAGGAGAGCAGCCTTTGGCCTCTTCAGAGATCTGCTTGGTAGAATACCATGGGACAAAGCCCTGGAAGGAAGAGGGGCCCAAGACAGCTGGTGAATATTCAAGGGTCACCTCCTCCAAGCTCAGGACCAATGCATCCCAACAAAGAGGAAGTCAGGAAAAAATGCCAGGAGGTCTGCATGGATGAACAAGGAGCTCCTGGGCAAATTCAAATGCAAAAAGGAAGCCTACGGAGGCTGGAAGCAAGGGCAGGTAGCCTGGGAGGAATACAGAGAAACTGTCCGAGCAGCCAGGGATCAGGTTAGGAAAGCCAAAGCCCTGACAGAAATTAGTCTGGCCAGGGATGTCAAGGACAACAAGAAAAGCTTCTATAGGTATGTCAGTGATAAAGGGAGGACGAGGGAAAATGTGGGTCCCCTCTGGAATGAAACGGGTGACCTGATTACCCAGGATATGGAGAAGGCTGAGGTACTCAATGACTTCTTTGCCTCAGTCTTCACTGGCAAATCCTTGAGCCACACTGCCCAGGGCACAGAAGGCAGGGACTGGGAGAATGCAGAACTGCCCACTGTAGGAGAAGATCAGGTTCAAGAATATCTAAGGAACCTGAAGGTGCACAAGTCCATGGGACCTGATGAGATGCATCCATGGGTCCTGAGGGAACTGGTGGATGAAGTGGCCAGGCCACTCGCCATCATATTTGAGAAGTCCTGGCAGTCCAGAGAAGTTCCCACTGACTGGAAAAGGGGAAACATAACCCCATTTTTAAGAAGGGAAAAAAGGAAGACCCAGGGAGCTACAGGCTGGTCAGTCTCACCTCCGTGCCTGGCAAGATTATGGAGCAGATCCTCCTGGAAGCTATTCTCAGGCACATGGAAAATAAGGAGGTGATTGGTGACAGCCAACATGGCTTCACTAAGGGCAAATCGTGCCTGACAAACTTGGTGGCCTTCTATGATGGGGTTACAGCGTCAGTGGATAAGGGAAGGGCAGCTGACGTCATCTACCTGGAGTTGTGCAAGGCATTTGACGCTGTCCCACATGACATCTTTGTCTCTAAATTGGAGGGACATAGATTCGATGGATGGACCACGCAGTGGATAAGGAATTGGCTGGATGTTTGCACTCAAAGAGCTGTGGTCAACGGCTCAATGTCCAAGTGGAGAATGGTGACGAGTGGTGTTCCTCAGGGGTTGGTACTAGGACCGGCACTGTTCAACATCTTTGTCGGTGACATGGACAGTGGGATCGAGTGCACCCTCAGCAAGTTTGCTGATGACACCAAGCTGTGTGGTGTGGTTGACATGCTGGAGGGAAGGAATGCCATCCAGAGGGACCTTGACAGGCTGGAGAGGTGGGGCCATACGAACTGCATGAAGTTCAACAAGGCCAAGTGCAAGGTCCTGCATGTGGGTTGGCGCAATCCCAAGCACGGCTATAGGCTGGGCGAGGAATGGATTGAAAGCAGCCCTGAGGAGAAGGACTTGGGGGTATTGATTGATGAGAAGCTCAACATGAGCCGGCAGTGTGTGCTTGCAGCCCAGAAAGCCAACCGTGTCCTGGGCTGCATCAAAAGAGGCGTGACCAGCAGGTCAAGGGAGGTGATCCTGCCCCTCTACTCCACTCTTGTGAGACCCCACCTGGAGTACTGCGTTCAGCTCTGGGGGCCCCAGTACAGGAGAGAAATGGAGCTGTTGGAGAGAGTCCAGAGGAGGGCCATGTGGATGATCAGAGGGCTGGAGCACCTCTCCTATGAGGACAGGCTGAGAGAGTTGGGGTTGTTCAGCCTGGAGAAGAGAAGGGTCCAGGGAAACCTTATTGCAGCTTTCCAGTACCTGAAGGCGACCTACAGGAAAGATGGTGAGGGACTGTTTGTGAGGGCATGTAGTGACAGGACAAGGGGTAATGGGTTTAAGCTGAAGGAGAGTCAATTTAGATGAGATGTTAGAAAGAAATTCTTTCCTGTGAGGGTGGTGAGGCACTGGAACAGGTTGCCCAGAGATGTTGTGGATGCCCCATCCCTGGAAGTGTTTTAAGACCAGGTTGGATGGGGCTTTGGGCAATGTGGTCTAGTGGAGGGTGTCCCTGCCCATGGCAGAGGGGGTTGGAACTAGATGATCTTGAGGTCCCTTCCAGCCCAAACCATTCTATGATTCTATGATTCTATGATTCTCTCTCTCTCTGTGTCTCTCAAACATACACATGCAAATGCATACATCAACTTTGCTTTATCATGACAGCTTTATATCACCAGTGTTTTGGTCTGAGAGCTACTCAGGCTTTGCAATCAAATATTACTTTGAATGATTCCAAGTCATTATCTCTTCCATCTTCTTTCACTGTTTCCTTCCTCATTTGACTTTCAGGTCTTAATCTCCAGGCACAATTTTTTACATATTTGTAGTACTTTTAGACATTACATTCACACATCTTGAGGTAAGCATTAGTTACTTGGTCATTGTCTTACCTCCTCTTTCAGACATTAAAAATAATAATTGCTGTATCCTTTTTTTTTCTCTGGCAAGTTTGTGGTGCCAAGAGATGGCTGTGTAAAATCCTCCGTGAGGTTATTATATCTATAGCAAAAGCTGGAACAGTCTGAGTGGTTTACTTTTGGTCACTGCACATTCATCCAAATCCTTATTTTGACAGAGCTCTTTGAGCAGATTATAGACTAAAACAAGTCTTTGTTTCTATGTGAATATATAAATAACATTTTCATGTCAGACAGTCTGACAATTTGCTTAAAGGCAGACATTATGTTGTGGGCAATGACATTTCAGCTAGAGTGAGTGTATATCTTTATGGCAATAATCAATATCTCCTTTTTATTACTATAGAGAATCTAAGATTATGTCTTTGGCCTCATTAGGCCTTGCCAGTGTTCAACTACCTTTATGGCAACTGTACAAAACCTTTACCTAGTTGTCATGGTTTAACCCCAGTAGGCAGTTAAGCCCCACACATCTGCTTTGTCACTGCCCCATAGCAGGATGGGGGAGAGAATTGGAAAAGTGAAAGTGAGAAAACCCATGGGTTGAGATAAAGACAGTTTAATAGGTAAAGGAAAAGCTGCACGTGCAAGCAAAGCAAAATGAAGACTTCATTCACTACTTACCATCAACAGGCAGATGTTCAGCCATGTCCAGGAAAGTACGGCGCCATCAGGCTTGATGGGTATCTGGGTAGACAAACACCATGACTCCAAACATCCTTCCTTCTTCTCCCAGTTTTTATTGCTGAACACAACATCATACATATGGTATGGAATATCCCTTTGGTCAGATGGGGTCAGCTGTCCCAACTGTGTCCCTCTCCAGCTTTTTGTGCACCCCAGCCTACTCACTGGCAGAGCAGTATGAGGAGCAGAAAAGGCCTTGGCTCTGTGTAAGCACTGCTCAGCAATAGCTAAAACATCCCTGTGTTATCAATACTGTTTTGGTCACAAATCCAAACCAGCACCATAGAAGCCACTATGAAGAAATCTAACTCTGTTACAGCCAAAACCAGTACACAAGTGAAAAAAAAAAAGAAAAAAAGAGGAAAAAAGAAAAGAAAAAAAAAAAGAAAAAAAGAGAGAGGGAGAAACTGAGAAGACTAGCACTGACTGCTTTTTAAACAATTATTATTATCATAAAGTATTTTCTTAAAAGTACAGAGTGTTGAGATATAGAGTATATCCCATAGAGAGAAACAATATAGAAGATACTTTCTGTTTTCATTAGGAAATTTGGAGTATGCTGTCTATTCAGCACACATTTTTGATGGGAGTTTTGTACTGAAGATAGGCGATTATTCCACAAATATTTTACTTTTAAAGGAACAGGTGAAATTAATTTTGTCTATACTTAGTCTTAAAATAATTTCTTTTTTTTCAGTGGTCTTATGAAAATGTCATCATAATGTAAGAAGTTGCTGAAATCTTGACTACTATAAACTAAAAAATAGTAATCAGTGTTTCAGCAAATCTTGACTAAGACCAATTTTTTCTTGGATTACTTCCAAAATTAGAGTACAGTAAGAGCAATGGGAACTTGACCTAAGGAGCAGCCTCCTGGACTGCCTGTGTGCTCTGTGAGAAACACACATCACGGCTGTCAACCAAAATAGCAGCAATGATAGTAAGGAGTCAGGGAATAACATAAACTGACAAAGGGCATAAATAGCACCAACACAGTATGTCCAAAAGTGGAATTTAAAAGTGTCTTTAGAAATCAGTGTAAATTCTTTAGAAGACAAAGCGATTAGGCCAGTCAGGCACCAGCTGATGACACTTCAGGATACATTTGCATTTCACAATACCAAATGTAAGAATCAGCTAGCTAGTATGGAAAGATGCGCTGCATCTCTATAATATGCTGTTATACATTAGATGAATTGTGCACAAATTTAAAACTAAATTCTGTCTTTTCTAAATGAACAAAAAAATCTCCTAGCTCCATTTCAGTTAAATTCAAAGAATGGCAAATATAATTAGTTTATGTTCTGTTCTGGCAAACTCAGGAGCAGGTGCACAGTTGTTCTCAGTTGAATAGTATTTTTCATACCAACAGCAGTAAGTATTTCAAGGATTTCCACCTGCCTTGTGATCACTTCCTATCTTGACAACAGCTTCTCATCAGTACACTACTTGTGGGTTGCCTGGGGATAGTCCATCTGGGTATGTTCAAAGGTATGTTAACCTGTGAAGCATATTTGCCTAAGAGAGCTTTAAAATGCACTAGGTAGTGTGCTTGAGTATCCAAAGCCAGGTTGTGAGAATGCAAGATGAATCTGTTCAGTAAGCTAATCCTGGGGCCTCGAGATGCTTTTCATGTAAAATGTAGATATAATCCATCAGTCTACTTAAAAATTTCTGCACTACAACTAGCAAAATGTTCTGGAAGTTTCTCCTTGCTGTTTTCTCTACTTGTTAACTTGAGTGAATTTTATCACACTGAAATTAACTTAGTTTCAGATATGTCCCTATTTTCATGTGCAAATTATGTTTCCACCTTGAAGGGTGAAATACTAATGTCTTTAAACTTCTGTATTTCAAACTGATTGTTTTTTCTCTTTCAGTCTCGCTACTTATATCTCATTGCAGCCCCCAGGGAGCTGTGCCTTTTTCCTTGCATTTGAAGGTTTATCTTGGAGACAGGTAAAAGGAAGCAGTCTTTCTTTGTGAATACTCACACATTTATACTCTGACACAGATTATATTTTATCATTCCAATGCTTGCACAATTTAAAACCACTGGCTGCAAACTGTGATCATCTCAGTCCTGAACAACTTACTCCAGCATCATTTTGATTACCTCTAACAGGAGTGTAAGGGAATTTTAAATCAGGCTAAATAAATGTGGTATATAATGATGAGGAAGTGCTGGTTTTGGCTGGGATAGAGTTAATTTTCTTCACAGTAGCTAGTATGGGGCTATGTTTTGGATTTGCGCTGAAAACAGTGTTGATAACACAGAGATGTTTTAGTTACTACTGAGCAGTGCTCACACAGAGCAAGGCCTTTTCTGCTTCTCACACCACCCCACCAGCCAGCAGGCTGGGGGTGCACTAGAAATTGGGAGGGGACACAGCCGGGACAGCTGACCCCAACTGACCAAAGGGATATTCCATACCATATGACGTCATGATCAGTTTATAAGAGGCTGGGGGAAGAGGAAGGAAGGGGCGAGTGTTCAGAGTGATGGTGTTTGTCTTCCCAACATGACAGAGCCCTGCTTTCCTGGAGATGGCTGAACACCTGCCTGCCCATGGGAAGTGGTGCATGAATTCCTTGCTTTGCTTTGCTTGCATGTGCGGATTTGCTTTACCTATTAAACTGTCTTTATCTCAACCCATGAGTTTTCTCACTTTTACTCTTCTTATTCTCTCTCCCATCCCATCGTGGGGGAGTGAGCGAGCAGCTGTGTGGTCCGTCCTTGCCTACTGAGGTTCAACCACAACAGAGGATTACCTTAAAGCCCTACCTGATCCAATATGCCAGAAATATTTCATGTACAAAACACTTTCCTTTTAGGTTTGGAATAAAATATATATATATATTATATAAAGACATTGAAGTGATTAATTTTTATCTCTAATTTTTATTTAGAAACAATGTATTGTAATTTAGTTAGAATTTGAAAGCCTGCATTACATCAGTTCAACAGCTAAATAATTTTTTCCATATCTGAATAGCATATTTAAGGAGTATATTTATATAAATGGCTGCCTGTATGACATTTCTTCTAGGTAGCCTCTTTGCAATCTCCTTTTAAATGTAACTGCATTTCCTTACATGTTTGATTTGTTTTCAGTATTATTCTGACACAGCATTAACCATTTCAATAATTATGCATTCTTATGGTTTTGTATAATTTTAGGAAGAAAATGTTTTTTTTCCATAAATAACTAAGAAATATTTTGTGAAGTGCATTAGAATTATGACATTGCAGTATTATAAATCTTACATGTTGAACAATGATAAAAGAAAAACTCTATTAAAAGTAATGAACAAATGCAAATATGGTATAAGTGAGATTTAAATTGAGCACATCACACCTTGCATGAAAAGAAATCATACAAAGAAGTCATTACTGAAATAGCTTTGTGACCTAAACATAATGTACTTTGTGCTGAGGTAACACAACCCTAGAATTTAGATTTCATGTTTTAAATGGCACCATAGAGAAATTAAAAGGCTTTGTCAAGTTACTATGTGTCCGTTGTGTTTCAATTTGTAGAAAATGCCTATAACATCATCCTGTTGCAATCCTAGAAATTACTTGGTGACATCAGTCAACACAAGAACATGACAAATCTCAAAGCTTAGAAGGAGCCAGAAATGGAGGAAAATATTCTTACAGAATGTTGTATTGAGGATAATGATAAACTATATATAAACTACTGTGTTAAATTGTTTCTTTTTCTGTGTGTATTTCAATCACCTCTGAAAGTCCATCATGCCTCGCACCTCCAAAAACTACTTCAGACTCTGTAAATTCACAATTAAATAACTCAAATTACGAAGAAATTTCTGGAAGTAAAGCATGGGAAAATATATTTACTGGTGTTTTTCATTTTGAAAATACTATTGATAAGAACTCTGGCTGCAATTTATCATTTCGGAAATTAAGATAGTATTGACTACTGTTGTCCTTCTGTTTCTTTAAACCCATGCTGGGAAATTAAATATGACATTTGAGTGGCAGGCCTCCTGACTTTTTGACAGAAATAAGTAGCCTCAACATGACTATGAAAAACACAGTAAAAGTTTAAGCCCTAGAAGTATAAGTTATATTACTGGATCAGCCTAAACTTTGGAATACAAAATTACAGCCTTTATTTCATCTTCACTTTACTGCATCAGCATCCAGGGAATAATAAAGATTTCTGATGGCATATAACATCAGAGTAATAAATAAATAAAATGCATGAGGCTAATGGAAAATAATGTCAGCAGCTCACAAATATTAAGGTGAGCAAAGTGAGAAAATAGTTTCAGTCTGATGCTGCTCTCCGTGCACTCAGTATAAGAATACATTCCCATTTCTTCTACGAATAGTATCCAGAGTACCGGTTGTCATTAGTCAACTTGCCATGCACCACTCACGCTTGAATATAAATACAGGAATATCACTTTTACCTTTTTATTCCTTCTTAGAAAGGCAACTCTTCCCTTTTAGGCACACAAGAATCTCTTAAAGCTGCATGTGCACATCAGAACCACTATTAGGAGCTGGTATTAAGCTTCGTAAAATTCAGAGTGCTGAATAGAAAATGTTGAGTAGGACTACTGAAGTGATTTTCTACTTCTCTTATTTTCAGATTTTAGTTACAATTCTTTACATCATACATGTTAAAATAGAAGCATTGGGACCTATTTGCCAGAAGGCCTTCTTTATACATTCTTAGACTGAGAAGAACAAAAATAGGAAAACAAATCAAACAGGGAGTGAAATAGCAGAATATTGGGTGCAGTTGTCAGGGTGTTGGCAGTGATGGGCTGCAGGGGTGGCCTCTGTTGGGAGAGATGTTGGGAGAGAAGGAGTGAAGTTGAGCCTTGGAATGGGGGGGAGGGGAAAGGTGTTATGTTTCCCTCTGTTTCTCCCTACCCAAATATATTGTAATTGACAATAAATTAAATTTATTTTCCCCAAGTTGAGTCCGCTTTGCCAATGAGGGTAACTGGTAACTTACTCTCCCTGTCTTTATGTCAACACGTGACCTTTCCCATGCTATTTTCTCTCCCTGCCATGCTGAGGAGAGAGAGGGAAGGAGTGGCTGGGTGGGAATTTGGCTATTAGCCAAGGCTAACCCACCACAAACAGTTAAAAAGTCTTTATTTTCTTGTGTATAAAATTATGTCAGCTGTGAAATCCCTGTACATTAACCAATAAATAACAATACACAATTAATAACTAATTTTTTATTTGCATCAAAGTTACCCAGCATTTAACACAATGTTATTTAAATATACATTTTCTGCACAACTGAAACTTTTCCAAATATATCTTTACTTTTAATAATAATAATAATAATAATATATTACATCATTTAATTCATTCAACAGTTGCATTAAAAACATGCTTGGCACTTCACAAACATAAGTAGGAACAACTTCTGCCCTCTTAATTTAAGAGCAGTATTTCAGTGAAACTCATTTGAAACAAATTTTAATGAACTAAAAGGTAGGAGCCTGGATTATGCAAGTCACTTTAGTTCTCTACATAGTTGGTAGTTAAATTCAGGTAAAACTAACTCTCCCACCTCCCAAATGAGATTTTTTCCAAAGATAAGCACTACATGAACACCAATAGTAATATTTCATAATCGATATTCTGATAAATTCATATTCTCTTGGGTAGGATCTTGATATCGATGCTATAAAATACATCTACAGTTAACAGAAGGAGACAGACAAAAGTGATTACACATAATTGTTATTCAAATAGTCCATCATCATGGATAGATCTCTTATAAACAGACATATAGTAAGCATAGATATTCTGTTGTTGTCAGAGATGTGCTGCATAGGACTGAGTGCTGAGGATTGTGTTACATTGCTCAGCATCATGCGGCTGACATTAAGCGTTTTTCGCTTTTTGCAGTGAATCAAGGACAAATGAAAAGGTTGGAGCCTGAGTGAGAGCTGGGTGCATGTAGGGAAAGTAGAGACATTAAATATCTTCCTGAGATGAAAAATTCAGGACAAAAAAGCTCCTTGAAGATTTTTTTTCTGCAATACCAGAACATCTCCTGTATTCCCCAATTGCCCTGGACAAACCAGGATAACTGGGACATGTCCTGTATTCCCCAGTTACCCTGGACAAACAAACATTGTAACTTGTCTCCAGTATGTGTACTTTTAAAAAAATAATCTGAAAAACAAACATGTACAAAATGTAAACTGAAAACTCAGCTGTCCTAATCAAATTTACAAGAACTTGCATAAGTATGCATTACAATACAAATGTAAGGGGGCATGTTTAATCCAATTTTTATGTAAAACAAAACAAGATATTACCTAAGGCATCCTATGTGACAAACTAACATCCTAGCTCCTGCACTTACTCCTCATTTTTCCCTACCTAATATTCAGTCGTGGTGCCTCAGTTGGATGTCTCCTTCCCCATGCACCTCCCATACATTCTTCCAGGTAACTGGCTTTCAGGTGGGGGTACTGTGACTCACTTCATCTCATCCTAAAATAGATAGCTAAAATAGGCCAAATTAAATGGAAGGCTAAACTGCCAGCTCAGATGGGGATTTCTATACTGTAGGATAGTAGAGTTCAGTGAGGTGAATCCCACCTCTGGTGCACTATTTTTAGGGTGTTCTATAGCTTATAGAAGTATGCAATTACCAGTGTGCATGTGTGTCTGTGTGTGCACTGGAGGACTCTTTTATCAGTTTCATTGCTGTTTCTTTCTTTCTTAACTTAATATAAGTGAAATTTATGTTATCAAACAGGAGGAAAAATGGGGACATATATAATCATAGTAAAGAAATACAGAAAAGTAAAATTGCTTTACCTCAAAACAAAATTTTGCAGGACAAGGTATTCATGTACTATTTAACTATTTATCAGCCAGAGTCTCTAGAAATTTTCAACTACTTCCACAGTTCATGCTAATTCTTATAGAAGTCTTATATGATTCTATGAGATGATTTGGGGTTTTGTTTGATTTTTTTATACCTGTTGCATCAACTTTCAAAAGAGATAAATTAAGGAATTAAAAAGAAGAGCCATAGTTGAACATTTTTAGCAGCCCAATGTCCAGGATAGTTGAATAAAATACATCAGGGAAAGAAGGAAAAAAAAAAAAAAAAGGTTCTATTTATATATCTCTTACACTAAATTATATAATGTAAGCCTGGTGTTCAATTTTAGCAGGTAATTGGCTAAATAAGTAGAAAATCTAATCCGTAATAGATGTAAAGAAACCTAGAGCTTTCCTTTAATGGAAGGGAGAGCTCAGAAGTCTTCCTCTGCTATTGAAAGTGCTGTGAAGAAAGCAGGACTAATCACTGAGGTGGCTGGTTTTTTTCGACTAGGTTGCTCTGTGAGTGAGATCAATAATATCTTATATGCACTTTTCTGGAAGTCAAAGAGGCTGAATGTCTAACTACAAATGTTTTTAAAGTACATAGTGACTGCAGCTGTCAGAAAGATGATTTCTGCTATACCTGAGCAGATGACCTGAGGAGGTCTTGATTTTGCTTATTTCAATGTTCTAACTCATTAGAAATAATTTATTATTTTATAAAGAACTGATTAATAGATAAGTAATCATTTCATCATATGCATTAAGTGTTCATGAAGAGGCATATATCAAGGCAATAAAAACACTGACTTCACATATGCCTATACTCTTAGAAAAGCATATGTACAATGAAGAAAACAATTTCATTTTAATTGGATAATCAAATACAAAATAAATCATCACATACAGTTATCAGTAACAATATAAGAACAACAGATATGGATTGCATATCATGTATATAATAAATTCATCTGGTGTTGTTGCTGTGTAATTTTGAGTCTACTGATCTGTAAATGTCCCTTCACTATGTTTCCATTGCTTTCTTCCTTGTTCTTATCTCTGTTTGACAAGATCCAATCCATTTCTCCATTTTACATGATAAAAGAGCACCAGTTATGGCTTTTACAGCTGAGCAGACAAACTGGGGGAGGAGTGTGTGAGGGGAGGAGGGAGGGAGGAAAAAAAAGCGAAAGAGAGAGAAAACCAGTATGCGTCTTAAAGATCCTTCTTGTACTGAATGTTTTCAAAACTTTTCCCAGAAACACAGTGATGATATACTTTGTGAAGTCTTATGCAAACTGAAGTCAATATTTTGCTACAGATTTGTATGAACACTTTGTTCTACTGCATATTCCTTCTGTAGACCATATGCGTCCTTTTAGCATTAGTAATAACATAGATCAGATTAGATGATAAATTTCTGTGATTAAACGCTGTAATAAAACTTTGTTAAAATATTGTTATATATGAAAATGAAAATTGTCCATATGTATAACTATTGTTAAAGAAAAGTGTCCTGATACTTTTTTGCCTCCTCCTAGATAAGTATAGAAAATATAAATATCTAATCTGGTATTCTTTGACTTCAGCTGAAAAAAATACTGCATTAAATAGAAAATGAGAAGTATATAGCTCTTCCTGCAGAATAACTTTGTGAAATTTTAGTTTATGGGACAAAATGTCTGATTTTCTTGAATGTCTGTTTGTTGCCTTTGGATCATATCTGAACAGTAATTTAGAATAGAATACAAATTACTAGTATGGGTGTGAAAAAATGCAAAAGAGGCACGGATATAGTGAAAGGACCTACTTTAAAGGTAGGAAATCCTCAAAATAACTTTTAAAAATTAATTCAAACTTGCAATGTATAAAAGGTGTCATTTGAAACTCTAACCAGATTGGCTACATTGGTTACTTTAGCTCAGTAATATGTGCCACAATATACATCTCTGAACAAAATTATGACCACATTTTGTGTATTCTTAACCACTTACGAATTAGATAAATCAATTATTACATTATCTCTAAGAACTCCTTTAAAAAAATATGTAAAATTTATTATTCTTTTTAAACAGTATTATATGTTTTAAGCATCCCAAAGCAAAGACAGAAAATGGGTCACCTGGTTTTTTTGTTCTTATACCCACAATTTCCACCTAACAAGACAGCACCGTAATCTCAAGATTATATGCCATAGGAAGGAGGAGCGTTCCCTTTTCTCTTTGTTGAATGTGACTAATGATGCAAAAATAAAAGTCAAGGTCCTCTGTTTTAAGAAGCTGATATTTGGATATTAGTTTGCATTTAGGTGGTTCTCCAGCTCCTACTGTATGACCTGGCTTTAATTTTATGTAAAACAGCTATTGAGTACAATACAAACCCTATCCTGCCAGTACGTAGGTAGAATACAGCATGTTTGAAGTGTGACATGTCCTTTCTCTAGGAAATTAAATAAATTATCCTAGTTATTTCTCCCTGCCTCCTAATGCATTTTCTTTCTTTGAGTTGAAGCCCAAGAGGGCACACATTTAATGTATTATCAAGGGACATATGGATTATGCACAGGGTGACAGTGTCATTTAATTCCTGGATCCTCAGTAAATTTTGTAACACTAGTCTATCATGATATAGATGACTTCTATATTCAGAAAGGGTAATTCAAATGAATTCAAGTGCACCACAGTCAAGCACCAACTTGTGTGAGTTATTTTCTTGGATTTCAATATCAAACTTAATTGCATCAGTTCCATCTAATTCTCATTTAGTCTTATTCATTTATTGATGAAATTAATTAACATTACCTATCTTAAAATAATAAAAATCAAAATACCCCATATCTCAACCCGCTCTCCCCCCCCCCCTCCGCCCCCAGCTTTTAGTCCAGTCTAGGCTGTAGACTAGAAAGTGTGATTTTGTCACTACTTGGAAACGTCCACAGGCTTTGACCTAACAGTGAAGGATCTCAGGACTTGTCTGGGTTTGTCTTGGTCTGAGCTGGATTTAGACTGTTTTAGCTCTTATAGTCATTGCTTAGTGGTGAGGTAACTATTATCCAGGTGACCAGTTTAAACTTAACTGTGTGAAAACATAAGCAAAATAAACGTATGCAATCCATAAGTAAAAAATATTAATCTATTATATTAATTGGCTGGAGAATATATATATTGTGTAACTTCAAACCAATGTTATGGGTGAAGATAATCAGGATTAAGTGGGAAATTGCTTTAAAAAAACCAAAACAACCAGATTGTGTTAGAAAAATGCATAAAAATAAGGCAAACTAGGCACACATAGGATTAAGGAAAAAGAAAACTCCAACATCAAAATCATACTCCTCTGGTGAAGAGCTCAGGATGATAACAATATGCTGAACTTCCCCGACGCTGTCATTTGTGACGAAGGCTATGCCTGTTGGTATGAGGACCGAGAGCAGCATTTGAAATGTGCGTATAACTCAAAAAAAATCAGACATTAGAAAATGCATGTGTAAAAATAATAACATAGTTTAATCTATTAGTATTTGTAGCATAGTAACCAGAATAAAAATATTAACTATGTACTTTGATTTTACTACTAAAACTTTAATTAACAACAAATTCTTAGTTCTGCATAGGTGTGTTTCTTTTTTCCCATAACAAGATTTTTACTGTAACAAGATATGTAAATGATTTGTCGAACATTTCAACATTATTGGATCATCAGCTTTTCTAACACAGATAGAATATTTGAGAACTTCATTTAAACAAACTAGAAATTTTCCCCATTACTTTCCACAAATAAGTAGGTGCCCTTCGATAAACAAATACTCATTAAGAAGCAAAAAATTAAACTCATGCTTTTTCCTTACAAGGTTCATGTTACATAACTTGGTTTTAGCACTGAGGAGTTAAAGACCTATAGTAAATATCATCTAAAGTTTCACGTGAATACTTGCATAATATTTTACTAGTCCTCAAAATGAGTCATTGGCCCACATTATTAAGACAGTTTGATATAAAATAACTTTTATAGAAGTAATCTTTTAATTCACACTGTGGGATTAAAATGACAAACTGAACAGTGGCTCTTTCATCTTGAAAAGCTTGTTATGGTGGAGCATCCTATGCAATCATTGAAATGCCTAGAGGTCAGCTAAACCAAATCCCAAAGGCATAGGACTAGCCTAAGTAATTCATGCTTCAAATGACTCAGATGATGACATATCTGTTCAGTCTGCAGTCTTGTCAGCCATATGCTATGATCTGAAAGAAGCCTGATTAATTACCAGTCAGAAAAAGGATACTTCAACCTGTGCTTAAAGAGGTAGGCAACAGCAAATTAAAAAAAACACAAACAAACACCAAAAAAAACAACAAACCAAAACCAAACAAACAAATTAAAAACGCCAACAAAGACAAACAGTTACTTTTCATTCCATCTGAAAAAATACAATCCAACCAATGATTATTTTACTCTCAGGGATTTATATAAGTGGATCTTCTGTGGAATTAAATTTATCTTGGGGTTTGTATATTTGAGCTAGAAGTTAATGTTATTCTAATCTTTCTGCTTCTGTAGAAAGCCTAGTGACTAAGATTCTGTTTACCTTCATATTTATGAATAAATCTTGAATCAGCTGGAATTGGCTGGATGATGGAAAACCATATTAATGAAGAAATAATTTGCTGTATGCAAAAAAGAAAAAAGGTAAATTGTTTATTTAACTAGCTATGCAGCTGCTTAGAAAGAGAACTACACAATAATTGACTGAGAAAATTCATTACTCGTGCTAAAATATTCCATCAGTTCTTTCAGAAAGGGGAGTAACAAATATAAATATTTCTAATTTGGAGAGTGTTTTTTATGGAGATTTCTAGAAACCTTAAGGTAACAGGGTTACCAGGTTATGGAATCTTGGTCTCCCAATCATCCTGACCCTATCAAAGTGCACTTTAGCTCTCTTTTCACATGCGTACCAGGCTATATATGAAGATGGTGCATACTTTGATCTTGTCATAAAGTGCAGTTGGGATGTCGCTAGTGGGACTCTTTGAAAACTACAACTTTACATATGTGCTAGAGTGCACTTGATCCAAAGTGTAAACTATTGTTGACTCATTTTATAAACTATATTGTTATAAGTAGCAGATGGTAATAGCATGCTGTTATGAGTGCTTTTTATCTATATATATGTTTAAACACACACACATACATATATGTCTATTATTTTCAAACAACACACTATTCAATGACCTAAAACAAGGATTCATGTCTGACTAGGTTATGATAATACAACATCAGTTAGTTACACTATCAGGAAAAAACAATATGAAGGCTGTTAAAGAAAAGTGGGAGATGGCCCTCCAAAAATGCAAATCCAGTGTGATAGCAGAAGCCGTGAAAGTGCATGCACAGAATGCTAATAGGCACCAAGGGGTAGAGGCACTAATCACCAATAGTTACTTGTCACTAGTAAATGAAACCTTGCAAACTGAGTAAAAACAGTTTTAGAGATGAGCTATGTATGCTTAATTATGTATGCTTAATTACCTTTTCTTCACAGTTTATCCCTAAACTGCTTTTACTTGGTTTACAAGGTTCCATTTGCTGGTGATAACTAATTGACCATTTGTGATTAGTTTATATAATAAATACAAAAATAACCCTAAGCAGAGTCAGCACAAGAAGATAGAATTTTTCATCATCATGAGACTCCATATTCCTCCCTACAAAGGACTCCAGACACTCACTGTAGTTCTCCTTCCCCTAGAACAAAACATTCTTTAGGACCCAGAGTGACAGGGTAAGGGTGAGTATATTACCAAAGAGGAGGGCACTAGGAAGCATATGGGTAACAATTTCAACTGATATTATAATTGATACTTTCACTGGAGTGCCATTTTTTAAAATTCTTTTCCTTTTTAATAATGTTTGGACCTGTGATAATAGTAATTCTTTGATTAGACTGTTAAGATATCAGTTAGACTATTATAGATATTTTTTTTTTGTTTCACATGTAAGAAGTGTTTCTGTAGCCCATATATGTTGCATGGGCTGATCTGGTCCACAGCCCTGAGTACTGATTATTAAATTTGACTGCAACAGGAAACAAGCCAAGAGAAAAAATAATTCAGAAAAATATTTAGTTTGCTGCAGAATAAGTATTATATTATTTTAATGGAAGCAGTTTAATGGATTGTATGTAACAGAAGGGAGGCAATGAAAAGAGGCCAGTACACAAAATCATGACATTAAACAGGTATACTGAATGCTTTTTTTTCCCAGCCTCTGAAAATAGATATGTGTGGCAATTGCCAACCTCTGCCATTTTTAATCTTTTAAACCAAGCAATTAGCTCACTAAAGTCAAACGTTTGCCTTTTTTTAATAAATACATTCTGGTTTCAGAAGTTTCTTCTATTTTGTAATTCTCTGTATTGTTCCTTTGCACCTCTGAAATTAGACGTGGTGAGCCTGGAAAAAGGAAGTACGGATGACAGAAAAATGAAAGAGGAATGGGTACGTGAATGGCCTGATGAGACAGAAAGCAGGACCCTATGGGTATTATAGAACTCAGAAGACTGCACATTTCTGAGTGGCTGAAGTAAGGTGTTGAGGAGATGAATAGAAGTAAAATATTTTATGGAGAATTGATTTTATAGGAAAGAAAACCAGAAAATAATGAAGAGCTGAAAAGGCAGAAAATTTGTATTTAATGAGAAAGTTAACATAGGTTTGTGATTAAAGTGAAGTTCACTGATATTAAACCTCTCCTTAGAAGACAAAATGTGAAGTCAAAGATTTATCTCACGCTTTATGGTCAGGGAGAGAGTTGTCTTTAATTAGAAATCCCTCAGGGAGAAATAAATGAATAAAGAAACAAACAAACAGGCGGGGAATCCACTGTAAGGAATCAGTACTTTGCCATCTCATGTCCTAGTTGGTTCATAGTTACCTGTATTTGGTAATTTCTGGTTCACTGCAGAAGACACTTAGATGATAGAGGTCTGAGAGATACTTGAGTGTGCTTTACCCAAGGATAAAGAGATGGAGGTTTTTTTGGTGGATTGTTGAATTGTTGAATTTCCATGTTTTTAAGAGTTTAACTATTATTAATGAACTCTTCTGTTGCAACTACATATGTCTGAAAATAAGCTTCATATTATGTGGTGATGGTTGTATTTATTCTTTGTGAAAAGGTGAGACAATAGTTTTGTCAGGGTAAAGCAGGTTATATGGTTTTTGGGGTTTTTTTTAATTTTATTTTCATCAATAATGCGCTCTAAGTTAAATCTGTAGGAGAAATCAAACTTTTTTTTTTTTTTTTTTTCTTTACAGAGTGGAATATTTTGGAGAAAAGAACATGGGAGACAGTAGTCTTTCATTAATCAGGTTTTGAATATATTCCCCTATTAAGATGATAGTTATCATTCTAGTCAGCTATTATTCCGGGGTGGGGAGAAAATTGTGATCCAAAATCAGAAGGGCCTCAGGTTCTGTACGCTTCTAGCTCATGCATGTGTGCTGTGTGATGTAGCTGCATGTTAAACTATCCTCAGGGATCTCTTAGTACGTTACAAGATGTGAATGGCTTCATTTGGTGTCGCTAAACTAAACCATTTCTGAGAATTATCATTGCTGTGCTTTACCAAAGCGGTGTTTCTGCTATCTTTTCAACACTAGCTTATCTCCTTTTCCTTCAGAATAAGCAGCATGTTAATGTCGTCTTTTTTTCCAAAATCTCAAGATTCTTGCTCAGAATTTTTCATATGAACATTAAAATTTTCCTTTTAGTGTATGTTATCTTTCCCTTATCAAATATCTTGGACATAGTACATGCTGTAAAATACATTCATACCACACGATTTTATGCAAGTAATTTCAGGATTAATTTTCTCATCCTTTTTATTATTGTAATACATGTCATGTCCTCTTTCTTGGGGGTGATAATAAAGGGGTTTTATTACAGGTTTTCCACTACAGAAGCAGTTGAAGTTTGTAATGTTGCATAATGGTATTTACCCATTGGCAGGAAAATCATTCAAGTTATCTTTGTTTATTATTTATGTTTTGAATTTTCTCTCCTTTTGTGTATATGAAAGCGTGTATCTCTTTCTCTTAAAGAGGATTTAATAATTTATCTTCAGGGAGAGATTTTTGAAAGCACCTTACAAAATGTGCAGTCCTGCCTGATAACACACAAGAACTCCACTATTGTGTACAAAAAGCTGGAGGTTAGATACGCAGTTTCACATGCTTTCTGTGTGCCAACACTTTGGTTGATCAGTGGTAGCCGGTTATCAAGAGTCCAATATTGTCCCTGTTGACATCATGGATAAACCTGGTTTGACTCTTTCAATTGAATTAGCCTTTCTAATGACCAGATCTGAATAAACGCATTATTGATATTTTTAATTATACATACACAAACATATTTATATTTCTGGGGATACGCAAACCAGCATCTATTCTTGCTGAATTCCAGAAGGGATGGGAGTGTTGGCTCCTGTGCAAAATTTGTTAAGTCTTGTCTCAGTTTTTACATATTCATTAATTAGACTCACTTTACAGATATGTTCTCAAATATCTAAAAATTGATATTTTCATTCTTTTACTAGGTTTGTGATTGTCAGTTTCGAAATTGCTTCATCATTCGGAATAATCTTTCAGGATTCAATTCAATTTCTCAGAATAATTATTTTAATTATTTTAAGAGAATGACTTAAGAGAATGCTGTTTCCCACTAACTCTTAGCAACAGACAAACTATTATATTGGTTGTAGTCACAATATAATTTCCTTCTTCCCCATTCTTTCTTTTGGTTATCTCTGTGCCAGGTTTGCAAAGCTCTCTGGTGCCTTTTTCAAATCTTTCTGTGGACATTTGATCATTCCTTTTCCACACTTTTTTCTTTTTTATTTCCTTTTTCCCCCTTCTTTACTAAGATGATATGCACATTATGATGCTCACATTAAACTAGAAATGTCTCTGCTTCCATGGATTTGAATCTCACCAGTGTTTGTTGGAACTGTTCTATTATCATTTTACTACCTATATGCTTCTTTCTTTTCTACAGAAACAGAATTGCTGCTGAATTGTCCCTTAATTTTTTTTATTTTTTTTTAAATATATATTTTTTTCCACCTACTGAGCTCCTTTAAAAGCCTTCAGTTGCTTAGGGCAATATCAAAGAAGATTGCGTGTATGCTCAGAAGCTTCCTTCACATAATAGAAGAGAATCAAAACATAAAGTTACTGACAACATATCAAAGCAATACTGTAACATGGCCTACTGAGAAAAAGTATCCTTTGGAATATTATTAAGGATGCTTATGAAAACAAGAAGTGAGGTAACCAGGTTGTTTTTTTTTTTCTGGTGAATAAATTTATTTCTAATATATCTCATGAACAGCCTCTGTGAGTAAATATAAAAGTGGAAGAGAATGAATAGCAAATTATAATGAAGCATTAGAAATTTGTTGTCAGTTTCTTAACTTTTGTAGATCAGTACCATCCAGAGAAAAATAATGGAGCAAATCTTGCACTCTTTTGAAGGAGTAAGTTCTGATCTGGTGAAAAAACTGAGAACAAGTATAAAAGTAAAACATTAGCAGAAACAATGTCAAGGTCATTCTAACCTAAGTCAAGTACAGCTGCAATCAACTTTTTAAAAAAAAAAAAAAAAAAAAAAGGAAAAGTAGCCTAGAATCAGCTGTGTCTCTAAGTAAATTTGTCTCTTCACTAAAAAGTACAAAAATTGTAAATAAATAAATAGCAACCAAATCTGCTAATACCTTGAAAAATTTTCTGCTGGTTCTTGTCACACAAAATGATGTCAAGGATTCAGAAAATAATTTGATTGTGCTTTTTTTTTTTTTTTTGGTAAGAATATTATGTTCATTAATCTTCCAGAGAGACTATTATCAATCAGTACAGATCTTTATTTTTCTTATGATAACAGAGCAGTGGCTTTATTATTTTATTGCTTGTGTATTAAATATTTTTAGAAACTTTCTTGCTGCTGTAGTTAGTAAAATGAATGTCATCAAAAAAATGGGGAAGATATCATTGTAATTTCCTTTTTCTTACTGCCTATTCAATTCCATTTTTTTTTTGTGAGTATGTTATAAAAAATCTAGATAAGGAAAGGAAAAAAACCCCAAACCTGTCAGAGAAAACAACTCTGAAATTAGGTATTATTCATTCTGGTGCAATTCAGTAGCCAAAAGAGAGGCAAGCATAATGAGGAAGAAACCTGGTGAAAATTCCCACAATACTGATTTTAAATTTAAAAAAAAAATCTGGGAAAATTGGAGGGGAAAAAAAAATAATGGCAATTTTTGATTAAACTCCTACATGAACTTCAAATGGAAAACAGTAACACTTTAACAGTTATGATCTCTTTAACCACCTAACCACAGTCATATTTCCCCTAGTTCTACTACATTTAACTGCTGATTTGAGGTAAATTTATGATCTCTTTGCTAATGTGTCATATATACCATCCTTTTTACTGAGCTCAGGCATGTTTATGAAGAAGAGGGCAAGAATATCAATGAGAATTTGATACAATTAAATTAAATACAATTTACCTATTGTAAATAATAATAAAATATATTCAATAGTAATATAAAGACAGAAAGTGAACAAATTAACAAAATTAAAAACAGTAACAGAGACACAGAACAAAATGAACTGGTTGATACTAGATGTGTAATAAGAGGGAGAGTGACATCATGCCATAGAAATGCTTATCAGCAGTTCAACACTGTCCAAGTTGATAGATTTCAAAGTTAACCTAAAACCATAAACAGAAAAAAAATATTTTGTATTCGATGTCTTGAACTATTATAAGGTTTGCCCTAACTATATTGCTTGTTTTTATTAAAAGCTGAAAAGGTCTGTTTTGTTCGCACTGTTGCTAGAACCAGCATTAGCTGTGGAAAAGGTCGAAAGACAAATAATAGCTACAGGGTCTCATTTTTTAAAACAGGTAACAAAATAAGATTTGCTCTACCTTTTCTTTATTATTCCAGCAACATAAAATGATCTGTGTTTACTGGCAGGCAGAGATTTATTTCTGAAGGCAGAGGAATGAATGACGCAGAACTTCTTGGTTATGACAGTCTTTTAAACAATACTGGTTTTTGTAAGCTTTCTTTTCTTTTCTTTTTTTTTCTTTTTCTTCTGTTGTAAGTTTGTGAATTGATGACTCTGAGTTCAGACAAATATGTTATAAGGACAGAATTGAGCTAATCCAGAAAGGATGTTATAGTAAGATTGGACTTTTATAAACAAAACCTGTTTTAATCTCATAGGATAAGAACTTCAAAACCAAAACATATCCAAGCCTTGTACTGTACCTGCCTACTGCAGGTTTTTTCCTCACTTCCTAGATAGCATCTGATACAAAACATCTGTAGAAAAACAATACATTAGTTTAAATGGGCAAACCCCTGGTCCAGTACAATGATGTAAATACCTGGCACTAATTCACCATTTCTGGTTTTATTCCTTTCTCGTTGGTAGCAGTTGTTACTAATAAGTGGTTATTAACCTTAATTATTCTCCTAAAGACAGATTGTCTTGTTCTTTAAGCAAACTTTGAAGGATTCCACAGCATCAAATCCAAGAGCAGCCTTCACTGTCTGGTTTGCCATAGCAAAATAGAAGCAGCTTTGAGATCTTAGCATTCAGAGGAGAAAGGAATCTGTGATCACCTGGTTTGATGACTTCTTCACAGCTGAGGCTATTCTACAGCAATATTAGTGGTAAGGTTCTTAGTAGATTACTCATCTGCAAAACTGCTTGCTATTAATGTGACTATTTTTATCTTCTCTCCTATGAGTTCTGATTTTAACAGAAAGATTCTGTCTTCATAATATGATATGCCAGTATTAAGTGATGGTGTTTTTTTTCTTTTGAAACTAATTAGCTGAGTTTCAACTGCTGGAGAAATAACTGTTTGTGTACAGTGTCATATTGGTTGCTTAAAAACTGACTGTCCTGCTGTATTAGGACCTGGAAAAAAAAGATGATTCTGTGAAATGCAGACTTGTTACATGCACATTTATTAATATGACTATACCCTATACTCAAAGTCAGAACTTTATGTTCTGAAATAGTTTTCTTCCTTCTCCCTGTTTATCCACTTCTTTCCTTCTTTAGGTAAAACAAATTGAAAATTACCTACCACCTAGTAAAGGTTCATTTTTGTGTGTATAAAGGACTAAAACTAATATATTACTTTTAGAAATGTCAGCAAAGACTTTGTAGTCATAACTGCAAAACATGTTCATCCCAAATGCTACCCTGCCCTCACAGTGAAAAACAGCAGGAAAGGTGCCATAATCAGCTGTCTTGGGGTTCTACCATTGCCAAGAACACAGCTAGTGTAATTACATCAGGTTATCCTTGGACATACAACTGACTGGTTTGGAGACATAGCAAATCTTGTGAGATGCAACCAGCAATGTATTCCAGTGGATAGGAGCTCCAAAAGCAATAGCCTGCATATTTCATTCAGGGTCAGGTAGGCACTCTGGAATTTGGTCTAAAATAACATGTTATGTGGTTATCTTGAAATTTCTGGTCTGATGATACATCTAGAGCTGCATCTTTACAGCGTTCTCTTTGTTGTAAACTTCTAAGAGCCCAGTTGTCCTCCTCACTACTTTTCCCCTTCCATTCCCATCTTCTGGTGTACCTATGCCATCCTTTCTCTTGGTAATACAGAAAACTCATTTGCATGCAAATACATTTGCAATGTTTTAATTTTAATAGATAATATTTTCAAAATTGCTTAAATCCTATGGATTTTCAATGAATGTATTGAATCAGATTTTAAAAACTATGCTGGTTATTGATACAAAGACAACCTACCACAATGCTCAGCACTCCAGGAACTAGCTCCAGGATCAATTATACTGTGGAGGTAGGCGCCCAAAGGTCTTCAGACTGGAGGAGACTTAGGTGTCTAAGCTTAGGAAAAATCAGCCAGAAGGCAAGGGTATCAGCATATCGCTATTTCCTCTAAGAAATCTTATATGCTCATTGAAACTTCAGAGCCAGACACAACTTTCCCTGAACAACCTTATAGATTATATATGTGAGTCATGAGAGGGGAAAGAAAGCATTGTGGTCTCTTCATGCTATACCTGGTCTGTAGAACACTCTCTCAAGACATGGAAGGCCTGGAGTATTTTGTTCTCCATATCTTAGGGTCCCTGAATTTGAAAATCTGTTGCAAATCCTCTCAGTTGGACATTTTATTGTGGGATTTATAAAATCAGCTTGATGCTCTAGTTAGTAGATTACTTGACTAAGTGATTAGTTGAAAATCACCAGCTTAATCTAGCTGATGTCATATGTTAAAGTTTTTCATTGGTCCATTAGGAACAATGCAAGCATCTGTCAAGTAAATAAGAAATTCAGTTTTGTGAATATTTGTATTAGAACTAAAGCCAGCTATGTTTTTATGAATTGAACAAAAGCAGTTAAATCTGAGAAAATAATAAATACCTTTCTATGACTCTTGAAAGCTAAGAACTTCCTCAATGTTAAAGTCTTTTCCCCCACTGCTCAGAGCAGTGAGCAGAGCTGCAGCTGGAAATGGGTCCCCCCAGTGCTTTTGTTAAGGAGAGAGCCAGGCCTGTTGGACTCATCTAGGAGATGAGCTCCTCATGATGCTGGACAAGGCCAGCCAGAGGGCAGGGCCAAGGATGGGGAAGGGCATGGGTACCACCACATCATCACTGGGGCCAGGCTGGGGTTTTACTGAGTTGAAATGGGGTCCTGGCCTTGGGTGGGGGGTGTCCCAGGTGAGGTTCATCAGGGAGAGTGAGGTTGAAAGGTTTCCTTAGTGCCCTGACAGTTAGGTGAGATAACTGTTCCCTTTGGATCCTAACTTAAACATCTAAGTTAGATCTATCCATGATCTTTCTCTTGCTTACCTTGCATCTACCTTGACTACGCTCATCTATATTATTTTGATATGCAGTAAGACATAATGAATACTACATATAGCTGGCATTCCACATGTTATCAGATATTTCTTCTCCACATAAATGTTACTATTTGCAAAGTGCCATTTTTTTATCTAAAAGCAGCCTAACATTATTTTGTATCTGCTTTGACCAACAACGATTGTTTTTCTTCTCTCATAATAGGTTCTGTTGAGCATCATTAGGGTTTTATTTTGTCATTCAACGTCAAAGGCAGAAGTGCATGTACATTCATGCACTTCTCAATGTTTTTAATAGTCCACAGCTAGCATTTAAAGAAAAATACTGCTGTTTTGTTGGTTTGGTTTTTTTCTTTCTCTTTTTGGGGGGTGCCTTGTACATGTGTAATAAGGCTTCATTCAGCCTTATTATTATCCCTAGCAGATACAGAATCTTTGGTTCAGGGCTTCATCACATAAAGTATTTACTATTGTAATCCTTTGTCAACGAGACTTTTTTATCAACCCTTGTAAGACTTCAGGCTGTGTAGAAATGTTGCTGTTTGAAATTAGACTCGCACAAGATTAAATCAGAGAAAGATTAAATCTCAGTATCATGGTTTTGTCTAATATCCATGAATACATATCAAGTTTTGTACTAATGTAAAACCTTTTCTGCAAAAATATAAAACTCTGTGTAAGCCCTATCCTTAAAAATTACAAAGTGAAAAAACCCCACAGATTTAGTTTTCTGTATCAATACATCAATACCTTCAAATATGAGACTGACCATCATAGCAAAAAGGGTCCCAAATATTGTGTTACAATAATTAGTGCTGAAATTGATGATTTTGGGGTTAGGTTTTTTTTTTTTTTAAACCATTTTTTAATTGTGTGCCTTAATTTTTCTTTCACTTTTCTAAGTGTTAGATACAGTTTAATTCATGTTCATACAAAAATTTTCAGCAAATAGTCAAATACATACTGTGAAGTTTAACTGTTTAATTTGAAACAGATTTTAAAGCAATTTTTTTTTCCTTTGTCATGATTGGGGGGGAGGGGAGCAAGTAAATAAGGCATAACAAGTCCATAACTTTATTAATTTAAAATGTTGGGGGGGGGAGGGGGAGAAGAAAAAAAGAAAGAAAAAAAGAAAAATACATCCTGTGCACATATGTTCTTCCATTTAAGCAAACAAGTAAATTTTTAAGTTCCATGTTCTTTTCCTACCAAACTGTATGGAAGATAAACCAACTCAGAAAACAAGGAAAGAGTTCAGCCTTGCTTTTTCCCCTACATTGTGCATCAGTAGTATCAGGTTCATTATAATTACTCTTAAAGTGATGCAAAAGGATATAAGAAATTATTTAGCAGGTTGAATTTCAGTTAAAAGAAATATTATCACAAATTTCTTCCCTTAATTTTTATCAGTATATATCCTATAACAGCCAGACTCCACTGCTACAAGAGTGGTATTACAATGTGTCTTCATGCATCATCCTTCACCATCTGACAGAACTGCTTTCACAGCACAGGCAAGCTGGGCTGAAATATAATTTATTTCACAAAACCAAGAGGTGGAAAATTAATCACAAAACTAATAGTTTACTTTCTTCATGAGGGAGACATCTTAGACTCAGCAGGCTAATTGGAACAGTTGTGTTGTGTATCATGTGCCCTCCCCTCCCAAGGCAGTATTTCTCAAACTTCTCAAATAAATTTCACCTTCTTTATGAAAGGATATGAAAACAACTAAAGAGGAAAAAAAAAACATTTTCCATTCAGAAGCCTTTCTAACGATGAAGTGGAGAAGACTTATTAAGTGAATGTGAACAACCGTGAAGGCACAGAGGAGATGGGCACAGGAGATGTACTCATGAAGCCCGGGGAAGAGGTAGGGACTGACTGTTGCAAAGAAAGCTAAATTTATCTCAACACAAAGGGGACCATTATTTTGGACAATGGCTGTATCAGCTGAGTGGATCAACTGGTTGCATAAATGGCCTTCCCTGGGTTAATCAAAAAGGTGTGAATGCCTTCCTGAGCTAGCTATACAGAATAGACGAAATGTGTATGTGGCTCAGCCCAACATGGAGTATCAAAAAACAGCAAAACCAAAATGAACTTTGAAAAAAGTGAGGGACTTGAGCTAGCTTCAAGGCACAGATTCCTTCCTAGTAATTGTGCATGGCCAGCATGGTGAAGGTGAACGTATAAAGACTAGTAAAAAGGAAGCATGCAAAAGCTGGAAGCAGGGTCAAGTAACTTAGGAGAAATATAGAGACAGGCCCCATGCATACAAGGATGGGGTTAAGAAAGTCAAAGCTCATGTGGAATTGAATCTGACGAGGGATGTGAAAGGCAACAAGAAGGACTTTGTCAGGTAAATCAGTAGCAAAAGGAAGATATGGTGGGTTGATCCTGGCTGGATGCCAGGTGCCCAAAAAAGCCACTCTATCACTCCCCTTCCTCAGCTGGACAGGGGAGAGAAAATATAACAAAAGGCTCATAGGTCAAGATAAGGAAACAAAGAGATCATTCACCAATTATTGTCACAGGCAAACCAGACTTGACTTGGGCAAACAAATTCATTTAATTTATTACAAATCAAATCAGAGTAGGGTAATGAGAAATAAAACCAAATTTTGAAAACACCTTTCTCCCACCCCTCCCTTCTTCCAGTCCTGATTTTCTCTACCTCCTCCCCTACAGCATTGCAGGGGGACGGGGAATGGGGGTTGCGGTCAGTTCATCATACGTTTTCTCTGCTGCTCCTTCCTCCACAGAGGGAGGACTCCTCACACTCTTCCCCTGCTCCAGCGTGGGGTCCCTCCCACAGCAGACAGTCCTCCACCAACTTCTCCAACATGAGTCCTTCCCACAGGCTGCAGTTCTTCATGAACTGCTCCAGCATGGGTTCCTTCCATGGGGTGCAGTCCTTCAGGAACAGACTGCTCCAGTATGGGTCCCCCACGGGGTCACAAGTCCTGCCAGGAGCCTGCCCCAGCGTGGTCTTCCCACCAGGTCACAACATCCTTCGGGTGCATCCACCTGCTCCAGGATGGGGTCCTCCACGGGCTGCAGGTGGATATCTGCTCCACAATTAACCTTCATAGGCTGCAGGGGGACAGCCTGCCTCACCATGGTCTTCTCCATGGGCTGCAGGGAAATCTCTGCTCTGGCACCTGGAGCACCTCTTCCCCCTCCTTCTGCACTGACCTGGGTGTCTGCAGAGTTGTTTCTCTCACTTATTCTCACTCCTTTCTCTGGCTGCAGTTGCACAGGTTTTTTCCCCCCCTTCTTAACTATGTTATCCCAGAGGTGCTACCACCGTCACTGATGGGCTTGGGCTGGGCAAGTGGTAGGTCTGTCTTGGAGCTGGCTGGCATTGGCTCTATCAGACATGGGGGAAGCTTCTAGCAGCTTCTCATAGAAGCCACCCCTGTAGCCCACCCACTACCAAAACCTTGCCACGCAAACCGAATACAGAAGACTAGGGAAAAACCAGGCCTGCTGCTGAACAGGATGACGGATCTGCTGACAAAGGAAACGGAAAATGATGAGGCACTCAATGCCTTCTTTGCCTTGGTCTTCTCTAGTAACATTGATCTTTGGCATAGGAAAGTGTGGAATAATGAAAACAACCTTGATGGAGAAGGATCAGGCTAGGGTACCTTTCAACAGACTAGATGTACACAAGTCCGTGAGACCTACTATTGCACACCCACAGGTGCTGAGGGAGTTGTCCAATGTCATTGGCCATGCTCTGTAAGAATATGTTGAAGGTGAGACTGTGCTTCACTGAGATTATCCAATCAAGAACTTTATCAATGCAAAGGGGATTATAAGTAAAGGGGGAAACAAAACCACACGGAAACACAAAGCTGAAAGACAAGGTACATGTAGACAATGCAAAAGACCAAAAGCCTCCAGTTGCTAATAGATGGGTCATTAAGAAACTGCAGGCGTAGCTTCAGAGAGGGCAAAGGTGACTTTGTAACTGATAAGAAGGAAGGGGAAAAGAGGAAAATGAAGATATTTGGCAGGAGAAGCTGTGGGACTGTGCAAAACTTAAAAAGCAATGTTTAGAGAAATGTGACTGTGCAGAAGGAAAGTGGGGAATAGACAAAAAGGGGTATAAAAGGTGCCAGTCACACTGTGGCCAGTCAGTACGCTTGTCTGCTAGCCTTCCACGTGATCACTGCAGTCTTTCTTATCTTGTTATTAAATCCTTTTTTAACTATCTGTCTGTGTAATCTCTCTCTACCCAGTATGTGTGTGTTCTGACTAAGTGCTAGCTGCTTGGGGGACCAGTGTGAGTGGACGTGGACCACCTACAGGAGTCAGACAGGGGATGTAGGTGCCTCCAGCCATGTAGTACCAGTAATTGGAGCAAGTGGGTTGTCAGCATCAGTAGTTGGAGATTCCATAGTTCTCCTGAGCATATCACAGAATCATAGAAACACAGAATCATAGAATGGTTTGGGTTGAAAGGGACCTCAAAGATCATCTAGTTCCAACACCTCTGCCATGGGCATGGATACCTTGCACTAGATCAAGTTGCTCAAAGCTTCATCCAACCTGGCCTTGAACACTTCCAAGGAGGGGGCATACACATCTCTGGGCTACCTGTTCCAGTGTCTCACCACCCTCACAGTAAAGAATTTCTTCCTAATATCTAATCTAAATCTACCGTCTTTCAGTTTAAAACTGTTACCTCTCATTCTATCACTACATTCCCTGATAAAGAGCTCCTCCTCATCTTTCCTGTAGGCCCTCTTTAAGTACTGGAAGGCTGCTATAAAGTCTTCCCAGAAGAGAGGTCCTCATACCAAAGTTGCTCCAACCCCCAGGGTCCTGTCCTACAGACCCTGTGCCCAGAATGCCAGCTACTGGGGAGGCCAGTGTGAGTGGATTGGGTGCCAGCTACTGGAGACCAGGCATGTAGGTACTCCTGGACTGTAATGTCAGATACTGAAGTCTCAGGTTCAGCTACTGGGAGGGACCAGCATGAGTGAGGTGAGTGATGGGCTCAGTACTGACAGCTGGAGCAGGACTGTGTGTCACAGGCTGTGTGCTGGCTGATGGGGGGCGAGTGTCTGTATCTTCCCCACACCAGGTGTGTGTGTGGGGGTGGTGTATGTGCCAGCAAACTTCAAGCTGGACCAGTCGTCAAGTAGTGGGGGGACCTGGGTCTAGCATGAGGTGTCAGATGGGCAAGTTTCCACACTGATATGCCCTGGGGGGACTTGCAAATGTAGAGTGCATGTGGGAGAAGTGTGTGAGTGCTGTGTGTTTGCAGAGACCACCAAGCTGGACCAGTTGGCAGGTGGGGGACCTGTGCAGTTGTTAAGAGGCCCCAGGGTCCAGGCAGGGGTGCTGGGCAGACAGAGGGGTGTGCTGGTGCTTGAGGTATCTGTGAATGTGCATGTGTGAACCTGGAGGGTCTCCTGTGTGCGCCTGCCCTAGTGATCTTCAATCCTGACCAGCCAAAGAGGAGGAAGGGGACTTGGCTGTCCATACTCATGCTTTATAGGAGTCCAATATGTAGCCAGCCATTTCAGTGTCCTCTGTGTGCATGTATGTGCCTGTCTGCATGTGTGTGTCTGGGATACACGTTCAGCTTCACTACTGGTTGAACCTGCAAATGGGAAGGCAGCAGTTGTGTTCAAGGCCTGAGTCCTCAGGTGCACCAGGCAGAGCTCCATCTTCCTTCCTCCAGGAGGAAGTCCTGGGCCTGGAGCTGCTGGAGGTGGTGGCTGCTTCTGACATCCCTTAACAAAATGGTTGTGCTGCCATTCAGAGAAACCTCAATGAGCCTAGAAAACAATTTAATTCACCCTAATATTGACATTTAGGAGCAAGATTCAGTTTCCCCAAAGACAGATGTTTGTTGAAACTTGAGATCTTAAACTGTCGTCAGTGTATTACAGAGGATTTGTCTGTCCTTAAGTGTTGCAGAGAGAATATGGGTGCTGAACAGACTTCTGTGCATTCCTTTACTTAGCTATGTTCCCAAAATTCATAATTCTAATTTTTATTTTTATGATGTTAAACTTACCTGTGTGAATCTAGTCTGCGCTTCTAGAAGCACCAATGGCAATGAGCTCATCTAGTATTTCATGTAGTTGTTTTCCCCTAATAATTTTTCAAATAGAACTGTACAGGTCTAATCATATGTAGTCTCGAAATATCAAATAAACAAACAAACAAAGCCCCTCTTACTTTCCCAGCAAATTAAAGAGAAAGACTGGCTTGGCTACCCTTTTTCACTTTTAGAACAGTATCTAAAATTCCTAGAAATGGGACATTGATCTAAATACATGTAATAGTAGGTATAGTGCATAATGTACACTCCAGTGTTTCAGGAACATGTAACAGTTGACTAACCTTGTTAAAACATACTCAGTTGCAAAATAACCCCAAGGAGCACATTTGCAAGTCTACACTATGGGGAATTTGGGTTTGCCAAGTTTCTCTTGAGTAAAGATCTTTTTTAAAAAAAAACAAACAAACAAACAAAACACACACTGTCTTTTCCTCTTGTGCAGAATGTATTCTAGCAACTAAACAAAGGGTTTCACTTAAAGCCCTCTTATTTTCCTGAAGTTTCAGATGCTTCCTCAGGACTGCTATTGTATTTTAATGCAAGACAAAAATATCCCGTTCATCTTCCTCTTCCAAACATATAGAAATTGATGTAGTCATTAATTTTAATTCTGCTTGTATTTGGTTCAGAAGATAGCTCCGTGTATCTCATTGGTGGTAACAAGTTGATATATGTAAATAAAACTTATTTTTTAGAGTCCAGAAATACTGTAAAAATTAATATGACTGTATTTGGCAACATAGCCCTTAGCTACATCTTCACTTAAAAAATGATGCTACTTTGATATATTTTGAATTTTTTTTAAGATGCTAAAAGAATTATAAAACACTTATAAATTGCAGCAAGTGTTTGGTTTTGTTGTGGTTTTTTTCTCTTTTTGTAATTTTAGAATATAAGTCAATGCAGACTTATCACTCACCTAAAACCTGCTTTCAGGTTTTAGATTATTTAGCTATCATTGTGATATTTAGCAATGTCCATATAAAATCAACTATAAATCTGATGATTTTGTTAGACTTCATGGAGTATATATGTTTCGTTACAGAATCAAAATTTTTCCTGGAATGGAAATTTTTGATAGATATGGGGTTTGTGAAAATTTGTGTTACAGAACACTAACATCTTCAAGTTTTTCTTTGATTATGAATTCTGAAAGTTTGTCAGTATGCAGGTTAGTATGTCTTGTCAAAAACTTTCACATGTTTTTTAACTTCAGTATGTGATTTTGATCCTCCTGGATAAATACAGCTACTATATTTTCTGTGTTTGGTCTCAGATATAAATGAAGCTTGATAAACTCCTTGACTGGAAATTAAAGTGAGCACTTAGAACAAAAATTTTACTTTCTGGCAGCTAGCTGTGAGTCTTCTTTGACAGAGACTAAGGAGACAAGCTACTTAAGTATGCTTAGTGAGGATAATGAAAACTCAAAGACCTCACTCTGGTGAATAGGCTGTAGGTCTTTGATGAAAAGTGGAGATGCGATTTTGTCCAACTTACTGAAGTAGATATTTCTTCCAGTGATCAACATTTTGATCTTGTCTTGATCTTATCTTGAGCCAACTGCTCTCCACCTCAGCAGGCTTGGCTGAATTGTAGCAATTATCATTTGGAAATAGAACCAATAGCTGAATATCACTGCTGTTCTGCTTTCATTCAAGCCCATCATGGCTTATTCTTAACCATCAGAGTATAACGGATGTGAGTGATGATAACACAGGATACTGCAGATGAGAGTAAGAGAGGAGTGATTAGTCTTCCACCACTTCAGCTCTGCTAGAAAAAAGTTGCTCTAAAAAAGGATTTCACTTTTTTCCCTCTGCAACTTTGAAATATCTTTATCATTCAACTTTATTTTCAGGAAATAAAAAGTTTCTTGGGCTATCCTTATATAAAGCTCTTTCAGGGATTTGGGAGTTTGTGTTCCCTCATTTCTGGATAATTCTTACAAAATTGCAGGCAACTCTAGTATAAAGTCTCTCTTTTCTTAGCAGATATTCCTTCCAAACTTAAAGATAATTTTAATTAAAACATAATAATGATAGATAAATTGCTTAAGAAGTTTAAGTTCACTGACATGGAGAGTTAGAATTATGAGGGTTTATTTTTGAGAGAGAAAGAGATATTTCTGATTCCTGACTAAAAGACAAACAAGATAATGTGCCCATGTAGCAAAGCAGAATGGTATCCTGGGCTGCATTAAGCAAAGTATTGCCAGCAGATCAAGGGAGTTGATCTTGGCCCTTTATTCAGCACTAGTGAGACCACACCTGGAGTCCTGTGTCCAGTTCCAGGCTCCGCAGTACAAGAGAGAGATGGACATACTGGAGAGAGTCCAATGAACAGCCACAAAGATGATAAAGGGACAGGAGCATCTCTCCTATGAGGAAAGGCTGAGACACTTGGGACTCTTCAGCCTGGACAAGAGAAGACTCGGGGGAAAATCTCATCAATGCATATAAATACTCAAAGGGAGGATGTAAAGAAGGAGCCACACTTTTTTCAGTAGTGCCCAGTGACAGGACCAAAGGCAATGGGCACAAACAAACACAGGAGGATCCATCCAAGCCTCGGGAAACACTCTTTTTACTGTGAGGGTGACTGAGCACTGGCACAGGTTTCCCAGAGAGGTTGTGGAGTCTCCATCCTTGATGGTATTCAAAAGCCAGCTGGACAAGATCCTGAACAGCTAGATGTAGGTGGCCCTGCTTCAGCAGGGTGGTTGGACCAAGTGATCTCCAGAGGTCACTTCTAACCTCAAATATTCTGATATTCCAAAAACATTGTTTTTTGACCATGTTACAAAATAAATATGATATAAATCCAAGTCATTACATTTATATAGAAATAAAGGTATAGCACATTTACAATATGGATTATAATGTAGTATAACACACTCTGAAGACAGAGTTCTTTTTTTGCTTTTTTTCTTTATCATCATCTATTGACAGAGCCAGAGGCAATTGCAATACTTCAATAATAGCGTGTGATGGAATAACTCTTTCATGTCAACATCTAGTAAGCAGGCTTTGTCATACCTAAGAATTTTAAAGGAATTTGGGTTTACTACTGCATAAGCCTGAAGACATCAACTACAGTCTTGGAACTGTTCTCAGTTCTACCACCTTCTCAAGTTAACAGCTCTGAGTTGAGGAGGCTACACAGGGTTTCTGAGGGTGTTCATGCAATCCAAGACAAGTAATCTGACATTTACGTTCAGAGGATATATATGGGAAAAAGTTAATGTTGAAGAATCTAACTTCAGTTACTCTATGCTAAATATTAATGTTTTCACAAGACGATATTGCTTTTTCATTGAAAGGAAAGCTACTCAAAAAGAATCCAGTACTTTTGAAGGGAAGAGGATACATTAACTGCACAAAAGATTTGTTCACTTAACTTTTTATGACACAGTAGTTTGTTCTTACTCATATGCAGCAAAGTGAGTGGGTCTCACCGTATCTAATATGTTATTGGTAATTGGCCTCCATTGGCTATACTGACCCCATAGCCTTGCATTTATTAACAGGTTTCTTTGTTTTGTTTTGTTTTGTTGAGTTAAGAGGCGATTGTTTCAGCCAATCCCAAATCTCTAAAAAAATCAAAAATTCAAAGTTGGATTGTATGACTGTTGCGTCTATTGTTTCCATTGTCTCACATTCCATGCTGTAAAAAGATTTGTTATGCATGTTTGTGTTACTGCTAAGTTACTGCTTTTCACCAGTTTTAACTGATTTAGAAGGGAGATTGTTTTTTTCAGGATAAATGCAGAATAACATTAATACTAGTATTCTGAATGCTAGTGCAAAACTTGGATATTATTAACCAGATATTTATTCTTCAAAGTAAAAATTAAGAAAAAAAGAAAATAAGGAAAAAATACTTTCTGAATCTGAAATATCTTCAAGCTAAGTGAGCTGAAGCAGAAGTTGCAAACACATAACAATAGCATTGAGAAAACATAGATAAACTGTGTTTGAAACAAACCAATATCTTGAAAAGAAATAAATTAAAATTTGAAGTGAAATTCCATTCTGAAAAATCCTGTATACTACATCATTCCAGGTCTACTGTTTGGATGAAGAAACTGGCTTCTTTTTTTGTTTGAATCTGATTGCATTTTGGAGTATTATTTGCTCCTTCAGCCACTCTGTACACTTCATGAATCACGCTTAACTGACTCTGGCTTTCACAACTCTCCAACACTGCACAGTCAGATTTTGGACCACTGAGTATCACTGACCCACTGCTATCATCTCAAGCACTGTGTCATGCAACACACAGTTTTGGCATCACACTGTAAAATCACTAGTCTGATAAGCTCAGACACAATTCTCAGAGAATTTTAAGGTCTTTGAACTGAAAAAGAAAAACTCTAAGAGAAAGCCTAAACAGAATGATACTCAGTTTGGACAATCTACTCAGAAAACCTTGGCCTGATGACCAAGAATAGCTTCTTGATACAGATTTCTTTAGGAATATGAATGTAGACTCTGCTGCCGTCTCTGTACTACACTCTTTTTCATGGCCAAAAGATGTCCTATTTCTGATCAAGTAATCCTTTTTAAGCACAAGTCCAATCTTTTCTGAACCATTTCTCTCTCTCTCTCCTGATTTATTCAGTATTTCTCCTGCTTTGATTTGTTGCTCATTCCATACTGTGTGCTCTTGTAAGCTGTTTCTTAAGGCACCTATCTAGCTTTGAGGTCTCCAGAAGGTGGTGGTATACAGTGGAGGTAGGCACATAAAGGTCGGCATTAACTCACTTTACACCTTGGGAGATTTAGTCCTGCACTCCTACTAATGTTCAACATTATGCAATATTGAAATTTTGACCTTCCAGTGAACATCTGTAGTGAGGCTTGTTGATATTAAATAGTCAATGCAGAATTACTCAAAGGTCAACTTCTTCCCACTTATCTACTGTTCTAAGTACTTGTAGATTTCAACATTGTTGCTCAGTATCAGCTTGCCTTCTTAAATCTTTTTTTCCTGTTATTTCTGTCATTTATTTCTTCTTATGAACGGTAATCATAGTTCTGTCATAATGCCTGACTTTACATTTGTTTGCACAAATTTTGCAGCAATAGCATCTTCTCAGAAGATTTTCCTATTGACTTTATTGCACTTTACACAGGTGACTAATGAAGACAGGTCTGATCAACACTGGGATAAACTACAGAAGAAAGAGGACAAGCAAATGTTTTGGATTTTCTCTATCTAATCTTGGTAAGAAAAGACCAACCCTTTCTTCCCCAAAATAGCACCTCTTTGAGCCATATTCACAAAAGGATTTTCTTTTTTCCTTTTACAGAAATAAATATTTATAAATTATTGTATTATATAAAAATCTGAACTCTTATGTGGCAAAACCTGTGATTCATTTAATTGTCAAGCTAAAGAGAAACATGAAGGTTTCTGTAAGTTGATGAGGTGAATGAATCATTAAGAAAAGAATGTGTCATTTGGCCCATTTAAAAGTTACTGATGTTGTTACAGAGAATGTCTCATCTTTAGATCATAATGTCACAATAATTTTTTTTTGCAGTGATTTTAATGGACACTTCAAAATCTGTTTAAAAAATTGTTTTAGTCACAGTCAGCTGAAACCTGAACAGCTTGACTATAAACTTGAAAATATTTTAGAATAATACAGTAACTCAGGAAAAAAAAAAAAAAACAACACAAAAACAACAACCAAAAAAACCAGGTTTAACATATTGTGATGAAAAGACTTTCACTGCAATCAAAGTTACATTAAAAACTAAAACTCTAAGTTAATTATCTATGATAAAAAGGTATTTTCAAAAATAAAGCTATAAAACTATATTAGATACTATTGAAATCTATATCAAGACTTCCTTTGACTTACATTTATACTGCATCAGGGATATTCTTCTTTCACTGTTTAAATACAGACTGTCTTTACCACTAGGTTTTTTTTCCATTTGCTGGTTCCCTCTAGAAACAGGTGAATATATGTTCATAGAATCATGGCATCACAGCATCATAGAATGGTTTGGATTGGAAGGTACCTCAACGATCATCTAGTTCCAACCCCCCTGCTGTGGGCAGGGACACCCTCCACTAGACCACATTGCCCAAAGCCCCATCCAACCTATCCTTAAACACTTCCAGGGATGGGGCATCCACAACCTCTCTGGGCAACCTGTTCCAGTGCCTCACCACCCTCACAGGAAAGAATTTATTTCTAATATCTACCCTCTTTCAGTTTAAAGCCATTACCCCTTGTTCTGTCACTACATGCCCTTGTAAACAGTCCCTCTCCAGATGTCCTGTAGGTCCCCTTCAGGTACTGGAAGGCTGCTATAAGGTTTCCCTGGAGGCTTCTCTTCTCCAGGCTGAACAATCCCAAGTATAACCAATCTATCACTGAACTCAATATTTTCTCCTTGAAGATTCTGAACAGCGTCTCTCCTATATATTTCACATCAGTGACATCTTTTCTTTTCAGGTTACCAGAGAATTTTTTTTTTTTTTTTTTTTTAAACAGAAGTTTGATGTAGGCAAAGTATTTGCTAGATACAAACAAGACTTCAGTTACATTTGAACTATGACACAAAGGAGCATTTCCCCTCTTGTACATCCAGGTGCTCATCTTGACAGGTTCTAAAGTTCACTGTAGTAATAAAGGAATGTGCAGTTTCTTATCATGCATAAAATGCATCAGAAGATAAACTAGATCAAGGAAGGAGAGAGAAAGGATGCACAACAAGAGATTTTTTGATCTGGGTGATCATGAGGCCAGGACTATGGGTCATAGCACAGAGTCTACTTATCTAGCAGTTTGGATCTAGCCTTACTAAAATTACTTTAACTGTTTAGAATGAAAATTAAGCAGTTAATTTCTTTGCATAAAGGTCTTTAATTTCAGAGTAGTTTCACCTCACAATGTTGGTCAAATATTTTTGTTCCCTGAAATGTATATTTAAAAGTCTCAAAGAATTAATCATCTCCCAGTTAGGTAGTTTTTTGTCTATTAGGAAACTTACTGCAACTTGCCAAATAAAAATTGCAATAATTAAGTATAGAGAATGACATTTCTGAAGAACTCACACAACTACTTCATTTTTTTGTAAAAGAAGAAATACAGTTTATACTATATATGCCAAAAGTTCTATCATAAGTTTTTACATACAAAAAGGGAATTCTTCCTCTCACCCTTCCTCTGTCCATCCCACTCTACTTCAGTTGTTATGATGCACTGATTAAATTCATAGAATATTTTAAGACATGATACATTCAGCCTAAACTCTCCAAACTCCTCCATATTCACTGAGGAGCTGCTGTCATTTAAAAGAAACAACATACAAAAAGATAGGGATGTAGAACAACTATGTTAAGCTTCTGCTTGAATTTATTTTAGTGATGTCTTTCACCAGTGACAATAAAGAACATAAAGAAACTGGTCTCCCCAGTCTATAGAAGTTTTTGACTAGCACGTACTCCATGCTAGTAATGAGAAGCAGCTACTAAACGAATATTTTCATCATTAAGGCCGAAGAGAATTATGCCATGAAAGGAGGGAATGTGAATGGGAAAACATCCTTTTTTAAAAAAAAAACTGAAACGTATACAAATTTTTCATTAACAGCAAGAATTTACAATGAAAAACATTTTCATTTTTATGCCATTAAAACCAAACCATAACATTGCTTTTATTTACCTATTTATTTAATAATCAGCTTTCTTCCTAAAATTAGTTTTCTTCCAAAATCATTTTGCACTGATTAAAATGTATTGCATAATTATGCCCATTAAAAAGTCTGCATCGATCCTAATTATAACAGTTTCCAGTAAATTTAAGCAGTGGAATATTAGCTGGTATCTATAATAGCCATGTTCATTCTAATCACCTAGTGCCTATGTTAGCTGGGGTATGTTCCAAAACATAAGTTAGTGAGATTCATTTTGTTTAGTAACTTTCAGATTAAATCCATTCTGATCTATGTCTCTTCTTTTCGCTTTCCTTTTTCAAACAACTCCTTTGTTTTAGTTCTCATTGCCAACAGAAAAACACTCAGAACAAATACTGTCTTCATTACCAGATTTAATTAATAAATCAATTCCATTTGTTTTATTACACTAATTAGCAGGTGTTGTGTTCCAAACTTTAAATCTTTGATCTATCTAAAAATTTTTGGGCCCAATATCTTTGGACAGAGTATTGCATTTTTATATGTTTGTGCAACATTCAACAGACTAGCATCTTGGTCCCAAATGAGGCTTGTAAATGCAATGGTAGTGTAAATATTTACAGTTATATTATCTCAGTCAGAATAATGGAATACACACACACATATCTGAGGAATGTACACAGAGAAAAGGATTCATGTCTATCGGTATTAAAATTCATGCCCTGTTCTTCATTCATCTGTTTATGTACAGAAATGAAAGAGAAGGAGTGTAAGGTAAGCCTTTCTAGTACGAAACATTTAAGATTTCTGATTTGGGGGTCCACAGTCTTTTTATTTTACTATGTTAAGTAGTGACTTCTAAAACCTAACATCATTTTGATAATGAGTATTATTTTCATCATGAGATTTTGACTTGCCTACATTCCATCTTTTTTTACTCTTCCCTGGTCCTCACTGCTAACGTTATAATGCCTTTAACAAATATTTTATATGAATTCTAATCATATTATTTCTAAAAACACTGTACGACTAGTGATTTTTACCACATCCTTCCATTTATCGTCATGCTGTTATTGTACCACTAGTGCTCACTCTCAAATTGTGTGAATTATCCTGGGAATACTACATCTTTTTCATGTAATTCTGATACCGATTTATCTATTATTTTAGCTTTAGGAGGAGGTAAAAGCATTTCACCATTTTGCTTCTTAAAAGCATTAGATTTACATTTGGATCTATTTTCTATTTCTCCTGGGGTTTGTAGGTGGTGTTCTTAGTCAAAGGCAATGAATTACCTGACACTGCATACACCTGTACTGTCATACTTACTCCTCAAAATAAAAAACATCACATGCTTCCAGTGTGATTTTTACACAATTCATAAGAGAGGCTGTCAGGCACCCTTGACAGACTGACTCTGGACATCACTTTTACATGAATATTAACACCACCCCCCCCCCCCCCAACCCCCACAAAAACACCAAATCCAAAACAAGCAAACAAACAAACAAACAAAAAAAAGGTGAAGCCAGACAATGATTTTCAATGAACCCCTGAGCCTTTAGATCATTAGATTTACAGCTGACTGATAGACTTGCACATTGGCTTTTTATTCAACTTTTAAAATGTGCCTGCAAGATTGAGACATTTTAAGAGTCTGTGTAAATTGTAAGAGGAAGACAAGGGCAGCTGTACAAAAAACGTTAATGTCAGAAGATGTTCTGCAACATTAAGATGTGCAGTGCATAGAAGGGACTTGTCTGCTGAGTTGAAGAAAGTAGTAAGAGCTCCTGATTTCTAATAAGGCTTTAGAACAGTACAATGAAGAACAGATAGCTTTGCTATAAATATGAACTTCAAAAGATGCCTTTCAGTCCATTAGTGCCAAAAGAAATTCTGCATAGACAAATTTCAGCAATTTTTGTGCATTAAACAATTTAAAATATTACAGGAAAGAGAGTGGGTTGTGACACAACCAGGGATACTCTGTATAGGTGTGGGTTTCTAAAGCACACTTCATTCAATCACTTTTTTGTAGGTTGCATTAGCTGCCCAGTTTGAGTTAAGTAACATTATAGACTTATAAAAATCAGGTTAAAAGATTCTTTGTATGGGTTAGGGAGTCAACCACTCACAAAAGTAAAAAAAGCTACAGTTAAGGTTCTGCCTGTGACCTTAATTTGGTCCTTCTGTGGACATATAGTCTTTAATTAGATGCTTTCATATAATTTTTCAGAAGCTGCTGACATCACTGAGTATATAGAACAAACAGGGCATGCTGACTTGGCAAGCAACAATGCAATAATTTCCTTTCTTTTCCCTGATAAGCATATTCCTTATTTATGATTCAGAATACAGGAACAATTCCTCCTGGACTTTTTCAATGTCCCCCTTTGCTATGATATACAACATTACATTAAGCACTAGTGAATGCAAGTTAGTGACATCCTTGTGAGATAAGTATGCATCATTCTCTCCACTGTACAGGAGGAACAAAGGCACAGAGATATTATCCTCTGTTTCAGAATTTGAGAGACATGATCTGATTTTTCATATAAAAAAGCAACCAAACAAAAAAAAGCCCCACTAAACTGTAATTTATCTGTTCAGACTATAGAAAAAAAGTGATTTCACTATCATTTACAATGTACTATCATACATCTTACATATTGTACATTTTGGCAACAAGGGTTGTAAAAGATCAATAGTCTCTAGAATCTGAGACAGAATTAATCTTATCTATATTTAAAAGTGTGATTCTGACCCACAGTCTGGACCTAATTTTAAATGTCCAAATTAAGATACGTGATAGCTAGGGGCCTGAGTACCTACTGTCATCAGTGGAGTTCTGGGGACTGTTTCGTAAATCAGAGAATCATGGAATGGTTTCAGTTGGAAAGGACCTTAAGGATCATCTAGTTCTGACCCCCCTGCCATGGGCAGGGACACCCTCCACTAGACCACATTGCCCAAAGCCCCATCCAACCTGGCCTTGCACCCTTCCAGGGATGGGGTATCCACAGTTTCTCTGGGCAACCTGTTCCAGTGCCTCACCACCTTCACAGTAAAGAATTTCATCCTTATATCTAATCTAAATCTATCCTCCTTCAGCTTAAACCTATTACCCCTTGTCCTATTACTACATGCCTTTGTAAATAGTCCCTCTCCAGCTTTCTTGTAGGCCCCCTTCAGGTACTGGAAGGCTGCTATAAGGTCTCCCCAGAGCCTTCTCTTCTCCAGGCTGAACAACCCCAACTCTCTCAGCCTGTCTTCACAGGGGAGGTGCTCCAGCCCTCTGATCATCTTCGTGGCCCTCCTCTGGACTCACTCCAACAATGTCTTTGTTGTACTGAGGATCCCAGAGCTGGATGTAGTACTCCAGGTGGAGTATCACAAGAGTGGAGTAGAGGGGCAGAATCACCTCCCTTGACCTGCTGGCCATGGTCTTAAGTGCCATTTGAAATACCTTGCTTAGGCTATATGAGACCTCAACTCATGACACAGATTCATGGAAGACCTCTGCCTGTCTGCATTGGCATCTGGAATCTGGGTCAGATTTTCAAGGGCATCTCAATGGCATTAGACACTTTTGTGTACACAAGGCTGAATCCCACCCCCAATCATTTTATTTGAGAGAAGCTGGAGAGCTGTTAGTTCATCCCAAAAATTAAGTGGAGAATCAATTCTGCAGGACCCAGCTGACTGAAAATGTAGATGTCAGCTGCCAGATGAGTGATGGTGAGGCATCCTATTTGGTCTGCAGTTGCTATTCCAGGAGAATACATGCCCCATGTAGGTCCTTTGTCATATCTGCCAGCCATGTGTAAGACTGTCAAATACTCTTCAGATTTTCAAATTGCACAGATACCTATATATAAATAGCTGAGCTGAGTCCCCTAGAGAATGATCGAGTTCATCTTGAGATAGGCAGCAAACATAAGCCTTCTGAATTTATATCTGAAGTGGGTTTTGTGGACATTTAAATATGAAGGAGGTATTTCCTACAATCTGTTTTGGAAGAATATGCTTTCGTTCATTTGTTTCTCCTAAGGTGACCAATATTGCTTTGTTTAGTCCGTATTTCTCTCTCAATCAAACTCCTTCCTGATTCCAGTTCCCCATTTTTCTTCTATTCTACACACACACCAGTGCAGTCTTCTGGCTTCTTATCCTTGTGCACATTCCAGTAAAATCTACTTGACATTACACTGACCTACTCGTAGCATATATTTTGACTTCCTTGCCCATCTAGTTCTAGATTCACTCAGCTGTTCTGCCTTTTCTGATACTCCCTTTTTCTCTTTGGCCCTGGTTCATCATCAGATTCCTGTACCTTATTCTCTCTTCCTTTCTATCTTGTCCTGGATCTTCTTGAAGATTGAGATGCATTGTTTCTGTCTTTAGCATTGTGTACCTTTAGCATTGTGTTATCTCTTGTTACCCACTATGAGAAACTATAGGAAAGATAATGAAATAACAAGAAAGTGCTAAGTGCTAAAAGCTGTCGTACCTGAAGCCATTCTGGATCAGAATGAGCAAAATCAATCATGAATAGGGAAGTCCTTTCCTTACTCTCATTCCTAGACTCATGCCGTCTGGTATTTTCCAAGGATCGATCTGACATGCAGCTTCACAGGCAGAATGGCTAAAATTTGGTAGTTTCAAACATCTCATGTTATTAACAAATAAAGTGTTAATTACTTGATAAATACTGTCAGTCTTGCCAATAATATATTTTCACATCAGCTGCTAGAATCTCCATGGGAAAGAGAATAGAGAGGAACCTGAAGGATACCTTGACCAATATATTTCAACATGCTATCATGCCTGTGTAGAATGATATGTTTTATTTTACATAAAATTAATATGGAAAAAGGTAATAATTATCTTAGATAAAAATAGTCCTTTTTGTTGTTGTTCTGAATAGGTATTGGCCTAATTACAGACCTATTTACACCTTTTTTTTTGATCTTTTATCTGCGTCTAACCTCTTACATAAACCAGACCAAGAAACTGATGACTGTGCATCCACAGTTTTTATGACTATTGCCTTATAAGCAAATTTGTTTTGGATAGAATGCTGTGGAGCTGTTCAAACCAGATCCAGGGAGTAAGCTACCACCCGAGCAATGCGATGTGTCAGGAGCCCAACTTTTGATCTTATTCTCTGATCTTCATTCATCTATCATTATATCTGTATCTCCCAGAGTCACCTCTTCATGCTATATCTTATGCTGAAAAGGCATTCTGGCACCCATTCATAGCTATATTATGTTCAAAGATTCTTGTAGAGAAGAAGAAAAAGAAAAAAAAAAAAGATTTAGTTTTCTGCATGCCTAAATTTGCAGCTTAATTTAGCTGCCAAAACATGGATATCTATACTATTTGAGATAACAAAAGGTTTTGTGCCGGTCTACAAGGTGCTGGTCCAGAAATATAGGAGTGACTCATAGTTCTGCTGGCAAATAGGCTATTCCCCTGTACATGTCTTTCACGTACTATAATCAATGTCAGTAGATGCATGCATTAGCTAACAGAATTGAACCCATGACTCTAGAAAGTTTTGGCTAGAAATTATGGATGCTTCAAAGTGGCTAAATGCTGGTGTCTTTTTGTGAGCTAGATATTTAAAGGACTATCACAATTAATGGAGACCTAGTCAATACTGTCAATGAAGTATATTGCACCAATAAACTTACATATTTGCTATGTTTATGAATAATAGCAAACGCACAGATTATAAGGCACTTTGGATCATACATATTTATTGAAATTCAGTAAGCAAAAATATACAGAAGAAAATTACTGGATGCACTGCTCTGAATTTTCCAACAAAATGATGTAAGAATGCACTAGTGCAGTTTGTGCAACTAGTGTGTGGACAAGGAAGGTGCAGAGACAGCATGTGTCCTAGTGATGTGTCATGCTGCACTATACAAACTGTATCTGTTATTACGTGAAATGGAGTTTAAAGCATATGGATCCATAGGGATATGGATTTATTATCTTTCATTTAACTTCCACACAGCTAATCCTTGAAAGGTGGTGCACTTAGGGCAAAGCAGTTCTCTTCAGACATGCTTTTACAAGTTTCTTGACATCTCTTGCTGGAAATGTTTACTTCAACAGGAAATTAAAATCATTATAAGTAAGTAAATGGATGCAGATTATCTCCCTTAACTTACTATTGAATTTTTAACAAGACACTTCCAGAAGCTAAATCCATCAATATTCAGGTTCAAGATAACATAGGCTCTGCAGACAAAATGGATTATATAGCAGGTTGTTTGAAATGGGAGCACATCATTATCACTGAAAAATAATGTAAGAATATATTACTGTGAAGTAAGCTACAAGGATAACCATTGGACACATTTTAAAATTATAAGCATCATCTCTTATTGGCACCATTATAGTTTAAATATTCCTAAAACTAAATGAAGGAATTGGGTCAAGGGAGAAGAAATATCTGTTGCTGGAAAGCATATGGGGACATATCACATCATATTGAGGGACATCAGGTACATATTATATTACACAGGTTTTGAGTTTATTGCCTGTATAATATCTCATAACAGAATCGAGATATTTTTAGACTACAAAACAGTTAACTGTTAATACCTATCAGACCTCTGAAGATATTTCTATTTACATCATTGTCCTCTATCACTAAGACAAACTCTATATTTTCATTCAGTCCATTAAATATGGGCATGGTCTCCAGCCAAGTACATTCAAGTCATGTGACTTTCTCATAATTCTGAAGCTTCCTCATGTCCCAGAGGAGAAATTACTGCTGCTTACTCTTTTACATAAAATCAGCAAGTTATTGTAGGAGTTCTAGCTTGGTTCTGCTGAAACATATGAAGTGAGACTTTTTTAGCTGCTCTCTGGTAATGCAAAACACACTTCTGTACATCAGAAACATTGTTTAAGAAATTCAGACCTGAAGCTTTTTTATCTAAACTTTTGCTTCTTCATATCATCCTTCACCAAATTAATAGGATCAAAATAACTTCATCATACACACAATAAGAAAGCTTTTTCACTCTGTATTTAAATATGTAACAGGCATATAATCTAAGGGTTGTTAAATATAATTCCTTCATAAATGTTTACACATTTATGTGATTAAAGTGTTTTTCTGGGGGAAAAAAAAAAGGAGTATTATATGTCAATGCCACGCTTACTTAAATGTCATTTTAATTACACTGCTTTGTAAGAAAATTAAGACAATGTAACAATCACCCAGCAACTTGAAAGCAATTAATATTACATGGGTGGATATTTTTTATTCATAATAAGGAAAAAAATGAAAGGAATATTCTGTGAAATTCCTTATGGGCCAAATGGTGATTTGCAAAACACACTTATGTGCAATTGGCTGTGTAATTGGGAAAATTAAACCAAACAATCAACCTATCAGCCAAGTACACAAGAAAAGGGGAGCAATCAAAATTAGGTTTCCAAATCTATTCAGGATATTTACATGTAAAAGAATTCTTAGCACCATCCAGCTCAATAGGACCCTTTTACACTGAAAAAATCATCAAAATTAACATACTTAACTTAGGATTAAATTCTATTTCATTACCTTTTATTTACATATGTTATGTAATGCAGAATTTAACATATGCAGAATTTAACATGCAGAATGACATACTGATGACCATTATAATTTGCTTAACTGCAAACTGAACAGAATTCAACTAGATAATATGAACTGCTAATATTTTGCATATGGTAAAAGTCGTTGGTGTTTTTCATGACTAGAACCTTGCTACTGTCTGTTACAGGATCAAAGAACTGATCTGAAGGTAACATTGTCATATCTTCCCTCCAGGCTCAAAAATGGTAACTAGTCAGAAGTAGAATTTTTAATATTAGCACTGAGTAGTCCACACACATGCGTAAGGGGATGAAACATGTTTGTGAATACGCATGTGCCACTGAATTTAAGCTTTAAAGATTGTGTTTGAGAATAGTTACCAAATACTGCATAGCTTCAATTTCTAAGAGATGCAGAAGACCAATTATTTTGCTGAACAGAGACCTCAATGAACAGTAAAATGTTTTATTACTCTTTTTACATTAACCTGGGGCTTTTTTTTTTCTTTTCAGTAAACTCTTTCTTTACACCCCTTCCAGCAACTATTTTTTTCCCTTCTTTCCCCCACTACCACCACCACCACCCCGAATAGACATTATTTAACAGTTAAATGAAACCTTGATGTACATGTTCTTCTACTTGCTTACAGTGAATTAGATCTTCAATCGTCAATTCAGAATTTGTACTCCTTGTATACGTCAGAAATGCTCACTTACACTGCAAATAATTTTGTTCTGTGTCTTTTCCTTTTAGAAACTGACCCCAATTTTTCAGCCATTAAACTCCGTATTTTCAAATTCTACTGTTTTGTGTTACAGAGCTATGATTTTTTCACCTTGCTTAACTCTCTTTTCTTCTACCTGGATTTCCAGGTCTTCAGTCTTAAAAAAACTAAGATCTAATTTTTTTCTTATTAGAGCATTATTATTCATGTTACTCAGTTTCTGTTTTCTATTAAAAATAATTCATATTAGTAGATATGGTGCATTCCTTCAGAAACAACTACATAACTAATTATTTTCATATTTGCATTTCAGAAGAGTTACATAAAATTCAAGTATTGTGTTCAAACACAGAATTTCACTACATGGCAAAAATACATTGCAGATAGATAGAGTTTTCTTTTTTCCTTATTCATGTTAAAATGATTATCAAAATTAAAGTTGAATATTCAAGAGAGCGGGAGATTCAACAACACAGATCCTTTAAAAACATTTCCAAGTAAAAGTTTGACCATGTGGCTTGCAGATGGAAACTGTAAAATTTTCCAACAGTTTATTTTGAGCAGTTTTGATTTGATTTCCCTCGAAAATCAATGTTTTGTTCATAAATTGTAGACTTGGTTGGGCTAAAATATGTACATTGAGATTTGTAATACACACAGTGTTCTGAATTAGTTTGTTCAAGTAATAGATGTAGTACTGAGTCAAACAATGTGTTAAGAAGGGAGGAAAGAAATCTAAGTCTCAAATAAAATAGGATGGATGAAAATGCAGATGTTAGACAAGTAACAGCAATTATCATGTTCTAATGAAGAAAAACCCACTATCAGAATAATCTTCTGTTTCTCCACTAGACATCATCTCTAGCAGAATTTCAGTTGAGAAACGCAAGAGTATACTCAGTAATATATGTGGGGAAAATGGTGAAAAGGGAGGTGCAATGATGATTCATCAGAAGACCATGACATGTATGCAGAAATTAATAAAAAAGAAAAAAAAATTTAAAACAAACTGTTGACTTAACGATGCATTGGATGTGTGTATATATGTGTCAAACTAGCATGAAGTTGGACAAAACCATGCTCTAAAAGTTCTCTTTTTTTTTTTGCCTGGTGACTCTTAAATAAAAATGTAGATAACCCTGTGTCAGAGAGAGATCACCAATCTATTTCTGGTTATTTTCCCTGTTATTTCATGGCTTTTACATTCCATTCCCCTCAATAAATCTTATTTCATAGGAAAGACGGCAAATAACCCAACACCAATTTTTTTGTAGTCTATAAATTAGCCATTTTCCAGCAATGTGGGACCAATGATTGTAATCTATTTAGAAAGAAAAAGTACTTAAACTACTCATTGGCTGTATAAGTTTAGCATGTAAAAGATCCCGATAGTTTTCAGTTGAACTCCATGCAGCCCCAGTGAATTGAGTAGAACCTGACAAGACTAACGGATTAATCTCCAGTGGTAAAAGAGATCACTCAGTAACTCTCTGAATTGCAGCCAAGCCCAGGTGTAGTGTAGAATCTATTCTACAAGCTAGCAAGCTTCTTAGCATGCGTGGGAACCTGTGTGCCACATGGAAGTGTCAACTGATTTTATGAGATGGCAGGATGACAGAGCATAAGGCTTGAATTGCCATATTATTAATAATTGCTATATTACACATTAGTTCACTGATATGATGGAAGTGAGCAGAATGAAGCTTATAGAAAGGGCACATACATTTTTCTAGATATAATCTATGTACCAAACTTTCCACTAACATTATACCAGACATGTTTCACAGTATGCATTGTAGTAAGTATTAGGAAATCATTAACTGCTTCAGGGGAAAAAAAAAAAAAGTACAGAAACTTCAAATTTTACTTTACTTCAGATAAGAAAACAGGAAAAAAGTGTATACGCTAAGCAGAAAATGAGACAACATGAAAGAAACAAGATCAAATCTTAACTAGAAAATAGGTTTTCTCATGATTACTTAATAGTTGTTTATTTATATTGCTTATTTGTAAGTCAAATTACTTGTAACCTGAACCCTATAACTTAGATTTATATGCAATTACCATTTTTAACTGACATTGTGCTGCCAACACAGACTGTATATTAATTTGCACAAAAGCTATGCTCAGCATTGTAATTTGCAATTTATGGAGATCATAAGACACAGCATCATAGCAAAATTTACTATACATTCACTGGGATAGAACAATAACATATTTAAGAGCATTTGACTCTTCCCTCATAATCAAGACTCTTTTCAGTCCGAGAACTTAGGAATCCTTAGTTCCTTATTTTTACACGTTTGACTCTTCTGACAGATTCTGGACTCCCTTAGGCAACAACATATTTTGCACTGTGGATGGGAGAAGAGAGACACCATGGATTGACCCCTAAACAGAGAAAACACAAAGCAAAGGAATGCCTACAGGTCTGCATACTAGTGTTAACAGAATGTTAAACACTGTATTATAAATATCACAGTATTTAAAGATATATATATTTTTTTTAATGTGTGTGTGCGTGCGTGCATGTGTGTATTTTACCTTCTCCTTCTGGGCAATATATAAAGTTGCCAGGAAAATTGAACAGGCTTTTTTTCCACTTCTGTTAAAGACATTCTAAGGACTTCAACAAACAGTGGAGCAACAGAAGGAATGGTTCTATGCAGTGATGGACAATGATGTTGGGTCCAATCCTGTTCAACATCCTCATTAATGATCTGGAAGACAGGCAAGGTATACACTCAGCAAGTTTGCTGATGACAAAAAAACTGGGAGGAGTGACTGATACACCAGAGGGTTGTGCTGCTATCCAGAGGGACCTCAGATGACAAGATGGGGACAGACTCTTTTCAGTGGTGCTCAGTGACAGGACCAGAGGCAACGGGCACAAGCTGAAACACAGGAGGTTCCATCTGAACATCAGAAAACTCTTTTTCACTGTGAGGGTGGCCAGGACTGGCACAGGTTTCCCAGAGATGTTGTGATGTCTCCATCCTTGGAGACATTCAAAACCCATCTAGACATTTTCCTGAACAACCTGCTCTAGGTGATGCTGATCACGTAGCTGGTGATCAAGGTTATTCCTTGCTTGTGCAAGGGATTTGGACCAGATGACCTCCAGAGGTCCCTTCCAACCTCAACCATTCTGTGATTCTGTGAAAAGCACAGTCTGCTAATATCTCACAAGTAAGCCTCTAGTTTCACCTTGGCTGATCCTGACCACCTGAACTAATTCTCTACATGGTTAATGAACACCTGAGAAAAGTCAACCAGAAATCATAGAATCGTAGAAACATAGAATGGTTTGGGTTGGAAGGGACCTTAAAGATCATCTAGTTCCAACCCCCTCTGCAGGGACACTCTCCACTAGACCAAGTTGCCCAAAGCCTCATCCAACCTTCCCTTGAACCCTTCCAGGAGGGGGCATCCGCAACTTCTCTGGGCAACCTGTTCCAGCATCTCACCACCCTCACAGTGAATAATTTTTTAATGATATCAATTGTTTTATGATGATCAGCTCCTACCAGAGCTGTTAGGACTATGAGCTTTTCCCATTTCTAAAGTAAGTGTTGGTGTCATGCCTTTAACTCCTTAGGACCAGCTTTTTTTGTTTGTTTGTTTGGTTGTTGTTGTTAATTGCAATTATTTTAATTCCAAGAGAAAAAAACAGTTGTTGTTGGTTTTTTTTTTTTCCCCTGCAGTAATCCAGTCATAAAGGTACTTGCTCAGGATATAATCCTTTCTCGGAAAAGATATTTCTCAGTAATAAATATCTTTCCTTTCTCAGAAAGATATTTTGCAACCAAAACTCAGGCAGGCACCTTGCTGCCAGGCTACAGACTATAATGAGATATGTCAGCCTCATATTTATGAAATATATTTATGAATGTTCAGTGTTTACAATGGTCACAAGTATCTGTTTTCAAGTCAGTAGTAAAATCCAATTATTGATCGTAATTGGTTTTCTGGAATGTTTACGGAAGACTATGTGCTTCTTATTTAAAGAGTTGCTAATTTGTGCAAATAGTAAGTTATTTGTGTCTTTAGGGGGGAAGTATGCAATTGTTGCACATTACTGAAGGAATTACTGGAACTCTGGATCTTCAGGAAATGTTACCATCATGAGTTTTGGAGAAAGTTTTAATTTTCATAGAAAAGTACCACTCTGATGATGACAGCTCTATAAAAATTAGATTTATATTGCACTGGAATGAGATTTGCAGTGACAGCAATTCTGATCTGGTGTGAAAAATATGTTTTTTCTGACTGGTCTCCAGGAATTTCTGACGAGCACCAAAACCCTTATCACAGCAGACTATTGAACGTTTAATATGCCAAATGCATGTGACAATACCCCCAGAGACATGGTTTCCAAACCTGGATGCTATATAGCAGTGATTTCAGAAAAGACTGGAAAGCTGGTATAATGATTTTAGTATCTACTGCACAAACATCTATATGGTTTCAATTCCTTTGCAATTTCCAAATGTATGGTTGAATCATCTCATATATTCTCCAAGTACTAGTGACACATAATAAAAATATTGTAGTTCATGAGTACTACAGTTCTCTCCTCACAGAAGAACAAATTTAAAATTGTATTACTTTTTATTGCTCCAATCTCATTTTTATGTTTTTCTATTTTTAGACACTTATTTAATGCATGCGTTCTTAAGTGAAGAAAGTATTGCCAACTTCAGTCTAGAAGATAAGTGAAAAATATAGTCTTATCCTAAAGTGTGGAAGGTTATTCTCATTGTCTCATAAATTTCTCTTCTGCCAGTACTGAACCTTCCCTAAAACATTACTTTGGGAGAATTACCATTACAGGCATGTTTAGTGTATATATTTACATTTCCAGAAGAAGAAAAGTGCATGTTACGTGTATTTATTTACATTTCCTGAAGAAGATAAGCATAATAGTTTATGACACCTTGTAACCATGCAGTCAGAAATGGTGATCCTCAACCTAACCTTGCAGTAAAACATAAATTTAATCAAAAAGCCTGAGTCTCTAGTATATCTCAGGAAGTAATTGTTGCTGAAATATTGCAGCAAACTGCAGAAGTTTCTGGCAGGGTAACAAAAAGATTTATTCTTGACTCAGCACTAAGCAGTATACATGGAAGAAAAGTAGTCACTGCTGGTAAAGTTTTTAGAGATGAAGTCTTCAAATGGCACAATGTCCAGGAGAATGGCCCACAATAAAGAGAACAGCCTCAAATACTGCATTCAGTTTTGGGCCCCTCACTACAAGAAGGACATTAAGGTGCTGGAGTGTGTCCGGAGAAGGGCAACGAAGCTGGTGAAGGGTCTAGAGCACAAGTCTTATGAGGAGCGGCTGAGGGAACTGGGGTTGTTTAGCCTGGAGAAAAGGAGGCTGAGGGGAGACCTTATTGCTCTCTACAACTACCTGAAAGGAGGTTGTAGTAGGTGGGTGTTGGTCTCTTCTCCCAAGTAACAAGCGATAGGACAAGAGGAAATGGTCTCAGGTTGTTCCAGGGGAAGTTTAGGTTAGATATTAGGAAAAATTTTGTCACCGAAAGGGTTGTCAAGCATTGGCACAGGCTGCCTGGGGTAGCAGTTGAGTTATCATCCCTGGAGGTATTTAAAAGACATGTAGAAGTGGTGCTTAGGGACGTGGTTTAGTGATGGACTTTGCAGTGGGTTTACAGTTGGACTCAATGATCTTAAAGGTCTTTCTTTTCCAACCTAAACAATTCCATGATTCTATGATTACTAAGTTACTATAACTGATTTGGCTCAAAAGGAGCTATGACTTCTGTGTTCTCTGAATGGTGTCCCAAGCACATTACCAGTGTCAAGGCACCACAAGGGCTAGTGGCTCCCAGGTGCTGGGGCACTAGAAGTGTCAGAGACTCCTCTGGGCCTCACAGGGCAAGGCGTGGCAGACAGGGCCAGTCCCACCACCCCATCCAGCAGCAGGGCAGCCGAGGGGCACCAGAGCATCCCCAGTCCTGGGCATCAGGGACCTCCCTGGGGATGAGGATGGGCATGGGCTGAGACTGGGCTGTAATGTGCACCTGCAGGTGGGCCCAGCTCAGCAGGGCCCATGGCAGGCTAGGTCAGGGCTGTGGGGAGTTAGAGATGGGACCTGCTGCGGTGTTACTGTGACAGGGGCTGATGGCCCTTAGGGGGCTGCAATGGGGTTCTGGGCTGTGGGCAGGGTGGCAGGAGACCCAGAAGGGGTAGGGATAGCCAGGCCTGGCAGTGTCTCCAAGGCCCTGACAATACCTTGTTAAAACAGACTTGCAAGTGTAACAACTCATTCAAGTAAAAGTGCAATTCCAGTTTATTTGTAATTTACTTAATCTCTGATCAAGCTTTCATTTCCTCCAGGAAACGCAACAAGTGACCTTTTTATATTTTAAAAAGCTGGAGCTTTTTAAAAGATAATTTTCAGAATATTTGTTTTTCCAAGCTACAAAGGTTAAAATAATCATCTATTCTAACTTCATATCCTGTTATGATGGGATTTTATGTTTCATTAAGAATAGCTTTAAAGCAAGTACATTAATCAGTTCTCTGTAAATGGTGTTTATAATGCTTAGTTTCAGGTTGGAGGAGAGAGACGGTGTTATCAGGAGGCAGAGAACATTTCCCCTGGTGACAAATTCAATACAGACTCTGAAACTGCTTGGTATACATGCAAATTATCTCATATTAAGGGTGACAAATAACATATCTTTTGTTTGTTGTGTTTCCTCCTTTACCATATGTTGTGTTTTGTTGGAAGATGCAGCTCAGCAGGAGGGAGAAAGGCCAGCTACTTGCTCACTTCTGGCTCTTGCATACTGGGTCAACACACGGTTCTTTGGAGCGAGGGGAGCAGCGGTCCTCTCCTGAGAGAGGGAGACAGAGCGGGAGGACTCCCCAGTCTGTATACAAGCGTGTATTTACAAGAACACTAAGGAGACGCATTGTAAGGGTGCAGAGGTGATACACAGAGTATTTCAAGGGGTCTCCAGCACACCGCTTAAACTTATTCACAACTCAGCAAGCCACTAAACATTGCCATTCTGAAAGCAAGAGTGAAGTGAAAGACCTGTCTGTGAGGTGAAGTAGTGAGCAATGAGGACTCCTAATACTGCTTTCATTCTGATTGACCTGACCCAGCTGATCTGAGCTTCTGTTCTGCAGAAGTCATCATGTTGTAGTTTATATTCCAATAAAATGTAACATCAGCAGTTCAGAGCTCTTTCAGTATTTCTAGTATCATCGCTTTTAAAAAAGGTATTGATATCCACAGCTGAATTTGACAGTCTGGATCCCTGAATATTCAGCTATGCATTGCAAAATGAATGCTATGGAATCTCTTGAAGATATGATTGATTACATTAAGTAGAAGTCAATAAGACATTCTTTGGTCATACACTCACAAAGCTGAGATTTATTAGTATCCTTCTTCACTCAATGAATGCTTTTTATACGTATAAATTAAATGTTACATCAGTATTTTTCAGGATATATGATTTAAATGGAAAATAATAGGACGTACAGATGAATCTGCCTGAGGACATTACCAGATAAAAACACTTAAAAATATTAATGTTCTAATACGATTTTCTCCCTTTAAATTAATAGAAAATAAAATACTATTGAGAAAGAGACAGAGAAAGAGAAAAAAAGAGAGAGGTATTTAGCTAATATTATTATGACACACTATCAAAATAGAATTTCGTATAGGTTCATTTTCTTGAACAAATCCTTTTTTCAAATGTATCAGAATTATTAGATTGTATTCCCCCTTTGCTTCATTACATTCTTGTAAAATATTTCATAACTTTTAACAAGAAATAATCAGAAATTGTTTCACTCATTTCCTTTTAGGTAATGGAACAATGAAGAGATTGCAGGTTACATAGACCTCTTAGGAACAATACTAATAATTATAAAAAAGGTTAAATATCTGGCAGAATAGGGACTTGCAATTAAATGTTACAGATTAGGTTTAAAATAACATTTGTTCCACATTTAATGTGAGCCAAAAGACTCACTAAAGATTGCTTTCTAGCTTATATTCTATTCCCAGTAAATTAAAATAAATTACTTATAATCTTTCTCTTGAGTGCTGAGAAGAACTGCGTTGAAGAGGCAATTTTGTTATATCTTTTTTGGTCTTGTCTTTCTAATATTCCAATTTGTGATGACTAGTCAGAAGCACAAGTTTTCAAGTTACTGGGTTAACTGATTCATTCTAACCACCTATAGTATATGAATATTTATCTGAGTATGAATTTGAGTAAATTCCAGAGAGACTGGCATGAATTTTTTTGTCTCCCCATCAAGATAATCATAAATCAATCTTGGATTCAAAGTCCTTCACCAGGAAATTCCAAGTAGATTGATGAAATGTTCATGAATGGTGGATATAAACTAGTATTTGATTACTGTTGCATTGTCTTAACAGTTCAGTTGTGGCAGACCAAATGGTAAAAGAGGTGATGTTTTCCAGTATGTGCCTTGGGTAGTTTTTGTATTTCATTAAAGATGACAAAATGCATTACTACCCAAGTTCCCAAAAGTATTTGTTTCACACCCTTCCCTTATGAAAATGTCTCTGTATCCAGGTTTGGGTTTTTGTTTTTTGTTTGTTTTTTTTTTTAATGTGTAATTCTGTTTTTGACCTGTTTTCATATATCTTATCTTTTTGTTTGTTTGTTTTTCAGTGGCTGATTTCCATTAAAATTTTATGGGTCGGTTTAAAGTATTTGTTACTTAGCTGGTTATAAAGTTACCATAAAGTCAGCCATAATGCTCTATTCTGTATTTCATGAAGTTGGCTGAAGGCAAATTAATGACTGGTATTTTAGCCACTGTGAGACAAAAACATTCCTACATTAAACATGTTATTAATTTCCTTTTAATTTTGTGTGTGTGTGTTTTGTCAACACTCTTTAAATGATTTACATTTTTATGTAATAAAGCATCATAACATTGATATAACTCTACAGCATGAATTGTGTTCTTGGGTTCCTGTACAAAGCAGTACCTTTGCTTTGGTCAAGAGACTGTAAGAAGTTATGACAGACTATGCACTACCTATTGGAGAATCTGAGTCATAATGCAGTAGAAGTGGGGATTTTAATTTTTTTTTTTCTTTTTCTTGGAAATTATGTTAATACTAAATCTCCAGAGAGGGGGTAGCTTTTTTTGCCTCAAAAGATGGTTATTTAAAGGACATAGAACCATTCCTTCAATGTTAGATATCTGGATAGAAGAGACACTATCAAACTCTACTCACAGAACCTGCAGAATCTTCTTCAACCATTGTAGTACAAGCTTTATATTAGATCCCTCGAGAGCTGTGCATATGCTGCACACATCCTTGTGATTACAATGATGTGACTTACAGGGCATTCAGCTGTTTTCTTGTAGGCTATTGGTATGGTGCTCCATTTTGTTCTGATTCCCTCCATTCCCTCTTCCTTCCTTAATCCTTTGGATTCAGACTGAAAATGTTGTAAATGGAAACAGGCATTGAGTTATGAAGCGGTGAAGAACAAGAGCGTGTATGATGGTCTGCTATGTATTCTTCAGACAACTAAAATTCAGCCTAGATCTTCCACCTTGTCTTTACTAAAAAGGTGGTCTCTTTCTATTTGCAACGTACCGTGCAATTTCTATAAAATGTCCTGCATGTCTATGCGTGAGACAATATAGCCCATTATACGGTTTTATTTTTTTTTTAAACTTGTGAATATTTTCTTCTTAAGCGAAACAAAAAAGATGATTTGTGAAACAGGAGGATGTCTTTAAAGCAAAATTAAAATCAAAATACTGTTTCTCTTATTATGGCAATTATTATAATAAATATTAGTAACTACTACAACAATTATTACAGAAATTCTGTTACCACATAAATATGCAGAGATTATATCAGATTAGATCTTTTATTTATTCATTCAAATTGTGATGAAACATTCACAAAATTCCTCTTTTCTCTGAAGACATAAATAGGCAAAAAGCCTCCATGATACTGTGAAACCATTATTTTAAACATTGAAAATGCTATGGAAACTTTTGTCTTAGGGGCTTCAGTTTAACCATGTGGCTACCTTTGAAATACTTGAATCATCATATCAGATGCTACTTGAAGAAGCTACTTAAAAATAAACTTGTGTTGTGGCCCTTAAAGATCATCTAGATTGAAAGTGCAGATTGAGGAAGCAATTTAGCTTCCTGATAGAGTCAGGAAATGAGTGGTAGCAGGGTCCAGCAAGCCTCTTAGTTTGAGGATTGGAGAATCAAGCTTTCAGAGCTCCCTCTGCTACACCTTGATACAGTTTGGATGCAGTGTTAGTGCCTACTGTTGCAGTACTAAAAATATCAAGGACATAATTCTGGCTTCGGTTCAGCTGGAGTCAAGAAACTAGACTAAATGTTGTCCATATCCTGTGAAGCAGTATGTTGGCTTAGGGTACAATTAATCTGTCTCAGGATGATTTAGATCTTGAGCTGATGTCTTGATTTTAAATCAGCAGTAAGGAAGCAGCATGACTCTACAACCTTGTAGTTAAATCTGTCATTGGGAGATGAAGTTATAGGCCTTGATCAAAGGAATGTTTTTCTATTTAATGAGGAAACACTTTCATAGTCCCAGAAGCAGGGAATTCATCCTAACCCTTTACCTGAGTTCTTCAACATGAGGCTTCTGAGTCAAACACACATACATGTCTACATGTCTTCATTCTCTTCTCCTAATTTGTCTCTTCTTCCCCACACCTCTATCCTGCCATTGCCCCTCAACTCTTTTCCACAGAAAAAAAGTTGCAAAAATAAGCTGAGAAAAAAAAATATCCCACTTTACTGATGAGCACTTTAATAACTGAGTTATCACATACACATCATGACATAATACCACCCTTATGATATTATGCAGGTGTTCAAAGAATTCCTTTGCATCTGAGGGTGAGGCTGCCAAGCTATGAATTGATGGTGGGAAAAAGCACTACAGAATACAAATAAAATAGGGGGGTAAGATTAAAGATGCATCCAATGTCTCTATTAGCCAGCTCTTTGTTACTTCTGACTCATCATGCCATTATCTCAGTCCTCTTACATTGACAACCAGGTTTGCATTTGGAAAATTAATGAGGAAAGACCTATAACTTTAAATTTATTGTTGCAAAGGTAATTTTTTCTGGATGCTCATTATTATATTCTTATATATATATATTTGCATCTATAAAGATAATATAACTATCTTATTTGGAGTAATACTTTTAATAGGACAGGACGGATGGGAATATATTTTACTATTTTCTTTTTTCATGTTTCCTGCAAGTTAAACATGAGAATATTAATTTACTGTGTGGGCTTTGATATCTAAATCTATGTTTGAGGTCTTTATCCTTGTCTACTTATATAGTTAATAAAGATGTTAGCAAGATAGTTAGTGGAGTCAAGGGCCTGATTCATCTTATTCTAAAGTAGGTATCTAAACCAAGCTAAATGAACCATAACCTGAAAATGTTTTGGGTTTTTTTTTTTCTTGTCTATAAAGGAAGTCGGTCTACTGTAACTGCCATCTCCAGACATCTATTTTGGAGTCATCTAAAGTTTGATTAGTGTAATCACACTCAAAATATTTGAGTAGCTAAACTTACATGCATCTCTGTCTTTTCCATTCAATGTTCTTGAGTATTCCTTTCTAATTTTTCACTTTATTAGGTAATAGCTATGGAATGAGATAAGGAGAAGATTAATGGACTCAAAATCAGAGTAATCAAAACTGTAGAAGACAAGGGAATATTTGTGGATTTGTCATATGGTCTATTTAATAATAAGCAAATTACTTTCAGATAGCTAAACCTTAAGTTTTAAAAATTAGTTTCTAAAAGTTGGAGTTAAAAACTTGTAAAAAAACTTGGGAAAAAAAAAAAAAAAAGAGAAAAGAAAAAGAGACACCAGAGAAAACAGATCTGTAAAGCTGTCAACACAAGCCAAAAAGGGAAAACACTGCAGGTATATAAACATGCCAGTAGAAACCTTGGAGATTTCTCTCCTTTGGAGTTCTGTCTAGTAAGAATCTGAGTTCCACATGGTGAACACCCACGCCGTCAATGTGATACCTCTTCCTTTACTTGCATGAAAGATTCTTCTATTGAAGAAAAAAAGTCAGTTAAATCTAATCTCAAAGTAGAATCATTATTACTACACATTTGTTATTATAAACTTAATAGAACTTTGTAAATGAAGTGCTGCTTAGTTGTCTCTGATCATTGTATGGTTCTTTGTAAGGTAAGGGGTAAAAAGCGGTTTTAAGTAGAACACAATAAAGCTGAGAATGTTCTATTAAACTTTTTCTTTATCTAAATATTAGAATAATTTTTTCTCTCCCCCCCCCCCCCAAATGTATTCTTAACACTTGGAAGAGTATAGAATACTATAAAAGAGTAATAATTATATGTAGGGGGCTGCTATATTTGTGAGTCTGTGTCAAGCCCTGAAATATTGCAGCCATCCATTAAGTATCAGGAAATGGCTTCTTCCCATCATGCATTACATCATCATGAATTATTAATCATTATTATTAAAACATTGATCTTGTGTCTATGCAGTGTGTGCTAAGAGACTAGATATAAGTCATCTTAAGAAAATATTAGCATGCAGGCACTATTTTCATCTACCTTCCACTCTGTAATCCTTTTAACCATATATCGATGGATCACACTGATTAGCCACACCAAATGTTCCAAAACAAGAAATAAAAGAGTGGAAATAAGAACAACCTATCTGGTTCAAATTTACAGATCAAATGATTTTGAGATCATTCGATTAATGATGACTGCAGCCTTAGGCGAATTAAAAATAAAAGAAATAAAAAGTTAAAAGAAAAAAAAGGTGTTCTTGAAGTTCTGCTCACCCTTTGAAGAAATTTCTCTGTTTAGTTTGATGTAATGCCCTTTTTCTATAGCACGTAAAATAGCTCCTGGTGAGCTACAGGTCTTCCATTTCTTAGCAGTGCTTATTAAATTAAGAGTTTAGATCAGGAATAATAATTTCACGTGAAAATGACTACAGCCAAATTGCCAAAACTTTTGCTATGATCTTGCAATCACAGTTCTTCAGGCATAATCAGCCTATAACTTTAGTAACAAAGGAGACCATTTGCTGAATCATACAGATACTAAACAATTTGCATAAAGATGAGAAAATGTTCCTTAACTTATGGAGTATTGAATAACTTTTCTAAAGACTGTTTAGCTTTTCCTAATATTAGAAAATTACTGTTTTCTTCCCTCAGGTTTTACTATTGAATACAATGTATTTTTCCTTGCTAACTGAATACTGCAATCTTAGTTATAGAGAAATAAAATAGGAAGTCAGGCTACAAAATATGCAAACCGTGTGGTGCTTTTTTTTTTTCTTTTTTTTTTTTTTCTTAAATGTTGCATTCTATCTAGGTGCAAGATCAAATGAAGATGACTTTCCTCCCCAGGCTTAACCGAACACCTCATCAAGATTCCATTTTGCCTCTTACAGACAAGCACAAGAAATTAAAATAAATCTAATATATACTTGAAAGTTGTTGTTTTTACAACAGTTTGAAGATAGTACTTTGGATACAGGAAAGCAAAGAAAATGGCTGTCATATTTTTGCACGACATGCCTAGAGGACATTTAAGAAATGGCATTTACCACTGAAACTAGATACTGGCAACACATGGAAAACAACAGAAGGACAGAAGAAAAAAGAAACTTATCCTTATTCCTAAGTGGTAAGGCTCTCAGAAGTAGAAGACATGGTTTCTACTTCTTGCAATTTTTAAGTCTATTAATCATGTAATGCAAAAATGTACATGAATATATGTACATCTCCTTCATTCACATAGGAAGAAAGTGTAAAGATAACCTGTGTAGTAATATAATTCCTCTACTTTGGCCTTTTTTTTTAGGGTAATCTTTCAAAATAACCTTGAATAGCCAGAAGATATTTTAAAATTCAGATATAGACACTGCCAAAATATAGAGAATTTGCTCGTGCTGTCTTTCCTTTCATCAACAGCATCTTCAGTTTTTCTTTGTTTCTGTATTACTGAAGATACTGTACACATAAGTGAGCCTGAGAGGTTATTTTAGTCCTGGAGTCCACCAATAGCCAGATTTAATTTGTCTTTGACCTTGAAGTTGTAACGATGCATGTGATTTAGAGCTCAGCATTTAGACAAATCATACAGAACACATAGTATGTTTGGAAATTTTATTTTATTTTATTTTAAATGAAAGAAAAAAAAAGGCTAAAATTCAATCCAATACCTCTTCCACCTACTTCCGAATATTTCTTCCAAATAACAACCCAAAACCCTGCATACATTTAGACAGTAAAAAAGGAAAACCAGAAGTGGTGTAGAAAAGATTTAAATTGTTTACTTCACTTGAAAATTGAATTTTGAACTTTTCAAAGTAATTATGACTGCTAATATAGCAATACCTTCACTAAACTCCTTCAACTACTTCATTTTCAATAGCAATTAAATCTTTTGAGGTATTTAGGGAGAACTCTAAAACCTTGGATTCAAAATCCATGAGCTTTGTTAGGATTATATAAATAATAACTGTGTTATAAAAAATGTTTACAGATACACCAATTTGTTCATTGATATCAGGTAAAATTGAAAGATTGATGTTGACTTCATGGATTCTAATGAAAATAGATAAATTTTATATTGTAAAAATTACAAGCAAGATCTCTATGCAATATCACTCATTGCTCTACTTAATTTAATAAGTGATAACATATCTGGACGTTAGGAAAAAGAGACTTTCACTTATGCAAGAAGCTAGCAAGCCAGATTCCATGGGAGGCAGCTTTAAAGATCTCAGGAAAGCTGGCAAGTCTTTAGGGACAGCATCCTCTATGAACAAGAATAGCCAATACCAACCCTCAGGAAATTCAAGTAAACATATCAGGGGAACAGCTTCCACGTGACTGCATCAATGCAAAAAAACAGTATATGAAAGGTGAAAGCAGAGACAGGATATAAAGCAGGAATTTAGAAATGTTGCTTAGGCATATAGAAAAGCCAAAGCTCAACTGGAGCTAACACTTGCAAATGATGTCAAAGTCAAAAAAGAAGATCATCAGTAGCTACATTAGTAGTAAAAGGCTGGACAAGGAAAATGTGCTATCGTTGCCGAATGAGGCAGGTGATGGTGGCAATGGAGACAGATGAAGCTGAGGTACTCTATAGTTCCTTTGCCTCAGTATGCGCTCTCGTCAAACCTGCGTATGGCACCAAACTGGGGACACCAATCAAGAGACGCTGGAGAGCAGGGCTGCCATCCAGAGGAACTTGAACAGGCTGGAGGTATTAGAAATTCAACATGGACAAATGCAAAATCCTGCCCTCAAGAAGGAAGACTCTCTGGCAGTGATACAGTCTGGGGACTGACTGGCTGGGGAACAGTCCTGGAGGAAAGGTCCTGGAGGCCAAGGAGCACAGCAAGCAGTACACCCAGGTGGCAGAGACAGTCAACAGCATCCAAGGCTGGGTTAATAGGAGCACAGTCAGTTGGTCAAGGAAAGAGATGCCCTCTTCTCAGCACCCATTAGACCTCAACTAGTTACTACATCCCAGTTTGGATCCTGCAAAACCGGAAAAAAGACATCAGTAAACTGGGGTGAAATCAGCCCATGATGATGGAGCACGTGCCCTGTGAGCAGAGACTGAAAGACTGGGGCTCGGAGAAGAGAAGGCTGCAGACTGCCCTAACAGCAGCTCCATGGTGTCAACAGGGAAGTAGGTCATCAAGGGGACAGAGCAAGACTTTTCACAGCAGTACATGACAGCCTCACAAGGGACTATGAATATAACTTGAAAGAGCTGAAATCTGTATACAATGAAAACTTTTTTCCACATGAGTTCAGCTGAGCAGTGGAGCAGGTTGACAAAGGTTTTAAAGACTTTGTGAAGTATCTCCCTACTTGAAATGTTCTATAAACCTATGATTTTAAAGAAGCAGATATTTTTACCTAGACAATTATCACAACCTGAAAAATCAGAAAACATATGCAAATGGATAGGATACTATGCTCTCATGAGCTGAAAGGTATTTATCAAAAAAGACTGAAAAACAGGTAGATAAACTATATAACTATATATGCAGCATACTAGATTATTTTCACTCAGGAAAGTTGTATTCGTCTATGGATATAAAATTCCTTGATATCTTTACGGCGCAGGTAGACGTTTCAACAACAGATAATGGCTGTACTGTTTATCAACAAAGTCATAAGAAGTTAAGTCTTCTTGCTGAAAGTTTCAGTCTTCTAAAGCTAAGTAATGCAGAATTAAGTTATCTGGTAGCTAAAAGATGTCAGAATGTGCTGGGTTTGGCTGGGATAGAGTTAATTTTCTTCACAGTAGCTAGTATGGGGCTATGTTTTGGATTCCTGCTGAAAGCAGTGCTGATAATGCAGAGATGTTTTTGTTACTACTGAGCAGTGCTTACACAGAGCCAAGGCCTTTTCTGCTTCTCACACCACCCCACCAGCGAGCAGGCTGGGGGTGCACAAGAAGCTGGGAGGGGACACAGCCGGGACAGCTGACCCCAACTGACCAAAGGGATATTCCATGCCGTATGATGTCATGATCAGTTTATAAGAGGCTGGGGGAAGAGGAAGGAAGGGGCAAGTGTTCAGAGTGATGGTGTTTGTCTTCCCAACATGACAGAGCCCTGCTTTCCTGGAGATGGCTCAACACCTGCCTGCCCATGGGAAGTGGTAAATGAATTCCTTGCTTTGCTTTGCTTGCATGTGCGGCTTTTGCTTTACCTATCAAAATGTCTTTATCTCAAACCATGACTTTTCTTACTTATACTCTTCCAATTCTTTCCTCCATCCTGCTGTGTTGGGAAGTGTAAACGACTGGCTTCATGGTGCTTAGCTGCTGGCTGGGGTTAAACCACAACACAGTATAATCAAACTAAAGATACTCTAAAAATCATTGTGGTTTTCATTAAACCTCATTGTATCAGTGGTCATCAAGTGTTTCCAAAAAGATGATTAAATAGGTTTAGACTTTAGCTAATTAGACAATGCAGCTTGATTGAATTCAAGTTTATTATTCATAGGCATTGCATGTTAGCAATTTTAGCTCTTTGAGGAAAACTTAGAGAAGGTTTTTCTGGTATTGCCTGCCAGAGACTAGTGAGGCAGGGCTGACCTTAAAGGCAGGGAAGCCAAAGGTGAGAAGCATCAACTCACTGAGGAGGCGCAATCCTACGGTACCCCACCAAGAGAGCAAGGCTGGGCCGGGGCGCAATGACTGAAGTCAGCTCAGTACCTGGTGATTGCTAGGCAAGGCTTCACTGACCAGGCAGGCCAAGCCAGAAGTCAAGTCAGCAAGGCAAGTTTATGGTTAGCAAGAACCAGAGCACAGCACAGCATACCAATGACATAGCTCAGGCGAGGACTGAGCCTAAATGTGGCTCCCAGGCCAATAGGAACAAGGTGCATGGATGGAGGCTCAGGGAAGGCATCTCACAGCTCTTCAACAATATATCGGTTTCCACTTCTCACTGATCTGTCTTGCAACTTAGCTATATTTATAGAAGTCTGATACAAGGTGACACATCTGTACCCTACCAGACCTGGCCTTCAATACAGGTAGCCAAGCCCCCAGAGGGAGCAAAACCGTGTTATAAAGATGGTTATAGACTGTTCAGGTAAGTTAGAGCCTCTTGGTGCTCTTCAGACTGAAAGTATTTGAAGAAGCTGTAGATGTGCCTTGTATGTACACAAGAAGGAAGAAAATGAGCAATCATTTACAGATGCTCAGAAGAATAACAATGTCAGTCTAATAATCATGCTACTTCAGCTTCCATGGAGTAGTATAAGAGAGATGAGAAGTCAAGAAGAACTACTAAAACAAAGATTTTTGGATTTTGGGGGCCTTTGAGTCCTCAGCTTGAGAATGAATCACCACAATGGGAAAAGTTACTGAAAGCCCTGTTCTAGATATGATATTTCTGAGCTCTGAAGTATAAAGTCTGTGGGAATCTAGATACCTTGGATGTTCTGCTAACATATCTTTTCTTATGTTTGATTTCTTCTGCCGTTATGGAGCAATATTCAGTTTTTAAAAGGTTGTTTATTTCATTGAATTTTCACTCTGTTCAGAAGCTCCGGAGGAAAGAATTAGAAGAGAGATGGATTGGACTTCCAAGGACTCACAGCTGCTTCTCAAGGAAGTATAATTTGAGTGGGTGGGTGAATGTCCAGATTCTACTCTTGGGAGCTAAAAGTAACGTACCTGTCACATGAAGATACCACACACCAAGAAAGAATGAAAGCTCTCAAAGCTGTTTCCTTCAGACTATCACTGCACTCACTTTAATATCTACATATTCAGGTAGGATATTGAAGTGATCCTAGAGAACAGGAACAATCTTTGAGAATTAATGGTTTTCTATATGTTATCCCTTCTCAAATCCTGGGAAAAAATCCTATATTAAAAATATCAGTTAAATATTAAAATAATACTTTTGTTTTCATTTACCGTTCTTAAGTTCTTGACACAGAGCTGTGTCACATAATTGTGACTGGGCAAATAGTTTACATGGTCCCTTGTTTGCTGTGTGAATTAGACAAGCATAACTCTTATAATTCTCTTTCAGTGAAATACGCTCATATTTATGTTCTCTAAGACTCTCAGCATACAATGTAGAGTATGCTTCTACATCAATGTGAACCTTCACTCAAGTCAAGTGTGAAGTGCTAACATGAACTTGAATGCAACCTTTGTGGTCCTCACAGCTTGCATTAGGACCTCTATCATTTTTCCTGAAGAGTCCAACACTTTTAAACCTACATATCTGGAATTTCCTAATAATAGGGGTGTAAACCAAACATAAAAGTGATATGCACACCATAAAACCGAAAACGGTGATTTTGCTATTCTATTAGTTTCAATAGATGATGCCACTTTTAAGAATTCTTTTCAGAAAAAAAGGCTTTTGGTTCACTTCAAAGGTTATGGGTAGCCTGTTCAAATTTTCTACTACATACAATACAAAATATGGTTCAGTAAAATGCCCTTCAATTTAATTTTACCAAGGCTGTACCCAATTTATTGTCAAATCTGTGTTTGCTGTTGATTATGTGTTTGTTCATTCCCAGAAAAGTAAAATGAACCAGCCTTTCAGTGTAGACTTACAGGTCTCTATCAATCATATTATACAAAATAAGATGGGAAAACCATTGACTTATAAGAAGACATGTAAAAATGAAGGAAAAAAAATATGAGATTATGTCACAGATTTAATATGGAGAGATTAGGAAATATTAATGTACACTTGGAAGATCAGTTAGAAAGAATATACAATCTATATAACATATTAATTGGAAAGGTTTATTGATCAGAACAAGGGGGAACAAAACACAAAACAGTTGAATCAGACAGCATGAGCTCCAATAGCTTTGATTTAAGTAAATTTAGAATTAGGAAATGTATCTAGCCTTCTCAAATAGCTGACATCATTGATTTATATGTGTTTAATGCAATGAAATGTGTTCAGTGACAAAAAGAAACAAACAAATGAACACCCATATCTGCAGATTCAGTGAAATATAGTGGAAAAAGATGAAGGGTATGCTTTGGCCTGCAAACCACTACCATCTCTTTTACCTTCTATTTTTTTAATAATATTAGCTATTTTCCAGATCATAAATTTGTCTTTTTGATCTGGGCCAATAAACCTCTCACTCAAGTAGAAACCAAGTAAACACAAATAAAACACATCAATCTTAGGGTGGGATTTTTTCTCCCTGAATAAAATATAATTAGATTTTCTGATTGATATGAAGTCTGTTGGAACAATGCCTGTTGAGTGCATTATAAAATTTGTATCAAGGAAAATTATTCTCCCAAAATCCAAATTGGACTTTGATTTCTTTTAAAATCTGTTTTTCAGGAATTAACAAATTAAGCAGAAATTCTCATAATAAATAGTTATAACGGTGATTCTGAAATTAAGTAGCTTAAAATATGAGAAATAAATAAACATGTCAAATTGTAAATATGTCAAATAAAGTAAAATATGCCAAGTCTGGCCAGGAATCAAAATGTAGAAACACTTGTTCTCTTTTCTTCTTCTTTAAAGGTATTTTGCATTGTAACTCTTTTGAAAAACTTTTTATTTCCAATAATTAAATATTTGTTTTGGTCTCATAAATCCTTTTTTTCTATTAAATAGTATTTTTACATAGTTTTGAAAATGTGTTGATGAGAAGTCCTCTATTTTTCTGCCAACATAGCTTTAAAATAATCTACATAATTAGTAAATCCGTGCAAAGGGATTGATATATAAAGGGCTGATATTATTAAATTCAAATGCAAATATGCATATGCAGGAAATACTTAGTCCCTTTGCGTATAAAAGTAAAAGCCTTTTTCATTAAGTCAGAACTATTACCAAAATCTACCAGCAATGGCACTTAGACATATTTCCAAAGCACTATACAGACTTTGCCCCCCCAAAAATAGAAAAAAATAAATCTTCTGAAATCCATAAAAAAAAATTTTAAAGTGGTCTTATGGACAAAGCTACTTAAGTCATAGGTAATGCACACCAAATTTTGTTGTTTGGTTGTTTTTTTTTTTACTTTGTTAGTCTTGTAATTTATATTTATTAGAAAATATACATCAAAGAATGTAAATATGGATGTACTATGTGATGATGTGCAGACATACAGACATTTATTTGATTTTAATGACCTTTGAAAATCTTCATGATAATATGTTCCACTGTGTAATATTGCTAACATCCATATTTCATGAGAACAATTTATGTTGGGAAGAATGATGCCTTTATTTACACTTCCAGTTTTCCAAAGAGAATGATTGTGCTTCTGTCAGCCTTTTATCTCAATTTTCTTCTCTGCATATTTTATGAAGGTTTATTTTTTTCCAATTGGTTTCCTTTCTCCATTTTGAAATTGATTTAGAAAAGTTGAACAGTGCCTGACTCATTGAAAACAGGGCTATGTAGCTAATTTCAATATACACAAATAATTACATTTTCAGATATGTCCCATATCTGTCTGCAAACATCCTTGAAATTTCATCAAGAATTTTGCAGTTCAGAAAAGGCCTAAAATTAATAAGATGAATTCTCTAATACCAAATTTTAAGCATCTTTAATTGCAAAGTGAAATCCATGCCTTCTACATTTACATACTTAGCGTTATAATGATGCAATTTTATCCATATATGTCCATTTCAAATAATCTCTGCTTACCCAGTGCTATTGAAAGCATCTCAGTTTACCCACCAGACAATTAGTGATATAAGTTGGAAAAGCTGGAAGTTGAAAAATAATCCCTAATTAATAATTGTAGCTGTCAGAAATCCTAAATAATTATAAAGTCCACAGTGAGATAAGTAATTTATGAATGCATTGGTCAATGTAAATTTTCATTAATTCATTAATCTAGGGACTGTAGATACTGACAAAATTGAATTAATCTTCCTAACTACTTTACTAGAATTTCTCTACATGACATATGTCTAAGCTGTAAAAGGTGGTATACCTGGAGCCCACAAGGATTTTTCCTTAGTACCAGTGTAGGTTCAGTGTGGTGTTTACAGGAGTGAAAGGGTTGGTGCATCATGAAACTGTTATCCGTCTGCACCTGGGCATGTGTTCTCTCAAGAGCACACAGAGTGATGGGAAGAGGAAAAGAAAGAAGAAGAAGAGGTGAAAGAGCAGGGAAATGAAGGGCAGGGCAGGGCAAGGAAGGCAAAAGGGAAGGGAAGGGAAAGGGAAAGGGAAAGAAGGGAAATGGAAAGGGAAAGAAGGGAAATGGAAAGGGAAAGGGAAAGGGAAAGGGAAAGGGAAGGGAAGGGAAGGGAAGGGAAGGGAAGGGAAGGGAAGGGAAGGGAAGGGAAGGGAAAAGGGAAGGCAAGGGGAAACAGAAAGGAAAAAGGAAAAAAAAAAAAAAAGAAAGGGAGGAAAGAAGACAAAGAAAAGGAAGAAAAAGAAAGGGAACCAGAGAAAGGATGACACGAAAAAAGAAGGGCAACAGGGGAAAAGGAAGGAAAAAAAAAAAGAAAAAGGAACAGCTCTGAGATTTCTGTAATGTATTTGGACAACAGCCAAAGCCATGCAGAGATTGTAGAGACAGCTTTAAACAACTCTTTTCTGTCCCTTTCTTTCACCCCTTTTCACCCAGCAAATCATGACATGAGAGTCAGCCTGAGTCAACATTTGCAATTACTTCATTAATGAATAAACGAGTTATGCAGTAGACTCCATTAAGAACTAAAGACTCTTGCTTGCTTGCTTGATTTGACTGTCTGTAGTTTTGCAACTCCTCCTTTGTCATATAGCTCTCTCCATTACTATAGAAAAGCTTGTTTTGCTTTGTTTCTCTGTCTCTCTTGAAAAAGATAATTCTAAGCATAGCTAAAGCAAGCATCTGCAATCTATTTTAAAACAAAGCAGTAAATCAATACATTGCCTGCCTTTACCATTCTAATAAACTGTAACACCACATTCTATTTGTACAAGAGTCTTTACTGTACCTCTTTTTTAATTTTTTTTTAAATAAGCCTCTGATCTCCTAATATTTTGTTTGCAGATTGTCCTTATTTTCATGTATTAGTCAATTTACCTCTTATTTTAATGTTGAAATACACATAGAAGGAAATAATGACCTAATTAAACTAGACATAAAGTGGAAGACGTTAGGATCTGGTTGTCTTTTCATTTAAATAAATAAATAATTTTTAAATTTTACTTTCTTAGCCCTGATCTAAAGTAATTAATTTATACTCTACATATTCCTTATTAATAATAATAAATCAAAATATTATTTGTATGCATAAAAATATGTAGATCTTTCTTAGTACCGTTAAATCAGGAACAATACCCTAAGAAAGATTAATTTATTTATACCAGTTCAAAACAGGTGTATTTGTCATTATTCTGATTTCCACAAAATTGTAAATCACACAAAAACTAGGCTTAAGCATCATCTACTGTAAAATGGAGTTTGATAGTCATGAATAGATATGGCTGCCTGACATTTTCTGCTACAAGTCCTTTTTAAAATCGATTAGGGTTGTTGGGCTTTATTTTTGCTGTTTGATTTTCTTGGTGTTCAAACAGAATCAATTCAGTTACTTCCTAGAATGTCTTTGTGTTCTAGCTAAGAAAATCTCGTAAGCAACTAATCAAAAATCTCAAATGATTGATGAATGGATTTGATACACTGAAGTGGGGTGAAATGGACAGAAAGGTGCCTGATACCTTTTTTTTTTTTTTTTTTTTCCTGGTAAAGCAGCTGGAATAAATTTATTTGAAACTGTCAGATGATTCTCTGAGCACTTTCTGGGCTCTCTCATCTCATATGTTCTGATTAAACTGTAGAAGTACACTTATACTGTTAAAAAAAAAAAAAAAAGCCAGACCCATGGGGCTAGGTTGAGTAGTGAATCCCATTCTTACATTCTGTTTTCATTAATGTTTAGCATGCTCCCTGGCATGGTTTTGGTTCACAGCAACCAGCAGTCACTGAGATTGTGCTTAGGTATAGCTCAAGGGATCAAATGCATCCAAGACCACTCGCATCAGGCACTATGGTTGAGTCCATACATTTGATCCATTTCACCATACTCAATGTTGTAACACTATTTCAGCAAGTTTTATTTTCAAAACCTCCTACGTATCCTCTAGTCCACCCAGATCATGCCCCAGATAGCTCAGTCTCACTCCTTATAAACATCATTTGATGGGTTGCAACACAGCCCTCAAAATCTTTCAATACTTTGAACTGAAAATGGTAAAGATTGTGCAAGGGCCACTTGGGTACCAGATGGGCCTTAGGTGCTGTCCATGGCCACCTGCTGTCCAGTGTTAAAGTAGTCAGTGCTTACTCATCCTCAGGGACAGACTGCAGTCTCTACCATGTCTCTGTAACAGGCATAGGCTGGGCAGCTGTCATGGAGCTCAGCAAAACTTCACTGCTTCTTTTTCTCCAGCCAAAAATCATTTTAATAGCATGGTCACCATCTTCTTACTGCTAAGCAAGCTGCAAAGTGTGGGTGGGAGGGAGAAAAGGACGAGTTCAAATGCAAGGGGCCACGAAGCAGAGAGATGCTGACAGTGTTAAAATGAGAATAAAAGGAGCAGAAGGGCAGACAGAGCAGAACAGAAAAGTGAAACACAGAGGAGGTCCGCTCAAGCTGCTCTTTGAACAGATAAAATGTTATGAACTGCTAAATACACTGAAAATTTCAACTGTAGGCATATCAAGTGGGATCATGCAGAGTTAATGGACATTTGAATATTCTGGTATTAAGCTCCTTGTATCTCAGATGGGTATAACAGTATTATCCTTCCTCAAAGTGTTGTTGTGTATGCAAAATAATGTTTGTGAGCTATTCAGATATCACAGTGACGTGTATACCACAAAAATGCCCCAGAGGAAGTTAATTCTGAATTCACTGAACAGTTGAAATGGTGTGCTGTACGTAAGATATGGGTGACATACTGAATGATGAAGTTAAAAAAATAATTGTCTAGCTAGCAAGCTATTTTGTGCACATACTCTATTCTTTGTCTTTTGGCCAAAATTGTCTCAAGAAAAAAAGAAAAATTAAATGGTTGTATAATTACTGTCTATATCATAACATATTGTCAGTCAGCTCAAATTAAAGTTGTACAGGAAATTCTAATCTGATATTGCTTGGCTTTTGTATATTTGGCTTTGTACTTTTGTTAGAGGTCTGTTTTCAGTCCCTTTCTCCCATCTACACCCAGTAAAATGTCAAGTTTCTCTTTTATATTTATATTGTTTTATATGTGAGATATATCTGTTCACCTGAACAAATCTGGGAGTGGACGTGACCGGCATTAGCTGATCACATTGCTATGCAATACTCTGCCTCGTGGATTATAGGGCATGAATCTTTTTTAGTTCACCTGATACATCGGGTGCTCAGAAACTGAAGACAAGCCACTTGTACCCTCTACAGCCCTAAGAGGAAGGGATAGATAGGGTTTATGTAGCTGTAATAACCATGTAGACTGCAGATTTTTCAGTGATGAAGAGAAAGAATGACTGTTTTGTAAATGTTATTCAGGGAAGAAACGTACTTATTGTGGGTTCAATTCCAGTGAGTAAAGTTTGTACTAAACAGTATCCTTACTATCAGTGTGCCTATTCGCATGGTGTATAAGTAAAAAAAATAAGCAGCTCAGTGCAAAAAAATATCACTAACGGTATACAGGAATAAAAAGAAATACAAATTCATTTGTAACCCCTGAGAGCAAAGTCTGTACTTTTTATGTTTGCTCAGCATCAAATACAGTACAGTCACAATTCCTCGTTGTGCTCTTGGGAAAAAACATCAACATTATTACTATGAAATTGTTGGCATTTGATTATATTTTCAGTTTTTGTTGCAGTTCCTGTTCACATTGTAAGAATGACCAGAACTCAAAGAGAAAAATAAAATGTTGTTTGATTTCATCAGTTTTCCAGTCACAGTCTTTTAAATTCTCTTTACCTCCATGGGGAAATGAATTCCACAACTTCATAATTAATTCGAGATTTGTGAGTTGTGAGGTTTTAGAGTTTTGCACTGCTGTTACATTTTATTTACACTTTAGAGGAATGGTGAGGCACCAGTTAACTGTTTATCCCAGCCATTTGTCAAAATAATCTTAAAAGTTATGGTGCCTTAAACTGCAGACAGACAAGAAGTTATAATGAAAGAAGCTGATTATGGTTTCTCGGTATCCATCATGACATAGCACTGTGTTGAATGGTCAGTGAAAATGATGTGTTAGGGGATTTTCAGCTAGGGAGGTTTTCAGTGGGGGAGGGTGTAACAGACTCCTTCTCCCTGAAAGAAGTGCTTTGTCCAGCATGCTAAAAATGAGCTACTTGTTGGTGTGCAGAGCTGGCGCCTGTCCAGAGTCTTCAGACCTCACATTTTCTTAGCTTTTCTTTGTCTCAGACACTGAACAGTATTTCTAGCTGGTGTAAGGATATCTGACATTCTTCTTGCGTCAAAAAGAACAGTAAGGAAAATAATATTAAGGGAGAATAGCATTTTGTAATTTGTTCACACAAAGCTGGAGGAGTCACTTCATCCCAGTTAATTATGAGATGTTAAAGCACAATCAACACATTTTTGTCCTTATTTTCAGAGACAGTCTTATATTAAAATTAGAATTTGCAGTTAATGCCCCTTCATAGTTCTTTATAATGACTATCTGTTGTTTAGGATTTTTAAAGTTGCAAATACATACACTACTTAAATAAATATTTGCTGTTGTGCTTGTTTTAATTCTGAGTGATTTGGGGTTTTATTTTTTCCTTTTCTTTGGTATTGGGTGAGAGTTTCAGAAGCATTTCAAAGCCGAATAATTTTAGGAAGTCTTTTTTTTTTTTTTTTTAATGCATTGTTGGAAAAGGTGTTTTCATAAAGTTATCTGTGAATACAAGTGGAAGGGGAACAGATTATTAATCCAAATAAAATAGTGAAGATGATAGATTAAAAAAAAAGAACAACAACCTACTGTCTCAACTCAAAAGTTGGAAAGTTTGTGAAAAGTCAAAATTGTGTTTTGCTGATTAAGATATTCTGTTTCTGTACCTAATATGTCCCTTTTATATATATATATATATATATATATAAAAAATTTTCAATGGGAAAACTAACCAAAGCTGACCTTTCCTTATTACAAAGCTTTGGTTTTGGTAAGCAGAGTATAGCGATATGTGATAGGATGTACTAACTAGGGATTTGGAGATTTTTTCATCAGTGATACAGGATAGACAATGAATCTACAAGAACATGTACTAAGAGGGTCACAATATGATGTTTCGTTGTCAGTACGCACCACAGAATATCAGAACAATTGTGGAAAATATGGTGCTGCCCATGTGAGTTCTTTTTAAATAGCATCTGATGATGGTAGATTTTTTCTGTACTGTGAAAAAAACCACCAGCAACAAACCCAGAAAACCCAAACACACAAAAGTCTGAAGCATTAATAACAAAGTTAATGGTAAAGGTAACGTGTATAGATTTGTTTATTTAGAAAAATAATGTTCTTTTACTAAAAATCTTAATCATTACCTTTTTTTCTCTGCTGTGTATCTTTTAACTTTTACAACATGTTAGATCAGAAGGACTTCCTAAAGCAAAAAAACCCCAACCAACCAAACAACAATAACAAAAAAACCCCAAACAAACAAAAAAACCAAAACAAAAAACCCCCAATCCCAACCCACAAAACTTAAGCTGTTATTTGAAAGTTAGTTGTTTTCAATGGTAGTTATTGCATGGGTCAGAACTGTATATAGTTCAGCTAATTGCTGAAAACTGCCAGGGTCCTAAGGGATGTGAACTTCTTTACCTTAAGTGTACAAGAAAAGCATTCACCTTTAAAGGATGAGATGGAAACAGAGATTGTCAAACCATCAGAATGCAAAATAATGAAACATCTAGATGGTTATGAATAAAACAGAAGTCTGCAGAGGATTGAAATTACAGTGTGTACAGTCTCCTTGTTTATGCTTTAATGGCAAGGGTTATCCTTCAGCAAATAGCAGAAAAGGCTAAAACAAGAAAAATTTAAGAATTAATTTGTGATCAAAAGTCCTGTTTTTCTAAGAAGGAAAAAAAGGATCAGTTTGTTAGAGGAAGATATGGAGAAAGAAGAAATTAGGTTTGGCTTCAGTAAAGATGAATCAGGATCTTATTTGATATTCTAAAATTAAATAAAAGAAGACGTGTTTATGAGTTTAATTATGAAATTGCCTTTTCCCAGCACTCTTGCATTTGTCTATATCCAGAGGGAAAAGGTATCTGTAGAAATAGAAATGCTGTCACAATTTCTTTTTTTTTTTTTTTTTTTTTTTTTTTTTTTTACAGGGAAGCATTTTTGAGATACTGAAAACACTTCTATGAGTGGCCATTGACAAAAACTGGTTAGAACAGGTAGTATGGTCAGCCTCTCAAAGAAACTCTGCCAGCTGACACTGGTCATAACAGTGTTATGGTCTATAACAGCATAGAAAAATAGAGGTAGAAGTAATCTTATCAGATAGATGAAGGGCTATTTCTGTTTTGTTGTTGACAATAATTTGAACTCTTTGAGTATGGTATACTGCCATATTTATCTCTTACACTGCAATACTATTTTTCCATATTCATAAAGAAAAATTAGGACATGTCTATTTCTAAATTAGAATGGAAAAAATTTGATAGTTTCACAGTAGTTTGTTAAAATATATGTCTGGTTTTCATTTAGAGATACTTGAACTGTCTAGGCTGATTACTAAAGTGAAATGGTAGATATACTTGAATCATTCAGAAGTTTGACATCTATTTAAAACTCTGATAAAGGAGGGAAAGGGATACAAGACAAGCAATGGAAAGGATGACCCAAGATTAGCTGCTCTTTGAAACTTGACTTTCAGAGTGCAGTCTGTTTAATGGATAGCACATTCACTGACATGCTTATAAATGTGGATATTTAAAGGTCACAATTGATATATGGCATCCTACTGAGTGTCCTAGCAGTTTAAAAATTAGACAGATTATCTTTACTTTCCACTTAAGACAGAACTTTCACTGCCTCCACAATGAAACCCCCAATTAATCTCTTGCCAGATTACAGTTTTATTACAATGACATGTCATACTGACATAATCTGATCAGAGTATCAGACTCAATTTCATCTCTATAATCTGAACCTTTAGGTAATCATATTGAAGTATTTTTCACATCTGTAACACAGTGGAATAGAAAAGGTACATTCTGAAGGGAGAGAAGATAGGAAATAACTAATATGAACAGAAATAACATCCTTTTTGAAAGGCAATATCTGGTCTATACCTTCTGAGTCCCATTCAAGTAACTGTTGTGCTATATATACAGGATTTTTCTGAGTTCAGCATCCCGATCCCCGAGATTTCTTCTCTCTCAGTCATTCTGTTCTCTCCCCTTCAGCACTGCAGCTTTTCTCAAAAGAGCACCTCTGAGGAATCAAAATTTAGTGGTCAGATTTACAGGAGTCTTCAGTATGCAGGAGCTCTCTTTGAAAAACTTAGCCACTCCAATTAAGTGCCTAACCAGAAGCTACTGAGTGCTCTTTGATAAATCAGTTTCATTGCTAGCTAGAGACTAGCCTCTCAGGCTGAAAGTAGTTATTTTTGAAGATTGGGTACAATTCATCTACATTTGACTGCTTTCTGCTCAGAGGCAGCAGATAAAGTGTTGATAGCACGGCGTTATACTTAATATGCCACTTTCATGCTGTGAAGAAAGACATAAATGACATCAGAATAAAGAATTCTCCAAATTCTATAGTTGTAATATGTAACTGAGAACTAATACTTTCCAATTAGTTAGACTACAAGGATTGAATGTATGTAATATTTTGTCCAAAGAGAAAAGACTGGATTTTTGCCAAATATGTATATAAAAATATTTTAAAATATATACCTATACACACATATGCACCTTTGAAAAATCTTTTAAATTAAATAAACAACAGGTTAACAGATATATCACTATGAAATAATTCAGTTTGGCCAATGAAAACAAAAAACTCCATGCATATTCAGATGTCTATTTCAATGTTCTAATTTACATAAGTCATACGAGTAATCCTGCCTATTCTGTATTACTGAAATTCAAAGACAGAAAGCAATGATAGAGTTAGGGGAAAAAATCATGGTTTACTGAAATGTGCACCATATGATGTGTAGGTGTGTCTATAGAGCTGACTAAGCAATATAGAATAGAAAAAAATCATCAATTTACCCTCTCAAACTCAGAAACAAAAATATTTTCATCATAGTCTAATTCTTTTGCAATTAGTAATTTATTGACTTAAAGTATTCAACTTTTTTATTATTAGACTTTTCTCTTATTAGCAAAGCCTTGTACCTTGCTATCACTTTCTGAAATCACAGAGACCACATGTTTGTTTTCTGCTTAATTTTAGATGATTCACAGTACTATTTTTCAAGGCAGTTTCCTACTTTACTTTCTGTCAATAAAGAATTTTGAGAAATCTTTACATCTCTAAGTAGATATGCTAAGGTATAAAAATGTTAAAATATGCAGGGACTGCATTCTCCTATAACAGATTTGCTCATATACATCACCCATTTTTCTGTGCACTAACAACCTGCCTAGAGTCAGTGAAAATACTCCCTGTCTTTTAATTAGACTGTAAGAGAAGAGATTAACTGTATTGCACAGAATAAAACAGGAATCTTCTCTGATATAAGAGCCTATGTGAGATCTGGTTAACAAAAAATTCAAAGCTGTACACATTCCTCTGTTTAATTTGTACAATGTACTTCCATCCGTCTTAATGAAGTTCAAAATTCAGGCTCAGAACTAAGGTGGCAATTGCCATCATCTTACTGCAAATAGTGAATACTTAGCTTCATATAATAAGGTACAAGGTGTGCCTCAGGACAAACTATACTTACTGTTCTAGTACTACCATTCTCAGAGCTGGAGGAAAAGAAATCCTTCATTTTCCTTTCATTACATCTGAAGCTTTTGAATCCAAGGAAAGAGTAGAGAAGTCTTCTTTTGGAGTTTGATGACAGAAATAAATTTCAACACCCAACAGAAGGTATTACTGGCATGGGTATTAATAAAGTAGCACTAGTCATTTAATGCATTGAGCTTTCCCTGGAGTCTTTGTAAGCAGTTGCAAATGATATTTAATCTATTTTATTTCTTTATTTGTGTTTGATCTCTGACACAAATAAACTGCAACTACTGTATTTATCTTTTTTAACAAATAATTTAAAAAAATCTTAGGATTTTTCTTTTCCACAGCAATGGGTTTGGATTTTAAAAACACAGCAATGTTTTCCCTTGCTTTGTAGTAATGCTCCAACATTCATAATGTTTTTCAGATCCTTTCTTTTCACCCTGCTTTTCCAGACAGACATTCTTGTTTGTAAAATCATCTTAATTCTTCCACAAATTTCCTTCTCTTATAATGGAAGCATGTTACTGAAGATATCTTAAAGTTACTTCTGGTCATCTGTGAGCTTATAAAATAAACTTTAGTGCAAATTAAGAAGGAGACAAGGTCCTGGCGTACAACTCAGGTATGATCCAGATGTCTAAGTCCAAGAAAAAAATCCAGCCTGTATAAAGTCTATTTTAAGTAACTGCAGTAGAATTCATTCTATCTAACTTTATGTACATACACTTCAAATGTCTTTGCTTGGTCAGATGAATCCTACTGCCATTGCTTCTGCCACTTTAATTCCCATGTGGTATAAAATCATACTGAATTGACCCAATTTTCCTGCAGTTCTCCTCTCCTCTGGTAACATCACAATCAGATTTCCCATTTTAAATGGTAAATGCATATCCTAAGTAAAACTTACATCAAGTGAACCTTTAATTGTGAATTTGTTATTCTTTTGGACAAGCGGTTCTTACAAAACAGTTATTGGCTATTCGTATTTTAACGGCAGACAATGAAGATAATCTAGGTACTCTACATAAAGATGTAAACCCACAACACATACATAAATGGTCAAAAGAAATATTTCTTTTAAGTTTATCTAAATCTCACATTCCAGATTTTTCTGTGTCCTTTAATATCTTCCTTCACTTCAAAAAATATAAGCTGTTTCTTCCCCTTCTTTATATTTTTTTGCTTCACTGTTCTACTTGGTGTCTTAGTTCATATTTTTCTCTACCTAAGTAATTTAGTCTCTGCCTGAATTTCCTATTTTTGACTGTTCCATTTATTTTTTGTTATTTCTTCAGTCTGAACAGTTTGATATTTCACTGTATCAAAACTTCATTACTCTGAATGCCACTATTTAGGTCACCTAAAGAAAATAAATCCACAATTTTCACTACTGTATAGACTGCTGAACTATATTATTATCACCTTATATTATTTTCTGTCCAGAGTAATAATGTCCTTGTAAAAAATTAAATGGAAGGAACTGAGCATACTATTCTAAACAAGTGTTAGACATAGCCAACTTCTTGCATTTAAGTAATGATTCTTTTAATTTGTGTTACGTACTTTTGCCTATTTGTCCTGTGATCCTGTTTCCCTTTTCAACTACAGCTACAAACTGGATTAATATTTTCAATAGTTGTTTACAATAACTCCTTAATTTTGGGGGCAATGCTATGATGCATGACTATTTTATGTAATCGTTCTAGTTTCAGCTGAGATAGAGTTAATTTTTATTCCTAGCAGCTGGTATAGTGCTGTGTTTTGGATTTAGGATGAGAATAATGTTGATACAATCAAGAACTTTTCAGCTTCTCATACTGGCCTGCCAATGAGAAAGTGGGGGGCACACAAGAAGCTGGGAGAGGGCACAGCCAGGACAGCTGACTCAAACTGGCCAACAGGACATTCCACACAGTATGATGTCATGCTCAGTATATAGCTGGGGGGGTTGCTGGGAGGTGGCACAGCTCAGGAACTAGCTGAGCATTGGCTTCAGGTGGTGAACAATTGTGCTGTGCATCACTTGTTTTGTATATTCCATTATTGTTGTTGTTGTTACTATTATTATTTAATTTCTGTCCTATTAAGCTGTCTTTTTCTCAACCCATGCGTTTTCTCACTTCTACTCTTCTGACTCTCTCCTACATCCAACTGGGGGGGTGCTGAGAAGGGAGTGAATGAATGGCTGTGTGGTTTTTTTAGCTGCCAGCTGGGTCAAAACCACAACAGTCCTTTTTGGTGCCCAATGTGGGTCATGAAGGGTTTCGGCTAACAACAGATTTGATTGGAATATGCTAGATCAAATTTATAGTTATTACTGCTATTATTGCTGTTTAGCTGTTAATTGGCAGGCTCCTGTGCTTGCCATGGGGCTTGCTTGCCTTGCTGTACAGTAGAGCCTAGTGCTCGTTAGTGGCTGCTTTTTGCTTTCACTGCTCGCTGTACTGCCGTACTGCTGATCATCTGACTGTGCTGTGCCTGGGAACATCTTGATAACAGCAATGGTGATGTGCCTGGGCTGGCAGGTGGCCAGGGCATCGCTGCTGTTTCTGTGCTGCTGTCCTGGACAGGCTGGAACTCCAACATCAAGTCGAAGGGACTGTGACCTGTGGATGAGTCCATGTGGCAGCAGGACACCCTGAAGCATCTGTGGCCATGAATAAGTCCACACCAGAGCAGGTGTATCTTGAAGTGTCTGTGACCCAAGGTTATGTCTGTGCTGCAGCAGGTACACCTCTGAAGGGATTGTGGCCCAAGGATAAGTCCACACTGGAGAAGGTACACCTCGAAGCATCTTTGGTTGTGGATAAATCCATGCTGCAGCAGGTGCACCCTGAAGCATCAGCGGCTGCGCATGAGGTCATGCTGGAGCACCTCAAAGCGTGTGGCATAAGCCCATAACAGAGCAGGTATGCCCCCAGAGGGACTGCAGCCATGGGTAAGGCCATGTTGGAGCAGGCTTACATCTGAAGGGACGGTGGCTGTGGGTAAGCTCATGCTGGAGCACATCACTCTCTGAAGGCATTGTGGTCCATGAGGAAGGCTACGCTGGACCAGGTGCACCTCAGAGTGACTATGGCTGTGGATAAGTCTCTGCTGCAGCAGGTATACCCCTGGAGAGACTGTGGCACATGAATAAAGCTCCACTTGGAGCAGGTACCCCCCTAAGGGACTGCAGTCTGTGGGTAAGTCCAAGCTGGAGCAGGTGCAAGGAGAGTTCATTTCAATTTTAAACCAAATCATCTATTCCAAAGGGACGGGGGTGGAGATTGTAATGGATATACCTTTAAATTGTTGTAACCCATGATTTGAGTTGCATGTTATAGGAATTACTGTAACAGGAACCACCTGAAAGCAGGAACCACCTGGACAAGCCTTATAAGAAGCAGTGCAAGCACAGCAGTGATCTGATCTGAGCTGGCTTTGGTGCTCAGTAACTCTATGCAACACACCACCTCTCCTGCCCTGAGTAACTACCGTAGCAGATGGACCCCAAAAAGTCATGGACTAAATGAACTCAGCGGACACTTGTGGACATTTTAAAGACATTTTACAGGAGTGGCCCATAGATTAAGGGAATGATATCTTCATACTATATCAAAGGACGGGAAGTGGGGTGATGGTTAATGAGGTTGTATTGGATAGAGTGGTACCTAAGCATGTCATAAACAGTCTGGAATAAGGAGTGGAGAATGTACTGGTTTTGGTTGAGATAGAGTTAATTTTCTTCACAGTAGCTAGTATGAGGCTATGTTTTGGATTTGTGCTGGAAATAGTATTGATAATGCAGAGGTGTTTCTGTTATTGCAGAGCAGTGCTTACACAGAGCCAAGGCCTTTTCTGCTCCTCATGTCACCTGGCCAGCGAGTAGGCTGGGGGTGTACAGAAAGCTGGAAGAGGACACAGCTGGGACAGCTAACTCCAACTGACCAAATAGATAGTCCCTATCATATGGTGTCATGCTCAGCATATCAACTAGGGGAAAAGCTGGCCAAGGAGCTGCTGTTCAGGGGCAGGCTGGGCTTCGGTCAGTTGGTGGTAAGCAATTGTTTTTCATTTATATCACTTTTCTTGGGTTTTATTTCTCTCTCTTTTTTGTTATTTTCCTTTTAATTACAATTTATTATTTTTATTTTATTTATTTTATTTCAGTTATTAAACTGTCTTTATCTCAGCCATGAGTTTTCTCACTTTTACCCTTCCAATCGTCTTCCCCACTCTAGCGGGGGGAGAGTGAGCGAGCGGCTGTGTGGTGCTTAGCTGCCAGCTGGGGTTAAACCACAACATGTGGGGAAAAAAATCCATAATACAAGAAATGAATAATCTTCCCAGGTAGCAAATATGTTTTTGTAAAATAATTCACTTTCCTTGACCAGAATATATCTCCTTGCTGCCTTTTATTTTATCATTTCAGCAACCCATATTTGCTGAGGTTCCAACGGATTATTATTTTAGGGGGAAGAAGAAAGAAATTAAGATAGGCAGGAAGGAAGGGAAGAAAGAAAAGCGATATTTGACCCATTTAATTCAATTTCCTCTCAAACACCTAGGAATGATTTTGAGAATCAGAAATTATGATATTACACAGACCATTATGTGCATGTATGGTTGGATGTGTGATCCATCACTCTGGTTTTCCAGTCTCCCTTTCTCATCACTGCAAAAGCCCCTTCAAGTTGGAAGTAAATAAATTTCTTCCACCCAACTCTGCATAGCCAATCAATTATTCATTAAAAACTTTTTTTTTCTTAAGTATGTGTTTTGCCTATTTATTACTTTAAAAGTCATTATTTAAGTCACTAGATCCAGACTGCTCCATAGTTCAACATAACAAAAATGGAGAAGAGTCAAAAAATGGTGATTAACATTATCTGTTAGATACAGACAATTTCCACCAAGGAATAGGTCATAAGGTCAGTCATTAAAATTGTTGAAATTTCTCATTGCATTTAGAATATATGTTCAAGTGAGTGGATTGCACAGTATTTTGCAGGGTGAAAAGACCATTATGGTCTGTCACCTGAAGGGTGTTGCTCAATTTTTCATTTATTATTCAAGAAAAAATCATAATTTGAAGAAAAAAATAATTTAGTGCTGAAATAATAGCTTTCTCTTCACTACTCATGTAAATATGTCACTTCAGGGTTTTTTTTGTGGGATTATTTGAGCAAGTATCCTTTCGTATTAAACTTCTAACCTTCTTGCTAGCTTTGCATAGCTCTAAAAACATTTGCCAGTTTACTTTCTCTAAAAGCCTGCAGCTCTCTAGCACTATCCAGAAATTACATGACTTCTTTTCATTGTCCTCAGCTTCTCTCTAAAATACTATGCTGTGTCAACCAACATATTTTTAGCATCTCTTCCTTCATCCTCATTATTATTCTCCAAAAATCTTGTCATCCAGTCCTCCTGCTTTGTTATACCACTCATTTCCATAAAAATTCTAACCTGTTTTTAAACACCCAGCCATTTTTCTAGATCACCTGTGTTTCTGTCATTCCAATGATGTCATACGCTGCTTAAAAAATGTTTAAAAATACTCAGTATCAGTTTGCCAATTTTAGTTTGCAAATGGATTTTGCCCCCAATTTTTGCCACAGCTATTTAACCATTTCCTGTATCACCTAATTTTACCTTACTTCCCCTCATCTTTGGTGACAGTAGCCTGTAAAAATGGTACATATCCATGGGACCTCCATGAAGGGTTATTAAACATTAAAGGACAAAATGAGTCAAGCACTGTTCTTGCAATTAATCCGATCAGCATTATAAACCTTTTTTTTTTTTTTCTTCTCAGAGAGTGCATATTAAACATGTTTTGTGAGAGATTGTGAAAAGACACATTTTCTGCACATGTGTAACAGAGCTCCTAGATGAGAATATAGTCATCCTAATTTGGAAACCACAGATTGTGATATAGTACAGTGACATTTCCTTCCAAGAAAGGAAACCAAAGTTAAATCAGGGAAAGTATGGAAACAGAAAGTGAAGAGTAGAGGAAGACAAGTTCATTATGATGTATCTCCAGAAGTGCAGAGTTTGACAGATTTTGTAGATGTGCCTGCAGAGCAACAGCAAAATACATAAGCATATATTACCTGATGCAGAGATTGGCCATCTATGTTAGCTTCTGCTGACATGATTTATGAGAACAGTTTTATATATGATATAAAAGACCTATCTGAAAAATGTAAATAACTGTTTTATTTCAAATCCCACTCTATAATAATTGCATAATGATTACCAATGTATTGCATATGTTTTATCCATTTCACAAAGGGGAGAGTGTGCCTGTATGTATATATATGAATGTGTGACAGAAAAAGGAAAAAGAGGAAAATTTATTTTTAATTAGTGAGAAAAACCTTCTATTCACTCTTTTTCTATTAACCTTTATCTACACCTTGGATTTCTCTAAGCTATCACAATAGACTGCAGTGACCTGAGGACCTGATTTAAGGTTAACTTCAAAAGCATTTTTAATTCCTTCCCTTCTTCACTATGAAACACTGCAGCACTTGAGACCTGAGAGTATCACAGAGAAACAGACAAGACTCTGCAACTCCTAGACTTCCATTTAATGATTTTTAAATAAGGATTTCTGCTCAGTTTCCATCTAATGTTGCATCCCTTTAGCTGTACAAAAAGAAGAGAATATAAAAAGAATCAACTCATTTTCTACAGTATCAAAAATTACATAGTTTAACCTATATAACAACAACTTGTATTAAGGGAAATAGTTTAGCTGTCTATATTCAGGACAGCTCTACCAAATGAAGCTCTCTGTAATACAATATCATAGCCTGTAGTTAATCAATTGCTTGAACAGGACAGTTAGTGCATGTAATCAGATTCTGTTTTCTAACACTTTGCTAAAAGATGGTGCATTCCCAGGCTGAATAAGGCATCTTTATACATGTATTTTAAAATGTTATTTTGTCATTGCAAATGTCATATTAGTCTTTCTTTTATGTCATAAAAAGCAGGTTTTAGACTGAAAAAGTTTAGCTGATTATGGACAAAAAAATGTATTGATACACTAGCTCAGTCAATAATCTTCAGCGTTTCTCTTGTTTCTATGGAAAAGTACATTTCGGATGAAGTAACACTGCATATACAAACCTGAACTGAGGATATTTTAAAAGGGGTAAATTAATGACCTTTTCCATACATTTATGATTCACTATACTAAATTTCACTATACTAAATGTGAATTTTATGATTCACAATACTAAATTTCACTGAATATTTTTCATTGAAATGTACCCCTACATATTTTTTCTTATAGTCTTGCAAATGAAGTGAACAGATTTCAGGGCTATATTGAAGAAGCCACATGAGCCCTAAAGCATTAAATACTCTTTTCTTAAGCCTGCTTGTTACATCTATGAGGCATGACCTAAAAATACTGATTGCTGAAGAGTGCTCAATTCAATTATCCTTTGCATTTTTGCATCTAATACTGGGATGCAGAAGACTGTGCCTTTATTTTAGTAATTTAATTTCATTGAAATTTGTCCCTTCAGCACCAAAGACCTTTCTTGAATGATGGATCTTCTACAGGGTAGGCACTATCAAATCTGTAGCCATGGCTGAATACACTTTAGTAATATATTTCCTGAGTTCTTTGTGCTAATGTAATGAACTATATCATAGCTGAAATTCAAGAGGTAGAAGCTGTCTTCTTATCAGCGTAAAGCATATCTGTATTGGAAAAGTAAACCTTTTCTAAAGATAAACATGTTTTTGTAAATCAGAGATTGAAATTTTATTTAACTGTATAGAGTTTAAAAGTTAGAAATATATAACAAAAGCAGTACCTGGGATGCCTTTGTTGAATTTCAACTATTCAGAATAAACAAACATTGTAATATAATTTCAATGTGTTAAAATATATAATATACTGCTTTGATCTTTTAATTTCTAACTTACAGGAATAAACAGGTGTTTTTTTCTAAATGCTGTTTATTTTATGTTCTTTAAATTTATGTTATAACATCAAAATCTGAATATAAGAAAAAGCTGATCCCAGCAATGTATCTGGGAACATTTATCATCTGCTTTTCTACCCTCTTTCTTTTATAAAGCTGAAAAACTCAACCTAAATACACCTTAACTAAATTTTGGTCATCTCCTTTACCTTCATTATTATCTGCAAACATTAATGGACAGAGACCAAGTATTTATATATCTCAGAATAAACAGGTGTTAGTTATTGAGAAAATGCACACTTATTTCAAGGCTACTGTGCTTTTTTACAAGTTCATTTCCATTTTTAGGAAAAATGTGAGAGTGTATCCACTTGGAGACTTGTAAGCACTGACTCTCTTTCACAGATATTGTTAGCTGATAAATTATCCCAAAGGTACACAGGAAAATAAAGTCTTCTACCTGTCCAGCCAGCTTTCTAAGCCAGGGCTCATCCCAGCAGTAGATGTGTGGGAGCAGCTCAGCTGCAGTTTGGGGACCAATTAAGAAGTAAAAGGAACTTCAGCAATACGTTAAAATTAAAGACAGGAATGGATTAATGGCAGCTGAATAGCTTGTCAAACAACTCTTACATTCTTATTTGCATCTTAATGATGGTTAATTAAGGAATGGAAGATTGATAAACATGTTGAGAGAACTAGAAACCTGAAATTACTTTTGGAATATGATTTTTACCTTTATACATTTCAAGTAAAACAGAGTACCTGTGGTACTCCATTGTTCTGAAGGTCATTGTGACACATGAGATGGAATTACAAGTGCTTGAAATTAGAATCTTAAATTCCTAATTAGACATCTAAATATGTGGCCCTATTTTGAAATAGTTCAAAACCCTGCAGTTCCAATTTAAATCTCATTCCTGCATTGCTTATTTATAGAAAGACTAGGATCCTTTTGCACCACTGCATCAGAAGAAAATTATTTCAGGAGGGCCAGGGAGTGGCCTTGGCTTTGAATAAATAGTAGCTAGAGATAAAATTTACTTCGTGCCATTAATGAACCCAATAGCTTGGTTGCATGCTGTGTGGAAGAACTTGTTCCCTTGAAGGTGCAGTAAACTTACCATTTTTCACCTAGTGGGAGAGCAGTTCAAGGAGCCAGAGGATGGATAAACATGATTGAACTGATGAACTGGCAAGCCACGGTGTATTCAGATATCTGATTTAAGATGCTTTCATTTTAAATTCCTTTCCAGGTTCACAACGAGTGCACACATATTTGTCATTGTGACAAAGCCCTTGTTGTGCAATATGCATTTTAAACTGTGCTTAGTGAACATAAAATCTTAGTATGAATTGCCTCAGCACAAGCTGCTCTTGTTTTTTATAACTACTAGGAATCCAAAGGCATTTATGTTCATATGCCTGACATTCATTCTCAGGAAATAAAGATTCTTTGGGTAGTAGTGTGTCACACTGTGTGAAATTAGTGTACCATTCCTCTAGTTTTCTGCATATGCACACACATGCGCTCACTTGTATACTACTAAAATATATTAATTTGTTCTCTAAAAGCAAGTGCCAATTATTTTGGATGTGTAATTGAATATTCCAGAAAAGAATAGAAAATTTTAAAAAAATTATTATTTTATTACCTCTGAGATTCCTGTTAAATATCAAAGGAAACATAAATATTAATGGTCATCATTAGGTTTTCTTTTCAAAGAGCATAACTATACTTGTTTAAGAAAAATAGAAAGCAGAGATCTTCATGCTTAAATGAGTAGGCCAGCCTCACTGCCCTCCATCTACTTGTGAAAAGTATGTATATACTTTTCTTGTGAAACTAGTAAAAATGAAGTGAGATCTCATATACTCTAAATATGCCTTTACAAAGAAATCTGAAAAGTTTCAGAATCTCTGAACAGTTACTCTAAGAGAGAACAGCAAAGTAAAACTCTGAAATTAACATGTACTTTGTAAAGCTGTTGTGCCCTCTCCTTCCCATTTGCTTTGGTTGCTAAAATGAAGTTTTTGAGCCAGTGACATGACTAGCATTTATTTCAGAGATGGATCAGGTCTTTAAATTTCAATTTATTAAAATTGATTTGGGTTCCATTTATGTAATTGAGAACAGGATTTTTGCCAGCAAAATTAAACTCTTTTGACTATTTGAATAAGGAAGTTGTGTACAGTCATCTATATTTTATTTGTACTGTGGTACTGTCTGAGACTGAATAATCCTCTTCTTCCCCTCTAAATCAATTCCTTTATGATTCAGAGCCAACAGAAAATGCAGTCCCTCAAGTCCTATGTAATTCACATTTATAAATGTTGAAATACACATCTAGAATCTGAAAGAGGATGTTCATATGCATATATTTGAAGTTCTCAGGTGTACAATGGTTTGATTGTCAACACAACGAGAAAAAGCTTCGGTCTTGACAGTAATGAGCAGCTCTAAATACAGAATGGCTGCCTCCAGCAACTGGAGTTACTAGAGTTTAATGCGGTAGAGTTCCTTAAATGTTCTCTCTTAGCTAACCATATGTGTCCTCTGTGCAGATCCAGCTTAGAGACTATTCCCATTTGGCTCACTGTCTCTCCCTGGAGAAGGCAGGAACTGGTTGTTCGGGCAGAAAATGACACTTCAGCAGCCAAATGCTGCTCAAGCTCTGCCTTCCACAGAGCAAAAGAGAGATCCCGGCAGCTGACGGTGTCCTGCTATCCTGTGGCCACCCATTCCTTGCACTGGGCAAGAGCAGCTGCCATGCACCTCAGCCAGACTTAACCAAGAGAACCAGCAGCCAAGTGCTTTGGACTGATATGAGGCAGAAGTAGCAGAGTGAGTTTTGTGGCTTCTGTTGGGGCACTGGGGACCTCAACTCTGGATCTAGTTCAAGTGCTGCTGATAATGTTGTTGACATGTTTTTATGAAATCTCAACATCCTCAACTCACTGATTTCCCAGCCCAGATGTTACTTCAGATAGAGACACATAGTTTAATGGAGCCTTTGACAACCAAGACAATAATTGATCAAAATTATCCATGGATTTTGTGGACTTAATAAAAAAGGTTTGGGGATTTTTAATTTTCCCTCAATCCTTAGGTCAAAGTTAATTGTCTGAGGAAGGAAGGAAGGGAGGAAGGGAGGGAGGGAGGGTGTGGTAAAAACCCAAATTGTATTTTAATATAATCATCAGAAACCAACAGCAGATAATTTTTTTCTTCTGAACTTCAGTGCTTATTTTTGGAGAGTGGAATGACTTCACCTTTAAAAAGCTGAAGGTGGATGAAGTGAATCCCACTCCAGATAAGAACATAATACAGGTGCCAAATTAAAGTTTGATCTATTCTCAGACATATCAGAGGGATAAAGTGCAGTTAGATCTCTGAGAAACAGTGAAAAATAAATCTTTTCTGTGATACTAAATTTTTTTTTATTGTTATGTAGGTTACCACAAGATTAATCCCTTCCCTTTTTTATAACTCTCTCCCCACAAAAAAAAAAAAACCCAACCCATCAGCTTGTCAAATCTCCATGACAATAGTTAACTTAAAACCTGCATGAATTTGAAGTGTGTAACTCTCTAGCCATCACCACTGCAGTTTGGAAAGTTTGGAATTGTTATGCACTCAACATAAGGAATAATAAAGAGCAGAAGAGAGATGAAAACTCATAGCATCCTTCCTCTCCTCACACTCTCCCTGGGAATCCATTCAGCAGGCAAGAAAAATAAGGAAGTTCTTATATGTGGCTCAGAAAAGCAATCCTGGTTGGAGGCAGCCCGGTAGGCAGCAGGAGAATAGGATGAGAACAGCCAGTAGGGAAGGAAAAAAAGAGATACAAAGTAAATGAAATGTACAAAGACCTGAGATAGAAGGAATACCAGTTTCAATTTAATCAAAGGACATACAGTTGTGATTCATGGACCTCTGCATTCAAAAAGTAAATATAAGTGTGCTGTCTTGAAGGGAAGCAAGGAAGTGAGTTTGAAAACTACTGCTGAAAATATGAACACCTACTGTGTCTTACTAATGAGGAAAGGCAAAGCAAGGCAAGAAAAGGAATGAAAAGATAAAATCTAATGTCATCATAATGTGTGGAAAATCAGATGAGACTTTTTTTCCAAAAGTAGTACTAGTCAAATAAACTATGTGGTGTCCAGAAGAAAAGCAAGTAATTTCTATTAAAAATATGTTAAGAAAAACTGAAAATCACTCTGAAACATCTTTCAAGACTGCTGATGTTTTTATAATGACAGTTTTCTTCAAAAGAATGATGGAAATGTCTCCCTCAAAAATAACTCAGAGAAGCAAGGAATTATGTAAATAACAAGCTATACAGATCATATATTTTTAGAGAAAAAAAAAGTTTTTACTTGCTAATGATTAAAAATACTTAATGATGTGTGTATCATTGGTTTAAATGGGAATACTTGCATGTGGGATAGTTCAAGTGAGCCATGTAAACAAAGATATTTCGAGGACACAAATAATGACGAAGAATCAAGAGAGGAAGATAATTATGTTGAGTTCAAGTATGTTATTAAACGCAAAATAATGATGATGAAATTGGTTTCTATAACAACAGATGGAACACCAGCTATGTTTGGATCCAAGGTTTCATGGCTCATCATCATCAACAAGCACTCAGAGGAAAAGTGATAGACTTGACACATGGTAAGGGAGTAGTGATTTTAAAAAAAAAAAAAAGTTAACTCCTTTCAGGTCAAAGGCCTTTAATATTACAGCTCTTGCAACATGCTAGGGACAGTCTTCAAAGACAGAATTTTGCAAAATGCAGTGATTTGTCTGAGAGCAATTAATTTTCTAAGAAAATATATTGATCTTTTTTTCCCAGAAGTTGAGATAATTGTATGATCAATAAACAAAGAAGTTGGTGAACTTTTCATGTTTCACTTTGCCAAGTTTATGGCTGACTGAGTTCAGTCAAGAGTTAAAGGAGAAAGAAAAGTTTATTACACATATGGCAAGATGAAAGCACTTCCAAGTGCCTTGCAAGTGAAGGCATTCAAAGTGAGGTTTGGTGTGTATATACAGTAAAGGAAAAAATAAGTGCCAGAAGACCTCAATACTCTGGACTTAAAGTGCTTCTGGTTACAGTATGAAAATAAATTTGGAAAAGTAAGAAAAATGTATTTCATAAATACAGAACTGTAAACTTGAAAATTAATTATCTGTGTACATTAAAGAGTATTTAGAGTGACCAGTGGAATTTGTATCATCTTGTTCATGACAGTAATAGCTCATGTACTTGACTGTAAATTAACTGTTACATTTGGATGCCAGTCTCATAAAATAAAAGGGTGTCTGTTTGGAAGACTGGAGCAAGAAGGATAAAATGTGGGTGTGAGGGGAAACCTGCAGACCTTTTTCAGCTATTCCAGTTGTCTCCTCAGATCTACTTACCATATTATTTGCAAATAAAACTTTTCAATTTATACGTTGGGCAAATCTAAATGACATGCGTGAAAGGACATGTTATCCCTCATATTTCAACAACAGCAATAACAGAAAGCGTGCATTATTGAATATCCCAGTGCACATTTAGTTGTCAATGCCAATGCATCTGAACACTAATCCAACTTCTTATGGTGCTGAATCTAACTTAAATTTTATGCCACTTGATACACAAGTATTGGCAACACACTGATGGTTAAACCAGACAATTAGGAGTCAAAACAGCTGTTTGTGTTCCCAGATCTACAGCTGTTTTCTTCATTTGGGACAATTATTAGCTTTATTTTTAAAACCTATGCTTAAAATTAGATGGTCTTCACCTACCACTTTCTCTGCAACTCCATATTTAAATAGAGAGGCCCAGATTGTCTCAGAAATCTCTTCCTCCACGTCAAAATAATTGAGGTTCCTCACCTATGGAAAACAGACCCTTACTTAAAGTCTTCTTTTTAAAATATCTTTAAAATGCTGGCCTTAAACAATCTGTATTTATAGTGTCTTAATGTGTGTTTCCTTAGCATCCAGAACTATCTGTGAATTCATCTGTTGGGTCTGACTCCCATAAATTATGTTAAATTTTGGGAAGAAGGAACCCTAAGAAAATTAAGACAAAATGTACCAATAAATATTTATTTAAACTGAATTCCCTCCTTTTTTTCTAGCTTCTCCCACAGGTTCCTTCAGTTTTGCTCAGTAATGTTAAATTAACTACAAAGCAATAAAATAGTGCTAAAAATGCCCTGAAACTAGGTATCCCAGCCAAAGCTTGTACATCTGCATCAATGGCAAAATAATTATTCAGAATTAGTGAGTCATGTTATCATATTGCACCGAGCACCAAGAGGAGCAATGACTATTTATTATAATTATAGCTATTAGTTTAAAAACACCATTCATGAACATGGTGTTTTTACAGAATTGGTAAAAGTAAGCTCCATGACCCTAAAACTAGGTGTCTGGAGGCAATCGCACCAGCTGAACAGGAAGAAAAACCAAACAAAGGGGACTGAAGAATAACAAATTATAGAGACAGTGCTAGAAACATATAATTGATATTCTCTTGACTCTAAAACTATATCTTGAGGTAACTTGATTTAAAAAATCTTAGCTTTTTTTCCAAGTATATCTTTGTCTTGTTTGGTCTGTGGAAAATCTGTACCAGTCAATTAAATAAGACTGGCCTCCTTTTTTGGCTGTGGGGACAAGAGGCGTGGCACAGCTCACTGCCATATAGCTGAACTCTCTTACTCTCCAGAAGAGAGAGGCTACATCCAGCCGACTATCATGAATTGTCTGTGGTCCACATTAGCTCCCAAAAAGGGCCAGTCCTTGTTTGGTCAACCTCTAAATCAACTTCTTGGTAGTTGGTCCAGAGCATGTCACAGATAGTGCTTATGAATTGTTCTGGATACAGTCAGACCCTTATATATAAAATTACATTCTAGTCACACAAATATTCAGATCAGATATACAGGAAAAATATATTCCATCAGCTTTCCATCTAAGATGCCTGTGTTTCTTTTCTGAGAAATCAGGATGTGAGCATGGCAGAAGCTGCATGCATAGGCCTTACTCTGACTTGGAGCTGAGATGCTGCCAGACTCTACGTTTGGATTCATCAGATTGGAAGCTTTTCAATTACTACAATTCAGGCATAATCTTACTAAACACATCCTTGGGTCTTATCTACAAAATACTTCCTATCTCTTAAGTTAATAATGATGTTAAGTAGTAGTAATAATAATAATAATAATAATAATAATAATAATAATAATAATCCCTGCTTCTTGGAACAGTTTGCCTGTTTGCAACATGATGGTCTTCTTGAAATAGAGAAATAAGTAGCTTAAGCAACCTACATTTGTAGACATCTCTTTTCTTCTTTATATTTAGATTTGCCTGTATAGAGAGCGTATACATAGATATGTACACACAAGCATATATTAGGTTTTGTGTGTGTGTTTGGTGGGGTTATATATAATTTTTTTATAGTACAGATTACTGCATGTACATATACATAAATCAACTTGTTCATATACACATTCATATATCTCTATGTCCATATATGTATACACATGTATATGTGTATATTGTATGTATATGTATGTATTCTTTTTCTAGGTATGGAGTAAAGCAGTCTTTTTCTTTTCTATCTTCAAGACTTCCGCCTTACCCCCTCCCCGACTTGTGTGTGAATTTCATTGTACCCTGCCAAAGGAGACGCACCTCTTTCTCTCAGCACAAACAATGATGCAGCAGGTTTTGGACACTACCACAGAGGCCAAGTTTATTTTGAAGCTGAACAGCTCTGTCCCTAGTACAGTATTCTAGTAGCATGACTTAATCCAGCAAAGCCTCCCTTGTGAAATCATAGCAGTAGAAAAAATATTTGCCTACTTGAAAGATCCTATTTGGCTACTTTACTCACATGGAACCACACTTACTTATTATGAGTAGAAGTCTCATTGATTTCCACAGAGTAATCAACATGTTTGCTGAATATGAACTGCAAATCTGGAAGTCTAGGGCTCAGAGACACTGTGAAAGTGATTTCAGTCGAAGTTGATGAGGTATTTGAAACAGATTCCCTTTCAAAGACTTTTAAATCTGCCTGTTTGAAACATAATTATTGTTATCTTTCAAATTTAGGATGGTTTTCTATCTAACTGTCTGCCCATCTATGCTATTTTATTAACAGACTGTGCTGCTATGTCTCTTGGTGATGCAAATACTGTACTTTGCTTGGCATTAAATATGCAGTAAAATAAGTCAAAATTAAACTCTTACTTCAATCTGTCTCTTATTTTTGTTGCTTATAGCTGTGGACTGAAATCTCACCTTTCCTACATGCATCTGAGATTTCACTCAAGGCAGTCCAACAGACACTACCGAGGAAGGTAAGGATGAAAAAGCATTTCTTGGCATGGAGGCTCTGCAGCATCCAGCACAATTCTGACTCTCCTAGAATATTCCTGGCAGCAGCTACAATCGGCTTCCCGGAAATCAGTGACCTGTGTAAGTTATTAGCCATTGGACTTAGACAACCTGCTCTACCAGATTCTTTTAAAAAGTTTCTCACCTCACAGTCTTCTGATGCATTACCTGCATCTCATACATGCTCATTAAATCTGTTCCCCACATACATAGGATCATAACAGATGTCCATCCATATCACACATCAAGATCCCAGGATATAAAAACTATTCATGTGTGTACCGTACGTGCAATCAGTGTTGTCAAATTTTCCAGGATGCCTGATATCATTATATGAGGGGGTCTCTAAGTCATAACTGAGTAACTATTCTTGAGTGCCTTAATAATATGGGGTAGCTAATAGCTACCCAGACTGGACAGCAGCTGCCAAGGTCCCTCAAAAGAGCCTGAAGCTGATGCTTACAGCCTGTGCTATCATTAGGAACACTAAAGTTTTAGCATGAGGAACAAATAGATGGACTGGGACACCTCAGCCTGTAAAGAGGCTGACTAAGGTGGAGAATTATGATAACGATCCTTAACATGAATAGCACGGAGTGAGCAATTGTTTACAGTTTCTTCTAATACAAGAACTAGCAGGCATTAAATAAAACTAGCAGGCTGCGTATTTAGAAGAAACAGGAGGGAACATTTCTGCATGCAGTGTAATGCATAACTAAGTTCTGGAACATTTTGCCTCAAGACTTCTGTAGATGCTAGAAGTTTACATGGTTCTACAAGGATACTACAAAGAAATCATGGAAGAAAGTTTATTTGAGAGATTTAAATATAGACACAATATAATTTGCAAAGCACGCACAATATGACTGGTGGTAAAATACTGTTCTGAAATGTATTACTACCTGCTAGTACCTGTTCTTCTACTCTTTCATTTGCTAACACTACTGTACATATGAAACTTCTGGTGGATCTAACCTGACTGACCTTCTGCTAGATCTGGCAAGGCTCTTCTTACATTCTGCTCTTTGAATGATTCACGGTATTAGTGGCTTCCTTCAAATTCTGGTTTCCCATCAATGATAGAAATGTATTATACTATAGTGTGCAATTTTTATGTAACTTTCATTGACTTTCTACACATTTACAAACTCAAGAAAAGTTATTTTCATTTTGTTATGAAATGGTGTGATGATGCAACATAGGCTATGCAGTCATTATTTCTTATTTGTATAATTATTATAGATTCAATTATAGATTCTAAGCCATACGAATCTTAGGTTCACTTCTGCTAGAAGTTCAATGATAATGAATTCTTCAGTGTTCCTGTTGCATATTGGTGGCTTCATGCATTTATTGCAGCTTTATGGCAATTAGATTAAATAAAAAAAAAAAAGAAAAAAAAAGAAAAAAATAAAAACAATCCTATATCCAAAACCACAGCAATTGAAAAACAAAGCCAGCAGATTCCTCTTTTAAATGGGCAACATAGCAAAAGCTAAAACAATAGCAAAGTGCATTGAGAAATGTAGTTTATGCTGTGGAGCACATAAAGATAATATATCACATACTTTAAGCCAATACCATGTCACAGATTTGCCCACTTTGAAAGCTAGAGGCTATCAACATAACAGCAAAAAGAGAAATGCTTGGAAGAACCTAGATCTTTGTTTGATAGTAAGCAACAGTATTTCCATTAGAAATGGCAAGTCATCAAGGAAATTGAATGTTTTTCCTATTAAACAGAACATCAAGTGTCTGAAGTATGGTCAAAATCAGTAAAATCACTATGTAGGAAAAACATTTCTTCAACTGACATACCTATGTGCTTTCAACTTATATCAACCTGCTTTGCTGGCAAAAAAAAGACAGCTGTTTGTGCAAAGTTAAGGCCCTCAAGAGAACATCTGGCCTCATGAAGTCTTGTAAAAAATATTGTCTACATTTTGATACCGATAGCAGAATCAGTATTTCCAGGATTACCGTATGAAACATGATTGGTTTTAACTCAATACTGTCATTTTTTTCACTTTTTCTTGGAATATTGTAGTCTGTATAATTGCACTAAAAAGTTGGTCTAAATATGTAGAAAATCAGATATATAGTGCCAGAATTAGATCTGAAATTAGATCTGCTGTTGAAAACTGATTGGCAAGGAAACTATTTCAAGAAAACTAATATCCAATATACACTATTTTTTTCAGGCCTTACCCCATCCTGATCCTTCTCTGCTCTGCTTCTGTTTATCTCCTTCCTTTTACTGCATTGCCCTGCCCACAGAATTTCTTATTCACAGAGGCTACACTCACACAGACCCTTACATCGTAAGTACATCCATTTGGAGATGCTTTTTTCCCTTTTGGATCTTGAGAGAAGGAAACTGCTATGTAAGAATTATCATTTTTAATTAGTGATCTCTCAGATTGGCAGCATATAGAAAAGCTATGAAAGTAAAAGGAAATGGGATGATTTTAGCAGTCATAATCATTATAGAGCCAAAAAACCTTCACAGCAGTTCATTAGATGGGCGACCTGTGATTTAGGCAATGCAGAAACAGCATAGTGGCTACATCTGTAGTGCTCAGCACAGAATTAAGGACTAAGTCTTGTAGCCCAGGAGATGAAGAGTGGATGACACATGCTGATCAAGGTTGTGCTCCTCTGGGCAGGCAGGGTACCTTTCTCTGTCCACGCTATTCTGCCCTGGGTTTCTTCTGAGTACTGTGAATGTATGGTATAATACGTGGGGATTTTTCAGTTCATAGTGTGAATAATAACATGAAGACTGTGATATTTTTAGAGCGTGAAACGGAGTGCATACGTTGCGTACCTTGGGCTATGCTTTGATTGTGGAAGGATTCAGAGACTTTTGGGAGAGTATTAGAGGATTTTGTAAGCTGGGAGCAACTTTATTGCCTACTAATCATTGACAAGTCTGCTTCATTAAAGATACCATCAAAAAGAAAAGTACTACTGAGCAAGAATTATACTTTCCTACCTTCTGTTTCCAAATACTGGTACCTGTTCCCATACTGACTGCAGGGACTTGCAGTGACAGGGTAGTGTGGTGGCCTGTCTTCAGGCATTTCGAATGGTTCATCTTTCGTCTTCACTGCAGATTCTAGTGCCCACCAGTCCTTCAATGTAGACTTCTGGTGTTATGCAATTCTTCAATAGTTCTTAATGCTGAGCACTTTTACTAACTGAACTACATGAAACCAAAGTGGTTAAAGATCATTTGCAATCTAGCTTTTTTTTTTAATTAGAATTGTTCTGGATAAAAGTGTCCCTGTCTTTTATACAATGAAAATTAATGTTAAATATCTAGGCAGTATAATACTGAAATCCCTACATTCAATTACTACCAAAAACAATGCCACAAAGTATGAGAAATATTAAATAATGTTCCTATCTTGTTATTTAAACTAGAATCTGTTCATTGTAGGAATCAACTCTGGAAATATATGTAGTTAAAGCCAGGTGCATGAGAATGTATTTTACCCTCAGTCTTTACAGAGGAACGTTCTATGACATATCAAAATGATTGCAGAATCATAGATTCCAAAACTTTGAAAGAGCACTGGACCAAATTCAAAGGAAAAATGAATTTTCTAATATCTATGTATTTAAAGTTATATGTAACTGTAGTTTTTGAAGTTACTATTGTAAGAAGACATTATAACCACAAAGTTAATGTCACTGCCTGCAGCAAAATGGCAAACAGAGCACCTGACGGAACGGGAACTTCCTCCTCTCATAATAACCTGTTCAGCCTAGTGGAGGCTGAGCTATTTCCTTAATTTTACACAAACTTTGGGACTCTTTTTGACAGCAAGGTGTCCAGGGATAGATTCACACCAGAAAATATGCCTGCCTAGGTTCGTGTCTTCTAGCACAGTGCACAAGTAACAGAACAACAGAAGAAAAATGTAAAACTGCAAGTATACACAACCAGTACAAGCTTTACAAATCAGGGACTGTATCAACTTAATGGTAAGGCACAATTTACCCCTTGCTAACCAGTTTAACACCAGGATAATGAACTACATTTTTACCTCTCCTTGGGAATGTCAAGAGAGGACATCATCTATAAACGCATATTTAAATGACGGCGTGGAATTATACCTCTATATTTACATTTATAAATGGACATAATTTTATGCAATGTAGCTTTTCTTTTAGTAGAAGTAAAGAAGAATCCTAGCACTAGATCATCAAGAAAATTTTTTTAGCATACATACTACATGATCATTTCTGTACTATGAAGAAACTGAGTGTTAACAGTTGAACAACTTGGAATGAATAGTTTCACATATAATAAAGATAATATCTTCTAAGTAGACTTAAATTTACTGAAGTGAAGATTCTTATATAATTTGTGAGCTTTGTTTGTAATCAGTTTTGAAAATTATAATGCTGGAATGAATGACGACAAAAGAATTTTAGAATTCTTTACAAGCTAGAATTTGAAAGATAAGTAGAGAGGCTTCAATGACTTATCTCTTTAGACTGTAAACTTAACCTGAGAGATATATAAAATGTTGATATTCATCCTTCTTTTTCTTAGAAGCCAGGGTATATTTAGGTATCCCTTCATTTGGCTACAGAAAGCAGGTGTACCATTCTGCTTCTGAGTTTTGTTTTTTTCTCATCACTAAATATAAGAAAAGCCTTTATTTTTGCTTGTTTGTGAGACAACTTGGAAAAAAAGATTTCACCAGCTTTCTCGACCAGAGTCTTTGTCTTTTGTGACAGCCTTTGAAATCTTATATAGAGCCTCACTCTATATATTTCACACATGGGAGCACACATGGATCTACTATGAGAACTGGATCCTCCTTGTTTATTTCCAATTCCATTTCATGTCATTTAATTCCGTCTGTTTATCAGTGGTATGAAGTCGGGGCGGGGGGGGGGGAATGCTGGGGTTTATGAATAAAAAAACCAAAAGCCAACAACAGCTAAAAGAAATACATCTGGGAGCACTAAACTGGATGAATACTTCGATCTTTGGCTGAGCTCAAGGTTATACTTGTTCTAAGGAATGTATTCGAGGCTGAAAGGCATCTTGCTGCTGTCTTTGATTCATCTCCTTTGTTCTTACATTTGTAGGTGTGTAAGTTACCTTTGAGCTCTCCACACCATTGCAATACTGAATATTAAAGCACGGGCGGGGTGTGTGTGGGGGGAAGTTAGAAGTCCATGGAACTACCATGAAAGGTGTCTTTCTCCTTCTGCACAGGTGTCAGTCTTGAGACAGTAATTTTTATGGCATATCTATCATATCCACCTCTTTGTATGAGGATATGTGCATTAACTACTTGCTCATGAGGTTAAGTTATATTGGCTTGTATACCACTGTGAGTTGGTAAACCCTTTTCAACCTTATTCAGAGATCTGAGAGAAAACACACTGATCTGATGAACCAAGTTACAAAACTTCTCAATTCAAGAAAAAAACCCCACAACAGTGCATCTCCTAAAGACACTTCCTAAAAATATACTTCTGCTCTTGCGTATGGAGAGATGAAGAAGAAGGAATATTCTTGAGCTTACCAGTCATCACACTGATGGAAACTACGGGGAAGTTTTTTGTGTTTTGGTTTTTTTTCTTAGGGAAAAAATATTTAAACTTTTGCTAAACTATAGGATATCAGTCCTTGTGAGTACTCATTTTTCCCTATACAATCCAAAATTTATATTTCACATGCTATTACGTATTCGTGGAAGATATTAAAGCCACATGCCATGCTTAAAAAGCAATTAGCAAGGGCACAACCTTTCTGATCCTTATGATTTGTATAACTGCAAATGTCAGGGTTATACATACACTTCAAAGTCCTCAGGGAGGACTGACCAGGAATGAAAATGCTTTTCCTGTTCCAAAGTACTAAGATTTCCTTCCATTGTCACAAAGTAACTGCTATCTTGTGCAGACCCATTTGAGCTGGGAACCCAACAACTTAAAAGGAATTTTGGAGAGTGTTTCCTGGTAGGACTCATTGACTTGCAGCTTCTGAAAGAAATAAACCAAATGTGCTGTCCTTCTAGACATACTGCATATTTTCAGATTTAAAACTGGGGAGACCAGACTGGTGAATAAACAGTTATTGTTAAGGGAAAGGTACAAAACTGTGTTTCTCTAGTATGAATATTTCAGTTGTTTGTAATGACCATGTGCAAATCCACATAGTTTGTCTCAAAGGATTTGTTAGAAGTGACTTTTTTTTTTTTTTCCTGTTGGTACACACCAAAATAAACCATCTGCCATGGAATACGGTAAGTAGACCTGAAGAGAGCAAATCAGGTTTTAGAAAGAACATGTATCATAAGGGATTTGAGCCTAAGAAATGTGAGCCTGAAAATTGCTGTTGTGTGTAATTTGGAGAAAAATACCAAAGTGGAAGCACTAACATGGCCTGTCACCATGTCTAGTAATACAGTGTTCTGTACGACAGTTCTGCTTTCTGATACATTTTCAGCAAAACAGAAAGCTCATGTGGGTGCCCTTTGAGTGTCGCATATCATACAGTTCTGATAAAATGCTTACTTGAGAGCAGAAGATATGTAGAACTCAAAGCTATAAGAATTGTTAGAAATTCTTTGTGTCTGTGTATTTTCTATTTATGAGTTGCCTGCCAGAAGCCAATAGCACCTAGAGGATCTTTTGATATCAGTTCTCATTGTCTAGGTGAAGCCACATTCATTTTTAACTTATAGTAGCATTATCAAAATCAAATAAAGAATTATTTGTGGCACACTTAAAAATAGGTACGTTTAATCTGAAGCTATCCCGCAAGTTTAAAAAATGTATTAATTAGTTCATAAATACCTTAAGTGTTAGGGTCTGTCCAGATGTGTAAACTGAGTTAATTTCAAATGTCTGTATCTAGTATCAGTCAGTTTCTAAAAATAGCAAGTACAGAATATTTTCACCTCTCATTTAATAACATAAGCAGAATCTAGTAGTGTTCAGCTCTGAAAATTTTGGTTTTATTATCTAGATATATATCGGCACAGTATAACATGGCAATTTAGACTTTTGAAATTGATATTCATATTTCTAAGTCTAAGGACATGGGTTTAATGTTTTAAGTCTAGCAATGTGCATTAAGTGGGAATAGTTGCTCATAATCTTGATGCCTAGTTCATATGTCTGTATTGTAGACAGTACTGCTTCTAATATTAAAGGCATAAATTCCAGGTGTTATATAGAAGACATTTCCGTATGCAGTTGAAGGAGCTGCTTTTCAGCACTCAAGACTAAGAGGCACATGGATATTATAGGAGGAGATGCAGTCTAGACATTAAGTGGACCAGTCATTATTAGTACATGTTCTTTTTTCTGCCATTAAAATATGCAAGGTGCTACAAGGATCAACTTTTGCAATGCCAAGTATTTAAACTGAATAATTACCTTCCAGAATTTTAGCTAAAAAGGACTTAAAATTAAAAGTTTCCCTATGTTCGCATAGGATAACCTTAAGCTGTTATTTTTAAAGTATCTGTTTTAAAGAAAGTCCATTATGTTGAATTGATCAATCTAAATATTACTTTCCGTAGTCGGCCTCTCAGCAGTGCTGGTAGCCTGAACGCTAATTGTGTGCAAGTGTTGAACCCCAGCCAGTTCTGGTTGCAGTCTCATTAGCATATTCATAAGTCACAGCTTCACGCAGGTGCCAGAAAGCTGCAAAATGTTTTGTGACTATTCACTGCCACAATACTAGGAATACTGAATTACTCTTAAAAAGCTATTATATGCTATAAAATAAACTCTGTAATACTGTAAAGTAAGTTCAAAGACTCTCGACCACTCACTCCATGAAGAAATGAAACAAGATTTTGCCTTTTTTTTTCCCATTTTCCTGCCTCTCCTTCTCTCTCTCCCATCCCCCTTCCCTGCCCCTCCCCTTTGCCCTACAGAGTGGAAAATTCAGATCAGGCAGATTGAAAAGAACGTTTCTTGCTTCATCCCCTTTAGAAAACCGGCTCTGGTTTTCTTAATAGAGGCCAAGGAAGATAGTGTGATAATTACTAGATTAGACATCTACAGACCCTGCTGCATGAGTGATAAACCAGAAGAATGGAACTAAGCTTCTTCTAAATGAATTGGAGCAAGCCAGACCCTCACTAATTCAAATAAATGCAAAATAAAAGCATGCTCTCAACATGCTGCTGCCAATAACATGATAAAAGGATTATCTGGATCAGTGTATCTCTTCACTGCAGGTCACTTTTGGCTCTTTCATCAGTAAAATTTTGTCTTTCTGTAATGCAAAGACAATTGATTCAACTGAAATTATATTTCCAAACCTTGGTAAAACAAAATATTTTAAAGGATTTTCGAGCTTTGTTAAATCTAAATAACAAGGCCCCAGTTTATCATTTGAGCATATCTAGCAGTCTGCTTTTGCAAATAAAATTGCATCACTTGTAAGAATAAGAAATTCTTAATCTTGTTAATTTTGCCATTGATCTTGCAGAGAATTTTTAATCATTTCTGTGCTGTACATTAGATTAGAATGCATATTTTATTTCACCTTAATAGATTCTTCCTCTAGACGCAGATTAGCAGGACCTCAATGACCTACACTTTAATAAAACTTAATACGCAGTGATCCACAATCAAAGCGCATACTCTCTTTCTTTTTTTTTTAGGCAAAGGAGCTACCCTAATTACACTACCATGTTTAAGAAACATGCCCTATTCATCAGAATTTTGGAATACATATTGATTATTATCCTGTCATGGAGGGACAGATTTAAAATTGTGAAATATTTGTGTCCTTTTGTGATATCCTACATTTCCTTTGCAAAGGTGTACATTTCATGTTTAATGGGAGGAATATTTATATGGAAGCCATAAAAATCCAACTACATGAAAACTATTAAAAAACAAGGCAACTGCAAGTTACTTGCAGAAGCATCTATATTTTGATGCTACACTGTGCAGTCATACCTATTTCATGCATAAAGTGTTTGAGCTTTTTATTCAATGTGTGAGGAGAAATTTACATTGGCTACCCTAGATATTCCCTAGATATTTCCAGTATTTCAGCTAGAAAAGCCTTGGAGGCCTAGGGAGCCACATTCATTCCCGTCACAAAGCTGGAAGTCGCCAGTCGAGTGACAAAATGTGTCTCCACTTTAGCCTTTGACTTCTCCTACTGTGTGACAAGGGAGGGAGCCCTGAGCACAAAGAGCCCCAGGGAGCTGGCTGTGAGCTGCCGAAACAATTCAGCCAGCACAGCCCACTCCCTGATGAGATTTGGGTGTCCTCAGAAAGAAGGGCATCAGAAAGCAGGTTGCAGACTGCATTATAAGTCATTTTTGGTCCCTGGCGTGTGCATCGCAGCCCCTTTACCCTTCAGACTGAAGAGCTAGTAGTGTCCAGAAAACTCTCCCTGCAGGTGAGTTGTTAGAGTTTGAATTCCTCAGGCTGGTGAAGAAAATATATGGATTTGTTTTGTTTGGTTTTGTTTTTCTCTTCCTGAGTTATTAATTCTAAGCATCAGGCTACTTAGTCTATTAAGAGAAAAGAATGTCTCTATTTTAGAAGAAGATGGAGGTCATACCAGATGCTGAGTGCTTTTGGACAGGTTTGGGTTGCTCAGTCCTGCCAAGAAGGAAGATCCTCTGCAGTGTTATCAAGGCACAAACTGAGGCTGCTGAGGAAAATTTGAAGCTAAAGTATAAGGTCTAAAGAATGGCTATGATGTACTCTGTTCTCATGCCACAGTGAGCTAAATTCAGGAATTCAATTCTTTATCTAGGAGCATTAGCTGACTTTAACTCAGCAGTAGCTGAGGAATGTGGCTATAGGCAGCTATAGGTTTGCCTGGCCTGTCCAGTGCCCTGGCCACCCTGAAGCCAGGTAGGTTCATCAGTGCGTCACCCTGCCTGACCGACTGCATGGTTCTGCAGGAGCCCTCTGAAAAGGAAGTCATGTTAGCTGTGCTGGCACACAGTTTTGTAATAGCACAGACATGCAGCTTCTGGAACAAACCTGGAGTACAGAGTAATTAAAAGTACGGGCAGGGTATGTTTATATTTGCTAATGTCAAATCATGTAAATATATTCATGCTCTATGACTGGGCATGGCCACTGGCCCCAACAAAAATCCTTCCTATTTGAACTGTGTGAAATCTCCGAGTGCAAGAAGCAGCCAGACTATGAAGCCTTAAGCAGACATGATGTCCTAATTTCCATCTCTTGAACTTCCCTCATTTATATGTGTGAAGGTTGAACTTTAATTCAAACCAAAACTACTTTTTCTGTGTGTTCCATTTATGACCAGTGCTGGAATACAACTGTTGTCCTTACTCTGCAGAGATGTTTTGAAACAATGAAACTTCTCAGTTTCTCAGTTCTCAATTTCACTCACACAGACTGATTTAGTGGATGTTGGCTCAACAAATTGGAACATGAGCTTGAGTATACCGAGCCTTGAGAAAAAATGATAGCAAGTTTTGCTCTCCAAGGAGAATGCCTGGTTAAAGTAAAATATCCCCACCATATCCTAGGGAGTACTATCAGTGTGGTTGTTCCCTTTATAGCTAATGCAAAGGAACAGGCACCTCTAGAGAGTCATTAATCTCATCATAAGATAGAACAGATGAATATCCCTGGAGGAGCCTATTTTTCTCCATTAACTATAAAGGGATCCTAAAATGCCTGGCTCAGATTTTAGATGTGTAACTTTCTGATGTTAAATTACAACCGATTAAGTCAATCACGTGTTGTCCCTTAGCAGAATGTATTAATTCCCTCCACAACCAGTCAACTCAGTCAACATCCACAAAGAAAAGGCCAGAAAGAGAAGATCATTCCTGAATCTTCCCTGAATCTCCTCACACATTTGCAGTAATTTCTCATCCACAGCATAAAAGCAGAGAATAACGCATATTCTCAGGAACACTTGACTCCGACTCTTGCCTCTTTTTAACAGACTTCCCTTTATTTCCAGTTTTGGGACGCTAACTGATTTATGAGGAAGGAAAGTGTCAGAAAGGATATTATCTGTTACTGCATCTAGTAGCTACCATCTGGACAGCATTACACATGTAAAAAGTATTTTGCACCTGTTTTGTGTGTCATTAAAAACACCAGATAGTTTTCTGCTGTATACCAACATCAGTGTTACCACTAGAAACACTGTACAGGTAGAAGTCTGTTGCTGTGTCACTTGCAGCAATTCACCACAATTTTGCTGTTATGTTCATAAGACTTCCATTTTCATAAATTGCCTATAATCAAATGCTCTATGAGCTTTCATACAGAAATATTCTTTAAAGTTAAAAAAAAAAAAAAAAATAGCGTGCCGATACAAGTTGTTTCAAATGCAAACTTAGCTATAGACATATGGTGACCACTTAGATGCTACCTTTTACTAGTATTTGTATACTATATACAAGGGAATATATATTTCTATTTATAGAAATCTTCACTCTTCATGGCTATGTATTATTTTTCTTCATATCTTGTTGACTATGAAAACGAACAAAGTTCTGTTCTTCCTTATTGTGAGGATTACTCTTTACATGACTAACCAGGCTGCCATAGAGCCTAGCTGAGAGGTCAGCTCTGAATCCCAAACTCTGCAGAAGCCAGACAGAAAAATAACTGCACATGAAAGCATATGAAGATGCATATTTTCAAGAAAAGCATTTTCATTGTAACTGCTGAAAATTAAACTACCAATGCAGTTTTTCTCCTAAAATCTAAAACTTCTGAAGTCTTAAACTTCTGAAAACCTCTTTCTCCATTGCTAAACGTAAACTAGTCTTTTTTCTCTGTTTTTTGTTTGTATGCACACACACACACATGCGCACAGAGTGTCTGTCTGTCTATCTGTCTATCTGCCTAGCTATACACATATGTATATACAGTAGCCTCTTCAGTTCCAAAAGTGCAATTACAGGTCATTTAATATGAAAGTGGCAAGGAGAAACTCTAATTTACCAATCAGAATTTCTCATCAGCAGTAGGGATTTTTTATCACAATTATATAGTAGGATATAAAAGTCCATTCAAGGATAGGGACAGAAAAGATAATCCACACAAGCATTTTACACCAATTTCTGAAAACCATTAAAAATTACACAGCATTGTAGCACCTGGCTGCATAAGGTAAAATTGCACCTGAGTAGTACTTGCTAACGTGACTGGAACATATGCAGGAAGATACAAAAACCCATGGACCTCAGCAGCACTGTTACAGGAGTAACAGAATGAACAGCTTCTGAAAAATGTCATCAGTGTATTGTGTATAAAATAGATCCGTGCTCCACTTCGGTGTCAGCCATGCATGACTTTTTGTTCCTCTGCTATCTTTACTTAGCATAGGCAAGGAAAGTTAATTTCCATTTATCTAGGGCTTCTTTAAAAAGCAACAGCTTTTTAAATAATATCCTAGGGAACTTCTGAGAAAATATAAAACTAGTCTGGAGAGTTCTTGAGTTTATGAGTAAAAATTTCCTGGGACAATACAATTCAGGAAAACTGTGTACCTTGAGAAAAAGATATAGTCAGAAAGTACTTATCTATTTTGCATGATTTTTTGGCTGGCGGTCTTCATAATAAATACAGCAGGAGGCATCTGAAGGGGAGAATAATAATATAATCTTAGCAATTTAGCTGGAACAGCTTAAGAAGATGCCACTACACTCCTCAGCTGGAAGCTGCTGTCCTGATATCTGTGACCCCAAAATAAACCGTGTGGCTAATTCAAATCCATTCCAGTGCAAAGTCACTACTGAATGTAATTTCAGATTACTAAATTTGGGATTATGTGTTAGCTGATAAACCCACCTTTATAATGCAGAATTACCTTCATAACAGGTAGATAGTGATTAATTCCTGAAGTTCTTTGTTGATTTTATTTAATTGAGGTATTGCAGTGAAGATTTCATTTTATTTGCAGATGTCTTCTGTAAATTTAGAAAATTCCCTCTACGGTCAGCAGGGAGAAACAGGTCCACATTGGATTTGGCATGATTCATGCACATTGAAGGGTTTACTATTTGTGACTGTTTTAAAAAGCAAAAATTTTATGTTTCAAAATTTTGGTGATACTTTAAATATTGTTAATTAAGGAAAATGAATAAAATGTTATCTTAAGTACAGTAGGGCTTTTCTTCAGCCATCCACTATGGCTGCTTGGTATAGGAATAAAACATATGACACTGTGTGAAACTATAATGTTCTTTGTGCTATGAATTCTTGATGCTATACTAAGCTTTCTGGTCTAATAGAATCACCTTGTTAGGGATACAGTGCATAAATGAAAGAGTGAAGTTCTTTGTTGATGTTAAATAAGTCAAATCAGATATTGATATTGTTCCAGCTTTAAAGATCTATATGCCTCTCATGATATCTGTCCATTTTGTAAATTAGTAAGACTGACTAAGCAGATCAATGTAGACATATGTCTCTGGTTTTATGTTTTTATGAGAATTATATACTTGAGTCAGTATAGGTTCATTCAGACTCCTCTGGTATGGAGCTCTGCAGAAGCAGCAGAAGCTGACTTGCTCTCTGCCATTCGTGATGAGTATTAAATCAATTTTTTTTTTTTTTAAATGTTGTCACAGATGCAGGAAAAAAAAAGTGTTATATAATATATGATTTCTACATCTTGGAGCAGAGAATGTTATGCAACCTATCCAAGGTAGGTATTTCTGTGGGTGTATGTGTACAAGTGTGCAGTCTGTCTGACAGGCGAGCTGTGGCTTTTCAGAATGTTTTCAACAATGAAGTCAATGTTACTAGGGAAAATATATACATAAAACAACAACAACATAACAGAACTCTTTCATCTCTTTTAAGCATCGACTAGACTCATGTGCTGTGAGCACAATAAGAGGTCATAGGCTGCTGCATTGAAACAATACTTCTCTGGGATCATTTAAAACAACTGATCCATCGTACTTCACTTCATGAAAAGAATAACAGTGCTAGTGGCCTCAAGAGGTGCCTAAAGATCTGTCAACACCTCTGCTGAGTTACCTGCAAAAATGAGTTTTGAGTGGCTTTGTTCTGTTGTGAAATAGAACTGGTACACGTACAAGCTGTTTAGCTGGCCCTGCTTTTGAAACTGCTGAACTGACACCAGAAAAGGCAGGTGATCAGACAGGAGATGCACAGGCTGCAGAATGAAAAATTTAATAGCTTGTAAATGGTGAAAGAAGGAAAGGGGAGGTTGAAAGAGAAGGAAGAAGGCAGATAACCTTAGCTTTCAAAGAGACATTTTGCCTTTCTAAAATTAACCTACTTCCAGACTTAACAGGAGAAGTATTTACTATTTTCAGAATGCTGGGCTTGATCTTAAAGTCATAGAAATAAATTTAATATAGAAATAATTCTAGGTCACAACAATAAAAGAATGCATAACACCACCACCCCCCATTACTGTCTGAGATGCATTTACCGTGTCCATTAGTGTTACCATCTCAGAAAATCAGGCCATTTCCTTGAATACCTAAATATGGTTTGATGGTGCCTACTCTTAGGCAACCAGGTTTAAAAAAATATGTTCTTTTTGCTTGTGATGAGAAGAGACATGATGCATTCTGGAAGGCTGTAGAGTCAAAAAAATAAATATATCATTCTGCAGAGAAACAATTTTTAAAATTACAAACGTACTTAATTAAAAAAAGCAAATTTAATACAGCTGCATGAATATCTACACAATACATATTTAATTTGTATAGCCATCACAGTCAAACATGAATTCCATATTCCTGTGTGGGAAGTCCAAATGGAAATGTGGGTGAATGCATGGCATACTTTACTCATTTGTGTGGGATGCTTGGGTGTCAGGAAACCTGGATGATGTCTGGGAGTCTCACAATTCCCGCTCCACAGTACTAACAGCAGGGTGAAAGTAAAGTTCTCTGGTAAGTCTTTTGTTGTCCATGGCAACATACTGTAAGTTATAGAAACACTCAAGGAAAACTGAGCAGAACTGAGAAAATTTGATATAAAACTTTTCTAGAACCTACTGAGTTAATTTCAAAACATATTGTTGAATACCTAGGGATCTTTCAACAACTATCAAGTATGTTGTCATAGGATTTTGTATATACAGGTACATAAGTGTGTAAACACATTTATATACTTTTACCTTAAAATGAATGTAATTAAATGTGCCCTGTAGGGGAAAAAAAAAATAAAAATTACACATGCAATTCAGAAGTAGGAAAGCTAAAATGGACTTTGTAATACGTCAAAACAACAAAAAAGAGTACCTCCACTCACACAAAAGAAAAACAATGAAGAAATAAGAAGCAAAATAAGTGGTGAAATTGAGAAATAAAAACAGTGAAAAGATGAATGAGTTAAGAGGAAGGTGTGAAATATCACTTCCACTATATCAGGAAAAAATCACTTATGATAATACTAAATTCATGCATTGGCAAGCAACATTTGGATATGAATTTAGGAAGGAACCAAAAGAAACTCCTCCAGCTATAGAAAGATATGTAAATAAATAACATTAAGCTATACACAACTAGCTATAGCATAGTACCCACATCTCGATAAAACATCTTAAGACAAATGAAGGACCTGGTTAATAATAAGGGTCTGTTCTCCCTTTTCTCTGCATGTGGTTCTCCCAGTGAGATCAGTGAGAAATATATTTAGGATACCTGTAGGATAAGACTAACAAAATACTCTGATTAGAGGGAACTTATGCATCTTTAAAACATGCATGCTTTCTCTTACATAAAATCACTTATAACACTGAAGAATTAACATGTTAACTTTTTACTGGAGCAAAAAGGTAAGTACTTTCATCAATTTCATTCTTAGTACTATGGAATGATTTTATTTCACATGTATTGTAATGCCTTATTACATGGGGAAAATAGAGCCATACATCCAATTGTCTTGTTTGCTGAAGGCATTTGTGTGGATGAATACAGTTCTAGATTTTTTAAATTGTGCTCAAATGTAGGAGGAAGCTTTGAAAGTTTCACTGTTGTTATTATCATTCAGAGAAAACCATAGGATGTCAGTGAATCCCAAGAAACTATGCATAATGTATTACAAATCAGGTCTTATGGCTACAGTCAGAGTTATAAGACACAAAGGTGAACTGAGCCTGCCTGATAACAAAATTAAAATTTTATATCCCTGTATTGGAAATTAATAAATTTAGGTGCATGGGCCCAAATAAGTGATCCAAAAGTTTTCATATTCAGTAGCTATCTATCTAGTCTAAAAAGTTCTTGCTTTTTAAAAGGTGTCCTATCTACTTAGACTGGTAATTCAATAGGTGTCAATACTGCACCTAGGCTATTGAATTCTAGATTGGCCCATAGGAGTTATCTTATTTGTCAGCTGCGAAACAAAAAAATGAAATCAGAAAAAAGAATGCGTCATTTTCATCAAAACACATAAATGAAGATGCCTAGCAAGTAGCAGACTTCGTTGCTAATTCCTCTTCTCTGCATTGTTATTTAATCCAGTGACTAATACACCATGGGTAAAGACAAGACACCAAACTCTGCGAGCAGTGACTAGAAACCTGCGTTTTTTTTACCCACAGACTTGCATGCGCCAGAGTAATGTTTCTCCATGATTAATCTTCATGTGACTCTACCAGGTTTTCAGTTTCTTAGACAGTGATCCATGTATAGTGAAATGGACAACTTTCCTGTTCAGACTATAAGATATGATATCGAATGCCACCTGAAATTAGCAATAAGTCCAGGTTTCCCATTTCTGAGGCAAAATCTCTAAACAAACAAACAAACAAAAAATATGGGTACAATATGTACGGTCATATGTATTTTGTACCATATTTTGAAAAGAGACGATTGTGCTCAGTTAATTTTCTAACCAGAGGAAAGGCTCCCAGGAATGGACAGAGGTATTAAATGTGCTGGTATGAGTTAAATATCAGATTTCAGAGACGGGACTTCAGGTTTATGTTGGCAGTTTGAATGCTAACTTCATCCTGTCCATACACCTCTACAGCCAAGACAACCAACTTCTAGGTAAAGAGAGGCTTTGCTAGGTATACTGCCTTACCTTAGTACCAGAAAAACTTCAGTACATGATCAAGTTCAGATATGCTCCCTATACTACAGAGAATATTGCCAACTAGTGTCTCCTATTTCAGCACACAGCTATTCTGTGCATCTAAACCAGCTATTCTCATAATCATTACGTTTACTTGCATTAAAAAAGAAAAAAAAGTTTTATGCCCTCAGATCAATGCACATTAAATTTTAATTATGTGGAAACTCAACCGCCCATACCAGCAGTAAATTCAGAAAATACCTTTTTATGCTGAATGAAGTAAGGTCTCAGTTAGGTAACCATAACAAGTTAGGTAACCACATAGTTGTATAACCACAGTGCTCATAAAGAAGAAAATATTTCAAAAATGTCTTTGAAACCTAGTGAAAAACATTAATAGTCAGAGATTCCACTAATATGAAATCAAACATGAGAGGAAAGCCTCTATAAAAGCAGGCTACCTTTTTGACAGTTTTCAAGTGCTTTTAATTTTGAAAGTATTGCTAACTTAAAATACATTAAATTCTGTCTGAAATTTGTTTCATGTTTATTTTTGCAAACTTATTCCCTATGATAAATGCAAAAAAGATGAAAAGATTATTATTTAAAGATAATTTTTCTTCTAGACCACTACAAGGTAATAGCTTCTGTCTTTGTAGAATTATGAATATATATCACCCAGTCACCATATAATCCATCTTATTCCAATAATGTGTGCCATGCTACTGTTTGTGGTTTTACTTTCAGATAACATTCACTGTCAACTGTTTTAATTTGGGATCCATAACACATTTTAAAATTTTATTTTACACCTCATCTTTCCTCAATGTTAGCAAAGTTATAGTTCATGGTAAAGTTTAATCACACTCTAAATTATAGTCTCTATTGTTATTTTTCCATGTGGCTCTTCTGCATTTATAAATTAATTTCTCCATCCTTCTAAATTTCAGAAACATCAATGTTTTTATAGTTGTTTTTCCTTCCTTTAAGAGTGATCTACTATTTTCATTTAGTGGCAACTTACATATGACACATCATCTTATCCAAGGAAAGTTTATTGTAGTGTATAATATAGATGCTTACAGTAAGGAAGTGAATGTTATAGTACAAAACTAATAGAATATAGATACTGTAACTTTTATCCTTTGAAAATTTCAAAAATAGCATCAAAGATTCTCTATGTATCTAATCATTTCTATGCAGGTGTTGGTGTTCCTTTGTTTGCTTTGTTTTATTTTTTGCTGGTTAGTATCACAAAAAAAAAAAAAAAAGTACATTAATTTATCCATATTTATCCATGGGCTAAGGTTTTACAAAAAAAGTGCATAGTTGTATATGGCAAACATTTTAGAATGCATAAGCTAATGAAATTCAATAAGTAAAAAGAGTACTTGCCTAGGACAGTTATCACAATATAAATAAAAAATAAAAACTTTTGACAGAATAATTCAATCATTAAGCACTATAAAATTAAAAGTATGTAATAATACTAATTATGTGTAACAAACATCTTCAAAATTCACAGTTATGTGATGGAAAATATGCATGCATTTAAAATCACTTTGATGAGACTGGTATAAATTGTAGATAAAATACACTGAAAAGAGACAAAAAGCATACTCTTCATACTGCCCAAGTAATTCAAAAGGTAATTTATTGGCCAACAATATTAATTAGTCTGAGCATCTACTTCTGTAGTATGTAATATACTTTGCACATACAAAATACTTTTACAGTCTTGCTAGTCACTATTTTTTCTCTATCTCTACCATTTAAGGATCTCATTCATTTTTCCTTGCAGTGACGGGAGTCTTCAGACTGAGTGCAATGTATTCTGTAATAGTTCAGTAAATATAAAGACACATTTGGTTTGGGAATCAGTTAAGTTCTGTACATAATATACATATTATCTGTACATATGTATAGTAGACCTGATAATGTATCTACTGTAAACATTGGAAACACTGCTATTAACTTCAATGGCTTTTGATCTAGCATTTTAAGTATATGGTATCAGATATACTAAATTCAGATGTTCCAAATTCTGATAATTCTCATACCTGAAAAGTTCTTTGCTGCATATACCCCCATACACTGCATAGTGGAACAGGTTCATACTACTCTTTTGCCTCTATTGTATCCATGCAATCAATATTATGCATGGTTTTGAGAAGGTTGACAGTGAATCTTGGTATTTGTTATTTTGACAATAGAGAGAGGTGCGCTCCTCATTCTCCACAGCAAAAGCCCACTCTCACACATCTAGTACATCTGTCTAATTACACAGGGTAAATGGTGTAAATGTAATCTGTCAGTAAACATCTGAAGACATTTGTACCTGAAGTTGTAAAAACGTACTTTCTCCTACTTGTGCTGTGTCACCTATCCAATATATTGAAGAAAGGAGATTATACAAAGGAAAACCAGATGAAGAAAAAAAAAAAAAAGAGCTCATATATTAACCCTCTTTTTATTCTTGGAAGTGCCAGGTGGAACTTTTAAACCTTACATTTCAAACTGGTGCACAAATTCTTTTGTTTCCTGACATTAAAGAAAATGTTTCAGCAAAGCCTTCATAAATGTCTTTGAAAAATCAACATGTTTGTGATGACATTACTTAGGGTGTTTTTAATGAAGCATCCTTTCTGATTTTAATGAAATTTATTTATGTATTGTGTTGGTGCTTTGGGGAAAAACAAAACAAAACAAAACAAAAAACCCAAACCAACAAAAAACACCCACCTTTGCCATCATTATGGAACTTCAGTCCCTGAGAAATTAGGGACAAAACATTATTTAAACATATGGTCTTTCTGTTGAAACAGGCCACCAGACAACTTCCTATCACTAGGTCTTGTCTGCAGTCATTTGAAGCTGGCAAAGATGCCCCTCAGTCCTGGCTCTGCAGTAGGTTGGCCAGTGTAGCAGGTAAAGTTGTTTGCTGTGGTAGCCAACTAAGAGTAAAATAATTTCTGCGGTAGTAAATTGCAATGAGATGACTTGAACGTGTGCTTCTTTTTTCTTGCACCCTATTGATGCAAATTCTTTTGAGATTCGTTAACATCTACTCTCTCTTCTATGTTTAAGTCTCAGAATTATGGATCTGCACAGAGACCAAAAGACAGGTGTCCTCAGCAGACCACTTTGTTCTCCTCAAATTCATAATAATGTGAGACCCTCAGGCATTTTATGGCTTCCCTATACTCTTTGTTCTCATTTTAACTACAAAAATAAGAGCATGCATGTATAGCTGTATAAATATGTCTCACCGAACTTATAATGTACTTATATTTTAACATCGCTGCTAATCCATTTATGCTGAATACTTGAAAACTACTTTTTTACAAATGCAATGTATGTATTTTTAGATAAATCCTACTTTTTCCTCCTTTCTCTCCCCAAATTTGAAATTTCATCACATATAGTCCTAAAATTGTTGATGTGACTGGTTTACATTGAGAACAATATTTGTTTCCTAATAATAATGCAGTCACCCAAAAATCAAGCATTTAAAATGTTTTCATAAGATATTACACTGTTCATATATATTCACTTTTATTTTCATACTCCAACAACAACTGTATATGCCTAAATAAATTCTAAGATGTTATTTTTGCTATGTAACTCCCTGTCCCTGATACTAACCAAGATGTACAGTATTTGCCTTCTTTTATCGTGACCCAAACTCTGATACCTTTACAATATAATTACACTCATTTTCTTGGAAAGAAGGGATTCTAGAGCAGGATGTGCACTGGAGGACCCCTCATCTTTCTGCAAGCAGCTGACAGCCCGTGAATGCACCCTCATGTTAGGAATCTAGGTAAAGAAAGAGATAAAATAACTTTTGCCTTATATCCGTTGATCGAGGTCTTTCACACTGGGAATCACCTTTCAAATTACACAAATTTAGGTATTAACACGTAGATGGCTACAGATTAAACAGGCCCCTAATATCCCCCAGCCAATGCATACTCGGGTATGCTTCAGCTACCCAGCAGCAGGCACCCCACACGGCTGGAAGTGCTCTAGCAGACTCAGGGCACCTGCGGAGCTGGCAGGTTGCAGGACCTGCTGGGGGCCCAGTAGAATATCACACGGTGTTTCGGACCTGCCTAGCTGTGGATAACTGAGTGCTTCTGCCTCTTAGTTGGGAAAGAGAGGCTGTTCTTTTCCATATCATGAAGGTAGTCATGCTTTGACGAGAGGAAATTTTTTTCTTTCTCTTGGCCCAACACATTATGCAATAGAGAACGAAGTAGGTTTGTCTTAATGTCTGTCTTAATATTGCTAAGCTGATCAGGGTTTGAAACTGAAATAAGCTAGTAGGTACTAAGGAAAAAAAAATAGTAAGGAAAAACCTAAGAGAATAGAAGGAATGGAAGATCTTAAGGGTAGAATAATAAAGGAAGTAAAGCCTTAGGTGAAACTTGCATAATTACTTAAAATCAGTTGGTCAAGACAATCACTGAACTGAATTATTTTTGCATAGGTCCCCAGTCAATGAGAATCAATTGCTGGTCACTTATTTGTATATCTGAATTGTCAAGATTTTTAAAAATGGAAAGTACGTACCTTCATTTCTGAACCCTTTATTTTCATTTTATCAGTGTTTCCCTCAAAATTTGACTTTTCTGAGGAACGCTGAAGTGGTTCCCTTGAGGGCAGTATTTCGTCTTATTTCTTCTATTTTATCTTATTTTATCTTATTTCAGCTTATATTTCTTTTATTTTAGACCTTCCTTCCTTGTTTTACATGTGTCTACTAACCAAATTTAAATTGTGTTTGTGTATCATCAGCTCCATTGTATTAGTAAAAATCAATACACTAAGACTCAGTGAAAACCTGTACAAGTTTAGAAGGAGATTGAAGAGACGCAGAGAGTTGTAAAAAAAATTAAATACTATACAAATAATAAATATTTTATTTGACAAACTGTGGTTTTGCTATCTTGCTTTTTACTGCATATCTATTTCTCCACCTGAGTGAATGGAATATCCCAGGTTTGTGAGGAAAAAAAACACAAAAAAGCCAAAAAACCCCCCCAAACCACACGAAATTTCACAGCGCTCTACTTCTAACAGTCGCATATGATCGTCTGTCATGCTGAATCAAAGTTTATCTATTCTTCTATGTTAGAAATTAGGCTTATGGATAAGTGTTGTAAATACATTAAAAATAGGAAAAGCAGAGTATCATCACTGTCCAGGAACATGCATAAGCTGCTAAAAGCTAGAGGTTTCATTTTGATGGTATATCTAATATATGGATTAAAAAATTCAAAGGAGAATATGAAAACAAGCCCTAGGAAAAAAGTCAGCTAAGCATAGCAAGGACTCATCAAATTATAAAATCACTCTGAAAGTGAATATGGTACAGGTAAAAATGGAAACTGATTTTGCAATAGAGGAAAATATATATTTTTAATAGGAAAAAGAAAAGTTCTTGGTCAATCCATTTCTATTTCTAGAACTTGGCATAAAGCTGAATGGAAAAAATGTACAAGCTTCAGCTAGCTGGAGAAACATTGTGTTATCAGCAACTACCAATATTTACTCAACATATTTCAAGTATCTCCTGTGAACAAAGTTAATTACATTTACAAATAGTATGGGCAGTAAAAGAACAAATGATGGTATCTGAAAAGATTTTAAGCTTCAGATGACACATTTACTGCAAGTGTATAAACTCTGCAAGTCAATTGTGTCAAATTAAACCTATTCATGCTGAAGTATAAGCTGATAGTAGTTGCAGAGTATTAAACAAAGTTTCATTTTAGACAAATGCATGAAAAATAAGCTGTAAGTCACCTGATAAATTAATAACTCACAACAATGTTTCATGGTGTAAGTGTTCAGGCAGCAGCAATGTTAGGGCAAATGTTCTGAGGTAAGTATTCACGAGTAATATATTGAGTACAAAATGGAATTAAATTACAAATAGACTTGTTGATTTATCTACTAAGAAACAGTTAGTATGACAGTATTTAAACATAACAACACAACATCCCGACAACAGAAAATACATCTGTAAACTTTTTCCCTCCTGTGTTTTGATGGCTTGAAGCTTGATGGGCAATAATGAGTGCACAGCATATTAACTATTTGCTACACACTGATAAAATAGCAAAAAATTTATGTGTGAAGAAAACCCAACAAAATTTTCTCACAATTTTTGGTTCATCAAGTGATCTCAAAATAGATCTGTTTGTTGAAGTATGTAGATCTGAATTTTCTCATTTAAAAAAAAAAAAAAAAAAAAAAAACAACCCAAAAAACAAAAACCCAAACTTGACCTGGAAAAATAACATTTCAGTCCTTGACAAAAAATTACTTGTTGCATATTCTTCTTGTGTGGTAGAAGAATAGTATGTGAATCATTACTTAAGTGTCCTCCCAGCAGAGATATTTTTTAATCATAGAAACAAAGTTGTTCAATTACTTATTAAAGAATTCCAATGTAAAAATAAACCAAAATATTAAAAATATTTTAAAGTGTTGCAGCTTTAGATAGAAAGAGATTTGATTACTCTGAGGAAAGCTCTGCATGGATTTTCCTGGAAATTAGCATGTTCATAGAAATGCCATCCATACTCAACTGTAAGGTTTCTACAGCTTTACCATAGAGCTTTTTAAAGAGGTACTTCCAGTAGCTAGCAAAGCCAGCATTTGCTCCTTTCCAGTCACAATCACAACCATAGATATCTATTTACTTTTTTTAAAGCAATAATTATATCAACATTTTGTCTTATATTATTATTTGGTTAACTTCAATTCAGCTAGCTACCTGTAAAAAAATGTAGTGCGACAACACAGATGAACATATGTAACCGATAAAAAAATAATTATAAGCCAACTCAATAATAAATATTAGCCCAATACTTGCATTTATTTATTTTGCTGAGTTTTCAGCAGTACAGTTACCAGGGACATGAAGAAAGTGCCAGAAGGACAGGATTACTTTTTGCCTCTTTTATAACTTAACTCCTCATTAAGATACTGAGAAAACTCATTTCTTTTTCTTGACAGGTTTTTCTGCCTAACAAAAAATGATGATTACCTGTATCAATCAAGAGTTCATGGCTGTGGGTTTAGGGTTTGGGGTTTTTGGGTTTTTTTGGGTTGGGTTTTGATTTTGGGGGTTTGGGGTTTGTTTGTTTTTTTTTTTTTTTTTCTTATTTTCTCAGTGGTAAAAGCAGTCAAATAAAGCACTTGCCTTTAAAATAAGCCCTTGTAGATATAAGTTTTCAGTTGTACTGAGGGATTAAAAGCCATGTTCTGCATTCATGACATTTATTGCAAGATCAAGGTATTAACTTGTAGATAAGTGTAGGAGAATGCACATCAGCATGCTGAGTCCCTGTGCTAAAAACTCCTGAAATGCTTTTTCACTGAGGATGTGAAACATATTTTATTTTTTATTAAGATAATAAAAAGGATTAGTCACATTACAGATTAATTGCCATCACAATTTATAATCCGTATTATAAAATGAAGCTCTTTGGTTAGCTGAATTCAGAAATCCATCTGAAAATGTAATCTTCCCTTATGTTTGCAGGCCTGCAAAATAAAAATTAATGCTTTTCTGCATTAAAAATTTTGCTTAGCAATGAGACATATGCCATACTTTAGCCTGGAGAAAAGATTTGTGGGACAAACATTTTGAATTAAAATGAAAAATCTGGCTGTTTACTTGAGACAATAAAATTACCATTATTTTGTGGAAATTTTGAAAGGAATGTTAAATATAAAATATCTATATGGATGGACTTATCCAAGCTCTAGCATTATCACCTTTTTAAAAATTATCTCACTGTTTCAAACATACAAACTATGAAGTAAAATAAATGTGTCCAATAAAAGTGAAATCCTGAAATCCTGCATTTTCTCTAACTTCTTTCTTTCATTTATTCATCACTAGACTGGCACCGTGGGAGAACTGGTTTAAATATTTAGAAGTATCAACGTGGATGTTTCTCCTGATATACCACCATCCCACCCCTTTTGTGTCCATGAAGAAGTGCTAACATCTCTTTCAAGAGCTGACATGGCAGATTAGAATATAGCAGCACATTTCATTGAGTAATGTCTAGTGAACAGCGATAAGGGAGTAGACTAACCCCACTGCACTTAGTAATGTCCAACAGATAAAGATAGGTAGAAAGACAGACAGACACGGTTTCTGTGAACTCTCAGTTCTCTGGAATAAGTTTGCCACACTCCGTAGAAACTTTACTCCGTGTATAGCCCTGGTGAATTAATGAGAACCATCTTCTTCCTTCTGTATAAATACCCCCTGGTTTCTTGTGCTACAAATCTTACTTATTTTGTAAAAGCTCTTCCAAAAATCTATTACTTTGCTTTCATTTTCAGAGCCAAACATATAATCAAGCAAGAATTCACTAGATGAAATGAAATTTTTCTTCGTGAAAGCTAAACATTCCTTTTTAATGATTTTTTTTATTTTTTATTTTATTTTTTTTTTTTAGCCTGTGGAAATATACCGATTATCTGTACAGGCATCTGTAGCTGCCTGTCTTCTGATCTCTGGTTTCTGTGATTTAATAAGGCATGTTATACTCAGGATGCATACGTAATATTTCTACTTTTCAGTATTTTAATTTTTAGTACTTTATGATACTCCCTCATTAATTGTTGCTAGTTGATTAATATACTAATTAGTATTAAATTATTTGATAATACTTTCTAATAATAATATGTAGTTTTTCTAATTGGAATATTCATTATACAACAAAAATATTGCTATGATCTCTCTTTCCCACCATGTGAGATGGTAATTTCTTTATCTGATGAAATTTAGGAACTGATCTTGATTACATGGAAGCAAGATTTTTTTCCTATTTTCAAAAGTAAAAAAAGAAGTAAGCGTTTAAGTCTGAGGAGCAACATTCACAGGTGAGTTTACTTTGTTCAAACATCTTGTGCGTCGGATGCATAGGTAGTTAGGCCTGTCTTTTCCCTTTTCTCCCTGAACTCTTACATGGAAAAGGTAACTTCTTTGGGACTGTTTCATGATACCACTCAATATATGTTATATTTTACCCATATTCCCCTTCATTCTGGTGAATCTGTCAGGAATGAATGAATGGATAAATGAATGAATGAATGAATGAATGAGAGAGAGAGATTTATGCTGGTTCATATTTCAATAATTTCTTAAAAGGAGAATTTTCATTCACATCTTTAGGAAGAGTCTACACTGTACAATCTGAAATACCTCACAGTGTCCAACTTAAATGCCTGTGAAAGGATTCAGAATAAACCTGGCTTTCAAGATTTTGGCATGAACGCTTTTAAGAACTTTACTGAAATTTAGACAGGGGTGTTTTTGTTGTGTTTGTTTGTTTGTTTGTTTGTTTGTTTTCTGTCTGATATAGTTTCTGCACACTTTGAAAAGAAATATTATGAGAAATTATCTTTTTGCCTGTCTTGTATGTACTTTTAAATCCATCCCAAAACAGATAAATCACAGTATACAAATATTAAGGACTGTTACGTACATTACAAACACAGAGAAAAATATTTAAGACGCAAGTTATATTGCACTGAACTATGCCAAATCCAGCTAATGACTGAAAAGCACCTGGAAATAAGAGTAGCAGTACTTCAACTGAATACAGAAAATATATCAGCCTGAGAAATTATTTAGTATAACCAATAATTCGCTAAGACTATTAAAAAAGATTTTAATAAAAGGCAAAAGGTTCCTGGAGTCAGAGAAAAATACAATAAATTACAAATCCTATACAGGTAATACTGGAAGTCAAAAGCCTCAAACTCTTTCAAACCTGAGTGCTTTATATTTCACTTTTAGTTGTTTATTTGTGAGTGGACCCTAATATTCAAAAAAATTATATCTCTACACATACAAGTTTCAGTGAAGGTAAAAGAAGTTGGCATTTCCAAAAGAAAAAGAAAAAAAAAAGTTATTTAAAATTGCATAACTATACAGAAGATTCTAAGCTTTTAAACAGCAAGTCATATAGATTCATCCAGGCTAATGTTAGGCACTTCTGCTTACTTAAGATCTCACCTCTAGTAAAATCAGCCTTTGACAATGCCTCTCTTGCTCTCTATTGACCACAGAAATAGCTATAAATAGTTTGATTCTTAGTTTAGGTACCTTTGATAGGTGCCATGATTTATTTGATATGAATCCAGTCCAAGGGTTTAAAAAGATTAGCTAGAGTCTAAACTGTGTTTCACTTATACTAACTCCTCATGATGAATTTTAAAACTACATACACTATGTCACTGCTGAAGACAGTAAATAGTGCTGGTCCCAGCGTGGACCCTTGAGGGACACCGCTTGTTACTGGTTCCCATTTGGACAATGACCCATTGACTGTAACTCTTTGGACGCGGCCATGCAGCTAATTCCTTATCCATCTAACAACACAACTGTCAAACCCACAACTCTCCAATTTAGTGGCAAGGATGTTATGGGGGATTGTATCAAAGGCTTTCAGAAGTCCAGGCAGATGACAACAGTAGCTCTGTCCTCGTTCACTGATGCAGTCACTCCATATTAGAAGGCCACTAGGTTGGTGAGGTACAATTTGCCTTTGATAAAGTCATGTTGGCTGTCTCTCATCACCTTCCTGTCTTCCTCATGTTTAAACATACCCTCCAGGAGGATGTGCTTCATGATGTTAGCAGGCACAGAGATGAGGCTGACTGGTCAGTAGTTCCCATGGTCCTCATTTTTACCCTTTTTAAAAATGGGTGCAATGTTTCCCTTTTTCCAGTCACTGTGGACTTTGCCTGACTGCCATGACTTTTGAAATATAACAGAGAGTGGCTTGGCAACTAAATCAGCCAATTCCCTCAGGACCCTCGGATGTATCTCATCAGATCCCATGGACTTGTGTATATTCATATTCCTCAGGCAGTCTCAAACTGGACCTTCTCCTATGATGGGAGGTACTTTTTCCTCCAGTCACTCCCTTGAAGTTCAGGGACTTGAAACATGAATCTTGAACCAGCTGATATTAGTGTCAGTGTGTCCTTCTCCTTCCAGTGCTTTAACATAGGTGCCAGTGACATTTTAGGTGTCCTAGAACATGGTATCTGGTCTCCAGCTTTCTCACCAGAAGAATATGAGGTTCTCATAAGTCCTGTGTCACATCCACCATCACTATACACATTTCCCAGCTAACCTAAAGTATTTTAAATGGTTCTGGGCACACATATTATGGTCCTAATTTACTTGCTTTATTCCACACTTCTGACACTAACATGGACAAGATTTCTTCTCCGAATATAGGTGTTTAGTTCCCAAAACAGAAAGAAGTAACTGGGTTTCTGATGAACACACTCCTTCTTTCCACTAACCAGAATATTCATAACTGTATCAGCTCCAATTCAAAACATATGATCTAGATATTACATTAATATAATTCAACACTGGGATTTAACTAAGAGCAGAATCTGTTGGTCAAAGATTTGCCCATCATTACTGCATTACTTGCACTGAATACATGGAAATTTGGAATGTGCGATGAATACAGGACCATAGTATTAACATGGCCAAGCAAACAGAGTATTAACTTTGATTAGACCTCATTTATGCTGATTTGTCCATTCATGTAAAATACTATAAATAGAGATAAGTCAATTCTACTATTAGAGAGTCTCGCACTTTTTGATTTGAATGCCAATTTACAGAACTATACATCAAAGTAAAATCAGATTGTCATATTTTATATGTGGGCGGGTGTGTGATATACTGAAGGCATGTTAACAACATTCTTATGTAAAGATTAGTAGGAAGAAACTGGTTATAATGGAAGTTAAATCCTGTTCCAAATCTGGCAATTTACAAAGATTTTGTTTGTTGTTTGTTTGAGTTTTTTAACTTTAATACAATACAATTTATTTAGTTTTCTCCATTCTTTTATCAACTTTATAACTGCTTTTGAATTTAAATTCTGTATTTATTTGAGTTGATTTTCTATTATACAGTATCAAAATACAGATGTGCAGAAGTGAGACTGCTTTTGAATTAGCCTTGCCTATGTGTACAGTTTGAAAGTTCAGAAACAGCTCAAACTTTGGGTATAAAACAAAGATTCCCATTTTGTAAAGCAAGTCTCAGGTTTTACACTAATGCATTATTATCACAATGTCTGTTGAACTGACAAGATAAAAGCCTTCCTTCATATTTTTGAAGACTTATCTACGTGTTGCAATTGATTTTCCACTTGACTATTTCAAAATACTGGGAAACTGTTAAAAATATAACACTCTATTTAAAAAGCTGCAGCAGGATCTACCCAGTCATTTACAAATAGCTTGTTACACAAATTATATGATAGAATTCAAGCTTGAAACTTTACTTTGATAGATGGAGAAATGAGAGAAAAGTTAATGAACTGAAACTGTTCTACCATTCTGTAGGGCAATTCAATGAAAATTTTAATAACACACTGAACCTGATGAGCAAGATAGTGTGATGATGAACATAATAGTCATGTACAATATCTGGTTCGAAGTATTATATTAACATGAAAAATAATTAAAACTTGCTTACAGAACTATGTTCATATGCATAATTTGCAAGGAATCAGAGTCAATTAGGAATGAAAACTTGAGCTGTTTTTGTTTGTCACACACAGTCTGCCTAATGTAGTGAAAAATCCAGCATGAAATTCCTCATTCTGCTTCACCCTCCTCAGACTTCTCTTCAAATGAAAATTCTATTTCAACACAGACTTTTGGGGAGTTGATTCTTTTTCCCAAATAATTTTCTATGAATTATATATGGTGGTTATGTTGTACAGCCTTTTTCATGAGAGACAGAAGGCAGATGACAACATCTACTTTATTTAAAACCACTGCTAATGTTACTGAAGCTAAATAACTTAGGCCGATTCATTTTCGTTTCAATTCTGTTTCTTGTAATCTTTGAAATATCACTGAAGATAACAGGCCATACAGTTAATTACTATAAATTCAAAGATATTTCTAAGTACTTTAACTTAGAAATGTATTTTAAAATTATTTTCTGGACCATGCAAGGGAACATTTTATTAGTTTTGACTCCTCTTAACAATTTGTTCTTAAGTCTGCCAAGCTCTCCACTGATCCTTTTCATAACTTCAACATTGTTTTCAGGAGGAATGGTCAAATTTTTCTTCACCATGGACTTTTGCGAAATAGTATGCAATAAATACCACATGGATGCATGAGAGGAGGAAAAGAATACTTTAATTATCAGCCATCAGCATGATTTCTTTTGAATTGACATGATGTTTCTGCATATATGAGCTCTTCCTGAGACAAGAAACTACTTCCATGTATTTTCATATTTTCATTTATGTTCTTAATGTCCCTGAGATATTCAGAGCTAAAACTTCCATAGTCCTCCTCCTTGGCCCCCCTCCTCCCAAAGATATAATCCAGGGCAAAGATGTCTGTGCCCTTTTCTCATATAGTCACTTTCCTTGAAGTGAAGAAGGGTCCCTTTGGGGTCTGAGAGCTCAGATGTTTTGTGGGGCTGGTGTTTTCCAGATGTGCTGGATGCTGGGGAAAGGGGGAAGAGGGAAAAGGGACAGGCCAGACATCTGAATCCTCACCTCCCCATTCAGGAATATCAATGAAACTATGCCATTTTACAGCAAAGGAATATATGGTCCAAGCGAAAGACTCAAAGTGCGGAATTAATTTGAGGAAATGTAGCTGTTTATGGTTGTGGATATATATTTAGACTAGGTGCCCTAGATTCCTGTTAGAGTCAATGGAAAGAAATAAAACTTTTAAAACATGTTTTATCACTTTCTAAATATGGGTAAGGCTTATTTAGAGATTAAGACTTCCAAACACAGGTGTCCAAATGTGAACTAAGTATCTAAGTTCCAGATACAGTCAAATAAAAGCTTGGTCTTGGCCGAAGCATAAATGACTGGTACCATTTGAGATGCCTTACGATATCCAGGACACTCATGGAGCTCATGGGTATAACACATGACCTGTGAAAGAACTACAACCTTCTAGAGTGGCAGCTAGAGACCAGGTGGGATACCCCAGGAAACCCAAAATAATACTACATTTAAAAGTTGAGTTCCACGTTAAGTGTCTCTTTACACTGATCTGAGAAACTTTCTGTTCTCTGTTGACTATACTGACTAGACCTTTGATGATTGTAATAAGAATTTAGACACCCAGTTTAAACACATATGACAGTCTTAGTCTACAGTTGAACTGTTCTTGGAATCTCAAAATGTCACATGAACCTTAAAAGTTCCCATTTCTCCCCATGGACTGTGCAGAAAGCCGAAGCTGGCTTGCTCAGCAGGAGGCCTCAACACTGCAGGTGTGAGAAATTCAGTAGGATGAACATACTGAAACTCAGCTTCAGAACTTAATGATGAAAAAAAATCTTAATACCCGCATCTATTAATCTGATATCTATAATATATGTTTTCAGGAAGTCTAGATCTTTTGTCAAAATCAGTGGATGATAGAGAGAAAAGAAAAAAAGAAAAAAAATTAGTATCTGGTTTCTTGGCCTCTGCCCTAATACTGTCAATTTGGCTTGTCAATTAGTGTCAATTGTGGTTATATTGATCTGTGTGTTTTATGGATTCTACCTAGAATTAGACTCATTCTACAAACTCACATACTACAGCAAAGTCCATGGCTCCTAACTTTCAGTCACTACTGAATTAAATATGAAGGTTACTTTTCTAAGGAGGAATCAGACTTAGTCATTTTCATCTTTCTCCTTTATTCACTGATTCATTTTTTTATTGGACTGGTGTAAATAAAATGAGCAAACTGTGCTCTGTTTATTGGGGGCAATATTACATAAATTATTATTTACTTATTTCATAGTTAAGCATTATGAAAGTAAATTAGATTATATTCTTTGTCTTATTCTGATCCTATTTGTATTATACTAAATTAAGGATGTTCTGAAGCCAACAGAGGGAGGGCAGGGTGTGGAATCACAAGAAGCCTCATTTTTACTGTTGCTGTGGTTGTTATTTTACTGGAATATTATCCTACCTTCTGATATGAAGTAATGTAAAAATAAATATTAATACAGTGTAAAAACTTTACAGCAAATATATATGTCTGTGTTATAACAAATATCACCAAAGATAATCAATAGTATGTATAATGTGTAATATTTTTTGTTTTCTTTTAAAAAATTGTGATTTGACAGGGGAAAAAAAATATTTGAAGAATACTCTTTGGCTGCCTTCTTATATGTATATATTCTAATTTTTAATTGAAAGTTCCATCCAGAGGATGTTATTCATAAGTGTGAGATTCATCACACTTAACTTTAGCAATATAAAAGTTAAATAGCTTAGCTGTGATTTAGCTCATCCAACCTTAGAAGTTGCAGTTCAGTTACTGAGATGTCTAAATTCATGTGCTCACAATACAGCTGTTACATTTCAGCCAGGGAACACTTAAGATGCCTTAACATAATCACACATAACACTTAAGGTATGCTAAAGTATCTTGCCTGGACTCCAGCTGCCAGTCCGGAAAAGAAAATGTGTTAAGCCTATGAAGGTATCTCAGGTACCCTAGGATGCCTTAAAAGACTGCCTACGTGTGCACAACTCCAATGATATTTAAACTCTTTTTAAAATCCAGTCCCAAATGTCTGCCCTGAGTTCAAAGAGGACAGGATTATATCCGAATGCCATTGGTCATAACTACAGCAATTTAAATTAACCCTGCTAACCCATTCTAGTAGTTTTAATAGAAAATTTTAACCCACATGACAAACAAGGATCATTCCCATTTTTTATTGTTTTAATTAAACAAAAATTCTGATTGATATACTCTTGTCTGCTTGTCCAGTCAGGCAGTGTCAGTCAAAGCCAAAAGCAGGGACATCAGAGGTAGTTACAGATATCCAACAGGATTTCTGAGAAGGAATCGCATAATCAAACCCTAACGAGCAGAAAGGGGGAGGGGGGAAACACAACAAAAACCCACAACTTTTAAGCCCATTAATGAATCTCTGGGCCAAATTCAGAGCCCACAGGAGATACACTGTGCATATTCACACTTCTAAATGAGGAAAAAGTAGAATTAAATCCTAGGCTCAAAGTCCAAGTACAAATTGGCTCATGTTCACATTGCCAAGGGCTAATCCCCTCTGCAGCAATTTTGTCTTGGACAGAGCTGGTGGAGAACTAAAAAAAAAAAAAAAAAAAAAAAAAAAGAGCTAGGTTATGATATAACAGTTATTTAGTAGGAATTTAAGTAGTGCTTAGATTCACTCAGGCTCTGGTTTCATTAATTTAGCAGGATAGAGGACCCCATTCCAGTCAGAGGTATGGGTCACTCAATCCAATGCGAAAGGATCTATGTCACACAATAATGTTGTCTAAATTTCTTCCACTACCATTTGACAATTTGGTCCTGCATGAGAGATTAAGATTGATTCCTCATCAATCCAGGCAGAGCAGGGACTTGCAACTGACTTTCTTCTCCACAGAAATAATTGGGTTTGAATTTAGTTAACCCCAATATTTGGAAAAAGGTGTTAATTCAGTGAAAACTACAGAAATTCATCTGTGGATAGGATTTAGTCTAAAAAAAATATATCTTCTGATGAAACACATATGTTGATAATTTCCATTTTCTTTTTATATCATGTTAGATATGATTAAGGTTCCATTAATACCAGTATTATAAATTTAGCTTTCTTTACTATATGTTTGTATCATAAGCTTGTTGCTTCATAATCAGAAATTTATTGCTTTCAAATAACCAACTGCACTAATAAAATACATGTAAATTAACAATATTGCAACATTATCTGACAAGTACTCTGTTAATGGTGGAAAACAAGTAGCCAGAACTGATCCTTTAAAATTTGCAACCCATTTTTAAACCTTATTAGCAAAAATATTTTCTTCACTTTTATTTCATTCCTAATTTCATCCATATAACATAATGGACATGCTCAGGTACAATACAAAATGAGGTTAAGAATCCTTACATTTATTATTCAGATTGGAACTTATGAATACTATGAATTTGTTCAAAGCACAAATGGGCCTAATTTAATATACACGTCTGCAACTGAGCTAATAAGTTTGGGCAGACAGCAATTTATGAATCTGTAGTAAGAACCACTTCCTTCTCATCTTAATTTCAATATTGCCTTATTATAAGGCCCAAATCAACAGTCTAACCATTATCCTAAATATACCTTCTCATGTATTTAGTTCCAGAGGACTATTGTCTTATACTAAAATTTCAGTTAGTTAAGATCATCTTTCATTAATAGCAGCATAATCATAGAAAGACTTTTCAAAGATGTAAGTGCTTCCCATTCCCATGGACACCTTTAGCCAATGCCAGTAACGTCTTTCACTCTGCCATTCAGACCTGCTGTTCTTCTTCCTGAGTAATTTCAGCAAATCCATAGGGGCTAGCACCTTTATTTAGTGCATTCCTCTGTTCATTCTTACACTGTCATATTTTGTCTGTGCATCATGTTCTTACATTCAAAAGTAAACATTCAAAAGTATGTATATCTAAATTAAAACACAAAAAAGACAAAGAAGAAAAAAAAGAAAAAAAAAGAGAGACAGAAGGACAGAAGGAAAATACATTTGAGTGATTTTCCTTCTATAGGATATATGCATCTTAATTTACTATAGGAAGAAAACAGGAAACCCTTAAACATGAAAGGTATCATTATTATTTTACTGCTATTAATATTATTATTTTCTGCCACACATAATATCATAGTGAAGAACACAATTTCTGATAGGGATCTAAGATTATTACAACAGTGAAAATGCACCCCAAAATTTAGACATTTTTTTTCTATTTCAGTGGTTTAGAGGTATCCATTGACCTAGCTTTTTGAAGAATGTTTCCAGAAAAGGACCATATTTTCATTCACACACTTATTTTTCAACTACCACTATCTTCACCACACACCAGAGAATCAGTACTATGCTCACATTTTGAGTAGATCCTGTTTTATCAATATTTTCTTACCAAGTTAACAAAAATAGAGACAATTCCACAATAAAGACACCTGATAAAATAACATTTATAACCACAGTAACTAATTTTGAAACATTTTCTTCCTGAACTGTAACAGTGGAAAAAAAATCTTCTACTGTTTTTATGCTTTCATTCTCACCATTTGTACTCAATCTAAGTTCTGACATTTCTCCCTAGAAGTCCATATTGCTGGCGGAGTACCCAGTACACGATATCGCCACCTTTGTTGTGCCATATTTATCCTGGGCAACTTGATACATCCACTTACAATATGACTAATAGTCTCTGGGGTCTAGCCACATATTCTACATCCTGCACTTAAATCTTTCCTACCATCTCTCTTCCCTTTAAGGTATCTCATGTGAATAGGTTGTTATTGTGTGTCCATAATTAAATTGTATTTTTCACTTTTCAATCCTCTGGTGAAAAACCACTTACAGTTTGGCACTATCTTTTCAGAAACAAGATTTTTTCTGAAACACTTTCCGCTGTATTTTCTCATCCATTGATAGCATTTATCTCTCACTGTGATCATCTTAATGACTTCAGTAATGACTACAACCCCGGAGTATTGTATTCCTCATTTATATTTCAAGCTTGACCCAAGAACCAGTTATTTACTGTTATGGTAGCAGCAATAACTGTCAGGATTTTTTTGTTGTTGTTACATTTTTGTTTCTTGAGCCTTCTATTACTTTATGATGTTTCTATTATAGTTATTATGTACTATAGCAATTTATAAAGGCATCAGCTGAAATAGAAGTCCCATCCAAAATCAACCATTAGGATGCAATCCCCAAGTCAAAGAGACAGAAATTCAAAAAGACAAAAATAAAATCCAAGTTAGGAAAAATAGATGGAGAAGGTGTGTGGGATACATCTAACCTAATTGATATCCTCTAAAAATTAAGTCATCTGTTACAAATTAATTGTCATGTCTTTGCTAAATAAATGATATCTCTGATATCTCTGATATCATTTATTTTGTATAATTTCAAGGATTTGATTTAGTTCTCACGTGCACATAATTATCTGCAGTGCAGGTGTATATAAGTGAGCTACATTTAAGATTCAGTGCCTCTGCCCATTCATAGACATGCAGTGCCACTTGTGGTATCTCAGTACCTTGCCTGGCACCAGCTGACCATATGTCTAACAAGCCTTGAATCTCCCCTGTAAGCACCGTGCAGACAGGTCAGATACCAAGGTAATTCAAATTACTTATGTGAACTAAGTGAACCAAGCCACCAATCTCTCAGCGTAGATCCAGAACTCAATTCAGTTGCCCCCATATTGGTGTCTACTATTTCAGATGCCCTAACGTACCCCGCCTGGGTTCCACCTGCCACTCCAGAAATATACAAGTGTGCCCTAGTCCTTATTTTGGATCTACTAGCCTTATGCGCACATCTCAGATACTCCAGGTCACCTTGTAGGGCACTACTGGCTTGTTCTAGGGTGGCTCATTCAAGCCCATCAATCTAGGTGAGACAAATACTACACACACTCTAGGTTACATAGTGATCCAGAAAATTAGACGCACTCCCTAATTTTTTCCGCCAGACTATACTGCTTCTTAATTTCTTCATAGCTGTTCTGCACCACTGGTCTCCAAAGTTTTCATTGTGGCTTCTCAGCCCATCTTTACTATTTGAATGCTCATTTAAAGGAAAAAAGAACCATTACCTTCCCATTCTTTTGTTTTCCTCAAGTCACATTTTAGTCCACTTTGTTTGCTAAACTTCCCACTTGCAAGAGAGTTGCAGTTGATTCAGGAATGATAAAGTAACACAAATCAAACATGACAACACATGCTTAGATATGCTCTGAGACCAAAGCTTGAAGGGTCTGTCTGAACAGTCACAATATCAATAAAAGTCATTAATAGCTAAGAGAATTTTTTTCACTGCCTTAATTGGAAACTGTCTGAGGGGGGTCAATCTTGCTACCTAATGGAAAGGAAGAAGGATGGAGAAGGACTTCTGGTGACACCAATATTTCTATGGGGCAAATGCTAGAGCACTTTATGCCACTGATACCACTAAAACAATGGCACTTAAAGCAATCATTCACTTAGAGTCAGCTCAGGGTCTTATACAACAGGCTGTTTCTGTCCATTCTTTCCTCTGCTATGAATTTTCAGTCTTAGCTTTCAAGTGTTTGATGCAGGCGACTGCTATTTCCTTCAGGGGAATTTCTGCTGACTTTGTTCCTCTCTCACATAACTGAAGAATGTATTTAAGAAACATACACAGAAATTGATTCAGAAACTTTAGCTGGTAAATTAAACCATTCAGCACAACAATATGTCAATTGACCTGGTAATTAATCTTGGAGAAGTAATATTGATGGATCTCATTTACATTTCCCCACCTATAAGATAATATCATAAAAGATTCTGAAACTCTCAGAAAATTATGTTGAATATCATCTTCTTTTACAAGTTAACCCATTAAGGTACCATTGCTAAACATAATCATAATGAATGTAATGTAATATAACACAACACTTTAAACATTTTTAGTCCATATTTTTTCCAGTACTAATATTCCTGTGTCTGGGAAAAGCTGAGGACAATAAAAAAGATTCTTGTGATTTTGATTGGCCATGTCCATACTCCTAATATGGTTTAAACAGATTATACAAATATTTGGGTAATCTTAGGACAACTGTAGTTCACCAACACAAATCATTAATTCTGCACTTTCTGACTTGTTCCCAAATACCAGAAAAAAAAGGTACTTATGCAGCAGCCAGCTCAAAAGTCCTGCCCATTGCCTGGAAATTTATGTACCGTAAATCACAAATTTAAACTGCACAAACAGATGGAATAAGATTCAACCACAGAAATTGTCCTACTTCACGTATATACCTATGGAAACATTTCTAAATACAAAACAATCCACTTGCTGAAGTCAATGATCATCTAAGAATGCTCACTTTCGATCACACATGAATAAAAATGTAGCCAAACCTGCTCTGACTGATTGAAATAGTATAAACATCTACACTAAATTCTCGAACAAAATCCTGCTTTGTTTTGGAACTGAACAAGCCACTGACAAAAATACAAAGAGAAAGAGGTTGCCCCTTTACTAAGAGCTACTTGTCTTTGGGACCCTTTCATGTTTGGGAGGCATAGGAAACTTCCCATGGGTAATGGAAGCTAGAGATTATTCTGTTGGGAAGGAGGAGCATTTAGCAGCTTCTTGCTGCCCTAACTTTCACCCTGATGAGTTTTGTCACCACCTTAAGAAAGTGTGAAATGTTCACCTTTTGTAGCTAATGGCTGCTCTACCGGAGTAAAGATTAGTACACAAAGCCTTTTCCTCTCCATTAGATAAAATGTGATCCCGCTCTTGCTTAAAAAAAAAAAAAAAAAAAAAGGAAAAAGAAAAAAGTTTACATCACCTTAGTTTGCAAGCAGATCTGAAATAGTGTATTTTCAATGCAACTGCACTAAAGTTATAAAATAACCTGGCACAACCAATAAATTTAGTAAAGCAATATAATAATGCATTCCTGTGCAGTTCCAACAGTACACTTCCGCTCAAAATGGTACATATCACCTATGGGTATTAATTTAAAAATTTATCAGGTGGCTCCTAGAGTTCCATTCAGTCTTCTGCAATGGCATGTAAGAGGCTACCATGCATGCAGGCTTATATTTCTATGGCAACAGTTTAAATTCTAAGGCTATTCTTAGCTGAAGTGTTTACAGAAAAATACCCACAAACTTTTTTTTTTAAAAACTAACTAAACAAGATATCTGTTCCTTTCCTGTCTGTCCTTTCCAAAACAACAGAAATCTCTTTAGTATGATGACTAAGAAGCGATAAGAAGTAACTTAATGTGATATATGTTATGTCTGAAGTTTCGAGATTCTTCAGTTAGCAGAAAAAAATGCACGTGTTTTGACACAACATGGATATTATATAGGCTTCCTATGTTAGAACTATTATCATGACAATTATGCTCTATCAAAATGAGTAAAACATTTACTTTTTTTCGTTATTGTTGTTAGTGCCATACAGCTAAACATATTTAACCTATTTGCACTTCACTGTCCTTCAATACGGCCTCTATGATCCCTTTTCTTTCTCTTTTCTCTTTGGTTGAGTATTTTGTTTTGATAAAAATAACCTTGGAAGTGTTAACAATAAGATAAACATTGTAATTCAAAGCCTGGTAATTATTATATAATCTCAGAGAGTTAGGTGATCTGTGCGTCTTAAGGGCGAGTGTCTGCAAGATGGAAGAAAGAATCATGTGAATGTTAAAATCGGAAAATTATATAGAAAGATAAAGGGTCATTTAGTTATTTCCCTCCAACTCCAGCCTTAAACAGGGTAGTAAATGCATATCTTCAATACTTCAGTTGAATTGACATTTCTATTTAAGTGTGCCAATGAACTAGTTCTTTAAGGAAAGTAAATGAACAAAGTTACAAGTTTATGCTACTTCTCAATGATGACAAATCAAAATTACATATATTTAACACTATATTCTCTGGTGTGCATGCGTGTCTGATCTTAGTCAGTGATTCAACATCTTTAATTTACTATATCTTTTATCTTAACTTCTGTAACAGTGCTTGTAATGTAACTATGATTTTTTAGCATGGGATGTATCCTTAATGTTCTCAGTTCTTCAATTTTATCACCACAATGTCGTGGAGAAAGCAGCCAGACTTAGGTAGTCATCTACAGGTGCACTGGCTTATTCTTAAATGGGTTTTTTTGGACTATGCCTAAGTTGATGGCCTCCTGAGGACAGAAATACTGGCTCACATGTAAATGCATTTTCTTTTTCTTCTCAATCTGGTAGACTGCACAATGCACAATGGCAAACTAGTGCCTCTACTGCCATCATTTTGTCTTACACAGAATGTCCTGGCAGAACAATCAGCCTGACAAAGAAGCAAGGGGGAATAAAGAAGGGCCCTCGAAATATGAGCGGTTTGTGTAGTTAAGAAGGACATCCCGTTTTCAGAGCTACACAACCAAACTTCAAGGTATTTTCTAGGAGACTGCAGACCTTTCCACAGTGATAAAGGATTCAGGAGGAATGATCTATTCCCCACGTTTAATACTTCATGACCATCCGGGATCAGGCGTCTGCCTCGTTTTCAAAAGTGTATCTATCGCAATGTGTATGTCTGTATGTCTGTTTTCTCCTCGCATATCCCAAAGGCGAGCTTTTTCGATAAAGAAAACCGAATCAGTATTTGAAGTTTAGCAAGTCCCTTACGGTGTTTTACTCTTTAAAAGGATTCTCTGCCTGGAGAAAGCCAGAAGCAACGTGACTGAAATTCTCCATATCTCCACTGGGACTTGAGCTGTGAGTTACAAGTGATCTGCAGGGGCTTTCGCCTTTACAGGTTTTACTGAGTTTAGGGGCACTTTCCCGTACAGGAACGGGATCAAATGCGAACTGCCTGACGTCCAACTGCAGCACTGTACCGTGGTTGTTTTTTTTTTTTTTTTTTTTTTTCCAGCGTTTCATATCAAAAGGTGCAGCTACCCAGAGCAGGGATGGGAAAGTCCCTTCGCTAATTAGTTTTCCCACTTGCAGCAGCTGCTGGAGCCCAGCCGCCTGCAGCAGCCCCGCCTCGCCGGCAGTCCGGCAAGCTGCCTACGGGCCTGAAGTGCTGACCGGTGAAATCCGGCTCCGGCTTAATGAGACCGAGCTAGGCAGTCAATTAAATCAAATTCCCACTAACATCCCTAATATATCTGCAGTGTGTGCAGCAGAGGCGGCGGCGGCAGCAGCGAGAGATTCACAGTATTAATAAAGGGATTCACTGCCGCATTATAAAAAAAAAAAAAAAAAAAAAAAAAAAAGGGAGAGGAGAGGAGGCAGGAAACTTCTGTGTGTTATTTACATTGGGGAAGGGGTGAGAGAAGGGTGTTTGTGCCTCTGCGTGTGAATGAATGAGAGAGAGGAAGGGAGGGAAGGAGGGCAAGAGAGAGAGAGGGAGAGAAACACACACAGAGAGCACTGAAAGGAGGCTCTGTCCACTAAACCCAAATAACCCGCTTGCAAGAACTGATGCTGGAAAAATGGTAAGGACCCGGAGTTGAAAACATTTTCACTTTAATACTGAAAAAATATGCCATTATAAAACCCTCGAATAGAATTAGTAAGTTTCACTTGCTTCCTTAGTTCTGGTTTCCTCAAGTTATAGTAAGATTTACAACAGCACAGAATTTTCTACCATTAAACTTTGCAGCCTAAGCACTAGAGTGACATTAATTGGTCATGCTTAACTGCCTTGAATTTTTTTTTCTTTTGCATGTTTACACTGTTACCATAATAGAAATCAAGGGTACTAATTTTTACATTCAGATGGAAAGGCAATACTGAATATGTATATTGGAAAAGGAGAGAAAAGAAAACCAAAGCCTCCCCTCCCCCCAGCCCCCCGAAAAACAAAACACAACCCACCATCAACAAAGCAAATCTCTCCCAGCAAAGTAATTCCCGCCTAAAAAAAAAAAAAAAAAAAAAAAAAAAAAAAAGTCCAATGAGAATATGCATGCAACTATGTCTTAAATAAAACCTTTACAATTTTTTTCCACGGTAAAAGTACGATCTCTACTGCCTATTGATCACACAAAAATGGCGAAATGGCACTTTTTATTATTATACTGTATTTCGTATATAGAAGGTTTGATACGAAGGGACTTATCAGGTAAGAGGGATGATGGTGTGAACTAGACGCTGCTTCCAGTCGGGGGCTGGAGCGTCCCTGGGGTGCGTTGTATCCATGCGAGCCATGCAGCACTTTTTTTTTTTTTTTTTTTTTTCGGTCCATTTGTCTGTCTGTTTCGGAGTCGGAGTCATTTATTTACATTACATTCATGCCTTCGTGCAACTTTCCACTCCTGCTTTGCTGTCAGGAGGAGGCCGACACCAGCCTTCCCTCCGCCCCCCTCCTCTTCCCGGCCTCTCGGAGATGGGTCGGTCCACAAGGGAAGAGGGCAAAAAAAGCAAAACAATCCCCGACACAATAGAACAAAAGCCCAACAAAACCAGGAGCAGTGTTTCGCCCTGCCGGGGCCGAAGGAAGCGGGTCCTCGCTCGTCCGTTGCTGCCCCGGCAGCGCACGGGCGGGAGATGCGCCCACCGCGCCGGGCTGCGCAGAGCTGCGGGGATGCGCCCCGGCGCCAGGCTCCCCCCCCCCCGCCGGACACCGGGCCTCGGTGCTTGCTATGGGGGTAGTGAGGAGGGGCGTGAGTGCGTGTGTGTGTTTTGTTTCTCACAAAAGGTAGCCGAGGTGCAGAGCCGTCTCTGGCCGGCGTTTGCCTCCCCACCGGCCGGAGCGCGAAGGGCCGGTCCCGGACGGCGGCCGGTCCCGGATGGCGGCCGGTCCCGCCCCGCCCGCCGCCTCAGTCCGACAGGGAGTGGGAGCCGCAGTCGTAAACCCTGTGGGCCCCGTCGGCGCTGTAGGGCCCGTTGTGCCAGTAGGACGAGTCGCAGACCGTCTGCAAGGAGTTGATTTCGGACGCAGAGGAGTTGGCGTCCCTCCTCTTGGACCGCTTTCTGTTCCTCAGGATGAACACCAGCATGCCAACCACCGTGAAGGCAGAGGTCACAAAAACCAGCAGGAGCCCTGGCACCAGCACCGAAATAGAGACCCGGCTGGTCTCCAAGTAGGAGTTGGAGTGAGTACCTGTCTCTGTCAACCCGGTGCTATTTTTGTTAGTAGAAGTTAATGTGGGCGAGATTTTTAACTGAGGGCAAATCACATCGTTGGAGAGAGACTCGAAATCCTCCTTGAAGAAATCTTCAGGGGACTCACACCTCAGGTCGCTCATAATCACCTTGGGGCGCAGCATCTCCGCCCACTGTTTGAAAGGCACGATAGGGCAAGTACAGTCCCACGGGTTGCCGTGCAGGTCGATCTGGGTGATGGAGGTGAGCTGGTCCAGCACCCCCGCCACCGGGAGATACATGAAATAATTGTTGTGTATGCTCAGCTTGGAAAGCGAGACCCCGGCAAACACGTCTACTGGGAGAGACCTCAGCAGGTTGTTGTTGAGTATGAGGACTCTCAGTTTGGGCATCGCATTGAAGGTGCCGGGCATGATCAGCTGGATCCCATTAAACTCCACGTTCAGATACTCCAGGTTTTGCAGCCCAGCGAATTTCTCCCTGGACAGGGTGTCTAAGTAGTTGCTATCCATGTAGAGCCATCGCAGATCAAAGAGGTTCTTGAAGGTGTTGTTCTCGACGGTGGCAATGTTGTTGTTGCCCAGATCGAGTAAATTAAGTTTCCGGTAATCCAGAAAGTGGGATTTCCTGATGGTGTGTATTTTGTTGTCTCTCAGAAAGAGCTCCTGCACGTTGGACGGCTTGGGCTTCAAATCCACCAAGCTGCTCACGTTCCTGTCATTGCAATTAACCTTTAAACCCGAGCCAGGGATCTGATCGCAGCTGCAGATCTGCGGGCAGGACACGGTAGCCGGTAGCTTGCTTTTGGCGCTGACTGTCGACACGGCAGCAGTGGGTCTGGTCTTGATTTGCCAGTTGACGGGAATCTTTGTACCTCCGTTTGGACCAGATCCTGGCGTGGCAGGGTCTTCTTTGCCGTGTATTTTAAAAGGGGTTGGAATGGGACCAGGATCGCAGGTTTCTTCTTCGGCAGGGGGAGCAGCTAGGCTAGAATCCACTCTGTTCTTTTTGCACAGCTCTTGCTCTGTGGTCTCATTTAAATCTTTGCCCTGCAACCTAGTGGGAGCCTCACAAATCACTCTGCCGATCAAAGCGTTTTTGGGTATGTTTTCCAGCCATTCCTTCAACGACAGCAGATCGCAAGTACAGTCCCAGGGGTTATCCTCTAGCAGGATTTCAGCAATGCCTGGGATCTGCTCCAGGACCTCCTCGTAAGGCAAGGTTTTAAGACGGTTTCCCCGGAGGTCGAGGTGGGTGATCGGCACATACTGAAACACGTTGGGAGGCAAGGTGCTGATGAGATTGTCATTTAAAATCAGCACCTCTAGCTTGTTTAAGTCCCTAAATGCTCCCGGGTCAATATCCCGCAATAGATTAAAATCTGCCTGGAGGTATTCCAGATCGTCCAGCCCCAGGAAAGTCTGCTTCCTGAACGATTTGATCTTGTTGTTGTTTATGTGCAAGCGTTTCACCAGCTGCAGCCCAAGAAAAGCCCCAGGAACAATCTCATGCAAACCGTTGTTTTCCATGTGCAAACTGACTGCATTGTAAAAGTTAGCAAACTCATTAGGGAAAAGTCGAGTCAGGGAATTGCCATGCAGGAATAAATGGTAAAACTGGGAAGTTGGGGCGGTGAAATGTTGCAGGCTGGTAAATCCCTTTTTCTCACAGTCTACGTGCAAATCCCCTTCTATCTCGTTGCAGGCACAGATCTTCTCTTTGCAAACGTCCCCTGTAACGTTTCCAGCAGCAAAACAAAGAGACGTCTCCAGCAACAGAATCCAAAGCAGCATTTTTAAACCGAGCAATTCATTCCCGATCTCATCACAAAGTAACAGCAACCATCCTCCTCAAACGGAAAGCAATTCCAGTTCATTCAATACATGTAATGTCCGAACCACCACCAAAGAGGGAGAAAAAAAAATGTGGGGAGGGGGAGAAGGGAGGGTCGGCGGAGGGGGGGGACCTCTTTCTTTTCTCCTCTCTCCCTCTCTCCCCCCCCCACGTACAACTGCAACAGCCCAGATTCCAGTCAATAATTATATCCACAAACTATCCAGGCACGTACTGCAAGGCACGCAAAAAAAAAAAAAAAAAAAAAAAAAAAAAAGTCGAAGGAAAAAAAAAAAAAAAATCCCCCTGCCTGACGCCTCCCGGGCAGCTAAGTGGAGGTCTGCCGGCCGGGCTGGCTCACCGGCACGGGAACGGTGCTGCTCGCCACCGGCCGCCGCTGCATGTTAAGAGAGGCGCAGGCGGAGAGCGCGGCGGTGGCCGCGGAGGCTGCCGCTGTGCGCGGCTCCGCGCCGGACTGACCTTGCCGCGCGGCCGCGGAGCCGCGCTTCTCTCCCGCCGCCCGCCGGGCGCTGTCCAGCGCCCCGGTGCTGAAAGCGCGCCCCAGCCTAGGCGCTGGCCGCCCAGCCGCCAGAGCTGCGCGGAGCCTGCCCCCGCTGCGGTGCGCGGCTGCCCATGCCTGCCGGCGGCCGGAGCCTGCCGCGGGGCCGGGGCCGCCCGCCCGCCCGACCGCACCGCGCCGCGCCGCGCCGAGCCTCGCCTCGCCTCGCCTCGCCCTGCCGGCCGCGCTGCCTCCCCTCCTCGTTCGCTCGCTCGCTCTTCTTTCCTTTTTCTTCTGCTGCTGCCGAGTCGCACGCTCGCACACACTCACATGCACGCAGAGGGAGAGTTGCTAAGAGGCTCTGCTCGTTTCAACCTGGTGCACTCTGAAAGATCTGACACCCTCTGCTGAGCTGCAGTGGCAAAAATCCATCTGCTGAGGGAATGCTGGAGAAAAAAAAATCAATCCACGTACAGGGCAAGCGTTAAAAACGTTGGCATTAAAAGCTGTCGATCTATTTAGATGCTTTCTCCTAAATGGATTATTTAATTTATTTCTTTTCTTTTAAGATGGAAAGTTTAGCATTCCCCTCCTCCCGACCAGTTCCCTATTGCCCCCGTTCACACACACTCACACCTGCACAAGCAGGCGAGGAAGGTGCGTTTGCCTTATTGTATTTCCCAATGGCTTGAACAGAATTAGTGTCAGGGTGTCAAGCGAATAGCAATTTGAGGTAATTATTCTGCACGCCATTTTTATCGTTGCTTTAAACGCATTTCTTCCTCCCCTGCAGTCTATAGTGTTTCATGCTGGATTTGTTCTCTTGCTGGCGTTCCCTATGCAATGTGGAACCGTGGATTATTGCATTATATATTTTTTTTTATAATTTAATTTAAATGATCATATAGGAGAAGGGGGGTAGGGAGGAGGGGATTGCTGCACTGTTAGCAATTCACGCCACCTGTTCCCACAGAGTATAGTGTCTCCCTTAAGGAGGGGAGGAGAGGGTTGAAACTGACAGTTGTGCATCTTGACATTCCTATCTATATATAAAAATCTAAAGATGCACGTACGTACATGAATAGATATTTCTCTAGGGATGCTCCTAATATCCTCTCTGCAGAAATACAACGCCTGCTTTCCTCGACCCCCTCCCTCCCACCACCCACCACCCCCCTACCCCCCCGTCGCCCTTTCCAGCTCCCACCCTCTGACAAAGAAGAAGGAGATTACACAGCGGAAAAATCGGAGCCTGGCCTTAAAGAAAGGAGCCAAGCACACAAAAGTTTCTGCATCATTTGGACGGGTTTCAGATGCCTACGAGCGAAGAACCAGTTGCACCTCTGGTGGTGCAAGTGGAAACCCGCGTTTCCCCCTGCCTTGTCAAATCGCTCTGAGGAGGAGGAGGAGGAGGAGGAGAAGAAGGAGGAGGAGGAGGCGGAGGAGGAGGAGGAGGAGGCGGCGGCGGCGGCGGGGGAGGCAGCGGCGGGGGAGGCAGCCCGGCCGCCGGGTGCCTCCTGCAGCCCGGGGCTGTACCTCTCCCGTCCGGCGCCGCTGGTGAACTTTGCGGCATACTGGTGTGTGTGGGGGGGGATGTAACAGCGGGGGTGGGCTGGAGGAGGGTTATTTATAGGGAAAGCCAGGGAGCCATATGGAGCCTGCACCCCCTGGTCCCGGCGGCATGCTAATTTGGTCGAAGCTTTTCCCTGGCTGCCGCTTGCAAGTAAATTAGACATCCTGCCGACGATGATTTTATCAAATTAATGTAATTAGACCACAGACAAGTTACAACAGTTGCCGTGGCCATTTCGGGTCCCCAGAATGAAGACTTGGCCTTTCGGTTTGCCACGGTGGGCAGCGACTGTGGAGGGAGAGGGGAGCGGTGGGAGGAAACGGGACAGGAGAAGGAAAAGAAACAGACAAAAAGAGAGAAATCCTGGCGCTGAAAAAGGCTGCCCAATAAATTACAAACGGGCCAGAAGAGATAAAATGCCACTGAAACAGAAAGCACCACAAGAAATATATTAGTGGTTTCATTAGGGGGAAAAAAAAAAAAAAGAGAGAGAGAGGAAAAGGAAACTTGGCGCCACGTTGAGGCGCATTAATTAATTTCTCCTGACGGTTTCTTTGACTTTGTCTCCCGGTGATGTCGGGGAGGGAGGGGCGGTGCTAGGCTGACTGGAAACCTTCCGTGGATCAAAAATTGTAGGCTCGAAGTGCAAAGAGACCCAGGGGCAGGGAAGCCCCCAGGAAACTCCTTGGAGGGAGGCGGGAGAGTTGGGGAAAGGGGCAAGGGTCGGGGAGGGGGTCAGGGTAGGGCACCCACTCACCGGGTGTCAGCAGCAGTGACAAGATCTCTGTGAGGAGAGGATGAAAATCTGGAGACTGGTGAACACTCACTGGGATGTGAGGCAGGAGGACTAAAGAGCTTGTTCTCCTCCAGCCTTACAATAGAGCTTCTGAGCATCTTTACCTTCCTGTTACAAAAATTGCTCAGGCACTGTAAAAACAATCAAAATGCAACCAGAGGACCTGAACATTAACAAGATATTAAATAAATAAATAGGAATCAAATAAGAGAAAGGAGACAATGACCTGTTGTCAAAGCATGAAGGACAAACTGCCTGCTTCTTCCAAGGGATCTGCTGAGAGGTGGGAACTAGTGGAAGCCATCTGGGGCCCTAGAACTTCAAAGTGGGGTGGGGGGAAAGTTAAAAAATCTGCCAGGAGATGTAAGAGTGTTTATGGGCACCACGTAACTTCCAAAACAGTATTTAGATAAGGAACTCATTGTGTTTTCAGATGTATACTTTGGAACTATATTGAGAAATTTATGTCTCATATATATGATATATGCATTGAGAGAGCATCTGCAATGCAAAGGTTATCACCTACAAGACAAGTCAGGAAGAAAAGAGGCATCATTCATTTTAGATTTGATATCTGAAGTTTTGGTTCTGCAAGTCAAGTTACACAGGAAAGGTGTGTCAGGGCCAGGAAATTAATCTATCATTACTCAGTGCCAAAATCCTAAATTTCTAGATTTCATCATCTTCTTGAATCATGTTTCGAAACATGTACGTTAGAAGAGGCCTGCCTCTAAGTGTTTTAAGGAAATACCTACTCCTGGATCAGGCTGATCAGGATCTCTCTGACTGAAATTTTACTTTTTTATGTAGAGAGTGTGGTAAAGTGAGAGATCATGCAGCACTGAAGTGCCAATTAATCTGGGTCTTTAAATTCAGCATATGCATCCCAGTTTACAATCCATACACAGGATGAATAACCGGAGCTCCCATCGTCCCCTCCAAATTATGCATTAGACCAGATAGGGGAAAGAGTACCCAAATCTGTTTTCCTTGATACCTTTCCTTATCTGATGTCTTTTACCTCCTGTTTACCTCTGCAACTTTAAGAAGCCTAAGACAATGTGTTTCCTACTTATACTTTTCTTCTGGGGGTGAAGTTCCATATTTAATCAAATGCTAACAAATTAGCTTGGGCATCACAGATGCCTTTTGAATAGGAATGACTTTAGTCCTAATATGGAAAATGCCTTGAAATAGGAAAAGGTACTGGGATACTTTTACATTTTCCCAATTGGTAATCTCCCATCTCCCTGTTGCTATGACTATGCAAGTAACACTGGTTAAGGGTGTATTTGTGCTATATCAGAACATGTTAAAAAAATAGTTACCTTATCTAACATTGTACATCTTGCAAAGCAGAACTCAGAGCATTTGCAAAGTTTCTACAGAACAAAAATCTATTACTATAGAGACCCTTCTTGTAATACTTGTGCTATGTGCTATAAAATCCTCTTCATTATTTCTATGGGAGACATAATCGTAATAAAGACATCCTACACTGTAGATGTGATGCTCTGTGTGTATACACACACATACACACACACATATACATATGTATATAAAGGGGTGTGTGCATTTACGCACTACAAATTATGATGGGCTCAGCAAATAGAAAAGTCATAGGATCATTATTTCGTTATTGCTTTATTCAGGCTTTGGCTATGCTGGGAGTGAAAGTTATCATAGGTGCCTCCTGGAGAAACTATGCTTTCTGATGCACACAATTACTTTAAATCAGTTCTGATTATCCAGTTTTAACTAAGGGTAGGAGGGGTTAAACTAATACAAGGATCTCCTCCCAGAATTTTCTATCTCAGTATGTTTCACACACCAGTCTTCACAAAACTACTGGATTTCTACCTAAACTGTGTTTAGGCCGAACAGGGTTTCTGAAACTAGATATTTTTCTTCTTCATTTTCCTGAGGGCAGTGACGTGTGAGCATGTTCCAAATCTCACTGTGATATGTTCACCAGATGGAGCTTTGCAAAATGATGCAGTGGCGGATGATGATGATTAAAAAAAAAAAAAGAAAGAAAGAAAGAAAAGAAAGTTAGAGAAGTGGTTTGCCTCCTTCTATCTAGTGGGTAGGAGACTGGCTCAGGATGAGAAAATAAAAATTCTCTATCCTTTGCAGTATGAGATCCAGCCCACATGTTTCTCTTTCTTGGCTCATACCCTCAAACACCAGGCTACCAGCCCTCTTGCTGCAGCTGTTCTACTTTACAAGAAAAATAATTTTGAGAACCCTTGAACCAGAGAAAGGCAGTGGAGGAGCATGAGTTAACAGGCTGTTGCTTACAGCACCCACCAGGGCGCGCAGAGTCCTGGGAGGACTTGTTGCATTGTGCTTTCATATGAGACTGGGCTTGACCTAATAGATTTCATACATCAGATGTTTAGATGATGGAGCCGGCAGCAAAACTGGTAGACGTTCTTTCTCCATTATACATATACATCAGACTTTACAATAATTTTATGTTGGAAACATTGGCCAGAATAGGTCACAGGGTTAGTCTTAAAAGCTTCAAACACTAAGTGTCAGAAAAGTGAATAGGAGTCACAAGGTGGACAGATTGTGCATCTAGCCTGAGTGTAGTCTGCCATAAAAGCCAGGTAGTCATTTCACTTTGAAATTCTGATGGTGTGGAAGCAAGAGGTGTATTTAGCAAGAAGTTAGGCCAAGGTCCTGACCAGAATTTCTTATTTAAACTATATATATTGATCTGAGTTTCCACTGTGATTGCTTGCATTAAAATCATTAAAATACCTGAGCAGTTCTTAGGACAGGACTGAGCCCCAGAACTACTGTCCTTACTGGTGAGGGTATCCAAAATAGCTGTTTGGTGAAGGACTGAATTCACACAGACATTTATATTTTATCTTCCTTTCTCTGTTCCTTTCACTTTCTTTCTCTCTCTCTCTCTCTCTCACACAGACAGACAGACAGACAGACACACATCCCCCTCCCCCCTACAGTCTATAGTCTCCAGCATAGTCTTCTGGAGTGGCATGTTTTCAAATCAAAAGGGTATTGTAGGGGGGTCAAGGGACAGACTTAAGCCCCTTCCAATCTAGCAGTGCATTGACCCTGTGTCTCCACTGAGAGAGTGTATTCTGCCCACTATGCTGTTGGTTAGAAGGAGAGAGATAGGGAGCTGAGTCATCTACCTCCTTTTATTCCTCTCATCCCAAAACTCACTCTCTCTCTCTCTCTCACACACACACTCTCACTCACTCATTCACTCACACTCACACTCACACGGACACTCACAAACACTGATTTTAAAAGTTTGATACAACAGAAGTGGGTTATCTCTTTTCAGGAGCAAATTTCAAGTTGTGGAGCCCAGATGGAGGGAGATGGTTTTGCTGCAGCCGTGATCCCAGGATGTGAACTGAGATTCCATTGCAGCGTTTCACTGAAATGTCCTCCGAACTGCATCTTCGATGCTCTCAAGGCCTCATTTCTGCTTTTCCTGGTGCAGTATGTGAGATGGCTGGTTGCCTGACTTGGGGACTGGGATTTCACTCCAGGCTTTTGCTTCTTAAGTTTGGCATTGCAGTGTTCAGCACTGCAGCACTGAAGTACACAGATTTTTTTTTTTTTTTTTTTCTTTGTGATAAAAGACATACATTTAGTCTGGGGAAAAATATTACAGTGAAATTAACTGGAGCTGTGAGAAATATTTGTTCTTTTGGTCAGCTAAAGCAGGGAAAGTACTAGTATAATGTTATAGCCCTTAATAAGAAGTGATAACATTTGCACCATATTCTAACCTCAGCACATTTTTTTTTTTCTTTTTGGAACAGATTCCAGTGTTATTGCTTTAAGTACTTGTTACAACAATTCTCAACATCCTGCAAGACTTGACTCCCATGTAGTGTGATCAATACATAATACAGTACTGCACTTTTACTGATGTGATCTTTTTGTAGTTTGATTGCTTGCTTATTTCATTCTTTCCTGAAACATTAGAGACTGCAGACAAGCAGAAGGTTGAAATAATTGGTCATTCTGCAACATATTTAACTGATTGAGGTAGTTTAGTAAAGTGCATTCATACAATTTAAAATTTGTTAAAAATTACTTTCATCCTTTTATTAAAACTCATATGTTGAGACAGGAAGAACATGAGTTAACCCACCCAACACAAATCACAGTGTCCTTTAGATCTACACAAGGCATTTAAAAGTATATTTCACAACCAAAAAAAAAGAAAAAAAGAAAAAAAATGTGTCCAAACTTTCAATCTATTGCTTACACAAGTAATTCCACTGAATCACATCAGCTTGAATAATAGATCTATAATGTGTTTTCAATAATTAATTCTTTTCTTATCCATTTTCATGGCACAGTCTCAGAGCAACATAAGGATCATTTAAATGGACAAAAGCAGATAAGAGTTTATGTCTCTGCTCTCACTAACTATAACATGCTTCCGTTGTTTAATAATGGAGAGGTAAATGCTTCTCAGAGTACAAAACGCACCACTGAGGCAAAGACCTGCTCTGTTGCTGCTTCCACCAGCAGTTTGCTGACATGACTCTGGGCTACTCATTTCTCTTTCCCGTGCCTCAGTGTCCCAGTCTGAGGAAGTGGAAGGAATTATACAGCCCAAAGGCACTTTGAAATCTGTGATGAAGAAACATGGTGACTGAGATAATTATCATCATTACTCAGGGGTACAACGCAAAAAAGTCAAATCTTATGTAAGAGTAATACCCAGTTCTTCCTTTTTTTATCAACCCATCTCAGAGGTTTTTACAATGGAATTCAGTATAATTTTATTTGCTCAACAGATCGGAAAACAGAAGCACTGACCTTGGGAAGGTCACATGTCAAGCTGCTGATAGCTCTAGAAATAGACCCAAGTCTCAGAAGGCCCAGCCCTGCCTTCCACCCCAGTATGTTAGAGATGCAGAGCTACTGATTTATAGAAATAAACCTGTTCCAAAAGAAAAGCTAAAGGCTTCCTGCCTCCTTCTCCTCCTCTCTCAGACTTGATTTTATGCATCAAAGGTTTCATATGCCAGTCATTTTCTTTCTGGAGGCCTAATGTAGTTATGTGGTGTGACAGTAATACCAAGCCTTGGTTTTCTTATTAATTCACATCTTAATTCACTTTAATTGAATTATTTTAACTAGGGAAAAAGAATGTTTTCTTTTCTCAGTCTTTTCCTGATTCAGACTTCAGATTTCAAAAAACACAAGTGTCACAGTTAACCTCAATGGCAACTAAGCATCACACAGCCACTTGCTCACTCCGCACCCCACCGGTGGGATGGGGGAGAGAATCAGAACGGTAGAAGTGAGAAAACTCATGGATTGAGATAAGAACAGTTTAATAATTGAAATAAAATAAAATAAATCACAATAAAATAATGTAATGTAATGAAAAGGAACATAACAGAGAGAAATAAAACCCAAGAAAGACAAGAGAAGCAAATGAAAACAATTGCTCACCACCAACTGACTGATGCCCAGCCAGTCCCCGAACAGTGGCCCCTCCGGCCAACCTTCCTCCTAGTTTTATTGCTGAGCATGACATCACTTAATATGGAATATCCCTTTGGTCAGTTGGGGTCAGCTGTCCCAGCTGTGTCCCCTCCCAACTCCTTGTGCATCCCCAGCCTGCTCGCTGGTGGGGTGGTGTGAGAAGCAGAAAAGGCCTTGGCTCTGTGTGAGCACTGCTCAGCAATAGCTAAAACATCCCTGTGTTATCAGCACTGTTTCCAGCACAAATCCAAAACACAGCCTCATACTAGCTACTGTGAAGAAAATTAATTCTACCCCAGCCACAACCGGCACAACAGGGATTTCAGAGACAAATAATAAACCATTCGAAACACAAAGAACTTATCACTTAAGAACCATTTCAGAAAACAAATTTTACAAACTCTGTTTAAGCATGAAAACTGTGAAGTGGTTTTGTTTTCAGGAAGCTTATCAGTTCCTTTTTTCTGCTAAAAAAACCCCACAACAGCAAAGAAGACAACAAAACCAACCAACCAGGTAAAGATCCAAAATAAATTAATAATTTTCAGTGTATTTCAAAATAAAAACCTGAAACAAACCATATGATTTGATTAAAATGTGAAATGTTTTGTTATTTTTGTTTTCTAATATAAAACAGAACATATTTTGAAATTTAAAATCAGAATGGAATACCCAGAAATAAGAATTTGATATCTTCCATTGTATTCTTTTTTTTCCCAAAAAATTGTATTTTGTCAAAATTATTTTTCCTTTCCTTTGATTGACTTCAATTGGAATTTTCTGACAGAAAATTTCTGAAAAGCTTCCTGAAATTATCCATTAGGAGAGCATCCAGTGGTGTTTGCACATGAAAAGGAGAATTGCCAGCCATCAGCAAACTGTGGGAAGATTGAATAGATGAAACATTATTAACAATAAAATAATACCTTCTTCCTATTTATGCAATGCCTAGAAACCATACCCTGGGACCAATCCCACATGACATTTCAGTTTTAATTAAATAACATTTTAGAGACATAAGGGAGAAGAGGCTGGTGACCTGATTAATCATTGTACTACTCGATTTTAAATCACAGCATCCCAAATGATTTCAAATGTATTATTCTGATGTAAAGATAGAGTATTGCAGTAGTGACTCAGGATGTAGTCTGTTGTTTTTTTCTCCATTTGCAAAGCTGATCTGAGAAATCCCTTACTGCCTTCACTCACTAGCCTCCAGCCACTAATTTTAACTTCTTGAGGCTTTTTATTTAACCAAGATCATTTTATTGATCCAATTCATATTGCAGTCCTAAAACAATTCTGTCCTTCCTGAGTTGATGAGAGGATCAAATCAGCATTGCTGCTGAGGTGGCTAAGGATTGATCCCTATACCTAGAGGGGATGGATACATACCAAAGTCCAGGATTCAGCCCCCACAAAACCCTGGCTTGGATGAATCCAGACCCTATTATCTTTAAAGTCTTGTGTAAAATATACAGAATCTAAAATGCAATTGCACATGAGATTTTTGCAACTGATTGTATGTGTGCGTGTACAGATATTGTATGTACATATATATCAGGGAGTTGGATGTGACGGTGATGGTAGTATTTAAAAAAACAGAAATGAGGCCAGCATCAAAGTAGTATTTTACTAGACTGGCATTCATTAACAACACACATTTTCCAACAGTAAATTCTTACACATTATTAGTTATAGTTGCTGTATAGTCAAATGGTCCTTAATAACCATCTCCTACATTAGCTGTGTGTGTACAATACCACAGAGCTGTTGTCATGTAGTCAGCAGGGATGGCTGCAGTCAGGTTTGAGGATCAGTTTTGAGATCTCTTTGATGAGGTAAGCTGGGACCAAAGCCAAGTGTCACCCTTCTTCTTTTTTCTCATGCATCCATGGTATTTCTATGATAGTCACAACCTCCCCAAAAGAAAGGGTGAATCTCATCTGCTCTGAACACAGATTATCTTATTTACAGGAGCAGGGCCTGTTCATTTTCCCAGGCACATTTCCTGTCTGTTCTACATCCACTGTTTGTATCTTGCAGAGTTTATGCCTTGTATATGATTTTCATTGTACCGTTTGTGCAATTACATCACAAAAGTCTCCTTTTGCCTCTTGCAGTTACATATTACCTTTACATGTACAGTTAGCTCTGTCCAAGTGCTCAGGCATTGATGCTGGTTATGCCGTCAGTAGCACCACAAAATGTACAATCTCACAAATCGTTATAGTGTTGCTGTTTAGTCATTGTAGTGTGCTTATATTTAGATTCCAGGCAAACAAATACCGAATATGCCCTCCTCAATCTGTTTCGACTTTATGGGTGAAACAGGCCTCTGCTTTGTCAGCAAGACTTCTATTTAAGCAACATAAATATTTACTCCATAAGCTACTCCATAAGCTACATATATATGTAAAATTTATAAATGTGTCATAACTTCTGCAGAAGTTTCTTGAAAGTAGTTTACTTCAGATTTGCTTTTAATGTTTGACATAAGAATTGGGCCATGGTTTATTAAGTAGGCTTGTACTCTCTCTGTCTCTCCTTTGGATGGAAGTTCCTTGCTTACTCTCACATACAAGGGCTCCTCTGGCATGTTCTCAGTTGGAGACACTGAGGAAAATCGGGATAGTTTACCACGGTTCAAATACTGTTCACTTTTATTGTTTTACCTTCTTTGACATGAATATTTATTTACAATCTAGACTTCCAGCATTTATAACTAGGAAAAAAAAATTCATAAGCAGTAGACCAGGTCTGTGTGATCTGGTCCTGTAGGATGCGTGTGATCTGGGATTCATGTGCTTGGCTCTCAAATAGATAATTTGTTTGGTGCACAGGGCTCAGCGTTTGCACTGCAGAACCACACAAGCGAGCCTCAGACAAATCAACAGACATCATAAACCCGCTATGCTGCAGACCTGCAGAACAGTTCATGCTGACAAACCTGTACAAAAGTATATTTCTTCCATTCTTGGACCAGGAGAAATTAAGTGGCCTAACCCTCCCGTGAAGGCAGCACAGACATACCATAGTCCAAATATACCCCTCCAGCAGTAGGGATGTTGCACTTTTTTATTGTTTTTATTGCATCTGGTGGTGAGTAGCATCACTAAAATGTAGTAGTGCTGCCCTCTCTATGGGTGCGTAACAGATCACTGAAGGACTCCAGGGCCACAAATGGGAAACACCTGTAGGAGGGCACGCAGGGTCGGTGATGAAGGACCCACTTCACTTCTCTCTGACAGTCGTCTTCATTTTCCTTCCCCGTAACACTCATCATGAAAGTTCAAGTCATTGAGGACTGACTCAATAACTTGTGTACTTTCACTCTAACTGTGGAAGGTCAACTAAAGGTAAAGCAAAACCAAAACAAAGCGAAAAAGGGATCAGCTGAAAATATAAGGCTTTCTTTTTGAGGACTCAGAGTAACAGCTCCCTTTTTTGGTGGATTTCTCAAAATCTAAAGAGATTAAAGAGTAGAGGTACATTTCTCTGAACAATCGATTATTTTTTTTTAGGTCACTGCTGGAATATATAAAAAAATTGATTTTTGGATTAAACCATTTTCTTGTTTTTTCTTAATTAATATGGTTTCTGGCTTTTTTGGAGAGGAATGTGGGAAGAGATTACAAAATGTTTTGGGTTTAATAAATATTTAAATCATTTACATTTTTTTTTTTTCTGCTTTTAAACTTAGCTTTTAAAAGTGAAACTGAAGCAAATCTATGATGGAACACTTCAGCAGTCTGGTGATAGCGTTAGCTTTTAGCATCTAGACAGAGATACCCACCTAGGAATCTTTACAGTCAGTGGAGAGAAATTACCCCTTCGGCTTGTACTAAAATACGTACAAAACAAGTAGAATAGATTGTGTTGGGAAAGCTTTATTTGTGACATTTTATTACACAGACCTTTACTGTTTACATTAATTTACACTACAACTAACTACCTTTTAGATGATTAATTCTAGGTGTGGCTAATTCAAGGGACATCAAGGGGATGTTTATAAGGAACAATATTTCATTGAAAAAATATAGACACAATTTTTTTTTTAAAGTCTGTTTTTTCAACTATTTTTTGAACAGAATGAACAGTTGAAATGTTTCAGTTCATTAGTGTATTTCAAGAATAGCTGAATGGAAAGCTGTCATCTAGGTGTAGTCAGACATACAGTATAAAATAGGAAATCATTTTTCAAAGCAGAATAAGCAAAAGAAAAGTCATCAAGTTGTGTCTTCAAAATTTCCTTTGAAAGAATAAATATACAAGAGGAATGTTACATTGATATTTCTTACCTTTCAATATTACATATGGCTGTTCACTTGTTTTCTCTTTTACATCTCTGCCAACATATCAGAGAGAAATGAGGGGTGAAACGAAAGAGTGCTATGTCGATGACTGTCATAAAAGCTGGATTTTATTGATATTATGTGTATCACTAGCGTTATTGTTCTGAATCTTGACTCATAAAAAAAATTATGCTTGGGAAGCAATTTTCCTAATTATTACAAGAACTGCTTGAATTTATGGGGGTTTTTTTTGTGAATAGTTAGGAATATTTTATTTCATATATTATTTATTATAAACATTTTTAATATTATCTATTTTATAAGTTAGCATTATCTTGTTGACATCAAGGAAATCAACCTCTTTCTTTTAAGATCTCAATCTTATGACAAAGTAGCATTTAAATTCAGACACTCTTCAGAGTCAAGGATATTTAAAATAGTAATGATTACAAAAAAAAAGGAAAAGAAGAAATTACATCTTAGTGGCATTGTTGCTAGGAGATTCCAGCTACTGGTTATGAGATGAATGTGTCTTTTTTTTTTTTTTTTAATTAAAAAAATTGATTCATGAATAGATAAACAACTAAAATGCCAACCTTTTAGTAAATTTGTGTAGAAGCTTCTGATGTATAAACTGATTAAGCAGCAGCAACAACAAAAAAATCTTGAAAGCAAATTGATCTCACAAAGGACAGGGGACAAAAAGTAGGCCACGCTTTCAATTGTTCCTTTAACCTGTCAAGCTACACCTTCCTGGTGCTGCAAACAACTACCTTAATTAATATTGGTCACTGTGAGAAATGGGATATAGGGTTAGATGGACAATTTGTTCAGTATAGTACAATGTTTATTATGGTCTTCTGTTCAGCCTGTGTGTAATTCAAAACCGTAATTAATTTAGCTATCACCACCCAGCTCAGTAGATATAATGGGATTTTGTTATAGCTAAGAAGCTGTCAAGGTTTCACAAAGAAGTTAAAAGGCAAAACATTGCTCAAGAAGACCTCCTTGGCAAGTTTCAAGTTTTTCTGCAACAGACTAGAAATTCTCAACTTTTTTTTTTTTTTATATGTTCTTAAATATAATTTAACAAGATATCACAGTGAGATAAATAACTAAATTATTTTAACTTAAACTTTCATTTTGCAAATACCCAGTCCAACCTAGTGACAAAGAATATCAGCTTAATAGTTTCAGTTTGGTAAAGATATTAAAAAACTGAAAACAAGGACCTATTACAAAACCGTATTAGGTGACCATAGCTATAGTCATTTCTGCCACTAATGTGAATGTTGTAGAATTTGCAGAATCTTAAAAATAGTCCATAAACATTTAAAATTCTTAAAAAATAAAATTTCTTGTTTTCAGGTGCCTTTGCTCCAAGCTTTGCCACTTACATGTGTTAGAATGAAAATCAAAGAACAAACAAGCTTGACTGCTCCTGCCAGTTGCAGATAACTTGAGGAAAAGCTGAGAATTTTTATCATTTACTCATACATGCTCACAGTCCTAGTCATTAAGTCAGGAGAAGTTATGTGATGTTTATTTTACTGACTTTTTTAAAGTGTTTTATGGTCTTTGTACGTAGTTCAGGGCAATAATATATATTTTATTTGTAAAGCACTTAGGTAGCCTTAGGACTCTTTGAACAAGCTGTCTTGATACAAAAACAGTATAGACGCACTGCTGCTAAAAGTTTAAACCTGGTAATATTATCCATCCATTGTGCTTCTATAAACATACACAACCACAGATTTTAGATGCCATACATCCTTTTACAAATGCAAGTTCTGTAAGTGGGAAAAACAACCCTCAGAAACATTGCGGTTTCTTGTAACTGTTTACAAGTCTTTAAACATGGGGGTTTTTTTGGGTGTGTGTGGGTTTCTTTCTTTTGGGGCAGTGGAGTTGTTTTTGTAGCATTATTACTATGGAAGCTGATCCCAAAAGACATAGAGTTACCGCAGTTCCCAGTGAATTGTTGGTAAAATGAAGATGCTTAGTGCTTTGCAGGGTCAAACTAATGCAGAACTATATGTGGTTGTTCAGGATTTTTTTTAGAATTTCTGCATAATGTGAAGAAAGACCTGTAGGACTTCTTTGGCTTGGTGATACCATCTGCAGTTCAGTCAGGAGTTTAAAAAAATTATACTAATTGTCCAAGGCAGTGAATACAGTGGATTTATAGCTGTGGGGGGAAAACAAACAAACAAACAAACAAACAAAACCCCCAAACCCCCACATTAGTATAGGCAAAAGACTAGTTATTTCTAGTATTATCCCACTAGTCAATCTAATTCTTGACCTAAAGACACTACTGCCTAAGCTGTATCTCAGGGTTTTTTGCATATGGGTGAGCAACACAATGATTCATTTATTTAAAATCTCATTAGATTACTATTCCTGCCCCAAAACTTATTTATTATTTTTGATATTGGCGGTGTTTGGGTTTTCCTTCCTTCCTTCCTTCCTTCCTTCCTTCCTTCCTTCCTTCCTTCCTTCCTTCCTTCCTTCCTTCCTTCCTTCCTTCCTTCCTTCCCTCCTTCCCTCCTTCCTCCCTCCCTTCCTCCTTCTCTCTCTGTCTTCTCTCTCACTTTCTCTCTCTCTCACTCACACACCTTCTCACTCTCTCCTAACAGACAGAAGGCCAGAGCAAGGGGAAGACTGCCAAGCAAAATAACTCCTGCTCACCCAGCCAAAGTCTCTCCCCTGTGATTTAATTTTTACTTCATTTTTCATACTATCAATCAGCATTGTTTTGGCATTCAGTTATGCTAAATGTATAAGGAGAAAGTGAAGGAGTTGTTTTGCAGTATTTTCCATCTTTGATTCAACTTGTTTATCTTTTTATTATAGGAGAAGGCATATGTCTAAACAATATTAGAATGTATTATCTTTACATCTGAAATCAAAAAAAGAAAACAGTGTAGGCCAACAGCAGGTTCTTAAATACAGTACCAGATGTTCAGAAAACAAATATCAAATTGACAATTTATGAAGCAAACACATAAAGGTCAAAACAAATTGACAAATTGTGCATTTCTGTCAGAAAAATGCTGCTTTAGCAATTATTCTGGCTTTAATTTTCAAAGACTAAAACGTGTGAAAGGAATGTATCTTCAAATGAGTTCTTAGTACCAATGTACAGTGGGAATGATACCACATAAGTAATAACAACATATATTTGCTAGCAATATAAGAACCCTGTCTGCTTATCTGCATAGAAGGTCTGTCTTCCTCTCAGTTTGGTAACAGATGTGGAATAACTTTGATGCCTGTGGTTAAAATAAATATACAAATAACAAAACTAAACAACCTTATCGCATCAGATGTAATCAAGACAACTTCCAATTATCAATAAACAAGTTAACAAAGGTTTATCATTTCCACGAAACAAGTAGTATACCACATTTCAATGCTATCCAGCTAGAATTTAAAATTACTCTGAATTTTGTTTAACATTTTGCAGCCTAGTGACACCCTGGAGACTTGATCCAGGATTATGCTGAGGACAACTTTGGTGTCAGGACATCTCCTTCCCTTTAATGGTAGCAGATATCTCTGTACAAATAAGAGGCATAAATTGGTCCAGATCGTGAAGACAGTAAATGGCTCTAAGACTCAGGGGATGGATGTGTCTTGACAGTCATGACCTAATGTGAAAAGCCTAAAAAGAGAAAATTACTGAACTAGAACAGAAGAGTGGAGGAATGTATTCAGCCTGAAAAAAAAAAAAAAAAAAAAAAGGTGATAAAGCAAAGATTTGTTTTCCTTTTTAAATTTTTTTTTCTCATCAAACTGGTTTGAACCAGTTGGATTGATTTCAGTGTACCAAGATCAATATTGGTAACAGTAGCTGTAAGAAGGCAATATCCACAAAAGATTTTCTTCACTGGCTAAGGTTGAACACAGACTCATCTACTCCCAACTTCTACCAACTACCTGCATAGAGAGTAATGATTTTCCTTTTTCAGGACTGTGGCAAATGTTGCTCAGTAAAATTGTACAATTAAAAAAAAGTTTGCCAGTCGATCTTTATCTGAAACATTGAAATGATAATTCATCATTATATTGTAAGAATTGCATTACTGTAACTGAGGGTAATGCTTAGCTCCTCAGTTTCTCCAAAATAACTAGAGCCCATTTTCTCTTTTAATTTCATAATTCCTGAAAATTAAATACAATTTTTAATTATTTTTAATTAACAATCCACTCCACAGAATAGTCTCTTTGCAAAATAATTGAGAAGAAAATGACCTTCCAAAAGTTCCTATCCTTCTAATGTAGTGAGAATTTACAAAAGAGTTTGGCTGAAAAAATTAAAAATATAGCAGAACAGCTGATGAAAATGTAGGCCTACTACAGTGATACAGATACTCATCATTGTTGCCTTTTATTGCCATCTTCTCTAATTGCCTCTGTGGATTCTTAAGTGTATTTGGTTTGGGCTCTTTTCCCTTTTACTTCCTGGATTATAGGAATTTTGATTGCTTTTGCTAAGCTGCTTCTTACAGTTCCTCATGGGCTGCCGATTAGTAGCACTCTACAGAAGGCATGTTTGCAGCTGTAATCCCGAACGCTTAAGAAAAAGGAAACAGAATTCATAAAACACTGTAATTAATTAAAAAAAAATAAATTAAAGGATCAAAGGTAGCAAAGAAAAACTTTGTAATACTAGAAAATAATGTGTCATATCTTACATACTGCGGAGCTGTTACTTTTTTTTTTTTATTAATACAAAAAAATGCCTCTAGCCTCGATCCTCAGGGCTTCTAAACTCCACCGCAGGGAAGAAGAACCAAAGCATTGGCGCTTGGTCTTATTTTTCCACTCATAAATTGCCCTGATTGCAGGCATCAGTAGAGCTGAGGAGATGCAGCGAAGCAAGATCTTATTGCCGCTGTTTCTCAAGCCTGCCCGAACAGAAAACTCGCCTGTCAGAAAACGAGCTGCGCAACTGCAGCTACATCAACGCCTGACTCTCCAAAGTACACAGGACCTCGGTGTCACTTCAGCAGCTGTTCAGAAGATTTGGTGTGTGATCTCATTCTCCTCAATTTAATACAAATCAAAGGCATTCAGTACCTGGCAGGATTAGCTCTCTTGTTTTTTTGCGCTGATGAGGGCGGTAAGATGTTATAACAAGAAAGGAAGAAAAGAGGTAGGGAAGGCATTACTGTTAAAAAGTAAGGCAGTGAAGTCCTATGATGCATGTAATAGTCATTTTTAGCAGTTTCATTTAGCTTCACTTACTGTTGAGTACTTAGGGTTTGCACTCACAAGAAAGCAGCAGTGATGGAAGTCAGATAACATTGCTTCCAAGAGTCCCCTGGAAACGGTACGCCACAGCCAGAAGCTCAGTGTCTCATGACTAGATACAGTTGGGAAATAAATGTCTAAGAGGCTTCTGTGAGCAAATGCCAATTTAAAACCAAAAAATAATTAACTAATTTTGATTCAGGCAGTATTTAATTTAAAGGAAATAGAAAGGTGGTTGAGGAGGAGACTTCTGAACCTTAAAATCCTAATGTGACATTTCACAATGAAAAGTTTAAATTTTCATTCCAAAATTATGTTGCTTATAGAAACATGCACATGAATTAAAAGGATACAAAAGATTACAAATTGAGAAAAGCATTCTGAATTGTTTTGGAAAAGAAATATTAAAAATTTTGGCCTTTTAACCTGAATTGAGATTATTTAAATAAATATATGCTTTGTTATGCAACTGGTTACCTATGAGGTAGGTAACCAGTTGCAGCTGTTACTTGGGCTGGTTCGATACTTTTTCTGGTCCCAAGAATATCCTCTTTTCTCTTAGTGTTCAGCATCATCTACCAATGTGTCAAAGCTGTTCTGATTTCCTATTTAAGTTTCTGCAAACTTTTTGATGCTGAGTTGTTGTCCTTTCTCAGGGTTGAGTAGTGAATAGTAACCCTCATGTTCAGTGAGCCCAGTGTTTTCTGGAGCACATGGACCTAACCATGTATCTTGAGCTTCAGATTAGTTTTCCTGCACTTCTTGTACACAAGGCCACACAATACACCAATGATTACTGTAGTGCCATTTGGAGAATTGAAAGACCCTCTAATAACCCAGTGCAGCTGTTAAATTTTAACCCTTGTACTGATTAAACATGCCTGAGTCAGAACTCAAAAAAGAGACATAAATCAGTATGATGTGCTACATGGTATCTGAGGAACAGCCAGGTGACCCTCTAGACTATTCTGTTCAGCAGTAAAAATAAAAACAAGAGTCCTAAACAGAAGACTTACAGGGATAGCAGATCAGGTCCTAAACACACATACGCACCCATACGCACACAAAGTCGTTGGGATTGCTCCAGTAATGGCAGATTCTACAGGCAGTCAGAATTCTTTGCCTGTGGAGAGTTTTCCAGTTTGTAAAAGATTAGAAAGCTTCCAAGATTCTTGGAAAGCCCGCAAAACCACATAACTGTCCTTGGGACACCCAGCGTAACAAAGGGATTGATCCTCTTTTTCAACGTGAAAAAAACTATGATATGCAGAAGGTACCCACAGACACAGGCACATAGGCACATGTAAGTCAGGAATTTCCTGAAACTGTACACCAAGCCCACTCTAGTCAACTAACAGAAAAGGGTTTATTTGAAAAAGTTTTAGATCATAACCTTTTTGTACTCTCATCCTTACTGGTTAGTGATTGATCTTCAGCTAGAAAGAAAACTGTATCGTATCAGAGCTACAGATAAGAAAAAAAAAAAAAAAGTATCTGTATGAAAGAAAAAATGTAGGCACATTTGCCATTTTTTGCCTAATTGTAACTGTTACGACTCTCCTGAAAGTTTCCTAACCTTTTTATGTAAAAAACCCCTCTGAGCTGGTAAACATTTAGGCACATTAACGGCTTTTCTTAGAAGTGTATTCACTGTGATACTCATTGTATATAAGACTGAATAAAGGACACTATTGTTCCATGCTGTCAAATCAGTAGAACCTGAAGTAAATTACTTGCTTCAATTACAACAGTTAGGGTTGTAAGGTTTAAAATTATTTTTGTTTTGGCTTTTGTTTCCTCCTCCTTCTTGTAATCTGTAAAGACTTTAACACATTTCTGACTCCTGTGAAATACTAGCTAATAATAGGGACTGGTTCTTGCGATGTGCAGGGAGATAAGCCTTTCATAATATTTACCCAGAACCACATATACAAATACACATTTTCCATTTCTTTCTGGACTTGCTGAACCAGAGATTAAGGACTCGGTACACCCAATGTGTGTCATTTTTCCCCCATGTACTGTAGTAAGATTGGAGAAATGGAGTAAATAACAAATCGCGCCCAATGTTGCTAGGAAACATAACATCTATGCATATTTCTGTTTCCTGTAGGATTATGATCTAGCCCTTTTCTCCCTTCTGATCCTGTAAAAATATTCACCTAATATAATTTGGACACTTTAGGTGATTTTCAGAGGGGATATTTGTATTGTTAAATCCAAAGGTATTCTGAACTAACTCTAAGTGTTTAATTACACTTTCTTCTGTATACATTTTTACATGGTAGTGTATGGATGCATTGCTCTATCATCTCATATGTATAACAGTACACAGTTGTACAGCAAAATAAATAAAAGTTGAGGAAATGCAAAAAGTTATTATTCACAAATTTAAAGTTAAAAATCTTTCTGTACAAATGCTAGCAAGCAGACCTATAAAACATCCACTCATCAACTCAAGCATAGGAGGGTTGGGAGAAAGAAAGACATTCCTTATTATTAGCAAGTTACTGAAGTGTAAAGTATGCAATCCGATCAAAATTAAGCTGGAGATTTTTTATTAAAAAGTAGAGTGAGAAGGTAGGTAGAAAACAAGCAGAGATTAATGAAATGAGTTGGAGGAATATTTACTTCCCCAGGGATGATAATGAAAACCTAAATATAGATATCATACTACCTGGTGAAGCTGAAGTAAAGAAATGTGCAGATCATTTTAATAAAAGGATTCCTCTATCTGGTGCATCCTTATGTTTTCATTTTCCTGTGGTGACAACTACTCTGTCAGGTAGATTTCAAGAAGAGCATGCGCCATTGTCGTTAGCAAGGCTAGTTAGCATAATACAGGGCACAGAACCGTAATTGCTGTGCTCTAGCTTTTAGCTCCAGTTCTGTCTAGCAGAGCATACTCAACTTAAGCTTGGCAAGAGGCAAACAGAGAAAAAGTAAAATCCCAACATGAATTATAGGTTTAGGACTTCTGACTTCTATCACTGTACATATCATCCACAAATCGCAGCCTGAGGCGGTTCCAGAAGTCTTGAAAAAAAAAGTTTGCATTCTGGAAGAAGAAATAGGATAGCAACATATGTAATTTTCATGTCTGTAAATATATTTATTATGCTTATCAATTTAGAAATATGTATCAACATGATACCAGCTTGGTCTGCCTAAGCTCCCTCCCAAATTATTAATGATAAGAGATAGATGATGTAGGCAAGGAATAAAGGAATTTTGTTTCCCTGCAGGATTTAAGGGACCTTTTTTTGGCTATTTATACTTTTCACTCCCTCCTTTAGGTTGTATAGGAATAATCAAATTCTTTTTTCTCTTCGGTTCCATGATGACTAATTTTCTTTTACCTTTCTTCTTTTGGTTTAATCTCTCTCAAAAACCAGAAAGCTAGCTTGCAGTCTTGACCGCTGACCTTCATGGTGAAAAAAAGAAAAGAAAGCACTGGAAGGTGAAAGGAGATTTATTACTTCTCACGAATAGAAACATTGCTTTCATTAGCAGAATTTCCCTTTCTTTCCATTTGTCTTTTTCTTTCCGTATTTATTCACACCATTCTCCTTGGCCTGAAGACTACAACTGCAAAAAAATCAAAGAGCAAATATGCCCTCTCCAACAAAGATTCTGTCCTCTCTTAATACACCTTAATCCCTTTAGCACCCTCACCTCTCTGAAACTGTCCACTGAAGACCACATAGAAGCACCACCTCAAAAATCCTGTGCTAAGTGTTCATCTTTTCCACAGAGAAATTCTAATGCATAGGCTATCCTGAAGTCCACCTATCCACCTATCCATTTGCTCTTCACTTTATGAGAGTGAAAGGATATCCGTCAATGGTCATAGTCTGAACAGGAAGATGATTGAGACTCCCTCAAAGGTCTTCACTCTAATGTGTTGTTATGCCACTGTGCTCATGACACTCTCTTAATCTTTTTTGCTCGTGTCTAAAAGAAAAGCCCACACATATATTTTAGGTTAGTTAGGTTTCATAATTTCATAATTCTGCTTTTTATTTTTATGAAAACTCCACAATTAGAGGTTTCAGATAAATCATTAAATGATCAGAAAAGAGGTCAGAAAAATATAACTTTTTTAATATGATGAGGAGCAACTGATCTGTAGCAGTTTACCTGACACTTATTTTGAAAGCCAGCAGATAGGCCCATAAGAATAACAAAGTCAAAATGTAATCTTTTTTATATCAGGCTATTTTTTTATTAATTTATATATGTATAATGTTAATGTCTTAATTCTTCAAATAATATGAATGTCTTTCTTTAAGAAGTGTGTTGTGTAGTATTTTAAAAGTAAACTTGAAAGAATGCAGGATGTATCAAGATTTATTTCACACCTGTACACCTTTAAAAATATTTTGGTTATTCATCTCCACACTTGCATAAAATAGCCTCAGGAGAGTTATATAACAATAGTTAATTTTTATAGTGTTAGATAAACCAAAAAAAAAAAGAGGATAGAGAAGTAACCTTGTGGTAGATATTAAAATAATCCCCTACGCAGTGAAATTTTAAGAACTGAATACCCATGTATCATTTTAAATGATTTACTGTCCTGGTTTCAGCTGGGATAGAGTTAATTTTCTTCCTAGTAGCTGGTATAATTCTGTGTTTTGGATTTAGTATACGAATAATGTTGATAACACACTAACGTTTAGTTGTTGCCAAGCAGTGTTTACAATTAAGTCAAGGTCCTTTCAGCTTCCCAGGCCCTGCCAGCGAGGAAGCAGGAGCCTTCCGCAGGAGGTGCGCAAAAAGCTGGGAGGGGACACAGCCAGGACAGCTGACCCAAACTGGCCAAAGGGATATTCCATACCATATGATGTCATGCTCAGTATATAAGCTGGGGGGAGTTGGCGGGGGAGGGCCACAGCTCAGGAACTAGCTGGCCATCGGTCAGCAGTTGATGAGCAATCGTGCTGTACATCACATTATTATTATTATTATTATCATCATCATCATCTTCCTTTTCTGTCCTATTAAACTGTTGCTATCTCAACCCACGAGTTTTACTTTTTTTTTTATTCTCTCTCCCATCCCACTGTCGGGAGGAGCTGAGCAAATGGCTGTGTGGTGGTTTCAGCCGCCTGCTGGGTTAAACCAAAACACTTACCAGTTTGTGCAATTTGTGAAAGCAGAGCTTCACAATAGTGTCTTTAAAAAGAACCCTTTTAAAATCTGAACTGCTTTCCTTCCTTCTAAAGAGAACATACATCATACAAAATGAAAACATTTACATCATACAGAGCAACAGACAGATTTAAAATATAAAGTGCAATTCATATTTAAGGTTAGTTTGAGATTGAATGTTGGAAATAATTCCAAACATAAACCTAACAAATATGCTTAACAATAATTGCAGTCCACGTTTCCTCTAAAAATGTTCTCTGCTTATTGCTCAGCATGAAACATAACATTATTTTTCCTTTTGACAAAAACATATAACGTAAACCATTTTTCCATCATATGTATTTCAGATTCTGACATAAATCAGGCAAAAAGGAAGCCAAAGTCAGCAGCATATGGGAAAAATGAATAGATATTTATGAAGTCTGGGTATATAGCTTATAATTTTTTTTCTTTTCATTTCAAGAAAAAAAAGAGCAACAACTCATTTTAGTCTTGCATAAGACACAATATTTGTCAACTTGGCAACTGTCTTCCATATTGGATAGTTGTTTTTACCACAGATGAAAAGTCGAGTTTATTGAAGGAATCACTAAAAAGGAGAATCTTCATCCTGGAGGGCAGATGAGTAAATTTCTCTTCACTTATTTCCAGATACTTAGCTGTTGACATTTACTTTTTATACTCTTCCTAATTTTATATTTCTGGCGATATGAGGTAATCAGAATTATTTTTCGAATAATTACTTCAGCGGTTAGTCTAAATCATTGCAATATAATGTGGTTTTGTAGGAGATAACCGATCCTAGTTTCAGTATTCTTTATAGTGTATATCAAGTCATAAAAAGGAAAAAAAAAATCAGGTTGCTTCCACCTTTTTCACTGTCTTTTGTGATTGATACTGTAAATGGCTTCCAGTTTAAACATCTATTTTCATCTGCAGACCCATTCTAATTTGGGATGTAAGTTTGAAGTATTTCTAAGAACAGTGTTTATTATTAATATTAAAATCCCCTACCAGACAGTGATTGATAAAAGGGAAAAAAATACAGCTTCCTAGCATCTATTCCTAAATCAAAAAGCATACTTGCCTGTCATTTGCAATTTCAGAATTAGTTTGCATAGAACAGCAACTGGCTTATTAAAAGCATGTATGTTGAATGTTTTGCTGCCCTCACCAGGACACCATATAATTTTGCATTTATTTGGCAAACTCCTAGTTCAATGGACTGACAGTCACATTCCCTGCAATAAATCAGCTATAACGAACAGTTTAGTGATTAATGTCACATGATACATGTACAACTGCTATCAGTTCAAATTGTTTTACCAGAAATTAGGAGAGGTCCAGTTGATCAAAGACCTACAAAAATATGGAGTAAAACCAAACTTCCTGAAAATGTCTAAGACAGATATTTTAAAATCTATTGATGCAGAATCAGAAAAAAAGTGATCATTTATTCATTGACTAAAACAACAAATATATTAGCAAACTTGCCTTGTGTAGATACTTCTTTCTGCAGAAAAGCTGGAATGCAAAACTCGCTGGTTTATCCTCATTGTTTAAAACTCTGATCATTCTCTAAATAGAAGAGAAAAATATCAGCTTGTTAACAAAAAAATGTTCAGCTGGTGGCAGAAGCATATCTCTAATCAAAGCAGAGGAAAAAAAAAATCATTGCCATTAAGACAAAACTTGAGAGACTTTATAACTACAGCCCTATAACACTTTCCTGTGGCAATGAATTATATAGATGTTGGCACATAAAATACTCTTTGTGGTTGATTGTTACATATGGCCTTTTCTTCAAGTTCACATATTTTACAAGTTTCAGTGATTGGGTATCCATTGCTTCTATTTTAAGGTGGCTAGTGAATCTGTGTGGTATTCCTTGATCACTGAATTACCTCATATTTAACATGTTAGAAAAATTATCATTAAGGCAAACAGAAATTATTATCAGTTATAGACTTATTTAAAAAAATCTTCACTGAAATCCAGATTCTTTCTATAACAAAGCTTCTGTTATTTACAAAGATTATAAGGTAATAATCTTAAAAAGACTCTGCTTTAGGAACAATTTTTTTAGCCTCAGTTTGACATACAAAAGAGAGAAAATCAAATTTCTCTAGGCAGATCATTGATCATTAATAGATAACATGAAGTTCAACAGTGAGTGATAAACATTCTCTCTCTTTGCCTTTCTTTCCACTGAAATAAAACCCTTGCATGAGAATTGACAGATTGTCTAACAAATTCCCTAGTCCGAGAAACTGGGAACAAGCCTTCAAGGTACACTAGGGATCATATTTGCCCCACAGTATATAAAACCTAAAATAAATCTTCTAATATCAGATGGATCAGCCTCCAGAATTTTTGATCATATTTAATCTCTGGGGTATTACTTAAACTAGAAGAAAAAGCAAAAGACTTCATAATAATTTTGTTCTAACTGCATAGCATGAAAAAAAAAAAAAAAGTGAAGATTAAATACTCAGATATCTCTGAACATCTAATTGTTTAAAGATAGAACATCTTTTCCATCCAAATCTATCTCCAAGAAGCTTATATAGCTGAAATGCTAACTTTGGTATTGTTCTTCTAAACCTCACGCTACACTAAGATTTCACACCATCTAAGAAATCTGTTTCCAATCTAGGACAACAAAAAGAGTCATTGTCTTCAAAAGTGCTGCAAAGAGTCTCCAGAACGGGAGGCCTTGGGTTTTGACAGTCTCTGGGTCTAGTTCTGACTTTTAAAAAGTCACAAAGGTTGTATACAGTAACTTTGGGCATGCTGCCTGAACAGAATAAGGGCAGTAAAAGTCATCACACAGGAGGTCTATATCAGCATAAATAGTTCCTTTACTTTCATCTTTCTACCTAGTATAGAGAGGCATCTAGAAGAAAGAGGAAGAGCCCATGTGTGAAGAACACTGCTTAATCTCTGAAAGGAGAGGTTAGAATTCTTTTTTTTTCTTCATCCTTCTAATTTGCATTAGGATGGGGCCAAAAAATATGAGGGATGACTTGTAGTTTTCTTTTTTCTCTCTCCTTGACTTTCTTTGCTTACTCTGTGGGGAAGCAGAACAAACTTTTATTAGTACTTTCCCCAGGCTGAGCTGTGGTTTCAACAGGGTTTCCACAGTCTGACATGTAAAAAAATACCAGAACAACCAGAATGACTTTTCTTTCTTTCTTTCTTTCTTTCTTTCTTTCTTTCTTTCTTTCTTTCTTTTTCTTTCTTTCTTTCTTTCTTTCTTTCTTTCTTTCTTTCTTTCTTTCTTTCTTTCTTTCTTTCTTTCTTTCTTTCTTTCTTTCTTTCTTTCTTTCTTTCTTTCTTTCTTTCTTTCTTTCTTTCTTTCTTTCTTTCTTTTCTTTTCTTTTCTTTCTTTCTTTCTTTCTTTCTTTCTTTCTTTCTTTCTTTCTTTCTTTCTTTCTTTCTCTTTCTTTCTTTCTCTTTCTTTCTTTCTTTCTCTTTCTTTCTCTCTTTCTCTTTCTCTCTTTCTCTCTTTCTTTTCCTTCCTTCCTTCCTTCCTTCCTTCCTTCCTTCCTTCCTTCCTTCCTTCCTTCCTTCCTTCCTTCCTTCCTTCCTTCCTTCCTTCCTTTTTCTTTCCTTCTTTCCTTCTCTCTCCCCTCCCTGCCCCGCAGTGTATCTTGCCAGCAGTGCTGCAATAAGAGAGAACTATCATTACAACACGAGTACTTATGGAAATACAACAGGGCTGTTGAAAAATATTTGGAGAAGTACAAGTCCCTCCCCGCTCCCCCCCCCCCAGCCCACCACCCCATCTCATCTCTTAACAGCTGGATAAAATAAAATATTTTGCTTAGATATTGCAAAGGAAACTTTATAATTCTCAATGAATGTGCTCAAATTAGGTACATTTACTGTTTTCTTGGTTTAACAGGATCAACTTCAAGGGCCACAGCTGGAAGCTGGGACTGAAGTTGGGAACTTCACTGTTGTGTATATTTAAAACGAAGCACAAACATATCCTGCTTTTTTTGTTGTTGTTGTTGTTGTTTTGTTTTGGTTTGTTTGTTTGTTTCTTTGTTTGTTTCACCTTGTCTACTTCTTTTCACTTAGCCTTCACAGGATTTACATGTCCGCCTCTGGAGGATATTCTTCTGGCAATAGCATCTGGGCCTCATGATGAGTTCCATAGGCATTTGTACAGATCTTCTTCACTTGCCTCTGGCTCTGCTATCCACTGTCTAAGCTGCTTTTTGTTTCTTGTCTTCAGTTCTTTTCTTCCAACTTTTAAGTTGAATATAGTGACAAGTGTACTTTCTAGCCAAATACATTCTCTAAATTGTTTTATAACTGTTTTTCTGGTTTTGGTATTTTAGCTTGGGTTTGATATATTTTTATTTTGTTTGGTTGGGTTATTTGGGGTTTTTTTGTTTGCTTCCCCCGCCCCATTCCTTAATATCTGCAACACTGTGTCATTCTTTCACTTCCAAAACATACCAGAATGCTATATACTGCTATCTTCTACCAGCCTTCCTGGATCAACACAACATTTAATAGCATGGACTTCTTCCCACTGTGTCTTTTCTTCAGCCTCAAGGAGCTACTTTAAAAAGTGACTAGAAATACAGTAATACCAATTCAAACACTTATATGATCCATGACTTTCTTGCTGGCAGTGAAACAAGAAATTGTTAATGTCCAATAAACTCAAAAGCTGCGCAGCAAAAATTGACACCTGACATTTCAGATTGGGTAGAAAGACATCAGATCATTCAATAATCATCAGAAGAAAAACGTGCTTGTTACCACTGACCTGGGCTTTTCTCTTATTTATCATTTAGACATGAAAAAACATGTTCTTTTTTAGTTACCTTTGATAAACATCCCTAAAATGTTTCTTATGGTTCGTGACTAAACTGTTGAGCTCTCATGATCCTGTTAAGCAATGTAATGAAGGAATTTCTGAGCACGTAACAGTGTAACAACTGTATTTGACCATAAGAGTAAAGGATAAATACACATCCCAGGATAATTTTCTCCCATATAATTATCATAACACTATGCAGGAGTAGCAATTTGGTAATTTCTCCATACAATGTTTGTGTTTCTTTTTGCTTTGTCATTTATTACTTTAAAAATAAAAAGCATTAAATGGAATAAATCTGACCATAATCTGTTAGATGAGCTTAAACATCTTTCCCTTTAATAAGCCATATTAAATGTACTATATAAATTTTTACTGCGCTATTATTGCATTTGGATATGTGATAGCACATCTGGAAATTCTACCAGCAATACAAAGACAAGTTATGCTTCTGAATGGGATGCATTTCTTACCCATTGGTTAGAAAGAGCCAAATAAGATTTAGGTATCAAAATCTAGCTGCTGCAACTTCTAATGGTTAGACACTTGGCCACCAAAGCTGAAACCAGAGCCATGAGTAAAGTATCCAAATGCTTTAAAATATATAGAGAGAGTTACTCACAGTGGTGCCTTTCAGCAGAGATTTTAGACAGTGTAATATTGTGGGTGTTCTAAATAAAATAAATACTGTAAGTGGTAATATTCCTGAAATTAGAACACTTGGTGCAAAGCTGTGGAAGAACATTAGGAGAGAATGTTGGAAGATCTCCTTCATTCATCCTTTAAAGACTAGCTTATCCTTTGAAGGTAGATTTTATTTATTTATTTATTTATTTATTTATTTATTTATTTATTTGGATGGATGGATGGATGGATGGATGGATGGATGGATGGATGGTTGGGGTCTGTTAGTTGGGAATAGAGTAATATGGGATTGGTCTTTTTACATATATCTTAGGACACTGATACAGGCAGTTGGTGATCCAGTGGTCTGTTCTACAATCTGCAGAGAAGAATATAAACCAGTATGCATCTGTCACAGTGAAAAGTTCATAGGCCTACAATGAGAACATATTATATATTGCACAATGCCAAAAGTGAGTTCATTTCTCTGTTCCCAGAATGGTTTGGATATTTTTTTGTGAAATGGAAATGGAATTAAAAGCATGAAGGTTTCTTTGACAAAGTGATTGAATGCCAGGACTTCTACTTCCAGACTACTGAAACGTGCTCAAATGTCATTTCTGCTCATCCCAAGGACTATACACAGAAGTTAGGAAAACATAAAATTATATGGCATATGAGTATGGTTTTTCCAGATTGCACTTTTGGATTTAGCACCTTTGTGTTTCTGAAACCTGTGTTCTTGTTTAAGATATTTTCTGGGCGTTGATGTAAGTTTTATCTTTTCCTTTTTTTCTTCTTTTTAATAATAAAGTACTGCCTCCAAACCACATCTTGTCAAACAATTCAACATTTTATTAGTTTTATAGGAAAGTGTTTCTTTATATTTTCTCTGAAGGTAAATTGTTATTTGGGAGTGAATGTAAGAATGAGAGGAAAGATAGAAAGTAGAGAATAAGGTAAAATGATAGAAAATATAATAGAAGACAATACAATATGATGTGATAAAATACATATGAAAGAATTTGCTTGTGTAGGAACCTGCACAAATGATCAAAGAAACTTCAAGGTTTCTCATCAGCCTGTTTCCAGCCCCCTAGACACTAACATGGTGATGATCTTCCCACTCAAGCACATTAGTCAGTGTCCCTATTATCTGCTGCTAATCTTTTGCGCCTAAACAAGTGTCAGGATTTAGTTGCCTCATTGTGTGCCATTTCAGACACCCTAATTCTGAGGGAAGTTGACAGTTTTAACATAACCTCCACTGAAGCCTGAAAACATTGGGCAATAGCAGGAAGCACTGCAAGAGCTTGCGTCACTTGTGTATGGGCCATGGTTGGCACCAGCGCATTCACACAGAACATGCATCATCAAAGGTATCACATATTGGAAAAGGCTATCTTGAGATCTTTAGCTATTTTCAGATACCTTGAGCTCTACAGACACTTTTGTGGTGAAGGCAATTCTTTGCCAAGACTATTTTTTGCTTTACTACTTTATTACCCTCTGTGAAATGAAACCAGAATGCTGCTATGCCCACAGCCTAGATGGTGATAGGAGGTGCATGTGTAAACAGCAAATAAATAGGAAGTGCAGATGGTGAATTCAGGCCCATATCCCAAACTCTGACTCAGACAAAAGGGATTAGATTGCATTCTATGTCCTTAGACATGGAAAGAGCAACTGAAATTTTGCTAATGAATTGGACTGAGTTATTTGGTTCAGCAGCTAATGGACAATATGAATAGTGCTTTTAAAAACAGTGATACATGAACCCATAAGGACTTACGAGGTATATAAAAGGAGTCTGTGAAAGACAAGTAAGAAAAACAATCCACTAATCCAACTGTCAGTTGGTTTAACATTTTATAAAGGGTCCAGTCAAAATTCTGCAGGGGTCTGTAGACTGAAGGAGGCTGAAAGCCACTGTTGAAGAGGAACGTTGACGTTATAATTGTTAACATCAGTTAGGAGAAATGGATGCAAAAGTAAAGGAAGAACAGAAATATTTTTGATCAATGCAGAAATTATAAAAGTTTTTAGAGTCAAACACAATTATCATCAATTAAGATTCTTTATTATACCTTTTGTATGCTAGAGGAACTAAGGACCTTTTTTTGACTTTTCATGCACCTGAAGTGATGATACTGCTTTTACCTCAAAATGACCAGCAGTTATTAATAGCTTAATCAAGCAGTATAATCCAAGGCTAAGAGATATTCACATTTTACAGTTTATATACCTCTTTAAAAATTCTTAAAGCATCTTGATGACTAAAATTAAATCTTTTTCACCATAGCTAATGATGCCCATTAAATTGAAATCATAACAACCTGCACTTACAGTATTAAAATCACAAATAATACTGGTATATGTTTTTCTCCACCAAAAGGAAAGCGCAATCCTTCAAAAACAAGACATTACTAATTATTACCAAGTGCTTTAGCAAAACATAGACAATCAGATCGAGAAATCTGCATTCTATTAAAAAACAATGAAGATTAGATGCCTAAAATCTATTGTGGGTCTGTGCTGTAGATCTTGAAACTTCACAGAAATGTATTATTTTAATGAGGTAAAAATCAACACAAAAAGCATTTAATGGAAGTTAACCTAAAACAACAGAATATTAAGTTAACAAAGAACAACAGTATATTTAGTGCTGGCTCCAAAGATCAATTCTTATCAAAGTGCAACCTGAATGGAAGCCTGTAGTAATAGGTTCTCTAACAACTTCTTCTAAAGATCACTAAAGATAATTTTTCCAATCTCTTTCAGAACTGAGGTTTTCTTATTGAGTACACTCTACTGGCAGCTTACTCCCTTTTAAATTAAGGCTCTACTGAGCCATGTGAGAAAATTTGCCATGACTCAGAATGCATAGGAGGATATATTCTGAGTACCTCTGCCAGCCAAAGCTGTGAGAGTATCCCAGAAGGAAAAATGTAACCACTCTGGTAGTGGTTGATGTTCATATTGAGGATTTTAAATATTGTCCGCAAAAAGTGACCAAAAATGCACAGCAAATGAATAATTAAAACCTAAAATAGAAATATTCCTCACACAATGAACAGAAATTCCAAAATATACATTTCACAGAATCACAGAATCACAGAATCACAGAACAGTAGGGGTTGGAAGGGACCTCTGGAGATCATCTAGTCCAACCCCCCTGCTCAAGCAGGATCACCTAAAGCAGGTTGCACAGGATCACGTCCAGGCAGGTTTTGAATACCTCCAGAGAAGGAGACTCCACAACCTCTCTGGGCAGCCTGTTCTGTGTCACCCTCAGAGTGAAGAACTTTTTCCTTATATTGAGATGGAACTTCCTGTGTTCCAGTTTGTGCTGTTGCCCCTCGTCCTGTCACTGGGCACAACTGAAAAGAGTCTGGCTCCATCCTCTTGACATCTGCCTTTTAGATGTTTATAAGTATTGATGAGATCCCCTCTCAGTCTTCTCTTCTCCAGGCTAAACAGACGCAGCTCTCTCAGCCTTTCCTCATACGAGAGATGCTCCAGTACCCTCATCATCTTGGTAGCTCTCTGCTGGACTCTCTCCAGCAGTTCCCTGTCTTTCTTGAACTGGGGAGCCCAGAACTGGAGACAGTACTCCAGATGTGGCCTCACCAGGGCACAGTAGAGGGGGAGAAGAACCTCCCTCGACCTGCTGGCCACGCTCTTCTTAATGCACCCCAGGATACCACCGGCCTTCTTGGCCACAAGGGCACACTGCTGGATCATGGAGAGCTTGTTGTTCACCAGGACTCCCAGGTCCTTCTCCGCAGTGCTGCTTAACCTTACATTTAAACTTACATTTAAGCTACATTGTGAAACCAACACAGATCCTGGAGCAGTAGTGACAAAAGCTGTCACTGAGATGTAGCAGTTAATACGTTATTCATTCTGAGCTGCAGTAAGTGGTGTCAGGAAGAAAAATGGCATACATTGGTATACCAAAGAAATGTATCAAAAAGAAATATTTACAAATCTTTAGGAAGGCATAGTGTCATTTAAATGCATAAAAAGTATTGATTCTTCAGTCAGTAGATAGTAACCCTGTGAATTTCTTGGAAGTAATTCCTTATGGATGCAAAAAATTACATAGACTCAGAAAAGGCCATCATGGACCAAAAAAGCTTTATGGGAGACAAAATGTGCAAAACAAAATCTAGCTCAAGAAATTCTCTTAACTGAAAAGTACAGGAAAATGGGAGAATATTAGAGGGGATATCACACATGGTTTTGCTGTTCTTGCTTTTCCTTAAGGGTATGTCTATGGCTGCTGCTATGTGACCTGTATTCTGGTGACTTTTGGTTTGATTCTCTACCCTGTTTTCATAGCTAGTGTGGCAATGTAATCAACATGTAATAACGGAAAATCAAACACAGATCTCTCAAAAAGATGTAGCTTACAAATACTACATCTATAACCTCCCTTGAAGGATTCCCCTTCAGTTTTCCAAACCATTCTGCTAATGTAAAATGCAAAAGAACCATCAGACTCTTACATGAAGTGAATTGTAGACAGTAATACCTTGGCTGCACCCTACTGTCACAAAGTGGCAGAATATCTTTGTACCCTGAATAAGTAAAGATTTATTTTTTAAATGGAAACATACCTTTGACAGCACAAGATAATAAAGAGAAAGTATTCACTCTATTGCTGCACGTGTTTGTCATTCTGAAGCAATTTCTCATTTGTTCAGTGCACTAAAAGTATGTGGTTCTCTTAATGCCATTGGTGTAAAATTGAACAATGTGAGTAGCTATCAAAAAATGAAAATAAATAATTTTAAAAATCTTACTTATAAAAATTTGTTCTGTGACAGGAGAGAGGAGATGACTGAGGGAGAAAAAAGAGAAAAAAAACCTCTGCAGCTTTGATGTGGCTAACATTGATACACTAGCTTGAAGAAGGATTGCAGAATTTCAGAAATAAACTGAAGGTTAACAGAGGGGAAATATATTACTACTAATGGTATTTTACTGTTAATGGTATTTCACTACTAACCATGTTTTTCAAAATAATCTCTTTCATCATTGTGCCAGTACAGAAAGGGAGTTATGTTTTTGCATTTTTTTTTTTAACATGAATAAGAAGCAAAGCATTTAGTTAAATATCTTGCAGAATTGATGCCTGTACTTTTAGTTTAAAAACCAAAATATTTTGTTAAGCAGCAGTTTAATCTGTGTAAGCATCTATGGCATAGAAAGAGGTCTAAACTGAGCATTTAATGGTGCTACCAGGACCACACAGTTCAAATGTAAACAATATACTACCAAAAACAATGCCTTTGACAAAAATGGTAACACTAGAGATGGATTATCTGTAAATGTGATAAGAAGCTAATAGAATAGCTAGGGCAAAGCAATTTCTAGTGAGAATCTAGAATCTCCAGAAAATGTCGTGGTGACTTTAAAACAACCTTGTGGTTTGGTTTGTTATAGAAAAATAACCATAAAAGCCCTACAGATGATTGTTTAAGCGAAAAGAAACTTAACAAATTTAAAGCATCAAATGAGTATATTTTGTTCTTTACAAGAAATAATGGCAGAGTGGTTAAAGCTAGGCTTGGCTCCATTGTGTCTAGATTCCTACAAAAGAAAAGCTCAGCAAACACCATAGTCTGCATTTTAATGCCTACTGTCTTTAAAGTACTACAGTAACTAGAAGTTAGAGATATTGCTGCCATTTTTATTGATAAATTTCCAGAGGGAAGTTTTAATAAAGCCACTGGAAGGAGACAGAATGGAGATCAATCTCTGGAATATAATTTGATTGGATAAATTCTCTCTTAGAGGACCTCACCTACTTACAGTGACTATAAGGCGAACTGCAGAGGACTGCTCTTACAGCTTAGGCAGATCAGTGGTACAGAAACCAGGGAGAGCTGTGGTCATCACAAAGGTCTCTGGTAAAGCCAAAAGATGTGCTGAGTCTCAGCTGCGACAGATGTGTTTGCCAGAACCTGAGGGTAGAACACAGAACATGAAGCCCAAGTAAAGTGAATTTGATGTTGCTAATATTGCTAAAATGCATTTCAACAGTGAAAATACATACAGACAGACACATGCATACACATAAACACACATACTTCACAGGCTGGTGGAAAGCAAAGATTTGTGTTTCATTCCTACTTCAGTATCACTGGCCTGTTCCTGATGAGTTAATGTTTGTTGTCAATAAGTCTTACACGAAAAAATAAATCACAAGCCCATGCACCATGAGGAAATAGTCTGTGACTTCAAAGTAAAAGAGGTCAGTCAATACATTTTACCAAGGTCTTTGTGTTATTTGCAAAGGATGTAATAGTGGTTTAGGATGTTTTGATCGATAAGTTTGACACACTGAGCACTTCAAATCATATCAGCAGTCTACAAGTATTTCTGGTCTTTTCCTTTTACATAAGCTTAGGCCCTAATGTCCTTCTTAAATGTGACAAAGGATTTCAGCATTTCTATAGTGATAACTGTCTTGTAATCACATTTCTTTGAGAATTTCATATTCAGCATTATGACTATTTTCTGTTCAACTCCATGAGGGCTGTTATTTATTAGTTTTATGTTACCCACGGATATGATTAGTACTTTGCAGAAACATAGATACTATACCAAAGAAATAATTTATTAAATGAGTTCAAATGTAGCAGGAAAAAAAAAAAGAGGCAGGGGGGAATAGGTGTAGGAATAATCCTTCATGTAAATTTGAGCTACAGTGTTATATTTTTCTCTCTTTTTTTCATATATACTTCAGTCTTTTTCCCTTTTTTTTTTTTCTCCCATTTTTCTGCACACATATACTCACATGGACATTCTTTTAAATTTTTTCTCCCTGTCTTTTTTTTTTACTCTACATTGTTCCTGCTTATTCACACAATATTAATAGGATATTCTGAGAGTTTGTCTATATATGTGAGTGTGTATACAAATATATATACATACATATACATGTATGTATACATTAATAGCTTAATCAGATGGCATACAATTTCAGTACCATTTCAGGTATCCTAGATTACCTTGCCACTCCAAAAGGTATGACTTTCTCTTAAAGCCTGTATCAGCAAGATGTCACACAAGTCAGCAGGTATGTTTCATATACTAGAGCATCTAAAAGTGTTTATGGGTGATTTCTTCCCTTAATCTCTGTTGAGCAAAATGGGAGCTCAAGCAACTAGTTCATATGAAGCTAGCCTCATTGTAGACACATAAAGTTAGGTACAAGCTGAGTCTCACCTAGATGCCTAATCATAGATGTCTAATGTCATTTTACAGCTCAAAGTTGTTCCGCCTCTGTCTGTTCAGAAGGGGATGGATCTCCTTTGGGTCCTGTGTCATATCTGCTAATCAGGTATCTTGGAAGCACAATAATATCACAAACAGTTTAGGATGTGGGTAATTTTAAAATTGAAGCCCCACCCCTAAAGTCTTTATTAATTTAAAAAAGATATCAATTAAAAAAGGGGATGAGATATATAGATCTCCATGCTTTCTCTGAAGTTTGTTTGTTTGTTCTATGTTTTTAAAATTCTGTGAACCTTCAGGCACCAGAACATCTGTGATTACATTAAAAAAATTTCCTATTCTTGATTTCATTTTACCAACTGTCATGGTTCACCCCCAGCCGGCAGCTGAGCACCACGCGCCGCTTGCTTACCCCTTCCCCGCAGAGGGATGGGGAGGAGAACAGAAAAACAACGGCAAAGCCTTGTGGGCTGGGATAAGGGCAGTTTACTGGGACAGCAAGGGAGAGGGAAAAAACAACAGTACTGATAACAGAATATACACAATGGGTGATACACAATGCAATTTGCTCACCCCACGACCAGACCATGCAGGACTGCAAAATCAGCCTGCCCTGGGGCTGCCGCTCCTCCCCGGCTAGCCCCATTTCTATGCTGACCATGACGTCATACGGTATGGAATACCCCTTTGGCTAGTTTAGGTCACCTGTCCTAGCTGTATCCTGTCCCAGCTTCTTGTGAAAATTAACTCTATCCTAGCTGAAAACCAGGACACCAACTTAAGCACCTAAGAATTTAATGTCTGAATCTTAGCTGGGCACTTCATGATTCCTTATAGGCAACGAAGAAAGCAGGCGTCTCCTGGGAGTGACTCTTTTAATCTATCATAGGCAGATAGAATGAGATGAGCTGTGTCCTGATGTTGTTGATTGACTATACAGAGAGCTTAAGATAACTAGCTCAGGTTTAAACAGATAATTTTATACTTCTAACTTTATGACAGGCTAAATTTTTTCTTTGCTTAGTTTCTTCTTTTCCCAAAGAAATTTTCCACTGTACAAATGCAGAACTATCAAGGCTACCTAAGCTCTTTTCACTGGTGAATAGGAGCTGTCAGCTCCAAAAGAAGTAGAAGATATCGAGGTATGGTTTAGATTATCTAGAACTTGCAAGTTTTCTTTCTCATATTGTTTATGCAGAGAAAAAATCAGGCTGAAATAAAATTTATAAAAAATGAAAAAGTTGTGTTTTTAATAAATATATCAAGATTAGATTACATTTCAATTGCTTCTTCAATCACACAGAAATCTCCATAACATCAAAACATTGGGCTCGCTTGTGAAGCAACACTATAGAATTTTCCTTTTTCTTATTTTACATTCAGTCCTATTCTGTTTGTTTTTAATAAAGTGGAAAGTACATACCTCTTCTATCTAGAAATTAGTAAAACTGCAAAGTTAATTAAAAAAATCCTATTATAACTTTCATTGGTTTTCTTCATGAATAACTATGGTGGTAATCTGTTCATCTTTTCTACTTGTCTGATACATATTGCTGCAGTAATAATAAAAAAGAGACACTCTTCTGCTGCAGGTAGAACTAAACTATTGCCACAGAAGTATCCTTTAAAATCCTATGAACCAAAATTAACTTTAGCAAAAGACAGCTGCTTGTTTCTGTACAAAGAAAATAAGTTAATATTGTAGCAAATTTAGAAGAATTTATGTAAATCAAGTACCTCCAATAGGACATGACGGAATGAAAAATCCACAAAAAGATTGGAAAGAGGACAGTGATGGACACAAAAAGAATCATATGACATAACTCTGAGAGTTTACCTCACTCCCTACACAGACCAACCATGAAGAACAAGGAGAACGATTACTTCAGAACTCAATGAAAAATCATCTAAGGTCTCTGTTACAAATGCATTTTCTGGGGCCCTCCCTCATCATGATCAGAAAATCAAATAAGTATATAGTAGTTTTTTATTTTTTTTCCCCCCAGCCCCTGCAATGGACAGAAACTTTTCCAATACAAGCAATAGCAACAGCTCATATACTGGTAAAACAAGTGTTCTCCCATTGGGGTTTAGTTGCAAAACTGTAATTGGCTCAGAAAACTGCTGTATAGGTTTGTTTGGGTTTTTTTTCTTCTAATGAAAAAGTTGTCAGATAGCATTAGGAATAAAACAAAAATGTCAGTCTTCAGGACAAATAGAAAGAATGTACGGAACCATCAAACTATGAGAGGGAAATTCTGTCTGTTAAATGGAATAGATGAAGAGAGCCACAATCTATTATTCCTTGTACCAGTGAGGGCTCCACATCATAGCACAACAAATCACATACCTTTCAAAGTTATAATAAGAGGAAAATGAAAATTGTAGGACATTTGTTGTGGGGAACTACTACTTCATGTGCTTGAAGGTATTATAATGACTTCTTCATGAAAAGATTGTAGGAATGTCTGTAACAAGTGCATTGACTTGAAAAAAAAAACATTAAAAATCAAAAGACTAACCCAAAATATATTTTTTTATATATATGTACACACACTATATATATAAAATAACCTCTTTTAACTGTAAGCATAAAAACCAAATAACCTCTTTCTTTTTTTTTTTTTTTTTTCCCTATTCCCAAGATTATTTGCACATAAAATTTGGGGTTATATAAACAAAAACGGTAAATAAACTGTGTTGTGTAATCTAATGTAAGCAGCCTAAAGGTAAAAGTGATCCAATACAACACAAGATCATATTTTATTTTCTGTACCTATGTATCTGCTTTATTTGTCAGTGAATAGTGACAAATATCATACATTATTTTAGAGTCAAAACTGTAAGAAAAGAGGTAATTTCTTTTTGGTGAAAGGTAATTATAAACAATGTTAAAAGCTGAAATGAAAGTGTCCTGCTATTTCATGTGTATAAAGCTGCAATGAAACAATCTTTTAGAATTATTCAAATAAAATATCTATTTAATGCATAAACAACTGTATTTGTCATTGGTAAGAAAAATCCAATCTCTTTGTGGCAGAATAAAGCCAAAGCAAAACTATTTTGTGTATCAAGACTCCATTTTGCTTAAATGAGAAAATCACATAGTGGATTCTTTCTCTTTCTTAGCCCTCTCTTTTAATGAACAACCACAATAATTTTGAAACAGAGATGCACATTTGATCAGGCCCTTGATTACTGTTGATGAATACTGTAAATAGTTGTGAGACAATGATGTAAAATGAGGACATGACTAATATTGTAAATAAACAAGAGACAAGACACCATAGATTCAGAATTTATCCAGGAAAGAAGCAACTTTAACTTCACTGTGAGAGTGGTGAGGTACTGGAACAGGTTGCCTAGAGAGGTTGTGGAGGCCCCCTCCCTGGAAGTGTTCAAGGCCAGGTTGGATGGGGCTTTGGGCAACCTGGTCTAGTGGAGGGTGTCCCTGCTCATAGCAGGGGGGCTGGAAGTAGATGACCTTTAAGGTCCTTTCCAACGCAAACCATTCTATGACTCTAATTCTATGAACTAAGTGAACACAAGCCACTTTTACGTGAATTCATCCATGAGAAAGCTATTTTAATATAACAATAGAACATTAATAATATTGTAAGTTAGAAACCAAACTAACAAAAAGAAATCTGAGTACAGGCGAAAGGGTACTTGTCTACATGAGATGCATGACACCTTGTGAGCTGCATGCATCTCAGTTCCCTTGACAGTCCATTAAGTTAGGCTAATCCAAAGCATAAGCCAAAAAGTCCATGTGCTTAATGAAGCACCACCTAGAGCTAGCCGAAAGAAATGTTTGATATTGGCGTGTCCTTCAGTAGGCACTAACTGAATGTGTGCATTTGTCAAAGGTAGTCAGTGTTTGTATCCATCAGTGAAATGACAGAAAGCTGCTAGGGTCCTGTGCTCAGAAACGTGAAACCTGGGTTCCGCTTTTCTCCAAAATCTCCAAATTCAACTTTTCTCAACACTGGGAAATGTCTTAACTGTTAGACTGTAAGGCATTCTGGGAAAAGGTGCTACCATTTCCCCTATTTGAAGCTGGGTCACTAAACAGTCAAGAATGCAGGAGTCATACAGGATGAATGGATTTCACCATTGACAAATGATCAGGTGATTTGCTTGGGAGCAGAGAGCTATAGGGTCAATACAACATCTCTCCATGTATTTTGAATCGGTCAATAACTACATGAAGAATCAGACAAAGGCAGATTTAGTCTGTTACCTTTAATTGGTCCATCCAACTAGAATATCTTACAGAATAAAATATAGAAGTTTTTTTAAGGGTGGAGGCCAAATAAAAGGCTGTGGAAAAGCAACAAGAGTTGGGAAGAGAATATAAACAGCCTTACATAATAAGCACTGCATGAATCATAAAGTGAGTCATCACACCGGATAGTTCACATTAAGAACAAGTTGATGTTTTTCACGTCCGTATTCTTAAAAAGATACTATGGTACATTTGCTCCTATTTGTATTTCTACACATTTCAATTAGGATAATTATCCAGCAATGGGAAATTACTCTCCTTCACATATATAGAAACTTGTAGAAGCCAAATAATACAAATGTAGATTTTTCCTTCTCATCGGAATATTTGTTTTCTGAAATATGCTGTTTCTTCTGGTGTAAGATTCCTTAGCAGTATCATTCATAAGGTGGAGGATTTCATGGCCTTTATTCATTCTTCAAAGAAATTAACTCAGTTTTTTGAACATTTTGGTTGCACCTTAACTGTGGATGCACACTTGGGTCTCACACTAAAAGGAAGTCAGGATGCCTCTAGCCTCAGCAGCTGAAAATCAATCCCAGAGCCCTGAGCTTACCCTCTATGTTTCATTTTTACTTCTACTCCTCTAGAACCACTACTGCGGGAAATGGCTTGTCATTGGGCATTCAGAATACGTCCTTCACTAAGAAAATACACCTATGGCAAGACACAGAGACGCATTATGGAGAATACATTTCTTTCCTTACCCCTTTTTTTACATTTCCTGAAGCAATTTGGGAGTTTCTGCAAAGAGAAGAAATCTCTTGGATTATGGGAAATATGTTGATATATTGCTCCATTCTGTTTTCATTTTTTTCTTTCTGGGTGTCACAACAGAGATGTGTGGAGGACAAATATATAGTTATTTAGAATGGATTTTGAGGAGTAAAAGAAGCTATACTGTAGTAAGTAGCTGTCCATACTCCGGTAGGCAGAGACAATACATGGCTGGTAAAAGTGAAAATATTTTAGCAGTCTCAAATATGTTTCCAGAAGTTATGTTCCATCTTTCTAGTGTTCTGATAGAATCAGGAAAAGATATTTCATTTCCTGCTCCTTTATCACAGGAGTGATTTATGATGCTTTGCAGTTTGTTGTGTTTTGTCACTTTTACTCTGCATTCCTACTCTGTTCATTTTTTTTCCCTTTGCCTTTCTATCTGGGAGTACTTGTGACATACATCACTGTCACAGGCTGCATGAGGATTAACCCTACTAACCTTAATTAGCTTCTCCATTTTATATTTTATTAAACCAAGAATCCAAAGATGGAAATTGTTTAAATTGTTAGAAATTAATTAACTCTCTATCAATGGCTTGACTGGCTTCCTGGGTTTGGGTTTTTTTGTTTGTTTGTTTGTTTTGGGTTGGTTTTTTTTTTTTAATTTAAAAAATCCCAATAATTCAGAGTTCTAATCATCAGTACCTTTTCTTCATATTATGCATTGTAGAGAAAAGTGAAATTCCACTTCACAGAAGCAACATTTTTTCTATAGGTTTTCAACAGAACAGAATATGTATCTTCTGGAGTAGCTGGACAGGATGATGTGAGTGCTGTATGAAGTGTTAATGAACAGCAAACATAAAAAGGAAATTGACAGTCAGAGGAAATGGCAAAAAGCCTATTTATGAAATGCAGCAGTGTGTTGGTTTTGCGTGGCAAGGTTTTGGTAGCGGGGGGGCTACAGGGGTGGCTTCTGTGAGAAGCTGCTAGAAGCTTCCCCTGGGTCTGACAGAGCCAATGCCAGCCGGCTCCAAGATGGACCCGCCGCTGGCCAAGGCCAAGCCAATCAGCGCCTCTGTGGTAACATATTTAAGAAAGAGAAAAACAGTTAGGGAGTCCTTTGGCAGCCAGAGAGAGGAGTGAGAAGATGTAAGAAACTCTGCAGACACCAAGGTCAGTGCAGAAGGAGGGGCAGGAGGTGCTCCAGGCGCCGGAGCAGAGATCCCCCTGCAGCCCGTGGTGAAGACCATGGTGAAGCAGGCTGTCCCCCTGCAGCCCATGGAGGGAGGATGAGGGGGTGTAGAGATTCCACCTGCAGCCTGTGGAGGACCCCACGCCGGAGCAGGTGGAGGCACCTGAAGGAGGCTGTGGCCCCCTGCGAAGCCCGTGCTGGAGCAAGCTCCTGGCAGGACCTGTGGATCCGTGGAGAGAAGAGCCCACGCCAGAGCAGGTTTGCTGACAGGACTTGTGACCCTGTGGGGGACCCACGCTGGAGCAGTTTTCTCCTGAAGGTCTGCACCCCATGGAAGAGACTCACGCTGGAGAAGGTCGTGAAGGACTGTCTCCCGTGAGAGGGACCCCACGCTGGAGCGGGGGAACGATGAGTCCTCCCCCTGAGGATGAAGAAGCGGCAGAAACACCGCGTGATGAACTGACCGTAACCCCCATTCCCCGTCCCCCTGTGCCGCTGAGGGGGGCGGAGGTTGAAGCTGGGAGTGAAGTTGAGCCCAGGAAGATGGGAGGGGTGGGGGGAGGTGTTTTTAAGATTTGGCTTTATTTCTCATTCCTCTACTCTGTTTTGCTTAGTAATAAATAAGATGAATTCCCTCTCTAAGTTCAGTCTGTTTTGCTCGTGATGATAATTAGAGAATGATCTCTCCCTGTCCTTATCTCGACCCGTAAGTTGTTTGGTTTTTTTTTTTTCATTGTACCTTTTCTCCCCTGTCTAATGAAAGAGGGGAGTGATAGAGCGGCTCTGGTGGGCACCTGGCCCCCAGCCAGGGTCAACCCACCACAAGCAGTGATGTTGTTCTAAGATTTTTGGAATCTGCCTAAATTCTACAGCTCTATCATCTACATTATTATTCCAATTTCTTCCTCTTCATTCACATTTTGTCTCTAAATTGGAGTGCAATATGCCTACGCAGTCCTCTCTTTCCACCTGTCACAGAAAAGACACAGTGCCTGAATGAGATGTATACGTTGCTCAAACAGATCACAGACAAAAAAGACCAGGCCATTGGGGTTTGTGTCCCAAAATATGCCAGCAGAGTAGGACACAATACAGACCCATCAAACCTGCTCCGTGAATTTCAGAATGTACACTTGAGAATAAGTGTAGAAAAAAACTAAACTTCAACATTATAGATAGATAGATAGATAGATAGATAAAGATATTTCACAGAGTAACTTAAAGGCCAGACTGTGCATGATATATAGCCACACAAGAGAAAATTCAACAGAATATAGTATAAGACAAAGAACATATGGAAATGTGAATCTACCAGTGATATAAGAACCAGACTGCAACAGCAAGTTTAAGATTGTCATGTATTCCACAAGATGTGGTGTTGCCCTCTGACTCGATACACGCAAGCCAAGACAATTGAGTCAGAAAATAAAGCCAGTGAGATAAAAGCAGGATTGACACAGTACTTCTACATTATTTTATTATATCCTTTTATATTACTTTATATTATTTCATTTGATATTATCATCATCATCATCATTATTATACTAGTTGTTTTGTATTGTTCTTACCTCGTTTTAGGAAAATTCAGGCCAATTTAAAGTAACTCCTGTAGATAAATCCAGTCACCTTACAGCAATTATTGGATTGCTCAGAGAAGTATATACGTCTCAAAGATGACTACAGAAACTGACCTTAATGAATCTCTCTCTATCCAAGCAGAGTTATGCTGCGGTGATAAAAAGCTAATAGTGAAAATATAATCATAAGCAAAAAACATAGACTTTTGTTTAAAGCAGAGCCTGGAAAAATAAAGAACCAATAGATTCCAAAGTTCTTACATAGCCCAATATAACAAGATTTGTATTCAGTAATGAATCATATAGTCTATAGGGAGCCTCCCATACATTGACAAACACAGTTGTCCATTATCTTCTTAGGATCCACAATAAAGTAATAGTAAAAACAAACACAAACCCTCTATTAAAGGTATTCAAGGGATACCGTGTGTAATTATTCATTGGCAGAGAATCAAAATCACAGTTCTGCAGGAGGAAAAAAAAATAACTTCTTGAAAAAATAAAAGAAAGCCCATTCAGACTGTAGAAAAAACACATTAGTGATTTTATAGTAATAATAAAAAAAACCTCAAAAAAGGCATTTGTCTAGGAATGTATTAGAATAAGATTGTAATTTGCTATGTGCAGCATACAGCAAAATTACACATATGATCTTAAAGAAAGGTCATATTACTTTGCACAAGGAATCAACTTTGGACAAAGATTACTAAATCCTGCTACAGAAAACAAGTCAAGGTAATTTTACAATATCATCAATTTGCTCTGTATGCAAAGAATCTAGACCTATCTATTTCTGTATATGAACAATCACAAAGTTCATGGTTTTGTAAGAGTGTTCAGTAGTCAAGATGAAGGAGTTCCATGTGTATAATGGGTTAAATTTGTATTCTGAAAAAAATGAACTTTTAAAAAAGTATCAGGACTAATTTTGCCACTGAAATACTTCATAAAAACTTTTTCAATAGCAGATAAAAGAATAAAAATCAAGGTCTAATTCCTTCACTTTTATTTATACTATAGAGAAGAGCTAGAGGAAACTATTTCTTTCTTTTAGCAGAGTTCATAATTAAAAATACTTACTTGGCCTTGCAAGGCAAATTGGCTTGTATCTTACAACAAGTCAAAGCTGTCTTTTAGCTCAAATGTAATGCTTTAAAAAATGGCACAGGTTCCATCTGTGGTTTTGATTTGCGCTCTTCTAAAAAAAGTCTGTTATCACTTCAGTTTAGAAGTGTAATTGCCTTGTAATTTTATCACAAAATATTCACACAAATCAGTCCTCTATGTCAGTTAATTTATGCACAAACATGTATGTGCACACACACACACACAGAGGCACACATTTTATACACTTTATCACATCTACAAGATAGAAGCAAGAATTAATTTTGGCAAATATTTATCCTAAAGCGTGGGCCTAGAAGTTGGCACATATGTGATTTTGCTTGTCTTCTTGACTAGTGCCTTTCATGACCAAGGCATTAACTTTCCATTCAACATTCAGCAATCACCAGGTTAGGGGAAGGTTACAGATAAAGTTATGAAAGGTGATTTGTTTGTCTTGTGTCTTGAACTATTTTTACTGAAACTTCCAATGACAAGAAAATCAAAATCTCTCAAGCACGTAACATGGAAAAGTTTTCCCAGAATATATTTTCCAGAAAATCACATATATTGAATCTTTGATGTTAGAAAGATGTTGCAAATTTGAAATGTGAATGAGTCTTACTAATCTTTATATCAGGTTTTCTTTATTTTCCCTTTCTTTTCAGTAAAATATATGTTTTCCATAACTCAGGATGAATTCCATCTGGACTTTGACATGTAAAATTAGTTTTTCTTATGCAATGCATTACAGTAAGAAAACCAAAATTTTTTTTTTACTAAATTATGCATACAACTATAACATTCCACATGTAATTTTGGACACAGTTTAGCAAAAAATTACTTGCAAAAGTGTATAGGAGGATATAGTATGAGAAACTTCTTTTGCTGGCTTTGATTTATAAAATGTAAACCAAAAAAACACAGAAACCTTTAATTTGTGGGTCAGATCCCTGGTTGAATTTGCAAGAGTATCAGTTAGAAAAAGAGGTGAAAACCCAATTCTGCCTCATTCAATATGTAGTTTGTCAATCACATTACAATAACAAGGAATTTTATGCACTATCTTTTAAGTTCATGTTTGAGGATGGGAACAGAAGGAACTGGAAACACTAGAATATGGGAATTAATGAGACACAATATATGACATGAAAACTTTTCCACCTTTCTTAGAATAGATTCCAACTTTAACATGAATTTATTGCATTTCTAGACATGCTAAACTTGGGTTGCAAATCAGGCAGACACTTGGTTGAACCGACAAACTGTGACAATGAAAATAGTCTACCTTTCTTGTACCCATAGGTGAGATGCTTTGTGTATAGCCTACTCATGTATTTTTGAAGCAGGCTTCTATGCATACCTGTCCTGTAACTGGATCTGCCTACCTTTGTGGGTTTACATTAATCCAGTGTAACCTCAGGACTTGTTGTAGGAGTGTATCCAAAGATAACTTGGGAGCTGGAGTACTGAAACCCATTCCTCTGTTGCTGCTCTTTGAATGTAGTTCATATCCTTGATTAAAGCATCAAATTAGACAGCTTACTTAGGAGCATTAACATCATATTGTATATCCAGAACATGCTCCTTGTCATGAGCTTAAGTACTCAAATCATAAATACTTTTGCCGCCCAATTAGGTGGCATTCCAACATTATACAATGAATTTCTTACAAAGCAATCATGCAGGATGTGGAAGAGCTGGGTGTCATGTCTACTTCAGTTTAACAATAGATTAACGATCTCTTTTTAGGGTCAAGGAATACTTTCCTTGTGACACACTTGTGATAAAAGTGACACAATATCACTATAAGAAAATGAAATATTCACCCCATTATTCAGTGTCCTTCACTGAGGAAAACATTTTTGGGCTGAAGGAGGGCATAAAATGCACGTCACAGAACACAGCTAAGTTGTGGAACTGAGTGCCAGATATTTGTGATACCAAATATTTACACTGGTTCAAAATGCAACTGTGGAAATTGAAGCAATAATCTAAATCTGAGGTAGTCTCCTCAATCTCTGTGGTTTCTTTAACCTGCCCCCAGAGTTTGTTTCTCTCCATGGACTACTGAGGTTGAATAAGGACACTAATTGAAATGTAGAATTGCATGTATAGATTGCAGACTTCTAAAATTAGGCAATATGTACTGTAATAAGATACTACCTCTTTACTAAGAAGTCTAAGTCACTAATCTCTGGAAGCAGTTGGTGGATAGCAAGAAAGTAAACATTTATGTATTTACTGTTGTTTAGGCTTCTGTGTTGGTCAGTCCACCTGAGCATGTCTCTTATTTTTGGAACAGGTGTTGACCTTCCTAGCCCACAATGAAAATTGATATGGTTGTGGGGACCAATAGATTTCAGGCATATTAGGAAATATGAAAACGTATGTGCCTGTATACTTTAATCTAAGTGTCTGAAGATGCTAATGTGCCCAGGATCTTTTTCAGGTATCCTACCTGTGTGTTGTATTTGGACCTATCTTTTCTGACCATACCTCTATTTTAATGTTGGAGGGCATATCTGAGTGTAACATACCATCTAGTTACCTCTGCATTACCTGTAGGAGGAAGGCTGAACCTTGAAAGTGTCTCTATATAGATTCAAGGTATAGTGGCAGGAGACTATGTACTTGGAGGATAAATCCTGAAAACAGTATGAGGCCTTCAAGTATGATGACACCGTGATTATACCTTTGGAAAATACATCAGTAGGAATAGATGTACCCACTTCCATATTGTAGCTTGGCCAGGCTCCAAAAGTGAAATAATCTATTCTTATTTGCACTAAAGCTCCCACACCATTATGGAAGTCCTTTTATGCATGATAACATATCCTAAACCAGTAAAAATCAAGTCAATTGCCTTAACTTCCATGTAATATTCTATTTCTGTACTCTTTGTTTAGAACAACCTTAATTCAGTTTTTCAATTTCTTCTCACATTTCCCTGATTTCTTCCTTTGTACTTATTAAAGGGATTTTTTGTTTCTTTTACTCAGGTGTTATTTTGAAAAAGGGAGCCAGTATGGCTTTGGTATCCTAACTATGAAACCTGTGGTTTGGATTTCTGAGACTAATCTGTAGTATTCTACAGAGAAAGAATAATTGTTCTGACTGGGTTGTGTAACAGCTGGAATCCTGACAAAATTGGCTGTTGTGTATACACAGTTTAATAGCGTAGCACAAATCCAATGAGTTCAATGTGTTGATGTATTGGAGATGCATTTAGTGTACCATAAATTCCCAGTGAATTTGGTTTGCTCAGACACAGTAACTCTGGTGCCCTATTGATGTATTGCATGACCTGCAGAATTGACTTGCAGTCCTCCAGAATGTTTTACAATTATAGCATATCCTCTATGTCAGCTTCACTGTTCAGGGAGTTGTACAACACATGCACGAATGACATGGACACACATTTTTCATGGAGTTTTCTAGACAAAAATATCAAAGCTTCATGTATGCATTCATGTGACTCAGGTGCAATCACACACATCCCTTTCCCACCTTGTGGTTTGTGGGTATTTCTGCTCATTTCACCTCTTAGGAGATTAGATTTCAGTTTAATTTCTTCAGTTCATTCTTGATACACTAGATGTTCACTTCTTTTAATTACTATTATGGCAACATATCCATTCTTTTTCTTTTCAGCAGTAATTAGTCTCTATTACATTATAATTTTTCACTGCCTAAATCCACCTTTTTTATTAGACTACAGTGAACCAATTTAACATCCTTCCAGTGGAACAGATTTAATATCAAGGAAAATATCTTCAGTGCTGGAAGACCAAGTTTAAGATTTAGACATAAAAATACTACAGCTGGGCACCTCCCTCACCCACTAAAATGATAAAGCTGCATTTTAAGTTAAGGAACTCTATACACAACAGATTGTTGCTATGGTACTAATGCTGTTCTTTCTCATCAAATCTCTCCCTTGCGTGCTAGGTTGCATTTTGTTTGCAGTTTCTTCTATTCCTTTGTCATTTCTTGGCATTGTGTCATGGTAAAAAGAATTTTAATCAAGATTTCCAAGTGAATGAAATAGGGATGTATGGACATTGTATTGCAATTGTATTAGCAATTCTATTGAAAACAAGAAGTTCTACCTGCTTGTTCCTAGTCACATACAATTAGTTTCTGTACAGAATAATTCCCTCATACATTAAGGCATATCTTAATTCTCCCATTGTAATTCTTTGTCCCTGAAGGCCAAAAAAAATATTTATTTTCTAGTTCCCAAATCAATCCCAAACTGGTAACACTGTGACATTACAAAGTACGCCACAAATACAGATCAGGACAGCTACTGCAGAAAGTTGTCATCACAGACATCATCTTCCCATCTCTTTCCTTTTTATGGCTATTCTTTGAGAGTATAGAAGCCTCTTCCTAAACCAATGCCCCCATACTGTTTGAGCGTTTTTAAACCTCAACCTAGTCTAGTGGAGGGTGTCCCTGCCTGCAGCAGGGGCATTAGAACTAGATGGTCCCTTCCAACGCCAACCATTCTATGATTCTATAATTCTATGAATCTAAATTTACATATATTGTTTAGGTGTCTAACCTCACTGGGTGTTTTCTAGGATGGATATAAATCTTCATGATGGGTAATCACACAGGTGCAACAGAGCACAACTGCCTTGCCCAGGTGTGTGCCTTTGAGGCACAAGACAGTATTATGGTCCAACCATACCAGGATATGAATTCTCCCTTTCTAAGAGTTGATCACCATGACTCAGTTGGCGAGGAATGCAGAGGCGGCAACGGTAAGTCCTGTGGCTGAGCGCTGGACTGAGATGGACAGGGGGTTCCCAGAGCCGGGAAAACCCGAGGATGAGTGGAGAGACCCTCCGGGAGCCAGCAGCTCTCGCCAGCAAAGCTGAGGTGGCCTGAGCGAGGCTGACGTGGCTTGGGCATTCCCAGGAGCAACTGTGGGAGATTTACATGGCCCGAGGGAGTGCTGTGAACAGGGTGTGGCATGGTGTGGCACTTTGCACAGGGAGGGCCCTGCAACCTGCCCACAGCCCAGGGAAGCACTCTAGGTCTCTGTGCAAATGGTGGGCACTCACCTCAGAGCTAAAAGCAGCGTTCCTACAGAGAACATCCACCCAGACAGAACTTCAGTACAAGCAGTAGGTTGCAGAGAGTGCCCAGACCCTTCTCCTGGTGAAAAGGTCAGTACCTGCACAAGGTGTGCACAGGTTGATGATCTGTTACGTCAGGTGGCTGGGTTGCAGGAATTGGCTGGATGGTAACACTCAGAGTTGCAGTCAATGGTTTGATGTCCAAGTAGAGACTGGTGACAAGTGGCATTCTTCAAGGATCGGTACCGGGACAGGCGCTGTTTAACATCTTTGTCAGCGACATGGGCAGCAGGATCAAATGCACCCTTAGGAAGTTTGCCGATGACACCAAGCTGTGTGGTGTGGTCGACACACTGGAGGGAAGAGATGCCATCCAGAGGGACCTTGACAGGCTGGAGAGGTGGGGCCATGCAAACCGCATGAAGCTCAACAAGGCCAAGTGCAAGGTCCTGCACATGGGTTGGGGTAATCCTAAGCACAACTACAGGCTGGGTGGGGAATGGATTGAAAGCAGCCCTGAAGAGAAGGACTTGGGGGTATTGATTGATGAGAAGCTCAACATGAGCCTGCAGTGTGCGCTTGCACCCCAGAAAGCCAACCGTGTCCTGGGCTGCATCAAAAGAGGCGTGACCAGCAGGTCGAGGGAGGTGATTCTCCCCTTCTACTCTGCTCTGGTGAGACCCCACCTGAGTATTGCATCCAGCTCTGGGCTGGCAATGTAAGAAGGACATGGAGCTGTTGGAGCGAGTCCAGAGGAAGGCCACAAAGCTGATCAGAGGGCTGGAGCACCTCTCCTATGAGGACAGGCTGAGAGAGTTGGGGTTGTTCAGCCTGGAGAAGAGAAGGCTCTGGGGAGACCTTATAGCAGCCTTCAGTACCTGAAGGGGCCCTGCAAGAAGAAAACTGTAGAGTGAATTTTCATAAGGACATGTAGTGACAGAACAAGGGGTAATGGCTTTAAAATAAAAGAGGATAGGTTTAGATTAGATGTTAGAAAGAAATTCTTTACCATGAGGGTGGTGAGGCACTGGATAGGTTGCCCAGAGAAGTTGTGAATGCACCCTCCCTGGAAGTGTTCAAGGCCACGTTGGATGGGTCTTTGAGCAACCTGCTCTAGGATGTCCCTGCCCATGGCAGTGGTGTTGGAACTAGATGATCTTTAAACATCCCTTCCAACCCAAACCATTCTATGATTCTAAGAGTCTACTTCCTTCACTTTCTCAGGATTTAGGCTCAGATCCAATCACCTGAGAATACTATCTTCTTGTTTTCCAGTTAGTGTAAAGATTAATATGAGTTAATAAATTATTAACTTAAATAAAGCATTGGCTGCCTACAGATCTGGCTGAGTAGCACTATGTAGTTTGAGAACTGCATGCCATTATTACTGCCTTTAATTAACCTCTTCTCAAAAATTATTTCAGGAAAGCCAACCCTCTACGTATCTGACCAAAATTTTATCCAACTGAGATGGAATGACAATTAAAATATTTATAAATATCTTCACCTATATTAATAGGCTTTTTGTAGTTATGTTAGTTTTTTATTGCTTTCATGTGATCCCAACTGTTCTCCACTTAGGAGCTTTACTGTAACTTTCCTTCCTTCAAGCAAGCAAGCAAGCAAACAAGTCTCATGACTGTAGTTGAAGAGAATAATTCTTCCCATCTCTTCCAGATACAAAATATAGAATACCTAGAAAAATCTCCCTTCATTCATAAATCATGCTTTTAGTTTGTTTCCATTAATTATTCATATCGACACGTTTATTTTATTTAAAGCCATTTTATAAGATAGCTGTCTGCTACTTCTAACTTAGGACAAGGAAATGTCAAAATTTCTTTCAGTTCATCATTCTATAACAATGGTAGCACATCTTTTTATGAATTAATTATTACCCTAAAGACACTTAAACTGAGTACCACTTATATTGTTCTATTCTTTACACAGTCTTGCATGTTTGACTCATACTATATTATTCATATGACAGAAAAGGCACTTTTTGCCATTTCTTCCTTCTAAATTATTGTTTTTCTATATAAGTATTTTTAAACATATGTAAAATTTTAGCCCTCTTGGGTGTAGTCTAACTATTTTTTGTATGCAGGATTTTTTTGTACCTCTGTTGGTGCTATGAAACCATTAGTGCAACCAAGACAGCAGGTTGAATTATCAATTTATAGCTCAATGAACAACATCAATTATAAAACAAAGTTTACTTTTGAACAGACAGTGAATAGATATTGTATTTAAAATATCATTCCTTTCAGTTTATGTCATTTTAGACTTACTACTACATTCTTCCCTAGAATGAAAATGCAAACCACTAAAATATCTTGCAAACTTTTTGTGGATTTCAGTAACTATATAAATTGGCAACATCAGCAACTTCCATGCGATTTTTTTTTTCTTTCTGCTCCCTAGCATTTTGAAACAAACTTAAAAGAAAAATGATCATTCCTCAAGTTTGTTGGTTTTGTCATTTTTACTTATATTCAAACTATTTTTCTTGAAAATACAGAGTGCTTCAACATCGTGACAGAATGCACACACACTTACAGAGCCCTTATTAATTCCTCTGGGCAATGATTCACTCTTTCTTGTAGTTCATCTGCAAGGATCTTTAAGAATGTTATGGAAGACTTCTATTGCCTTTTTGTGAGGCATTTAAATACATTCAAGAATAAAATAAATAATTTGGATTTTTAAATTAATTTCTGCATAAGAATTACAAGCTTCCTGTTAAAATAAATACTGAAGTATCTTCTACATTTCTGAAGCACTTCTATTATACATAATATAACTTAATACGAAGGGCTGATTCAGACACATTTCATGTTACAAAATGTACTCACTTCCCACATAATTCTACACAGACATTTACTCTTCCCATTGTAAATATTAGATTTAATTATATCCTTAGTATACTTTAAGATGAGGCTCACAGTCTTCAGTCTTTTATGGGTCTGTTGCAGAACTTCATAGTAATTAATTTATTTTTTGTAATTTTAGAACCTTTTATCCTTGTTCAAGTAATAGATTGAGATCAAAGCAAATTTCAGAAAGCTGAGCCAATGAGGAGAATTTTAAGAAGGGACTCCAAGGATCCTCTAGTTTAAACTCTCACTGTATAGAGTGAATGCCACACACCCATTTCTCTATCAAATTTATGTCTCTAACAGCAGTTGCCAGAATTTGTTCACTCAGATATGCACTACCATCACAAAATAGAAAGTACATTGTACCAGCAGCTGTAAATGGTGTATTATGTCACATATATGGGCGAAGGTAGGCATACTTTTCAAATTTCAGATCATGCATACTTATAAACACTTTCCATTGATCCATTCTTTTAATGGTCATTGTGGTGAGTGGTCTGTTTCTTTACTTTCAGAGTATTTATCATTTATCCAGTTAAATATGAAATATAAAATAATTTTTATGAATATGACTTTTTTTACTATGGAATAAATCTATTATTTTATATGTCTCTTTTATCTGAATTATTAATGCCTTTCTTATTCCTTCTTGTCTAGTATAAATATCAACTTTCTCTACATCACTTCCTCTGAACATACATTAAGAAATTTATGATTATTGAGCTTACTTCTACTGCCCACAGATTTTTTTTTCCCACTGGTATTTTTTTACTGCCCTTATCTATCATTTAACTTAAACTACTGAAAAAATATTGAATTATGGAATCACAGAAAGAAAAAAGTTTGAAAGGGACTACTGGAAGTAGTCATCTGTTTGAACCTCCTGCTCAAAACCCAGCTAACCTTAAGGTTAGATCAGATTACTCAGAGTCTTACCTAGTCATATTTTTAATAACTCCAAAGACTGATATTCCACAGCATCTCTGGACAAATTGGTCCAGTGCTTGTCCATTCTCATCGTGGTATTTTGGTTTGTCATCGTTGCCCCTCATATCTTATCAGAATTTCCCTTTGTGCACCTTGTGAACACTGTCCCTTGTTCTTTCACTGTGCACCACTGAAAGGAGTCTGACACCCTTTTGTCTGTACTCCTCCTTTAGGCAGTACAAGACTGCTATTAAATTGCACCTTAGCTACCTCTTTTCCAAGCTGTTCAGCCACCCCTCAAACGTCATGTACTTTTTAGTGGCTCTTCACTGTACTCTCTCCAGTTTTTCAATATCTTTGAGGCTTCAAAAGGGACACAAACCAGAAATGCGTAGGCATGCACTTCTTCCCTGCTTTGTTGTGTTTTCTATATATGTTTTGCAGTTCAGGTTCAGAATTCACACATTCAATTCATTTTCCCTTAAAAATATTTTTGCATGTTTTTCAGTCTTTCTTGTTACCACTTTTACAGAATAACACTGTGTCATAACCAGGACACACTGTTATGAACATACAAGCTTGATCAATCAAATCATAGAATCAATGAATCATAGAATGGTTTGCGTTGGAAGGAACCTTTAAAGATCATCTAGTTCCAACCTCCCCTGCCATGAGCAGGGACATCTTTCATCAGATCAGGTTTGTCAAAGCCCCATCCAGCCTGACCTTAAACAATTCCAATGATGGAACATTCACAACTTCTCCAGGCAACCTGTTCCAGTGTCTCACCACCCTCCCACTGAAGAATTTCTTCCATATAACCAATGTAAATCTACCCTCCTTCAGTTCAAAACCCCTTGTCCTGTCACTACAGGCCTTGGTAAAAAGTTTTTCTCCATCTTTCTTATAAGCCGCCTTTAAGTATTGAAAGGCAGCAACAAGGTCTCCCCGGAGCCTTCTCTTCTCTAGGCTAAACAACTCCAACTCTTTCAGTTCTCTTCATAGCAGAGGTGTTCCAGCCCTCTCATCATTTTCATGGCCGCCTTCTGGATCTGTTCTAATAGGTCCATGTCTTTCTTGTGCTGGGGGTCCCAGAACTGGATGCAGTACTCTAGGTGGGATCTCACGAGAGCAAGGTAGAGGAGGACAATCACCTCCCTTGACCTGCCGGCCACTCTTCTTTTGATGCAGCCCAGGATATGATTGGCTTTCTGGGCTGCAAGCACACTATCCCAGCTGAAGTCCAGTTTTTCTTCCACCAGTATCTCCAAGTCCTTATCCACAGAGCTGCTCTCAATCCATTCATTGCCCACTCTGTATTGAAAGTGGTGATTGCCCTGACTCAGATGCAGGATCCTTGCACTTGGCCTTGTTGAACTTCATGATTCTCACATGGGCCAATTCATCAAGTCTGTCAGGGTTCCTCTGGATGGTATCCCTTCCCTCAAACATATCAGCTGCACCACTTAGCTTGGTGTTATCTGCAAACTTGCTGATGGTGCGCTCAGTCCTACTGTCCATGTCATTAATAAAGATATTTTATAGTACTGGTCCCAGTATGGACCCCTGAAGGGCCATCACTTGTCACTGATCTCCATTTGGACACCGAGCCTTGACTGTAATTCTTAGGACATGGCCATCTAGCCAATTCCTTATTCATCAAATAGTGCATCTATCAAACCTGTATCTCTCCAATTTAGTAACAAGCATGTAGTGGGGGACTGTATCAAAGGCTTTACAGAAGTCCAAGTAGAGGACATCATTTGATCTTCCCTTGTCCACCAATGCAGTCACTCCATTGTAGAAGACCAACAGAATATTCAGGCACGATTTACCCTTTGTGAAGCCATGTTGACTATCTATCTATCTCATATCCCTGTCATCCATATGCCTTGACATAACTTCCAGGATCAGATTTGTTACCAAAGAGAGGATTGAAATAAATAGGAAAAAAAAAAAATGCTACACAAATGGTGGCCTTGTTGCGTAAAAGCTTGTATAAAAGAATTTAGCAGATTTCAGTGCCCCTGGGAATGGAAAGATGCTGCACTGCAATTATTTTTTGGAAAAAAACCCAAACAAACAAAAAAAAGGAAAAAAGAACTTATATTTATGAGAGAAAATGAATCTTTAATGAAAGACCGTCATTTCAAATTAAATATGTCATGATGGCCAAATGGTTTAGAGCAAAAATTCTTTTTGAAAAAAAAAAAAAGGTATTAAGGTATTCAAGAAGCAACGTGGACTGAAATCTGAAAACTCTTTTATGATTCTTCAGATTCTAATTTCTTAGATCCTAAGCTTTAACAGCATAGTCTTCCAAACTAGGAATTATGGCAATATGTGAAATAGAAGTTTGAGGGTTTACAAGTCTTTTGCTGGAAAGCGTCTGGCATTTTGATTTTTCCTTTTAGTTTAACCGGAACCTGACCTAATCTCTCAGTGGAAGAGATCAGGTAACAGATAAGCAGCAAAACCATCATAGTCTTTCCAATTCTTCTCTGACAACTGCATTTCAGAAGGCAAATATCAAGTCCATGTAATTCTTGAAAGAACCCTTCTATCCACTTATTTTCATGACGGGAGTCTGGACGTGGTTATACTTCCACCTTGCCTGAAATGGTCTGTGAGTAGTAACTGGGCAAGTCTCTGCCTGCTCTTTCCTTGTTTCTGGCTCTGCAGTTAGCTCAGATGGAACAAGTTTGCTTCTATCTATTCCAGTACTAGTTTTCAAAAAGTAATTTTTTTATACTTTCTTTTTTGTGTGTTGATACACAGATACACACATATAGTGGTATTCAAAATCATGTTTGGGGTAGAAATAGACAAGCCCTTACAAGTGAATCCAAGGACTCACTGTTATCCCAATTAAAACCACAACAATTTAATTAGAAGAATTATCACCAGCTGTTATAGCAATACCTACACACAGAGTCAGAATTCATTCAAAAAAGTTCATGAATACCACCTTTAAAATTGTTGCACAAGAGAAGAAACTAACACCAACCCTTCTTCTCTGACGTCACAGGTCCCTGTCTGGTGCTGGCCTCCTCTGATGTCACAGATCCCTGTCTGGTGCTGGCGTCCTTCAGAGAGGCGACAGGTGCCCACCTGCCCCGTGACACAAGGGGCTGTTGTTGCCCCAAGCCCTGGGCTCTGTCAGGCTGTTGTCCCTGAGCGAGGAGCAGCTCCTGCAGAGCGAGCCACGGTCATGTGAGGGTTGGGGAAACCAGCTCCAACCGGTTCCAACTGGTTCCAACCATTCAAGGATGCCCCGGCTCCCTGAGAGAGACCTGCCCTGCTCCTGCCAGGGCGGTTCTGGTGCTGGGGACCACCAGGGGAGGTATAAAATAAATGCATTAATTACACTCATATGCATATTCATGCCATATGTTACAAGGTAGAAGAAGAATGAATACAGGCAAATTTAATGCTATAGCGACTTGATTAAGAGCTACACAAAGAGGGAACAGGTGAGGCTGGGATCAGCAAAAGGACTTGTCAGTTTAAGATTTTTAAGCACCTCTAGCAGAAAGACAGTAATACTGTTATTTTGGAGAACATTACATACTGTACTTTGTAATCTCACTTTAGACCGGCCAAAAGCTTTTCATTTTTTCTATTAATAAATTTCAGGTGTAGCATCTTCCTCATGTACAGTGTCTAGGCATGGTATTGAGGCCACCACAGTGGGTTCTATCCCTATAGTTAGAGCGTACCTTTTACTTCAGCATGTGGAACAGCAGAAAGCCTCGTGGCTTGCTTTCTGCTTAATTTTCTGGAGCAAAGGGAGGGAAAGGATTTGGATCCACATGGAGGATAGTGTTTTAATTTTTGAAATACTCATCCTGGGTTTCTCAGGATGGGGAAAGTGCATTGTCTATCAGTTTCTGAGCAAACTCTGGAGTTACTTTGCATTAGTTCTGCCTTTAAGTTATAGAGTTACATGCTGAAACAGAATTTTCAGAAAACAACAGTAATTGTAGCAAATAACATCGTTAGTCTACTTTCATCAGCATAATATTTGACAATGAAATAATTACTTTTATGTGGAGATTATAAGTAATGTTATTGACTTAATTATGTCAGAACATCCTTGTAAACAGTATTTTAGAAAATAAATCACTTTTCCAAAAAGCCATGTTATAATGACACCAGAAAATGAGCTTTGAATGTAACATCTGAGGCTACAGAGCTGCAATTTGCATTAATACTAATAGCTGTAGTGCAGGTAGAAAGCCACCAACAGAACATTAAATATTCAGAAGTGCTACTGAATTTTTGAGAGGAAAGAAGACTTTGGTCCAGTGTTTTTATATGCTTAGTTTGTGGATATTAAACTATTTAATGTAGTTGATTAGTCACCTTTTATTTTTGTTTCATTATATTTTCTTTGTATGGAGAAAGAAATATTTCAAAATTTACTTATTGTATGGCAGTTCTTAAAAATTATAGACCATTTCAGCACATAATTTTTTATATTTGTGTTCTGTATCAAAACAAAACACTAAAATGTTTTGATATAAGTAAAAGGTAACCAAAAAATTTCTGATTATTTTATTTATTTTTTTTATTTCTAAGGATCTTTTTGAACATTTTTACTCAAGGAAGATAGTAGACTAATTCGCAGCCCCTTCTAGTAGGTATCCAGAACCTGAAAACTTTATCTTTACATAATCTTTGTAGGTGCTTACAGTGATATTTGGAGTACACGCTTCCTAAAACACAACTACAGAAAAAGGTGATTGGGGCAGAGCTTTACTGATGTAATGTTAATAAAAATCCTCTAAAGAAATCCGTTGAATGAAAAATAGAATACTGTGGTTCAGTTTGTTCTTCATCTTGCAAAAAAAAAAAAAAGTCTCAAAAAATAGCCACACTATAGTTAGTTTTAGAGAAAAAGGGACCTCATTGGAAGTCCTACATGCTTTCTACTGAAACTGAATTACTACACAACAAAATCCAGAGACTCGTAAGGAATCGATAAAAGGCATAATCTAGTCGTTATGGTACTCCACTGCAATGGGAGAGGGAAGACTGTGACTTCTCCACCAGATTTCCTAGGATTATTTTTTTTTAAATATATAATCTTTATTTTTAATCCAGCTATTGCTTGATGTACAATACATTAATTGCCTGAACAATGTGATACAAACATCTAAAACCAGGAGTTTTTGCTTATTATAGCACAGTGAACCTAGTGCCTACACAGATTTCATAAGTATAGTCCACAATGTTCTCTCAAACATGATGCACAAGTGGATGTGTTTAGCTCAGAAATCCTCCCAATACTTAAAAGCTGTGAAGGCTAATGCCCTGCTGTTTCCATACTGACACAGAACATGTCAGTGAAGCAGAGAACAGAATTTTCAGAAAAATAATTTTTTAAACTAATGGATTGATAGTTCACCTACCACTGGAACAACTATGCAATTATTGACCAAGTTAGAACTCAGAAAGCTCCCACCATTTGGTGACACTGAAGAACTAATGATGCTTCAAGGAATTTAGCAACAAAATTGTCTTTTTCTTAGAAAAATAAAAAGATAAAAATGAAACAAACAAAAACCAGAGCAGAATATCTTTCCTCTCCTCCTGCCACCAAGTACTTCAACAGTTCAACACGCTGATAGGCAAATGACTTTAGAAGATTAAATTGCATGTAGGTAAATTATGTGTGTACTGTCGTCATTTAACCAGAATTTCTTTAGTACTAGTTTTATATTCAGAGAAATATGATATGATATGATATAAGAAATGAAACTAAATGTTACCTAAATGAATTCCATAATTGGTCTAGAAATTCAACACTGAGTTAATTAATATAAAATAGTTGACATCTAATCCAACATGCATCATACTGTATGAAACTAAAGACATTAAATATTAATGAATATCCATGTGTGTAAAAAGATCTCAGCTGCATGGTTCATCTAAAAAAGGGAAAAAAAACCGGCCAGAAATCAGTATTTCTGCTTCATGAAATAAAGATTGGGGTTTCAAAAGAAGAAAAAATATCATAAAATGGAAAATAAGACCACCTAATTTTTTTTTTTTTCTAGGAAAAGTCTAACAGGAAATGAAGAAGCACCATTTGAATTAACAGCAGGGCACATATTTGGAGTAGGAGGGTCCCTAGACAAATCACTGCTCCTCAACCGTTACTTTTGTCAAAAGGTTTGACAGGTCTGGGAGAAGTGTTAGAGCCTGCTGAAATAGGATTGTAAGTTGGAAAAGTGAAAAGTTGTTGTAAAGTGAATTTTTCTGCTCTACAACTTCATTGGATATATGCAGCAAGGTTTTGGTAGCAGGGGGCTGCAAAGGTGGCCTATGTGGCAAGAGGTCAGGGCTTCCCTGTGCCAGGGACAGCCAGTTCTCTGCGATGGACCCACTGCAGGACACAACTGAGCCCACAAGCAAAGCTGGCGGTGTCTCTGTGAAAACTTGTGTAAGGAGAGGCAGAAAATGCTGGAAAGGCAGAAAAGAAACAAAAACAGAGTGAGAAACAGCAGAGGGAACACCAGGGGAGGAGTACAACAGACTGAAGTTGTGAAATTAAGCTTGGGAGAGGAGGGGGAAAGAAACGTGTTGTTTTATGTTTGTCTTTCTCCCTACCCAAATCTATTTTAAATGACAATAAATTAAATTAATTTTCCTCAGTACTTGGTAAACAATCTCCCTGTCTTTATCTCCGCCCACAAGTTTTTTCATCTTATTTTTTGCTCCTGTTTCGCTAAGGGAGGGGAGTGAGTGGCTGGGTTGGAGTTTGGCTATTAGCCAAGGCTAATCCACCAAAGCAATAAAAATATTCTAATGAAATAATCTTACTAGACAGGCTTAAGCTTCTGCAGAATCAGATGCCACAGAAATAATCTCTGTTCAACCAAAAGGTGGAAGTATTTGGCTCAGAACTCCTAAGAATAATACTATGTTTTATTTTTTTCCATTGTGATGATTCTGGCTTTGATATATAATCCCAGTTCTGGAAACAGCTGAATCCAAAATATTTGCAATGAATTATCGTCAATGACTGGCTTATTTCCAAAGAATGCATTACTGCTCAAGTGATTTACTAATTCCTTTCAGTATATATTACAAGTACCTATTGTTCCTTTTTGCATTTGCAGTTGAAGATAGTTGTAACTGCCTCCGTCATAAGGTACAAACACACTCACAAACATACATGTTACTGTAGATTCCTTCTCTTGTTTCTTGACTGTATTGTTTATTTTTTGTGTTATATATGAATGTGTTGTTGGTATTCTCATCTGCAATTTAAATATTAATTGGAATAGCATTATGATACGTTTGCCTACAGAAGATCTATTCTAACAGCATAGATATTACTTCTTTTTCAAGACATAATAATGATATATAGACATTCCATTTATGTATAAATAAGTAAAACTTGGAAGTTCTTATAGTGAATATATCTGAAAACAGGATAAAAGCTCTACATATTGATGCTTGGGGAAGAATTCGCTTAAGCAGAGGTGGCAAGTCCTATTTAAAATATTCAGTGGCATCCAAGATATCTGCACAGGGGTTAAAAATGTGATAAAGAATTTAGGGTTCTGTCACCCAATTCTGGATACCTTAAAGAGTCTGGAATGACAATCGCGGTCTTTGCATAGGCAGTTGAATTGATCACTGGTATTCTTCTAGTTAAGACAAAGTAGGTATAACTTCCTTGTTTTATATTATTCATTTTCCAGTAAGATTAAATTTTACCAATAAGACAATTTTTTTTTTTTTTTAACTTCCTCCACTCTCTAAATGGAAGAAAGAGGGGTTAGTCCTTGGAAAGTGTTATCTTTTTGGTGGAGTCATAAAAAACTATGCTAAACACCTGTATCTCCACCTCACATCATACTTTCCTCAGAGAAAGCTGGGAGAGACAGGAATTCTCAGGTTGTTACATTATTTAAATCTCTGTATCTGGAGGTGAGGAGTACCATTAGAAGCTAACTCCCCCTCTTTGATGTTCAAGGCCTTTTATTCCAATGCTCTACTAAATCCTTAGGTTTCACTCTGCTGTAGGATTGGGAGCAGTGATTTGCTATGAATTCACTCTTCAACATTCTTTCACAAAAGAAAGAGGAAAAGCTGCAGTATTTAAACCTTTAGGACTGTGAGAATGACTTTAGTTCACACTATATAGACACCAAAAGGAATGGTTTGATTTGTCAGTGGGTAAATATTGACTTTTACTACTGTATTGGGTTTGCTTGGCAAAGTTTTTGGGGGGGGGGGGGGGGGGGGCTATAAGAGTGGCTTCTGTGAGAAGCTGCTAGAAGCCTCCCCTGTGTCTGATAGAGCCAATGCCAGATGGCTCCAAGATGAACCTGCTGCTGGCCAAGGCTGAGCCCATCAGCAATGGTGGTAGTGCCTCTGGGGTAACATACTTAAGAAGGGGGAAAAAAAAACAAGAGCAATTGCAGTCAGAGAGAGGAGTGAGAAGATGTGAGAAACAACTCTGCAGACACCCAGGTCAGTGAAGAAAGGAGGGGGAGGAGGTGCTCCAGGCACCAGAGCAGAGGTCCCCCTGCAGCCCCTGGAGAAGACCATGGTGAAGCAGGCTGTCCCCCTGCAGCCCATGGAGGATGATGGTGGAGCAGATATCCACCTGCAGCCTGTGGAGGACCCCACACCAGAGAATGTGGATGCACCTGAAGGCAGCTGTGATCCCATGGGAAGCCCACGCTGGAGCAGGCTCCTGGCAGGATCTGTGGCCCCATGGAGAGAGGAGACCACACTGGAGCAGGTTTGCTGGCAGGACTTGCGACCCTGTGGGGGACCCACGCCGAAACAGTTTGTGAAGAACTGCAGCCCATGGGAGAGGCTCACGTTGGAGAAGTTTCTGGAGGACTCTCTGCTCTGGGAGGGACCCCACACTGGAGCAGGGGAAGAGTGTGAGGAGTCCTCCCTCTGAGGAGTAAGGAGTGGTAGAGACAATGTGTGATGAACTGACCATAACCCCCATTTCCCCATCCCCTTGTGCTGCTGCGGGGGAGGAGGTAGAGAAATTGGGAATACACTTAAGCCCAGGAAGAAGGAAGGGGTTGAGGAAGATGTTTTAAGATTCAATTTTTATTTTCTGTTTATCCTACTCTAATTTTCATTGGTAATAAATTAAATCAATTTTCCTGAAGTCGGGTCTCTTTTGCCCATGATGGTAATTGGTGAGTGATCTCTCCCTGTCATTATCTTGACCCATGAGCCTTTTGTTGTATTTTCTCTCCCCTGTCCAGCTGATGAGGGGAGTGATAGAGCGGCTTTGGTAGGTGCCTGACATCCAGCCAAGGTCAACCCACCACAACTACCATTATATTAATGACTTCAATTAATATGGAAGCACTTGTCATTCAGAAACTTTTTATACATATCAGTTCTCTATTTCTCTAGTATCAAACTAGATTAAATTCATTACATTCCATGTTAGCTCTTTCTTGAATAAAAAGACTGCCAGGCTGGACCAAAAGGCAAATTATACACTGAACTGCTTATGAATAAACCCTCATTTGTGATTAAATTTGGAAGTTTCTGGCATATTAGCCTGTACAATTTAAACAAGCTACAGAAGGGGTGAACATTGCTATTCATTAAGACCTACTGATGGGTTCACAGAGTTCTTCACGTATCCAGGTGTACTATTTTCAATGCTGATAGCTCACACAAGCTTTTATTAGTTGAAGAAATTTTTTTTGGAAGTTAAATACTGCCAGACAAAACACAGATAAATAGTTAAATAAGAGGCAAATGATAGAAAATACCTTAGAAAGAAATATTTACCTGAAAATGTTAAAGCATTTACACATCTGTCACAATGTTTTAAAAGTGGTAAAATAATCTCTTTTGAAGCTTAAATATAGAGAACTATATTCAAGAACAACTCTGTGAGAGGAGTAATGAGAAAAAGGCATCTGAGTATAATAAAGAACTGTAGTTGAAGCTAAAACTGTCAAGTCTAAGTGCTTATAAATTCATATTTAGACATCAGATATGAAGAACCATGTCTTTATACTGTTAATCAACCAGAAGCTTCCATGCAGATAATGAAAGGAACAGGCCAGACTTTTAAAAATTACCATACAAAGCAGCTCTTTTTGAGATCTCATAGGAATTTGTAGTATAGAGACTGTTGAATTTTTTTTTCAAATAGGTTCTCTTCTATTTTGACTTTCACCAAACACTACAGAGTTGTCCAAATGGGATTATATTTTAGACATAATCATGTCTATTATGATGATTTAGGAGATGTGTCTCATATCTGTGTGTCCACAGAACTGTCTGAATCAATGGCATATAAAGCCCTGATTTCTGTCTGGCACAAGGGATACACATAAATAGACCAGAACAGACTCAGTAAGAGAGGTAATAGACATGTCTTAAAAAGTGCAGTGTAGTTTCATATTTGAGATCTGTGAGCAACCTGGTGTGTCAATGAAGTATGATGCATCATGCCGTAGTGATGCTGACTAGGATTCAAACCACAGGTAGTCTTAAGAGTGTGGCACTGGGGTGAGACTCATTACACTTTTCCCTAACTAATAATTTCAGATACAAGGATAAATCTTCCTCACTCCAGGCTTTTCTCCCTGGTCTCTAGGGCCTGAGATTCTTGAAGGCCAGTCTTGGTTACTAAGATGTACTTTACTAAGACTGAGGCAAAAATGGCCTTCAGTACCTCAGCCTTTTCCATGTCCTCAATAATACATAATTATTAAGTAAGGAAATAATACAGTGGAAGCAAAAATTAAAAAGAAGAGAAAGAAAAAATGAAAGAGGGAAGAAAAAATATAATTGTTACTCCTGGGAATGAAGAGAATAAGATTATAAGAGAAAGGTGATATCAGGAAAGTAATAAAAGGTAGAAGGACTGCTATAAATGGAACTTCTGTGCTAAAAGAAAAAAGTAGATAAGATATATTTCAATTGTTTCACTAGTCAAACTCACTCACAAACTGTGTTTGGAAACTGTTTTGCAATCTTTAACAGATATACAGTTTTATTTGTCTGTTAGGTTTGCTTTCCTCTGTCCACAGCCATCTATTTTTATGTGATGATTTTCAGGGCTGAAAAACATCCTAGGATTTATTTAAACAGATTTTGACAACTGAAGTTGTACAGATCATATATGTATTTATCTAATGCTACCAGGAATACATTCACATTTTCAGAAAGTGAGAATGACTTATTACAGGCTTCTTTGGCACCTAGATCACCAAGACCAGTGTTGTTTTTCTACGAAAGCTACAAATCTTTGACTGTTCTGACATAATATTTAAACATACCATAGAAGGCCCTTCAGAGTGTGAAAAATATTAGGAAATGACTGAGGATTTGTTAACTCAAACTTGACTTGCAAGACTAGAACAAAACATTTACCTCACAACTGTAGCTGACACAGTTTAAGCTGTGGATATCTGCTGGTACTTGGAGTATATATTACATTTAGAAATCTTCAGAGAACCCACAGAGTTTGAACATGCTTATTGTTAAAAGCCAGATGAAAAGACTGCAGGAAGCTGAAAAAGAGAAAACTGAAAAGTGTTAAAAGTTACACTTTCTTTGTCTCAAGTGACTGTATCTATATTAAAACAGAGATGTTAACCTTTGCATTGCATTTCCCCCATCTACTCTCGAGCTTGATTAAAACATGGAAAAAGAGCATTGCAGATTTATAATAGAATGTTGGTTTAGTTTTATTTTGATTTGATATATAGAAATAGTGTATGTGAATATATAATAAATAAATATATATATTTAATTAGAAGATAAAGGAAAATGGAAAGAAGAGAAAGAAAAAATAGATGAAGATAAAAATAGAAAAAAAGAAGGCTAACAGATTAATCCGTTGTTCCCTTTTACTTTCTCTTGTATAATGAAGCAGTGAACCATTAGGAGGTATGAGGCATATGAGCACATCTGCTGACCATTTTCACACATTCAGTTCTTTCACTTCTCTGGCAACAGGTCTCCAATCTTTCATTCATCCAGACCTGAACCCAAAACATTTCACCAGAAGACAGGAGAAAATGGCAGCCATGTATAAAAATTTAAGATTCAGGCTCTAGGAAATCAACTTAATTTCAAAGACAAGACTGCTCATGGAGTTTGCAACATTAATAATCTCCTTTCTTTCCATAAAGGAACTGTACCCCATACACCTGAGGTAATACTGATTTTAATAGCATAGAATTAAGAGAGTGAATAGTTATGGAGAGGCAAGTAAATCAGTAATATTCAGTGAACTTGTTTTTCAGTGCTTGGATACCTCTCAGCTCTTGAAAAACGTAATTTCCCTACTGGGCCTGAGAAGGGATCACACTGTGAAATTTTCCAAGAATGAATTGAACAGTTCTTAACATCATGGTGGTCAAACACTGGACCAGGTTGTCCAATGAAGTTGTGGGATATTCCTCTGTGGGAATACTCAAAACCTGACTGCACACAGTCTGCTTTAACCAGACCTGCTCAGCACGGGAGATGGAACTAGATGACCTCTAGAGGTCACTTGTAGACTGCATGATTCTGTGATTCTGTGACCCATTTCTATACCTGTCTACATCCCCTTATGACAGGACAAAGATGACCTGGAGTTATCCAAGTGTTCCCTGAATAGTTCTAGTGTTGGGTCTTGCTGTATTATGTATTTTCACAACTTACAGCTCTGTCCTGATTTTGGCCCATTGTAATGTTTATTTGTTGCTCTTTTGCTTTGTTTTGGTTAGTCGTTGTCATGTCAAAGATTCTTATTCTGATTCATATGACAAGCTACTGAAAAAGGAAGGTATCTTGCCTAAAACGTATGCTTTGAAAGACATACCTCTGTAGACTTCAGCTATCAAAATTAGGCCACCTGAACCATTTACATCTCTGAAACGTCTGGGAGTATATGTGTTTGATGTTTGTAAGTCTTTCCTAGCATCATATGAACATGTGACATGTCTTGATTTGAATTGTTTTCAGTTGTCAGATGACACAGACAGGAGATGTAATCTTCTGAGCTGTTTATGACAATCTATTTACCACTTCTGCCAAAATCCACAATATTTTCTCCTTAAAACCATAACAGATAAGTAGAATGAAATTGTACACTATTTTCCAAATATGACATGCCCTGAATTTGAGCTGCACGATCTTTATAAACTCAGCTTTCATGAAAAAGCAAAAAATCTGTTTTAATTGTCAGATTTTATTAGTAACCAAGCAAACTGAATTTCTCTCCCTGCAAAAAAGGGTTGAGGAATGATTTTCAAAGGCAGCAATGGCAGCTGGGTGCCTGCTTTCCAGTAAATGTTAATGGGAAATAGGCCACAAAGTAGTACAAGTTCACAGCGGATAAAAAGCAAAAATAGTTCTTTGTGTTAAAATATATGGCCATATTTTGTAAATTGTTATCTTCAAATGTAAGAGCATAAAAATAAAATGTGCATGTAATGTGGATTTTAAAATTTGAATTAAAAATAAAGCAATTTCAAAAGCTCTTTTTCTCCATTTGTTTGAATTCCAATTTAAAGTCCCAGCAAGCCTTGCACAAGTAAATAAACATCCTATTAAAGAACAGTTGCTCCTGCTTTTTAATAGAAAATTTTTAAAAAGGCAAATATAATGAACATATTTTTATTACATTCTCTAGCTCTCAACAGCTACATAGAGTGCCTACAAATCTAGCAAAAAGAAGCAGCAAATTTACTGTAAAAGCTTTGTTTAGTTGAATGCCTTAATTATTACTTTTTAATGAAACTCAAGTTTTGTGTAGAAAAAGAACCAGAACCCAGATTGCAACTGGTTATTTAAATCATGATTAAAATTGATGATTTATATGCATCTACTCTTCATTTGTATCCTTAGAAACTTATTTCTCAGAGATTTATTCAGATAATAAAGTGAGTGTTTACGACTCCAAAAGTTCCTTAGTATTCCATGCCAGGTATTTCAGAGATGAAATTCTCTGAAGTATTTCTAAACGCAGTATAAGGTTATTGTTGAAAATGATAGTCAAAGAAACAGGGGGGTTTGTTCAATTGCCTGAACTGAAACAAATGAAATGAGCCTAAGGGGTGGGATTCGGCTCAGAAGTAACTATATTTATCTGTCTATACCTAGGTGTCTGTATGTCAGCCAGGTGTCTGAGTTTAGACTATAGTCAATGGAAATCTAATCAGCATAGTCAGCGTTGCCTAGAGAACAATTCAGCTCATCCTACGTTAGATACTAGGAGTTTGATTCTGTTGCCTACTCACAGGCATCTAATACTGTTTGAGATGCTGCAGAATATTCAACCTGCCAGCAGCCAGTGCAGGTCTTCTGTAGGTCCTGTATCATCTCATACTGCCTTGGGGGTCTCAGAGACCCTAGAGGGGTCTCAACTGGTGTTAAATGAAGAAGGTTTAATGCAGTTGGCTGCATTTAGGCTTTTGTATCAACTTTTTCAGTTTATTGAATTAGGCCTGTTTTTATAGCAAGCTGACATGTAGCAAAATTTTGAAGATATCGAGGTATGCAAATTAGTAATAAATTTATACAAAGATGTTATCCCTATAGAGAAATATGAGAAGAGAATCTTTTATTCTATAAAATCCTACTGCTTTTTAAACATACTTTAAAAAAAAGGATTTTTTTTTTAACTTACTTTCTTATTTAAAAAAATTATTCATATTTTTTGCATACATTATGTAGTATTTTTTTTCCCCGGACACTATTGTACATTCTCAGAATCACCTCAATGAACATACATCAGAAAGCACATGATGCTTTCAGGAATCATTATGGGACACTCATTACAGCAGCTCAATTCCTGTTTCCTGATGGGAAAATTTACTTGCCATTATGGGATAAAAAGAATGATAAGGTGTTTTTTGTTATCAGTCTGTAAAGACTTTAAGGATTGGAGCATGGAGGTAATGTTTTGCTTATAATCCTTTCCTTTTTAAGATTTTCTTTAACTAACTAGACAAAATAATTATCAATTAATTTTGAGAAGATTTAAATAATCTGTCTGTCTGTTTGTCTGTCTATCTAGCTGTCTATGTATCTATCTAACAGCACAGTCAGGAAAAACTCTGGAAGCAATGTTAAGCATTTAGAAGGTTTGTAAAGCTAAGGAGAAGCTAGTAGAATATTATCTTTACACACATTGGTCTACTAAGACTTCCCCGTGAGCATGGGATAAGGAGTTTCTGATGAGGAACTGAGTCCTGGTTGCTTTTTACATGTTCATGACAGTCTCTGGTATGCACAAGAGATGATAATTGTTGTCTCAGTTTCTTCCAAAAGTAAAAAATAAAGTTTTGGAACTTAAATAAAACTAGAGGATTTTATGTGTGGTTGGAGACATATTAATGAAGTTTTTGGAACTCAGGAGTGGATTAAGCTGACTTTGTAGACAGAGCCTCTGTGGTTCTGAGTGAGTGTGCTACTTAATGCTTGCTCTACTTGCAAAATATGTATCTGAATTCTTCATAGAGATCTTAATTCAAATTCCTAGAGGTTAATTCCTACAGGTGTGTTGGGTTTCCATGGCAAGGTTTTTGTAGCAGAGGGGGGTGGAGGGGGTGGGCTACAGGGGTGGCTTCTGTGAGAAGCTGCTAGAAGCTTCTCCAGTGTCTGACAGAGCCAGTAACAGTCTACCACACTACATGCTGTTCAGCCAATCCTTTTCTCATGTGTTTTTGCATAATGTTTCATTATTACCACCTGTGGGTTTGGGGGATTTTTGTTGGTTTCCACCAAAATGCATCCATGGAGTTATTTCACTTTGATTTTCCTACTACTTCCAACATTCTATATTGACACTGTCATAGATCAGACAGCTTTTATTATCTTCTTAGCACACTCCTTACCTTTCTCCATGATAAATCTGTATTTTATTCCAGGTCAAGTCACTTTTTTGTAGACAATCCTAGTCTCTCTCCTATTCCACTTCCTTGTATTAAGTCACAGTCTTCTCTAGGTAATCTGAGAAATTCTACTGGTGACAGCTATCTTTCCTCACTGAGACCTATTATAGTTTATGGATGAGATTAATCTTATCAAATGAAGACAGCTGAGCACTGGATTTTCTTTTAGCCACAGCATTAATTTGCAAGTTCATGCTGACCTAGAAGCAAGCTGAATAGCTCTTAAAAAGTTCCTGAAAAGGAAGTTCTTTCTATCCAGTAGAGACAGTACGGCCTGTTATTCCCAGGCCTTCAGCTGACTCCATAAGAAATCCCGTCATTGACTTTATCTAGATTCATTATTGCAGCTATTTGACCAGATAATTCAAGTTATGCAGACTATATTCAATATATATTTCCAATCTATTTATGTCATGCAATACATGCAACCTATTTATTGTCCATGCAATACATAGATATAGCAATAGCTTCTTTTATTGCAGATATCACACCTGTTATTCCTTAAAAAAAAAAAAAAAAAAAGAAAGAAAAAAAGAAGAAGATAAGATCTATTTTAAAGTTAGATTTGTTTTGTTAATGCTTTGTTTTTCCTTCTATTACTCACTGTAAAAGCTGGGCACCTATAGTCACTGGATAGAATTACTAGCTATTCTCCAATTTCAGGCAAAAAGTACTCATTATATCCATTTGTTCCTGTACCAATATTATCCTTTACCTTACATAATCTGTAGCCTTTGCTGAATTTATAGATAGCAACCCTATCCCTTTTAAGCCTTTGTGTCACTAGGCTAACCAAGCCCAGTGCTTCTAGTCTCTTCTCATATAATAGACTTTCAATTTCCCTCATTATCACAGAAGCTCTTCTTTCCATCTCAGTTTGAATTCATCTTCTTTCAATATGAATGACCAGAGCACATATTTCAGAGGAGATCTCACCAGAATTTTGTATAATGGAACTAATATTGTCCTAAGTCAGCTGACAAATCCTAGGACACAATTTGCATTTTTCACAGCTGTAACATATTGGTACCTCAAAGGACTAAATATGACACAGCTCCTTCAATGAGCCTGAATTTCTGCCTTCAGACTTTGTCAGTGATTTTTATTTCTAGTTTCCAAATTCACAGTACAGAATTTTATACTATCAAATGCTGTATTATTATGTCTCTCTCTTTTGTCCTATAATTCAACCATTTTTTTCCTGTATGAACAGACAACTTTTAAAAAATCAGACTAAAATCAGTGAATTTAACAGTCTGTCAGCTAGAACTGATTCATCAGTTACTCACCAGTTAGTGAAATGCACACACCTGTACAAGTAACTTTCTACAACAGAAATAAGAATATGTTAGCTGAAATTGGCATTGAAATTCAAAGTAAGCAATTTTATTTTATAGAACAGAAAGGCAAACATGGTCAAAGGAAGTTGCTTCCTGCTTCGCCTATATTTTCTTCGACAACTCTACTATAATTACTTTTATAATTACTTTTAAGTATTTGAGCAGAACATGAGTGGAATGAATCTTTATTATCTGTATGATTGCAATGACTTCTAACTCTACAAGACTGGCAAAATTCATCAAGATAGTCCTGATTCGTATGCAAGATCATTAATTTCATATGAGTATTACCAACCCAACCCTTGAGAAACACTATTATTTCGCTTTTCTTTCATCACATGATTAGTATCAATAATTTCTGCTGTCTTATCCCCTTTAATTAGAAACTTGATCATTTTGTAGTTCTATTATTTTTTATCTTTTTCAAACTGACCTGTAGTTTTCCATATGGTGCAATATGAAGCGCTTTGTTGAAGTCCAGGCAGATGGAAGCTTTGTATTGCATTCTTCTGATAGATTTAAGTACATATACCCTATGTGATATACATATATATATATCATCAAGTAATCAGAAAAATTCTTAATTTTCTTTGAAAGTCTTTTCATATTTTTCACTCTTTCTTGTATTCAAATTTGTCCTAGGCCTTGCATACTGGGATGTTCAGATACATGTCCCTGTAATAGGACAGATAATTTTTTCTTCAGTATAAATAATACATGAAATATTTGTCACTCCTGTAGCAGAGACTAATATTCTTTGTTGATATGAATCAGGATGGCATATAATCACCCCTTTGAAAGCTATCTAAATACATAATAGTAAATGTTCTCTTTCAATTTCTTGCCCAAAGACAAGCTTTTTTAGAAGACCCACTGTTGAGAAAATAATGCTGACTGGCATTAATTATGTTGTTATCCTGTAATCCATTTCTAATAGACCCTGTACTTTATTATGTTGTTCAGGATTGCTGTAGACTGACACAGAAAGACAGCTAGAGTATTAGCATTCCCAAGTAAATTATGGCACTCAAAGTAAGCAATAATTTCTGCTTCCAATTTTCAAGTTGGCTCTGAGTAAAGGACAATATAGAAATTTCACAGAACAGGCAGATTCTATACATACCAGATACTTCTTTACCCAGGTTTGAAATGCTTGAAAGCTGTCCTGATACTTCCCATTAAGATATTATTTATTAAGTTCCCAGTAAGACACATTAAAATAAAGATGTGCAAAAAATCTACATATCCCCTTGGAGCCTAGAAAGCTTTTGGTGTTTCAAGATGATTTTTTCAAAGGGTACTGTAATAACTATCTCATAGACCCTTATTAGGACAGGATAAGGTCCTTAAATTAAGCAGTCCTTGGATAAAAAAAAGGCAAATATGATATTTTTAGAAACATTTCCCTTTGTTCTAAGATTGATATTAGAACAGACATTTTGAAAAGCGTTGACAAGCTTTGAGTGAAGGGACCTGGCAGGTTCTGGAAGCAGTTGCTTGACAGGAAAAGGTTGAAAGATTTTGATGAGATCTAAGGGAGATTCTCTGTCTAAAGTTGATGAATAGGTAAGAGCTGTACATCAAGTATGTCAGAGCTGTTTCTAATAAGTAAAATATCTATACTTGGGTTTGTGCTTATGTCTCTTCAAAATACACAAAATTTAAACATATGCACATGCATACAGTTACTAAAGCAGAATCTTTTCAAAATCGAACATTATGTTCCCCTGTGTTGGGTTTGCATGGCAAGGTTTTAGTAGCGGGAGAGCTACAGGGGTGGCTTCTGTGAGAAGCTGCTAGAAGCTTCCCCTGTGTCTGACAGAGCCAATGCCAGCCGGCTCCAAGACGGACCCGCCGCTGGCCAAGGCCAAGCCCATCAGCGCCTCTGTGATAACATATTTAAGAAAGAGAAAAACAGCTAGAGAGAGCTTTTGCAGCCAGAGAGAGGAGTGAGAAGATGTAAGAAACTCTGCAGACACCAAGGTCAGTGCAGAAGGAGGGGGAGGAGGTGCTCCAGGCACCGGAGCAGAGATCCCCCTGCAGCCCGTGGTGAGGACCATGGTGAAGCAGGCTGTCCCCCTGCAGCCCATGGAGGAAGGATGAGGGGGTGTAGAGATTCTACCTGCAGCCCGTGGAGGACCCCACGCTGGAGCAGGTGGAAGCACCTGAAGAAGGCTGTGACCCCGTGGGAAGCCCACGCTGGAGCAAGCTCCTGGCAGGACCTGTGGATCCGTGGAGAGAGGAGCCCACGCCAGAGCAGGTTTGCTGACAGGACTTGTGACCCCGTGGGGGACCCACGCTGGAGCAGTTTTCTCCTGAAGGTCTGCACCCCGTGGAGGAGACTCACGTTGGAGAAGTTCGTGAAGGACTGTCTCCCGTGAGAGGGACCCCATGCTGGAGCAGGGGAACGATGAGAGGAGTCCTCCCCCTGAGGATGAAGAAGCGGCAGAAACACCGTGTGATGAACTGACCGTAACCCCCATTCCCCGTCCCCCTGTGCCGCTGGGGGGAGCAGAGTTTGAAGCCGGGAGTGAAGTTGAGCCCGGGAAGATGGGAGGGGTGGGGGGAGGTGTTTTAAGATTTGATTTTATTTCTCATTCCTCTACTCTGTTTTGTTTAGTAATAAATTAGATGAATATCCTTTCTAAGTTCAGTCTGTTCTCTCGTGACGATAATTAGTGAGTGATCTGTCCCTATCCTTATCTCGGCCCACAAGCTTTTCATTGTACTTTTTCTCCCCTGTCTAGTGAAGGAAGGGAGTGATAGAGCAGCTGTGGTGGGCACCTGGCCTCCAGCCAGGGTCAACCCACCACACCCTCTTCATTTCTTGGCAGAAATTTGGCAACTAAATACAGTGGGTCACTAAGGAAGGGTGAAGAATAGCATATTTCTCTTCTTAGAAGATGTCTCAAGGAATTGTAGTTTCAATTTCAACAAACTGAATACAAACTAATAACAAAGAGATGTTTAACTTCAACTTTAGCAGAAAACAACATTCATTTAAATAATTTCTATATACTGTATTTTGTAAACAACCCCTAGCATAGATGATTGAATCATAACGACATGAATCAACTTGTTTACAAGATTATACAAGTATTCTGCTTTCAGCTGAGATAGAGTTAATTTTCGTTCTAGTATCTGCTATAGTGCTGTGTTTTGGATTTAGGATGAGAATAATGTTGATACACTGATGGTTTTAGTCATTGCTAGGTAGTTGTAGTGCCTACGTTAAGTCAAGGACTTTTCAGCTTCTCACACCCTGCCAGGTGCACAAGAAGCTGGGAGAGCACAGCCAGGACAGCTGACCCAGGCTGGCCAAAGGGATATTCCCTACCACAGAGCATCATGGTCTGGATATAGCTGGGGAAGCCAGCTGGGAGGTGGGATCGCTGCTCAGAAACAGACTGGGCATGGGATTGGTTTTTTTTTTCCTTTCACGTGTGGTAAGCAATTGCATTTGTGCATCACTTGTTTCACTGTTAGTGCTATTACTGTTATTACTATTATTATTCTGCTTTTCCTTTGTTATCTTATGAACCTGTCTTTATCTCAACTGATGAGGTTTTTTTTTCCATTCTCCTCCCCATCCCCTTGAGGGGGGTTGGGTGAGTTAGCAGCTGTGTGGTGCTCAGTTGCCAGCTGGGGTTAAACCACAACAGGTTTTTAGCCAGAATGCCATGGTGAGACACAAGGGAAGTTTATTTTTTTATTATTTGTTACATGTTATGGCTGATTATTTGTTTTTTTTTTTTTTTAAAAAAGAGAATAACTTAAGGACTCTTTCTTTGATTTTTTTTTTTTTTTAATTTTTGAACTTAGTTTTCACTGACTGCTTGATTTATTTATTAGGAATTTCATACAGGGCCTGTAGAAGATTTTCTATATAAATGTTAAAGAGATGTTAGATTACTTAATATTTTGCACTCAACATTTTACACTTCTTCAGTGATAGCAGTAAACTGTGCTATAAGGTCCACAGAGAAAAGACCCTTAAAGAATGTTTACTCTTAAAAGACTGATGCTTGCAACATAGAAGATACTAAGACTAAATATAGAATGCTAGAGCAATAGCCTATTAAAAATTGCAGAGTTTGAGACGACTGCATTTGCAAGGACAACTATGCCACATCACTTTGATTATTTATGCCAATCATTCATAAAACCATATGCATCTTAAATTTGACTGTTTGAAATATTTCAAGGACGTGGTAGTTTCAATTTCGATGAACTGAGCATAAGTGATAGTCAAAAAGGTTTGTCTAGACCTCACTTTATGAGAAAGGAAAAAAAAAATTCTACTAGTTTGTTAAATTTGCTGTATCACATAGTAATCAGAGTATCCAGAATAACAACATGATTTGAGGTGCAGTGACAGAATGTTTTACATTGTGGCAAGGTGTATGAAAGACTCAACCTGTTGCATACACTGATAACAGGAAAATCTTACCAAATCTGAAAAGATTCAGGTTAATGCACAAGAGAATCCTTTGCTTTTTTGTCAGAATATGTAAATAGACTAAAGACATGAAAGCATTGTGCAAATGAACTCTTTATCTTTTCTTTTTGAATAAAATTCTAAATATAGAAATCTTTTTACAAATATATATATTATATATATATTAGTTATTTCTACAATAATTTCTACAGATGTATTTTATCCTTTCAGTTACTTTACAATGAACTTATTGTAGTCCAGGGACATGATATTAAAGGTATGATATAAAATAACAACAAAATTTGCAAAAATAAATCTGCTGTTGTTAATGCTTTGACAGGTCTTATGAGTAGTAATGTATAAATTGCATTTCTGATGCTTTTGAGTAACAATAAATTCTTACATAAATCCTCTAACATATGAAAATATTCTGTTGGAAATGTAACTGTGCTGACGTACAGAGGCCAGTAGAGCTGTTATCTGTGCCCATGAATTACAGGTTCTCCATTCTGCCAAACAGGCAGTTAATATGTTCCCTTAAGAAGCAATTTTAATCGCATCCTATTCTATCCATTCTAGAAATTGCTTTCTAGTTGTTTACTAAAACATAAAAAAATTATGTAGATTTCTTCATTTTTCAATTCTTGATAAGTAATTGGTAATGTCTTTTGTCCCTAGGACTATATGGTATTTCATCTTACATAAAACTCATCATGTTAAACTAATTAAATAATTTGGTTTTATATAAGCATGTTTAAAGGCTTTCTGTTCTATCTGAAATGTTCCTTAGATGGTGAGGAACTCAGCAGCGGCAATGGTAAGTTCTGTGGGTGAGCACTACACTGAGGCAGACAGGGAATTCCTGGAGGTGGGGAAACCCAAGGAAGAACCAAGAGACAAGTTATGATGAGCTATCCATGTCAGCAGTGTGCCCTTGTGGCCAAGAAGGCCAATGGTATCCTGGGGTGTATTAAGAAGAGCATGGCCAGCAGGTCGAGGGAGGTTATCCTCCCCCTCTACTCTTCCCTGGTGAGGCCACATCTGGAGTTCTGTGTCCAGTTCTGGACTGTCCAGTTCAAGAAAGACAGGGAACTACTGGAGAGAGTCCAGCGGAGGGCTATGAGGATTATTAGGGGACTGGAGCATCTGTCTTCTGAGGAAAGGCTGAGAGAGCTGGGTCTGTTTAGCCTGGAGAAGACTGAGAAGGGTTCTTATCAATGCTTATAAATATCTAAAGGGTGGATGTCAAGAGGACGGGGCCAGACTCTTCTCAATGGTGCTCAGTGACAGGCCAAGGGGCAAGAGGAACAAACTGGAACACAGGAAGTTCCATCTCAATATGAGAAAAAACTTCTTTACTGTGAGGGTGGCAGAGCACTGGAACAGGCTGCCCAGAGAGGTGGTGGAGTCTCCTTCTCTGGAGATACTCAAAACCCACCTGGACGTGATCTTGTGCAACCTGCTCTAGGTGATCCTGGTGTAGGAGGGGGGTTGGACTAGATAATCTCCAGAGGTCCCTTCTAACCCCTACCAATCTGTGATTCTGTGAAATGGCAGAAAACTTATCTGCATGAATAAAAAGAAGAAAAAAATTCTCAAAAACATCCTTTGTCAGGAACTGGGTTCCACTTTGTTCAGCAGCATTCCAGCCTTAACATATCACTCCTCTCATAAACTTACTACCTTGCACTCTGCAAATCTTGTTTCTTCTAATGTTAAGTCATATTCTACTAATTTTTTTCATCACCTTTTGAGTGGTTCACATAGAAACACTGAAGGAAGAATAGCACTTAGGAAGAGTAACAGGGAGCTATTTAAACAAGGATTTACTGAAAATTGTGGGGACAAGAAAGAGAAGAACAAGATATGGATAAGTTGGAATGAATTTTTCGCAGCGTCTTAACTGAAGTGTACCTGTCTTAGTGTCATTGTCTAATAAATCTAACATTAGAGGGAATTATTCTGAAAAAAACCCCAACAAAAATCCCAGATACTTCAGCATTAAGCCATAGTACTATGGAAACCGTGACAGATGGGAACTGTCCTCTGATAGTTAATACTAAGACATATGTAATGAATACTCAGAAGGCATGTACTCGATATTGAGGACATTGGAAATGTGCTTTCACCCACTCACAATTTCAAAACATAGAATTGCAGAATACCTAGTAGTGAAGAAAAATGACAACTGAAGTTCCGTCATGTCAAGTTTGAATTGTACTACTTTAGAATTATCCTAACTATTCCTTTAGACTACATCAGAGTATGGATATAACAAAAGATATAATTATCATTTATATCTGAACTGCAGAATATGTTTATTGAATGCGACTTAAGCATTTCAAAGAGCTTCAACATTATATTTTAAATTGCCTATATTGTTCAATTGTCTAAACCATTCATTCACAAAAGTAAAAATAAAAAATAAAAAATTGTACAGTTATATCATTTGTGAGGATTCTGTTTTAAATTAACTGTATGATTTGTTACACTTGCAAATATCCAGAAAAAAATAATTCACATGCAGTAGGTTAATGTTCCAACTCTAAAGAGAATGCACTACTTTTTTTTTTTATATAACACAGTTAAAATTTAATTACTTCCATAATATGCAACCAGCTACATACATGTTCTGCTTCACTAAGTCCACATATGACTTACAAGTAAAAGCTGTTATTCCTTAAAGCCTGACAAGATCAGGAGTGGGACACAGCAACCACCAAAAGAACTTAAACCATTCTATCTAAATTTTGTCATTAATCCAGAGTATGAATAAACAAAGAATTTAAGATGACAAATTATTTTGTAACCTTAGAGGGAGACACAAAAAGGGGTTTTTTTCCTTATAAATAGGAAGGTTGTGGTAATTGTTTCTAAACCATCACTGAAAAAAGGACAATAACTTTTCATGCCCGTTATCTTAAACCTACAAAATCTAGGCCCCCATGCTCCAGAGTAGCCATTTATCTCATGTTTTGACTATCTGTCCACTTAAATCTTTGCTCCATCTATTTAAAATAGTTACTATGTAACCAAAACAATAATCCAATTGACAGATATTTAATTGTTCAGGTATGAGTGAGCCTTTACAGAAATCCTTCGTGGACTTTTTTTTTTTAATTAAATAAACCCCCAACTAAACCAAAACCAACCAACCAAAACCAAGGAAAATTTAACACTATGAATACATTACAATAATATAACTAATTTTTTAACTTTGTGAAAGAACCAAATAGTACCTAAACAAGGCCCACTGCTTAAAACTTCGAGAAAAATAAGCTATCAGAGAAATGATACTGAACCATTATGTATTATTAGTGAACAATTATTCTTTTTCATTCCAGACACTGAGTTTTCTAAATATTCTGAAAAGATATGGTAAAAGAGAAATTTTATAGATTTTGTTAAAATTTGTGATATGTTTAAATATCAAGTATGTTTCACAGATGATGTCAACAATGTCACTGCATTCTGAAATTAGAATACTTTCATTCTAACTAGGCACAGCTGCACACTCCTGTCCAATCTAAAATAGACTTTTTAGGACTTTGTTCCCTAACGTTACTTGTAAGGTCTACCTTCCCCCTGCATTTCTACCATGTTCACTTATTTTGTAGCAAAGAGCCCTGCATTCTTCAGTTGCTTTTGTCATCAGTCCAGAAACTGGAACCTGTGAGAATTTGTCTCTTTTAGCCTTGTCAAATTTCCCAAAATGACAAGAAAAAAAAAAGGGTAAGTAAATAGGACAGCTATTCTTCAAAGGGACTTAGTTCATTATCCATTATTGCACCCTCAGAAACAGGCCTGAAATGTATCTAGGATATACACTTGTAACCTGATCCCCCACACTGTAATGCCTAGGAGCTGAGGGGCAGCTAGGAGGTCATTGTACAGACCCTGGGCTTTACTCTACTCACCAGAGAAACATTATCTTACCAGAGAAACCACAGAACTCAGAAAAACTCTGGTACGTCTACACTGGCCTTATGTAGTTGGCTGAACTAACTGAGAAGGGTAAATAGTCCAGAACACTGCCATGTAGGTATTCGTGCATGGCAGTGAACTTTGTAAACACCAAGGTTGTTCATAGCTTGCTCTGGTATTCTTAACATGGTATTACTTCATCCTGTAACAGTAACTCTGAATCACTCAGGTTTACAGTCCTTTTCCCTCCATACTATCCGCCAATGCACCAAAAAGAAGAAATGGTAAGACTTCATTTTTAAAATTATAATTCTCTCCTTTTTTTGTTGCTGTATGTAAGTAAAAGATATCTTCTTGGGCCTCCTTGAGTTCTTAATCAGACTTCAAAGGATTTTATTTTGGAGCTAAGCAGTGTTACTTGCATATCATGTTTTTGTAAATCCAAATAAACTGGCATAAGAAAAGACGTAAAGTGATCGCTTCTATTATTTTAAACTACTTCAGATTAGTTCATGATGTTCTCTCTTTAGTTTATGTACCTCTGAGAGTCTACATTCCATATGGATTAATTTAAATGTTTGTTCCATTCAGGAGAGAATCAATAAATTTTTGGGAAAAAATTGAAAACAGACTCAAGGGTAGTCTGTGTTGATTTCTGGACCCTACATATTATATTGATGTGAGACAGAGCACACAATCTGGCCCAAGAACCATGGAGTTCTCTCTGGTGCTCATAACGAGGAAAATATCTTAGCCTTACATATAGCCTTGGAAACCTGCTACACAAACTTCATTTATATCTGTGCTTGAAGATAAGCACAATTTACTGCTAAGAGACGTATCTAGCCAGCAGTAAATGTATCAGAAATATTAAAGAACTGGTGATGGTATGAATAAATGCAACCCTGTAAAAGGAAGCAAAGTTTCATTACGATATATTCTTATTTTGTCTCAAAAGACTATCTTCATTGCAAAACTGTATGTCTTACAGTATGTCACAAATATATGATAATCAAATGCATCCATTAAAAATATTGATTAAATGCCAGGATATTTGACGATATTTTTAAAATTTATGTAACAAATTGTCTTGATCTGAAAGATGAAAGTAAAAAAAAGCCTAGTAGAAAATAGCCTAGCTTTAAACTGAATGAGCGAGTGTTCCTTACATTCATTAACAAAGGTTATTTTCATTAAATTAAAACTGAATATAGGCTATAAGAACTCTCAAATTAGAAAACTTAGTTTTTCAGATTTGAAATCTACCTTGAGAAATCCATAGAATGTCACTCTCCCATTCACACTTACCTGCCCACCAAGTGTCAAAAACTAAACAAATTGTTTCAGAACACTTGCAGCTAAAGTTCATTTGATTCAAGGAGCTTGAAAGATTGATATCTTTGAGAAAGTTATGTCAAGAGTTTGAGTAATGCTTTATTTTCCCTTTGTTTCCAAGTTGTCATTTGTACAAATCTTAAGCGTAGTTTAAACAACTGTTTTGTGAAGTCTAGGGAAAAAAAACCCCTTTCTTCAGCAAATGGATAGCATCCATGAAAACAACTTCAGAAATAAATAGTGCAGGATGCAGCTTTCACATATGACCAGAATGAAGTAATTCTTCATGTAGTTTGTTTGTTTGTTTGTTTATTTTTCTGTTGACCCCAGTGCAAAATATACTGTGGAGTATCTGAATTTATTTACAAACCATCAAAAGTTATCCGTGAGCTGTAAACTTCCAATAAACGATAAATATTTGTATGGTAGAACCCTTTTTTTCCCCACTGAAATTAGGTTCCTAATACCAAATTGGAATTCCTGAGTCTTATTCAATGTCCATTTCTCAGAACACTATTTCCATTCCCAAAGTTTCCCCAGAAGCCTACCATTTAGCTTTTGCTTCAGCTCACAAGCAGTTCAGCCTTGACAGAGATGAGCAGTTAGGTGCCCAGATCAGATGTAAGCAGGCAGTATATCCAGAAACTACATACCCTTCTGCTGGAGGGGTTCATTCTGTTATTGTTGGTGCACAATTCGTGATTGACCTCTGTACAAAAAAGCTGCAGTTGACACTGCTTTCTTTTAAAAAAATACATACAGGAGGAGGTAACAGTGATGGTAGCACTCTCTCCCTCATACTCTTTCCAAATAATTATTTTGTTATTAAGACACTCATCTAACTTGCAGGTAACAGATTTTCCTCACCATGAAAAGAATCAAACCCGTAATTGGCCTGATCTCATCACGAACCACCTCTTATGGGATGGGAAGATTCTACATCTTTGTGAAGCTGTTCCAGAAAGAATAAGTGATACTTTCAGTCTTTACATCCTGTAAGTGCTTGACACATATGTCAAAAAGATGATCATTTATGCTGCTTGCTTAAGATTTTTTTTCCTTGTCAGAGGAAGAGTAAGAAAAGAAAACTGTACTTGAGAATGTCTGCTGTATTCTGAGAAAGATTTTTCTGATTTATCATCTCAAAATACATAAGAGAAAACTATAAAGGAAGAGAAAGGCTGATATAGTGGTTGCATAAAAAGCATGTAACAGTATACTTGTATATCATATATAATAAATATTACTAGACTCTACCAAGAATAAACAACTTGGAGAAAAAACAAGATTTTAAGAAACACATTGGTAGTGTCTGGTTCTTGTATTTAATTAGAACCATTATTTGATAAGAAGTAATATATTTTGATGTGCAGAAACTGAACAGGAAAAAAAAATGAATTGGTTGCCTAGCTCCACAGCAGTCCAAAGTAATGACCAGGTTTATGCTCACAAGTTCATCCAATTAAAAGACTTCTCTGAATATGAAAAAATGGAATTTAGGATTTTACCACAGAACTAATTTATAAAAGCTATTTATGCCTTCTAACAACTGTAAGTAATGTCTGACTTATCAGTAGCACTGGACTAGGTTTCTGTGCTTTTTGCATTTAGACTATTCCTGTAATTTGTTCTAGAGTTCTGTTCAGACTTCTTTTTTAAGAAGGCTATCTTAGATTTCAAAATAACCTGCTTCATTCAAAGCAATGCTTCACATGCAAGTGTGTGTATGTACATATGTGCATGTGTGTATGTCTACTGTACAGCTCTCCAAAGAGAATAGTTGCACACTGACTCTAAAGTAATAAACCTCTTCCAGGTGTATGGGTTTCGAACTGAGCATATCAGTGCAAGATGGTGCTTATTCCACAGTGATGGGCCCCTGGAAGAAAGAGGAAACCATGAGATAACAGTGTGGGGAATGGTATCTGTTCAGTGGGGGGACAGTAGTGTGGTGCTGAAGCAACCATCCTGGGAATGGCAAGAAGGGTTCAGATGCAGTGAAAAAAGTTCAGATCACCGGTTCCGTGTTTTCCTTGCCTACTCTCAAACCTGCAATTGAAACTGTGTGGATTTCAGTTGAATATTCCTTTCAGTCTTGCTTACATAAGCAAAAGAAACCAGATTGATATTGTTGGGGTGTGGAGAGACAATAAGCCAAAATCTGTGAAGTCATTTATCCAGACTTCATGACTTTTTTTATTACTAGGACTATGCACACATCTTCTATTTTACCAGTGAGAGGAGTCTTCCAGAAAAGGCAAGTTAGTTACCTGCAAAAAGACACTTTTATTTTTGTACGACAGGTATAAAACTCACATTAAAAATTCTTCATAATACAGTTCTTTAAAAAACTACCTGTGTAACAGAAGAAATTTATTGTCTCATATACTTTATAGAGTGTAGAAATAGGTTAATAATATAAGTTAGGGATTTAATTCACAAAGGCAGTAGCTAGTGGCAGATTTTAGCAGAAGTTATCAAGAAGTCTTTTACAGGTGGGGGGAAGTATTAGGAGGTTAGTTAAAGTGGAAGGTAGGCAGAAAGAAGCAAGGAAGCAAGAAGTCAGGTGCTTCAAAGGGTTGTATTTATGGTATTTATATGTATTTATACATGTGGACAGTATAGTGAAAATTAAGATTAAAGAGCAGGAGCAAAATTACATGAAGAAACAAAATAATCTTAGTAAAGGACTCATTTTCATGTTTGATTAGGAATCAGGGTACATAACTGTCTCATGGGAAAAACTGATCTTTTTCGTACTCAAAATAAGGACTTATGTTTGGAGTTACATGCAAAGCAAAACTAGAAAATAATATTATAAGTCTCAAACTGAAATGCTAATTTCTGCTATTTTTAATATGGTTGTATTTTCTGCATGCCTTCAGAACAGTTAGATTACTTTAGTAGTTGCACCTAGAAGATATGCAACATTTTACATAATGATTTTGAAAAAAAAATTCCTATTGTATATTTTGTTTATTAAAAACATTTAAAGGTATTAATAGAAATATCTAAAGTACAGACAAAGAAATACTACCATCTTTTTATGTCAACATGTTACTAATTGGTACTTAAATGAAATGGACACCTTAACAAGTATGACAGAACTGTCAATCAAGAACCTAGGCCTATAGTCAGATCATTTACTAGGGTGTGTCTGTTAGATATTTAATGTAGTTCCTCATTTGACTTCAAGCTGATCTGTGATTTCACCAAGCTGAAAGGATAGTCTGAACCTCCTCTCCTCTCCTCCGAATCCTGCCTGGATGCTCTTCTGACAGTCTTTGTCTTGTGCTTCTGCAAGGTGTCATATTACCTTTCTCATCCAAGTAAAGGAAAATCTTGCAAAAGTGGCATTAGTTTTGATTTGGATAAAGCAAATTATGAAATTCCTTGGTGGCTACATGAGAGGAAGACATCTCGCAGACAGAGGTAGGTGGTAAACAGGAGTGACCTCAGCAGAAGGCAGTGGTCCAAAATGTTTGAGCCAGTTATTGATGGAGTAGTTTTCAATGGAAAATGAAAATTAATTTCACCAGACTGCTAAAAAGCTAGGTTAGAAAAAGCAAAGGGAAGAGAATTTGAGGATGTACTGTTCCTCTAGATTTCTCTTTTAAAATTAAATTGGTCTAAATTATCATAATTTAACAGGTGAATTAATCCAGTTATTGAAGAAAAAAATGAAGCTTATTTTAACTTTTCAGTTCCTCCTAAATAGAGTTGCTTAAAACAAATAGGTTACATTTCTTATGTGGATATTCAAAGTTACCACTTTTGAAAATCTTGCCTGAATGCTATAAATTCATCCTTTGTATGTTGTGTGAGCCTCTGGAAAATTGTGTGAGAGTGAGGAATGTGAGATTTTCTGGGGAAATTAGTCTCTTGATAACCATTAATGTTCTCCTATATTCAACAATTCCACATAAGCGCAATTTTTTTGTTTTCAGCAGAGCATTGGCACCTGTCCTCTGAATGCACAAATAGAGGTATTTGATCTAAATCAGAAATGACTGATTCATGACAGAAAATGATACATTCATGACAAAAAATGAATAAAAATTTATAATGGAATGTATCCTTTTCTTTCTCATATTTTCCTCAGGACAGCTACTAGGAGTGGGTGACAAAAAGCAACAAATAGAAGAAAACATTTCTTCTTTTTAACTAAACACAGGGAAGTAGTTTTTCCTTGATTCTTACCTCATTACAACTCATACCTGGAAGTGTAAGTTGGAGAAGAGTTTCTGCCATAAGACTAGATTTGACTTAAAAAACAGGGAAATCAACCTAAATGTAGTCTTTCAAAAAATAGTATGAGCATTGTTTCTATCAAAAATAGATTAATTGTGTGTGTGAATGTGTTTGTGTGGATCTTGATGTACGCATATATGCATGTGTCTTGGGTTTGCATGGCAAGGTTTCAGTAGCGGGGGAGCTACAGGGGTGGCTTCTGTGAGAAGCTGCTAGAAGCTTCCCCTGTGTCTGACAGAGCCAATGCCAGCTGGCTCCAAGATGGACCCGCCGCTGGCCAAGGCCAAGCCAATCAGCGCCTCTGTGATAACATAGTTAAGAAGGAAAAAAAAAACCAGTTAGAGAGCGCTTTTGCAGCCAGAGAGAGGAGTGAGAAGATGTAAGAAACTCTGCAGACACCAAGGTCAGTGCAGAAGGAGGAGAGGAGGTGCTCCAGGCACCGGAGCAGAGATCCCCCTGCAGCCCGTGGTGAAGACCATGGTGAAGCAGGCTGTCCCCCTGCAGCCCATGGAGGAAGGATGAGGGGGTGTAGAGATTCCACCTGCAGCCTGTGGAGGACCCCACGCTGGAGCAGGTGGAGGCACCTGAAGGAGGCTGTGACCCCGTGGGAAGCCCATGCTGGAGCAAGCTCCTGGCAGGACCTGTGGATCCGTGGAGAGAGGAGCCCACGCCAGAGCAGGTTTGCTGGCAGGACTTGTGACCCCGTGGGGGACCCACGCTGGAGCAGTCTTCTCCTGAAGGTCTGCACCCCGTGGAGGAGACTCACGTTGGAGAAGTTCGTGAAGGACTGTCTCCCATGAGAGGGACCCCATGCTGGAGCAGGGGAACGATGAGAGGAGTCCTCCCCCTGAGGATGAAGAAGTGGCAGAAACACCGTGTGATGAACTGACCGTAACCCCCATTCCCCGTCCCCCTGTGCCGCTGAGGGGGGAGGAGGTTGAAGCTGGGAGTGAAGTTGAGCCTGGGAAGATGGGAGGGGTGGGGGGAGGTGTTTTAAGATTTGGTTTTATTTCTCATTCTTCTACTCTGTTTTGTTTAGTAATAAATAAGATGAATTTCCTCTCTAAGTTCAGTCTGTTTTACTTGTGATGATAATTAGTGAGTGATCTCTCCCTGTCCTTATCTTGACCCACAAGCTTTTCGTTACACCTTTTCTCCCTTGTCTAGTGAATGAGGGGAGTGATAGAACGGCTCTGGTGGGCACCTGGCCTCTAGCCAGGGTCAACCCACCACAGGATCCACTCAATAGACATCTATTTGCTTACACCATCACCTTCTACACCTAACTTCTGTCTTGTACTGTTATTCCCAGTTGTTTGGCAAAAAGTCATGGTCTTAAACAGTGTAGACAAATGTTGTCAATGCAGTATATAAAACTGACCTCTTTGAAAATCAGTTGTAAAGAAATGTCTGTGTTTCTTGTTCAAATAAAGCATGATGAAAATACAAAATATACCTGAAATTCTAGTAGAAATAAATAATTAGGAAGTTTGATTATAAAAAGGAAATTAAAAGCACCAATAAATATTGTTCCCTATACAAATTGATCCACAATGGAGCAAGGTTTCTGTTCTATTGCATTCTAAGGTCTCAGTAAGCCCTGGAAGAGCAGAGGATGAGGTTTTAGGAGGCTTTTGTGGTTAATAGTTTTTGGTGGGAGTGTTTTTAGTAATGAATGAAAGCAACTTCAATTAATTGATTTGTTCTTTCTCTCATTTCCCTTTTCAGACTAATACTCTGACATATTGCATCTTGATGGGAGAGCATTGTATGATGAATGACTAAATAAGGGCCAATTCTACTCAAATCGGTCTTGCATCTCCTTGAATTGAGGTCTCTGGATAAAGTTCCCTTTGTAAACTATTTGACAAAGTGTACAAATTACTGATTAAGTACTTAAGTCCCAATTGTTTCAAAGAGTAAATGAAAGGAAACTAAAATTCTAAATGGCTAAATATATACATACATATTTCTGTATTATAAAAGCACATTACTCATATGGCTAGAATATAAATGACAAGAATAGTCTATCACTTCTTCCCAGAAAGGGTGGAACAGAGCCAGTCTATCTAACTTAAGTACTTAGTTTCACAGATGTGTCTCTGGAGGACTCGAGAACAGCCACATCCCTTCATTTTTATATGAAGAAAACAGAACTTGTCTTAAAAAAAACAACAAACAAACAAAAAACCCCCAAAACAAAACAAAACAAAAACAGAACAAAAACCAACACAAAACCCCTAAAACCATCCATTTCAACAACTGCAGTTTAGGTGCAAGTTAATCACCTAAGTAATATCCAAAATCATATAGGAATTTTTTTTCCCAAGGTTAATATATCCATATTTTAACATTTCTATGTGGCATACTGACACTGAATTTTTGAATAGAGCTACATGGTTTATGCTATAAATAATAATATTAAATTTGGAATTAAACAATCAAAGAAACAACACACCCTCCTCCTCTTCTCCCCCTCCCAAATTTACTCCAGAATTATTTGAGGAATAATATAAGGAATTTTACATTCATAACCGACTATATTCATATCTGAAATGTCTATAATTTTCTTTGAAATCTACAGTGTTATTTGAAAATGTTCAGTCATTCTGAAAATCAGGCCAGTTACTCAGTAAATAGGATTTACCATGGGGTTAAGTGCCTACAGGTATGTCCAGTCCACAGTGTGGTGTCTTGTGCAGAAATGTTTGAGCTCGTTATGAAGGGGCTAGTTATGAAGGGGCTAGTTATGAAATTGGAACTGTATCAGCTCTGGGCTAAACAGTGCCCTGTTGACCTGACTATATGGTTTACACACCATGAGTTAGTATCCTCAAATAATGCTATACTAACTCATGCAAACCTACCAACTAATTTGAGCTCCTCAGATATCTGTAGTCAGTGCTCCATTTTGTGGTAGAAAAAAATCCAAAAACTTAGACATCTGTAAAAACAGGCTTTATACAAACTTTTCCACTATTTTTTGTTTTAATTTTTCTTCAGATTAAATGGAATACATTTATTGTTAGATGTGGTACAGGTATGTTCTGATTGGTCTAAGCACCACAGAAGTGAAAAGCAGAGACAGAATTTCATGTCCTTGATTGTTTTTGTACTACATAACAAATTAAAGACATCTGAGAGAAATTACTAAATTGCTAATGTCCAGGGTCTCATCTATAGCCAGTGGACGGAGCTAGCCACTTCCATGAAATTCAATAGGCTGTACAGCAGTCCTAATGTCAATATATATAGGACAACTATATCATGTAAGTACCTATATAAAGATGATGTTAATCCATGAATGAGTGTTGAAATATTAATAAGCAATAAGACAAATAAAACTGAGTTGTAGAATGAGATAACAGAACTGGATTTTTTTCATAGAAATTATATAATTATGGCCTAACAACCTATATTTTGTGTTACTTTCCAAGGATTTTCATAAATTTTAAATTCATCATTTTCAACTCAGAGTCCTATTTATTTATATGTGTCTGTAAAAATGCATTTCTTCTACCACAAAGGACATTCTGCATAAGAATATGATGACTCTTGATGCAACTGCATGTACAAACAACTCACCTGCAAACTATTTCTCAGTTATGAAACTTTGTGAGTAATTGATCCCCTGGGAAAAATGTCAAAGATAATTTTTCTAATTGCAAAGAACAGCTGGGATTTTTTCATGGATACAATAAAACAATATATATTTTTTGAAATATATGAATATATTAATTCCACAATACAGCTTCTCTCCACTGTTAGGATTTTGCACTAACTCTGTGTTTTCAGACATGTTTATTTGGATTTTTGCCCCCTTTATTCTACTGTTGCTTAAATGACAGGAATAAATTTTGCCTTAGGTTATCCTAGAGGAACTTAGAACATTTGGGATTACAGGGGTAGAACAGAAAGTAAAATCTGGCTCACAAAATTTTTCATCTGAATCAAAAAATTGCTGACCTTGATAGTTGAACAACAACAGGAGAGCCAGCACTAATTAATATGTGCCACTATTAACAGAAGAGGGATATCTGACAGGTTTTATACTGAGTTGGTGTCCTGATTTCAGCTGAGAGGATTGATTTTCTTCATAGTAGCTAGCGTGTGGATATGTTTTGGATTTGGGCTGGAGACAGCATTGATAATATAGAGATGTTTTTGTTCTATGGACTTATTGTTGAGCCGTGCTTACACAGAGCCAAGGCCTTTTCTGCTTCTCGCACTGCCCTGCCAGCGGGATGGCTGGGGGTGGACAAGGAGTTGGGAGGAGACACAGACAGGATAGGTGACCCAAACTGACCAATCTGTGCTCAGCAGTAATGAAAACATCCCTGTGTTATCAACACTGTTTTCAGCACAAATCCAAAACATAGCCCCATACTAGCTAATGCGAAGAAAATTAACTCTATCCCAGTCAAAACCAACACAATCTATTATTCTGCTGCTTAGTTTTCAGAACTCTTGAGAAGAAGCAAACACAATGAGCAAAGTACAACAGAGTTCTGATTTATTTCATAGGCATTTTAGAGATACAGCTGTCCAAACTAGTTGTCACAAAGCGTAGTTGAAAGTTTTGATAATGCTTTGTTCTAACAAGCAAAAATGTTAGTTTTCATTTTGTTTTTTCTTTTCTACAGAGTGTATTCAAAATCTCCAGAGGCAGATGTTTCAAAACAGATGATTAGAAACAAAGAATAACTGAGGTTTCTGCACATAAACACATTTTCCCCATTGACATTTTTTAAAACCATGCTGAGTAATTATTACTTTATATATGGCTCTATTCTGAAGTTATTTCTGAATTGTTCATTTTCTCTATTATAACTTTTATGTTGATCTCTAAGATAAGTGCTACCTTTTCAGAGACAGTACAATAGACATCTAATAGCTGTCCATTGAAAAGCAAGGCATCAAGTCCTAAGACCTTAGTATTTAGGCTCTCTGAATAGCTAATGGAGAGAGAGACTCTTCCAAAAGGCAATTTTCCTCTAACTTAAATGGGCTTTTAATGGAAAAAGAATAATCTCAAATTTCCTAATCTTTCCCTTTCCTGAATAAAAGAGGTTTCTTGATGTCTAGCTTTCCATCCTCAATTTAAGAAAAATTATCTCACTCTCTGGAAGTTCTTATCTGTCTTTGACTACCAGGAGTCTAGACAGCTAGCTTAGGCTAGATGTCTAGTTTCTATTTATGTGAAACAAGTCTCTTCATGAATGCTCAGAGTAATTATTACATACTTCAAGTAGCTGCTCCATTTAAGATTTTGTTTTAGGCACTACTGGTTGCTGGCTTTAGTACCCTGATGTCCTTTATTTTTTCTTCCTTGGCCTTTCCTTGAAATGTAAATGAAAATTCTATTGATAATAATGTGTTCGGTGGGGTTTTGGTGGTTTGGGAGTTTTGGGGTTGTTTGTGGTTTTGTGGGGGTTTTTTTTGTTTGGTTGAGTGGGGTTTTTGGTTTGTTTTTTTTGGGGGGGGGGGAACTATAAATTAAATTGTAATAAACACTTGGAAAAACTGCTTACAGACTTGCTTTTCAGCTCCAGGAGGGGTATGGCTCTGTGTTTCTGTATAAAAAACTATTAACCTCACAAGAAGTGAAGAACTGTCAAGCCTTTTACATATTGGAACATTATTCATAGAATTCAGCAGTTTCTGTAAAATAAATTAGTATCTCTCCATCTAAAATATTTTAATTTACTGCATATACTGATATGTGCAATATAGTTACTAACACATTGGGTATGCTAAGAAACAGTCTGCCAATATTTGCCTTACTAAGCTTACTAGACCTACTAGACTAAGCTTATTACACTGTTGCCTAGACTTGCCTTACTAGATTAATGTTAGAACAAATGAAAAAACTTTGCTCTTTGTTTAAAGACTTTCAGGTGAAGCTGCAAATCATCTAGAGACACACTTTTAAAATATATTATCAAGAGCCTTGCAAGAACAGGCACATGATGTGACCTAGAGCTTTTTTTTTTGTCTGCATTCTGCTTCTAATTACAAAGTCACAGGTGGATAAAAGGAAATATTTGCTTTCTCAAATGCACTAGATTGATGACCTTGGTGAATAATTTCTGTGCCATACAGACTCTAATAATATAGTCCCAGTCATGGCTAGTCCTGCTGCAAGTATTTAATATTTCCTGTGGACCACCTAGAAACAGAGTAGAAGTGCTTCTCCTGTGACTTGAGACATATAGCTTAGGTTTTTGTTACTTTATTTTATTTCACTTTAGTTATGAATTGGTCATCATAAAACTCAAATGGGTATTGAAACATTGTTCTTGTCTTTTTTCAGGACTGACATAGACAAAGGTTCCATTTCTTTGATGGAATAGAGGAAATTTGGAAATACACACTTCTATTCTGTGACATCTCCCCTAACACAGAATCACAGAATCATAGAATTGTTTTGGTTGGAAAAGACCTTTATGATCATCAAGTCCAACCATTAACCTAGCACTGCCAAGTCCACCACTAAACCATCTCCCTAAGCACCACATCTACCCATCTTTTAAATACCTCCAGGGATGGTGACTCAACCACTTCCCTTGGCAGCCTGTTCCAATGATTGACAACCCTTTTGGTGACAAATTGTTTCCTAATATCCAATCTAAACCTCCCCTGGAACAACTTGAGGCTATTTCCTCTTCTCCTAGTGCTTGTTATTTAGGAGTCATCCACCTCACTACAACTTCCTTTCAGGTAGCTGTAGAGAGCGATAAGGTCTCCCCTCAGCCTCCTTTTCTCCAGGCTAAACAGCCCCAGTTCCCTCAGCTGCTCCTCACACAACTTGCTCTCTAGACCCTTCACCAGCTTTGTTGCCCTTCTTTTTGATGCGCTCTGGCACCTCAAGGTCTTTCTTGTAGTGAGGGGCCCAAAAACTGAACACAGGACTCACGGTGCGGCCTCACCAGTGCCGAGTACAGGGGGACAACCACTTCTCTAGTCCTGTTTAAACAGGATCCCTTTAAGTTTTCACAGGATTTAGTAAGAAGAGTAATGAAAATAAGCTAGGCAAGGGTTGTGAAAAAAGACTAGTTAATGTACGGATGAGCAATATCTAATAGCATTTTTTTGTCTGTGATATGTGATCATGTCTTTTGGAATGTCACTTGTATTCTCTTGCTTCACCTTGCTATAACTCATGGCTGTAGACTATTCAGAGATTTTATATACAATGGAGATTGAAAATGTTATTGAACTCTGACACATTTTTCACAACAGTTTTCAAATATATGGAGCAAAGCAACATGATGGCTGTGTCACTGTAGAAGTGGACACAGTTTAGAAGTGTGCAGATTCCATAGTAGTTTAGTGTGAGATTCAATAAACAGTTAAGACACACTTAATAAACAACTAAAGCTGTGAGCTAAGTATCTAAATTCCTGCTTTAGTCAATAGAGATTAGGGGCTTGGTTAACCAAACATGGCCTTCTAAGGTCTTTTGAGATGCCTTATGGTATACAAGAAATATGCATGAGGCTAGAAGTTATGACAGAAGATGCATGGTAGACCTATATCCTCACTGAGAAGCATCTGGAGGGATGGTCTTGTGTATCTTAAACGGCTCCTGATGCCTATGTTGAGGCTATTGAATTACACCTCTAGAAGCTGCACTGACAATATTCTTTAAAACACACTTCAATTAAAAAAAAAAAAAAAAAAAAGAGAAATGTTTAATCACCTAGACTACATGTATTCACCTAACTTCTAATATTTTCTCTTTAATTGAATCTTAATTCAGTTGCCTGAACACAAAGAACTAGAATTATTTGATATGCCCCAAGGAGATGTCTCATTCTAGGGCAGGTAAGGCAAGAGACACTTAAACATAGACACACATTAACAAAGATCTTTATATTTCCTTGCAAGGATTCTAGTAGAAGGTCAGTTCTAACTCTAACATATATAAGCCTACATATAACAAGTACCTGATATGGCTGTATTTCACAGGAAGTGGCCCAGAGGCCAGGAACCAAGCTGATTGTTTCAGACATGTCTCTGCACTGACTGTGGAATTGATGATGGTGACCTCTATATCTGTTTGACCCAGAGGGCTGTTTTACTGTCTTTAAACTTCCTTTAGCATACCGCTGCCTCTTTATCTTCATTAATCAGAAAGAAAGCCTAAAGTGACTTGGTCAGACTAGTCATCTGCAATATAAATATCTGCATCTAGTCAACATTTTTTCATCCTTCAATTCCCTTTATAGTCTATAGTATCTTCAAGGAATTGTTTGTTTCTTCTTTCCTAAAATAAATACCTAATATAGGTCACATGAATTGTTCAAGAGAATTCTTTTTGTCTTTGTTAATAATAAAGGGCATCCAGACAAAAGGCTCAAATGTAGATTATTTCTACAACACAAGATTCTGAAGATGGTTGAGATGAACACCCTCATTGTTCCTATCTTTATATAATAAATCTGTCATAATACAAGAAAAGTTTGGAGTTTCAAATTTTGAGCTTGCCGTTTTGCTATCACTGTATAGACAGATTTGTATGAAGAAGAAAGTTATATGAAAGGAAAGGACTTGAAGATTCTGAACAAACAAGGGCTGTTTGATCTGCTCAGCAAAATTTAAAAAACTGAAGGTTTTTCTTATGTGTTTCAAAAGTTCTTTTAAAACGAGGATTAATAAATGCTTAAGACTGGTGAAAAAGTCATTTGTAGGTTTTCTCTGGCAGCCAGTGATGACAGTATAAGCACTATTCACAAAATAAAATAAGAAATAGAGTCTGTGTAGTTAGATATTTTCCATACATAGGATAAGATTTTTCTCTGAGCAGTTAATTTACAACATAGTTCAAATGGCTTAACCTACAGATGACACATTTCCAGGGGAAGATCTGTGAATGCATTTATATGTAAATGTAAAAAGATAATGATGAGGAGCTATTTATATCCAAGATTTTAAATTTTTACCTGAACTAATGCTCCTAAATCCATTTAAAAACATATTTTTAAAAATCTTGAACCTCCAACTCCTGTAACATACAAGGAGATCTGTATTTTCTTGTCTAGATTCAAATTATATTTATAAACTTAAATACACCTGGGTACCAGCAGGTAGTTAGTATAAATTGTCATGGCTCTGTAGACATCAATGCCACTTTTATACAGATATAAAACTAAAATTTTTTTTGAGAGAAAAGTAAATGTTAAATATATTTCATTTCATTAAGGAAAGTATCTAAAGGAGGAATCTATAGTAGGCTAGTTGGTGGGTGAAGACCAAACTGCAAAAAAATGGAAGAATGGGGGACAGGGCGGAAACATCTGGGGAGAACATGGTAGGAGAGGCTCTCACACTTCCCCTCATCAAGTGGCACAGCTGGTGTCCATCTCAAGTGCCAGTACAGTGTGTGCATGCAGCCTGAGAAACACAGTGGGAATTCTGGATGGATACGGGCTTTTGGGAAGAACTGGCAAGGAAAACAAAAGTGGGAAAAGGGTGCTGTATGCAAAAGAGCAGCACAAATGCACAGACTTGTTACTGAATGGATGATGACTGAGAATTTATGGGCCAGGATCAGACAGGAGGCCAGAAAGGAAAATATGGTGGACATATGCTACAAACAGCCAAACTGACAAGGACAAGTGAGCAAAACTTTTCTTAGATAATGAGGAAAAGTTTCAGAGTCATAAGCTCTGGTTCTCATGGGTCACTTCAACCACACTATTATCTACTGGAAGGCCAATGTGGCATAACATAAGCAATTCAAGAGGTGTCTGGAATGCACTGGGGACAATTTTTGGACTGAGGTGCTGGATAAGCCAACTAGGGATATGTTCTGTTGGGTCAATGAATTCAAAATTTTCTTACTGGCAAAAAGACAACGCACTGTACATACTAATCCAGTTTTTTATTGTTGAACTAATTAATGTTTTAACTACCTAATAAAAATACAACAAAATTTATTATCAATCTAGTTAAAATGATAGTAGGATTTATAGTCCAAATTGTCTAATTAATTCAGAAAAAACCTCATAATAACAAAGTCAAAATTGTTCCACATAAACTTTTTAATATCTACCCCTTTCCTGCTATAAGGTTACTATGCCATTCAGAGCCCTCATGTCACCTGTGGTGGATAGTATCAGTCTCTCAGGAAGGATGAGGAGAGTTATGAAGTGGTGTCAGTATTCCAGTTCTTTGCCAGGAGTGTGAAGTTGACTGTGGAAGTTTGTTCCTTCTCTGCCTTGGATTTGCCTTGGTTAGTTGTATAGCCTGCTTATTTGTTCTTTCCATATTGTTTCCAAATAAAATTTTACTACATTTTTCTAGTTAGCTATTAGGTAGTTTCCCAACAGAAAAAGGAATACCAAGGAAAATGTAGGGCTGCTCTTGAATGGGGTGGGCAATCTAATGACAAAGGACACTGAAAAGGTAAGATAATTTCTTGCTCTTTCTTAGAGCCTGTGCATGGATAGCCAGTTATGACTTGCAGCTAAACTAGCAAGATAACCTGAGAAATTATAAGGTGCTACAAGTAGCAAGCTAGAATTTACCATGACCCCTATGTCACAAATAACAGATAAAAATGCGAAGTCAGGACATGAACAGGACTCCCTTTGAAAGAGCAAATAGCCAGCTGTGTATTTGATTTAAGGTGGTATGGTAAAAGACAAGAATTGGTTGGGGGAGGGGGGGAAGTGAACTTATAGGGAAGCAAATCAAGGGATTTGGGCTGTTCTGGACTACCTGTTGAACATCCCTGCATCTTATCAAAATGGAGAAGCAAAAAACACATAATAATTTAGATTGGGAGGGGCCTCCAGAGATCTCGAGTCCAATTCCCTGCTCAAAGCAGATCTAGTGAGATCAGGGGTCTCAAGTCAGTGTCTAGTTGAGTCTTGAACAAATCCAAGGACGGAGACTTCACAACATCTATGGGTGACCTGCTCCAGTGTTTGACTACGCTCATATTATAGACAGTAAATCCTCTGTTCTAACCATATGTCTGACTTAATTCCACAGCCTGGGAAGACCTGTGATGGTAAGGGAACATGCAAAAGGGACAAAATGGCATTTCTATCTTTAATGGCTAGCACTGCTGTCTGGTCTCCCAGGTGCCCTGTACCTAGTAGTACAGGAAAGTGAAGTATTGCTCATCGTAGATAGAGTTAGGGACCACCTGTCGAGCTCCAATAACGAGCGAGTGTCACAAACATTGGTCTTGACACAAGCAGAGACAAACGAACAGAACCTGCGGAGGCAAGATACTGTCTTGTGAGCCAACTCCCTTATTCCTGAGACATGCAGACAAAGACCATCTGTCTTCTGCGCGTGTGTGCCTATGAAAGGCCATCGCTCAGTCAACTCTGAAGAGAGAGGACTGTGAGACCCCCAACACCCCCACAACCCAACGACTCATTTCTAGAACATTCCTGAGCACATACTGTGCCTGCTCAGTGATGACAAACCCCTGCCTATGGGATGGGCACATTGGGTTATAAATAGAGGAAACACAAGTTTTCAGTGCATGCCCGCCACCTGAGGACTACAAATACGAGCAGAGAACATCGCTGGATCCAAGGGGGGTGATGTCTTTTCTCTTTTCCTCCCTTTCTCTCTCTCTTTTTCTCTCTGCCACACTCTTCGTCTCTAACTCAATTTTTGGCGCATTAGGGTAATATCGTTAGAAGTTTTGCCAAGCTGCTATCTTTTGTAGTTCTGCTGAGTTTTAAGTAAATTTGTGATTTGTTTGAATGTCTTGAGTAATTGTTGTTACTCCTGACTACCACGCAGAGAATTAAAAAGTTAACCTCACCCTTACACACCGAGTGACACCACCTAAGCAAAATGGACATACAGAACTTCATAGGACCAAACAGGATTCATCTGAGAGCACTAAGGGAGCTTATGTACTGGTTTTGGCTGGGACAGAGTTAATTTTCTTCACAGTAGCTGGTATGGTGCTATATATTGGATTTGTGACAAAACCAGTGTTGATAACACACACATGTTTTAGCTAATGCTGAGCAGTTCTCACACAGAGCCAAGGCCTTTTCTGCTTCTCACCCCACTCCACCAGCCAGTAGGTTGGGGGTGCACAAGAAATTGAGAGAGGACACAGCCGGGAGAGCTGACCCCAACTGACCAAAGGGATGTTCCATACCATAAGACATCATGCTCACCATATAAAGCTGGGGGAAGAAGTCGGAAGGGAGGGACGTTTGGAGCGATGGCATTTATCCTCCCAAGTAACTTTCACACACGATGAAGCCCTGCTTTCCTGGAGATGGCTGAACACCTGCCTGCTGATGTGTAGTAGTGACTGAATTCCTTGTTTTGCTTTGCTCGCACACGCAACTTTTTCTTTACCAGTTAAGCTGTCTTTATCTTAACATATGAATTTTCACACTTTTACCCTTCTGAGCTTCCCCTCGGTCCCACTGTGGGGGAGTGAGCGAGCAGCTGTGTGGGGCTGAACTGCCTACTGGGACTAACCCACAGCAGCTGACAACATCATGAAGCTGCTCTGAAAATAGAAAAATGGAAATTTCACATCTATTTTCAAGAAAAAAAAAAAAGAAGGAAGACCTGGGGAATGAAATTATAATCAGCTTCACCTCATTACCCTGGAAGATTTTGAAACAAATCCTGCTGTAAGTCATTTACACCTACATAAAGAAGGAGATTGGGAACAGCCAGCATATATTTACCAAAGCTGGTTTAGCAGCCTGATGGTCTTCTCTGGTGAGATGTCTGGCTGTGTAGGTGAGGGGAGAGCCATGTATGTAAATTACCTTGATTTTAGCAATATTCTCACAGCCAGCCATAATATCTTTGCAGCCAAATCTCCTGAAGTTTGACAAAATTTGCAGAGTTGTGTACTTGGAATGGAATAATCCCATGCTCCATCATAGTCTTGGCATTGCCAATTGGCTGGAGAGCAAGTTTCCAGATAATGACCTGAGAATCCTGATAGGCAAGAAGTTAAATATAAGCCAGCAGAGTAATCCCCATGGCAAAGGCGGCCAACAATATACTGCACTGCAATAACAATCATGTAGGCAGCAGGTCAAAAATTGCTGTTCCTTTCTGCTGGGTATTGTGAAATTGCATCTGGAGTGCTGTGGCCAGTTTTGGACTTTCCTTTACAAGGAAGACGCTGTCAAACTGAAACAAATTTGTCTGGGAAAGAACAACTAAAATGATTTGTGGACAGGAGCAGAATGTACAAGAATTAGTTTTATTGAGATCTTCTCCTGGGAGGTGCACAGTGAAAGCTCAAGAGGGAATGTACACAGTTTGCATTAAGAAAAAAAATCTAATTAGATACAAGGAAAACACTCTTCATAGTGAGTGTAGTCAAGCATTAGAACAGGTTGCTTGGAGAGGCTGTGTAATCTGTATCCCTTGAGGTATTCAGAACTTGACAGGACAAGCCTTGAATGAATGGATCTAACTCTTAAGTTAATTGCAGTTTGAAGGGCTGGCAAGGGTTTGCCTCCTGTGCCCTCCAGAGATCCTGCACAAATTTATCTGATTTTATAATTATACATGAACATGCATGTATGTGCTAGTATAATGAGGGTTTCTGTGTAACAATAGAATTAGATTATAATTTGAAACTATTTGAAGTAAGATCAAGGTCACATAAAAAAGGAGACAATGAGTTAAGGAACCAAAGCAAAAAACCATAGACATTGACTAGAAAATGAGGAGAATGCATCAATAGTTTGGATCAGTTTGCCAGACCAGAATTCCTTTCTATGCCCTTTATCCTTACAGTAAAAAGCAGAGCAATGAACTACATTTGCTAACCAGTGTGATGATATGGCATAACAAGGATTTGTTCATACTCTGCTCTGGTGACACCCCACCTGGAGTACTGCATCCAGCTCTGGAATCCTCAGCACAGGAAGACATGGACCTGTTGGAGCGGGTCCAGAGGAGGGCCACAAAAATGATCAAAGGGGTGGAATAACTCTCCTATGAGGACAGGCTGAGAGAGTTGGGGTTGTTCAGCCTGGAGAAGAGAAGGCTCTGGGGAGACCTTACAGCAGCATTACAATACTTAAAGACGGCTTATAAGAAAGATGAGGACAGACTTTTTAGTAGGGCCTGTTGAAATAGGACAAAAGGTAACGGTTTTGTTGTGTCCAGTTCTGGGCTCCCCAGTTCAAGAAAGACAGGGAACTACTGGAGAGAGTCCGGTGGAGGGCTACAAAAATGATGAGGGGACTGGAGCATCTCTTGTATGAGGAAAGGCTGAGAGAGCTGGATCTGTTTAGCCTGGAGAAGAGAAGACTGAGAGGGGATCTCATCAATGCTTATAAATACCTAAAGGGTGGATGTCTAGAGGATGGGGCCAGACTCTTCTCTATGGTGCCCAGAGACAGGACAAGGGGCAATGGGCACAAACTGGAACACAGGAAGTTCCATCTCAATATGAGGAAAATCTTCTTCACTTTGAGGGTGACGGAGCACTGGAACAGGCTGCCCAGAGAGGTTGTGGAGTCTCCTTCTCTGGAGATATTCAAAACCTGCCTGGACACAATCCTGTGCAACACACTCTAAGTGATGGTGCTCGAGTAGGGGAGTTGGACTAGATGATCTCTAGAGGTCCCTTCCAACTCTAACCAATCTGTGAATCTGTTTTAAAGTAAAATAGGGTAGATTTAGGTTGGGTATAAGGAAGAAATTTTTTTATGATGAGGGTGGTGAGACGCTGGAACATGTTGCCCGGAGGTGTGGTAGATGCCCCATCCCTGGAAGTGTTCAAGGCCAGGTTAGATGGGGCTCTGAGCAACCTGATCTAGTTGAAGATGTCTCTGCTTATTGCAGGGTGGTTGGACTAGATGACCTTTAACGGTCCTTTCCAACCCAAACCATTCTATGATTCTATGATTTACAGAAATAGAACAGTAAGACAGAATGCAATGGCAGTATGACATGTGGTAGCTATTGTAGTTTTAAGACCAAATGAAAGAGAAGGAGGAAACTCTTAAACATACAGTCTTCTGAATAATTAATTCAATTTTTCTCATTAATTTTTAAAATGAAGAAACAGTAAGAAAGTAATTTTTTCTTTATGTGTCCTAAAAGTTTGTTAATTAATATTGGACAGTTGCATCTATTATCAATGTTTTGGGAAAACCTAAGTAAATAAGTTTTAAGGCAGTAGCTAACACCATGAAAAATACTGACAGCACAAATTAATTGAAGATAAAAGTTAGAAATAATAAGTGATTGCATATGGTGTCTATTTTCATTTTTCCTTAATATTTCGTTTCATAAGAATGTTACAATCACAACTATAATCTTTAAATAACATTTGCATTCTGCCACGATCCCAAACTTTGTCTATCTAACATAGGCAAAAAAAAAAAAATTAAAAAAATGTTTTCCTATTCATCATAGTTGATGTTTATATGCAACTGAAAAAGAAAGATTAATGAAGCAATGTGCTTTTATCCAAGAAGCATAATTAGTCTGCTTCACTGCCACGAATAATTAAGAGGGACATTTTAAAAGAAAACAATGTATTAAAGGCTAATTAAAGTTTTGGAACTTACATGACAAGTCATGTTTTATGTGTTACTGTAAAACATTTTAAAAGTCAAGGTCACAGTTTTCTGCCTTGTTCTTTGCAATTGATACAATCTACAATGCTTTTTTTTTTTTTAAGCAATATTTCTAATCAGCATTTTAAATCCTCTGTTTCTAAGTAAAAATGCAAATTCATTTCTACTTGTGTTTTAACATTTTTATGCCGCATTTGTGAATTATAAGATAATTTCTTGTGAGATATAAAAATCTGGAACCAAATTGTATTTTAAGGAGGCATGAATGAGAAGACCTAATTTGCAAAGAATATTGCCAATAGCATTTGTATATTGGCAATTATGTGAATCTTTTTCATATTGCAGCATCTGTGGATAACAAAAATTAAAACAATTTATTCACATGCAAGTTATTCAGGTCCATTTGGTACATTTTTTATCACTTATACATGGATGACGATGTACACAAAATCTGTGCAAATATTACCTTTCTTCTGTTTCCTTTACACCAAACAAGTAGAGCTATTTCCTGAACTATTTATAGTAAAAATACCATAATATTTTCCTCCTGGGTCAGTTTTAACCTGGTTAACTCTAAGAACATGTCAATGTTTATGTAATTGCAGGAGAAGTGTCAGTGTCTTAAGAAGTGACAACTGAATATGAGAACTGTAGGCCATCTTTTGTTGGCAGTGAGAGTTTAAACTGCTACGTAATAGGGTTGTGATAAATATTAGAAAAGAACTTTCATTTGGTATCTACTGACTATAAAGGCTAGTTGACTTAGATGAAATGCCTAATTTTTAGACAACTAAATTCAGTTGAGATGAATGCCATCTTTTATGTCAATGATATATGTTTTTCTTGAAAATTAAAAATATGAACAGCTAAAATTGAAGCATGACAATTACCATATCTTGGGGTGCATTAAGCACACTATAGCTAATCAGTCAAAAGAAGTAATTGTCCCACCGTACTCAACATTGGTGCAGCCTCACCTTGAGTTCTGTATGTGGTTTTGTGCTCCACAACATAAGAATGATATAAAAATATTAGAATGTGTCCAAAGGAGGGCAACAAAGGTGGTGAAAGGACTAGAGGGCATGACTTACGAGAACGATCTGAGGCTACTAGGTTTGTTCAATGTAGAGAAGAGGAGACTGAGCAGGGACATTGCCATCTACAACTTCCTCATGAGGGGGAGTGGACAGGGAGGTGCTGATCTCTTCTGTCTGGTATCTGGTGATAGGATGCAAGAGAATGACTTAGAGCTAGGTCAGGGAAAGTTTGGATTGGATATTAGGAAAAAGTTCTTCACTGAGAGGGTGACCAAGCCCTGGAACAAGCTCTCCATGGAAGTGGTCATGCCCCCAAGCCTGTTAGTGTTCAGAAGTGTTTGGACAATGCTCTTAGATATATGATTTAACTTTTACGTTGCCCTGTGTGGAGTCAGGAGTTGGATTCAGTGATCCTGAGTCCCTGCCAATTCAGGATATTCTATGATTCTATGAATTATGTGACATATGTTGCTAGAAAGCATTATTAGTGCATAATAGGAACATATTATGCCATTAAATACTGCGAATTATGCAATAAAAAGAAGAAAACATTATGTCTTTCTAGAACAAAATTAGAATTTGAAAATTTGCTAATATTAAAAAAAATCTGTTGCATGGGGAATTAACAGAAAAATAAGTCTTTATTTGATTTGGAACAAGAACAAATTTTGAAATGCTAGTTTTCAGTTTAATAAGAAGTAACATCTTGCACAGCTCCAGTGACATCTTTGTGTGAGATAAAGGCTAAGTGTAGACATTTAAAAATGTGATTTTTGGCAGTAGAGCAAATAGCATTTGAAACTATTCCAGTCTTTAAAGGCTTATTCATGATTACTGGTGACTCAAACATTTCTTAAGATGTTTCAGGACTCAGTCACTTTACATAAAACTGAGTATTTAGTTTAAAGATAATTCTTTATACCCACACAAACAATCAATGTAGTAAATACAGAGGATATATCCAATTAATATACGTAGGAAGAAGGTTGCTCTTACTATCAGTAATGAAAAAGAGAGATCTAGGAGAAAGGCGGGAACAAGTGAAGGCAACACTGATGTGAGACAACTGAACAATTCTGAGGATATTCTGAATTCTCCATTTGAATGCTTTAGAAACTGACAGCTTTCACAGCTGTGGGAGAAAAGGTGAAGTAAAACCATATTTGCCTCCCAGATGAGCTCTCTGCATTTTAGGCCTTATGGAGACACAGAGTGAATTATTCTAAGAGGCTGATACACAAAAGCCCAATGGTGCTAGAGTGGTGAATGTGTTTTGTACTGAAAGAAATACTAAACCATGTTAAAATTCCTATGAGACCAGATGTTTTATTTCAAGGTAGAGTAATTCATAGAAAAATATGTCAAAGTTGGGCTGCTGAGGAACTAAAAAACATCCACTAGCAGGTTTCATCAACCTCCACTAAAACTTAAAATTAAAACCCCAAAACAGACACACACACACCCCCCATGATGAAGTCATAACAGCTGGTCCAGTCAACTACCATTTAAATCATTGAGTGAACAAATACAACTTGGTTAGTGCTTTGGACTGTTATCCTTTTACACCTCTTTCATTACACATAGTTCTGCTCTAATGTTTTAATCTCTCCTTCATATTATTATGCAAGTGTACAGTTATACAAATGGTAAAATAAATCAGATTTATTACTACATCCTTCAGTTACTTTCCCACTGGTACAGAATGCTCTTTTGCAGTGTGACTGTGCTGTCATTTTATTCCGTAACTGGCTGGAGCAAAGACACCTCTATTATTCAAGTGAACTAGTAAAGATTGAGTCCCACAGGACATCTGATTTTTGTTTCAGTGCTGAAATACATTATATTTCAGAAAAGGACAGATAAAATTTCATCCTTTGCATTGCAAGGTGAAATATAGTTTGCGAAAAGGATTCCCACACAATTGCTCTAGTCCCCCCCTGCCCCCAGTGTTGTTTGACCCCTCTGACCGAAATTCTTTTTCAAAGGGTTGCATCAAGTTTGCCATTACACAAGGACAGCTTCCAGAGCTGCCTGACTTCCTCATCCCTTAACCAGTCTTGCATCCTAAAGGCAGAAGGACTATATAAAGAAAACTACCTTGCCCCCTCTGTTTCCATACATTTTTCTGAAGTGATATCTTACAGAGCATTTCTTTTTCCCTATTTTTCTCTTGCTGTTTTCTGTCTTTCACCTAATCATCCTCTTTGATATTTTCTTTTTCATCCTTTTTTGTTCTTCCTGCACTGTTTACTAGAGATAGAGACTATCTAATGGTTTGAATTTCAAGTATGCAGTCTTCCACTAAACAGTAATGTTCAAGTTTCAGGATTTTATGAAAATTATGTGTTCTAGGATGAGTAACAAATCAAACCTAGACTTTATTTCCTCTGTATTTGAAATGTATGTTTTCAAATTGAGATCTCATTTGCAATTCATATTTAAGGTTACGAATGTCTTCTACATTTCTTAGTAGGACTCATTGCCAAATAATGGAGCAATAATAATTTTTACCTCCTGAGGACCGAAACAATTTTTTTAAGTAATATTTTCTTTTTTTTTTTTAATTAGACTTCCTGGTTTTCTATGATTTGGCCATTTTCAAACTCTGTTGAAATAGATCGTTCTCCTATTACCTTTTTTTTTTTTTTTTTGGCTTCCTTTGTCCCTTTTGGCAAATCGTCTTGCTTGTTTTTTCACTATGCTTGATTCTTTTTTCTGTTTTCTACTGATGTGGTGGGTTGACCCTGGCTGCATGCCAGGTGCCCACCAAAGCCTCTCTATCAACTGGACACAGGAGAGAAAATATAATGAAAGACTCGTGGGTTGAGATAAGGACAGGGAGAGATCACTCACCAATTACCATCACAGGCAATCCAGATTCAACTTAGAAAAATTAATCTAATTGATTACCAAACAAATGAGAGTAATGAGAAACAAAACCAAATCTGAAAACACCCTCTCTCCCACCCCTCCTTTCTTCCTGGGCTCAATTTCACTCCCAAATTCTCTACCTACTCCCTCCCTGTGCTGTTGATTTCTCTCCCTCCTCCCCCCCAGAGCATCCTCCAGGGGAACAGGCAAATGGGGGTTGTGGTCAGTTCATCACACGTTGTCTCTGCTCCTCAGGGGGAGGACTCCTCATATTCTTCCCCTGCTCCAGGGTGGGGTCCTTCCCACCCTCCCACAGAAGACAGTCCTTCACCAACTTCTTCAACGTGAGTCCTTCCCACAGGCTGCAGTTCACCAACTGCTCCAGCGTGGGTCCCTTCCACGGGGTGCAGACCTTCAAGAACAGATTGCTCCAGCGTGGGTCCCCCACGGGGTCACAAGTCCTGCCAGCAAACCTGCTCTGGCGTGGGCTCCTCTCTCCACGGGGCCACAGGTCCTGCCAGGAACTTGCTCCAGCATGGGCTCCCCAAGGGGTCACAGCCTCCTTCAGGTGCCTCCATCTGCTCCGGTGTGGGGTCCTCCATGGGCTGCAGGTGGATATTGCTCCACCATTATCCACCATGGCCTGCAGGGGGTCAGCCTGCCTCACCATGGTCTTCTCCATGGGCTGCTGGGGAATCCCTGCTCCGGTGCCTGGAGCACCTCCTGCCCCTCCTTCTGCACTGACCTTGGTGTCTGCAGGTATATTTCTCTCACATGTTCTCACTCCTCTCTCTGGCTTCAAATTGCTGTTGCACAGGGGTTTTTTCCCCCTTTCTTAATCACGATATCCTAGAGGTGCTACCACTATTGCTGATGGGCTCAGCCTTGGCAAGTGGCAGGTCTGTCTTAGAGCCAGCTTGCACTGGCTCTGTTGTATACAGGGGAAGCTTCTGGCAGCTTCTCGCAGAAGGCACCCCTGTAGCCCTTCTGCTACCGAAACCTTGCCACGCAAACCCAGTACAACTGAGCAACCTATAGAAGAGTCACTAAAATATTCTTAACAAAATGCTTAATTTTTATGTCAAAGGAAAAAATGATCCACAAATATTACCAAGAAATGGACAGTCAAAAGTACGCATACAATTTATAGGTGCATGGTAAAAACTTGTAAGCCTGTCTGATCTTAAAAAGAACAATATGTACCTGAAAATAAGATGAATTTACTTGTGAAAGGTCCATGCAAGAACTTCAAGAACCCAGTAATTGAAAGCAAGCTAAACATGCCTCAAGGAAGTAATTCTTGAGTTGTTACAAAATAGAAAACAATGAGTAACAACTCTCTGACTGAAAACTGCTAAAAGCAGAGAATTAAAACTCACTTCATGAAAATGGAATTTTTATTTTCCAGAGGATACTTTTGAAAACCCAGCTCTATCTACACCAATACTAAAATATAATATGATCAGAATCAAAACAAAATAAATTTATTGAAAAAGGGGAGGATAAGTTTGTGATTAAGGCACTAATCCAAGAAATATCTCTATACAGCTATATTTAACTGATAAAGAAATATGCTTTCTTCTTGTTTGTGTTCCTTTTAAAACAATAATAATAAAATATCAACACATCTCATTTTAAGTTCGAATTATTCAGGAATTTTAAATATGTCAGAATTGAATATTTGTACCATAATATTCTATCTGAGTACTAAATGCTTTTTTATCCAAAAGAAAAACTGAAAAAAACCAAAGATAACTGTCTGAGCTAAAGGAAAAAAAAAGTCACCACTTTGACATACTATTCTTGTCTAACAAAAGTCCCTTCAATAGAATTTTCCAAAGAAATTAATGTGTTTAGAAGTTTAGATATTACTGCTCTGAATTGTTATCTTCATCTTTCTGTGCCTCAAATTCCCACCAGTAAACTGTGAAAATCCCTGTTTTCAGTTTTAATTTTTCTCAGCTGTTGCTTTTCTGTAATAAGATAAGTCCTGGACATCTTCTTAAAATACAGCTGGTATACATACTTTAATGACTTAGAAGAGCTAGATTCATTCTTGAAAAAAATAACAAAACAATAACAAAAATGCACTCATCTATGTATTGTGATATTAGGGTGAAAGGAAAAACAAGAACAATATAGATATGGTCATACTCAAAATTCAGATTAGATTATTTACAACATTTATAGAACAGACACATGGCAGAAGAAAAATTTAAGCTGTGTATTATAACTGTTTTTCTATTCTTTAGGCAACTGGAAGTTGGGATAAACTGATAAGTTACTACAAGAATCAGAAAAGCTGAGTTCATCTAAGTGTAAAATGGGCTGTATGAGTGTCCAATGCATAGCACCAGATGAAGGTTGGTCATAATTCAGTTTAACAGCAAGGTAGGACCACTGATTGTTTCAACTGTACTTTTTTCCTTATGTTCCTATATACATACAGATCATATATAGGCATCTTAAAAACTAGCTGCATATTTTTTCTCTCATTTCTATAGCCACAGGACTTTTCCAGTGTCAATTCCAGTGTCAACTGCCTAAAGTTCTATCTCTAGTCCCTCTGAGGTTTTGCTTTCTTTTTCCATGTAGCTTGCATTGATCCTGGTCTGGGTATTTGTAATGTATTATTAACTTCCCCAAAATCTGATAGAGTTCTTCCTTGGTCCTTAATTTGAGCTTCAGTCAGTCTTTTATTTCCTTTTCCTTCCTTACACATTTAGTTGATACTGCCTTGCCATTTTAACAGATTCTTCTTTTCCAGGCACTTCTGTACAAAGTCCCCTTGTGTTTGTCACAATGACTGGTGTTTCTTGTGCAGTAGATCATCACTTCGTTTGGAACAGGGCATTTGATCTGAACGAAAGGCACAAGGGAAAAAGGAAGTTTGGATAGTCGTATGTATGTGAACTGCCAAATCTAACACATTCAGGATTACTTAAAAGATGGCTGCACTTTGTTAGGAAGTTCATATTCCTTGGCATGCTCCTCTGTACCATTTCCTGCCTTAGCAGTGTCTTGGCTCAGAGCCTTTTGTGTTACATGCTGATGCTGCAGGCTCTTTTTACTCAGTAGAGTGGTCTGACCTCCTTAGTGCACATCAAGATATGAGAAGTTATGAGCATCTTTGAATAAAAATAAAATTATTTTTGCATATATATAATTTGAAATATTAATTAGATAAAGGTTTCCCCAATGGCATGAATAAAAATTTTTGAAAAATGAAAGTCAAAATAATAACAGAGGTTATCTTCATCTTGAATCCATTCGAACTGCAAAACTCCAAAGCATGTAGTTTATTTTACTACAAAGCCTATATTGACATGGCTGGCATGTTAATCTGTTGCTTCACCTTCAGGCCAGATTAACTGCTTTTGAATTGACTACAGCCTGTTCATCCTCTTAAAACTCCAGCAGCTGCAGGACAGAAACTAACAAGTTTGCCAGGCTCTAAACATTCTATCAAAGCACATCTGGCTTGGCTGGTAAAATAAACTGTTGATTGCACTGTATTTGAAGTACTTGGCTTGAAGTATCTCCCCAGACTTTAAATATCAGTCTGCCTGAAACACTACCAAGAGGATCTTAACTACAGCCTTTTCCCTTAACAATATGCTTCTTTCTCAGCAATATGTTTCTAATTTATTCTTGCCACCTTCAAAATCATTGCTGGTGCCTGATGCTAATTTGCCTTGACTCCTCCCTTCTGGTTTTGAAGTTTGAGCAGTAGTTCAGTTAGTTTGTTTTATAGATAACTGCTTTTGCACTCTTATTAGAATTTAATAGTAATTTGCTTCACCAGTCATCTTCACTCATAATTTTTTCCTTTAACAGGCAGCACCGCTTTGAGAAAAAAAGATTTTAAGTACAATTTTAGTCTCCTGAGGTAACTCAAATATATTATCCACTCTCTCTTAGCTCCAATGCCTGATTCTGCTTACAGGACAGACAACTGGGAACTACTGTTGCTAAGGACAAGCCCTACCACACTCACATCCTCTTCCTGCCACCTGGAAAAAAAGCAAAAACTGTCCATCTCTACGACTACTCATCCTGAGAATCCTGTTAATGGCTTTGCAGACAAGGAACTACTGAGTATGAAAGACCACAAAGTATATAAACAGAAATTTTCATGATGAGGTCTAAAACTGTGCTGTTTTTTTTTTTCTTTTCCCCACAGTAAAGTTAAAGGAACTATGAAATCAAAGGTCTAATTTTTAAATTAAATACTTTAAATGGAGCTATCATTGTTAATAGATGATGAAGTCCTTATTAATGACACAACTCAAGAGCACATGAACAGGAAACTAACAGAAGACGGAATGTAAACTTAAAACACATCATTTTAGCTAGCTTGGGAATCATGGAATTATAGAATGGTTTGGATTGGAAGAGATCTTAATGATCATCTAGTTCCAACCCCCCTGCCATGGGCAGGGACACCCTCCAGCAGTAAGTCTAAGGTATCTTACCTCTCAGAAAAAGAGAAGCTGACCACAGTAACAGGAGAGAATGCATTACTTCATATTGTCTAAATTAAGTATAGCAGAAGATTACATGGATGGTCTTTGCTGTGAAGAAGTTCACGTAGATGATATTTCAGTCTAACTTGCATCACTATAAGAGAACAGAATGGAAAACATGGGTCTGATTAGGAGTCTGGAGGAGAGTCAGGCTTCTGAACATTTGAATCACGAAAAGGACACCAGATATAGTGAAAGATGACAAAAGAAATACAAACTATATATATAACATTATATATATAAAATTAGCTACTGAAAATTAAAAAAAAAAGTTCAAAATGCTGAGATGTTGAAATACTATGACACCAAAGGCACAGAAGACCATAAGATTACAGTCCTCAAATGGAAGGATCCAAATACTAAAAACTAACATGGGCACCATGCTTCACCTGATGAGCTAAAAGAATGAATGCACCTCCACATATGCCTGGGCATGAAGATGTAGGTTGAACTCATGAACCTGGGCATTTGTGCTGTATTCTGAAAGAGGATGAAGAAGCAGCTGCTTCTGCCAAGACCAGAATTAGAGCTTGTACCTGGATTCACAACTGAGTACTAGAGGAAACATAGACAAGGATAGTGTGCATATCCCTTGTACATACCTCATGTATTGTAAACATCACAATGTTATTGAAATAAAAATAAGTCTATGATCCCCTAGATTTCAGTCACTGAGATGTCAGTGACCTACAGTAGTAGGCTACTCTGTAAAGGTAAACATCTGATTTATGCTATTCTGCTCTTTAGTTCCATCTGGAAAAGATTCAAAGTAAATGAATAAAGGCCTTATATCTAAAAGTTAACATACATGCCTTTCAAGTTTTGAAGTTTAGCTGTCAGTTTATCATTTCAGCATATCATTACATAAAGCAGCCTGAGAGTGTAACACCCTGAAAAGCTGAAATTTTGCTTCAGTCTAAAATTCTTTGAGATAATATACACTTTTTGCAGCTGCTAACACTTGAAAAAATGTTTTTTACTTACTTCATCCTTTTTTCCCTGCTTTTAATAACAAGCTAGAGACAGACCAATTTCTATACAATACATAACCCAGAACACACTGTGACAACCAATGTGTTTTTTTCTGAAGAATTTATTTTTCCACCCTGAATGGAATATAAAATGCACAATTTATTCATCAGTAGAATGTCTTATAAAATGGTGGTTTTTTTTTTTTTTTTTCTGTTTAAGTAACCTTAAAAGCACCAGAATTTCATCTTTTCTCCTTTAAAAAAAAAGGATGCCCCACCACTTCCTGATGGCTTCTATTATGAAACACTGTATCACATACAGCATTCACTAGTTAGTGAGGGAGAGAATATCTGTTGTCCTTACAATTAGTATTTTGGTATTTTTAGACTACAACCACAGAGAAAACAACTATTCTATTAGCAATCTTCTAGGTAATGCAGGCCAATGAAATTCAGCATATTAGTCCTATATTAAATTGAACTATTAATTCTTGATTGAAGTATTCATTACATATCTGTGGATCCACTGGTCATATGTATAATGGCTGTAAATTTACCAACTTTATCAGTGAAGTACATATCATCCAGGGCTAAGTATCATTGTCAAGAAGAAGAGTTGTTTTGCTGCTGTTGTTGTGGTTATTTAGTAGTAGTTACATGCAGCTGTGAATGTATAGTTTTGTAAAAGCAGATTCTGCATCCACAAAAGTGTTCTCCAGGCACATAATTTCAACTTAGTTTGGCAAATTTACAACTGGTATATTAGTTGCACATGCCTGAAACTCATGTAAGAGAACTAAAAATTCTCTAAAAAATACTATGATGAAATGCACTGTGGTTTCCAAGATATTCCTTAAGCTAAACAAAAGCCTTGACACATCTTAAATTAACAATTTCTAGGTACCTCTGTGAAAGAGAATGTGAAATAGGATTTTTGGCTTTATGTTCTTTTTTGCAGTTTATTTATTGAGGTGGATCTTATAATAAGCCTATTTCTTTTTCTAAAAATAATTGGAAAAATTATGACAGAAGGTTTTCTACTAGAGTTTTAGAGAAATGAAAGGTTAAGTAGTTGTTGAAGGGGTTCAATTTGCTCTCATTTCCAAAAGGGCAGGGATCCTAAAGCTTTTTTTAAACGCCTAATACATATAAAAATAATTTGTAATGGTTTTGGCACTATTATGCTACATGCACTACTGTTCATCCAGGGTTACCATATACATTCAGATTGTGTAGCACACAGGTCTTATTATTTTATCTCATATTGCAATACAAACAGACAAATGATCATGACTGATAAGAACTGAACAAATGAATTCAGAAATATTAGGATTCAAACTTCTGTAAGGTAGTGCTTAGTTAGTCATGGAATGGAATGTAGAGGAATACTCTGGTACAATCAGCATGTTGTATTTGGAGCTTTTTGGAAAGAAGGACTTAAGGGTTCCATTTTAAGACAATACTATAATGTAATTTTAAAACTTTTTGATCACTATGGACAGGTTTATTGTTGCCACTGTTGTCTTCAGAATTTTGCTTTTTGGGAAATTTTTAAAAAGTGGTCTCTTGGTTTTTTTCATTCTATATGGAGATGGAGGAGCACAGAAAATGCACAGTTTCTTACAGAAGAGAAATCTGATCCTTATTCAACTTTCATATCCACTATGTGAATTTAAACACTCTTAAAAAGATTCTTTCAGGGAACACTATGTTAATTTCTTAAAACTTTTATCCTGCCAAGTGTTTCAGAACAATCTGTGACAAGCTGAATCATAGTATCATAGAATAATTTAGATTGGAAGGAGCTCCTGGTGGTCAACTGGTCCAACCTCATGCTCAGTGCAGGCTAGCTTCAAAGTTAGAGTGGTTTCTTGAAGTCTTATCTACCTCAGTTTTGACCATCCGCAGGGTGGAAATTCCACAGCCTTCCTGGGCAACCTTTTCCAATGCATTTACCATGCCTATAACTAAGATGAGATGAGATAGTGATGTTTAGAGCAGAGGCTTGCTACTATCCTCCTTGCACAAAAGTACCATTATGTGTTCCCTTCATAGCTTTTCATACTCCTAATAACTTGATTTTCTAAGTCAAATTATTTGTCTTTAAATTTCATAACATTCATCGTGTACATATTACATACCTCCCTGTCATGGTTTTGCTCCAGTCAGCAACTAAGCACCATGCAGCTGCTCACTAACTTTCCCTGCAGTGGGATGGGGGAGACAATCGAAAGAGTAAAAGTGAGAAAACTCGTGGGTTGAGATAAAGACAGTTTAATAGGTAAAGCAAAAGCCACTCACGCAAGCAAAGCAAAGCAAGGAATTCATTCACCACTTCCCATGGGCAGGCAGGTGTTCAGCCATCTCCAGGAAAGCAGGGCTCCATCACGCGTAACGGTTACTTGGGAAGACAAACGCCATCACTCCGAACAACACCCCCTCCGCCTTCCTTCCTTTTCCCCCAGCCCCTTATATGCTGAGCATGACATCATATGGTATGGAATATCCCTTTGGTCAGTTGGGGTCAGCTGTCCCGGCTGTATCCCCTCCCAATTCCCTGTGCACCCCCAGCCTACTCGCTGATGGGGTGGTGTGAGAAGCAGAAAAGGCCTTGGCTCTGTGTAAGCACTGCTCAGCAGTAACGAAAACATCCCTGTGTTATCAACACTGTTTCCAGCACAAATCCAAAACATAGCCCCGTACTAGCTACTATAAAGAAAATTAACTCTATCCCAGCCAAAACCAGCACAGTCCCCAAAACCATATTGCCACCCTGAAGGCCTCTATGACCCTATATCCATTTTTCTTCAAGCACCTTCAGAGCTTTTTCTGAAACACAGCTTTTTACATTCAGAAATATCTCTCCAGAAATCACTTATATAACTACTTTATTATTCTTGCAAATGTGCCATTTTGTTATTCCCTTTCTGAAGGAGCAGCATCTGTGGCACAATTAATAATGCTGAGATCTTTGTTCATTTTACTGAACACAAACACTTCATGTCTTCGTATGCCAGGGGTGATCTACCATATTTCTTTACTACAGCCACTTGAATTATCACATGTAAGAATTATTAGTTTTCAAAAGCAGGGTGAAGTGTATACATAAAAAAAATTTTGGTCTTTGGACCCTTGAAAATAAAAGTAACAATAAGAAAATACAGTAATTATTATTCTATTTTATTCTTCTATCTCTGGAAGCTACTGTGCCCAGTAGCACAAAATTAATAGCTGGAAGAAAGCACCTCGTCCGATGCTTGAAAGTCAGGTTAGCAGTGGAATTGTAAAGAAGTAAATTAAGGATCATTTCTTACTAGGCTAACAGCTTTAGTAGCAATTGCAGATAATCATTCTTGCTTCCAACAGGACAGCAGCTGGACATCAACAACCATATAGGAATATCTGAATAATTGAATTTTGATTGATGACTTGACTGAAAAATTATTAGCATTGAACTGAATTCTTTCTTTTTTTCCCAAATTCTTCTTTCCAAAATGTAAACTCCACAGATTTCATTTCTTCAACATGAAACATTCCCCTTCACACAAAATAGAAAAGTAAATTTGAAAGATTCAGAGCAAAAGTGACACTAATGCATAAAAAATGTACATTATAGAATATTTTTGGTGTCTCCTTATATCAAAATATCCAACGGTTGGCTCCTGTTTTGCTCTCACCAGGCTATTTGAGGGAACCAAATATATGTAAATGCACTAAAATGAAGATGCACGTGTAACAATGAACCAGCATAAGAAAGATGAACATATATACACTCCTTTATGGCTGAAGAAATGTAAGAACTGTCACTTTGACAGTTTTTTAATTTCAGTGCTCTTTGTAACAGGAAGAGGCTAATTCTTCTTTTCTAAAAGGGAATGTTTTATGTCTATTGACTTAATTTATATGACTAATTTTGTGTTATAATAGATAGGAAAGCAAAGGTTTGTTTTTCATTTGGTTTTCTTTTGGTTTTCTTGTCTCATAGTGAAGCAATCATCTAACATGTCACTGGCAATATAAAAAAGAAGCTTTATGCCTTCTCTTGTAAAATCCTTGACACAAAACACTTGCTCCTCCCTAATCTACATAAGTTCATAGAAGTGCTTAGCTCCTTTCCTGACTGAGAAACCAACAGATCTGCTTTGAGTAAACATCTCCATTTATGAATTCATCACATTATTTTTAAGATACAGCACCGTGATGCACACACTGTGCAGGTTAGAAAATGGAGATACGAGGTTTTTGTATCACTTTAATGAATCCTCCCCAGACTGAAATTCTAACACTTGGTTTGCCTATAAGTCTGTCTTTTGTTTACCCAATATTCACAATGTGATACTGTATTTCATATATGTAATGGTAAACTATAGACTAGTCATTTTCTGAAAGGCAAGTTCTTAATATTTTGCCTTCACGAGGAAATATTTTGTCAAAAGTAATGTTACTTGCAAAACAAAATATAAATATAAAATAGATTGCATTGTATATACAATTGTTGGTGAGTAAAATAATACACAACCACAAGTTTTGCAAACATGTTATTGTACTAAAGTGGATAGGTTTCTACTGAAATGTGATATGTTTTCTGACCTACCAATCTACCTTTCACTGATGATGCAGCAGTACTGCCATAAGTCATTCTGAAGTACCTGCAATGCTCTGTGTCCCACATCATGCAGCTGAAAAGGATTTCTAAAGTTATGTGCCAAAATTGCTAGAAATTAGTAAGACTGAAAAGTTTATATGCAGCAAGGTGAGAGTTTGATAATGAAAAGGGAATTAAAAAAATAGGTACTGCTAAGGAAAATTAGATCTGTCATCAGGATAGTTCTAACAATGAAAGAGTTGACACTGCAAGGAAAACAAAATGTGTCAAAACAAATATTTTAGGATTTGTATCCATTTTATACGCCATTTACTACGCCTGTTCTGTGAAATCTTTTAAAATGGGACCTGATGCATTCTCGATTGATTGATTTATTTATTGCTTTTTTCCCAGGTTAAGAAGGTTAAGAGAAGGTTTTCAGGTTAAGAGAAGATGCCTGTGTTAGGAGACCTTATAATGCTTCATGTTCTCTGTGAATATTGTACATTTTTTTTCTATAAGGATATGAGAAGACAACATCTTCTGCAAGAGTAAGGATCATGTCCTGAAAAGGAGGATATTGCAAAGGGAAAACCAGATCATAATATGTCCACAAAATGTCAAAATGCACACAACTCCACAAACTCACCTAAAAGAATGAATCCATAATATGAATCTATGTTCCTAGAGGCACAGTGATCAAAATGTCCAAAGATGAAGAGTCCTTTACAGAGCCTAAACCGGAAGCACTTTAAAAAGTTTTGAATGTTCAGAAACTGTTGATTATCTACTTTTGGAGAAGATCCTTTAAGTTAACTCAAGCCAAGCATGCAAAGAATTACTGAGTTCTAAAAATATTGACTAGAATTTCTCTATGTCTTTATGTAAAATATTACCTAAGCTGTGAAGCACAACCACACTTTAGCTTAATGTATCGTAGAGACTGTAATTAATAATGTTTTCAAATGAGGCAAGATGCATTTTTTTTCTCTGAAAAAGACATAAAAAAACCCCAACAAAACCCAAACTATTATCTGTGTTTCACAAGGCATTTATACAACACAAATTTGTTTTCTGATGTTCTTTTTGTTGTGAAGATTTTACAGTATTTACCATACGATATTTCCTGATCTGAACAAAGCTTTTTTATGCATCATCCCAAATCAGCCCTCCCTCCCACCCAGCTGAATGATGCAGAATTGTCACTTACAGCAATGAAAAAAATAAGTGCAAGCAGAATGTTGTATCATTTGTTGATTTTGGCTTCTGCTGTCTTCTTGCAGCTGCTATGGTCTAAAGCATCAGATGCTTGCTTGAACTGGGTTTCAGATTAATATTTACTTTCTTGTAATGTAACTGAAAAAAAAAGAAAGAATGAAGAAAAAAAAGAAAGTTTGTCCACCTTCAGGGATGAATGCACTGGGATAATTAACAAAACCAGCAAGATGGAGTTTCAAGAATTAGTCACAGGAATCACAGAAAATACCGTGTTTCAATGCATAGTATAAAATATTAACTGGGATACTATAATTCTACATAGAGTAGACAAAACAGAAATTAATTGATTGATGATATCTTTCTTGCTATCAGACTAATAAACAATTTAAAGAGGATCTATAGCATTACTTGAAGCAGCAAAGGCCTAGGTTTTCAGAACTTTTCAGTATTGATTCTAATCATCTTCAGTTAGGAACAGCTATTTAGGGAATTTAGCATCATTAAAGGGAGAAAGTATTATATCATTGAGAGCTTTTGGAAAATTTTACCTATCAAGACTGTTGTTCCTGTTAGGAAGTACTGAGACAGTTTCTGATTCAGTCATTGGTACATCACATTACGACAATAAGCCTGAAAGTTATAACCCTACATCTCCCAGACTAATCAGTAGCTTTCTGTCAGTTGTTTTCTCTTTAAATCTAGACATAATAAGAAGCCTGTGATTACAGTCTACCTTACCTCATATTGTAACTCCTAACATTATAGGACTTGACTAATGATGATCCTGCACAGCTATTTTGCATTACCAGTTAAGAAGTCTAATGCATTAAATATGAAATATTGTATCAGTGTGTCGTGGTTTAACCCCAGCCAGCAGCTGAGCACCACGCAGCCGCTCGCTCACTCCTCCCCTGTTGGATGGGGGAAAGAATTGGAAGAGTGAAAGTGAGAAAACTCGTGGGTTGAGATAAAGACAGTTTAATAGGTAAAGCAAAAGCCACACACACAAGCAAAGCAAAACAAGGAATTCATTCACCACTTCCCATGGGCAGGCAGGCATTCAGCCATCTCGAGGAAAGCAGGGCTCCATCATGCGTAACGGTTACTTGGGAAGACAAATGTCATCACTCAGAACGCCGCTGCCTCCGCTTCCCTCTGCCTCCATCCTTCCTCTTCCCCAAGCCCCTTATATGCTGAGCATGATGTCATATAGTAAGGAATATCCCTTTGGTCAGCTGGGGTCACCTGTCCCAGCTGTGTCCCCTCCCAACTTCTTGTGCACCCCCAAGTGTGGAGTTTGTCCAGAGTGTCTCTGTGGTCTCTTTGCTATCTAAAAAGCTTTGCAAAAAAGGCATGCTTTAGATCGTGTGTGAACTTGGTACGTTAAACATATGACTGTACACTACAGACAAACAGGCGATATTCTCCAGCTCCTTGGATTATATAAAGAGGATTTGGTCTCTTAGAACATCCTTCTATTTTATTGACTACTGGTACTACATAGATGTAATAGTGAAACAAACAAACAAGAAGTTTTATTTAGTAAAACTTTTAGTGTGGCATCTATCTCACAGGAATTTTGATATAAGCATAATAGGTGTCTAAAGTTACCCTAGTTACTATTTATTTTCCAGACATTTCTAGAGAAAAATTCCTCTGACTGTTACAGGAGGATGAGTTAAATATTTCCTCATGTTTGTTTCACTCTATTGATTATAAAATGATGACAGAATTATCAGCTCATACATAAACTGCACAGTAAATATCTAAAGGTAGATTAAATTAATGTCACTGTTAGTTACAAGTTTAAGTAACACAGACTACATGTGAAGCAAATCCAAATAATTATCTCACTTCTTAAAATTTTGCTACTGGATACTGCTGTCTTGACTCTACATAGTTTCCCTGAGTTGTATTGCCAGTCTTAGATCTGGAGACTTGGGTTTCAAAGCAACTTCCTATTTCCCTCTGAACACCCTCCACCTGTCTCTATTCCCACATATATTCTTTTAGAAAAAAGAAGCAAAAGTAAATGACTTCTGCTTGGTGCCAAACCTTGTATATTTAAAGAGCTTACCCTCCTTATTTCCACTGTCAAGTACAAGAGAAGTTTTCCTCAGCCACCTGTGTTGTCAGCAAGGAAGATATCTGCATTGTATAATTTAATGAATGCTTTTTTCCTGCAATAATTTTCCCTTAAATTCCAATTACTCCTCTGGCTAACTACCCCAGTCTAATCAGGGATGTTCATTTGCTATTAAAAGTTCCCTATGAGTCTAAAGAAAGTTTATATTTGTACTTGAAAATATCCAGAATTTATAACCTGTATGATAATTTGGCACTAAAAATCACTGCTTCTTCAACTGCAAAAGGAAGTTCTATCCCTTATGTTCCTACTTACCATCTGATACTCAGGTCACAGATCCTACGCGCTTTCCAAAGAGCAGTAGACTACAGGAACCTTGTATGTAGAGCCTAATCTAACGCATTCCACCTCATCTATAGAAAATGGATTCCACATTATTTTTGATAACCATAGTTTTTACCAGGCATGGGTCATGGAAAATTTGAAGGTTCCAGGAATGGAGAAGCAAAGCAAAAAAATGGAAATGAACAAAGAAAGAATTATCTGCAAGCTAAATACTGAGATGGGAAGGACCCAAACAGAGGAAGGAATTATTATTCACTGCATCCATTTATTTTATTCATCACAGCTATAGGATTTTCATGGAGTTTTTAGCGATTATGTTCCAAAGACTTATTGCTGAAAGTTGATGAATAGCTGTAATTTAATCCAAAGGTCCAAATAACTAATCGGAGAATAGCTTTGATGTGTCAATCATTTCCTAAAGTGGATTACCACAGCACAATTATGAGTCATTAATTTTGAATTTAAAAATGTATATGTGAATAGTTTTATAGGGTTTGTGCATACCTCCTGCTGTGGAAGATAGGACCAAATAAAAGGATAAAGCAAAAGTTGAAAATTTAATTTCTCTATTTTGAATAAACTGTTATTTTTCCTAATTCTTCTTTTGTATCTTTTGGTTCAATCCTCTCATGTTTTGAGATTTCATTTGTACTTGTATGTTCAATGAGAGATAAGAAAGTCCAGCAGCTCATGGAATGCTCTACATATTGCATAACTGAGCTCTTTTTGACTCCCTCAGGACTCCAGTTTCTGTCTTTCTTTTCTTCCATCTCTGTATATTAATATCCTCCTGAAGAAGGGACTGGTTTGGGATTAATCATTACTTTTTCCTACTTTGTTTAATTTAAAAGAAAAAAATAGAAATGAGTAGTACCTCTTTAAAAAAAGTATAATTAATGTGTAAAAAAAAATAAATACCCATAAAGTATTCCAGAAATGCTAGCTTCATTCTTTGAATGAAGAGTCGAAAAGATACTTTGGTGGTTTGCCTTTCACTCCTTTTATCCATGCCTGTTCTCCTCCCAAATGCTCATCTGTCTCTTTACAGTTCTTCATCCTCTTAAAAAAGAAAGCCAAAAGGCCTTTTCTTCCATTGACATAGATACAGACCACCAGCAGCTGGTTTGAAACTATCCTAGATACTCTCAAATACCTTGGAAGAGGAGCTGTCTGTAAAGGCTAGTGTTCTCCCAACAAGTGATCTTGATAGAAGAAAGAAATAGCAGTATTTTATCCTGCCATGCGAAGGTGTGACTTCTACCATCAGCTGTTACTTGTACTAATTTTAAGACAGCTATGCAGCTGGAAGACACAGGGTAACAAGAGAGTTATGAGAGCAATGATGTTGGTATGTAGGTACTTTTCAACATCAGCCACTTGTAAGAAACCTCTTGTTGGCTGATTATTGATGCAAACAGGGTTTGAAAGTAGAATAATATTGCCTTGGAAACCAAACAATACAGGCAAAACTGAAATAGGAAGACAAAAAACCTTTTACCAAAGCAGAAACCTTCAGAGTTTGTTGTCTGAAGAATACTTAAACATCCCTTTTTTATTTCAAATAATTGTTGAGTAGTAAAATAGTGCCCTAAAGAGCATGAACATTGACTGCAAAACACTTTTTGAATTTCTTATTTAGAAATACAGCAAGTTAAGAATAGCAAGCTAGTTCATTAAACTTTTGCTAGGGGGGCCCTGATATATGGTCCATTATCTCTTGCCTGTGCCTTCTATGATAAAGCATCCGGTATTACAGCTACATGAAAAATGACATTAAAGTGCTCAGCAGAACAAGAAAACTCACAGCTAACAGGGAAAAATGGAAATCACTGGATATACCAGTGATTAAAACTGCAGCTGAACCAGCTGCCCTCAAATTAAGATCTCCTGCATCTTAATTTAAGATACCAGCTAAAGCTCTGCAGAAAAGATCAGGTAGTAAAAAAGTACAGATCTTTTCATAGCAAAGTTTAGACAGAGTAGAAGTACTTTATACCAAAATGAAACATGAAATTTTACACTGTGTTTCCATAATGGGATCAATGATGCACACTGAAAAAGCTGTACCACTTATATACATATAACATGTATACAAACAATATGATCACTCAAATTGCTCTTTAAGAACTCCTTGCAATGACAGTGGTCAAGTTTTATTTACCCCCCTGGCATTATGTAATGTATACTTCACTACTGTTAAGTAGTGCTACTCAAAGTTTTTGAGTCCCCTGTGCAGCCAGAAAAACTATATTGTTAAACACTCTCTGCTGTCTTTACCTTTATTACCAAGGTAAAGCTATTTACTTTTATTATCAATATGAAGGTATTATATATCCATACAGTAATGATAATAGCAGCCAAGAGTGTGCCATTGTGTCAGGAATATCTTGCCTAGGACTAGCAAATCTGTTACTCTTCCTGGAAATATCATATTGGTTTCAAGTGCTGAATGAAAATTAAGATGATAGCAGAACTGTTAGTGAGCTCTGTGTATCAGTGAATAGTACCTGCCAGTACTTATGCTGCTTGTCAGCACAGAATAATTAACACAGGGTAGGGGGAGGTATCACTAAAAACTTTACAAAGTAGTGTTCTACACCAATTTAGCAGGAAGTCAGCATGCCAAGGACATTGTATTGCTCAATAACGTTAAGCAGGAGAGGGAGTTTTATGGGGGATTATCTCCATTATTATGTTCTAGGAAAGCTGCAATGATACGTTAAGACAGGACCGTCTGAATGCCAGCATCAGCATGGCACATAAAAATCTCAAGAAACCTATGAACCAAGGTAAGAACATAACTTCCCATAACTGTATCTGAAACAAACCAAATATATGGGTCACTGAAGTGGGAGGTATTAACGCCTGCTTACATGAAGAAGTGAGAAGTCACAGGAAGTTAACACCTCTACAAAAAACTATTGGCTTACATCATGATCAGTAGAGAATAGAATTCAGTAATCCAGCAGAGGTTACATGAAAGTGGTTTTCCCCGTTTGCTTTGCAGGAGACATGACCTAAGTTCTTTTTCCCTTGTTTCTGCATTTGATTTGGCTTGAAGAATTACCCGTGTTACAGTACTGTGCTTCTGTTAAAAAGTGACACATTAAGTGCAATTAATTGAATCCAACTGGGAATTTCTACTATCTATATGAGACATATAAATCTGACCTAATCCCATTAAAGTTCATTCATAGATAGTGGAAAGGTGCCACTAATATCTGAAAATATATTAGAAGTTTTTTGTTCTCACAATGTCTATTTGTCTTTACTGACCAATGGGTTACTAAGATGACTTGTTTTAAAATGAGAAATAAAATGTCAGTATGATCTGCATTTTCATTAGGAAGTATGGTTTGCTGAAATTGTTCATTTTAATGAACAATAATTGATTTTGCTTAGTTGGATTTGTTGAATTGATTCGTACAAGCAAGAATTTGAAATTTGAGCATCAGCAAAATTTAAAATTATTTCCCTTCTGATGGATTCACCCCTTGTCTGATATTATATATTCTTGAGGTTCAAGGAAACTTTAGAAGATTCTTTTCCTATCATTTGGTTTGGGATAAATAGAGTTCAAATGCCAAAATAAAATTACAAAGAAGAAAAAAAGTCTTGATTATTACTGCAGGTCATTGTGGCCACAGCACAGTTCCAAATATACAAATGGAATACTTGTGCTCTGCCTTCAATATTTAATGGGGAACACAAGAGTAAACCCTTGTTTTGTTGATTTATATTGAGTTTATCTGATTGCAAGATGTGTTGCTTCCTTCTTTGGTGTAACTTTTAAGAAAGCTTTTTGTTTGTTTATTTTCATTTCTATCTTTGAGTGATTCCCAAACACATCTTTTCTGCAAGCAGATATAAGTCTTCTTCCTCAGGAGTGTGTTTTCTGAGGCACCTTTTGTTTTTGGTAACATATTTGTTGTTTCAGATGGAAATGGTTGAACTTATTTATGTAGATATCTACTCTCTCTGTAAGCTTTCTGCTGCTTGGTTGGATACTGACAAGTAACTGAGTGGTCTGCTTGGGACCTTTATTTACACATTCTAATTACATACACAATAACACAGAAGTAGTTTTGTAAAAAAGCTAGGGCTTTAACATCGAATAGTTATAAAAGTAAACAACTTATCCTGTTTCTTTTACAACAGCAATTAACCCCTTCATTAAATTTTGTCCATTATAATTAAATTTTTATTTCTGAAAATGTCACTATGCAATGGGGAAAATAGCTTAAAGACAGCACTTTGAAAAATTGGGACATAACAGAGTGGAGTGCGAAAACATAATCAGTGGATAATAAAGAAGGGGAATTAAGATGGCAGCAAAAGACAACAAATTCTTAAGATTCTTAACAGTAAGACCAAAAGTTTATATAGAAAAAAAATGGATGAGAACTGATGTAGTGACTGAAAAGATAGATAATGTAAACAGGAAAATGGATACAGGTGATGGTTGCAGTAATTGCTTTGGGTTTGGGTTTGTTTTTTTTTTTTTTCTATAGTTCATAGTGAAAGTTATGAAAACTCCAAGGTCAAGTGAGTGATTAGAGCAATCAAAAGGGAAGATAAGTGGTTTGAATAACTTCATTTAGCTATAGAAAAGTATTTCTAATCTGGAACAAATTTGGAAATAAGTTGAGGAGTGTGCATGCATATAACACCTTCATTACTAATCTAACAATCTAAGTTTAAAAAATTTGGCAGTCAAATCTAATTTAATTAAAGAAAATGGCCAAAGTCTTTTTTAACAACAAAAAAAAAATCATACCTGCTAGGCACCATCACGTTGTTTGTATGAGTTGCTTCAGTGTGCCGATTTATACTATTCACGTATACTAGTAAATAGTTTCTGTAATGCCCTCATCCAACGTATTTGTGCATGAAGGGCTAACATAGATAATGAGGTACATTTCACCTCAGCTTAAGTATCTAAAAGTTAGACATCTTTGCTATTAATCTAAATTTTCTCCACAGACATTTAAAGAGAGAAGCATCTCCAGAGATATATTTATCGTGCCTCTAAAGATACCTATTTAAAGATGAATTAATCACTCTCTGGAGGTCTCACTCCTTTCTTTCCATTGATTATATGGAAAGTGCAGATACCTAACTTGGACTGCATGTCCAACTTTTAAATGACTCAAGTGAGATGAAATGAATCTCATTTACAGCCACTTGTCCTATAGTGAGCTGAATTTCTCCAAGAATATTTCCAATTTACCAATTTACATGATAATACTTTTTATATTATACTACTTTTTACATTATACTAGTTTTTACTGTTATATTCATATTCATGGCTATGGAAAGAGACTGTTTTGAAAATTCCATGTGGAAATTCTATTGTTTTATTATTTTTACCATGAAAATGTTCTTTATTGTTTCTTTAATTAGACACGGAAATACTTTGACCTTTGACTATTCTTTGTTCTAAACATAAAAACAGCCAAAGTGACAAAGATTGGGTAGAAGCAGCAAATAAACACATTAGTTAATTCTTGGAGATTTTGCCTTTATCCTAAATTCCTGAGACATATGAGTTCAGAAATATTGGTAAATCCTTGTGACTAATAAATATTGTGTGCATGTAATTAATACCACAAACAAAATAACAAAATTACTTTAAATCTCACAAGTAAACACAAACATACACATAAATACACATGCACATACTTCCTCCTACTCCTCACTTTACAGTTTTCATGACTTTATAGTTTTCATTATTGTAGCAAAATGAACACCTTAGATTTCAGAAGTGCAGATTTCAACCCCTAGAAGAGTTTTTGCTAAGGGAATTGTTAGGACTCCCATGGGAGTCTGTCTTGGAGGGAAAAGGTGCTTAGAAGTGCTTGGAAATTTTCGGAGGCAGCCTGCTCAAAGCACAAAAGCTGTCCATCCCCATAAATAAATAAATAAATAAATAAATAAATAAAGAGCAGGCCTAGAAATAGAAATAAACCAGCTTTGTTAAGCAGATAGCACTCAAAGAGCTCAAATATCAAAAAAGAAACATGTGAGAGATGGGAAAGGGGACAGATGCCTAAAGAGGAATACAAAAAATATTGCTTGAGCTTGCAGTGATGAAGTTAGGAAGGCAAAAGCTCATTTGGAGCTCAAACTAGCAAGAGAGGCTTCCATACGTATGTTTTGAGTGGAAATACCAGGAAGCCACAAGACTGCTGCTGAATGGAGCTGACAAGTTAGAAATAACATAGAAAAGAAGTACTCAGTGTTGTTTTCTCCTCAGTCTTTAAGGATGAGGTCAGCTCCCAAGCCTGTATTCCGAGATGAAATGACAAAGCAAATGGTGATTCACTGACAATGAAGGAGGGTTGAGCTAGGGACCATCTTTACCAATTGGACAGATACAGGTTTGTGGGACCTGATATGATAAATCTGAGGACAACTGGAAGACATAATTGCAAAGCCACTCTGTCATTTTTAGAAGGTTATGGAAATCAGGGAAGATCACAGATGATAAAACAAAATCACATATGTCCATCAAAACCAACAATCTAGAAAACAACAGATCACGTAGCCTCACCTCAGTTCCTGGGAAGATTATAGAACTGGTCCCAATGGAAGCTTTTTCCACACGCATGAAGGACAAGAAGGAGATTGGGAAAATCCAACCCAGATTTACCAAGATTAAATTGTTCTAAGCCAATATGATTGCCTTCTATGATGAAATGGCTTCCTCATTTATTGAAGGAGAGCAGTGGATATCCATGCACCTTGTATTTTGCAAGATGTTTGACATGATTTCTCACATTCTTGTTGAAGCTGGTAACATATGGCCTGGACAAATCAGTTTCAAGATGGATGGAAAACTGTCCAAGTACTGAACCTAAAGGATTATTAATATCTCAGAATCGAACTGGCAGCTGGTAATGAGTGGAATTCCTCAGGGTCTTCAAAAAAAAATCTGAGTGGTGTGATTGAGTACACTATCACTAGGTTTGCCAGTGACACCACATTGGGAGAAAAGGTAGATAACACTGGATCGAAGAGGTAAAAGGAAGAGTTCTCAACAGTCTAGATAATTGGGCCAAAAGGGATTGCATGAGACTTAACAAAGATAAACATGAAGTCCTGCAGCAGTGATGGAATAATCCCAATCAGTAGTACGAGCTGGGGACTAACTGGCTGGGTGGCAGCTCTGCTCGAAAGGGTCTGGGGGTGCTGGTGGACAGTGAGCTGAATGTGAGTTAGCAGTGAGTGTGCCTTTGCAGTAATGAAGACAAACCATGTCTGTGGCTGAAGCAGCAACTGTATCACAAGGGACATAATTATTGCAATCTACTCAACTCTTGTTAGACCACACCTGGTTTATTGTGCCCAAATTCAGTACTCCTAGTAAAAAGTAGACTGAACAGAGAGGGATCAGAGGAAGGCCATCGAGATGATTAGAGTGCTGGAGAACTTCATGTATGAAGAAAAGTTGAAGGAACTGTTTTTTTTCAGCTGAGGGAAGAGAACACTCAAGAGGGATCTAACCACAGGTTTCCATCACCTGAATGGTAGTTGTAGAGGAGATGGAGGTGCTCTTTTCAAAAGGCTGCAAAGTGAACAGATGAGACAACAGGCATGAGTCACTTCAGGGGAAATTTCATTTGGATATAAGAAAAAAAAATTCTTTAGAATAGTTAAACATTGGATAGGCTGCTCAGACCAGTGTTGGAATCTCCCTTGCTGGAAATATTCATGATAGCTTGACAGAGCCACAGCTAGCCTAATCTAGGGCTTTGCCTTTCACAGAAGGTTGGATCAGAGGGTATACAAAGGCCCTTTCCAGCCTAGACTTTTCTATCATTCTATGATTGTATCTTTCACCCCAAAATATATATTTTATTCATGGAGGACCATCAGGCAAATTAATCTGAATTTATTCGAGAAGTAAATTGAAAGTAGACTAGTTTTACTACATCAAACTCCTCTGTGGATACTCTCATTCACCATTTAAGGGGTCATAAGTTGATTTACTGTAATTCACTTTCCTTACAGTCAATTGAAAGGCCAATATTTTCTCAAAAGTATAGACATGCTCTATTTTTTAATGTTTATATTTAAATTTTGCATATGTGCTCAGAATGTTAGTCAATCACATTTAAATAAATAAATGCATGTTCAGAAAATTGCAGCTCTCTCCATTCAAAACATTAAGATACTTCTAATACTCACACTATCTGTCATCAGTGGATAATAAAGGGTTAGATCTGTATTGTACCAATCTGGTCACTTGATGAAAACATCTCAATTGGTACATCCTCATTCAGACGTTTATGTTGTACTGGTACAGATGCCAGGTTATTTGACTAACAGTCCATCTGCAACAGACACATTGTGATTTCAAAATACTGGTGAATTTGGAACAACACAGACCTTGATCATTACAGAAAAATGCACTTTGCTACCTTCAACTGAATAGCACTATAAGGTTAAAAGTGTCTAGCACCACCCATTAATCATGTCTCTGTTTAAACTCAGAGGCAGCATGGATATTCATATGACTTGCTGCTTTGTCAGAATACTGTAAAACATGGGCATTTAAGAAGGAGACCTGTGGATCCAGCATGAATGCTGATTTTCACTGATACATAACCATAAGGAGAGGAGCAGCGGACAACCCATAAATCTGTCCTCTCTGCAGTAATTTTTAATCTCATAGAAATATCATGTGGTGGTTCACTTAATCTAAGCAACAGAATACTTGCCCTGCAGAGGCACAAACTATAGCATGTCAGCTTCTTTCATCTTAATTGCTGTCTTTTTTGCTGCATGGAAATGAACACTTGAAAATGCATAGTGACCTCTTGAACTGATCTGCAGGTCTATATGGAATATGCATCTCACTGTACTTTATGTGATATAACAAAATGACCCTGAAAAGGAATCCAAAGTAGATTGTGTCAATGCTATAAAGGAAGAAATGCCTAGGATAGAGGTAGTAGGTTTTGCTCAGTTTAATTCCATTTCTTGGAAATTTGTTTTGGATTTCTCAAAGAATCCCTCTTTACAGAATGTTTGCACCCTGAAGAAAGAGGTGTACTTTCGAAGTAAGGTAATAATGATGCATAAATTGCCTGCTTTGCAGCTTTGTTAAAAACTCTTTGAAGCTTGGGGCTAATCTGGATATAGATACTACAGAGACAGGCAGAGTTGATCAGACAAAATAGAAAAAAAACAGCTTTCAAGTTCTTCTGCTCATTCCTATGCACCAGCGCACCTAATTCACATTTCTTAAGCAGTCTGTAACCTGTGTCAGTCTCCAAGAACAATGATGCTTCTGTAAGAGCTGATTTAGCAGAATGAGAACTAGCAAGAACAGCCCTGCAGTATTTAAAGTTGTGAATACAAAAATCAAACAAGGGCTTGAACTAAACTCCCTGCTCTGAACTGCTCCAGTGCAGAAATACCTTTGTTTTGCATATACTTTTACCAATGAGCTGTGTATAAACAGTGTCAAATTTAAAACATTATAAATATTACAAATGTCTTCAGCACTTAATTTTTATACACTGCTGCTGTAAGAGTTCACCTCAAAAGAAAATATAATCTCAATCTCTAAGAGTACATGCTAATGAAAGGAGGAGAGTTCTTCTTTATTTTACTCACACTCGAGTGTCTCCTTTACTGGGCCTTGTCACTTCCCTGCGGCTATAAACTGATGTCTGATAGAAAACTATAAAATCTGAATGACAGATAATTATGCACTACCACATCCATATGGGAGAGTTCTTTTTGCCTTCACAAAACTAGTGGGATTCTTGTGTCCTAAGTATGGGAGTGTCTTTTGCACTTTTCTTCTGGCATGTATATCTACTGACATTCTTGTAAGTATAATAAATTTAAAATGAAAATAATAAAAATGAGAATGTACACATTCCTTAAAATTCTTTTAGCACATTAGAGATGCTGTCAAAGCTGTGAGCAAAAATGAGTTACAGTGATTGTATGTATAATTCATATGACCAGATGCAGATATTTAGAATACAGACATCTAATGTGAGGTAATCATCTTAAACTTCCTTTATAATGGGGACAAAACCCCCAGTCTTTGGTAGGATATGACTGATCTCATTCTAAAGTAAGTATCTCAAACTGGTCAGAAGAGCCAAAACCAAAAAGTTGTTTGTTTTGTTTTGTTTTTCTCTATTGATTACGAAGGATTTTGAAGGTGACCAGCACAGACACTGCCATTTTCCCTGCAGGCATTTTAGCTTAGGTAAGATGAAACTTTCTTTGGCAGTGTGTCCATAGATTTCACTGAATGTAAAATAAGAAACTATGGAAAACTAAGAATTAAATATGTTTCTGTTATATTTTGTTGATATACCTTTAAAGCATTTACTTTTAGAACTTTGTTTCATTCTAATTATTGAATGATATTTTCTAGAATTAAGGCCAACATACTTCTGTGAATGTCGCTTTCTCTCCTTTCCATATTATCAATATGCATATATCCAGATTCTTTTACCAAAGTTAACAGGATTTTCTCATGTCTGTATTATTTCAGTGGTTTTGTTGTCATTATCTGCATTTAAACTGACAATATATTTTTATAAATACTACATTTCAAAAGCTAAAATCACAAGAAAAATAGCCCTATGAAAAATAACTAATTATGCTTTGGTGTTAAAAGTATTTATATGCCTAAATTTTTTTTTTTTTTTTTTTTTTTTTTGCATTGTACAGAGACAGATTGCTGTACTTAAAGACATATGAGAAGGACAATGCTTATGTTCATAAGACCTAAATCACTCACCTTCAAGTTATCTTGATGATTAGTTCACAAAACTATACTGATGGTACTCTCAGGTAACTGGCTATATTTAAATTCCCAGATGGACTGGGAAAAAATTTGCTTATTATAAAAAATAGGAACAAAATGTACATGTAAGTTCATCCTCTCTACCTCCAGCCAATGCACTGTACTTAAGTTCACAAATCAGTGCTTTCTCACAGATATGTCCTCTCCCAATTCTCTCATAGGGAAGATGGGACTGGCAGGGAAACTGTACAGCAATGAAATCATAGCATATGATGAGGCATTACCTGCTGTATGATTTCATGGAGATCTCAGGTGTCCTCACCTGCTGCATGCTACAGCTTCTCTCCTGTTGTGCCAATCTAGTCACCATGAAATTAAGGTCAACATGCCAGTGAGCTGTGTCTAACACAGAAGCAGGGAAATGTGAGCTATTTGGGGAGTGATGATGATTAACACCCCTTTACTTCTGTAAATCCACAGCTGTGTCTGGGAGTTTCCCTGGAGTAATTATCATATCAATGGTATATAACCATTCAGCCTTAAAATGGTTTTACCTTAGATTTTGTGATTCATGGCCCTGTATTACCAAAAGGAGAGGACAAATCACAATTATCAGTGTTATGTTAGACAGTAAGCAAGCAAGCATAAAAAAGAAGAAATACAGAAAAAACAAAGGTCAGGGTGGCACGTTAGTGTGCTTTAGATCCATTTCAGAACATAAGGGATGCCATCCAGAGGGACCTTGACAGGCTTGAGAGGTGGGCCCGTGCGAACCACATGAAGTTCTACAAGGCCAAGTGCAAGGTCCTGCACATGGGTTGGGGCAATCCCAAGCACAACTACAGGCTGGGCAGAAAACAGATTGAGAGCAGCCCTGAGGAGAAGGACTTCGGGGTGTTGGTTGATGAAAAGCTCAACATGAGTGTATTGGGTTTGCATGGCAAGGCTTTGGTAGTGGGGGGGCTACAGGGGTGGCTTCTGTGAGAAGCTGCTAGAAGCTTCCCCTGTGTCTGACAGAGCCAATGCCAGCTGGCTCCCAGACGGACCAGCCAAGGCCAAGGCCAAGCCAATCAGAGCCTCTGTGGTAACATATTTAAGAAGGAAAAAAACAGTTAGAGGGAGCTTTTGCAGCCGGAGAGAGGAGTGAGAAGATGTAAGAACATCTGCAGACACCAAGGTCAGTGCAGAAGGAGGGGCAGGAGGTGCTCCAGGCACCAGAGCAGAGATCCCCCTGCAGCCTGTGGTGAAGACCATGGTGAGGCAGGCTGACCCCCTGCAGGCCATGGTGGATAATGGTGGAGCAATATCCACCTGCAGCCCATGGAGGACCCCATGCCGGAGCAGGTGGAGACACCTGAAGAAGGCTGTGACCCCGTGGGAAGCCCACGCTGGAGCAAGCTCCTGGCAGGACCTGTGGATCCGTGGAGAGAGGAGCCCATGCCAGAGCAGGTTTGCTGGCAGGACTTGTGACCCCGTGGGGGACCCACGTTGGAGCAGTCTGGTCCTGAAGGTCTGCACCCCATGGAAGAGACTCACGCTGGAGCAGTTCGTGAAGGACTCTAGCCCGTGAGAGGGACTCACGCTGGAGAAGCTCATGAAGCTCCATGTTGGAGCAGGGGAACGATGAGAGGAGTCCTCCCCCTGAGGATGAAGAAGCGGCAGAAACACCGTGTGATGAACTGACCGTAACCCCCATTCCCCGTCCCCCTGTGCTGCTGAGGGGGCAGGAGTTTGAAGCCGGGAGTGAAGTTGAGCCCAGGAAGATGGGAGAGGTGGGGGGAGGTGTTTTAAGATTTGATTTTATTTCTCATTCCTCTACTCTGTTTTGCTTAGTAATAAATTAGATTAATTTCCTCTCTAAGTTCAGTCTGGTTTTCTCGTGACAATAATTAGTGAGTGATCTCTCCCTGTTCTTATCTCAACCCACAAGCCTTTCATTGTATTTCTTCTCCCCTGTCTAGTTAAGGAGGAAGAGTGATAGAGTGGCTCTGGTGGGCACCCGGCCCCTCTCCAGGGTCAACCCACTACAGTCCAAGAGAAGGACCTGGGGGTGCTGGTTGATGAAAAGCTCAACATGAACCAGCAATGTACGCTTGCAACCCAGAAAGCCAACCGTGTCCTGGGCTGCATCAAAAACACCATGACCAGTAGGTGAAGGGAGGTGATTCTGCCCCTCTATTCTGCTCTCATGAGACCCCACGTGGAGTACTGCGTCCAGCTCTGGGGTCCCCAGTACAAGAAAGACATGGAGCTGCTGGAGCAAGTCCAGAGAAGAGCCACAGATATGATCAGAGGGCTGGAGCACCTCTCCTATGAAGACAGGCCGAGAAAGGTGGAGTTGTTCAGCCTGGAGAAGAGAAGGCTCTGAGGAAATCTGACAGCAGCCTTCCAGTACCTGAGGGGGGCTGACAGGAAAGCTGGAGAGGGACTGTTTGCAAGGGCATGTAGTGATGTGACAAGGGGTAATGGCTTTAAACTAAAAGATGGTAGATGTAGATTAGATATAAGGAAGAAATTCTTTACTGTGAGGGTGGTGAGGCGCTGGAACAGGTTGCCCAGAGAAGTTGTGGATGCCCCCTCCTTGGAAGTGTTCAAGGCCAGGTTGGATGGGGCTTTGGACAACCTCATCTAGTGGAGGGTGTCCCTGCCCATGGCAGGGGAGTTGGAGCTAGATGATCTTTAAGATCCCTTCCAACTGAAACCATTCTATCATTCTATGAACATAGATGTGAAATCATTGAAGACAATAAAAACCCCCTACACTGTCTTGATAAGTCCGAAAACCCTCAGAGCGGAAGAGAAGTGCAAGCTGGCACCTCATTAAGGTTGCCAATCAGGCCATTCCTGGGAAGTTCGAGGTCACAGCTTCAGCACCTGACCATGGACTCGAAGCATTGTCTTTGTTGATGACATCAGGGTCACGGAACATAAAAGTGGCTTCATCTAGAGCACAACCCTCCCAGCCCATTAATGTGCATGTCAGTGAGTAAATAGCTATTTACTCAAGAGCATTTCATACAATCAATCATGCTTTCAAGCCTCTGGGATTAGTAAAAACCATGCAAATCAAGTGATCCCAAGATTGGAGGACCACAGACCTTCACCAGAAAGAATTTTTTTTTTAAGTAATTTTGCTGACCTTACTGAGTTACATGAACTAGGCAGAAATGCATAACATAGTAGTTATATTTACAGAAGCTACTCTAAATTCTTAATTGTCCTCATTGATTAAGAAAAATAAAATTGAAATTATTTTATATTAAGAAGACTATTTATGTTGCATACTAGGACCATTCTTGACTAAAAAGAAGCTAAGTCAAACTTGCTACTAGTAATAGGTTAATACATATCTACGGTATAAACAAAATAATTCAATAAGCATTGATGCTCATTTGATTTCTGGGAAATATAACAAAAAATAATTAGATATTTGTATATCAGCTAGCTTCTTTACAAAATGTTTATACAGAGTTGGTAAAATATAGTATAAAAGAAATGTTGAAAAGGTGGGTTTGGGGAGCATTCCCAAAGTAATGTTATTTTAGAACCAGGCTAGTCTGTTTCAGTTAGGCCATGTTAACAAAGCAAGATAAATATTTCTATGACTTATATGATTAATATGCCCTGTTTCTGATACATACTTTAAGATTAAATTAACCTTCTATCTAGAGGCGCTTATAAAGAGGAGTCTAGACATGTAAGGCAGATGGAATGATCTACTGTTAGTGATACAGGCCTTCAATCTTCTTTCCATAGCCTCACATCACTTACATAAGGTGTCTGGTCGTGAGATCCCTTAGTTAGTGCTGACCAAACCAGCTCCAGAACTGTTAAGCCTTATCCAAATGATTCTGCCTCTGAGTTAACTAGCCCTGGATTTTTTTTTTGTTTGGACAATTGAAACAGTTGTGATTGAAGAGTTAATATTTTTATGTAGAACACATACGGGTACAGTGCTTGATCCAGTGCATCAGGTTAGGCTTCCAAACTAGAATTTAGATCTCTTGCATGAGCGGTTTTTTTCTATCAGCTGGGTTATACATACTGTTTTTCACTATCATCATGACTGTTATGGATTTCATTTTTAGATGTTCAGATTTCTTCCAGTGAGTTGGGAATTTAGAAATCTTAGATATATAATTTAGTATTTAACAGTTAATTACACTTACAACCCAAAACACATATGCAGTACATACTGTATATCTAAGCCATACAATATTTAAGTCCCTATTTGGAATTATCCATTTCTTCCTAATGTAGTAACAGTTGCTTTTTGAATGTGATATTTGGTGAAATGGGAAGTCTGATAGCTTTTAGGTTTATGAAGTAAAGATAAACTTTTCCATGTTACAGATTTACACAGTATGTGTTTTATACACACAGAAATAAAAGACGCCTTTCTCTTAATTTGATTTTATGTCTTTTGTTGTCCAAATCAGAAAATCTTTTTTCCTTGGAAACTTCTCCTTACATAGATAGTCTACATTTTGATAAATGTTCATGTGAATAACTACTAATTGTATATAATCTAAGATTAATACCAGAGACATTAACCCCCCAAAAGATGAAAATTACTGTAAGCTTAAGTTTTTAAAGCATGGAAAATTACAAAGCAGCCATGAGATATATTGAGATAATCTCCTGTTTAAACTGAGACAAAAGACATGCAGAGTTGGAGTCTCAGGCAATCTTACTAGGAAAGTGATAAAACTCATGAACATTTCAATTACTACCTAACACAAATGGCATTCTAGAACTGTCTGATTCAAACAGACTAATTATCATTTCAGGGTATTTATATAGTCTGCCAGTATCTGTACTAGACTCTCCATAAGAATCATTACTTTCAGCGCATAAGCAGTGGAGTTGACTCATGACAGTTTATAAATAAGATAATTTAATTTTCCAGTTCTAGTCATAAATATTAAGTGAAACGTAAAGAATCTCTAAAATGTAAATTAAATTAGATTTGAATTGAGCTGAAATACCTACAACTATTGCTTATAGATACGAATTGAAAAGAAGAAATCTTGAACTGCATGGAAATTAGGGTCCAGTTCAGGATTGTGCTGGTTTTGGCTGGGATAATTTTCTTCATAGTAGCTAGTATGGGACTATGTCTTGGATTTGTGCTGGAAACAGTGTTGATAATACAGAGATGTTTTAGTTACTGCTGAGCAGTGCTTACACAGAGCCAAGGCATTTTCTGCTTCTCACAACACCCCACCAGCGAGCAGGCTGGGGGTGCACAAGGAGTTGGGAGGGGACATGGATGGGACAGCTGACCCCAACTGACCAAAGGGATCTCCCATACCATATGACATCATGCTCAGCATATAAGGGGCTGGGGGAAGAAGAAGAAAGGGGGAGGAATGTTCGGAGTGATGGCGTTTGTCTTCCCAAGTAACCATTACATGTGATGGAGCCCTGCTTTCCTGGAGATGGCTGAACACCTGCCTGCCCATGGGAAGTGGTGAATGAATTCCTTGTTTTGCTTTGCTTGCATGCGTGGCTTTTTTTTTTTACCTGTTAAACTGTCTTTATCTCAACCCATGAGTTTTCTCACTTTTAGTCTTCTGACTCTCCCCCATCCAACTTGGGGGGGAGTGAGCAAGCGGCTGCGTGGTGCTCAGCTGCCAGCTGGGTCAAAACCACAACAGTCCTTTTTGGTGCCCAATGTGGGGCATGAAGGGTTTCGGCTAACAACAGATTTGATTGGAATATGCTAGATCAAATTTATAGTTATTACTGCTATTATTGCTGTTTAGCTGTTAATTGGCAGGCTCCTGGTCTTGCCATGGGGCTTGCTTGCCTTGCTGTACAGTAGAGCCTAGTGCTCGTTAGTGGCTGCTTTTTGCTTTCACTGCTCGCTGTACTGCCGTACTGCTGATCACCTCACTGTGCTGTGCCTGGGAACATCTTGATAACAGCAATGGTGATGTGCCTGGGCTGTCAGGTGGCCAGGGCATCGCTGCTGTTTCTGTGCTGCTGTCCTGGACAGGCTGGAACTCCAACATGAACTCAAGTCGAAGGGACTGTGACCTGTGGATGAGTCCATGTGGCAGCAGGACACCCTGAAGCATCTGTGGCCATGAATAAGTCCACACCAGAGCAGGTGTATCTTGAAGTGTCTGTGACCCAAGGTTATGTCTGTGCTGCAACAGGTACACCTCTGAAGGGATCGTGGCCCAAGGATAAGTCCACACTGGAGAAGGTACACCTCGAAGCATCTTTGGCTGTGGATAAATCCATGCTGCAGCAGGTGCACCCTGAAGCATCAGCGGCTGCGCATGAGGTCATGCTGGAGCACCTCAAAGCATGTGGCATAAGCCCATAACAGAGCAGGTATGCCCCCAGAGGGACTGCAGCCATGGGTAAGGCCATGTTGGAGCAGGCTTACATCTGAAGGGACGGTGGCTGTGGGTAAGCTCATGCTGGAGCACATCACTCTCTGAAGGCATTGTGGTCCATGAGGAAGGCTACGCTGGACCAGGTGCACCTCAGAGTGACTATGGCTGTGGATAAGTCTCTGCTGCAGCAGGTATACCCCTGGAGAGACTGTGGCACATGAATAAGGCTCCACTTGGAGCAGGTACCCCCCTAAGGGACTGCAGTCTGTGGGTAAGTCCAAGCTGGAGCAGGTGCAAGGAGAGTTCATTTCAATGTTAAACCCAATCATCTGTTCCAAAGGGACCAGGAGTGGAGATTGCAATGGTTGTATCTTTAAATTGTTGTAACCCATGATTTGAGCTGTTATAGGAATAACTATAGCAGGAACCACCTGGACCAATGGAGGACAAGTCTTATAAGCAGCAGTGCAAGCGCAGCAGTAACCTGACCTGAGCCGGCTTTGGTGCCCAATTATTCCACGCAATGCACCACGTCTCCTGCCCTGAGTGACTACCATAACATATGGAGCCCAAAGTCATGGACTAAATTAACTCAATGGACATTTTGTGGACATTTTATGGATATTTGTGGACATTTTATGGACATTTTACAAGGGTTGTCCATAGACCAAGGGAATGATATCTGCATATTATATCAAAGAATGAGAAAGGGGATGGTGGTTAATGAGGTGATATTGGATAGTGTGGGACCTGAGCAGGACATAACTGGAATGGACTAAGGAGTGGAGAATGTCCTGGTTTTGGCTCGGATAAGGGAGGGCTGTTGTATCTGATTCTCTTTTTTCTGTCTCTTTAGACCAAAAAATTGATAACATTTATATATGAGGTCAGCTTCATTAATTGTCTAGAAACTGAAAATAGTTTTTCAGTTAAGATAATTTGTAAGAATTTCCAGGTTTGAGGGCTTAAATTATAAAGCCTTCGGGGTAAGTGCTGCTTTCTATGCTTTTGGGCTGCTAAGCGCAATGGAATCTTGATCTTGATCAAAATTTAAAGACAATATTTAATACAGATCGAATTCATTATGTTGATAGGTATACCAATCAGCATTCACTTGCTAGGGAAAGTTTCCCCTTTTAAGCCTGGCATTATCACAAATTGGACAAATACCAGTCATCTTACCTTGATGTTTCTTGATTCAAGGACTATTAGTTGCTTGCATTTCGATTTGTGGAGGATGACTTTATTATCTTTGTTCAGTGAAGACATGAAGTTAAATACATTTATGCAGCCTTAGCCACTCAAAAACCTATAAATATTATGGACTTAAACATTGTGAACTATTTAAGAGACTTAAGATAAAAGTGTAGTCACTGAAGATAATATAATTACACAAACGCCATTTGCGTAAGTGGTAACAACAGAAATCAGGGAACTACACACCTGAACAACTTTTGAAGATGTAGTGTCCCAACAGGCCTGGAAAATAAAATGGCCTTTGTAAAATGAAGATTTTTTTCATAGCTTCACAGTGGGGGAAAATTATCAGTGAACCTGTACCTGCATCCGTCAATCTGCATATTCATCATTTCTTTAAAAGAGGGTAGCAAAATTTACAGATATTGATTGATACAGTGAAGCTTACACAGATCACATAAATGTGTAGATGACCTAACAACATGGGGCATTAAAATGAGTTACCAAATTCAAGTGCTAAGTAATGTGTACGGGAGGGACTGGAAGAAATTAAATTACAAAGAAACTGTATTAATCTCCTGAAGTAATTATTAATACTCAGGCAAAAAAGAAAAAAAAAAATAATCTTTAAGGATCAATACCTATCCTTGCTTAAAAAAGGTAAAGGAAATTTAGCAATTTTTAGAAAAAGCAGTGAAGAGCAAACCAGAAAGCATCATAAAGTGTTTTCATCAATCAGTATGAACCCACATCTTGACTGTGGAATAGGTTTATTATCATGTCATTGCAAAGATAATAAAAAAAAAATGTGTGAAGAAAGGAAAAAGAGACTCAGAGGTATTGAAAAGCTACCATTACCAGGAGAAACAGAGGAGTTCAGAGCTCTTCAATTTGGAATATACACTACAGACGGGCTTAAACAGAGGATATTAACTCATGAATTGCATTGAGAAACTACAAGGCAAATAATTTTTTCCTGGTTTTGATGTACTAAATTCAGGAACTCCTAACTCACCTAACGGTGAAATTGCTAGGCAAAACCAACAATATTAAAAATCATAGAGTGGAAATTAATTTTGCCAAAGGATAAAAAGATAAAAATTAAAAAATGCATTAGATGAATTTAAGAAATACACCTTATTAGGATAGTAAAAAAATGATAATAAATAAATCAGGCATAACTTCTCATTCTGGAAGTCCTTAAATAGTTATGAAACAGTCAAGACTTTCTGGCTTTTGACCTGATTTGTTATGGCTGGTTTTGTCTGTTTATATCATGCAAAACTCCACATATATCATGAGAGTAAATACTTCTAAAGTTATATCTGTAGTGCACTGACTTAAAAGAAGAAGGGAGCTTCATACCCTTTAATACTATGTGAATATTTCTATAATAAACAACTCATTTGTCTTAAGGCATTCTTAACATAGCTATTAACAGATAAATATTCAGAAGAGATCAGCTACATTTTAACTGCATGACTCCCATTGAAATCAATTAGTCTCCTTGAAGGATGATGATGAAAACTGTTGTAGAAATAGAATAAATAAATCAGAAGAAACAGCTTAGAAATAATTCTTGCTACATTTATTTTTCACTGGGCTTCAAAAGTCTTGCTCTCTTCTCAAGCATGTATCTTAAGGCTCTGGAGACATGGGAGGGTATAGAATTAAAATACCACTTACTAGCTAAGATGCTGCCCATCTAATTAATTGCAATAAGAATAGCGATACTCAAAAAACACCTTACAGAGCTAAGGTATTCATCAGAAAAGATATTTGAACCCTTAAGAAAAAAACAAAACTCATGTCACATGAAGCATATCAGGGTCTTGCTCTTTTAAAACAAAGACGATGCTTTCCAAGGCACTAAATATTGCTACATTTTGGTTTTCCCTTAAATTCAACTCATTTGAAATATATATGGTTTCTAATATGTTAATTTTAAAGAAGTGAGTCTCCATTTGGGAAAAGACAATGGCATCTTATGTTTTATTCATCCATTTCCTAGTGTGCAGAATGGGTTTTGGAAGGAAAGAGCAGGAGGAGAAATCACTGGTCTAGAAGATATATTACATGTATAACATAAGAAACGAAGCTGCCAGCAGTGGAATAATAGCAGCAACATTCTGATTTTCAAATGCCAGACCATATTCGCCTCTGGTAGATAGGTGTGAAGAAAAAATGTATTTTGTTAAAAAAAAAATAATTGATTACACCTTGATTTATTTTAATTATTTTTCCCCAATCACTCTAACAAATTTCTAAAGTATTGTTTAGTAAACTGTTTTACAAAAGCATGAAAATATGCCAGAATTTGAAAAGGTGGTTGGGTTTTTTTCTTTAGCACTTTAACAGGATTCTTTCATTCAGGAGACCCAAGCCCGGGCATTTTTGGATCATCAATATTTTGGCAGCTTTTCTCTAGACCAAAAGGGAAAAAAAAAAAAAAAAGAGAGGAAAAAAAAGAAAAAAACCAAGACAAATCCTAGTTGAACAGCACACCTCAATTTTTCTGGAATTGGATGTCCTTATAGGATATTAATGAGCTTGTCACATATCCAACCAACTTTATTTTTAATCTCCATTTCACCCATCAGATTCCATAAACTCAATCAATAGCACAGTATCCAGAATCCAGAAATCTATAAATGCTTAAAAACAGCTGTTGAGAAAAAAAGATTATCTCTAAGGGAAGTAGTGAAGTCATTCACAGCAATGAAGGTGAGGAAAGACACCTTACACTATTTCCCCAAGGGCTACTAAGTGTAAAAGGGGAAGGCTGCACTGACATTTATGTATACTAATTTCCTGCCTTTTATTATACAGCGACATTCATAGCAGTGAAGAATCCAATCTTCCTATTAACTGCAGTACAAACTAGACTGTTATAAAAATCATAGGGGGGGAAAAAACAACAACCCTCAGATATAAACAACTGTTACCTTAAACAAAAAGATATTATTTTAACTTGTTTTAACTTTCTAGATCAGAATACCTATCTGGTATCTATAAATATCTTTAGTAAGCATTATTTTTTTTAGTTTTGTTTCAGGTTTGGTTTCTGTTTTTAAGAAATAAGGAATTTTCAGGAAATCAGGAACATGGCTTGTGCTATGTTTCTAGCATTAAAATTCTCCTCTATTATAATGACTTATTCATTTTAAGATTTTTACAAATCTTCTTTCTATAAAACATGATTAATAAAAAAAGGTGACTCCGGTGTGTTGGTGAATGCTCATCTTCAAGCTTGCCTTCTCTGGATGATCATACATGCTGAAACTCTTATCTTCAAAATCACTGTGATGATAGTGTCTGCTCTGGAAGGAAAAGAAAAGTTTTCCCTGTTAAGGTAGAAAAAACTTTAATTGGATAGTGCTATTTCTTTTTTCTGGCTTGGAGAAGTTCAAAGATCTAAACTGAATCTAAAAATGGTTATTGTTGGTTTAACCCAGAGCAACTGTGCCATTTTCTTGTAGTCAATATAATGCTGGATCTTGGAGTCAGAGCTGCTTTCCAAGCTAGGAAAGATTTCCCTCTAGGGTCTTTTGGAGGGTATTGCTGCCGTAATAGTCAATGGGAAAAACAGAAGGAAATGTTTGAAGCTAAAACCGTATTTTAGAAGTTCAACTAGTCAGTAACTTAAATGCCTGCTCCTAAGATCTTAATCTAGTTGTTTTTAAGTTGACCTTTAATACAGCAAGAATTACTTTGACATAAAAATTGTTCAAAATGGTATCTCATCCAAAGAAGAAAATTACTAAGCAAAAATATCACTTTACTTGAATCTACTTTACATTTCTTAAAACTAACACATATGGAAATTACTTACTATATTTAATCATTCCACAAAGGAATTTTAAAACAGGAAGTCTACAAGTACATTCCTGAGAAAATGAATTAATTAGAATGTGTTAGAAATTGCTATCAATTACAGAAAATCATCTCTATAATAAAAACAATTATTTTACTAGCATTAACAACTTTAAACACCAATTTTATGTGAGAGTACTGTACTCATGTATACGCATAAAGTTATAACACTGAGAAAATTCAGCTGTTTTGTTTTTTTCCTTCTTTTTTTTAAGCTTCTGAGCGTATATCATTACTGTAGAAGTCAATCAGAATAACAGCACTTTTTTTTCCCCTTCGTTATCCACACTTGAGCTTCATTCATAAAAGAAACATTTGTTTTGCTTTTTCTTAGGCTTATTTATAGTTCAGAGATAACTCTTAGAGGACACATACAATAAAGTTCCAAGAAGGACTGTATGAAGACTGTATAAAGTTCCAAGAAGGACTCTGAACCTTGGCATTCCAGAACATAAGTTCAAGCTCGAGTAGCCCATATTATGTTTTGAGAACTAAAGAAGAAAACATTTCAGCACTTTTTTATTCTTTGTGGGCTATAACAAAGAATCTGGGGCTAAAGGAAAGGAAGGGAAGGAAGGGAAGGCAAGCAAGGGAGAAGAGAAGTGTTCCTTGCCAAAAGTGAGCTTTGTTCATACTTTATATCTATATGTTCTAAAAAATAATCAGGTCAGCTTTAAGTACTCAATTTCTGAAATTAAAAGATGAACACACTCTTACTGGTGGGTGAGCCCTGGTGCATTCTAAGCAAGCAAAGTTACAAAAGAAGTCATGTCTACTTAGGGTAAAATCATTCAAACAAGCCTAAAATACATTTTCAGCTTGAAACCTGACATTATTTCCCAGACAGCAGTTTTCCTTAAACATTTAAAAAAAAGATGAGACTCATTAATATTGCTTATGATCTGAACCTCCAGAATCAAACTTGAATTAGCTTCTTTATTAAAAGGCATTCAAGCAACTTCTGTGATTTCCTGCTAAAATGGAATAATTTGTTACAGAATTACACAGTTGGTGTACAAAATTATTTTATGTAAACCAATGTCACAAACCAACTGTGCAGGGTCACTGATGATTTTCTAGAGGAATGATTCTCAGCCATTCTAAGGTGGTGATCTATTAGTTGAAGAAAAAAAACCCAATAAATTACATTTACTATCAAAGCAAAAGTATATTGTTAATAAGCTCAGTTAATTTTCATATATTTCAAGAAGCTGGCAAAGACTAGTTGAACTAGAAAAATAAAATGCAATGAAAATGGAAGGCCTGGGGTTTTCTTTGCTTGCTTTTTATTTTAGTTTGCTAAGTATTTTTGAAACCCAATTATCTTTCGTGATCCACTGCTGTCATGTTTTTGACATGAGAGCTAAGAAACACTGCTCTAGAAGCAAATTTTTATTAGTAGTTTAGGGTATTTCCTTCTGAATGTGCAGACAGTAGGAAATCTGTGCCCATGAGAAACATAAAGATCCATTTCTGCAGTATAAAAAATCTCAAAGTTAATTTCAGTAAAATAAAGATCACGTCCTCAGACAATGAAAAACAATACAACATGTTTATAAAATTTGTATTAGAGATAAAAGACAAAAAGTCAAAAGGCAGATGTAGGTATGAGAAATAAAAATTTTAGATAGTAGTTTCTCCCTGATTTCAAAGTTTATTTTACTCCTATGAAAAGCACTAAACTGAGCCATCCATCTTTACAGACACATGCAGAGACACAGCCTCACATCCTTTTCAGAGAGGAATTTAATTAAAATCATTGGCATGCCCCCCCCCCCAGTAAACAAAAAAACAAAACTCCACATTGCAGAATCTAGCAGTTCCTTCATCAAATCAAATTTCCCATAGGAAATGCATTACTTCTGTCATTTGACTTTCCATCTACTGGCTGATTTTAGGCACTAAAGCCTTGAATGGTTTCCTGTATTTGTTTAGACAACCAGCATAGCATTGATCTAGGTTTACCTTTCTGAGTGGCCATTTTCTCTGACTCCTTGACAGTTCTATCCAAGTAATTGTTGAATTGATGAATAAGGATTTTCTGAGGGGTTTTTTGTTTGGTTTAGTGTTTCTTTTCTCCTGCCACATGCTGCTGCTTTCCCACAGCAATTAGATCATCTATGACACTTGAGCTAATGGCTCAGCAGATTAAATGAAGAGGAGTCTTTACACAGCCCAGTCTTTTTGAGGTATAATCAGCTCTAGAAATTGGTTTGATTAAAGTCTGATTGTCTTCAGACCATGAAGTAATACTATACCTTGGAAAAAAAATCTAGCATATCTGAAAATGTGTAGCGTTTCCATGCAAATTGGTCTAACAAATTTTATTTTTCCCATTACAGACCTGCTCTTATTTGGAACATCACTGCATCTAAATATGACTGACAGCATTGTATTTAGATTGAGTATGAAACTACTGCAGTCTCATAGATGACAGACCATGGAGCTGAGTGGCTGGAAGAGTGATTTGGTAGAGCTTGGAAAGTTTGATTTTGTGTGGAATTTCTGTGGGCTAATGTGCACAGATTGCTTTTAACACATTCATATGATCTATATCATAAACACTCTCATGGCTGTACAAGATTCTTCGGCATGTTTCAATCCTGCTCTCAAGCAAAGCACCTCATCAAAAGAGATAAATATCATCTAAGTTCAGACTTTCACTTGGCAGTTTAGCTTCTCTTCAGAGCTGGTGGAGAAAGACAGGCTGTTTCAACAGATGATACATATAATCCTACATATAATGTAGGATATTTGCTCCAAATGAATAAAATGTAAGGAATCACGTATCTCAGGCTGCTAAACTTAAGGAAGTTAGTAGCTTTTTATAAAAAATCTCTAAAATCTTTAAGTGTCACCCTATACATTGACATAATGTCTAGTTCAGATGTGATTTTTTGATGGAACTTGCAAAAAGTACTGCAACATCTGTAGAGATAACTAATCAGTAAACCCTCTGGAAAGCTGCTCATCACTTTCAAACACCAATTTTTAAAGAAGATTTAAAATTATTTAAAACCAAGCTAAGGAGGCCAGAAGACGAATAGTACAAAGAATGATAATAGAACCCCTTTTCTACATGTCTTTAAAAGTCTTGCTTTTTAGAGTGTTTCTACTTAGCAATATTCTATTTATCTACATTGATTTATTCAGTATTTCAGTTCTAAATTGTACAAATTGATTGCAACTTCAGTTATAACTTCCAGTTATGACTTGGGTCAACTACCTAGTGCAACTTGATTGTATTTTCAGCAAATTAGTTTCATCCTCAAATCAAAACAGTTCCACCTGCTGTGCTGTTGCAGACGTGTTGCAATACTTGCAGCGAATCTACTGAATGTTCTTCTATACTACTAATAAGAAGGGACATTCAAGTCATATAAGCTTTATGACTCTACAGTGTTATGAAGATCTAATATGTGTTAAAACTGATTTGTATCTTGTGACACAGGAGTTATATAGCCTCAACTAAATGGGACTTGCATCAAACATTTTTAAAAATGTATAAATACTAAGGGAAGAAGAGATTAGAATTAGGGGAAATCTGAGAAAACTACTGTTTCCTGGTATAATTTGCATCATCCAGTGGCAGCTGTACATATGCTTAGAAACCCAAGAAAATGCAACTGGAATCTTGCTGACTGCACGCTGTCATCAAACAGGAAATAATAAAATGTAATAAAAAAAAATTAAATATAATATACACAAAATACAGGGGAAAGAAGGAAAAGAAAAATAGACCTGTTGCAATAAGAAAAAATGTAGGTATAAAAAGAAAAATAAAGAGAACAAATAAAAAATTCCAACAGGAATACAGCGCGACAGGCTGCCAACAGGATGGAGAAAAGGTAATGCAGTGGATAGTCTTGAAAAGTGATGTCAGACAAGAGATACAATGGTATATAAAGTAGAGAGAAATACCTACTGGAAAATTGAATAGAATCCATCTAACCATGACTAGAACATGAACTGCAAAAGATAGAATTGGAAGATGTACTGTATCCATCCAGCAGTGAAATCAAGGCAGCTTCCCCTTTGCTATTTCAGATATGAAAAGATAATGCCATTATGCACCTTTGAAAAGGAAGTTTTAGAGCAGGTCTACACTTTGTGGTCATGGTATTCATTATATATTAACTGCCATTACATGGACTCTAAAATTTCCATTTATTTCTCCTGCACATCTGTGCTGCTCCAGCTCTCAGAACACGTTTGCTTCATTCTTTCCAGGCACTCTGCTTTTCACTCTAAGTGAACTGCATGCAAAAAAGGAAAAGTAATGGTGTGCTAATATTGGGGAGCAAGATACAAAGTAGAATGCAGTGGATATAAAAAAGGAACTTTGACAAGGTAAAAAGAATGGCATTGTTATAAATTGCATCTAATTTTCAGAAACATGAGTAAACAAAGCCTTAGGCTTGATCTACAGAATGAACTGGAATAATTCGTATTGACTTAATTTAGCAGGACTGTGGGGACTTTATTATATAATGCAGAGATACTCTCAAATCTTTAGGACCCAAAATTCCTATTGAAGCATGACAAAAACTTGCAGAGAAAATGCTAAAAATAGTCAAATGGGACCCTGAAAATGTACACATTTGCTATTAAATTTCCAAGGTACAGGCTTCTTATTTAAATAGTCTCCAAGAAAAATTACTTTTATATGTACATGGTGGAATTAGTTATGATTTTAAAAGATGTCCGGTCATTGTCTTTTAAGTGGGTGGCCTCTGTCCCCTCTGTAAAGATAGATATGCTTTTCTGTTACAAGATTTATATTTTAAAATTATTTTTAGGCAGGGACCTACTTTTCCCAAATGTTTGTAAAGATCAAGACACAGACAGGATTGTATAAATTCTAATTAATAATGATGTACCTCATTACAGGGCCCAAAAAACTTGAGCTTGTTTTGGTTGCAGAGAAGGACATCCCCTTCAGAAAGATATGTGGACTTCATCATAGCAGAAATGAAATGACAGAAGGGTCATAACAGCAAATAATCATATACAGAGAAGGAAGAGAAAGACAGAGGAGCAAGCTCTAAACTGGTCTAACTATGGCAGTTCATACCAAGGCACTGTGGTGGGTCGACCTTGGCTGGACACCAGGTGCTCACCAAGCCGCTCTATTACTCCCCTCCTCAGCAGGACAGAGAGGGAGAAAATAAGATGGAAAAAACCTTGTGGGTCAAGATAAAGGCAGTTTAATAAAGCAAAAGCAAAGGCCGCACGTGGAAGCAAATGAAAACAGAAAGATTTATTCTCTATTTCCCATCAGCAGGTGATGTCCAGCCACTTCCCGGAAAGCATACAGTACACATAGTGGTTGCTCTGGAAGACAAACGTTGTAAATAACAAATTATCCCACTTCCTTCTCCTTTCTCTCAATTTTTTATTGCTGAACAGACGTTATATCATACGTAATATCCCTTTGGTCAGTTTGGGTCAGCTGCCCTGGCTGTGTCCCCTCCCAAGATCTTGCCCACTCCCAGCCTACTGGTGGGGGAGGGGGAATGTAGGACAGACAGCCTTGGTGCTGTGCCAGCATTGCTCAGGAGCAGCCAAAACCCTGGTGTGTTACCAACACCTTGCTGGCTACCAACACACAGCACAGCACTGTGAGGGCTGCTGTGGGGAAAATTAACTCCATCTCAGCCAGAGTCAATATAGGCACATATTCCATTTCTGAAAATGAGAACCATTTAGAAGAGGTGCATTTGAGTTAAAGGGAAAATAAAAATGGTGACCATGCTGCACATGATTTTTAGAGACAGAGAACAGGGAGTCGAAAGTATAATCAGTGGAGATGCAGTTGTGTACGTATCAGTTTATATCAGTTTCTATCTGATTTCTAGGACAAATTACTGCCTGAAGCTGATGTACGCAGGGCTGCTAACTAGTTTCTTTAATTGGTTGCTTTACATGGAGTCAGATAATATTATTAAGCAACAGAATGTTATCATGAACTGAGAATTGCACTTGAAAAATAAGCTATGCTATTTTTTCAGGCTGGTGAAACACAGATTGCTTTCAGTTATTTTTCTTGGCAAGACTATTGTTTCTGTCCATAGCCTGTCAAGCTAGCATAGTACCCAGATGGTTATAAGGCTCTAGGGCACCTGTATAATTCACATTAGAGTTTAACAGAAATGTAGTGAGTAATATTTATTTTAGAGTAATATCTACATTTTAGATCCTCCTCCATTCATAGCAAAACACAGCTGTTATATTTTCACCCTGACCATTACCCTGTGATATCCCACTCAGCCAATATCTCCATTCGTTGCCAGTTTGTAGTAACTGCTGCATTTCCCTTCTTTCTAACCCTTGTGTGAAGCCTTCTCTAAACTAACATATCTCCTATAGCCCAAATAAGAAAGCAGTCTGCCAGAAGATAGTTTTGCTGTGTAATGGTCTAGCATAATTATTTTTTAAGGCATTCTTTTTTACACCACTCACACTTACCAATGAGGTGTTATTTCTCCTATCTTCAGACCTGCTTTCTGCCTGCCTTCCTATTTGCCATGTGCGTCATCTGCACCATCTGGGGTGACCTTTCTACAATGACTGAGAGCACAGCATTAAAATGTCTGAATTCCCGTATTGAAAACTGACTTCCCAGAGTTGTTAAATGGTTTTCTTTTTCTTATTTTGCAAATAGTAGAGACTTAGCATATCAAAATTATGTGGTAAGCCTAGCATGTACATAAAGAAAACATAAATATTTTTTATTTTGGTGGAAATATACTTGCAAAGAAGATTTTTTTAATAACTCCCCAGATAAAGAATGACTTCTCAGTGAGTAAATATACTGTTGATTGTGAAACAGTCTCCTAAAAAGGCTGTGTTTCATCTATCCTTATCCTCAAGTAAGCATGACAGAATCTATATTTAACTTTGATAAAAATTTTAGGAGCCCACAGGTTATTATATTCACTGACACTATTCATATTAGTCACACAATTTAAAGAAAGAATAATGTGCCCGAGTATTTATACAAATAATTATGAATCTTTCAGGGAAAAAAAAAAAAGTTGTTTCAAGAGTGAAAGAAAATATACATTTAGCTCTAGGGGGTAGGTCATCGAGGAAATGTTCTATGTTGACATGTAAAATGTGTGGTATTCTTTAGACCATACTGAAAAGTAGTTTGAAAACATGAGTTATGAACTGGACAAAATCCACAAAATTAAGGTCACGAGACATGGAAATAATGGGTTTGTGTCATTTCATGTACTGCATTTAATGAGACTACTTCTCAGTGTTCAGTTAGATTTTGGAGGTGATGCTGGAATACAAAACCTAACAGAAGTATGTTACTTTCAGGAGTTCTTGTTGCTTGAAGGTTTTCATTATGAAATGCTATGCTGCCTTGTATTACTCTGATAAATTATGTTGTTAAGATTAGATCTCTGTTTGGGAGGATGCTGTGGTAGGTAGAAAATGCAGAATTTGGATGGAGGATTTCTGCATGTAGCTATATTTATTTTAATATATTAGAATATATGCGTTAATCACTTCTTGTCCCTATCTGTTCTATTGAATGGACTTACAACTTGGATGAGTCTGAGAACTGTACTGTGCATTTATGTGCCAGTTACTATTTAATAAGCAAAGTACCTGAGGCAGTTTTACTCGGGGCTTATTTTAATCGCTTTGCTAGAATGACAATAACTTTTCTAGTACTTACAGATATACTTTTTTTTTTCCTCCCATTGAAATGTTACAGTACTACAAAAGATGAACAAAATTAATCCAGAAAGTACAGAATTAAAAGAGGACTAAAGACAAGGATCTTAAGGTTATTGAACATCAGTCTATTTTCTTTGGAGTACACTTACCATAGATGTAGAGCACAATGACTCACAGCATAACACTGATGTCCCATTGGCTCCACGGAGATTGTTTCAGAACTCTCCTAGGTCTCTGACCACTTCTCAGTGTTAATGAGTGAAACTGCAGAAGAAAATGGAAGATACATTTGTAATTTTAGGGTAAATCTTAGACCATTCTGTTATAAGAGTCAGTGATATAGATCATTTTAAATACAACATAATTATAAAATTGGAAGCAGTTCTAAGCTTTAGGGAACAGCAAAAGCTCTATGCTGTCATGTAGGTGCTTGTGCACGCACACGCACACACACACTCTCACAAACAAAAAAGCCGTAAGTGCAAAAATCACTAGTGTGGAGGCTCAAGAACTGACATCAAGTTGAGAAAATAACTTTCATCAAGCAGTACATTTAGTACCAGATACATTATTATTTCTAAAAATATTAGCCATTCTTAATAAATTTTCTAGTCATCATTTTAAAAATAAAGTTTATAACAATAGAACCCTTGCAGGATGGACTCAATGTACACGAGAATGATTGGTCATTACCTCAAAAAAGAAAAATTATTCTCTGATTGTGCATACAAAATAATATAGTTAAAATAATTCTTATATATAAATTTACATTTTAGAGTGTGTGTGTGTATATATATATATGTGTGTGTGTGACTGTATTTTAGAGTGTGTATATATATTTACACACAAAATTAGGTTACTGAAATCAGTCCCAACTTTATGATTCACTTTATTTCAATTGTAGCTCTACAGGATATGATAGTTTGCGTACTTTTGACTTGTTTCTTAAATATTTACTGTTAGCAAGAGCTAAATGTTATCTTTCTGTTGAGTTGATCAAATGGCTAAACAAGAAGTACTTTTTACTTTAGAAACTCCTCAGCTGTCTCTGAGCATACAAATTCTGGAAAGAGATTTTTTTCTTTCATAAATCGGAAGAAATTCCAATTTTATTAGATGAATATAGGTGGGAAAAATAGACCAGCTGCCAACACAAAAGTTCCTCTCCAGATCTGAAACAGAAACAGCAAATCAAGATGATTATGGACTGGAAGTAGGTGTTTCAAGTTCAAATTGTACTGTAAATTCAACTATTTAAACAAAAAGTGCATTTAGTTTAGAACAAAAAGGATGTTAGCAAAGAGATTAGTGTTATGTTATTATCCTGTGGGCTCGTAAGAAAAACAGAAAGTGGAATAGCAAGATGTTAGCAGGAAATGCAGGTAAAAGGGAATAAAGCAATGCCTGTATTGATGGTACAGCTCCACATGAAGGTCTTTAGGGGTAACACTGATTTCAGGGACCGAAGCCTTTTGTTTTCTACTGCTTGCTTGTTCCTGCACTTCTAATGCACCTTTCACTTTTCCAGCAAAATTTTTTGTGCAAGCACATACTGAGCTAGATGAAGTAACTGTCGAAGCTTTCAAATTCTGTTTTTTTTTTTTGTTTGGTGGTTTTGTTTTGTTTTTTTTTTTTTTTTTTTTTTGGGGGGGGGGTTGCTGTTGGGGTTTTTTGTTTTTTTTTTCTTCTTTTGGCTGTTCAGTTCCCCAATCCAGTTCAGGTGTGAGTACAGAAACAGCTGATGTACGAGCAGTATCTTGCAATCAGATGAGATGAAGGAAGGGGATACTAAAACCAAACCCAAAGGTATAAAATTCACTGGAGGTCCCATCCTTAACAAAGATATTCTTTCTTAATAGCACATGACAATTTTTCCCACAATTTATCTCCTTTCATTTAAAGTGTAGTTCTAACTTTGCTCATAGTTTTTCATCTCCAGTAGAGCTGAAAATTTTAGCGCAGTGGAAATAAAATGATTTAGTATAAATTATAAGAGTTTTAATTTCTTCTAAGAAGGATGATAAATACTTCATTAAATCAGCTAATAAAACAATTTTGGACTAACAGACAAAACCATAGTTAAGTTCAGAAAAAAGGTCATGGAAGCAAAATGCAAAAAGGATGAGTATGTAAGTAAACAGAAAGATCAACTTGCTCACTGCCAAGGAAAAAATGACTCAGAAGCTGATGGATTTTGCGGATTTTTAGTTTTGTCTTCAGTCTTACATAGAGAACAAATTGAATGTAACAGTATCTTTTGACCAGAGTCCGGTAGTTCTAACTGAAGTGCTAAATGGGGTCATGATGAATGTCCAAAGAAATCTACAGTGAAAAACTAAATGACTTTTTATCCCATGAAGAAAATGTTTCTTTCATTTTACTTCTGCACAGCAGGATTTTGATAAATTTTCTCAATCATTTCAGTGGTAACAAACTAATATTTTTAGATTAAGCTAGACAATAACCTATTTATGGTAGTAAAAAAATGTGTTCTGACAAAATAAGACTCCTGAAGGATCTTTGCCCAACTGTATAAATTAAATGCAACTACTGTATTCTTTGAAAAGTTAGTTGTTTAAATTAGTCTTACTTCTTATAAAATATTGTGTTCCTCTGGGAATATAATAAAACCTATTATTCTCTAGCCTTTTAAACACAGAAAAGGCCTTGAAATTGCAGGTAATTATCTAGCCTGAACTTTTAAACTATTTAACTAGTTAAAGCAAATTAACATAAGACAACTCACTACATCATTTAGAATACATCTTCAGGGAAAATTTTTATTACCTTGGGACTAAGGGTTGTCATCAAATTGAATTTTTCTACTGAACTAGGGCATGACAAAAATACTCTGCCATCTAGAATTGTCTGTTTTTCTTGCACTTAAGACACCTTTGGTAAAATGATGTAAATCACAGTAAACAAATTCTATGTCATTTAAGTGACTAAAATCCTACAGAAATCTACTGCAACAGAGAAAGTCTCCAAATACAGCACTAATAAGGAAGACAAGATGGGAGAGGTAACGTTCATGCTTACACATCATTCTTCAGCTACTAATAAAGAAGAGTCTGACAAAGTGAATACAGTGTAAAAGGAAACATCTTTTTCCATCTTTATTCTCTGTTTTTGCCTTTCTCTCATAGCTCTTTTTTTCATCTAACATGTAGCTGAGTAAATTGAATTTCCTAAAGAATGAGCTGATGGACTCTAAAGTGAAATCTGCTAACATTATGGCTAAAAGAAGAAAAGTGGCATAATTCTAGACTAAATGTGGGCATGCTATTTCCCTCATCAAATATACTTTTACAACCATTAAGATTATTTGACCGTTATTAATTACAATAGTAGTCTTCATCAGAATGTTCTGCTGCCGGATAAAATTTTCTCATTCCACTTACTTCAATTCTTGGAGTTCAAAGCTGTAGAAAGTCAGCTTTTCATCTTGTGAAGCTAGAACTCTTCCTTTCTTGTTTTTTGATTGTTTTTCTTCCTTCTAAAATGCCTCAGAAAAAATGCTTCTTGTAAGCAGCCACATGTGTCAAGTGTCCTAGTGCAAGCGCCCGGGCACCGGGGTCTGCAGAGGCCTCTGTGAGGAGAGGCCGGGGCTGCCCCATGCCGGACACAGCCGGTTCCAGCCGGATCCAACCCACCCACCGCAGGGCACGGCTCAGCCCCACAGACAAGATGGCGGTGTCTCGCGGAAAATGTATTTAAGAAGGAAAAAACACTGCACACAGGCAGTGCATCCACCCAGCTGCTGTCTCACACCTCCATCTCAATGGGAGTGCAGGGAAAGTAAAATGAAGAAACTCATGGGTAAAGATAAAGGAAAAAAGATCACTTACCAATTACTATCACAGGCAGCAAAGACTAGACCTGGGGAAAATTAATTTACTGTCAATTAAAATTGAGTTGGATAGTGAGAAACAAAGAGAAATTAAAACAGCACCTTCTCCCCTCACCTCCTTTTTCCTAGGCTCGGCTTCATTCCTGACTCCTCTGCATCCCCCCTCCCTAGGCAGCACCGGGGCGACAGAAAATGGGGAATTACAGTCAGATGATAAAAGTTCCTCTCTACTGCTTTCTCCTTCACACCTTTCCCCTGCCGCAGTGTGGGTCCTCTCTGTGTACAGGCTGACGGAGAATCTCTGCTCCAGCACCTGGAGCCCCTCCTCCCCTTCCTCCTTCTGAGATGCAGGATTGTTTCTCACACTTTTTTTCCTCACACCTTACACTTTCTGTGCGATGTTTCGCCCTTAGACATGTCTGCTAGGAGGCACCACCAGCTTTGTTGGTGGGCTCAGCTTTGGCTGCAGTGGGTCTGTTACAGAGGTGGCTGGAACCGGCTGTGTCCGGCACAGAGCAGCACCCAACCTTTTCTCACAGAGACCACCCCTGCAGCACCCCTCACTAACAGGCCTGGCAACCTACACCCAACAGAGTCAGCAAAGTCTCTGTATTTATCTCAACCCAGGAACTTTCTCATTTCTGCTTTTTTTTTTTTTCCTATAATCTCCCTCATCCTGCTGAAGGAGGAGGAGCAACTGAGCAGCTGGGTGTGAGTTTGGCTGTTAGCCGAGACTAACCCACTAACATAGTGGAAAACATTTAACTGAGTAAATATCACATCATAACCTTAAAAAAACCCAAGGAAGCAGACAATAGGAGAGCATTTTAAAAGTATCTTCAGAAATACTTGATCCAGTTAAAAGTCACATATGACATGGACAAAAAAAGATGACTGTAAAAAAACTACTGTAAGACAAATCTATAGAATGACTATAGACCATTTTGTTTTCCTATCAGACATTTATGCAAGGCAAGTTTTTGTCATTTCACTTTGCTTTAAGATTCACCAGTAGTTTATAAATTACTCAAGACACAGAAGCAGCTTAGCCAAGAAATAGAATCATAGAATGGTTAGGGTTGGAAGGGACCTTAAAGATCATCTAGTTCCAACCCCCCTGCCATGGGCAGGGACACCCTCCACTAGACCACGTTGCCCAAAGCCTCATCCAACCTGGTCTTAAACACTTCCAGGGATGGGGCATCCACAATGCCCCATTTCTTCCAAATGAAGAAAATAGATCTATGTCAGATGAAATTTAAATTTATTTTCTTCACAGAAACCAAGTAGTAGTTCAGTAAAGCTTAAAAAGAAACATCAATAAAGAAAAAGGCAATCACACATATACCAGAAATTGTTTGTCCTTTTCTTTGTCAGGATCCAGATATCACTCAACAGGAACAAAATGATCCTTCTATCTTGAGATTGTATGGAAGAGAAAATTCAGCAAGAAACCACCCTATGAAAGACATGCTGAAGAGTGAGGACAATCCCCTCCCCACCTCAGCATGAGAATAATATGCCAAATGCTGAAATGCTTTGGTCAATATGCAGAGTATTCATTTAGGACAGAAACATCACTGAGCAGTACCTGGAGACTATTGGCAAATGTAGAGAGATTTCTAATCATGAAAGTCAAGGTTAAAATTCAGAGTTTCATAGTAAGAGATGACTCATCATTCCACTGCCTCATAAAGTAAGAAAGAGATGCGCAGAGAGAAAGACATGAGAATTCGGGAGGCAGTCAGTTACTATGCCCAGATCGCATTTTTGTGCCAATGTTTTCCTCAACAGAGTTTGAAGTAGCTCTATTCCCTAAAGACGGTTTATCAGCAGAGATTTGCTAAGAAGTAAGTTCCTGTTTCTGCTTCTGGCATTCCTTTGCATGTGATGGGGCAAGGAGTGAGAGAGAGGTTTTATGTATGCTTATATTTCTCGACAGGTGGAATTCTCAGTCTTCCAGGTGTAGACGAGTAGATAGAGAACAAAAGCAAAACTGGTTATTTGGAAGTGTCCCTTATATATGAAAGTTGGCATGATCAATTTTTAAACTAATGTAAGAATTATTCTCCTGTGTTTCAAGTGATGAATATAGTTTGAAGCACAATTCTATTTAAAATTAAAATATTGATAGCATTCTATTGTATCAGTGTCACTCAATTATTCCTTCGTCTTACTTCAAGACTAATGCATAACATAATTTATTCTTAAGGTCTGAATAATTAAAGAGGATCAGAAATTGAGGAGTAGTATTAATTTTATAACAGGAAAACTACACTGCAATTATTGAATATGAGCAATGCAATTGATCCTGTATGAAATAGAATGTTTTATACCTGAAAAAAAGAAATAGTTTGATCGATTAGTAAGTCACTCAGATAATGATTCTTCTCAACATACATCATGTGGCTTATTAAAGGCCTGTACCAGAATTTGTTGTAGTCAGAGGAATAAATACAGCTGGCGTAGGAAAGACCTCGGATTTTATCCCAAAGATACATTTCACAAAGTTTCTCTCTTCTGATACTATAAGGAATAGCTATAGCATGTGCAGCTGTTTCATTAATTTAATTTATTTCTTGCTAGAAGAAAGTGATTACTGTGTCATAATTTCAAATCTCAAGATATTTTGAACTGGTTTTGTTTGTTTGTTTGAACTCTTTTTCCCTTGTAGTCACAGCTGCTGCGTTCATATGCTTTTAGAGATAATTTTCAGGTTACAGTGTCTGTCTTTAAAAAGTAGTATTCTAGCATTTGTGGCTGCATCTCTAAAGTACTTTCAGTTCACAGAAGGCTCACAATCCAGAAGACAAAGAAGTTTTTATCTTTGTATGTGTGTGTGTCTGGTTGTTTGTTTTGTTATTACAATTCATTGCAATTAGGTATTATTTGTTTGTTTTAATCTTATGATTTTGGATATTAAACATATACTCTCTGTTTCCGCATTATATTTACTCCACCACAAGAGATTCTGAAAATAGTGCTCAGTGAAGTATTTCTAGTGTCATCTGTCTAGGAATCAAATCTAGTATTTTAGTAGTGTTCCTGTGTGCATAAATAAATAAAAAAATAGAATTCTGAAGAAAAAGTATTGTTTATTCAGACCAGACAGAGGAAGGGAATCTTTAGATTTTATAGCAAACAAAGGACACCTTTGTGCCTGCTGCTCTTGATTTAAAATCATTGACATTCATGGCAAAAAGTACTTTCATGTCATACTTCAGACTTCTCCAGAATTTCACTCACATTGTGGAATTCATGTGGAATTCATGTGTAATTCATCTTACCAAAACTTCAGTCATTAAGGTTACCTTGTACTAAATGGGAAAGATAGGCATGATTTGTTCCTTCAAGGCAATTCATTCCATCCTGAAATACGTGGGATGAATTGTCATCTCTAAGTGACTTTTTATTTCTACCAAATATAATAGGTACATAAACACAGTGTGGGTAGAATGAATGCCATTTATTTTAAGCCTCAGAAAAATCCCTGGTTATTTTGCCAGTTCCAAGCTAGTGCATTTGCACCACAACTAGTTTTGAGCTAACTGTTTTCTAGTCACTCCCCAGTTGTTTGGGTTTTTCCTGGTTCTGTTCACCAGGTCTTCTAGAGCTCTAGTTACTTGAGCCACACAGTGACTGGTAATTATAAGGAACTGTCAGACTTGTTGCCAGTGTGGAAATAACTTGTTGGGATAACTGCCAGCTGACAATTTTTGTTGCTGCTGGAGTGGACTGTTTTCAAAAGATAGTATTTACTTAAAGAAAAGCAAAAAAAAGGAACTGGGATATTTGATCAATTGTCTTTTCAGATTCAGGTGATGAACCAAGTAACCCAACAGAGAAAGTGGCATCTTAAGTTAATTCAAAATAGATTTTTTGTTTAAGGTACATTCTTTTTATCTCTTAAAGCATACTGTCTAAACATTGTGTTTCTATTTAATTAGAACTGAAGTGATTTAACTGTGACTGAGCTTCTGAGAAACAGTGAATTATCAGTTAAAGGAAAGAGGTACTTGAAAAGGATAAAAGGACATGAAATCAGTAAAAGAGTCTTGAGAGACAGAATTAGCACTTGAGTAGAAACAATACATATGACACCTGAGAGCCCTGCCAGACCAAGAGGGAAAGCAGGGAACAGAATGCTTACTACCAAGGCCAACATTGTAAGACAACACCTGATTTTCAAGGGATAATTGTATCTCTAACCCAAATGCCATCTACTGTTGATTTCATATTAGCTGGAAAAACATGCCTGAGATATAGAAGGAAAATACAGACACAGTTTCTTGCAGAGTTTTTTTAGTTTAACAGTTCATAAGAAAAAGTCTTATTGAGAGAGTGCCATTAGTTCTTCGTATTAAGGTGACCCATTACTATTGAGTGAAAAATTTTACCGTAAACATTCATAATTTTAAAATTGTATTGGAAGCACAGAAGACAAATTATTTTTATTCCAAAAAGAGGATCAACACATTTTGAATTATTATCATCAATTTTGCAACATTATTCCAAGTACTTATTTACCTACACCAGTTCAATAACAATAAAAAAAAAAAAAAAAGAGGAAAATAAAAGAGATGTAATTTGGACAAAATTACTTTACTGAAAATTACTGAAATCGTAAAAGCATCAAAGCATTCAAGCATATAGCTTTTGAAAGAAGACTTGGACACAGGTGGTTTACTGTGGAAGAATGCAGTACTGTTCATCTGAATAAATTTTTATAAAAACAAGAGTAAGTATCTCAAATTGTATTTGGGAGTAACTTTTTAAAAAAATAAATTGCTACAAAGTGACATTAATTTTTTTTTTTCTCATAAAGGATAAATGTTGATGCTATAAGGCGTAGTAGAACTCTGATGACAATATTAGTATACAAACACTGAAAACACAGTGTGGTATAAATAATAATGACAAATTAAAACAAACAAAAAAAATTGGTATTAGGAAAAGAAACTAGAAGCAGAAAAAGCAAAAGTGGGATGAATAGCATGATCACAAAGTAGGATAAGAACATTGTAGGTGTATGTGTGCTGATGATGTAAAGTACCGGAGATGATTGGTATGATATACATGTAAGCATGTACGCCCAGGTACAGGAACTCCTCAGTGTAGTGACAGAGCTCTGGGAGGAGGTGAGTGGCTTGAGGAGCATCAGGGGGTGTGAGAGAGAGAGACAGACTGCTGGAATTGCACCCTACCTTCCCTGAGACAGGCCCCACAGGCAGGCAGGGCACATGATATGGATTCCCTATCCTCTCTGCCTGGCTGAACACAGTGACTTAAGGGATAGGGGAGAATGGCAACAAGTTCCTGCCTGGCACAGCAGACACGTCTACCCTGTGACTTCCCCACCTTCCTAGGTGCCCTGGCGTAACAGGTATGAGGCTCTGCAAATGGAACCAAACAGTAAGGAGGATGATGGTTCATCTAGCTTGGAGGTGCCGCCAAGGTTAAGTCGGCCTATGCCCTGTGTAAAGGCGTTTCTTTTCCATAAAGAAAAAATGATGGGTCATTTTCATAGGAGACTCCCTTCTGAAGGGAACAGAGGGCCCAATATGCAGACCAGACCCACTTCTTAGGGAAGTCTGCTGACTCTCTGGGGCCTGGCTTAAAGATGTGAAGAGAAAGGTTCCTACTCTGGTATGGCCCTCAGATTATTATCCATTATTGATTTTTCAGGTAGGCAGCGATGAAGTTGCAACAAGAAGTCCAAGGGTAATCTATCCTTCCAGTAGCAGGGAATGATGAGGGGAGAAACAGGAAGAGCCAGGAAATCAATCAATACCTGGCTCCAAGCCTGGTGCCACTGGCAGAATTTTGGGTTTTTTGATCATGGGCCCGTCTATGCAACACCAGCCCTGCTAGCGACAGACAGGGTACACCTGTCTCAAAGAGGGAAAAGAATTTTTGCACAGAAGTTAGCAGGGCTCATTGAAAGAGCTTTAAACTAGATTTGAAGGGGGAAGGAGATAAAATCAGGCTCACTAGACATAAGCCTGGGGGCGACACGCCAATGTTTGAGGGAGGGTGTGACAGCAAGGTCCTTCTGTCTGCTGTCTCAGTGGCAGTGGTGATGGAGATCCATGCGGCAGCAAAGACACAAGGGTTATTGGTGTGCCAGAAACCACTTGAGAATGGTCATGTAGGAATTAGGGCTTCTCCCCCCAAAAATGGTGGCAGGATCAATACCCAACTGAAGTGCATCCACACCAATGTACACAGCATGGACAACAAGCAGGAGGAGCTGGAAGCCATTGTGCAGCCGAAAAGCTATAATATAGTTGCCATCACAGCAATAAGGTGGGATGACTTGCACAGCTAGGCTGCTGCAATGAATGGTTACAAACTCTTCAGAAGAGATAGGCAAGGAAGGAGAGGCAGTGGAGTGGCCCTGTATGTTAAGGAATGTTTTGATTGTCTAGAGCTTAATGCTGGTGATGGTAGGGTTGAGTGTTTACAGGTCAGAATAAGGGGGATGGCCAACAAGGCAGATGTCATTCTGGGATGCTGTTATAGACCACCCAATCAGGATGAAGAGGCAGACAAAATATTCTATAAGCAGTTGGGAGAAGTCCCATGATCGCTAGCCCTTGTTTTTGTGGGAGACTTCCAATTTACCAGATGTCTGCTGGAAATACAATATAGCAGAGAGGAAGTAGTCCAGGAGGTTCTTGGAGTGTGTGGAAGAGAACTTCCTGACACAGCTGGTGAGTGAGCCAACTAGGGAAGGTGACCTGCTGGACCTGTTGTTTGTGAACAGAGAAGGACTTGTGGGCGATGTGACAGTTGGAGGCTGTCTTGGGTACAGCAATCATGAAATGATAGAGTTTTCAGTTCTCAGAGAAGTAACGGGAGAGGTCAGAGGAAGTGCCTCCTTTGACTTCCAGAGGACAGACTTTGGACTGTTTGGGAGATGGGTTGGCAGAGTTCCTTGGGAGGCAGTCCTGAAGGGCAAAGCAGTCCAGGAAGGCTGGACATTCTTCAAGAAGAAAATCTTACAGGCACAGGATCAGGCCGTTTCCATGTGCTGAAAGACGGGCCAGCAGGGAAGAAGACTGTCCTGGCTGAAAAGAGAGCTTTGGCTGGAACTCAGGAAAAAAAAGAGAGTTTATGACCTTTGGAAGAAGTGGCAGGTAACTCAGGAGGACTACAAGGGTGTCATGAGGTTATGCAAGGAAAAAATTAGAAGGGCTAAAGTCCAGATAGAACTTAACCTAGCTACTACAATTAAAAACAATAAAAAATGTTTCTATAAATATATTAGCAACAAAAAGAGGGCTAAGACAATCTCCATCTTCTACTGGATTTGGGGGGAAACATAGTGACAAAGGATGAGGAAAATGCTGAGGTACTTAATGCCTTTTTGCCTCAGTCTTTAGCAGTAAGACCAGTTGTTCTCTTGGTACCCAGCTCCCTGAGCTGGAAGACAGGGACAGGGAGCAGAATGAAGCCCCCATAATCCAAGGAAAGATGGTTAGTGACCTGCTACACCACTTAGATACACACAAGCCTATGGGGCCAGATGGGGTCCACCCAAGGGTGCTGAAGGAGCTGGCTGAAGAGCTCACCAACCCACATTTCATCATTTATCAGCAGTCCCTGCTATAACAGGGAGGTCCCAGTTGACTGGAAATTAGCAAATGTGACATCAAACTACAAAAGGGGCCGTAAGGAGGATCAGGGGAACTACAGGCCTGTTAGTGTGACCTCGGTGCTGGGGAGGGTTATGGAGCAGATCACCTTGAGTGCCATCACGTGGCATGTACAGGACAACCAGTCAGCATGGGTTCATGAAACACAGGTCCTGCTTGATTAACCTGGTCTCCTTCTATAATAAGGTGACCTGCTTAGTGGATGAGGGAAAGGCTGTGGATGTTGTCTACCTGGACTTTAGTAAAGTCTTTGACACTGTTTCCCAAAGCATTCTCCTGGAGAAACTGGCCGCTCACGGCTTGGATGGGTGTGCGCTTCGCTGAGTAAAAAACTGCCTGGATGGCCAGGCCCAAAGAGTTGAGGTGAATGGAGTTAAATCCTCTTGGCGGCCGATCACAGGTGGTGTTCCCCAGGGCTCAGTACTGGGGCTAGTTCTCTTGAATATCTTTATCAATGATCTGGACAAGGGGATTAACTGCACCTGCAGTAAGTTTGCAGATGACACCAAGTTGGGTGGGAGTGTTGTTCTGCTGGAGGGTAGGAAGGCTCTACAGAGGGATCTGGACAGGCTGGATTGATGGGCTGAGGCTATCAACTGTATAAGGTGCAAGAAGGCTTAGTGCCAGCTCCTGCACTTGAGTCACGACAACCCCATGCAGCGCTACAGGATTAGGGAAGAGTGGCAGGAAAGCTGCCCGGCACAAAAGGACCTGGGTGTGTTGGTTGATAGCCAGCTGAATATGAGCCAGCAGTGTGCCCAGGTGGCCAAGAAGGCCAACAACATCCTGGCTTGTATCAGCAATACTGTGGCCAGCAGGACTAGGGAAGGGATCATCCCTCTGTACTCGGCACTGGTGAGGCTGCACCTCGAGTCCTGTGTTCAGTTTTGGGCCCCTCACTGCAAGAAAGAGATTGAGGTGCTGGAGCATGTCCAGAGAAGGGCAACAAAACTGGTGAAGGGTCTAGAGCACAAGCCTTATGAGGAACGGCTGAGGGAACTGGGGTAGTTTAGCTTTGAGAAAAAGAGGCTGAGGGAAGACCTTATTGCTCTCTACAACTACTTGAAAGGAGGTTGTAGCCAGGTGGATGTTGGTCTCTTCTCTCAAGTAACAAGTGAGAGGACAAGAGGAAATGGCCTCAAGTTGTGCGGGGGGAAGTTTAGATTGGATGTTAGGAAAAATTTCTTCACCAAAAGGGTTGTCAGTCATTGGAACAGGCTGCCCAGAGAAGTGATTGAGTCATCATCCCTGGAGGTATTTAAAAGATGGGTAGATGTTGTGCTTAGGGACATAGTTTAGTGGCTGGACTTGGCAGTGCTAGGTTAACAGTTGGATTTGATGATCTTAAAGGTCTTTTCCAATCAAAACGATTCTATGATTCTATGTCATGCTGAGATTTCGCAGTCTTTCAGGCAGAATAACAGGCTGATGCATGATCAAAAAATACAACCCAAGAAAGTTGCATTAGTGTATCTAAACAGGTATTTCAGAAAGTGTAGCAATAACTATAGGACTTGATATTAAAAGAGGATGATAGCCATCTTACAACCTGATAAGAGAGAGACATACTTCAGCTACATTTAGTGATGGATACAAGTATGTATTTCTGTATGGTTTTGTTTTCTGTATTTGTCCCTGAGTTTCATTTACTACTAGAAATGAACTTTGTTTTTCAAACTGTATTTAGATCTTGTCCATGCACTTGCATGCTTTGAATGACAAAGGCTGTAATCTGGTGTATCACCTGAATGGGAATAAATTTAAAGTATCTCTTTTATTTTTATTTAGGCTGTGAAATAAGCAGTTTCATCATCAGTTCCAGCCCTCACAACCTCATAATTACAAATATCTTGACTGTAGATCCACATTTTCATTCATTCTTTAAAAAACTTGGATGCTACTGAAAGAAGGGAACAGGTTTTGGGAGGAGGGATTGCCATATGGAAAGCAAGTACAAGAAAAGAGCAAACATAGAATAAAGCATATGGAAAAATGTCTGTATGGAATAAATCATGTTAGCCTTATGGAAGTTATCTTCGGCCTCTCTTGACTTTTATTTATGTCTCTGACTAGCAACAGCCTACATCTTATCCTTTACCAATGCTGAGGAAAGAGAAAAAAAAGGTATTAAAATGAAGTTACAGGAAAATAAACAAAATGTGCCTGAATGGAGAATTTCCAATTTCCTGACAAGATAACCTTCATATTGAACAGCACAAGAACTATGGTTCAGGTTATGAATATACTGCCCTTTAAAATGGATGAACTTTTTGAGAACTCTTTGAAATGTATTACCTGCTACGGAAGCGTAGTCTTCCCAGCAGTAGCAAGTTAATTTTACATTATGTTTTAGTACTTCAAATACAAATAATGAAAAGATAAGGACAATATTTCATAAATTGGGTGCTAGATTGTAATATTTTTATTGTAAAATAAATTCCAACATCGGCTTTCATATCCATAACTATTGTTGCTAAAATAATGGGAAAACCAGATAGTTTATTGAAAATGTTTTCAATGCAGCATCTTGGTTTTGCTGTTATTTTATAAAATGATAGAACACAAAAATCAATCTAGCATATTTTATAGTAACAATTTGGAATATTCTTTTGTAGGTAATCAATCAATACATTATATTTTAGATAGCGTAGGGTCTGAATAATCTGGTAGATTATGTAGCTATTACATTTTGATGTTGAGAGGATATTAGAATTCTACTGCAATAACCAAAAGAAATATAAGAAAAATAAACATCATTTATAGGCTATACAAGGACAAATTAGAACTGAAATAAAATAAAATTTTATGTGTTAACAGATACGGGAAAAATTACTTCAGATTTTTCTCTTTTTCTTTTATTTTCAAAGGAGGAATAGAAGAAAAATGTGGATATTTAGAAGAGAATCACAATGATATTCCTAACTACAGAACTATATTTCAAACACTTTTTCTGTGTGAGGATGAACACAGGAAGTTTCAAAATGCAGGAAAATTCAAAATGTAGGAAAGACTACATGGGTTAAAAATCACATCTAATTGTAGCTGTTTAAATATAAGGTCTTTGCACAAGTAGGTGTTTAAGCTTGTGTAGGGTTCAGAAGAGCAAATTAACACTGGGCACAGGCGATGAAGCAGAGAATGTTACTCATCTTATTCTAAGGTTGAAATTAATCTGTGATTATTATCTAACATAATTTTCCAGCTTCATTTGAGATATCCAGAATATCTCCTGAGTTTCCACCTGCGTTCCAGAAGTACACAAGACTACCACTGGATGACTGTTGTATTTGCCAGCCTTCTGTGGATTTCTTGGATATCTTAACACATTTCAGACTGCACTAGATATCTATGTCTAGGAAATTCAATCAAATATGTAGTTGGATGCTGGGACATGCATCTAGAAATCTCCATTTAAATACCTTAATATATGAGCTGATTTCCACCCCAATAGACCTGGGGTGACATTATTAACTTGGAAATATGTTGTAATAGGTTGAAATAGGTTCTTGGAATAGAAATAGAATTGGGTGATTACAGACCAAAGGCTGGCTCTGCCACACTGCAAAGAAATTTTCTAATCACCACATTATTCCAGGTTGGCAAAAGCCAATAAATTTCATACTAGCCAAGTGTAGAATGTATTCTGATGATGATTTTCTAACTGTACAGTTATAGCATAACAGCTCTAACATTACAACTACCACTTCTACTGGCAATCTTTAACACCCACTTACTTCAGGATGAACATGCAAGTTGTTGCAATGCTAGCTGAGAGTCATCTGCCTTAGTTACTATATAAACATAAGTCAATAAGTGGAAAGAACACAAGTAGATGAGTTTCTCAAGTAGATGTATCTTCCCCCAGAAATACTTGCATGTGGTGGGTCGACCCTGGCTGGGGGCCAGGTGCCCACCAGAGCCGCTCTATCACTCCCCTCCTTCACTAGACAGGGGAGAAAAGGCATAACTAAAAAAAAAACTTATGGGTCAAGATAAGGACAGGGAGAGATCATTCTCTAATTATCATCACGAGCAAAACAGACTGAACTTAGAGAGGGAATTCATCTTATTTATTACTAAGCAAAACAGAGTAGAGGAATGAGAAGTAAAACCAAATCTTAAAAACACCTCCCCCCACCCCTCCCATCTTCCCGGGCTCAACTTCACTCCCGGCTTCAACCTCCGCCCCCCTCAGCGGCACAGGGGGACGGGGAGTGGGGGTTATGGTCAGTTCATCACACGGTGTTTCTGCCGCTTCTTCATCCTCAGGGGGAGGACTCATTGTTCCCCCGCTCCAGCATGGGGTCCCTCTCACGGGAGACAGTCCTTCACGACCTTCTCCAACGTGAGTCTCTTCCATGGGGTGCAGACCTTCAGGAGAAAACTGCTCCAGCGTGGGTCCCCCACGGGGTCACAAGTCCTGTCAGCAAACCTGCTCTGGCGTGGGCTCTTCTCTCCACGGATCCACAGGTCCTGCCAGGAACTTGCTCCAGCGTGGGCTTCCCACGGGGTCACAGCCTCCTTCAGGTGTCTCCACCTGCTCCGGCGTGGGGTCCTCCACGGGCTGCAGGTGGAATCTCTACACCCCCTCATCCTCCCTCCATGGGCTGCAGGGGGACAGCCTGCTTCACCATGGTCTTCACCACGGGCTGCAGGGGAATCTCTGCTCTGGCGCCTGGAGCACCTCCTGCCCCTCCTTCTGCACTGACCTTGGTGTCTGCAGAGTTTCTTACATCTTCTCACTCCTCTCTCTGACTGCAAAAGCTCTCTCTAACTGTTTTTCTCTTTCTTAAATATGTTATCACAGAGGCGCTGATTGGCTTGGCCTTGGCCAGCGGCGGGTCCGTCTTGGAGCCAGCTGGCATTGGCTCTGTCAGACACAGGGGAAGCTTCTAGCAGCTTCTCACAGAAGCCACCCCTGTAGCCCCCCCGCTACCAAAACCTTGCCACGCAAACCCAACACATTGCAGAAGCATGGATTGAAAATAATTTACCCCCAATGGGGACATCAGAAATGTTAGCTAGGTTGCAGAACAGTACAATAGGTAGATATTTAAATGTCAGGTTATTTAATTCAGTGTTGTAGGCATTATTCTGTGTACCAAGACACGCGAGAGAGGTAAAATCACCTTTGAGATCTGAAGCCAAAGGAAAGCAGGGCATACAAAAAGTGTTTTCAACTTGTGTATAATAAATATAATAATTGCTGCTGATTTTTTTTAAGAGTAGAATTCACAATAATGAATTAGATGTCTAATTCTCCTAAGTGAACAGACAAATGGAAAAATAGGAAAAATTGAAACTAAATGAAGCATGCTTCTGAAATTCTGACTGTCATGAAGACTTTGGTAATCCAATGCAGCCTGAAGAAATCATCTTTGAGTGGTTAGGAATCTTCAGGCTTCCTACATTTACGTGACTAAGTTGTATCTATAGCAACAGATGTCTAGCCCAATCTTTTCTTTCAAAAAAGGCAGCAGAAAATATTCTTTGCATCGTGCAAAAGGTTCAACACTGTCTAGATGATGAGAAACCTTAAACCTAGGCATTTCTTGGTTGTAAGTTTTTCAAATCCAAACCTAAGAACGAGGTAAAACAGTGAAGACCCTTTCTTTTCTTTTTCTCTCCTTCATTTCCAATAAGACATACTTTCTTGTCCACTTTCAACAGGAAAATGAGATTTTCATCTTCATCCTCCTGACTCTAGGTTGGTGGTAAAATCTTCTATTTCCCCCTCCACCTCCATTTGGTTTGTAAAGAATCCTGGCTTCACATTTTTTCTGGCGAAGTTCTTATAAGCACTTTTAAGTAAAGATATCTCTGTGTACATTTTCAAATAAGCTTAACAATGCCAAAGGTAATCTTTTAAATGAACTTCAGTACTGCTTGTGATATGCACATTCTGAAAATATCTACAGATATGGACCACTCAGTGCATAATTATGTACAGTGGCAATTGTCTCACATAATTTTAGATTTCACCAACATAAGCAACCGTATATACACTAGACTTCACATCCTTATTCGGAGATAAAAATTTAAGGAGAAAAATAGACCACTTTAGGGTACAATTAAACTGATTTAATTTAGAATTCTATTTTTGAATAAGCTAAATCACTTCCAGAAATGTTATTTTGTTTTCCTCTCGCAGGCTGTGGTAAAAGCCAAGGAAGCAAATCAGTGCCTAAAAAATATGCATCCGTTGCCACTGTGGATAGTTGAGGGCACTGGAGTACACCGAGGCTGACCTCATGGAGCCAATACATCCCAATGCAGACTTGCACAGAGAGTTACCCAGTACTGTTTGAGAAAGCCCAGAGCATGTGAGTTAAACACCTGGTGGTTATGCCATGTGATAGCTCTGCCTTTCTAGAGGGAAGGTTAACAGTCAAGCTGCATAGCCCAAAAAGCAATCTCAAGTAGCACCATATTAAGGCAACAAAAGCTTGCTGCTGATCACAGGTCACATGGAGACCACTTTCTCCATATGTGTCCAGGCTACCTCTATTTTTTGAATCCCAAATGTCACTGAACAAGAAAGTCATGCTCACATGTTTTGTAGTGTGTGCAATACCCTTATGTGAAAAAAAACTTGGTGTTTTTTCTAGTGAACATTGCATACTTGTATTTTGCAGAAATATTTGGAAAGTTCTGTTAATTATGTATCTAAATTCTACCTAAATTATGTAAAACCATTTTATATCTTAACTGAATTTAATTTATTCAATGTTTATCCTAATGTGGAAATATGAAATTCTTATACAATACAGAGCAGCTTTTTAGATAGAATGAAGATATTATACAATAGGGCAGATTTTATTGCTGAATACGAAATGCATGCAATAGAAACTATTCTTTGGAACTAAAGTTATATTATTTAAGTTGGATTCTGAGGGACTGGTTTTGTATAATCCTTATATTGGTATGTGTGTATGTACTTGAAAAAAATATGTAAGAAATTGACATGCTAAGAAAGAGAATCTGTTTATTGTTCTGTTAGGCATTTCAGGAATTTCTTTACAGAGAAAGAAATATATATGTAAGCTATAAAAGGAGATTTTCTAATGGATGCCACTGTCCATTACATACTGGCATGTATACCTGAATCTATTATCATAAAAGAAAGTGGGATATCAGTCATACAAATCATCTATTCATACACTTAACCTTATAGCTATTCTGAATTTCCCTAAAGGTATGTTAGTTTAGAGATTTACAAGACTAAAAGGCACCACTGTGATCACTATACTTCAATCAGACATGGAAATTGATCATGGTATTATAACAAATTAATTCCTATTTATCTGTATTCTTCTATTTTTTACTAATTCTTCCCCTACTCCCAGGAAAAATAAAATTTAAGAAAGAACAAGCAGGAAAATAGTCTAAAAGTTTATCCTAATAATCTTACGTAATAAGTTGTTTGACTGGAATTTATGTCCCTGTAAAGAGTATTGAGCATGATCTACACTGTTTCTTAGATATCCAGGTTTTTGCCTAATATATACATACACACCTGGCAGCTTTTATATCACATAGTAAACGAGGACCCTTTAAAGAGGTCCAAAGGGCTATCATGTCTATTTTATCTGAAGGCCTAAATTTCGCTAGCCAGAATCCCTCTATGAAGGCTTTTAATAGCACTACTCTTTTTGCACTAACTAGTTATGGAATATGAACACTTGGGATTTTTAAACAAAGTACCGACAATTTTAGGGCAAGCCAGGCATGCAAGCTAGACTGAGAGAATCTTCTACCTAAGGTTTATTCCTTATTGTCTCTGTTTCAGTATCAATTAAATATTCAAGACCTCTATCATATCTTTCAGCACAGCACAACTTTAGTTTCATAGCAGCATGAATTCCTTAATGCTAGCATTTTAACTGCTTGATTTTAAGTGTCTAATGTCATGGTTTATTTCTTGTATTGTTGATATTGATCCTGTCTATATAGGTCACTGATTTCCAATTAATTACACATCATTAATAAATCTAAAAATTGCTTTGATCATTATTAGATTTCAACTGCTTGAGTTTAACAGCTTTTACTTGCAACTATATCAATATTGGTTTACCAAGCATTACCCTCATCAAAAACTGCTGAGTACATTCTTGTCCTTCTCAGTCTACAATCCAGCACAGAACCAGCATTTTCAAGTATTTCTAGGGCAACTGAAGCTTCCTTAGACTGTTTCTCTGCCTGAGAAAATGTATTAATTACTTGACATGATCTCTTGGGTTTTAAAGATACTCAGCACTGACTTAGTTTAAACACTAGCTTGTTTACTAGTCAGATTTTCTGTTTTAGATAAGCAAACCATTCAGTTAATCACAACACAGTAACACTTGAACTAGATATGTCTCATCTCTTTTTTAATCATGTAAGTGCTTCCAGGTTGTGACAAAGTAATAACTCATTCTGAAGTAAATTAGCTCAAAGAGTCTCTTTTTACAATGCGCGTAGCACAATGAAAGTTAATTTTCCTGTCTCTTCCCTGAACCCTCTCTCAGATATCAAGAGCTGCTCTTGAAATATGGTAGAATGTTTCTGAGATGCTTCCACACCTCAATGTATCTTACTGTATTGGTTATGTCAACATCCCCAATGTGAAATCAGAAATACCCATTGCAGAGTTTCCAAGAAGTTTACTTTGTGACATCTTCTGGGGGTGACTGGGGTTTCTAATAGTTTGAATGTATCTAAGATACTTCTCAAAACTCATTGAAAATTATTTGTAAAATGGAATTTTCAATTTTATTTATTTTCTTTTGAAAACAGATAGCATTGAAATGCTATGAATTTGCCAAATATCCTAAGAAGTAACAAGTGGGATTCATGAGACTGAGAAGTGAGTCCTGCAGATACTTTATAATAATAGAGGCTCCACAAGTTGATGTTTTGGGTTTTTTTTAATTTGGCTTGTTACAATTCAGCCTCTTTTCTGTTTGTGAATCTTGTTTTGGACCATTTTTTGGACTTGATCTTATGGTTCTAATGTGAAGATACAGTGCTGGGAACTAGTAATGTCAGTGTAACCAGCACTCAATTTCTAGAATCATGGGAGAACTTGACAACTTGAATTCAGACTCCTGAACTGAATGGGATTGGTTTTCAAAGAGTCTGATCATATACTGTTTCTATAACACAAAACAGGAACTGTAGATCCTCAACATTGCTGTTTAGAAGCAAACTTCTTGTAACATTTGCTATATCCATTTTTAGTTCCACTGTTCAGCCCTGTCCTAATTCATGTTAATATTGTTTCTTCCAATTTCCCCTGTAGCAGACAAAATTAGAAACACTTTACATTCACAATATATTAAACCATATCTTGATGTGTTTTGCTTAGCTTTCTGTTAATGTACGTCGGTAAGCTATTGGTTTGGGGACAACTAGATGTATAGAATTCAAGCTATGGCAAGACAGCAGAAGCATGATGATATTTTTCTTTGTTCCAAATTTTTGGCATTGTGTTGTTCTGTACATTTGAGATAAATCAGAGAATAGATAAGGAGTTCGCTGAGGAATATGAAGACTGATTGCATATCCAGCCTTGAAGAGATTCCATTCAATATCCAGAAAGAGCTTTAATGACGGTGCAAGAAAAGTCTGTTTTATTTCACCAGTTGAAATCTGCTGTAATGCCAGAACCTAACACTTGGTAAAGCATCAGAAAGGCAAATAAAATAAGCTATGTCCTCTGCCAATACTTTCTACCGTAGCAACAGCGGAATGGAAAGAAAATACTGTTTGAAATCTAAAGCCAAGGATAGCTGCTGAGAAACAAATTAAGCAGTGTTTTAATTGATTTTGGTAATCAGCTTCCTGATTACTTAAGTCACTTGATTATTTTATCAAACTTGTACTTGAAGTGAGGTGAGGCTGCAGAATGCTTTTTATGACCTCATAATTATGAATTCTTTGCTGCACCTCTCAAGCATTACATTGATTCATTCATGAGGGTAAACAGCCTCTTGTAGTTGATCTGTTAAACATGACAATAAAATTAACACATAGACACCTCCAAAAAACCCATCACAAACCAAAAAAAAAAATCCCACATAAACAAAACATAAACCACCAAAAAAAAAAAAAAAAACCCACCAAAACAAACCAAACCTAAATAAATAAATAAATTTAAAAAAACCCCAAACCCCAACCAAAAAAAAAAAAACCAACCAGATTGAAAGCTGTGGCTCAGGTTAGGCATAGGAATTTATTTCATTCTTTATGCTACTTTGATACTTGCATTGTCCACATGTTGTTTAGCTTCTATAGCAAATGGAGGAATGTAATTTGTATAACAGGGCCATCTGTTGAGGTTATTGTGTTTACTAGCTCCACTGTCATCCACTTTTGCTGATGGCAACAGAAAACATCCAGTCTTTTTGGACATCTGTTTCCATCTTCTAGATATTATCTTCCAAGTCATAGTGGGTTTGGTCCTCTTTTCCCATTTCTCAATGCTTTGATGGAAAGATTATATCTGCTCTGTTACTACTAAGCTGCATCACTCAGATGACACATTCTAGTCTGATGTGGCCATTGTCTCACAGATAATATGAAGTTGTATAAATAACTCCTTCAGCAACTTCTGTGGAGCATAGATCTTGAGATTATGCTTAGGATCCCTAAGCATAAATCTTGAGATTAAGGAGAACTCCACCTTCATTGTATGACCAAAAGACCACCAAATAGCATAAACTGTAGATACATCTTGACATCAGCCAGTTTCCACTCTCATTCAATATGCAAACTCACATGTAGCTTAAAATAAAAAATTCTGTACCAACTGATCTTTCTGTTTTCCTGCTTCTTCTGCTGCTTTATCAGCTGATTCTCATTCCACTCCAGTAATTGCTACTTCCAAGGACATTCTAGTTTAGAAAATTGTATTTGATGGGATACATTGTTTTCAGAAGCTGCAGTTAGGTAATTGTGACTTCATATAAAGTTATAGGACCAGTTTCATAGCTTTGGATTTTCAGGACCCTATCTATATTTCTAGCAAATAAATGTATGTCAATAATTTTACTCTCACTCCTCCAATGAAATTATGGCAATATAAGTATACATATATGTGTGTGTGTGTTTGTGAGAATGTTGCAATATGTAACTTCCAATGCAGAATTATATTGTAATAGCTTTTTACAAAGTGCTAAACATTGTGAATTGCCATATTTTAAAGAGAACTGCCTGCAACATCACTTAATATTTTGGATTATAGATAAATAATTTTGCATTTTATGTTGGAAATGCTTTACATAGTAAAAATGTTTCTTTGCATATTTAATTCTAGTATAATTTATTCTCAGAAAATATGCAGAATTTTACATCACCTTCTTACCTTTGAAACCTGGAAAACCCTACTCATTACATAAGCCACACTTTTATGAACCCCAAAAAAACACTCCAAAAAAGTTGGTTTTCTTTGGAAAAGTTCTGAGCACTTCATAGGAGTTGTCTTTATGAAACATACCAGTCAAAAAAAGAGCTTCAGGACTTTAGGAGCAATCAATACTTCTATCCACTGGACACCAAAGCAAAACCATTACTCATTTAAATTATTGTCATATTTAATATTCAGTATCTTACTGCCATATTAACAGTAAAAGATGGCTTGCTAACATTCTCCAAAATTTCCTGAATACATATTCTTCTTCAGGCTAAGTCCTGTAGAAAACCTTAGCAAAGTGATTGAACACAGGAATAAGAAACTTTCCAAAAATCTTTCTCACTATTAGTCTGTAATGTATTACAAGAAATGTTAGATAAATTGGTTTTTTTCTTAATAACTTTCACAGTATTTCCATTTTACACTAGGAATATTTTGTATTTAATTTTTCTATAGATGACAATTGTGTTTCTCATGAACAACCTGTGATATCACACAGCTTTCAGAAAAGTCACATAAATAACAATAAAAACATAGTAACTCATCCATCTGCAGGATTATAGAAAGAAAGCCATGTCAAACTGAAATATTAAGTAATAATAGAAGAAAATAAAGACTATTCTGTCATTAATCTGATCTGACAGCTGACAGTTTCTTTATGTTCACAAAGGTTGGCAAAGAAGGTAGCAGCAGCAACAGACTGACAGCTATCTCAGTTACACTTCAGAGAAAAGCTCAATGCTTTTGTGGAATGAAGGGAGCTACAGCGATGAAAGAGGATGGAGTGACTTCAACAGTGCAAATCACATAAAGTGTCACAACAACACGGCTGTGACCCATTATGAATTTGGTTTTATTTTTATTTTAACCATCTCAAAATATGAGAGCAATTTTAAAGCTCACATAAGGACAAACAGCTTCCACTGTCAGAAGGAGTCGAATGAGTTTTACTAATTCCCTAATCCTTGTTCTCCATTCACTGTAAACACTATGTATCTCCTGCAATGTGGTTTGAATTTGTTAGAGCTGCAGAAAAAACACCAGACATGACATGAGAAATTGCTGGACATGACAAATAACAGTATAAGGAGATGAGAGAATGCACAGGTGGCTAATGGAGAAGCATATGCGAAACAGCCAAATGTCTCAGGCAGCAGAAAGGGAGCATTGGGACCTTCTGGGGAGCAGAGTCCTGCAAGGCCAGCAGTGCCTTGATAACCCCATCTGTGACATCATGAGAAGCAGAGATGATCAGAACTACCAAGACCAGGTACAGATGCAGCAAAATTGAGACCAATGGGGAAAATGTAATTAGGGGCATGTTGTTTATTTGGAGGACACTTGAACAGAGAAAGGGAGGTACAAGGGCAGCAAAAAGGATGGTGAAGAAACAGGATAGGATATACAAGTTGGGTGACCGGAGCTTTTGGGGAGTCCCTGCTGGGCAGCCTTATGCTTGATCACTGCAAGCTGCAGTCTGAATAAATGATAAATTAAATCTCTCATTCTGAGCATGCTCCAGATGTCAAACCTGCTTCCAGGATTAAAAGAGGGATTAACGGGGTGCTTTGTGTGGCTACAAGTGGATACTTAGATGACTGGATCCAATGATCAAATCAAGTACTAGTATCATGATAATAGTTCCTGTTCCAGATCTGACAGTATCAGCAATTACTCACCACTCCCTAACAGAATTTACCTATCGAAGTGTTAGGGGAAAAGTCCTGTGAGCTTTGCTTTTTATCTGGCATGCTTTCCAATTTGCAGCTACCTGAATTATTTAGAACTATTCAGCATATTTCCAAAATAATTTTTCCCCTTTCAGAAAGCGCAAAAGAGAACAAAAAACTGCATCAAATGTTCATGGTGTGGTCTGGTGCTTTTGAAACAGGTGAATGCTGTTATTTTTGTGTAATTTTCAGCTGCACAATACAAAATCAACAGTGTTAAATAGTTCTGTATGACAAGACTAATTGTCACTATTTCAGTAAAGAAAAAAATGTATGGTGCTTATTTGCAGGGTAGATGAGAATTAAAGAAAGCTGGAAGCATTTTGTGCCTTTTTGTATGCTACCAATGAACAGCTATAACTGAGACACTAATGAAGAGAGCTTTTTTTTCTTGGTTTTCTTCAGAGGAAGCTAGCAAAGGTATTTTTTCCAATGTCTGCACAATTCCACAATTAATATTAAATAATTAAGCAGTATTCATTGGTTTATCATGATTCACTACTCCTTATATGCCACAGTAATTTCAAGTGGGCAGCAAATGATTTGTCATTTTAGGAGATTAAAATTTCTACCCCACTCCCTCTCAAAATCCACCAATTCATTTTGACAAATCAATTTCATTCTGTTATGTATTAAGCCAGTGACAATATCAAGCATCTCAAGTGATGGCTGATGTGAAAACTTTATTCATATTTATGCACATCAAACATTAAAAATTACTCAAATACACAATAAAAAATACACAAACTGGAGTACCATCAAGCACTCAGGTATTATTTTGTGTGTGATTTTGCTTTGGTATTCTATCTTTTGGATGGAACATGTTACGAAAGAAGACCAATCATTTTCTTCAAAATTCAGGGTTTCCTCTTTCTCCTCATCTTGCCTCCGCTAGAAAGTCTATCAAACTAACTGTTACATATATGGTAGATGATCTTTTAGGACTGTGATGCATTTGCTCATTAGACACAAATAACTATAAACTTTAGAAACCTTAAATGCACATATGCAATGATGTGACAGTTTTACTATTGCTACTCATATTTTATGGGTTTCCCATGACATATATTTCTAACTTTCATGTTAAGTCCCCAGGGATACTTTCAGTGGCAAAAATCTTAGAGCAAATCAGAAGAAACCCTTCTAAGGTTTATATGTCAGCAACTTCCAGTAATAGCATCATTACAATTATTTTCCACAATGTTTAATCATGAGAATCAAAATCTATTTTAGTATATATGACCAGGATTGAACTGTATGAAATTGGGAAAAAAGAACTAGTTTTCCCAAATTTATTTAAAACTTCAGCCTAAGGTGTGTGATAGCAAGAAAAGGTGAAGGTACAGAGATAAAAACATACAATACTAATCTCCACAATAGCATATGAAGATAACCTAACCATCAGCATAGTCATCACAACAATGACAAGTGGTGTGAACAGCTGCCCAGGGCTTCTGGTAGCTTGCTGGTGGTCGTAAAAATATACTTGTGAGCCTCCATTGAGCCCTGAAGTCAGAAAAGAACAGCACAAAACCCTAAACGCATTAACTTGCCTGTTTGGAAGATGAAGGTGATAGAAACTAGTGCAATGGAACAAATGGACCTATCCATCAATTTTTTAAAGTGAGTAAGAGATCGTAGCAGCTTCTGAAGTAGTTTATACTTGATGTGATGGAAGAGGATGGACTGGCAAAATGACAGTGGGATGCAGGGTAATGATATATATTTTGAGGGTTATAAAGCTTCAGTTGTGCTTACCACACACCTTAAATGCTAGTCTGAACTCTGGATTTCACTCAAAATTTACACTATGTTCAGACTGTAAAAAACTCAGCCATAGGTTGTTATACTCATTTAACCCATATCCTGAAATCCTAGAGGTAGACCCAAGAAATACAGCTTCCTGGAGTAGTCTGACTGACCTGCATGATCCAGTATCATCTAAGGAAATCTTGTCCTTCTATAGTTTTTAATTTCCAATGCTTTCTCAAGACGTGTTCTCTCACACCCCTTTCCATTTGCCTACAGCTTCAACTCGCCCACAACAAAAGTAGAACAAAATCCACAGATCCCACACATCCATGTCCTTATTTCACACTTAATTCAATGTGCCAAATGCCTTCATGGTATCTTTGATGTTGAAATCAAGCAAATCAAAGAGCAGAGAGGAATTTCAAACAATTACAGCTAGGAGACCTCACCCTCTGTCCTCCAAATCCTGATTCAAAGGTGTTGTACACAGTATTCTCAAAAGACGAGCCTGTGAACTAAATTATAGTTCTACTTTTTACTAAAAATTGCAGACTCAGTAGAGATACCAGTTTGATAGCATACTGATTTTGCCCAGCCTTCATCCTCCTCTTCACTACACCAAAAGTAATAATTAACTGCCTTTTTCTTTCCTGTAGGAGCTGGGAATCTCACCCACGTCTCCCTCAGCTCCACCAGTGCTAGATGCCTTTTCTTCAATTTGTCTAAATGATTAACATAATGAAGTTAAACCCAGAGCAATTTCTCTTACCCAGTATTTAGCTTGAAGGCTCCTGTTTCTATTTTAAACCTGAAGAAGGGCTTGTATGCCCAAAAGCTTGTCGTCTTTTTACTCAGCTATACTTAGTCTAAAAAAAAATGACACCTCTCTAAAAAACCTTCCTTATTAGCTAATAGGAACGCTTTCAGTTCTATTTTAGAATTAACCACAAGTTAAAAAACAAGGCAAACCCCCAAAATTAATAGTTGACCACATATGTTGCTTTTTTTTGCTTAAACAGAAATCATAAACTATCAAATGCACAGTGGATGTAAAAAATAATCTTATTTCATTATCATAGTTTGTATCTAAGAGTTCTCTGTAGCTTTAGAGTACAGTTAGAGCCATTTCAATTCATTGTCACAGCTGAGAGTTCTGGTTTTGCTTTCAGGAGTTCAGACTTCATTCTGAAAACTTAAAATTACATGTCTTCTTATGAGTTCAAGGTTAGAACCATGAATTAATACTGTAAAAAAAGCACATGGCCTACAGGAAACACAAATTTAATTTATGACTTCATTGCCTAATACGGTAATAAGTATTTCATAGTAACTGTGATGAACACAGAATAGGACCAAACAAGAAAGAGACCACTGTGATACTTTACATGTATGTGTATGTTTAATTGCTATATGTACTTAAGAATATGTATACCATGAATCACATTAAAATAGAAAAACATGAAACAATTTTCTGTAATTTATAAAGTAACAGCAAGCAACAGAGAGTATTTGGAGACAAATACCAAAATTTAAGATCCTGAAAACAAACTGAATAAGCAAATAAATTAAACTTAAGAGAGGAAGACTACAATTATTCTCTGTTAGAAGTGGGAATTAGTTTGAAATTAAGCCACTTAAAATTTAGCTGTCAGCATGCTGGTATAAATTCAGCTGCTTAAATGGCAAACCTAGTGCCATTAGCAATGCCCCAGGGCATTCTACATCATCTTCACCTGCCACCCCAAATAAGGTAGAGTTCTTTTACCTGCCTTGAATCACTTCTGTTAGCCCTCTGAAGGTGCCAGCATATAGGACACAGGGTCAAAATAGAATCATAGAATCATTAAGATAGGAAAAGACCTTTAAGATCATCAATTTCAACCATTAACCTAGCACGCCAAGTCCACCGCTAAACCATAACACTAAGCACCACATCTACGCATATTTTAAATACCTCCAGGGTTGGTGACTCAACCACTTCCCTGGGCAGCCTGTTCCAATGCTTGACAACCAGTTCAGTGAAGAAATTTTGCATAATATCCAATCTAAACCTTCCCTGGTGCAACTTGAGGCCATTTCCTCTTGTCCTATCACTTGTTACTTAGGAGAAGAGACCAACACCCACCTGGCTACAACCTCCTTTCAGGTAGTTGTAGAGAGTGATAAGGTCTTCCCTCAGCCTCCTTTTCTCCAGGATAAACAACCCCAGTTCCCTCAGTTGCTCCTCATAAGACTTGCGCTCTAGAGCCATTACCAGCTTCGCTGCCCTTCTTTGGGCACGTTCCAGCACTTCAATGTCCTTCTTGTAGTGAGGCGCCCAAAACTGAACACAGTACTACTCTTTGGGCTCGGTTATCCAGCCAGTTTTTTACCCAGCTGTCATGGTTTAACCGCATCCATTAACTTAGCCCTACACAGCTGCTCTCTCACTCCCCCTCAGATGGTGGGGGAGAGAATCAGAAGAGTAAAAGTGAGAAAACTTGTGGGTTGGGATAAAGACAGTTTAATAGGTAAAGCAAAAGCTGCACGTGCAAGCAAAGCAAAACAAGGAATTCATTCACCACTTCCCATGGGCAGGCAGGTGTTCAGCCATCTCCAGGAAAGCAGGGATCCATCACGTCTAACAGTTACTTGGGAAGACAAACGCCATCACTCCAAACATCCCCCCCTTCCTTCCTTTTCCCCCAGCTTTATATGCTGAGCATGATGTCGTATGGTATGGGATATCCTTTTGGTCAGTTGGAGTCAGCTGTCCTGGCTGTGTCCCCTCCCAACTTCTTGTGCACGCTTAACCAATTGACTGGTGGGGTGGTATGAGGAGCAGAAAAGGCCTTGACTCTGTGTAAGCACTGCTCAGCAGTAGTGAAAACATCTCTATATTATCTACACTGTTTTCAGCCCAAATCCAAAACATAGCTTCATACTAGCTATGATGAAGAAAATTGACTTTATCCCAGCCAAAACCAACACACCAGTGAAGAGTACATTTGTCCAAGCTGTAAGCAGGCAGTTTCTCCAGGAGAATGCTGTGGGAAACAGTGTCAAAAGTTTTACTGAAGTCTTGGTAGACAACTTTCACGGCCTTTCTCTCATCCACTAAGTGGGTCACCTTGTCATAGAAAGAGATTAGGTTAGTCAAGCAGGACCTTTTGTGAACCCATGCTGACTGGGCCTGATCACCTGGTTGTCCTGTACATGCCACAAGATAGCACTCAAGGTGATCTGCTCCATAACCTTGTCCAGCACTGAGGTCAGACTGACAAGCCTGTACTTCCCTCAGATTCTCCTCATGGCCATTCTTGTAGTTTGGCGTCATGTTTGCTAATTTCCAGTCAACTGGGACCTCCCTGTTATAGCCAGGACTGCTGATAAATGATGGAATATGTGGCTTGGTGAGCTCTTCAGCCAGCTCCTTCAGCACCCTTGGGTGGATCTCATCCGGCTCCATAGACTTGTGTGTATCTAAGTGGTGCAGCAGGTTACTAACCATTTCCCCTTGGATTATGGGGGCTTCATTCTGCTCCTTGTCCCTGTCTTCCAGCTCAGGGTGCCAGGTACCAAGAGAACAACTGGTCTTACTGCTAAAGACTGAGGCAAGGAAGGCATGAAGTTCCTCAACACAGTGGTTGGTTTTTTTGCCATCTTAGAGTGTGGAGGACCATAATGAGACTCAGGTGACCATCTCCTCTGCATAGCAAAGAGCTGGATCTCTCACCAGCCTCTACCAGCTGACCAGACAGGATCTCCAGTAACTAAACTGGGAAACTGAAAGCTGGCCCACTTGTAGACATCTATACTTAGACTTGTGAATGAAGGCATCACAGCCTGAAATGGAATCTTTCCTTGCCAGACTCACCTAGTAAAACTTGAGAAGAATGCTGATGAGATCTCCATTCAGTGAACTACTTAACACATTCCCATGAGGACTACTCAATAGCATTTAATGCCATTTCTCCCTCTGCTAGAACTTTCAAGTCAAGCCTTGCAAATATTTCAATTTTAGGCAGTTCATGAAAAAGTGTTTGTTTTCTGTGGGTGACATCAATTTCCAGAGTACATGTAAATCCATTGAGTGATATTGTCAGGATGTATTGCAGTTATTGTGCTAGCTAAAAGAAAACAGCATACTGTTTGGTTTGTATGGATCTAATTCTTATTTATATCAGATCAAAACTCTAACAATCCTTCTGTCTCCAAACCTGGACTTTGCTAGGACAGAATCATGCCAAATGATAATATGCAAAACAACACCAGATGAAACAGCTATGAGTCCAACATTTTCTCTGGCTAAAGAGATTTGAGAACAGGTTTCATAAAAATATCTCTTTTTAGGGAACAATTTGCAATCATGAGAAACACAAGTACTTTGCTGAGATAATGGGCCATCATGATGGTGAAGTTCACTTTACATTTATACATTAGCAGTATCCTGGGGCTTATTTATTTAGCAGAAAGTAGGTTAGGATCAGACTTGCATGATCGCTAGCTGATATTAAAAATGGTATAGAGATATACTGTTCCAGAAATAACACTTAAATCCATTTACCTTTAGGAAAACTTCCATAAGAGCTTCCTGTCCTATTTTTTAAGACGTTTTGTGTTGACGAAGGTAATTTTATCTTATTTCTTTATTGGTCTCCAAGTCACCAAATGGATATTATGTTTAAAAAAACACTTGGGAACTACTTGTTTAATATATATTGTATATTTATGTATATACATATACATAAATATATACATATATATACACATATACTTTTATAGATATATATAAGTTAATATCTGAAAAAGGGGAACATTGTGGAACATTCCTATTTTTGTATGTAGCTAGAAGGGGCCAGCACAGTCTAATTCATAGTATTAGTAGGATTTAGCCAAGCCTGTAAAAAAGAAAATCCTAATTAGATATTAATTTATGTACATTATTCTTAGGTTTTTGCTGACTTGAGTAGCCCTGTGAGAAGAACATCTGCTTTTTTTACGAGGTTCCTAATTTGAGTTGTTTCTTACCCAGTGAACACAAAACTCACAATATTAGAGGAGAATATGGTTAAAAAGAAGCCATTCCATACATAGCTTAAGCAGCTTGTCTGTTTAAGTGAATTAGGAGGCAGTCACTATTAGCTTCAACTAGGATGTAACAAAACCTGCAGGCTAAAACTTTTATACTAGATATATAATCAGATTAGGCTGTTTTAATTTAAGCACACAGTGTATTCCGTGTGCTCATTCATTCTCATCTATAAGACAACAAAAGAATAAATTTTGACTTCTGCATTGAAGCCACACAATGCCTCCTACAAGACATATGGAAACTTTTTATTCAGACTAAGAACTGAGCAACTAATTGACTTAATTGTAATGCAGCACCGTTATACACAGTCAATGCAACTGCCACCCAGACTCACACAGAGATACATCCTCCAATGTAAGATATATTTTTGGGAGGAATAGCTGTAAGTTGTGTATAATTTGGAAAGCAGCAGGTGAAATCATAGAATCACAGAATAATTCTGGTTGGAAGGGGCATCTGGAGGCCATCGATCCTTGACGTCCCTTTCCATCTCCAGGAAAGCAGGGCTCCATGCCACATTAACAGTAACTCAGGAATTCAAATGCCGTAATCCCAAAAGTCCCCTCCTTCCTCCTTCTTCCTCCAGGTTTTGTTGCTGAGCATGATGTCATATGGTATGGAATATCCCTTTGGTCAGTTGGGGTCAGCTGTCCCATCCATGTCCCCTCCCAGCTCCTTGTGCACCCCCAGCCTACTCGCTGGTGAGGTGGTTTAAGAACCAGAAAATGCCTTGGCTCTGTGTAAGCACTGCTCAGCAATTGCTAAAACATTTGTGTATTATCAGCACTGTTTTGGTCACAAATCCAAATAGCACCATGCTAGCTACTATGAAGAAAATGAACTCTATCCCAGCCAAAACCACTACAATGTGATTCTGTGAGTTTGTCATCACCTGTTCTCCCTTCACTGATGCCACAAGGGAGAAGAGCAAATGAAAGAGTTTAGTTATCTGTTGGATGTGAAACTGTTGACATTGTCATTGTAATCCCTGCAATAAAGAGAGAGGATAAAAAAGACAACGCATATTCTAGAAATCTAAACATTCATGTCCTTAGAGCAAATGGAGGTTATTAGTTAACCCTTTAGAAAAATAGATGGGAAATCATTTAAGGCATTACAAAGACAGTAGAAATGGCAGACAGTCAAGAATGTTCTAGCTGGCCATAAATTAGAAGAATACCAATCCCAGAGGGAACAAAAGGAGGGGACAGGAAAATTATAACTGTGAAGAGCTGTCCCTATTTCAATAACAGTAAGAGCTTCTCTAATGAATATAATTGGCAAGGGAAGTATTTAGCAATGTATAGTACTGCTTAAGACATATTAGGCACTTGCATTTCCTTATGACTGTTCCTCTGAGATATTTTGAAGGACAAATGGTCTCTTGTGGCAGGGTAGGAAGAATGCTTTTATATATTTTTGTCTTTATGTATGTGGCAGAAGTAGAGAAATCTTCCTGTGCAGATACTTTATCAGATTTAAGAGAAACAAAGGCGATCTGTCTTTAGGAGACAGATTAGTACTGAAGAAGGACATCAAAATATGTACCATGGCTAAATTCCACATTAGTAAGGGAACACAAACCGAATCTGGTGGGTCCATTATATATCTACCAGCATATAATGCATTTTTGTCCTGTATCACTCTGCAGTTCTCACACAGTGGTTAACTCCAATTCTAACAATATCATTACAGAAATCAGAAACTCAGGCCTTTTCAAAGACCTTCTAGTATGAAAGCAAGCTATTATCATTGTACTGCCCACTGCCACTGAAGTACTTAAAAAGCTATCTTTTCTCTCTGTTGTGTGTAAGTACAGGTGAGACTCCTACAGTGAATAATTCTTAAGGAGGCAGGAGGGCATTCTGTCACCACAGTTTGCACAACCTTTCTGGGTTTTAGGTGAGGATCACCACTTCTACTTCAGTGTCATCACACTGCATTACCCAAACCCACACTAAGGAGTGATGAGGGAATTGCAGGCTATGCACCTTCAAGAAAAGTGAGTCTGCTCTGTATCAGAGTAGGTAGTTTTGTTATCAGCGCATTCATATGCATCTGCACCAATGCAAATTAAGTTAAAAAAAACCCCACTGTATCTTGCCTTCTCTCTAAAATCTAGGACAGAGGATGTCATCAGCTGGCAAGAAAGCTATACTGGCCTTTCTTTAGAAAGCATCCAATCCTATTGAAAGGGAGAGAGAATTCATCAAAGCTCTAGGACCTAGATAATTCACCTGATAGTTGAGTGACCCTTCTTTGTATTCCCTGTCTGAATACCTCTCCTTCTTTTTTTTCCAGCATCATGTATCACTAGATCCTGCCTTATAGACATGGATTATAAAAACTTACCTAAATGGCATTAAAGGAATGGTCATGGGACCACCTGAAGAAGGGGTTGTAGTGCAAGTAGAAAGGTTTTCAAAGGAATCTAAAGGAAGTAAAAACCCATTGGAGTTTTTAAATCAATTATACATACACAAATGCCTTTTTGGAACAAGCATGTTAGGTTATTACTCTATGTTCAATAAATCTAGGCAAGTCTTTGCTGATAAATTCATATCACAACAGAGTTTTAAGAGACAAGGTTCATCCTGGAATGTCTGAATATAGATGTGTGGAAATATGGAGTTCTGGGATTGTGACAATGGAAAAATACATGAGTAACTGCAGAAAACAACAACTGCTAACAGATGACACCTAACTCACGCAAATAGAATTGTCAAATGAAATCTCAGTCTTGTTTTGTTTTGTTTTATCTTAATGTAACGGGGATTTTATTTTTATTTATTTATGTATTTATTTATTTAACATATTATTTACTAATGTGGTCAGTTTTAACCACCATCAAGAATGCTGTCAAACTGCTTGTGTGACAGGGTCCTTTGGAGGTACTGAACATACAGTTCTGAGGTATTCTAACTCTCTTTCTGTTAGTATGTTGAAAAACAATGTTGAGCTACTAAACAGTCATAATTTTTTATTCTATGCAATCACTAGTTCTGAAAATTTAGCTTTTAAGATTTTTCTGTGATTTATAGTCTTAAGTAGAAAGCAAAAAATTTTTTTTTTCTTAATTTCTTGAATATTTTTCTAGGCATAACCTTTGTGCTCAGGTCACGCTGTCTGGAAAGACTCCGTATTACTGATGAACTTGCAAGTGTAATCCTTCCTCGAAGGAGGAGGCTTTTGCTACTTTTTCTTCCAACAGTGGCCTTGAACCTCTTGCCATTTTTATCATACATGTCAGTCAGGTTCATTAGACACCCATCCAAAATACTTCTCAATCTTGTTTGTAGGGAGTCCCAACAATACTATGAGAAGGTGATCTAACCTCAGAGAGCTGCCAAAATGAAGTTTGGCTGCCAGTCAAGCAAGCATTTTAAAAGAAATATGACTGCAAAGCCTCGAAAACATTTTTTAAAAGTTATTGCAAATTAAAATCTCTCCAGCAGATGGAAAAGTGGGACCACCTGGCAATACGCCAGAAATCATTTTTGTTTTGCGTTTAGGTTTTTTTGGATGTATGCCACCTAACCAAATCCAGCATCTGCTTCTGCAACTGCTGCACAGGGCAACATTTCCTCAGGCTAAAAGTTGCACAACAACAAATATCAGAGTAACTCAATTGACGAATGATTAGTAAGGGACAGAAGACTTCCTAATTCTCACCCTTATGATCTGTGAATTGAAATATAGGTAGTGAATTTAAAGAGAACTGATTTAAAGCAAATCCCATTCTCCACAGAAGCTAATTTTGCATTCTCAAAGAATATTTTCCCATTTTAATTCAGATATACACAGATGTGTATGTTGAAAGTACTTAGCATATGAATGGAAAAGAAAAGCCATCTTTCATAAACCATTCCATCTCCCATAGAATTCCTTTTAACTCAGGTTTTAACACACAGCTCAGCACCCTAGAAATTAAAGCTCTGACTGTGAGATGATTAGTTTCATAAGGGTGATATGTTGTTGCTTTCTGTAAACTGATTCAAGAAACAAACCATACTATAGACAGGATCATTGTGAAGGATGGAGTGAGACATCATCCTTATTGTGTAGACAGGACAACTTAGTAATAAATGAGATAATAGGGAACTAATAGCTCCTGCATCTCCACTAGTAAAATTCTCCTTCCTTTCTTGTTACAGTCAAAATCTTGTTAAGAGTAAAAAGGAACATGCCTTATATGTGGAACCAATATTTTTTTATTAGTCTAATTAAGGCCTTAGGAGTCTAATCAAAATGCAGCAAGGAGTTATTATTCTTGTGGTTACACTGAAGTGTACACTTATAGTTAGTAACACAATGCAAATACATACATATTATATCCACTGGAGTCTTTCTCTAATGTTGTGTTTATACTTCCAAGGGTCCTCTGAGTCCGAAGGTCTACAGTTTTGGTCTTCGAAAAAAATCAGGCCAGGGAGTCATTATGACAAGTCACCAGTATCCTGAGGTTCTTGCTCAGAAGAATATGATGTTGATGGTGGAATTTTTTTCCTCCTTGGTCTTGGGCCCACTTTTGAAAAAATATTATTTATTTTTAATATGTATATGTTTATATATTGGATAGTGATATGAAAAGAAAGAGTTCCGTAACAGCTTTTAGGAGAACTGAAGCTTCCAGAATAAAAATCAAGTGGAGTATATTGTGAGAGATATATGTGGAGTCTTTAGTCAATGCATTTTAGAGTTATTCTCATTTTCATTTAATCCAATTGGTTGTCCTTTCACATTGTAGAGTTTTGCTGGCATGTCCCATTCTATGTGCCATTTTTTAGTCATACCTTATTTTCTGTTTTTATTTTGATATCTTTCAAAGCCTTCTTATTAATATTTCAAACCTTTTCAGATCTGTTTAGTTCAAAAATGGTACTCATTACAACTTTTAGCTCCAGTTTCCTGCAGCTACTTTTGCAAGCTTGGAATCACTGCTGCTATCAGTGAATGAGTGAGACACCAATGGGAAGTAAATACACTTCAGCACCATCTTGGCTTGGGGATGGAATGTTGCCAGCCTCCTGCTCTTGCCTTTAGTTCACTGAACAGTAACTCAGCCAAAATCTGTGATTGAGAAATAAATTTTTCACCTTCATTTATTCAACACTGTTATAAAGAGACTACACAGAAACCATCATCAGACTAAATCAGCATAAATTAATACATCAGCTTCACCAAATGGCAGAATAGTAAAAAAACATAGCATCTCAGTTGAAGAAATTGAAGTCTATTATCCCCCCCATACTTGACAAAATAAAGATCATACTGTTGTAGAATAACTTTGCATTTTAGTAACCATGAAAATACTTCACTGATGAAACTGTTTCCTCTTTCTGCATTTCTAGATGGACATGAGCAGTTGGTTCACTTTCACGGGAGGATTGAGAAGAAAACAAAATGGTCAAACTGAAATGCCATTGCCTTGAGGGCAAGATTTATGAGGAGCAGCTGAGGTCACCTGGGTTGTTCAGCTTGGAGAAGAGGAGGCTGAGAGGTGACCTCATCACAGTCTACAACTTCCTCAAGGGAGGCAGTGGAGAAGGAGGTGTTGATTTCCCCTCTCTGCTGACCATTGTTAGGACATAAGGAAATTGAATGAAGCTGCCTTAGGGGAAGGTCAGATTGGACATTAGGAAAAGGTTCTTCACTGAGAGGGTGGTCAGTCACTGGAACAGGCTCCCCAGAGAAGTGGTCACGGCACTAAGCCTGTCGGAGTCCAAGCTGGATGATGCTCTTAGTCATATGGGTTAGTTTTAGGTAGTCCTGGGAGGAGCAGGGAGATTGACTTGATGATCCTTATGGGTCCCTTCCAACTTGAGATATTCCATGATTCTATGATTCTCTTCCCTCAAAGAGAAAAAATATCATGGACGAAAGCTGCAATATGATGAGTTGCTAGACCTTGGCTGGGTTTTGAAATGTGCCTTTTTTGAATTTTCTTTGGATCTAAATGTAATTTTTTCCACTGATCTCTGTCTTGGATCAGGTCTGAAGAAAAGTGAAAAAATCTTTTTACAAAATTATTACATGGGATTTTTTTCTTTCTTTTTTTTTTTTTTTTCCCCTCCCCAGAAATCTTTATCTCAAGTTCCTCCCTCCCTAATATTCTGCAAATAATCTGTAGATTATGGAACAACACAGCAAGTCTGACATTCAAAATAAAGGCTTAAATTTAGGACTTTTATTTTACAGCCTTGTATAGTATGAGTGCTGTCAAAAAGCCATCCTACTAAAAAATCAATTGAAACTGTTCTTTTTTCCACATGCATGTAAGTTCACATTTCAGCAATTCAGCTTTAGTTAACAGCTCCCCAATGGACTGAAATTAATTCCACTATACAGATCTTTTACTGCTGATTGCTTAGACCTCCTTAAAGTTGAACATCATTCCACGTTTTTCATCCAGAAACACACTTTCTTGATTGTGTAGTTATCAAATAAATCATAGAGTATTGTTTTGTATATGAAGGTACATACCATGGACATCATATTTCTTGTAGTATTTTTGGGGAAATACTAAATTTGAAATGTGAACATGATCTTAAAAACTGAGCTCACTGCTTTTAAAAAGAAAAGTCAAATCTTTCTAAAAAATTTAGCATTTGTCTCACATTTTATCTGTTCCAAACATTAGTAAGTGTTTTAATTACTATTAACATGGAGAATACTCTTGCTGGAAATCTTAAAAAAATTGTAATCAATATTTTCTTTATTAAAAGCTTTTTGTGTTCTTTTTTCTTAGGCATTTCAGATAGTGTTCTTCTTACCCATACATGAATAGGATACATATCCTTGGTAGTTCCAGGCAGATGACAATATTATAGAAAGAAGGGGATTAATTGGTGATTTCTTCATACAATCATTGAAGATGCATTTGATTTCCTAAGAATGAATCACTTCATTTGAAGATTCTAACTTATTAGAAAAAAAAAATCCATATTTTACTTCTGTCATTTCCTAGAAGTTACAGTAATGAGATATACTCAATCTGATATTAATAAGAACCCAGTTGTAGTTATTGTTCTAATAGGAATTTTATGAATGAAATTAAAAGAGCAAGATGGTTAAATTCAAATAAAAATTTGTATTACAATGTGGACTAATGAACATTTTCATAAGTCTTGATGAATTCATTATTAAAACAATTAAGTATTGTATAAAATGGAATAGTTTCAAATATTGGAAAAAAGATTTAGTACAGGCATTAAAGCTGAAAAGAAGATATCCTTTACACATCATCAACTTCTTTATCTGGATAAATTGCAAAATATTGGCTTTTGCTTACTATAATATACAACCAGCATTCTTCAGCTTGGTTGTAGGCACAAAGAGCAGATGTTTGATTTAAAACAAGGATGTAATGCCATGCCATAGCAAAAACAGGGCGGCTTAAGAAAATGACAGAACTAACGTTCTGCTAGCTTACACTAATGAAAGTTGGCAACATAACAGTGTATGTCATTATAAGCTGTCATCATGAAAAATTATAAGAGACACCAAGTTGCCAGAGTTGCTACATTTACTAAGGCCTTTACTATTTAAGTAATTCTTCTGCTTGCAGAAGGGAACAAAACAAAGACAAATCAGAAAAGTCTAGCAGCCATTTAAAAGCAAGATTTTTCTTTTAATTTTTCTGTTTCTTATACATTCCTGCATGCTGTACAGCTTATACACCAAACAAACCCATTAGATTTTCTGGCATATGATGCACAAGATGAGCATATAAGTTTTCATATAAGAAAACTTCATATTAAAAAAATTTAAATGTAATGGAATCTATGGTGTTCTCAGCAGTATACAAGAGAGCATTGCTCACAAATGCACAAATTAGGTCTAGATTTTTTAATTGTAGAACTGGAAGAAAAGCAGAAATGTCAAAAGACAAATCCACCTAAGCTAATTAATCCTGTTGCAACAGGCTCCTGAGACAAAGCTATTTTCTCTGCGATGGTATTATGCCATGTAGACATACGTGCTCACTTGGTGATAATGTGGATATTTCTAGAGCAGTGTTATAAATTTATCCACTTTCTAAGATATTCAGAAGAAACAGAAATTCAGGATAAGAATGCAGAAATGTGTTCTACTTCCAAATAACCATTGTCCCTCAGGGGTTCATGTTGGGACTGGTACTGTTCAATTATTTATTAGTTACATAGACAGTGTGATTGAGTGCACCATGAGCAAGCTTGCAGATGACACCAAGCTGAACCATACAGCCAGTTCACTTAAAGGAAGTGATGCCATCCAGAGGGACCTTGACAGGGTTGAGGGTGGGCCCATGTGAACATCATGAAGTTCAACAAGGCCAAGTGCAAGGTCCTGCACATGGGTCAAGGCAATCCTCAGTATCAATACAGACTGGGAGATGAATGGATTGAGAGCAGCCTGTCAGAGAAGGACTTGGGGATACTGGTGAAAGAAAAATTGGACATGACCCAGCAAAGTGTGCTTGCAGCCCAGAAAGCAAATCATATCCTGGGGTGTATCAAAAGAAGTGTGGACAACAGGTTGAGGAAATGATTCTTCCCCTCTACTTTACTCTCATGAGACCCCCCCACACCTGGAGTACTGTGTTCAGCTCTGGGGTCGCCTGCACAAGAAAGACATAGAACTGTTAGAGGAGAGCCATGGAAATCATCAGAGGGCTGGAACACCTCTTCTATGAATAAAGGCTGAGAGAGCTGGGGTTGTTCAGTCTGGAGAAGACTCCAGGGAGACCTGATTGTGGCCTTTCAGTACTTAAAGGGGGCTTACAAGAACAATGGAGAAAGATTTTTTAATAGGGCCTGTAGTAACAGGACAAGGGGCAACACTGTTAAAATGAAAGAAGGCAGATTTAGATTAGATGTTAGAAAGAAATTCTTTACTGTGAGGGTGGTGAGGCACTGGAACAGGTTGTGGGTGCCCCATCCCTGGAAGTGTTCAAGGCCAGGTTGGATGGGGCTTTGAGCAGCCTGGTCTAGTGGAAGGTGTCCCTGTCCATGGCAGGGGTGATTGGAACTAGATGATCTTGAAGGTCCCTTCCAACCCAATTTTGTGGTTCTATGAACACTGTAGCTTTTCTAGAGTACTGTGCCAATGACGCTGTGTAATTGTACTTCTACAAAAGGAAATTCTGATGTAGCAGCAAAGCATGGCTTTGGCTCCATATTTTGTAAGTATGAAGTCTTGCATGGTTCCATACTTATTTCTTGTATGTCAACTATTGCACTAAAGTACAGAGAAAAGGAGAATGGTTCTATGCTGTGATTTGTTCAATAAAGTCTTTTTATAGTTTTAAGTCTGCAACATATGTCAGAAGAAATAGGAGCCTGAGGTCTTAATGCTGTGTTTATCTTAATGCTGAACACTTTTTAAGGTGCACTTCCCCAGCTGGAAAAGTAAAGCTTACTTACTTATTACTATAAGAAAAAAGACAACCACAACCAACACCAAAAATAAAAAAATGACACAGTGCTGGATAAATGAAGGTAATTTCTTCCAGATTTAAAAAATGTTCCAGGTGAAACATATTTGGAATGATAGCCAGGGCTTAGTGCAATTTATGAATACCTGTGCCTCAATGACAGATATTTGAAAAGATATCTTTTTCATGCTTATTATAAACTGTAAAAAGATAACCAAGAATCTTACTACAACATGCATAATGCAATCCTTACATATGATTGTGGAAAATAGCTACCAGAAGTGTTAATAAAAAAACCCAAACAACACCTAAACTGAAAATATGACAAGATACGATGTGATGTGAAGGACTTACTTTCCTGTAAAGTAGTATTCAGTGTACTGCACTTACAAAATTACACAGCCACATTTCCCTTGATATTTTACATGGCAACTATAAAAAGCTCCAAAATCTGTGCAAACACAGTACTCATCAAAATATTATATCAAAGTGACCTCTTCTTAACGTTATGAATCTCAGACCCATGCAGCTGCTTATCTGCAGATCATTATTAGACAAAGTTGATAGTAATCAATCATTTCTGCCTCTGGCTGGTTTATGGATGACAAAGTCTACACAATATTTTAGTCTTAAAAAAAGAAAGAAATTAGAAACTGTAGCTGTCAATCCTATTAACTGAACACCCTAAGTTTGATGGTGTACATCTTCAGTGATTTTTGTAAAATTCAAAGTAGGATTAATTTTGCCTAACTTTAGATGGCCACAGCATAGATGTGTCTATGTCTGAGACAGAAATCCAGTCTTTTCAGTCATAGGAGAAAAAAAGTGATTTATCTGAGATCTTTTAAATGCTACTTAGAAATGACTTGTACTCTGGAAGTGACTGTGTCAATTTTTTTGTTATAAGGAGAGTGAAGACTTCTAGCTCATATAGAGAATGAATAAAGAAAACACTTGAACAGAAGTATAAATGCATTCTTTAAATTGCTCTTCAGTACTAAAGAGAGTATTTAAGTATTTACTTATTACATGTATTTACTTTTTATAAGATGTCCAGCAGGGAAAACATTATCAAAAACCACAGACGTTAAAAAGGAAGATATCTCCAATGCTCTAACCCTTTACAAGTGTGCGTACCTTTACAAACCAGAGTCCACTGAAACCTTAAACATCTTACATAGCTGTATGCAAAAATGTTGATAAAACTAAGTCACCTCCCCTTCCCCAAATCCAGTCAAACCCAGGAATTTTACAGCATTCAAATCCCCTATCATGCCAGTGAAGAAAACTGAAGAATGCTGTCTTTCTGTAAAAAACTACAATGTGTCATTAAATTAGGCTATTATAGTAAGGATTTGGAGAAGACCAGAATTATATCTCTCTAATAAACTTCTTAATAAGTTTGAATAACTGAGTGAAGGCAGAAAAAGAATGTTCTGTTTCATGTAGGTAACATTGAAAATTAATTATATAATATGCCTATCTGTTAAAGCATTTTTATAAAACTATCTCTGTGAAGAAACTCTGTGTTTATGTGTGTGTGTGTATTTAAATCACATAGATAAATGAATGTCCTGCCTGTAAGCAAAGGAATACGTTGAGAAATATTTATGATGACATTTTCCAATTTGTAAAATTCGTGTTTAATTGCCAATGGCATAATATAAACAAAAACATAGTTTCTAAATAAAACAGAACAAACTGTTTGATGCTTGAACCAATAGTAACGAGAACCAGCAGGTTTGTTTAAGAATAGAGACTTTGTAGGTTTAGATATTGACATATGAGAAAGAGAAAACAAAAAGCAGCAAAGTTAGGTATGGACTTATATTAAAATAATTTTCTTTTCTCAGTAAATGAGATAAACAGTCCTTGTGAAAATTAGCTTAGTTTTAATGTATCACATAAAGGTCATTGGGGTTTTTCTTTTTGTTTTTTTTTTCTCTCTCCATTTGATTGTACCTTTAACTTCTGTCTCAACAGAAAGATATACCACTCAATCATACTAACAGGATCAGCTAGCTGAGTTTCCTCCAGTGAAAAAGAAATGTAACATCTGGACACCAAACAGCACTTTCTTTAACTGACTGGAGACACCAAGCACTTCTGAGACTTCAACATGACTCACAAACATATGAAGAAGACAGGACAGATGGAAAGGAGTAATGGCTACAGGCACTGCTCTTCTGCTAGTGCCCTACAGATTCATCAAAACATATTTTGGCCTTCTGTAGCCTAAGGCATCAGCCATAACTTCTCTCTCTGTGACAGAAGACAGTTTCATAAAAAGCAGAGCTCAGATAACCAAAGGGGATTATTGGACACACCTGTCTAAAAAAAAGGAAACGAGCAACATAATTGACCTCTGAGACTAAGTATACAGTTCTCAAATCAAAACAAAATACGGTGCAAAACATTAGGTTACTTAGGTGTAGGGAAAAAAATCCCCTTGTTCTGCCTTCTGGGCTTGGAAGAGCTGAGCTCCTCATGATTCCTGACATTCTGCATAATCAAAGCTTGTGAACGTGAACAACTGTCAGTCTGGAAAATACAAAATGGGAGCTGGAAGAAAGTTGACTGATAGTCTCTGGAGTTTCAAAACTCTCTTTAGAAGATGGGACAGCGCTTAATGAAGGTAGGACTGTTTCAGTTAGCTTCTGCAAATTTTCTGTTAACACCAGCATCTCAAAATTATTGAACATATTTGAACTATTGGATACTGAGGTTTTGGGGACTTTGATTAGACACATATTTCCCTATTTTATTTATTATAAAAATGTTTCTATCGATCGACACCTCATTTTTTTTTAATTAGCTTGTTTTCCTATAGTGATTAGCAATAGTGATCACTTTCTTACCTAGCCTGTTGCATCAAAGATTCTGAGATGCATTGCTTTTCTAGGCTATGCATTAGAGACAAAAGAGTCTTTTTGGCCATGAACTCAGCTTTGTTCTGCGCTCTTTTGAGAGACTCCTGATGCCCTAAAAAATCTTTTCAAACTTTTCCTTACTTGTGTTGGATCTCTGAACCTTCAGGTGTAGAATCTTTTGCTGAGCTGCTCTTACAAATTGTTTCATTATGCATTTTGATACATATTCTAAATATAGTTTATATATGCCTATAGCAGGGATAAACTTATTCTAAGTAATGTATTTTACCCATTTAGTCTCCTTCATTTACTATTTTTATTTCAGTGCTACTACAAAAACTCCTGACAAAGACCAGCTTGTGCACCTGTGCACAATGGTAAAAATAATTAATTAAATAAGATTCTTATTTTTATTCAGAATAATAAACCATTTATCTTCTAACGCAATGATGTTCTCTAGTCCTGTGGGAATTTCGGTGGAGCTTCATCCTTTTCCACAGTTTTCACTATCTTTTTTATGGCTCTTGTCCTATTTCTAGACTGGAAATGAGTCATTGTCTTATGCTCTGTTATGTATCAGACATATACTATACCTACACTAGCAGATAAAACAGGCCAGAGACCATTGGATACCCCTCCAGGTCAGTAGAATGGTGTGACTCATATCTGAAGAGCTACATTTTATGGCAGCATCCAAGTTGTCTACCACAAATGAAATCACCTGTGGGAGACTGCTAGTTTGTCATGGGCCATAATGGTACTGATGTCCATGCTAATAATTTGATAAGATAAACAACTACGTGCCAGTTGTGATCTGGTCTTTTTAATTCACAGATGTAACTGAAATCTATCACCATATGTGCTGTTTTGTGAACCCAGTGTATCTTGCTGTCTTAATACTTTTGATTCTTTAGAGCACTATAGCAGCTAATGCACAGTTTTCAGGGTAGTCAAGCTAACCCTCATCCAGAAAGATTTTCTCAAGAACTAATTTTCTAACTTGCTGTTAATTAGTCTCAAATATATTTAAGATCCTTTCAATTTTGATTTTTTTTTTTCTTAAGACTTAATACTTTTTAATTTTTTCCCCCCAGATTAAAATCCTCTGTTGTTTTGTATTCCTTATGTATCATGGTCATAGTTAAACTCCTCTGCCAGAATTAGCTGAAACTATTAAAAACATTATCTTGTTTTCTAGTGAACGGATGCTTGTCAGAAATTAAGTTACCTTCCAGCTGTCATCTTTCCTACTGGCACCCACTCTCAGTGAAGCGTTTTTTCGTATCTTTTGGATTATCCTTGATTTATCTAAAAATTTGATTTTTTGTGAGTTATTAAACTACTCCTTCAAACTCCTTTGAGTCTCATGTTTATCTGTTGGGGGTTTTGTTTGTTTGCTTGTTTGTTTTGGTTTTTGTCTGGTTTTGTTTTGGCTTTGGGGTTTTTTTTGTTTTGTTTGTTTGTTTTCCTTTTTTTTTCTGGTTCATTTTAGTTCTGGTACTTGATTTTGTTCAGTTGCTCTTAAGACTTCTGAAAGCTGCCAGGTCTACCTTCATTCAGTGTCAGATCCAGCTAGTAGGAAGGACTGATACAGAGAGTACAAATAGATGGAAATGGAAAGGGGTTTAAAACACCTGTGAGAAGATACTTGAATGCACTTTGAAATAAAACAATACTATTTTATATACAAAAATGTAAAGAGGAGGAAATAGAGTCAGAACAGAAAAAAACCACTATATGCAAAATAATTGCTGGCTCAAGATGAAGACATTTGTGGGAAATGAGAACAGAAGTCAGGGTGCCTTAAAGATTAATGTTATGATGAAATTTGCTGTGAAAGAGTAGGTGCGGATCCTATGCTATTTCTCTCTGAGAAGTGGAGGGAGAAGAGGAATGAGATAAATACATATTGTTTTTTTCCAGATAATAGTATGTCTCCTATTGTCTATGTAGTGATATCCATGAAACTGGACTGATACACACCACCTACATGCAGATGGCATCCCTGATTCTTTTATATGTGTTGTGACATACCGGTATATCTCGCATACACTTCTGGGGGCTGTAACGCCCCATTAGCTTAGCTTGATAGGATTTTTCTTGTAGTCAGATACCTTAACAACTTCAAATGACCTGTGTATAGAACAGTGACCACATTGTCAAGAGAACTTTCATTCCGTGTCAAAAAGCAATCCTTAAACTGTTGTCTTGCCATCACACATGAATGTGTTTCAAGCTTAGGATAAGTAAAATTAATATCTAGGTTTTGTGATAGATATCCTTCCCTTCTTTGCTGGTTTGTTTGTTTTCTTAAGGTAGAAGTTTTATATCTTTTGGTTCTGTAACGTCATAGTGAACCACTTTGTTCCACTGGGAAGAAGATTGCCCCCTTGAGACTTGCACACACTTTTAGCCTGCAGAGATATGAGATACTGGACTGTAAAGCTGTGACAATTTTATGAATAGAAATTCTATTTTAGGTCATTTAAAGACATTTTTGTGGCTCCCTCTGGGCGATGTACAGTCAAACTAAGATTCAAAAATAGATCAATTTAAATTTTTAAAGACTGAAACATTTGCAATTTCTTTGCTTATGCTGAGAAAATCCAATGTCAGGTTGTAAATACATGTGGGAAATGGGCATCTCAGCTGAACCAAAATAAAAGGAGAAATAAAATAATTTTTTAAAAAGTAACTTAATCTAAAATCTATCCCAAATGTCAGGGTGAAAATAGTTCTTAAATTCCTTTATATTAGAGTGTGTGTGTGTGTATATATATATATATATATTTCTTTTTTTCATCCTTTATAGTACAGATATAAGCCTTCCTCCAATCTGTTTTTCAAGGTCAAAAAATCTGTTTGAAAGAACATGCAAAAAGATACTATAAAGGTGTCTACTGTTTAAATACCAGCCCAGCTATTATCCACTGAGGATTAGTCCCAAAAGACTATTGAAGGGCCAGAAACAAAAATTTAGGAATACATTCACATCTGTAGTACAAAGCAAATAAACAAACAAGCATGCACCAAATTCTTCTGTAAAACTCAGTATTTTTCTCTACTCTTTGGCCTAAATTTGAGTAACATCCACCTAGTCCTGTACCAAGCATAGTACAGGCTTAACACTTGCTTAACACTTGCTTCTATTTACCTTTATGAAAAGAATCTAATATTTAAAGTTTCAGTACTAACTTGCACATTAAATTTATTTCTCACATCCTTATATTCCTGCTTTGTTTTGTAGCTCCAGTCAGCTTCTGTGTAATCCTATTTTCTGTTAAAGTAATAAATTTCATTTGCTTCTGGTTAAATTTTTTAGTCTAGTTTCTAATAGCTAAGTTTTAACAGTCCTTATCTGGAGTAATTAGCAAGAATTCACTGTTATGGGTAAAACAATTCCTAAGCATAGCCAATGAAATAATATTGGAAAGCTGTCATATTTGCTAGTACAGGTACAAAACCTACACTTGCTCCCTTTTTTAATGATGGACATGATTATGATAGCATACATTAACTGACAACCTAAAATATATGTAATAATTATTTACTCAGAATGAGCCACCAATGTAAGTTATGAAACACAAATGTTATCTATATGAAATGTAAGTAATTATAAAACTCCATATTATGTAAGAGGTTGTAAGATTGGAACTGACAGCCCTAACAACTATGCTAAAATTCATTCCGTAGCTATAATAGTGTCACAGAGCTGAAACTAGAATAATAGCCTGAAAGAACAAATGAACAAAGAAAATTCTTTTGATTACTATTTACTATAGAATGGAATGGATGCAAAATGATGACACAATTTCTTCTTCTTTTTTTTTTTTCCTAAATATATCTCAGTACTTCTAACAGGTATTCAACAACAGATAGTATACATGTAAAAATCCCATTACAATACATTGTATTTCAAATAATTGTTCTGTTTTGTTATCCTTGTACAGTCCATAAAAAGCTTATTTTGCAATACTGTTTCCCTCAGAGGAAAAGAAATAAAACCCAATAAATTAAAGAGACTTTAAATTCTAAGCAACTTTTACAAAATAAACTAGTAAGTTACTATATCCACTTTTAGGTGCACAAAATCTAAACCTGAATTTCTTTCACTTCATGCAGGATTATGTTCTTTCCCTTTAGGCTACAAAACCCATTGAGATCAATGGGAAACTTGATAAGGTTTAGATCAGGTCCTTTTTATGAACATTATAGCAATAAGATTTTATAGTGCTTGCACAAAAGCTAATAAAAATAAGTTTTGGACTTATTTTCCCAAATGATCCACAAACCCTTCATCTGCTCCATGAGAAAGCAACAGTTAAATCAGCAGACAAGAATCTTACTGCCTGCTTTTTATCCCAGACTGCATCTGTCTATACAGTGAGCCAGACATGTGGCTTGTGCAAATAATTGTATATCAAATAAATTCAGGGTAGCTAAGTCAATTATACTAGCTGAGGATTTGGCTCAGTAACTTGCATTAGCATTTAAGTGCAAGAGGGGCTATACACATATAGTACTCCACTCTCATGAGACCCCACCTGGAGTACTGCGTCCAGCTCTGGGGGCCCCAGTACAAGACAGACATGGAGCTGTTGGAGAGAGTCCAGAGGAGGGCCACGAAGATGATCAGAGGGCTGGAGCACCTCTCCTGTGAGGACAGGCTGAGAGAGTTGGGATTGTTCAGCCTGGAGAAAAGAAGGCTCCAGGGAGATCTAATAGTGGCTTACCAGTACCTGAAGGGGCCTACAGGAAATCTGGGACTGTTTACATGGGCATGTAGTGATAGGACAAGGAGCAACAGTGTTAAGCTGAAAGAGGGTATACTTAGATTAGATATAAGGAAGAAATTCTTTACTGTGAGGGTGGTGAGATGCTGGAATAGGTTGTCAGAGAAGTTGTGGAGGCCCCATCCCTGGAGGTGTTGAAGGCCAGGTTGGATGGGGCTTTGGGCAGCCTGGTCTAGTGGAGGGTGTCCCTGCCCATGGCAGGGGGGGTTGGAACTAGATGATCTTTGAGGTCCCTTCCAACCAAAACCATTGTATCATTCTATGATTCTATGATTCTATCATATTCACTTAAAATAATTTATGATTCTGGCTGAGTTGTGTTTACCCTACATAATTGATGTAAACACTTTTTCAGTGATTTTGTTTATTGGTGAAGAAATAAGTTATCTTTGACAATAAATGTGGATTGAAGACTGCATTGAGTTTGATAATTTGGTCACTTATTTGATGCATTAACTTACTGGTACCTGACAACAATGGGAACTATGATGTCTTAGGTGATAGATTTTTCCACACTCATTTCAGACCCTTGCAGCTGGAAGCACTCTCAAATGCTTGTAATGTTAACAGTTGTTCATATTTTCTTTTTGTCTCATATTAAAGGCCATAACACACTCAGAGGCAGGGCTATGGGTTCACTGATACCGCTACTAACTTCTCAGGGAAAATGTTCATCTCATGCTGACCTCCATCAGAGTCACTCTGTTCTTTAGCTTATTCCCTCATGAGATAAGAATTGGTCTTGCAAGTACCAGCAAGCTGCACTGCCATGTGACATGCATTCTGACATTTCCCTCCTAGGGCAGTCTTTATACTTTTCAGAGTCTCTCACTTCAATTCAAGCTGTCTTTTCAACAGCCAGAAGTGCTGGTTGACACTTCTGTTTACACCTTTCTCTATTTTTGGAACGTATGTGATTTTAAAATGTATATTTAAACAAGGCTTTAGCAAGGATTGTAGCATGTTTAGAAGGTGAAACAAATTCCCAGGAATGGTTCTGCTTTCTTTGAATTATCTGCAGATACATCATCTTCACTACTTTCCAGCCCGTTAACACTCACTGATGCAAAATTGTCTTAGGGGCAGTGTATAAGAGACCTGGATTCACTGTGCAGAAAAAACAGAATATAAGAAATTTCCCGCAAGAAGCAGATGAGCAAGAGCCTCCACAGTGAGATCTCAGGGGTTGCTTGAAAACTACTGAGGACCATGCACAATCTAGACGAGGAGTTACTGGACATTTGCACACAAGGTCCACACTAAAACTGCATGCAACAAAAATATGTCCAATGACTGTATTGCAGTCTGTACTCAACCTCAAGCTCTCCCTGCTACAGTGACAGAAACATTGCCTATTGCTAAGGTGCTGTTCCTGGGTGGATGTATAGAGGCTTACTTTTCTGGAGAGAGATATCATCGGGCTTCAAGACAAGGTTATCATTGTACAGCCAGATGAGGAAAGGCATCTGTCACATGTGACATTTCCTATTGTACACATGCACATTTTTCATAATTTAACTTCTTATGAACAAGCTAACCTAAAGTCTATGACTCCCTCTGTCATAAGCCTTTAAATATCTTAAATATTATTTGTACTGCAAGATGCTTTTATTACTTGGCCTGTATACAGGTGCAGATTCATGCCCTTTGGCACTGTTTTGTGCAGTACATATCACCACACATCATTTGCTGAGGTAATAAATTTCACCATATTCCCCATTTAGACCAAAACAGAACCTATCCTTGTAGGACACTGGGGTCCTACTGGGGAAGAGGCCTTATTCTTCCATACAGGATGCTCCAGGGAAAATGAAACAATCCTCCACCTACAAAAGGCAACCATTAATTAACATTGTGATCTGAAAATAGGTTCTCTTCCTGCACAAAGAAAAGAAAGACAGATTCCTTGCAATTAAAACTGGTCAAGTAGTACTGGTGAATCCAGCAATTAAATGATTTAGTACTCTTATGCACAAGCTACTCCTAAAGCCTGTGATGTCTTTTGTTCATTGGCATGCAAACTTTATGAGAAGAGGGGGTTCTGTGGGTTGCTCATAAACTGTTCATAAATTGATTACTTGGACTCTATACAGTATTATTTGAACTGCATGATACAGCACTGAAATTTCTGCTTTATAACATAAAACAAGCAATGAACAGCAAACAGCTTATGGAAAATGAAAACACGAAACTAGAGCAAGTCAGTAAGTTAAATATTTACAAGTTTAAAACATCTGATAATCATCTGAATATTCATGACTGCTTTGATGCAGCAAACACTTTCTTGCATGCATATTAACAGACATATTTGTTTATATTATTTGGTAGTCTTTAACTTTCATGGGTAGACTCCAATACCATTCTTTGTCTCCCCTATCATCTGGCCTCAGAAATGCTGTTTTAGTTACACATACGCTACCTTTTATAGTCATATGTAAACCTGTATCTATCAACAATTTTCTTCTCTTCTGTTTTATTTCCCTTCAAACCTTCCTTCTCCCAAGGAGATGACATCTTTTTTTAACTCTGCAGTCTAAAGCAGACAAAGGTTTTCCTTTCAGTTTTTGGCTTTCCAAGGACTGAGATTCACAACTTCTTTGTTCAGGTGAATGTAGAAGGAAACTGCTTTTGGCCCGTCCAGCTATTTTTTCTTCAGAAAGATAATAACTATCTAGCTGTTGGCCTTCATTTCTTTGTTTTAGCAAGCCACCAAGAGTAAGTGTTCTTTCTTCTGAAATAATCAGATGTTGGTTAAAGAAAGAAGAAATACCAGGAAATATCAAGTGGGGAAACCTTTAAAATATATGAACACATATACATCACATGTTAACTTGAACAAGTGACAGCAAAAAGATTAAGCAACTCCATCCCTACAGGAGTCCAAGACATGAACTTAAGAGCTAATAGCTTCCAGACAGCAGAAGACACTTTTTTCTATTGCAAAAGTAATGAATGGTATGAACTTAAGGAAAGGACACCACTGTGACTTTCTATATACAGGGCACCAAAAAAACCCCTGGGAAGGAGTCAGACAGAAAAGCAAATAAAAAAATCCCAGACACACAAACCAACATATCCAGGTCTCCTTATACCTAACAATGTCCAAATAAAACACACAGGACTGGTTGTTCCTGTGGCTATCTAATATTTTGGTTCAGAAGAAAACTCCCTTAAAAATAAGGAGTAAAACCAAGTCTTTTCTGTTTTTCCTTCTCTTTGGGAAGGCTCAGCTTGCATTTCAACAACAGAAAAAAAAAAAAAAGGCCTCTTAATTCCTGGAGGTAAATCAGTTGGCCAAGCGCTTTGGAGTTGCTTATCTGCTTCAAAATGGCGTAAGGCAAGCCTAAAATGCAAGCAATCGTATGATGGACTCTCACTATCAACATCACTGAAGGATTGCTGAAACTGGATCAGTCTCATTTCCTGATTTGATAATGTATGAGCACAGAAGCACTAACTGTAACTCCTCCTTTCTAGGACTTCTCTTGAATAAATGTCTTTTTTATTATTATTTATTTTCTTTCTTTCTTTCATCCCTTCACTATTGACTTGAGAAAACTTTATTTACAGCCTTGGGAAATATCTGGCCACTTTCTGCCAATGTCCCAAACCCATAGACTGTTCTCCAATGTGGGGACATACACTACCTATGAAGTAGCTAGTCTTTCATTTTTTGTCTTTCGTTTTTCCATCTTTCATTTTCCACTTTGTTTGGCTTTCTAAGTGCTCACCATTTGCTGTCTATTGTGTTATCCAACATACTCTCTAAACAGCGGTGCTGGAATAAAAAACTCTGAAGTGGTAATCCCAACGTGGGGATACAAATACAAGGTTGCAGCATTTCCCCTTGGGGTGTGAGTATGTCACAGGAGTGGGTTTAAAAAAAATAAACTACATCTGCAATGTGGAAGTATATCTTCATATGAAGAGATGCTATAATAATATTAAATGATACTCAGTGATCCCAAGATCAAGATCCACTTAAAAGAACTGTCAAGAGGCTACTTCAAGGAACTCTAGTAGGAATTCATAAGAGGGCGAGGAAAGTGGTGAGGAGCAAAAAAAATTACTTTGCGTTGAGTCCTTCTGTCTCAGAGGAATAGAACCAGACTTGCACAGAATGAGTAATATGCTGATTAACAGAAGGCATGCCTCCTCTATGAAGACCATTCGCTTTTAAATAACTGTTAGGAACTACCTCATACTTCAGAGGGCAAACCCTCAATAACCTCTTTTCTAAATTTAGGGTACTTATGCATCATGGTAAAAGAATAGTTTCAGACCATCTCAGCTGCAAAGGGCTTTTTAATCCACTACGTTTTGAATACACTTATGCATAGATTAAGTGATTACTGAAGAAGTTGCTATTTCCCCCCCAACTCTTTCCTAAATGAAGCACAAACCCTGCAGTTAATCTTGCAGAGGTCACTGAAGGGACTTTAACAGGATCTTACCATAGCACTATCAGCTTCTGCTGGTTTCACTTTTGCCAGTCAGAGAAGCCACAAAGGATAAAATGTCTTTGTTTTTCCTTCCCAGCTTATTAACATAAACAGCTGCCTAACAAATTCTCCCAACCTTCTTCTCAAAGCTGATCATTTTTTGTGATAATATTAGTTTGGTTTAATATTTTAGTTTCTATTCATCACTCAACTCCAGTTTGAAGTCTTGTTTTGTTCTTCTAGTAAAAAGAGATTCACTCTCCCATCTTCCATCCTCTTCTATCCACAGAAATCTCACTTCTATCCTTTTATTATTGTCTAATCTTCCAAGCAGAATGGGTCTCTACAAATATAAAAAAATCCAGACCACAGATATTTGTGACTTTCGGAAGAAAGTATTGCTCTATGGAAGATAATGCATTCAGATTACTATTATGTGATTTGTCTGATTTAACCTTGTGGTTTAACCCCAATAGGCAGCTAAGCACCACATATCCACTTGCTCATTCCCCTCTGGTGTGATGGGGGAAAGAATTGAAGGGATACAAGTGAGAAAACTCATGGTTTGAGATAAAGACAGTTTAATACAAAAGCAAAAGCTGCATGTGCAAGTAAAGCAAGACATGGAATTCATTCACCACTTCCCATGGGCAGGCAGGTGTTCAGCCATCTCCAGGAAAGCAGGGCTCCATCACGTCTAACAGTTACTTGGGAAGACAAATGCCATCACTCTGAACTTCTTCCTCTTCCTTGTTCTTCTCCCAGCTTTATATGCTGAGCATGACATCATACAGTATGGAATATCCCTTTGGTCAGCTGGGGTCAGCCATCCCAGCTGTGTCCCCTCTGTTGTGGTTTAACCCCAACCGGTACATGTACCAGTACACCATACAGCCTCTCTCCCCCCCTCAAGGGGATGGGGAGGATAATGAGAAAAAAAAGCCCTCATCGGCTGAGATAAAGACAGTTTAATAAGATAACAAAATATAATAATTATAATAATAATAATAGTGATGCACAAATGCAATTGCTCACCACCTGCAGAAAAAAATCCCTTGATGTCCAGTCTGTTTCTGAGCAGCAAATCTGCCTCCCGGCTGGCTTCCCCAGCTATATCCGGAGCATGATGCTCTATGGTAGGGAATATCCCTTTGGCCAGTCTGGGTCAGCTGTCCTGGCTGTGCTCTCCCAGCACCTTGTGCACCTGGCAGGGCGTGAGAAACTGAAAAGTCCTTGACTTAGTGTAGGGACTACAACTACCTAGTAACAACTAAAAACATCAGTGTGTTATCAACGTTATTCTCATCCTAAATCAACACATAGCACTATACCAGTTACTAGAAAGAAAATTAACTCTATCCCAGCCGAAACCAGGACACCCTCCCAAAACTTTATGCACCCCCAGCCTACTCCCTGGTGGGGCAGTGTAAGAAACAGGAAAGGTCTTGATGGTCTGCAAGCACTGCTCAGCAATAGCTAAAACATCTCTGTATTATCAACACCCTTCTGGTCACAAATCTAAGATATAGCACTATACAAGGTGCTATGAAGAAAAATAACTCTGTCGCAGTCAAAACTAGTACAAATCTCCATCCTTTCAATTGACAATTAGCCATTGGGGAGACAGGGAAGGGCCAGCCTTTCCTGGCACAGGAATTTTCTGGAATGTAAATATGGCTTAGGTTTAAAAAAAAGGCACTATTAAGTTCACTGTGTGTTAAATGGGTAAGTATCCATTAACATATATTTTGTTAGTCGGCATTTGCAGAATGTTTGAATAACCTGTGGGAATTTAAAGAAATTAAAAGCGTAGTGATAAATTGAAGTAATGAGAGGTTTAGAGTACCTGATGGGTTAGAAAAAAAAATTCATGTATCAGTTATTTCTCTCCCTATACAACAGCAAATTTCTCACCTTTCTTTACATTTATGAGGTAGTGATACAAATCTAAAATTGATATATTTACAAATATTTTCATTTTTGTCAGGATGGGAGGTATGCTGAGATTTGTGAAGAGCTCAGCTAGTCAATTTTTAGATTTGGATTTGAAGGTATTATGTATGATAATATATTCTGTCACATACCCATTTATTGATGTAATCTCATGGTCAAAGCAACTTAAAATACTTGATGGACCACATAAGATGACAACTAATTGCAGTTTAAAGCTGGATATTAAAGGTTTCCAGAGGTGCATAATCTGGTAACAATTTTTTTATTCTGATGGTAACCATCTTGCCCTTTCCTGTAAGTTTTATTTTGTCTTCAATTTTACTCAGGTGTGACCTATATTTGTCATACAAGAAGCCACATGACTGCATCTTTAGAGAGCCAAGGTCTCTAAAAAAATGAAGAGGGCAGAGTTTTCTAGGACTAGGTTGTAAGTAATGATAATTTGCAGGAGACTGTAATGCTCCACTGTGGGGAATCTCCAAAAAGCAAAACTGATCCTAGACCTGGAGGGCTTTAGCCCTGAAATACCTTCTTCCAAAGACTTTGTCATCTTGTCGTCTGTCTGTGGAACATCTGTCTGAGAGCTATGTCATCAGCCCTCGTGATAACACAGGTCTACATCCACTTGCATAAAATAGCCCCAGCATGAGAACTACCACCATATCTTTTATTAGCTTCTTCCTCCTAGAGCATGAAATGGTGCTGAAAAACATCTGCAGCATTCTGACCTCATCTGGATAGCCTTAAGTGAGTGTGAATTCAAGAGATTTACAGTAATCTGAATGAATCAGTCACGTAGCATTAGTTTAATCTGAAACATTACCCAGTTCATACTGTAACCTCTCTTAGGCTGAGATCCACCTAATCTAAACTAGATATTGAAGTTAAAGCAAATTGTTGGAGCTTTATTTCTAATCAGTAGAGAGAGATAGTCATCTCCAAAGTATTATGATAAGATGAATCATCTTCTGGAGGTGTTTGTTTTCTCTTGGCTATCAAGGAGTTTCTTCCTAGTCTAAATTTTACCTGCACAAATTACAGTAGATAAATCCCTTTATTTTCTCAGCTACTATATCTTTCCCACACATTACAAAGATTAACGAAAATCACTCTTGTCTTACTCTAACAGTTTTCAATTTCTTCCTTCTCCCAACCTACTCTGTAAAAGTGTGGAAATAGTATTTAATAATTTAAATACAATTATCTTAAGTAGACCAAAAAGAAAGAAAAAAAAGATTGTCTGGGAAGTTAAAATTTTGGTTATCTTAATTTCTGAATGCTTACTTTAACAACCTAATTTTTTGTGCGTTTTTCTTTTCTCTCCCCCTGCCCCCCCCCCCCCCCCCAAATTATAATATGAATAACTTTACCACAATGTCTAGATATATAGCTAAGGTTTGGGGTTTTGCTGTAGCATAGGTTGTTTGCGATGTGTATAGCATAGCAAAGAATTTTGTAGTCTTTCTGTTTAATTTATTAGTCATTATATCAATCACGAAAACTTTTTCTGATCATGAGCTATTGTGCAATTGACATTTGATGTTCTAGAACTAATTAGCATAATTTAAGTATTATTTACATGAAATTGTGTAGAAGAACTAAAGAAATCTGTAGTGGAATAGCATAAATAGAACAGTCAAACTCTATAAAAAGCCTTCTTCATTTCTATTTTAAAAAGTGCAATCAGATCTTACTTTTCTAAATGAAACAATAACAGAGATAATAAAGACTGGGTGGGATGAATATTTGAACTTTGTCTTTGCTCTGTTAGCAGAAAAGCATTGTATTAAAGAACACACTTTTTCAGTCCATCATAAGATTGACTCAAATGGCAGATATAATTCTAACAAAAAGACTATTTAATATGGAAATAATAGCATCAAGCCTTTGCACTTCAAATGGAACCAATTCAGACTTCTTAAAAAAAAAAAAAAAAAGGAAAAAATGTCTTGAACAAAAGATATATTTAAAAAATTACTGAAAATCAAATAAATAAAATGAATAATAAAGGAAAAAATATTTTCTATCTAATAATTTTTCAGAGAATCTGAACAGAAAGGAGCAAGAGAACTGGGGAGGTAGAATGACATGATTGAAACTACATAAATGGTGTCAGAAGCTTTTTATTTTATGACACCATCAACTGATTAGATCTACAAGAAGGGCTTGCAGTAAGTACTGCATAAATATATAAATATATACTGGCTTTATAAATTGAACAGAAAAAGAGTTAGAATTAGGGTAAGAGTTAAATGAGATGAAAAACCAAACCAAAACAAAACAAAGCTGTATAATTATGGTCACCTTAGTCCACAAAAAATGAATTCATAGCAGAACTGGTACAAAGAAGGGCTACGAAATTGACCTGGGGAAGGTCAGCTCCTCATGTAACAGTACACGAGGACAGCTCGACTTATTTAACCTAGCAGCATGAAGGTTAAGCAGACATGTGCTTTCTTTCCATATCAGGGTGTAAAATCAGGAAATGAGACAAGCTTTTTCATCAGAAGGACAATGATCTGTAAGAACACATTCAGTCAGAAAATTAGAATAAGGCTCCCCAAACAGATGTGTGAGTTCCTGGCACAGCTGTCTAGTGGGTACAACATATGCAGAAGGCTAATTACTTATATTCCACTTATACCAGATGTATAAGAGCTCTCTCTGTCTCCCAGAGAGAACTCTCTGTTTTACACTAAGCAATTATGGGATAAACCAGAAATAGTCAGTGAAGAAGGGGCCTAAATGCACAATTCCTACTATGTATCCTAGCCACTGTGAAACAGCTTATTCCTTCATAGCCTTGAAATGCCTCCAAAACTTCACCTTTTACAGTGAAGTGCTACAATATAAACAGATGAGTCCTCGAGCATTCCTATCCGGCTTATTTTGTGCCTGATGTTTAGCATACCAGCTAGAAAGGTGGAAAGGAACGTTTGAACCTACTAAAAGGAAAATTAGTGTTCATCACACCGGTGTCTTGTGGGAACAAAGATCCATTAAGCCCTACTTACATCCGCTGTATGTAGTCTGGGAGCAATAATGCTAAACATTTCACAGTATTTCAGCAGAGTGATTCAGTCATCTTCACGTCTAATCTAATTTCCAAAGGACACCCAAAAGAAGTAGTGGAATGAATCTCAACTAATTTTACCAATCTTAAATTAGGCATTCAGTCTAAGACAATTGCCTGCAAAGTATTTGCAAATTAAAACAAACAAACAAACAAACCAATACATAAGCATGTATAATCTATTTCAGGGAGACCAAGCCTTCACCTCATGACTGATGCCTGCCTGGCCAGCAAAGACCTTATGCTTATCTTACCAGGGTGGTTTCCACATTAGTGCTTAGCCTCATAGCTCCTAGAAACCCAGCTATATTTTGTGTGTCAGCTAATAATAATTTTGCACTTTTAAGTTATGTATACCATGCTTGCAGAGCAATTGCAGGTAGCAAAAGGTACTGAAACAAACTGAGTCAGTGTGGAAGGACTACATCTAGAAAAATCCTTTCATAATCAAAGAAGAAAAATAATAACTTTAGAGGGTGATTGCACCCTGTCTTAGGAGTGGATAAGTTGCTCTCTGGAAGTACCTGTTTGTTTTTCTCACTTAACTGTAGATGGAGTCACCAATATTGGGCTTTTTGCTAAAATCAGATGATATTAATTCTGTTTCTATCTTCTAGATCTACATTCACTGCAAGTGTGAGCTAGATACGGAATGGTGATCTTTGTTGAATCAGTGGAGTCCTAGTGATGAAGGGACAAGCCTAAACCTCTCAGCAATTCACAGGTTAAAAAGTTAAATGTGCAAACTCCACACAAAAATATAAAATACAGATTTTGTGCCTCACCACCCTCACAGTAAAGAATTTCTTCCTAACATCTCATCTAAATCGACCCTCCTTCAGCTTAAACCCATTACCCCTTGTCCTGTCACTACATGCCCTTGTAAACAGTCCCTCTCCAGATTTCCTGTAGGCCCCTTCAGGTACTGGAAAGCCACAATTAGATCTCCCCAGAGCCTTCTCTTCTCCAGGCTGAACAGCCCCAACTCTCTCAGCCTGTCCTCATAGAGAGGTGCTCCAGCCCTCCGATCAGCTTCATGGCCCTCCTCTGGACTCGCTCCAACAACTCCATGTCTTTCTTGTACTGGGGATCCCAGATCTGAACACAGTAGTCTGAAGCCTGTCAAGGTCCCTCTGGATGGCATCCCTTCCCTCCAGCGTGTCGACTGTACCACACAGCTTGGTATCTTCAGCAAACTAATGCTTTTTTCCATTTCAGATACTAAGTTATTCTTTGCATCTGGTCCTTGTGTCCTGACTGTCAGTATCCATCTTAACTGTGAAACAACTTTTTTCAGTCTTAACATCCTATAGTTACTTTTATAGTTAGTTCCACTTAATTTCAGGTTTTAGGATATTAATGGAAAATGACCACTGTTCTACTTGCAGAACCTCTTGTCCAACTGGTTCTCCAAGACAAATGGTGTTTGACTGACTACACCTTCTATTATTTTAAGACCTTCACGTTGCTGGGAGTGATGGAAGAGAAAGCGAGCTTCATACCAAGACATCACCTCTGTAAGAAATTATAATTAGGAAAGAATTCAGGAAATGTCAGAACATCTAAACTTATTTTTTACAGTGTCCTTCAGGAGTAATATATTTGATGAAAGGTATACCATGGGAGATTAATAAAAATAGTGGCCATGCAAAAGGAATAATAGTTTTGTTCATATGCACACTAGAAAACTGGTAGAAAGTAGGCAGGAAACAAAAGAACTGGACTGTCAAATGCTTATGAAATTTTTTTCTAAACTAAAACCCACTTGCTATTAAGGATTCTCTTTTAAATTTCCCTATTAAGATTCAGTCTATAGTAATTTCAGAATAGCTTTGTTACAACCTTGTTAATATATGGATTTTAAAGGAAACATCAATACATTCTTAACGTGAGCTATGTCAATGGTGCCACTGTAATACAGTGCATGCTAGATAATGCTGCTGATGGTAAGATAATTGTAAGCTGTGCTTTTGCTGACAAATAATCTTCATTATACTGTACTTACATACTGTGTATAAATCTATTGTGGTTCACTGAATTGAGCGCACCCTGATAACATACCGTGAAAGTCGTCAGTTACGTAATGTTCAATAAGTGCTATTGCAAAAGATTTTACAGTGCTTTCCATGAACCTGAATTTCACAAAAATAAAAATTACTTCTGTATTTTTATTTCAGCTATGAATCGTCTGTATGAAAATCCATCTAAAATCAGCATCTGTGAGTGTAAATTAAACATACAGCAATATCTGTATAATTTTTTACCAAAAAAGAGCCCTTTTTATAATTTCTTTTCAAAAATAATTAATTGATCATTGTTTATTCCACATATTTCAACATGAATATCCAGGCTAAAAACTGAAAGATAACAAACAAAATAACCAACGCATGCTCAAAGACACAGAAGAAACCCCGACCAACCATGCACATAGAAGCAAACATGTTCAAGTAATATTCATAAACATGTTCCTATATGGGAAGCCCCGCAAAAAAACACCTGTACCCAATGAGGTTTCACAACTGACAGATTCAAAGCTTTCAACCCAAATTTGAAGCCTTAATAGGACCAAGCAGCATGACTATGTTTCTAAGTACAAAGACATAGTAATAAGAAATCACTTTTACACAATGATTGCTAAATATCTCCTTAACAATAGGACCTGTTGATGATAATTTTTAGGAGCAGGAAGCTAGTAGGTTTTATACAAAATTAAATTAAATTAAATTAAATTAAATTAATTTTCTGATTCTATATACATCTCTCCCTTAATGTTGGTTCCTCAGCCCACTGTGTTCTGCCTGTACATCAGCATTAGTTGAAGAAAAGGGCATATGAGTAGGTACATATTTTAGAAAGAGTTAAAACATAGGATTGAAAGACACTTCCTCAGTGGTGGTACCCAGTATCCTACTCTGACAGGTAAACATGTTCTATAATACCAACTTCAAACCATTGGGGGTTTTTTATTCTAACTCTTCTAGCATCAGACATTCTCCAAGGAAAAGTAGTCTTATGATGATTAAATTTCTGTGTGCGATTTTCCCATCTAAATGTATTTGCTATCAATACATATCTGTCCCTTGAAATAAACTGCTCTTTGCTTCCATGGCTTATTCCTTTCCTGTATCCATAACTCTTGATGCAATTTTGTTACACTTCATTTTGCCAGACCACTCAAACCAAATTCATAGAATCATAGAATCATAGAATCATAGAATCATAGAATCATAGAATCATAGGATGGTTTGGGTTGGAAGGGACCTCAAAGATCATCTAGTTCCAACCCCCCTGCCACGGGCAGGGACACCCTCCACTAGACCACGTTGCCCAAAGCCCCATCCAACCTATCCTTAAACACTTCCAGGGATGGGGCCTCCACAACTTCTCTGGGAAACCTGTTCCAGTGCCTCACCACCCTCACAGTAAAGAATTTCTTTCTAACATCTCATCTAAATCGACCCTCCTTCAGCTTAAAGGCATTTCCCCTTCTGCTATCACTACATGTCATTGGGTCCCTTCAGGTACTGAAAGGCTTGTATAAGGTCTCCCCGGAGCCTTCTCTTCTCCAGGCTGAACAACCCCAACTCTCAGTTTGTCTTCATAGGAAAGGTGCTCCAGTCCTCTGATCATCTTCATAGCCCTTTTCTGGACTCACTCCAGCAGCTTCATGTCCTTCTTATGTTGGGGACCCCAGAGCCGGATGCAGTACTCCAGGAGGGCTCTCACGAGAGCAGAGTAGAGGGGGAGAATCACCTCCGTCGATGTTCTGGTCACACTTCTTTTAATGCAGCCCAGGACATGGTTGGCTTTCTGAACTGCAAGCACACATTGCTGGCTCCGTTGAGCTTTTCATCAACCAACTCCCCCAAGTCCTTCTCCTCAGGGCTGCTCTCAATCCATTCTCTGCCCAGCCTGTAGTTGTGCTTGGGATTGCGCCAACCCATGTGTAGGACCTTGCACTTGGTCTTGTTGAACTTCATGAAGTTTGCATGGGCCCACCTTTCAAACCTGTCAAGGTCCCTCTGGATAGTATACCCTCAGCAAGTTTGTTGACGATATAAAACAGGTAGCAGTGGCCGACACACCAGCAGGCTCCACTGCCATTCAGCGAGACCTGGACAAGCTAGAGAGTTTGGCAGAAAGGAACTAAGTGAAATTCAACAAGTGCAAGTGTAGAGTTCTACACCTAGGGAGGAAACCCAGTACAGGTTAGGGGTTGACCTCTGGGAAACAGCTCTGCAGAGAAGGACCTGGGAGTCCTGGTGGACAACAAGCTCTTCACATGCCAGCAGTGTGCCCTTGTGGCCAAGAAGGCTAATGGGATCCTGGGGTGCATTAAGAAGAGCGTGGTCAGCAGGTCAAGGGAGGTTGTCTAGTCTGCCCTGTTGAGGCTACACCTGGAGTTCTGTGTCCAGTTCTGGGCTCCCCAGTTCAAGAAAGAAAAAGAACTACTGGAGACAGTCCAGCAGAGGGCTACAAAGATGATGAGGGGACAGGAGCATCTCTTGTATGAGGAAAGGCTGAGAGAGCTGGGTCTGTTTAGCCTGGAGAAGAGAAGACTGAGAGGGGATCTCATCAATGCTTATAAATATCTAAAAGGCAGATGTCAAGAGGATGGGGCCAGACTGTTTTCAGTGGTGCCCAGTGACAGGACAAGGGGCAATGGGCACAAACTGGAACACAGGAAGTTCCACCTGAACATGAGGAAAAACTTCTTCATTATGAGGGTGACAGAGCACTGGAACAGGCTGCCCAGAGAGGTTGTGGTGTCTCCTTCTCTGGGGATATTCAAAACCCACCTGGACATCATCATGCGCAACCTGCTCTAGGTGAACCTGCTCGAGCAGGGGGGTTGGACTCGATGATATCTAGAAGTCCCTTCCAACGCCTACCATTGTGTGATTCTGTGATTCTCCTGCAGTTGGCAGTTCTTCATTCTCCCAGTTCTCGCCTTTGCCTTCTGTGACCGGGGCAGTGTGGCTAGAGCGCTTACCAGTGAAGATTGAGACAAAAAAGTCGTTGAGTAAGCCTCCTCCATATCCTGGGTAACCAGGTCTCCCGTTTCATTCCAGAGAGGGCCCACATTTTCCCTAGTCTTCCTTTTATCACCAACATACCTATAGAATCTTTTCTTGTTGCCTTTGATGTCCCTGGTCAGATTTAATTCTATCAGGCCTTTAGCTTTGCTAACCTGGCTGCTTCAACAATTTCTCTGTATTCCTCCCAGGCTACCTGCCCTTGCTTCCACCCTCTTTAGAAGGGAGACTGACAATAGACTGTCGTGGCCTGAATGAAGTCACGCCGCCACTGAGTGCTGCTGTGCCGGATATGCTGGAACTTCAATACAAACTGGAGTCAAAGGCAGCCAAATGGTATGCCACAACTGATATCACAAATGCATTTTTCTCAATCCCTTTGGCAGCAGTGTCCAGGCCACAGTTTGCTTTCACTTGAAGGGGTGTCCAGTACCCCTGGAACCGACTGCCCCAGGGAGGGAAACACAGCCCCACCATTTGCCATGGACTGATCCAGACTACACTGGAACAGGGTGAGGCTCCAGAGCACCTGCAATCGGATGATGGAACTAGAACTGACTTCAGCAACTAGCACCCAGCAACTTCCTTGAAATTGACATCTTCAACTTGCAGACTGGGAGCATGGGCTGTGCCAGACACACCAGCCACAAGCTCCAGACGCAGCATGCAACAATCCAACAGCACACACAATCACTCCTATCCCTGAAAGACTGTTATGATTTTAGAGATATGGTGTATAGACTAAGGGAATGACATGTATGTGTGTGTGTGTATATATATGTATACACACACACATATATAAAAGACAGGGAAAGTGGTGGTGATTAATTTGAAAGTGTAGGATCTGGGCATGACATAGATGATATAGAATAAGGGGTGGATAATGTCCTGTTTTTTGACTAGGATAGAGTTAATTTTCCCCAGAAGCTGGGATGGGACACAGTCAGGACAGGTGATCCAAACTAGCCAAAAGGATATTCCATACCGTATGATGTCATGCTCAGTATAGAAAGGGGGCTAGTCGGGGAGGAGTGGCATGGCTGTGGGTGCCACATGTACAGGTCATGTACAGGTGAGAAATTGCATTGTGTATCACATGTTTTGTACATTCTATGTACAGATCTTGTTATTTTCTTTTTCCTTTGCTGTTCCAGTAAACTGTCCTTATCCCAACCCACAAGTTTTACTTTTGTTTTCAGATTCTCCTCCCCATCCCACCCTGGGCGGGTGTGGGGGAGTGGGTGGACGAGGAGCTGTGTGCTCAGCTGCCGGCTGGGGCTAAAGCAAAACACTAATTTATGAAGAAAGTTGTCAGATAAACTAACAAAATCTATCTTTGCTTAACTCACAGTATATTTTAGCCCATTGCTCATTTATCTTCAAATATGTAATCATACTTTTATTAAAATAATTATTTAAGTCCTTGCATAACATTGAAGTCAGACACGTAAGTTTAGCCAGATGTCTTTTTATTTTCTTTCAGACATACTCAGTATATTTACTATTCTCAGATAATAAACTTGACTTTATAGATTTATTAGAAATGTTAATTGGAAGACCTCAAATATGTTCATGTTCTTTCAGAATACAGAGATGGAGATTACTTGGTCCCTCCACCTAACTGCAGTAAGATTTTTTGATTATACTACCTTTATCTCTGGGATCTACACAATTATCTTTACTGAAAATGGAGACAATACATTCATGTCCCTTAAAATTTACCTTATCTTATTCGCACACATATGTCACTTCATTTCTCTTTTTATTTTTTTCCTACAGATATTATTTTAAGCACAATTGTGGTTTTGTTTGTTTGGTTGTTTTTTAATCACTGGCATGTGACATGCTGCCTGTTGATTTAAAGAAGTTTTAGGTAGAAAATTCCTAAGTACCTGCCTATGCAGTCAGCCATCTTCTACTACTCCTATCTAAATTTGGGGGATTTAGATCTACGTCTTTATTTATATACATATCTGTGCAAACACTAGTGTTTCAAATTAATAATTTTTATTAAAGAGTTAAAATTTGCCATACCTAGTTAAAAGAGGTCCTTAAGCAAGCGTCTTGATTAAATCTGTCATCTAGGCTACCTCTGTTGAGGGAAACTCTTCCCACATGTCTTGCAAATTAATCCTGGAATAGGGTAGGATAGTAGAGAAATGTCCTCTGAGGTGTCTGTCCTAAATAAATTTAGTCTGGTGTCTGTCTTTGTCCTTTGGCTTTCTAAGGTATTTAAAACTTTTTTTTTTTTTTTAAATGATTAATATTTAGAGAATAGAAGATCAACGAGAAGCATACTACCATTACCTCAATAATATTGCTCATCTGTAGAAGATTAAAAATAAACCTCCTTATTTCAGGAATGTCAAGAAGATTAAAACGACTGAAATTTCTAAAATAGTATTTTCCCAGACTAAATTTTTTTCCCAAGATGATACCACCTAAAGACAGAAGGCTTAATTCAGTTGTCCATTTGCTGGCATTTAGTACCATTTTGGCTACCCCAAGAGATCAAAAACATTCAAGTGGCGCTGATAAATTTGATGCACATGATGGTCTCTTGCCCCTACAGAACAGCAGCTGGAAGCCAGGTTGAACACTACAGGACATTTCAAACAACACTATGTGTATATGTACAGGAAATGTCACACTTAAAATCTTGTTACAGGCAAGAAGAAAACACACCAAGAAGGAAAGTAAATAATTTATTCAGTGTAATGAAAATTACAGTGTAATGAAGTTTAGTTAGAGAATTATTATTATTCCAAATATTGTTAATACAGAAATGAGGAGAAAAAGTATACTACTGCAGAAAAAGTCTTAATAACAGTAATTTGGTTAAAAATGCTACATGCACACTTCCTAGTTGCTGTTACTTTTAATCTGGTGTTATGCTCACCCTAGGTACCAAGAGTTTGTGTTACTCATCATCATCACACAGGAAGGGGAAAATTCCAGCAAGTCATAAATGTCCTTTGCTGGAAGAAGTAAGATGTGTATGATAAAGTTTCTTCCTTTTCCTCCCTCTAGGATTCACTTTGGATTATTTGTCTAACACACTTTTACACCTTGATCTTTCTTTGCTGGTCTGTATGTCCACACTGAATCCAAATTTAGTATACCAGATTCATTTCACATATGTTGAATGCTTGTTCTTTGTTCTCTTGTTATTCCTATAACTGTTTTTGTCCAGTTTCCATTTCTTTCACTTCTTGGTGTATTCTTCATACCCTTGCAATCTCCAGTAAGAACCTGTGCCTCTCATTTTATCATCCCATGCCTGTTCTCATTTCTACTGCATGCTCTGACCTTACTTTCAAGGCCCTTGCTATCATGCCAAGCATTTATTTCTCTGTGTTACATCAATATCTGTTAGAGCCATAAATACTGTTTTACACAGAAGAAATACTTGCTACCACTATCTATATAAAAATTATGTTTATAACAAATTAACCGTTGTCATCTGCTAATTAGAAAAAAGGTTGTTTCACCTAAATCAAGTAAAAGCAAAACTCCAGACAGGTCAAGAAAAGCTCAGACAAAACCTGTCAAGTCTCAGGCCTGAGGCCTTGCAAACTTAATACTAAGCCTATGGCTGGCAATTAGCACTGGCAATGTTGTATTCACTGGGTTACTGGGCTAGAGAAATGTCATGAACAATTGGAGAAGAAAAAGGGGAATTAAGCCACTGAATGATACTGATATTGATATTCTGTATTTGCCTAATCCTTTGCTGTTCAGCTACCATGGTCCTCTCTCCATCTCAATGTTCCTTTCACCTTTTTTTGCACCAGCTTTTTTCTTTTGTCTTGCTAGATTTTGGGCATTTTGGTAAGCTGAAAGAGTCTGCAAAGCATGAAAAAAAGCACTTGAGCACGTGTGAGTCAGGAAGCAACAATATGCATCCAAATTAGGGGGAAACTAGGACTTCAACAGACAGAGGTCAGATATCAATAAATTGCTATGGAATTACTTAAATTCTGAAGTGCTATGCTAGACCTCAGCTAATAAGATCTTTTAGAAGGATCTTCCACATATCATTTCCATGGTATTTTTTTCCCAAAAACGCAGAGACATCTTCAGGGATATACAGGGACTTGTGCTCTATGTTACTTAGACACAGTTGAAAGTCCCTACACTTCCCAAAATAAATAAATAAATACATAAATAAACCCCCAAAACCCCATGAAGCAGACACAATTAAGAAGAGGTTCTTATTGCTGATGTCAACACAGAGCTGTATTTATCTCTCATATTTCTACATAAATCTGAGTTGTAAACTTCATACTCTGTCCTGTACTTAATGTAAGAAAAAAAAAATAGAAAAAAATAGCACAAGCTGGTAAGATAGCTTGAAAAGGAATGAACAATGTTCTCCCTCAGAAGCCACAGTAAGAAAGGCTTTAGAAAAGTATGTAAGTGAATTAGCACCATTTCAAAATTTTAAAGTGCATACTCTCAATTCATTCATGTAGAGTTCTGATGCCCTTAACTTCAGATAGCAGTGTTTGGTTTATATCCAAAATTTTGCTAAACCCCAAAAATAGCCTAGAATACAAAACACACTGTATGTGCAGTAACATATATGATGCTACACAACTCTGATATAACAGATTCTGCAAATGATTCCTTGTCAGTGAGCCCACTGAGAGGAACTCATTTATGCTTATGTATATGCCCACAGGGATACCTGTATACCTTTGTTTTTCTCTTTGTTTTCAAGTTTTTGTGATTCTGACCTGATCTTCTGCGACAAGGTACATCTTGGCCACGTGACGTAATGGATCATCAACCTGTGCACACCTTGTGTAGGTACTGACCTTTTCACCAGTCTGGGAACTTACTGCAACCTACTGTCTGTACTGAAGTCTCCTTCCTTACCATGCGTCAGACATCTCAGGGGAGATGTTCTCTGTAGGAGCACTGGTTTTAGCTCTGAGGCGAGTGGCCCACGATTTTGGCAAGAGACCTAGAGTGCTTCCCTGGGCTGTGGGCCTACAAGCAGGTTGCAGGGCCCTCGGGTGCAAACTGCCACGCCACGCCCTGTTGGCAGTGCTCTGGGTCGCTGTCGCTCCCTTGGGCCATTTAAGTCTCCCACAGTTGCCCCTGGTGATGCCCAAGGCATGTCAGCCTCGCTGGCGAGAGCTGCCATCTCCTGGAGGGTCTCTCCGCTGGTCCTCAGGTCTCCTCGGCTCCAGGAACCCCCTGTCCACCTCAGTGTAGCGCTTTGCCGCAGGAGTTACACTTACCGCGACTGTCTTCCTCGCCAACTGAGACAACTCACAAGACTATTTCATGTGAAGATACTCTGGCCATAGTATAGTGTTTTATAAAAACAGCAGAGAATTCAGAGGTCTGTGTAATTATTAAGAATTTACAGATTTCCTTTCCTAGTGTCTTGTGAATAACAAATTGGATGATTTGAAACTGTCAACTTTGCTTAAAAAAATATAGAGACAGCGTGAGGTGGAAGCAGAAGTTGCAACGTCCTACACATACTGAGATATTTTCTGAAGATAAAAATTTATTAAATCTTTAGTATATTACAAACTGAAGTAATTATCAAACAAGGGTGTTTGCTAAGGCTTAACTATTACCGCTCTTAGACTGGCATAAATCTCATAACAATTTAAAGCTGGCCACGCTTCTATGTCTTTCATTCCCCCAGATTGCTTAGACAGTACAGGATTATAACAGCAGGGATATTAAAAGTCCCATTTGTTTTAATCACTTCTTATCAGTGCTTATATATTTCTAGACGTTTCTGGATATAAGTAAAAATAACTAAAGCCAGGATTAGCAAAAGAAGAACCAAAAAAACCCCTAAGAACCTGATTATGCTGGACAAGGAGCATTTCACAGAAGAATATAATCTGGACGTTGGAGAAGAGAAAAACAAAATCAGTGGGATGCCTGAAAGTTTATGTTCCTCCAATAAAAGCCTACCAGATATGTAAGATTATCTAATTTAAATATCTAATACTGAAACTGTGACCCTGAAAAATGTACAGCTCTTAATGTAGGAGATTAAGCTCCATAGAAATCTCAAGTTGTCATTATGAAATGTCTCAGGCATCAAATTTTCTCTTTTCATACATGCTCAGAAGTGTCTCACCTTGACAGGCAGAAGAATTCAATACTTCTATAATGACTAGAGTCCATGTCCAGAAACTGGGCATTCATCCACAAAGAAGCTCATAGATTTCAACCTACTGGGTGTGCCCTGTGCATGAATAACCAATTAACTTCTACACAGTATGAAGCTGCAATAGCCACTTCCTTTCAAAAACTGTCTGGAGAGTGCTTCTTGCTTTTATACAGCATTTTAATGATTATTACAGTTACACAATGTCTAAGCAATATAAATTCAGTTACCCACTTCTGTTTTAGAGTATTCCTTATGAATACTTCAGCATTAATATATGGAGCATTCACAGATGAAGCACTCCATAAATACTCTCACAAACATTTCAGTTCTCAAAAAACAATGAAAGATTAATTAGGTGATAAATAAAGATGTAGACAACATGAATGAGAGTAATCTTACAGCCTGTTATTTAATGCACTTGCCTAGGAAGGAAAGTCTTAAAACTGTTTACATATGTAGCATGGAATATTTGTTAGTCAAGATGGACATCAATACATCCATCAAATGAAGAGAAAGATGAGATACGCTCTTAAGTTCCATAAAGGAAAACTATTTGCCAGTTCATACTGTTTCCACAATATGTAATCTAAATCAGCTTCCCAGTCAGCAAGCTAGCTACTTTTAATACTAATTTGGTGAAATGTTGAATTTCCTTCTGCACAGTATAGGAGACTTTAATCAACACAGGGCATAAGGTGGTTAAAAAAAAATAAATTTCAGCACCCAATGTTGTCCATTTTACTGTTACTGGCTCAACTTTATTGAATCTTGAAGCATAGTTCTAGCTGACTTATCGCTTTTTTTGCACTATAGTCCCAGAAGAAATGTGCTACAACTGTTGGTGCAAGTCATGAAGACGATCTGCAAAAACCTTTATATCGCCCTTGAAAATGGCCAGACACATGGAACTACAAGCTGCCACTCAAGCTTACAGGTCTGTCAGAATAAATTCCAATATTGGCAACTACTCCTTACTTTACTGGGAGAAAAGGAAGAGAGATTTATTTTTTTATTAGAAAGTAAAAAAATAAGAACTTTCAGAATGTCACCTTTTTAAAATCTGGAATAGATTTAAGTATAATATTTGTAAAGCACTAACCATTCTATGTCTAAATGCAAAAGATACTGTACTGCATTTCTCTAAGCTAATGGCAAAGAATACCATGGTAGCCATGTACCGCCATATTTATTGTAGCAGTCTACACATCATGATCTCATATATCTTCATATATATTCTTCTGAGTGCACACTGCAGATGCTGCAGCAGCAAGTGGTCCTACAGTTCAGTTCAAACTCCCCAAGCTCTCTACTTTCTCACAGTACATAATAGAGTGAACAAAATGAGTGCTGTGAAACTACTAGTAGTTATGATTGTGCATCATGCTTTCCAATTTTCATGCATGTTAAATCTGTAGATACTAATTTTTTGGTTTGGCACATACTCTGCAAACAACTGCTGAAACACAATTTGCCATACGGAAGACTGTGAGATTACAGCTTATTGATGCTTGAGCAGCCCTTGGAACAGTGGTAAGCCTTGCACAGTTAAGCAGAAACGTGCTATCATTTGTCTTCAGTGAAGATTTTGAATAGATGTTTTGCATAATCTTTTGGTGTCATACTAAGAGATTCCTAGAAATAATGGACCTCCAAACTAACTAAATACAGTCAGGCATACCTGTGTGAATGGTGTCTTCCAAATTAACTAATCCAATTAGTTAATTAACGTCTAAATTAATTAATTCAGTTCTATCTGAAAATTGGAAGCAAGCCAATCCTGGAAACATTTAGCTCTTTAAAATGAAGATGTCTAGCTTAAGTTAGTGTCACAGACTTTCTCTCTGTTCAATAATACAAGCTTTCTAACTAAAAATAATGAATTCCTGTAAGACAGATGAATAAGACTACATCTATATCTGCAGGCATAAGACTGCTTTAGTGTTCTGGGATCCAAGTGTGTATATTGGGGGTCAACTGATTATATACCAGAATGGGATATACATCAGCATTTTTCTCCATTACATTCTTTGCTTATACTTCATAGTTCAGTGGGATTGAGTGCACCCTCAGCAAGTTTACTGATGACACCAAGCTGTGTGATGCAGTCAACATGCTGGAGGGAAGGGATGCCATCCAGAGGGACCTTGACAGGCTTGAGAGGTGGGCCCGTGTGAACCGCATGAAGTTCAACAAGGCCAAGTGCAAGGTCCTGCATGTGGGTCGGCGCAGTCCTAAGCACAGCTACAGGCTGGGTGGAAAATGGGTTAAGAGCAGCCCTGAGGAGAAGGACTTGGGGGTATTGATTGATGAGAAGCTCAACATGAGCTGGCAGTGTGCGCTTGCAGCGCAGAAAGCCAACCGTGTCCTGGGCTGCATCAAGAGAGGCGTGACCAGCAGGTCGAGGGAGGTGATCCTGCCCCTCTACTCTGCTCTTGTGACACCCCACCTGGAGTACTGCATCCAGCTCTGGGGGCCCCAGTACAGGAGAGACATGGAGCTGTTGGAGAGAGGCCAGAGGATGGCCATGAAGCTGATCAGAGGGCTGGAGCACCTCTCCTATGAGGACAGGCTGAGAGAGTTGGGATTGTTCAACTTGGAGAAGAGAAGGCTCTGAGGAGACCTTATAGCAGCCTTCCAGTACCTGAAGGGGACCTACAGGAAATCTAGAAAGGGACTGTTTATGAGGGCATGTAGTGACAGGACAAGGGGTAATGGGTTTAAGTTAAAAGAGGGTAGATTTAGACTAGATGTTAGGAAGAAATTCTTTACTGTTAGATTGGTGAGGTACTGGAACAGGTTGCCCAGAGAGGTTGTGGAGGCCCCCTCCCTGGAAGTGTTTAAGGCCAGGTTGGATGAGGCTTTGGGCAACCTGATCTAGTGGAGGGCATCCCTTCCCATGAGAGGAGGGGTGGAACTAGATGATCTTTGAGGTCCCTTCCAACTCAAACCATTCTATGATTCTATGATACAGTATATAAATATAAACTAACCGTTACCTAAAAGCTAAACTCTCAAAAGGTACCATAGGTAAAAATTTGTATCCTCAACTTGCTGCCTTTTAATGTAAAAGACATACTAGACTTGAATTAGTGTGATAATTCTGACAGGAAAAGTAGTAAAAAATATTATTTTTTCCTCTAAAATGTCCTGATTGATTGAATATTCTGTCAGATCTGGACAGCACAGAGATACTGCTGGTTTATATCCTACTCTGTGTTAGATTTCCAACAAGAATTAATTTATGATGTTAACACACAAATTGAATATGCTTTATAAATAGTGAAGAATTAAATATTAATATAAATTCTATTATATGGTTGCATATAATCTATATTAAAATATATTGTTAAATTATAAGCATAAATATTATAAGACTGTGTTGGGAATAAGTATAAGCACAACAATAGAACATGTTGAATGCTGGTTTAAGGCTACAGTTTTAGGCAGGCTGCTCACTTGCAGAACAGTAAGTGTGAGATTCATTTTACATTATTTTCGATGTCTAAAGCTCAGTTAAATTTTGGTGAGTGAAGGAAATCATGCACTAATCTTCTTATCCTTTCAGTAGCTGTCTAATGTCAACATCTGCATATTGTGAGATTGAGATGAATCCCACAGCAAAATCTATGGGAATTGAGTAAACTTACAAAGACCTTATTCAACTATGCTGACTGGAATCACATTTCAAAATAGAACTTCTCAACAAGTTAACTTTCTAGAAGTAAACTTTCAAGGTACAGAAATATTTTTATATGTTAAATGATATAAAAGTGTATGAAGCCAAATAGCTAAAAATAATTTCATAATAAGACATTTATGCAACTAAAATACATACATGAAGAATATCTTTATCCTCGGTAATTTTTGTGGGTTTAGTCTTACCTAAGTTTAGTCAGCTAGAAGATGGATGTCTCCCCTACACCAGTTGCTCAGACTTCATTTATTGACTAATAGCAGTAGCAAATTTTTAAATGTGTTTCATCAGTTATGAGATAGATGTCCAACTTGCAAAAACAGTGATTTGGTTTCCCCTTAAGATTCTGCACTTCTGTTAAGCAAATAATGAAAATATGTTGATGATGACATTTATTTTATTTTATTTAAGCATTTAGAAATCCAGGTTGCAATTTTATATGTTATCACCTGTGATGAAACTCTTGCTGCTTTGATTAATTATTTTAGAATGCAAATAAATCTTCATATGGACAAAATAATAAGCATAAGTATAAATTTGAGTATATATTCTCCTTAAATACTCTGTTCTATTCTCTGAAACATGCAAAGTGCATAACCTTGTGTATTAAATCTGTTATATAGCTGGTATTATACCATACCTGGATGTCAAATTCTGACACAGGAACATGTTTGTTTGCTGGAGGGCAGGTAGATGTTGTCTGGTTTGACTAGATTTGCTTTGTTTTGCTTTTTTTTTAAAAGCTTCACATGAATGTAAGAATATCCCAGAAATCAAATCTCTGACTAATATAATACTTTAGGATGGAAGGGTCTGCTGGAGGTGTCTAATTCAACCTCCTGCTCAAAGCAGGGCAAACTTCAGAATTAGATCAGGTTGATCAGGGGTTTATCCAGTCAAGTTTCAAATACCTGCAGTGATGGAGACTGCAATGCTTTTTCTGGGTCACTTGTCCAAGTGCCTAACTACTGTGAATATAAAGGGCTTCTCTGTCCTTCAGAGCAACCTCCCATGGCATTCTCTCTACCAGTTGCCAGGGCAAGCCAAAGTTGCCTATCCTGAAGTCCAGGTTCTTTATTCTCCTACTCGCTTTCCCCACCTCCTTCTCTATCGTAAACTCTACCAATCTCACAGTCACTGCAGTCAGGGCTGCCACTGACAATCAGATCTCTGAGCAGTTCCTCATTTTACGCGAGTAGCCAACCCAAGAGAATACCTTCCCCAGCAGTGCCATAAAGAACCCACCTCAAAAAATGTACCAAAGCACTCCAGGAATCTCCTGCACCATGCTTCGAGCTGTTATTGGAATGGTTAAAGTCCCACAAGACATGTAAGACATGCAATTGGAAGACTGCATTGAGCTGTTTACAGAAGGCCTCACCTACTTCATCTTCTCAATCTGGTGGTTTGTAGCAGATGCCCACTGTGACCTTCTCCTTGTTGGCCTCTTCTCTGATCCTCGTCCATGCATGTGAGCTGTTTCTTTGCAGAGAGCACAATCCTCCCACCTTGTTTTCCCTTCCCATTTTTCCTAAAGGTCTTGTGTCAATTCAGTGCTTCATTTATGCAAATTACTCTACCACATCTCTGTGATCCATTGTGATGAGGTCATAGCTGTGGAACTTCTCACAGGTTTTCAGTTGCTTCTGTTTCTCATACTGCCACAATTTAGATAGGCCTCTAGTCACACCACTTTTTCTAGGGGAGCTTGAGTTTTGTCCCTGGTGTGCTTCCTGCAATCCCTCCTCTTCCACTTATCTGCAAGTGTTGGTCTCCAATGGTCATACCCTGTAGTTACCATTACTGCCCTACCAACTCTTGCAGTGCTGAGCAGCACCTACAGATCCCCTGTGCACCACCCTGTATGTCAAACGAAATAGTAGGTGCCTTGAAACCTGTATGCATGTCCTACTTATTGTGCTTTAGGTCATTGATGTTCCCTAGGTGTTAGTTAAATAGGAAGCTGGACATGAGCCTCCCCAGTTCCTGCATAATTTTCCACTTAATAGGCAACTTCTCACAGTCTCTTTTGGTTCCCAGCTGCTGTGAATGCTGAGTTCTTGGCACTTTCCCTTCTGTGCTGTGCTCCCCTTCCTCCTGCACTGTGCTTATCAGACAACGCATCTAAAGAGCTCCTGGTGAGAATAAAAGTGTTCAATAGCTATCCTGAAGACCTGCCTTTCACGAAAGAAAACCAGGAAGAAATGTTTTCAAGCCTTAAGTATTCAGGCACTGTCTAAGTCTAGAATATTCAGATTAGAAATCTGGACTCATCTTTCATCCAGCTCTGTGCTTGCTCTAATTGAAGTCAAAGTTAAAAAAAACAAAAAAAAAACAAAAAAAAACCCTCAGTGAATTTAATGGAAGAAAATCAAATCCTTTGCAGACTCCAGTCTTGCATATTTACAGCTCTGAAAGAGCATGGCCTTAGGAGCATTTTGTAATTTTTTTCCTCTTCAAACAAAATGCCTCTGTTGTGCTTTTGAAGGATGACTAGTGATTTCTAGATCTAGTTTGAGTATCTCTTCTTGTTAGGGGACACTGGATGGGGGAAAAAAGCCCAACACCATCCCACCTTAAACAGCCTGAGCTAATTTTCATAGGAACCTTAATAGTGATCATATCAAAGCGACTATGATAGAGTTAGCTATTAATTTAGCCTGCATGGTCATAGAGTTCTGAGCTGCTGTTAGAAGTCAAGTGGCATGCTAAATAAAGCAGTAGTGATTATTTTGATGACCACTTTCTTTGTGACTAGACCAGTCTCCACTCTATATTTGTCAGACTGGACAAACCCTAAGAGAGTCACCTATGAGGACCTCCAAATTAAGACCATACACTATAGCTTATGATCGCTGCTAGGAGTATTACACAATTGTGGGTCATGGTGTAAGCTATCTTCTGTTTTTTCTGCCAAAGCAGGGCCAACTGTGAGGTCAGATCAGGTTGTTCAGATTGTGCCCATTTGGGTCTTGAAAAACTCCAAGGATGGAGGTGGCAAGGGCTCTCTAGGCAATCTATTCCACTGAGTGATTGTCCACATGGGGAATATTTTCTCCTTCTATCCAGTCAAGTCTGTCTTGTTTTAACTTATGCCCCTTGTCTCTCATCCTCCCATAATGCACTACTATGAAGGGTCTGGCTCTGTCCCTTTTATGACCTCCCCATAGCACTAGGGGCTGCTGTTAGGTCCCCTGCAGCTATCTCTTGTGGTGGTTGAACAAGCCCCAGTCCCTGCACTATTTCGCAGGTCACCACATCCAAGGCTTCCATTGATTATTATATCACCAACCAGTTTTTCCTAGTTAGTGAATAGGAAATCCACCTGAGTGTCTCTCTTGCTGTCCCATCCAGTACCTGAATCAAAAAGTTGTGACTGAAGCTGTTCAGCTGGAAAGGGATTAAAGTCCTCCATATGAAAGAGGAACTGTGATCCAGAGGTTTCCTCAGGTTGTAGAGAAATTTCATCCACTTCCTTGCCCTGGTCAGGCAGTCTGTAACAAATTCCCACCACAATGCCACCCACAATGGCCTCTTCTCTGATCCTTATCCACAAATTCTCAACCAGCCTATTGTCTACTTCATACAAGATCTCTGTACAGTTTAGCTGCTTCTTCACACAGAGGTCAAACCCCCTTATTCCAATCACCCTACACCCTTAATTAACTGTCCATTGTCAGTAGTTCAAGCTGTCCTCACCAGGTTGACCACCCTGTTGGCAAAGATGTTCCTGTCCCACTTAGATGATATCTTCTCCAGTAGTCTGCAGTCCTCAAAGAAGGTCTCACAGTGGTAAAAACCAAATCCCTGTTGACACCACCAGCTATGCAGCCAGATATTGAACAGCAGTATCTATCCTCTCTCCCTCAAGCTTTTCCCTTGCATCAGCAGGACTGAGGAGACACCAGCTGAACCCCTGGGACCTTCAGGAACAGTTTAGTCACTTTTGATGTTCTCAAGGTCTCTTCTGGCAGTGTTGTTGGTGCTCACATGGGAAAATAGCATGTGGTAGGAGTCCAAAGGGAAGACAAGTCTCAGGAGCCTCTCCACAATGTCTCTAGATCTGAACAGCTACTAAGTAGCAAATCTCCAGAGACATCAAGTCAGGCTGGCAGATGGGCATCTCTATCCCCCAGAGGAAATAGTCTCCAGCAATATCACCTTCCTTTTCTTTGTGCAGACAGTTGGCTGAGGTTCAGCTGACTCCGACAGGTCCCCCAAAGGGAGGTTATCTTCCTCTATTGTTGCCAGGACACTGTTACTCTGCTGTTATTCAACAACCAGAGGAGGAGAACGAGCCTTTGCTGTGCTGCTGAAGATGATGTATCCAGTCTCAAACCTTTTCACAGAATCAGAGAATGGTTGAGGTTAGAAGGGAACTCTGGAGATCATCTGCTCCAACCATCCTGTTCAAGCAGGACCACCTAAAGCAGCCTGCCCAGGATGATATCCAGATATATTTTTAATATCTTCAAGGAGGGAGACTCCACAGCCTCTCTGGAAAATGTGTGCCAGTCACCTTCACAGTGAAAAACTTGTTCCTGATGCTCCTGATGTTTCAGTTTGTGGGCATTGCCTCTGGTCCTGTCACTGGGCATCACTGAAAAGAGCTTGGATCTATCCTCCCCCCCTTCAGGTAATTATATACATTGATAAGATCCCCTCCTTATCCTTCTCTTCTCTAGACTATGCAGTCTCAGCTCTCTCAGCCTTTCCTCATAGGAGAGATTTTCCAATCCCTTAATCATCTTTGTGGTACTTTTCTGGACACCCTCCTGTATACTGTCCATGTCTCTCTTGTACTGAGGAGCCCAGAACTGGACACTCTACTCCAGATCTGGCCTTGACAGTAGTGGGTAGATGGGAAGGATCACCTGCCTTGACATGCTGGCAATACTTTGCCTAATACAGTCCAGGATACCATTAGCCTTGTTTGTGGCAAGGGCACATTGCTGGCTGATGCTCAACTTGGACGCCCCGGTGCTTTTCAGCCAACTTGCCTTCTGGCAAGGAAAAAAAAAAAAAAAAAGAAAAAAAAAAAGAAAAAAAGAGGAGGAGGGAATTAAGTAGAAAGTTCACTGAGAATAGAATAGAAACATAGAATAGAAACATTTTTCTGATATTTGTCTACCATAGGAAATATAGCAGGCCCAATCCAGCCAGCTATAGTATGAGTACAACGGCGTACAATATGATTACAACAGTGCAGCACAATAACAAATTGCATATTATATTGTATATGTTTTTGGGCTTCCCTGGATTTGATTAACTTTTTCTACTTTCCTACAACATGAACTTTTGTCACAGGAGAAATATTTGTTGCAAACTATTAGGTCTTCATAGCGGTGATCAGCTGCCTCTGCTTTCTGGAGTTCTTCACTGACTGTGGGCAAGATCCCTTGCATCACGGAAAATAGATCTACATCCAAAATCTCTTGCTGTGAGAGACAGACTGACTTGCAGCTGCAGCAGTGTGGATGGCAAACAGGTGGTGATGTTCTGAAGAGTCGGACATATTTTGTGATTTAGAAAAATGTCATTAAACACAAGTGTCATGGTAACACGTTGTCACTGCAAAACGTGTGTAAATAAAAGGCAGACTGCAATACTACTACTTAATATATGCAATTATGTTAATACAGTAAGAGTAAATATAGTAAAAATGTTTTAAGATGACATTGTAGACAATTCATTTTAAAAGATTACAGTACATTAACAAGTGATGAAAATATAAAATATTGCAAATCAATATTTTATAGAAGTTTTAGGAGTCTTGGACATAATCATACTATGATAACTGATGTCATTATACCAGATAAGACTAGGCAGATGGCATTTTATGGTAAATCCAAAACTTCCTAAGAGAGCTAACCTTTTTTGTAGTGCAAGTTCTGTTCATGCTATCCTTTTAAGTCTTGCAATTAAGTAGTCATTCCCAGAAGTAGTGCCTTTTTAAGGCAGCACTTTTGAGAATGATTTTATAGAAGCTAGCAGATCAGCATTTTCAGCCTAAAAAATGCCATTTCCAGAATTACTGTATACTGAAAGCATCACTTACAGGAATTGTTAAAGAAAGGTACAGCTTTGCTCCCTCATGTAGACAAACTCCCAACTAACAAAATTACCAGTATACCTGTGGGTCAATATATGCCTGAATAACCTAAGGTTAATTAATGTCTTTGGATGAATCAGAATTTAGTATGCAACACCAGCACTGAATTCCTCATGAAGAAAGAAAAAAAAAATGTAGACACTTTTGTAAAAGCAATATACAAGCAATATATCTTGAAATCTGTAGCTATCGTTAACTATCCAAATTACCACTATAGAAGAGTTCATAAATCCTTTCTAGTTAGATTTATTCTTGGGCTTCTTTCTTGGGATTTTTGTCTACAGGATGATGATGATTATTGTAAAGCTAAGCTTTTCCTCTTTATTTTTAAAGTATTTGAAAAGATACAATTCTTCATATATTTATATGCTTTTTTGCATGTATCTGTGCAACTTTCAGATAGGGATACAACTCTAACATTAATTAAGGGAGCTGAGAGAAGGATCAATCGTATTTCCATACAGAGTATCCGAAGCATGTCCTGACTACAGATTACAGATTACAAAAGCACAATTCTGTGTACAAAACGGAGTGGGAAGGGAATGGGGAATCATCTTACAGGTTCGGAAGGCCTATACTGCATAGTCACTGGTGCTGCCTAGCCACTAGAAATATAAGTTGCCAGTTGTCAATGCAGTGAAACAAGCAGGTAGTGGAACAGGAGGCAGAAACTAATGGAAGAGAGACATTAAATATGGACAGAGACATTAAGTGCAGGGAACCATATTTCTTTGGTAAAGTTCGCCAAGAAATATTTCTCTGTATAATGCGACTGTTAATTTCAAGCCTTTTCTACAGTTCATGCTCAAGAATACTAGATGACAGAAAAAAAATAAAATGCCATGGAGACAGACTAGGGAAGCTGAGGGGAAAATGGTTTTAAATGCAACCTATCTTTGAAGCACTTATCTTTGAACTGATCTCTCTGGACCTATTCTTCTCATTAGGCAGGAGTAAGATGGCTAAGCAGCAGCACTCATTAAAGAAGCATGAGATTCCCCAGGGCTATAGAATCAAGCCTGAAGTAAAAAATGTCTTAATCATCTCTTTTCATCTCTGTATTTCACTGTCGTCTTTGCTTGCTCTCCTTTCACTTATCACAGCTACACAATTACCAGGTGAAAAGTTTCTAAATCCTGGATTCAAAAACTTAACATGATATATTTTTTAAACAGTGGAAGCCCAACATTTATGCAATCTTTTTGATATTTTAGATAGAAAGATAACAGAAACACCAAAAAGGTATGCAGTATCTATTTAAATGCTAGCTCTGTTTCATACTGGTTGTGTCTATACTGCAAGGTAAAGGATGTGACCTCCTGCTCCCTAGGTGTTTAACTACATCCTGAAGTCACACCAGGAATAGGTCTGAGTTCTTACTCATGTCCCTCTGAAAAACAGAATCCTGACAGCTGGTTATGAAGGAACTACAATAGCTGCAATAGCTGTCCTGGTCTGGATACTTAAGAGGCGGACATCAGTGTGGGTGTTACAGAGTATAACCAACCCACAACTAGGACATAGCAAAGGTACACACATCCTTAAAGAACAACACAAAGCTATGGGAAACAGCACACCTGTCTTCTAGCATGCCTGCTTAAGAGGGCTGGTGGACTCAAACACTCCCTTCTCATTGTTTCATAGCTAGGAGACAAAAGGGGAGTGAAGCTTTAATTGGTTTATGGAGGTCCTCTCTCTCTTCTGGGTACTTTTAAAGAAAAGTTCTCTACAATTCCTCCAGTGGGCCAGCTAGCATGACTTCACAAGGATAGAGCAAGCACTAAAGTCCTGTGGGACATCATCACAGAAGACATTAGTTAGTATTTCCCTAGAGACTGAACTGAGTTCCAAAGTAATTCACCTAAATCTAGTTTCTTACATATGTGGTGGCTGTCTAAAATTCCACAACTGTCAATAGAGTCAACTACTACATCTGCTTGCCTGAATATAGGAATCTAGAGTCATTTTAGAGCCTGTGGGATATTCTTCCTGGCCTCCAGATTCCTGAACAACACAGATCTCCTATAAGTCATATGTCATTTTCACTCATCCTGGATAGATGAATAAGGTGACCTAGGGCCTTTCAGGATTGTTTTGCTTTGTTTAAATAAATCCATCTCTGGATTTCTATTGATTTAATACAAGTTTAGACACTTTCCCCCTAATACCTAAACACGTTCCCTGAGATCTATGACCTGAATCTCACCCCAGGAAGTAGACTTAGCAGGATTTAGATTTTTAAACATAATTGTCTAGTGCTGCTTGAGACACCTCAGGCTGAGATAGCCATGTAACTGGCAGACATGACACAGGGCTGTCACACAGCCAGAAGGGTTTTTTTTGAAGCAGCTACTGGAGGCAAGACATATAGAAACTAACATGACTCTAGATACCTAAGCATGGACAATTGAGTCCTGCTAATTATTATTTCCAGATCACCTCAAAGTCATTGCTCTATTCTACTCAGGGGCAAAGTGAGGACTCATCCTGCAAGGGAACATTCTTAATATCTTTGCTTTATCCAAAAAGTGAAGACTCAGTCTTTATTTTAAGCAATGTGTCTCATCTCAGTCACTTGTCAGATGACTGTACTTGATTGCACCTCTAAAAAAAAGTTATGTTTTTCATAAAAAAAATAGAATTTTTACATATATGTTTGCATACATATAAATTTCAAGTAGATAAATAAATACAATAGAAGAAATAAAACTTCTGGATGCATCTACATTGATAAAGAGGGCCAATAAGTGAGATTGAGTCCTTTGAATTTGGCAGTTGCTTAGCTGTTAGCTCATTCCTTGGCTATTTGGACAACTTCAGCTATTTCATGCCAAGACAGTACAAGGCATAGTCTTGAGACAAGTTAGTTCCAGGGAACACTACTATAAAACAATGTAAATGAGATTGCACCAGGTTTAGCTCCAAGAACCCTACAGAGTCTGTCACCATTACTCACTACTACCCATATTTTTCACATCTTTAAACAAAATTACTTTATCTTGATAAAATGCAGAAGATAAATTCAAAATGTATTTCTACATACTAATTGTACACCCTCAACAATGCTGTACCAAAGAAGTAAGTTTTCAAATGTGGTTTTTGGGGGGTTTTGTTTGTTTGTTTGTTTTTTTACATTATATGATATCTTCAGTATCAATAATTCCACACATTGAATGGGGCACAGTATTTTCAGTTTGCTGGGAGATAAGGTGATAAGGATCCAAGTGTATGTTTTTAAGATTTTTTTTTTATTTGTGAGACGCAGATCCCTGTTTGGATCATGAGTATGGCAATAACATAAGGTAACAATGTCAAATAAGCTTTAATAAATGGTTTTAAAATAGGAAGCATCAAATTATTTTTTCCTGAATTAAAAAAAAATATAGCAGCAGTTGCCATTAGTCTTATTCATGGGGGAACCATCAGATGTAGGATGTTACATAAATAGAGGTACATACTAAAAAAATATTCTACAGTGCTTCTAGGAAATTCTGCAACTGGACATAAATGGGAAAAACAATTAAAAATGGTAAGAGGGCTGCAATAATAAAATTGAACTGTAGTAGTAACTTTAGTACTTTATTTGACTGACAGCAAATGTTTTTTCTCATGATTCATCTACTGTCTTGCTTGTCCACATCTGTATGTCAAGATCTCTATGTGTTACCATAGAAAATGATCTCCTTCACTTGGGAAAGCAATTAAACAGATTTTTCTTTTTTCAATATGATTACTTACATCTCAAGTTCAACATCAAAGTATGTTGTTAATTTACTACTACGCAACTAGAAGTAGTAATACTTGCCTCAACTGATTATTAGGAAGATAAAACTTTATCTACTGTTTGTAGAGTCAAATTGTGTGAACTTCATCATTAAATAACCTCTTAACAAACAATACTACTTATAACTCTGGAAGAAATATTTCTTTAAGATGAAAGAAAATGAGAATTAAGACTTTATCCAGTTAATTACTCCAAAGATATATTGCATAAAACAGAAATGAAGAATGGAACAGAAATGTATGCTTCCACTACAGGGTTATAGCACTATTTGTATCCCTCTTCCTCATCTTCTAAAATTAGACGTCATTTTTATCAGTTGCAACAGAAATAAAAGACATTGAGTCACTTTACCATCATTTTGATCACAAGAAACTGTTGGCTATTAGACATTGATTTTGTATAGTAGGCAATTACAATAGGCTTGACTAACCTGATCTCCTTTTTTACATGAAGATGGATTAGTGGATGAGGGAAGGGCTGTGGGTTTTGTCTACTTGGACTTTAGTAAAGCCTTTAACACAACTTCCCACAGCATCGTGCTGGAGATAGTGGCTGCTGATGGCTTGGATGGGTGTACGCTTCACTGGGTAAAAATCTGGCTGGATGGTCAAACCCGAAGGGTTGTGGTGAATGGAGTTAAATACAGTTGGTGGCCAGTCACAAGCGGTGTTCCCCAGCGCTCAGTGCTGGGGTCAGTTCTCTTTAAGATCTTTATCAGTGATTTGACAAGGGGATCAAGTGCACCCTCAGTAAAGTTTGCAGATGACATCAAGTTGGGTGGGAGTGTTGATCTGCTTGAGAGTAGAAAGGTCTACAGAGGGATCTGGACAGTCTGGATCGATGGGCCAAGGCCAATTGTATGAGGTTCAGCAAGGCTCAGTGCCGGGTCCTACACTTGGGTCACAACAACCCCATACACCGCTGCTACAGGCTTGGGGAAGAGTGGTTGGAAAGCTGCCCATTGGAAGAGGAACTGGAAGTGTTAGTTGACAGCCGGTTGAATATGAGCCAGCAGTGTGCCCAGGTGGCCAAGAAGGCCAACAGCATCCTGGCTTGTATCAGCAACAGTGTGGCCAGCAGGAGTAGGGAAGTGATTGTCCCCCTGTACTGGGCACTGGTGAGGCTGGACCCCAAGTACTGTGTTCAGGTTTGGGCCCATGAATACAATCAGGACACTGAGGTGCTGCAGTGTGTCCAAAGAAGGGCAACAAAGATGATGAAAAGTCTAGAGAACAGGTCTTATGAGGAGTGGCTGAGGGAACTGGGGTTTTTTAGCCTGGGAAAAAGGAGGCTGAGGGGAGACCTTATGGCTCTCTACAACTATGTGAAAGGAGATTGTAGCAAGGTGGCTGTCAGACTCTTCTCCCAAGTAACAAGTGATAGGACAAGAGGAAATGGCCTCAAGTTGTGCCAGGGGAGGTTTAGAGTGGATATCAGGAAAAATTTCTTCAGCAAAAGAATTCTCAATCATTGGAACAGGCTTCCCAGGGAAGTATTTTAGTCACCATTCCTGGAGGTATTTAAAAGACACATAGATGTGGCACTTAGGGACATGGTTTAGTGGTTGCACTTGGCAGTGCTAGGTTAACGCTTGGACTTGATGGTCCTAAAGGTCTTTTCCAACTTTAATGATTCTATGAGTCTATGATTCTATGATACTACGTTTATCTTGTACATTGTGTAAGCAATTTTTAGTGATGATGACAGTGATGCTTAAGTTACAATAAAAAGATAGTTTCGGTTTCTGAAAATTTAATTAACATTTTAAATATCAGAATTCACATTTTGCTTTTAGGAAATAAGTTTCCCCTAACCCATGCAAGTGTTTTCCTTTGAAAGGTTTGGCAGATAGGATCTGAATTCTCAGGAAAACACGTTGAATGACTAAAACTTGAGAAAAAGCTACATATAGCCTGCATGATGAATAATCTATCTCTATCTCAAGAGAGATTTAATAAAATGTGTATGCATGATTTAGAAGATATTTGCAAGGAAATGTTCTACTATAATATCATGAAAACTGAGCTATCTTAATTTCTTAAAATACATAGAATTTTATATGTGCACTGCTACTTGTAGTGCAAAATTTAAAAGTCTGTTTAGATATGTAAAAAACTTACATATATTGCATAAAACTTAAAAAATATCAATTCTGTGAAGTGAGTTTCAAGCTGAAGTTAAATGCAGTTCTGGAGATTGAGTAGCATATGTAGTGATTAAAAAAAGAACTATAAATATATATGTAAATACATTAAAAGTGTTATCAAATGCAATTTTGTGATAAATATATTTCTGAAGGAGGGAGGAAACCATATTGAAAAAGAATGTATGTTATTCTAAAAGAAGTGTTTCCTTTTTAAAAGCTTCTTGAAAAAATTCTGCTCTTAATTTTCCAGGTGAATATTCCTTGTTCCTCTTAAAAACCTTCTCCTCCAGGAAGTGCAACTCTATCCTGTAATATAGATTTAGAACTTCTGGTAAAGCAACTGCTTTAATTTTTATTTTTCCACATGATTTTATTCTTTTTTTATTATTGATATTTTTGATGTGTGTTTATCTTAACTCCTCACATTGTTTCTGATTTCAGAATAAATCCTCATTTAGATATTAATTAAATTTTAAAGAAATAATATTTAATTTTAACTATCTTTGCTCTAAAATTGAAGACAACAATGTTACAATGTTTTGAGATGTGCACCAGAAACATCAGAGTACTGTAGGGCTGGATATTTAATTTAGAAATTGTGGTTCAAATATAAATCATTACTAAAAGGATTTGTCCACACATAAGGTCAGGAAATGCACTTGGGATAGATATAAGAGAGGGCAGAAAATGAGTTAAGTAGTCATACATCTTCTGGTAAAATTATTTCCCTGTCCTTGAGCAGACGAGATTCTCTGTTTTATAGGCAATGAATATAGTTTTAGCTCATCATTCTGTAAATTTTATTAAACTTTCAGGTCATCATTCCTGAAGTCCTAAAGTACTAAAGATTATAAAATAATTGGGTGTTCATTAATATATAAACGATACTAGAATTTTGTTGAAAAAAATTAAAAAAATAAAATAATTTAGAAAATTGTTCTTGTGAAATAAATTCATTTTTTTAACACGATATTCATTTAATGTTATTATATTTTCTAATTTTCTTTGTTCTATATTTCATATGATTTGTATAAAGGAGATGCTATTTCAACCCATGCATCAATGTATGCTGGAGGGCCTACCATCTGGAAAGCAACTTGGCAAAAAGGGACCTGGGGGTCCTGGTGGACACCAAGTTGAGCATCAGCCAGCAATGTGCCCTTGCCACAAACAAGGCTAATGGTATCCTGGACTGTATTAGGCAAAGTATTGCCAGCATGTCAAGGCAGGTGATCCTTCCCATCTACCCACTACTGTCAAGGCCAGATCTGGAGTAGAGTGTCCAGTTCTGGGCTCCTCAGTACAAGAGAGACATGGACAGTATACAGGAGGGTGTCCAGAAAAGTACCACAAAGATGATTAAGGGATTGGAAAAATCTCTCCTATGAGGAAAGGCTGAGAGAGCTGAGAAGTCTAGAGAAGAGAAGGCACAGGGGTATCTTATCAGTGTGTATAAATACCTGAAGTAAGGGTGCAAAGAGGGCAGTGCCAGGCTCTTTTCAGTGGTGTTCAGTGACAGAAGAAGAGTCAATGGGCACAAACTGAAACACAAAAGGTTCCTTCTGAACATCAGGGACCAGTTTTTTACTGTGAGAGTGACTGAGCTCTTGCCAGAGAGACTGTGGAGTCTCCCTCCTTGAAGATATTCAAAAACTGTCTGGACACCGTTCTGGGCAGTCTGCTTGACCAGGGTGGTTGGACTAGATGGTCTCCAGAGGTCCCTTGCAACCCCTACCATTCTGTGATTCTGTGATTCTGTGATTGTCACTGCTTAGGGAGATTGCTAAGGTTTATCAACATTTGGACCCAGAATGGAAAACAGAATGTCTGGATGGAAATTAAATATGTCTTTTCCTATTTTTTCAAGAACTCTAATGAAAAAAAATTACCCATTGATAGGAAAAATAAAAGGAAGCAGAAATGAAGTATCTTTCTTACTTGCTGCCTATTTTACATTTATAAGTAAGTATTTCTTAATCTCTGCAGAGAAAAAAAAAAACTAAGAGATTTGGTTCTTCAAAGTCAAGTGAATATGTCCACATGAAGTCATTCAAGAACACTGACCGTGTAATAGTAACATATTAAAAGCTAAGCACCTCTAGCAAACTAGATTCTGTTTATCTATACCTGAGGATTATCACTCAATGGAGAAAATCTGTGTCTTATTTTAAAAGAGAGCATCCATTGACAAGGAGCTGAGAGGCAGATCAGGCATGGTCCTTACCATACATTTTACAGTATTATTGTATGAAAAATAAAGTGAAACAAAACTAATTGCATGAATGGGATTCTTGTCTCATCACAGCTGTCACTCTCTCCCAGCTGACTGCCCAAACTGCTAGAATCAGGCTGTCCTTTCTGCTCCTTGTTTCTGGCACTCCTGGCTGACCACAACACATCCTCAGGGGAAGAGACACAGTGATTTTGAGATACCTCTTAGTTGGTGGACACCTCAGCCCTCAAGGGCTACAGCATAGGCAGAGTGTTCACCTGTTGCACTGTCTGTTTCTTGCACAAGTGGGTGAAGAGGCTGGGCTTGGTGCTAGTACAGGTACAGTCTGCAGTTTGAGCAAGAAAAAAATAATATTCAGAAAGATTTACTGACTATTTTAAAGTTTTGATGGGAATGCACTACACTAGTGTCAAGATAAAAACTGGTCCTGGATGCACAACTTTCCTTTTTTATCTGAATGCCTTGAAAACTAGTCAATACAGCACTTTCCAAAAATGTGGGAGATGATAGATAAGAGATTTATTCCCTCTAGGTTGAGAGTTTTATTTCCTCAAGTCTTCCATGCTCAAAATAAATGCTTTAATCATCAAACTTCAATTCATAAGGCAGATATCATTTTGTCATCACTATACTCACTTGCCCAGGCAGGCATTTGAGAGTCTGTGTGGACACTGGCAAGAGTAAAGGTAAGAGAGACGGGAGGTACATATCAACTATAGAAGTCTGCAAATTAAATAATACTGAACATTAAGCAATAGTTGAATTCCTACACGGGCATTAAACCAATACTGGAGGTGGACATCACCTTATCTAATTTTGGGCATCTTCAAAATAGTTCTATGTCTGAGCTACTCACCCTCATTCATCTTTACAGCCAAGAGAAACATCTAGAAATTTTAGAAATCCTTTCAATTGACCTGGTTTTGATACCTTCTTTTATTTTCTAATTGATTCATCCTTCCACGTATAACAGCTACATCTCCACTGCTGATAATGGCTTGTATATAAGTGAACTTAGGTACATTGCATCTCCAGTGCTAGAATAGTTTTTACGATTATTAGAGGCACAAACTTTTATCATTATTAGAGGCACAAGCTTTCTGAGACAGAAGAACTAGGCAACTTTAGTAAATCTTGAAAAAAAACCCACCAACCAGTCAGAATCCATAACTATGAAAAAAAAAATCAAGTTGACTGAGCAAGGTATAGGGAGGAAAAAGGAAATGTTAGGAAACCTACAAAATTCTGAAGAATAGTGAAGGAAATGGAAGTGTGTGATGGGGGGAGGGGCTGGTTATTTATTTGTTTTTACAATGTCTGTCTCTTTTGTGAACTGTCAGCAGGTAATGTAATCTTGTTTCTGTAATTCTCTGGGAAATGGGTATAATACATGTTTCACCTCGTACACTTCTGTGAAAAGCTAAGTTATACTGAGCATAAGCATATGTGTATTTAAGCTTGGTGCGTGACAACTTTGGCCGTTAAACTGCAAGTTGTGTATTTAAGATTTTTCTAGAAAACAAGCTAAAACCAGGAAGAAAATCTGGACTTAACTCAGTGTGTTGGGTTTGCGTGGCAAGGTTTTGGTAGCGGGGGGGCTACAGGGACGGCTTCTGTGAGAAGCTGCTAGAAGCTTCCACAGTGTCTGACAGAGCCAATGCCAGCTGGCTCCAAGACAGACTCGCTGCTGGCCAAGGCCAAGCCAATCAGCACCTCTGTGATAACATATTTAAGAAAGAGAAAAACAGTTAGGGAGAGCTTTTGCAGCCAGAGAGAGGAGTGAGAGATGTAAGAAACTCTGTAGACACCCAGGTCAGTGAAAAAGGAGGGGGAGGAGGTGCTCCAGGCGCCGGAGCAGAGATCCCCCTGCAGCCCATGGTGAAGACCATGGTGCAGCCCATGGAGGAAGGATGATGGGGTGTAGAGATTCCACCTGCAGCCCGTGGAGGACCCCACGCCAGAGCAGGTGGAGGCACCTGAAGGAGGCTGTGGCCCCGTGGGAAGCCCATGCTGGAGCAAGCTCCTGGCAGGACCTGTGGACCTGTGGACCTGTGGAGAGAGGAGCCCACGCCAGAGAAGGTTTGCTGACAGGACTTGTGACCCCGTGGGGGACCCACGCTGGAGCAGTTTGCTCCTGAATGTCTGCACCCCGTGGAAGAGACTCACGCTGGAGCAGTTCGTGAAGGACTGTAGCCCGTGGGAGAGACTCACATTGGAGCAGTTCATGAAGGACTGTCTCCCGTGAGAGGGACTCCATGTTGGAGCAGGGGAACGATGAGAGGAGTCCTCCCCCTGAGGATGAAGAAGCGGCAGAAACACCGCGTGATGAACTGACCGTAACCCCCATTCCCCGTCCCCCTGTGCCGCTGAGGGGGAAGGAGGTTGAAGGCGGGAGTGAAGTTGAGCCTCGGAAGATGGGAGGGGTGGGGGGAGGTGTTTTAAGATTTGATTTTATTTCTCATTCCTCTAGTCTGTTTTGCTTGGTAATAAATTAGATGAATTTCCTCTCTCAGTTCAGTCTGTATTGCTCGTGATGATAATTAGTGAGTGATCTCTCCCTGTCCTTATCTCGACCCATAAGCTTTTTTTGTTATACCTTTTCTTCCCCGTCTAGTGAAGGAGGGGAGTGATAGAGCAGCTCTGGTGGGCACCTGGCCCTCAGCCAGGGTCAACCCACTGCACTCAGATGGCCTGAGAACACATAAACTGTGAACTAGAATCCAACCAAATAATATAGACAGGTAACCAAAGAAGTATAAACAGTTAGATTAACAAATACAATTTAAAGACACTGGGTTGGGGTTTTTTTTTACCTTTAGAACTTAACGAAGATACCTCTTGAAACATCCGTAAGGTACATCTTTGTAATGATACATCCACTCTGTTTCAGAGAGTGACAGAAAAGTGTAAGAGAGAGCACGGTTTATAAATTGAGCAATTTCAGCAATTAAAAAAAAAAAAACAAAACTCAATATGAAAAGAGCAGCATCAATATGATGGTCACTTCTAGCAGGACCATCCTGTTTTGGAGAAGTTAAAAAAAAACCAACACGAATTGTGCTATGCTAGCAAGGAAAATAACTATATGTTGAGGCTGTATAGGCTCACCTATGCTAGTTATTGTCTGTTTAAGGCTATAGTAAGTCTTTTCCCTATGCACTTAATGGATTCCATCTCCTGAGATGATCAGTGATCTAAAAGTCTGGCTATATAAATGCAGTTGACATGCTTAAACACTGTATGTGCTTAAGGCACCTTGCCATACTGGACCCTATAACTGTAATGCATTGCTACTCTCTGTATGTTTATGTTGAAAGGAAATGAGCTTTTGCCTCTGGACATACTTCCAACTCAGAGGGATAGCCAGAATGCGAATCAAAGTTGTAGAAAAATTGTACTCCTTTCAAAAGACCAATCTGGTGGATCCTGACTAAAAGGGCTGCAGGATTAGTTTATTTAACTTTATATATACATTTTCACACTATACACCTACATCATACATACTGGTGTTAACATTTATCTTGAAAACAATGGAATTAAGGGAAGCTTTTTCCTCATGATTCTGAGTCTGGTTAACTACTATGATTTTTATCATGGAGCAAGCTAATACTGAAGATTTGTTCTGTAGTTATGATTTTGTGTGTGTGTGTATGTGTTTCCCCGAAAAGTGGAATCTAATATCCTTTACCTCAGTGAGAGCGTTACTGACATTTATCTTCTCTACCTAGATGCTTATTTTCACAAATTACACAGAGTTAATTTCTTTTAGGTTTTTTACCTTTCAGTTTAATTTAATTAATAAAATCCTATTAGTTCAGAAGCTACAAGAGAGAAATGCACAAAACCATGTGATAAGAAGCAATTGAAGAAAAGTATTCACACAGTTAATTAATGGCCTCCACACATTGTAGTATTTACTTCTATCTTCAGAATTTCTCCTTGGGCTTGATCCCACACAATTCACATGCAGAGCAGCATGTGCATTAACAAGTGTAATTTAAAGCCCCGGAAGCACACAGGAACTGGTATTAATGAGAACCCTGCTGGAAGTCACTGCTGAGGGCCTTAGAAAAGGTAAGGTCTCTGAGAAGAACAAGAACCCAAACATGTTAGTAGTTTTTTCCCCCCCCCCCCCCCCCCCCCCCCCCCCCCCTACCCCCCCCCCCCCCCCCCCCCCCCCCCCGTCCTCCCCTTTTTTTTTCTCCTTGTGTGTGTGTCCGCTTGTGCTTACTTTGAATAGTTGCAATAAAGGAAAGGAACAGCTACTCAGCTTTAAATGGAAAATCCAGTGCCTAGCATTTAACCTTATCTGAGCACTCACTTTTGCTCCACTCTCAGTAATGTTGAGGTCAGCAACCTTGTATAATCTATTGTTTGTCATGAAAGAGCATGTGGATTGAGGATTGTTGTGTTCATCAAAGTATTCCTCTTGATCCTAAATCTGCTGCTTCAAACTTCTTCAAGAAGAACAGGTACAGGAAGGGGAGGTTATAATGAGGGTTGTTTTGAATATGTTACCATCATGTTACCTAGATTGGTCAGATTTTATCATATGTAGTATCCCCAGACCAAAAGCTGGGAATAAGTCAAGCAATAGATACTTGACTCGTAAACAAGTGTGGAAACCAGCTCAGGCCAAGGTAAGTCCAAAGAAGTCCTGAGACTCTGCACTCTAAGTCTATGTTAAACAGCTTATGGACTTTTACCAGCAATGGCAAAAATCTTATCTACCTGGATAAAAGCTTTCATTAGATTTGTAACAGCAGTAGTCTATTCATCAATCAAAACCATCAGAATCAGCGTATCCGTACGATGAAGGTATTGTTTCAAGTGATTTCCTTCACACTGAACCTCAGAATAGAGTGACTTCCTGTACACTAAAACTTCAGCTGTTTTAAATACTTATTTATGTGCATACACATGTGTACATATATTCATACAACACTATTTCAGGTTACAGAAAAATTAATTGCACCATATTTATTCTTGTAAGAGAAGCATATTAAAAATAAAATTTTATATATGTAACATGTTGAAGTGCTTGCTAGAAGTGATGCATTCTTATCCTTCTCAGAATTCACATATTAATACAAATAGCTTGATGTATGGTTCTGAGAAAATCGATATACAATAGCTGACACAGAAGTAAGAAAAGCCATAACCTATTGTCTCATCATTACAGAACTCCAATAATAATTTCAGTCATTATATGTGGGGAATCAGATTGTTTAAATTACATTAAAGGACATTTTGGATTCACAGAAACTTAAACAATTATGTATTGTCACAGGGGAAAACTGCTCAGCTTGCACAGCTTAAATCAAATCAGGATCAAAGTGGTTTATTCATTTATTAGAACAACATTCAATTAACCAACAATCAGTGAGCTGTACATTTGGGATCAATATTAACAACACAACAGATAAACTACAATACTAGCTACTCACATAATGCAAATATACACCTACAGGTTTCAAACACCCTTCTATGACTAATCTCAAGTTCTAAACTTGCCTTCCTCCCACACACATAGTCCCATAGAGATGCACTCCTAACCCAACAAACGTGGGTTGCAAGCACAAACCCCATCTTCTGGGAGTGCAGGCTGCCCTGTTTACACACACCTCCTGTGTTTACAAACAACTTTCATGTTTGCCCTTGTCACTCCCAACAATCCATTAATAAGCAAGCTGGTGAGAAAGACCCCTCCATGAAGTCCATACACACATCCAAGATGTGAGTACCTATTTGTGGTACCTTGCAAGGAAGGACTGCTCACAGTGGAGGATGCTCGGTCAAGCCTAGACAGAGGTCATGATGCTATAAGGAGAATTCCGGCAGTGCCAAACCAGATGTGGCTGCCACTCTTTTACTACTTTCCCACTTCATGGTCATACTCCACAGTCATGAATCTCCATGCTTCTTTTATACTTCTTTTCAGGTTGACTCCTTGACTTTCCCAAAAGTGTCTCAGTAATCTTCTGGTTACACTTTAATTTGGTTGACCATCAACTTACTTAAGGAAATTTGTGGTTGCTAATTTCTTTGTAGTTTTATGAGTTAATGAGTAATCACTATCTCAGACCAGGTAGTTTTGGGTATTGTGCCCACAGACACTGTTTACATTCCCATTTCTATCAGCTGTTGTTACCCATGTCATATTACCTACAGGGATTTGTGTAGACTCCCCTGTAGCATACATTAAGTATATACCTGACAACTGATAATATAAGATATGATTTTCCATTCCTTTAGGCTCATGGCTTATTAGATAGAGGGGCAAAACTTTGTATTCTTATACAGAACAAATCAACTATAGAAATTATTCAAAACAACCCCTCTCCCCCAGTTAAGCTAACCCTCACGTTCATTGCCAGTATCCAGCCAGCTTTACTGTGAAATTTTTTCTGTCCTTCCATTCACCACACTATTCTCTTTTATAAGTCTAAATTAAAAAGGAATAGATAAGATGGTCATGACCAGCCTTTGGTGACTTATTTGTGTTCAAATGGGAAAAAACCCTCACAAAACCACACACACACACATACACACAAAATTCAAAAACTCTTTCCTTAAAAACAAGACTAGCAGCCAGAATGGTAGAGCAGAGCAGGCAATATGCACAACTGGCTAATCATGTGATGGCTTGTGTATTCTATCAATAAATGGATTTTGCATAAGGCTTTTCTTACATTTGGGAAACTTGGGGAGAATTTCTACTCCTCAGAATGCCCAGCTAGTTAAATGAAATGCTCTATTCCCAAACCTAAAGTTCTTTCAGATGAAATTGCGTTGAGAACATTTATCGATAAGTTAAAGAAAAAAACAAACCCAGAAACAATGGTTGCAGTTATTGCATAAGCCACAAAAGCAGATTCTGAAATTTCAGTTGTAGGTATATTTTAAAAAGTATAAACATGCTTTTTAAATGGATAAAATGCACCAGAATAATTATTTTTATGAACAATTTCATTTAAGACTGCAAACACTAGGTACTTTAATAATCATTCTGTTTTACAAGATATCAGTATTTATGTTTACTGACATGCTCACGTATACCTTAGGTCTCAACTAACCCTGAATTTTCCAAGAATTAGTTGCTTCATCCTTTTAAATGTCTGAGGGTTTTCTTCCTTATATGAAGTATTTATGTATTCAGCTTCTATCATGATCACTCTTTGCAGTTGTGGGTTTTGTTGTTGTTTTATTCTGTCTGGGAATCTAATTATGATTATTAGATATGTTAGTAATTAATAACCTCACTTTTTAAAAAACATGGCTGTTCAGATATAGCTTGGGTATAGGAGCTTAATGAATTCTCAATATGCATAAAATTTGAGGTATGTGTTCTTTCAAATAAAAGATTTTTTCCTTCTTTAGGAAAGAACAGAAAGATTGATAATGCAGCTATATTTCATGAAGGATTTAAGTTTGAATTCTTTTAACTCATAACTCATTTTGCAAATCCTCAGCTCATCTTGTCCTCAAAAGAAAGACCTAGATATATCTCTAGACATTAAGATGTCTAATTTAAGACATTGTCTTATTCAGAACAGACAGTTCATGTAGCAAAATAGCCATCTCAGGACAGGAATTAACATCCTAGGCATAGTTGAATTGTTCTCTGAAAGAACCTCTCCTCCTTCATTATATTGGAAGCTTAGATGAAGTGGGTGTTAGTGAAGTGCCTCAAGTTAGGAAAGATGTATCTAGTACTAGGGTTCATGGAACAAGGTTAAACACTATATTCTTTATTTCACCTTTGTAGAGCTGTTTGTTAAAATGATGATATGAACTTCATGGTCAAATGTGGGGAAAAGTTAAAAAACAGGACCACTTATCCAAAAGGTTTAGTCATCTCTGAACTACTACATACAGTCTTCAGTCTTTGAAAAACTGTGGATACTTGTGAAAGTTGTTTTGCAGATGTGGAGGACAGACGCATGCAAATTTCCAATTTGCAGATTGTCAGGGCTGGCAGCTCGCTGGGTCTGAGGTGCTGGGAGCTATGGGATCAGGATCAGGCCCAGTGAGGAGAACCAGGGTTAGACATATCCCTGGGATGGCCAAGGCCAGGCCCTGGCAAGGCCGGGCCAGGAGGTTAGCTCATGCATGGGGCCTGGCTCAGCAGAGCCAGGCAGGGCAGGGGAGAACCTCAGGTGAAAGGCACTGTTCGAGGGTTGGGATTGGACCCCAGCTGCCACCATCCTGCAGCACTGTCTGGTGGTGTCTCCACACCACCACTGGCTGGATGGGGTCCACCCTTAGCTGCGCTGGCTCTACCTTGTCCTTGAGCTCCCAAAACCAAGCCTGTGGAGAAGGCTGGGCATGGAATGCGCTCAGGACTCTTCCACCCTTGCAGATGCCTATATGCACCTGTGCAGCTCTGTCTCATTTGGCATTAATCGTTGCTCTTTTTTTTGAGAAAGTCTCTTTGACAGGTAAATTCATTTTGAAAAAGACTGGTCTTAAAGACTAGAACTTCTTTATACGAGGAAAAATGGCCATTTTTATGATTTGCACATCATGAAACAGAACAGGATGCTCAGAAGAGTCTGATTCAGTAGTTCTTAATAACGCTGAATAATTCTGAAATCACGAGCAAGATATGAAATCATCAACCATAAAACAGTTCACCGTCCATCATACTTTATAAGGTACGTCCTAATTCTCCTACAGTTTATGCAAATAACTTCAAAAATGGTAAGTTGAGTTTCTGTATTTGACTGCAACTATTCAAAAAATTGAAAAGCAAATTGAGATTTTATTACACTTACTCCACATTTCAAAATTAATCTAAATGAAATCTTTTCTCATTGTTCCCTTGTTGACCATCAAAATTTTAAAAGTAGTTGTTTGTTATCTTATATGATTTATGCTTGTCAATGCTGTACTTAGAAAGTTAGAGGCAGCATAAAGGCTTTTTTCTCATATACTCAGCTTTCAGGGTAAAAAATATCTAAAGATTAAATAACTGCTTTTTAATTCATTTACAATCCTGTATTCTCTGTCATTGTATTTCACTCATATTTCTGAAGTATTACTCAACATTAAAATAAAAACTTTTAGCAACAACAATAACATAGTGTAACTGCACACTCTGTTTGAATACCAACTCTTTTGTATCTGGTCAACATAGCTTTCCAGCTTCCAAGGCTCCTGTTCATTTATTAGTCGAATGACTTAGAAGTTTCTCTTTTTTTCTCTTTTCTTTTTTTTTCTCTTTTTGTTTTTTCTTTTTCTTAGCTAAATAATAATAACACAGGGATAATGCAACAGTTTTCTAAGCAGTTCTTAGGAAGTCATCTCTTATTGATGAAAAGAGAAAGAATCCCAACTATGATTGCTATAAATTCTACAATTAATTGACATGTCTATTTAGCACAGTTGACTTAACTGAATCATAGGAGCTTCTTCAAAAAAGAATGTATTGGTCTAAGCCAGTGTTGTCATTGTTTAACCCTTGTAGGCAGGTAAACACCACACTCACTCGCCTCCAGTAGGATGGGGAAGGGACTCAGAAGGGTAAAAGTGCAAAAACCTATGGGTTGAGATACAGACAGTTTAAAAGGGAAAGACAAAGCTGCCTGTGCAAGCAAAGCAAAATAAGGAACGAATTCACAACTTCTCCTCATCAGGCAGGTGTTTAGCCATCTCCAGGGAAACAGGGCTTCATCATGCATATCATCTACTTGGGAAGATAAAGGCCATGACTGCTAATGTTACCCCCTTCCTCCTTCTTCCCAGCTTTCATTGCTGAGTATGGTGTCATATGTTATGGAATATCCCTTTGGTCAGTTGGGGTCAGCTGTCCCAGCTGTGTCCCCTCCCAGCTTCTTGTGCGCCCCCAGCCTACTCGCTGGCAGGGCAGTATGGGAAGAAGCAGAAAAGGCCTAGACACTGAGTAAGCACTGCTTGGCAATAGCTAAAACATCAGTGTATCATCAACACTGTTTTTATCACAAATACAAAACATAACACCATAGAAGCTACTATGAAGAAACTAACTCTATCACAGCCAAACCCAGTACAGCCAGTTACAATACTTACATGCATTTGTGATATTAAAAGATGAATCTCATTATGTGTCATGCCATCCTGCTTACACTGGCAAGGAAAGAGTGACTGCTTCTCAGATACAAACAGAAGTGTATTTATTAAAAGCTGCAATCATCCAAAGACAAACAGATGGCTGCTATTCAAGCAGGGCAAGGCAGTGATTACACACATCTGTACAATACCAATAAACTCTAATATATCCGGAAGCAATTAGCTGCTCTTTTAGAATAAAGCAAAGAGTTACTCAGAAAAGCTTTCGTTTCATTATTTGGTCAATTTTACATAGAAGTTGTAACTATGCATAAATGGCTTTCATGATAGTGAACACAGTAGTCTTCAATGATTGCATACTGCATGTGGGAAAATGTATCTATAGCTCACACAGAAGAATATCATAAATACTTTCTGCCACAACCCACTCACTGTTTCTGATTTGCTGTTAACAGGAATTTGCATCAAGATCACTTTACACAATTACTGCCCAGTTCTCTCTTAGACCTTCACTGGACTGACCTGCCAAAAAGGTTAGCCCAAAATCGCATGTCATGTCAGACTGGAAATATACATAAGAGATGAAAACTGAAAGTTCTTGCCTCAAGACTAATGCTCTCTTGTGAGCTTTCATGTACTGGCATCAATACCTACTACTGAACTTGAGTTTCACAGTTCATAGTACAGAAACAAAAGTTCAGCCATCTGGACAGTTACATTGATGGGTTATAATATCCAACAACATTCCTGCACAGCTTTTCCAATCAGCCTTTAAACAACTAAATTCTCTCTATAGAAATAAAATCTATTGGCAATGGACTGTTGTTAAAGTAAATTATTATTCTTTGCCTAACTAACCTCATTTTCATTAATATCTGACTGGTTTTTACTATCCAATCCAGCAAGATACTATCTACTCTCAAATTTTGACTTATATCCAAAAGGTACACCTAAACTTCTGAAAAAAAATAAAGTCAGGGAATGAGCCAGAACAGTGGATTCCAACTGCCCACTGTCTTAAACAGTTATTTTGGCTCTTGGCTCCCATTTAGAACATCCAAATTGTTATGTATAGCTTATGTATAGCAAATTTGCTATACACAAGACTAGTTTTATGCAACAGGGAGATAAGCTAGTCAGTCTTAATTGGCCTCAATGCTTGAAACAGGTTCTTTATTGGTTCATCATCTTTTTTTTTTAGTGATAGAGTCATGAAGGTCAACAGAGAATAACACCTTATTCAATTTGACTTTATGAATATAGTTTACTATTATATTTCATGCACATATTTGATACTAAGCCCAGTTAAACCAGGTATCTTTACCTGTATTTGTATAAACACACCAGATCTCTTTTGCGTAGACATAAGCCAGCTTTGGTTTAGAAGTCACATGACTGTGTTAAATTAGCCCTCTGAGAATATGCTGATTATAAGGAATTTCCCTGTTCTCCAAAGCATTGACAAAGCTTCAAGAGCAGATGTCACTTTCCTCCCATTAGGTGTAAGTCAAGTCAAAGGAGTATGCGTCTGTGTGTAATTTTTAGGGGTAGTAAATATTTCTGATCCCCTAGGAAGTCACCTTATATTTTTCTGATCTAAACCAGAAACTAATTCAAATAACTTGGTTTGTTCCGAACAATTAATTTGATAGAACTTGTTTTAATTGGTTAGTTTGCCTATTTTTAACATTTCCATAACCTTTGAATCATTTTTAAATTTCTCAGCAAAGATTTTCCAAAACCAAACCAGACAAAATTAACACCAACAAATGATTTCTCAGAGACTCCATGAGAGCAGGATATCTTCTCATTATAACTAGGTTGGGTATTTGTCAGCAAGATAGTTTTCGTCTCATCTAATACACATACTGTCAATTTCACATAATTTACATTTTAATGTTATATAATAGTAAGTAATCTGCTCTGAAATACTCAACTGTATTGAATCTTCAGTTACTTCCATCAACCAGATGTAATCCTATAGAAAATAAAACTACAAACAGCAGAAAATCCAAGAGGCTTTAAATTTCTTCTTAATAAATATAAAAAGACACGCTTGAGTCAATTAGCATTTTTCATGTTTATACAGCATAAATGTTTATATATCCAAATTAAGGAGTCCAGTCTTGTATTATCTGGCTGAAATATGATTAATAATATTAATTTATAAGGAAAATATTATTTATTAATACAAAAAAAAATCCTTGATTATGTATGCTAAACATTAAAGCTGGATAAAATATCTGATAGACCAAATACATTCCTGGAGACACGTCAATTCCAACTACATTACTTGTCTATAGGATGTGAGTGTAAGATGAAAGGGAACACTTGAAAATCAAATTTTAAGAGTCAATTTGGTTTTGAAAGCAAGAAATATTTTAAAATCTGAAAAAAGAAACCAACCCCAAACCAAACAAAAAACCCCAAACCCTTAATGCAGCATATTGCAAGAAAGAAGGAATATACTGTAACAGGGATTCCTGAAAGCAGAAGTATAGAGAAGGCAATGGAAGCCCCAGGGGTAAAAACAGGGGACCTTAAAGGACTTCAGTCTTCACAAGTGGATAGAACTGGTTTTACTGTATAAAGAAGGAAGCAAAAAAAAAAAATGCTCTCAGCATATGTAAAACATTTCATATATGGTAAAAATGCAAAGGAGACAAGATGTTATAAAAAAGTCACAGTCCCTATAAGAAGGGGACACAGGATGGACAGAGCATGCTGTGCCTGATCAGTGCAACTGCTTCTCCGTAGCAGGTCCTCCTTCACCTCCAGCAGAGAAAGCTCTGGGTTTTTATTTGCCACTCAGCACATTTTTCAGAATGTATGTAAATATTAACCCACATAACTCATACTGTCAAGATTGCAGACACATACAGAGATGCCTGGGGCACAAACTAGCTTTCCAGAGGTGTCAAATGTATTTTAACTAAAGCTGTAATAATTTCTGAAGCAATATTAATTTCCAGGAAGCCAGTCTTTCAGCAGTAAGAAGTTCACAATTACTTTGAATAAGAAGTTTGTAGGGACACATCAACTTTCCCACACTTCATACTCTAGAAATGCGTGCTAGCAGCCCAGAAAGCCAACCATGTTCTGGGCTGCATCAAAAGAGGCGTGACCAGCAGGTCGAGGGAGGTGATTCTCCCCCTCTACTCTGCTCTTGTGAGATCCCACCTGGAGTACTGCGTCCAGCTCTGGGGGCCCCAGTACAGAAGAGACATGGAGCTGTTGGAGAGAGTCCAGAGGAGGGCCATGAAGATGATCAGAGGGCTGGAGCACCTCTCCTATGAGGACAGGCTGAGAGAGTTGGGGTTGTTCAGCCTGGAGAAGGGAAGGCTCCGGGGAGATCTAATTGTGGCTTACCAGTACCTGAAGGGGCCTACAGGAAATCTGGAGAGGGACTGTTTACAAGGGCATGTAGTCATAGGACAAGGGGTAATGGGTTTAAGCTGAAGGAGGGTCGATTTAGATGAGATGTTAGGAAGAAATTCTTTCCTGTGAGGATTGTGAGACACTGGAAAAGGTTGCCCAGAGAGGTTGTGGATGCCCCCTCCCTGGAAGTGTTCAAGGCCAGGCTGGCTGGGGCTTTGGGCAACGTGGTCTAGTGGAGGGTGTCCCTGCCCGCAACAGGGGAGTTGGAACTAGATGATCTATTAGGTCCTTTCCAATCCAAACCATTCTGTGATTCTGTGATTCTATGATTCTATGATTCTGCTACTTTATTGTACTACTGTTCAAATAAAGATAAAACATGAGGGACAATATGAAGTGGGAATAAAATAAAGAGTTTTGAATCTATTAAATTTTGAACTACAAACACATTAAGAACCATCAGCATATGTGGGAAAAGAATTGTCCAAATTGGAAATTCAGTCAGTATCTGTTTGCCAGAATGTCTCTGCTCTGTCCTTCAAGAAAATCAGAGAGGATAACAAAGACTTGTCAGTAGAAGGTCTTCATGCCCTTTACAGAAACGGTCTGTCACTGGATTCACATTAGAAATAAACCAGGAAAAAGTGCTACTTACAAGAGGATCAATGGAGTGATCCATACAACTTAATTTTTAGTTCATTCCCTACTTCTGTTTTGTACACTTTTTCAAGTGAATTTTTCCAAGATAACAGTACAATAATGAGACTAATCCTAAAATGTGCAAGTATAAACTGATGGACTGCCATGGGTATAAGGACAGGCTCCTGGCACTTTTTTATTTAGTACTGCAGATACTGTCAAGGAGACTGTCTCCCCTTCTGATTCTCCCCAGTAACTGAATGAAGATGTACATGTACATGATTATGAATGTGCTTGGGTATATAGACTCTGTTGACAGGAATGTATTCCCTTCAGATCCTGTGTTCTCTGAGATTCGATACAAAATAATGATGTAGCTTCACTAAACTACTTGGAATTAACATACACGATAGAAACTACCAACATCAGTAATATTCTGGCATATTTCAACTTATAATCAAAGTTGAGGAAAACATTTTATGCACAGTTTTATAGACATGAATACCACTTCTACAAGCTACAGCTGCTGACCAAGGGAACAAGCCAATAATTTATGGTTTGCCTGTAAGGCTGAAAAATAGAACAAATAAAGACTCTTATTTCAGTATTAACCAAATAAGCTCTTACTTTTATATCTGCCTGAAAAATTGAAAATAATTCAGACAGCTCAACATTTAGGGAACTAATGTGATAAACTGGGTTTTTTTTCTGGCCAACTAATAACCATGCTAGTTAATATTACCCAAACCCATTAAGTCATAGGTAGGTCACAAAATTGTTGTCTTGGCCAGAGTTCAAATGAAAACATGAATGATCTGGAGTCAGTGAGGTTACAGGCACATGAGCTTTTCTATCCCAGGAAAATTCTAGCCTTTCTGTTCATATTCTCAGCACTTGATTCCAACCTTATTTTCCTCTTTAATTACTTCAATTATTCCTAACTGTAACTACTATAATACCTTCTTACTCTCCTTGGCTACTGCAGGCATGTTTCATTTAAACAGATACTGTACATTCAGCTATTTTTCAAAAGTAAAATGAAAAAAAGGAAGATACAAAATTTTGAAAATGTAACTGAAAAGAAAAAAAAAAAAAAAATCTTTTTGCTCTGTTTCTGCTTTCCCAACCCTTTCATCTGAACATACAAATATTTTAGCTAGCACTGGTTACAAGTTTGAACTTCCCTGTTTAGGGTGTGTCAGAATGAACTGTGGCTATCTGTTGGCATCGTAGGCTCATGTCTGGATGGAAATCTGGTAGACTATGCTGCAGCACTCCTTCAGCCTGGAGTACCAGGGTTTTTTTTAAAAAGGAAATGGTATCTCGGGTCTTTACATAATCTCAGATGTTGTACCCAATTCTTAATTGTAAGTTTACAGAATTGTAGCAAGTTAGAATTGTAATAAATTCGAGAAGCTCAGCAAAAATATCTTAAAGATCTCCTCTTCACATAGACATCTTTCAAAGAACATGGAGGTATTGAACATATTCAAGATTCATTAATCTCTCAGACCTAGCAGAAATTCAGAATATGAGACTTAGCAAGAAAAAAGTTAAACACATTGTCCTTGGAAAAAAACATACTCCTTGCATAAATATTTCTGGAAAACATTTTTTACAATATAAACAATTAAATTTTTGATAAATATTGGTGAAAATAAAAAGAAACAAAAATCTTATGTTTTGTTACTGCTGATACTTTTTTGTTTATAGCAGAAAACGTGCTGTTTGCAGTGACAATCCTATTAATTTATTTATTTTTATTATTTTTTCCCTCCAATTGCTCATGTTTCTTTTATATTTGCTGTAAGACTAAGTGATCTGGTTTATACCGCAATGTTGTTCAGAATCTCCTACATGAGCACCCCACCATTGATAGTAATTGATGTTGGCTTCCATGGAAATGCTAATTTTGTAGCAGTCATTGTCAATCAGTCCTCATCAATTACATTCACATGAAAAATGTGGTGGTCACTGTGAAGTCTCTAACGAGTAATCAAGCCTACTGACAGAAGGGGAAGCTCTTAAATTACAATAAGTGCACATAAGTTCTTGGTCTTTTTTTTTCCCTATCATGATCATTTAAGCATTATAAATTGGAGCAATATGTAGCAGAATATCTCAAACTCGGTGTGAAAATTTCTTTGTCTCTCATATGCAAAAAGCAAGCAAACCTCTACTTTTGATCTTCAAGAAATCCATCAGTATATAAAAATATAGTCTTTCACAATGGAATTTTATAGTCAAATACTTACCTCTTTTTAAATTTTTTTTTTTCTTCTAACATTGGCATTACTAGTTCTACAAGCATTCTAAATATCTGTACCTATAAGATTTCTCTAGCAAAAATATGATCTTTTTAAAGACAATAATAAATGACATGTTGGAAAGATTAAAAGACTACAAAAGTATATACTAAACCACCAAGCAATATTTCTCTGGGTTTATTCACTCCAAACTGGAGTAACTAGAGTTACTACTTTTTTGATAGACCAGTGTAGCCATCTCTACAAATCTTTAAAGATAAAAATTGTCACTAAGAAGATGTAGTTCTTCATAATTCTTCACAGCCTTCCAACAAAGTAATAGTGATCTCATTCTGCTAGCTTCTTCAGTTGCCTAAGGTAAGTTATTTAAGATAAAATTATGAAACATTATCATTTACAATGGGACTTATTTGCATCATACTGACAGTGCAAAATATTCATATCACATTTAAATTGCATAGAGGCCCTTTTGTACTGTCAGTAGAGCAAAAGAGGTCTTAGGGCATATGTGAGTAATTTTCAGTTTTCCTATGTATTTCAACCAAATTTTCTTGAACATTTATTTAAAAGCATCTGCCTATTTTACATAAATTGGAAGCAGTCCCTACACTGAACAAACGCCATAGCCATTACTGAACTTTGCCTTGTTTTGTTGAGATTAGAGAAGAGAAAGCTGAGGGGGTTCTAATTGCTGTCTTCAGCTACTTGATGTGTGATTATACAGATGACAGAGTCAGAGTCTTCTTGGAGGAGCACAGCAGCCCACCTACTTTGGTATCTGTAAATCATGAACTTTACATAACATTTTGCACAGAGGGAAGCATGTGGATATAGGGGTGCTTGAGGGTGCGAGAGTGCAACTTGTCCGGTCGGATGCAGTTGGAGGACTAAGCAAGATACAAGTAGTTGAACTTGGGGCAGTCTTGACCATTTTACTTTTTCGAAACAGTCCCTAGAGTGACCAATCCTCATAACTATTCCTACATTCCATCTTGGACAAACCTAGTTGGGTTTGTCCAAAATAGAGGAACGGAACATAATAATACTTAGCTAGCAGTAGTATGATGGCCAACCTCAGTTCCTTGGTCTATTTTCTATGGCAATATAGATGTACCACAGTCCAGGAGTTGAGTGAAATAAAAAATGCGAGACTGGTATTTGAGTTATTGGAAAATTTGAAATAATTTTGATCGCATTTTGTGTACGCAGTCTTTCAGTACCCAAACACAAACAGTTGGGCAAGAAAAGGGAGTTTTATTTGTATGGCAATACAGAATCATCTATTTAGCTATTTGTGGATGATTCTTTTCATAGGAAACCATTTCTTTGCCACACACTTCAGTGGCATTTAAGTATCACTGAAGAACATCAGTGATAATCAAATTCAATATTCAGATTATTTATTGATAGTCAATTGCTATTTTTGATTGAAAGCTTCTTCCTCCATCTTGGAGATAACCAAAAAGAAGACTATTATTTTTTAGACAGTAAGATATACTATACTTAGGGTCTGCATCAAATTAAGAAGTATAGAGTTCTTTTTGCAGTTGAATACAATGGAAGAATAATTAAAGAAAACACATGGTTAAGAGCATGAGGTTCATTAACATTAAAGCATGATAATACTATGGTATTTACTTCTGATATATTTAAGTTTTAAAGAGGCTTTTAGAGTGTCATAAGCAACAAAGCAAATGGCATAGGGACCTCTAAACTTTATGTGGGTTTTAATTTCCATCTTCATATCTTATGTATTTCATGATATCTTTTCAAATTGTACAGAGGAGAAGAACCTGCTCAGGAATTTCCTGTATTTTGAAGGGCCTTTCCAAAATAGTACAGAACAAAGATTTTCTTCCTGTTTCATTGTGATGGGTTGACCCTGGCTGGGGGCCAGGTGCCCACCAGAGCCGCTCTATCACTCGCCTCCTCAGCAAGGCAGGGAGGGGAGAGAGAAAGATGGAGAAAAAAACAATCCCAAACTCGTGGGTCGAGATAAAGGCAGTTTAATGTAGCTAAAGCAAGAAACCACGCGCGGAAGCAAAGCAAAAAGCAAAGATTATTCTCTACTTCCCATCAGCAGGCGATGTCCGGCCACTTCCTGGGAAGTAAGGCTTCAGTAAGCGTGCCCCTTACTCCGGAAGACAAACATTGTAAAAAAAAAAAAACAACGAATGCCCCCGCCTTGTTCCTCCCCCTATTCTCAGTTTCTTACTGCTGAGCATGACGTCATATGGTATGGAAGATCCCTTTGGTCAGTTTGGGTCAGCTGTCCTAGCTGTGTCCCCTCCCAAGATCTTGCCCACCCCCAGCCTGCTGCTGGGGAAAAAGAAATGTTGGAAAGACAGCCTTGATGTGTGCTGGCACTGCTCAGTAGTAGCCAAAACACTGGTGTGTTATCAACAGTTTGCTAGCTACCAATACACAGCACAGCACCATGAGGGCTGCTGTGGGGAGAATTAACTCCATCTCAGCCAGACCCAATACATTCATAATGGTTTTTTTTCTTTCTTTTTTCCATTTTTCAAATTAATGTCAGTTTCACCTACATCAACTTTATCTTCATCTGAATTCTCTCACTGAAGACAAACCAGTCATGAGTAAGACTTCCTGTGCTGAAGATTGTTCGCTGCTACCAGTTATTCAAGAATAGCAAAAAATAATCCACACCCAACAATAAAGACACCATAAAGGAGACACTACAAAAAGTCAATCTACCATTTCTTTATAGGTTATAGAAAGCTTACATTTACTCAACTCATTCTAATCCATCAACCTTTCAGGTGCCAGGGTTTCTACAGGCAAGGTAGGACATTGTCTTTGTTCCATCTTTCAATTTACTCCCAAAAGAGTAGTATTTAAAGTAGTATTTAAGTATTTAAAACATATTATTCTATATAAAGATATTGACAACAAATAGAGCAGTGTTCACAAGCTCGATGCCCTCCAAAGATGAATTTAAAGAGCAAGTTAACTTTAGAAACTAAGTCAGAATTCCAAAGCAGGAAATTAAAACTGTGGATTAATTACAGCCTCACTTTTTGGTATGAGTGTCAACATGAGATTTCAGAAAAGGGATGAACCAGACTGTTCCTGGTTAGTGAATCATTAAGGAGAGAAAAATGACGAGTCTCTGAAAAACTGGGGTGCGCAGGTCAACAGACCACTAAAAACTTGCAGTGGTCAGTGTTAAGTAGAACCTGGTGAGATGCACACAGGTGCTGAGAGAACTGGTCAATGTCATTGTGGGCCAGTCTCGACTGTCTTTGAAAAGTCATGGTGATCAGAAGAGGATCCTGAGAACCGACAGAAAGCAAAAGTCACCACCATCATCAAGAATGGCAGAAGGGAAAATTCAGGGAACAGTCTCTACTGGATCCCTGGGACAGCAATGGATCAAACCCTCCTGGAAACCATTTCCAACCACATGAAAGACAAGAAGGTGATTAGGAGTAGCCAGCATGGGTTTACAAAGGAGAAATAATGCATGATCAACCTGATAGTTTTTTATGATTAAATTATTGGTTGATAGACACAGGGAGAGAAATGGATGTTTGACTGTAGGAAGTCTTTCAACACCATTTCTCATAACATCCTCAGAGACAAAACTTATGTAGGGGTTAACATTTTTTTAATTCATAGGTATTCATATTGTTCTCAGAATAGGTCAGCCCAGAAGGCTTGTATCTACTGAAGAGATTACACTGGTGCAAAAGCAGCCTAGCTGTATGGGATAGGAGCAATTGGTTCCAGAAATACAGAAATGTGAAATTATCAAGATGCTACTGGAACATTTGGAGGCTGATAAATTCATACATTGAAAGAATCATTGTCAGACATTACTGAGATGTCCAGATTCCCCAGCACAAACACCATGTAGAGTGTTGGGAAGAAATAGAAGAGAGGTTCCAATACACAGTATCACGAGCGTGAAAACGTTAGAAACAATTCCTTGCAGCAAAGGTTTTGTTGCTGTGTCACACAGGAATCATGTACTATGTGAGGGGGACAAGAACAGATGAAAGTACATCAACAACTGAAGAAAACTCATGCCCTGGATTCTCAATATCCCAATCTCATTCATATAGTTATATCTTCTTTTTCTGCAGTACATGGGTTTTTCTCCTCACATAGCAATAACAGGCTGATAAATGAGAACAGCTTTGGCAGTGGTAATGCTAACTGATAGTGAAGCACCTGATGAATAGCAGACAAAAAAATGGCATTTCTTCTGCCAAGAAATGGCAGAAATAAATAGCTACCCACCTAGGCTGCAACTTTAATAATAAATGAGGAGAAGGTGTGCAAAATCCCTTAATTATGGAGAAAGGAATTGTGCTGGTTTTGGCTGGGATATTTTCTTCATAGTACCTAGTACGGGGCTATGTTTTGGATTTATGCTGAAAACAATGTTGATAAAATAGAGATGTTTTAGTTACTGCTGAGCAGTGCTCACACAGAGCCAAGGCCTTTTCTGCTTCTCACACCACCCCACCAGCGAGTAGGCTGGGGGTGCACAAGGAGTAGGAAGGAGACGCAGCTGGGACAGCTGACCCCAACTGACCAAAGGGATATTCCATATCATATGACATCACGCTCAGCAATGTAAATCTGGGGGAAGAAGAAGGAAGAGCGAGATGTTCGGAGTGATGGCGTTTGTCTTCCCAAGTAACTGTTACACGTGATGGAGCCCTGCTTTTCTGGCGATGGCTGAACACCTGCCTGCCCATGGGAAGTGGTGAATGAATTCCTTGTTTTGCTTTGCTCGTGTGCGCGGCTTTTGCTTTATGTATTAAACTGTCTTTATCTCAGCCCAGAAGTTTTCTCACTTTTACCCAATTCTCTCCCACATCCCACCAGGGAGGAGTGAGCAAGTGGCTGTGTGGTGCTTAGCTGCTGGCAGAGGTTAAACCACCACAGGAATGTAGGAGATTCTGTCACATATCAACATTTTACTGAAACCCCATATGGACTTTCTAGGTAATGGCAATGCCCAGATGTAACTTTGGAAAAAGCCAGTCCTATAGTATATCAGGCAGATATACCTAAACAAATAAAAAAATCAAGCTTGGAAAAAGTAATACTACATACTACGTGTTGCTGTAATAAGTTTGGAAAAGTGCTTCAGAAACATAATAACCTAAAGGCCTCATTAAGTTCTTCTGGTTTGCTTTACAAGATGATCCTCTAAAGGGCAACAAATTGAAGATAAGTATATACTAATAGTAGTTTTTATTTCAGCAAGGTCATTTCAAGCAAAAGTGTAAGAAGGATGGAATCTAGGAGGGTATACACTAGCTACAAAGTCAGTAACAGAAAGGAAAGTAAAAGGAGAAGTTTAAAATGAGAGATTTAATGTTTTCCATACATAATAGTTGAGAGTTCACAGAATTGTGGGAGTTGCATGTGCAGGATAATGAATAGTAAAACTTTACAGTTGAGGTAGAACAGAAGTAATATTGAAGGAAATTTAAATAGATCAGTATTAGAAGATACCTGTACCTGTCTAGTAACCAAAAATTAACCACTACATAATCTTTTCAAAAGGTATGATTTAATGTGTGATTTCCACTAATGATTTAAACTCAGGATTTCCTCTAAGAGTTAAAAGAGTTTTAAAACAAAAGCAATACTCAAGAAGAAACCTGGTGTTCTGCACACCCAATCACAAGAGATCAAGTAGAAAATTATGCATATCAAAATTGGCATTTAGTTCTTTAATTAATATTTTTTCTTAGTACTGTAGTGTTAATAATCATATGTTTTATCATGTTGTATATATGGAGCCATAAGTCTCTCTTAAAGTGACATCATTTGCTATACTGGTTATTGGAAAACATGTAACTAAATTCAAGGTCGGTAAAAGCTAATCAAGAGTCACATGTTTAATTAGAGAACACATGGGAAAGTAACCATATTATTCTGTAGGTTGCCATTATTCTGTTGTGTGATTTTGTTACTGCCTTTCCAGATGCTTTGTTACTCCAAACTATTTTTCTTTGCAGAAATGACTATAATCTAGTCATATAGTAGTGTAATTTACCTGATAATTTTTATGTAATGTAACATAGCTGCTGTCAAATGATGTGTCGTCAACTTTCCCATGCTCTCAGAAATAATAATTTTATTTTATTAGTTAATATAGTTGATTTCATTGTATGGTATGTATTAGTTGTGAAAATTGTATTGGTTCTACAATCAGATACTATGCAAACTGAACAATGGCTGTATTGGCATACAATAACTGGCTGTAAGAGCAAAACAAAGAATTATAGGACACCCTCAGACCTATATTGTTTATCATGGGGCAAAGACCAGATAAAAGAGAAAAATATTCAAGATAATCTTTCAATTGTTTAGCCTTGACTAGGAACCTTGAGCCATAAAAGGGCATGCAACATCTTTGCTGGACTTGTGAATGATAACCTGCAAATGCCAATTTCCAGACTAGCAAAGAGAGGATTTTCAACCAACAGTCCAATAAAAAGTGTATGGTCATTCCAGTTGCAGGCCACAGGGATTTAGGGTAAATTTGCCCTAGACTAACATTGTGTCAGGCCTTGAAGACACCAGTCTGGACTTTCTGTCTGTAACAGGCCTCCCACCTTGAGAACAGCAGGGTACAAGTTGAAAACAGAGGCCTGAGGAGTATAAACAGCTCAGTGATATTAGTGGTCAAGGGAGATGTGCAACCTTGACAGTTGGGAAAAGACTGCTTTAAGCATACCAAAAAAAACCAAAACACAAACCCCCCCAAAAAAACCAAAAAAAAATATCTAGGCACGAAAGAAACACCCAAGCAATAATATAACAAAACTGTGTGGCCTAGGAAAGTAATGTTCTTCAGTATCAAGCAGTGCATAGTTCAGGGGGTGAAGGCCAAAGACTATGAACAGTCTAGAAACAAAAACATGTAATAGAAGGACAAGATCACGAAATTTGGACTGTCACTATGGGAATAGCTCTTGCAGAATTACCATGGGATTGTCAGAGCTGTGTGTGCTGCCCGGTCTCCCAGCATGTCTCCAAGGACCTGCTTTTCTTTTCCGTTTCTACCTGTTTCAGGCAGATCCTTGAGTAGTCAAGATCTTTTGATCGGCTGGGCAATTTTCAAGGATGGTGTGCAGCAGTGGAAGTGTATGTTTTATGTGTTACTATTTTGGACAACACAACTGTTTTACTTCATTCATCTTGATTGTAGCAGGAACTATCTATAGAAGACTTGACTGTAGGCTGTTTAGGAGTCAGCCTAAACAGCTGTGTATCTACCAGCAAATACAAAGCTTCCTCTACCCATGACCCCTCCTACCTTTCCACGCACGACAGAATAAGCTCTAAACAAGGAAGAAGTCATGTCCCATAAGCAAGGACATCCTTGTGGGTATGTTTCTTCTGAAATCATGTGAAGCAATAAAAGCAGTAGAGGTTTCCCTTATAGTCCTGTGCTTTGCTGGTGTTAAAGAGAATCAGTCTATTCCAATACCCTTCAAAATTAAATAAGATTATTGCTTTCCCATCTTCAAACTACGACAAATTCATTTTGCACTCTGCATTTTCCAACTTCTTTTACACATAAGGGTATATATTGGTAAGGAAAATCATAGAATCATAGAATTGTTTTGGTTGGAATAGACCTTTAAGATCATCAAGTCCAACTGTTAACCTAGCACTGCCAAAATCATATCATATAGCTAAATGATTCAAAGCCTTTGATACTGACAAGTTATGGCTATGGTCTAGTAATCTGATAGCTTTGAAAGGAGTTGCTTTTTTGCATTAGTACTAACATCACCAAGAACAGGTCTGTGAGAGAAGCCTTCTCTATTTTAATCATTATATAGCTTGACAAAATCAGTACTGAGTCTCCCTGTTGAGGAAGTCCAGAGATCATGCTTTAGAAGTCAGAAGGAACATAACCACTGTCCACCTCATAGATTAAATTAGTATACTCCCTTCTGAAAATTCATTAAAATACAAATTAAAAATCAGTAATAAAATAGTCAGAAGAGTGACATCCTAAAAGGCAGCTTATCCTTGAGACAGAGACATAGAAAGGAAAAACAATCACAGCTGATTAAAAACATACTTAAAAGATTACTCAAAATTTTAAAAAGTGTACCTTTATATATTACCCACATTTGCATATCCAAAAAAAAAAAAAAGTACATTTTAGATGATACATCTCAGTAACTGTCATAAGTGTCAGTGTGTGGGGATGTGGGTGTATGTGTGTACTTGTGGAGGTGTGCAATTTAGCACATATACTGTTCAGAATTTGTCCTAGAGTCAACTCTTATTCAGAATGGTATTACCATTTTATGTTATCCTTTTCCTATTTATTTCCCATATTTAATAGAACCCTCTGGAAGAGTACAATTTTATTTATTTATTTATTTACATTGTTTGGCAGCTCTGCTACCTGCTATGATTGCCATCTGGCATATTTTCTGTCAGGATATTCCACAAACTACAACAGCTGTTTGTGGAAGTGGATGGCATTAGAATGTTTTTAGATGGTATTAGCAAGAGAGTAAGATCAGACAAAGATGAGGGCTATGGACACTACAGAATGAATAACTCCATTCTAGGAATTAATTTCATTAACTATTCTGACACTTTGGTGGTCAGTTTTGGATGATACAAGTCGAAGGATCAAGCTGTGCATAAAAGAAGAGGTTGTGGGGAGGAAAGAGGAACTGTCCTTTGTGAGTAAGAGGTGTAAGAGGAGTATAGTTGAAAATTGACAGTACATGGTATGAGTCACTTGGAAAGGTTGTGTTTGCAGAACTGCTTCCTGTCATAGGTTGGGAATATTTTCACCTTTCATTTGTACAATCCATAGAATGGGATTTTTTCACCTTTCATTTGTACAATCCATAGAATATAGTAGCATATATATCACGTGTCCATTCTTGTATAATACCAGTGTTTACATATCTTGGTTCACTCAATTTACCTATGTAACACAGGATATGATGACTTAGGTAGGTAGAACATGTTCCAGACCAGACGATGTGTATTTGCTACACTGAAAATTTCAAATGGGAAAAAAAATAAGCAAAAAGACAAGTCAACAATTTGCAAGTGATGAAAACCATATAAGTAAAATCAAGGAATTATTATTAATTCAGATGTAATTATTACAGAAGGAAAAAAAAAAAGAGAAAGAAAATAACGTAATAATATTGTGGAAAAAAGAAATAATACCATTAGAGCTGTTCTATACACACTTCTTAGTGAATCCCCCTTCCTTTGCTGTTATGCTCACCTTTCCATTGCCACAGTCCTCAGGTCGAGGGCTTCAGTTCTAGGAAGAGATAGTCCCAGGTACCAGTATTATCAGTTCTCAGCCAGAAGAAGTGTGATCTTAATGATGGGATTTCTTTGCCAAGAGGAATATGATTTTGATGGTCTCCTCTTCCTCACTGTAAGGTTTAGTTGGGGATATTTTTATGTATTCTAACATGCTTTTACACCATCACTTTTTCTTTGCTGATCAGCAGCTCGGTGGACATAGTATTGCTTTGGGCTGCAGTAGAGTTACTTTTCTTCACAATAGCTGGTATGATGCTGTGTTATAGCTATGTATGCTGTGCATCTTATGAGAGTAGGCTGGGGGTGCATGTTAGGAAGGGACTCAGTTGGGACAGTGGACCCCAGATGACCAAAGGGATATCCCATACCATATGACGTGGTGCTCAGCAATAAAATCTGGGGTAAAGAAGGAGGAAGGGGGTGTTTGGTGTTATGGCATTTGTCTTCCCAAGTAATCGTTATGCATGATGAAGCCCTGCTTTCCTGGAAATGACTAAAAATCTGCCTGCCAATGGGAAGTCATGAATGAATTCCTTATTTGTTTTGCTTGCACATGCAGTTTCTGCTTTCTCTATTAAACTGTCTTTATCTCAACCCATGAGTTTTCTTACTTTTATAGCGACTGTGTGTGGTTTACCTGCCTACCAGACTTAAACTACAACACATTTGCTTTTTGTTCCATTTGTTATCTCCAGCTCTCAAGTCTGCATTTCTCTAACTGGCCACTGATGAATTCTTTGTAACCCTGGAGACTCCTTTGCCAGCTTATATGCGCCTCTTAACATCCCATGCCTGCATATCCTGTATATCCTCCCAACTATATCCTGTGTTCCCCACTTGCAAGGCCTCTGCTATCATACTATGACCATATTCTTGTGTGCTAAGTTGTTCTACTAGTCATAAATATTCTATTCTACACAGCATAACTACTTCTTGGTACTAACCATATACAAAATACAGTAATGCTATTTAAGATTTCAGAAGTGTAAAAATAAGGAAAAAAAAAAAAGAACAGTCATTAAAAGAATGGCAGTTGTACTTAGACATGCTAAAACAAAGCTCCAGATAGGTCAAGACAGCCCAGAGAAAACCTGGTGAACCTCAGTTCTGAGGCCTTGCAAAGTCAGTGCAAAGCTGGTGACCTGTTATGCCCAATGGTGATAATATGTTTAGGGGTCTACAAGGCTAAATATTCTGTGTCTTTGATCAGTCATTCACTCCATCTTCTTAGTATTATGCTGTTTGTCAGCACAGTGCTACTTTGCCATCTGTCTTTTCATACCAATTAATAGAAAAATGAGGTTTGTGTTATTTTTTGTAAGTTTTCAAGTGCACGGCAGCATTGTCTATGAATGAAAATTTTATGCTTATCTTCAGCTATTTGTGATGAGACATGCAGCAGCCTTATATGAGACTAAAAACACACCACAAGCAGCTGGCATCTTCATGGGTTTGAATGAAGCTGGCATGACAGTATTACATTGCTATAGGCTGTTCATACAAATGAAAATTTGTTCAGACAAATTTTACCATGTCACCATCTTCTGTTTCATCTAGTGCCAAAGACAATTCTGTACTTGGGACACCTAGAAATATACCAGGTTGAATACAAGGCATTTCCTGGTAGGTTATTTGAAATATTCTGTTTGAAGCATCCACAGTATGTTTGAAAAAACACCAGCCACATCATCTTCCTGGTTTGAACAATAGATGAATGAAGGAAAGAAGAAGAAGAAAGATCTTCTCTAAATTCAGTATAATATAATCCAAATCAAATATAACATAAAAAGTTGTGCTTTGTCAAAACTCAAAGCACAGGTTTCTGAGGGATTTTTTTAGTTTTATAATATAAAATTCTTTATCTTTTATTTATTAGTATATATATTATTTATTGAAATTTAAACATGTTCATAAAAGTTTTTACAGTTCTTAAAATAAGAAAAGCTTTTTGTTTTCCAATAACCAGATTTATCTATGCCTCATGTACATGCATATTCTCCTGTGACAGACCATGCGATTTATAGCCTTGAGTTCAGAACCATCCATTTGGAGCAGAACCAGCACTGTGGTGTTGCATCTGTGCTTTGGTGGAGGGTGATTTCAGCAAACTGTTACCAAGTTAAGGGACTGGTCCCTTTTGTTCAACTCCAGAATATAATCTAGAATGCAAAGCATCAATGTGCTGCATATTATCTAAGAATCAAGAAAAATTCTCATTGGACTTTTTAGGTAAGTCAGTAATCTTAAAAATTTTCTGCTCATATCCGAGACATAGAACTTTTAACAAAATCACTCTACACTTGAAAAATATCTAGTACTGCAATTCTGAGATGGAACGACCCTAGTGCTGGTGAAGGGTTCCTCTGTTCTCTTGATTAAAAGATAAAGCAGCAAAAATAGCCATGCTCTGAATGCATAGATTATATAGAAACTTTAAGATTCAAAACTGTATCTAACACACAAAACCTATCAAACGCTTTTACCAAGTAGTATTCTATTTCATGATGATATTGTATACTGGTTTAGTGGGAATGAAACCAAATCTGTGTGGTGCCAATGAAACTGTGCAATTTTATTATATCTGAATTACTTTCTTACCTAAAAAGCTTTATTTCAATTAATATGGTATGCAGATGTTCAAAAAGGTCTGCATTTTGACTCTGTATTGCTATTGTGGTTGTTAAGTGATCATTCATTTCAGTTTTGATAACATGGCATACAGCATGAACATGTTTTATCCCACTACAATATTTCATCACACAAACAACTATTACTCTTTTAAAGGAGTCAGCAGCTAGACTTCAGATCTGCATAAGGCTCAAACACGAAATGTCAACTTGATTAGTTATGAAAGCAGGAATGAGTACATAGATTTAACAGCAATGAACACTTAGAGTTTAAAATGACTCAGTCACACATCTGTACTGTCAAGATAGCTACCCTAAACTTAGATATCTAATTAGAATATTTATACATTCTGTTGCTTTTGGTTCCAAAAAGATTCTTTCTGGTATAAGCCTAATATAGAAATATCATACAGAGTCCCTGATTTCCAACATAGAAATTCAGGATAGGTACTTTCTTAGCTTATGAATCTACATGCACTGAAAACTATATAGATAAACTGCTGACAGTTATTGGATAACACATTAGTTTCTGATTTTATTTTCCAGGGTGAAGGACAACTCCCTGAGATGTTTATTAATATGAAACACAGCTAGAATTTTGTCTGTCAGCATCTGCACTAAACATTCAAAAGTACTCTGCTAAAGTATTTATAGGGCTTGTGGATCAGCTGAGACCCAGTATATTAAGATGTGCATATCTTAAGAGATATTTCTCTCTTGAGTAGCAAGCCGTTCTCTAATAGTCATTTCCCACTCAGCACAAATATCAATATGGACACATTGGCATGGATGAGGCCAGAGTACAACAAACCGTTATCATGCATGGGAAACCAGGAGGGTGGAAGGGATATTCCAGAGCTTTGTCTGTGAATGCTTGCAATCCCACTTATGCACTGAGAGGGTCAATGACAGAAGCACCTTACAGCTACAGCAGAGATGATGTTTTCATTGTCAAAACAAATGGGTCAGGGCGTGACATCTCCAGTACTAGAAATGAGACTAAGGTACACAGTAACAGCTAACTATTGCAGTATACATAGACCTAATGGGATGATCTGCAGGAATTGTGATCCTAGCTAACTATTCTGATAGATCTAACACTTGAGAATTTGGGGTTTTCTTGTTTTTCTTTTTTTAGTTTTCTTTTGCTTCTGCAGCTGCATTTGGAATGGTGAAGTAAATGCTGTGAGTATCATAATGCCATAGGAGGAACTAGCAACAAAGGATGTCGTTCAGTCATCAGGGCAATAATGTAGTTTAAAAAATTTGAAAAAATTGTTCAGGAGGAAAGAGACAATTTCTGAAATGAGGCATGTTCATGTGAAACACTATATATCAATTTTGCTTCTTCGTGAGAATTCTTCCTCATAGCTCTGCAAGGCTTGCTTCAAATATAGTACAAACAAGAAAGCATGCAGAGATGCAGATTCAATTCTATCATGCACCTAAAATGCCAGGCAGTACAGCTGTGAGGATTCAACTCATTTTAGTTCCTATCTACCTTTCCACACTACTTGATCCTGCTTCTAATATGTTCCTATCCAGTTTAGGTACTTCAATGACAGAACTTGTCTGTAGGTTCAGTATTGAACCTTAACAATAGAAAGGCTAATAATAACTTTAAGCAGCCAATTTTCTTAAAAGAAAAAAGAAGTCTGAAAAATAAGAAAAAGAAACATTCGTGCCAATATTCTTAGGAACACAAAAATAAATTTAGGAAAAAAAATCTGTTAAAATACAATGGAATCAGAATTGTCTCAGTAATTGCTTTTGTAAAGTGTTCTAGCATGAAGCTACAGCCATTATTGAAAAAACATTATTGTTGAAGTATTTTTGTTATTTTACATCTGAAAGAAAATCACTGAAACAAAAAGAACAGAAGCAAATGAAAACAAACAAAACAAACCACCAAAAAAAACCCCAGTGACAACTACTCAAGTCAACAGAATGCTAAGGAAACAACATAAGTTTTGAGAGAAATGGTTAAATGGAATGGATAACCTTGATTTGGATTACAGTGAATGCCAATAAGTTTAAAAACTCTGATTATCATTTGGACGATCAGAAGTTTTTTCATATAAACACTTTGAAATCAAAGACATTACATTTAGTTAATTGTTTTGCTTGTTTTAGTGGTAAGCACTGATTCATAAATGTCAGAAGAATATTATAAAGAAGTTGCCAGTATTTCAATAAGCAGAGTGAAACACAGCATACTACTACTGGCCCAGTACAAATTTTCTTTCCTAATTTTCTGATTAATTCTATTTAGTGCACAATCATAGGGAGGTAAAGGCTGGGAGAGAAAGATGGAGGATATGTAGCTATCATGATTTCCAAAGCTAGGTATCAAAGAAGGATCACAGAGGTTGCAGGTTCCTGATCTAACTTAAACACATTAAGAAAAGGACTCATTAATGCTGTTCTGCTCATACACCCAAAATGGTCATTCTGGTATCTGAAAAATATGATTCTTCCAAATCAGGTTTCTTTGACATTCCATTTCACTCTCTCTAAGGTTTAAGAGTATGATGTCAGTCTAAGGAGGTTTGACCTGATTTGAAATGTCCTATAGTTAGGTACCTAAAGCCCTAAACCCAAGTTAGTCATCCATGACATCATTTATGGTCAATGGAGGTGTCTTTAAAAGTGAGCCATCTGATCAAATTTAGAGGTCAGGTTTAGGATGATGTGATTGCCTCCTGGAGGTGCCTATCTATCTTTCTCAATTACAGTCCACTTATTTTAGATGACTGTCTCTGACAATGGTCTGTTACAGAACTGAGCCTGCAAAAAACCACTGTCATACTCCAGCAATTAGTAGAGACTATTATTCCAGCAATTAGTAGACTGATTTTTTTCTCAGCAAGTAGTAGAGACTGTATTTTTCATCAAACTCCTTAGTTTCTTCCTTTTTGAAATATTTATGAATCTTTTAAATGAGGAAAATGATGACTTATTTTTTCTTCTCCAGATAAATAAAATTTGCATTTTAAAAATATACATTCATGTTTTAAAATTATAAAATCTCTTGAGTTTTATAGCTTCCTCCAGTTTTCACTGTATTACTGTGACAAAGGACAAATTATTTTTGACCTGTCATTTTATCAGAAAAACCTAATTCTGATGCATTAGTGTCAAAACTGCCATTTGCTCAAGGAATTTTTGCTGAAGAAAAGAAAAAAAAAAGAAGAAAGAAAAAAAAGAATCTATTATGAAAGAAATGAGGCTGGAAAAATAAGTCACAGTGTAACAGTGAATTTTGGTATATATTAAAGGGCTATGGTTCACAAGTTAGCATGTCCTGGTCAGTGTGGTAACCCCCAGTCATAGGATCTGACAGCAACTAGGTTGCTTATTGCTACAGTTCAGTAGTACACAACTCCAGTTATACACTTAAGTAGATCTATTTGCACTGTCATAAATACCTACATCATTCTATCCACAGTAGCCAGAATTTCAGTGCAGGCTAGTTTATTCCTACTTCTGTGAGTCTGACAGATGCACCCTTAAGGTAGAATCTTCTCACATAATTTAAGATGTCTTAAAGGTAGAATTTAAGTCTGAGGTACTCATTCCTGGCTCCATAGTCAAAAGAAAGAAATAGTGATTTGTTTCAATTAATTAACTTAGATGCCTATGTTGGTATATGATGAATCATAATGAGTTTAAACTAAAAGAGGATCGATTTAGAGAAGATATAAAGAAAAAAATCTTTACTGTGAGGGTGGTGAGAAGCTGTGGATGCCCCCTCCCTGGAAGTATTCAAGGCCAGGCTGGATGGGGCTTTGGGCAATGTGGTCTAGTGGAGGGTGTCCCTGCCCATGGCAGGGGGGTTGGAACTAGATGATCTTTGGGGTCCCTTCCAACCCAAACCATTCTATGATCATCTGGAGATAAACAGCTTAAAATTTTGAGGCCATCATCCTCCATAATTTAGAATCTAACAAAAGAGTTGGATGTATATGGGTCTTTATTAGATACTGCCAAAATGTAGATGTAGGCAGTACTCAAAAATATCACTCTTAAGATTAGAGGGTAAGGCTATTATTCTTGACCAGATAAGAAATACAGAAGAGCTAAAAACATATGTAGTATGGCATATGGCTGCTTTAAATTTATTTATGTGAGATAACACTTTTAAATAAGTTAAATGATCATATTTAAACTACTTAATTATTGAAACTGAATAGAAGGAAAATGCAATTTCCATCTAAATCTGCAAGAAAAAGGCTTTGTGATCATATGACACTTTTATATTCCTCTATGTACCAGTATTTTTCTGTCTTAACTATATTCATTACTTACCTATAAGCCAAAAATCCAAGCATTGGGGTGTTTTACTAAGAAAGGGGTTGGATAGCCAGTCTAACTTTGAGGAATTTAAAAGAGGTTTACCATTTAAAAAACTAAACCACACAAACAAATAAACAAAAAATTGTAGGCAAGTATTTATTTTAAAAGATTCTATCTTAAATGACATTATAGTGTACTGTCTGAATAGGATTCAGACATGAAGGCTGGTAGGCTAGAAGCAGAGAGTTGTAGAAGAAAATAATTTTAAAGAGGTTATGGAGGAGAGTTCTGATTTACTGAATTTATTAGCTGGTGAAAAGTCAACTTTGATTTCTATATTTTATTGTTCTACTTTATAGTTTCAAACTATTATATGAAATAACTTCCCAAAGTGCAATGGAAATTCCTCCTACATATATGCAAAAAAAAGATTTCTTTTGTTACGCTGTTACTTTTTCAACCTGACTACAGAAATTGCACCCACAAACCTGGCCAAAATGAAAAACAAAACAAAAGAAAATGAAACAGTAATACAAAAAAATAAGGAGTTTAAATTGTTTGCATTCCAGTCTCACCCTGAAGCAAAATACACTTTTGTCACTGGGATCTTTTGCCTCTGAGAAAATGCAGCATTTGGTATTGTTAAACCAATTAAAACATAGATCTACTCATGTAATAAATGGATTTTAGATTAGAATTCTGTATTCAAAAGTACATAGCTGTGTAGTTTAGAGAGAAGTCATAACTGATATTCCACTTTTGTCAGAAAGGAAGTCCTATTTTCCATCCCAGAGGTACTAAAATTAATTCTCCAATGAAGATGATTCACAAAGTGCACCCAGAGAAGACCACACACACACACACACACTAACAAAAGCAACAAAACCCCTAAACAAACCGAAAGCACACGCTGATTTTTTGTATTTCCATTCTGATTAATTGGTATATTCTAACCATTCCTCAAATTCTGAATTTGCACTAAATAAAACCCTACCACTAAAATGAAATTGATCTTGTACGAATGAAAAGTACAACCAGCAGGGTGTGGACAGGCAGGACCTGCTTAAAATAATTCATAGCAAAATAGCAATTGATCTTGCTTTTTACATCCTATGATTCCACTTTACAAAAGAAGACTATTATCTGTGAAGATGGTAGACTGTCTATAAATGTATCTTTTCTACATTAAAGTTGAGAAGTTTTTAATAATCATTAAGAGTATTTGAAAGGTAGCTCCTAGGAACACTTCTAAAATCAAAGGCCTATTGTGCCTGTTATTGTACTATTACACAGAACAAAATACAATACAGAAGCTGGGCACAGCAAATTCTGCAAGAGGTATCTCTAGGCCCTTATGAAGAATCTGCTTTTTTTTAGCGATCATGTTTGAAGTGTAGGTAATGGCATGAAATTTTTTTTGCTATTTTCTCTTGGGAGGAGAAAGCTTTTGTTACTTTTCATTTATAGTAGAAGTGTTTGCCTGTTTAACATTTAAATACAATACCCTAACTAATTGTTGTAAATGGCTTTTTGGATATATTCATTATTAACATTGTAATGTATTCTATATACACCTGTTTAATATACTATTATGATGTGTGAAATAATAATATTGAAGTAAAATGCACTGTACTAAAGCAATATATTATCATGCAAAAGAGAGATATTCTGATTGAGTTGCCAAATATTTAACAAAAACTTTGTCTTAAAGTTGCCTCTGAATCATCTTCAGCAACAATAAGAGCTTAGGAACAAGATGCATTTTGGTACTTTTGTTATTTTTATATTTAAGTTAAAAGAACAATGGCTTAAGACAGCATGACACACAGAATTCCAAAATAAAGCAAGGATGGTGAGTGTATAACTTAATAAATATACTCTGTTTAAGGAAAAAAGGGGGGAAAACAAGGAGAAAAAAAAAAAGAGAAAAAAGGAATCACCATGAGAACCTTAATTTTTGATTTTTTTCTTTGATTAGAGGTTATCAGATATGTGTACTATTGGAGTCATTGCTACATTTGGGTCTCCGCTTCACTAAGGAATTCATACATGACATTTGTAATAGTGTAAGACTTATTTCTGAAACTGGTGATGAGACAGTAATATTAATCTATAAAAACTGTTTAAATTGAGACAACTTCTATCTGAAATAAAAGGATTAAAGTGCAGGATACTGTACCCACACTGCACCTATATTTTACCTATACTGAACATGTTTCTCTTGAGAGGACTATCCCTCATAGTTTTATTTTGTTGCTGATTTTTGTGACTCGGTGTGAGTAAAACCTATCTTTCCAGTGATAAGTGCTAAATAGAGAGCAGCATTCTGGAACTGCTAAGCATGTAAACACAGCAGAACAACTAGAGTATGATGTACTACTAAGTGAGCATGCAAAAATATTCTGATATAGATTTGACAAATATTTTTCTCTTATGCCCTTTGAAAGGTAACCTTTTGGTGAAAGCTATTTATTCTTCTGAAATTCCAGACTTTGCTTCCTCTTCTAGACTTACATAACCTGTCTGCCTGCTTCCACCATCATCATTACTTCTGTACTAAGCAAAATATCTAATTTTCAAATGCATTAAAAAAATGAGGTTTTGGTGCAGTCTGTCTACAGTAGCTATTACTTCAGATTTTTTTCCAACAATGAGGTTCTGTTCGCACACAAATAATTATATCTGTGTCCTTAAAACATTGCAAATGGCTTCTCCTCTTATTGGAAACTTTTCTATAGACTAAAGGTTATAGTTTACTTAAGTATGTTTTCCGTACTTTTTAGTTTGTTATTTGGAAAGTAAATATGCAGACTTGTTAAAAATTAAAGGGAAAGGAGAGAAAAGGGAAGAGGGAGAGGATCAGGGAGTGAGAAGGAAAAGAGGAAGGACAAATCAAATGGGGAAGGGAGGGGTAGGTGGAAGGACAGGGGAGGGAAGGAACACTAAACAAAAAAGCAAAAAGAGAAAAACCCCAAGAAATTTAAGCTTGGATGATGGATAAATTGAGTAGGAGACTGTGAGATACTTTTCCAGGAAAGTAAGATGCTCAATGCCATAAGTGGAGTTCTTCAATCAGTAACAATGCCAGCTGCACTACTAAATATTCACTTAGAACAGACATTCAGAAGTGGGCAAGTCAGCTTGGAATGCTAAACAATTCTACAGCTGCTTTCTGCCTTTCTTTTGCATTAAATATCATGCTTTTTTTGAGGGAGAAAATTCATATTGCATATGCCAGTGTTTTTCTATCATAAATGAAACCATTTTTATTTTCTATGGTCAACTGAAGGGCTAAAAGTCCTTCATGTATGTTTCCCTTCTCCAGTAACAAAATCAGTTGTGACTGTGAAGTGTGTGCTGTTGGCATTTTTTGTCACATACTGAGAGTTTCATTTTTATTTATATGACGCATTACTTTTCTCCCACTTCAAATGCGTCATCTGACTTCTAACACTATCTCCAAAAGAGATTTGTCATTTCGGCAGCTGGTAGAAAGAAGAGACTGATCTTTATTATGCTTGTCTTCTGTCTGGCTTAGACCTCCTGTAAGGCCCATGTAGTATCTTCCAACATTGTGAAAATGTTTGGAGACTTGAATACTATTTGACACTTGAATATGTTTTTATTATGTTTAAACTGTTAATGACTTACAGGAGTTTGAACTGTGCCCTGGAAATCCAAATAATATGATCAGTGAGTCCTAGACAGCAGTCACTTACCAATCACCTAGGGACTGGATCTAAACATAGTTTCCCAGCCCAACTGAGATGCCTTAAAGCTCCAGAAGGACACAGGTCTCCTATAAAAACTGTGTCCGATCTGCCAGCCACGTGTAAGTACCTTGGTTACTGCAGAGATAGCATATTTCATAACACTGTGCATGTTACTTTAATGGGAATGATTACAAAAATATACTTTATGTATTTCAATGGATCCTCTTTGGTTGTGTAAAACTGACCTTCTTTCAATAAATTATCTTGAAAAAAAGGAACACATCATAAGACATACCTGTATAGAAATACACATAGAGGAATCCTTCTGATCTCCTTCTATGACAAGGTGATCCACTTAGTGGATGAGGGAAAGGCTGCGGGTGTTGTCTACCCCAACTTTAGTAAAGCCTTTGGCACTGTTTCCCACAGCATTCTGCTGAAAAACCAGGCTGCTCACAGCTTGGATGGGCCTACACTTCGCTGGGTAAAAAATTACCTGGATGGACAGGCTCGAAGAGTTGTGGTGAATGGAGTTAAATACAGTTGGTGGCCAGTCACAAGTGGTGTTCCCCAGGGCTCAGTACTGGGGACAGTTCTCTTGAATAGCTTTATAAATGATCTGGACGAGGGGATCGAGTGCACCCTCAGTAAGTTTGCAGGTGATACCAAGTTGGGTGGGAGTGTTGTTCTGCTTCAGGGTAGGAAGGCTCTACAGAGGGATCTAGACAAGCTGGATCGATGGGCCGAGGTCAATTGTATGAGGTTCAGTGCTGGGTCCTGCACTTGGGTCACAACAACCCCATGCAACGCTGCTACAGGCTTGGGGAAGAGTGGCAGGAAAGCTGCCCTGCACAAAAGGACCTGGGTGTGTTGGTTGATAGCCAGCTGAATATGAGCCAGCAGTGTGCCCAGGTGGCCAAGAAGGCCAACAGCATCCTGGCTTGTATCAGCAATATTGTGGCCAGCAGGACGAGGGAAGTGATTGTGCCCCTGTACTCGGCACTGGTGAGGCTGAACCTTGAGTCCTGTGTTCAGTTTTGGGCCCCTCACTACAAGAAAGAGATTGAGGTGCTGGAGCATGTCCAAAGGAGGGCAACGAAGCTGGTGAGGGGTCTAGAGCACAAGTCTGATGAGGAGCAGCTGAGGGAACTGGGGTTGTTGAGCCTGGAGAAAAGGAGGCTGAGGGGAGACCTTATTGCTCTCTACAGCTACCTGAAAGGTCTCTTCCCCAACTACCTGGGTGTCGATCTCTTCTCTCAAGTAACAAGTGATAGGTGTCCTGGTTCTGGCTAGGATAGAGTTAATTTCCCAAGGAGCCAGGACAGGTGAGCCAAGCTGACCAGAGGGCTATTCCATACCATGTGACATCATGCTCACCATAAAAGGGGGCTAGTCAGGGAGAGGTGGATTTGGCACAGCTCCGGGGAGGAGCTGAGCCTCCAGTTGGTCTGTGGTTGGATTGGTAAATTGCTTTCTGTTATCACCCATTGTAAATATCTGTTATCAGCACTGTTGTTGATTGTTTCCCTCTCCCTTGCTGTCCCAGTAAATTGCCCTTACCCCAACCCTCGAGGCTTTGCCTTTGTCTTCCCATTCTCCTCCCCGTCCCACCAGGGGAGGGGTGAGCAAGTGGCCACGTGGTGCTCAGCTGCTGGCTGGGGATAAACCACATCATAGGACAAGAGGAAATGGCCTCAAGTTGTGCCAGGGGAGGTTTAGATTGGATATTAGAAAAAAATTTCTTCACTGAAAGGGTTGTCAATCATTGGAACAGGCTGCCCAGGGAAGTAGTGGAGTCATCATCCCTGGAGTTGTTTAGAAGAAGTGTAGATGTGATGCTTAATGATATGGTTTAGTGGTTGGACTTGGCAGTGCTAGGTTAACGGTTGGACTTGATGATCTTAAAGGACAGTTCTATGATTCTATGAATATCAGTGCAGGCCTAACAGGGCTTGTAGAAAAGATTTTCTAATTTGAGTAATACTGCAAAAATAAAGACCCTGTATGCTGTTATAGAACATTAATTACTGATGTCAGCAAGCCCCAGAATTGTACTAAATTTGCACTAGCGGAAATAAAAGCATAGCTGGTTGCAATTTGTAAATGTGGGATGTGCTTCAGTAAAATAAATGAATGAAAGTTAAATCTAGATCTAAATTTTACTTTTTAAGAAGGAGCACTCATGAAGATGTAGTAAAGTATATTGGAACTGGAATCTGTCAGTACAGTTTCTGATTTTTTTCAGTATTAAACAGAAAATGTCAGTGTTTCTATTAACTTCTTCTAGAATGGTTTGCTTTTTGAGTGCCTTGAGTGTGCAGGAATCTTCCTAGGGCCACTTCACTCAAGCAGTGCCATCTAGGGCCAGAGAGATGTGTCAGCAGTATGTCTAATGAAATGCATACATTGAGGTGTGTTGCACATCACAATAATACTTTTGATTATAGACAAAGCTTTATGGATTTGATAAATACTTATATTTTTAGGAGAACTTTTTATCTACCACATTGTCACTGCTGGTGACAATGCTGGGGTTCCTCATTTATAAGATATATAACATAGAAAATTGGACATGCCTATAAATCTCTATTTCTGGAACACAGTTTTATTGTTAAAAGCACTAAATATTCCCCCTTGATGCATACAGTAATTTTAACACAGTTTCAGTGCTTGGCATTTCTCTGGGGTAGATTTTGTCTGTGAGGGAAATCTTGCTTTCACAGTTGACAGGATTTTTTCCTTATATTTTGATTGTTGGTGTTATTGTCTTAATAACAATAAAAAAGAAAAATAATAATAAAACTGCCTTTTGACAGAAGTGTCAGAAAAAAAGATGTCTTCAATGATGCACCTTCAGAACTGAGATACTGACAAGGTGACAGAAGAAAGCGAACACTGCCACAGGCTGTTCTGTACCTGGTTTTCAGCTGACCAGAAAACTACAGCATACTGGAATACATCTTACTCAACTACCTTTGAATGGACTTAAAACAATTACAGTAAATAATCACGCAAATAGTTATGTAGACAGTTTTAGACATACACATTGCCAGAATTTACATATTGTTTTGTACTTGTTGCATCATTTCTATAAGCACGGATGCTGGAAAAGCAACATGTCAAAATGGTCACATGGATTGCTTGTTGTCTTTGGACAGAAGGTAAGCACTATGTAAACAGTATGCATATACCCTTAGTCATGTCTTTTCTAGAGACTAGCTGGAGAAATTTGCTTCCATTTTCTTCTCCTAGAACCTTTTACTTTTTTTACATTTAAGAGGACAAGACCATATATCAAGCCAAATACATTTTATTAGTTTTGTGAGGCTGCTGTGCTTCAGCTGTTGCTGCCCGACAAGGGCTATCTTTGCAGGAACAGGTAATGCAAAACAGTAGAAGTTATTTTATTAAGCAAAACAGGTGAAATTGAGGACCAAGTATCCCCACCACAGGTATTTCAGCATTTTTGTTTCTTTGAGCCAGCTGTAGGCTGGTTCTAAGCAGTGCAGCATTCGATGCATTCCCAAAAGGCAACCATGACACCCCAAATCTTCCTCTAGGTCCAAGGAACACACATATAGATGGAGCTATGCACCTACTGTTAATCCACTTAATGTTGTAACAGCCTAAGAGCCTGAATTATCTAACTGATCCAGAAAATCCTCATTAATGGCAGAGTCTAAAGGCCTCTACTAAGAACCCCGGCCCTTCCCTCTGGCGGCTGCTCCCCAGGAGGAGTGGGGTGCCCAAGGCCGGAGTGGCCCGCCCCAGACTGGGGTCCTGCTCATGGTTCTGGGGGTGCATCTCTCCCCTGTCCCCCCAGCTGGCTGCACCCTGGGACCCCATGAGGGAGGTGGCAGGTGCCCCCCCCACCCCTGCCATGACACAAAGGGCTGTTGTTGCCCCCTCCCCAGGGGGGAACAAGCCATTGCTCCCAGCCGGCTGGCGGCACGCCCTGAGCCAGTGGCAGCTCCTGACGGAGATACATGTATACGTATGCCACAAATATTACCATCCTTGGTTTTGGTATAATTCAAAGAACAGATCCTATTCAAACAATGAGTAATCTGTTTCCCCAAACTTTTGTGGCCCATAGTTGAGCCTTATATACTGTATTACCCTGGAAAAGTAAAGAAAAATGAAGGAAAAGCCCACCAAAAAAAAAAAAAAAAAAAATCAAATAGTCCAAAGACAGATATTACAATAGAGACATAAAGTCTCCAATGGGTTAAAAATCAAGGTTGCTTTCAAGTAAGAGATGTATGTACAACGAAATGCTGCAGATCAGTAAACCTGTTAGGAGAAAAACACATGCCTTGTCTATCAAGCAGCAATGCAAGGAAGAGCGGGGCTCTGGCAACAACCAGGCAGATCAGTTTGCTGCGCTCCTGGTGGATCCATCTCATTTGATACCTTTGGCACTTAGCGGAGTTCCTCTGTATCCCACACATCCCACTGTGTTAACAAGATAGAAATTGGTTGGTGTTTCTTCCTGTTACTTATTAGGGTAATAAAGGTGTCAGCTGATGTACGCTGTGGTTGCACAACCATCTGTTCAGGAGTAAACAAGTCACTTGGACACTGGAATAAGCATCGAGAAGCTTCTCTGTGTTACTGCTGCTGCAGTAATCCCCGCCACACAAAATGCAGTCACTGTTTCAGACATTTCAAGATAACAGGCTGGCAACAGCTTCAGATATCCTGAATTTACCTGCATAGAATCGCATCCCAGAGCAATTGGGTGTTTTGTAAGAGAAATGCTGCTGATTTTGCTGGACAAACTCCTCCACAGATGGCACATGTTTAGCTACATTTACACAGTTGATTGCCCCAGGATAGATTTTGTGCCAGCACTTTTGCTCCCTGAGGATGTGTTTTTATTTTAATGTTTTTATTTTGCTGGGTAGCTTTTGGAAACTGATGTTACTTCTTCTCTGACCAAAGGCTTGGACAACTGACTAATCTCAATGGTGTTCCTTGGACACTGGAAAGAGTAAGAACTGTAAATAATTGATCTGGGTTATTATGACAGTATTTTTTATAAATTTCAGATGAGTAGAAAACAGCTTTTTGTTTTTATGAAATTCTGTGATTTCATTTTTTTTCCTCTGTAACTTATAAAAAGCCCCAAAGTTTATTGAAATTTCCAAAAAATACATAAAATATTTATTGCTAATAAAGATTGCATTTAGGTAAAAGATGAACAATTATGCTTAATTCTGATCTTTTGTATAATGTGAACTACATTTCACAGAAGAAAATAATTTCAAATTGAGTAATCAAAATGTTCTATTCCATTTCAAAAGGGAACACACTGACATTTAAGCGCTCCACTTAAAGAAGTTATCAAAATAGTGATTTATCCTAAGACACATTTGGCACAAGTCACTGTTTTCAAACTCCTTTGTAACTTTTGTAACTTTCCTAACTTTCCTAGACTTTCATTACAGTCATAAGCTACTTATTTTAAGTGTAAAACCTATCTTTAATTTGAGTATGCTAAACACACAATTTTTCCACCTAACTAAAGAGTATCTGTTTTCATAGACTATGGTTTGGCTCAGTACCATTTTTTTTTCCTGACGGGCAAAAAACTCTGCATCTAGTCTGGATTCAGATGAGATATGTATTATTCATGACAGTATAGCATTGCTAGGATTCATGATATGGCAGAATTACGGTTTGACTGTCCATATTGTATATTCCCAAACCTTCCTCACCCCCTCCCTCCCAAACTCATTGTTACCTCTGAAACGCATGGGCCTGCAACTGCAAGTGAAGACTTTTATAGCCGTGGGGGACATACTGGGAAAAGTAGTAACTTGAGTAATCAGTACCTTCAATGCTCTCTGCAGTAACATTTTTTTATGTATATATAGCTGTAACATATACTCATTCTTAGCTTCCTATTAAAGTATCTTTTCTCTGGAAGAGGAAAGATACTTTTTTTTTTTTTTTTTTTTTTTTTAAATCAAAGTATAAAATAGGCTCCTAAAAGGAAATTATGAAACATAAGTAAGGTTCTTAAATTATTACTATAAAGACAGGAACTTAGTCATAGTGTTTCTAAAACCAAATTGCTGTTATGTTTTGTCTTATTGTTTTCTTTGCTTCTTTCCTATCTGAATACAGGGGTATTAGCTTATCAGTTTGGAAGATGGTCCTACACTATACATAGGCCATCAGGATAATGTCTGTCATTTCCAATTACACTGAGCTACATGGGACAAATACAGCCATGGTCTACATGTTTTGTTTTACCAATTGAAAAAAAAAAATACAAATTAATATTTGTCTGCAAATAAAGATGGCTGAGATTTCTCTAATTAGTTCAGGGACTTAGTCACATGCCTTATTTTTTAAATCTCAGTCCTAAGTGTTACATTCTAAGTAATGATACAGCATGGTTTTTTGATGCCTAGAACATGATCCCTCTGTATAATTCTTTTCCTTTCCAGCTCTCTGTCTCAGCTTCACCATCTCTTCACCTCACACTATGCTGTAACGCGGAGTCCTCACAAATTCCTCTAGTTCCTTAAGGCTGCTGCTGCAGCCGAAAAGTCAGAAGGAAGCTGCAGCTGGAACCAGCCAGTGATGACAGTGGGTTCTTTTAGCCAGAATGCTACCTATAAGCACTACAATCTCCTGTTTCACTATGTGGTGTCACCGCTTGCTTTGCCTCCCTCAACAACACAATGTTTTCCTTTCACCAAGAAAAAAAAAAAAAAAAAAAAGCTTTTCATTTAATACCCTGGTATTAATGGCAGCCTTTAGCTGCCATAAGTGCAGGACGGGAGGGGGAGGAGGCTATGGTAAGACAAATCTTTATTTTCACAGAAGCAGAGATAGCAAGAAAAAATGAAGTATACTCTTATCCATGTTGCATTTCCATCTAAGCTTTGTTTTAGATATTCCTTTCCTCTCTTTGCTACTTCTCTTGCCTTATGTACATTGTTTTGAGATCATAGAGTAGTAATTACTGAATTATCTGTCTTCATAGATAAAAACTGAAATATGACTGCTCCCTACCTCCTTTTCCTACTTCTCAAATGGTCTGCAGAGAAAGAAGGAGGGGAAAGGCAAAGGTCTTTTACATAAGTTATATTTTTCCTGCCTTATTTTCCTCTCTGCTTTCAAAAGGGTTAAGACTCCCATTCAGAAGTTATAAGGATCAGAGAATAGGAAGATCTGAATTCTGATTTTAATTCTAAAAGTAAATTTTTAATGATGAAAAATATGTGGTTTTTTTTTTTTTTAAACTCAGTTTGCCCATATTTTAAGAAAAGATAACAACTAATTTTTCAAACATGTGACTCAATTTGTGACTCCTTCTTTTCTAGCTTCTATGCTCCCTGTAGCTGTTTTCATCTGCCCCAGTGGTAATAAGTATATAAAAAGAGCAAGGATGAGAATAGGAGATAACAACTCTCAGGTTCGTATTTGGAAACAGAAATAGTAAGTTTTCTTCCTGATGGTGATGAACCACATGGTATCAAAGAATCTTTGTTCCCAAATAATCTTTCTGGAGACTTAATGCATACTGAACCAGGACAGCTAGGCACACTAGGTTCAATGCATTGTAAACAACCATAGATTGACAAAATGCTGAGTAATAACAGTGCGTGATAAAGCAAGTTCAAGCATTTCTAAAGGATATAGGAGCTTCCATTAACTTAATGGCTGTTCTAAGCTTGCAGTGGCAGAAATATGATCAAAAGTGAACTAAATCCTTACCATTGTAAATCTATGTCACCTTATTGATATGGTTGCGACGTTACACATCATTGCTACAGCAGTCGTAGTGCTTGTCCAGTCTGAAACGTCAGGAGTCCATTGAAAATGAAGTTAAGCAGGGAATAAGCCAAGGTGAAGCAAGTACCTTATCTTGTTTGAGTTTTGTTTATTTTTTTGTTTACTTGGTTGGGGTTTTTTTCCATTTGTTTAAAGATTAACATATTCTTTTAGAGATAGAGCCTTACCCCTAATATTGGACAAAAAGCAAAAGGCAACATTAGCCACTGCAACTGGAAATTACAGGCTACAATGAAAAATATTGCATTGCAGATAAAATAAATTATAGGTGCTGCTAATTCTCTGTGACATTCACTCAGTTCTATGATAAATAGTGAACAACTCCACATCTGCCAGAATTGGTATATTCTCAACCACTTAAGAGCTTTCGATTTCAAATCCAGTTCCAAATGTTTTAGATCAGTTATGGCATTTGAAATGGTACTACCTAAAATGTGTGCCAGAAGGCTAATATACCTAGTCTTTCAATAGGGCTGTTAGTGTAGCAGTTCAAACTGAATATTCAGATATTGTTCCTGCACAATAGGTATGACTTAGAAATTATTTCTATGTGAATAATGTCCCCTATGTCTCTCCTGAGCTGAACACCATGGGCTTGCTGCAAGGATCTACCATGACACTGACCCCAAACCCCACCATGGGCTCCATCAGTGACACCCCACACCTCCACCACAGCCTCAGTTTCAGTTTCCTCAGTTGCAGCCTGAACCCTTCAGCTGGCTCTCACTGACATTTAAACTGTGATGATTGTTTTGTTTTTAACACAGACATATTTGTTTTTAATTCCTTCACATCTTTTTTACTCTTAAAGTAATGGTATAGCCTACTTCTTTAAAAACCTGCTCAGATGCATTATTGAAACATGTATATATTCTTGTTACTTTTTCTGTAGAAAGCTGAGGACATTTTTTTTTTTTTTTAATTCTCAACCATCTACTTAAATGATAAGACTATACTTGCCAACACATTAAAATAAGTGTGAAAAATAGATTGACTTGTCATGCAGTTTGGCCCTTCAGTTGGTCATGAGCCATTGGTGTGACTAAGGCAGGTCTGTATGAGTTTTAAGTCAGAGAAGTCCAAAGATTTCCACTTAGCATTTTATGAACTGATTCACAGCAGGTGAAGATCTGGTTCAGCACATGAAAACACAAACTGTGAGATATATTTCTCATATATTCTTATGCCTTCACTCTTTTTTGGAACATGCACTGACAGTATTTGCATATGCACAGTCATCATTTGTCTAATGATAGCTCATCCAAGAATATAAAAAAGAAAGCAGCTATGGGGTAGAGTAGGTAAGACAGCATTGGTGTGATTTTATTTTAGGTAGCGAAAAATAAGAAGAAAACTAAAACCACATTCCCTTCACCTCTTCTTCCCAGGATCAACTTCACTCCTGATTCATCTACCTCCTCCTCCCCTGAGCAGCGCAGGGGGGACTGGGAATGGGGGTTACGGTCAGTTCATCACACATTTTTTCTGCTGCTCCTTCCTTCTCATGCTTTTCCCCTGCTGCATCTTGGGGTCCCTCCCGTGGGAGATAGATAGTCCTCCATGAACTTCTTCAAAATAAGTCCTTCCCACAGGCTGCAGTTCTTCGTGAACTGCTCCAGCATGGGTTCTTTCCATGGGGTACAGTCCTTCAAGAGCAGACTGCTCCAGTTGGATTCCCAATGGGTTCACAGGTCCTGCCAGAAAATCTGCTTCAGTGTAGGCTCTCCATGGGGTCACAGCCTCCTTTGGGCATATGCACCTGCTTCAGTGTGAGGTTCCCCATGAACTACAGGTGGATATCTCCTCCACCGTGGACCTCCATGGGCTGCACGGGGACAACCTTCTTCACCATGGTCTTCACCATGGGCTGCAGTGGAATGTCTGCTCTGGCTCATGGCTCTGTCTGACATGGGGGCAGCTTCTGGTTGGAGAGATGCTATGATGTGAGCACTGCTCAGGAGTAGTCAAAAAATTGGTGTGATATCACCACCATTCTGGCTACAAATACAAAGCATAGCACTATGAGGGTTGCTATATGGAAAGTTAATTCCATCCCAGCCACACTCTATACACCAGCAATCAGGCTATAGTGAAGAGAATGTTTGATTTAAATTGTCATCCAGTCTTCCTATTCAGATGAGACATTATGCTAAAAAGAAGTTGAAGTTGAGCTGAAAGAAGATAAACAAGAAAAAAATTAGCTGTTTCACTTACTTACTGTTGTGGCATTTGACAAGGAGAGAGGAACCCTTGTCTGTATTTCTAGGAATTTTTATGTATTATATTTTATAGGACATCATTGAACAAAATACACAGAAAATATTGAGTAAAACCACTAGAGTATTCTATAGGTCTTGTGCCAAGATTGTTTACCAAGTTGCCAAAAAAATAAGCGGACTGTTTATTAACAAAATAGCACAGTGATAGAACTCTTTCTGGTTAGCGTCCCTCAAAATACTTAATAGCTTTAAATACTTGTTAAAATTATTTAAAATGTTTAAATCATGTGTGAGAGGGAGTATATTTTCATGAAATCTACTTTTAACATTAAAATGTTCCCCCTCCATGTTTATATTTCTAGTACAAAACCCACTTGCAATTAAAACAAGAAGTTAATAATATGCGTTAATGAAATCACAAGCTTTGATTTCTTCCTCTAGCAGACAAGACACTTCAGATTTTAGCCTGGTACATCTCAGTGGTAGTTCTAATATTACAATCAAGCTCTGTAATGAGCCTTCTTGAGTAAAGGGAATCAGTGACAGGTCCTTCCTCTGATTAATGTTTGAAATGCTGATTAGGTATGCAGTACTGGATTTTTAAAAGCACCTACAAGTATTATACAGATACCTAGCCATTTGTATGGTAATAATCTGATCATTCATCCAGTCCATCTTCCTAATAATTTTCTATGTTTGTTCCCTACATCCTGCTCTTGGAATTTTGAGCAGTCTGTACACAGATGCTCCAAATACAAGCCACAATTTTTGTTGAGTCTTTACCACCTCCAAAGACATCAACCAGCCATAAAAGATTTCTACACAGTCTTTTTTTTTTTTAATTCAATATGTTTATTTTCAGAAATATATCTTATTATGTAAGTGTCTTTCATTTCTTAGAGTTTCTATTCTTCCATTATCTATTCAGTGTCCATGTCATAACTGAGCCTCTTCTCTGGCAAGCTGTTTGATATGATAATCATGTCTTCATGGAGCAAAAATTAGCATTAGACTTCCATGGAATAATGGCAGAAGTATTAATCAGTAACCTTATTTATCACTTAGTTAATTATAAACATTGAGTTACTCATGTCTCCTTCTTGTCTACCCTCAATTATCTCTCTGCACAAATTCCTGATCATTTTGCGATTTATTTCTTGGTTCCTTTTGATTTATCACTGTTATTCTGTTTATAACATTCATAGGATTCACAGCAGTATTTTTAGCTGTATTTACCACAATGCTGTATGGAAAGGAATTTTTCGTTGCTAGTTTTATGAGAACGCTACTGGTTATGTGGTGCAGGCCCAACTGCAAATTCATAGTCAAATTTCCAGCAAACTGTCACCTCTTATTCTCCTTTAGTCTTCATGTTCTCCAATTGTTCTCTTTAAATTGAATACCAGTGCTTCAAATAAAGATTCGATATCATTCAGAACTTTTTCTCTTTAGTGTAATAAGTAATCCTTTCTAACTTGTGGTTTTCTATTATTTTTCTGTCTTAGCTAATGTTTTCAGTCTCAATTCAGAAAAAAACCCACCCAACTTTCTGTTTTCCTAATTTATTTTCCTAAAAGATAAAGATGCTAAATAATCCTAAATAAAATATATATTCCTTGACTGTCCAACCAGATGAATCTTTATTTAAATACATTTACAGTTATGCTTTCTTTACAACCATTTAGCTTTGAATTCTTCTGACAGCACAATATGCAAATCAATCAGCTTGTCTTTTAAGATTAATATTTCAAGGTAGCATTCAATAATTTACAGGGAATTTTTTTTTTTTCCAAACATACATTGTGCAATTTTGTAATTATATTTAAAATGCTACACAGTATTTGAAATTATGCTTCATTTAAACCAGCTACATAAAACTGGAAGGCTTCACCATGTCCTTATAACATCCAGCAAAGCAAGCCATTTACATCTTCTTTACGATTAAAAGACCTCAGTAAATTTTCCCATCTGTTTGGACACTGTTAAGGAAAAGTTTTACCATTCCTTTTATCTTCCTAATATTTTTAAACCACAGAAAATATTAAAGCTTTCAGCCATAAGATTGGTTTAGTGTTAAGTTCCAGAAACTGTTTAAATGAAAAAAACTAGGCTTTATATTTTGGTTTTGCTAATATCTACTTTAGTCATTACTTTTCAGTTCACAACCTATAATAAATTCAGTAATGCCTTTCAAGTGCAAAAGAAAGGATATCAAAATTGTAAGTAGTTACAATATTTATCATTTTTCATGACATACAGGCACTGTACTGCTCACTGTCAAACAGCAGACAATAATACAAGAAATGCCTGAGGCAAATATTCCTTGAAGGTAGTCTAAGGCTCTGCTCTACCTGGAAAAGTAATGTATGCCTGAGTGGCAGAAAATAGTCCATTGTTTTTTTAGCATCAAGGTACTTCATATTTTTATATTGTGCAGCACTGTGTGACAGAAGGAGTATGTTTTTAATGTTAAATCCCTGCTTCCTAAATATTTTCAAAATATTGCACATCATAGCTCTAAATCCTCTACAGTGATGCATAGTGCTGAAATACAACAAATTAAGATAGGATGAAACATAACATGATAAATGTTAACTAGTTTCACATTTCCAAAACAGCCCAGGTCTCCAAGTGATGAAATTACCAGTGAGGCACATTCAGTCACCTTCTGATTGTTCCTTTAGTCAAAGGCACGCTGTCTTCAAAATCCCTGCTGCTTTTCCTTGAACTACAGGAGGTGGGTATCTCAGCGATATTTATGAGTTGAAAAATGGGCCTGAGTTAATTCCCTCCTTTCTTTGAAGATAGTTTAAACAAAGAAAGTTTAAATGTCACTACAAAGCAAGATCAACTCAAACTTTAGCTTTGCTGAAAATCATTGTAATTTTTGAAAGGATGCCTGGAAATCTATAAATGCTCATTGAAAAACACAATAACAAATCCAGTACCGCCTGAATGAAGACCTCAAGAAGGACTAGCAGGAAGCATTTTACCTCAAAGAGAAGAGGACCTGCAGATTGGCTTAAGATTTATGTAGGATGTGAAAATAAGAAGGATCCTAGACAGATCACATATTTAATAATGATGAGGATAGTCTGCAGATAACCTATAAAGGATGGGAACAGACTGACTCTACCAGCAAATTCATTGCCTTACATTGGAGATCTTATTTCTCCCTGCAAAACTTCCCATGAAAGAAAACATGTAGATCACAAGTAAGGTGGGTCAGAAATTGCTCAGTATCATGGTAAATGACATTGCACAAAAACCTTAGTTGAATAATTATGAAATAGAATCAAAGAATCATAGAATCATAGAATCATTTAGGTTGGAAAAGACCTTTAAGATCATCAAGTCCAGCCACTACACCATAACACTAGGCACCACACCTACACCCATTTAATAAACCTCCAGGGATGGTCACTAAAACACTTCCCTGGGAAGCCTGTTCCAATGATTGACAATCCTTTCAGTGAAGAAATTTTTCCTAATATCAAATCTAAACCTCCTCTGGCAAAACTCTTGTTCTATCACTTGTTACTTGGCAGAAGAGACCAACATCCACTTCACTACAACCTCCTTTCAAGCAGTTGTAGAGAGCAATAAGGTCTCCCCTCAGCCTCCTTTTCTCCAGGCTAAACAATCCCAGTTCCTTCAGCCGCTCCACGTAAGACTTGTGCTCTATACCATTCGTTGCCCTTCTTTGAACACGCTCCAGCACCTCAATGTCCTTCTTGCAGTGAGGGGCCCAAAACTGAACACAGTACTTGAGGAGCGGCCTCACCAGTGCCAAGTACAGGGGCACAATCACTTCTCTAGCCCTGCTGGCCACAGTATTGCTGATACAAGCCAGGATGCTGTTGGCAGTCTTGGCCACCTGGGCACACTGCTGGCTCATATTCAGCTGGCTGTTGACCAGCATCCCCAGGTCCTTTTCCAATGGGCAGCTTTCCAGCCACTCTTCCTGAAGCCTGTAGTGTTACATGGGGTTGTTATGACTCAACTGAAGGACCCGGCAGTTGGCCTTGCTGAAACTTATACAATCGGCCTTGTCCAATCGATCCAGCTTGTCCGGATCCCTCTGTAGAGCCTTCCTACTCTCCAGCAAGTCAACACTCCAACCCAACTTGATGTCATGTGCAAACTTACTGAGGGTGAACTTGATCTCCTCATCCACATCACTGATAAAGATACTAAAGTAACTGTCTCCAGTACTGAGCCCTGGGGAACACCACTTCTGACTGGCTGCCAACTGGATTTAACTCCATTCGCCTCAACTCTTTGGGTCCAGCCATCCAGGTAGTTTTTTACCCAGAGAACAGTACACTCTCCCAAGCTGTGAGCAACCAGTTTCTCCAGCAGAATGCTGTAGGAAACAGTGTCAAAGGCTTTACTAAAGTCCGGGTAGACAACGGTCACAGCCTTTCCCTCATCCACTAAGTGGGTCACCTTGTCATAGAAGGAGATCAGGTTACTCAAGCAGGACTTGTCTTTCATAAACCCATGCTGACTAGGCCTGATTGCCTGGTTGTCCTGTACATACCACATGATGGGACTCAAGGTGATCTGCTCCATAACCTTCCCCGGCACCGAGGTCACACTGTCAGGTCTGTAGTTCCCAAGATCCTCCTTCCAGCCCTTCTTGCGGATGGACATCACATTACCAAAGGCAGAAGGGACCTCTGAGTCACATCTGTTTCAGAGTAAAACCACTGCTAAGTAACAGTTGATAAGAGTATATCACTACTGTGGGAGAGTAAAGAGGGAAAGGCATTGCCTTAATTACTGTCACGTAGAGATTGGTTTACTTCTGAACAAAAGAATGGTTTTGTCCCATGTACAGTCCATGAGTCCTACCAAATTCAAAATTAGTTATTTCTGATTAATCATCAGATTTCTTTCCAAGGTAATGAAAATACATAAGTTCAGTTCAGATTTTATCAGAGAAATGGAGAAATTATTTAGTAGACACCAGCAGATCGGCTCAGAAACAGGTAATTAATGTAACTTAATGAAGAACATGATAATAACAAGATACCTCACAAAGTAGCCACAGTACTGTGAATCATAGAATCATAGAATCATAGAATGGTTTGGGTTGGAAGGGACCTTAAAGATCATCTAGTTCCAACCCCCCTGCTACAGGCAGGGACACCCTCCACTAGACCAGGTTTACCAAAGCCCCATCCAACCTGGCCTTGAACACTTCCAAGGATGGGGACTCCACAACCTCTCTGGGCAACCTGTTCCAGTGCCTCACCACTCTCACAGTAAAGAATTTCTTCCTAACATCTAATCTAAATCGACCCTCCTTCAGCTTAAACCCATTACCCCTTGTCCTGTCACTACACTCCCTCATAAACAGTCCCTCACCATCTTTCCTGTAGGCCCCCTTCAGGTACTGGAAGGCTGCTATAAGGACTCCCCGGAGCTGCCTTTTCTCCAGGCCAAACAATCCCAACTTTCTCAGACTGTCCTCACAGGAGAGGTGCTCCAGCCCTCTGATCAGCTTCGTGGTCCTCCTCTGGACTCTCTCCAACAGCTCAATTTCTCTCCTGTACTGGGGCCCCCAGAGCTGGATGCAGTACTCCAGATGGGGTCTCACAAGAGCCGAGTAGAGGGGCAGGATCACCTCCCTCGACCTGCTGGTCACGCCTCTTTTGATGCAGCCCAGGACACGGTTGGCTTTCTGGGCTGCAAGCACACACTGCCGGCTCATGTTGAGCTTCTCGTCAATCAATACCCCCAAGTCCTTCTCCTCAGGGCTGCTTTCAATCCATTCCTCGCCCAGCCTATAGTCATTCTTGGGATTGCGCCGACCCATGTGCAGGACCTTGCACTTGGCCTCGTTGAACTTCATGCGGTTCACACGGGCCCACCTCTCCAGCCTCTCAAGGTCCCTCTGGATGGTATCCTTTCCCTCCAGCGTGTCAACCCCACCGCACAGCTTGGTGTCATTGGCAAACTTGCTGAGGGTGCACTCCATCCCACTGTCCATGTCGCCGACAAAGATGTTGAACAGTGCCAGTCCCAGTACCGACCCCTGAGGAACGCCACTCGTCACTGTTCTCCAGTTGGACATTGAGCCATTGACCATAACTCTTTGAGTGTGACCATCCAGCCAATTCCTTATCCACCGAGTGGTCCATCCATCGAATCCATGTCTCTCCAATTTAGAGACAAGGATGTCGTGCGGGACAGTGTCAACTGCCTTGCACAAGTCCATGTAGATGACATCAGTTGCCTTTCCCTTATCCACGGATGCTGTAACCCCATCATAGAAGGCCACCAAGTTTGTCAGGCATGATTTGCCCTCAGTGGAGCTGTGTTGGCTGTCACCAATCACCTCCTTATCTTCCATGTGCCTGAGCATAGTCTCCAGGAGGGTCTGTTCCATAATCTTGCCAGGCACGGAGGTGAGACTGATGGGCCTGTAGTTCCCTGGCTCTTCCTTTTTTCCCTTCTTAAAAATGGGGGTTATGTTTCCCCTTTTCCAGTTGGTGGGAACTTCGCCAGACTGCCAGGACTTCTCAAGTATGATGGAGAGTGGCCTGGCCACTTCATCTGCCAGTTCCCTCAGGACCCACGGATGCATCTCATCAGGTCCCATGGACTTGTGAAAAATCATGCCACTGCAGTTCCATGCTTGTTCTATATTTCTAAACAGTAAAACTAAAAAGGACAGATAGACTAGGTTATTTCTACACCATATGTCTTTTCAGAGGAAAACGTATGTCATTATTTATTCCCAGAGGAAAATTGTTCTGTTTTTCTCCATCTCATGCCATAACTCTAGAAAATTATCTATTCACAGTCCTTCAACAGGAAAGTGAGAGGCTGAGCCCAGAGCCATTTGCTGTTCTGGGGTAGGGCGTTTGTATATCAAGCATACAACCTCCATCTCTTCTTAAACAAGTAAAATAAAAAGCCTGGCTCTGTTAATGTAGACCAGTTACAGCAATAAACTATTCACGATTAAAGAATGAATTTCTTTTCAAAATTTACATGTATGGTCACTTGATTTTAGTACACTTGTTTTTTCCTACCATCTGTTACTGTTGGCTATTGGTTAAATGGTTTCATCTAGTAGCATCACATCTATATGATCACAGGAGTTTATATAGTTGGTGGAACTTTCCAGTTCCCAGAATACTATCAATAATATTGCAGCATTTTCAGCAGATTTTATCAGTATTCTAAGAAAACATCTGAATTGGCAATATATCTCTTCCATGCACATGGCTGTTGATATCGACTATGTCATAATCTGAAGCTACTTTGAATAGTCTAGTTTTCCATCTTCTAAACCATTTCCCTTTTGAAAAAGAGAAGAACAAGAGTGAGAAACAAGGAAGATGATGACACTTTTTGTGTGCTTCATGGTTTTGAAACTGACACACCAGAAGGGTTTTTAAAAATCACAGTAATTAGAACTTTTTATTCAAAGTCCAGGCCACTGAGAGCTGATTCAAAACCCAGTTTAACATCTGGAAAACAGAAAAAAGCAAAATGGATTAAAAAAAGGCAAAAAAAGAAGCACCAGTCAAAAATTGCAAATAACACTTCAAAACAATTAAATCTTCAGTTACAAGAAATTTTCAATCTGCCAGCTGAGAGCAAGGAGCTTGCATGAACTGCTCTAATAAGGAACAAATAAATAGAGAAAGTATTCCAGTTCAGAAGGGAAAATCCTTCTCAAATATAAATAGATTATTTGTATGTATGTATAGAGTATTTGTAAATTGGGGAAAGTAATCACAAGATTAATTTTGTAAGGGCGACTAGTTATCAAAAGTTTAAAAAACTGATTTTTGGCTTGTAATGTGTTATTTCTTGACAATTTAACTGTTAAGTTAAAAACTAATCTGTGGACGTGTTTATATTTCTCCATCTTTATAGATGGAATTTAAAGTTTAGCTTAGGTATGCCACAAAAATGAAGATAGCCAGTCTAAGTCTGGATTCTCATATTAGGCAATTAGAATCTAATTCAAATCTATAGAAATAAGTATATATGTGTGTATATGTGTGTATATATATATAAAATGTTAGGAACAATAGTTGAATAATTTATAAACTGGAAAGAAATACTACCATCATTGTCAAAGATTAATAAACTTTGGACATTATGAAGTGGGACAGGATAAAAACAAGAAGTGATATTACAAAAATCGAAGCACTGGAATAAAAGAAAAGAAAATCCACCAAGCTAGTGTTCTCAGATCTGCTAATGGAAATGTTGAAGGATATAGAAGGAATTGAGAGAAGGTAAAAACTCTGTGAAATCTACAAAATGAAAATGTAAATCAGTGAAGCCAGAAGAAGTGATAATATCTTTTCCACTTTTCTGTATGTTTCAAAGAAAATAATAAGGTTGTTCTTTAAGATAATGATTTTACTGATCTTTTATTTTTGAGGATAAAGTACTAACAGTAGTTATTGTATTATTATATTAGTATTATATTATAAATTAGACCCTACATTTATTGTGGTGAGTATATTTTGCCATTTCAATTCTGCTAAGTTCCCACATAATTTAAAAGAATACATAAAATGATCACATCAACTTATGTGATCAGATCTGCTACCCTTGTTTTGTTGGGCCTGAGTGGTAACTGGATGCTTGTCTCATTCTCTCAGAAGTGAGGTTTGGCTGCAGTTCAGTCCAGTCATAAATATAATGTCACCTACCTTAGGGTTACTTCTATTTGTGCTTGTGCTCACAGCCCATAGGTTTATTCTGGCAGCAAAAGAACTTTGACTAACCCCATTTTATGTGGGAACTTTCTCTGGGCATAAACCCAAAATATACACCATTACAGTAGCTCTATAGGGAATCCTCAGGAACTTAATGAGTCAGCTTTATGATTTCTTTGCACTGAACCATTACAAATTTGCAGCGGAGTATCAGTGAATCTGATCCAAGAGTTAGTGTCATTGACTGGCTTTGTGTGATTATTGCAGAGGTGAATCTAGAATTAAAGAAAAGGGGTTTTTTTTTAACTATAATTTGATCCAAATAGTCAATTGTAAGTTAACAATTATAAACATTCATTCAAACTGTAAGACAAAAGTATGTGGAACTTGAATAAAAAACTTCTGTGACTATAAGTATAAAATACTTGATTTATTTCTTTGGGTTCCTGCAACATTTGTATTAGAAATGGAATCTGTAAATATTTAGAATGTCATTACCTCCCGCTGAGTTTAGTGAGCAATGAGGTTACTCAGCATATCACTAGTCTGAGGCTTTTGTTATTCTGTAATGTGTTTAAAGTTGTTGACTCAATTTAAAATGTCTGTTAAAGTTATAAAACTGTTAACTAGTCTATTTGTTGAATTTAACTTTGAATGCAAGGAACCCTTTTGTAGTTTACTCCAGCACAAATATTTTTTTCTACATTAATCTACATTGAGTAGATGATTATTTACTTCAATTTCCTGTTTTAGTGACAAGATAATTCTTTTACTTACTAAGCTGAAGTGTCCTTAACATTTGTACTCAAAGCCAATATTTCTGAAAATGTACTGTATTAGCTGTTTTATTAGTTCTCCTGACAGCTTGGAGACAGGGCCTTCTAATGTGGCATCAATACATAATGTGAGCTTTTTCTGCAGAGGTTCATTCTTACTTGGAAGACACATCACATATTGTGATAAATGGCACCCACAGTATTATAGATAAACATTTCTACAGGGGTACATAATGTTCAAGTGTTGTTGAAAGAGATGGGGAGAGCTAGTATTATTTTTTCCAATGTAACAACTTTTGCTTGGATACATTTTGTGAGGTTTGTACTCTATTGCAAAATTATAGTACTTTAATTTCAAAACAAATGTTTATTTGTTTTCATCTTCTTGTTTTCAAACTTATTTCATTCACTAAAAATAAAATGCTTGAATACTCAGAGGTCATATTGACCTTTGATTTTAAAACACTAAAGAAAGTAATTGCGTTTTGAAGTAGGGCAGTTAGCCCTCTGATTCTTCTTTTCAACATACTATAACATACTGCTTAATACCGTCACTTAAAAATAAAATAGTGCATCTCTTGTAATTCTTGGACTTTGTAGGGGTCAAATAGCTTTTTGTATCTGAGTTCAAGCCAGATTGTTAAACTAGTTCACAGTATTTTGGAGAAAAGGCAGAGATAGCTTTATGTAAGAATTTATAATGAATAGTGCACTGAAAACTAAGGAAAATCCATCCACTCTAACTCTTGTTGCTAGCTTGGTTTATAACCATATCACACAAAAAGTGGTCACAGACAGATCAAGTAGTCATGTTGGTATGTTGTCCTTCATGAGCGTAACCATGCATACAGCCAGTGGGTGGAGGGAAGTTCAATATCCTCTTCACTAGGCAAGTCTGAATCTGCGTCTAAATTACTGTGAGCAGTTTTGGTTTCCCCCATACAAGAGAGAGATGAAGGGAACAGGACAGAGGGTCATTAATATGATTAAAGCAAGTACAAAAGAGACTAAGACAAGTGGGTTTATTTAGCCTGGAGATGGACGGGGCCGGGGGGGGGGGGGGGAAGAAAAGAAGGAAGGAAGAGAAAGGGTCCATTGGAGGATTTACAGTCTTCCACTATCTAAAGGGAGGTTATATAGAAGACAGAGCAATACTCTTCTGCTCTTCTCACAGGCACACAGTAGAAGTCACAGTCACAAGCTGCAGCACAAAGAATCACAAGAGGCAGTAACAAAAACAGTTTTCACAATGAGAGTGGCTAAGCACTGAAACAAGTTGTCCAAAGAGGATGTGGAATCTCCATCCTAAGAAATTCTTTGGATAAAGTCCTGAACAACTTGATGTCATTCTGAGAGCAGACCTGCAGCTGAGCAGAAGGTTGGACTAGGTGAGCTTCAGAGATTTCTTTCAGCCTACATTTTTCTGATTATGTGAACTGTTGTGTTATAGTGTTTTAAGGACATAAAAAATGTCAGATTTACAAAACTGCAGCCTTCTGGGGAAGAAAAAGTATTAAACTAATTAGTATCATTCATTAAAACTGAATGTGGAGTTCTTACATTAAAATACCCTTGTGGTTGACATTCTGAGTACAATATAGAAAATTACTAATTTACTTAGTGGAAAAAATGCAAAGCAGCTCCTGTAATATACCATTTTCATTGCCTTTCCCTTGTATCCCTCATGTCAAATTAAACAGATTTTAAGATTTTCTTTGCCTATCTGTCAACAAGCCCAGTAAGTGGACATTCAGAAGAAATGGAATTGTTCTTTCAAGTCAAGCTAATAGGATGTTTTGTGAAACTTTAAATGGTTTCTTTTTTGGTTTTTTTTTTTTTTTTTTTTCATGAACAGAGTAAAGCATTATGCATCTCTTCTAATTCAATGGCTTTTAGTCAATCTTATTTTTATTGTCAAGTGGTAAGTTATTTGTGGAATAGGGAAATAAGAGCTGAACTGAATAAAGAAAACTTACCACTAAGAGATAAATTTCTTGATAATTTTATCAAGTGGCAGTCTTAGCACTTGTTTTTCCACTTTGTATCACAACAGTATTTATCAAAATATCTGTTATTATTTAGTTTATTATAAATTGGATTAACAGGAAGGAGAGAAATTATTTAAATATTGAATGTGGTTTTTTGAATTTGTCTGCCCTTTTTTTCCTACCTTAGAGGCATGTCAGTCAGCTTGAAGAATGACTGGAGTTGAAGATTTTTAATCATTTTATTATAGTTTTATAGAACATTTGCATTTTGAATCCTATATACTCTTAGTGAAAAATGTACCTATACATGCAGGCCCACCTTTAATTGAAATGTCTGGAATAAGACTAGCAATTTCTTTTCAGAATTTGAAGGTGTCTAAGCAACTATCTCAGGTATAGCCAAAAGGCTCTTCACTGAAAGTACATGACTTTGCCACAAAGTTGTAATTTGCACCTAGTGGTTGAACAAGCTACTACAGTCATAGCATGCTCTGCTGCGTGTCTCTGAAACATATTTCATGTGGTTTAGAAGTATTGATGAGAATAAAAGATCAAACACCTATGTCATGGAGCAGCTGGTAGCAGTCATATACCACTTACCTTCTATTCTTGCTTAATATCCAAAGCACTCTCCTACTGCTGCTACTTGTAGGAAGCCACTGCTGAGACATAAACTCAAAGTATCATATACTGCATACATAGATTTTCTAGCACACTTTAGCAAGAACAATATTCTCAGGAAGAAAAAGAGGCTGAATATGAAATAGGTGTTACTAATTAGTTCTGGTAAGACTCATACAGTAAATATGGATTTCTTTTTCATATAATAGCAATACTTATATCAATTTAGGTTTGGATATTTTTGTCAAGTTTCACCAATATGTGACTAAAATCCTATTTATTTTTTTTCTCCCTGTGTTGCAGGGAGACTTTTTGCACTAGCTCTGAAGAAACGAGGTTAGGTGTCAAGGACGTGAAGCGAAGTACAGGGCTCAGATCAAATTGACCTGTACAGTAATGGAACCTACTAGTGACATTGCTGGGGAAAAGGGAGGAATGGGGAGACAAGCAGGAAACAGTCAAAAACAGGATAGATGGGAGGAACCGCTCTTTGTCACTGGGACTGGTCCTCTACTTAGCTATTGCTAGTCTGAATTACACTACTGCTTTAAGAGGCAGCTAGAAACTGAAGTGGGCATTTTAGACCAGCAGTAGGGTGCAAACTGTATTTGTGGTACGGTTGTTTTATACAAGGTTGCTTTCCAGACAGATACAAAAGAAATGTCTGTGTTCAAATTGCAATGATTTAGTGTTTGCAGGCTGCTGATATTGCTTTGGGATGACCTGAAGTTTTTACATGAAAAATTTGCCAATGATGTGACCTCTTCTTAATAACATCTGCCAAATTGTGATACTGTTCTGGCTGGGCCAAGAATTTTGGTGATCTATAGAGAGCTTGCTGGAGTGTGTCACAGGGACAAACTGTTTGTTGCACATGGTTTAAATCAAATCAGGCATTAAAATAGCTTATTGATTTATTAATGACACCTAACTGCCAATCAGTGAAATATAAGTTCAGGATCAATATCAGCAATAAAGTAGATACCAGACACTTACAGAATGTCAGTAAACTCCTATAATACCAAAGCATTCTAATCCCCACACACATCCATATTTATGTGTACACACACACTGCCTCCACAGGGCATGTGGATGCACATCCCCTCTTCCTGTGAGTGTGACTTCCCCTGCGTAAGTACACCTTTTCTGGGAGATGAGAGTGGTGCTCTTGTTCTATACCCATCCAGCTCCCTACAACCTGCCAATGCACATGTCTGGGAGAAATTCCTCCATGAGTTACCTCAGGTGGGGTCCCTACTTTTACTGCATCTTTCATTTCGATGCTACTAAATGGATGCAGACTACTTACAGAGTCTGACTGAGAGGCAGGTCTCACTGTTCTTGTTGGAGGTCCTGCTGCCATGGGACAACTGATGGCAGTGTCAAGCCAGGTGTGGACTGCTGCTGTGTTACCCTCTTCTACATATTAATACCTGTGCATTAATTTTCTTCCATGGAAAGTAAATAAGGTAGAAAATTGTACAGAGATAATTTGTTTATACTACCGCCTTATGCTGAATTATAGAAGAGCTTGTGGAATAGTGCAGAAACATGCTAAAGGAAGTGACAGGCACTCAGTTTTAGTGCTTTAAGTGGAACAACACAGCGACCTGTCTGATAAGGTACTTTCCCAAAGCGGCTTGTAATAAAGAGGAAATCAACCATAAGACAAATTAAACAGTAAACAGAGAAATATATAGAGATTTTTTTGCAACAGAGGACTCAGCTTGAAAACTAATACAAGGAAAGCACAGAAGTTTGTGATGAGGGACCAGTTGTTCTCAGGGTACCTAGCCCCCTGAGCTGAAGGACAGGGACAGGGAGCAGAATGAAGCCCCCATAATCCATGGGGGAAATGGTTAGTGACCTGCTACACCACTTAGATACACACAAGTCTATGGAGCCGGATGGGATCCACCCAAGGGTACTGAGGGAGCTGGCAGAAGTGCTCACCAAGCCACTTTCCATTGTTTATCATCAGCCCTGGCTATAACAGGGAGGTCCCAATTGATTGGAAGTTACCAAGTATGATGCCCATCTACAAGAATGGCCGGAAGGTGGATCCGGACAACTACAGAACTGTCAGTCTGACCTTGGTGCCGGGGAAGGTTATGGAGCAGATCATCTTGAGTGACATCACAGGGCACATAAAGGACAACAGGCCCAGTCATCATGGGTTCATGAAAGGCAGGTCCTGCTTGAGTAACCTGATCTCCTTCTATGACAAGGTGACCCACTTAGTGGATGAGGGAAAGGCTGTGACCGTTGTCTACCCGGACTTTAGTAAAGCCTTTGACACTGTTTCCCACAGCATTCTCCTGGAGAAACTGGCTGCTCATGGCTTGGATGGGCATATGCTTTGCTGGGTAAAAAACTACCTGGATGGCTGGACCCAAAGAGTTGAGGTGAATGGAGTTAAATCCAGTTGGCAGCCAGTCAGAAGTGGTGTTCCCCAGGGCTCAGTGCTGGGGCCAGTTCTCTTCAATATCATTATCAGTGATCTGGACGAGGGGATTGAGTGCACCCTCAGTAAGTTTGCAGATGACAACAAGTTGGGTGGGAGTGTTGTTCTGTTAGAGAGTAGGAAGGCTCTACAGAAGGATCTGGACATGCTGGATCAATGGGCCGGGGCCAGCTGTATGAAGTTCAAGAAGGCTCAGTGCCAGCTCCTGGACTTGGGTCACAACAACCCCATGCAATGCTACAGGCTTGGGGAAGGGTGGCTGGAAAGCTGAAAAGGAACTGAAGTGTTGGTTGACAGCCACCTGAATATGAGCCACAGTGTGCCCACGTGGCCAAGAAGGCCAACAGCATCCTGGCTTGTATCAGCAATACTGTGGCCAGCAGGACTAGAGAAGTGATTGTGCCCCTGTACTTGGCACTGGTGAGGCCACTCCTCAAGTACTGTGTTCAGTTTTGGGCCCCTCACTACAAGAAAGAGATTGAGGTGCTGGAGCGTGTCCAAAGAAGGGCAACAAAGCTGGTGAAGGATCTGGAGAAAAAGTCTTGTAAGGAGCGGCTGAGGGAACTGGGGTTGTTTAGCCTGGAGAAAAGGAGGCTGGGAGCATATCTGATCACTTTCTACAGCTACCTGAAAGGAAGTTGTAGCCAGGTCAGTGTCAGTCTCTTCTCCCAAGTAACAAGCGATAGGATGAGAGGAAACAGCCTCAAGTTGCGCCAGGGGATGTTTAGATAGGTATTAGGAAATATTTCTTCACTGAACAAGTTGTCAATCATAGGCACAGGCTGCCCAGGGAAGTGGTTTAGTGACCATCCCTGGAGGCATTTAAAAGACATGTAGATGTGGTGCTTAGGGACATGGCCTAGTGTTTGGACTTGGCAGTGTTAGGTTAACTGATGATCTTAAAAGTCTTTTCCAACAGAAACGATTCTATGACTCTATGATCTACCCATAGGCTAGTTTGGCTTGTTTTTTGCTAACGATCACACACTCACTCCCTCACCCGCACCCTTTACTCGTGCTGGCACCATGGACACATGTGCCTCTGACCCCTCATCCCACCCTACTGCCTGGCACTTGATTTCACTCTGGTCTCTCCAGTCCCTGGCACCCAGGCTTATGGGCCTTCCAGCCCACAGTCCCAGCCCAGCTGCTGGCACCCAGGCCTACATTCATTTCAGTTGCTTGTACCACAGACATGCGGGCTGGCCAACCCATGGTCTGACTCCAGCGGCTTGCACTCAGACCCCCACATATGCACACACACACACAGTGAACAGGGAGTCCCTTATGCAGGAAAAGAGTTAGGAATTTAATAAGAAAATAGGACAGACTGTGCTGATCAGTCACAGAATGTGGCCAAACAAATGCACTGATCAGCAAATTATTTACACATTGCTAGTCCTTTTTATCCCATTACCACTCCGTTTTCCCACCGTTTTTCCTCCCCAAATCAGGTAAATCCATCCCTTTCCCTGCCTTTTTTCTTCCTTTTATGGTGTCCCTTCCTCTGAGTTCTTAATTTGTGCTCCTGCCTGCCATTGTGCCCTTGTGCTCCTCTGGGCTTGTGGAGATGAACCTTTTAAGGGTTGATTACTCTTCTGTGATGGTCATAAGAGCAACCAGGAAGATTACTGTTTGGGTTCCTCCATCTGCCATTGTCCCTCTGTGCTTCTTTGTGGTTGTGGAGACGAGCTTTTATCACATAGCCTAACAAGGTTTAGATCAAGACACCAGGAGGTAGGGTTCTCACACACTGATGCTTATGTGAGAACAGTTTTTCTTGTTTGACATCATATTCAGTGGGAACTCGATTCAGCTGTGTGAACACTGGCATCTAGTGCTGTTTGAGTTGTCCTCTGATCCTGCCTGGCATCCAGCTGCCACTCCAAAAGAATGCAAGTCCTCCCTGCACCTTCTGTCGTGCCTGCCAGCACCATACAGATATCTTGGATGTCCTAACCCACTGCAGTATAGTTAAGTAGCTGAGTCATACACCCAGTGCTTATCACCGTAATCATTCCATAGGCTTGTTTGCTGTATTGTGTTTTGACTATACTGTGGCCGAGACTCCAGGGTCCATGTGATTAGTATGTTGCCACTTACATGTAGACAGCTTAATCTGAAACTGAATCCCTGCCTAGGTTTCACTAGCAGCCTTTAACTGTTCGATAGTCAACAAAAGAGAAGAGGGGGAAAAAATTGCTGCTTTTGATAACAGGAGCAAAATAACTGGATAGCAACATACAATGTTCATTATAGCAAAGAGGATAGATAGCTGAAGGTAAAGGGTCTTGTAAAGTCTCATGGGAGAACAGGGATATATGCACTTTGGACTGGTTTGTGTTGTTCTGTACCTTGTATTGTATCTCACAGGGGTGCAAAGGAGGAATGAAGTGCTTTCACTCTGATTTTCAGTGAAGGTAGTCTCTGTTTCTTCATTTTACTGACATCGGAAATATATAAATAAATTATCAGCATAATAATTCCATTTAGTTTAAAATCTGTACATATTAACTTTCAAACAAGCTGTAACATGGTTACAGTTGAAGCAATTAATCTTGCGATAGAAAAGGCAGATTCAGCAAATGAGGTTTTAAGAAATCTGGCTTTTGCAGATCTAAGACCCTGAAACACCTGCTCCCACAGCTTGTCCGAGTGTGAAAGGTTGATCAAGCACTATGTTACTACTTTTAGCCACAGCACTGCTCAGATTATAGAATCACCCTGCCCTCCCTTTTCAAATCTCTATGAAACTTTATGTCTCAAGGGTTTCTCAATGACCCTATGGGGACTTCAGGATGAAGGTCCTTCAGGACCCAAGGGCCCTTCCGTCCTTGGGGACTGAACATTCCTCAGAGGACACTAATGGGGAACTCTGAAGATGAAGGCGGCTTCAACTGCAGCTAGTCTCTGAATGAGAATTACTAGGAAAAGAAGAATCTGTGAATCTGTGCATTTTTATCAAACTCTGAACTTGCATAAACATCAACCTGAGGTACAGCATCTAATGAATTAAAATATTTTTTAAAGGTCTATTATTATTTCCTCAGCTTGCTAAACCAATGATCTCAACAGATTTTTAAAGGATAAACAATACTATGCTGGAGCAGCAGATTTATGAATACACAGGAGAAACAGGTGCAAGGGACATAGGAGGAAAGAAAGATGCTGAGACAATATTATGTGAAACTATAGCATTGTATTTCATGATGCTTTTTAGCTTAAGTCCTTGCGGAAGGATAAACCAGATTTCTGTTTTGTCTTCATGGATCTTCAAGATAACTTTCAAGTAAAGTCCATCACACTGTTTCCTATAAATGAAACACAATACAGAAAACATAAATAACATCTTGGATATTGTGTAGAACTTCAAAAGACACGGAGAGTAAAAGCCTTCGGATTTCTCACACAGGTTTCTTTTCCGTGCATTTTTTTCCCTTCACAAATTATTTAATCATGGTGCATAACACACAGATTGCCCTTTAGCCTTCATTCAGACCTGATGTCTCAGTATTTATAGTATAACTATAACATGTAATCTGTATCATCCAGACTCTTCACTGTTGAACAGTACATTCTCAGTGCAGATGAGCATTCTCAGTTTGCTTCTAATCACTACAGAATATAGTTGTAAACTGATATTTAATGTCTTCTCAGCTAGAAGAAATAATCCAGGCATTGGAACAGTGTCTAAGTAATCTCTTCAGTATCTGGTGGAAAGGAAAGCTGCAGCCTACAGCACAGGCGTTGCGCTCAGTGAACACAGTATGATCTTTAAAAGAGCGATGCAGATTCTATCCTCTTCACAAGCCTGTCTCACTCTGCTGGAAGTAGATAAGCTCAGCTCTGCTTCACAGTAGTTGTAAAAAAAAAAAAAAAAAAAAAACAACAAATTTATCTTCAAATCAGTCAGACAATAGCTATCATTAATTTCACACAGTATGAGAACTGTAGAGCTTAGAACTGATTTAAATCCACATCTAAGTCTGTAAATCCATGGTGGTGGAGGATAAATATTCTATGGAGGGTTTTCCTTTGTAGGTAAAGCTAAAAGAGTATTAACTTGTATCCAGAGTCGAACAGTTACTCAGCTCTCTGTCTTTCATTCTAGAATGACTCTTAGAGGGACAGCTAGAATCAATCTACCACATGGAGTGTCTTTCAGAATATTGCCACAGCTCATTCTATCTGATCCCTGCCACTTACATAATTTTCCAGGTTTCTGATTCTGCATGTATGTACTTATGCAGGGTCTACCTCTGTACTAATGAATTTAAAGTGATACGGAATGTTCACATTGAGACTGTCACTGGAACTGGTCATTTATGTCATTAAAATGTTAAAATAGTTTCTCCTATAAAAATGTCATGTGCCAATTAACACTTTCCCAAACAAATTCCAAGCTTAGTCCAAGACTTGGCATAACGCGTGGCCTATTTCCAAGAGACAGTTTGCAAATATTCACCCTAACTGGGATGTCTTGAGAGTTTAAAATCTTAGACATAGGTAATTTCATATTAGCTGGACTGAGCACATGATTAAGTAATTTTACTGAAAGCATAGATGTAGCAATGTTTTGACTAAAATGCCTATGATCTCTGCACTGCTACTTCTATTGGGTGAACTAAAATAAAAAAATCTGGAAGCACATAAGTAGCAAAGAGGATTTGGTGTATGGAGATACTCCCTTGGCATTACCATTCAACATTGTGCTGTGTCACAGGAGCATCACAGCCTTCCTTGCCTGGATCAAGAGTCAAGTAACTGAATGCAGTGAGCTGTGGCTGACATGGCTATGCAAACAGGAATTGAGTGTGACGAGCCTTGGTGTGGGCTATCGATTAACAGCTGTTACTGTGTCAACACCCAAGGTGTTCCTGGCAAGCCCTACCCAGGGACTCGGACAGAAACTGTCCGGGGGGAGTGCCCTCTTGCTGCAGGCTGGGCTGTACCAGCTCCTTAGTTTCGTGATTGTGGAATGTGTCTGTTAACCGTACCAGCGTGTGTGTGCATCTGCGTGTGTGAGTGCAAGTTTTTCCTGTCCCAGCGTATACTTCTCTTGGTCCTCTTCACATAGTGAGCTGAGCAGTGTAGCATGGTCTGCTGTTTCTTTCCCCTCCTTAGCACTGAAGGGGAAGATAATTCAGAATTAAGGACTGACGTGGTTCAGCCCCAGCTGGCAGCTGAGCGCCACGGGCCGCTCGCTCACCCCTCCCCCGGCGGGATGTGGAGGAGAACGGGAAAACAACGGCAAAGCCTCGAGGGTTGGGATAAGGGCAGTTTACTGGGACAGCAAGGGAGAGGGAAACAATCAACAACAGTGCTGATAACAGATAGTAACAATGGGTGATAACAGAGAACGATTTACCGATCCAAAGGCCGACCGACCAGACGCTCGACCCGTCCCGGAGCCACGCCAACAGCCAACAGGCCGAACCCGCCCCTGCCCGACTGGCCCCCTTTTATGGTGAGCATGACGTCACATGGTATGGAATAGCCCCCGGCCAGCTTGGCTCACCTGTCCTGGCTCCTTGGGAAATTAACTCTATCCTTGCCAGAACCAGGACATTATATATTGCATTCCTGTAAGTTCTGTAACTCCATAACATTTTTGAAGTGTAACTCTAACCTCTATGTCTTTAGTAAGTAACTATTTTACTTCAATAGTTTAAAAATTATATCATATTTTACTGAAATGTTATGCCTAACTTTCTGCCCCAAGCTATTACATTTTGTTACACATTTTAAAAACTTAATATTTCTGTAGACACATTTTTCAGATGGGTAACAATTTTCATTATAAATTAAAAAACTTTATTAAAATGAAGATATTAGCATATAATAAAAATCTTTCAAGATATTAAGATTTTAGTAAACAAGTCGTTCTTTCCCCAACTGTCTCCCTGGTGTAAATATTTCTGGAGTAAAATTCTGCCTCAAGTTAATGAAAACTTGATTGTCTCTCTGGGCAGTAGAAATAGATCCATCTCCATTGTTCAGAAAGTGGGCTTTCATCTGTTGTACATCCATATTTCTCACTGTGGTTATAATAGCAATTCCAAAAGTACTTAAAACTTTTATTACAAACTTTGCTACTTGGGGACCTATACATGCAGCAGATTTATGATGAGACATAGGACAGCTTTTCAAAACAAGTCTGGTTTTATTACTCAACTGGAATGTAAAGTTTTATGGGTTGGAATTGAAAAACAAAAGATTTGATGTCCATATTGGCAGTATTGTGTTCTGATGAGTATAAGGCTTCAGCTCTGACACATTCCTGAGCAGCAGTTTTTATCACTAATATCCTATTGAGACAATTCTTTATTCTAAATTCTGCTCATGCTGTTTTCATATGCTGCCTCAGTCAGGTATTCATTAAAACTTGATATACAGTCATTCATCTTTCATTATATTGTTAAAGCAACTCCAATCTAATGTTCAGATTTTTGTAGTTATTTTATACCAATATGCTAATCTGAATAATTCTGACCTCTTATTTCTTTTTTTTTTTTTTTATTTTAGGCATGGAATTATCTCCTCAGCCATGAAAAACAATAATAAAATAGAATTTTTGAAAAAGATAGATAAAGAAAAATAAGACCTACTTATCTCAATGAAAATAATGCAGAGGCTCTTAATACTCTGCACACTACCTATAGCTCACTGATTTGTCTTGGCATTATGTGCACAGCATGCTCAAGTTACAACTGAAAGCCAGGTTAATTGAATAACCCCCCCCAAAACTCCTTCTTTATCCATATTCATTGTCTTCCCTAAACTACCTTCTCCTCTTGTGTTTGTTCCTATTGACAGAAAACTTAAGTGCATCACTCAATTAGGAACTTTAATGTGAAAAGACAAGGTGACTAGAATCTTGGGATGTATTACTGTAAGAATTGGAAGTTAGACTGATCAAACACTGTAGGAACGACTTCAGTACAAGTGATTTCCTTTAGTGTCTTTTGGGCAACATCCTATAGTATCACTTCTTTATGGCTTTAAAACCCCTAAGTAGACTATAGTTATAAAGGATATACAAGCTAGATTCCTCTTCCTCCTTTACAGCTTAATCCCTCCCCTTTGTAATAAAGATTATTTTTATTTCTTAAGAAATTAAATTTCAATAATAATGTAATTTTGCAAATATATTCCACCTAATTATGGTGATTATGCAATTACCAAGTAATGAGTTATCATGTATCCCTAACCAATGTGCATATGATTTCTTTCTGTCAATCTAGCTTGCTGTTTATTTAGCCACTTATAATGCCAATAATAGATATTAGAGCATTTACATTTTATTAGTGAATGCTTTTCACAGAATAGTTGAGGTTGGAAAGGAACCTCTGCAGGTCATCTAGTCCAGCCCCCCTGCTCAAGCAAGGCCACTAAGAACCAGTTGTCCAGGATAGTGTCTAGATTTTTGTCTAATGTTTCCAAGGAGGGAGACTCCACAACCTCCCTGGGAAATCTATTCTAGTGCTTAGTCACCCTCACAGAAGAAAAAAAAAAAAAGTTTGCTGGTGTTCAGAGGGAAACTCCTAAGTTTCAATTTGTTCCCATTGCCTCTTGTCCTGTCACTGTGCATCACTGAAAGAACCTGGCTCCATCTTCTTTGCATCCTCCCTTCAGGTATTTATGTACACTGATAAGATTCCCCCCAAACCTTCTCCAGGCTGGACAGTCGCAGCTCTCTCAGTCTTTCCTCATAGGAGAGATGGTCCAGGCACTTCATCATCTTTGTTGCCTTTTGTTGGACTCTGTGCAGTATGTTTATATCTCTCTGAGGAGCCCAGAACTGGACATAGCACTCCAAGTGTGGCCCCCTCACAGCACTAAATATAGAGGAAGGATCATCTCCCTCAACTTGCCAGCAATACTTTGCCTAATGCAGCTAAGGATAGCACTAGCCTGCTTTGCAACAAGGGCACATTGCTGCTTCATGCTCTACTTTGTGTCCACTGGGACTTTCAGGTCCTTTTCTGCCAAGCTGCTTTCCAGCTGGATGGCCTTCAGCACGTATTGGTGCATGGAGTTGTTCCTCCTCAGGTGCAGGACTTTGCAATTCTGCTTGTTGAACGTCATTAGATTCCTGTCGGCCCATTTCTCCAGCCTGTCCAGGTCCCTGCGGATGGCAGCACAACCCTCTGGCACATCAGCCACTCTTCTCAGTTTGGTCTGCAAATTTTCTCAGAGTACACTCTACCCCATCATCCAGATCATTAATGAACAAGTTAAACAGGATTGGACTCAGTATTAACCCCTGGGGTTCACCACTAATCACTGGCCTCCAAGTAGATTTTGTGCTACTCATGATGACCCTCTGGTCCAAACCATTCAACTAGTTTTCAATCCACTTCACACTTCTCACTGTTTGTTTACTGGTTTCATCTTTACAATGAATTTGTAGCATAGACAGGTGTTTTTAATAAAAAAAATAGCTTTTGCTAATCCAGCTGCATAGAGTAACATTGTAACTTTTTCATGATGTGCTTATTGAATTGTACACTTTGATATTCCAACAAAGGGTAGCTGTTGAGGTTTTATCTACATCACTGCTAATATTAGCTAGCTTATAGGCCTTCCTAGTTCATAACTTTCTGAATCAGACTAATTCTATGGTCCTGATGTACACACTGTTTGCATAATTTTTAATATATTGATTCTAATGCATTGTCTTCTAATTATTCACATCCATACAATATATAAAGACTTGAAAGCTTACTTCTTGATACCTTTTAAGAAAATACTTAATCAACTTCATTTCAATGCATGAATAATAACATTTTGGTCTTTACCTGATACTTGGAATCCATATAGAGGGAGAAGTTGTAAAGCAGGTCTGTGGTCATACGTACAGTCCATATATTCCAAGTGTTTTCATAGCTAGAGAACACTAACATTCAAGGGAATTCTTTGTTCTGGGAAGGAAATATATTACATGGCAACTTGCCCCCAAAGACTGAGAGGGAATCAGAGAGATTACTCCCATGGCTTCTGTTTGGTTTCTTTGTTTAAGCTAAGACATATAAAACATAGGGAGTAGTTTTCTTATATATTAGATGCACTCTTACTGAATGACTGAAGTCATCTTAAACAAATGTTTAGTAGTGCTACTATCTTGGCTAAACGTAACATGTAAGCACTTAGGAAGTTGTCAACTCTGAAACAAAAATGGTCTTAAGCGTATGAGACCACTGAGGCTATGCCTCTTCTGTGAAATAAAAACCAGGGCCAGTGTCTGCTTGTGGGAGTGACAACATGTAATAGCCCAGCAAACAGGTTTTAGTTCTGGAGAATCCTCGACTACAAAGGATTCAGACTCTTACCTCCCCAAAAGTTACACTCCCTTGTGCCCTATGACTACTCAGCAGACTGTATATCCAAACAAGGATACATGAGTATCTTTTCTGGCTCATTTGCTTTATCCTGTAGGTATACCTGAACAAGAAAGTAAACCTAATTTGAGTACTTATGCTCAATAACTCATTTTCCTGTTAAGGCACAAATAAAATAAAAAACATGTTTACAGACACACTGGAGAACATAAAGGGTGTGTGCTGGGATAAAGTGGTTTTGGGTGGGATAGAGTTAATTTTCTTCGCATTAGCTAGTATGAGGCTGTGTTTTGGATTCGTGCTGAAAACAGTGTTGATAACACAGGGATTTTTTTGTTACTGCTAAGCAGTGCTTACACAGAGACAAAGACTTTTCTGCTTCTCACACCACCCCACCAGCAAGTAGGCTGGGGGTGCACAAGAAGTTGGGAGGGGACACAGCTGGGACAGCTGACCCCAACTGACCAAAGGGATATTCCATACCATGTGATGTCATGGTCAGCATATAAAGCTGGGGGAAGAAGGAAGGTGGGGGACATTTAGAGTGATGATGTTTGCATTCCCAAGTACCCATTACATGTGATGGAGCCCTGCTTCCCTGGAGATGGCTGAACACCTGCCTGCCCATGGGAAGTGGCGAATGAATTCCGTGTTTTGCTTTACCTATTAAACTGTCTTTATCACTTCCAATTCTCTTCCCCATCCCAACATAGGGAGTGAGGGAGCAGCTGTGTGGTGCTTAGTTGCCAGTTGGGGTTAAACCACAACAGACTGGAAGTGAAAACAGAAATTAATGCAAAGTTATCAGGAAAAAGAAATAATTTTATATTCCAAACAGTGACCTGCTTTCATAGTCTTCACTGTGAAATCAGGAATCAGAGGAATATGATGTTTGCTTTACATAACAACCAAAACCACATCCATATCACAGCCACAATATTGTTTTTAGTCTTCCCAAATTGTAGATAATATGGTTCCTGGCAGCACAGGTCTTGTGTCTGCTTATCAGTAGATGTTACACAGGTTTTCACAAACATCACTCTTCTTTCATCATAGTAGGGAACTCACCTGTTTACTTTTAAGACCTATTCATTTCTGTGTTTTCCTAAAGGGTCTAAAGTTTGGAATTAAATACACTGTATCTGAGTCCTGGCAAATGAAAAACATCTGTAAATAGTTTGAACAAGCTTTAATCATCTGTACATCAGTGAGACAGACAGAGCATACATCATAAAAAGCCATGAAAGTAACACTCTCTACTTTTTTCCCCTCAATAAAAAAAAAAAAAAAAAAAAATCAAGTGCACAGGGCAATCAGTGTATATGTAAATTCTGTTACTAAAATATTCAGTTTAATCAGTAAAGTAGGCACAAACTCAACACTTAGAGTGTGCAGCTGAATCTGTGATAAATATCAAGGCATGAAGCATGAGTCATAAAGAAAGAAAATGCAGTGTATCAAAATATTTCTGACTAGTATATATTAGCTTCAGCCAATTATGTAAATAACAATATGTCCTGAAAAGTGAATAGTCATTTGAATGAGTCTGAGTTGACAAAGAAAATACGTTTTGAAACTTAATTTCTAGGGTGGCTTGTCCTTCAGAATGACACTGACTCCTGTATTTTGAGATTCTTTCTGAGTGGAGAAAATTAGGCTCAGAACTCAGACTTCTTGCTATATATTCAGAGGTCTCTTCAAACTGGTTATTGAGGTTCTCTTGTCTCATCTTCTATTCCCTTCACTTGTTTCTCTACACTCACACCCCACACCCCATCACGTCAGTTGCATTCTTAATCAGCAATGTAAGTTTCTTTGAGTGGTTCTGTGGAATTAAAAAGTAAAGTTCTTGATTTTTCTTAATTTATGAATAGCTTATTTTCAGAATATATCACAGAATTATTCATATTTTCCTGCATAGCTAGATATTCTGCTTGGTTTTAAACTTAGGGAAATTTCTTAGATCTAGTAAAGTGAATGCTTCCCAGGTTCTTAGTCTTAACTGAAACTTCTTATGAAATGTTTACATAGATTCTTCAATGACAGATTAAATGAAGAAGAGGAATAACAGCCTCATAGCTGACATTAACCATACCACTACACTTTACGGTCACCTTGATAACCCATATATTGCACAACTAAGTTCTTCTGGTATGTGAATTCCATTTTAGAGATAAACCAGTTCAAATTGTCTAGCATTTCAATCTGGCAAACAGGCATGTGCCTCCCTCTGGAAAGTAAATAAGCATTTGAAGAACATGAAAACATTTTCCTGAGATTTTTCAAAGTGTTGAGACATTAAAAGACAGTAAATCCGTTCTAACTAACTTGGTTTCATGGGCATATGCCTATCAATTGTTATTAGAAATTACCTCTTATCAGTGAAATACATGGAAATCTGGCTATTAGGAGTTAATAGGAATTGGAAAGTACCTTTAGGAAATAATTTCCAAATATATTTTTCTTCCTAAGGAAGCAGCTAAGTCAATCTTGTGCTTTTAAAATAATAAGTAAAAAACCCTAAAAAACCCCAAACGTAAACCCCAAGAACAACAAAATAACCCACCATAACCTGCTTAATTTTTGCCTAAATCACTATCAGATAGAAACCTTGGATTCTAGACTGTTAGGAAAAAGTATTTTTCTATGTTATTAGAAGTATATACAGGCAGATAAAGTAAATTCAGAAACTTTGCTAAGATCTTGAAATTAAAATACTTTTTTTATATATATATATATATCAAAGGTCAGATTAATTTTGGGGTTTTGGGTGGGGTTTTTTTTCAGAAACTGTAAATGAAAATTTTGAGCACATCTAGTTAAGAAAGTAATAATAAGCAATCACTATCAGGAATATATTTAAAAATAATTTCCAGGAATGCATAAGTGTCATGGGTTTTACTCCCTTAATGTTTCACTGTCTACTTTCCTTGACATGTACCTTTTGATTCATGGGATGACATAAAAATACTTCATTTACATAAAGAAATAAAGTAATCCATCCTTTTGATTCAATGGCTTTTCCTAGAGTCTTAAAATAACTTCAGAGAACATTATGTCTTTTAACACCCCAATTCGAACTTGTTCCCATGGCCATTTAAGCTATCTTCAGGCTCACTGAAATCAGTAGAAGATGGCGCCCATACTAAGAGTGTTAATTTAATAACCTTCTGTTGTGGTTTAACCCCAGCCAGTAACTTAGCGCTACAGCTGCTCACTCACTCCTGCCCCTCAAGGGGATAAGAAGGAGAATAGAAAAAGAAAAAAAAAAAAAAAAGAAAAGAAAAAAAACCCCAACCAAACAAAAAAAACCCCTCATTGGTTGAGATAAAGACAGTTTAATAGGATAACAAAGGAAGAGAATAATAAAATCAATAACAATAATAATGATAACACAAGTGATGCAAAAATGCAATTGCTCATCATATGCAGAAGGAAAAACCCCCGATGCCCAGTCTGTTTCCAAGCAGCGATCCCACCTCCCAGCTGGCTTCCCCAGTTATATCCAGAGCATGACGCTCTATGGTAGGGAATATCCCTTTGGCCAGTCTGGGTCAGCTGTCCTGGCTGTGCTCTCCCAGTTTCTTGTGCACCCGGCAGGGTGTGAGAAGCTGAAAAGTCCTTGACTTTGTGTAGGCACTACAACTACCTAGTAACAACCAAAACATCAGTGTGTTATCAACATTATTCTCATCCTAAATCTAAAACACAGCACTATACCAGCTACTAGAAAGAAAATTAGCTCTATTTCAGCTGAAACCAGGACACCTTAATTTGTATATAATTCTTTAAATCCTTATAATTTTATAATTCTTTGCTAAAACACAAATACATCTTTGCATTTTTAAAGAAAGTTCTAATTCTATCCTTAATCCTAAAATTCTTAAAAATAGATACAATAAAGTTACTAGGGCCCAGGCTTAATTTTTCTTTATTTTTAAATTTAAAAAAAAAAATAAAAAATTGAGTGATCAGTCTGACTCCTACATACAAGTTTAATCCAAAAAGAAATTTAAATTGTTATCCTTGGAATTAGTTAACACAAGCACAGCAGAAACAAAAATAAAGTGATAGAAAAATCCAGGTGTAAACTCCCTAACATTTCAGTTTTACACTAGAAAGCATAAATACAATGAAACATCAGAAACATATGCCTTATTTTAACAGCATTTCTAAAAATAAACCTTGATTTTAATAACAGTGCCGATCAAATCACTAAAGTGAGTTTCATTTAAAAATAAAAATCTGAAACCAGATTTGACAGTAATTAATAAGGTCACTACAGATCAAAGTTACATAGTCACCTTTTTGTGTGTTGTTTTTTTAAGAACTCACACTATCTAGACAAATAGGAAGCTTAAGAAAATTGAGATACTCAGTCTTCTATTTTACCAGTTATTCCTTCATTATAAATTCCTGAAAAGTATTGCATTTTAGCAAGTAAAATGCAAATCTGGATATAGATGGGGAAAAAAAATAAATCAGAAATAGTACCAAGACAAGGGATCTGAGGAGACGATTGAAGGCAATGAAAGGAGAAGAGCACTTAACTATTGTAACAAAGCACTGTATTTCCTGAAATAATTTTCATCTCTTCATATACAAGTTGTGGAAAGAAAGGAAAGCAACTGAAAGCTTGCAAATTTACCACAGAATTTTACTTTATTTTCTTTTCATTGTTTTATGTTTTGATTCCAACTATTTCTCATTTTGTCTACAGTTGAAAAGAGTTTTCATTGAGGAAAGGTAGAATGGAGAATTAATGAAAATTTAATATATTAAATAGGTCCATGAAGGAATGTAGACTAATAAATTCAGTTTAGAATTACAGTTCAGACATTTTCATCCTACATACTAGAATGAATAGAAAAGGTTGCACTAACACTGTTTTGCGCTTTTGAACACATTGCTTATCTGATTTTTGACACAGTAATTATGATAGACATTGAATGGCATCAAACGAGGTTTTCCCTTCTTTTTATTTTGCAGCAATGAATACAATTTCTCCCCACCATCCACATTTATTTTCTGCTCAGTCCTGCAAGTACTAATTTCTTTACTAATTATGGTTTCTTCACTCATCATTTGATTAGATGACAGCCAAGAGAACCCAACAATGGCAAGTCTGTACAGTTTTGCTTCTCTTTCCATGCACCAACATGTAGATAGCTAGAGAAGACAAAGTACGTATGAAAAATATCTCTACATTTACATACATTCAGATGATGCTTGGTATGCAAGATATGTAAATTCTTAACTACTTGAATATAACAAGCAAAAAAAGTTTGAGGTATTAAAGAATAAGAGATATTGTCTTTGTATGTCCCATCAGTGAAAGGTTCAGATAGTCCATATGACCATAAATAATTCCATTGCCCACAGATCTGTACAAAAGATGATAAATAAGGGAGAAACAAAGCCGCAGGTTTTAAGAAGAAAAAAATAATCAACAAACAGATAAAACCTAAACAAACAAAACCAACAACCATCAAACAAAAAGCTTGAAACTACTACAACTAGGGGTTGGGGGGGGGGGGATTTTTTAAGATTGGATATATATAATTAAGCTATTAGATTTGTAATATTTTTCCATATCTACTTTGTTTCTTCATGAAAAAAAAAATTAATACAGGAATAGCTGTTAAGTTTATTACCAAAATATATCTACCTTCGGTAATTTCTAAAGTGTTTATTGCAGAGTTGTAAGAGCAAATTGCACCTAATAGGAAGGGGAAGGGAGCAGGGGGAAGAACAAAAGAAAAGCCTTTCAGGGATTTAAAATCTTTAAAAGGATATATAAATATATTAAAGATATTTAATATGAGCATAAGCATGAGGATTAAGAATTAGTCAATATGTCTGATATCTGATAGAATTGTTGAGCAGACAAGGCAAGGGAACCTCTGAGGATTACACAGAAAAGAGGAAAATCTTTGACTCTTATTTACTCATTCTGATAATATTCCCTTCACTGCAATATTTTTAGAAGAAAATATTGCATCTAGGTAGATGGTGATGCACATCAAATCTATTTTTGAAAGGTTGCTGCACCTCCAGTAGCGTAGTGATATCTCATAAGGTTCAATCTGGGGAACAGGAGTTCAAGAAATTTGTAATTTAGTTTCAGTTTAGACATACAGGGTGACGTTGATGCACAAGTGTAATAATTTGCTGATTTACAAGTTGATTAACCATCTTTTTGAAGATAAATAAGCATTTCATGAGAAAGATTAATCTTATTCTTTATATAAGCATCTATAATAAATCAGATTAAACATATTCTGGTCTCAAATGTCTCCTCCTAGAGGTTTAAACTGAGGTGCTCCTAATTTCTGGTCCCATTGCCACAATCCAAAGCATTCAAGAACCCTGAGAAATTAAAGTGAAAGTGTTATAACAGCTTCTGAAAAAGACTGTAGGGGCATATTCTGATTCATACTGAGTTATTGAATTGCAGGATGTTACCAATGAAGTAGCCTGCTTGTAATAACAAACAAAAAGGTTGAAAGAATGTGTGACAGCGTAAAGCATGAGACAGATGTGAACCAGCTGGTGAAACAAATCAATAAGCACTGCAGAAAAGTCATGAGAATTTTATTCTATATACCAGTGACCGTAACCAGTGGTTGTACACAGCGCAGCACTGATTCATATGAGATTGCCTAGCTGTCACATAAAGTTGTCCTTTTCCCAGTGTCCTCTCTTCCTTTTCTTGGAAAAGAAGAGAGATTGGGGGAAATGCTTTGCTATTTTGCCTCAGAATGTACCAGGTAACAATTATAAGTTGCTGCTGAAATGAATGAATTTACAACAATGGTACTGTATTTCAGTGAACATCTGTAAGTCTAAGAAAGAAGGGATTTGAACTTCCTTCAACAGTGCACATTCAGTAAAGTTCGTAGGCTGGTTTTAAGCTTTGGAGTTTTGTTACACAGATACATACATATCAATATGTGTATAGGCTGTCTGTTAAAAAAAAAAAAAGTGTTTGGGCTGTGAAAATGTGCGGTACTGTGACTCATACATTTGAGGGGATGTTTTCTGAAGGCAGACATAAGCTAGCCATATGCACCAACCTCTCCAGCAACCACTCGAGAGTAACTGCCGCAGTACTTAGCTGATGCTAGCAAGTCCTTCTCTGTGGTGGAGTTTAAACACTGTGCCATACAAAAATAGCAGCACATCTTCCAGTTTTCTCAGAGTGAAGGCAGAGTAGGCTTTTATTGCCTGCGGGATATTACATAGACCTTGCAGTGTGTGTTCCCACGCAGAAAGGCTGGGAAAGGGGCTGAGCCGAGCCATGTTCTTTTATGCCAAAGACTTTAGGAAACTGAACAGACTAGATAGTTGTCATGCATCATATTACCAAAGGGATTATTATTAGGCATTTATTTACTCTTAAACATCTAGACAATTTACACCAGGTAACAGAGAGAACACATGGCACAACAAAGAATTAAGCTAAGATTATCTGATCAGCAAGTTATATACTAAGCCACTAGGACACCCTTTGTCTTTTTGATGGCTTAAAATAAATGAAGAACATTTCTGTTTTACTGCTGGTTGGTCTTAAAGAAAAGAAGCAGAAAAAATATGTGCAATTATAATGGTCGCTTAGTTTTGGAGTAGAACTTTCCTGTGCTACAAACAAGTGTCTTTCATTTCTACTCACTTGATAAGTTTGACCAAAATGCATGCAATTACTTTCTTTTCCCACAGGCAAAACAGTCATAATAAGATGTGTAATATATTTTCATCTCATATCATATTAGAAAACCAGAAGAAAGAAAATGTGAAAGGCTAGTCATTCCTGGCATGCATAGCCCATTAATTAGATAAAAGACTAAGTCTGCAATAGTTGCTTATGTTATTTATGAAAGCTTTATGAGCTTGTACAGCACTGTGCTTTTTGGATGTCATTTCTGTTCATTACACCCTAGTGTCCCAGAATTGTCTAAATTAGCCAAGAGCTACTTAAAGGCAAGAGCCAGAATACCATGATGATTAACCCTCTCTTTCAAACATGTAAGTTCAGGCACCTAGAAGCTGCTACAGAACAAAGCACCAAGAATTCAAGATCTGCTTTAAAATTCAAGGAATGTTTTTGCTGAACTGGGACCTGAATTAATCAACTTTTGAAACAGTTAAAAAATAACCTGAAGCTTCATATAATGTTAAAGCATAAGAAAAGAAATGTTGAGCCTGAAACATAAATATAATTCAGTTCAGATAAATACATGTTTTCCACTGTGATTCACTGAGTGGTTAATTTTACTACTATCATTCAAAGGATTTTTGATACAACAATCAAAATTATGAGAGTTCGTTCTGATTTCAAATCATTGCTTGTTGTATGATTTTATCCAGAAATACTACATGTGCTGGAGCTCTAGGAATCAAATTGTAGTGCTAGAAGAATGATGTGGCTTTTTTGACTTATGGTCTTAATTATTATGGAGGGCAGTTATGTTAGTTTTAATACTGTTTTTACCCCCCTGTAGTCCATATGAAATGCTACTTTAGAGTTTAATTTCTAATCTAATGTTAGAAATATTTTTCAAGCTTCTAGAATGGCTTTTGAGCCAAGGCTGACCTTTAGTATTAGTAGCCTTTTCCTTCCTAATATTTACTTCAAATCAGTGGAATACTAAGAGGTCAACTCCATGTCAACGCAGTGACAAGGACATTACGTTTGATAAAACTCTTTTGGCCACTGGAATCAGAAGCTAGAAAAACAAAAAAGAGTTCATTAATGAGTTTATTTGTTGCCATGGATTTTTAATCTGTTTTTCCATGAAAGTCATCACCAATTTAGTCCTGTCAGCTTAATGTTGTCTAAGCCACATCCACCCTGGCATTGCTATTGTTTGAGAAAATACTCCTACTGTTTTGGAGTTCATCCTAATTAACTGTTATAATGATACAAGTTCATAAATTATAGAGTCAGCACAGACTTTTTACCTCTTTGATGGACAACTTGTGTGACCTCATGGTAATTTACCTTAATCTCACAATTTGTCATTTGATTGCTTTCCTAGGCATGATATAAAATACATACATAACAAGAATAATAATTAGTAAAATTCCCAACTTAACCTGACTGTAACATGAACATATACCACTGATGTCACCAGTTAGCTAAGTATCATTTTATAGTCTGACAACAAATTCAGAAAGACAAAACACATTGCATATAACTGAAAACCATAATGAAAGCTCATTAAAGTGTCTACATGGAGAACAGGAAGGCTCAGTGTGGAATCATAAGATTTCAAAAGTACTACATGATCTCAGTAACTAATGAAGTTATTCAAAAGAAAATTAGAATAACTTGTTTCATCTCTCCTTTGAGTTTTCTGAAACTGAGACTATTACAAAATCTATATAAATTGTGAAACTGGGTAGACATGTAAGAGAATTGAACAGAGCAGTAAAATAAACCCATAATTTTCATAGCAATTACAAACACCACATAAAATTACGCTTATCCAATATTTAGAGGAGGGACTCTTTCTCAGTGATCACAAACAAATACTATTTAACATCATATAAAAATATGTGTTTATGGAAAGGTAAGGGAGACAAGAATTTCTGTGGGTTTTTTTTTTTTTTTTTTTCTTGTGAGGCAGATATATATATATATATATTGTTGTCACGCATGTCATAATTCTTACCTGGGCTTTTGTTCTCATTGGGTCTGATGACAGAAAAAAAATATAAAAATAAACATAATAGAGAACTGGTTTCTCTCAGTGACAGTGCAATTTTTCCAGGTGCCAGAATGAATATCTTCCTAGAAAGGTATTTCAGATGCAATATAATTTCATTTCTCACTTGCCCAAATCATGTCCATAAAACAGAGACACAGGAAAAGTATTTTTATTGTGTTTTAATCCTTAAAAAAGAATCAGACCTTTTTTGATTGAAATTATCTGCTTTTGTAAGATAAAAGCTTTCTGTTTTGTCTCCTCTGAAAATAAAAGGAACAATGAAAACAAAGTTTTCTCTTAAGAAAATTGCTTGGAACATTTATCGCTATTTTCTGTGAAAACAAGTAATTTCCTGATCAGCATTAATAAGACAAGGTGGTATATATTTTTCTGCTTGTTAAGACAATTATAAAGACAGAAAATAAAAAAAGCAAAATGAGAATGCTTCATGATGAATCTATTCTTTATTGTTCTCTCTCTCTTAATGATTGGTCTTGGATTTTATTCTTGTTTGGGTAACTACCTATATCACTTGCATTGTTGAGTACCACCGAACTTTAGAATCAAGGTCTAAAAATCTGGATAGTGACTACGATTAAAGAACTATAGCTAGGTGAGACTGTGAGTTTCAACACTGATGGGCAGAAGCTGTACACCACAGCACCAGCACTTCTGTGTGGCATAATTTACTACTTACACAGTGTAGTTTCATCTAGGGTCTCCCTGGAAGCAGTAGGGTTAATGCATTTCTCTCAGATGCACAGGTAAGTCTATGCTCAGAAATAATTTTTTTTTTTTTTCCTGTAAAGGAATAGCTTGAAATAAGCTTCTGTTGATAAAATAACACAGGATTCTCTGGGCTGGTTACCTTCTTCCTCTTCAGAAAAGTGAGAGGAAGTAAGCTGCAGACCACATGAATCATTTTACTATTAGCAGTCAGCCTCTAGCTTTTTCTATTTTTTTCTTCTCTCCCCTAACACATCACTGGGTATATGTTTACTGTATGACAGGAGAACCTCCTCCTGGTGGTTGTCACTGCACTAGAAGTGAACGTCCCCAACAGCCATGTCTCAGGGAACACCTGGGAAAAAGGGCGAGCAAGAGCAGTTCTCAGTGAACTGCTTTGGCAAGCCCCGGAGCAGTAAGGTGAGACCTCCTTCACAGCCGTGACATTCACAGTAATGACTTACCTGCCTCATGAGAAAAATCTTGCTAGTGTAGTCATTTGCCTCTGAAAGTAGCATCAGTTTTCCTTTGGCTTTAACAGGAGAACCATAGAATCAGCTAGTAGCAACCAGGATATGCACCCAAAGGTGCCTCAGGGAATTAAGTTCCCAATTTTTTTCTGCTAAACAGCTTCTAGTGCTCGAACTAGCTATTCTAAAGGCCGTCCATACTTCCTACACTACAGCACAGCATGCAACGTAGGCAAATGCTTGGAGCTGACGTCTTTTAAGCCCCAGGCAAATCGGATGCGTAAGACTACCAGGTGCTCCAGGGCCAGGATGCCAAAGAGGTCGTGAGCACTTACAGCTCCCCCTGACTTCAGGGGCAGCCGAGGGTGCTTAGCAACTCTCAGAAAGAGCTCAGCAATTTGCAGGAAATTAGAAGTATGTATTAAAAAAAAAAATTCCTCTCTTTCTTTCTATTTCTTAGAATGGCATGTTATTCATAAGATATTTATTGCCTTAATTTGATATCTACCAACAGCTTTAAATAGTAATGAGCAAAACTATTCTGCAAAGTAAACAAATAAAAGTTAGACTTTTTAGTAAATAACAGAAGGAGAACTGTACATTAGGATTTAATTATAAGAAAAAAAGTTATACTTGGCAAAAGATATCTGTAATTTGTGATTCCATCACTTTATAAAACTCCTTTTAATGGATTAAAATAACTTCTGGCAGCTTTTTTCCTTATGCTGCCATAAATCCCAACTAAACCCAAATCTCTACTTTAGGGAAGATAGCTCTTAGAAATGCAAACAGAAAGGTCTAAATAGGAATAAGTAAAAGTAACACCATGATTGCTTCATTTTTTAATAACCAAAGTATTTCATAAGATGCTTTATGTTGCTGTAAAACAAGCTTTTCGCAGCTTTCTAGCTATTTCATGTGTACCTCAAGGAATATGAATATATTTTATCCAAATAGTCTTACAAAGTATTAATCACTGTCATACCTCCAAAATGAATGGAAAATATGTATTTCTTTTCTTTTTTTTTTTTTTAATTAAATATAATAATGTTTTGATCAAGCCTGGGAATCTGTAAATCAGATAGAGACATGTATAATGCAGCACTGCAGGAATAAGCCTCAGGAAGGAGAAGGAGGAGGTTATTTTTATAATTATTCTGCTCTTTGTAAATTTTTTTCTGTTAGTTTGTTAAAGTTAGAGTCAATATTAATAATCTAAGAACAACATGCACTGTAGAGATTTTCTACCACACATGCTGGTGTCTTGAAATGCCAACCCAGCACTGTAAATCTGTATTCAAACTATGAAAGAACAGCATTATGTTCTTATTAATCACTAGCAGAAATATACACCATTCCACTGGAGAGGAAGGGAGTATGAATTTAATCTTTCCAGAAATATAATTGGTATAATGCCAGTGCATGTCTCTTTTCTATAGATTAGGACCGTAGCTCCAAAATATTGGGCATTTATAGCTAGATGGTGTGAACTTAAAGAGCTATTTTTAGAAAGCATAGTTTTTATAAAAATGCAATAAAGAAATATCAGAAAGATTTGGAAAAAAATATATGTACAGTAAATATAAATAATGTCTATAAATATCTATAATAGACAAAACATCATTCCACATAGTTTTGTTTTGTTTTCTAGGGCTATACTAGATCATGGAATGTATAAAATGTATAGTACTTCAGCTACTTCAGTAATGGAAAAACCTCAGGGAAATATTGTACCAGATTCTCAAATATAGTTATGATCCCACTGTGCCACTCAGCTGCTACAAATGAACCATAACCTAGCTGCAAATCACTGGCAGAGGATTTCCTGTCTTTGGCAAATTCTCTTCTGACATATATATATCATTCCCAGGCACTATAGTTTTATGTTGTCACTGGGAAAAGACATATCTTAAAAGTAAGAAAGTTCATGGCACAGTCTTGCTATACTCTTTCTCCATTGGTATAAAACCCCTACCAAAGTTCAGAAGCACCAGTAGAATTGGACCAAGGGACTAAAAATAGTTGAGACAGGCTTGGATCCTTGATATCTTTTTATCCCCTGTGTTGAATCAGTTACAGGTAAAGAAGATGTTCTTTAATGAATTTTCCTTCACATACTTCCCTTTTTTATTTTTTTAAAATTAAAAATACTTTGCCAAGTGATTTCAAAAATGTATTTATATAAAACTACTCTGTTTACTATGCTAGTTACAGAGCAAATGTCATACATATTCTGCTTTTGTTTTGAGCACTTGAATAATTCGGAGTTGTTTTTTGTTTTTGTTTTAATTTGGGGATTTTTCTCCAAGAAGATGTCAGTTTTATCTATCATAAAAAAAAAACAAACAAGTGGGGTTTGTGTTATGAAAACAGGTGTGCACTGTTTAGTTTTGTATCTTTTCTTATCAGACAATTTACCCTAGTGGACTTTGTCATACATCTTGCTTTACCTTTTCTACCTCTTTTGAGATCTCTCTCATTTCCTTAATGTACATTACGAAAACAAACAAAAGACCCAAGGTCATGCTTTTTTGAGTATCCTCAGTTCTAAAGGGTGAAACAAAACTCTCAATCTCATTGTCAATGGCAGCAGTGCTGCTCTTTAATTAAATAGAAAACAGGATTATTCTCCCCCTTGAAAAAAAAAAAAAATAAGGAAACAAAATTCTGAATAATGCAATTATCCACGACATTCAATTTCAGCATGAATGGATGGAGCTGCTATCCTCCCATTAGGAAATAATAATGTACAAAACATCACATTTATAGTAAATATAAAATCTATAATCATATGGAATCTAGAATTTTCCATGATTACATCTCTAAATTAGTGGTAAAAGCTTGTAAAAAAACCCCAAAAAGTAACATGGTTAACAGCTTAAACACAACACAGCACAATAGAACAGATTTTCATTTATAAAATTCAAGAAAGATGTAAATGGCCATGACATTTAGCTTTGCTGAGCAATAACAGTTATTAAGGTTAGGCCAGGATGAAGGTAATTACATTACTATGTAGTGTTGTTTGGTAAAGGAAACAAGGAAATAACTGTGTAGGCTTGAAGTCTATTTATAATGCTCACATGTAACTGTGTGACCACTGAAGGGCAATGAGCAATTTCTAGATAAAATTTGTGTCATTTTTCTCATATTGCAAGAAAAGAACATAGGGCACAAAGAAAGACAGCAAACAGTGTAGTCACTCAAATAGTTATTGTCAGAGCTAAAACCAGAACCTGAAACACTTCCAATTCAGGGATGGAGACAGAGAGTACTAAAACCTCACTCATAATTTTAATTCCATAAAAAGTGTGGAGCAGTAGAGCCTTTTCAAGTGTGTTTGAAATGGTAAAATTCAAGAAATTGACTTTGCAGAGAACTGTTTATGATACTTAACTATGTAGGAAAATATTTAATAGTACCCTCTGGAGAAATTAAAAAGTTGAAATAGGTCAGGATCCCAAAGATGAGAAGAAGGAAGAAAAATGGAAAGGAAAAAGAAGGGTGCAACATACTAGATACAAACCCAAAGTTTGCAGCACTTAGCTCCGTAAACAAGAAAGTGAACCCAAGGTGCAAGATATGTTGTGTTAGAGAATTACAAGCATTATGGTGCACTGATGGTTGCACATGTCTCAACTCAGCATTGTACCCACAGAAGTACAAGCAATTTTGTCACACCTCAGAAGATCTGCAGGGCTTGGTGCCTTTTCAACTGTGCCATAAGCTGTTGGGTCAAATGTAAAGCCCCCAAGGAAAGAAAAAAAATCAAATAAATCCAAAGGCCTGTAAAATCAGTTTGGTTGTATTACTATTTCCTTTAACTACTGTGAAATGTCTTAATCTCCAGAGAGAAATGAGAAGTCTACCTTCAAGAAGTAAATGCTACAGAAAATAGTGAAGTTACATGTGCCTGGAGAGACAGGATGAAAAAAGAAAGAAAGAAAAAAACCCACCCAAAATAAAAGAATTCTAAATAATGTATGAGTTAAAAATGCATTGCATACAAAGACAGGTTTTGCAAAATTTAGTCAGAAAGAATCTGTATTTCTGAGTTCACTGAAACACAAAGCTATTAAATAAAAACTAAATATACTTTACAAGCTGGTATCATCAGAGAAAAAACACCTGTAAGATAACTGGTATATATGAAATAATTGCTTGATGCAGCAGTTATGAATAAAAATGTCTCATTTTAGCCAGAAGAAAGAAATAAAGGAAGCCAGGTTATACCCTCAGTGAAGATCGTACGTAAGATTTCAGCTATAGCACCTTTCTTTTCAATATTCAGAGTTATCTAAAGAAAAAAAAATGAAACAGTGTGCAGATGACACTTCAAAAAATATTGATCAAAAATATACTTTGCTTGAAAGTTATCTGAACAAGATGAACTATCTCTATGACATGCCCAGGTTCTTATTCTAGTACCTAAACCAAGGTTCCTGTGTTACTTCGTCTCTTCATCTATGCTCTATGTTTATTGATTCAGGAGTGTCAAGCATAGGAGTTTAACAAGAAAATGGTAGCTGTTCCCCTGATAATGAGTCCCAGTTGCATCTAGACTCTATGTATGTCCCCCAGTTATTTACAAGATATGGGTATGAAGGAGAAGCATAATTAGCTAGAGATGTTTTCTACATGCATAATGGTGAATAGAAACTGAGGTAGTAAATCAGTCAGACCAGAGGACAGCTATAATATTACCAGAGTGCCCAGACAGTCTTACAAACTACCATTTAATCCTCTCGGGATTGTTTAAAAGTTTCATTATGATGTTTAAAGCACCAGTAAAAAAAAGTTAATTTGCTCAAAGCAAAATATTTTGCAAAATTTGTCAGTTTGGGTGAAACCTTCAAAGCATTGATCTGCAGCTTATCTGGAAGCTTAACTCTGTTTCATGACAGTTTCTTCAAAGAATCCCTCATCCTCCTGCCTAACAGAACACCGCGCAGTGAGGGACCCCACTGCTCTCTCTAGAGCAATGTGCTTTGCAAACTGTTTTGGTGATGGAAAGCTATGCTCCTTGTAACTTAGACATCTTGAGTTACCCAGCTGCATCAGAACTCAGATAATAAGGATATGGAAACTCATTTAGGAAATTTTCAAAATAGAGCAATTAGATTACACCAAATTATTATTTTGCAAAATAATCCCATAGACAATTCATGTTAGAATTTTCTAGGTTTAGACTTTTACAGTGACACAGACCTTTATTTGTCTTCTTGAGAGAGGGATGGTTTAATTTCTTACTACTGTCCTATTTAAGATTATACTTTTATATCTAAAACCAGCATGACATTATGTGTAGATAAATTATGTCCCTGAAAGAAGAAGATATATCCTAGGATTTATTTATTTGTTAGTCTATTTGTCTTCTTTAAGCCAGTGGTTTGCAGTTGGTGTTTGGAACATTTAAAATTGAGAAGACCAAATGTAAATGATCACACAGACATTATAGCATCAGAGTCCTCAGCTGCATAGTAAGAATTAAATATACGGCAGTCACACTTGAACTATATCCCCCCCGATTTGTTGGGACATGTAGAAATAACATGAGGGAGATGTTTGTTGTTCATTCCTCTGAGTTAAAAAAACCCCCACATAACGTGGGTGTTACTCTTGTGTGTAATAAAAATATTTAAAACAATTTCACCATGTACAGAAAAACAGGCTTGGGGATGTAGAGGATAGGAGCAAAAGATTCTCTGCATAATTCCTTAATGGGGTGTAGAGTATCTCCAGAGATTATAGCCACATCAAAATTCATACATTAAAATTGTGATCTTTAGTATTGCATTTACAGTACTTGTGAATTTATTCAAGCTTTGAGATCGGTTCTGTGAGATAAAAAGCAGTATAGAAGCCTTAGGAGAAAGAATTCCAGCTGTTTACAAAGCACAGTCAGACAGAGAGCATCAACTGACTGATCAGACTTTCTGGAGCAGCTAAGTTTACAGTTGTATTCTCCCAAAGGATACATCAGAATTATAGTGCTTTACCACAGTATTTATAATGTTATGGATTAAAACCCTGCAATTCTTACATAGGACAGTGAAAAACCTCTTCACCCACTGTTTCCTGGGAGAGTCATTAGACTTGTGTCATTGGTGTAAACGTGGAGAAAGTTGAGCTAATTTTTGCTTTTTTCCAGTTGACTTGGTTAGCTGGTCACTTCTCCCTGGCTTTCTGTTTTCCCAAACTCTAGCTAGCCAAGTATCCTCAGCACATTTATCTCTGAAATACTACCTCCTATGACATGAAACAAAAATCATTTTCTTCATCTAAAGTAACTGGGCAAAGAAAGGCTGAGTCTTTCCCCTAGTATCCCCACTCAGCATGGGAAAGTTTCTAATAAATTTTATTTAAGCTGCTTTAATGTATAAAATCCAGAAAGACAGCAATAGAAAATGTTGATTTTGCTATGATCAGGCTTAATTTTTTTTTTTTAATATGATACTTCAAAAATTTTAGTAATTGAAAAAAAATCTGGAAATAATAATAATAATAATAATAATGAAGAAGAAAATGTAATTTCTTACAGGAAATAGACTTAAGCCTTATAAAATCAGATATGGATTTATAAGAATATTTTATAGGAGTATTAATGAATTTTTCATTAAAAATACAATTTTTTGGTGAGGTACTTAGAGCAGAAAACAGGTTTAAACACAGTAAAATAATCAAACTTTCCTTAAGCGTGTAGCAGAAACACTAGTTTTAAATCTGTTCTTAATCCTTTATTGTGTTCAAATGTTACAACTGATCATGTTCTAAGTCAAGTAAACAAAAATACTGAGTGTGATTAATGTCAGTTAACAATGAATGCAGGATCAAAAGTTGGAAGTATTTATTTTTCATGTTAGTATTATTCAAGACATAATGAAACTTCACAGAATCATTCCAACATGTCTTCATCAGAATTTCATCAAACAAAAATTTCCTTTTAAATACACCTGTTCAAGATTCAATCTCAGGAACATTGCATTGCTAAATCCTTGCAAAAAATCAACATTTTCAGGCTTTAGTATGCTGACTGATATCAGTGTTTATCTGTTTGATGATTATTTCTGAGGTCTTTAATCTTTTAATCAAATTTGTGTATAAATATGGAAAGCCAGGCTGTTTTTAAACACACAAATAATCTTATGAGCTCCTCCCCGGTTAAGTTTGCTTGCAATATTCCTCTGATGAGAATGAATATAAGTCTAGCCTTAATGCTGAATTCAAATGGAAATCACATTCTGAAGGCAAACTCACCATGGTAATAGTGTGTATAATACAATATTATTTGTTTCATAGAGTTTCATACAGCAGCTTCATTTAGCAGTTGGTCTGAAAACAAGGACTTTTTATTTATTCTGTTACCCAACATAGTGTTAGAAATATATAGTGTGTAAAGCTAGTGTGATGCTCAATGTTTGCTATTCTTATGCAGAGGATGAGGAATTATGTTTGCTTTTTAACTTTGAGAATCCTTGTATCAATTGCATATGTATTATAAAATATTAGAAGAATGCCAATGGGACTCCTGTTATTGAAGTAAAGATTTCCATACATGAAATACAGAAGTTACAAACTGATTTGTCACAAGTAAACAATATATTTGGGTTATGTTAACCCACTTTTGCTAGCTTGGTAAAAGGACACAAATCCATTTGGCATCATCTAAATGTTCTCCTCTCTTATTGGAAAGTGAGGTCATCAGATGTGTTGTGTTTGCAGCAGTGTTTTTAGAACCATTTTCTAAGAGAAAGTCTAAGCTTTCAGTTTGAGCACATGCTTAATTTTGTCATTATTTCTAAAAAATGGATTTTAGACTAATATTATGTACTACTGAAAGCTCAATTGGAAAGAAAGAATGTTTCTTCCTTCTCTTGTGTGAATCTGAAATTTGAAAGTTGTTACTGTAAAGCCACATATTTCTTAGAAACAACTTAGAGCTATTGTTTTGGAAAACTGGCCATCAGTTGAAGTATTATTGCTATATTAAAAGCTCTAACAGGAAAAATAAAATAATAATAAAAAGCAAAATTATAATTCACTATATATTCATAATTTCAAAATATAATCCACAGTGGAAAAATATATGGGTTTTTTTCTAGAAGATATGTAAGAAATAGCTGGGGTTTTTTGAGACATCTTCATAGAAACTGAAGTATTCTATTGTTCTGTTGAGGGGACAGATACAAAACAATTTGAAACTCTAAGATTTATAATTAACATTAGAGATCAGTTATGTATCCTTAGGCACCAGTGATGTAGACAAGCTAATCTTCCTAATTTTATTTCAGATTAAGAAGGGAGAAATCGACACACATCGGGCAAAATTCATCTGAACTATTTTAGATGTCTACATTAAGGCAAGATTAATTATGTTCTGGAAATATACACTCTCATTTATTCTGTTAACTATTAAGGCAGCACGGGGAAATTAGCTCAGACATGTTTGAATGATTATTTTCTCCTCCTTTGCATCAATATGTTGTCATATCTGTGACTGACTTAGCAACAGCACAGCCACCTACCTCACAGCTAAAGGAGATCATTTTTATGGCTGATGTTACCAGAGAAACGAAGGAGCAATAGATCAGTTCTCTCATCACGATCTTCATCAACTTTTAGTAGAGAAATTGATGATTCAGGCAGCTGACTGAATTCATTGAAGCTCAATCATTCATGGATTAGCTAAATGAAAAACGCTTAATAAGCCAGGATGCTAATATGCTGCTAAATTTTCTGGATTCATTTCCCAAGTGTGCACACTTTGAGTTCACTAAGACTGTGGTAGCATATTTTACTTTCAAAGTAACAAAAGCTACCTTGAATGTAGGTCTTCTGAAATTGTCCACAATTCAGCTCACTAGCTGAAACTGCATAAGCTACTTTCCTGTGTCATAATGTCCTCATCTAAACAGCATCTGTCATGCAGAAGAAAGACTTAATTTAGTCATGGGGTTTCCAGGTTCATTCTGACAATAATGGCACTGTGTTTATCTTCATGCTGTCTTGCAAAAATCCCTGAGATGCAACATAAACATCTGTTGATCTCTGATGGTCATAGCAAGGGTCCTTACACAGGTACGTAGGCCATAATGATTTAAGGACAGAAACGGTGTCTTGCTGAGGTTGCCATTTCCAGTGATATTATAACATACTACCTCAGAGCTGATGGATTTCTCCTTTAACTCCAGCCTAAGGTTTTTGTTTAATACTAATTCACATGAATTCACTCCTTATATCTGGGACTCTAATTGCTGGTTTCTTTTTTGAGTGGGATATCACTGTGATGATCTCTCAAGAGGGATTTTTTCTGAGGAGTTGATATCTTAATTATAAACACTGTGAAATAAGTCACTGATATACAAAAATTACTTTCAATTGTGCTTTTCTTAATTTAACTAGAAGCAAATCCTGAGTTTTATGACTTATTTCTAAGCTGGTCCTCAGAGAGAGATACTATGCATGGGCTGCTATAAGAAAGGGCAGGGGGGAACATCAGTTGATTGCTCTCAAAGGAGTGACACTATGTTTTCCCTTTATTAATTTCTAAATAATTTAAACCCTGCATTTTAACTTAATTGATAGTCATATAAAAAGACTTGTCAAGGGGACAGTCAGAGCAGCAAGCACATTAGGAAGGTCTTAGCATACATCATCATCTTCTGTCTTCCTTCTGCTTACCGGTTTGCCAGGGAGCCAGAATAGCTGGACAGGAACAAGTGTATTGCCTCCCAGGGCTGTCTTCAGAGCTGTCAGACCAAAAAAATGCATCTTGTTGGGCGGAGATGTGTAGAGCAACCTTAAGTTGCATGATTAGTAAGAAACAGAGTTAGAAAGCTAACTAATTGCCACTTATTGTGGCAAAACAAGTTAAAAGTTTAAGTTCTTTGCATTCCTGAGCAGACAGCCTATTTTTTTGATTTCTGTAATACATATAATGAGATAATTATGTGCTATTAATTTCATTTTAATTTTATATATTAATCATGCAAATGTTTATGTATTAGCAAGTGATTAGATTATATGCACAATGGACAGAAGTAAGCACTTGTCTTTTTTACTTTATCTGAAATTTAAGATATTTTACTTCATACTGAGGGCAATGGTGTTCTAGAGATGCCTGCTTGTTTAATTGACTATATGGGGAAACCGTTGTCTAACTTAGATGCAGATCTTTACATTTCATCAGCTGAATCTAGCTTTTAAATATTTTTATTAAAATATTAAATAATAGTTTTACAATGCAAATTAAAGGGACAGGTATTACTGTATTGTTAGTTTATAAAACTTATGATTGTTTTGAACTAATAGTAGCTTACATTGATATAGATCCTAGCTAAATTTTGAAAAGTAACATTCATCTATGTAATTATTTTTATTAGTCTCGTCAATTTTATCTTAAATGATGTCTTATTAAGCTTCACAAATAACCAACCAAGGAGTGAAATATCAAGTACAAGCAGATAAAAATTCTAATCAAAAGGATAAGTAAGGCTTTTCAGAAGCACTGACAAAACATGTGATACTAACAATCTAGAAATTCAGATCAATATTCAGAGAAAGACGCATTATTAGATCTAGAAATGAAACTTAAATATAGCAGTAGAATAGGCTAAACAATAAAAAAATAAATGCTTTCAACAAGAATTATTCTATTTTATAATTACAATAATTAAGGTAAAATACAAAGGTGAATTTAATAAAAACATTTTGGTTATGATTTTGTAATGAGTTTCCTACAGTCAATCTTATATGTGCCAAAAGTAAAATATCCTCTTCAATGTATGACATGAGTGCTGCATGCTGAGTATCAGTGGGGATTGCATAGGACCAGGAAGTACTAAAACTGGATCTTCAAACATTACATGCAGTAAAAAACTTTTATGAATGCAGACTTTTGGTTCTATATACAGACCATTGGCTAAGCCATGGTTCTTAATTTTAAATGTTTGCTGGTATTGCAATTTATTCTTAAAAAGAAATGAAACTATAAGTTCTTTTGTAAAGCATGTAATCATCTTTTCTCAGATTTCAGTGTTCTGTGTTCATTACAGGACTGATCCAATTTCTTTAGAAGTTATTAGAAAAACTCCCACTGACTGCAAAATGGAAAGAGATTAGGCTTAATAAATGGACGTAATCTGTTGCTCTCTTGTGCATATAATATTTATACTATATTTTGATAGCACCATTTCTTATCATGTAGTATTGTATGGCCTCCTTGCCTTGGTCTAGTTTTATAATGTATTTGCAAAACAGGCAGAATAATTCTAAGTGCAAACATATTGACTACCAAAAAGTGAAAGTCCTTAGAATCTGTAAACTCTCATGTGGTGGAAAAAATCTGTTCAGCAAACAACTTAATATAAGATTTTACAAAGTAAAAGGCAACTACAATTAATTTTATTAAAATATTAAGTACAACACAGAGATAAAGAAAGAGACAGGTACACAAAGAATGGTGATACAATAGACTGCTCATCTACTTGTTATCCTGAGCTGCTCCTACAAAGCTGTTTGTTACTGGACTATATCTTATTTTGGCACATAATCCTCTTAAGAATTGAACTCCCCTTGTAAATGCAGCTCAGTGCAGAATGTAAGCAAATTGGTTTGCAAGTATTGATTGATAAAGAGAAGTATGCATTCATCATGCACAGTGTAGAACATAGTTGCCTGTAATAGGAATGTGAAAGGATGACATTTTCCTCTGTCTGTCACTTCCTAGAGCTGGTCAGATATTGGTCTATTTTAGGAAGTGCAAATTGAATTACTCTAGCACCAAAAAAACCCAACCAAAAAAGGCAGCACAAAATTAAAGTTAAATAAAAATAAATTAATTTAATAGATCATTATAGAACTTTGCCTAAAATAAGCGCTGTGTATTACTAACAGAATATTGCTTAGGTAAACCTTAAACAACAGCTTGTTTATCTTCTTAATCCTAAACAACACAAATGAAGCCTCCCTGTCTTTCAGACTATATACACTGCGTTTTCTAATGAGTAGTCTGTGGAAGTTCCACTTCGTGAGAGAATACCATATCTTAGAGCAATTCCCTGACAGTTTTCTACTTGACTCTCCAGAAAGTAAATACTGACTTAAGCTGCAGGTTCACTCTGATGGTTACTACTTGTAATATTCTTATACACTATAAGACCCCGAAACAATGTGACATTTTTATTCTCTTGCCTGGTCATATCCTGCAAGAAGATGCCTGGTCATATCCTGCAAGAACATGAAATAATTCAGCTGGGAGAAAAAGTTAAATCAAAATAATAAACATGTTCTGTTATAATATTTATTTCCATAAGACATATTGCTTCACATTCCTCCCAGCCCTGATTGCCTGTAGGGCAAGCTGGACAAGCACAGCGTGTCTGTGCAAGCTCAGCGTGCACGGTGGGCGCAAAAGGCGTGATACAGATCCGAGCTCAGCAGGAGGTCAGCTGCGTGATCTGGGAGCTAGGGAGAGCTGCTCTCCTGCAGATCTTAATCTGCTTTATGTGAGACAAGGATCCTTATGAGAAGTAGTAAAAGAGGAAGGATTTATGACAGCTTTTCATATGTGTAAGAGTCTCTCCCTCTGTGGCAGAAGCTCGCACTGAGTGCTGAGTTCAGTAGGCATAAGAAATTAAGAGCAACATCATTTGTGCGAGGAAGATCTTCTTACACTGCAAGGCAGGGGCTTTGGGTTGCTGTTGAGCTGTGAAATCAGTGTGAGAGGAAAGTTATCAATCCTGGCCCCTCACAGAAAGTTGTGGATCACAGCTCCCAGTAAATTCTGGTGTCAAAGGAGGCTGAGGAGTCCTGTGGACCCTGAAGGACTCCCAGCATCTCATGCCTCTGGGCTTATTCACCCTAACTCTTTTCAAAATTAAGACACAAGAGCACATATCAGTACTCCCTCATTTCTGCTTTATAGTGTCTTGTAAAGGAGTTGTGTTACACTTACATTAAAAAAAAAGCCAAAAAAAAATCTGCCTGAACAATTAGAAAACCCAGACCCTGTAGTCAACAAGCTCCATTTAGACACAGCTTTTGCTGCTTATAGAAACCAGATCTTGCCAGAATAAGTATAAGTATTTCACACGTGCAAGATGCCACTAATCAGATGACTGGCAGATTTATTTCAGCACTGAAGAGTGATGAGTCCTGCTCCAGTTGACTCTTGCAGGTTTGTTTGCAAGAAATTAACATGTCCACATTAGTAATTCTGGATAAAATCTCTTCCTTAACAAAGAAGTTCTGTGCTCTTTTTTTTTTTTTTTTTTTTAAAAAAAAAAAGCACAGTAAGAATGGTCCCATTTTAATGGGTTGTAAGAGGGGTTCTGGTGATTCTCTACTTCATATGCATAGTCTGCAATAAGAGAGAAAAAAATACTAAAAAACACACTAAGTTTGACCTTGTTCAAATATATCTTAACAACTGCTAGTAGAATCATGCCTCAGAGATTGTCTAGAAATGGAACACATAAACCCATGATCTATACAAATACATCAATTTATACAGATATTTCTTAAAAATACAAGGGATTACAGAGGCAGCTGGTTAAAAATCACATACTGAAATACTAGCCATACTAAAGTCAAAGGTTTTATCACTGTCAGGTTCACTCAATACCGATTTTTTTAATGCAGAGAAAAGGGGATATAAAGTCTCCACATACTACCTCTTCTTCACTGAAATATCTCTTTGACTATGTGAATCCCAGGCCTTTGCAGTTTTTAAGTTTGACTAAATATGTGGGATGCAATATGAAGGTATTGCCAGTTTATAAATACAGACCTCAAATCTAACTTAAATCAGAGACATATTATATGCTTTATCTGTGGGTGAATGACTGTCTCTTGCATGGTACACTGAGTACTGAGATCTTTTTAAAGCACTACACCACAACTGCCTTGACCTATTGCATCGTTTATATCTGTCTATCCAGACTACATGTAAAAGGAATGCTTTTGCTATTATTGAAATCTATCAACTCTGCATAGGTGTAAATGACAGGCCTGGAGAATCAGACCCTTCTTCCAAAAAGGGAGGGTTCCTGGAAGCTCCCTAGTCAATATAAGACTGAGAAGAACGGCAAAGTTCATGCATTCGTTTAGGTGTCTATAGGTGAAGCATAGGTGTTTATGTGAAAGAGACCGATACTCAAAAATGATGTATTTTTTTTCCCCTTAGGAGTCTTGGACTATCCTCCCAACAACAAAACTTTTCCTAATATCAGATCCCCTCAAAATAAAATTTCTGACCATTGTTCCTTGTGATATAATCTGACAGTACTGAGAAAAGCTTGGTTCTATCATCTTTGGAACTAACCTTCAAGCAATTGAATCTCCTGCTAGAGCATCCCATAGCCTCCTCTTCCCCAGACCACACAAGTCCAGTGCCCTCAGTTTCTTATTCTAGACCATATGGCTTAGGCCTGATCATCTTTATAGCTCTCTGCTGGACCCTTTTCAATTTTTCCACCTCTCCCTTGACCTCTGGGCTCCAAACTAGACACAATATTCCAGAACTCACCTTCCAAGCCTCCTGACCAGAGGACCCCTACATCTGTCTGCTGGCCACACTCCTGTTGAAGCACAATAGGATGTACTTGCACTTAATTTAGTTAGCAGTTCGTCCCATTTGCAATGAGTGAACTGTTGTCCCATAGTCAGCTTGGTGTCCACTGTGTCTCCCAGGTCTTATTCAGGCACTAATTCCTTAGTCTGTATGAAGATTGTGTTTCTCCTTTCTGAAATTCATGAGTTTTCCAAGAGGTTTAGGAAGCACTCTCAGTAATTGCCAAGGTCTGGCATTTATTGTGTCATCCACTCTCTTGGATATAATGGACAATTCCAGGTCCTCCTATCTGCTTTGAAAGGATGGGCATAATTTCAGATTCTCCCTGTCATCAGGGACCTCCCTAGTCACCACATTTTTTTGTAAAAGACAGATGTGGATCTCGGTCACATCAGCCAACTCTTTCAGTCCCGTTGGGTGTCTACTACTCGATCCCATGGATAAGAGTATGCTCAGCTTCTCTAAGTAAACCTAAGTATGTCTTCCCAGACCATAACAGGACACACAGAGGTCTGGGAACAGAATTCCTGATTAGTCAAGTAATGCTTTTAGTGTAGTCTTTTCTTACCTACCCTTGTTTCCATCCCTACTATGCTCTGTGTTTGTGTTTTAGTTCAAAAAGGTCACTGCTTAGTCAAGTGGGTTTTCTTCTGAAAGTCCTAGTTTTTGTGCACAATGGGATGATTAATTCTTGATTTCTTTTCTCAAATATATTAAGTTTTATTAAAAAAAAAACCAAAACAAAGCAAAAAAACCAACAACCCAAAACTAAAAAAAAAAAAAAAAATCAGCTAGCTTTCCTGGGCAGCCTTGCCCTTCATGATGGCTTCTCAGGGACTTCTGCCTAGTAATTCCCTAAATAAGCCAGATTCTTCTCTTGTGAGACCCAGAGTCCTAACTCTGCTGCTTTCCTTCCCAGACTCCCTTCAGATCCTGAGGTCAATCATTTCATGCTTTCTGAACCCCAGGCTGATGTGTATGTTTTCATTCACCACCAGTTTAGGAGCAGCAGGTCAAGCACAACACTATGATCAAAAGGTCCTTCTAGCATTTGCGTTAGTATCATTAGAGCTGTCTAGGAACTTCTAGAGGCAGATAAGGGTCTGTGACCAGGATACTTGCACCAATGACTTCTAGAAAACCTTGTACATAACCTCTTCTTATAGAATCATAGAGTATCCTGCTTTGAAAGGGACCCATGAGCATCATTAACTCCTGACTCCACAAAGACCAACCTGAAAGTTAAACCATCTATCTAAGAGCATTGTCCGAACACTTCTTGGACATCGACAAGCACAGGGCCATGACCACTTCCCTGGGGAGCTTGATCCAGTGCTTGACTACCCTCTCAGTGAAGAACTTTTTTCTACTATCCAATATGAACTTTCCCTGATGAAACTTTAAGCCATTCCATCACATTCTATAACCAGAAACCAGAGAGAAGAGATCAGCATCTCCCTTTCCATCCCCTTTCATGAGGAAGCAATGATGTCACTCCTCAGACTCCTCTAAGCTGAACATGCTTCTTGGGCAAGCAGTCTGGAACTGACCACAATTTAATTCTTTCACAACATCCCCAGGATTGCTTCCTCCTGATCTTGACTCAGAGACTGCCAACAGACACATCTCCCATTTTGTACAGGACCTCTGTACAGTCAAGGAAGTCCTTAACATTGGACAGAACTTCCCTTTCCTCTTCCCCTTGCCTATTTGCCCTGAAGTCATAGCCATGTGTTCTGGCTTTGGCTAGGATACAGTTAATTTTTCTTCAGAGTAGCTAGTACAGGGCTGTATTTTGGATTTGTGATGAAAAGAGTTTGAAAATATAGAGATGTTCTTGTTACTGCTGAGCAGTGCTTAAACAGAGCCAAGGCCTTTTCGGCTTCTCACATCACCCAACCAGCCAGTAGGCTGGGGGTGCACAAGGAGTTGGGAGGGGACACAGCTGACCCCAACTGACCAAAGGGACATTCCGTACCATATGACATCATGTTCAGCATATAAAGCTGAGGAAAGGAGGAAGAGGGGGGATGTTCAGAGGGATGGTGTTTGTCTTCCCAAATAACGGTTACGTGTGACGGAGCCCTGCTTTCCTGGAGATGGCTGAACACCTGCCTGCCCATGGGAAGTGGTGAATGAATTCCTTGTTTTGCTTTGGTTGTGTATGCAGCTTTTGCTTTACTTATTAAACTGTCTTTATCTCAACCCGCATGTTCCTCACTTTTGCTCTTTCAATTCTCTCCTCCATCCTGCCAGAGGGGACTCATCAAGTGGCTGCATGGTGCTTAGTTGCTGGCTGGGCCAAAACCACGACACCATGTCATATTTGTACATGCTATCCTGCCCAATGCCTGTAATTCTGATGGTTTTGACAGTTTTGTAGCTCTATCTGGACTTGGAGTTCCTCCTATCTGCTGGCCGTGCTCTGCACATGAATGTACAGAAGTCCAAGGGAACCCTTTGAATCTTCCTTCTCTGAGCAGTAACATGAAAGCATTCCTTTCTGGCCTGCCTCTTCATGTATTGTCTCCATCTGCAACTTGATCTCTTGCTTCTGGGCTTCAGTCCCTGTCTTCCAAAACTCCCAACTGGGTTAGCAAGCCTGGTTGCAGCAGCATATACCCTCACTTTCACTTTGTAAGAACACCTTCTTGATAGGCTGCTATGCAAGTGAAGAAACACATTAATGATTATAATAAATTTATAAAGTTATAGTAAGAGCCATAAAGGTGGAACTCAGATGAGGCAAGTGCCACATCTAGTGTTGACTCAATGTGGACTCAGAAAACTTTCTGCAAAAACGACTGGCCCTACGTGGCACGGAGTCAGGGCAGTGGAGGGGGAAGTCCAAGATACCGGCCTCAGTGCCGGGTGATTCTCCTTGACTTCCATTCATTTAGCAATATAGACACACCTTTCTGATCTGGGCCTTAGCTACATGTGAAAGCTAAAAGAAGCTTGTCTGTGCAGTACATGATGCAACACCAGCCATAAGTGACTTGGCATTTGTATTTACCTGTTATTCATAAATTGCAATATCATGTTTCTAAGAGATCCTTGCAAGAGCCAATCAAACAGGGTCAGATGGGATCAAACTTCAAATACAGTTTATTAACTCAGGTTAACATCACACTGCTATTATGTTTTTTAGATTATTCAGTAACAACTCATGCCTCTTTAAACCATGGACACAAGGAGCTTATATCTGCATATATCATTTAAACATACTCAGAATCGCTATTACCTCATACAAAGCAAGGTTGAAAGGATCTGAAGTAAATAGCTGGGCCTTGTTACACATCTAAATGGAAAACTGAATAGGGAAAGAAATGAAGACAAAGAGGGAGAGATAACATGACCATCAAAGCTATTTCCATTTCTATTTCCAGTCTTCTGAATACAACATGTTGTACATGTTACCTTTATAAGATCTTTCAGGAAAGAAAAAAAAAAAAAAAAAAAGTAACACTTCTAAGTTTCTAGGATATGGATTATTCTATTATTATTATTGCTGTTGTTGTTGTTATGGGTGACACCCAAATTTTTAATATTATGATGCTGTTAAGATATTTGGGTAATCTGACAGTTTAGAAAATTTGGAAAACAGCAAACAACATGTTGGGATATTTAAATATAGTTTTTCTTGCAGTGTCTCAGCGCAAGGCCTTCACACTGAATTAGTAGATGAAAAGAGCAATAACTTCTCATGCTAGATGGTGGAGAAATTTCTTGGTTTGAGGGATACAATTCAGCTCCTCATTCGAAGATAAATTAGAAGAAAAAACCAACCAAACAAATAAAAGTGAACATAAACCCACAAAACAATAAAAAAGCTGATTCAAACAGAAATATTTATCTTTAAAATACAAAAACATGAGATTATTAACATTGTGCTGAACAGTGCTATAATGGTTTTACCAGAAAAAATTACTAGGATCAGGCTTTTCAAACAGAAGATGAAAACAAAACAAAAGTCCAATAATCCTTCATATCCTCAATATCAGTTACCGAAGAGATCTCAGGTTTGAAATATACCTACCACCTATAAGTAGAGTGAGACATTAGTTTGCCATCAAATTTTGTAAGAAAGGATAATCCTGAAGAACTGAAAAATGTAAAGTGCAAATATTGTCTAGCACATGTTGATAGCAACTATTTGTATCATGTGCATTTTGATTGTTTCCTTTGCAAGCTTACTGAGAAGGAGTGCTTTGAAAACACATGCAACCAGTACCATGATCCATTCTACCCTGGAAGCATAACACGTAAAAAACAGCAGATAGGATTTATTGACTAAAAATAAGCCTATACATATATGTTACACTTTGCTTTTACAGTGAAATTTATCTAATAAATCATATTTGCTTATAAACTGCATTCTGTACTTTTGCAGTTAAGATCACCAGACAAAAATATATCTGCTTTAATGCAAGGTAAAGATAGCACTGTCTTCTTTCTACAGATGGTGAACTGAGGGAGAAACCTCAGACAAGCTTTCTAGCTATAAAAGACTAATGTTCATCTGTCTTATCTTCATAAAAAACCCCTCACCCTTTTTTTAAAGTGCCACTTTAAATTTTATGTCAGAGACATTTTATTCATTACACCTGGAAACATGCCAAAAGAAAAGAGATATTCATCTTCAGATTCAAGCAAACAGCTATGCTAAGATATCTGATTCTTGAGATTAATCCTACTCAAAGTCTCAGTACAGCTTTATACCCAGATTAATAGAGCATCTGAAAACTATCACAGAACCTGAATGTGTACTCATGTCATGTTGTGTTACTGAACATAATAATGTTTTACGTATATTCCTGGTTTTCACATTGATATGTGCTTCTGCTTCATCTGTTTCCATTAGTAACTACTTTAAAAACTTTTATCAGAAGTATAAAAAAGAGCAGAAAAGAAGCATGAGATAACAGCACTGAAATGTTAAATATAGTTTTTCATATTAACAGTATACCTTTTTTCCTTCAATTGTGTACATGTACATAATATTTAGATGTAAAGTATGATACATTGTCTGGTTTTATTTTAAAATGTATTAAAATGCCAAAAGATCCCATTTTTTAAGGAAAAAAGAAGCCAAGCAAGACAGCTTGGAGCCATTGTTGCTATTGCTAATTGCATTCCAGTTTTCTTAAAGAAAAAAGAAGATAAAAAGAAAATGGAACCAGAAAGATTAAACTGTAGTACTTCTTGCCAGTGATGACATTTAACTTGCAAATTTTTTTTTAGAGAAGTACACACACACGCTCTTACCAGCCTAGCAAAGAGCAAGCAAACTCGTAGATGCATCAAGCTGTGTAAAACATTGCTGTTAGCTGCTTCTCTTCTCAGCAGTTCTCAGCAGTGTGTCAGAGAATACTCTCTTGTTAGCTAAGCTGGATGGTTATTAAACCCAAATTAAAAAGCAAAAAGAGAAAGAAGATAACAGAGAAAAAAAAAAAAAACACAACACATACAAAAGAGAAAACCCAGCTTCCTTCCTTTATTCTTCAGAAATTTACCCGAGTACACAGTGGGTGATTAGGTAATTTGTATTTTAAGTGCTTTATTATATACTTGATGTTAGATACTGTGAATCTGCGGTAAGGCACACAAGCTACCTATTCCATACAAAACTAAGGATTTAGCTGATATTTCTGGATGTCATCTGGATTTGCATCTCTGCTTCATTTTGGTCAAATTATTACTCAGACTCTTGTTCACTGACATAATGGTGCTATGTTGGATCTATGTACGTTTTAGGAGATTTGAAGGTATAGAAGGTGTTACATTAAAGTAGCCCAGTTCAGTTATCAGCTTCCAAGCTAAATCAGAGTTTCTAGAAAATGGCAATCATTAGAATACCTTATTTAATCATGCAGTTAGACTTACTTTTCAGTGTATCAGTTTGCACTAATTAATGTTAGTTTCGCAGTCTTTTTTGTTTATCAAATATGATCTCTCCATGGATTAAACACATACAGTGGCCGTGATGGCTGGCACTGACATTGAGCCCTGGCATCATGAAACTAGCAATGCTTCTCAGTTGATAGTTCCATAGCAAGTAAAACCGGCGACAGGGAATACGTCTAATTTTGTGACATTCCCCAACTTTAAGTAATAGCAAGCCATACCTTTGCTTTCTGTCACAAGAACGGTCCTTTAGAGGCAACAGAGGTGTAATGAGAACAGAAGCTTATTCACAGTAACTGACAATATTCCTCCGAAGTAGGCTTGAAATATCAATATTATTGACCTTGGTGCGTGAAACATTTCTTTCTTGTAGGAGATTTGCCTATCCAACAGTCAGAAAGTAAGAAGTGACTCATCAGATGGTGGATTACTGGAAGAAGAAGAATCATTTTGTTCAGAATTAGACATCAGGATTAGCTGCTGTTCATTCTGTGATTGCAGTAGAGATAGAAAGCATTACCTTTTATTTTAGGGAAAAGGCCTGACAGGATTTACTGATTAATACTTTCCTGCATAAAACTGTGAGTCATATTCAATGACATTACTATGGTTGGAGTCAGAGCACCTCTGGCTGTGTATTTGTCTGATTTCACAAGGTAAGTGGTCAGGATGAGGCGCCTTCGAAGGAAATCCCTAAATATGCAGACATTAGCTTTGGTGATAAAGAAAAATACACTTTCTCTAATTTCTTAATATAGAAATACCCATCCATAAGGAAAGAGGGAGAAGAAACAAAAACTTAAAGGTCTGGCAATTCAATGCAGAATAACAAACAACTTCCAGAGTAATCAAAATATTTAAAGATTTAGTGATTTTTCACAATAGAAAAGTTAACCTTAGCTATTTTTGTATTTCATTCCAATAAGAATTTAACTTCTGTAGATTGAATGTGTTATTCTCCATCTCTTGTTCAGTGTTATGTACATTTAAACAGAAATAATTGTTTCTATGACAGCGAAGTAATTTGTCTGTGTAATGCACACAGAATAAGTTGGGTCTTTTTGCAAAAATGTAAGGTACATTGGAATCTTGCAAATAAAAAGTACCATAAAACCATCACATCTTAAAGGATATACATAATGGATGTGCACAATACAATGTTAGGAATTATTTTTATGTGATCTATTTGCAAAATGATATTTGAGGAAGACGTAAGACTATGACTTCACAAAAATCAACATAAAATTGAAACTGTTACATTTGCAGAAATTGCCATTTCTCATGCTTCCAATTAATGTGTTCTAGTCTTAATTAAGGTGGGGTTTTTTATCACGACCAAAACCTAAAGAGTGCAATTTTAGACTGGATTTTCTTCAATTTAAACATGCTTCAAACTTTTTGGTCTAGGTAATATTCTGCCTTCCTCTTTGGGGCTTCAGCAGACTTTAACTCACTTTGGCAAAACTGAAGTTTGAGGTCACCCTCATGATGGGACAAGCAGTTTTCATTAATAAATAAATACCATTATTTATTGTTATGTATCTGGAGCAACTGTGTCTGTACAATTTACAGTACACAATTTTACAGTTTACTTATTTTTTAAAAAATTGTGCCATAGTGAATAGTGATTCTAGCCTTTGTGAATTATGGCTTTTGTGTTGGGTTAATTTGAAAACCAAACCTTTTGAATGCTACTGTCAATTTATTTACATGATAAATGAGAACATGTAGAAAGCTAAAAGAATATTGTATTCTTATCATACTGTATTTTAAGGACCTCAGTTTGACTTAAAAAACTAATCTGCACAAGTAGCTATTATGTGTCCATTGCTATTATTTAAAGTATCATTCCTCTATTTAAGTTTTTTTTATTTTGATGCAATTGGTAAAAATAACGAACCTTTACATTTGTCAAATATTTTCCAATAATCCCCGTATTAAACAGGGTCCAGAAAGGGATTAATTAAATGCTGTTAAAAACATTTGGTTCATTTACTTTACAGTGTTTTCATAGTGCTTTTTTCTTCTTTCTCTAACATCACTAGTATCAAATAAATATGAAACAATATAGGTATTGCCTAGAGTGTTCTCAGATACTCGTATACACCTTAGAAATATATTTGCATTTTGTGTTAATTTTATTATTCTGATATTTTAATGATTTCCATAAGTGAATTACCATTAACATCACATATTAAAAATCCATTATGAATAATTATTTCCAAGGGCAAATACATTTGCTTTGCAGAGAAAACAAAAATGTGAAGAATTATATACAGAAAATTTCAAAAGTTTTTTCAGTACAAAATGAAGTATTAAGAGAAGAACTAGCTCATTAAAAATTTAAGAGCAAAGTCAGGCTTAATACAGAATCAGATCTTTTTGGTCATTTTAGCTCAGTGTTTCTGAATAGATGTATGTTCTTACAAAAGTATTTTGACATTTGATATTTGTGTAAATAAATAGATATCTAAGATACAAAAGTCAAAAAGGTGAACAGAAACATTGGGGGGGGGAGACAAATTTCCTGTCCATTATTGCTTCTTTAAAGAGAGGATCAAATTATTTCTGTCATCATGAAAAAAAAATAAAATTTTGGCTTGTGATAGAATCATGCCAGAGAATATCTGGAACTACAGTATCATCACTGCTAACTGGAACACCAGCTGATTTAATTGGTTTCTGCTGTGTGTATTTCCTCTAATATATTTTTAATTAATAGTCCATTTAATTTGAGGATAATATTGGCTTTAGTAGTTAGGGAATTTAATAAAAATTAACCTTATAAAAGAGAACTTCAGCTTGATATCACTTTTAAAAATCTACCTGAGATTGATAGCATATACATAAATAACATTTCTTCTCAAGGATAAGACAAAATTTAGACTTCTGAGTGAAGTTGAGATTTGCTTGATTTTACCATACCTTTTCTAAGTTTCTCTATTTTACTGAGGAGGAAAGAGGGTGAAATTGTTGCATGATTTAGTGATTTATTTCTCATCAGTACCACATATTAATGCAAAAAGAGGGTAAATGGTTCAATAGGTCATTCTTTGCCCTATGTAGACTATAGAATTTGCATTTCATTCTTGCCCTGTTAGTTATTTCATAGTGATATGGATCCCATTCTTAAAAGTAGCACTACAAAATCTCTGTTGGAAGAATTAATATAGAGCATTTAGTAAATAAGAAGGACTGAAGTAATTTTAAACAATTTTTCCTAGTACTGCAGGTAGGTCTGAAGTTTTTAACAGCATCAGAAACTATTTGTACCCAAGTTGAGACATTATGGTCTGGATGAGTGGAAAATTAGAGGAGTTAAACAGCTTAGGCTTAATGGACACTGGTTATTATGTGGTATCACAGGGTCTGTACTGGGATGGAGTACTTTCCTTGTTGAAAGAGGCTGAGGGACCAGGGATTGTTCAGCCTGGAGAAGAGACAGCTGTAGGGGGAAGCCTAACAGCAGCCCCCCAGTGCGTGCAGGGAGGACAGCAAGGAGATGGACCTGGCTTTTCATAGCTGTGTGTGGTCAGGGCATGAGTATGTTGGAAAAGGAAACATTCAGATTGCGTACAATGAAAAGAAAATTTCCAATAAGGAGAGTGAAACGGTGAAGTGGATTGCCCAAAAAGATTGTAAAACAATGGCGATTTTCAAGACCTGACTGGATGTAGCATGAGCAGACCTGAGCAGATCTGAGCAACCAGCTCTGACTTCAGAGCTGCAATTGCAGCAAGTTCAACTACAGACTTCACAAGATCCTTTCCCACCTGAATTATCCTATGGTCATATGACTCTATATTCAAAATACAGGTCAGAAGCATAATGATAACAGCAAAGAAAACAAGGAAATCTTGCTTTAAGTTGAGAAGGTATATTTAGATGAAACTAACTCTTAAAGCATAGTCTGTTGATTTAAGAACCTCTCGTAAGATTGTATAACACTTTCTTGCAGCTATATAGCTAGAATTATTGACAAGGAAAGAGTGACATAAACATATATATGAACTTGGTGAAACAACTAATACGTCTTTGCAGGACTGATCTTTGTGCAAATTCAGTGACAAAAGATTACATTAAGCATACAACTACCAACCTTCAGACAATTTTTATGCTTGACATGGTCTTTGCTTACCCATTTTCCTTTAAAAGAACCCACGAATTCAACTGTTTAATTTTTGTTTATTTTTTTTTTTCCCAGGTTACAAATTGTCTTTGTCTGTTTAATGATAATTCTGATCTCTCACAGCTTCCTGGAAAGAAGCCTGGTTTGGGGGGGTTTGTTTGTTTGTTTGTTTGTGATGGGTTTTTTTGTTGTTTTGTGTTGGTTTGGTTTTGGTTGTGTTTTTTTTTTTTTTTTAATAAAAGCAAATTAAATTACATGCATCAAGTTTAAATGATGTATTAATTGTCTTCTAACCACAACTGACATGCTGTAGCTAAGGAAACATAGAATTATATTGTTCAATGTTTTGTAAATGGTACTGTGAATCTGGAAAGACTCAGTATTTAAAATGTGCATAAATGTCCTACATTTACAAAATTACTGAGAAATTTTACTGTAACAAATTTGTGCCATCTCCTCTTTTCCATTATCACACTAATGTACATACTCTATTCACCACAGATTTTTTCACATTATATTTAGAGCCAGTAATTGATTTCTGTATATAATTTATTTATATTGAATGGCTCTGTAAAAAGAGACAGTCTTTGTTTTCCCCTCAGCTAGATGTATGTATAAACTATGACTGTGAATACACCCTTCTATCTAACACAATTTTGTCTTTTGCATGGAACAAGCCTGTAGAATTCCCACTTTCAATCTATCATATTTATTTTTACATGCTAAGAAATGATAAAATGTCTAACTAGAATTTGCTTGTTTATTTTAATAAGACAGCGCAAGTGTGAGTTTTTGCAATATGATATTTCTGACAGTTACTAGCGCCAAACATCTGCTTTAAAGAAGTTGATGATTTTTTTTACTCAGACATTTTTTGTTTTATTTAGCATTACATATTTTGTTTCTAAATGAAACTCAGGCATGCAAAAATCTTTATTAATATCACTAATTGCTGCATGACAGTTTTGATTGTACTGAGCTGACTGTACACCAGTTTCTCCCTTTACAATGTGACAATTCCCAACCTTTCTTTTTTGTTTTATCTATGTCTCCTTAAGCATTGGACCTGGAGATGGGGAGAGAGCATTCTGTTTGTTACCTTCTTTATGGTCAAGTGCAGCTGATCTGAATGAACTGTACAGGGATCTTCTAATTTCTCAGTTTTGTAAAGACCGAGACATGTAAAAAGCGTATTTGGTCATAAATAGGAATAATTGCACTTTTAGATTGATTCTTCATACCCCACCACCATCACCACCACCACCACACCTCCTCTTATGGTAGCTGGCCTTTTAAAGAACTGGTTTAGAAAATAATTCCTAAAAAACCCCATCTCTTCTGAATTTCCTGGGAGAATAAAACATGGTTGGTTTTTAGCTTACTTTTTGTAATCAGTATAACAACTCATGCTGGCTGTAAGCATGGGAATATCTGTATGAGACTATTATCTCTCAGCTGACTTTTGCATGTCCTGGAGAGATACAGGGAGCTCCCCCTTTCTTTCTTGCACTCCTGCAACTGAAATATTTGTCCTCAAGCAGACTCCGCTATAAAAGAGTACAGCCTGTTTCATCAGCATAAAGCCAATGCCAGCTGGCTCCAAGACAGACCCACTGCTGGCCAGGTAAATGAGATGGTTTGATCTTCCCCCTATGCTATGCTGTTTTTGAAGAAACAAAGGAGGAGTGAAGACATCTGACCTGAGCACAGATAGTAATGTATTGGTGCATTTTCAGTTATATACCTTTTTGAGCTATGTGTTGATTATCTGTACTGCTTCTAACCTCTGAGTCCTTCTAGCACTCTTAGTTATGGAGTCATCTGGATTGCCAGAGGAGGAACAGTGAATAATGCTCTAAATGTTTCCCCGTCTCCTCTTTTAACATGCACCATGGCTACAATGACGTGGACAGAAAAGAAACTTGGCTTTAAACCCACTAAGAATACAACAGCTGTGAATATTTAATGTGTATGCTTATATGTTTTTTTAGGGAACAAGGCTTTTTAGAGATTGAAACATTCCAATTCAGCTTCTGTGTTCTGACACAAATGAGATACTGAGATCCATCTTTGCCTTAGCTACTTTTTTTTGCCAATGTACTTTCTGTTTTATTAAATTCATTATAAAATGAGGTGCAGAAGTTTCCATAAGCACCTCTAGAAGTACACTGTTTATTCATCTTAACATCAGTTCTTGCCACATCTCTCATCTGACAATTACAATATTTTGAGAATTGTGGTCTGCAAATTTTTAGAGTAATGAAAACCTACAGTTTATTCCCTGGTAGAAGAAGTTTCACAGTCACATGAAGTAGCTAATTCCTCCCACAGACAAAATTAGAATTTTCTCTTTAAAAAAGATAAGCTGAAGGAACTATTTTTTCATGCTCAAAGTGCATGTACCAGGACTCTTTCTGTCTCCATCTCTGTCTCCGTTTCTGTCTCCGTCTCTGTCTCTGTCTGTCTGTCTGTCTGTCTCTCTCCACCTATTAGCCTAGGTAAAGGTATATTTTGAAGATAAAATTGGGATTTATCCTTCTCTGGCTATGAAGGAGAAATGTTTCACAAAATATGTTAAGAACAGTTCACAAAAAGAAAAAATAGAGTGTTTGATAACCGATGGCATATATTCACTCTAGTGGTGAAAGTTACTTTTGAGCAATTTTGAAAACAGAAGATGGAGTGCAGGGGGGAGATGGGGGGAGAGAGAGAGAGGAGTGAGGAGGAGAAAGAAAGAGAAAAGGAAAATTTTCCTCATCAGTCAGCTGGGAACAGAAATGACGGTGTTCCCAGATGAGCATCCTCCCCTGAGCATCTTCTCCGCTGCAGCAGGTCATCCTCTATAACATTTTTTCACATAGTAGCTATATAATTTTCATCAGGACCTGTTCAAACTCTCTGTGGTTGTTTCTATTTATGATGTGCTAGCACTAGTTGGGGTATGTGTTGAACTTGGACTTATGCTACTTGCTGCTGGTTTTTAAGCTTTCTTCATACGTATTGCTTAGTCCCTTAATGTTAACTAAAAGCTATTACCAAAGCTAGGAAAAGGCCAGAAATGCTCACAAGCTACATTAAGGAGAATTATCAATGCATTATACACGCAAATTGATTTTTCTCAAGGACATTCTTGTCAGGATAGCATTTACTAAGATTATTTCAATCTTTATTTTTCCTTTTTCTTTTTTTTTTTTTTTTAATAGAAAACAATATTTCCTGTAAAATATGCTGAATGCAAACACTCAGTGAAAAATAAAAATGCTGTTGAGATAATTTTGATTTTAAATTTAAATGGCAAAATATAAATTTGAAGAATGGGCCTTCCTTTCTTGGAAATGCTTTTTAATACTGTGTTCAGCACCAAATAGGCAGGAAAGAAAACATGAGTTTATGGCTGCAAAATGGTGTGAAAGAGAATATAGCTGTAGTTGGGTGAGACAACTACTCTTAGTAACAGCAAATCCCAAATCTTCCTTTACTTAAAAAAAAAAAAAAAAAAAAAAAAAAAAAAAAAAAAAAAAGATCCCAACCTGTATATCTTAAACATGTGGATACACTTGGGATAGGTGAAATTGGAAGTTAGTCTGAGGTTTCTTTGTTTTTTTTTTTTCAAAGAAGATAGATACATCCAAAAAAGTAACTTTTGTTAGTTCGTTTTCTGTAAAGTATTTTTCTTAGAAAATATCAAGTCAGCAAAATTGGCAGAATAAAGTTTAATACCTGCATTTACCCCAGAAATTAGTGACTCACTGATGCTCAGCTAAATTCATCAATATGTGTCCACTGTGGAAACTACGTAGAGCAGCTTTTGAGGGAAGGAAGGAATACCTTGTGTCCTCATAATTTATTTTTATGCAAAGTCATCAAGCCTGCTTACAAACATTATTTTTTCACCTATTCCAAAAGTGAATTATTCATACTAAATATGGAAGACCTTTCTTCAGCAATATGAACTAGAAGTTCTAAATCTCCAGAGATGAATTATAACTAGGCGCTAAATCTGTGGAACCATTCATCAGCTCTACTCATTCATTGCAGGTGATTGCCTATGTAAAGACCTCCCATAAAGCATGTAAAAATAATTTTATTAATTCCAGGGCCGGGGGGGGGGGGGTGGGGTGGTGGTGTGTAAGTGGAAATCTTACTATGTAAAAAAAAAAGTTATTTGGCCTTCATCAAAAACTTGCTCTAAGACTGGGCTATTCTTATACTGGGAATCTTATAATCATCAACGGACATCACAAGATAAAAATGTTCCTTTATGCCCCTTCAGATTGCCTCTTTGACAATATCTTTTAAAACTTTTTCTAAAGTAGTATTTCTCAATATATGTAGCCTAAACAATAAAACTGCTTAGTATATTTTGACTTCCTTTTTCCTTGTTAGAAGAAAATTTAATCATATTGAAACTGATTTTATATCAATTAATTCATTATTTTCAGATAAATTCCATTGTAACAAGTGTTCAACTGTTTCTGCATGGGAAAGAGGCTTTTACTACTAGTTTCCCCATTAGAAATTTTCACAGTCTCTCCAGGTTCAGTCAAGTTTGACAAAGAGTAGATATACCAAAGAAACTACTAAGTTTCTGCAAGTTCCGTGAAACTGGTAGCTGGGTAGATATCATAAATCCAAGTGAACAGTCCTGTTGAGGGAAAGCTTTGGTTTGAAGTCAGCAGTTTTTCTCTTGGCCACTCAGTACACATCAGTCCAGTCTTAGTACCTTTGACCAATCTGTCCAGCCATTGATGGACCTATGTGTTTGGTGGGAGGTGGAGAAAGGCTATGGGGAATAATGCAGTATGATAAGAGAGAGGAAACCATGAGAACAATGAGGAAATAAGGTGACTACAGTGGAGATGATTTAAGATAAGAAAACATTACTCCATTGAGAACTAGATTTCAGTATCTCATGTTATAACTAACACTTTTATTTGGGGTATCAAAATAAGTAAGTAAATTTGAATAAAAAAATGGTCCTAATCCAAAACCCTGAAAGGTCTGACACAGTAAGTGTTTCTGCTCATTGGCTTAGCTTCACAATCTGTAATACTCAAATACTTAGTCTGCAAAACATATAAGGTACCTTCATGTAACTTACACCATAAAGAAGTTTAGACTAGATAGAATTGTTTAATATATGACTCATTTAATCATACTTAAGGTGAAACATATACCTAAGTTACCTTTCAGTGTATGTTGTGCTATCGGCATGATAGTAGTAAGGACAAGTTGTGTTTATATGTAATCAGGGAATTGAAAATGTTTAAGCTCAAAATATATAAGAATATATTTTGGCTTCCTGTAATACTATATGACACAGCAATGATATATGGAATTTAAATCACCTGATTATGAAACATATAATATGGAGAAGTTTGTTTTGTTTTGTTTTGGGTTTGGGGTTGGTTTTTTGTTTTGTTTTGTTTTGTTTTGTTTTTTAAATGTTCCATTCTCCCTTTCTGGTAATGTAGCAACAGAAGATATGAAAGTTTTCACCAAAAGCTTATAATTTTTATGTCCACAAAATGACTCAAAATGTTGTACTGTAGTATATTTCAACATTAAAATTATTTATTTTTGTTTAAATTACGTGAGTTATAAACAGATTGAAAGTTTCAGAAAGTGCAGTATCCTTGTTTTAAATAAACTATCAAAATGATAAGTAGATTGAAGATTTTATGGATTTTTTTAATGCACTTAAGATTTAGTAAGTAATATCTACAACAGAAATATGCTTTAAGATAAACAAAGGCTAGGACATATATAAAAACATTGTGATCTAATATCTAGCTCCTGGTATGACATTCAGTTCATTGCTCTTTATAATTAAGAAGCAGGCAGACTTATATGTTCTTAGAGATGGAAAAGAAAAATTTCTACAAAACACATTCATTTGAAAACTTACATATTTCATATATTCAATGGACTGGATTTTTTTCAGATCTGTCTTCTTATTTCTCAAGTGAGATAAAATAAGCAGATTTATTACATAATATTTTCTTAATTCATTGCACTATAATAGTTAAATGCATTTTCACCTGAAAATCTCCAAAACTCTTTCAAATATAGCAGTTTATTTAATTTTTTTTTTTTTTTTTTACTTTAAGTCAAGATGTATTATTAAAAAAATACAATGATTACATTCAAAGTTCACTGTAGAATGTTGATGGGATAGTAAGAGAGTAAGATAAGAGAAATTGACTGAAGTGGAAAATTTTAACTAGTATTTGGACACAAATATTTCCCAGTTTTTGTTATGGGTGAATTTCTAAAATATTGTGGTGATTTACAGATTTATTTGTCTTTATTTGTTTACAACTGACATCTACAAATACTCAATTTTGCACTTTTGCATCAATTAATGCATGTCTTTTGTCCTATGAAAGTTATGGTGTTTTTCAGTGCTTTATACAAAAACATTGACACCTTTCTACATTTTATATAAACTTTTCTCTTTCCTTTATTTTATCCTATTAAATTACTAGTACTTTATCATTTTGTTCTCTCCTGGAGGTTTTGGGCCTGTGACATGTAATATGGATTAGAGACCCAAAATGATATAATTTACAGATACATGGAAGAAACACTTTGAAAATAAAACTATTTTCAGTTGAGGATTTGGGGTTTTCCTCTATTGAAACTGCAGAAAACAGCAAAATATTAAATTATATGAACTATGATGTATCTCAGAAATGTTCTAAACGGTAGCCTGCATTAACAGGTTTACCATAACATAAAGTATGTGTAGAGGAAAAGGTTGATAAACAAGTTGTTTGAGTACACTCTACGTCATTTCTGCTGCAAATCTAAATGACTGGTGGATATCTCGTCTGAACTTAAAGACTGAAGAACTTCATTCTGTTCTTTTTTTCTACAGATTAATGGAACAGAATCCTATCTTGTAAATATCTAGAAAACAGTATGAACTTATCTGAATTTTCAAATGATTTTGCTAAAATAAAACACAGGTGTAAAAAAAAAAAGTTCTCTTATGTGTGGCTGAGAGACATAAAAATATAGCTATAGAGCTATTTATCATAAAGATGGAGGAATATTTATGTACGGTAAGTACACACAGGCTTGATTTGTAAGAGAATGCTGAACGAACAGGCTGAAAAATAAATTGTTTTAAAATGTAAAAAAAAAAAAATCTCAGCTTAAAACAACTTGTCAGACCTTAGTTATCAAAAAAACATCACAAACTGCAAGTTTAGCAGTAGCACTATGGTTATTTTGAAGTTCTAACACACCCTCTTTGTCCTGTTTCTTGCCCGTAAAAATGATAACACATGCACTTGAAATATTTGTATAAAAACATACACTAGCTTTTTACAGATACTGTGTTTTCTATGAATCCTTGCAGTAAATATTTGGTCCAACGTCAATTCAGACACTTCAAAATTATATAGAAGTTCATTTATTCTATATTTAATTTGGTATCAATGATTGGTGAATCATAAAACAACTAGCAAGAAGTAGAACTTCAGGATGTCCTACTACTTTGAATGTACCAGTCTAGAGATTAGCATTTGTCGTGGTTTAACCTGGCCAAAAGCTAAAACAACCACACAGACATTCACTCACACACCCCTCAGTGGGATAAGGGAGAGAATCAAAAATGAAAAAAAAGAAAAGTAAAACTCGTGGGTCGAGATAACGACAGTTTAATAGGACAGAAAAGGAAGACAATAATAATAGTAATAAATAGTAATAGTAATAGTAATAGTAGTAGTAATAATATACAAAACAAGTGATGGACAGCACAATTGCTAACTACCCTGAGCTGATGCTCAGCTAGTTCCTCAGCCTCCTGTCCAACTCTCCCTGTTATATATGGAGCATGACACCATACGGTATGGAATATCCCTTTGGCCAGTTTGGGTCAGCTGTCCTGGCTGTGTCATCTCCCAGCTTCTTCGCTGCCCCCCATCTTCTTGTTGATAGGCCAGTATCAGAAACTGAAAAGGCCTTGACTGCTTGGCAGCAACTAATATATTAGTGTGTTACCAATGTTATTCTCATCCTAAATCCAAAACACAGAACTATACCAGCTGCTAGGAAGAAAATTAACTCTATCCCTGCCAAAACCAGGACAGCATTTCATCTGTTGAAATTAAAAATAGTATATATGCCAATATGTTTTCATTTATTACTATTATTCTAGTAGTAAACTATGAACAACAATATGTTTCAATAATAAGGACAAAAAAATACAGTAATGCACACAGATGCAGTTCTGCTGACAAATGATCAATGCAGAGCCACATAACAGGGTCAGAGAAGTTATTTGAAGGTGATAATACAAACACCTAATATATCATGTTATAAATAACAGAAAGACTTTCAGGTTAAAATGCGTTGAGAAAAATTGCACTAAAAGATTTGTCCGTCTTGATTTTAAGCAGCTGAAAATTTTACGACTGTACAAAAACTCCCAAGAATACAAACCAACATTGGGAGCACCATTCAGGTGGCACATTTAAAAAAAAAAAAAAAAAATCAGAGACAAAATGTTGGCAGAACACTAGTTTCAGTTTCCTCATTATCATTATGGCCAATATTCGTAGCAGCTTAGACAAACAGTCCTCAAGAAAATAAACTATATTGTAAATAAAGTTAGATATTATTTCAACAACCAACTGCCTTTGAATAGTCCTCCACACTGAGATTTATATTATATTAATATCCAGAATATTCCTTCCAGAATAAGAAATATTACTGCTTTAGAAGGTATGGTTAGTCCTTTATGAAATTGTTGCTGGTTATCTCACAATCTCCAAATTGGATTCATTCCTTGATACAGAAATCCTCTGATATTTTAAGTGAACCGGGGCAATTTATGGACAACACGTGTGCACTGATGTTTGAATCAAGACCTACTCCCTCATTAGATGACAATAAATTAAGGTTTTGTTATCCAAAGGAAATTGCCATCTGTGGAACTTTAAGAAAAGCATTCAGCTGTAGAAAATCACTTCAGATTGATCACTTCAAATATGTGTTGTTCTTGGAATAAGGGAAAAAGGACAAGGACATTTATATGCTTTTTTAAGTAGCACTCCAGTTACTCTTCATGAATATAAGGAATAATGATCATTAAGTAGCTCCAGATAACATTTTATAAAGTTTCTTCAATGTGAGCTAAATAAAGATCAGTAACAATTTCCATGACAATTCATTAATCTGATTCATGTCAGTGAAGTTTCAGAATATGTATAAATGTTGAAATTTGATCTGATAATGAGCTGATAAAAGGAAAATACAAAAATTAATATTTCTTCACTTTTTTTTTTTTTTTTTTTTCCCAAAATCAAAAGATGGGAATGCGAACAGTAGGAAAGAAGCATTACTATCTCTGTGTAATAGTTTGTGTATCCATACAGGTAGCTAATCCCAACCTGTGGTGCCATCGACAAGGTAGAAACAAAAGGAGTTTCATGACTTTACAAACAACAGAAAGAGATTAATGCATATGAAGAGCACCCACTCTGACTCTGGCACCACTAACAAGATAGCAACATGAAAAGAGCAGAACACTACAGAAAATATAAGGGTCTTTCTAGTTAACAGTTGCTAGTAAATAGTTAACTGATGACTGAAGGAGAAATTGTCAGAGCAATGATACTTCAAATAGCAAATAAGGATATAAAGAACAAAGGAAGGGACAAACAGAGGTGTGCTATTTCTGTGGGAAGAGGTGTGGGGTTGTTAAATTGAAGAATCTGGGAGGTTAAAATGGAGGAAAAAGATAATATAAAGTGAAGCAAATCATATGATCAGGACTGCTCAGGGCCCCTCTCAAGCAGTCTTGCACGTGATTGCTGCTATTTGGAGCAGAACATTAAATCTGTTGTTGATCTAACAATATGTATGTCTTACTTTTCCTTTACAGTCAGGGGAACTTGGAATGGTAAAATTAGTGAGGAAACACCCAGAGGGAACAGACTGGACATCCTGACATTCTAACCATCTATAGAATCAGCATGGCTCTAGAGGACAACATTTAAGTCAAGCTGCCATGTATGTAGTGGCTTTATGATAGTTAAGATAAAATAATTGCAATCATTTGAAGTTATGAATGAAGGCAAAATTCAGAACTCCAAAATTAATCCAACTGTTTCACTACATTGAAGAACATTTGTCATCTACAGAGGCCTTGTCCAAATATCTAGTCTGTACTCATCCAAATACCAGCCATCACCAAATCCCATGCCTGACTTGAGTCTGTGAAATAATACACAGTAGAAATAGAACTGAGCTCCTGCAAATGCTGGCCACATTTTTCATGGATGCTTCTGAGAATATGAGCTAGTAGATTTAATATGTGCTTCTCCACCTGAATTAAAGGAGTGATAATACATCTGATAGCATTACTAAGTTCTTGTCTTACAGACAGGTCAATCAGCATAGAAAAACATGATCTCACATCTCTCAGAACACAATCAGGTCCTTATTTTAATAAAGTAAAACAAAATACGTTCTGCATAAACACAGGGAAGGATACAAAACAAAATGAAAATATAGCTAGAGGGATGCTGGTTTTAATCAGGTAAGGAAGATTGGCTGTTAGACCAAGGGGAGATGAATATAGGAGAAAATTATGACAGCTGACAAATTAATCCAATTCAAAAGCTGCTCTCTAAACTAATCATTTTTTTTCCCTCTCCCTTGGTTTCTAATGCACCAGGAAAACAAAACAAAACCAAAAAACCCGAACTTGAATTAAACCATATTAAATGAATGTGAGGAAGCCAGACGTGCTCAGGCTGCTTAGATCACATGCAACTCTAACCATAAACATTATAACAAAAGTAGTCAGTCTCCACTATCAAAACAGTTTTCTTTTTTGAGAAAACTCTCCTCTCTTTCTCTTCGTTTGGTAAATATATGTAATTATTTTCATAGCAACTGAAGATGAAATATTCACATCACCTGTACTGAAAACAAGGTTTTCTCATTCCAGTGAATGTTATTCTCTGCCTTGACAAAGCAAAATTTTCTATAAACCAGGATGGTTACAGCTTAAGATTTCTCCTAAGCATTCTTTCTGTGCCTCACTCCATCTATTACACCATGGTTCTGCTGTGGATGGGAAAACTACAATTTGCTTGTTTGTCTTTTTCATTTTAAATTAATCTACCCTCCATCACCGTACTTGAGCACAAATGAGAACAGTGCTGCCAGAGAAGATATCCTAGCTATGACTGCATGATTAATTTTTTAACTGAAACAACTGAGAATAAGGAGAAAATCAAAACAGTTTAAATGAAGTATCTCAAATAAACATTTAATTTAGAAGATGACAGAAATAATTTTATACAGAGTCTCAAAACTAGCACGGGGAAAATTCACATGAAAGGGACTTGAGAAATCCATTTATAGAACAAATAATACAAATCCTGAAATCCTGTAAATAATTAACAGATAAATCTAGGGTGTCATGCTATTAGGTCATAATTACGATATTTGAAAAAACATGTTTTTTCCCCCAAACTTGAGACTCCTTGAACTGTCATTGCTGGATGGTATTGGAGTCAGCTTTTAAAATAAGAATATGACAGAATATGAAAGAAAAAAAAAAAGGTATTTGAACAGCTTATTTCTACAGTGCCACACAGTTTATATTTTACAATGCACTTATCTGTTTTATATTAGCATCACAGAGCTCTAGGCTTTGATCAGGACTCCATTGGTTTAGGCTGTACATTAGTTTACAGGGAAGCTAAGTTATCTGCCAAAGGTTAAATAACATGGAGTTTACAAGAAAAAATAATTAATTATATTAGACAAGCTTATGTATGTGTTTCCTAAGACATTCACAAAACATCAAAGGATAAATGTTGGAGGTTATACAACTTTAATGATCTGAAGCCCTTATCTGATGAGATGATAAATCTGGCTTTAGAAATGATGTATTTGAACTTGTCACACTGCAGTCTAATGGCACAGAACACTGATATGGTGTAACACTATATACAATGTACTGTACTAACTTTATCAACTCCTGAAAAAAGTGGTTGTATTCAAAAAGGTTTGATTAGATATCTGTTACCTTTAAGTAATATAAAGCAACTTTTCATTAATCACTGGCCATGAAGTCAGTCTATTTTTTTCTCTCATATTTTATTACTGGTTCTTTTCAGTTTTATATATCGCATGTCTTCATTATTTTCCATACTGTCATTATTTTTGTAATCTTCAAATTTTCTCACTTCTGATGTCTTCATCATTCTGAATTTCTACTTCTAATTGATACAAATCATCTTCAGTTCCATCTATGGGATTTGAAAAATAGCATTTCTTAAACTCCTTTGCTACAACTTCTGGCTTTGTCTAATCTCTTCCTTTTTAATCCAATTACAAAACCGTGTGGCATAAGGCTCCTTCATCCTGCAGGGGTTAAAGCAGGATCTTATGCCAGCATCCATTTTGATTATAAAGAGGTGTAGCTTGTCGTGGCTTCAGCCCAGCCAGCAGCTGAGCACCACTCAGCTGCTCGCTTACTCCCCCCGTGGCAGGATGGGGGAGACAATCAGAGTCAAAGTGAGAAAACTCATATGAGTTGAGACAAAGACAGTTTAATAAGTAAAGCAAAAGCCACACACGCAAGCAAAGCAAAACAAGGAATTCATTCACCACTTCCCATGGGCAGGCAGCTGTTCAGCCATCTCCAGGAAAGCAGGGCTCCATCACATGTAACAGTTACTTGGGAAGACAAATGCCATCACTCTGAACACTGCTGCTTGCCCTCTCCTCCCTCCTTCCTCTTCCTCCAGCCCCTTATAAGCTGAGCATGACGTCATATGGTATAGAATATCCCTTTGGTCAGTTGGGGTCAGCTGTCCTGGCTGTGTCCCCTCCCAACTCCTTGTGCACCCCCAGCCTACTGGCTGGTGGGGTGGTGTGAGAAGCAGAAAAGGCCTTGGCTCTGTGTAAGCACTGCTCAGCAATAACAAAAACATCCCTGTGTTATCAACACTGTTTTCAGCAGAAATCCAAAACACAGCCCCATACTAGCTACTATGAAGAAAATTAGCCCTCTCAGCTGAAACCAGGACAAGTTGTAACCTCTTTCCTCCTAGTGTGACAAGATCTGTATTCCTTTCTCCAATAGTATTCTTCACTGCTGATGACAGTTACTCTTTGAATGTTTCTAGCACAAGGATTCCTCTTTTTCTTACCAGCACACCTCTCCTACGCCAAATGACATTTAGGCAATCCTTCACTAAATTCTTAGATGTTCATCCTAGTTTTGACACTATTCTAGTAGGCAGCTGTTTCTTTGGCATTGATTTATCTATCAAGAACACATAAGGTGGTAATGTTATACCATCTGTTGACACTGCCAACATTACTGTAATGTGCATTTTTTTATTTTCTAAATTTTTATTATGATGGATTTTATGCTTCCTTCTTCGTCAATGTAACTTGATGTTCCAGCTGCATCACCCATTTGACTAAGCAGATAGTCATGATCTTTACATAATCCAGTCACATACTGCTGGAATGCAATGAGCTTTTTGGTGAAGTCAGAAGGTAGATGTTGGCAAAGCAAAGTTCTCTCCCAAAGGCAAAAACCATGAAAACACATAATTTCTATTCAGGTCTACTGTCACTTGCCTTCTTGCTCTGGAACATTTTCTGCTTAGGATATTTCTTGATCTCCCAGTTTAATGATTTCCCATGTAACTGAGCTTCATCTCTTGTTTGAATATGTAGAAATTCCACAATTTAGAGCCATAGAATTGCAGAATCATTCAGATTGGAAAGTACTAAATTCAGACCATATTTTTCTTCTGTCTTCTATAAGCATGCTTTTTGGGGTCCACTGAATGATTTCTGAATCATTAGCACATGAAAGTTACTGTTTTGACTGTTTCCATCTTCATACTTTCATCCCCATCTCATTACATTTCCTCTCATCCTCACCACTTTCTGTTTTTTTTTTTTTTTTTGCATACAGTACAACCATAAGTACAAAATTTATGCCATAACTTCTTATGCCTTTAGACAGTTGGATGTCTTACCTTCAAACCATCTGCCATTTTATAATTACTAGTAAAATTCAAGAAGACTCATAAAACTACCAAAATCACAATGGAATTCTCTGAGCTACAATGTACCACGTAGTTTTGCAAGTAGGAGAGAGAAACAGTAGTAATCAATTGCTCTCACTGTGTCATTAGTCAGTTTCACGCTGCTTTAGAGTATTTCTTCTCCTTTATCAATAGGAGAGATTTCTACACTGCATAGTCATATTACCATACTGACATAAAAAACATGACCCTAAATTCGAGTGCCTCCAGATTTTTAAGTTAAATTGTTTGCAAAAACCACCTTCATCTTTCTTTTAGGAATATAGAGTTTTTATAAGCTTATATTGACATGTTTATATTGGTTCTACTATTTTGTGTCTATGCTAAAAGTTTACTGACTTTCTCAGAGCTAGTGTTTTTCACACACGCTTCCTAATCACACTACTCACTCTTCAAATTCACTGCTGTGGAATGTTTCCAGGGATGGTTTCTACCTTTCTTTAGATGCAGATTTGGGACACAGTGCTTTCTTGCAATGAATTATGGTATTGGACCTTTTAGTGTTGTCTCAGCAGCCAGTACCTAGAATGAAAACACATCAGTTAGTTAGTGCTGTCTAGACTCTAGTCCTGAATCAGAGCCAGACCTGCTGTAGAACACATCTATGCCATCCTGAGTCAGATTTATAGGGGTATCTCTTATGAACTTAACTGGAACAAGGCAAATATATTGAAACGGTCTTGTCAGGGAAAGTCACTATTCCTTGCAGGCCATGCATATTAGTATTACAACCTACTACTATGTCTGAATGCATGTTTCAGAATGGGCAACAAAGGGACCTGCAAGTCATCTTGATTCTGCTGAAAGCTAGAGCCAGGAGGACATCCTGTCCATACAGCAAGTAAGTCTACCAGCTCTTTAGTCTGCCATGGCAGAGGAGATGAGACTTTCAAATTTGTAAAATGCAAGTTCAGCCCTTCCATGACAGGGACTTCAGGAATAATGACTAGATTCTTGTGAGAGAAGGAAACTGGAACCTCTTCTAATTGCCCACTTTGAAAGAATCCAAAGATGAGTGGAGCAAATAGTGTGCCATAAACAATCAAGGAAGCCACTTTGAGATCTCATTGCTGCCTTTTTTTTTTTTTCCTCTTCTCTGAGAATGTAGCTAGATCCTACACAACATGATAGTTACATCATCCCCCTGTCCTGACTGATATAAGCTTCCTAAATGTAAGGCTCTCAAGGCTCTACCAGGAAGTCTGAGATCATGGCTTTGAGTACACTGCACCCAAGGAATCCACACCTCAGTGAACCCTTCTAACTTGGGATCATTTCTGGGCTGTATCATATGCCTTACCTGGATTTTTTCAGGACTTAAGAATACAGTTCATCCCAATATCCCCACTCTGAGGCCATGGCTCGATTCCATACCATGCACAAGTCCCTCTTAGGTTAGGAATACTCCCTTCCAAAATATCTCATCACAGGATATTTGGAGAATTCCATATTACATGCAAATTTTCATTTGATCTCTCTCCAGCAGCAAAAAAACCAAACCAAACCAACAAACAAAACCCCCCAAACAAACAAAAAAAAACCCCAAAACACAGAAACTGCAAACAGACATGGACCTAGAACAGATTCTTGAATGAGAATCAAAAATGCATTTGGTGAATTTCAGCTAAATGGAACATGCATTCAAAATAGCTCATTAGCATTCCTGACAGACTGGGAGATGACCCTGCAAAGGTTGTTTTTTTCTCATAAAAAATTCAGTTACTCCTCAAGCACTTTAAGTATTAAGACAGATTCATTGGTCTCTCCTGGATTTATATGAAGAAATTATTTAACTGATTTGGAGTGATAGTGACTAGTATATTGTCATCCAACAGTAAGGTCAAAAGTATCACTGAATTTCCTTGATCCACCTCTTTCTGCCCAAGGTTGGAGTCACAGGATTGTACAAGCATAACCACAATCAGAAACCACGCTTCACCACTGAATTGAAAAAATCTTCAGGTACAATTGACTACCACTGCCTTATATCTAGGGCAGTAGGTCTGATCCGTGTCCCTGCTTCTTTTCTTCATTTAAAGAACAACCCACACCACTCAAGTCAATATGCAATAGAACCTCTGATCACCAACATCATCCCACACAGTGAAGAAGAACTAGAGATGGGGTCTTCAGTTTTATGAAAAAAAGGTTATTTATCTATATAGTAACAAAAGATAAGAGAGAAAAATAATCACGTCTTCTTTCTTATGAAGTCTCAACTCCTGTAGTCAAAGTTAGGCAGCCAAGGACAAATACAGCTCAGAGGATGTCAAGAGAAAAACAGCATGAACAAATAGGTTGCTGTAATAAAAGAGAATAAAGCAAAGTGATTATGTGCTATCCCACAGAGAAGAGAGCATTCCTTAGCAACCATGGATTGTCAGCTAGCAACAGCATGGGTAAGATCCAGTGGAAAACTGCAAACCAGGTGGAAAACTCACTGGACTGCTTGGGCTCACAGGGTAGCGGCCAATGTTTTGAAGTGTAGTTGGTGATCAGTCACTTGCAGTGCCCCTAAGGCAGGTGGAGTAAACCCATGTAATATTATAGGCTGGGTGTCAGCTGCACAGAAAGCAGTTTTGCAGAAAATAACATAGGAGTCCTGATGGACAACCAGTTGAACATGAGTATGCATGTGCCCACACAGCAAAGGCCAACTGCATACTGGGCTGTATTAGCAAGAACATTATTGCTGCCTACAAATGCCTAATGGGAGGTATACAGCAAAAGAACAAAAGCCAGCAGACACGTGTTCCAGCAGGGGAAATTTCAGTCAGATATTAAGATTTTTTTTTTTTTTAATTTTTTTTTTAGTGAGTGTAGGTAACCAAATATTGGAAACAGTTGCACAAAGAGGTTGGGCAATCTCCACCCTTGATTGCATCCATTCAAACCTCAGGTGGACATATAGTGAGCAACTTGATCTAATTATGAATCTGGAATTAACTTCAAAGTTGGCCCTGGGGAGGTGGACACCTCCAAATATCCCTTTCAATGCACATTATTTTGCTGCTTCTATTCTAACAACTGAAACATCAAGACCATACACATCTGCAAGTAGAAAAAGCAATCACTCTTATGAAAGTTATTCTTGTTAGCTAGAAGTAAACTTCAAATTTGTCATCCCCTCAGCATCTCAGGTATGTTCAGCATTCCTTGATTCCCTTGAAATGCCTGCCCTCTGCAACCTATCTTCTGCATATCTTGTAGCCTGTTGAATGGCAGGTAGCAGGTGACTCTGTGCAGAAAACAGCAGGACACCCAGTAGAAACTAATCCAGACAGAAGGCCCTTACAGTAAATTATCCACATGGCCAACTAGCCTCCTTTTCAAAGTTTCACAGAACTTTAAATAGAAGGGGGTTTTGCTTGGGTTTTTTGAGGGCTGTAGAATATCAGTGGCCATAAAATAAGTGACTTGCCACATGATAGGTTTTGCTGGTGATAGTAGAGGAGGAGGAGGTCAGCACCTAAGCATATACATACTTTCAGTAGTGTCAACAAACTTTGAAGACTATGCGTGAAGAATACCAGTTGACTTCATACATGTTCATTATTCAAAATTAGTGTGTAGTGAAAGCCTTATAGAATCACACATAGAATGGTTTGGGGCGGAAAAGACCTTTAAGATCATCAAGTCCAACTGTTAACCTAGCACTGCCAAGTCCAACCACTAAACTATGTCCTAAGCACCAAAACTACATGTCTTTTTAATACCTCCAGGGATGATGACTCAACCACTTCCCTGGGCTGCCTTTTCCAATGCCTGACAACCCTTTCAGTGAAGAAATTTTTCCTAATATCCAATCTAAACCTCACCTGACACAACTTGAGGCCATTTCCTCTTGTCCTATTGCTTGTTACTTGGGAGAAGAGATCAACACCCACCTCACTACAACCTCCTTTCAGGTAGCTGTAGAAAGCCATAAGGTCTCCCCTCAGCCTCCTTTTCTCCAGGCTAAACAACCCCAGTTCCCTCAGCCGCTCCTCACACGACCTGTTCTCTAGACCCTTCACCACCTTCGTTGCCCTTCTTTGGGCACGTTCCAGCACCTCAATGTCTTTCTTGTAGTGAGGGGCCCAAAACTGAACACAGGACTCAAGATGTGATCTCACCGATGCCAAGTACAGGGGGACTATCGCTTCCCTCATCCTGCTGGCCACGCTACTTCTGACACAAGCCAGGATGCTGTTGACCTTCTTGGCCACCTGGGCACACTGCTGGCTCATATTCAGCTGGCTGTCAACCAACACTTCCAGGTTCTTTTCCACCAGGCAGCTTTCCAGCCACTCTTCCCCAAGCCTGTAGCAGCATTGCATGGGGTTGTTGTGACCCAAGTGCAGGGCCTGGCACTGAGCCTTTTTGAATCTTTAATAATTGGCCTCGGCCCATCTATCCAGCCTGTCCAGATCCTTCCGCAGAGCCTTCCTACCTTCAAGCAGATTAACACTCCCACCCAACTTGTTGTCATCTGCAAACTTACTGAGGGTGCACTCAATCCCCTCGTCCAGATCACTGATAATGATATTGAAGAGAACTGGTCCCAGCGCTGAGCCCTGGGGAACACCACTTGTGACTGGCCACCAACTGGATTTAACTCCATTCACCTCAACTCTTTGGGTCCAGCCATCCAGGTAGTTTTTTACCCAGAGAACAGTACACTCTCCCAAGCTGTGAGCAACCAGTTTCTCCAGCAGAATGCTGTAGGAAACAGTGTCAAAGGCTTTACTAAAGTCCAGGTACACAACATCCACAGCCTTTCCTCCTCCACTAAGTGGGTCATCTTGTCACAGAAAGAGATCAGGTTCGTCAAGCAGGACCTGTCTTTCATAAACCCATGATGACCAGGCCTGATCACCTGGTTGTCCTGTACGTCCCATGTGATGGCACTCAAGATGATCTGCACCATAACCTTCCCCTGCACTGAGGTCAGACTGACAGTTCAGTAGTTCCCTAGATCCACTTTCTGGCCCTTCTTGTAGATGGGCATCGTACTCGGTAACTTCCAGTCAGTCGAGTCCTCCCCACTTTACCAGGACTGTTGCTAAATGACGGAAAGTGGTTTGGTGAGCACTTCCACCAGCTTCCTCAGTGCCCTTGGGTGGATCCCATCTGACCCCATAGACTTGTATCTAAGTGATGTAGCAGGTCACTAAACATTTCCCCATGGATTATGGGGGCTTCATTCTGTTCCCCGTCCCTGTCTTCCAGCTCAAGGGGCTGGGTATCCAGAGAACAGCTGGTCTTACTGCTAAAGATTGAGGCAAAGAAGGCATTAAGTACTCCAGCCTTTTCCTCATCTTTTGTCATTATGTTTATCCCCGCATCCAACAAAGGATAGAAAACCTCCTTTAGTCCTCCTTTTGTTGTTAATGTATTTATAAAAACATTTTTTATTGTCTGTAACTGCAGTAGCCAGGTTAAGTTCTAGTTGGGCTTTCACCCTTCTAATTTTCTCCCTGCATAGCCTAATGACATCTTTGTACTCTTCCTGAGTTTCCTGTCCCTTCTTCCAAAGGCTATAAACTCTCCTTTTTTTCCTGAGTTCCAGCCAAAGCTCTCCGTTCAGCCTTTTGAATAGCAAAGATCAGATCTTAAGTAACAAGGATTGATGATGGTGGTGGGAACCAAGGACTGCCAGATCTTCATGTAACCTGTAACTGTAAGATTTTTTTTTCCCAGCCTTTCACCATAGATTTGAACTTTTCACGTTAAACTTGTAACAGGTTGTAACAGCTACAGAGAGGTGCAGGAAAGGCTTTTCATTGAGTTCCTTAACTCACCATTGTTTTATTTAAAGTTAAAGCTCAAAGAAGACTTCAGGGAAGAAAAAAAAAAAAAAAGATTAAAAAAAGAAAAAAGAAAAATAAAAAAGGAAAGTTTTCTCTAACAAAATGTTACAAGAGTTAAGCTCTACTGACATGAGTATAATTTAGAGACTCTCTAAATTATTTCTTATTTAGAGAGTCAGAATTCATAAAAGTAGGGTTTCCATTTGCCATATTGTTTTCCTAATATAATCATTTACCACTCCACTTGAATTGCTGAAAGCAGATTAAAAAGATGAATTATTTTTCTCTTATGGTTTGGTGGTTGTTTTTTTTTTTTTTTTCTGATAACTTTTGATCCATGAAAAAAATGTTCAACCTCCATCAGATGATCAGGCAGACTTCTCTCAGGTGATTGTTCTCCCAATTAAGGGTAATCTGAAAATAATTTTTCCTCCATAGTATAGCCTAGTAGATAGAATTTTTGCTATTAGAAGACCACAATCTGTGATAATTGTCTCGTGGTCAAGTGACTACTGCCTGCCCTTTTGTAGCTGCAAGCTCTATGACTGCTGCCTGTGTCAACAGAACAAGGACCTCTCTGCCAAACAAAAAATAGCCCGTTGCTTCACGGGCCAGGGTGGGGGCTACCATGAAGGCAACTGGCAGGAGGAAGAAATACATGAATAGCCCCAAGACTTAAGAGGATGAAAAACCCAGCTGTAACATCAAACTCCTCCTAGCAATGAATTCAGTAACCTTGACAACTCACTCTAGCCCCTGCCTATTCTTCTTTAGGTTACAGTGCTAAATATTCAGCACTAGACTGCTTCAGTTTTTTAAATAAAGAGATGTTGAAGTGCCTATGCAAGACTACAAAAAGCATTATAAGCAATCTGGCCCTGTTACCTGCATCCTTGCAAGAACATCCTACATCTTGGCTCAATTTCAGTCAAGACATTACTTTTCTGGGTTACAGCAGGGACTGTCTTTTTTTTCTTTATAGGAAGACTCTTTCCTTAATCTCTGAGGTTTGACCAATCTGTTCACTGTTTCTCACAGAAGGCTCTCTGTTGCCATGTGATCTGCAAGCTCCATTTCCTTGCTTTAAATCTTCTTTCTTTCCTTCATTCAGCTTCTCACTGCAGGCTCTGGAACCTTGTCAACCTTGTTATGTCACTGTTATCATAAAGGAACAAAGTATGCAAACAAATCAGACACTGTCAATCAGAGGCACTCTTTGAGACCAGCCCATTTGTACATCTGAGATCAGGATCCACACCAGTGACATAGCTGCATTTGTTCCTCTCTGAGGAGGCTTTTTCTAGAAATGACGTAGTGTCATATTGTCTTTCACTACTCTGCTTGTCAAAAATGCTTTCCTTGAAATTGAAGGCCATGGTTAAACACTAACACAATTTCTAGTAGTCCTTGGAGGCCATGGGAAAAGTTCATGTACAAGTAAGAATATAAAAACCAGTAGCTGATGTGATGCCTGTCTACAGTTGAATGCATCACTGAGAATACAGCTAACAGCTGCATTTGGCAAGCTCTTAAATGTTTTGTTCAATAGCTTCTGTTTGTACAATACACTGTTTTACCTGCTGCTTCAGACTTTCTGAAAAACATCAAAAAATGAAGGCAAAAATAAATTGAAAAGTATTGCCTAACATTGTTTCCCCAGCCAGAACTAGCCCAGAGGAGTAAATTTTTAACTTTTTTACTTTTTCCCACATGCTTTGTCATTTTTCATTGACCAGTACATTGAGGCTACATCTATAGTTATTTGTTTGGCTATACCAAGTGTGCTCAGGGACACTGGATGCTCATTATTTTTCCTGGGCACCTCTTGAAGACAATTCCAGTTTGTGATCCATGTCCAGATTTCTTTCCATAGAAACAAAGAGTTAATAGGTTGTAGGTGAGTTCAGGCTTTTCTGAGTCACATATATAGATGAGTTGTGGATCGTATGTGAACCCAGTCCCTGGACTGGAATTTAGATGGTCTCCAGCATATCTCTAGATGTAATCGTTTCTTAAAAAAAGCCACCAAATGTATAAGATTATATGATTTTAAAAAGTGTTATTGTTACAAAAGGAACACAATTAGAGATTTTTTCAAATGTATTTGCATAAAAAGACTGAATCAAAATCATGTGCATAATTACAATTTTGAGCAGTTTCTTATTGTGAAAGAGAGAGGTAAAGTGATATTAGATGTTGTCCTCTAGGTCATGCGATAAGCAAGCATTCTTAATCATAACTTGCAAATAAAATTCCCTAGAGAATAACAGTATTCTATTGTCATTATTTAACCATTAAAGGTCATTCAGTTAATGCTGCTAGTCCAGGCCATGTATGTTTAGTGATATATAAAAAGGTATATTGCACAATGAGAACTTAATGGTAGTCAAGATTTGTCTTTTTCACTTCTTGCAAATCATGCATAAACATGCATAAACAAAACATGCATAAACAAAACACAACAAATTTATACAATATAATTAAGGGCTGTGTTTCAGGCTTTGTTGGAAATACACATTATTAATCCTTATAATCTTATAATACATCAGTTTCTTTAGCTCTTTAATAATTTTTCTTCAATTTTTCTGAACAACCCAAGGAGTGAGATGCCCAGAACTAAATGCAATATTCCAGATACAGCCTCACCAGAATCATCTGTCTTTCTTACTATTTTTCCTCTGGAGGTATTATCCTACCTTCCTCAAGGTTTAATCTCATTTTGTTGTTTCTACCCATATTTATGATCTCTCTTAGCCCCTTTAGATTTTTCTCAATGAGCTTAGAAGAATCAACCAATTAAACACTATGTGATTTTATTTCCAGTTCTGCCTGATTAACAAGTTAACAAAACCTAAATCTAATAAAGGTGGTGTTGTAGAACCTCAGCAAACACACTTGCATACCTATTTTATATAGTGCAACTTACAATTTGTATGTTTCAGACAATTGCAATACATATGTCGATAAGGAAAAAATAATTTTGAAGTCCAATTTTGTGATGTGTAGTATCAAAAATGTTACCAAATTTCAAATCTTTCTTTATTTCTCATCTGGCCTGAGGAATAAGTTGATTTTTAACAAGTGTACCAAAAATAAACATCAAGCTCATGTATCTTAGCTACTGAATTTGAAATATGGTCAGAAAATTTTGGATGTTGCTGATAATTACTGTAGTATATAGACTCACAGGTTATGCTTTTCATTGGGTTCTTTATTAAAATAGTTTCTCTCACTCTCCTTAGATATGTGTATATTAATAAATATATAGAGACACATATATTAAGGCTGGCCTTCATCGAGTTCATTTTAACTCCTGTTGTCAAAAAATTGGTAAGTTACTGTATTTGCCATGAAGTACTCAAACTGCAGTGACAAACGATACTTGGCAATACCAGACTTCTATTAAGATTCTGTACTTTAGTAAAGGATACTTTCTGAAGTTCAGAATTTGTTCAATGTTTCCATGTCATCATTGGTGTAATTAAAATAGTAAAGAAGAGTGAAAGCGGGAAGTTATATGAACAGCAACAGCCAGACTTCTGTTCACATTTTTGTGAAAGCCTGCTGGGGAAATCATTCTCACTTTATAGGTAGTATTCTGTATTGTTCATATTTACTTCCTGAGAAAAATGCATCTCTAATTCTAAAGAAAGTTTTTAAAGTGGCATTTAATTTCCCATATAAAGTTTTATTAAAAACTGTAAAAACCCCCAACCAAACAAATAAAATCTTAAATCAAATCAGCATAACTTAAAGGTCACAGTGGAGCATCTCTTGACAACATAACTCAGGGTACAATCCTTCCTTAAAATGTGATTATAACTCTTAAAGAATCAGGCATTCTTGTTCTTCTTACATGGTTGAAGAGTTGAAGAAAAATACCTAAGAGGCAAGATTGAAAAGTATAGAAAGTGTAACTTCAGTCTAGCCAAAATTTGTGGAAGCCATCATCGATTCTGTTAGTCTGCAATAAAAAAATAAATATATATATATATACAGTTTTAATAGACTTATGGAGGAAGCACTACACTACAACACAAGAGATGATGGATTAAGTTTCATATTGATCTACTGGATTAATTTCATCATCCAACATACTTTTTATATTTCACTTCTCCCACTTGTATAATGGAGATAATAATACTAGTTTCCTTTGTAACCAAAAAGTTGTTACTGCTGATACAAAATTTCCCCAGATATTGATAACACATATACATGATCTCCATTTTGATGTTTTAAATCAATAAGAAGCTATTGTCTTTAGCAAAACTAACTTTGAACCAACTGTTGTAATCAGGAATCTCCTTTGCCCTATTGAAGGTTTTTACTGGGCCAAAGCCTACTTGAAACCATGATAAAATCTATTCCTTAATTTTCTTTAAATAAAAATATGGATGTAAATATTTTGAGTAGTCTCATTACTAACTACACCTTCTATTAATATTAAAACCAATTCAACCAATGACAGTATTTATCAAACAATTTTTTAATGTATTTCATAATTGTCACCTATAGGTGATAACTATTCATGCTCACCTACAGGAAGACATACATCAAATATGAGCCAATAAAATCTTTTTTTACTGGACATATTAATTCAATATGCAGAAAGACCCAGCAATCCCATAAAGTAGTTTTGTGGGTATCTTGTGTTCTGGTGAGATTCTTTTGGTGGAAGAAGATCCAAATCTGGCTAAGGGCTCTTCAAATCCCTTTAACTCTGCTTGCTGTTAATATGACAAGTCCATACTAATAGCATATTACACATTTTAAAATATTAGGCAATCTAAAACCTCTGCTCATCAATCATTCTGGTCTTGGATGCATGTAGTCACCTTTCCAAGAAGCTTTCACATTAAATCTCCTCACTACAAAATTGCTTAGTCTCCTTGACATTGTAGATTCATTGTACAATGTCAGAAATTATTAGGAACATACCATGTTTGCAGCAGAGAGGAGACTCAAGGGGACACTGCAAAGAACAAATAGATAGATTGGAGAGGAATCCGAAACCATCTCAGAATGGTTCCTTCTTCCAAGGAGGAAATTGGAGTAAATATTAAATTTTCAAAGGAAATCCTGAAGATGAAGAAGCCCAGAGTACATGTTGTGTTTATGCACTTTACGCTGTGTGTAGTACAGAGAAATGAGATTTGTGTTGGGGAATGAGCTAACCAGCAAATGGTGTGCACAGTGCCAAAGGCTGCTTCCTGCCTCTGTTTTGTGTGATGGTGCAACTGTCACCTTAGCAGCTAACAACGTCACCCCTATGATAAAAGTACCAGTTAGAAAGCTTTTTAAAAGAGAGAAGCCAGCAGATTTCTGGTGGGCTCTCCTCCACCAGAACACGAGCCAGTCAGGCAGAAAGAGGCAAACTCAGAGCCCACTGGCGTCAGATCATTGCCGCCTTCTTTCACTCAGAGCAGGGCTCTGTGGTGGGCTTTCAAGGACAGTCCATTAAAATCTTTTCACTTATGTGTAAAGTTTAAGTACAAAATTTGATTTGTAGGAAAAATATTGGAAGATCTGTGAAACAGATGCCATGGGTACGGATGAGAACAACAGCAAGACACTGACATGGTCAGGAATCCTGCACATTAAAAAGCCAAATATCAGGGTAAAAAAGGGAAAAAAACAGTGTGCAGCAGTGGTGAGAGAGGAGTGAGAAAACATCTACAAAACAATCATGTGAGCACCAGGGTTAGTGAATAAGGAGGAGGTGCTGCAGGTGCCAGGCCAGAGATTTCCTTGCTGGAGCTGATATCCACACTGCAGCCTCTGTAGGACCCATGCTGGAACAGGTGGATACGCCCTGAGGGAAACTGTGGCCTGAGAAGGCCCCACAGAGGACCAGGGTCTCCTGCCAGGAACTGTGGCCCATGAAAAGGACCCACACTGGAGCAAGGGAATTGTGAGGAGGAAGGAGCACCAGAGAGGGGCTGTTATGACTGACCACAACCGCCATATCCCATCTCCCTTGAGTCACTCGGGGAGCGAGGAGGAGTAGAGGAGCTGGGAAAGAAGGAATGACGTTGAGCCTGAGAAGAAGGGGTGGAGTTGGGTGAAGGTGTTTTTATTTTTTGTCTTTGTTTCTCATCATCCTACTCTATTATTAATTGGTAATAAATTACATTAATTTTCCCAAAGACGAGTCTGTTTTGCCTGTGATGGTAATCGGTAAGTGGTCTTTCTGTCCGTATCTTGACCCATGAGATGGGGGGTTTTTTCACCTTATTTTCTCCCCCTGGTCCTGTGGAGGAGAGGTAGTTGAGAGAGCAGCTGGGTGCAGATCTGACAGTGAGCCAAGGTAAATAAATCACAGAAATGAGGACTGCAAATACCTTCTGACCAAGAGAGGAAAACAGAGAGGTCTGTACTGCCTTCAAATATTTTCTCCTGACTTACCAGGTTAACAGTAAAGCACTTTCATCCTTTTAGTGATTCTGCTGGTGACCAGTACATTCTGAATTAAATTGATACTTCCATACATTCTAACATAAATCACCACAATTTTCCAGGCTGCATAAATACTTTCTTGCTAAATAACTACCAGCAAGGTAGTCAATCTTTCAAAAACTAGAAGAGAATACAGTGTACCTAGATATTTCATCAGATTACCTTCAATGATGGGGAAAAAAATAAAAATTCTTTTTAAACCATAGTACTTTAAGCATTTAAATATTTGTACGTTGAGAATAGATTATGCTCACTGCCTCATACTTCAGGTCTTAACTTTTTAACATTAAATGTTAAAATGTTAAAATGAATGCAAATCCCCCCAGGTCAGAGAATGACTGGGTAGTCCAGTCTGTATGCCACAGGAGAAGCAGACATACTCAAATTAGACCAAACCATGATCTCAAGGAGATTGATTTAGCCAAATTTATACCTTCATGATTCTTTGACTGGGCCATTTATATCAGATTGCAGGTAACTGGAGTAATTCTATACTGCAAGTGTAATTTCACACATATTTTGCAATGACCTGAAAGACAAAGCTATTGAAAATCAAGGCACATGTATTAAAAAGACAAGATACATTTAGTACATGTCAGTTTTAAGCATATTCAAAGCTCTTATTCTTTATTGAGAAAGATATATGTCTCTACTTATCAGAGATGAACTTAAAATCAGCAAAAGATTTGCATTACTTCAATAGTTCAGCATTAAAAGGGGACAACTTTTGGACATAAATAATTAAATTAATCTGAAAAGTTCTGAAATATAATTAATTTGGGCATAGAATAACAGAATCATAGAATGGTTTGGGTTGGAAAGGACCTTTAAAGATCATCTAGTACCACCTCCCCTGCCATGGGCAGGGACACCCTCCACTGCAGGGACACCCTCCACTAGACCAGGTTCCTCAAAGCCCCATCCAACCTGGCCTTGAACAATTCTACTGATGGGGCATCCAGTACTTCTTTTGGCAACCTGTTCCAGTGTCTCACCATCTTCATTGTAAAAAATTTCTTCCTTATGTCCAATCTGAACTTAACATCATTCAGTTTAAAATTGTTGCCCCTTCTTCTGTCGCTACAGATCCTGGTAAAAAGTCTCTCTCCATCTTTCTTATAAACCCCTTTTAAGAATTGAAAGGCTGCAATCAGGTCTCCCTGGAGTATTCTTTTCTCCATGCTGAAAAACCTGAGCTCTCTCATCCTTTCTTAAGAGATGTTCCAGTCCACTGATCATTTTTGTGGACCTCCTCTGGACCTGCTCTAACAGGTCAATGACTATCTTGTGCTGGGGACCCCAGAGCTGGATGCAGTACTTCAGGTGGGGTCTCATGAGAGCAGAGTAGAGGGAGAGAATCACTTCCCTCAACCTGCTGGTCACACTGCTTTTTATGCAGCCCAAGATATGATTTGCTTTCTGGGCTGCAAGCACACATTGCCAGGTCATGTCCAATTTTTCATCCACCAGTATCCCCAAGTCCTTTTCTGCAAGACTGCTCTCAACCCATTCATCCCCCAGTCTGTATTGATATGGGAGATTGCACTTGGCCTTGTTGAATTTCATGAGGTTCATGTGGGCCTTCAAGCACGTCAAGGTCCCTCTACATGGCATGCCTTCCCTCAAGTGCATCAACTACACCACTAAGCCTGGTGACATCCACAAATTTCCTAAGGGTGTACCTAATCCCACCATTTATGTTGTTGATGAAGACATTAAACTGTAACGGTCCCAGTATGGATCCCTGAGTGACATCACTTGTTACTGTTTTCCCTTTGGACATTGATCTATTGACCAGAACCCTCAATGTAGCCATCCAGCCAATTTCTTATCCACCTAACAGTCCACCCATCAAACCCATATCTCTCCAATTTGGAGAGAGGATATTGTGTGGGACCGTGTCAAAGACTTTACACATGTAAAGGTGGATGACATCCATCAGCACATTCGCTCCATTGTAGAAGGCCACCAGGTTAGTCAGGCATGATCTGCCCTTGGTGAAGCCATGCTGGCAGTCTCTAATCACCTCCTGTCTTCCATATGCTTTGACAGCTTCCAGGAGACTGACTTGTCAGAAGTTCCTCCTTTCTACCTTTTTTAAAAATGGGAGTGACGTTTCCATTTTCTTCAGTCACTGGGGGCTTTGCCTGACTGCCGTGACTTTTGAATTATGATGGAGAGTAGCTTGGCAACTATATCAGCCAAAAATTCCCTCAGGACCCTGCGATGCATCTTGTCAGGCCCTGTGGGCTTGTGTATGCATCTTGTACAAAACTCATCTGATTTAGTTGTGTGATATGATCACATTTTCAACTATGGAGTCCAAATCTTTCAGAAGAATTCTTCTAATATTAACCTCCTGCTGCCTTTATAATTATTGAAGAATTTTGTAGGCAACAGAGACACTTTTGTACATTTGTCCAGAGACATTCTGTGTATTTAATTTGTAACATTTTAGACATCTACTTTCTAATGAGATGAATCATAACCAGTAAGTGAATATTATTCTTTAATTAATATAAGAGGACCCTAATTTACTATTTCAGAAACTGGGATTCAGTTGTCCACACATAATTCCCTATTGCCATCAGAGATGCTCTACCATACTCTTATGGCTGGCAAATATCACACAGTGCTTGTGGTTGGCCTATGTCATTTTGGAGTGGTAGCTGGAAGACAGGAGAGATACCATAAGGCATGCCAAATGACACGTATGTGTAGGCAACTGAATTGAGCTCTGGATGTCACCAATGGGGCAGGGTCCCACCTACCTAGACACCAATATCTCACACTCCAAGTGGCTGAGTCTCATGCATGCCTTTTTATTTTTTTTTTTTTTTTTTTTTGCCTGCCTATCCCACATGGATATATCAGATACTATACAGTGTTTCAAGTGACATTAGACACCTATGTGTAGGCTGAATCAAGCCCTTGGAATGAGATTAGCCTGCTTCATTTGAGATATATGCAATATAGGTGTCTGTAGGGGTGAAAGGTATACTTCCATTGTAGAGAGGGGTATTCACCTGGCAAAATGTAGGTGTCTGCTTACAGTGAGCTGAATACTTCTCTGAATTCCTGGTTAATGCCTGCATTAACTAGAACTCCAAAATGTATTTTGTATGGACCAGAACATACCATGTTGCTATCGTTATCAGCAGGCCACACATTTTGTATTAACCTTACTCAGACTTCTGGACTCAATCAGGAAATGTCCTCAGTGGCTACAAGTCTGTTTTAGCTGAAACTGCATAATTTGATAGGGGTTATGAAAGGATCAAGAAGGCTATTTCCTATAGCCAAAAGCTGACTCTATGATGATCTATTTCCTATAGCTTAAGCTAGCAGGCTTATTTTATTAAGGCTTAGTGTTGATTCTGCAATACTCATGCATAGTAAAATCATAGAGTAATTCTGCAACAAACTTGTTGTTGGCCAATAAGAAGATAAAGCAATTCTGAACAGTCTGCTTAAGAACAAATAAAACCAGCCTCAGTTGATCCCAAGTCCAAGAAGGAACCCTCCACCATAAACGTCATATTTCTGTCAGTGAAGTGTGCTGGTTGCAAACTGCCCCATTCTTCATGAAGAATTGCACCGGCAACTGTAGGACCCAAAAGGACATTGAAAGGGTGACCATAACACCAAAGGAAGGGGTATTAATTGCCCTTTAGTTAGTGATACAGTGAAAAGGATAATAAATACTATTAGTAATGAGGTTTTTAATTTGCTAATCTGGAGTATAATTGTTAGTATTACTGTAAATGGACTGCATCTAAATTCTGCATTCAGATTTTACTGAAACTAAGAATAAATTGTTGGCTTTATTTGTAAGTTGCTTTTCTTTGACACACATGCTGCATGAGAGTTATGCAACATATGGAGGCTTAGATATTTAGTTTACTTTAGCTACTTATATAGTAGACATCTAAATCAGGATGAGCAGAACACCATCCCCTAGAGTTCAATGAGATAAAGGATACTCCTAATAACAAGGTGATACGCCATATCTTCAGTTAATAAAGGGCCAACATCTCCCTTCAGTTCCAGCAATAGAAAAAATAGGGGTCACTCATACTAACTCTATACAAGGCAGAAGCAGATGGATTCTATCATTTTTTGGTGCAGGTACTAGTTTTTTTTCACAAAGGAAGAGAAACAAATAAAAAAAAGAGATATAAATAAAAAGTGGGAAGAAAACGTATGAGTATTCTGCAGTTACTGCACATAACTGAATGAGAAGGCTGAAGGGAAATAACTGCTCCACAGAGCTAATACAGACCAGAAAATTAAACAGTAGTGGGCATAGGTATATGATTTGAAGGCAGGAAAAATCTAATAACCATTTTTTATATGACAGAATAATATGCTCTGTGCGAGTAATTATTTAAATAAAAGCTTTAGATTGTTGACAGAATTTGCGTGTAGCACAGAAAATTAATGTCACTTATGTTAATGTCACTTTGTAAGTGTCATGGTTTAACCCGGCCGGCAGCTACAACAACCACACAGGCATTCGCTCACTCCTCCCTCACAGTGGGATCGGGGAGAGAATCAAAAAGTAAAATGGTAAAACTCTTGGGTTGAGATAAAGACAGTTTAACAGGACAGAAAAGGAAGATAATAACAACAATAGATTATACTAAACAAGTGATACAGAGCAGAATTGGTCACCACCTGAGGCAGATGGTCAGCTAATTCTTGAGTCGAACCACCTCCCAGCCAACCCCCCAACATCATGGAACATAATGTCATATGGTGCGGAATATCCCTTTGATCAGTTTGGGTCAGCTGTCCTGACTCTGTCCCCTCCCAGCTTCTTGGATGACCCCACCTTCTCATGGTCAGGCCAGTATGAGAAGCTGAAAAGTCCTTGACTGTTTGACAACAACTAAAACATCAGTGTGTTATCAACATTATTGCCATCAGAAATCTGAGACACAGCACTATACCATCTACTGGAAAGAAAATTAACTCTATCTCAGCCAAAGCCAGGACAATAAGAAAGATCAATAATGTACAAATTCATTCAGACACCAAAACCAGTGTAATATTTTAATTCCCAAACACCCTTGCACCATTTTATTAATTAACTCCCACAGACTTCTCCAAGAGCTTTCCTTTTCTTTATTTTGTATTCACATTCAGATTATCTCTACTGAAATGGAACAAACTCATCTAGAAAAAAAAATAATCTCCAAAACAATATTATTACACCTCAATTGTTTTGTGAAACATTTTTTCTATTCACAGTTCAATTAACATATACACTAAATGTACTAAATTACTATCATACCGTTAAAGGAAAGATGTATTTAAAGCATATTAATTCAGTAAGAATACTGCATGAAATTAATTTAATAATGTTTTGCTGTGGTTTTATTGTATATTCCTACACATTTTAGGGCAACAGCATTATAGTCATATTTTTAAATTGCATCTTTCACAATCTTTAAAAGGCTTAAGTATATCCATATTTTTAATGCAAAAGTCAGTTAATGGAAGTGTTAGAATGTCTGGAAGCCAACAGTCATTCCTTTACATCTATTAAGAGCAAGGAAGCAGATACTTACTTCAGTGAAGATTAAATTCTGTGAGGCTACGATTGCCCTAAAATGTTTGTTATACAAAGCTTTTAACGAACTTGGGCTAACAGTTTTACCACAAGGCTTGAATCCTACGAGCTGGAACTTACAAGTCAGTAATTGTGAGAGACACAAACCTATGAAGGATGGAAAGCTTCTATTTCGAGAATTGCCTTGTAGGGTTGGCAAGACCACAGGCAGTTATGGCATTGGCTGTGTCTTAACATACTGCATGTGCTGTATGACTACTTAGAAATGCATGCTCCTGCACCCACCGTGGCACTGTCAATTTAACATCACACACTGGTGAATGCTCTCTGCAGCACTAGGTACATCTGAGTTATGACTAGAGGAATAAATTGTGCCTTTGATAGTGTGCAAATCCCTGAAGTGATAGCCTTTGATAGCAATCCCTAATGAAGTGAGTTTGCCTGCTGAGAAACAAGGGTAGAGTTTAGCTGAATGTCAGAGCTCTAATTCTGAAAATGCTTGTTTTCATTGACATAAATTAAACTATTGATTCTATGTAAACACAACTTGATATGTTCATTATTTGGTTTATTTTTAAAAGAACCTTATCATTCAGCACAAGCGTTTTATTCTCTAATGTAAAGTATTATCTTTTGTGTCTGAAACTATACTTGATCCACATAAAACTTGATTTTATTATAATGACAGCTTGAAATCTACACAGAATAAACTAAATTTCAGTAACATCATTACAGTCCTAACAGAGACTGCATAGAAACCTTGAACAAGCTAATATGAGTATGCATATGTGAGAGAAGAATGAATGGAGCATTCTTCATTATCAAGTCCTTGAGGAGTCCTTGATCTGTCAAATTACTGACATGATACTCTGTTACTGCTTCATTGGAGCCCTGATGCCCTGTCATATCAATATATACAAGGAAGATGAATTTCACAAATGCATGTGGGCATAAACAGAAACAGAGCTTTGAGAACAGAACTGATCAGAATTTGCTAGTAAAATGGTTTCCCATTAGAAAATAGCAATTTTTTGTATTTTCCTGATTGTCTAACAGGTAACAGGGACAAAGGCCTGGAAGGTTTCTAAAGTACTTCTCCCAAAATGCTTGGGTAGCAGCCTAGCAGGACCTTGTAGGTTATGTCCAGAAGTGACCTCGTCTGTCTTCTAGTTTAAGAATAGTAGATCAATTTTTCTAGACTCAAAGCCTCTGAACTTTATGGGGAGAAAGGAGAGAGAAGTGGGTCATTTTGAAAAGCTCAGAAATGTCAGTTCATTTTTCTCCAAAGAAAATTTAGGAAATCCTGCTTAACCTAGTCCCATTTGAGAAAAAATCAAAATGTTGGTTTGTTTTAATCTAGAATGGTACATATGAATATTCATGTGTATATTTATGCAAAGTGTATGAGAATGCTCACACATGTCAATATTCTTCAGAATTCCCCATAAAAGAGAGTCTCCAAGTTATCAGTGAGAAATGATAAAGTTTGAGGAAATTAGGTATCGTGAAATCATGTAAATGTAATACTGGCTACCAAGGGCTATGTCTAAATTAACAATATCAACCTAACAGGAGCAAATCAGGGAGGGGGGGACGGACCCCCCAAAAAACCCCAAAACCCAACCCCCCCCCAAAAAAAACCAACAAACAACCAAACAAAAAACCTCCAAAAAAACCCAACCAGCTGTGAGGATATGATGCCTGACCTATCTATTTCAGGGATTTTCATTCATAAATAGCTCTAGTTTACTCCTCTAGACTAAATGCCCATTAAAGACCAGGATGTATACAGTGCTCCCTGAAACATATCTTCTAGCTTAGTTTCATACAGTTACTGCACTTTACTACCACTAAGTTGATCAGATAATCACCTCAAAACCATATTCTGTTCTGAACTTAAAGAAACAGACAATCTAGACACAACTAAAGCTTCAATGAGCATATTGTTGAAATTAAACACTAGATTATAGACAAATTGGGTTAATCTAAAAGTTCAAAATAAGAGACAATACACTGATCTTTGTACTGACTTCTTGAGGCCAGTGCTGCTGACAGCATTAGTAATCTTGAAGTGAGTTGAAGCCAAACTGTAGTAAGACATAGGTATTGTCTCACAATCATTTAAAAAATTATGCATAACATTATCTCCCGGAGTCACAGAGCTCAAAAGAAGGTTTTAGGAAAGGATTTTTAAGATTAATTGGGTTTTGGTGAGGGGTTGACTTTTACCTGCAAATTTCTAGAATAGGAAAACTGAGTTTTAGAAAGGAAGCTGTCACAGAAGCCAGAAGTCACTTTAGAGAGGAGTCTGTTTCATAGGTGAATAGGAGAACAAAATTCGATACAATGTGATCACTAAAATTTACTACTCTTTTTAAAATAACATTTTCAAAACTGCTAAACTGAGTAAATGGAAAATAAATTACAAATGCTGAGCACTAAAACATCAAAAGTTTGTGAAATTGACCCTGAGATGGAGGAATGTGCTACTATGTAGGAAGATAAATCAACATCAGCAGAAAGCCAATAATCAGAAATGTCTTTATATAGACCAAAAATCCATCACAAACATATCCGTATAAAAACTCTTACTGCTTTTGGACTCTTCTCTTTCACTGTAGCCATTGTGCTATTGAAATTTAATCCTGTTGGGTGCAGTCTGTAAATGATACACTATGAATCCTGAAAGTGATTCATTGAAATTCATAGGTTACAGTGTGTAGACGTGACAGGTGAACTTTATTCAAAGTGAGAGAGAAGCAATGACAGACCCCAGATCAAAAATGTACCTCGATATGGTCTAACCAAAACATTGGCAGCAGAGAGTGGGACAGATTAAAAAGCCACGAATACTCTTACTCAAGACCAGGAACATCAGATAGAAAACATCAACACATTAGATGATGAGCCCAGCCCACCACAACACTCTATTTCTTGATATTGGTTGTGTCACGTGTATAATTGATCTATATTCTCAGTGAACATCTCGAGAAGACATAGCTTTCAGCAGGGCAGTGACGCAGACATTGTATGATGGAGATCTGACATCCTTCAGAAGACGTGTAATAGCATTGTGGCTGTTCCGAGTTATCCACTGTTAGCATACACATGTGAAGACACTTGAAAAAGTAAGTTCACTTGCCTGTAAATGCTGTCCTATATGAATTTATATTGACATGTACACTTGCATTCTACTAGACCTTTCTCTTTTTCTCAGTCTCTTTCAGCTTTGGCTTTGCCATAAGAGGGACTGTGATGGATGTGTTCCTTTCTACAGGTTCCACACTGAGCAAAATGTGTAAGGAGTGGGATATGAGGCCATGGTCCATAATTTATAAATAATGGATGCTTGTCTTACATGGTAAAGTATGACTTATTGACTCTTTTAGACTGGGACTGTTGACTACATATCTCAAAAAACATGCATTGCTTGTAAGCAACCTTTCTTTTCAGATTTCAAAGCTTCCAATGCCATTTCTGAGAATCACTATTTGTTTCCAGTTCTCGACCTAAATGTAAAAATTGCTATTTTTTGACAGTAAGTCAAAAATAAAAAATGTAAACCTGTTTAGAAATCATTTTACATGATCCAGATTTCCAGTATCAGGAATGTGTAGATATAATCAGGGATTTAGAGACTGCTGTGATGGGCATGTTTAGAAGATTAATAAATAGGGAAAGTCTTAGGCGTCAAAACAAAACTTTACTAGACTGACATTCATTAACACATAATACTAGTGGGTAATTCAATCCATTATCATACATTATCAATCATTATCACTATATATTCAAAGCAATTACTCTTTAATAATCATAGCCTACATTAGCTGTGAGTATGCTGTACATCACAAACCTGATGTTGTATTGTTATTCTTGATTGGTACAGTTCTTAAAGGTTTCAGTCACTGACATGAAGGTGGTCAGGCTCAAGAGCCCTTCAAGGAGAGGACCCCAAGGAGAAGTGATTTCGTTCTTTTCTCCCCATGTCCAATTTGGGATCTTGTCCTTCTACAAGTTTCCAGAAAGTACTGTTCCTCTTGTCTGCCTCTGGGCTACATGCTGCACAAAGCTTGGGGGGCAAGGTGGGGGTTATTTTTCCAAGCCCAGCACCTGTTTATCCTCTTATCCTCTTCCTTGGCTGTTTTTTTTGTTTGTTTTTTTTTGTTTGTTTGTTTGTTTTCTGGTTTGATTTGTGTTGGGTTTTTGGAGGGTTTTTTTTTGTCGGGTTTTTTTTTTTTTCCCCTTTACTTAGCTGCTGCTTCTTTCCTTAAAGCAAAACCTGTATTTTGCCATCTCTTGACACTGAGCTTCCTCAGTGACCAGTGCCTGACTGTCACTGAGCTGTTTATGGTGCCGGGACCTCTGCTTTCAGCCTGTGTCATATTTTCAAAGCATTTTCCATTACCCCACTCTTAAACTGCACATCATAACAAGAGACACGTGGTACCAAGCTCACACAGCCAGTTCCCACAATACTTGTGCATACCTTGTCAGTACAAGCTGTTATCAGCAATGGCAATCCTATATTTTATGGGGCCACTGGATTAAAAAAACGCTTTTTCATTTCTACTGAATTAGCATGCTTATTTCTGGGATCAAAGTAAGCTAATTTAAAGTATGCTAAATGCATTTTTTTTCTTATGGGTGTGAGAGGCCTCTACTGTAGCCACAGTCTCAGTAACTAAATAGTACTTCAGTTCCTGGTACGTCATTCATATATTCCATTACATCTGTCTAGGTATTACACCTACCTTTTCACCCTTATGCAATATTTGAACACTGCTCAAATTTTTGGTTGTAAAAAATATTCTTGTCTATATTTTATAAATGAGGGCACAGACATGGCATAGCTCCCATCTGCTTTTTACTTTTCTCCTCAAGATTGTTGAATAAGCATGGTATAGTATCAATATTTGGTATTTCAGATTTCCCAAAAGCAAAGAGATTTTCCTTTTCAATAAAACAAACAAACAAAACCACAACCAAACAATCCCTCTTACTACCCCCATAATCCTTTGCAAGCTATTTACAGTGCTTTAAAATGAGTAAAGAAGTACTTTTCATGTCATTTTGTACAGATCTCCAACCTATAAGCTTAAGGTGGCCATACCACAATTTTAGTGATATGGTGGTATTTAGACCATAGTAGAGGTATTTAGACTATATGATCTTTGAACTGCAGGTTTTCAGGTCAGGCCTACAGTATAAAAATGCTCTAATTATTTGCTTATGTTAACCATATCTCCCTGAAGTTGTTTTCTGTAGCCTCTTCCATTATTCCTTTGCTTCAGCCTTGATACATCACTTATGCAAGGTATTTTAAGATCACTTACCAAGGTTATCATCAGCTTGTTTTCCCTTATCTTGTCTAGCTTCAGTAAAGGATCTCTCATCAGGTTTCCTCTTCTGTAAATCATCATGCAGAAAGGAAATAATTTGCTATCATTCCTTGTATCTTTAGCATAAATAATTCATTTTCTGCAGCAATATCCTCATGTAATGCTGAATAAGGATTTGAGAACCTCTAGTTGTGTAGATACTCCAATCTTTGTTATAATCTGAAAGCAAAAGAAGAAATTTAGAATTTCTTCTGAACTTTTCAAAGGGATGAAATAAAATTAAATCTTGACAAAAATGCAAACTTGTTAGAAAATAAAAATCAAATCAAATTATGAAAATAAATAAATGTGATACTACAGACCATACTATGGTCTAGGTAATGGGTATGGGTAAAATTGAGAAACAACTTTCAGAATTATGTTTATACTAGGGTTTATGGTTTTGATAAAAATGAAATTAATTGCTATTAACTATTTTATGAAAGAAAACAGGTTCTGCCATACTGTCAATTAGAATACAAAACTACTATACTCACAAGAATAAGATACTTCACTGATTTGACTGAAAAATAGATACCTATATATTCACTAAAGCAGCACAATGGGCAAAAAATATTAGTGACAATTAAACTTTTAATCTTATTTATGAATGTATTCATCCTGGCTATGTCTACATTGAGAGACAGTCAGTCAAAATGTTTATATATTAGTCCATGGATTAGTTAAGTTCTTGATGTAATAGCTAATTAATTTTTTTATACCACTACACATTGTCTTATTCTAATTCTATAGGAAGTGTCACTGAGACAAGGGTCAAGTGTCAAAGAAGGGGTTTAAAACATGAGTTTGTAAGCTTTCTAATTCTTGCTCTAAGTATAGCTGTCTCAGGACATGAGAAGTATCTATTTTAGTTCCTGATAACAGGAAATGGTAATACATGGGTTTTATCTTTTGGTATTGCCTCTGTTACATTCTCCTTTAAACTTCAATTGCTTGACAATGAACCTGTCATCCTTTATGTGGTATATTGGACATGATGCTCTCTGGAACTTGTCAAATATCCTAAATCAGACAGGCTGGTTATAATAAAGTCTTTCCTGGCCCAGGAATGAGGAGCTGAGCATCTGTCATCTAACTCAAGTCTGTTGAACAAAGTGTTACTGAGCACTAATGAGCAGGTCAGGTCTTTTAGCTTTCATATGTGAACTTGTGCTCCAAATGAGTTTCCTGAAGAAAACCCAGCATTTTGAGATCTGAAGATCTTCTCAACACAAGAAGAAAAGGAAAAAGCAGATTTGGGATATAATTGTCCTGAACTTCAAATTACTAATAACCAGTACTATACTATCTCTGTTATAGGAAGATCAAATCAAAATTCAAAGCACTCATCTGAAATAGCTAATCACTATTCAACATAGGTAGTGTTGAGCCAGAGGAAGGGAAAAAGTAGGTTTGGATGAAATGGCTTAAAATGGAAGCATTGAGTCTTCAGGGATTAAAATACATCACCATTAAAACAGGTTATAGATTGAAGCACAACCCTAAAATGCCAGCTAACATATACATCCGGTTGTATCTTTGTTCATGGTTAGAAAAAACTCATAAGATACATAAAGTGGGTGGTTCAACATGGTAATTCAGGTAGAGTTCAGTTAAATATGGCTCTTGAACTCTCACAAGTACTTTTTTATTCAATGCAAATGCTGACTGCAATTTCCGCTTCAATTGGTCAAAAGCATAAAATGACCTCTGTTTACTGCCATATGGTTCAGGATGAAAAGTGGAGTATATTTTTACGATATACCTTTAATGTAGAAAGCATGGTTGGCATGAATTTTTATTAGACTATAACATTGAATGACAAACAATTTTTCTTCAGTCCTCAGTTTTCCACTTTTCCTAAAAAATGTAATTCTAATAGAGTACACAGATTATGGAAAAGAACTGTTTGAAAAACTCGTTGAATCCACAAACATTTCTTGTTCTGTTTTTTCTGCACTATTATTATTTGACTTCAAAACAAATAAGAACTAAAAGACCAATCTCAAAGTAACAGCTAAATAAAAAGTCCTTTGATTCGGATTCCATATGTATGCAACAGTTTTTAAAAGCAGTGAGCTTTATTCCAGCAAGTTATGTAACTAGAAATTACAGAAATTCTCTCAGTGTAAGCCTGCAAGACCATTTTCTTGGCGTTGTATGCATCCATACAGTAAGATGTTTTATCTTCATTGAATTTTCATCTTCCGACAGGTAAATTACTTCATCATATATAGCAATAATAATAGTCATTAATATTGCAAAAATATAATAATTGACTGGATTTTGATTTACTATAAATAGACTCAGCTTTGATTAGCTTCAGACAGAGCACAATCTGGATTCAGTTATTAATGTAACACGGATTTCAATGCAAATTAGTCATGGCATTGGAGTTATGCCAGAACTGACAGGAGGGTTTGGACATAATTTTCAATGAAAATGACTGATTTCTTTAGCCTTACTTTAAACATATACCAATAGAGATGAGCATAGAATTTTTCTTTTTGAATATTTTAGTGAAGTTAATAAACAAAGATGAAAAAATGAATCACTTTACCAGTGATTGCTGAGCTGTTTATAAAATGTATTATCTTTTCATATGTTTTGAGTGCTGTAATCATCTATTGGAAGTGCAACTTCCTCCCCTCACTGACCTCCCAGGAGTTTATACAAATCCTATTCTAATTTATGTCATCTTAAAACTTTCTCTTTAATGCATAAGCCATTCTGCATTTTTCAATAGAGAGACTGATAGCAGTGAATGAGTGATTTAGATCACTTAAATAACCGCTGTCAAAGGTATTTAGCAAAAGTGATTCTAATATGATGTCGTAAAAATGCAACTTTAGAAGGTTTGATATCAGGGTTCACTCTATGACTGTACGGCACAATCATTTGAACAGTGATTCAAAAATACCAAAGCACAAATCAAAGTTACCCTACTACAAGGTTACGCACAATAGTGGTCACTTACCAAAGATCTGCCATTGGTAAAAGGTCTCTCTGACTCAAGGAACAATCCTGAGAGGCGTCCCAGCTCAAGGGGAGATCACCATCATGCAGCGACACTGCCTAGCAGGGAGAACTCAAAAAAGGCTCACTTAAGCTGCCATATTTATGTAATAAAGTGCTTGGCTCTTAATCAAATTACATGTAATTGGAAAGGTATGCACAAGACTCCTTGTACCCACAACTTTGTCCCTTGATAAATGAGCCTTGGAAAAGCCACTGGCTATTCATGTGTTAATTTCATGACTGGTGTTCCAAGCTCATATACATGGATGCTCACCGTGTCACTGTGCTCCTTTGCTGGTTTTCAGAGAATAGATTGAAACTAGAGGAGCTCTTGGCTTGGCTACGGCTCAGGCCTTTACCTCCTTTGGAGCCTGTACCAAACTACTGCTAATTTGGTTGAGGGGTGGAGTGCACCTGTCACACAAACAACCTTCTCAAGATTTCATTATTTTTAGTAGAGTGTTATACTGAATAAAATAGATTTTTAATTTACTGTTTTCAGAAGCTGATGTCCAATTTGGGTTGTTTTCTCTTTTGAGGGTTTATTTCAGCCCAACATGGAGATTTTTTACCTTGCTTTCTGGGTAGAAACTTATTGCACAAAAATGAGAATAGAAACAATAGAAATTCTCAAAAGAAATAACAAATTCTTTTCATATAGTCTCTGAGGAGCTGCATCATTCTATATATCTAAACTTGCTTGAGAAAATTCCTCGACATTGGGAACATATATCATGGAAGAAGCTCCTATCAATTGACCTCCAAAACAGAGTTTCTGAATGCAAGACAGCATGTTCGACTGCCCATCTAGTGATCAAAGGTCAGATGTTTTTTTAAGAGAGAGTGTGTGGTCGGTTGACCCTGGCTGGGGGCCAGGTGCCCACCAGAGCAGCTCTGTCACTCCCCTTGTTCACTAGACAGGGGAGAAAAGGTATAACGAAAAGCTTGTGGGTCGAGATAAAGACAGGGAGAGATCACTCACTAATTATCCTCACGAGCAAAACAGACTGAACTTAGAGAGGAAATTCATCTAATTTATTACCAAGCAAAACAGAGTAGAGGAATGAGAAAGAAAACCAAATCTGAAAACACCTCCCCCCACCCCTCCCATCTTCCCAGGCTCAACTTCACTCCCGGCTTCAACCTCCGCCCCCCTCAGCGGCACAGGAGGACGGGGAATGGGGGTTACGGTCAGTTCATCACACGGTGTTTCTGCCGCTTCTTCATCCTCAGGGGGAGGACCCTGCTCATCGTTCCCCTGCTCCAGCATGGGGTCCCTCTCACGGGAGACAGTCCTCCACCAACTGCTCCAACGTGAGTCTCTCCCACGGGCTACAGTCCTGCACGAACTGCTCCAGCATGTGTCTTCCCATGGGGTGCAGACCTTCAGGAGCAAACTGCTCCAGCGTGGGGCCCCCCACGGGGTCACAAGTCCTGCCAGTAAATCTGCTCTGGCATGGGCTCCTCTCTCCACGGGTCCAGAGGTCCTGCCAGGAGCTTGCTCCAGCGTGGGCTTCCCACGGGGTCACAGCCTCCTTCAGGTGCCTCCACCTGCTCCGGCGTGGGGTCCTCCACCGATTGCAGGTGCAATCTCTACACCTCATCCTTCCTCCATGGGCTGCAGGGGGACAGCCTGCTTCACCATGGTCTTCCCCATGGGCTGCAGGGGGATCTCTGCTCCGGTGCCTGGAGCACCTCCTCCCCCTCCTTCTGCACTGCAGAGTTTCTTACATCTTCTCACTCCTCTCTCCGGCTGTAAAAGCTCTCTCTGTTTTTTGGGGTTTTTTTTTGTTTTTTGTTTTTTTTTTTCCTTCTTAAATATGTTATCACAGAGGCACTGACTGGCTTGGAGCCATCTGGCATTGGCTCTGTCAGACACAGGGGAAGCTTATAGCAACTTCGCACAGAAGCCACCTCTGTAGACCCCCCCACTACCGAAACCTTGCCATGCAAACCCAACACAGAGTGCTATTTAGAAAGAGCAAAATATAGGCACAACTTTATTGCTAGAGACCTTTACCTGCTGCCATTTCTTGGCACATACGTGTATCAAGGCACAGTGATACACCTGTAGTGGAGTGTATGACAATCAAACTCAGGTCTAAATACACGAAATAAAAGGTGTGAGAAAATATAAATGTAATCTAACTAAAGTTAAAAATTGAATTGGAATCAGTGAATTAAAATTTTGCAAATTTTTTGTGAGATCTGAAATCTCACAGAATTCCAGATTTTAGAATATCAGAACGTTGATTCAGATTATCAGGACACAAAATATTTATTTTTGTTATGCACTATGGATATAGATAGTCTTGCATGTCTCCTCCAGCATCTATCTAGGAACTAGTTAATATGACTTTTTAGATTCAGAATCTGAAATAATATGCAAATTGAGGTCATAAATTCTGAATCCAACTCCTTCCTTGTCCCTGAAGTTTGAAATAGGACATATAATGGTTCTCTTGTATATCACCCATACTTCAGTTTTCTGGGTAACTAATTTTTGTTTTAGGAGTATATACCTTTTAGAATCCATTTGTTTAGAACTTTTTTTGCCTCATTGTACTTTTCTATAGAGAATTTTCACAACTACACTTGTTAAAATAACACTGTGTAATGTGTTACATTCAAAACAAATATTCCGAAATACAATTTATAGCTGATATATTCCTTATTTTACTCAAGCTGAAACTGGTATTTGGAAAAGGTGAGTGAAAACAATCTCATCATATTTACCCCTACTTCAAACCTTTGTTTGGCTGGAGAAGCAGCTGGTCACTGGGGTGAGTTAGAGCAACTTCATATTTGAACCCCTCTGTCTGTAGGGTCTACACTTCAGTTTTACAACTATGGACTCTTAGGAATATAATTTTTCTTTCTGTTTTAGGCACATTAGTTTGGATTAAGGTCAGATCTAGAGCTATAGCACTCCAAACCCGTGTGAAGATTCTCCCGTTTTAGAGAAAGCTTCTGTTCCCCTAGTAGGCTCCATTCACAGCTATTTTAGATCACAAGAACAAAACAACATCTATAGGTTTGTGGTCACTCTGGCCCTTAAAATATTTCCATCATCATGCTTATCTTCTATCTTAAAATATTTTAAATATTTTTTCATCAGAAAATAATGTTGGTATATATTTTCCATGCCAAAATCATTAAGTACAAGATAAAGAGTCTAAAAGTTTCTCATAAATTTAATCACCTGTTTTCTAACAAAGATGGAGCTAGTGCTCAAGTTGAGAGGTATTGCAAGTATTTTGTTTTAAGTAAAGTTTTTCCTGATTTGACTGGCTGAAGAAATATTAAGTTTTAGCTTTGGTACCTTTCTTGTTCTGGCAGCATATACATTAAATTCTGATGGAATTAATGTGATTTTACAGCCAAAATAATTGTATCTTAAGGCTGTAGTAGGCCTACTTTATTACAGACACATGTTACTATAATTAATAAATCTTTTGTTGTCAATTCTGTTTAAATTATTAAGAACTATGTAATTAATTTTATTAATAGTTATTAATTAAAAATATTTTACAAACCTTAAATTTCTACTATTTATTCAAAGCAATTGTTTGATGGACTACAACATATGCCAACCTAACAAGTCCTGGCTTTTCATTTGAATTAGAAAATGGGAGATAATGTGCTTTAAAAATTATTATGGAAAAAATAAAATAGAAAATTTTTCTGGTATAAAGTAATTATATTTTATATTTATATTATTCAAATAATTTCAGTGTTAGGGACATTTGACTGCATTAATGCTGATAGTTGTTGAAAACCACACACACATGTAATTATTTTTCTTCCATATGATTATTTATTTACCAGTTTTAGTCTTGAATACTAACAGAATTATTCTTCAGCAAATACACAGATACAAATATCCCATTCTCAGTGTAGGTGCTTGACCTCTGACAATGAAGAGAAAGTAACAATTAGCCATTACAGTAAGAGTTTAGAGCTCGCTAATCAAGTGCACTAGACAGGAAGGAAAACTAATGTAGACTATGATTTACAGTACATCCTGTAGAAGTTATGTGCAAGGTTTGGCACAGTGAGGTACAGACTGTGCTATGGCTGCCTATTTTTTTACAGAACGAGTGTGCTAGGGTCCTGCTGTTTAGCACTGCATCGAGGACAGCTAGCTGATGCAAAAGGTGTCAATGGATATAAAAATTTTTCCTCAAAGCAAGCAGAAGTAGGGAAGGAGACATATGTAGAAGGTGTGAGAGAGCAATTTGTGTCTAAGAGCAAATCAAGCATTTCCATGTGTACGTGTATTCCTCTACCTAGAAAAACAAAGAGAGAAATGCTCTGTCATTCATTTCCTTTTTTTTTTTTAAGAAGCTTTCAGATTAAAAGGGGTCATATATTAGGTATACAGGATGTTACAAATGTTAGGAGCTAGACAGCTACACATAGTAATTAATTTGCTTTAAAAACTTTTAGTCACTCTAGTAAATAATTTCTATCCTTTAATGAAGGATGAATGAAGAGTTGGATATTCTGTCACTGTAATGGAAGATTTTGATAGGAACCTGTGTGGAGATCTTTCATATTAAAGATGGAAAAATATGAAAAAGTATCTTTCCCTCATGCTATTACTCAGTCACAAGCTTGCTTTATAGGGATAAAGGGAAGAGTGTAAATTGGATGTTTTCTAGTCCTACCCCATTTGTTATGAAGCACAACAAATCAGTGGGCTGTTTTCTAACTACCTATTACATGTTGAGATTATTTTTTCAAATCTCATTCCATTTCTCATTTCCCCCCTGCATTTAGTCTTCTAGTTCCTAGATTAAATCCTACCTTTACACATAGCTGAGGGTTCATTTTTAATTTTTGTGCATTGTTACTGTCCTCCTCTGGATTTTTTCCAACTTGTGCACATTTTTTTAAAATTTCTATTATGATTTGAGATTTTAAAAATTATCATTTTAGTGCCTAGAAGCAAATGTAATATACCAGTTAGTATATCATCAGCTTCAAAAAAGAAGAAATAAAATTGCCTGTTGTGTCATACCTACAACATTCTTCCTAACAAATCCCAGAAGATTTATTGGGTTTGCTATTGCTTTAGACTGCTGATTCACAGTCAGGTTTCAACATTTGATAACATCTTGAGCTTTTTCACAAATACTAATACTTTACCTTTGTGTTATCACCCATTTAAACTGATTTGTTTTCTTCTCCTTAATGCAGTATTTTTCACTTTTATTCTTTAATTTTAAAATTTATTTAATTTATTATTGTTATCAACCGTGTCCCAAATTTATCATTCTGAATTTTGATCCTGCCTTCTGATTTGCTCTCACCTCTGCCAGCCTGATGTCATCCACAAATTTTATAAGCCTTTTTTCTATTCCATCGTTCAGCTTGTTAGAGAAAATATTTAATAAATCCATCTCAAAAGAGATATTCTATAGGATCTCAGTTCAAATGCATTACCAGTCTGGAGACAAGACATCAATGACTGACTTTTATGGCTATTTTTAAAGCAGTAGGACTTTCATCTTTATATCACGCAAGATGCTCTTCTTTGACTCATCTTTGTCTTGATAAATAAATTTTGTATTTTTCTCTTCATCCATTGTTGTGGTTTTACCCCAGCCAGCAGCTGAGCACCACGCAGCCACTCGTTCACTCCCCCACATCGGGATGGGGAAGACAATTGGAAAAGTTAGAGTGAGAAAACTCATGGGTTGAGATAAAGACAGTTTAATAGGTAAAGCAAAAGCCACGCGCACAAGCAAAGCAAAGCAAGGAATTCATTCACCACTTCTCATGGGCAGGCAGATGTTCAGCCATCCCCAGGAAAGCAGGGCTCCATCACGCGTCACGGTTACTTGGGAAGACAAACGCCATCGCTCCGAACGCCGCCGCCCCCCCCCCCCTCTTCCCCCAAGCTCCTTATAAACTGAGCATGACGTCATATAGTATGGAATATCCCTTTGGTCAGTTTGGGTCACCTGTCCTGTCTGTGTCTCCTCCCAACTTCTTGTCCACCCCCAGCCATCCCGCTGGCAGGGCAGTGCAAGAAGCAGAAAAGGCCTTGGCCCCGTGTAAACACTGCTCAATAATAAGTCCATAGAACAAAAACATCTCTATATTATCAATGCTGTCTCCAGCACAAATCCAAAACGTATCCCCACACTAGCTACTATGAAGAAAATCAATCCTCTCAGCTGAAACCAGGACATCCATTTAAACATGTATAATTCAATTGCATAGTTTTTCAATATCTTTATAGATATTAAATTTGATTGGGCTAAATTTTACTAGGACCTTTTATTTTTCCCCCCTCTGGGTTTGTTGAAGACTGCTTTTTGAATTCCATCATCTGTATTCAATGGCTTTCATTGTCTCCATCTATCAGAATAGTGAGGTCTTTCTTTGTGATTACTTTCACCAAAATTACCTTGCAACTTCAGATTTTCAATTAGTTCTTCTCTTGTAATTGGAATGAATGCTAAAACAGCTATATCTTTGTGAACTAGTATTTTACAAACCAAGGAACAAGTTTCTTCTGTCATGTTCCAGAAACCTGTTGGACTTTGTGTCTTGTAATATGGTTTGGAAATGTTTACTGTATATGTAATTAAAACTTCACTTATATATGTTTTATCCTTTGCATACACTGATATTCAGTGAGTCAGCTTCTCAATTTTCTGTATAATACAGTATTTGTCACTCATATATGAACTATAATTTTTGAACAGTTTTGCAATATTTTCATTGAATTTGGGTTGTATCAGGCTGAAAAAGTAATTTGTTTTTTTACGCCTGGTCATGACATTGCTCATTTTTTATGACAAGTTTTGCATGGTTTTTCATCACAGTTTTTAAAAATGTGTCCACTGACATTAATTTGAAGTGTTGGCCCTGTTTCAACTTATAAAAAGACATTTTATTGAAAACTCTTAGCTAACTCAATGTAAATAACAGTCACTTTTATAAAACCAATGTTGCTGAAAAATCACAGAACTAGACAGTTTCTTAGACTGGTAAAAATGCATGAATACATTATTATGGATCCGTCAGGTTATAAATAGAAGAGGAAGATATTATTTTGAAGCTTCCACTTTTTCTGTGTATTAGATTAAAGTGGCCTTTAAACCATGTTTTTTGAGATTTGGCTCTACATCACAATGAAGAGCTAATTTGTGTACAGAAACTGGTACAGCTGCATCTGCATGGGTCATCTGCAGTAAACAGACATGCTGAGAAGCACAGTAAGCTTCTCCGAATAGGAAAGAATAGGGTTCATCCTAAAGAAAAATATCCTTTAAGGTCATATTTTTAGGGTTACAATAAAAAATATGGATTAATGCTACATAAAAAAACCCCTTTCCTCTTGTCCTCTAAAATCACAGCATGCTTGTATTTACTTTAATTCGCCACAGAAACTAATCAAGGCTTGAGCTGATAGGCAATCTAACTGTATACTTGCTAAATCAGACGTCACAGATTATATGATGTCCATTTATGAATCCTAAGATAATTCTGACATAGCTAAAGGCAAATCTTTAAACACTTCTTCAGACTGGCTGTTAATGTTCCTGAGATGCAGTAGGGAGGAATATACCTACAGGCTTAAGAACATGATTCAGCCCACCTACTAAGCAAGACTGCCAGGTCCTGGAGATACTCACATTTAATTGGCACTTTGCTTCCATTTCCTGAACACTTACTCATATACACTCTTTCATGTTTAGAAGCATCACAGCTCATGCTAGATGCTTACTGCCTACACTTTAATATGATTCAGAGATAAGTACAGAAGTATGAAAAATCTCTATAATTCACTTGGGGGTCTTGGCATGATCAGCATGGTCTAAAAACACTTAATTCACTCAGACAACATTAACTTCAGCTCAAAACATAGCCAGAGGCACAAAAAGTAGAACTTCACCACAACTTACTGTAAGAAGTGTGATACCATAGTTGTTAGAACACTTAAATCAGACTTGGTTTTTGGTTCTCCTAACTCAGTGGGATGAGCCACGCCCCAGCCACTCAGGCACTTCATTTTGTTAAGGGAGTGACCAGCACACTAATCTGACATACCTTGGCACCTTCTTTTTCTTACTGTTTTATCAAAGAATTGGTTTGAGTGAGAACTGAAGAGTTTTATGAAAGCACCTAAACCTGCTACACAGTAAATGGAGAAAAGGAAATACCTCACTTTAGTGATACTATTCTTCAGATTTTTTCACAACTCCCTGTATGTGCAGACAGAACAAAGGCCCTGACTTGGTATTGTATCAGATTAGATGTACAGCTCAACTGTTCCCTGGGGCAGCAGAAGAGTAGAAACATACAGAAAAATAGGCAGATCTACCTCTGCCTATTTGTCTATAGGGGAGATAACATTCCAGTAACAGGATAGCCCTATAGCATATCTAAATATTACAGAGATGTCTTGAGCATTGAACTGCCAGCAGTTAGTAGTACAAATCGCTTGACTGACTGGTATATCGTCTTTATACAACTTAGGCTCCTATAGATGCTTTCCACATAGAGCACAGAGTATAACATTGGCAGAAATTTGACTGACAACAGAATATAGGTAGGTCAGGAGTTAGATCGTACAAAAAAAAAAAAAAAAGAAAAAGAAGAATATGATCCATTCAGATTTTGAGAATCTATATATGAAGTGTATATATTGATAATAAAAGTATTTATATTTAAATATATATATTTATTTTAAAATAATAAATTTAAAAATAAACACCCTGTAAAAGTAAATTCATTGGTACAAAGAGTCTCAGGTTTTATTACACTGTGCTGAGCACATGTTCACTATGTTATAGATTTATAAATATTTATTTTTTGTTAGTAATAGTGAAGAATGTTGATTGTTCTCAGTGTAAAAAATAACATCAGAGCTTTTATTCAGAAAGCCAAAATTGCTGGGAAGTTTACCAAAAGACAGGTCCAAAAAATGATACTCTGACAACAAGAAGTCACTCAGTGCAAAATATTGTACTTATATGATGAAATGTACTTTGACTATTCAGAGTTCCTCTGTTCTGCAGCCATTAATGACTCTCTTTAAGATTTTTCCTGAGATCACAGTCCAATGGGCAACAGGTTATAGAAAGAAGCTGAACACTATTCACTGGTGTATTATGACATTTCATGAAATTATTTTCTTTTTAGATTAAAAATAAATCATATTTCTGCAGTTATCTTGTCTTTCAAATATTTCCACCACCTTAATGGCTTGATGTCCAAGTGGAAATCAGTGATGAGTAGTGTTCCTCAGGGGTCGGCACTGGGACCAGCACTGTTCAACATCTTTGTCGGTGGCATGAACAGCGGATCAAGTGCACCCTCAGCAAGTTTGCCGATGACACCAAGCTGTGTGGTGTGGTCGACACGCTGGAGGGAAGGGATGCCATCCAGAGGGACCTTGATAGGCTGGAGAGGTGGGCCTGTGCGAACCGCATGAAGTTCAACAAGGCCAAGTGCAAGGTCCTGCACATGCGTCGGCGCAATCCCAAGCACAACTGCAGGCTGGGCAGAGAATGGATTGAAAGCAGCCCCGAGGAGAAGGACTTGGGGGCATTGATTGATGAGAAGCTCAACATGAGCCAAAATTTGCACTTCTAGCCCAGAAATAAATTGTATCCTGGGCTGCATCAAAAGAGACCACCAGCAGGGAGGTCATTCTCCCCCTCTACTCTGCTCTTGTGAGACCCCACCTGGAGTACTGCATCCAGCTCTGGGGGCCCCAACATAAGAAGGACATGGAGCTGTTGGAGTGAGTCCAGAGGAAGGCCACAAAGGTGATCAGAGGGCTGGAGCACCTTTCCTATGAGGACAGGCTGAGAGAGTTGGGGTTGTTCAGCCTGGAGAAGAGAAGGCTCCGGGGAGTCCTTACAGCAGCCTTCCAGTACCTGAAGGGGGCCTACAGGAAAGATGGAGAGGGACTGTTTAAAAGGGTAATGGTTTTAAACTGAAAGAGGGTAGATTTAGATTAGATACAGGGAAGAAATTCTTTCCTGTGAGGGTGGTGAGACACTGGAACAGATGGCCCAGAGTGGTTGTGGAGGCCCCATCCCTGGAGGTGTTTAAGGCCAGCTTGGATGGGGCTTTGGGCAACTTGGTGTAGAGGAGATTGTCCCTGCCCATGACAAGGGGGTTGGAACTAGATGATCTTTAAGGTCCCTTCCAACCCAAATCATTCTATGATTCTATGAAAGAAAATAATAGTACAATCCTGTTGGCACTTGGAAGCTACATGTACTAGGATGAACATTGAAAGACCAAAATAAGCAATTGTGAGTAGAGCTGAGTTAATGGAGAGCTATCTAAAGCTCGTAATAACCATGAGACATAAAACCCATTCTAAAACAACATAGGGATTTCAAAGTTTGTTCCCATCTAACTTTGACAGTTGAATATTTTGCCTTACCATGTATTCCTCTTAAATTTTAACTCTGAGATACGCACTGCTCTTCAGCTGTCCTTAAGATGTTTATGCATGGTATTCAAAAAATAAAATTCTATATGTAACCTTCCATTTGAAATTCTTTATCTTCCAAAATTCTATTTAAAAATATTTTATTTATTTGAAAGTCTCACTGCAATACAGAGAGATCAATGGATATTCCAAAAGATAGGCATCTAAAAATAAACATTGTCTTATGAAATTAGTAGCCATCAACATAAAGCTTAGACATCCAGTAGCATATCCAGGAAAAAAAATAAAATTACTTTCTCCTGCTAAATAATAGAAGACAAAGAGAGATGATCTTTTATAAAATGTAGTAAGTTTAAGGTTTTAGAGTATTCTTTGTCTATTCTATTTTTTTGTTTTAATTATTATAACCATTTCATTATCTTTATGTAAATGATGCATCCAAAGCTCATTATTAATAAAGTAGTTCAGTTGAAAGCTAACTGCCTGAGATAATTTGGTATGTTGAATATGAATTGCAGATATACAGCACTGAACATTCTACAAAGTTCCCACTATTTTACAGCACAGGTTAATGGTTACATTTAAATTTAAGTCCTAAGGATTTTTATTTTTGTACATTAAGCAACCTAAAGTATTGTAACAAATATTTAAATAGCATCAAATACTTTGCTTTTTTAGATTAAAGAAGCTTTTGAATTTCAGTGGGAGTATCTCAGTATATTATAAGTTGACTGATTCTTTCTTTCATGTCCTTTATTATTTGATATCGTAGTAATAGGCCTTACGAGACATCCTACTACTGCAATTGGGAAAAAGTGAAATTATTTGATTAATCTGTATGATGGATTTTAATTATAGAAAAAAAGTAACATGTTCCCTGTATTCTAAGGAGAAAAGAAAAAATGTATTACAGTTTAAATTCAGAGTGCCATCTAGTGATGAATAGAAATGTAAAACAGTAACCATGTTTAAGCTGAACATACACATCTTTTAAACCAATGTACGTCACCAAGATCTTAAAGCCCATAAAAATAAAAATTAGGTATGTGTATACTTAACATAGTACATTATAGGAAATAATTTTTAAAACTATGATATACTGGCTCTTAAAAAGGCTGCAAAAGTTTTGTCTGGAAAATCTCGAATATACTACTGTGCTTATACTTCAAAATATCTGACAGCACAACATATGGAATTCGAGTATTTCTTTGCCAGTATGCAGAAAGCACTTCATATATGAATTCATTATAGTCTCATACTCTGTTTTCCTTCCTTGATCACTTATATCAGAGAGTACTAACCTTTCCTTTCCTTTCCTTTCCTTTCCTTTCCTTTCCTTTCCTTTCCTTTCCTTTCCTTTCCTTTCCTTTCCTTTCCTTTCCTTTCCTTTCCTTTCCTTTCCTTTCCTTTCCTTCCCTTCCCTTCCCTTCCCTTCCCTTCCCTTCCCTTCCCTTCCCTTCCCTTCCCTTCCCTTCCCTTCCCTTCCCTTCCCTTCCCTTCCCTTCCTTTCCCTCCCCTCCCCTCCCCTCCCCTCCCCTCCCCTCCCCTCCCCTCCCCTCCCCTTCCCCTTCCCCTTCCCCTTCCCCTTCCCCTTCCCCACTTGTGGAACATAGTCACTGTTACATTGGTTTTGTTGGGTTTTTTTTCTCCCACTATCAGTGAAAGGTATTGAACTTATCAATTTCTCTTATTTGAAATGTCTGATAGAATTCCTTGGTCAATAAAGTATATTTCTTGGGAAATCTTTATCTAGCATTGATAAAAAAATTAAGAAAACCTCAAGTCTTTGACTCAAATATATCAGTCGGATTGTTTACAATATTTATTTTGTTCTTTTTTTTTTATTCTAAAGTTTGGTAATCAAAAGCTATAGCAGAATACAGGATTCAGAAAAGAATCCTTCTGGAAAGTTAGTCACAAAATCTAAAAAAATGGAGGCCAAAATATTAATCATTCCATTTTACCAGAAAAGTTCCAAACTAAGAAAATAATGTGTGAAAATGTGAAGTTTTGGCTGTCTCTTGTGTCCTCTGGAAATACCAGACATTCTATGGGGTAAATGGCTTTCATTCTTCCCTGTTGACATTCCATTTTTAATAATACAGCTCAAAAAAAAGTACTGAATGAAGAACTAGAGCTTTTGTATGTAAGATCCTGCATTACACAGCTGCAGTTAAATACTATGCTCAACAGATCTGTCTGTAGTCCTTAGAGCAGCAATCTCTATGAACTTTTCCCCCTTCTGCTTTCCTTCTATTCCTCACCACAACTCACCATGTGCAGTTTTTGTTAAAAATTAAAATTAAAATCAGATAGAAAATAATTATAAGTATGTTGTGTGCTCTCAATACATTCTACATTTAAGCTAATTGTTTACTGCAAGAAAATAAGCAAAACACGTATATTTTCCAAGGAAAACAAAGTTTTTACAGGAAGGATATTTTAGGCCACCAAATAAGTAAATGTCTTGACAGAATTATTCTTTACTGCAAAACAATGAACAATATGTCCACTTTAGAACAGCACATGTTTATCTGGAATCCCTTACTGATTAAATACACTTGACCAGCACTGCCTTCTTACTGTTAGGAATATGCATTTCAGCCTTGATCACACGACACGTTTTACTTAGTGTAAAAAGTGAGTGGTTAAGGAAGGCTGTAAGCTAAATGCTGTAGGAATCCCACCAGAAGAATTTTAAAGTCAGATGCAATGCATCACTGAATCTGTTTCATAACATTTCTCTACCACTTTCCTTCCTGCACTTGCGAACAATTTATCCTGGTGGAAAATTCTGTCTCCAGGAAGACTGCCTGTTGGGGCCAAATAGGTGATGGATCATTTGGTATTTATGGTTTTTAAGTCCAAAATGACAACAAATGACCTATAGGTTAAACAAACAAACAAACAAAAAATATTGCAGATTATTAGTTTCATCCATATGTTTGGTTGCAAGGGAATTGAAACACTCCCATATGATTTTCTTCAGCATCAGGAGGCAGTTGTACAGATGGGCTCTACAGATAAACCAGCTGATCATTTCAACTCTTTGGCTCTTATTTATCCTGTTGCTTGAGAAAGATAAATTAATTCCAAACTGAATCCAATTAGGTTTCAGTGATGAAAATAGTCATTAGTTTCATCATTTTTAAATGGAAAACATTCTCTCCCTCCAAAATACCAAATGGATGTATTTGTGTAAACCATCTTCTCCTTCATCACTCATCTTCTCATCGTTCATGTAAATAAAAAACAGGAGGAAGGAATCCAGTTTTACATCCACCTTACAATATGTTTTATCATAATTATTTTTGTTAATTTTATGCAAAATACACTTCTTTTCCTCCTAGGCCTCCCAAACAATCCTGATTTCCCACAACTCAAGATGAAATTCCTTTTCTGAGTTAAAAAAAATTAGACACCAATTACTCATTTGGAACATTTGGAATTCTGTTGATAGTCATAACGAGGTAGCAGCATATTTATCAACTTATGTTTTAAAATGCCAGTGCTGTAAAAATATTAATTTGCTAAAAATTAATATTTATATTTAAATAGAAAAAAAAATGATACAGAGCAATATTTCCAGAACTATGGGGGAGTGAGAGCTTCTAGCATAAATTAAGCATTTTGAACATTTGATGTCTAGTCTGATACTCAAACCTGCTTTTAGTGCCAACAGAGAGGATTAGACAACGCCAGGGTGCAATTCATGCCTGAATCTTCCATATGCATTGACTTTAGAAAACTAAAGCTAAAGAGTTTAAATTTTCTGCAGACATCTTGCTGTTGATCCTTAATAGCATAAGTATCTACTTTAAGTGGAATACTTAACATTTTGGAGGACTTCAAAGCGATAATCATTAAGCCTCTCTTTTTAGGCACTCCAAAGCAGAAGTCTATGTGGTTGTGGAGTCTCTATCCTTGAAGATATTCAGAAGGCATCTGGATATGATCCTGGGCAACCAGCTCTAGGTGACCCTGCTTGAGCAGAGGGGTTGGACAAGATGACTTCCAGAAGTCCCTTCCAACCTTAACTATGCTGTGATTGCTTGATTATGTGAAGTCACCACCCTATGTTGGACAACCATTTTGCAATAGGATGATTCACGCTATGAAAATTCTTAGCTCTCCCTACTGATTAAACAGGGAGACTAGATGACTAGTTAAGCACAGAAGTCTAGCTTTATCAGGGTTAAAATTAAGTAAAATAATTCACACTCTGTGTGTGGGGATTAGTATAAGCAATACTGAAAAACGTCACCACTATATACTGAATAATCTGCATATAATGAATGTAATCATCAAACTAGATGATCTCCAGAGGTCCCTTCCAGTCCCTACCCTTCTGTAACGTCTAATAAATCATTATCTATTGAACTAAGAGTGCAGTATGAAATTGTAGACATTGAGACTATCTTAGCAGTGACTGAAAAATTGCATGAAGTATGTATTGCATTCCTGGTTCTCCAGTACATATCTGTTTGAGTGCACCATAGTCACTTCTTCCTCTAAGGAAGAGCAAGGATGTGTGTAAGCAGGAGACCCCTAATGTATCCAGGAAGAGATGAGTAGGCAACCGGAAAGCCCTTAAGGTTTGAAAAGGTTAGATGCAGCAAAAGTTTATCTGGGATCATCATAACTTCTGTACTGGTTTTGGCAAAGGTAGAGTTAATTTTCTTCATAGTGATTTGTATGGTGCTATGTTTAGGATTTGTGACCAAAACAGTGTTGATAACACACCAGTGTTTTAGCTGTTCCAGAGCAGTGCTTACAAAGAGTCAAGGCCTTTTCTGCTTCTCACTCTGCCCCACCATCAAGTAGGCTGGGGGTGTACGAGGAGGGGACACAGCCAGGTGTCCTGGTTTTGGCTGGGATAGAGTTAATTTTCTTCCTAGTAGCTAGTTTAATGCTGTGGTTTGGATTTAGTATGAGAATAATGTTGATAACACATTGATGTTTTAGTTGTAGCTAAGTAGTGCTATGCTGGTTTTGGCTGGGATAGAGTTAATTATCTTCATAGTAGCTAATATGGGGCTATGTTTGGATCTGTGCTGAAAACAGTGCTGATAGAATCATAGAATCATAGAAACAATGAATCATTTTGGATAGAAAAGACCTTTAAGATCATAATGTCCAACCATTAACCTAGCACTGCGAAATCCAACCACCAAACCACGTTCCTAAGCACCACATCCACGCGCCTTTTAAATACTCCAGGAATGGTGACTCAACACTTCCCTGGGGAGTCTGTTCCAATGATTGACAACCCTTTCGGTGAAGAAATTTTTCCTAATATCCAATCTAAACCTCCTCTGGCACAGCTTGAGGCCATTTCCTCTTGCCCTTTCACCTCCAATCTGATCAGGCTTTTTCTACCTTAGAATAAGAATGTAGTTTCTTTGTTCGTTATTTTGGTTTTTTTTAAAAACAGGAATAAAACTGAAATAAGAAAGAGAATTTTAAAATCCCTGTTGTTCCTGCAAAACTGATCCCAAAACATCAGACCTGAGAATCTGTACAATGTGAGTTAATTGGGCTGCCCTAAGCCAAGAAACTTAAAAATGCCAAGATAGCCTCAAAAATGAACAAATATATCTTGTTCTTGGTGCAAAAGAATATATGACAGAAATCAACAACACATCTAGAACTGGTTTACAAGGCTGCTGCCTTATTTTACAAACACGTTGAGACTTCAGACTTTTTCCACTGAATGACATTATAAAATAACAAACTGGTTTTTGAAAACAACGTTTTGGTAAATGTAAAATTTAGGTGTTTAGATTTTTTTTTCAGTCTCTTGCATATGTGACATCTTTGCTTTTCCTATCTATATAGGACATTAGGGCAAATTTATTTGTTGGTTTTAATGAAAGAAAAATTAGAAGACCAAAATGTCAGTCTAGTCACAATGACAATACAAGGAAGAGGGAATATCTCCATTTCCCTGCTTTTGATGTTAGCATTGCTGGCAGTTCGTCTCTATTCCTCACAGATATCCTGAAAAGCAGACATAAGAAACACAAGTCAACCAGTAAATTCTTTTCATTTCTGTACACTCACATATACATATATATACACATACAGAGATATATGCTGACATATTGGCAAACATATTAATATATGAATTTATATTATAAATTTACTGAAGTAAGAATAGACACATTGTGTTTTGAATAGAAGGATTCCTCTTTATTAATTTAGAAGTTGCTTAGTGGCATTAATATGAGCCCAAGAGAAATAACATGTTCCAATTAATTCTACTTAGGGCATTGTTATTTTTTTCCAGCCTTTTAAGTAATAGCACTGCTCAGGTTAAGTAATAACTAATAAACTTCTGCTTCCTTCACTGTCTACTTAATAGCTGGCATCTGCCTCAAGATAGTAACTAACAAGCTGGTAAATAAAAGTCCAAATTCAATGAAAACATCAGTTTCAAAGTCTAAATAGAATTATATTTCAGGACTGCATAGAGGCCTCAGTCTATGTTGTTACTTTTTTAATAAATTAAAAAAATGCATATGTAGTATCAATTTATTATTTTCTCAATAGGAATTACTGAGCTCTGCAATTACTTTACACTCGTCATCTTGTGAAAGAAACTCCAGTAATATTCCAGGGGTTTTATGTTTTTGAGTCCCATGGGACAGTTCATTAACCAAATATTTTTTTCTGACACCTATGATTTTTCCATTTAAATGCTTCATATCTTATAAAATTAAAAGTAGGTAGTATTTCCAAAACACAAAAGTGAGTTAGTAGTTTACATCTTATTATTGAAAGAAATTTGAGCCTTCAGTAACTTTCAGCTACTAAGACACATTTAGGTCAGCTTTAGCCATCACAAAGTTATTCATCTAAGGGTTTAACTCACCTGTAGTGAGTATCTTTCTCAGATTAGGAGTAATCCATCGGAAGTGTATCTTCTCTCTCTCTTTCCCCTAAGGACAGATTTTTTTATCTAGAATGCCTAGGCATCTGGGGAATAAACTTCTTCCTGAGCTATCTGCTTAACATCGCCAGCAAATTTTGTCATCAGTGATAACCTTTAATGCTGATAAAGTGAATTATGGTGAACTTATTAACTGTTTTTAATCAAAGTTCAATGATCCTGATTTAAAGAAAAAATAAATAAAATTCCTTTTTAGCATCCACATAGTCTTTCTGAGAGGCAATAATTTTTATTTTTACCTCTAATTCTTAATTGATGGAGATAGTTTACCTCCTATTCTGCTTTTTTGCTTCTTGTCTCTCTTTTTTTTTTTTTTTTAATTTCAACTTCCTAGTTTATGGTTCTGTTTATCATTTTTAAGTATTAGAATTATGATGTTAGATCTTAATGTTTGCATCAGACATCCAGTTCTAGTAGAAGGATAACTTTGATCTAACTTTAGTCCTATAAAAGCCTAGACTTTTAGACTTCCTGCACAGTTGATGAAATCCTTCTGGAAAACAAAGAATACCTAACAGACCGAGTGAATTGTTCCTTGTAATTGACTGTATTTCAAAACTTATTCATTTCCTGGCAAATACATTCTGTGGCACATCCCAGAGACTTAATGACATAAAAGAACGATCCTATTGGAGTCTGTTGCAGCTCCCAGCAGGCTGAGGAAGCCTGCTTTTCTTTCCATGGAAATCAAAAGAAAGATGAAGGAATGATACATAAGCAAGTTTGTTCTGATGTTAATTTGGAATACAGACATTATATATATGCAGGTGGTTCAGGATGTATGAAGCTCTCTGAAGCCCCAGAATATAGGCATAGTCTATCCGGTATATACATGCATACTACATCTGAGATACTCACCCCATCCTCCTGATGAAATAAAATAAGCTTCCTCACTATTCAATTCATTCTAGAAGCTAAATGCCCTAACACTGCCTGTTTATATGCACTGAGTATAAATGAAGACTGGAGTGACTACGTCTGATGAAGATATCTACATTTAGTCAGATAAATATCAATTCCAATATGTAGAATTAGGAACTTTCATGTTATGAGTCCCACTTTCAGATGTTCTGACTAATCAATAGAGAATGAATCTCCTATAGAAATCTTCTAGTTCTGAGAGTCATTCAGAACACCCAATTTAGACTTCTGTGTATTGCTTTTCAGATCCATCAAGATCTTCCGATGACTACTAACTGACAAACAAAAGCTCAGAAGTTTTATTTACAAATGAAGTCATCCTGCTACTAAGCAAAGGCACAAAAATTCTTAATTTTAAGTATGAACTCATCCTACTATACCCCCTAACATTCTACAGGATGAATCACTCTACTTAGCATTACAAACCTACAAACTGTGGCAGATCCCCATGCTCTAAAATATTTTATAATATTTGCATAAATAAAAATAGTGGTTCAGTGTAGTTTTTCTGTATTTTTTTAAACGATTCTTGCATCCAAGATCTCTTATTGATTTGAAAATGCTTAATTTTAGCAGACTTTAAAGCCTTTTTATTTGTTACAAACATTTTCTATCCTATTTGAATAATGTGTGATTGATATGCCATTCTGTATTCTAAACAAAAATTATGTTATATAATATATTTATAACATCCATTTAATTTATTTTTCATTCAACATCAAAACCACCTATACATTGTCCTGAGCATAGAATGATGCTAGGTTTATATTGATTTTCTGTGTTCATAAATTCCTAGCATATAAAATTGAATATAATTTTTATATAACTTAAGAAAAATTTTTATATTTAATTGAGACTGAGCATTTTTTATTTTTTTAACATTGCTGTCACCTACATTCCTAAACTCAGAACAGAAATATATGTAATAAATGTATACCTTCATGGAAATGTTTTCTGAGTTGGTTCTTTTGTATCTCTAACTGAAATAGCTCTTTTCCCCACTATAGGGGGAGATTATTTTTTGTGTTTGTAAGTAAGGTTTTGAGGGCAGGGAATAGAGGAAGAGCTGTTATTTCTGTCTTTGAATGGAAGATCTGTGGAATCATTGATTTTAGTGGAGTATCTTTCAGTATTTCCAACTTTTATTACTACTTTTTATCTTATAATATATGGTCCTATGCTATGCTGACATCATTCTTGAATTTTAAAAAATAAATTAAGCCAGACCATGATTCCTCAAAACTAAGTAAATAATTTCTAATTAAGAAATTAATGCTGGGGGTTTTTATGTCAGATGAGAGAAGTTCTTTGATTTGCTTTGTTTATGGTGCCAGAATTTGAGTTAGGAAACCTTTTCTTTCTGTATATTGTAACAAGTATATTTTGTTGTTGTCAATATGAGTTTTCCAGAAAGTTTTCCCATGACTTAGTGACCAGAATATATTTTTCCCCCTTTTACATGGCAGATAACAGATGGCCAGTGAATAACTTGGTCCTCTTTTAGTGAGACAGTGTGGATAGGAATGTCTGTATAATGGTGCCGCATTGTTGAACAGAACCTGATTCCGCAAATACTTTACTTTTTAGAAAATAAAACGAATTACATTGTTTTCCTTTTTTCACAAAGGTCAATATAACTACACATTACAAGAACTATTTTCTTTAATTTATTTTGATTCTACCATTTTGTAGTTTCACTGGAAAACTTTCAGTTCCTGTAACAGAAAACTTAATAAGCCATCATTCTCTAAACTACTTTATACATGACACTTGTTTTCTGACATTACTGCAATTCCTCCCTGCCTCTACACACTTCCTTTAGCTCTTTTCCAGGTGAAGTATACTTTTGTATTTAAACATGAACTTACTTATTTTTCCTATGGAAACTGTTTTGCATCATCACCCTTGTCATACTTCTGTATATGTGTCTTTTTCAGTTCTACTATAGACTTTAAATTAGCATAAAAATACTTTATTTTTCTGTTCTGAATTCCTTCCCTAACAATTCCTAACATCTGAATCTTTTAAGCGCTACTGCACTGATATTTTTGTATACACCTAACAATTATAACCTCAAGACCTCATTTAGTATGGTAATCATCCACTCAGAACTGGTTACTGTGTGTAAAAAGATGGGATTTTCCACATCAATTTATGCTTATCTTAATTTACTTTCATCTGCCATCTCGTTAAGTACCTAGTTGGTATTCTGAAGTTACTCTGCAATTCATAGTTGGCTTCATCTTTGCTACTTAAACAGAAGCAGGTTTTGTTACTTCAGCATTTAGCACTCTTTGTAACTTTTGCAGTTATGCTGAACAGGTAGATACAGGAATAGAATTATACAGTCATTGTTTGGGTTGGAAGGTACCTTTAAAGATCATCTAGTTCCAACCCCCGGTCATAGACATGTTTCACTAGATCAGATTCCTCAAAGCCAAATCCAACCTGACCCTGAACACTTCCAATGACGGCACATCCACTACTTCTCTGGGCAACCTGTTCCAGTGTCTCACCATCCCCATTGTAAAAAATTTCTTCCTTATGTCCAATTTAAACCTAACCACTTTCAGTTTAAAACTGTTGCCCCTTGTCCTGTCACTACAGACCATGGTAAAAAGTCTCTATCTTTCTTATAAGCCCCTTTTAAGAACTGAAAGGCTTCAATCAGGTGTCCCCAGAGACTTTTCTTCTCTAGGCTGAACAACCCCAACTCTCTCAGCCCTTCTTCACAGGGGAGGTGTTTCAGCCCACTGATCATTTTCATGGCCCTCCTCTGGATGTGCTTTAAGAGGTCCATGTCTGTCTTGTGCTGGGGACCCCAGAGCTGGATGCAGTACTCCAGGTGTGGTCTCACGAGAGCAGAGTACAGGGCGGGAAGCACCTCCCTCAACCTGCTGGTCACACTGCTTTTAATGCAGCCCAGGATATAACTGGCTTTCTGGGCTGTGAGCACACATTGGTGCCTCAAAGTCCAAATTTTTACCCACCAGTATTCCCAAGTCTTTCTCTGCAGGGCTGCTCTTGACGCCTTCCTCTCCCAGTCTGGGGGATTTGGTTTCCATCTGCCTTTGTCCCACTGCATTTCTCTGGGCTTGTGGAGATTGACCTTCGATGGGTTGATGGCTCCTGCAATTAGTTTAGGAGTAGCCAGAGTAGGGTATTATTTGGGCTCTTCTATCTACCATTGTTTCTCTGTTCTTCTTTTATGAATATTCAGATGAGCTTTTATCACATAACCTAATATAAAACATAATTAATTATTCAGGTATTTAATCCTTCACTTCCTATAGGATTTGGAGTAAATACTATACAGTTACAAAAAGCTGTTTCTTTTCACTTTTTTTTTTCCTGATATTTTACTGACCAGACAAATCTGTGGTGCAACCCCTCTCCCCCCAAAAAATAATAAAAAGAAGAAAAAAAAATTTGCCAAATTGGTGAAACTTTCTAAGTCTTCTTCATTGTGAGTAAAAATGAAAAAGAAATCCTTATACTTTTCTGCTCTGACATTATCTTCTCTGCACACTCCTCTCAAGTTTTGATCATCTACTAACCTTATGAAGTTCTCATCAACTTTGTTCACCTGATCTACTTGAAGAATGACTTACTGTTATTTTTTACGCTCTCTTCTAGTATTTCCTCAATGCTTTTTTGTCCTGACTTACTGTGGGTTTAAATTAAACCTGTCAGATTTTAAGGTCTTTTATGATTTTTTTTTTTTTTTAAACTGGAATTTAATAACTTTCTTTCCCTGCTATTTAGCCAGGACATTTTCCTTGACACATTTTTCAGACTTTATCCTGAAATAGTATAAATTGCTTTTGAACTTCCAGTACAGCATCTTCTCAAAGCTCCTGACATTTGAAAACATTTTACTCTTTCATACATTTGCTTTATCATTTTCTTTATGAGCTTCATAATTTTCATATAGCCCACACTATTTTCCTTGAAATTAAACACAACAGATGTAAGAGTTTCTGTCTTTTGGTAATCCCAGAAAGGCATTGACTCTAAGTGCATTGTCGTCACTGTTATAGATCAGATTTGGACAGTAATATTATAAATCTATGGCACTGACCAGGACCAGGACCAAATACACACACACACGCATACACACATGCACATATGTATTGCATTTTCAGGTATCTATTTGCTCCATTCCTGGTCTGTCTAAAAATTCAGTCTAATTGTCTTTCCTTTGGTTGTAGTTAGCCCTGTTCACATGACTGTTATCAACATCTGACATTGTGTTTCCTTCTTTCATACCATGGATTATTTCATTCAGATTCAGCGTGTCCCAGTTTCTGTTACAATTCTCATTGACTAGCTCATAAAATGGTACTAGTATTACCTTTTTCCTAATTAGGACAGGAATTTAAATGTTGTTGACATGGAATATCCTTGAGTTTATTTTTACAAATAGAAATATTCTTTCACTAGCTGAAGGAAGCTCTTTCCAGCATATACTTTGCACCCAGTGTCTTACAGGTGGTGTCCTATATATCTTTCTTCAACAAAGTTTCCATTATGCTATGAAGTCATTATCTTAGGTTAAAACTAGGCATCACAAAATGCATTTCTGTTGTTTTCTGGCACTATGTTCGGGTGTTTCAAAAAGCCATTCACTTTTGGATGTGGCCGATGTAACTTGTGTTTCAAACCTAACTATGTATAAACTTGATAACCAAACCAAAAATGTTCCTGCCTTTTGGCAGATACCACCAGTGCAAAGGAATATGTTGCCACTTTCCAACAGAGAACACTGACATCATAACTTCTTGTCCTTCAAGTCTCCTTGAAGTCCTTTTAACATGAAATTGAGAGCATTAGCCTGGAGACAAGACTGTTTCATTCATTAAACATTTCCTTGATGAGTTTCTGCATTTCCCTTGCTCCTCCTCAGTAGCGCTGATATTGTTCTAGATGTTGGTCTGCTCAAATGCATCTTTTGGGGCACTGCTGATCTACCTCTATAAGTTCTCTAGCTCCTCTTGACCACTTTTGTCTCAAGAGTTAGTTCCTTGTTTCAGAGGACATAAGCTAGTTACCGGGGTTCGCCTTATTTTCCTGCAGGGAAAATGACATTCATACAGTAAGTTCGAAGCATTCCATCTACATTTAACATCTACTTGGAATATTAACCACATTTATTATTTTAACCTCCTTTTTACTCTCTTGTGTCGTTCTTCAGCAAAGAGCATGTATATAGCTCTGTAAAAAACCAAAACCTCTTTGACATGAAGCGTTACCCTATTGCCTACTTTGGGTCCTTTCTGAGCAAGTTGTCATCACAAATATGCATATTTCTTTCTTGTGACTTTTAAGTTTGGGCAATAACAGTTACAGAAGAAATATATACTCTTCTTTTACCTCCTTTATAATTCTTAGGCTAAGAATATGCTTTTTATTATATTTTATACACAGTCAGATTGAAGACAATTTTTTAACTACTATATAGGAACATTAGGTAATTAAATTTTTAACTTTTTGTCAGGGAGTGCAAAGCAGGACTGCTCTAGGAGGGGGAGTAAGACAGGAGCTGAGGGTGACCCCAGCACAGGCGATGCCTTCACTGACCAGGGTGAAGTCCCACAGCACCTGGATAAGGGGATTAACCAGGGCCCAAGTCAGACTTGGGGATGGCCTGTTGGGAGTGAGATAGACACGGGGCCAGAGCTGGAGCCAGAGACAAGTTGTGATGCAGGCCCAAGGGGCCTGTCCAGGAGACAAACTCCCCACAGCACGGGGTCCAGAGGCAGGGCCAAAGATGGAACTGGGCACAGGCATCCCTGCAGCCTCACTGGGGCCAGTCTGGATATCAACTGATCCTGATCCTGACACCTTTCTTTGAGCAGAGAAAACATCAAAGTCTCAAAAAACAAAACAATCTGAAAATACAGTAGACTAAAAGCTCCTCTGCAATTTAATATAACAATTCCATTTAAATAGGACCAATCTGCATGAATAAAAGAACTGTACAACTGTAAACTATTATTAGTAGTATTATCTTCAAAACCACCATCGTTATGCTTCAGCAATGCTGATTTTTTTCATCCTGTTTATAACAAGAGGGGTTTGCATTAATTCATGAGAAAGGGTATGTCCTGGTTTCAGCTGAGAGGATTGATTTTTCTTCATAGTAGCTAGTGTGGGGATACGTTTTGGATTTGTGGTGGAGACAGCATTGATAATATAGAGATGTTTTTGTTCTATGGACTTATTGTTGAGCAGTGTTTACACGAGGCCAAGGCCTTTTCTGCTTCTTGCACTGCCCTGCCAGCGGGATGGCTGGGGGTGGACAAGGAGTTGGGAGGAGACACAGACAGGACAGGTGACCCAAACTGACCAAAGGGATATTCCATGCTATATGACGTCATGCTCAGTTTATAAGGAGCTTGGGGGAAGAGAGGGGGGGGGGCGGCGGCATTCGGAGCAATGGCGTTTGTCTTCCCAAGTAACCGTTACGCGTGACAGAGCCCTGCTTTCCTGGGGATGGCTGAACACCTGCCTGCCCATGGGAAGTGGTGAATGAATTCCTTGCTTTGCTTTGCTTGTGCGCGCGGCTTTTGCTTTACCTATTAAACTGTCTTTATCTCAACCCACGAGTTTTCTCACTTTAACTCTTCCGATTCTCTTCCCCGTCCTGATGTGGGGGAGTGAACGAGTGGCTGCGTGGTGCTCAGCTGCCGGCTGGGGTAAAAACACGACAGGGTACCATCTAACTCATGGCACTAGGTATAGTTCAGATATTAATCTCATGTTGCATATATATAATTTCTAAAACTTGGAGGAAAATATTCACCACTTTCTTCCGTCCTTGAAAAAAACCCTGAAATATTGAAAGAGGAACATGATTACCTGGCTGCACTGATGCTGGGATAGCAGGGCCAGTAGCCTGGAATTAGAGGGTAAGGAAGCCAAGCAGCTGGGATCCCTGTCCAGGGAAGGGAGCATTGACAAAGCAATTGGAAAAGGGACACAAACCCTCAGCCTCTGGAGGCAACTTCTGTCAAGTGTGAGGTAAAGATATCCCTTTAGTGAAGATGTTGTATGTCGGGCAGGCAAGTGGACCACCATGGGGAGAGGTATCCAGTACCTGAGGGAACTAGCCATGTGGGAGATGGTTTGTTATGACCCGGACAACACGCACTTACCCACAGATCCTGATGAAGTCCAATGTACCCAACACATGTGGAGGAAGTTTGTATGGATCGCACCATCATCGTACGCCAACTCACTGGCAGTAATGGACTGGAAAGGTGAAGAGGCATCAATGGTGGATGAAGTGGCTTGTTGTAGTGGGTTTACCCTGACTGAGGGCCAGGTGCCCACCAGAGCCGCTCTATCACTCCCCTCTTTCATTAGACAGGGGAGAAAAGTACAACAAAGAAAAAAACCTTACGGGTCGAGATAAGGACAGGGAGAGATCATTCTCTAATTATCATCACAAGCAAAACAGACCGAACTTAGAGAGGGAATTCATCTTATTTATTACCAAGCAAAACAGAGTAGAGGAATGAGAAATAAAACCAAATCTTAAAAACACCTCCCCCCACCCCTCCCATCTTCCCGGGCTCAACTTCACTCCCGGCTTCAACCTCCTCCCCCCTCAGCAGCACAGGGGGACGGGGAACGGGGGTTACAGTCAGTTCATCACGCGGTGTTTCTGCCGCTTCTTCATCCTCAGGGGGAGGACTCCTCTCATCGTTCCCCTGCTCCAGCATGGAGTCCCTCTCACGGGAGTCAGTCCTTCATGACCTTCTCCAACGTGAGTCTCCTCCAAGGGGTGCAGACCTTCAGGAGCAAACTGCTCCAGCGTGGGTCCCCCACGGGGTCACAAGTCCTGCCAGCAAACCTGCTCTGGCGTGGGCTCCTCTCTCCACGGATCCTCAGGTCCTGCCAGGAGCTTGCTCCAGCACGGGCTTCCCACGGGGTCACAGCCTCCTTCAGGTGTCTCCACCTGCTCCGGTGTGGGGTCCTCCACGGGCTGCAGGTGGAATTGCTACACCCCCTCATCCTCCCACCATGGGCTGCAGGGGGACAGCCTGCTTCACCATGGTCTTCACCACGGGCTGCAGGGGAATCTTGCTCCAGTGCCTGGAGCTCCTCCTGCCCCTCCTTCTGCACAGACCTTGGTGTCTGCAGAGTTTCTTACATCTTCTCACTCCTCTCTCTGGCTGCAAAAGGACTCTCTAACTGTTTTTTTCTCTTTCTTAAATATGTTATCACAGAGGCGCTGATTGGCTTGGCCTTGGCCAGCAGCGGGTCCGTCTTGGAGCCGGCTGGCATTGGCTCTATCAGACCCAGGGGAAGCTTCTAGCAGCTTCTCACGAAGCCACCCCTGTAGCCCCCCCGCTACCAAAACCTTGCCACGCAAAACCAACACACTTGTCGATTCTGGCAATATGAAGAGAGTCTCCCTTCCTCTCTTGTCTCAGCTGTGGAGAAATTGTCCCAGAAGCTCCAGCAACTCAAAAAGAATATGTCTTGTTCCTCACCTGTATGGATCAGTATCTCAGCTATTAGGAGTAAGTGTTCCTGTGCTCAAGAGAGAGGATATGGAGGGGACACATCAGAAGGCACCCTGTGGTTTTACCTGTGTTATCATGAAGAGAACATGAGGAAGTGAGATAAAAACCCCTACCTTGACCTTAGAGGCAGGAGTACATGAGTTGCAAGGCAGAACAATCACAAAAGGGGATTCTTCCAAGAAAAATGCCACTCTAGTTTCCAATGGGCAGTCTCCCAGACCAAATGGAAAGCCTACTCATACTTATGAACCTCTTGAAGGGATTTCTACGTCATTTTTGCAAGAAGTGAGTAATGAATACGATGAGCAGGACTAGAGGGGCCCAGCCTCCAGCCAGGTGGAAGAAAAGGGCAACCAGGTTTATTGGACTGTGTAGATCCGATGGCCCGGCACACCAGATCCACAAGAGTGCAAGGCACAGCAGACACCGGCTCGGAGCACTCAGGAAGCCCCCAAGCTGTGGGGGGGGGAGCTGGGGGTGGGTACAGCAATGGAAGCAGAGCAACTGGCAGCACAGAGGCAAACCCATCTGGGCTGCTGTATTGTGGCAAGATACCGCTGCCTGGCTAGAGAAGCTGGTTGTGAAAATCTATCATGTAGATGCCCATGTACGCAAGAGTCAGGCCACTGAGGAACATCAAAACAACCAGCAAGTGGATTAGGCTGCTAAGATTGAAGTGGCTTGGGTGGACCTGGAATTATTTATAGCTTGGTGGGCTCATGACACCTCAGGTCATCAAAGAAGGGATGCAACATACAGATGGGCTTGTGATCGACGGGTGGATTTGACCATGGATGCTATCTCACAGGTCATCCATGAATGTGAAACATGCACTGCAATCAAGCAAGTCAAGTGGTTAAAGCCTCTCTGGTATGGAGAATGATGGCTGAAATATAAATATGGGAAGGCCTGGCAGATTGATTATATCACATTCCCTCAAACCCACCAAGGCAAATGCCACGTGCTTACTACGGTGGAAGCCTGTGCAGCCCCCTGCTACCAAAACCTTGCCATGTAAATCCAATATAATATCTTAATCACAATGTTCAATGGATGTGTTTTTAAAATCTGCTTGTTTTGTGTATTTTTTTCTGCCTATACTATGTTTTAAATGTAATGTGATATTCTATATAAAATAGCTATAATGTATAATGCTATACATAGACTATGGGTATAAGATTTGAGAGAGAGAGAGAGAGAGAGAGAGAGAGAGAGATAGTATGTTATATCTAGAAATACATCTACAGGTAGGAATCTTTGATATTAGATCAAAATTAGAACCTGAGTGTAAACCAGCCACCATACTGGTCTCCTCAGAAGGGATTCAGCTGCTTACACATAGGTGCCTGATATGGTTTGTGATACTCTAGGCTATACAATACACCTGAATGGGACTAAGCTGTATGGCATAGCACTTAAATGAAATCTACACCTTTTGAAGCAGAAACTTGGAGGCCAATATATGCCATAATACCTCAAATGACAGCAGGCACCTGTTTTTATGACCCTTCAGTTGCAGTTTTTCTCACCACTAGCAATAATGAAGATCTGATATGCTAGCTCAGATTACACATCCAAATTTCAGAGGTTCAGAATTGGTGCAGATGAATCCTACCCTCCAGTATTCGGTCTATGTTAAGATAAAGCAATTCTGTCTCTAAAAGTCTTTCTTTCCACCAACTGTTCTTTCTCCCCTAAATTTAGGTAAAAAGGATAGAATGCATGCTGAACTAGTCTACAGCCAAAGCTAGGTGACAAGAATTCAACCCAAGAGAACAACTTGTGGAATAAAGTACTACTGCATGAGCAAAGGAACTAGAAAATTACTTTCATTGTACTTGCCTATGTTCTATAAGACAAAATTTCAATCTACAGTTGGGCTAAATTCCTGTTAAGTTAGAGTGAGATCGTGCAATAATAGCTGAGAAAATAAGAGAAAGAGAGGGACTGACTGAGGAAAGGAATTCATAAGGATATGTAAATTTCCCTGATTTATAAACATCCCTTACTCTCTTTTTACGAAATGTATTCCACATGCTTTCGAGAGTAGGAGGAATGAAGGATCTTGTACAAACCTGCTCTTTTAAACTTAGCGTAACTGAAAGCACTACTCAGTCGGTGAGGAATGCAGTGGTGGCAACGATCAGTTTTGTGGCCATATTTTTTCTAGATTTTTCAACTTTCTTACTGTAATGGCTAATTGTTGTTTTCTCTTCATTGTACAGAGGTCAAGCATCTACACTGAGAATGGGATATTTGTATCTATGTATTTGCTGAAGAATAATTCTGTTAGTGTTCAACATTAAAACTGGTAATTAAATAATCATATGGAAGAAAAATAATTACTTGTATATGTATTTTTCAGCAACTATCAGCATTAATGCAATCAAATGTTCCTAACACTGAAATTATTTGAATAACTAAAAAATAATTATTTTATACCATAAAAAATAATTTCTATTTTATTTTTTCCATAACAATTTTTTAAAGCACATTATCTCCCATTTTCTAATTCAAATGAAAACCTGGGATTTGTTAGGTTGGCATATGTTGTATTCCATCAGATAATTGGTTTGAATAAATAGTAGAAATTGAAGATTTATAAAATATTTTTAATTAATAACAATTTATTAATAAACATTAGTTACATGGTTTTGAGTAACAGAATTGATGATAACAAAAGATTTATTAATGATAGTAATATGAGGATGATTAGGGGACTGGAGCATCTCTCTTATGAGGAAAGGTTGAGAGAGCTGGGTCTGTTTAGCCTGGAGAAGAGAAGACTGAGAGGGGATCTCATCAATGCTTATAAATATCTAAAGGGTGAGTGTCAAGAGGAAGGGGCCAGACTTTCGTCAATGGTGCCCAGTGACAGGACAAGGGGCAACCGGCACAAACTGGAACACAGGAAGTTCCATCTGAATATGAGGAAAAACTTCTTCACTGTGAGGGTGACCGAGCACTGGAACAGGCTGCCCAGAGAGGTTGTGGAGTCTCCTTCTCTGGTGATATTCAAAACCCACCCCGTCACAATCCTGTGCAACCTGCTCTAGGTGATGCTGCTTTAGCAGGGGGGCTGGACTAGATGATCTCCAGAGGTCCCTTCCAACCCCTTCCATTCTGTGATACCTTGGAAAGGAAAAAATAGTAGATTAGGAGAAAAAGTATGACTCATAATCTGAATTTCTGTAAAACAAAGAAATCAGAGCATTGATTGGCAGGACATCCTTTAAAGACTATTTTCAGGAAATTACATGGTTGCTGTGTAAGTATTCAGCAGCATTCCTATGCTTTGTGCAATATGACAGCCACTTTCAATTATTTTCAAACTGGAATTACTTAAAAATGACAATCTTTTTTCCCTGCTTTGTTCTAAGAAACATTTTTTAAAAATGTATCTTTACGGTATGAATTTTCTTTTATCAATATAGCCATTTGGTGAGGAGGAGGAGACTTAGACCATATTCTTTTAAAATTTATCAGTCATCTGCCTCTTTCATTATAATAAAGGGAAAGTATGGAAAAAAGGGATGATATCACTTTAACACTAATTTCAAACTGTGAATACCATTTGTGGCAGGGAATAATATGGCAGTTTCATTTCTCATGCTGTATTGAGTTGTTAAAGGTGGAACAAAGCTAGTTACCATCAGATTTTTCAACTTGGGCAGCTGCCAGTGTTTTTGACATAAAGTAATTCAATCATTTAATAATTTGAGGTTGCAGTCTGCTTAAACCTCATCCAGTTAAGGGTGGGTTTTAGATGACTGACTCCACAACCATCTAATATCTGTCTTCTTTTCAAGATTTCCTAGGTCTATAGGCCTATAATTTCATTGTATATTTTCTTATTTAGCCTGAAAGTTCCCTGAACATCTAACTGTAGTCACACATGGCTGTTCTAGAGAGACAGATGCCAATATTTTAGTTGGAACTGACCAAAAAGTTTCATGTGGTTAGGGTTACAGCCAAGCTTGTGACTACTTTTTAGATAATAGATTAATGGAAGTGAAAGAATTGGATCCTAGACTTTTCTCATCCTAAGAAAGGTTGAACCTACATCTTCCACATGTTAAAAAAGTGTCTTAGCTGCCGGACCATGAAAAACAATCTGTCTGCCTCAGCTCCTTGAAGCTGGACCATTACAAACAAGGCAGGCAGAAGGGAGGGATGGAGAGGAAAGGAGAGGGGGAAAAAAAGAAGCCTGTAATTTTTCAAACAATAAAAAATTTAAGCAACTTTCATTCCCAGTGGGGTGCGAGAAATATTCATTATACATATTGATGACAAATAAAATAAAGCAAAAACCAGCTCAAAACCAAGTATATTAAAATGCAATGCACCAATCATAAAATTCAACCTAAAATGAAAATCATTAAGCATAATAAAATGTAGACTCACGTCTCTTGATGAAGGACCAACAGTGCTTTGATGTTTACCTACTTTTCTTCCCATCTTTAATGACAACATATCACAAAGTTGACAGTGGAAGCTTCAAGTATTAAATCACTGATAAACTTTGGTCTTTAATAATCTTTGAATTAAATTTATCAAAAAGGTAAAACAGAAGTTTAAAAGAATGGTCCAATTCCCCATTGTGTCAGATAATCTTATTGCATCACTAAGGAATTTTTTCAAAATAAAGGGACCTTTTGAGTAGTTGGCAAAGGCTGGGACTTGGTTCTTATAATTTATAATAATTTGAAGATTTGGTTTATGTGCATATCCATATGTATATCATCAGAAAGTTTACAAAAGGACTGACATAGATTTTTTTTTTTGGGGGGGGGGAGGGTGGAGTTGTTTTTTAAAAACTTCTCCCATTGCATACTAACACTGTCCTGTGGTGCAGTCTCTGCATTAGAAGATACCTAAATCCTGATGATAGGATTTTTAAGAAGTCAAACATCACGCATGCATCACAGTTCAAACCATGGGAAGCCAAGGCTAGCAGCAGCAGTTGCCACGTCATGAGGCATGTCAGGCTTATGAAGTACTCAGGAGGCGAAGTGTCTGAGGGTGTTTCTGAGCCCCTGACACCCTTGGGCTGTGTGTGGAAAGGGACCAGGCAGCAGCCAGGATGACCATCTGCTGAAGGACACCAAGATGTTGGGAGACTGTGGCCTCACCAACCAGACAACCTGCCCCCAGGCTCCTGCCCCCTGTCATAATGTCCCTGCAGGGAACTCAAGCAATGGTGACCATCTGACAGAAAGCTATGTTGTCTGTATCCCCTGTGGTATTAGCACCCATTGGAACTGAGGTAGCTACCCAGTCAGAGCTCCCAAGGAAACATAAAGCCATCTAGGTCTCCAGCTGCAGAGTGAGCTGAGGTTTCCTCTGGTGTCTGAGTGCAGCAGTGAGAACACCTGTGAGAGATGAGCCCAGGTAGAACTGCTCTGCATGGTGGCCGAGCTTCAGGAGAAAGTTGACAGGTTGAAGAGCATCCAGGAGTCTACGAAAGAGATTGACTGGTGGAACCATACTCTGCTGACATTAGCACAGAAATGTCAGCTAGGCATAACACAGGATGAGACGGACCTCTCTCCACCATGCAGAAGGCAGTGATTTAAGGGATAGAGGTGAATGAGAATAAGTCTCTGCTCAGGACAGAAAGGGAAGCTTCTCCTTATTTACCTTGCCTTCCCAAGTGCCCTAAAACAACAGATACAAGGTTCTGTAATTAGAAGAATTGTCCTGGGAATCTGGAGAGGTCCTAGTCAACTGGAAGCTAGCAAATATTGTTCCAATTTTCAAGAAGGACAAGAAGGAAGACCCTGGTAATTATAGGCCTGTCAGTCTCATTTCAGTGGCAGCTAAAATTGTGGAGATTATGCTGGGAGTTACTGAAAAACACTTGAAACACAGTACAGTCATTGGTCAAAGCCAACATGTGTTCATGAAGGGAAAGTCATGCCTTAATAACTTAGTATCATTTTATGACAAGATTATCTGACTGGCGGATGAAGGAATTAGGAAGGAGCTGTTGATTTCCTCAAGGGTAGAGAGGCCTTACAGAGCGTCATGGTTTAACCCCAGTCGGCAACTAAGCACCACACAGCCACTCACTCACTCCCATGGGCAGGCAGTTGTTCAGCCATCTCCAGAAGGATATAAAAATATTAGAATGTGTCCAATGGAGAACAACAAAAATGGTGAAAGGACTAGAGGGCTTGACTTATCAGGAGTGGCTGGGGATACTAGGTTTGTTCAGCTTAGAGAAGAGGAAACTGAGAGGTGACCTCATTACTGTCTATATCTTCTTCATGAGGGAGAGTGAAAAGGGAGGTGCTGATCGCTTCTCTCTGGTTTCTGGGTCTCTAGGTTCGCTGGAGATAAGCCTGGGAGTGGCACACCAATGTCTGCAGGACAGTGTGATAGCAAGGTCCTTTGATCTGCCATCTCAGTAATGGTAGGAGAGGAAGAACCATGTGACAGCAAAGACACAAGGGTTATTGATGGGTTAGAAATCATGGAAGGTCAGGTAGTAATTAAAGCTTCTCCCCTCAAACAGGTGATGGAATCAGTAGCCAAACTAAAGTGCATCTACACCAATACATGCAGCACAGGCCACAAACAGCAGGAGCTGGAAGCCATTGTGCAGCTGGAAAACTATGATATAGTTGCAATCACAGAAACATGGTGGGATGACTCACACAATTGGGCTGCTGCAATGTATCACTACAAACTCTTCAGAAGAGACAGGGAAGGAAGGAGAGGCGGTGGGGTGGCCCTGTATGTTAAGGAGTGTTTTGATTGTCTAGAGCTTAATGCTGGTGATGGTAGGGTTGAGTGTTTACGGGTCAGAATAAGGGGGATGGCCAACAAGGCAGATATCATTCTGGGATGCTGTTATAGACCACCTAGTCAGGATGAAGAGGCAGACAAAATATTCTATAAGCAGCTCGAAGTCTCACGCTCGCTAGCCCTTGTTCTTGTGGGGGACTTCAACTTACCAGACGTCTGCTGGAAATACAATACAGCAGAGAGGAAGTAGTCCAGGAGGTTCTTGGAGTGTGTGGAAGAGAACTTCCTGACACAGCTGGTGAGTGAGCCAACTAGGGAAGGTGACCTGCTGGACCTGTTGTTTGTGAACAGAGAAGGACTTGGGTGATGTGACAGTTGGAGGCTGTCTTGGGCATAGTGATCACAAAATGACAGAGTTTTCAATTCTCAGAGAAGAAGAGGGGTCAGCAGAACTGCCTCCTTGGACTTCCGGAGGGCAGACTGATCTGTTTAGGAGACTGCTTGTCAGAGTCCCTTGGGAGGTAGTCCTGAAGGGCAAAAGAGTCCAGGAAGGCTGGACATTCTTCAAGAAGGAAGTCTTAAAGGCACAGGAGCAGGCCGTCCCCACGTGCTGAAATACGGGCCAGCAGGGAAGAAGACCAGCCTGGCTGAACAGAGAGCTTTGGCTGGAACTCAGGAAAAAAAGGATTTTATAGCCTTTGGAAGAAGTGATAGGAAACTCGGGAAGACTACAAGGATGTCATGAGGTTATGCAGGGATGCTGTCTACCATAAGATCCTCAAAGACAAACTGTTGATGTATGAGCTGCATAAGCAGCCAGGGAGGTGGTTTGAAAACTGGCTGAAAAGCCAGACAAAGAGGGTGGTGATCAGTAGAACAAAATCTAGTTGGAGGCTAGTAACTAGTGGTATACCCTTGAGGTGAATATTGTCTCCAGTCCAGTTTACCATCTTCATTAATAATCTGGATGATGGGGCAGAGTGTACCCTCAGCACTCTTGCATATGATACATAACTGATGATGGGCCACATGCTCTAGGTGAACCTGCTTGAGCATGGAGTCAGACAAGCTGACCTCCAGAAGTCTCTTCCAACCTCAGTCACTCTGTGATTCTGTGATTACCCTTATCTTTAAGTAATTTAAATGGTTTAAAGAATTGCCCAGGTTTTAGCAGTGGGTTTTTTTTTTTTTCTTCTTATTAAAGTCTGTCCTAGAAGTATCACTGCTTTTTCACTCATTTACTTTCCCTTTCTTTTCTTAGTTCACAGTCCTAATGCTCCACAGTCTCATGAATTACCCTTATGCTGCTTTCCAAACTACTTTCTGATTCTCGCACTTCATTTCCTTCCGTATCTACACTGCTGCAAAGTTTTGTCTGAATCCTATCCAATAGTCCTCTCTTTTGGGCTTTTGTATTTTTCTCTGCTCTCCAAAACTTTCTGCCTTGGATCTTCCATACCACTTGCAGCTGCTGCTGGGTCTGTGCTGCTCCTGTAGGTCTTATATGATATGTATACCATATATATAATATATATTTACAGTATTATAACATAGCATAATAAAAACAGCAATGTAATTGGCTTTCTAATATAAAATAACAAAATTATCACTTCAACACGTAATGGAGTAGGCACCGGAGGCCTTCAGTAAGACTAAGTAAAATCAGTAAGACAGGGATACAGGCTTCCTGAATCAAGATTTTTGATTTCACACTGCTTTGTGATTTAAATGTAACAGGAAAACTAGTATATTAGAATATATTTTAGCCCAGAGGTTCATTCACTCTTTTGAGATGTGAGTCCAAACCATTGCAGATTTAGGGATACCTGCTATCCAAGTACTAATTAGCTAATTATACTAACCAAAGCTAATTATTCCGATGTGGACTGTCATGATATACTTTTTGTTAAACTGGATCAGAATAACCTGATTTTGAAACTATTTCTTAACTCTAAAATGCCTAATTTGACGACTCAGTTAAGAAAGGAAAGATATTTGCCTGGAAAAATAAATACATGTCAGGTTTCTAGTATGTTTCAAACTTCTCATCAGATCTGGTAGGTTTTCCTGGATCTCTCACTTGACCACTTAAGACATCCTTCAAGTTTTTAGGATTTGACTCATTGGCCTAAACGTAGGTGTTTAGTGCAATTTAAGATTCCCTAGGATATCTAAGAAATTTTCACAGAACTGTCAGATATGACACAGGTCTTACAGGAGACTTGAACTTTTCTGGAATTGCAAAGGAAAATGGAGCTGAATATTTTCGGGGACCTTAACTGTCACTGTGTTTAGGTAGCTGAATTTAGCTTTTAAATTCCCAATGAATATGTGTCTCACTAGCCTGTTTGAAACTGAGGATGAGTACTTTATTCCCAATGGGACATTTTAAGAATAAAACCATTAAATATAATGAATTGCTCCAATACTATGCAAATGAGGCACTTAAAAGTGCCTAAAACACTACATTGTGTAGGTTTCTGTTGCAATACTCTATGCTGACTAGAAAGGCTGGCAGTAAAGATAAAGACAAAGTGCTAACATAGTAGCAGAAGCGTATGATCAACAAAATCAAATTTCAAAGCCCACGAGAAGGACTGAATCTGTTAATGCTTTCAAGGACTGAATGTGTTCTAAATAATTAGATGGCCTAGCCTGTTATGAAATTTTACCCATACTATCAAAGGATGAGTTTCTCTAAAAAAGTTATTAAGAGATCATTAATTAGACCAATAAAATAATAAAATGCAAAATAAAATGTGAGAAAAGATGTGCGATATCTTTCCACAAACTAAGCAAACTTGGCAGTGTGGTCCAAGAAAGATTTTTATAATGAAAAGACTACAGAAAATACAAGTACATTATTGGTAGTTGAAGAATAGACAAAAGTATTTCAGATAACCACAGAACTTACTTTTCTGTATTTACCTGTTTGCTTGATTTATATCAAGAGATTTCTAGTGAATCTTCCCAGTCAATAAAAGATACTAGGCATTGTTAACATACATGCATAGTAACCATAGGATGAGAAAGGCAAAAAAAACCCCAGCAATCAAAAAACAGAAGATAGGAAATGAATTAAAAACAGGAAGCACAGCTAATTCAGTTAATAGAACACCACTAGTTATTGTGGTTCACAGTCATCCTTCCTAGCATTAGACAAGTGTCAAGGCTTTTTATGCAATCCATAAAGAGAGAGAAGAATCTCCAGAAAGCAATTTGGATCTTAGATGGAGTGTCCCTCTGGGGATTTTTTTATTTCTTTCTACTGACTGTAAAATGAGTGTGGAGTACTATTCATTTAACAGGCTTCTCAATTTAAAGACATAAATTTAAATGAAAAAAAATCATGTTTATATAGATGCAGCTTAGAATCCTACAAAATTTAGAAATAATATATTAGAAGATTTTAATACATACAAATTTAGCTACTTCATTTCTTGAAAATGGGTTATATCTGGTTTTAGTAAACACTTCAGTAATATTTTTGTTATAATTATTAATTAAAACTAACTCACATTTGTGCTTCTGGAGCATTTTTATTCTGGCAAAGGCAGAACTCAGCTCAGGGTTAACACTTCAGTACACATTTGCTGAGAAAATGTATCAACTTTATTTAAGGAATGTAACTGTCTTGATCATAGAAGTCGTATATACATTTTGCTGGTTATTTAGCCTAGGTGGAAATTCGTGTCACCCACGAATGCCTGTGAGCAGACTGGAATCAGTGACTAACTCTCTAGTGGTACCCTCAATTGTTTACTGTACCAGGAATCTACACAAATATTTACACTAAACATCTATCCTTATGATGGAAAAAGTGAGACATAAACTGCTGTCGGAATCTGTACAAATCTGCAGTTTTGTTTTAGTTTGAGTCAGAAGTGCACTTTTTAAGTCTTCTGAATTTGCCCACACGCCATACTTTAGTTATGTCACAGAACAGTTTACAAGTGGGCAAAAAATATTTCTTTTAAATAAAACTATTGTTGCGGTTTAACCTCACAAATGGCAACTGAGTGCCACACAGCCGCTCGCTCAATCCCCCTCCAGTGGGATGGAGGGGAGAGAATTGAAAGGGTAAAAGTGAGAAAACTTGTGGGTTCAGATAAAGACAGTTTAACATTTGAAATAAAATAAAATAAAATAAAATAATAATAATAATAACAAGAACAACAACAACAACAATAATAATGACCTGTAATGAAAAGGAAAATAATAAAATGAGAGAAATAAAACCCAAGAAAGACAAGTGATGCAAATGAAAACAATTACTCATCACCAACCGACCAACACCCAGTCAGTCCCTGAACAATGCCCCCCACCAAGTTCCTCCCTAGTCTTATTGCTGAGCATGACATCATATGGTATGGAATATCCCTTTGGTCAGTTGGGGTCAGCTCTCCTGGCTGTGTCCCCTCCCAACTCCTTGTGCACCCTCAACCTATTCGCTGGTGGGGTGGTGCGAGAAGCAGAAAAGGCCTTGGCTCTGTGTAAGCACTGCTCAGCAATAACTAAAACTTCTCTGTATTATCAATACCGTTTCCAGCACAAATCCAAAACAAAGCCCCAAAACAGTATGTGGTAAAGCTACTGTGAAGAAAATTAACTCTACCCCAGCCAAAACCAGCATAACTATGCAAGAAGTGCGTCCAATGTTTCCTGGCCTATAGTAGGCATGCAGTCTACAGGACCAGAGAAGACCTTATTCAAAGAAGCCAGCCCTCCATTGTAGACAGTGTGGACACCTTGGTCAGAGCACTACCTGTGCCACTTTACAGAGCTGTTTCTATTTTGCAGGGTTGACCTTGGCTTGTTGCTAGTTGCCCAGTAAGCCTATCACTCCCTGATCTCAACAGGAAAGTGGGTAGGAAATAGAAAAAAAAGCTTGTGGGTTGAGATAATGACAGGGAGATCCCTTAGCAATTTCTGTCATGGGCAAAACAGATTCAACTTGAGGTAATTAATGCAATTTACAGACTCCACATGAGCCAGAGTGCCAGGGATGTTGCCTGTCGAAAACATATCTAGATAAAGATGGAGTTTAGCAGGAACTCCATCTCTGGACTCTGTTGCTGTCCTGTCCTACTCGGTTGGTTAGGGTGAGGTTAACTTTTAAATTAGCTGCGCAGTAATCAGAAGTAACGCCAATTACTCTAGAGGTTAAACAAATCACAGATTTACTTAAAACTCAGCAGAACTACAAAAGATAGTGGCTTGGCAAAAGTTATAACAATACCTGAAACTTAGCAGAACTATGAAAGGTAATGGCTTAGCAAAACTTGTGACGATATTATCTTAATGTGTTGAAAATGAAGTTAGAGACAAAGAGAGTGGCAGACAGGAAAAGAAAGAGAGAAAGAAAGAGAGAGAGAGAAAAGATATCACCACGCTTGGATCCATTGATGTTCTCTGCTTCTAGTTGTAGTCCTCAGGTGGTGGGCACGCCATGAGAGCTTGTTTCCCCTTTTTATAATCCAAAATGCTCTGCATAGACGGGGGTCTGTCCTCACCGTGCAGGCACAGTATGTGCTCAGGAATGTTCCAGAAATGAGTTGGTGGGTCTTGGGGGTCTCGCTGTCACAGACACACACACCCCCACTTCAGGGTTGACTGAGTGATGGTCTTTCACAGGCATGCATGCACAGGACACAGATGGTCTTTTGTCTACATTTCAGGAATAGGGGAAGGAGCTCACAAGACGTTATCCTGCCTCTGCAGGTTCTGTCCTTGACCGAGACGGATGTCTGCGCCATTCCCTTGACATTCCCTCGACATTCCCTCATTATCAGTTTATCACTGCGTCGGTCAAGATGGGTGTTTGCAATATTCACGTGTTATCAGGGCCTTACAGTTGCCAAGGTGCATTCTCTTTCTCTGTGCCCATTAAGGGAGAGCCTTTCCATTTGCACTCCAGCTTTGCCTGGAGAAAATATGCCCTTCTCACCCTCATGGCAGTGGCACAGGGAACCTGCAGAGAGAAGGTGGGACTGACTGCGGATGACACTGGTACAAGCATGAAGCATCCCGGGACACAACCACACCTACTTGTGACCAAACGCAGCTTAGCAAAGCTGCTGGAAAACAGGAGCCTGGAGAGGCTTGTTGAGGACCAGGCAGAAGTCAGGATTCCTCAGGGTGCGAGGTGTCTCAGGCCAGTGGGCTGAGCTTTGGCAGGAGGGCCCCTGTCTGAGTCTCCTCCAGTGCTGGCACCCTACCCGCTGGGCACATCCTGGCTACAGCTGCAGTCCCCACCAGGGGCTGATGCAGCGCACCAGGGGCCCTTTCTGCTGTGGGGCCGCTCGGCGAGTACAGCACGTTTCCTGCAGGCTGGTCCCAAACAGCGTCCAGCATCTGTTCTCTCTGGCACCGAAGGTGGCCTTGGCCCCTCGGCTGGTGAGTGCGGATGGAGAAGACGGGGGCAGGCCGGCCCTTCTCCCCTCCTCTGCCCGGCGGCCACTCGTGCTGCACTGGCGCTGCTGCCGCGCTTCCCGCAGGGCACGGCCGTCCCCATCGCTCTGCGGCGGGACAGAGCTGAGGCCCGGGGCCCCTCGCTCCCAAACGGCGCCTCTCTCCCTGCCTCCCTCTGCCTCTGCCTTGCTTTCAGCGGCGGGGGGACAGCGCCCAGAGGCCCCGGGAGCGCTCGCCTGGCGCTTCTCCTCCCCGGCTCTTTGCTCTCTTGTCCTTGGCAGCAGGCGGGACCCGCAGGAGGAGGAGGGGGCTGCCCTGGCCCTTCGCACGGCGGCGAGGGAGTTCGGCCGCTGCAGAGGCAGCCGGGCAGTCGGGCTCTGGCGGCAGGGGGGCTCTCTTCGGCCGGCCCCTGGCAGCTCTCTGCAGCCAGGACGGCACGCTGCCCCAGCCCATCCAGGTAAGCAAGCCTGGCCAGGGGGTGCCCATCCCGCTGGCTCCTGCGGAGAGGCGCTGTCCCCGGCAGAGGAAGCCCGGCTGGGGCTCGGGGACAAAGCCGGCTCCTCCCCACGGGGGTCCCCCACCTCCGGCCACCCCTCTGTCCCGCCCCGGGGAAAGCAGAGCCGGCCACATTGGCTCCTGCCCAGGAAGGAAGGAAGGAAGGAAGGAAGGTTGGTTCACCTGGCCCAGGGCCTATCTCCAGCCCGGCCACTGTCCTCCTCTGTCCCCTCCTGCAGGACCTGCTGGCTCTCCTGGCCGAGCACGGGCCATCCACGGAGGGGATCTTCCGGCTGGCGGTCAAGGAGCATGTCTCCCGGGAGCTGAGGGAGGCCCTCGACAGCGGAGCAGAGGTCCACCTCGCAAGCCAGCCTGCACACCTGCTGGCCGTCCTCCTGAAGGTGAATGCTGCTGACCTGGAGCCTGGCAGCTCCCGGCTCTGGGGATGCTGCTGCTGGGCACCTGCGAGAGCAGGAGCCGAAAGCCAGCAGCCTGCTCGGGAGCCCGAGTGCCGGGGATGCTGCCTGTGCTGGTGGCGGCAGTGCTCCAAGCCTCACGCGGAGCCCTTGGCGTTGCAGGACTTCCTGCGGAAGATCCCCTCTAAGCTCCTCGGGGCAGAGCTCTACGAGGAGTGGATGAGCGCCCTGCAGAAGACCAGCAGGCAGGAGAAGCTGGCAGCGCTCAGGGAGTAAGTGGAGACCAGGCGTGGCCAGGGAGCCTTCCCTGGGCTGGGCTTGGGTGAGATCAGCCCCGGAGAGTGGTGATGACAAGGTCTGCTTTCTTCACGTTGCCCTCCTGCTGCCTCAGGGTGGCCGGCAAGTTGCCCCAGGCCAACCTCCTGCTCCTCAAGAGCCTGCTGTCCCTGCTGCAGAGGATCAGCAGAAACGCGGCCAGCAGCAGGATGACTGCCGGCAACCTGGCCATCTGCGTGGGGCCAAACCTGCTCAGCCCACCCGAGGAGCAGACGCTGCCCCTGGACACCTTGGTGCAGGTGACGGGGCAGGTACGCCGTGTTTACCAGCCAGCTCCAGCCGTGCGGGCCCAGCCGAGCTTTGGTGTTCAGAGGTGCCTGGGTGCTTCCTCTCTTCAGCAAAGACTTGGGGGAGCTGCCAGGAAGAGCAGCCCCACATCTGCAGCTTTCTGCGCAGAAGCAAGGGTCAGGAGTGGGAAGGCTTTTGTTTGACCCCTTTTCAGCCATCCAGGTGCAAAGCAATGGTTTGCTGTGTGCAGGTGACACGTCTGGTGGAGTTCCTCATTGAGCACCACGGGGAACTCTTTGGGAGGAGGTGGCTGGGCTTGCCGGCACATCAGTTGAGGAGTCATCAGCACTGTGGGTGAAAGCAGGAACAGCAGAGGAATGTCAGGGCCACAAACAGCTTGACAAGAGCCTCCATCCTCAACAAGTGGAACTACTGCTGCAGAGACAAACAAGGTCATCCACCAACCTGCAGCTTTGCAAACATACAGAATAAGGCTAATGTAGGTTGACCATCACAATTTGTGCAATGATCCCACCAGAACTGTCTCATCTGATCTGAGAAAACCCATCCAGGGGATCTGCCTTTCAGAGTTAAGTTAGCAATTGGGCAAACCATCACTTCCTGTTGCAGGTAGGCCCTTGCCACCTGCTAACTTCGACATTTCCATTGCAGGTGCCTCCAGTTACTCCAGAAAGCACGGCAGACTCTCCTATATGGCCTGAACACCTGAGGAGCTCATTTGGGGAAAGAAGGTGAAATAAGTTAGCTTTGATTAAGAGAAGAATTGATTAAAATTTATCATGGCTTTACCTCCTTAACAATACTGTCGAATTGAAAGGTTGCCAGGCTCTTCACAGGAAAAGGAAGAATAAAGAAACAGAAAGAGAAAAGCAAACTGTGAAGATAGAAGTGACGGCCAACCAGGCAAGAAAAGGAGGAAGTCAGAAACAGACTTTCCCTTCAGGGATGGGCAACTAAGAAAACTCAAGCAGAGAGAGAAGAGTAAGGAGCCCAGGTCATAGCAGACTCTACTATCCATCTTTGAGAACTCTGAATGCTGCTCTGAGTATAGGAAATACATGGTGCACAGACATGGCCCTAGATAGGAGGCATGCATCTGCCCTTGTTAGCAGGAGAAACGTTTGCCGCTTTCATTTTGCACTTGTGAAGCTCTTTTTGTGCAAAGCTGAGCAGACACACTGGCAAGGTCACAAGACTCACAATTTGGAGCTATTTGACCCACTACCTACATAAAGAGGCAAAGTCCCACTTTTCATGTCAGCTGGCAGTCCTAACACTGGATGGTGGTGTCTGAATTCCAAAGACATAGGAAGGATTTGTTCCAAGTAGCTTTAGACACTGAGATATTAGCAATTCTTAAAAAGCTCACATTTCATCTGAGAGAACTGAGAGAAAATAACCAAAACCAACAAACAAAAATAATTTTTTAAGAAAGGCAAAACCATCTAGGCCCTGCACCAAAGGGATCTAGCCTGGTGTCTTCAATTTTTTTCCCCTTCACTGCCCACCAGAGAGCAAAGCAGCCCAAGATGCACCAGGACAATTCAGCACGCTGTTTTGCAGAACAAGGGGCTCAGTCCTGGAAGCAACGCACTCCCGGAGAGCTTGATGGCTTTGCCCGCAGGAGCATGTCTTACCTGCCAACCTGGGTTGCTAGCAAGGGACAGCGAGGGATGCTGCTGCTTAGGTTTTGGAAAGGTTCCCTGGTGCTCCCTACCAAGCCCTTCTGCCTGGCAAAGGGGCACTGCAGGGGCACTCAACTTGCCGTGCTCTGAGGGTACCGCACATATTGAGAACGGGCCAAAGCAATACTTTAGTTGCTGCCAATAAGGATTCACTCTTCTGTGCTGGGAACCACTCCTTTCACATTGTGCTTCCCAAAGAAAGGGGGACAAAGTCACACTTGTTCCTGTCATTGTGGTATCATCAGCACTTTCTGACTCTATCGTTGCAGGTCCCCTCTTGTTCTTGGATGGTGAATTTTTTCATGTATCCCTGAGCCAGAGCAAGGAAGGACAGCCTCATGCTGCCGTCAGGCATCCAGTGCACCTGGACAAATATTTTCATATATTAGTCAAAATATTCTATGTATACAACTATTTATTTTTTTCTTAACCTGTTTCCTATGATTACATCTTCAAGATCTTTTCTGCTTTCCAGTCACAAGAGAAAAAACAAATAAACAAAAACCTCACCTACAGATGTCTCAAAGGGCTGACTCATACATTGTTCTAGTTCACAGCTTTATTCTCACAGAACACTGAAAAGATATCCAGGTCTGGTAAAACTCAGGCATATGTTCATCTGAGGAATAGTATCACTGCTTATACAGGGATACGGTTTAATCAGTCTTTTTTATTATTATTATTGTTTTCTGTCAGAAATGGATGATAATTGCTCAGTAGTAAGGTGTTGTAAATGTGAGATCTATTCACTGTGAATCATATGTGAGAAGTATAATAGATGCTTGTTGCAAAAAGTCGGGGCAGAAGAGATACAGATGATGATAAAATGGCTCATACAGTTTTCACTACTGAAAATGAAGTTTTTGCATATAATAGAAATGCCAACATTTCATTTTAACAGCAGGACGGATGCGGCCATTCTGTCAGCAGCATAGCTCTGTAGAGCAGACACAGACTAAGGACACCCTCATCTAGACTAGATGTGTGAATCTGCAGTGCATCAGCATGTAAGGTAACAACATACATGCATTGGGTTTAGGTGGAAATGTTTTGGTAGCAGTGGGGCTGCAGGGGTGACTTCTGTGAGATGATGCCAGAAGCTTCCGCCATGTCTGACAGAGACAATTCCAGCCAGCTGCAAAATGAACCCACTGCCAGCCAAAGCTGAGTCCATCAGTGATGTTGGTAGCGCCCCTGTGATAACATATTTAAGAAAGGGTACAAAATGCTGCTTATCAGCAGTAGAAATCAGGATGCCAGTACGCTGCCCAGTGTATGCTTCTGATGTGAGGGGATGCTACAAGTGAAGTAACAAGCCATGAGCCCACAATGCAGAAATTTCCCTAAAATGGATCATTTTAGGAAAGGAAGATAGGACTTTCTTGGAAGAAAAGCAGTATAAGCATAACCTCAGAAGTTCTATCCTTCTGTTAAATTTCACAGCCATCAATGAGTGAATAAATTGCTAGGGGAAAACACAGACAGTATGACTAAGTCTAATTTTCAATGGAAAGAGGAATAAGAACAATGTTCAGGTAAGACAAAGGAGGAGAGTTTCTATTCCATGCACAGTTCCACTAGTTACATGAACAGCAATAATTCTTTCTTCTTAAATATGTTACCATCTAGCAAATCATGGCTGTGATGTTAAACATTATAAGAAGAATTTTGTCAAATTGAATTTGGAAGATTTATATATATGTGTATATATATATAATATTTAGGCTGGAAAAGACCTTTAAGATCATCAAGTTCAACTTCAAACCTAACACTGCCAAGTCCAACACTAAACCATGTCCCTAAGCATTACAGCTACTATCTTTTGTATTTTTTAAACACCTCCAGGGATGGTGACCCAACCACTTCCCTGAGCAGCCTGTTCCAGTACTTGATAACCCTTTCAGTGAAGAAATTTTTCCTGGTACTGAATCTAAACCTCCCCTGGTGCAACTTGAGCCCATTTCCTCTTGTCCTATCGCTTGTTACTTGGGAAAAGAGACGAACACCCACCTGGCTACAACCTCCTTTCACATAGTTGTAGAGAGTGATCAGGTCTCCCCTCAGCCTCCTCTTCTCCAAACTAAACAACTCCAGTTCCCTTAGCTGCTCCTCATAAGACTTGCTCTGTCACTGTCTTCAGTGTTGATGAAATTTTTGAGGAATCATTCACAATTCATGCATTTATTATTAAGTTTCTTTTCTGGATGAGGGTCTAAGGTATCAGCATTCAGACTGTGGCTTGTTCTGGATAATTTGCCATCTTGTGGTGTAGAGGGTGATAAATTAGAGCATTTGCAGGCATTTATTTTTCTGTTGAGCAGGTATTATTTGAAGACTGAGGCAAATGCATTTCAACAGAGGAACTTTAATGTCAATAGAAAACCATAGAGGAAATATAATAACAGCATCATAGGGTATTTTATAACTTTACTCAGATATCCTTAATCTTCCCAACTCTGTGCTTGCAGGTTTCTATTTACATGTTAAGCAAAGTTTTTAAAGTCTTTATTAGATCTAAATTTGGCAGTATAAATCATATAACTGTTATACAGTTATTAGTAAGGGAATGCTTTATCCTTTCATCTTTCTAGTTTTTGGGTGGGTTTTTTTGAGTACAGTGGTTGGGAACATAATGGGCTGGCACACAATTATTTGTTACTAATGGCTACTTACCTACCTGGGAAATTGTAAATAGCCATTTTATAATTACAAATGTGTTTTATGCCTTAAATGCGCACCTGCCAATGACTGAGCCAAACTGCAGTACATGGGTCACATTCATTCTTCATGTTCATTATGAATTAAAAGTAAAATCAGTGTGCATTTAAACCTAGACAGCAGATGGCATTCAATGGTACAAGCATACTGCACCATATGTCTGCAAAATGCTTTCAAAAATTACTTGGCAGTTCTCAACATTGTAAAATAAAAATAGATAGTAAAAATAATATTTAATTTTGATTTAATTTAACCAAAAATATTTTAATTAATCCATTGAAATTTAGTCCCACTAATATTTATTGTGATGAGAATTACATTATCAAAAGATGTTTAGAAAGATCTCTTCTTTATATTCAAAAAGTCATAGTCTCATTTCCTTAGTTTCTATTGAAAATCTAAACTTCTGTGTTGAAAGCTCATGAAGAAAATGAATGCCTATCAATATTAGCAAAAATTTCATAAATTTGTTTAGCTGTCATATTTCTGTGCTAATTCTTCTTACATTTAGAGCTAATTCTGCTTATATTTAGTGTTTTCTTGTCCATACCCTATGCACTTTACTGTGGTATTTCAGAGCATCAGGGCAAGCGTAAGGATTACAACCTTATTTTTTTTTAAGTGACAATTTAAATTCTTTAAAAACAGATGGGGCTGAAACATTTTTCTGGGCTTATGTTAAATCCTATCCATCATAAAGTCTAAATCATTCTCTTTTGCTGTAAAAGGAATGTGTAACAACCCTGTTAGCCAAAATGTACAAATCATGTTAAAGAATGTAAGTCCAAAGATAAAGTTCAGAGTTAAGCCTCACAGAACCAGTGAGGAAGGCTGGTGAGCAGAAGATGAAATGGAACCAGCTAAACTCAAGTTATAAAAGATGCATCTGGAAGACAGAGAGTGAAATATAAAAGCAAAGTGTCTTTAATCTGGATTGTGTAAGTGGTATGGCAGATATCCTTCAGAGAAAACAAATTGTTGCTCTATTGTCATAGATCTTTTAAAACATCTATTATTTCCTGCAACATTAATAATTCATAAATGGAATGGCATATGGTCATACAGACACTAGATGGCAAAAAAAAATATTCTTCAGACCTAAGGTCTGGGGCATTATAGTGGCTATCGTTAGTGGATTAACACCCCATAAATTCAAAGAGTATCTTACAAAGTTACACAACAAATTAAACACAGATCTTTAATATGCATAAACCAATGTCTTTTTTGTTAAAAATAACAATCTAAAATGGTATGTACTCTATTTGTCTAATGCTTTAAACTAGAAAGTTTACTTAGAGATTATATTTTGTTAAAAGAATATTATATCGATGGGAGCACTTTGTGTTAGGTGCTTTGACAAACAAAGAAAGATCAGAAAGGTCTGGTCTAAAGAAACATGAAAATTCATATGAATAAGTGTGGATAGAGCAACAGATAGATAAAGATACAGATACCTTTTTACACCATTTAATGGCAATTTATTTAGAAAAGTGTGGCTTGGAAAGGTCCTTGCAATATAAAGCCAAATGTACATCGCTTAAGTCATCTTTGTATCACTGCTGAAGTAGAAATGAGTAAAATCAATGGGTGAGAAAATGAAATGAAGGTGGTAAATTCTGTGTAATTTTGATTTATAAAAATGTAAATTTCTAAGTAAGTCCTATGATTTAATTAGGCTTTGTTGACTAGTTCAGCAGTTTTAAAGGTCTTCTTTAAGGTGAATGCAGATTTCTAGACATTGTGTATTCTATATTTTCTCAATGGTACAGAGGAGCTCATTAGTGTTAGTAATGTACATTTATTAATAGATTTATGTTGCTTTTCAAGCAATTCAAGCATATAAGGGAATGCATTCCACCTGGTACATTTCTTTGAGCTACTGCAGAGACAGACTGATTTGCATCTTCAGTTCTCACAATATGTGACAGGTTGTGAATGCTTAAACTGACAGCAGACTCTGAGTAATAGCTAACTTTCCTCTTAGATTCCTATTGTCTGTCTAGGAAATCACAGACTGTCAAAGTCAAACAGTAAACAAAAGATGGCATTTGCACAAACTATCCTGTAAGGCATATACCAAATTTTTCTTATCAGAAATAATAAGCACCTGGGACAGACACAAATGGTCAACTTGGTCCTCAGTCTTGTCATTTCCACACCTCCATTGGAGAGAAAGAGTTTTCAAAGTTGCACTAAGTCTTTTGCTTATCTCCTGTCAGTGCCAGCCTATATAAAAGGGAAAACGCCTTTTTCTGAAGTATTTCAGAAATGATACTTAGTGAGAGATTCATATGGTACACCCACACTGTTGATAGCATTCCTGCAGATGTGTCCCTCTATATTTTGCAAAAGAAATACCTTGTTATTGCTGAACTGTCACCTTTACTCTAGGGACATTCATAGTAAAAATGGGAGCTGTGATACACAAAGTAGTGAAAGTGGCAGGATCTTCCAATTAGATGTCAATGAAAGTGAGTACACGCAGATTCCTCTTTCTCTTCTTGTTACTCCAACAAGAAGAACTGTTTTATTCTTTGAGAACCTGCAATTCTTGATCCCACTTCGAAGCTGACAGTGTATTCCCTCTTATGGTTTTGCTCTCAGTCATTCGCTAGCTCTCTAACACTACTCCAAAAGGAGTGGATTAAAATCTGAAATTTGAATCTGAATTTTGAATCTGAATTTTGAAATCTGAAACACACTATAGGGTGCAGAGTCACAATCCAAATATGTGTCCTACAACCTAATCTGATTGCTTGCATAATAATTTTATTATCTAATGAAATCTAGTTAATTAATTAGCTCTTGAAGTCCAGTAACTTGACTTGAATTAGACCACAGTGTTACCTGGGTCACTCATGCCAGGAAATGGGTAAATAACTTTAGCTTAACTTTGTCTAATTTCAGCTTCCAGACAGAGAATTTATTATACCATTATTTTCCAAAGAGGAGTCACAGAATTATAGAATCATAGAACTGTAGAATGGTTTGGGTTGGAAAGGACCTTTAAAGGTCATCTAGTCCAACCCTCTTGCAATGAGCAGGAACATCTTCAACTAGATCAAGTTGCTCAAAGCGCCATCCAATGTTAGTTTGAAATCTTCCAATGATAGGGTATCCAGAACTCTGGAAATCCTGTTCCAGTGTTTTACCACTGTCATTGTAAAAAATGTCTGTCTTTAGTTCTGAGTCCTTCAGTTCTGTTTCCAAAATAACTTGATTTTTAATTTGTTTTAACCAATAAATCTTTCTTTCTTGACTGTAGACATTTAAGGCTTGACACCATTGCATGGGAAATCCTTGGTTATCTGAGACATCCTCTTGGGACTGGTGCATACAACATGGAAATCCTTATCATTCTGGATCAGCAGCCAGGAAAGTTTCCCTAGAGCAACTCAAATAACACTAGTTGTCTGGTTTTAGTTGACTGATTTATATGCCGGTCGTTTATATGAGGTCAGGAGAGCTCTTCAGATCTCTCTCAAGCAGTATGAACTCCTATATTTGTTCAGCTAAATAGCTCTCTGGACTCTTCACTGACTGTGTTGACAATGTGTAGGATTCAGTTGCCTAAAAATAGGCATTTAACACTATTTTGGGTCCTGTGGAGTATTAGTTTTGCCTTCCATGTTACTTCAGAAGGAGGTATATCTCTTAGACATAAAATGTCATATCTGCCAGCCCTGTACAGACACCTTGGTAAAAGCCAGAGCATCTCAGGTGACACTGCATACCTATATTTAGGCATCCACATCCCCAGGTTTGCATTCCATATCTTGCCGCTTAGACACTGAGGTTGCTGGGGACACCTGTCAGTGTGTAAGTGTTTGAAACTAAAGTCCAATCCCGCTCTGATTAATATAAGCTGTCCCTAATCAATGTTTGTCTTTAAAACTACTTCCTACAGATAACTTGGTTCAGAACTATTTAAAGTTTCCTTCAATTGGTCAAGCAGTTTGAGGGTCTCAGAATTCTATGTTCAATATATCAAAGGCATTGTCATATAAGGAATATAATTACTTAGCTAAGAGTATCCACAGAAATATGAATAAAGGCAATAAAATTTTAGTGGAAGGATTATGTAGAAACCACAGATTTTTCTGTCTCAAATCTGAGGTCTATAGTCGGCCACAGAAATGTTTAAAACAGTGATACTAGCATTGTCTTAACTGACAACGTCAAGATAGTATTCAGTCTACAATCATTACCGATTTTCTGTTTTGTTATCCTACCCTCTATCTCCTCTTCACCTATGCATTCAGGTCAATATTTGACTTTGAGAATTTTTTATGCTTAGAGCAGTCATTTTCAAAACACTTCTACCATACCTGCCATAATCTTCCCTTCTTGAATTCTGCAAATGCTGTCAAATTGCAAATTTTAACAGTAATAAATATAAAGCTATCACTGTACTTCTTAACTCTTGGGTTTCTAAAAGCTGTCTTGATTTATGACATAATTTAAAGTAGCCATAGTGGTGCTTCTAATCAAGCTGGATTGCAATAATATCTAGGAAGCATTATATTGGTTGATTAAAATAACATACCTTCCCAGTCAGATCAGAGAAAAGAAAGAAAAAAGTGATAATAAACTTTTTAGCAGCTGTTGCTGGCAAATCCCCAGCAATCTGTTTAGGGCAGAGTTACTACCTGTGCATCACTGTACTCCAGGAAAGTAGGAATAGACCCAGTGGGTGGTTTGCAAATGGATTATTAGTCTATATCTGGAAATGTATCTTAAAGTACATTTTATGAATACATTCTAAGAATATATATCCATGACAACTCTCCCAAGCACAGTCATCTCCCACTGCATTTGCAGTAGTACAGGGAATCTTTGATCTTTCAGTAACTCTGTTTGTTTGATCTTCTCAGCTACTTTGTCTGCTTCAGTTGCCAAATTTTACAGAATTTTGTTCTTCTGACTGTTCTGGGCAACTGATTCTCTCTGGTCTCCTAAGATTATCATTGCTTCAACATCTACCTATTCTAGATGCTCAGTCTCATTTCTAATATTTTGGGGTTTTGGGCTAGCATCTACACTGCTCTGGATCTTTTAACCCTATTTTTTGCTGTGTTAAGTTCTCTAGGTCTTTTCTGAAACATCCCTGCTACCTATTAATTTCTCTTGAGTGTTTTGGGTCTGCTATATGATTTCCTTCACTCTGCCACTGGAATTATGATTTACTATACCTGATCTGTTTAAGATGAGCGAGTTGTGCAGGAAGTGTAAGTAAACAATGTTTCCTCTAGGAGAATTTAATCTTTTTTTTTCCATTTTTTTTTTTTCTTCCCCTAAGACTTTGGGAAGAAATGTAAAACATGCATGTATTAGAAAGGTAGTTAAAAGGAACATGCAATAAAAATTGTGGAATAGAGCTTGCTGTAGAGACTGTATGAATTAACATTAGGAAATACCTTAACTAGCACAATGTTAAACTCAGTTTTGCCCTTAGGTAGAATGAGGACAAAGCTATTAAGAAAATGCTGATCCATTTTTAAACATCACTGACCTTTCCAAGAATCATGTTTTACACTGGGTTTATTTCTATGTTTTCTAACACAGTGCTTTTCTATAATGTATGCATGGATAGAAAGGATCAGATTAATGTAGGCATAACTTGCTCATTATTCATCACCAAGACATTTTCTATTCCTGGGTAATCTCCAATCTGATTCCTTACTGAAAAATGTTCTCAATTTAAATTCCTTAGAATATAAGACTCTATAGGGTCTTTATTGTTATATTATACATCTATACCTATACATATATATATATTAAAAAAAAAAATACATGTGGACTAAGTTGTTTTAAAAAGCAGTAGAAGACCTAGCAGACATAACAATTTCCCACAAACATTATTGCTGGCTACATGGCTACACTGGTAGTATTGTGTTAAAATAAGATATTTACAACTCTGCTTTACATTTTTGAATTAACAGCTTACAACACAGTACCATAAATACATCTGGTTTCAATTAGCCTGGGAGATGAAAGGTGATTGCAGGTTTTTAAAGTTCATTAAATAGGTGACTTCATCTTTTTAATTAATTCAGTCATGACATACTGCAATCTATAAGTGGTAATGTGATCCAACTGGGATTTATTATTAGCCTTTCCTGTACCTTCATATTTTTTGTAATTGTAAGCACTGTTTAAATTCATGTTTAAAGTTGAATTACACTGAAAAAAAGTCCTTTCCCCTCTTGTCCCTAAATTTGACTTTTGATTACATTTCATGAGACAAACTATATGGTGACTTCTGAAGATTCATAGATTTATTCCAGTATCTGAAGTGAGAATTTCTCTTTTCTGTGATAACTGAGAATGGGTGGAAGGGAAAAAAAAATCATAATTTAGCCCCATGTGGTTGGTCTCAGATACCAAGTTTTCTCAAATGGCACCGACATCTATATTTGGGTAACTAAACCTTCCCTAAGGAAAATGGAAGCATAAGATTTTCCATGTTTTCAATGGAAGGGAGGCTAAAAAATTAAAATCCATTTTTGGGCTCAGAAGATAGGTACATCATAAAAATGTAATGCAAAGTCTTAGGCGATGGATAATGCTGCTGTTTGTTGGATTTTTTTATTTGTTTCGTAGTCCTAAAGCACTTAACCCACTGTAGCAGTGGTGCACTGACCTTGTGTGACCACCTGGTAGCCAGGAAATCATTTTATCACTCCCGATTCTCAGCAGGACAGGGGAAGATAATACGATGAAAAGCTCATGGATTGAGATAATAACAGGGAGATCACTTACCAGTTACCATTACAGGCAAAACAGACTCGACTTTGGGAAATTATGAAGATGATCAGAGGGCTGGAGCACGTCTCCTATGAAGACAGGCTGAGAGAGTTGGGGTTGTTCAGCCTGGAGAAGACTCTGGGGAGACCTTATTGCAGCCTTCCGGTACCTAAAGGGGACCTACAGGAAAGCTGGAGAGGGACTGTTTACAAGGGCCTGTTTACAAGGGATAGGGCAAGGGGTAATGGCTTTAAACTGAAAGACAATAGATTTAGACTAGATGTTAGGAAGAAATTCTTTACTGTGAGGGTGGTGAGGCACTGGAACAGGTTGCCCAGAGAGGTTGTGGATGCCCCATCCCTGGAAGTGTTCAAGGCCAGGTTGGATGAGGCTTTGGGCAATGTGGTCTAGTGGGGGTTGTCCCTGCCCATGGCAAGGTGGTTGGAACTAGATAAGCTTTGAGGTCCCTTCCAAAAATAAATTCTTCTTTGAGAAAACACCTGCAAATTACGCAACAATTTGCGACAGTAATGACAGGTTTGGCGATTCAGTAATAGGCACACCATGAATGTGTACTAACAATTTGTCCATTTGCTAACACCAAAAATATATTGAGACACAATGGACAAAAGTTGTAAAAGACAAAGCAAACTGGACTAATATGAATAGTAAGAAGGTGTTACACATACCAGCACTTTCCTCTTTGCGATTACTAATGTAACATGAGGCAGAAGGGATAACTACTGTGTCTTGTCTATGCTCCAGATATCTTTCCTTGCAGACTTCCATGGGGATGGTCTAAGGCAAACACACCAAACCTACAAAAGACACATCACACAACAGTAATTTCATGACATTTTCAGAAACTTTTCTCAGGGGAATTTGAGTCCCTCAGTTAGTTGTTTAGGCTTATATGGTCAGATTTAGGTTACTTTCATCTTGTTTCTTTGGTCTCTGTTACTGTTGATATGACTAAAGACTGAATTACCCTCTGAAGGTCTCAATCTTTCCTTTGAAATCTCCATTCCAGTCTCTCCACTGAAAAGGTATGTCAATTGCTTTACATTATTTCTTGTCTATTCAACTTGTGTCTTAGCCACTTCTATGCCTACTATTAGATAGGCTGAGTTTGGTCTTGGCCTCTAGAAGTTAAATCCAACCCATTTAATTTTCTGCATTTTGTTTCATTTCAAAAATAATATGCTGCAAATCCCCATAAAAGTATTGATTTTAATCACAGTCACATTAATGTGCTTCATATTTGACAAAGTATATTTTCATCACACACCCCATGCAGGGCCAAATGCAGGATTCTTCCTTTCAACCCACCAATGCCTTTGAAGTTATAGAGGCAAAGGTTACAGTTGCTAATTATTTTTAAAACTGTCTGCATGAATTTAGCTCAGATATTTCACCATGGAGTCAAGCATCTAAAAGGTGGATACTTCAGGTCTGAGTATCACATGCCTAAGAGCCATATTCAGGTTAGCGTTAATCAGGTCTAACATGGTTATAATGGATATAATGGTGTTGGGAGAATTTATCAAACTACTCGGGTTTTAGGGCTGTTATGCACAATAGCACTGCACTACTACATCAAAAAAATCAACATTATTAAGTACTATATTACTACATATGCTCACTATATATTCATACTATACATGCTATATGCTATAATCTCCGTGTAGAAACTATATAACTTCATAATATCTTATATACTGTATGTAGAAACTATATATTAATACATATATACACATATGAAACAATCCAACTTTCTGTCCTTTTTTGTTCTATGATAAATGTTTTGGCCTGGCACACCACTGCTTCATTTAGCTTGCTGAGATTCTGCCTCTCTTTGCCTCATCAAATATAGCTGACTGTATCTTTTTGGGAAACCAGGAAATGCAAATTGTCTGACAGTTCAAAGCAACAGACTGAAGACCAATTGGTAAAAGCATTTTTTCATCTTAAAATGAATCATAGAATGGTTTGGGTTAGAAGGGACCTTTAAAGTTCATCCAGTCCAACCTCCCCGGCCACAGGCAGGGACACCTTCCACTAGGTCAGGTTCCTCAAAGCCCCATCCAACCTGGCCTTGGACAGTTCCAAGGATGGGGCACCCACAACTTCTCTTGGCAACCTATTTCAGTGTCTTACCACCCCCATTGTAAAAAATTTCTTCCTTATATCTAACCTAAACCTACTCTCTTTCAGTTTAACACTGTTGCCCCTTGTCCTGTCACTACAGACCCTGGAAAAAGTCTGTCTCCATCTTTCTTATAAGCCCTTTTAGGTACTGAAAATAAGGTCTCCTTGGAGCCTTCTCTTCTCCAGGCTGAAAAGCTCCAACTCTCTCAGCCTTTCTTCATAGGAGAGGTCTTCCAGCCCTCTGATCATTTCCATGGCCCTCATCTGGACCTGCTTTAAGAAGTCCATGCCTTTCTTGTGCTGGGGACCCCAGAGCTGGATCATCTAAGTGGGATCTCACGAGAGCAGAGTAGAGGAGGAGAACCACCTCCTTCAACCTGCTGGCCACACTGCTTTTTAGTCAGCCCAGGATACGATTGGCTTTCTGGTCTGCAAGTGTGCATTGCCAGCTGAAGTTCAACTTTTCATCCGCCAGTATCCTGTAGTCCTTTTCCTCAGTGCTTCTCTCAATCCATTAATTCCCCTATCTGTATTGATACTGGTGATTGCCCTGATCCATGTGCAGAACCTTGCACTTGGCCTTCTTGAACTTCATGAGGTTCGCATGGGCCCACTCCTCAAGCCTGTTAAGGTCCCTCAGGATGGCATCCTTTCCCTCTAGCGAATCAACTTCATCACTCAGCTTGGTGTCATCTGCAGACTTGCTGAGAGTGCACTCAATCCCACTATCTATGTCATTGATGAAGATATTAAATAGTATTGATCCCAATACAGACACTTGATGAACACCGCTCATTACTATCATCTCCCTTTGGACAATGAGCCATTGACCGTAATGGCTCTGTGGATGTGGACTTCCAGCCAATTTCCTTATCCATCTAACAGTCCATCCATCAAATCTGTATCTCTCCAATTCAGAGGTAAGATGCTTCTTTGTAAAGTATTGCAAAAAAGCGGCATACCTCCGTGGGGAGTGGTAGTGACAATCTGAGAGTCCCAAGAAGGATCGTTGTAGTGGTGGGCACCCTGTATCTCTGTGGAAAGCAGCTGTTTCCTGAGTAGGCACAGGTTTTAACCCCTCAGAGAAATCAGTGGAAAGTTTAAGGTAATTGAGAGAAGATGAAAAATATAAAAACGGGAAAATTATATTTTTGAGGTTGTGAAATTTGATAGCATTGTGATACTTTTTTCAGTACTGGTAGTGTGAAATTATGTCTCTTCAAAGCCCATAGAGAAGCCTTGGCTTGGTATAGAGGGAAAATACCAAAATTCAGTGGAGAGCTTTTGCACAAATATCTAGACATATTTCTGCCCTAAATCAACAGGAATCTTATTAGTATTACATCAGTTTCCCAGGAAATAAACAGATGACCATGTGGCTTCTGAAACAGTTATGTGCAAATGTGATGATGAATAGTTGGAGGATACTTAGCAATATAATCAGTTTTGCAATAGGAGGTCATTGTAGATTTGGAGGCATTGTGATCTTAAATTCCCCTATCTTTTGGTAAACAAATTCAACAGAAACTTTAGCAATATTTCACCATTTATGAGAAAAAAATATAGTTGCTTCATTCACTCAGCCATTTGTTAAAATTGTTGGGAAAAAAAATAAAATTGACTAAGTCAACTGATTACTCAAAATTTATGTCACTTCTCACTAGCTAAAATGATTTAGAGCTGAAAAATGAAAACAAGAACAACAAAGAAACCCAAAACATAGCTGTGGTGTTTGTTCTCTGCCTAAGCACACTGTAATGGAACTAATCTGAGGTTCACTTCAGAAGATCTGACATTTTTCTGAAGCTAAGTGCAATGAACCATTGTAAGTTTGTTTCTTGTTAGGCAGTTTGGAAAGAAGCAATGAAGCACTTTGTTCTTGCTTTGAAGAAAACTCTGGGGGCACATAAAGCAACTGACAGATTCTTGCTTACCATTTTGGTTAATTTTAGTTGAACTACACAATCACAACAAGTTAGAAATAAAACAAAAACACAGGGTTGCTCAACTATTTTAAGGGATGATGCCATTTGCTTATTCTTAAGTTTAATTTCCAGAAAGCAGTAGAAATAATGTGTTAACACAGCATTTTGCTAATAGCTGAAAGTGTCACTTAGATGGCTTTACCCTTGATAAAAGTGTAGAACATTTTCAAAATGGTATGTGGGTGTCTGATAAGACTAACAGTGAAGTAGTACTAAATATGAATAAAAGTATAGTAATATGGCCTTATCATGGAAAATAAATGAAGAAAAAGTAGCACTCCTACACATTATCCTCAAAAGATAGGATGCAAGTATTCATAATATATTTGTGTGTATATATATGTGTATATGCATACAGATAAACATATATATATATATGCATGTGTGTGTATTTGTGTATACACACTACAAAACAGGGATCAAATAAGTTGGTCTAGATGATATAAACAGTTATGGTAGTCACAAAGGATCAGTAAAGTTGCCTTTTAAAAGTACAACCAAAGATGAAAAACATTTAATTAGTCAGTAGAACAAGTATAAATATCATTACTACAACAGCTGCAGTGTAGGTAACATTAATAATAGAAGATAGAATAATACCACTTATATAACACTTTTCATATGCAGACCACATCACAAAGCAGTTTACAAAAAAGCTACAATATCATTATCCCCATTTTACAGAAAATGAGGTATAGAGATGTGAAGTGGCTTGGAAACAAGAGACAGAACCAGGAATAACACACAGGTCTCTTGATTTCCAATTCAATGCACATCTACTTTGTGCCTTTATAGCTATTCATTCAGTTTCTGCCATAACTTTTAAAATTAATCACAACTACTCATAAGAAAGAATCATGTAAATTTAACCTAATTACTCAGTTCTTGTATTTTTAAAGAGAGAACTCAACTGACAAAATGCAGCATTGCAAAACAATTTTTGAAATAGTTATAATTGTTCACAATCTGACAGTTGTTGGCTTATTTTCCCTTTCACTCTGCCACCAAGATAAGCAGCTCACATGATACAATAAGAATATGAAACTGAGTATCTTACTTCAAATAGAAATTTTACAGAACATTTTACACTATATTAAGATACACGCACAGCGTCTTTGCCATGATTCAGAGGTAACTTTGCAAAGCTCACTCTATACATCCCAGTGTATATACTGCAGCTACTAAAATTCATGAAACAATGGCCAAGCTCAATTGATCTTTGTATTTAGGAAAATAGTATGCTAGACTTTCCATCCATAGGGCTCCGTGGTGATTCAGGAAAAAAACGAACAAGACACCACCACCCCCCAAAAAAACCCCCAAACAACAAAAAAACCACAACCCCACCGTCTTTTGAGGAATCCATTATATTTTAGGCACAGAAAACAATAGACCAGTTTAGGTGTAATGCTCAAACATTATTTTATCCCTCAAAGCAAGCAATATCTTTTAGCTTTTTTTGCTACAAGAATCTGTAGTGTCATTTCCTTTAATAGATACTCTTATTCAGATTAGAACACACATTTATTTTTTCCTAATAGTTTTTATTTGGTGACTTCTAGTAAGCGTGATAAACATATGCTACTTCTTGCAATGCTTACATGTTTAAAGGCAGAGCATAGTGTTTTATCAGATATACCTATCTGAAACACATTTTAGTGGGCTTTACAGACTGAAGCTGCTCAGGAATAAACTTTCTCTCTATGGAGGTGTTATTAAGTAAATTGATCCTTCTTGAATTTCTATATGGTTTCTGACCACCTTAATATCGAGTGACAGGCATAAGTTCAACTCTACCTCTGTAGTATTTTTCTTACTGGTTTCTACATTCCATGTTCACTTGCTGGGTTTTTAGCTCTTCTTAAGTGTAATTTATTACTTTGGATTTAAGTCTGTCACACTTTCTTCATTCTGATTTCTTGCCAAACATATTCCAGTTTCTAAGTGAGCTTTATTTGGTTAAATATTTCCAGGTAGTCTGAAAAGTATTTCTTGGTAAGAACTTCATGCTTTGTTTTGTCTTCCCAGAATATAATACTCAGGTTTCTGTTAAGAACAAAATATGCATGCCAAAAAATTGAGTCTGCCATTAGACAGCACACTTCTAATGCACTTCAATATGCAGTACTATATGCATAGAGTACTATATTTTTATATGTAGTTTGCAACTGCTTGAAAAATATTTTTGTTTTTAATTTCTTAAACTTTCTGCATCTTCCAACCATATTGCTTAAATAGATTTGCTTGCTTTTATTTTGGATAACAATAACAAATTTTTGTTAGTGTTCAGCCTAGATTGATCAGAAAAGTAGGTTTTCTGGCATGCAAAATATTTCAGAATTAAAAATATATTTTTATTTTTTATTTTCCCCCACAGAAAATAAAAATATGCTTTTTTAAAAGAAATGCTGTCTATTGGCAAATCATGATAACAGAAAATTTCTGATTATCTTTACTTTGCATCCAAAAATATTCTTTTTCTCAGTAAGTGATCTACACTAAAGCATACCTGAAATTTTGTTTCACTTTGTTGGAAATAATTTTTTGTAAAATATGACCCAAAATATCCAATTCACTGTTTCTTCATTTTCTTAAAATTGTTACAACTGGTGGAATTTGACTATTGAAAAGTACTGTAGTGACTTTGCACGTTGCAGGCCACATGTTATCTTTTTGACATTAGGACTCATTGGTTTACATCTTTTGTTTTCAACAGATAACTCCACTTAGAGAAAAAAATAAAATAAAATAAAATAAAATAAAATAAAATAAAATAAAATAAAATAAAATAAAATAAAATAAAATAAAATAAAATAAAATAAAATAAAATATTTTTTCCCTTGTGAATTTTACCTGAAAAAAAATAAAAACATATACAATACAAATGTCTTGAATGTCATGCCATTGTTTTGCATTCCTAAATGTTCTGTTACCTGATATTTGCAATCACGTCTGACATGGCTTCATGTGGCTCAGTTTATTTTTCTGCCTCATAGATCACAGATCACTTGTGTTCAGAAAGTTACAGACATGATTTGCCTCCAGACACCAACAAAATGTGTCAATACACAAATTCATTACATTCTTGTTATCTTTTCCTAACAGTTTCTTTTTTTTTAAGTCTAAACAGAATGCCTGCAAGGCACTGTCATTATTTTCTCTAACTATCAAACATTTAGGGAATACAAAGAGACCCAATCATATTGTAAGAAAACACCATCATCTGCTATGGTGCACACTTCTGTCAATATTGTAAAAAGACCAGGTTACCTAGAAATATATCAACATTCAACATTTTTAATGTTCACAGTAAACATATCTAAGTCTTCTGACCTGCCTTGAAACTCTGATTAACATAGCCTTTTTCTAATTTTTTCTCTCATCTCTCACTGACTCAGGGATGAATTCTAAAGGTGCTGAATACCTGCACTTTCCATTGATATCAAAGTATAGATCACTGTGATTTATTTCTAATATATCATTCCTTTAATTTGCAGCCTAATTTTTGCACATCTTATTTGACAGCTTTAACTGTTAAGCCAAAAGAGACCATAAAAGGTGGTGAGCAGTACTTTATACTAACAGAATGCAGAAGGTAAAATGTATATGAAGAACATTGCAAGTTGGAGTCATCAGGAATCTCATATATCTATGGTACAAAGGTTCTTTCCATCACATTATCTCTACTTCACAAAGCAACAGTGAGGAATTTCAGCTTCTCCATTTTCTCAATTCATCTCCTGAGGAATTCATATAAAGTCAAAGTAATCAGGAGAACTCCTTCCTGGAGTCTGGTCTGATATAAATCAATACACATTGCTTTATTATCTTTTTCTGCTTTCCTCATGTTTCTCTAACTCAGTATTTGCTCCATATCAACTCTCACAATTTCTTACCCTTGTAAGGTCCTGTACTTATGCCTTCTATAAATCTTTCCTGAACAACATTTTTAGACACATTCTTTTCCCTTCATTGATACAAAGAGTTCCCATTAAAAGTTTTATGTCCAGATATCTCCACTATTTTTCTGTTTTAAAAAGATGTCCATAATTTACTATCAGTTAAAAGCTGGTGAGGCTTCTCAGCCAGTGGTAAGCAGCATGAAGCACGAATATCCTATCTTACATGACTGTCAATTTCTTTTGAAATTGTAAATTTTGTAAAGCTGCCAACTTTCAGAAGCTAAAACTTTAGGATTGTAATAACATAGAAAGTGAACAATAACAAAAAAAACTTTAAAAAATGAAAATATTTTAATATCATTTATCATGGAAACATACTACAAACTCAAGTACAGGTAAAAATTCTTATATGATTTTTTTTTTTCCCCCCCAGTTAAAAGCAGTAGAAGGAAGGTCTCCAAAAGTTAGCCTTCATCAATCAATGAATCTTATTGTTCTTCAGCTTTGGAAGGATTAGCATAGGTCATATCATATGAAAATTTGCACTGGCAATATGGTTTTGAAAAAAATGAAAATGGAGAATAAATTTTCCAAACACTACTATTCTAAAATTTGCTTTAGGACAACACAATAGGATATTTCATACACTTTCAGTAAGTCTATTTCTCCAGAACAGTAGTATAAACAGCATAGAATCATATACCAGCCCAGGTTGGAAGCAACCGTGAAAGATCATCTGGTCCAACTTTTTGTGGGAAAGGGAACCTATCTAGCGCCCTGCCCAGTTGCTTCTTTAAAACCTCCAGTAATGAGGACTCTGCCATGTCCCTGGGAAGGTTGTTCCAGTAATTGATTGTTCTCACTGTGAAAAAATTCTTTCTTATGTTGAGATGAAACCTCTCCTTATGCAATTTGCACCCACTGGCCCTAATCCTCTTTATGTGACTCCTTGGGAAGAGAGAATCTCTGTCCTCTTTGTAGCCATCCTTTATGTAGTGGAGAACTGTGATGAGGCCCCCCTGAGCATTCTCTTCTACAGGGTCAAAAGACCTAACTCCTTCAATCTTTCCTCGTAGGGCAGGTTCTCCGGCCCTTTGATCATCTTTGTGGCCTTCCTTTGGGCCCTCTCTAGTTTGTCTGCATCTTGATTGAATTGTGGGAACCAGAACTGCATGCAGTACTCCAGGTATGACCTGACAAGCACTCACTAGAGTGGGATGATCATGTCTCTCTCTGCTAGTAATGGCTTCTTGGATGCAGCCCAGGATCTAATTTGCCTTTGTTGCTGCAGAGGCACACTGCTGATCCATGTTCAGCTTTCTGTCCACCAGGACCCCCAGTTGTCTTTCAGCAAGGCTGCTCCCCAGCCACACAGATCCTAGCCTGTACTGGGTGTCCTGGTTTCAGCTGTGATAGAGTTAATTTTCATTCTAGTAGCTGGTATAGTTCTGTGTTTTGGATTTAGTATGAGAATAATATTGATAACACACTGATGGTTTTAGTTGTTCCTAGGTAGTTGTAGTGCCTACACTAAGTCAAAGACTTTTCAGCCTCTCACACCACCCCGCTAGCCAGTAGGCTGGGAGTGCACAAGGAGTTGGGAGGGGACACAGCCGGGACAGCTGACCCCAACTGACCAAAGGGATATTCCATACCATGTGATGTCATGCTCAGCATATAAAGGTTGAGGAAGAAGAAGAAAAGGGAGGACATTCTAAGTGATGGTGTTTGTCTTCCCAAGTAACTATTACACATGATGGAGACCTGCTTTCCTGGAGATGGCTGAACACCTGCATGCCAATGGCAAGTAGTAAATGAATTCCTTGTTTTGCTTTTCTTGTGTGCACAACTTTTGCTTTACACATTAAACTATCTTTTACCTCAACACATGAGTTTTCTCACTTTTACTCTTCTGATTCTCTCCCCCATCCCACCAGGGAAGGGGTAAGTGAGCAGCTGCATGGTGCTTAGTTGCTGGCTGGGGTTAAACCATGACACCTGACTCTTTGGTTATGTCATCCCAGGTGTTGAACCTTGCACTTGTCTTTGTTAAACTTCTTACAGTTCTTGCTGCCCACTCTTCCAGCCCATCCAGGTCTTTCTGTAAGATGGCTCTCCCTTCTTACATGTCCACCATACCACCCAGTTTAGTTTCATCAGCAAACCTGGTGAAGGTGCTTTCAATCCCATAGTCCCAATTGTCCATGACATCCATGTCATTGATGACATTTCAAATGTCATGTGTTGATACTTTAATAAATTCTTCTTATCTTTCTGGTCCCTGTAAGCCTGATGAGTCTTTCCTATCTTGGTTCTGTAATTTAGTTACTAAATCTTCGGAAGTCCTCATTACAATTTTCTTACTCTAGACTATGAAAACTAAAAGCTATAGGCTGATTATGAGGAAATCACAGCCAAACTTTCTGAAGAACTGCAGGGTATTTTCCTTCAGAATTGAAGAATACTCAAGACATGAAAAATTATTTCAGACTTCTGTAAAACTGGGAGATGTGTACAGCAGCAAGTGTCTGTATTGGCCAACTAATGCTTTATATCAAATAATGTCCCAGAACATTATAGTAAACTACGGCAAACTCATGGAATTCCTGTTCTTGCTCTTGGGTGTGCACTTTAACAGCAGTTGCATGTTGTCATGACCGCATGTTTGACATCAAGTGCCAAAAAGTTATAGTTCTACCTACTATTATGTACCACATGATTGATGTAAACTCTTGGGTAGTTGTTAAGCATGATACTCTTGTGACAATTTTCACTTTGCCATTGATATTACCCTTCCAGATTAAGTGAGCCCTTCAAGTAATCCCTCCTTCACGTTGATCTTACTGAAAAAGAAAGCTGTAAACTAGCTTTCAAGGTCTTTTTCTTCAATGCTGTGATTAAAAAAAATCTGTAACTGTTATCAACATCTGCCTCTTTTCTCAGCCAGATTGGTAAATTCCATTAACTTTACTAGATAGCACTAATATCAATATATTTGGGCTGAAATATTAAACAAAAATGGCTACAGTTTATCACATCTTGATAGAGTTGTGCACAGATGCATATCCAGGACTCAGGAATATTCATTCATTTAACTCAGCTCTGGTTTCTTCTCAAGAAATAGGATCAGTATGGCAGAAAAAAAAAAGCATTTGGAGGTTGGCTTGGAATGAGGTTGGATAGGTGGTTGGGGGTTTTGTTGGGGTTTTTTGTTTGTTTTTGGTTTTATTTTCCCCACAATGACAAACTGACTTTCACTTTGCCAGAACTCTTTTAAAGTTTATAAATAGTGTAGACAAAACTCACTGACTGACTGAAAAAATTAATACATAGCTTTCTCATACAACAGTCTTTGGATGTTTAGATGTTTTTGGTGTGAGTGGCTGCCTCAACATTTTGCATGAATTCTAGAGGACTGTGAGTTAAATTTCTTGCAGAATTTTCTATTTCTAAAGCTTCTCAAGAGTTAGATGTTCTTTTTTGCTGTTCTGTCCCCCATATATATTGCTGTTTTCTGGAAACACTTAAGAAAAACAAAACAAAACAAAACAAAACAAACAACCACACACACCCCTTTTACCTCATTTTAATGAAATGTAGTGTTTGGATCCTGCTCACAAAGAATGAGTGCCAGAAGACTGCCAGGGACAGAATGTGCAGAGCAGGTGGCTGAAGTTACATCAAATGTCATTGATCAACTCCACAGTAAGGCTGAAGTCAACTAATATTTACATCAGTCTGTCACATCTGTGATTGATTATGGCTCAGCTATAGCCAAATATGAACATTTATGAGAAGAAACAAAATAAAGGTATAGGTAAAATGGGACAAAACACACACACGGATCCCCCAAACCAAAACCACCACCCTAGGACATAGTACCTAAACCCAGGATGATTGCAGACAGCAAATATCATTATTTTTGCTCAGAAATTAAAGATCTGGGATTACTGTCAGCACACAAACCGATATGCTATTATAATACAATTAAGTGGGAATGTCTTTATCCTAGTTACACTTGCAAAAAAGTAGCCACAGCTATATCTTCAATTCCCTTTCCCTCCTTCTTACACTGAGCACTGTTATATTCAATATATTTTAACAACCTAAACTTCTTCAACCCCGTCTCCAAATCCGAGTCCAGATTAGTTGTTTTTTCATCCCTTCTGGTAGCTATCCACATGTTCCAGAAAAATGAACATCAGATAATGAGTTGTATAATCAGACAATTAAAAAATAAATAGAGCTAGTTTAAAATTTTTGTTTCGGTGACATGAAATAATTCCTACTCATTTCAGTATCTCTGAGAAAATAGTAGCCATTTATTTTTATAATAAGTGGATATGGAAGTGATTTACAATCCTGGCTTGCCAAGATCATTTCATCTTTTAATATATTCTTCTGTCAATCTGTCAGCTTTAAGTTAGAACCATTTCTGCCAGAGTTTTAAGGCTCAGATCTGAATTGGAACAAGCCATAGCTTTTTTATCTCATAATGCTTTAATATTCATCCTACACTGAAAACGTGAGACATATATAGAAGAAGAGGGGGGACCCTTACCACAAAATAATAATAATAATAATAATAATAATAATAATAATAATAATAAAAGCTGCAGTTCAAATCAAAGAGATGAAATCATTTGTGCAGGTAAGTAATGTCTGTGAGTTTGGGACCTATTTTTATGAATCACCATATGTAGGAAACATTTATTAGTAAAAATGTTACAGAGCTATGCTTCAGGAACCATCACTCTGAATGAGTTCTGAAACATGTCTTGATCTGGTACATGACCAGGTTCTAGTTCTCCCTCAAGCCAACAGAAAGCCTTTGTCTGATCTCTCTCATCTGTAAATTATCATTGTAATATCAAAAGATAGTGTGTAAATCTGAAAATTAACTTGAAATTGATGAAAATCAAACTAGTGGAAATGAATTAAATATGTAAAGTTCACTGATAAGACAGCTGAAACTCTCTGTTTGATGTTAAAAATTATGCTGATAGATTGAATTTTGTTCACTTAAAGGTTTCTCTGCTGTTTTAGCTTTCAGGACAAATCCTAATAATTTTAGTCTAGTAGTTATCCCATTGACTTAACTGACATAAATATGACTCTGCTTCTAACTCCATGCTGAGTTTAATGTGGAATTTATACACAGAGTTTATCAATTCAAAGGTGCTTGCCTTTAAGAAAACATGCTGCTCTGGCTTGTCTTTTTTTTCTGTTCTGTTACAGGCAGGTCAATTAACCATCATTTTCAAGATGCTCTGAAACTTTGATTTTAGGACCAGATTTCAGGTGCTTATGATTTATTCAGAGTTTAATCAATTAAATTAAGAATTACCTCAAGAAGAAATTTTGACAATGCTGGGGATATTTTTAACTTCTAGCAAAAAAGGCTTCAGCTACTTCATGAACCTAAGGAAAAAGACTATTTTTTTTTTTTTTATGCTAATAGGAATTCTGGCAATATGTTCTTTGGAATGCTGTTATAGCACCAAGCTGTAGGATAGGGACTTGAAATTTGGCAGAGAACTGACTTTTGTATAATGGATTTCTTTTTTGCCATTCCTGTGAAAATCTCTCCTTGTTTGACCTAGTTATAAGCTTAAGAAATGCCGTAGTTTGCATATTCTTAGTGGAGACTTGCTAGAGGTTAAGTGTTGAAACCTCCATAAGTTTCACTAAGTACTCTAAAGTCTCCTACAGCTATTAGGAATGTCTAAGCTGCCACTTGACATCTGGCCAAGCATTATGAAAATCCATTACTTTTCCTCTAGCGGCCATTGTGGGTTAATCTGGAACCAGTCAGCAGAAGAGAAATCAGGAGAGAAATCAAAGGCTCATCTCTTGTGTGCTTTCAGTAATTCCCTGTCAGAGAAGAACAATGTTAACTTGGAACATACAAATGCCTAAATAAAAATATGCAATTCTACCAGTCTACCACCAGCTGTTACTCAGCTTTGGATAGTTTTAACTGAGGTTTAGTATTTCTCATACCTTCGAGGCTTATTCAGTTCCTTTAACTTCAGTTTCCACTGCTATTTGAAGCACCTTGTAGAATCTGAGACATCTGCACAAGGGAAGCAGATATGTCAGAAGACAAACAAGAGAACTGTGCCTTTCCAGTCTGGCAGCTGGAAACCAGATGGATATCTTATGAATTTTAAAAGGCTAGATGTCTATATTTAGGGAACAAAATCAGCCTGTTACAGTTGAGAATGTTCAAGACACTCCCCAAACGGATAGACCTAAGTTGTTCTTTGCTAATACCTTGCCTAGACCAGGATCCCTAAACCTAAACAAACAGAAGGGGTTAATCCAATAATCATCCTCACAGCAAATTTAGAAAGGTATGAGTAAGGTCTTTATAGATTGTCTTTTTTTGAAGAGAAAAATTATGAAAAAAAAAATTACATCTAAAGCATTTGCAAATAAAGGAATCGCTAAGATGTAATCTTTTAAGGCAGATGGGTGGGACTTGGCCTGTGCACTTCCTTGGAATAACCATTACCTCATGTTGTGGCTGTTGTGTATGTTGGAGAAAGAGTATTGTTCATTTACCTACATAGAAAACATGCAGAAATTGTGATGCTGATATTTCCTGGTTAAGGATTTTCCTTGTGATGAACACTGCTCTTAAGGTTATTTCTTTAATTCAATAAATTGTCATTTAACAAAATAATATATCTCACAGAACTGAAAAAAAAAAAAAAAGCGATCGTGCTAACAATCAATATCTGCCTTATTGCACTATTTAGTTGGACAAATTGAAGGATTTAGCTCCTTCTAATCTGTTTCATCTGACTGAAATCAACTGAGATGTAAGCTAGCACAAGATTTTAAATCATTAGTAATGAGAATGATATTCATATAAAATATTTAATTATAATAACAGCGATAATAAAAATAAACTAAATTAAGAAACAACTGATGTATTAAATTCCAAAAAAGAATATTGAATATAAGCATGAAGAAATCCAAACAACAGTGGAACTCATCAGCTTATTTTCATGGGTTTAAGAAAATTGTTGCAGAGTAAGCAAACATTCATGGTAGCCGTGACCTTTGCACTATTTTGTAAGTATTATCCATCATCTAGGACACAACTAGTTTCATGGTGCAATGAAACTTTTTGCATGCATAATAATTTCCCTTGAATATATTATGACCGTTGCCTTTACATTTTGCAATGACTTACATTAAAAAGTTCAAAACACACATACATAAAACCCAAAAAACCATGACTGCTTATATTTAGGGAACTTGGCAACATTAGAAGTGAGCTGGAAAATCATTGAATCAAAGAATGGTTTGGGTTGGAAGGGACTGTTAAAGATCATCTAGTCCGACCCCTCTGCCATGGGCAGGGACATCTTCCACTACATCAGGTTGCTCAAAGCCCCATCCAACCTGACCTTGAACAATTCCAATAATGAAGCATTCACAGCCTTTCTGGGAAACCTGTTCCAGTGTCTCACCACTATCAATGTAAAAAATTTCTTCCTTATATCCAATCTAAAACTACCCTTTTTCACTTTAAAACCATTCCCTCTTGTCATTACGGGCTCTGGTAAAAAGTCACTCTCCATCTTTCTTATAGTGTCCTTTAGGTACTGAAAGGCTACAGTAAGGTGTCCACAAAGACAGAACTCTCTCAGCCTTTCATCATGGGAGAGGTTTTCCACCCCTCTGACCATTTTTGTGTCCCTCCTCTGGACCTGCTCTACCAGGAGCATGTCTTTCTTGTACTGGGGACACTGAATTAGATGCAGTGCTCCAGCTGAGCAGAGTAGAGGGGGAGAATCACCTCCTTCAACCTGCTGGCCATGCTACTTTTTAGTCAGCCCAGGATGCAATTGGCTTTCTGGTCTGCAAGTGCACACTGCCAGCTGAAGTCCAATGTTTCATCCATCAGTAATCCCAACTCCTTATCTGCAGGGCTGCTCTCAATCCGTTCATCCCCCAGTCTGTATTGAAACTGGTGATTGTCCTGACCCAGGTGCAGGACCTTGCACTTGGCCTTCTTGAACTTCATGAGGTTTGCATGGATCAACTCTTCAAGCTTGTCAAGCTCCCTCGGGATGGCATCCTTTCCAGTGAATCAGCTGCACCACTGAGCTTGGTGTCATCAGCAAACTTGCTGAGAGTGCACTCAATCCCACTATGTCATTGATAAAGGTATTGAATAATACCAGTCCCAATATCGACCCCTGAGGAACACCACTTGTTCCTGATCTCCATCTGGACATTGACTGTAACTCTTCAGATGAAGCCATCCAGTCAGTTCCTTATCCATCTAACAGTCCATCAATCAAACCCATATCTCTCTAATTTAGAGATAAGGATGTTGTGTGGCACCATGTCAAAGGCTGTACAGAAGTCCAAGTAGATGATATCAGTAACTCTTCCCTTACCCACTGATGCAGACATACCATCACAAATGGTCACTAGATTAGTCAGGCACAATTTGCCCTTGGTGAAGCCATGTTAACTTTCTCTATCCACCCCTCTGTCTCCCACATATTTTGATGTCTTCCAGGAGGGTTTGTTCCATAATCTCACCAGGCATGGAGGTGAAGCTGACTGGTCAGTAGTTCCCAGTGGCCTTCTTATTACCCTTTTTAAAAATGGGTGTGATATTCACTTTTCTCCAGTCACTGGGGACTTTGCCTGACTTCCATGACTTTTGAAATATGATGGAGAGTCATTCGGCAACTATGTCATTCAATTCCCTCAAGACACTGGGATGCATCTTGTTCAGTGCCATGGACTTATGAATGTTCACATTCCTCAGGTGGACACAAATCTGATCTTCTCCTACAATTGGAGGGATTTGGTTCCCCCAGTACTTGCCTTGAAGTTCAGGGTCTTGAGACATGTGGTAAGAGAGGCTACCATCGAAAACTCAGGCAAAAAAATCGTTGAATACCTTAGCCTTCTCCATGTCAGTTGTCACTAGTTCACTTATTTATTGGAAGCATACATTTTCTTTAATATTCCTTTTCTGGCCAATGCACCTATAGAAGCTCTTCTTATTAACACATTGCTTGCAAAATTCCTCTCCATGTGCCTTAGCTCTCCTGATCCTATCCCTATACATCCAGGGATCCCATCCCTACATTTTCTTCCAAGGATCCTGGTTCTACTGCCTGTGCATTTTCTTCTTACACCTTAGTCTGACTAGGACGTCCTTACTCAGCCATGCTGGTCTTTTGCCTTCCTTTCCTGATTTCTTACACATGGAAATCAAAAGCTCTTATGGTCTACGGAAAATGTCCTTAAAGACCTGCTATCCGTGTTCAGCTCCTTCCTTTGCCCCTGAGGATGGTTTCCCTGGGGGTCCTATCCACTAATTCATTAAACAACCAAAAGTTTGCTTTCCTAAAATTCAGGGTCCTGAGTTTACTCTTCACCTGGCCTATATCCCTCAAGATTGTGAATTCCACCAGGGCATGATCACTGCAGCCCAGGCTGCTACCAATCTTGATGTCTTTAATTAGTTCATTAGTTGGTAAGCAATGTCTAGTAATGCTTCTGTGGTGGTTTTGGATGGGATAAAGTTAATTTTCTTCATAGCAGCTAGTACGTGGCTATGTTTTGGATTTGTGCTGAAAACAATGTTGATAATACAGAGATGTTTTAGTTACTGCTGAGCAGTGCTTACACAGAGCCAAGGCCTTTTCTGCTTCTCACACCACCCCACCAGCCAGTAGGCTGGGGGTGCACAAGGAGTTGGGAGGGGACACAGCCAGGACAGCTGACCCCAACTGACTGAAGAGATATTCCACACCGTATGACATCATGCTCAGATTATAAGAGGCTTGGAGAAGAGGAAGGAGGGAGGGGCAGCAGCATTCATAGAGATGGTGTTTGTCTTCCCAAGTAACCATTACACATGATGGAGCCCTGCTTTCCTGGAGATGGTTGACATCTGCCTGCCCATGGGAAGTAGTGAATGAATTCCTTGTTTTGCTTTGCTTGCTTGTGCGGCTTTTGCTTTACCTATTAAACTGTCTCTATCTCAACCCACAAGTTTTCTCACGTTTACTCTTCTGATTCGATCCCCATCCCACCGCAAGGGGGAGAGAGTGAGCAGCTGCATATGCTGAGTCACTGACTGGGGTTAAACCATGACAGCTTCTCCTCTGGTTGGGCTGTCTAGGACCTGGAATAAGAAATTATCTTCAATGCCCTCCAAGAGTCTCCTGGACCACTTAGAGTATGCTGTGCTGCATACATACTTTTCCAGCAGTGGTTGAAGTCCCCCAGCAGGACTGGAGCCTGCAGGCCTGATGCTTCCAATAGCTGAAGTAAGAACTCTTCATCTGCAGGCTCCCCTTGGTCGGGCAGCCTGTAGTAAACACCAGCTATGAGGTTTCCTTTGTTGGCTTGGCTGCTAATTTTTTCTTATAAGCTGTCACCACTGTTTTTCAAAGACAGGTCTGTACAGTCAATCCCTTTTCTTAGATAGGGAGCAACCCACACATACCTTCTGCCTTGCCTGCCCCTTCTGAACAGCTTACAATCATCAACTACAGTGATATAGTTGTGTGATCCCACCACATTTCAGTAATAGTGATTAGATTATATATTTCAAGCTGTACAGTGGCTTCCAGCTCCTCCTGTTTGTTACCATGCTGCATGCAGTAGTATAAAGGCACTTCAGCTGGGCTATGGACTGTGTCACCTTTTTAGAGGAACACTTTTAAGTCATGTTGTCCTTGAAATTCCATTGCTTGTATTTTAAAAGACATATATCTCCAGTACATACCCAACTTTATTTTTGCTTTTGTCATCACAAAAAATGTAAGAAATTGCATCTATGGGTAGTATATTTAAGAGCAGATCTTAAACAAATTTTGAATTTATCATTATATTAGACTATTGAAAGCCAGAGTTGTGTAAGACTAGATCTAATAGACCACTGAAGATATTGAAATACCAATAATAAAATCAGTCCAATTACTCTACAGGGTATAGTATTTGAACATTAGAATAAATATAATTTTGTTGTATTTTATTATTCTCAAGTTAAAAATCTTAGAACCTTAGAAACTTAAAATCCAGATGTTAATCTTGTATAGAATTTACTGACAATGAGAAATATAATCAGCAGGAACAAGATATAGGTTCAATTTATCAAAAACTTAATTACTATTGAAATTTACTTTGCTAATTTATGCAATCAGTATGAAATGTCATTAAAAGCTTCTGGCTACATTAGCTGTCTGAAGAGAAAATAAGAGGTATTACATTAGAGTTGATCTGTAATTCAGAATCATCTTCCCGTGGCAAATTCTGAGATGTCAAAATTTGGTTCAATCTTATAGTCTCCCAAGAAATTAAATGTTAATTATTTTTTTTAAGTGAAATATGCACAAACTATTTAATTTTGCCATCATCAACAGATGTACCTATAGAAGCTTTTCTTGTTGCCAGATTTAGTTCTATCAGGGCTTTGGCTTTCCTAACCTGACCCCTAACTGCTCGAACAATTTCTCTGTATTCCTCCCAGGCTACCTGCCCTTGCTTCCACCCTCTATAGGCTTCCTTTCTGTGTTTGAGTTTGTCCAGGAGCTGTTGTTGTCCCCTGTCCCTGCCTTCCCTTTAATCCTGACCCGTAAGCTCTCGGTCGGTTCCTCATATATCCGCAGGTGGAGCTCCATGCAATCCAGCAGATCATTGACACAGAGGGGAACACCCCCTCCTTGTCTCCTCTGCCTGTCCTTCCTAAAGACCCTTCCATCCCGACACTCCGGTCATAGCAGCCATCCCACCAGGTCTCTGTGATGCTAATAAGATCATAGCCGTGCAGGCGTGCACATATTTCCAACTCCTCTAGTTTATTCCCCATGCTATGTGTGTTTGCATAGAGGCATGTAAGTTGGGCCCTCGATGAAGGTGACTTACTGGCTGGAGTGGCTGGAATTCCTTTGAGGTACTTTACCGGTGTTTCCCTGTTGGTTACTATTACCTCAGGAGCCCCTGGCTCATCTCCATTAAACTTCAAGTATGCTGTAGTGTATCCGCACGTCTATGAGCAACAGGCTGAGGGTCCTCGCTAGCACCTTGTCCTTCTAACCTTGGTGTGTCATCCCACAGCTTGTCACAGGCAAGCCTGATATTATCCCCCTCCCCCTTCAAGCCTCGTTTAAAGCTCTGTCAATTAGCCCAGCTAGCTCCTGGGCAAAGACCCTCTTTCCCCTTTCAGAAAGGTGAATCCCATCTGAGACCAGCAAGCATGGTTCTTGTAAGCCATCCCATTACTGAAAAACCCAAAATTGTGGCAGTGACACCAGCCATGGAGCCATGTATTAATAGACTGGGTCTGTCTGTTTCTCCCAATGTCACTGACTGCAACTGGAAGGAAAGAGGAAAAAAATAACCTCAAGAACTGTCCCAAGGTCCTGAGGTCTCTTTTGATCAATTTACACTACACATTGTGGCTTCATCACAACCCACATGGAAGATCAGTAGTGGATAATAGTCCGAGGGTCGTACCAGGCTAGGAAGTTTCCTAGTGATGTCTTTAACCCAGGCCTCAGGGAGGCAGCAGACTTCCCTAACAGGAGGATCTGTTTGGCATATCAGTCCTTCCATATCCCTCAAAAGGCAGTCATCTACAACTACAACCCGCCTTTTCTTCCTCATGGAGGTAGTCATGATACAGGGGGTGGGCCTTTCTAACCTTGGCGACACCTCTGGTGTAGATGGATTGTCATTCACATCATCCATTGACTGCCCTTGCACGTCCATAGCCTCATACCTGTTGTACAGAGGCACCTGGGAGGGTGAGGTGGGCAAGGAGGAGGTTCACCTGCCACCCCAAGCATAGGCTTTCTTCCATTCACTCCTTTCCTTTAAGCTGCTGCCTTCAGCCTGGCAGAGGGAGCATACAGGGTCCCCTTCATCTTGTTTTTTGTCTGGTGTCTGTCCCTGTTTATATCTCAGGGAGGGCAGAGCATGGCTCCACCAGTCTATCTCTTTCTCAGCCTCCCTGATGCTCCTTAACCTTTCTACTTTCTCTCGTAGCTCTGCCACCAGGCTGAGCAGATCACCCACCTGGTCACACCTCACACAGCCATTCTCACTACTGCCATCCATTCCCAGTGACAGGCTCTGGCACTGCCTGCAGCCTGACACCCGGGTGGCTGCATGTTTTTGCGGCAGCTCTGTCTGGGTGGCCACATCCATTCTGGTGAGTGCAGAGGTCAGAGCTTTCTGCCAGGTGGATGCCATAGCTAAGCTCCTTCTGAGGGGGTGATGCTCACCAATGGAACTCACCTCTTGAGCTGGTAGGGAGACTAGGCCCTCCCTGCGCACTCTCCCACGCAAACTGCCGCGCCAGGCCCTGGCTACCGCGCCACACCCTGTTTGCCCACTCTGTTTGCAGCGCTCCCCAGGCTGCCTTGTGTAGGCATGGGGGTGGGTGCCATTGCCCTGGCAACGCCCAGGCCTTGTCAGGGGCTCCCGCGAGAGATGCTGGCTCCTGGTGGGTCTCTCCACTGCCCTGGTGATTCCCTTCCTCAGGAAACCTCCCTGTGCGCCAAGATCTGCCGCTCCGCTGCGGGTCAGGCTGACATCAGAGCACTTCCTGTTGGCGACTGAGCCAAATTAGGGCTCATAAGAAGATTAGTTTCAAGAAAATCTGTGTCAATATACCTGGCTGAACTGGAATGCATCAGATTTTGTCTCTCTCATCTGCAGTGAAAAATAAGATACTGTTTAGAATTTCAGTAGGCTTCACTCAGATTTCTGGAAGCAGAGAGACCTTGAGTCTTCAAAAACTTATGGATTTTCTTACTTGTATAAACTGTGCATATAGTCATTGACTTAAAAGATTATTTTGTTTCCCTGTGATCACTTATTTGCTTTCAGATGCCCTGCTAAAATGACCAGTACTATAGTGGACTTTTCCCTTTCTTTGGCCTTTGTATTTTTTCATGATGGTGGCCATTTAATAGATTTAGTGGATAATAGGGGAAGGCAATATATTTAGTGTATTATGTGATGGAACAAGTATGGGGGAAATTGGAGCCATAATAATAATAACAACAATAACAATAATTATTACTATATTTCGTATGAATGTGTTGTTAAATATAATTACAGATAGCAGGATCATGCTGATTTTCACTTGTTCTACTTCTGTGCCTGTCACTCCAGGATTCTTAGCTGCAGCCAGTCATCAGGCTACTCAGCAGTAAAAGTGGAGAAAAAGGACTCCACTCCAGAATATTTTAAGGCCAGTTATGATACTAGAAATGAAAAAGATTGTTTTGGCTAAAAAAAAATAATCACTGAGCCTGACCCCCTACTTTCAAGGTAAAAGGTCTAATCAATAGGATAATCCACTTCCCTCATATAGGCTTTTGAATGAAAATGGTTGTGATTGTACCACTTCATGCTTGACACAATGCTACCTGAACATGTGTACAAGGTCTGTTCCATTAAACCCACTGGCTAAATTCTGTAAAAGGAGGATAGATAGGCAGAGGTATGGATCAGAACTGATCTTACACAGGGAATTCCTCCCCAAACTGTGTCTTCTGTATCTATGGATATACTCCTAACATAGGTACCATAGGTATCACAAAGAAGAAAACAGAAATGCTGTGTGAATTTATGTGCAGTGTCATTGCATCTTACTCAAAATGAGGTAAACCAAGTAAATTAATCCATGCAGAACAAAACTAAAGGTTTCTGCTATTAGCTCTAGCTCTGTGCTACATTGATACTTGGCATTAATGGATTGTAAACATACGTTAAGGATCTGCTGATTTGGCATGAGAAGGGTATAGTTCAAGAAACTACATTTATTCCTTCCTACTGCCTTCCCTAATGAGAAAGTAAGTCTTAGAAGCTAAACACAACCTCAGAAATCAGGCACAATCACATTTTGATCGTCAGCGTACTCACCCAAGACTGAAATAGGATTCAGCTCCAGATTGTAAATACCTAAATTTAGTTGTCTACAATCTGGAGCTGTATCCCGTCATTAAATATAGATTTGTGTGATCTAGAATCCCAACCCAAGTTACAGAAATGTAAATCCAACCAACAGAAATTATTAAAATAGTAGAAGGAAGGATTGATTAGCTAAGGTTAAAGCACTCACATTGCATAATTCAATAAGTTAATGATTGAGGTGATGACACAAAAGCAAATGACTACATATTTAGAGGGTTTAAGTAAATGCCAGATAAAACTACTTCAGCACATGTATTTATATATATAAGTAGAAATTATGGAACCAACACTGAAGTTTTCCATAAAGAAAAATTTACATCATGTTAATACAGAGAAGAAAATTAAGAAAAGGATACTTGAGAGTAAGGATGAGGAAAAAATCTTTGAAAAAAGGGGAAAAAATCAAACTAGGGGTGTACTCACTCCACACAGCTTTTCTTTTGATCCTGCCATATGCTAACTATAATAAGATGATTGATATGTTTATTTTAAAGTCATGTATGCATTGTAATTTCCATGTGTAAAAATAAATATTCCTTTCATATTTTTCAAAATACAGAAAATGGTGGAAAGATGATCTTCTAAAAGGATTTAATGGGGTTAGGTACCCATGTGGATTTAAGCGTGTTAGATATCTCCCTCCCCTGTCTAAGGTTAATGTATCTCTGTGCACACTCTTAAACTTAGAACTACTTTGCCAAGTGGAATGTAGGAACTGAAGATGCAACATGAAAAAGTAGAAGGGTCTTCAGTACTCAGCCTCTTCTACAAGAAATAACCACATCATATCATCTTATTAATAACATGTCAACATGATTATGTATTGAAGCAAGGAAGGGAGAAAGTGGATAAATATGAAAGCTCAATCATCTTGTCTGGAAATGTGTTATGCATATTGCATTTTAACAAGCAAATTATATATGGCAAATTGAAATTGAGACATATAACTATTGAGGAATATTTCTTAGAGAACCATTTCCACATCCAGCTGTATACCTAACAAAGTGCTCTAAAAAGTTTCGCACGCTAATGATATTTCAGATTCACTGTCTGATTAGAGGTTAGGATATTAACTACGAAACTGAACTGTATGATTTTGGTAAATAAATTTGAATTTTGACATTACTAATGAAAGGTCACATATGTTTCTTTAACGTAAAAAAAAAAAAAAAAAAAAAAGCGCATTAATATGGTCTTGTCTTGGCCTGAGACAATTTTAGCTTGTTTTAGTCATAATAGCAATTGCCTAACTGTGATGTGAATATATCCTAAATTTGTTTTCATTTAGCCCTAGTTTATGGCAATACCAAGTGTGAAGGGAACTCTCTGTGGTCTCAGATGGAAATGTGGTGTGGAAGGGTAGAGACACAGGATGATAATAGAAATCACAGACTGCAAAGACAACTCACAACAGTCCTTTTTCTATACATAACAAGATCCTGAATGTAAAATAATATCCAAAACTATGACTTAGATGTTGACCCAAATTGTATAATAGAGCAGTTAATTAGAAACATGATCAATTATAGATATAACTGTTGCAATTGAGTGTGTCTGTATGTATGTGACAGAATTAGAGATAGTTGTGAGGAGAATGTTAAAAAGTAATAAATCAAACCAGCTTCAGACTTCAAAACATAACTTTACCAGACTAACATTCATTAACAACACACATTGCCAATAGTTAGTTTTCTCATTGCATATTTTAAGTCATCAATCCTTAACAATCATATCCTACATTATCTTTGAACATACAATGTTCACAGCTGATGCCACACAGCTAGCACTGATCACTAGGGTCCTTGATGGTCTAAGTCATTGACATGGTCAGGCTAAAGAGCCCTTCAAGGAGAGAAGCCAGAAGAAAAGTTTGTGTCTTTTTTCCTCATGTCTTAATTTGGGATCTTGTCATTTTATTACACAGCTGAGTTCCTAGGCAAATCCCAGCCTTTGGAAACATGCTTGGTGGGATAAGATGGAGGTTGCTTTGCCAGTCCCAGCAGGTGCCCTATCCCGTTCCTTCTGGGGTATTTATTTATTTCCCTTTTCCATTACTTAGCTGCTGCTTCTTTCCTTAAAGCAAAAGTTGTCTTTTACCCTCTCTTGACATTGAGCTTCTTCAATGACAAGCACCTGACTGTCATTGAGCTGTTTATGGTTCTGGAGCCTCTGCTTTTCACCTGTGTCATATTTTCAAAGTCTTTGCCATTATCTGACTCTTAAACTGCATATTATAGCAAGAGACATGTGATATCAAGTTCACACAGCCAGTTCCCATAATAAATTGATAACAACTGGCCAGGACTGGGGCCTTGCATAGTCAGCATAAAGGGCAGTGACTACAAGGCCTGTGGCCTTTCATTATCAGTGAATAAATCATTGATATAATTCATTATCAATAAATCAATTAATCATTATCAATGGCAATCCTATTTTTTATGAGGCCACTCAGTGAAAAAATGCTTCTCCAGTCATACTAAATTAGCGGGCTTATGTTGGGGGTGGCAAGAAGCTACTAGTAGATTTTACTTAGTGTGCTTCTAATTTAGGAGTGCAGGAGGCTTCTGCACTATAGAATATCCTGACTAATATTCCCTCACTTATAAAAAAGAACTAAGTTAAACATTAACATTATGCTTCAGGTCTGAAACTCTCTCTTGCACTTTGACATGAAAAGGAGTGGGAAAAAACATTCTTCTGAAGGTGGACTTGACACCATCTTTTCCTTTTTTTCCTTTTCCTTTTCCTTTTCCTCTTTCTCTGTTTCTCTCTCTCCCTTGCCCTTGCCCTTGCCCTTGCCCTTTCTTTTTTTACCTGTTCCAATGATTTAGGTAAAGATAAGGACATCAGGTCATAAAAATAAGATCTTGAAATACAGCAAGCTTCCATATCTGAATCTGTGTGCAGTTGTTTTCTTCAACATGAGAGATTTAAGCAAATGTGTTTTTATCTGGAGTGGCAAGGAACATCTATATTGTCATTAATATGTGTGTCTCATAGGCTATACCTCATTAAGCCATTCTAACCATCTCATATTTAACTGTCTTTTCACACTTTTAAGTCAGATTTCCATGAGGTAATAAATCCATTCTTAGAACATGATCAAAAATGTTGTGTCTGTGTTATACACAGAACAAGTACCTGTTCATCTTTATCATTCAAATTTGTTACCACATGTTCAAAGGGATCATCACAGGCTGGTACATGCAAGATCTATCAAGCCACACCAACATAACTGTATGAATGGTGTTTCCATACAACCACAACACTGATATTATTTTCTTTGCTTTCTTCAGCAAAAATGTGATTCTATGTTTAAATATGATGCATGTTAAGTCTGATACCATACATATCCAACATAAATTATCATGGAACTCCATCATGAATTTATTTTCTATTTTTATTTTTAAAGGCCATTGTTTTTCCCTAGTAACATATTCATCTGTGAGTCTTAATAGCCTTCCTATAAAATATAGATAAAAATCTTTTTTTACATTGTTTTTATGTGACTTGTTCTTTCAGTAGGCTAATAGTCATACTGCTGGGTTTGTATTTTTTTTATATATAGCCTTAACAGAATATTCACCATCACATTTCTAGTGACTTGAAAGCAGTAACTGAAAATGCTGAATATTAATGTGCAGTTTTTATGATCAATGTTGTGTCTGCCTTGCTCTTACTATGTTATAAAAAATTATGTGAAATAAACAAGGAAAGGGTAAAACTAAGACATCCTATATCAATGACCCCCAAGTTAAAATAAAAATTCAGATTTGCATATGATAATTCATAATTGTCCCCTTATTCTTTCAAATTCTATGTCTAGGTAAAGATATCACCATTGTGTTGTTAACATGTATTTTGGACTGAAAACTGAGATAAATTATAATTTCATATTTGTTTTAGAAATGAAATTATTTAAAGTGTTTATGGGTACGTACTGAATTTTTTACTTTAATTCAAAATATTAATTTCATTTTGTTTAAATCAACAATATACTATACCTCTTCTATATTTTTCACTTTTGGAATGAAGTAGATAATGATGCTGAGGATATGTTTAAATTTTAATGATTTGGCCCTTTGAAAGGGTTAATTTAGTTATCTTGAAATTCTCTTGTTTAAAAAGGTCAGTCATTCCTAGAGACAATAAATCATGTTTCCAGAGGAAAAAAAAAAATTGCTCTGCTATGCTTTTTATTTCTATAACCTGGATTAACATATAATTCATTTTTTAAATTAATTGAAAAGCTTATAGTGCAAAATAACACAAAAGCATAATGATGGAAATATTGGGAAAAGAAAACAAAAAACCAATTATAAAACCAAATAAACTATGACCATCAAAATAAAGTCCTTTCCTCTTTTCATTGTTTGAGGATGATGTCTTTAGAATGATTCAGATAGCTGATGCATTTAAATTATTTTTGAAGGAAAAAGTATTACTTGTTTGCACAGCTGCACTTTGCCCTTCTTGTATCACAGGAATCATTCTGATATTTCTGGCCGTCTTCACTGTTTGAAAGGATCTGAAAAAGTCTCCTTTTTTTTTCCACACTCTGATATATATTTGTCACTCTAAAGAAAGGTGAAGGTGGATAGAAAGTGTTTGAGGTTATCTTTGTAAGTATCCTAAAGGATAGTTTGTACACTGTTTCCATTTTTTATCTTACATTATCCTCAAGTTATGCTAGAAAAAACAGCAGAATAAGTAGAGTGTAGTCATCCAGCATAATATTCATAGGAAGTTTCTCTGCTTAGGTTACAGAAGAGAAATCCCAAGAATGCTGTTGACACTGAAAATCCAGAACAGCTCCACAATTTCTCCCAGAAGGTGATGTCATCCCTATCTTCACTGTGGCAATTCTTATTAATGATAATAATATTGTTTAAGAATTTTGAGGAATGTTTAAGATGTTTAAGAAATATTGAATTTGAACTAGAGCTTTTTTTATATTTTTTTTTTCTCTTCATAATGTTTTCACATTCTCAGTTCTTTTGTACTTAAGAAAAGCTTTAACCATTGCTTATTTTCCCATATACTTTATTACAGTTATAAATTTGTGTTCTGAGTTTTCAGTTTGTGGCAAAGGTAGGACAAATATGAAATCCTAATTCTTTATATTCATGTTCCAGTGTCACAGCTATCACAGTAATATTTTAATAATTTCTATTACAAACCACAAGCTCAGGGGTGTTCAGATTTAGAAATCTGAGCACTATGTCTATAAAATGTCTATGAATATTTTCTCAGCACTAGAAAAAAAAAAGTTGAAAAAACAGATGTACAGTACCTTTACCTAATATTATAAGTTTATCTACACTATAATATACAGTACTGCAATATTTAAGTCTCTCTTTCATAAGTCAACTTATAACAAATGAATAATCATTAATTAAAAAATGCCTTTTAGAAATAAAAATCAAAGATGGTAAATCTTTCATTTTTTCTTCTATCAAAAATATAAACAATGAGTGGCACTTATAATTAATTGTAACACCAAATTCTCTGTTGTTGGTGTTGCAGAAGCATCTTTTACATTTAGGAATTATATATGCATTCATTTCTACAAGGAAGTCCTGATATGGATTTTTTTTTTTCTTGTTAACCTTAGGATTCATGAAATATTTTACAGTGTAGGATCTGATCTTCAAAGCATTACTCATCTGAGAAATCCTTGTTATGCAAATAATTACATTCATTTGCAAAGTCACTGGCTGCATGAGTAAAATGTATATGATTGACCTTTTCTATAATGCTATTTCCTACTTCACAAAACGGAGCAAGAATCTAAGAGCTCAAAGCTGCATCATATCAATCGAGATTTTTCCATTGATTTCAGTAGAAGCCAACCAGGGTCTCAAAGATGCCAAAAGAACATTAACCCTAATTTATATTACTGGCTCACAGCAAACTTTGACCCCTCCTTAGTCTGGAACTTTGACTCTTGAAAGTACACCAATTTGATCTTTATTGAACATGGTGAACTTTGCTGTCACATCTCACCTGGAAGATATGAGCTTTTACTGTTCAAAGACAGGACACAGCAGGTTAAGCACAAACCTTATTTCAGTCTGCTGAGCAAAAATTTAATATTTGTTGTCCCTTGTTAAAATTCACAATATGAATGAAGAGTACTCTCAGGGCTCTGAAAAAAAAAGGCAGTTAGACATGCTCATATTCAGACTTCTTATTCTTTTCAGCAGATGTTGATCCTTTGTACATTTCTACACTTCAGAACACATAGTTGACGCAGTGTATTTTCATAGTATGTGTAATAAAGAAGGAAAAAAATCATTCTTGTTTGACTGACGGAGAAGTTTGAGGCACTACACTATCATCTAACATTCCATAGTGCTTTAATTGTACCATTTTTAATACATAATCTCAAAAAGGAATTTTCATTCAGGTCTAACTCTTTTAAACTGTAACACTGGGAATATAATTTAACCTTTTAAATCTTGGAGTCCCATAATAACCATTATCAAGGTCTAATCATTTCAAACTTCATTAAACTGTATGTTCCCTTTGAGATAACCTAGGCCAACTGAATATTGGTTTCTATATCAGTATTCTGTTTTCCTTCACAGCAAAAAATTCATGAGTTATAGTCTGTCAAAGACAGAATCCCTACTCTGTACAAAATAGTAGTTTTGAATTATGTAATTTAGAAGATCGCCAGAAGTGGTTTGCTTGATACCATCTGAAGAGGAGTCCATACATTCTTTACTACAGAAGAGGAAAAAAATTATTTTTCTGTTAAGATTTCTTCTTGATTAATTTTCCTAATATTACACTGAGCAGATTATGCTGACGATTGAAGAAGCTACACATCACTTTACTTGACTTATCTAAAAAAATCTTAACATTGCTGGAAACACTAAATAAAGGACAACTCATATTTTCTGCTTTACTCATACTTTTGTGAAGAAGTTACAAGTATTTGTGTGTGTACAGTGTATAAACACTATGTTTATGCCAAATCAAATATATAGAGTATGTGGGATGGGGATGGATGAGGAGCCGACAGCGAACTTAGCGCTGGGGCAGGGGACATCATAGCAGGGGTCTGCTACAGGCCACCTGACCAGGGAAACCAAGCGGATGAAGCCCTCTATAGGCAGATAGGAGCAGCCTCACGCTCACAAGCCCTGGTCCTTATGGGGGACTTCAACCACCCTGACATCTGCTGGAGGGACAACGCAGCAGGGCAGGAGCAATCCAGGAAGTTCCTGGAATGCATTGATGACAACTTCCTCCTCCAAGTAACAGAGGTGCCAACGAGGAGAGGTGCCATGCTGGACCTTGTTCTCACCAACAAGGAGGGCCTGGTAGGGGACGTGAAACTCAAGGGCAGCCTTGGCTGCATTGACCACAAAATGGTGGAGTTCAAGATCCTCAGGGCAGCGAGGAGGGCGCGCAGCAAGCTTACTACCCTGGACTTCAGGAGAGCAGACTTTAGTCTCTTCAGGGATCTGCTTGGTAGAATACCATGGGACAAAGCCCTAGAAGGAAGAGGGGCCCAAGACAGCTGGCTAATATTTAAGGGTCACCTCCTCCAAGCTCGGGAGCAATGCATCCCAACAAAGAGGAAGTCAGACAAAAAGACCAAGAGGCACCCATGGATGAACAAGGAGTTCCTGGGCAAAAAGTCAAACAAAAAAAGGAAGTCTACAGAAGGTGGAAGCAAGGGCAGGTAGCCTGGGAGGAATACAAGGAAACCGTCTGAGCAGCCAGGGAGCAGGTTAGGAAAGCCAAAGCCCTGGTAGAATTAAATCTGGCCACGGATGTCAAGGACAACAAGAAAAGCTTCTATAGATATGTTGGTGATAAAAGGAGGATGAGGGAAAATGTGGGTCCCCTCCAGAATGAAACAGGCAAGGTGGTTACCCAGGATATGGAGAAGGCTGAGGTACTCAATGACTTCTTTGCCTCAGTCTTCACTGGCAGTTGCTCAAGCCACACTGCCCAGGTCACAGAAGACATGAAGGGTAGATTTAGATTAGAAGTTAGGAAGATATTCTTTACTGTGAGGGTGGTGAGGTACTGGAACAGGTTGCCCAGAGAGGTTGTGGATGCCCCATCCCTGGAAGTGTTCAAGACCAGGTTGGATGAGGCTTTGGGCAACATGGTCTAGTGGAGGGTCTCCCTGCCCGCAGCAGGGGGGTTGCAACTAGATGATCTTTAAAGTCCCTTCCAACCCAAACCATTCTATAATTCTATGATTCTATTCTTTGAATTTAAATAATGGGAATATTAATTAATTTAAAATAGTTAAGTAAAATAATGAAAAGTAAGTCAGTAAATAAATAAATAATTAGATTCTGCATTTCATGTTAGATTTCTCGGAGAAATAGGAGACCTCACCCTAAAACACACTGAACAGGGATTTTTTTGTTTGTTTTTAATTGTTTTTTTTTTTGTCTAAAGTAACAAAGTAGTCTCAGCAAGCTTTCTGAAAATACATGATTTAAAACACATGTTACAACATTCTTCTGTATCAAAGTTAAAATATAAAAGAATCCAGCTATACAGTAGAAAACAAAATTCAATTAATGTAAAACTCAGTCCTCCAGTCAAATTTCTGAATGATGTAACACCTCTCTCACTACCTCCTTACTCTTTGGATTTATTTAAGAACTTCTTTCATTCTCTTTCTTTTTTGTCTCTGGATTTTAGTAGGGGAAGCAGAAAGAGCACTAAAAACCACCCATAAACTTTGTGACTTAAATGGGCCAGTCAGAATGAATGATTTAAGGAAAATTTTCCTCACTGCTTGAATTACTGGAATAGCAAGAGCTCAGTCACTCTTAGAGAAAGGTATATGCACAGTTTAATCAAAAGTAGCAGGTGTCCAATGCAGTTGACAATTTCAGAACTTAGCTGAATTTTATTCCAAAAAATGTCTGAACATATAGAGAATTTTCTAGTTCTTATACTTTGATAGTATTAACTGAGCAATATAAAGCATGTTAAAGATACCAAGGTGACCACCTTGGGAAATTAAAAAGGAAGACATTGATGCCTCTTAAGTTGTCAAAAAAGTGTTGGAGCTTCAAGGTTTTTTTAAATATTTGTTGTGGGTTGTTTTTTTTTTTGTGTTGGCAACCTACTATTTTTCTCCCCTTACCACATTCTGAAAAAGTGTTTGAAGACTTTAATTGAAACTTTCTCAAGTATTTAGCAGGAGACAGCATACAGGGACTGTTTCATCCGAAATGTTTGAAACTTGGCAAAATTCTAAGTAGCGGAAAACAGGGTCATTAAAATTGAGATTCCGGGAAAACTAAAACCAGACATTCCTACCTACCTCACCTATAATCAACAAGAACAATAATTAATTTGCTGGGAAATTGTATGCTGGCAGGAAGATTTACTTTAGTCATCACTTGAAACTGTGCCAAAATAATCCTGTAATACTGATGGAGGGAAAAAAGCTCCCTTGAAGCACTCAAGTCTCTTGTCTGTGTGCTTTAAAATATTCAGTACTTCTGATTTTGTGAAGCACACATTTCACCCCTGGTGGTTTTTATCTAATTAATCATTATTAACATTTTTATGATCATGGTATTTTAGTTATAAATAACAATATGCTCAACTATTTCTGAAGTTAAGGCACCAATAAATAAAGGCAATCAAGAAAATTCTCTAGTTAGTTATATTACAAAACACACAAAACCCAGGAGACTCCATGTTCATATTTTCTTTGGTTGCTTGCTAAACAACTGCCTGCTGATGAGAGTGATCTACCGTTACCCTGCAGTGGGGACACCTGTTTAGCTGGTGAGTGGGACCACAGTGCCCAGCAAGCAGAGCAAGCTAACATGGACTTTGGCTGTTTACGAGGCATTTTGCTTGGCAGTGGGTGCAAAGGGTGTCTAGAAACACTGCTGCAGACAGGGTAGGACTGTATAGCAATGGTGGTGTCCTCACCAAGGTTAGTACCAATCCTTGGCTGGAGGAAGCACTCAGGCACATTGGAGGCCATGGGTCAGAGTGTCAGAGGGAGGATTCTGCCTCCAGGGCACATGTCTGCTTGATTTACCTGGAGCATGGTGGAGTGAGAGTGATGGTGGCCTCACTTGTGAGGGGAGGCAATTAGACTGTGTAGCATCAGGGAGGATGAGTAGGATGTTTGTGTGATCTTCATGGAGACTGCAGTGGCAAGAGGCTGAACTACAGAATGCAAAAAAGGAAGGACAATGAAAGACTACACTTGAATGAATGTGGATGAACACTCCCAAGATAAAGGATGGATGGGAACTCGTGTTCTCTGGCAGCAAGAGAAAGACTCTGTGGCCTTCAGATCTGAATTTACAGAATTGGTACATAGCACCACTAGCCAAGGAAAGGGAACAGACTCCATTAAAGTAGAGTTCAGAGCCAGCTGGGCCTGAACCAAGCATTAGCACTAAGAGGAAGCAGCAGGCACTAGTGTTTTGAGACTGTAATGCAGGGGATGAAAGCACCCACCTGCCAACCAGAACTGCTGCCGCAGGAGGTTTGTTCTTTTCTGGGGCTTGGATCCAGGATGTTGCATAGAAGCTGACAAGGCTCATGTAGCCTTCAGAATTTTGCTCATCCATGTGTGCATCAGTATTACTGCCAAGGGAGACCTGGAGCAATCAAGAGTACAGAGCAGTGAGGGCAAAGATGGTTTTCTCCTTGGTCCTATGGATGATGAGAAAGGCTCAGGTAGGAGTGGATGCATCCTGAGAGATAGCAAGCAGTTATGTGGCTGTGGCTGTTGTCACAAGCAGTGCTTTGATTTTTCTGATCAGGGATTTCTGAGGACTAAGGACTGCTAGAGAGACATGAGATCTCTTTGACAAAGTGTCGTATGAGCGTTCTTGCCAATAGGGCTTTCCAGACTGGTGATGAAGGCTTTAAACTACTCATATCAGCAGATGGTGATAAGAGCTTGCAGTTAAGTGAGAGAAGGTCAGACAAGGGTACATGGTCAGGGTGATGGGTGTAAGTGAAGTCTTTTGAAGGATAAAGCAGGTTAGAAGGCGGCCCACCTGAACTGCAGGTGTACAAATGCACACAGCCTGGGAAATTAACATGAGGAGCTGAAGTTCCATGTGTGGATGCACAACTGTGACATGCTGGCCTTGGAGGTTATAGAATCATATAATCATTTAGGTTGGAAAAGACCTTTAAGACCATCAAGTTCAACATTAACCTAACACTGCCAAGTCTACCACTAAACCATGTCCTAAGCACCACATCTATGCATCTTTTAAATTCCTTCAGGGATGGTGACTCAACCACTTCCCTGGGCAGCCTGTTCCAATGACTGATAACCCTTTCAGTGAAGAAACTTTTCCTAATATCCAATCTAAACCTCCCCTGGCACAACTTGAGGCCATTTCCTCTTGACCTATCACTTGTTACTTGGTAGGACTGACACCCACCTGGCTACAACCTCCGTTCAGGTAGTTGTAGAGAGCAATAAGGTCTCCCCTCAGCCTCCTTTTCTCCAAGCTAAACAACCCCAGTTCCCTCAGCCGCTCCTCACACGACCTGTTCTCTAGACCCTTCACCAGCTTTGTCGCCCTTCTTTGGACATGCTCCAGCACCTCAATATTTTCCTTGTAGTGAGGGGCCCAAAACTGAACACAGCAATCGACCTGTGGCCTCACCAGTGCCGAGTACAGGGGTACAATCACTTCCCTCGTTCTGCTGGCCACACTATTGCTGATACAAACCAGGATGCTGTTGGCCTTCTTGGCCACCTGGGCACACTGCTGATTTTCAAGACCCAGCTGGATTAAGCCCTAAGCAACCTCATCTGAATTCAGTGTTGACCTTTCTTTGAGTGGAAGTTGGATTAGAGACCTCTTGATGTCCCTTCCAACCTGGCTGATTCTGTAGCTCTCTTATTGTGATAATCTATAGTAGTCTAACTATTGAAATGGAAAGGCTTGCTTGCTAAATAGAATGCTCAATATAATACCTTCAGTTTCTTTACTTCAGTGCAGTGAGAAAATAGCATAATTCTGTGCAAAAGCATGCAAGCTATCTGCAGAAAACTATAGTTTTGTCAGCACATGCTTTGCTTCAACTAATAAACTGATTCTTGTACATAGCTTCTTGGATTTGAGATTAAACTTTTAGTCCAAGCAATAAAGATCTTAAATGAAGCCAAGACTATAGCACAGATGACTGGAAACACTTCTGAATCAGAACTCCATATTAGACAAGATTATTTAGAACTGTGATATAAGCTTTACACTGATAAGTACTTCTCCTTAAACAAAATAACAGATTTTTTACAATTCCAGTAGAAGTTATTCTTGTATGAGCTTTGTAACAACATCTCAAGTGGCTGGCCCCCCAGCGATATTGTAACTTGCAAATGCAATATAAAATGTTGCTTTACAGTTTATCTCACCTCAGCTTTCAGCATCAGTTGATAGTCCAATATTCAATGTTATTTTTTGTGAAGCAGTGTTTGTATCACATTAACTCCCTCTCAGTTGAATTTAAAGTCTCACATTCAGGATGGACACTCCTGGCTTTCCACAGATACATGTGAATTGCATTAGTGGGCATCAGTGATCATCCTACACTATTTTAAGTGATAAAAAGTCCTGGCAAAGACTTTGGGTGAATTGAGATATACAGAGTTCTATGAAAGTGGGAAAACAACTGAGAAAACTTTAATCAGGATTAGAAAAGTTTACTATTACCAAAACGAAAACATATCTGCTAAGCTAAGTTGAAATTGACCTTTATGAAGTCAATCATCTTTATTGTAATCAACTTGAATAGACATAGTTTCTGGTTAGATGGTATGCTTAAAAATGCTTAATACTATGCATGTGAGTTGTCCCAAATGCTACGGTAAGAATATTCATATTGTGATAGCAAAGCAGATATTTAAGCACTTTAAGAGTATGGCAACAGGCTGGTATAAATGTTGTGTGTCTGCTTCTGAAATAGAAGTTGTTAATTTCCTCAGGCAAGTAGACAGAAAAAATCAATATTGAGAGGCCAGTAACAGTAGCAACATTGCTAAATTTCTAAAAAATATGAAATCCAAAACCAACCTTCCACGACTTGCTAATTGTGTAACACTATCAGTTTGGAAACAGAAAACTACATTTATTGGAAGTACAGAAATACAGAAATTTGGATCTACTTTCTACTTAACATGTTACAAAAAAATAATTTAATCACTAGAAAAAGTAATTAACATATAGGCTTTCTTTCTTATTGAGCTGAAAATAGGAAGCTTTATTTCAATTTTCTAAGTGTAGAAGCCATACAATTTGAGATCACCCTGAGCTATCCTGCCTCATTTATTTGAGTCAATACAGTCAGTGGAGTATGGAGAACTATTCTGCTGGCCAGATCTGGATGCCAAATTTAAGCAAAGCAGAAATGCTCTTCAGCTTCTACTGCCTGTATTGATTTGGGACATGACTCATTTCCTCACAAAAAAGGCTAACGTTTGAGATGTCATAGCGGACCTAAGAAAGACCTTAGGAAGTTCTCTTAAGGAAGCACTTGTCTAGATGGCAGCTAGAGAAGGACACCTTGGGGGTTTAAAATGAAAGAGATGCTTATGTTTAGGCAATTGCATCCTGTTCTGGATTTCCATTGTCTATAATAGGAGTTTAAGCACCTGTATCACAGGTTGCCTTCTCCTTTATAAAATGGTACATTTAGGTGACCATTATCTGCAGAGCGCTCAGGCACAGGTATGATATGATAAAGGTATCTACTTATGGCCTCAGAACATAATTAGGTAAACATCTCTGTAATTTGAATGAAGCATTGGACATGTATTTACACTTACAAGCAATTTGTCAAGGGTAAAGCCTATCTGAAAGCACTGCTCAAATAAATGAGACCTTGACTACATCTGCCGAACTCTAACTGATTGGATTAATCTGATATGAGCTCAAAACCAAAGAAGAAGATTAACTTCTTTATGTAATTGCTGCTAAGATCAAATTTCTTGTAACAAATTTGGAGCTGGACACAGAGGGTGGTAGAAATCAGTGACAACCATTAAAGTGGCCTTAGAGATGAAAAAAAGTAGAAGGAAATGAGCCAGTGCCACATGATTAGTGAAGCCATTGGCAGTGCATGCTGCAATCTAATATAGAAAGTAATAGATCATTAAGGCAATAGCTCCTGGAGGGAACCCATTTACCAACATCTGACTCATGTCAAAGACCAAGTCCCAGTGCATAGGGACCAGGCCATCAGGCAGGACTTGGACAGGTCAAGCAGTTGAGGCAAGTGTTCTGTGGACCTAGGGTAGACTGGAGGGGCTGGACCTTGACCTGTGGGAGTGTGAACTGTGTGTGCTGTGGAATAGAAATCTTTACCCATTCTGCTTAATAAATAATTTTAAAATTATGTGTCACTGGTTCTTTTTTTGCAACTCTCCCACCAAAATTACCCTATGACAATAGGGTGAGTAGATTATCCTGTCAACAGAGTCAGCATTCACAGCCTTTCAGGGACACTATTCTGCTTGCTAATACCTCACCTCACCTACTTCTACAAAGGCCCTTCTGGAATTAGCATAAAGTGAAACCACACAGCTCCATCTCCTAAACTAAATGTTCAAGGAAGTATTTAAAGGTTGGCTATTGAATGCCACTGTAGCCTTGTGAGGTAGGTATCTATTATTAATGCCTTTTTTCAGATGCTGAAACTGAGATATGAAGTAGTAAACTGGCTGAGGGCCATACAAGTCATTGGCAGACAGATAAGAACACAGGTGTTTCTGGTCTCCTGACCCTCACAAAATCCATAAAACCAAGCTCTGTCTATGAATGGATGATGTTATATCAGCCTGTGAGCACAGAGCTCTTGGAGGTAGTAGCAAATTAGGAAAAAAAAAGAAAAATAAATGTTTGTCATACTGATGTTGAACTTCTGTAAGTTTCATTACACATGGTGAAATTCAGTGTTCTACAGCTTTTAACAGAAAACTTTTCATTCATCTTTTTTACAGAAGTTTAGAAAAATATTAAAATAGGGGATCGTAAGTCAAGTATACCTTTTCAGCCCACTGAGCAAACAGCACAGTGCTCTAATAGCTCCTTAGGACTCCATTTCACAACGAGTATGTGGATGACATGTCTATCGATATTTTAAAAGATAGCTGCAATACTTGTTTGTATGTACAACAGAAATGTTATCCAACCATGTAGACAATAAAAGCAAATACATACATATAAGAAAATTTATACAACTGAAGATTTTTTCTTTAAAAAATATACGTATGTATTCTTTAAGAAATAAAACCTCAATGCATTATTAGACACACGTCAATGTCATATTTTAGTTCCAGTTAGAACCAATTTTTTAAAAAAAAAATAAAAATTTCTTGGATGTAGAGAAGTGTATAGAAGTGCTAGGATACCTCAATCAATTTTTATCTCCATAGCACTATAGATTTCTTAGACCCAAAGGTAAATGAATACTGTAATAAACAGATAAAATTCCATATTATAAAATATTGAAAATGGTTTAAAGAATATAATTGTTAATACATTATATGTTTTAAAATAATTTCATTAAAACTCTATCTATTTTCAACAGTTCCCTAATGATTTTATGCCTGTTAAATTCCATTAAAAAAATTCAGTGAAGGAAAATGCATTTCTACCTCTTTAAGTCATGTACTCCTTTAAGAATTAGTATGTGTTTTCTGATACCTGTTATTCCAGCTTAACTATGGCCTAGTAAGTCATATCTGAATTCTAACATTAAACATTAGACTAGTAATTCTAGGAATGAATATCAATTCTATAACCAAAATCCAGTACATATCAGAGAAATTATGATTTAAATACAACTCTTCCTCATTCTGATTGGATGAGTTAGCTCAGGTAGCTACTTTTTGTGAAGCATATGTATACCTCACAAACACTAAAAAGGTTTGATCTGGAGACTTCTAATGCAAAAATCTTCACTTCTTAAATTGATTCTTTGGTAGCTGTCTGTATGTACAGGATAGAAATCATCCTTTTAAATAGATAGTCTTTAATGGAGAAAAGTATATGGCTACTCTATGTCAGGCAGCACTTAATAAAAAAAAAAAATCTCTTTTTAGCAATGAAAGAAATTAAAACAAGAATTTACTTAAAAGGCAAGGTCTAAGTGTGAGACCTAAAATAAATGTATTTTTTCTAAGGAAAAAGGAAAAAATAGACCATAAGTTTTCTTTACCTTTCCTTATTCTTTACTAAACCCTTAAGTGTTCTTTTCCAGTGCTTACAAGTTAAGTTTCCATTATTGTCAAAGTATGGGTTCCTAGTTTCTTAGCAACTCCTATTGTGTGGCTAATGTAGCACTGAGTTTTTTTGCAAAATAACAAGGAGCATAGTGACAGCTATGTACACATTCAGACTGCTGCACTGATACTTTTATCCAGGCTAAAAATCTGTCCTTTTCTGTATCACTTTTATCTTGTAGATGAAGGCATAAGTTAGTTATTGGATTTTTTTTTTTTTACTATAAAACTAAATCTTGCATGCATGTCTCCTGTCCTATGGGAGTTTTACTGAAATTTAGGGTGAGATCCTGCCATCTTTACTGATCTTGCAGTACTCAGTCAAACTATTCAGACAGCAATACAATTATGGAAAATGGCTGTGGAGAGAATAGACTTTTTATATTTAACTTCATAAGACTATAATATTTTTCCTTATCAAAGGGTTCTCCTTTCACAGCTCATGTGAATTAAACTGTGTTTATGCAGGGGACATTTCAGAAAGGTTCTAAATCCATTTTATTTGCTTATGCTAAAGTTGTCCTTGGGGGATACTCAGAGTCAGTTACACTGCCTAACACGTGATGCTGTTTATAGGTTTTTCATGTTTGTCTCTAAAGGTTAAATATACCAAGAGGATAAATATTGAATTTTGAGGTTTTTGGATGATCTTACTTTCCAAAATACTTTAAGTCACTGTAATGATCCTGAACAGCAAGCTGCTGTACACCGAGGAATTACTGATCCACAATACAGTTAACCTGAGTAGATGCAAGCCCGTGCTGCGGTGTGCTGCATGTCCAGAGTAGCTTCAGGCTGTGTTGGGCTGCACAGATCTCTTGGCCACAGGCTAAACTTAGAACAAGGAGCCTCCAGGCAGCTCCCGCTTGGTACTGGCGATTACACCACCTGCATGGCCTTGCCATCTAAAAGCGCAGTGAGTTCTTGTGCAAACATCCTTTATGAATAGAGTTTTTTCTTGTGAGAAAGTCATATAATTGTGTAAATGACCAAAAAGGAGGAACTTCTCTCCATTGATGGGATCTGTGGGTCTGCACAGTGTGAGGTTGGGAAATCCATCCAGTGTCCATCTGACACTGCACAGAATGGGTTCCCAGCATCTGAAGGTGTGTAAGATTTACTTGTTATCTACATTCCTCCTCTTATTCTGTCTTATCAAACTCACATTTTTACCTTGCCATTCATTGTTGCACCCTTCTTATTAAAAGCCAGAAACAAACCTGCAATCTCTCTGCTTCTCTCTCTCTCTCTCTCAGCCCCTCACCCCCTTCTCTGGTGCAGAACAGTCACTAAATATTTCTTACATAATTTATGTTTATTTTCAGGAAAACTGCATTTTAAGCCAGTGCTATTTCAATGGACAAGAAAGAAAGGGCTCAAACTGAAGGAGATCCACCAGTAATATACTTGAAGCATGACAGAAATTTACTGCAGATTGGTCCTGCACAATACAGTGTCTTTGGTTTTGTGTTGCTGATTGATTGGTTTTGTGGTTTGTGTGTTTGTTTTTGGTTTCGTTTGGGTTTGTTTTGGTTTTTTTTTAATTTTGATAAAATATATTCTCTATGAATGAAGAATTCTAAAATTTCTTTTTATATCCTGTCTACATAAAATAACATTTTTTCCCTTCCATTTTAAGGTAATCTGTTATAAACCCTGGCAGAATTCTAGGAAAAAAAATCTTTGGGATGCGAGATTATAAAATTTACAATCCAAAATAATTCTTCTAACTTTATGCAAGATTAGATGGAATGATGCTTTTCAAACAGCACACTGACCACTTACATCACTGATGTAGTGCCTGATCCTTAATTTCTTTGCTGGACTTGTAGGTACCCAATTTGCACCATTTATGAGGGTATTATTTTGAAATGTCCACAAAGCTCCATTTGCCATTCTTCTCAGGAGCTGGAAATCAAACCATTCCAGTCTGAAACAGTAAAATAAAATAAAAAAATATTCTTAAGCATACATCTAACACCAAACATTCAGCTATCTAAGTGAGACCCCAGTCTGCATTGTCCCCTATATTTTAGCCTACACAGCATGAAATAAATAGAAATTCTAATATGGGTTTTGAAATAGTGAGTAGCATTCTTCCCTTAGGTTCACTGGGTAGAATTTCAGTAACTTCTAAATTTCTGTGAACCTAAGCGTAGTCAAGACTCCACAGAAACATACTGTGATGAAAATCCAAGGCTTTCTTTTCATTTGCATCATTTCACACTGTGAAGTAGCCCTAAAAGTATTTCATTTCATTTTAAGTGAATCTGACACGAGTACAATGGCATTCTGTATCACCAGAGTGCAAGTGAGAATCAGGTCACTGGCTTGTTAACCCACTGTATCTTTTTACTGCAGTAATACCAGTTAAGAATATTGCTTGCAATTGTAATGCATAAAGTTTGTTGGAAAATAAATCTATTGACTATGTTAAAGCTTGTTATCTTTGTCATGGCTTAATAGACAGCAGCAATGACAACAAAATAAATGCTGTAAAGGCTGCAACATCTAACATGAGCCTTGGTGTGTTACATATAATTAGCACTATTTTTGTGTGGTGAGGCCATCATCAAGACCCTTAAGTGTTTTTCCATGGTTAAACATTAAGGGTTTGATTTCCTTCCCTAAATAAGTGTCCATTGCCATTTGAGATGTTATAAGGTACCTGAAATGTCCACAGAGTGTGGCAGGATTACACAGGAACCTTTGCCTTTTGGAGGAGCATCTAGAGGCTCAGCAGTTTACCCATAAACATCTTCATACTGTAAACAGTTAGGTGTAGGCAACCGAATCAAGCCCCAGATAAAACTAGATAGACTCTAATGTACATTAAGGGAAATTAAGGGGAGAAAAACCTAAGTGGAAAATTTGTATAATGGAGGATGTAAGCTCTTTGGCACACCCTTACTGACTGTTTATTTGCTTTAATCAAAATAGTTGGGATTCAGTTTGTCAAATAATCACACACACCTACATTTCTCTATGTCTATATGTATGCAAGCCACTTATAGAATCAAAGAATCACAGACTATCTCAAGTTGGAAGGGATCATAAGGGTTACTGCATTCAGTGCTAACTTACCCCTAGATAGAAAACCAATACATTTTGAAACGTCTTTAGATCTTGTCTGAAAGATATGGATTCTTGGCAGGTCCCATCTGCCAGCCCTAAGCATCTGCCTCAGATTCTCTGTATCTCAGGTGGTACAAAACTGCCTACATGTGTGCACCTAAATCAAGCCTTTAGTCAGTATGATCGATGTTACCTTGAAAGCTGCTCATATCACCCTAAATTAGGCACCTTCATTTGGTTAGCTGAAAGAACTCTTAAGCTCCATTACCTATACTGATTAGGGGCTTTATTAACTTGTCCACATATATATGCTTAGTGACATCTGAGATCTGCACAAGTCTGGCTGATATGGCAGAAAACTGCAGGAGACCTGCCCTCTCTGGAAAGGAGCATGGAATATACATGGAGCAGTCTCAGGTAAAGAAGATGGCACTAGACATCTATGTTTAGGCAACTGATCTGAATGCACATATACAGATATATATGACAGTTAAACAGGCTAATCTTGAAACTCATCTAACATATGCTTCTAGGTTATTCACAGACATATAAACAAACCATTCATTCATTGACTTACGTTTGTATCTTTCTCTTCGTCAGAGTGCAGGCCACTAATAACCTTATTTCAAATTAAAGGTTGGTATGTTTCTATTCTTACATTTACTAGCGAACATGACTTCCACAGATCACTTTTCTCAAATTTTATTTATTTCTTTGATTATTTTCTTTTCCTGCATTTAAAATTGCGGTTATTTTCAGCTCCTATTCAATTAACTTTTAAAGAAAGTTTACGTAACTATCCTCAGTTGATATACTTTTTAATCTTTCTGTCTTCATATTATTGTATTACTGGGAACAGAGATGCTCATCAGTTCTCGGGTCCAGATGTGTCTCTCATCATGTTCCCAAACCACATCAATCTTCCTACCCTGTAGTTAGGTTTCTACATAAAGCAAACCTGTCAAAGCAAACTGAATAAGAGGAGTGACATGCACACATAGATTCCTGACCTTGATGAATAGGGACTGCCCTGAGATTTTGCCACAGTGCTTGCTAGCATGTGAGTTTATTTTCAGCCTCATATTATAATGAATGGATTGAGATCTGCCTATGGCAACCATATCTGATCCCAGTATTGTTACACTACAAATACTTTTAATTTCTATAGCATCATTTTTCTGAAATGTATAGCGCTGCTCTGGTCATAATTTGGGAAGAAGAAAAAAAATCCACCAAAAACCCCACAAAAAACCCAGAATATTTTTGTGTATGCAAAATTAAAACTGTGTGCAGAAACAAAAAATAATATTAGTATGGTAGTAGTACAGTAATATTAATCAGTAAAGAAGTCTACCATCAGGGAAAAGATCTGGCACAGTTTGCTTTCACATGTGAAGACAGAACCCGTAGATAAATAATATGGAATTTTACCTCAAGAGTTCAAGAAAATGTCAAGAGTTTTTGTTTGTTTTCAGAGAAGCACACAAAAGCTGAAGAAAATAATTTTTCACTTTTTTCAGCAAAATCTGATTGCATTGATTTGGAGGGAGGGAGAAAGAGATTAAAAAAAGAGTAAATTTCAGCCTGAGATATGGAGAGAGAAAGAAAGCTGTAATATTCAGAGATATTTTCTAACCTTAACCTCAAGCTAAAGCCATCAGGACTTGCTCAATAATGGTGACAGCACATGATTCATTTCACTTATTTCATCTTGCCAAGGACAATTGTACAAAGACAGGGAAACAAAAGCAGTATGTGCCTTTTCTTTTCTATTACATTTCCTAGGTGTCTTCAAAGTTAAATCTTTTTAGCCAAATTCCGCAGCTGAAAATGCTCAGGGAACAAAATAAAACTTAAAAATAGTTTGGGGTTTTTTTACTATAGAAATAGTAAGAGTTGGAAAAGTGTGAGAAATCTCATTAAAAACTTTTCTTTTTATTTAATAACATTAATCACAGTGTACTGTAATTCAAGTAGATGTTAAATAGTTGCATGTTATTTTATAGTCTTTTGAATCATAGCATAAATAAGTGAATATGCATGAGAGTATTTTTTCAAGCATCATTATACAGACATCTTGTGATACTTGGTACATAACTTTGAATTCTTTAGCTTACCTCCAGTAAAATTACTCATGGCTTCGACTCACCCGTGCCAACACTATATTCTTCTCATTACTGAAGCATGAGAATAACCTTCTTTTCTAATGTATTTGTTCTTATAATGCTGCTGTACTGAAAGAAGTAAAATATTATCCCAAGTTTGCAACTAGGAAATTGCATTAGAGAAATACCAAAGCTTTAAGCCTACAATGACTTACACATCGTAGAACAGAATACTGGAAAGTCTCTTAATGCCTAAGAGCTTCCTTGGCCCAAGATTAAGTTTTTCTTAATGTGGTACTTACAGAGAAAGAGTGAAATTGGATTACACACCTTTTGGAATATTAGACTCTGAATATTCAGGTTTTCATTTGAAAGGGGAGGAGGTGATAAAAAAAGAAAAAAAAAAAAAAAACAAACCACAAAAAACCCCACAAAAATAAAACCAAGATTTTCTTACCATTATTTTGCAGCTATATTAACTTCCAAAAATCCTTCAGGGACTCAGTAAAATTCTACTCATCTTTGATGTTAACAAAAACAATTTCATCATTAACAGGTATTCTTCAAACCCCCAATATACATTGAAATGTACAGAATGTGAGACAAAGGATATAAGTAACAGGACTCTTTCAGGTCACTGAGATACCTAGGTCATATCTTCAGCTTAATCTTCTTGGTTCTTTGAAGAATCCACATGGACAGATAAAAAGCAATATGTTGTACTAGAAAAGGAACCAGAGACACTGTTAAAATAGCTTTGTTTGCCTCATACACACCTGTGCTTTCTGAAGTTTTTCCAACAAAATGAAGTTGACAACACGTAATCGCACAGCATGACCTTGCAGCAAAACATGATTTGCCCTCAGACCTTAAGAGGATTTCTCTAATGATTTCTGTTTCTTCTAAACTTATGTTTAATTATTTGTCTGTGGTAGCTATTTAAGAAGTCGATCATTGGCATGTAAGCAGTGTTATAGGCAAGTCAGAGGTTTAACATTCCCCTGATGTGTGTCCCAAATGGAAATGGGATTACAGACGTTCAAGAGCAGCACTTTTTTGCATATATTTTTAAACACTTCTTGAAAATTGATCATTGCAGAGCAAGCACAAGTATGTGAAGGTAAGAAACAAGTTTTCTCACATTATGCAAATTCCCACCCAAGTCAGAGAATGTCACTTCACTTCTGAAGCTGAGAGGGTTTGCACATTTGAACTTCACTGAGTTCAGCTCAGCTCTCTGTCCTTTTCTTTCCTCTTCAGTAAATATTCTTAACTGTGGCATTGTAACTCTAAGACATATGTGAGCAAGTGCATGCAAAATCCATCTGCACTTAGATTTTCTTTGGATTTTTTTCTCTTTCTATTCCTCCCACTAATGAATAGGTTATGACATTTTAATGTGCTTATGTGTGGGGTTCAACTCAGTCATTTTTAGAGGTTAAGGAACCATTTAAAATGCAGACTGTGGCAAACGAGTCCTGTGACTGAGACAAGCTCTTCTAAGTACAATTTTTGTTCAGCATCATTCTAGTTGTGGAGAAAAGAAACACATCTGTAAAGTAAGAAAACTTTCTTTTTATTGACTGCAGGACTAGTATTTACAACGAGTGATATATAGACATCATAAAAACAAAAAATGACACTGTTTTATTTTAAAATCCAAAGAAATAAATGAGAGGAGAGCAGAAATCTAATGTCAATAACAAATTTCAAATACACTTCAGCAAGACATCATGCTCCATAAAACATACATGGAAAAGCCTGATAATGGTAGAACAGCTTGCCTTCACCCACCTTGGTGGAAAACAATATCAGACTGAACTCCATCAAAGATCTGCAATGAAAACATGTATTTTTTGTTCTTTGGCTGGGCTGATTTGTTTTGACTAGTCTCCAGAAAGATGTGTGCCCCTGAATGTTCATTTAGGCCAAATATAGGGGTGTTTCACTGGAAAGATGAGAGACTGGGGCAGAGGTCAGTTTCTTCTGCTACAGAAATGAAACGTGGGAAGTAGAAGAGGTGGGCTCCAAAGAGACAGCTCTGCTGTTCATGTTGTGGGTAAGGCATGGGATCATCAACTAATACTTCTGAAAAGACCTTTCTTCCACTTGTGGCAGCCAGACTGCTTTTCCAGGGTACTACCACAAGCAAAAGAGGCATTTAGGGCTACAGTCTGCTATAGGTATTCTGGTAAGTGCTAGCCTGAATCCTTCAGTGAATTTGTAACTTCAGTAAAGTCAGTTGGAGCTTTCTCACTGACTTGCAGGGAGACAGAATTTCATGCATACTCTGAAGAGCTTGGCTTTGAGATGAAAAGCAAACACTAACAAAACCAGGCAGGTATAAAGTCACACTGTTTGACAATGACACCTTTGTGTGGAACTGTGTCTACAGAAGAATGGAATGGAATAAAAAAAAAAAAAAAAAGAAAAGGAAGAAAACTGAATTATTTCACTTTTTCTCCTGCACCAGTTAGCCAGGCTGAACACGTAGAGCTGAAGGAAACTGCACTATCATAAAAACTATACAGTAATTCACTGAGTTGCTGTTTGGAACATTTGCCGTCTATCAGGACAAAGTTTTTGGGAACACAGTTATAAGAATTCAAGAGGGACTGGCTGAGCCAATAGTGGGCTTGGAGGCTGTGTCAAAGCATGTAATAAACTACTCAGTCTTGAGAGGCTGCTATTAAAAAGGGAGAAAGTACAATACAACATGAATATAGCAGATCTGAAGAACTGCCTACATTTTTTTATAATTTAGTAAAATGCCTAATTTTATTAAGGTAAATACTGTTCAGATTTTCTCTTCTCTGAGTGAGAAACTTTTCATCTTTTCAGACTTTTAACAACTAAAATTTCTCCCATATTTTGCTAATTCAGTGAGAATCTACTGAAGAGAAGATTTATATATACGAATTTAGTAACCCTGGAAAATTCTAGGGTTACTCAGCAAGATAAAGGGCTATCGGTACCTGATAATTTACTGAAAACAAGTAGAAGTCTTCAGTTTTTTCTGTAGGTGACCTGCATGGTGATAAAACTACAGAAAAGTAAAATAATTTGAACTCACAAGTAAGACATTAAAGCAAAAGAATTTGCAATGAGCAATCAAAAAAAAAAAATCCATTATTTTTAATCTTCACTCCTATTATCTTGTTAGGCCATGAAATTACGAGCAAAGAGTTTAGCACATTAACTTCTATGGAACCTTTATGAAAGTTTTTTTTTTTTAGTTTTAACACTGAATGCTAGAATATAATTACAGTATTTTAATATAATAGCTCAAAATGCTTCAGTGTGCCATTCAAGACATTAGCTTTACGGAAATAAAACCAGAGTTTATTTCAGATTTCAGGATCAAGAATTTATAGGTCATTTATCCTGTGAAACGTAAAGCCATCTTGGAGTAGTTTGGACAGTATCTTTTGTTACAATGACCAGTAGGCTTCTGAAACAATAACTCTGGACCCTTGAATATATTAAGAAAAATGTTGTTCTGATGGATGGCTGGGTAACTTCTTTTTTTTATTTATTTTTAAGCAGGCAAGAAGAAACCTCAGACCTGCCAGTGTCAAATGCTTAAGACAGATATTAGTTGTCAGCCATTGTTAGTTCTTTGGTGGAAAGGGTAGGTATGAATTTAAAAGAAAGCAGTGTTCACATCTCTTCAAACAAAATCAAAGCCTTTAAAATTTCTGGTATAACCAGAGTTGGAATAGGAACATGGATAAAACTAATCCCATGAAGGCACAGGAAAACTCAGAATCCATGACAATCTTTCAGACTGCTACTCTTGTAAAGTGACAGCACTGGAGGTAATAGCTGTATACTGAATGCAGTAAAAGGTGGTAAAAATGTGGAAGGGGAAGACAGAGTTTGGAGTGTTTGAAGTGATCAAGTGTAATTTGTGGTATGGTCCCACTGCATTTGCATTGGGTTAATGAGAAAGCCAGTTTAAAAAGTGAAAATCATTTATATCCTAATCATAGCACTCAAGGCTGTCTGTATTAAGAAGAAACATACGTTTGAATGTTGTATCTTTCATATTCAGCATATAAGGTTTGGGTCAGCTTTAGTAAACTTAGAATAATGTTCATAAATTGCTACTGAAATCACCATTGCATCATTTCCCAAAGTATGCACAATAGCAAGAGAAATGTAGTTTCACACAGTTATTTTTCTGGACACTACAGACACAGATGTTAAGCAGGTAAGAGATTTCACATATTGCACAGGAAGTGTGGAAATAATGCCTCAAAGAAATAATTGAAGAACAAAATACCAGAAACAAAGGAAAACAAGTCAAAACAGTAGTGAGAACAGTGGCAGCAATATTGTTATGCAAACCATCTGTACTGATGATACCATTGAGATGTCACTCTGTCCTGGTTTCAGCTGAGAGGATTGATTTTCTTCATAGTAGCTAGTGTGGGGATACGTTTTGGATTTGTGCTGGAGACAGCATTGATAATATAGAAATGGTTTTGTTCTATGGACTTATTATTGAGCAGTGTTTACACGGGGCCAAGGCCTTTTCTGCTTCTTGCACTGCCCTGCCAGCGGGATGGCTGGGGGTGGACAAGGAGTTGGGAGGAGACACAGACAGGACAGGTGACCCAAACTGACCAAAGGGATATTCCATACTATATGACGTCATGCTCAGTTTATAAGGAGCTTGGGGGAAGAGAGGGGGGAGGCGGCGGCGTTCGGAGCAATGGCGTTTGTCTTCCCAAGTAACCGTTACGCGTGATGGAGCCCTGCTTTCCTGGAGATGGCTGAACACCTGCCTGCCCATGGGAAGTGGTGAATGAATTCCTTGCTTTGCTTGTGTGCGCGGCTTTTGCTTTACCTGTTAAACTGTCTTTATCTCAACCCACGAGTTTTCTCACTTTAACTCTTCCAATTCTCTCCCCCATCCCGATGGGGAGGGAGTGAATGAGCGGCTGCATGGTGCTCAGCTGCCAGCTGGGGTAAAACCACGACACACTCAAAAATAAATACTGAAATTACTGAACAGAGTAGTTCAGGTTTGAAGGACTGCACAATAATGATGAATGAAACATTAGCCATGTCAGTCCTGGCTAAAGTGGATATACTATAACCAGGAGTTATTTCAAGACAACTGGGATTTCCTTAAAGTTTTCAACATGACAATGAACAAATACAAGTAATCAGAAGAAAATGTTTTTCATATTAAAAAAAACCAAACAAAAAACAACCAAAACCACAAATTCTGTCTTCCTTTTTCACTCCATTATCACAGCAGTACATATTAATAATTTAAGAAATATGGTGTCCCAACAGAATTCCATTATGTCAAGCCCCATTCATGCTGTGCACTGCACAAGCAAAAAGGACAAATTTGACCAGCACAATATAATTTGTTGTTGATATAGTACAAGCAAGAGAAATTAGATTGAATAGAGTGTTATGTTATTGTTGTTAGTCCTCATCCAGAAAGTTATCATCTCAGATATTTTTGTAACTCACTGATTATAACAAGTAGATATGCCTTAAAAAGATATCTGTTCCATTTGCTCTTAGAATTTTAAGATAAGTAAAAAGATCAAGTAAGGAAAAAAACCCAAACAACAGAACAAAACATGCCTTTATGACAGCAGCAGTTTTCATCAAGAAATGCCAATCTTCTTTAAAATCCCCAAGACTTTCCCTGAATTTTCATTACTTACTCCTGTCCTCCTCAAAGTATCCAAGCAACACCTGGAAATCTGTTTGTTCTTTCAACCTCACTCAAAGATTTTTTTAACTTCTTTCTTTCTTTCTTTCTCTCTTTGATATGGTGATTTCACAAAACCAGAATACTGGATTGAAAAAACATTCTTAGTTAAATACCATAATTACAGAAAATATGGACTATGGAAATGAAAAGAGAGCACTCTTGTAAAAAAAACCACAAAAATTGATAGAGTAAGGGATGAGGTTGGTTAAGATTCTTGGCTGAGTAAAGCAAAAAGACATTGGACTGAAAAATTTGAAGACACTGAATTTTATACTTCCCTGAGAAATGTGTCTCACACACACAAAATCTTAGATTGCCTTTGAATAGCAGAGGAGTGTTTTGATTTCTGTTGTTCCTGGTTCCTACATATTTTTTTAAAAGAACAGAGTCATAAAATGAGTTGGGGATTTTCTTTTTGAAATCCTCAACATTTTCCTCTGTCTCCAGGAAGAGAAAAAAGAGGGAAAAGCCAATTTTTAAAGGGAAAATAATTAGCATCTGTGGTTGCTCTCCTTATATTCATTCTCCAAGACTATGTGATCTTGATCGTAATTAATGGCAACTATTCAAATTTTGTGAAGCAGAAAGGGGAAAATTCTTCACTTGTAAAAATCTTGAAAATGAAAAGGCAAATGATAAATGATCTGCAAGTAAAGGAGAGGTTCCACCACCTTTTACACAAGGAGTATGAGTTCAAGGAGTGTCTGGATGATGCTCTTAGTCATATGATTTAGTTTTAGCTAGTCCTGCAAGGAGTTGGACTCAATCCTTATGGGTCCCTTCTAACTTGAGATATTTTATGATTCTATGGTTCTATGATTTAATTTCCCAGATTATTTAATTGCAGAGAATATTTGCTGATATATAAAACTGGAAACTTGCTGTTTATTTTTCCGGAAGAAACACAGGTGTATTGGAAGAAAACAAGGTACCAAAAATGAACACATTTCCTAGAAATCTTTAATAAACCACATATCAATATGAAAAGAAATGGAAAACTATATTAGCATACAGAATTTAAGTAAAGTCATACACACATGCCTATAAAATGAAAGTGGGATCTGAATATATATATGAGCTGAGATACTGAGTGAGGTAAGCTTTTTTTAGCACTAGACCCCATGTTATTTTATGAAAGAAAATCGTCAACAACTAAGAGAAGTGTTAATCTACTGGTGTTGACGTCTGCCCTGTCTAAGGTACTTTTCACATCTCAGTGATTGATTCTATGATGTTATGAATTAATCTGCAGTGTCAGTTGTCTATTCCTATTTTTCTGTTATGATGACATTCCTCTTACCACAATGTCCAGTTACTTCCTGATGAATTTCTGCTCATTCTTTTTTCAACATTTCCCAATGTGTATTAGTGCTAAGAAACATTTTTTGAGACTGAGTGCTCAAGACTACAGCTCAGAAAAAGATAAATTCATCACTGCTGCAAATATAGAATTTAGAAATCCACATAGAAAGCTACTCTGAAATCTGGGCTCTCCAGCAAAAAGAAGAAAAAAAAAAATCAAAACATGTCTGTTAAAGAACTATCTAGCATATGTTACACAAATTAATAGCAGTGTAGATTGTCATATACACGTGATAGGGTCCTGAGTCCTGGCCGTCCCTACACAGCCCCCCTGTGGCCCCTCTGCCTGCCCACAGCCCAGGACCCCGTGTCACCCCCCAGGGCCGTCAGCCCCTGCCCCAGTGATGCTGCAGCAGGGCGGATCTCCAGCTTCCCACAGCCCTGACCAGCTGTGGGCCCTGTCAAGCCAGGCCCACCCATGGACCCAGGTCCCAGTCTGGCCTCGGCCTGCCCCTGTCCCCAGGGAGGTGCCCGATGCCTGGGGCTGCCCCAGTGCCCCCTGCCATGCTGATGGCTAGGTCGAGGGGATAGGCCCTGGCTGCCAGGCCCTGCCCTGCCTGTCCCACGGGGCCCCCTGCAGCTCCTGGCCCCCCCAGCCCCAAGGCACTTTCAGACCATGCTGCACCCTGACAGACAGCTCCTGCCATGTCCAGCCCTGACCGGGCACCATGGAGCCTGACCCACAGCTGGTTAGACCCTTGCCCCTCTGACTCCTCCTGAGGGACTAGCCTGGTACTGGTCTTTGAGTGCTCTGCCCCCCCGCCGCCAATTCCAAATTCTTGCGCAACCCCAGGCTCAAAAGTCAGCCCCTGAAGACCACCTGGCCTCCAGAACTCATAATGAACAACCTGATACCACCAACCCCCACTCCAGCACCAAGAGCCTTCTGCCATGCCCCTTTCCCAGTTTGTTCTCCCTACCCCAGCTTCATGATCCCTGGGAGAGCCCTGTGACAACCCACAGCAATTAAATCTCCCTTCTGAGCCAAATCTGTTTGCCCTCACAGCATGCTCAGACCCTTGCATCTCCCAACCTTCAAATAGTGTAAGATCAAAATCATCAGACCTCTCTAGGACTCCTTGCATCTATGGAGATTAAAAAATTAAACACTGGTGGTGACTGGCCCCATCCTAATTATTACATTCCTTAGACTCCAGATTAAGGTGATTTAATGCACATGGCATGTTGTTAGTAATATGTGACTCAAGTTAACTCCCAAAGACTGTGTCAGAGACCACTGAAGTTGGGCTGTCCACCAGGGCAAGGAACCAGAAGCCAAGGTCAAGAAAGACTGGCATGGCAATGACTCACCAAGAGGCATAGTCCCCATGGTACCCGACAAGGAAAGTAGGTCCAGGAGGGAGATGGTGACAGATGCCAGCCAGGAGCCTGCCAATGGCCAGGCAAGTCCACAGTGACCAGGCAGGCCTGAGTTCAAGCTGGGAAGTCAAGGCTGGTGTCAATAAGGTGGGTGACCTGGTGCAGCACACTGGCTTGCAGCTGAGGCAGAGACTAGGTAGGAGCATTTGAGTGCCTGAGCAGAGAGGAAAGACCCTTCTCACCCTGCTCTTTGTACCCTGATCCTGGGTGACTCAGCTGCACCACATGAGCACTGGGCTAGGGCACCAGCAGCCAAACACCTGGAGTGGGAAGAGGATGTGCTCATGGCCATGACATGCTGTTTGGAAATAGCATGATAACAACTGAACAGCAGAGAGCACCATGCTCCAAAGTCAGGGCCATCCCTTGGCATCATTCAACATTCGTACAGACAGACACCTTAATTCTATGGACCCCCTCATCTCAAGCTGTGTCACGGGAGAAAAATATTTAATGTTCCTACACTAGTGAAGACAAAGACAATTCTCACATTTCGTTCCTATTTGCAGTAAAATCCATGTAGTCACAGTAGGTCTCCTACAATGTGGGCATACAGGAAACTCCCTGGAAGTAACATCTTACTCAGCCAATAAAGATTGGTGATCAGTTTCATCTTTCTTTATATTTGTAGCTCTATTTGTAGCTTTTCCTAGATTTGTAGCAGCTTGGTTACATGATAATGCTATTCTTGCTCCACAGATAGGTTCCTGCTTTTATGTAAGACTTGAATTATAAAATAGGACCATAACTGAACTGGGGGAACCTATTCACAGGTGAGTATCTCAGTTAATGGAAGTCAGTCAAGATACCATCTCAGACATAAAATGCCAATTCGTTGTGCCAAATTTTCCCCATAAAAAATTTCTTCCAGTTGTCTTCCAGGTCCTCAATGTTCTTGCCCATACAAGTGTTTCTCACTGTCATCCATGAGGCTCTGAAAAACAAAGATCTCTATGGTTTTTGTTGTGGAGATAATCTTTAAATGTAGTCCATAACATGTATTGTTCAGGAATCTTCTCCTTAAATTCAAGAGTCCAAATCCAAATTTAGACCTAATTTCTTTAGGTCTAAAAGTAAAAGTGTTGTGATGACTGATCTGTCTCAGTAAGGATTCACAAAGAAAAACTTCTGTTTTAATGCAGAAACCAAGATATGTTTTGGAGTCATTCAAAGCAGGAAAATGAATGAAGAGGCAGAATCTGTAGTTGAACATACATGGACAAGATGAATAATTGATCTCTGTATTGAACTCTCCTTAGATTTCATTAATACTTAGCTCCAGGAACAAGTAATTTTTCTGCCTATGGTAAAGTCAGCTTTATGGGGCAAAAGTGCTTATAGTGCTATTCTTTAAGTTCTCATATAACTGAGCAACATAGGTCAGACTCTACATCACATAACATTTTGACTTAATAAAGATGAAAATATTATTATTATGGAATACATTTTGCTAGACAGCATTTGTACAGTGAAGAGGAAATTATCCTTACCCCTTTTGTGCAGTGAGCATGAAGGTAAGATCTGCCAGTGGGTCAGCATTCAGTGAAAGACAGGAACTGTGCTCTTTAAAATAGCTTTCACTACAACTAAAGGCTAGGGATTTCAGCGTGACACTGAGGCCCATGCTTTAATATACTTGTCTGTATTTGAAAGAAGAAAAGCTTAGAATAGATGAGTTTGTCTAGAAAAAAGAAAACTGAGGCACAGAGAGGACAAAAAAACTTACGAGAAAAAAGATTGCCATAAAGGGGTAAGCTTTCCCCTTCAGTCAGAATAGAAAAATAAGTAATTGAACTGAAGCACAGAGTCGTTAATGTAGATAGCAGTTGAGAAAAAAACCCAACATTTTTAATGAGACACATGATTAAATCACTAAACAAAATTTTTGATAGTTTGGGATGTTATAAAGATAGCAATAGAAATATTTTAAGAAATGAATAGAAAAATATCTACAAGAAAAATATTACGTACTTAAATGTAATTGATTCTGCCTTCAACATGAGATGGACTAGATGATATCTTAAGGTCCCTTCCAATTCTGTATTTAACAAAAATTCTATTGCAGATATGGGGGGGGGATGATGATGATGTTGTCTGAGGTTTGTTTGGGTTTTTTTAAAGCATGTTCAAGAAATACATTTGGATTTCATTTTGATTGTGTCTGTGTTTTGTAAAAAAGCTGTACTTACTCCTTGTTCTAATTTAGTTAAGATATTTTCTCCCCATCTCAGTATCAGAAATTTGACTCAGTTGATCTAAGCATAATCTCTTCGAACTGTTTCGATAGAATTGCTTGAATAGCAGTTTGAGTCATAAAATGTTTGATGGGCCTGTGCATTTGCTTTCTTGGAGGAGTTGTGTGTGGGATCAGCATGTACAAAATCTTAAGTCAGTGTTCATGGTTTTCATTGCATAGAACAGTTTTATCTACAAAGTGCCTCTAAGCTAACATCTGCATCAATCTCCTGTAACAGCCTTTGCATGTTTAAGTAGAAAAATAAATGGGAAAATAAATTCTACTGTGTATGACTTAATAAGGACTCAACTAAGGACAAAGTGCTTCTTGTTCCTCTAGTCAGTGAGTGGGAAGGAAGACAGAGTCTCTACTTACATTGTTTATGCATTTTTTCATTTGACAATGCCTGGTAAAAAAAATAAAACTAATTCTATGGTTGGGCACAGACACATTGTACTTTTTTGCCTATGTAAATAAAACAACTTTTCTTTCCGTAACTAGTTTCCTTCCTCCCAAAGAAAGACTGCTCACAGAGTTGTTGTTTGATATTGTCAAATAACAACATATTCATCAAAAGCAGTAATTTGCTGCATAGTTGGAGTTCATTCCTGACAGAGGGTGATTCTATGCATCATCATTAATTTTTGCCCACTAACAAAGTTCTGTAGTTATATTAATTTGAGTATAAATTTCCATCCAAAGTTTTAACCTCACAAAAAGCTAATGTCAGAAATACACATTTCTCTCTGTCGTCTTTACTAGAGACATTTTCATTTTCCTTAATAGATAGAGCATAAGCCACAACCAGAGGCACTGTATCAGCTTAGAGTAGCTGTGGGTCTATTCCAGCATGGCAACTCTTCTATTGCTGTGTCATCTGTGTAAAAAATTATAACCTCAACTAAAAATAAAAATCCCTGTTCCATGCAGAGGGCAACATTATAAGATTAAATTAGTGGGAAAAGACAGTGCTAAAGATAGAATGTTTGTTTTTCTTTCCTTTTTGATTCCAAAAGTGATATATCAGAATATGACATATGTTTTTGCTGAAGAAATAGATGATAAAGAGTTCTAATTTAAATATCTATGAGAGTGTCACCAGTGCAATCACAGAAAATACAACCACGGCATTGGCAAAAGCTTACCATTACTTTAAAAAACATAAAATGGAACAGTTATTGCATTAAGTTTAATGTAAAATCTCTCTGAGCACTAATTTAAAATCCTAAAGGAAAGCATATAGCGTGCAGAACTAAAAAGTGTATTGTACCTGGAATCTGCATTTAAAAGTAGATGGTTTTGTTAATTTTTTTTTTCTTTTGTAACACCATCAGAGCTGTTCCACTTCACTGAAATAATTCAATATGCACCAAACAATAGAAATAGTATTTCCTTATACAAATAACCTTCTCAATGCAAATCTACACAATCTCATAAAATATTAAATTTTATTCTTCAAAGCTGTGCAAGATAAGTGGTGTTGTTCAAATATGAGTCTTGTTCTACACCATATTTCTTTATTAAAGCAAATTTGTCTAACTTTCTGCAGAGGGATCTGGACAGGCTGGATCGATAGGCTGAGGCCAACTGTATGAGGTTTAACAAGGCTCAGTGCCGGGTCCTGCACTTGGGTCACAACAACCCCATGCAACGCTGCTACAGGCTTGGGGAAGAGTTGTTGGAAAGCTGCCTGGGGGAAAAGGACCTGGAAGTGCTGGTCAACAGCTGGATGAACATGAGCCAGCAGTGTGCCCAGATGGCCAAGGTGGCCAACAGTATCCTGGCTTGTATCAGCAATAGTGTGGCCAGCAGGACGAGGGAAGTGATTGTGCCCTTATACTAGGCACTGGTGAGGTCACACCTGTGTTCAGTTTTGGGCCCCTCACTGCAAGAAAGACATTGAGATGCTGGATTGTGTCCAAAGAAGGGCAACGAAGCTGGTGAAGGGTCTAGAGAGCAAGTCTTATGAGGAGCGGCTAAGGGAACTGGGGTTGTTTAGCCTGGAGAAAAGGAGGCTGAGGGGAGATCTTATTGCTGTCTACAACTACCTGAAAGGAGGTTGTAGTGAGGTGGGTGTTGGTCTCTTCTCCCAAATAACAAGCAATAGGACAAGAGGAAATGGCCTCAAGTTGTGCCAGGGGAGGTTTAGATTAGGTATTAGGAAAAATTTCTTCACTGAAAGGGTTCTCAATCATTGGAACAGGCTGCCCAGAGAGATGGTGGAGTCATCATCCCTGGAGGTGTTCAAAAAATGTGTGGTCGTGGCACTTTGGGACATGGTTTAGTAGACATGGTGGTGGTGCGTTGATTGTTGAACTTGGTGATCTTAGAGGTCTTTTCCAACCTTAAAGATTCTATGATTCTATGAATCTGAAAGATTTTTCTTGCATGATGCACTTGTTTCTTTTTTGCTGGAGGTAATGCACTTCATAACTTGCATATATCTCCTAAAAAAATCCAATGGTAATTATACCAAAAAACATGGTACAAAATGTCTGCTTTTTTTCCTCTGTTACACTACTGTTATTGGTCTATATGGAACTCACTGAGAGGGTAGCAATATTAGCAGGCCCTTATAAAAGAAGCCTCTAGGATGATGTGGCAAGGAGTATGCATATGATCAGACAGACATATTGCAGTCTGTTAAAAGTTTTGAAAGAAATCACTAGAGAGCACTTAGCAGGAGCTACAAACATCCTTAGCATTGAACAGATAAGGCTATCCAAACCCTTTAATGCTACATACGGAGACAAGCCTGAGAAAGCTTGATTGAGTTCTGAATATTTTAGCTTTTATGTTGACAAACCAATGCTACAAGAACTGTAAAAATGAAGCTTAGCTGACAAATTTGGCAAAAACAGTATTTTTCATAGCAAAGAAAGTATTACCTGCTTGCTATAACTAAAAGAATAAGGAACAAATGGGATACAAAGTAAATCTGGAGCTGCCAAAAATTTAAAAGAACTTTTAATTCACAGTCTGTTCACTCACACTTGTTTTCAGCAAGACTTTATGTTAGTTGCACCTGACTTTCTGAGGTTTTGTTTGCATCAACCTCAAATGAAAACATGACGATACCAACACTGGAACAGAAAACAACATACGGAAATTGAGTTAAGATTCTCAAGCATTAGTTTTTTATTTTATATTACCATAAGCTCTGCCAGGATGTCTAAGATTGTTTTTCATTTTTCTTCTGCCTGAGTCAATAACTAACTGTTCTCCCAAGGAGCACCCACCAGTGGCATAAAAACAAAACATTATTTTTGGTATACTATGGAGCTCTCTCCCCTCCGTAGCTGACATTTCAGTGTCTAAAGCATTGCATCAATGAGCTGAAGGGAAATTTTTTTAACATACAAACTCACTCTAAGTCAGACATGTGATACATTTTATCATATAGTCTTTCTCGGGTAGAAAAACAAATTGTATTTTCCAATAGTCTCCTGCATCATGACAGGAAAATTTGGTAACTGTTTTACAAAACTGGAGAAAGTATGTCTTTCATCATTTTTTCTATCAGTATTTTTCTATATATGTGTGCACAATATGCCTCAGGAATTGATTTTGATGACTAGGCCATGAAGACATGTGGGAATCCAGTAAACATGCGAAAGAACTTCTGCCTTCATATCTGCCTTTTTACCTTAAGGTAAAAATTTCAAAATTTATCAATTTGTGATGAATTTCAAAAGCAATTATAATGAAGTGACAGAGAATTTCTAGTTTGTTCCCAAGAGAGAAAAATTACAAATAGCACCTTGTAGCTGTGGAGCTATTTATAGGAATTATATGTCAAGTAACATTATTTTAAATACATTCTGCCATCTGCTCCAGTCCCAGAATTCAAAATGGAAAGATTCTGCAGTGATGATACATAAGTCTAAGATAAAATGTGTCTATAATCAAAACAGTTCAGCCTAGTCTAAAAAAAAAAAATGTTCTTATTAGTCATATGCCTCATGTTTGCATCACAGATAGGAAGATATTTGTACCTTTCAATTGTCAACAGTAGCTTTATTAAAATGAAAATTTAATGCACAAGTCTATTAGAGGGTGGACAAATAACTTTTATGCAAGGTCACTGAAAGCTTCCTAGTAAGAATGAATCTCCAGTGTTATGGAGTCTGGAAAACACACAGGTAAATTATTTTCTGCAAGAGGTTACATTCTAATTTGAGAAAGCTTTCATAAACTGCAGCTCATATTAAAAAAAAAAAAAAAAAAAAAAGTAGCCAGTTTATGCAAGCAATTCATTAACTTGAACTTGATATTTTATCTTGGAACTAGTCACTCATATAGCAAATTGCATGTGTGTGTGCTGAGCTAGAAATAGAATGTCCACTCCTACAACGGCATCATGAGCCACAGGAGATTTGCTGCTTTTCTTGAATCCTCAATGCTTACATTCACACTGAACACGAGACCCATTTCTCATTATAAAAGAAACATGTTTCTTCTCCCCTCATTTGTAGAGAAAAGCTTCAGAAAGTGACTTGTCTAGATTCATAAGCTCTCTCCCAAAAGAGGAACAGCATAAGAAAAGCTCTCGAAATTTGTACTACAAGTGCCTTGATGTTGAACTGCAAATAGGTTCATGTATATGACATAGAAATACTAGCATAGCACTTTAAATAAGATACAGTCAAAACAAGGTAACTGCTAAAAATGAACCACAAAAGCAAAAGGAATTTATTCTCCAGAATCTGAAAAAAAAATAGGGTAGGTTGATCTTTTCGATAAAATCTGAGGTTTATTTGGTGAAAATATATAATTTGACATTTACGTTCATGTCTTTAAGAAGAAAAATATGGAAAGAAAAGTAGAAATAAATTGTAATATATAGCTTATATAGTTTTAACTTATAGTATTAGGCTAGAAACTTTCTTCCTAAAACTTAGCATTTTTTATTCTCATAAGACTAATCCTTTTTACTGATGCTATAATTTCCATAGTTCATCCTGGGGATTTTTTTTTGGTTTTTAATTATTCCTATAGTGCTTCAACATGACAAAGACTGATCTCCACACATCTGAACAGAAAACAACTATGAAATAGCTCCCACAGATAAATATACTTCTGTGTGTGTATGTGTGTGTGGTTAAAACACAACTGTAATTCCCTAGGAACAAAGACAAACTTGTAATCCTGAAAACTTTTGCTTATAAGTCACTTATTCTGCAAACTCCTAAATTCCCTTGCACTTTCCACATACACATATATTACTGACAAATCTTACAATCGCATCACCTTTTTTACCCAAGATTTCCATATTCTTACTGTTGAAGAGCAACTCAGCATCTAGTTCATATCTTGGTCTGTTTATACCATCTGAAAGCTGTAATTGTTAAAGTATGCCTCACAGTATAGTAGCATGATGGAGGTTCTTGGTAGTGGGCTTATGCCTTTCATACTGTAATAGTTTATGAGCAGTGGCTTACTTCTCTGTGACGAAATGAAGAAGGGTTTATGCAAGAACAGTACTTATTGTATGTACGATAGCTACTGTGTTCCCTTCCCCCTTATTCATCCTTTGTGTGAGATCTCAGACCCCTGTTTCAATGCTCCTCTCAGTGTGAAGAACTCACCTCCATTATCCCCGTGAAAGGGCTCCAGCTGTGTTTTCAAAGAAAATGGCTGCAACTGCATTTCACTGGGAAGTCAGTCTTTCTGTGTTTTAAATATTTCAGCTGTGAGAACACCTACAGGTCCTCTAGTTATATTGTCAGAAAAACACCAGTCACTGATTACTGACAAGATAATCCCTATAAAACTCAGATTTGGGCAGTTCTTACATGTGAGTACACAGAAACTTTGAAGCTGAACATGAAAGCAACTGCCAAGTTACTGACAGGGTTAAGCAACAGTACAGCAGGTTATTCCTCTCCCTGTGATTTTGGATCTGCACACTAAAATACCCAGGAGGTTAATTCTGAGTGCTTAAATCCCTTGGTGGATCTAATACATAAAAATCACAGAATAGAGCAAACCAAATGTTGCAGCAGCACCTTTCTTCTTGTTATTACTGTGATCCTTCACTTGACTTGCATATTCAGTTAGGAAAGAGTCTGATGTTTGCCATATTACATTGTCTTCCTATGTAAGGATTCTGTAAGAAATAATAATAAAAAAATCTCTTTTGTTCATCAGCTGGGTTATTTTAGAAAGCTTTGCAGGGCCTGTAATAAACTGCATAGGAACATGGCTCCCTCTAGTGACTGCCTTTAGAGACCTCAATAGCTTCTTTTTTCCAGGTTTACTGGGAAAAAAGCAGGGGTGGTTTTTGCCTCCCAGTTTCTTCGCATTTGTATTCAGGAAACCTTTATATTTCATGCAATAAGTATAAAATGCATAGAGTAAGTAGGCTTTCTGAAGTTTCTTCTATTCTGCAAAACAATGATTTTCTTGTCAAACTTTGCTACTTTTTTTTTTTTTTTTTTTTTTTTTTCCGTTTTAATATTGCATGCTGCTTGGTCCAAACCTTTATTTCTCTAAGGCCAGACTTTCAGTTCGTTGTTAGGGCGCTCCTGCCAGTGCAGAACAAGTTTTAAAGAGCTTCAGAAGGGTATCTAAAAAACTCATTGGCAGGAGACTTATATTTGCTACACAGTGTCTGCAATCCCCCCCCCCCCCCCCTTTTTTTTTCTCCCTTAATGTAAAAATAGAAAAAATGCAGAAGGTCGAAAACTAACAGACAAAGAGATGGCTGAGGAAAGGCAGTAACTAATAGAGTTCTCCTGGAAGAGATCATTAACTAATACAAGCCCACCAAAAAGAGAAAAAGAAAGAAAAGAAAGCATTCATAAAGCTAGAGAGAATATTACCTTTCATTTCATGCTTAGCAACAGTAATTTGAGGAGAGGTTTGTCTCATTCATAGGCATCTTTACTGTAGACATACATACTTGAGAGATAGCCTAGGTTTCCTTTATAGTCATTCCAGGGAAGCGGTCAGCGTAGTAAGAATGAGCCTCTAACATATTTTAAATGTCTTCTTTACAATAAAAGGAATCACCAGAGGTTTCCTATAGCTTTTCATGGACTAACTCACTGACCAGGTTAGCTACCTTAAATGCAAACATTTATATTATAGAAATCTAAAATTAGATGAGATTAAGTTCACCTTAAATCTGTGATTTAAAAAAAAATAAAAAAATAAAAAAAATTCTGCACCCAGACAGTTGAATGTGTCCTGTGAGTGCATTATATTGCTATCTGACACAACATAGAAAGTGTCTAGGCAGCTTGCATTAGAAAACCCCGATGCCTTTTAATCTTAATGCTTGGACAACCCCATATTAGAAGATGTAGTGCAGTGTAGTTTTTCATGCAGACAACATATCACCTATACACTACTTTTAGCAAATAGATAACCATCTGCTTATGTAAGTATTGTTTTGGTTTTAAATGAAGATGAAAGTGAAAGAATACTGAAAACAATATTTCCAGAATGATATATTTTCCAGAGAGCAAAGAAAAACAATATGAATTTTTAAACTGTAGTAGAAGAGAAAGTCTCTTAGGTCATTAACTCCATTTCATTTAAACTTGTGTATAAAGATAAAAGATCTATTTTTAAGCTATCAAGAGATGAAATGTTCTAATTGCTCCTAATAGAAGATTGTTTCAAAACCTCACCCATCTGAGGAGCAGAAAATTTAAGATATTAGAAATAATTTATGTTTTATATTAGTTATTGATTATTCTCATTAAAATAACACAATCTTTCCAAACTCCCATTACACATCAGCTTTCCTTTTCCTGTTTTTATTGCATACCTGGGAAATTATGTGTGTCTGTGTGTATATGAGAATGTAATTTTAGAACAAAAATGTAATAATTTGAAAATTAGAATACCTTCACAGAGCAAACTACTCATAAAGTTATGAATTTAGATGTAAATATGATTCTTTTGGCTTAACTTTGTTGGGATGTTGAACACAAGAGAGACAGAGGAGGGAAGGAAATATGAAAAAAATTAAAAGTGTTTGTGGGGGTTTTTTTTTATATAACATTAATAAAATTATTATATTCACATTATAAGTTTCATCAGCTTCACAACAGTCTGACAATTCCATTCAGTTTCTGTCTTGGTATTACACTAAGATTAAAGGCCATATTTTCCTTTGTATCCCTTGTTTCAGAAAGATCTTGATACATGCTCTGGACATTTTTTATCATGGCTCTTGTTTAAAATGCTACTATACATAAGCTCTTTTTAAAATTCAGACTATTTTGTGTGACCCACAAAATTATGAAATAACAATATGGGCCCAAAACATCACAGATATTTTCCAATATTTGTATTCAGTAATGTAAGCCCAAAACTATATACATTTTTCATCTTTAATTTTTTTCTTTTTTTACTTTATCAATCAAATTGTCCATGAACTTGTATAAAATTTGACTATACTTTTGTCAGTATTTTATCTTTTTTTTGCTAGTGCATTTCAGGTAGCTGTTATGGAAGCCAATACTACAATAACAATTCTTAAATTTTAATCAATATTATCCCTTAATTTCTGAATTTTCCAAATAATTTCAAATATTTCCAAAATCTTTGGTGCAAAAGTAGTAATTCAGCAGCTGCAAACCTCAAGTTACATGATGAAGCTACATGCTGTTTCCAACCAGAATGGAGAATTTTCTGTGGCCACTATACACAATAGTATTAATCATATATTGTTCACTGTATTTTGCTCTCCTTTTTCTTTGCACTTATTCTCCAGTGCCTCTAAATCTATTGCTATTATACTGTTTTTAGGGCGTCTGTTACCATAGTGATATGCATTGTGTGTCTAGCTGGTGCTCTCTTTCTCTTTCAGTTGCTACTCATTTAGTAATACAGATATTGAAAAATTCTCTATTTAAAGTGCTTCCAAATTTTCTCTGCATTGCATAAAAGCCTTAGTTAAGGTGATAGCTTAAAATTGCTGATCTTTGGCTTCACCATTCCTTGGGTAATTTGTCTGAGTTTTCTCTAGGCAATTGGGTTACTTGAAGCACTAGCCTCTATACCAAAGATGCCGCCAAGTCCTCCTTGCAGTGCTGTCAATTCCAGACATTCCTTATACCAGCAGCTCTTTGTGCAGAAGGGAAATCTTAATACCCATCAGATTCTTCTACATCTGTGACAGATGCAGAAAACACAGGAAAGCTCAGCTGTTACCATGTTAATATGTAACACTATTCAATGGGCCAAATTCAGCTCTACCAAAAGTAACACAAAATATATCCAAGACTATAGATTTTCATGAAGGCTTCATTCTTCTTTATAGTTGTAACTAGATAAATCCTTACATGAAGATGCAATTACCCCTCCAAGAGAATGAGATTTTCTGTAAGTTTCAGTAATGAAGTTCATTTTAGACTGATAGAGACACTTTCAAAAAGTAAAAATAACATTAATAGTAAGAAATATCTAAGATGAAAAACTATAATATGCAGGAGTTTTTTCAACCCCAAAATTTGCAAAATAATAAAAATGAAAACCTCATTCACCTGCTGTGTATCCTAGTATTATCATAGAACCAGATTTCCTTAAGTATAATATACATTTTTTTGTGACATGCAAGTATTTTATAGATTCAGACATCTATTAGCAGAATAATTCAGGATTAATAACTTGGAAAATAGGATGGAAACTACAGAATCATGCTTGGTTGAGATTTATAACTAAACCCAAGCAAAAAAAGAATGCAGTATGAACTCAGTCCACAACTGATACAGTTTAATCACATTTTCTTTGTAGAAATGTAGCTCTCAACAAAATAAAATATTCTTGCAAACTAGGAGGAGTGGATAATAACATGGATGTACGGACATGTAGAGGAACCTGTACAAGCTGGGACAATATGTATAAATACCTGACTAGAGGGATAAAGAAGACAGAGTTAGACTTTTCTCAGTGGCATCCAGTGACAGGACAAGAGGCAATGAGTACAATTTAAATACAGAAAAACCTATTTAAAAACACCAAAAAAAGTTTTTCTGTGAGGGTGGTTGAGTATGTGGACAGGTTGGTCAGAGAGGTTTTGTGGTCTCCATCCTTGAAGAAATTCAAAACTTGACTGGACACGGCCTTGAGCAACCTGCTGTAGCAACCTGCTCTGAGCAGGGGAGCTGGACTAGATATCTCCAAAGATCACTTCCTACATCAATGAATCTGCTATTCTGTGAGATGTTTTCACAGAAGGAAATTGTTTAGACTGGAAGGGACCTCTTGAGAGAGGGAGTTGGCCTCTCTAGCCAACCTATCCAAGTACTTGACCACCATCACAATAAGAAGTTTGGGTTGTTATTCAAATAGAATTTCATGGTCAGTCAGTATCCGCTAGTTATTTCTTCATTAGTGCATACAAAAAATTGCTTGTAGTCTGCTTTGTTGTGTGCTGTTTTCAAGATGGATGATATGGTTTTTGAACTATTTTAAAGCTGAGTGTATCATGTCCTGAGCAAGTGCTCCAATAGCTACACTAATAATTGCACACACAGAAGTATGAGTGGCTCTGCAATGTGTTTTAAAAGAAAGGGATATGGTTCATTTACCAAAGAGAAAACAGGTATGGCTGTAGAGTCTTGCTCTTCTCTGTGAATTATGATTGTGCATAGGTGTCTCTTTGAGGTGGAGAGAGAAATCCTCCATCCCCCAAAAAAACTTTATATTAGGCTGACATCCATAAGGGAATTGTCTGAAGTGGAATTTAGAAAAAAAAATGTCAACGTCTAATTCCAAAGAGCAACCAAAACTCAAAGTTACTTTTACTTGAGTAGATTGCTTTCTTTTCAGGGAGTTGACTGTTTTGTTCAGGGAGTTGACTGTTTTGAACCAGATCTGAGATATCTTTTACTGTATCTTGTAGGTGATGGCTAAAGATGTAAATTCCACTCTGGGACCAGGAATGGGATTAACCAGATCTACCTTTATGTAATTATAGCATTAAACTTCCACATCTTGGCCATTCCCTTTAGGTTTCTTTTGTAGTAATGGAAAGACTAAATATTTCTTCAAAAACCACACAATGTAGATGCCTATTTTGTTCCATGGATAAAGGGAGACTTGGGTGACTACCTCAGGTGATATTTGCATTGTAGATAACTAGAAAGAAGTGAGAAGAATGTTTAAAAATTAATGAGTTTGATGCTCATAGTGATAAAATCTGTATGAATGTGTAGATCTGCTCTTCGTTTTTGCTCCATGTAAGGAAAAACTGTAAAAGTTTCCCATTTCCAAATGTTTAGATGAAGGTTCAGTATAGACATAAACACTGCTAACAGAAAGGCACATTTCTATATACAGTGGTAATTTTTCATGCCAGGTGTACTACATTTTAAAAAGTGGAAAACAAAAATTAATTTCTTGACATTTCAAAATTTAGCATTTTGTCCCAGTTACGTAATCCCAAATTCAAAATTTACAAAGGACAACAGAGATAGGGTATTTCTAATTAACTTGAAACTAAGGTGGAATTATATTTTGTCAGACTGTTATCCAGTTTTCTTTTCAGTATCTCTGCATTGTCCTACAAAACTTATAAAAAAAAAGAAAGAAAAAAAAGAGTCACCTTGCTTCATGAAGTGTCATCTCTGATGCTATCAGTCACTGTATTGTGTTAAGCAAGTTGATTTTATGAGCTGGAGAAAACCCATGGCTCATAAACTCAGCAGAGGTGAGTGAGTTATGACAGTCTTTCAAATACGTTAATGAAATTCCTAAAACATCACTATGGTACATTAGTCTTCCTAACATTTAGCTTTATTAAGCACACAGATCGATGAGAAGCTGTCTTGTATGCCAATTGTTTAGCTTCTTTAAAATACATCCATTTTTAAAGTGATTTTTTCCCTTGCAGCTGAGAATAAACTTTAATGGTCAAATTTCAAATTTTGGATGAGTCTGAGAATTTTGTAGATGTACATTGGGGCTAAGCCAAATCTGTCGATTTCAAGAAGTTGTGAATGTGAAGACATTTGTTCACTAATGCTTGTCCTAACATTATCTCCATATATTGTTTATCTACAGTTTTTAACTTCCATTAAATTTGGAAGTGGTCATGTGCTTCTAGAATCAGTTTTGGAACCCTCTGCACACACTTCTCTTGTGCATTTCACTCTTGTGAAAGTGAAATGTGATGTCATGATATATATATTGCCAAGGTACTGACACTTATGTGATCAAAAAGTAACAAAAGGTTTTCAGAGATAGATAGAAGAATGATTATTTTTTGAGTGAGATTCAAAGTGAATCTGCAGTGAAACATCCAAGAAATTCACCATATTGTAAATAAAATAAACTGCATTTCTATTCTGAAAGTATCAAATGACAATTTGAACTAAGAATAATCTTTGTCATAGAAACACATTTATGTGGAATAATTATTGACAACATCAATAAAGAACAATTAGAAAACAGTATAACACTTTGCATTTGAATTTTGAGAAACTGGTAAAAAAAATAGTTAAGTCATTTTTCCTATCATATAGCAAAACACTTAATAATGATGAAAATTCTCTCTTTATACTAGCACTAAACAATAGACCCTGTTCTGCACTTTTCAACACAAAGGATACTTCTCAGTTTGAATTTTATGTGCCTTTCTTCTCTTCCTTACTTTGTTCTTTTTAGTTATTTATTCTGAGCAGAACAAAACCAAAAACAACAAGAAGCAACAACAAGAACCCATAGAACAAAGAGAGAAAACTGCTGTTTCTTGTGGGTATAAAGAGCATGTAAAAATTCTCCACTTCAGTTACCTACATACTCTGATTTAAATTTGTGTCTGTTGTTTTTAAATGATGAATATGAAATACTTCAGTAAATTTCTGGACTGATACAGTTGAGTCAGAAAAAATAATCTGGATCACTTGGTAATTTAAAGTAAAGGATCACAATAAAATAAAGTGTTCGAATTCAAAGAAATATGTTCAATAGGAATAAATGCAAGACAAATTTGGAAACCAATGATTCTGAAAAAGATTTAAAGATGACTGCAATTTACCATGAGTACCTGTTGCAAAGTTTGCAGGAAAGACTACTGAAAGATGTAAACGGGAGAGTAGTAAGGGAAAAAAGTGGTGATATTACCTCTACTCAGCACAATGGGACCACAGTGAGACCAATATCCAACTTTAATGCCCATATTTTTAAAAGATGAAAAATAGTAGAAGGTACAGAGACATATTCAAGAGCTTAACAAAATTGCTCATGGTGAAAGATTTAGAGCACAGTCTGTTTGGTTGATCAAAAAAATTAAGTGGTTTGATTACAGTCATAAGTACTTATACAGGGGCAAAATGCCCGTTGCTAAAGGGCTTCTATCTGGCAGGAAAAGGCCTATCAAGGACCTGTGTCTGGAAGCTGAAGCCAGATAAATTCCAATTAGAATTTAGGCACATCTTTTAACAGCAAGGGAAATTAATCACTGAAACAAGCTACCAAGGGATGAAGTCAATTTCTCTGTCTGTGGAAACCTTTACATAAAGAATGGTTGCCTTTGTGGGAGATACACTTCAGCCAAACACAAGTTATTGTCTACTCAAATAAAAGTTATTGAACTCAGAAGAGGTCTAACTGGGCAAAGTTTAGAGTTTTGTAATTGAAACAAGGCCGGGACTGATGATTTAATGGTACTGCTTGACCTTAATCGGAAAGATTTTGTGGTGGATATCTTTAGCCATTTCTGTGCCTCTTGTAATTTGTTTACACATAAAAATACAGGACCAGCAAACTCAACCACATACCTGAAAAATCGTTATTTATTTTTCTTCTTTTAGCATTTCCAGAAAAGGTATACCATTTACTGCTGCGCAACTTTGTTGTTTTTAGGGGAATCATGAAGAGGCAATGGAGTGCTATTTTGCAATTGCTTTCAAATATATATGTATTTAAAATATATAAATAACTTAAATCCTATTTATTTTAGTAGATTCAAATATGGTTCAAATATTTAAAAAAAAATATATAACAAGACTGTAGAATTCAAGGCATCACGGAGATATGCATGATTAATCTTACCAAAGGATAGCCCCACTTTGAAGTCAGCCTGTGAAGTCAATGGAACTAATCATCGTTAAGTACATGTATAAATGTTTGAATGATCGAAGTTTTGGTTGCATCACTGTAATGATTAGACATGACTTTGAATATACAGGAGAAATGGGCATATAGAATAAAACAGTGTAATGTTTAAACCACCACTAACAAATAAGACATATCTTTAAAGAGTTGGTGGTGAGGTAGAATGTGGGTCCAGGCATCAGACACCTCCCTGGGACCAGGGACAGCTGAGGCCAGACTGGGATGTGGGGGACAGGCAGGGCAGGGTTGTGGGGAAGGTGGGAACAGAGACCCTGCTGCAGTGTTGCTGGGGCAGGGACTGATGACCCAAGGGGGGCTGAAATGGGATCCTGGGCCATGGGCAGGGTGGGGGGAGACTCAGGGGAGTTGGGCAGGGGCAGTCAGGGCTAGTGGTGTCGCAGGGTCCTAACACTCAGCACTTTCATGCGCATTCCCTCTCGCCTCATGAACCCCATTGAAACCAGGGCAAAAAAAAGCTGTAAGTATAATATTCTTCCCCATGTCCTTTGTTACTTTCTCCTACCCCACTGAGCAGCAGGTTCAGGATTTTCTTGATTTATTTTTTTCATTGGTGATGTACTTGGAGAAACCCTAGTTGTTGCCCTTCACATTCCTTGCTAATTTCAGCTCCAGCTGAGTTTTGGCTTTCCTAACTCTACACCTGCACACTCGGGCAATGCCTCTCTATTCCTACCATCCCTGCTTCCACCTTCTGTGTGCTTCATTTTTGCGTTCAAGCTCAGTCAGGAGATCACTGTCCAGATCCCACTGGCTTTCTGCCATACTTGCTTGACTTTCTGCAAGGAACGGATTGCTCTTGGACTCAGAGGAGGTTGATCCTGAAGATCAACCAACTCTCCTGGGCCCCTTTCCCCTTCAGGGCAGTTTCCCATGGAATCTTGTCAAGCAGATCTCTTAACAAGCCAAAGTCTACTCTCCTGAAGCATATTGTTCTAATTCTGCCACTCTTCTATTGCTCAGTCCTCTCAGGATCTTAAACTCCACCATCACCAATTCTCCAGCATCCACCACAGTCAAGTCTACCAGTAACCTACACAACTCTGGACAGTTTTGGGAGCAATAGGTGTAGCAGTATACATTGTCCCATTGGTTTGTTAATCATGTAAGTCAACAAATTGCCTTTTACATTCTTCAGAAATGGCTTGGGTTGCTTGCACACAGACATGCTGCCTTTGCAGGATGTTTTGAAGTGGCTACTTTTCCCCATGAATATCAAGGCCTTCAGCTGTGAGGCTTCCTTTACTGTCTAAACTTTATAAACAGACAGTATCCCACTGTTAAATATGAAATCCTGAAATTTAATTCATGTCAAAAAATCATTCAATTCAATGTTAGGTAAACACTAGCTTTTTCTAGAGATGATATATCAGACAAAATAGTAAAAGTTGCTGAAAATTGTAGACTAATGAGATAATATATGCATTGGAGAGTTAGTTGGTTTTCAAAATTTTGTTACAGTGTAATTGACAATTATTATTTATCTCAAAGAATCTAAAGTTTTGTTCTAAATGCAAATGATAACACACACCCTTGAAAACAGTCAATTAAAATGCTCTCTAAGAAACATACAAATTAGGAAGATAATACCGAGAGGACAATAATGAGGAACTGTGTGAAGACTTGCGGTAACATGAAAACATATTTGACGCTCCTACTCTGAGATACATATTTCTTGAGAAAAGTAAACAAACGGTAAGGCCCTTTACACACACCATCCAATAATAAAAAACCCCTTGAAACAACTCTACTTATTTCTGTGTTCTGAAAATTAATACATTGATTTTTATTCCTATTGTGAATGTTGCATAGTGATGATAGTGCTTACAGAACTTACCTCATTTATGTTCATCTCTTCTGGACTTGCTTTATGACATTTATTCATTTTATTCATTTACTAAACTAATATTTATGACAATGTGACAGCTACATTTTAGAAAGAAATTGAGATTTGGAAGTCTTTCACATATAAGGCCCAATCTTGCAGTAAAATTACCTTATGAAATCCATGGAGATTTCACTTGTGATCCACATGGCAGGGATTATATTTCCAGCACTATGCAAAGGTACAAGGGAAGGCATCAGTGATATGACAGACAAAGTTACCCTTAAAGGGGAGGGAAAGGATAGAGGTAGCATCTTCCTTCACAGTATTCTCAGGACTGGCTTAAAGATAGAGAATTTATCCTGTATCCGTCAAATGTCATTTGGTAGATGTCACAGAAATGGTTTCATCATTATATTGGCAAAGAAATACAACCGACTTCTTTGATATTCAAATTGTTATAAGACATTTCTAGAAACAGAAGTATGACACAAAGTATGTCAACTGCATTTTGAGGTCATCCCTATTAATTAAATATATTTTTAAATACTGAAAAATGCGTATGAAAGTCTTCAAAGATTTTAAACCAGTCTGTCCAGTTTCTAATTTAAAGACATGAACCCTTAATACTCATCAATAATCCTTTAAGTAAAGTTGTAGTTTAAATGCTGAACATGAAAATTCTCTCCATTGGAAAATGGATTCCAAATAGCTAATCTGCTTAAACAGATGCTTTGTAGAAATATCTTTGTAAAAACAACTTTGCGAAACTGATAAGACTGCTTTGAATAATTCCACCTCTAGTTCTAAGAGGAATATGGCATCAGAATGCACACATATTGTCAGTCCTCACATCTGGTTTCAAACCATTTCTCTATTCATTTTCTAGAAAAGTGGTTTATGTATTAGAAGATGATACACGTGTGCACATGGCATGAACGCAGACACAAGTATTTCCTCAGTTGGAATGAAGGCTGCTTGTTAATTATTTTTTATATAATGCCTACTTTACAAAACACAACACATAATTTTATTTCTAGAAGAATTCTGCATATATGTTTTAAAATTAAGATGAATTCAAAGTTTTTGTTCAATAATCTGTTGATTTCCATAGCAAATGATCACAGTTATATTGATGCTGACAGTGGTTTCGAAAGCTATTATAAAATTCAGTTGAATATTGGAGTTATAGAATCATAGAATCATAGCATGGTTTGGTTTGGAGGGGACCTTAAAGATCATCTAGTTCCAACCCCCCTGCTGCGGGCAGGGACACCCTCCACTAGACCACATTGCCCAAAACCCCATCCAACCTATCCTTAAACACTTCCAGGGATGGGGCATCCACAACCCCTCTGGGCAACCTGTTCCAGTGCCTCACCACCCTCACAGTAAAGAATTTCTTCCTAACATCTCATCTAAATCAACCCCCCTTCAGCTTAAACCCATTACCCCTTGTCCTGTCACTACACTCCCTGATAAACAGTCCCTCACCATCTTTCCTGTAGGCCCCTTCAGGTACTGGAAAGCTGCAATAAGGTCTCTCAAGAGCCTTCTCTTCTCCAGGCTGAACAACCCCAACTCTCTCAGCCTGTCCTCATAGGAGAGGTGCTCCAGCCCTCTGATCAGCTTCGTGGCCCTCCTCTGGACTCTCTCCAACAGCTCCATGTTTTTCTTGTACTGGGGCCCCCAGAGCTGGACGCAGTACTCCAGGTGGGGTCTCACAGAGCCGAGTAGAGGGGCAGGATCACCTCCCTCGACCTGCTGGTCACGCCTCTCTTGATGGAGCCCAGGACACGGTTGGCTTCTGTGCTGCAAGCGCACACTGCCAGCTCATGTTGAGCTTCTCATCAATCAATACCCCCAAGTCCTTCTCTTCAGGGCTGTTTTCAATCCATTCCTCACCCAGCCTATAGTCATGCTTGGGATTGCGCCGACCCACGTGCAGGACCTTGCCTTGTTGAACTTCATGCGGTTCGCACGGGCCCACCTCTCCAGCCTGTCAAGGTCTCTCTGGATGGCATCCCTTCCCTCCAGTGTGTCAACCACACCACACAGCTTGGTGTCATTGGCAAACTTGCTGAGGGTGCACCGATCCCGCTGTCCATGTTGCCAACAAAGGTGTTGAACAGTGCTGGTCTCAGTACCGACCCCTGAGGAACACCACTCATCGCCGTTCTCCACTTAGACATTGAGCCACTGATCACAACTCTTTGAGTGCGACCATACAGCCAATTCCTTATCCACCGAGTGGTCCATCCATCGAATCCACGTCTCTCCAATTTAGAGACAAGGATGTCGTGCGGGACAGTGTCAAATGCCTTGCACAAGTCCAGGTAGATGACATCAGTTGCTCTTCCCTTATCCACCAACGCTGTAACCCCATCATAGAAAGCCACCAAGTTTGTCAGGCATGATTTGCCTTTAGTGGAGCTGTTTTGGCTGTCACCAATCACCTCCTTGTTTTCCATGTCCCTGAGCATAGTCTCCAGGAGGGTCTGCTCCATAATCTTGCCAGGCACGGAGGTGAGATTGACCAGCCTGTAGTTCCCTGGGTCTTCCTTTTTTCCTTTCTTAAAAATGGGGGTTATTTTCCCCCTCTTCTAGTCAGCGGGAACTTCTCTGGACTGCCAGGACTTCTCAAATATGATGGAGAGTGGCCTGGCCACTTGATCCGCCAGTTCCCTCAAGACCCGCAGATGCAACTCATCAGGTCCCACGGACTTGTGCACCTGCAGGTTCCTCAGATATTCTCGAACCTGATCTTCTCCTACAGTGGGCAGTTCTGCATTCTCCCAGTCCCTGCCTTCTGTGACCTGGGCAGTGTGGCTCAAGGATTTGCCAGTGAAGACTGAGGCAAAGAAGTCATTGAGTAGCTCAGCCTTCTCCATATCCTGGGTAACCAGGTCTCCTGTTTCATTCCGGAGGGGACCCACATTTTCCCTTGTTCTCCTTTTCTCACTGACATACATATAGCAGCTTTTTTTTTTGTCCTTGACATCCCTGGCCAGACTAATTTCTATCAGGGCTTTGGCTTTCCTAACCTGATCCGTGGCTGCTCGGACAGTTTCTCCATATTCTTCCCAGGCTACCTGCCCTTGCTTCCAGCCTCTGTAGGCTTCCTTTTTTTGTTTGAATTTGCCCAGGAACTCCTTGTTCATCCATGCACGCCTCCTGGCATTTTTTCCTGACTTCCTCTTTGCTGGGATGCATTGCTCCTGAGCTTGGAGGAGGTGACCCTTAAATATTAGCCAGCTGTCTTGGGCTCCTCTTCCTTCCAGGACTTTGTCCCATGGTATTCTACCAAGCAGATCTCTGAAGAGGCCAAAGGCTGTTCTCCTGAAGTCCAGGGTAGTGAGCTTGCTGTGCACCTTCCTCACTGCCCTGAGGATCCTGAATTCCACCATTTCATCGTCACTGCAGCCAAGGCTGCCCTTGAGCTTGACATCCCCTACAAGGCCCTCCTTATTGGTGAGAATAAGGTCCAGCATGGCACCTCTCCTCGTGGGCTCCTCTGTCACTCGGAGGAGAAAGTTGTCATTGACACACTCCAGGAAATTCCTGGATTGCTTGTGCTCAGCTGCATTGTCCCTCCAGCAGATGTCAGGGTGCTTGAAGTCCCTCATAAGGACCAGGGCTTGTGAGGGTGAGGCTGCTCCCATCTGCCTATAGAGGGCTTCATCTGCTTAGTCTACCTGGTCAGGTGGCCTGTAGCAGACCCCCGCTGTCATGTCCCCTGTCCCTGCCCTCCCTTTAATCCTGACCCATAGGCTCTCAGTTGGCTCCTCATCCATCCCCAGGCAGAGCTCCATGCACTCCAGCTGGTCATTGACACAGAGGGCGATGCCCCCTCCTCATCTGCCCTGCCTGTCCTTCCTAAAGAGCCTGTACCCTTCCATCCCAACACTCCAGTCGTGGGAGCTATCCCACCATGTCTCTGTAATGCCGATAAGGTCATAGCCTTGCAGGCACACACACATTGCGAGCTCCTCTTGTTTGTTCCCCATGCTCCATGTGTTCTTGTAGAGGCATTTCAGTTGTGCCCCCGATGAGGCTGACTTATTGGCTGGGGTGGCTGAGGTTCTTTTGATGTATCTTCCCAGTGTTACCCTGTTGGTTCCTGTTGCATCCGGAGCCCCCAGCTCGTCTCCTCTAGGCTTCGAGTGTGCTGTAGTGCATCCAGCACATCTCTGAGCAGTAGGCTGAGGGCCCTTGCCAGCACCCTATCCCTCCAACCTGGGCACATCATCCCACAACATGTTGCTGGCAAGCCTGATGTTATCCCCCTCCCCCTTCAAGCCTAGTTTAAAGCTCTGTCGATGAGCCCCGCTAGTTCCTGGGCAAAGATCCTCTTCCCCCTTTGAGAGAGATGAATCCTATCAGGGTTCATCAGGCCTGGTGCCGTGTAGGACACCCCATTGTCAAAGAACCCAAAGTTGTAGTGTTCGCACCAGCCACGGAGCCATGCATTTATGGACTGTGTCTGCCTGTTCCACCCAACATTGCTGCCCTTAACTGGAAGGAGGGAGGAGAATATTACCTGCACCCCCGAATCCTTCAGTGACTGTCCTAAGAGCCTGAAGTCCCTTTTGATCACTTTTGTGCTATGTGTCTCTGCTTCATCCCCACCCACATGGAGGAGCAGCAGTGGGTAATAGTCAGAGGGCTGTACCAGGCTGGGGAGTTTCCTAGCGATGTCCTTAACACGGGTCCTGGGGAGGCAGCAGACTTCTCTGAGAGGAGGGTCTGGACTGCATATCGGGCCCTCTGTACCCTTCAGAAGGGAGTCCCCTACGACTATACCTCTCCTTTTCTTCTTTGTTGGGATGGTCACAACCCGAGGCATGGGCCTTTTGGGCCTAGGTGCTACCTCTGGAGTAGCTTGACTGTCATCCATATCCTCGCTCGAGTGGCCTTCCACAGCCAGAGCCTGGTACCTGTTGCACAGGGGTACGTGGGATGGCAAGGTGGGTGAGAAGAGCTAAAATGTTCAAACACAGAAATAACTCAACTTAAAAACTATGGAGGCTGGATGAAAAGGTAATTGCTATTATTTGTACTACAGGATTGCTATAGTTTTAATACCTCTTCACCTGTACAGTTGTTTAAGTATAATACAATATAATTTCTATACCAAATATTTTAAAATGCACAAAAGAAGGCTGTTACTACAGCTAACAGAACAAGATCTAGAAAAAGTATAAGACTTAAATGAAATATATTCACAGGATATTTGGAGGATATATATTTTATGTGCCTGGTTCACCTATGACTATTTTTGCTGGTTTTGACTAATATAAAAATGATAAATAGACTGATTCTTATACTTCCCTTGTTAACTCAGAAGGTAAGTATGTGATACTATTCAAAACAGTAAACACTCAAAATAAGGTATTTTACAAAGATTTTTAAAAAAGAATTATTCAGGTTTTTTGAAATACGGAATGAAAAAATTTATTTTAGCTATAAGTATCATACTGAAACAATGACATTTCTGAACCAACTTTTCAAAACCTTCTGTTTCAATCTTTTTTTTGTTCCCTGTCTTTTTTTCTGGTCTTGAGAGCTATTCTAATCCTTAACAGAACTGTTTCTAAATGAGTATTCTTTCTCAAATAATTTACTTTAGGATAATATACGTTAATGCCAATGAAATTGCTTTGCAAATGTTAATAGTCAAATCCTTGGAGAAGTCTGTAAAAAAGAGTAGGTCAGAAAGAAGCCAGTTGATTAATTGTGAATTCTTAAGGAAAACAATCTCAAATATGTTTGTAATGGATTATATGTTTATCCAGATTCTCTGAACTTTAGTCATTATTTCTTAATCTGAGTTTTTGGTTTTACAGTGATACTATACAGCGAAAACTGAGAACAAATTTATTGTCTTTCTGAAGCAATAAAGCTCTTAGTCAGTATAGTACCATGACTGAAATAAAGTACAAGGTAGCTGGTAATTGCTGACTTGGCAATTACTCTCAGAAACAGTAGCTCTAAATGGCTGAAAAAAAAAATTGAGAAATACTAATTTGTGTATTGTCAGGAGCTGTCTGGAATATCTGGTCATAGAAAGTTCAGTTCTTCTGAAAGCGACTACAAAAGAATTAACCTTTTCATACAGAAAGTCGGTTTAAAAGGAAAAAATAAAGTGAACATCCTTGGTCAGTTAAATGTTTGGTATTTTCCATGTGTGAAAGGTTAGTTTGTAAGGCTGTGGCTAGAGATATAAAAAGTATTTATATCTAGCTCCAACCAGAAAATTATATAACCTGTGAATAGATATTTGTAAATTTTAGTTTCCGAAAACTGGGAATTAGAGTAAGTAGATAAATCATTCAGTGATTCGATGATAACCAAGTTTTGCTCAATAAAATATTTTATATGGGTATCAAAATGATATCAAAATGAAAATCTAATATTTCCATTAGAATTTCATTAAATCTGCATATATCTTCAAAACACGTAATCGCCTTTATTCAGTAAATTGTCTTCTGACAAAGCAGAAAAGCAGGCTCCCAAATAGTTTTATATTTATTCTGTTTTTCCAATTAATCATATATTACTTCAGAAAGTCTGAAATGTCTTCTTTTGCAGTTGACAACCAAATGCTGAAAATATTTTTTCCTGTTTTATCTGACTGATGATTAACTGAAAAAAAATTATTCATTTTGACATGCTTTGGGTTCATAGTTCTAGGGACTGTAAGTGACAAATGTCACCCTGTTACTTGAGCATATCTGCACATGTAGTATTTGAATAACTATTATTTTTATGTTATATATCCTATTTATTTTAAAGTATTACAAAAGATTTTACAGTTGCTGATAAATTTCTGTGAAGAGTTAGATCGTGTAATTGGGTTGTGCTACCCCAAAGACTGGTAACTCTCTTGGCTGTAGAAGCAGGTGAGGGCAACAAAGGTCAGTGAGGCCAAATTTTCTGGTTGCCCTGGAATCCAATTTCATGCACAGATCAGTACACAGCAGAGCAGGATTGCTGAAGGGTAGCCTTTCAGTAGCCCAGGAAATATGATGTTTTGTCATTACTTGTAAACAGCCTCAGGCTTTGATTTGACCTGGTAGTGCTGTCTCTCAGGACTCACTTGCACTTGCTTTGTCCTGAGCTGATGTTAGCTTGTTTTCCCTGTGACAGCAACTGTCTAACAATCAGGTAGGTATTGCCTAAATTTGTTTCAAATTTATCTAGTAGTAACAGATAGCCATTCTGCATGAGGGAACTGCTGGTGACACTACAGGATGACACCAGAGGTTCCAGTTTGTCAAAACAAATCACATTGGTCAAAAACTGATCAATGCATGAATGCACTTGTGTGAGCCAGGTGAAACCAACTTCAGAGAAAAAGCAGAGAAGAGAAAAATCAAAGACCAAGGCAGAAGAACCCACCACCACCGTAACGTACTTCTGGCAAAGACACTGATGGGCTGTAATAACCCCCCACTTCTTACTAAGACAGACTGATGCTCTTGACCTTAGTACCCAGTGGGACAGTGGAAGGATGAGCATAACATCAGAGGGGATACATGGTGGGAAGTTAATATGTGTTATCTGGTTTTATTGAGTTAGTGTCCACTCTCAATTTTTACTTTTACGGCATGAGTTTTACTGTCATTGGGATTGTAACTGTTTCTAACTATTTCTTGTATTCGATTAGATTGCTGAAACATTAATTACACATAAATTCTTAACCCCATATTTAACATGTATTACCTTTTGTCCTGAACAAGATTTTAACGTGTGTTTCTCATCTCTATCCTGTGAATATCTTTTGGACGTCTGCTTCCTAGGACTGTGCTGTGATTCTTATGGCGCTCAGATGCAGATTTTTGTATATTGCTGAAGGTTGGCCACCTTAATCTCGTTGACTTAAATTGCTGTGTAACAGCTGCTATTAAAAAGAACTGTATTAAGTCTGGCAATAGCCAAATAGGCATAAGGAAGTTATTACTACTTTGCACAGGAGGCCAGCTTTGATTTTGTAAAATAGTCCATTTGGAAAGGATATGTAACCCAAATTAAAAGTTAATTAAAGACTTTTAGTCGAATGATTAAATAAGAGCAATGCAGTTTAGTTTTTTCTTCAGGAAATGCACTCTAGTTATAGACAAGATACACTTTGCTTAAAAATCGGTTTAGTAAAGTATATCTTGCTTTTTATCTGGTATGATTACAGTCCAATAGTGACTCTTTCTGTATGGAAGAGAAGAGATTAATGTGTCCTTTTTTTACTGACTGATAAAATAAAGATAAACACATCTTAGTATTAATGTCACAGAGTGAGAAGGTTTCTATACAGTCATATTCTTAGCTGCTGTACATATAGTTAGTTACAGAGTCAACGAGCTATATCACCAGCCTGTAATCTACCTCTCCTATAATTTTGAAAAGCTGAATATCTTTAAAGTAACAGAAACTTTTTAAAACTATATCTGAGGAATTTTGAAATTTAATAAACAACTACAGAATTACGTGGTTTAAACATATGTTAAACAGACAGTCCAGTTCATCAAACAGTTGTTAGTGACTTCTTTCTATGATTGGGTAAACTAAAACAAATTTTTAAATAAAGCTTTTGTTTATTTAGTGTTCTCCAAATAAAGGCTTTAAGGGCTGTTTATTTTACTATACTGTCACAATGTTTAAATAAGAACAAATTCATTTCCATAATCTCAGTCATTTTAATTCTATGGGTTTATGAGTAATATGAGCTTGCTTATACTGTCAAGTAATGTACCAGTTTGTGTGCCATAAATGTATATATCCTTATTGGGTACACATGGTAATGCAGTTATTATGCTTCTGGTTCCCTGCCCATTGTGCTGTGTATTCAACATTGCTCCAGTCTCCTTCTGGAAAAAGTAGAATTTTTTCATTCAATGGACAATAAAAACTCAGGATAAAGAACTCCTTTCCCCAGCTAACTTCAGCATTCAGAATTATACAAAGGTGATGGAGTATAAAAACTCCTCACCAGCCACATTATATTCTTCAATTCAACGAATAAAATCCCATGATCTTTCAATTCTTCAAGGGTCTATTCATTTGCTTTTTGGTTTTAGTCTCAACTTGATTTATGAGAAATTTTCACACAGTCAGGATAGAAAGACTCCTTACATTTTTAAAGAAATGAAATGCAGAAATCTGAATGTAATCATTGTCATATAGAACTGAGGTGACATTCATCTCATGCAGCTGTAACTAAATGCATAATCTAAATTATTTTAGTGTCTCTTATAAATCAGTGAGAATAAAGAATATTCCAAAGGTTACTGTACATGAGATATCTAAGGATACTGTAGGGATGCTTATCCCTTCCTGTTGTCCATAGGGAAAAGGTAAAGGACAGAAGCTTTTAACTTTTTGATTAGTAGAGCTAGATGAGATAAATCCTGTGCCTTTAATTTTAACACACGCTATCAAATCATGAGATTTGGAGACATTATAGGCTGAGTAGAAAACACTCTTCTCAAAAATGTCATTTTCTCCAAGGTAAAGTAAAAAAAATCACCTAGAATTTCTTTCAGTAGATGCAGATAAACCTTGTGTCCAAGGGAGATGTTGCAGTGATCCTCACTGGAAGACCATCGTACATCAAAGAGTTAGTGATCCACGTAACAACTAGATGTCCCAGGCCTGTGTCATCCTTTGTCCTTTGCTGTGCTGTGCTGGATGTACAGCTTGGCCTTCAGGACTTTGCTGTGCTGAGCATATCCCTTGTCTGCAGGATAAAATTAGCTCATTGTAACAGAGGAGCTGTAGGCAGCTCCCACTTTGTACTGGCAATTATGCCACCTGTGTGTCCTTGCCTTTACGTAAAAGTGCAGCAAGAAGTTCTCATGAGAACTTCCTTTCTGTTTGACAGTAGAAAAGATGATTAGAGTTGTTTTCTTGGAAGAAGAACCTGTAATAGCTCAAATAACCAAAATGGGGCAACCCTTTCCACAGATGTGGTACGATACCTGTGAATTGGAGACCTGTTCAATGCTGCACACCTCAGAGTTCCCACCATCTAAAGAGATGCAGGATTGTCTATAATATTCTCTTTCTTTGTAGTGTTAGCTCTAATAAACAGCATTTTAAATGATACTTTATAAAGCCTGAGTGCCTTTCTTCCTGATATTATAAAGCCCCAGCACCTCCTGGTACAAAACTGATAGTCAAAATTTTATTGTATATGCACAGAGAATAAGGTATTGTCTAATAATTTAGAATTGTTCAAGAACATATTCAAGATATTTTCTTTTCCTAGAAACAGAAAGTTCTCATAATCTGTCTCATCATTGTGTTGTCTGAACACTTTCCAAGTTGTGCGTTAAGTAGCATATATATAAAAAACTATGACATGTAGTTCTTCTGTAAAAGAAATTGTGCAGGTCCGCAATTTAATTTTTTCAATATGTACAATTTTTTTTTTGTCTGTGTAAAATGGTTATCTTCATGAAAGGATGCCAAAAGTGTGTTCTGCATATTTCTGGCATCTTTTTCACTCCCTGCAGGGGCTCTTACCATCATCATCTGCACAGGGAACCATTACCCTTCTGGATAAAATTTCTGTTGACTCAAGGAGCAATTCTGACTGCTCTGATTGTCTCTTGAGAGGCTTAGGTTGCTATTTTAGGTAGTGTTTGATCTATTAATTGAAGATAGAGTATTATATTTGATGTATTTGCAGGACCCTCCACTGCTGAGAAGTGCATTGCAAGGGTTGCAAAGACCTGATGACTTAATTCTCAAACAGTTAATGGATTTCATTCATACTGCAGGAAACAAATATACATGGAACCAAATATACATACAACCAAAACAAAGACATTGATGTCTTGAATCTTCTCAGAAGACTGGTGACAGTAAAGAATATATATGGGGGTACTCTGTGAGAGAGAGAATATGATGTTTTCTGATACACATACCAAGTCTTTTCTGTGCCACAGCTGTGGAACTTTTCAGGGCAAATGAGTAAAGAAAATAGTAGGAGGTAAAGTAATAAGTGAAATGAAGTATAAAATTGCTCAGTACATTGGCTATAAAGGCTTTAATGCTAATCCTATTATTTCTCTGCTGTAGTTGTTAAAATTTTGAGATTTATTTAGCTCATTACCTGAGTTTAGAGTTGCTTCTGCTAAAATTGAAGACATTAGAGTTTTACTAGCACAAATACTGAGTTTTCTCAGGGCTTTCTATCTATTCAGTGGGCAGAGAATTTTAGTTGATAATTAGATAACTTCTGTTGAATTTTCCATCTCACTTCCTGAACTAGTCTTCTTTTAGCCTGCTTTATAAGTGGCTTTTTAGGTACTGGTTGTCCCTCAATCTAAAAGTATAAATTTCTGACCATTTGCATCTTTATTTTCAGGAATTTCTGTGGGTGTTGCTGGAGAGAAGCAAATCACAAAGGATTTTGTCATCTCTTCCTGAACTGCACAGTATTCTCAACTGTCTGTGAAAGTCCACTTTTTCACCTCAAATTTAGAATGAAACAGCAGCTGATATAAGAGCATGAAAGTCGCCATCTCTAAAGGTTTTACCCCAGGGCATATGGATTTGCATAGTTCTAAACCGGTCTGGGTTAATGCATAGAAGGGACTTAAAGAGGCCTTAGCAATTAGAGAAACCAGATAAACCAGACCTTAGATAATTGCTAAGATCAAATGGCAGACATCTCCACTAATAATGATAACAAGCTAAAGAGTAGCACAAGGAATCTGACTTCACTGAATAGTGGTAACTTCAAAAGAAGAAAAATTATAAAAGCCAAGCCAGAGAGTGCTCATCTTCAATACATCTCAGCTCATTCCACCTGAAAACAAGAACGAGAGGTGCTTGAGACTTTTCAGTTAAAGCATGCTTGAACATATTCCTATAGTAAAAAACTCACTCTAATTTAATTATAAATCAACAAAACCTTCCCCTTTACAGCTCTAATGATATTTAAACATATGAGTCATCAAAAACTAAAACAAAACCAAAATGAAGTTATTTGACTATTAAATTGTATTAAATAAATAAAAAAAAGAAATTTTAATGTTAAATCATTCAGTTGTAATTATAGTATTAAATTCAAAACTGTAACTAAATTAAAAATTTTAGTTGTTAAATTCCATATCGTTGTGGTGGTGGTGGTTGTGGTGGTGGTTGTTTCTTCTATTTTGTGTTTCCTGGTTACATTCAGTTTTCTCTTTTTAAAGAGGCAAAGACTTCATAGTTTTTATTCACCCCCCTCCATAACATTTTTAGTTTAAAGCCTTTCAGAATTTGTGAAGTTGTTCATTACAGCACAAAATCTAGGCAGATTCACCTCAAACCTGAGACGGACTTAGGATTCCTGCCACAAGTGTATACATATTATCAGATATGATTCAGCTATACTTTTATACAAATGCACACACAAAAAATGGACAGTAGAGATCAATTTTATGAATTGAGTTTACAGTCAACGGCCCATGTTAATTTCTAATAATCATAATATTACTGAGTATCACATACTATCGCATCACATTTTAGTAAAAAATTATGTAGGACAGCTTCTTGTAATGTATAGTTAATGTAATTATTAAAAGAAGAAGATACTGCCTTGAAACAGTGAAATAATGAGTTTCACTTTGAGGAGCCAGTTAAACTTTTTTCTAGTATGACTTTTGAGGAGTTGATAGCAACCAGTAAAAAGGCAGAATTCTATTTTCTTATTGCTATTATCTCTAAATTTTTAAATTGCTGTTGAATAGAGTGAAAGATACAAGCTCTGAAGCTGAATTTTTTGAAGTAGACTTTTATGCAATGCTGAATCTAGGACACTAGAATTAACAAGGCAACTGTTCCTATACATAAACTTTGCATGAAGATTTGGTACATTGTTTATTTGTGGTTGATAAAAGTCGATAAACTTTTGAATACCTTCCTTTAGGACAGTTATTAATAGTGGAAAACTGTGTGTGTATATATACAGAGAGAGAGAGATGCAATTTTCTTTCAGTGGGTATTTAAGTTTCCTGACGTTTTGTTTTTAATATTTAGAAATGCTGTTGTGTGTTGACCCTAGCCAGCAATTAAGCCCCCACCAGCTGCTTGCTCAGTCATCCTCCCCACTCAGGAGGATGCTGGAGAGAATTGGAAGAACAAGAGTAAGCAAAAAATCATAAGATAAATTCAGTTTATTAAGTGAAGGGGAGGAAAAAAGGGAAAATTAAAAAACAAGTAATGCAAAAACAGTCAGTCACCACTTCCCATGAGCAGACCAATGCCTGATCAGTCTCTGAGTAAAGGCTAAATTGGAAAGGCTTCTGCTCCCCACCACAAGTTTTTGTTGCTGAGCATTATTTTTTACGGTATGGAATATCCCTTTGGCCAGTTTGGGTCAGCTGTCCTGGCTGTGTCCCCTTGTGGTGGTTTAACCTTGCCTGGAGGCCAGGTGTCCACCAAAGCCACTCTATCACTCCCCTCCTCAACTGGACAGGGGAGAGAAAATAAAAGGCTCGTGGGTCGAGATAAGGGCAGGGAGAGTAATTAATTCACCATTATCATCATGGGCAAAACAGACTCAGCTTAGAAAAAAAAAATCTAATTTATTACCAAGCAAAACAGAGTAGAGCAATGAGAAATAAAACCAAATCTTAACACACCTCCCCCCACCCCTCCCTTATTCCCAGGCTCAACTTTATTCCAAATTTCTCTACCTATTCTCCCTGAGTGGCACAGGGGGACAGGGAATGGGGGTTGCGGTCAGTTCATCACACATTGTCTCTGCCGCTCCTTCCTCCTCAGGAGGAGGACTCCTCACACTCTTCCACTGATCCAGACTGGGGTCCCTCCCACGGGAGACAGTCCTCCATGAACTTCTCCAACGTGAGTCGTTTCCACGGGCTGCAGTTCTTCATGAACTGCTCCAGTGTGGGTCCCCCATGGGGTCACAAGTCCTGCCAGCAAACCTGCTCCAGCATGGGCTTCCCACATGCTCACAGCCTTCTTCAGGTGCCTCCACCTGCTTTGGCATGGGGTCCTCCATGGGCTGCAGGTGGATATCTGCTGCACTGTTAACCTCCATGGGCTGCAGGAGCACAGCCTGCCTCACCATGGTCTTCACCACAGGCTGCATGGGAATGTCTGCTCCAGTGCCAGAAGCACCTCCTCCTCCTCCTTCTGCACTGACCTTGGTGTCTGCAGAGTAGTTTCTCTCACATCTCACTTGTCTCTCTAGCTGCAAATGCTCCTAGATTTTTTTTTTTTCCATTCTTAAATATGTTATCACAGAGGCGCTACCACCATCTCTGATGTGCTTGGGCTTGGCCAGTGGCAGGTCCGTCTTGGAGCCATCTGGCATTGGCTCTATCAGACACAGGGGAAGCTTCTAGCAGCTTCTCACAGAAGCCACCCCTGTAGCCCTCCCACTACCAAAACCTAGCCACACAAACCTACTACACCCCTATCAGCAAGGCTGGGGATAGAGTGAGAAATGGAGAAGGCCTTGGTGTTGTGCAGTGTTCAGCAGTAGCTAAAACATCAGCATGATAACAATGCTGGTTTAGTCACAAATTCAGAACACAGACCTATGTGGGCTGCTTATGAAGAAAATTGACTCTGTCTCAGCTGGGCCCAGTCTAAATGGTCATGGTTCAGTGGGAGCAGCATGACATCACATATTAATGGAATAAAATGGAGGAATACTGGTGAGATTGGTTGATAAAGGGCAGTTAATAAAAGGTGTGTTACAGAATTTAAAAAAAAATGAGGTAAAACTTTGAAGGAAAAAATATTGTACAGAGGATTTTTAAAGTTGTAAATATCATAGAATTTAATTGATTAATGAAAGTAATAGTATTATGTTTATTCATAGCACGGGAAATATAGTAACGTCTGCTAGTCTCATCAGGCAATGTGCACATATCTGGTGGGTTGACCCTGGCTGGGGGCCAGGTGCCCACCAGAGCCGCTCTATCACTCCCCTCCTTCTCTAGACAGGGGAGAAAAAATATAATAAAAAGCTTATGGGTCGAGATAAGGACAGGGAGAGATCACTCACTAATTATCGTCACAAGTGAAACAGACTGAACTGAGAGAGGGAATTCATCTAATTTATTACCAAGCAAAACAGAGTAGAGGAATGAGAAAGAAAACCAAATCTTAAAACACCTCCCCCCACCCCTCCCATCTTCCCAGGCTCAACTTCACTCCTGGCTTCAACCTCCGCCCCCCCTCAGCGGCACAGGGGGACGGGGAATGGGGGTTACGGTCAGTTCATCACGCGGTGTTTCTGTCGCTTCTTCATCCGCAGGGGGAGGACTCCTCTCATCGTTCCCCTGCTCCAGCATGGAGTCCTTCTCACAGGAGACAGTCCTTCACGAACTTCTCCAACGTGAGTCTCTCCCACGGGGTGCAGACCTTCAGGAGCAAACTGCTCCAGTGTGGGTCCTCCACAGGGTCACAAGTCCTGTCAGCAAACCTGCTCTGGCGTGGGCTCCCCTTTCCATGGGTCCACAGGTCCTGGCAGGAGCTTGCTCCAGCGTGGGCTTCCCACAGGCCACAGCCTCCTTCAGGTGTCTCCACCTGCTCCGGCGTGGGGTCCTCCACGGGCTGCAGGTGGAATCTCTACACCCCGTCATCCTCCCTCCATGGGCTGCAGGGGGACAGCCTGCTTCACCATGGTCTTCACCACGGGCTGCAGGGGAATCTTGCTCCGGAGCCTGGAGCACCTCCTCCCCCTCCTTCTGCACTGACCTTGGTGTCTGCAGAGTTTCTTACATCTTCTCACTCCTCTCTCTGGCTGCAAAAGCTCTCTCTAACTATTTTTCCTTCTTAGATATGTTATCGCAGAGGTGCTGATTGGCTTGGCCTTGGCCAGCGGCGGGTCCGTCTTGGAGCCAGCTGGCATTGGCTCTGTCAGACACAGGGGAAGCTTCTAGCAGCTTCTCACAGAAGCCACTCCTGTAGCCCCCCTGCTACCAAAACCTTGCCACGCAAACCCAACACACCATAGAAAAACAGAAAAAAATTAAGCCACAATGCTTAGCTCCTGTGTGTCAAGAAGCAACTACAGTAGCTGAGTTCCTGCACAGTTTAGTTCAGACTGAATCTTATGAAAAGTTTCTACTTAATTACACTTCTTAAGCCATCCATTTGTTTTCCTAAATAGGTATGTATCTGTGTATCGCATTAATTGTTGACAAAGTTACATTTAAAAGGACCTGGAAGCTGTTACTGTCCTTGCACCACTTGTTCTTACACAAGTAACTATAGAATCAGTAGGTGATATTGATTTAACATAGCTTTATAGTTAGATATCAAAATCCAACTTAATTACTTTATAGTCCTTTTACAGAGAGAAATGGACACTTCCCGAGGGCAACTCATCCCATCTTAGTTGCATACTTCAGGACACACCAAATGAACTGTTCACTGGAGGCACACACACTAGCTGTTCTTTGCTCTCTTCTTCCTTAGGTGGAGTGACTCACACTAAGACTCCAAACTGTCATGTGTTTCATGTTTACACAAGTTGTAGCCCATCCTACTTCATATATAAATTCATAGGTCAATCCTGAATACCAAAATTAATCAAGAATAATTAGATCATATACTTACCATTTTGAAATCAGCATAGCTCTGTTGCCTCTAAAGGGAGCTAGGTTGACTAAATTAGATATAGACATCTAAATCTGGGATATACAAAGTTATCTAAAATTATTTGTATCCCATGCTTTTAAAATCAGAAGGATTAATGTGGTTTTTGTCATTTGAGGACTTCACTGAACAGCTATTATGACTACTACACAACTTATTTTCAGGAAACTGTGACTCACATAAAAGAATAACCTAAAAAAATTGAATTCAAGTGTATTCTCCATTGCTGCATATTCCGTGTATTTTTTAGCTTATTTATGTAGCAGTTAATTTGTGATTGAAGACCTGACAGTCATCCTAAGCTGAGCAGTATTATCATTTACTTCCTTACTATATGAAGTTCACTGCAAGACCAAATAAATGTCTTTTTTAAAGTTTGTGTGGGGAATAGTGTTAATAGATAAGGTTTTCCTGTTTCCATAAGAACAATTATAAGGAATAATTTTCCAGGTTCTAGTCAGCAATTTGTATTAACTACAAAAATCTTTTTTTATTTCTTTACTTTTAAAGTTTCAGCTTAAACATAAAAAATGATTAAGCGAAAACACCAAAAAATTGTTGACCTTAAAAAAATGAAGAGTACTCTTGTAAAAAAAGAGTAGTTTTTCCTTCAGCTCAATAGCCTGGCATTGTGTGCATTATCTGTACCAATACATTCACAAGAATTTAGGTTCTTTTCAAATGTGTTTTAAAGTTCAGGACCAAGAAATGAATTTCTGTGCCATATGAATTTCTCAAGCAGTTCAATGTGCTTTGCTTCAACAAAATGTCACAGAATAACCACAATGGTTCTAAAAGTGAAGATAATGCTGCATCTGAGTGTTCTGATTCTACAAGAGACAGGCATACTTACAAAGGGTTGCTGGTTTTACAAGTTCTTAACTGACTTACTTACCATTTAAGTTGGAAATTGAGTTAGTAAACATGTATTAAAACATTGTGCAATTTATTTTTCTGTCTTTTGCAGCCTTAAAAATTAAAGCTGTACAAGGAAGGGCTTCATTAAAATTGTAAAAGACCCGATAAGCTAGAAGGTAATTTCAGTATGCAGTATCTTGGTTTTGTGTATTTTATTTTATTGTAGTATAATATTATTATGTTATATTCACATACAGAATCTTTATTTTATTATGCAGTGAAATTAATATGTTAGTAGTAATAGTACTTTCTGTGAGTGATAGGTTTTTAAATATACACTAGTTAATATAAAATTGTTGAATATTTTTAATGGAAAAAAATTCTTTCAGATATAATAAACTTATATGTCAATTTTGCCAATAATGTTCATTAGGTGTTGAATTCTTCCAAAAATATTTATATATAAATGAAAATAACTTTGGAGATTTGATCACAGATATTAAAATGCAAACAAGAATAATTTAAAATCACTTTTGAAGTGAACCTTCACTTTTTGAAGGTGAAAGTTTGATTTTTCATCTTTCTTTCTCCTTCCCTCTCCTCCTCTTTGGTCTCACTCTCAGTAGAATTGAGGAGAGAAATTATTTCTTTTTTCATGGTGACTTCCTTGGAAAGCATTATTACTCACTGATGTACACCTACAGTACATGACTATCTAAGTGAAGGGCTTTCCATCACAGTGTTCTTTCCTTGAACAGTGACTACCATAGAGTATTATTGATTTGCTTGGAGTATGATGATTCAGAGGTTAGACAGCTCAGAGTATGGCTGTTTTAGAACCTTTATGTCAAATAAACTCAAATGTGATTCTGTAGATGACAAGCCTCAGGTATTTTCTGCCCTCTAGTGAAGTTATACTTTTTAGTTTTTATATTTCGTTTGTACATAAACTATTTCTTTTTGACCCCAAACCAAAGAAATACAAATCAAGAAAAAAGAAGTCATTTTACAATTATTGCACATAATATAAAAGCCTCTTTCCAAAAGATATTTGTCAAAAATAATGTTAGTATAGGTACGGCCGCCTTATTTTCCAGACTTTAAGCAAATTTTAAACTGTGCCATCAAAAAATACAGCCTCAAACCTTAATTTTTTTTATATAGCTCAATGTTCAGTAACAGAAGCCAAATGTTTACAGGATTTCAGCATGAACTGTCATTTCCCTTTTGCATTTTTGTAGAAGTGTCCCAGATAGAACTAGTACATGAAATGGAGAGTGGTTTATTGATCAATATACTTACCTAGGATAGGAGGGAATTCTAAAGTCAACGTAAATCTTTCTGATTCAGAGACAAGGCTAGTTTCACACCAGTTGGGTAAATTTTGTGTGGGCTGTAACCCAGACTTTGCAAGAGTGGTGCTGAATCAGGCACAGCTGCCATCCCTATGGTTTTGCTCTCCTGCTTTGACTTATATCACATAAGAAGAACAAAGCCAACGCAGGAGTTTGCATCTGCAGCTAGGTACAGGCGCTGCAGCTGCTGTGTGCTGTCTCAGTGTGTCTCTTGCTTTAGGAGCCCATCTACCAGATTTACTTTCTTGGCAGGCTGGCCAGAACTATCTGGGATAGAAGCACCTTGAGAAAGTAGAGAAGCTGCAAAACTGGGATTAAAGTAGCTGCATACATTCAGTCGATAAATGTTGGGGTTGAGGGTAAAGAAGTAGAAAGGCTCTTTAAATACCTGTTAAGCCCTCATCTGGTCTCTACTCTCTCTTCCAAATCATGCAAAACAAAGACATAGGTCAGTCAGTGTCTTCCATAAGTCAGCTGAGCACTCTAGCCCTTGTACTCTTAATTGCTCATGATATTGTTTTTCAGAGTGCCTTTGTCATTTTGATGTAGCATGAAACTAAAACTTTTAATATAATCTTTCTTTTTTTTTTAAATAGAATTCTTGTTTTCAAGCCAATCCGTACTAAATTGGCGATATAGATGTTAAAATGAAATGAAAGCAAAATATTCAAGACTTTAGATTTGGAATGGTTGTTCCTACCTTTCAAAAACTACATAACACCAAGATTATTAAAGCCTTTGTTTTTGCAATAGCATTTGCTGTGACTGGGTCACACAATTATAATTATCCCAAAAGACAGAGGAAAATACATAAAGCTGATAAATCTCTATAAGACTTTACAGGGCAAACAGCTGAGGTCCATAAAACTTCAATTCAAAAAGGTCAGAGAGACAAACAGAGCAATTCAGAGCCACACAAATCACCAGTCCTTCCCATCATGCTCCATGTCCTAGGACTAAGTGATTAATATAAATCTGAGCCTTTCTCTTACAGTGATAAACAATAATAAACTATTCACCTCCTTTCATTACTATTGTAGCGGTGCCAATTTTGATCCCGGGGGAAGCTGTAAAAGTGGAGTGAGGACAGACAAGAGTCCCCTCCCCGTGCCATTGCAGGAGTGCTCATAACCGATAGACAGATGTCTGATGACTGCAAAAAGGAGCAGGAGGGAAAGCAGCTGTCACGAGAGATCACAGGCAGAAGATCTGGGCTTAGGAAGAGAAAGAAAAACTCTATCCAACTGCGGAGGGAAAGTCTACTGCACAATTCAAAAAGTTCAAGGGTGGCATATTTTCCCTACCTCATCAGTAATCCTGAGATGAGCTTTCTATTCTGTGTCATATACTACAGAATCTATCTCATAATATTGCTGATGTTCAGTCATCACAGATATCAAACACAAATAAAAATAAACAAAAATATCAGTACCACATAAAACCCAACAGACCTTCCCAATCTAATAAATACTCTCTCAGAAATGTAATTCTCATTGCCATTTACTATGGGCTCAGTAAAGGGCCATTGGATCATACCAGTCCCTTATATGGGGAATCAGAAATCTCTGTCAGGTTACAATCAAATGCCTAGACCTTCATGTCATTCTCATTGAACAATATGAATGTGGTAAGTAAAATTCCCATGAGCATCCGTCTCAGTGAAGAACAGCAAAGACCTCAAAATGGTAGTGTAATGTGTTTATGGATTGCGGAGCTGACTTCAGGTTGTTAGAAACCAGTAACTGCTAATGTATTTTTACCAGCTATGTTCTTAAATTTCTTTGCAAAATGTACTAAGGGTTTGTATTTCTTTTTTTTCTTCTGCTTTTTCTTGAAGAAGGATTTATTTTTTTAAGGGAAAAGAAAAGGAAAGCTAACTGTAAAGCAGCAGATAATTCTTGTCAATTCTGTTAAGATTATATCAGCATGTTTAGTTTATAGTACATAGTTTTCTTTTGCAGTTGCATTTGCCCCTAGTGTATACATTCTCAGAAGAGCAAGCTCCCTCCATTATTAATTCTCTGACTGTCAGCCTTCTGAATAAAACGCATCTTTCCCTAAGCAGTGCCTCAGCAATGAGGAATTGTTTGTGCCACAGAAGCCTTGGTAACTTTTAAGTACTTAGGTCAACAAATGCTTTGAAATGGTACGTTTTGTTCGCTCTAGACTTTCTCTTTATTCACAAAAAAAAAAATTCCAAACAGCATAAAAAGCTTAAGGGAGAGGAGGAGGGGAGAGATAAGGAGGTGGAATAATGAGAAAGTCAAGTCTTTATTTTTTTAACTTTACTTTGGAGTGGACTTTTCTAATTCCCCTTTGCATTTTCTCTTTCCAGACATTACAGCAGGGACTCGCTTCCTCGCTGTGTGCTACCAGTGAAATGTGGTTGTCTGTTAGCTTTGGACAACATAAAGAATAATATCTAAATACAAATAAAATTATACTGGAAGAAAGAAGAGAACACAATGTGGACCTAAGAGGCAAGACCCATTGACTATTCAAAAAGCATACTACTCCTGATATTACTGCTGGTTTCAAATGTGTTATTTTACTTTACAGTTCCTGTTCTATTTCTGCAGCGTATGCGTCAGCCTTCAGTCCTTTAATGGAATATTTTCATTTCTTTCTCATCAAGACTAAATTCCTCTCATGTACAACATCATCTTAAACGCAGAGTGAATATTGCTAACCAGTGGGGATGTATCAATTTTGTATTTAATCCGTAACTGAAGATTAATGAAACAGCCTCCATTCATTTCAAATAACAAACTAAAAATACTATATTCAGATAAAGAACCAGTGCAGATGGGAACATCTCTCGATCCACTGTGGAACTGACTCTTAACTTCACAGCGCAGCTAAGTGCATAAATTTGAGGTGGGAACAGGAGGGAGTGAAATTGAGCTTTAGTGTCCCCCCTCCAGAGACTCTGCTTTCATCTACTTCCCAGTCCTTTGCTTCCTAACCTAAAGATTTAATCTTTACCTCCCCACCTCAGTCTTTCCCTTCATATTCCATAATAGACTATGTTTCCTGACACTTGATCACTGAAGAAATACTTCAAAGAAATTAAAATCTCCATTGTCATTTTGAGTACAGTCTACTGCCCTGATTCTGAAACCTTCAGGCTAAAGCCAACTGAGATTGGATTAACCCTTACTTAGACTCTCAGCAAGACAGTAATAATAAAACCACAAGAAAGAGATATCTTTTCAAGGGAATTAAGTTCCTTAATTCTGAAAATTATATTGATAAGCTTTCATTTTATGTTGAGGGGCTTTTACATGTTTAATATGTAGACATTAACTACCTGCTATTGTAAGTTTGAAAAATGTAAGCACTAGGATTTAGGGCTATTTGCAAGTATGTATGTACCAATATTTGTTTGAGCTTTGAAGTATTCGCTTGACTTGACTGTGCTTGTAAATGGTGCCAGATTATCCTATTGCATCATCAAATCCTGCCAGTCTATAACTGCAAAAACAGACAATATTTTTCTCTTTTTCTTTAACACAGAATAGATAGAAATAAGCAAAGACCTTTTAATGTGTACAAACTGGGATATTTGATTTCAGGTTATCTTTTCCTTCAGTACCTGTCAAAGTTTTGTAAGCTATTATTACAGATTCATATTCAAAATTAAAATTCACTTATTCTATCTAGTTTCAATGTCTATATGATGCTCTTTACAGGATATTTTCTGATGGGGTAGCTTTCTATTAATGAAAAAATGTAAAAAAGGTCCATACAAAGGCAAAGCAAGATGACTATGGCCATTCCATCTCTGTTTGAACAAAATGGAGATACAGTAATACTCCTGCAGATGCGCAGAGGATGGCTCCTTGTGGCACTGTAGTGTCTTCCAAAGGAAAGGAAACTGCTTTAGCAGGGCAGGGTATTGGGATGTGCGGCTTGCATACAGGGCAGTGGCCAAGGTGAGAAGCAAGGGTCACAAAATGTGCTTTCAACCCCTGCAGCAGTTCCAGCTGAATTACCAGCTTAGATGATAAATTCAAAATGGCAGACTTCATATAGCAAAGTTTTATGTCACTTATGATACAGATTACTCAGATTTAAAGTGACAATGCAAGATTCAGGAGATAATAAAACTGACAAAACGCATTACTGAAACACACCGAAAGCACCTACTTTAGTGACTTATTTCTCTTCTGTGAAATCAATGGGCAAACTCCCACTGAATTAAAGAGCAGAAAGAGCCCTTAATGCTTTAAGTTAAATGTTACTTAGGATGGGGAAATAGACTGATAAAGTGCCTTTCACACTTCCTCTTCCCCCACAACCAAATTCTGTATCACTCCATTCATCATGCCAGAAAAACAGCTTAGAGAAATAACTATTTTGATCAAAGTTGAAAAAAAAAGCACAGTGTTTTAAGTATCCTTCTAAATCTCTACTTTTGGGGGGCAGAGAAAAAAAAAAAAAAGAAAATATTTAGCTGTTATGCACACCTCAAATGGTTCTCGAAATTGGAGAAGTGGTTCAAAATATTTCTGGACCTTTACTATTAAAAGACTGACTGGCTTTTGTTAAATGAGCTTTTGCTCTTACTTTTATTCTTATGGAACAAGTAAAATAATTAAATTCATAATTAAATTTGTATTTCCATCAAAGAATAGCCATTCTCACTGACATTTCTTCTGTCTGTTTCAGAGACAATAATAATAATAATAATAAATAGTAATCCCTCTCCCTTTCTGCTCTATATTTAACTTTCCTGTTTCACAACTGAGGTATTATGCTGACGTAACATGGGGAAAACAAGCTTGGTATAAGTGGTTGCAAGATTATATAGTATTATTCCCAACTCTGACATGCAGAAACTTCGGAAACCTATCATCAATTTCCACTTAAATTAAAAAAAATTAAAACAAAAAAAATATAATTAAGAGTTCATTTCTATTTTATTTGCTTTTTTCTTTTTGAAGGAAGATTTAAAGAAGGGAAAATTAGTGAATGTAATCATAAAAATTTTGAAGATTATCTTAAATGTATTCGATGTTCAAAACCAGAAACTAGCATTTGTTACAAAGGTCAGAGAAAGGACATGAACCTCTACAGACTTAATCTAAATCTTTACATATCACTGACATTTGCAGATGCTTTTTCTTAAACTTTAGTGACACTTTTGTCACATTTTCACATAGCAAACTCCTTGTGGATTATCATTCTACAAAGATTTATTTATTTTGCAGTTGAATAGCAGAAGAGATAAATACAGCTGGAAAAATGAAAATGGGAAATATTATTACATAAGGGATTGAGAAAGTATGTAGTTATCTGCCTGGACATGTTTGTCAGCTCTGAACTAATAAAATATTTAGGAACAGTAACTCACTTGGCCTTCCTGTGCCTTTAAACAAAGAAAAAGAGCAATTAGAATGGCAGGGGAAAAAAGAAGATTGCTGGTTGTTTTTTCTGAAGAAGTTTTAGGTACTAAATGTTTTCTCACTGCAGTCCTGAGAAAACAGGAATGGTAAGCATTTGAATGAGATGTGAAAGCTGGGCTTAGAAGAGGGTCAGGAAAATAACAATTTCTAAGTGGGAGCGATAGTATGTTAAGGAACCCACAGACAAACTAGATGAATTTGCACCAGGTGTATGCACCAGAATGTTTTTAATTTTTAACTGAAACATGCAAAAATACCTTTATCTGATTGTATAGATATTTAAAAAAAAAAAAAAAAAAGGTGGATCATTATGATAGTTTTCCCTGGTTTTTACATTCATCAGTGTAGTCAACATGACAGAACGCTTCACTAAATACCAGTTGTCAGAAACAGGCTGATGAATTAGCCAGAGCCTTAATCCCCTTAATTTATGTAATTTATGAGACTATACCATAGTAACTCTTAAAAACAAAATCTCAGGCCTGCAGGATGACACAGGCTTGATATTGAAAGGTGTCTGACTGCTGCATCCTTGTGCCTGCTCATCTTTTCTGTTCAGCAATTTTAATGGCTTCACATACTGTAATAAATTCCAGATAGGCTCCTTTTTCACCCTGGGAAAGTCTTCTCTTCATTACTTCTGAAGGTGAGTCAGGATCCTCTCCCCAGTACTAAGATATTCTTTTTTCCTCCCAGAAGCCTGCAATTCTTTAACAAATAACCTTTTCTACCATTTAATGCAAAGCTTCTCCCACTTGAGCATGTTGTTTTGATCTTAGGGAAGTGTAATTTCTCCCAACTGTGACTCAGTGAAAGGCAGTGAAGGAAAGGCAACCAGGCAGCTTTCTTCCCTAACCATCTCCTTCCTTCTAACAAAGTTCTGAAGGCACAGTTAAACCTTAGAGGGAAAGACCAACATATGAAAGGTCTGAATCTGAGCTCAGTCAATGACTTTGTATTTATCAACTTTCCCCATGCTGCCAATGTAGATAGGGCATGCCAGAGAGAAATGCCACATTTCAAGGGGGCTTCTATATCTTATAAAATGATGGGGCAGGATTGCAAAATGTCTACAGTAAATGCAGGGTGAGCACAAGGCAGGAAACGCAGGAATCTGCTGCCAAGGCTCGTGTCTGGGGATGCGGATGGAGAGGTAGAAAACCTGAGGCACTCCCCTGCAGCAGCTCAAAGTGACCTGTGGGACTATTCATGTAAGTAAATGCTCCATAAACATGCACAATGGTTCTAAAATCTGCTCAATTCAAGTAATCATAGCAGAAGGAAATATCTCTGCAAACATCTTTATGTGTTGTAGCTGAGTTTGCTTTCCCATGAACAGTAACGTAACTTGGACAAAAAAATCTCACAGTATTTTTCCTCCTGTGGCCAACAAGCTTTTTACAAACTAAGCCAAAATTCAGTAATTATTGCCACACAGGAGCATGGAAATTGAAGTTCCCCAAAGGTACATTCTGTCTCCCCAAAATGTGACAAGTACCATGGAAACAGTAGAAGTTATTACAAGATGCATGAGTATTGCTGTTTAATGAACTTGAGTTTTGTTTCTACTTAAATACAGAGGTTTTATTTATATCAAAACATTTTCTTCACCTTATCCTTAGCTTTTTCTCTTTCTCAAATTCTGTCACTGCTCTAGTTTGTTTCATCTCCAGGGGGCATTTACTCTCATCAGAGCATCATTAATTAGAATTTGTTTGTGGCATCAGCTGTCACTCATTATGAGGTTCTAAGCTCCTGATAAAAACATTTTTCCTTACTCCCTTCACAGCCTTTCTTTTAAATCCTTAATGTGCCACTCATACTTTTTTCTTCCTAAGGAAATAAGGCAGTTTTAAAAATAAGGCTATTATTTTTCCCTAATATGTGGTTTTTTTAAGACTATATTGTCAGTCCCTCCTTACTTAATGAAGCCTATTGTTGCCAAGGTACTGTTTCTTACAGAAGCAGATGCAGATAGTTCTGTTGAAGAAGAAATACGTTATTTTATAGTTGTGAAGCAGGAGAGAGTATCAAGGTCACTTATGACACAAGAGTCAATGTAAAGCAATATTAGAAGCAGCAGCATGGTTTTTTCCCCTAGATAATACAGGTTGAGACAGACCTTGGGTAAGCTGAAAGTACTCTTCTTACAAATAAAATATAGACATTCTTCTGTATTTATATTTTATTAATTAGTACTTTTTCTATGTGCCTAAAATAAATTTAAATCCCTTTAAAAATAAAAAAATAAATAAATTTGAACAACAGTTCTATTTAAATCACAACTTGTCGTTTACAACTGCAAGAGAAATCATTGCAAATGATGCAAATCTTACTGGATGTGGTAGGATTATACATTTTATGGCCTGAATTACAATGATCCTGATCTGAGTAGTCCTCATACTCTAACAAATTTTCAGTAGGCTAGGTGTCACCTAATAAATAACTGGTGGGAGCATAAGTTTAAGTACTGAGAACATTAATACTCTTCTCCCTCCCCCTTTTTCTTTTCTTTTTAATCTAGATCTTTTTGTGTCAATTATTAGATATAATGAACTCAAACTCTGATATTTGGAATTAACTGTGAGGGACTGCTTACAAGGGCATGTAGTGACAGCACAAGGGGTAATGGCTTCAAGCTGAAGGAGGGTCGATTTAGATAAGATATAAGGAAGAAATTCTTTCCTGTGAGGGTGGTGAGGCACTGGAACAGGATGCCCAGAGAGGTTGCGGATGTCCCCTCCCTGGAAGTGTTCAAGGCCAGGTTGGATGGGGCTTTGGGCAACGTGGTCTAGTGGAGGGTGTCCCTGCCCACAGCGGGGGGGGTGGAACTAGATGATCTTTGAGGTCCCTTCCAACCCAAACCATTGCATGATGCTATGATTTAAAATTGAAGACATAATTTGAAAAACAGCTTTTGCAAAATATGTAACAGATATGCAACATGTTGCCAGAGGACATGGGAGTTTGAAACAGAAGGGCACGACACAGCTGCCAGCCTGGAGTATTTCTTAATGAGCTGAGACTGGCATGTATTTTAGCACCTGATCTTTTGGCCACAATGACATGCCTTTTTTTTAAAGTGTGTTTTAGTTCACAGATCACTCCTCTTTCACAGTTTTGCTATACTGTGGAATTGCATTTCAAGAGAATAATGTACAAAAGAGGATCAGCTGCTGCACAAAATGTTATGATTACTTTGGAGGAAAATACATTTAATGGTGACATCTGTTCTCATATCAGATCTGAAATGCTATATTGATTGTTCCTAACCAAAGCAAATAGATTATTCATGATTATCCCAAGCAGAACCATACAGTGTAGGGTGGGGTTTTTTGTTGTTTGTTTGGCTGTTTTTTTAATCTGAATTACCTGTTAACTTACTATATCTCTTGACCCTTTTGGGTCAACAGTGTATGAAAATGTTTCATAGAACTTATGGGGAAAATTTTAGTAAAAGTTTGAAAGTTTTTAGACTTTCAAACATCCTTTTTCAGGATTTCATAATTGCTAAAAGGGAAAATCAGAGTAATTGTTATAATGTTATTATAAGGCAACAAAACCTATTTATTAAAAATTATATTTTAGAGACAAGGGAAAAGAAAACCATATTTTTTACTTGCAGAATGATCAGGATCTTGTGTCTTTTTTGATGTTTCCTTGGACTGTTAGTTTAGGAAATACAGTGGCTAGACTGGTGGATTTGATTTTTGTTTTGAATACCGGAGTAGGTTTCAGAACCAATAATTAATATGATCATATAAAATAAAATGCAGAAATTTCCAGACTCAGAGAGGCATGATATAATATAGAACCAAAAGTAATTTCTCATAAGAGGGTTGGTTTGTTTCTGAATACGTTTCATTCTAATTTGTCTCCTTATAATATTCTACTTTGGATTATGTCTCATCAGAAACTAAAGGTTAAATCTTCCCAGCAGAAGAGTATAAGAGATGCAAACCTAGTCAATGGCTTTACACCTCAGTCCTGTTCTGCCTTATAGCTGACATCTGCTCTATTTCCTACTCTTTATTATATAGCATTTGTGGACTGATAAAAATACTTTCCTCACAAAAAATATTTGTGTAAATGTGTAAATAAACTATTTTAAAACCGTGTGTTAGATGTTTCACAACAATATGTTTACATTGAGGCTAAGAAGCTGAATATGGTGGAAGACTGAACTTCGATAAACTTCATTTTTGAAATGACCTTTAAGGCCTATCATTTGACTTGTTTCTTGTCAGGAAGTTTTAATATAAGTTTCTTCCTTCTAAGTGTACAATTTACTTTTTTTTTTTTTTTCCCCCCTGCAAATTTTCACTCCTGTTGACTAGAAATTGCTATTTTTCTAGATACAGTCTGATAATACTCATCAAACAGCATGACAAATAATGACTTAACCCTTTCCTCCCTCACATACAGACACACACAGACACACACACACTGATACATCCCATCTTCAGTCAGTGATTCAGGCTGCAGAAACAGCAAGTTTCATTAAAGCCATTAGAAGCAGCCAATGCTCAGCATTTTTGAAAGTCAACACCGAAAGCCTTGTACACTCTAAATGCTTTGCTGGCCTCATAACTGTTTCTGCCTCTGACAAGGGAAAATCCACAGCTCTGAAAGGGTGCCAGTTACACTTCCTCTGTGACATTTTCTGTTGACTATAGCATGGCATCTCTGAACGTGCTGGATTTTCTGAATGACGTTCATACGTGCTCTTCTTCCACAACATATCTTTGTCTCAGACATTAGAAACCCTGCATTATGAATACTACTCCTGAAGCTCAGTCCCTAACTTTAAATACTGCAGCTCTGTGTGTCACAATACCTAAATACTGTTTTTGAAGTCTAGCCACAGAATATGAGCTTTACAGGCAAGGTCATAAACTGAATCATGAAAACAGTCTTAATTTCACTCTCAACAGCAGGAAAGATATGGAGTACAAATATACTGATCAAAAAAAAAAAAAAAAGGGGGGGGGGGGAAATAAGCAAATCTGAGGAATCGGATCCCTGATCCTCAACACTACCAGCTAGCTTGGTCCCCAGATTTATCTGAGACCACTCCAGCTAGCTTTCTCCAAGACCAGTCTGTCTGTAATGTATGAATCAGATGTTGCCTTTTGGCCTCATTGCCACAATACATTTCCATAAATCTTTGTTATTAAGCAACACAGACGGATGAGATGGCATCTCTGATCTTGAATGACTAGTGTAAAACTAGCCTCAGTGGCTACTCATGAGTGTGCTGGGAAGAGATTCCTGCTGTCTCCAGTAGCCCAGGGGAAAGAGAGGGTGAAGTGCCCAGTTCCATCCACTTAGGCCAGTTGATTGAGAAGCCACCTTCAACAGAGAGGACAAGGTCTCACTTCATATTTCATACAATAGTGTAACTCCTTGATACCTGCTACGTAAAAGTAAAAAAGCAAGTATTACTGTCACTGGTGTCACTCCCCAGCACAGCAATGTCAGTCTGCACTGCTCTGTTCTGTGTATCTGTTGGGAAAGTACTATATAGCACTGCCACCCAGGGGAAAGGAGGAGCCGAGCATCGGTCAACGTGTGCTTCTGTTCAACCACAGGCAAAGCCTGGCAGTGGAACGAACATTCCTCTCACCAGAGGTGGCAGGGGAATGACTGTGTGACAGCCCCTTTGAATAGTTTGGGAGCTGCCTAAAAATACAGCTGTACCTGCTGAGAAAGACAAGTGTAATAAACTTCAGATAAAAAGTATTACTTGGGTAAATGGTGTTGAAATTATGTTTGTCTGTCACAATGCTTTTTTTCTAAACTGTAGCAGGATTAATATTTTTGGAGAATGATTTCATCTCAAGGGCTTACTTTGTGTTGTTTTGGGTTTGTTTTTTTTTTATTTTTTAAGAATGAAAATTCATACTTAGGATCCCATCCTTAACTGTTACTCAGAAACCTTTGAAAACCTTAAGGTGCACTTACCTTACTACCTTTTCTCATTTCATTTAAATGTTTCTGACATAACTGCCTCTCTTTTTCAGTCCTCAAAGCCTTTGTTCAAAATAGCCAAAATATGCGTACAGATAAAATTCTTTGTTAGGGGTAGCTGGGGAAAAAACAAAAAGCGAATTTAAAAAAAAAAATATTTTCAAACATACAAGCCTATTCAGCACTTTTTCTTTCCCTCAGAATTAATTAACCAAACTTTTAAGTGCAGTCGGTTCGTGATCAGATTTGGTACACTTCCACAACTCTTTCCCCAGAAATATATGATGGTAGCCTATTTCTTGCTTATAAACTCAGTCCCTATTCATGCTACTAAGGACCTGAATTTGCACAAGCATATTGTGAAGGGAAATACATTGTTGTCTATATTGGAAAGCAAGTGGTCTAGCTTCTGTTCTTGGGCTCACTCACAGCATGGCCTGGCTCTTGTCTCTGCTCTACTTTTCCTTTCCCCATTTTCCTAGTCTCTTTGATGGAAATGGTTCCTGGACTGGACTTTTCATACCTCAGTGTGTCTAGGACATTGCCAACGTACGCCCTCTCAACAAGAAGTTCAAGAGTTTCAACAACTGCATCTGGGCATGTGCCCAGTGACTTCCTGTTAAGAATGAATGTGTCATATGGCAACATCTGACAGCCTGACCAACCTAAACACCTTCTACAACAAAGTAGCATTTTCTGTGGATGTGGGGAAACCAGTGGAGATTGTTTACCTGGAGTTAAGCAAAGCATTGGACACTGTTTCCATTAGCTTTCTCCAAGACAAACTGGCAAGAGTGGATGGGTGGCCTGCATGATGGGTAGGATACTGGCTAGTAGGCTGCACTCAGAGGGTGGTGATCAATGGTTTTTATTCAAGGTGATAGCCTGTCACAGGTGAGGTCCCCCAGGGGTTTATACTGGGGCTGAGACTGTTCAACTTCTTCAACATCTGGAGGATGGGATTGAAAGCAACCTCACCAAGTCTGCTGATGAAAATAAACTGGGTAGTTAGGTGAACACGTCAGAAGGGAGAACGATCTTAGAGACCTGGGCAGGCTGGACAAATGGGCTATCAAGAACACTATGAAGTTTAATGAAGACAACTGCAGACTCCTGGGATGACAATCAGACAGTCCAGTATGGACTAGGATCTGTGAGGCTGGGGAGCAGACTTGCTGAAAGGGAACTGGGGTTCCTGATGGACAAAAAACTGAACATGAGTCAGCAGTGTGCCTCTGCATCAGCAAAGCCAAATTAGATCCTGGGCTACACCCATGGGGCCACTACTAGCAGAGAGAGAAATGATCATCCCACTCAGCACTTGTCAGGCCACACCTGGAGTACTGTGTCCAGTACTGGTCCCCACAGTTCAGAAAAGACATGGACAGCCTGGACATGCTCCAAAGTAGGGCCACAAAGATGATCAAAGGGCTGGAGAACCTGCCCTGTGAGGAAAGACTGAAGGAATTAGATCTTTTAACCCTGTAGAAGAGAAGACTCAGGGGGACCTCATCACAAATTTTCAGTACTTAAAGGGTGGCTACAGAGAGGATGGAGGTTTTTTCTTCCCAAAGAACCACATGACGAGGATAAGAGGCAATGGGTGCAAGTTACACTGGGAGAGGTTTCATCTTCATATAAGAAAAAAAAATTCACAGTGAGAAAAATCAGTCTCTGGAACAACTTTTCTGGGGCTGTGGTACAGTCTCTATCACTTGAGGTTTTCAAAATGTGACCAGACAGTGTGCTAGATAATCTCATCTAGGCTCCTTTTCCCACAAAAGATTGCACCAGATGTTCTTTCAAGGTCCCTTCCAACCTGGGCTGTTCTGTGATTCAAGGATTCTACAATCTGGAGAAGGATTATGCCTTGCCTTGGAAAGCAAGTGAGGATGCTCCAGTGGAGAAGATAAACTTCAAGGTATAAAAAGAAGAAAACTAGAGTTACTGTGAGAGGATAGAGTCTGCACCTCAAGAAGAGACTGTGGGATCACTGGGGAAGAGAGAGGAGACAGCAAATTGCCTGGCCATGAAGAGTGTTAGGAGGATCATCCCAGATACTGAAGGCAACCAAGCTCACATTGCTGCAACTACAAAAGAAACAAAACCAAAAACCACGAAACAAAACCAAAAAAGCAAAACCCAAAAGTCCATGTTGACAGAAACCCAAACTGGAAATCAAGAGGTCGTAGAGGACAGAGGGAGAGTTGATTGTTAGTTCCTTAACTTAATCGTAAATAATACCATTAAGCTTTCTCTACACACAAAGGAAAAAAAAAATGTTTATTGTTAATTTTTAGTAAAACTTATTTATCTGGTACTTCAGAACTCTATGTGTCTGGTGGTCCATTCTGAGGCATGTACATGCACACACTCACAGACTGAACTAGATGACCACTGCAGGGCTTTCAGATTGCTGGTTATGTCTATTCTGCTTCAGATCTGGCCCAAGGCCATGGCACGGCGGCCAAGATTGTGAAGCAAAGAGCAGGCTCCTGTGGGTGGATTTGGTTTGTAACATTCCTTTTGGCCTCATTCATAGGAAAAATATACCATTTTTCAATTTAATAGATACCAGTTTTTTGTAAATAAAATACCAAATGGATTAGAACAGGTGTGTCTAACAACATGTGAGACGTAGTAATCCATTCCCCCCCCCACGCCCCCCCAAAAAGACGAACATTCTATGGGGCATCTTCAGATATACCATCAAAAGCATTATTTCCTTGTAACCATTAAAAATTTGTTCAAAATCTCTCATGTGACAGCTGAGATAAAATATGCATCCATATGTTTTGTTTACCTCTGGAAAAAGAGAGGTTATCTTTATTTGGTTCAGAAATAAAAATTGTAAGCCAAGCTGCATTATCATGACTTAGAAACAGAAAAACAGTAAATAAACAGGTATGAAATATCAGCTATTCCATATTAACCTCTATACTTACTAATTTATATTTCTGATTTCTATGTTCTAGTGCCTGTGTATATGAATAATACTCCTTTTACCAGTACTGAATTAATTTCCTTCATCATTTCAGTAAGTATTGCTTTATAATTTTTCTGTGCCATGAAGTAAAACAGATATATGTATTCTACATATAATTTATAATTTTGTACATATCTTTCCTCTCATTTATTTTCAGATAAAGGGAATTAATTATAATATAATTTAATTCTCTTGTGAAATTTATTCACATTCTAATTATTAGTATTCTTTTTGAACTCCCTGTAAGTCTGGTATTTTGCTTATTCTGACATGGAACAACTGGTATTAACTAGAAACTAAGAGATGATGGTGAACAGCCAATATGAAAATACTAATGAAAAGGTATAATGGCTATTCTTTAAACAACCATAAGCTTGATTTCCTGTTTAAACCACACAGTTGGCAGAAATACTTATGAAAATGGCTACAGTGATAACAACTTCTTTTTTTTTTTAATATTGTTAATAATTGTAAGAATAATCACAGTATTCTTCAGTGAAAACAGTGACATTATGGATTAGCATTTTGCTCTGCAGAAAATTAATCATTTTTCCTCGAGGTTCTAATCTCTATTATTTGCCTTTCACTGTATGATTTAGCTTTAAGGGATCTTTTTCCTGAGTTACTCTATCAATATTCTTTTGAAAGTCTTATGCCATTCATGTCTCTTTTATCTACTGCTTTATTGTGAAGTGAATATGAAAGACACATTCAAAAATTCTCAAATATTAGCAACCCAAAATCTCCTTTTGAAATACTATTGGTGCATATGTGAAGATAATCCTGCTGTTTTACTAGTTTGTAATTTCAGCCATTTTCTAATTCACACATAAACCCTGGTGATTTCTTATTCCTCAGTTGATATCTAAGATGTAACCTTTGATTGTTTTGCCTTTTAATTCTCTAGTGTAATAACTGTGTTCAGAGAAGAGGGTAAATCTTTACTAATATCTCACTTCAAAAGTTTTCAGAATTACATGGTGCTCAGACATGAATTATGAAAATGGTATTTCAGATGGAGGCCACTTTGAGACTTTTAAGCTCCATTATAATTCTGGGCCACAAAGTTACATAAAAATTCTCAAGTAAACCCCAGTATCTTCAGATTTGTGTTGAACTTTTGGATTTTCATAAAAGTTGAGTTCGTCAGGCTGGTTCATACATGACTAAGCCTCATTTACTGAAGGAAATTTGGCCCTCAGAATGCTGTGGTGTGGTATCAGAAGTAGCAGGCTTGGGCATAAGTTGGTGGAGCTGCATGAAAGGTATCTGAGTTGAAAGTAGGAACTAATAACTGCATCTACTTCAGTAAATTAAATAGTGCCACAATACTTTCCTGGGCCCAAACACTTAATCATCTCTACTGTTAAATTATTTCACGGTTCCTGGCGTGGTTTCATTCTAAGGTAACTCACCCTTTCCCAAAGACTATCTGAGCACAATTCAGGAGTAAGTATGGGCAAAACACTGTTCCCAAAAGTCTTTTTGGAGGTGGCTACTCTCTTTCTGTTATTCAGCCTCCGGGACAGAGAACAGTCATAAGCACACTGCACTGAGTAGATTAAATGGAGATGCAGGCTCTCATTCAGAGATAAATAGATGCCTTCCTAAGACAATTCATCTTTTGCTTAGGTGGATGCGCAGGACTGCTTTATTCAACCTGTTTCAAAAGCCGTCTGTTTTTCCCCATTGACGATAAGGAAATTATAGGAAGTCTAGGTCAGACTTACCTAACTTTTAGGTGACTAAAGCTAGGTGTAAGCAATCTTATCAGATCTCTGATTCTTCAGATTTGTATAAAACATGCACTTTCACAAATCTGATTTTTAACAGCATCTACAACTGGTTCAGACTCTTTGTTGCCTTTTTTGAACTCTGAGGGGAAAAAATCAAATATAGGGTTAACTCCCTATTTTTGTAAATTACCTTTGTATTTAATGCAAAACATTCTAACTTTGTAAACCACTTCATGAAGAGTTTATTATTCAGAATTTTTGGCCTAGTTTTTAAGTTTTTTAATCATCATACTAAAGTGTTGTGTTGTGAAGATTAATAAAATAATACAGAATTTATAATGTGTTAAATAAATGTTAAAGAGGTATAAGGGTTTGGATGGTTTTTTTAGAACCAAATTAAACACCAAAGGTGCGAATGTTTTTCTACCACTTTTGTACAGGCAGAACTTGTGGGTTTCTTTACTTATGTTGATGCATTTCTTCTTCAAAGGTTAGGCTTAAGAGGCAGCTACATACAGAATAAATTCATATGCATTACTAAGTGAAATCAATATTAAAAAAAAACCCTTAGAAAAAATATAGTTCTTTATGCCTGCATTGAATAACTCAGGTATGTTTTCTTCTTCTAAATAGCAATACGTCTTATCACAGATCTTACCGCAGACTAATAAATAGTGTACAGAGAGGCTGTATGATTATCAGTAAATTATTCCAAAATGTCATAGTTATCCTACAGGAATGCAATTGAAAAGGGTTTTTTTGTTTGTTTGTTTGTTTGTTTTCTGAGTTATTAATTTTGAAATCCTCTATAAGCTCATATAAAAACTCTTTACACCCTTGGGTCAGAAATTTTTTTTTGTTGTTTTTAATCTTATCTAGAATAGAAATGCTTGAGAGAATTTATAGAAAAAGATTTTCATCTGACTTTTCCAAACTAGTTTTCTAAGAGCAGCACTGAACAGCTCATAGAATAAGCAATAAGTTTCCAAAAGAGAGTTAATCAGCTATCATAACAGTGAAATGTTGCCTGATCATGAAAAATATTATGAAGAAAAAGTAAAAACCTCAGTAGAAGTAACAAGAAATCATAGGGATTTTTACAATTTATGTTATGTTTCTTCCTCAGAAAGGCAAGTTTTCAGAGATTCTCCTTTAAGCAAAATCGCTGAATGGTTGAAGTTGGGAGGGACCTCTGGAGATCATCTGGTCCAACCCCCCTGCACAAGCAGGGTTGCTTAGAGCTGGCTTGCCCAAGACCGTGTCCAGACAGCTTTTGAAGATCTTCAAAGACAGACATTCCACAACCTCTCTGGGCAACTCGTGCCAGTGGTCTGTCATCCTCACATTGGAAGTGTTTCCTCCTGTGTTTCAGTTTGTGCCCATTGCCTATTTATAAATAGGGAATAAAGCACTATGGACATGATTTGTCTATGATGTGTCCTCTTCGTTTAGAAGGTATTCAGACATGGACATCACTGGAGAGTGACAGGAGGCATGCTGTTAAGAATGTGATTATACTGTCTTTCCCAGAAACTCTGAAATTAAACTAGATATAATCTGAGCCTTTGGTTGAGATTTTTTTTACAAAGTCACTGAATTAGGGCAGGATTTCTGTAAACTGGAAGTTGGTCAAAGAGCTGACAGCAAATGGTAGCTGGACCACCAGCTGTCTATTATTAATTCTACATTTCTTCCAATAGCTTAAGAATGGGTGTGGCAGCAAGATTGGGAATCCGACTGATGTTTCTTGTTCAGTGTCTCTGTTGGGTGTTATATTGCTCATGTGTCTTTTGTCAATTCCAAGTTGCTGTCATGAAAGTTTACAATGAAATGAAGGGAGTTAATTGATACCAAAACCAGTGAATTAAAAGAAAAAGATGTTCCAAATGACGGTTTTCCAGTGAGCGCCATTTTGTTTGTTACACGGATAAGCAAATATTACACTATTGTAATATTGACCATACCTCAGTCAGTATCTTTCAGAATTGATTAATAATTGCACCCGATCTATGGGGAAGACAGAGGGGGATACTTTCTTCCACTCTTTCACCTCCCCTTTTCCCTTTTGGTTGGTTACAACAATTTTTGAGAATTTTGAATACCCTTGGAATGTTCAGGCCAGTATATTCCTCTTGCTAGGTCTCCTGAATGTTTTCCAAGTCCTGTTCAGGGTTAACAAAAATTGTTTCAAGAATACCACCCAGGGATCTTCCCCAAGGCTGAATGGTCAGGGCTGGCATGGCATGTGGGAGAGTATGGGCGGGTATCTAGAGACCTTTTCACTCCCAATGGTTTGGAGCTTCACTCCTGAACAATTGCAAGACCCTGATAAAATGGTAGAATATTTGAAAGGAAAATGCTGTGGGGATTCTAAGGAGACACAACTTATTGCGCTGTGCTGGGCCCTGGCCAAAATCTGTCAAACACTGCTTGATAGTAGACAGCACCATCCAGAGAGAGAGAGAACGGACCCACAGGCACTGCAGCTACCTAAGCCCCTGCAACAGGCACTGCAGCTGCCCAGGCCCCCTCAACAGGCACTGCAGCTGCCCAAGCCCCCACAACAGGCACCATAGCCAAGCCAAAAGATCAACCCATACCAGTATCAGTTGCCCCTATACACAAAAAGAAATACACAAGGAAATCAGTTCGCTTAGTGAAAGATGATGATGAACCGGGGCCATCACGAGAACAAGAAGAAGAGCCAGAACCAGAAGTGATCACCTGATCCCTGTCCCTGAGTGAGCTGTGAGATATGCGGAAAGACTTCAGCCGCCTTCCAGGGTAGCACATTTATTACCTGGCTGCTCCACTGCTGGGATAACAGGGCCAGTAGCCTGGAACTGGAGGGCAGAGAGGCCAAGCAGCTAGGATCCTTGTCTAGGGAAGGGGGCGTCGATAAGGCAATTGAGAAGAAGGCACAGGCCCTCAGCCTCTGGAGGTGACTCCTGTCAAGTGTGAGGAAAAGGTATCCTTTCAGCGAAGATGTCGTATGTCGGGCGGGCAAGTGGACCACCATGGAGAGAGGTATTCAATATCTGAGGGAATTAGCTGTGCGGGAGATGGTTTATTATGATCCGGACAATGCACAGTTGCCCACAGACCCCGATGAAGTCCACTGTATCTGACCCATGTGGCGAAAATTTGTGCGAAGTGCACCATCATCGTACGCCAACTCACTGGCAGTAATTGACTGGAAGAGTGAAGAGGCACCCACAGTGGATGAAGTGGCTGGCCAACTCCGGCAATATGAAGAGAGCCTTTCTTCCTCCATAGTCTCAGCTGTGGAGAAACTGTCCCAGGACGTCCGGCAACTCAAAGAGGATGTATCGTACTCCCCACCTGTACAGACCTGTATTTCAGCTGTTCGGAGTTTTTCTGCTCCGGAGAGGGGATATGGAGCATACACACCATGAGGTATCCTGTGGTTTTACCTGCGTGACCACGGAGAAGACATGAGGAAATGGGATGGGAAGCCTACCTCAACCCTGCGGGCACACATACATGAGCTACAAGGCAAGACAGCTGTAAGAAGGGACTCTTCCAGAAAGAATGCTGCTCGAGTTTCCACTGGGCAGCCCCCCAGATCAAATGAAAGGCCTGATCGCATTTATGATCCTCTTGAAGGGACTTCTAAGTCTTTTTTGCAAGACATGAGTAGCGAATATGATAGGCAGGATTAGAGGGGCCCTGCCTCCAGCCAGGTGGAGGAAAGGGACAATAGGGTTTATTGGACTGTGTGATCCGATGGCCTGGCACATCGAACCCGCAAGAGTACAAGGCCTTAGTGGACACGGGTGCACAGTGTACCCTAATGCCATCGAACTATGAAGGGGTGGGACCGATATCTATTTCTGGTGTGACGGGGGGATCCCAACAGTTGACTCTGTTGGAGGCTGAAGTAAGTCTAACTGGGAATGAGTGGCAAAAGCACCCCATTGTGACTGGGCCAGAGGCTCCATGCATCCTGGGCATAGACCACCTCCGGAAAGGGTATTTCAAAGACCCAAAAGGTTACCGGTGGGCTTTTGGAATAGCTGCCTTGGAAGCGGAGGAAATTGAACCATTGTCTAGTTTGCCTGGTCTCTCGGAGGACCCTTCTGTTGTAGGGTTGCTGAGGGTTGAAGAGCAACAGGTGCCAATTGCTACTACAACTGTGCACTGGCGGCAATACCGCACCAACAGAGACTCCCTGGTTCCCATCCACAAACTAATTCATCAACTGGAGGGTCAGGGAGTGATCAGCAGAACCCACTCACCCTTTAACAGTCCCATATGGCCAGTGCGGAAGTCCAATGGAGAGTGGAGGCTGACGGTAGACTATCGTGGCCTGAATGAAGTCACGCTGCCCATGAGTCCTGCCGTGCCGGATATGCTGGAACTTCAGTATGAACTGGAGTCAAAGGCAGCCAAATGGTATGCCACAATTGATATCGCTAATGCATTTTTCTCGATCCCTTTGGCAGCAGAGTGCAGGCCACAGTTTGCCTTCACTTGGAGGGACGTCCAGTACACCTGGAATTGACTGCCCCAGGGGTGGAAACACAGCCCCACCATCTGCCATGGACTGATCCAGAGTGCACTGGAAAAGGGTGAAGCCCCAGAGCACCTGCAATACATTGATGACATCATTGTATGGGGCAACTCAGCAGAGGAAGTTTCTGAGAAAGGGAAGAAAATAATCCAAATCCTGCTGCAGGCTGGCTTTGCCATAAAATGAAGTAAGGTGAAGGGGCCTGCGCAGGAAATCCAATTTTTAGGAATAAGGTGGCATGATGGGCGGCGTCAGATCCCTGTGGATATTATCAACAAAATAGCAGCCATGTCCCCACCAACCAACAAAAAGGAGACACAGGCCTTCTTAGGTGTTGTGGGTTTCTGGTGAATGCACATTCCGAATTACAGTTTGATAGTAGCCCTCTCTACCACGTAACCCGGAATAAAAATGATTTCAAATGGGGCCCTGAGCAACAACAAGCTTTTGAACAAATTAAACAAGAAATAGTTCATGCCGTAGCTCTTGGGCCAGTCCGGGCAGGACCAGATGTAAAAAATGTGCTGTACACCGCAGCCGGGGAGAATGGCCCTACCTGGAGTCTCTGGCAGAAAGCACCCCAGGCAGAAAGCTCCCCAGGGGAGACTCGAGGTCGACCCCTGGGGTTTTGGAGTCGGGGGTACAGAGGATCCAAGGCCTGCTACACTCCAACAGAAAAGGAGATATTGGCAGCAGGAGATATTGGGTTCGAGCTGCTTCAGAAATGATTGGCACTGAAGCACAGCTCCTGTTGGCACCCCGACTGCCAGTGCTGGGCAGGATGTTCAAAGAGAGGGCTCCTTCTACACATCATGCAACCGATGCTACATGGAGTAAGTGGGTTGCACTGATTACACAGCGGGCTGGAGTAGGAAACCCCAATCGTCCAGGAATTCTGGAAGTGATCACAGACTGGCCAGAAGGGAAAGATTTCGGAATGTCGCCAGAGGAGGAGGTGACACGTGCTGAAGAAGCCCCATCGTATAATAAACTAACAGAAGATGAGAAGCCACATGCCCTCTTCACTGATGGGTCCTGTCGCATTGTGGGAAAGCATCGAAGGTGGAAGGCCGCTGTATGGAGTCCTACACGGCGAGTTGCAGAAGCTGCTGAAGGAGAAGGTGAATCGAGCCAGTTTGCAGAGGTGAAAGCCATCCAGCTGGCCTTAGATATTGCTGAAAGAGAAAAGTGGCCAACACTATACCTCTATACTGACTCATGGATGGTGGCCAATGCCCTGTGGGGGTGGTTACAGCAGTGGAAGCGGAGCAACTGGCAACGCAGAGGCAAACCCATCTGGGCTGCCCCACTGTGGCAAGATATTGCTGCCCGGCTAGAGAAGCTGGTTGTAAAGGTACGTCATGTAGATGCCCACGTACCCAAGAGTCAGGCCACTGAGGAACATCAGAACAACCAGCAGGTGGATCAGGTTGCCAGGATTGAAGTGGCTCAGGTGGATTTGGACTGGCAGCGTAAGGGTGAATTATTTCTAGCTCAGTGGGCCCATGACACCTCAGGCCATCAAGGGAGAGATGTGACATATAAATGGGCCCGTGATCGAGGGGTGGACTTGAGCATGGACGCCATCTCACAGGTCATCCATCAATGTGAAACGTGCGCTGCAATGAAGCAAGCCAAGCAGGTAAAACCTCTGTGGTATTGAGGATGATGGTTGAAATATAAATATGGGGAAGCATGGCGAATCAACTACATCACGCTCCCACAAAGCTGCCAAGGCAAGCGTTATGTTCTTACAATGGTGGAAGCAACCACTGGATGGCTGGAAACATATCCTGTGCCCCATGCCACTGCCCAGAACACTATTCTGGGTCTTGAAAAGCAAGTCCTGTGGTGACATGGCACCCCAGAGAGAATCGAATCAGACAATGGGACTCATTTTCGGAACAACCTCATAGACACCTGGGCCAAAGAGCATGGTATTGAGTGGGTGTATCACATCCCCTATAATGCACCAGCCTCTGGGAAAGTTGAAAGGTACAATGGACTGCTAAAAACTACCCTGAGAGCAATGGATGGTGGGACCCTCAAACACTGGGACACACATTTAGCAAAGGCCACCTGGTTAGTTAACACTCGGGGATCTGCCAATCGAGCTGGCCCTGCCCAGTCAAAATTCCCACGCCCAGTAGAAGGAGATAAAGTTCCTGTAGTGTGCATGAAGAATATGTTGGGTAAAACAGTTTGGGTTATCCCTGCTTCAGGCAAAGGCAAGTCCATCTGCGGGATTACTTTTGCTCAGGGGCTAGGGTGCACTTGGTGGGTGATGAGAAAGGATGGGCAAGTCCGGTGGGGGCAAATCCAAGGGGATTTGATTTTGGGTGAAAATAGCCAATGATTTAAATTGTATGATGTTAATAGCTATATCATATCAATGGTATGACCATGAGAATCACCCAAAACTAATGAAGGATGGACTTTTTGAAACTGAACAGAGTGCCAGATGATGGAACTAGAACTGACTTCAACTGGTGCCCAGAAACTTCATCAAAAATCGTATCTTTGATGTCCAGACTGCGAGCATGGACCATACCAGATACACCAGCTGTGAAAACTCCGAATGCAGTGTACAACAGTCCAGCAGCACACACCATTGCTCCTGCTCTGAGAGACTGTAATAGCAGATGGAACCCAAAGCCATGGCCTAAATGAACTTGACAGACATTTTAGAGGGATAGCCCATGGAGTAGGGGAATGAGATCTGTGAAATTATCTGGGCATGACGTGGATGGTATGGAATAAGGGGTGGATAATGTCCTGGTTCTGGCAAGGATAGAGTTAATTTCCCAAGGAGCCAGGACAGGTGAGCCAAGCTGGCCGGGGGCTATTCCATACCATGTGACATCATGCTCACCATAAAAGGGGGCCAGTCGGGCAGGGGCAGGAGGGGTGTGGCTCCAGGAGGGGCTGAGCATTGGGTCGGTGGTGGGATCCGTAAATTGTTCTCTGTTATCACCCATTGTTACTATCTGTTATCAGCACTGTTGTTGATTGTTTCCCTCTCCCTTGCTGTCCCAGTAAACTGCCCTTATCCCAACCCTCGAGGCTTTGCCATTGTTTTTCCGTTCTCCTCCACATCCCACCGGGGGAGGGGTAAGCAAGCAGCGCGTGGTGCTCAGCTGCCGGCTGGGGCTGAACCACATCATAGTCTCATCTGATCTAGATCTGCCAAGCACAAATAAGAATGTTTTGTTATATAATCTGAGAAATTAGAGAGAATTAATTAAAATTCTATCAGCATCTGCTTTAAGAAACTGTATTCTCCTCTTTAAAAATACTGTTATTAGCATAAAGTACAGGTAGAGAACACATTTTCCTATATTTTAAAAAAACATATTTCTTTATATTATAAAAATAATCATGAGCATATTTGTAATTCTTTTTTAATAGTGAAAAGTTAATGACAGTGTTACATGTTGTTCAATTAACCACCAAGTGGAGCTCTAACCTAGGAAAAGAATTAATCATTTTATAACCAGTGCAGATGCCAACAGCAGTTTTTCAAAAAGCAAGTTAAAGAAAAAAAAAAAAAGCCAGCTGTACCCTGTGCCAATTACACCTGCTTTACGTCTTCAGAATCTGTTTTGTCTGTAACTCACAGTTACAGTCAAGTGCTGTAAAAATAAAACTCTTTGCAGGCAAAGCAAAGCAGTGATTTAAATTAACTTGGAATTATACTGCAATAGACTGAAGATTTTACTTCAAAGCAATTAGAGTTAATGAAAATGATGCTCAGTCCCTCAAGTGCTCTGTGTTCATGGATTCAAGTTACAGATAAAAGAAACTGACTTATAAATTGTACAATGATTAAAAGAACCTAGTAAATCCTTAATAATACACATTTAATTGCCCTGATTAGATTGAGAGAGACTTCTACTTACATTTGAAAGTTGAATGACCTATTTTAGAGGACCATCTAATGTTAAAATAAACTGGGCCAAATTCTAATGATTGACATTCATTTAAAAAATTGTCATGGGTTTATTAGTTGGCTGATTGTCTTTATAATATATTCTTGTGATTATTTAAAATCATATTTGTAACTGAATTACTGACTTAATGTATGTAATACACTGCATTGCATTTGAATTGCTGTTGGTTTTTTTGGTTTTGTTTGTTTGTTTGTTTTGTTTAGTTTTTCCAGAAAGGTTCTGCTTACATACCTGATTTCTTTTAGCTTCTTCCATGGGCAAACTATATTCTGTTGCACTTATTTTATACACATGTGAGGATAGGACTTGGGAGAACTTCCATCTTCCCAGGTCAATTTGTGCACCTCATTCAACTTCTGACATGTGTACATTCACTCCCATGTCTTCCTCTTCCCTTCTGCTAAGATACTTACTCACGCTCTGAAGGCAGTCCTGAGGTCATGCCTCTCAAGAAGCCATGGTGCAATAGGTGTCCCAATGTGGTAAGGTGGGAGACTACGACTGAGGACATTGAACAGAACAAACATACTCTGCAGGGTGTGTGCAAGTTGCATAGGTACATATGGACATACACGTGCGTGATTATTAGTGATGATCAATCTGGATTAATCTGCAAACAGGGGAAGCAGTGTGGGAGGCAGGCATCAAAGATGTTGTAAGTCTGTGCCAGATAGCAGGGAGACTGGAGTGTTGGCAAACTGGCTACTGAAAGGACCAGAAGGTCCAAGTCAAGCATCGTGGGGCTTGGAAGTCAACTGAGAGACTCATCTGCATGTGCTCTCTATGTGTGAGGCAGCTGGAACCGAGAGGACCCAAGGGCTGACTGCTGAGTAGTGTGTAAGGGCAGTTGTTGGAGGGATCCAGAATGTGTATGTGCATGCACACATGTGCATGTGTTTGTGTGTGTTCATATGTGCAAGGGGGTCTGAACACCTGCAGCAGGAGTGGGGCTGTGGTCCTCAAATGCTCATGTCCCAGATGCCCTCAAAAGAGGGAAACCAAACATCCAGGACCAGTTAGTGGATACAGAAAAGCATACTTATTGTGCAATTCTTTTTATATTATGAACCAATTATGCTTACAATAAATAGGAACAAAGCTGTTCCTAGTTTAACTCACTGATTTCAGTGGCTTCATACATTTGATCCATTAATCTTAGCTTATATACGTATTGTAACATATTCCTCCCAAGTCAATGCAAGTAATTAATATTGACCCTGACAGATCTGTTGAATAAATTCAATAACAACAAACTGTTGCATTAGGAATCATCTAAGAAGACACATAACTAAGACACCTCCCTCTCTATAGTCTGAATATCAGATTGAGCAAGATCTGCATATTTTAATACCAATTGAACAGAGAAATTACATTTTAGCATTGATTTTAAAAGTAATACTTAGGTGTGATTTTCTTTAAAACTTCTATCTAAATTGAACATATAGAACTGGCAACTGAATAGCTAAACTTCCACTTCCACTCACTCTGAGGTGGAGAAAACCCCTGAACAACCAAGTATGACTGCATACATTACTTCACAGCTTTGAAAGCTGACAGTAGATAGTTGGTGTGAGATAGAGACACAAGATTAACAGAAGCAGTTTTAATAATGAAAATTTTACCTCAGACTTCACCTTATTCTAGGAAGAGAATATCTTCTAAAGCATTTTGATGATTATGGTGAGAACCTTTACTTAATTGTATATTGTCTTGGATTAGTACTTCATAACAACCTTCCCTAGGCCCTTATGCTTCCAGACTGACAGTCATGACTCTGTATCAGGTAACCTAAAATCATAGTAAGAACCTGGTTCCTGAGGTCTCACTATGAAGAAATCCCAAGACCCACCAGCTGTGCAGCTTGTAGTTTACTGTGGTAGGCAGCCCAGGACCTGGCATTGTTTGCTGCCTTGAATCTGTGTATTGCAGAAGCATCAGGATGCACAGCAGCACGCTGCAGCCACTCAGAGATTTTATAAACACAATTTTCCATTTCCTAATGATTTCTGGGAAAATGCTTCAAGCAAAATACTGTAGTCTTAGTGAAGCAATGTTTGTTATTAAAATTCTCTTTCATCATTTTTCCCCAAGTAGCTGTAGTTGGCAGGTCTCCATATTCTCTCTGTTCTCCATCAGGGTATTATTTCCAATCACTTTTCGGTGTATAGATCCCAATCAGATTTTATTTTAAATCTCTTGGTTAGCTTTTTTAGTCATGAGTGGACTCATATGCACTCATATGCATATAGCTAAAGGCTGTTTAAATTAATTGATGCCATTACCAACAGAGACAATTTAAATGGTACCATATCCTAGTACTTTTCTATTGTCTTTACTCTGAATGAGACAATGACTGAGCATGGTAGTTTTGAAGCTCTGTTACAGGTAGATGTAAAGGGAGGAGATGACACTTCAAACAGTTTTCAAGAAAAGGAGGAAACATTTGAAGGGCCCTCTGAATCAGCTTATATCTAGGAGACGCTGGAAATATCAGTTTGTACTGTAATACTACAGGCCAGATTTTGCCGTGCATCATCATATCAAGTAATACTCCCTAATGTCTTTGCCTTTAAATAAATTATTGTGTAATTATGCGTTTTTCAGTTTAAATAAGACTATCACCACAAATTCTAAGTGGTTCAGTACAAATACTAAAGTCATTCTATTCTGTGATGGTGTGAAAATGGTGTTGCTGCGTATTGCCATCAACATTCATGAAATAGTACTCTGTGGGCTGTAAAAGAACAGGCAGAAGTTCTGTATGACACAGACTCTCACACACTTGCATCCTTCCAATGATATTGAGTTTCAAAGTGATTTTCAAATTCGTATCCTCCAGAGGTGCAGCAGCTTAATGATTCCATGGCTGTTAGGTCTCCTTCTGCAGAATATCACTCCCATGACCTCCCAAGAGCCCTTTCCAATAGAATTTGTTTGTTGCTGATTTAGAATAAATGATTACACATTGCAAATTAAACTAGAGAAAAAAAGACTGATAAAAAAAAGCATTTTTTTCAAATCAAACATTAAGTCCTATTTAAAAAAAAAAAAAAAGCAACACAACCAACCCCCCTGCCAAAAAAAAATTAAAAAAACCCCCCACAAACCCAGTTACTTTTAAGCACAGACAATTCTCAAATAATTGATGATATTGGAACACAGAGAAAATAACCTTGGAGTTAACTTGGTTTCTTTGCACTCTATGTCCCATTATGAATCCTTTTTCATTACCCAAACTTAAAAACAGTGTTATTTTCTTTATACCTTTTTTCCTGACAAGTTTTCCCCTTTGTGTCTTTTAGCTTGTTTCTGTCAATCTGTGAACTAGCACCACTGATTCCTCTACTCATCCGATTTCCACTTGAAACCACAAGATTTGTTCAAGGCTTTCCTGAATAAGTTAAGGGCTGCAACAGCTCTGATAACTACATAAGAGAATAGAAAGTGGAAAATCTTATTTTAAAGTTTCACTAACAGTGAAAATTGTATGTTATTCAGATTTCAGAAGTCATGCAACATTCACATCCTGACTTATTGTCTCAGTTCTCAATCAAATCTTCAGTCTTTCTTTTCCTGGAAAAGTTTCAAGCAGAATTTCAATTTATTTTAGGGGAAGCTATGTAAAAATACTCCAATATTAACTACAGTAAAATGTGGCATGTTATTTTTTTCATTAGAGACCAGCTTGTGTAATCACTTAAACTATACTTTTAGATACTGTAATTATTCCTAACTATTGTAGTAGATATGCTCTGAGCAAGGACATGCTTTATAAAGTCACTCAACTGTAGAAATACAATGAGAGACATTTTATCTGACTTACTGGCTTTGGCTGCCCTTGAGAGCAGATTCACTGTTTGTCCAGTCAGCAAGCCTGCAGGTACAGATGAAGGTCATTCCTAAAATATGTGGGATTCTGTATGCCTTAGAGTTTTTACGACATTCACAAACCGTGTCCACCTTAATATGCTTGCAGGCATGTCCTGGTAGGCTGCCCACAGGCTGCTCACAAGACCATGGGTTATTATGAATATAGTATTGACACAATAATTTTATCTTCTTCCTCCTTGCACTTTGCAAAGTCTTGTGTTAGTGTCAATGCTTTTCTCTGCCGCCTCTACTCTCTTTCTCATCATCATCCTCTGTTAATTTACTTTCTCTGGCAAGCACAGAAGTGCCTGCAGAAGGCATACTCATATGGCCTCTCTATTTCTAGAGACAGAGTTCTTCCAGAGAATAGAGTAACTTGTTATTACATACCCCATATTTATACCTGAACTTGAGTTAACTTCATATGGGTGCTTACTGCTTGCCCAAGCTTTCTCAGTGGTGATGAATGCTATTTATTTCACTGGTTTTCCATATGCATGAAGAAGTACCTGCAACCAGATCTCTGTGTATATAATCTATATTGGGGTACAAAACCAATTTATCTTGTTCCTGCTTTTGCAGTATGTACTTGTTTTAACATTGAGATGCAATGAAAAAATAGGTATTTGCCATACCGATTACAAATATAGAGGTAAAGCAAAACAAAATGCATTATCAAAAAAGTACTTCAGAATGTAAACATACTGGTTTAAAATCAGTACTTATTAGAAATATAATCAACTTCTTGGTTAGCATAAATTCTTTAGGTTCTGAATGATGGGTTATCGCAGTACTTCCTACTATGTCTCAAAATAAGGAGTGCCTAGAAAGTGCTTATTTGCTCACTTAATGTTTCATTTAGGTATTTACTAGCTGCAGTACACCTAGAAAATTAAAAGGAACTTTTCCATTTACTTTATAAAGCTTTGAAGCAATGCTTTTATTCTCTCATTTTTATGGATAATAGATAATTTAGGCTACTAGATGTTATGACTACCAGAAATTTTTTTGTATTCAGGAAACAATAAAGTGACTCATATTTTCTTTGGTACTTAAAAATAATAGATAAGAGTTTATAGATTAAAACTATCTTTCATAGTACTAGAAAAGCAGCTGTGAAACTACCTTCAGAAAACCCTTGGGTAGCAGAATTATTCAAAACTATGCACGCTGGAAAAAAAGAAAAGGAAATCTTGCCAGATGTTCACAGGTCATTTATCTATCTGGAGTAAGTTAAACAACTTTTTCTTTCCTTTCCTCAAAAAAATTATCTCAGAAGTAGATGAATTTCATCACTATTTTCAAAAAAATTCTACTCATTAAAGGTTTTGATGGTTCTAATAATAATACACACCTAAGTTCTCATTTAACAAGAATACAACACTCTGACTACAGTGTAAAAGTTTGAGCAAATGAAAGATTGAGCTGATCCAATGACATATCTCCATAGTTTACATGTTAAAAGGTTGTTTAACAGCTATTTCCAAGAAAGAGAGAAAGAAAAAGAGAGAGAGAGAAAGAGAGAAAAGAAGAGAGAGAAAGAAAGAGAGAAAGACAGAGAGAAAGAAAGAAAGATTTCATTGAAAAACTGAAAAGCTAGTAATAATTGGAAAGGAAAAAAGGAAGAAAAAAAGGAGGAAAAAAAAAAGGAAAAAAAATTAACACTCAATGGTTAATGCTTTTTTCCATTTACCTTGTCTTTTCCAGTTTTCCTACAGACTTCTTAGATGGCTCACATTTCCACTTTGGATATTTAAACCAGTTTCATGATTCAAATAATCTTTTAGTACAGAGACCATTTTGTTTGAGGTCACAAAGGCGTAGTGATTTCTGCTGACGTGTTAGCTGATGTGCTTCTCGGTCCTTTGTGGTGTTTCTTTATTTGATCCCCCTGATCAGAGTTGTCTTTGACTAGCTAAGGCACATGTCTGAAGTGCACTGAACAGCACCAAGCTGTTGTCGCACCAGCAAAAGGCAGGAATGACACAAAAGAAAACTTACTCTTATGCCTCTGGGCATTCTATTTTAGAACTACTATTACTTACAGAGTCCAGAGCTGACTTTTGCTTCTTTGAATCCCTGACATCTAAATACTGCTAGTCAAATCTGAAAAAGCTAACTGGTTTTACTTCAGCATACATTAAACCAGAATTGTATTTTAATGAATCAAACTTTTAATTTTTTTAAGGGAAATGAACATTAATTATATACATTCTATTATTTTATTTGATCATTGATGGAATTCCCCTTTGCACAAAGTTAGACTAAGCTCAAGCTGAATTTCTAAAGACACCATCTTAGGTTAGAGGCTACAGTCACTTGGAAAAAATTTTTCAGAGGACAAATGGGTGTGTGATTGATTGGTCCTTTTTTATTTTGTTTGTTTGTGCTATCACAATCAGCAAGGAAACTAAACATAAATGTTCAGCTAAAAATAATCTTCCCCTTCATTGATTGTTTATGAGATTTGAATAAGTGTTTGAATGAGACTTGAATGAGGAGAAGAAGGGCTGTGTCTAATGTATTCTGATGTGGTGTCCTGAAGTGAGACCATGGAGATAAAAGACTAAATTTACAAGTGATTTGCAGTTCCTAGAACTTGATTTATAGAGCAGTTTCAATTTATTCATAACCATGAAATGGTTTGCACATGTTGAAGTATTTTTCAAGCAGACTGCAGTTCCTTTGACATTCTTTGTAGCATTCTACAGCCTTCTAGTTGCACATAGGGAAGTAACTTACTACTTTGCAGCCTGCTAGTGTCATTACTACTAGTAGGTAGTATTACTGTGAGATGATTACAGGTACATCAAAGACATGAAGACGGAGCTATTTCTCACAGCAACAGCAGTAATACTTTTACTGTTTAAAGTCAGATCTCCCCCCTCCACTATCCTCTGAGCATGGATGAAAAGAGGGTGTAGCAGAATGACTTAACATGTGAGGAGGAGTTTTTGAAAATTCTAATTAGGAACTGGTAGTTAGCATTAGTGAATAGAATAAGGCTATGAACAAAAGACACGTTTCATCATTCATGTTAAAAACGGAATAGAATATAGAACAGAGTAACACCAATATTTCTTTTCTTAATGCTGCCCTCTTTATTTTAAATACTTTGATGGAGGCTGGACAAGTTACTTAATTTTTCTATGAAAGGCAAATGGATGTGGACATGGAAGAATGAGAGAGATTTCCATGGCAGGAAGCCAAATCTTCATCTGTGAACAAAAAGAACACAGGATAATCCATTCATCAACTGCATTATGTAAACTTCATGTCCCTGATCCTCTTACTAAAAGGTTTTTTTAAGAACCTCACACTTCTTTTGATTAGGCAATATAATCATATTTTCAGGCAACATTTTTCAGTAGATTACTGTCCCTTCTCCCTACTACTGTTATGCCAATAACAGAGAGCAAAAATAGTTCCTCACAAGAATACCATTTCACAACCTCCTCAATTACCTCTTAAGGGACATGAATCCTGTAACAACCTGGCAATTACTAGTTGCTTTTCAGAGTCTACAATGCATAAATCATCTCCCCAGTAAGGCAGAATAATTAGTTCCCACACTATTCAGGGTAGCCCTTTCTAGAGCAAACTGTTCAGACTATGCACCATTTCGTTCTGGATTCCATGTTATATTGCCATAGACCTTAGAGTTTCCATTATATTTTTTGGATGTTTTAAATCTAAAGTGTATGAAATAAAATCAGGACTGTTGCAGAGGTGATTTTATAGCATGAAACTGAAACAATGTGATGGATACCTAGGACTGTGGCCTGTGAGTGCATTCAAGCACAAGGATGTCTGAGGTAATGTTGAACTGTGTAAGTGCTAGGGTTTTGGCTGGGATAGAGTTAATTTTCTTCATAGTAGCTAGTATGGAGCTATGTTTTGGATTTGTGCTGAAAACAGTGCTGATAACAGAGATGTTTTAGTTACTGCTGAGCAGTGCTTACACAGAGCCAAGGCCCTTTCTGCTTCTCACACCACCCCACCAGTGAGTAGGCTGGGGGTGCACAAGGAGTTGGGAGGGGACACAGCTGGGACAGGTGACCCCAAATGACTGAAGAGATATTCCACACCATATGACATCATGCTCAGATTATAAGAGGCTTGGAGAAGAGGAAGGAGGGAGACACAGCGGCATTCATAGTGATGATGTTTGTCTTCCCAAGTAACCATTACACGTGATGGAGCCCCGCTTTCCTGGAGATGGCTGAACACCTGCCTGCCCATGGGAAGTGGGGAATGAATTCCTTGTTTTGCTTTGCTTGTGTGTGTGGCTTTTGCTTTACTTATTAAACTGTCTTTATCTCAACCCACGAGATTTCTCACTTTAACTTTCCCGACTCTCTCCCCCATCCCGCCATGGGGGACTGAGCGAGTGGCTGCGTGGTGCTTAGTTGCCAACTGGGGTAAAACCAGGACAGTACAGCAGTATGAGCCCAGATGGCGGCATTCTCTTCTATTGTCTTTTGGGAGTTGTCCCTGGAAGGGACTGTCCCCAAGTCTTCTCCCACGTTTTGTTTCAGAGGTAACCTGTTGGTTGACTCCAAAATGCAACTTTGTACTGAGTTGGCTTTTATGTACTTCATGTATTGTGAAAGTGTGGGGATGCAGAATCCAGGACTGAATCAGGGAACTGAGCTATTACCAACAAATCATATTTGTATGGAAAGATGTTATAAACTCTACAAATTATGGGAGATGTGCCTTATTTACCAATAGTTATTCTTCTAGCCATTGAATGTAATATTTCTTTGTTTTGAAGTGTAGTGTGAAGTACCAGACTGTGTAAATAATGTCAGATCCATTATATGAACAATAATCTCTTCTAAAGCACTCAAAAGTGCCAGAAATGGACTTGAAATATACAGAAGCTTTTTAAGGGATGTAGCAGTAAGTTATATAGAAAGACAGTATCTTTCTTTAAAATAGATATCACGCACATAGGTATAAACAGAGATTTTGAAACTGGATATTAAATTGAAGAAAAGCGAAACCTAATAATGAAAGGCATACAATGAGCTACTGTTATTATTCTGCCAGCTTTCTCTTAAATAATAAAACAACCACTAAAAAATCTGTCTCTCTTTTGTCCTGGGTAATTAGTGACTATTGCTTTCATGTTTATATTAAAACTTAAAGAAATAACAAAAAAACCCCAACAACCCCTTAGCAACTGAAAGCCCTGTTTTCATTTTCATCCTTTAAAACAGTAAGACCAACCAGCAAGTCCTGCTTTAAAATACTAAAAAAGCTGAGTGGTGCAGAGTGAGCTCATGCTTTAATTTGGGCCAAAAAAAAATAAAAAAAAGGGATCTTGCAATATTCTTCAGAGCTTTTCACTCCTGATCACCTTTTTTCACATGATTCATATTATCTCCAAATAACATGTAGCGTTCATGAAAGATGCCAAAATAATGACAATAAGATAGAAATTGATCAAAACACCCCTGAATTATAGACTTTTTTCTCCTTCCTTCTTTCCTTTTTTTGTGGTTTGCTTGCAAAATATTTGTATGAGAACAGTTATTTATATCATATACAACTTACAGCAAAGATAACTAAATATTGTTTTGTTTTCTAGAAAAAAATTTAAACAACCATTTTTTCACATGGCTACTTTCCTTCAGAAGGACAGATAAACTTTCCGTGTGTGCACACAACTACAAGAACTGAAGTACGGTGTTTACTTAGATGTAAAACAGGAGAGCCAAACTTCTAAAGTTATCCAGAGACATGTGGAACTGCTTCTTGGTGAAGGAATAATATTACATCAGGTATGATGTCTGACTAGGTAGGTTCATAAACACAGCGTTTCAAAGGATGCTGTTCTTAAAATCACCAACTTTTCCAAGAAGTCCACAGTATCTGCTTTCACTTAAGGAAGTGACAATGATGTAAAAAATACAGACTATAAGTTTAAAAGCTACAGCTTCAATAGCCACTAGTTGCTTTTGAAGATTGGCACTACAGTGAGATTAGAAGTTTGTAAATACGTTAGCAAGCAGAAAGGAAGCATATGCTGTGAGTGAGCTTCCTCCTTTTTCCAGTATTCCTTTCACCTCAATAAAAAGGATAGGGGGAGAAATCAAAAGTCTAGTTTCAGTCGGTAGAGTCTAGGATATACCACTGGATTCAGCCCTTCAAACATTACTTTTTTATCAGCAGAGAGTAGTGAACATCTGTTTCATAAACAGATTTTCAAAAGTACTGCAAATTCACTGACCCCTGCCAAACAGGACTTAAACAATCAGTTCCCTCTGAAGGACAGAAATTGGCCAAAACAACTGTACAAATGTGTACAATGTCCCACTCAACCAATTTAGTTATATTTTACTTTAACTTAATACTAGATCTCTTGCAAACTATATAACTGAATGAATTTTTATTATTTTTATCAAGTTTATTAAGTCACATTGTTAAGCTAGAAAGATCAAATGTAGGAAATCAAACAGGAGCAATAAATTGTTGTATCCCCTCTCAAAAAAAAAAAAAAAAAAGAAAGAAAATGAAAGAATATTTATTTGATTTTTTTTTCTTTATATAATTGTCAGTGACAAGAAATTATGGTAACAGGTTCTTTTCAGTTCATTATGTGGGTAAAAACCAGTCAGATTTAGAATCTTTATTCTTTCTAACATTTCATAGATTAGAAAAATAATTAATAATTAATTGTTTTTGCTTTTTAGTGTAAAAAGGACATTTCTTTAGTATCAAGCATATATGTCCTCATTTAGGCAGGGTTAGAGTTAATTTTCTTACTAGCAGCTGGTATAGTGCTGTGTTTTGGATTTAAGTTGAGAATAATGTTGATAACACATTAATATTTTAGCTGTTGCCAAGCAGTCAGGGGCTTTTCAGCTTTTCATACTGCCCTGCCAACGATAAGGCAGGGGGTGCACAAAAAGTTGGGAGGGGACACAGCCAGGACAGTTGACCCAAACTGGTGAAAGGGATATTCCATACCATATGACATCATGTTCCATATATAACTAGGGTGTGGGTTGGGTGGCGGGTCAGCTTGAGGTCTTGCGGAGCATTAACTTCAGGTGGTGAGAAATTGTGCTGTTCATTTGTTTTGTATATTCTGTTGTGATTATTATTATCTTCCTTTTTTTGTCCTATTAAATTGTCTTTATCTCAAACTTGTTTTTTTCCTTTTCCATTTTCAGTTCTCTCCCCCTTCCCACTGGGAGGGGGGTGTGAGTGAATGGCTGTGTGGTCGTTTTAGCTGCCTGCTGGGTTAAACCATGACATTATAAAAGAAATAGCATGCTTGTTTCATGTCATATTTTTTCCAAGATGTTTTTTTCTGAAGATGATAGTATTTTGTTGTTTGTAATATCCCTTTTAAATATTCAGTCAAATTATTACACAAATATCTTACTGTGTGAGTTATGGTGAGAGTTATGGTGAGGATACTCAAAACTCGCTAAGCAATGTCTACAAAGAATCTATGAATAGCATTGGAGATTCCGATTTCATGCTATCTACCAGGCTGAGTATACAGATATGGCAGGAAAAGCTAGCAAATACATAAGCAAATATCCTGGTAGAATAGTATAGAACATAAAGACTTTTTCTTTTTGTTCTGTTGTTCTTTTTTCTTTCCTTTGAAACAAAAGAACCTGAAATATGAATGTTAGGTGAAATCTTCCTTTTCTGTCATATTAAACTCTCTATCTCAACCCATGAGTTTTACCTTTTTCTTTTTGATTCTCTCCCCTATCCCCCTGGGGGGGGGGGGGGGGGGGGGGAGCAAACGGCTGCGTTGTTGTTTGAGCTACCTGCCAGGTTAAATCACAACAGTCTCTTAGTAAAAATTACATGGAGTAGAGCCTCCTTGGTCTGGATGCAACCATCTCATTACAACAATCTATGCCTTGGTATTCTGCTTTACTCAATGCAGGTCCATTACAAAAAAATTAAGAATTAAACTTAAAACAATTAGCAATTAAATCAAATAAAAAAGTCAACCTAATATCTCAGATGTACAAGGGAGTGCTTTCAATATTTCAGAATAACTGTTCCAGGAGCACTCTCTCACAATTTCTTTATCAGTTCTTTTTCATTTTGCAAAAATAATTATCCTTAATTCCAATGGTTGTTGAATCCTATAGCACAGTGCTAATGAAATTTACTCAGGAAGAAAAGATATATGCTTCAAGTATCAGTGAAAATGCATGTCTGATATAGCTCTCTGTTAATCCCCAAGTCAAATTAAGGACTTAAAGCTATGTGTTCCACAACTCAGGTGACTTCATCACCCAGAATGCTTCATGGTCAAAGAAACCCTCCCTAATATCCTGCTAATGGTGTTTTAATTTGTATAAACCATCAAGTATTTGCTAGACCAAAAATAAACTGTCACCCAAAGATTAATATACCCACCTGGAAACTAGGAGATCTCAGATTGATTGATGTCCTTACTCTGGACACAGACCAGAAGAACCATGGATAAAAGGGACTGAACAAATCTCTTTTCAAAGTGTGTTTTAGGAAATAAAAAGGAAAAAAAAAAAGTCTCACTGTAAAAGAGAATATTTGAGACAGGATTTTGTAGCCTAAAAAAAGCAGTTAGATGAGTGGTGGTAGAGGGAGAAGTAGAGACATGAGAAAAACAAACTGACAGAATGAGTTAGGAGGAAAATCTAAGCAGTAAAATGGGTTTCTATTTCAGAATACAACACACTTTCTACCCTTGCATCTGAAGTTGAGAACAATGATATTGCAGGAAGTTTTATCCCATCAAGGGTAAGATTTAGAGGCTTTTCCTGGATTATTTTCTTCTTTTATAGCTTAGTGAACAGCCCACTGTGCCCCAAATAAGGAAAGTCTTTCTCTTCTTTCTGCTCACATTTCTGATCACTGCTTCTCTTGTACTTAGTGTAGCTTTTATGGGACTTTATGACCTAATGGAACTCACTAATTAATCAGAAAATTAGTTACTCTTTTTTTCAAATAAGTTTTATACACAACCATATATTGGCACTTTAATGAGTTTAATCATCTCTGTGAAGAGTACAGTGAGCATCAGAGTGAGGGCATGGTGGAAGTAAAAAAGAAAGAAGACAGTGTGAAACCACCCTTTTAGCAGTAAACCACTAGATCATATCAAGCTGTAGCAAATAATTTCATCTTCACTTAAATTAATTTTTCTTGCGTATGATACAAGCGTGTCTTACAGAAGATAGTGCTGCCCCCAAAGTAAAATGCTACCACAGTTCTTTATGAAATCAAGAGTAATTTTATTCAATAGTTCCACAGCAAGTGTGAAAACTCATGCTGCTTATATGATATAAAAGAATGAGTAATATGCTAAAAACAAAAAAAATCAGTGTTCTATCATTAGAAGGCCCTTGGATTTCATATCCCTCAAACAATGCTAGTAAATAATTAAAAGTACATACTAATCATGTGCTAATGTATCTATTGCCATTTAGCTTTGAGAGTTATGTAGCAGTGTGAAAATTAAACTTTAGCCTTTTCTTATAACTACCTAGGGCTGTATTTTGCAGTATCAAAATCTATCAACAAGATAAAATAAAGTCTTTTTTTTTTTTTTTTTTTTAACTGTAACATTCATCATATACTTATCGCTGCTTCAAATCTGGATCTTGCTGCCAAACTCTAATTTCTTATCTTGTCCATCTTCTGCAGGGACAAATTTGTACTGGGAAAATGGTGCAGTCTGTTTTTTCATAAAAAGCTGCATTCTTTACAGCCAACAAAAAGCAAACTTACCTGTGGAGCACATGCAAGCACCAATGTAAAAACTAAATATATTATTCTTGCTTGGATGAAAACACTCACTCTAAAGGATGCTTTCATTTATTTAATATACAAAGGAATTGAAGAAGACAAGCATGAATGAACTCCAGCATAATCAGTTATACAAGAAAAGAACAAATGTAGGAACATAAAAGTGTTTGCATTAGGACAGCAAAAAACATCCATCTTACCCTTCATCCTGTCTCCATCAGGGACCAAAGGCAAATGCCTAAGAACGTATCTAAGAACAAAGCAGTCAGGGAATCATGCTCCTCCTGAATATTCTCCCAGCATCCAAAAATTTCATGGCTAGAAAATACCTAAAGAAAAAGTCATAGTTCTGTATTTGTTTGCCTTCCATGGATTTTTCTCTTTTTTTTTTTTTTCTTTCTCCTAATGACTTGAATTTTTCTAAACTTAGTATCCACAACATTCTGAAGTAAAATGGTCTACTGCTTAATGCTTGCTTTAAAGTGCCACCTGTTTCAAACCGTCAGCTGCTAGTTTCTTTTGAACTCTGTCTTCTATTTAAAGAGAAAGTGAAAATTGTTCACTCTTCATCATCATTATGCATTTCATGATTTGATATAATTCTATTATATGTCTCCTCAGTAACCTGTCTAATCTGAAGAGTCTCACAATTCTGCATGCAGATATCTTGCTTCACCTCTCTGAACTTTCCCCTTCTGGACAGGGTTATTTTTCTTCATAAGCAGCCTGCATGGTGCTATGTTTTGGATTTGTGACCAAAACAATGTTAATAACAAACCAATGTTTTAGATCTTGAGGAACAGTGGTTATATAACATTAAGACTTTTTCTGTTTTTCACTCCATTCTCCCCTCCTCCACAAGGACAGTAGACTGGGGGTGCACAAGAAGCTGGGAGGGGACACAGCTGGGACAGCTGACCCCAACTGACCAAAGGGATATTCCATACCACATGATGTTACCCTCAGAAATAAAAGCTGTGGGAGAGGTTGCCATGGGTTACCATTGCTCAGGGACTGACTGGGCATCAGTTGGCCGGTGAGCTATTGCTTTTGCGTATTTATTTTCTCTTTTACATATTAAATTGTCTTTATCTCAACCTAAAAGTTTCCTCAGTTATACCCTTCTGATTGTCTCCCCTATCCTGCTGTGTGGGATTAAGTGAGCAGGTGTGTGGGGCTGTGCTGCCTGCCTGGGTTAACCCACAGCAGTGCATCACTTTCTTTATGTCCATTGACTTCAGTCTGTTATTTCATTGGCTTTTGTAATCTTCATATTTATCCCATATTTCAGTTCTTTTATGGGCATTTTGAATAGCACTAGAACAACACAGATCTCTGAAAGCCCAATATTGATTTCTCTTTTTAATCTGAAGTTGACTACTTACTCCAGATTTCCATATCAATCTCTCTGTCTCTCACTATCTAAGGAATACTTTTTCCCTGCAAGGACTTTTCCTGTTATATTACATCTGCTTAGTGTCTATCTACACTAATCCATACAACAGAGTCAGATACCAAACTTTTTCCATGAGGTTATAAGACATACACCGGCTCAAGTCATCACTGTCTGGGGCTTGTCCTCACTGGAATTCACTTGTGAGGAAAAGAACTGCTTGGGACAAACCAAACTAAAGTGAAGAATTAAGGAGCAGTGTCAATAAGGAGCACATGCAGGTCATCAGATTTGTTGCCAGTCTTTTTTTTTTTCTTTTTTTTTTTTTTTCTCAGATATACCAAAACTTCATTAACATTCACTGTGGAAGAACATTTCTGAATACACTTTGCAAGTGTAAGTAGCCTGTAACAGCTACAGTGTTCATGTTCTTCACATGCCTGCTCACTCTTTCAAAGATAGAAACATAGTTTGCTTGTTGTGTTGATTCTTCCTGTAACTGCTCTACGTCCACACTTTTATTACAATTTCTATTAATTTTGCACCTTTAGATGCTATGCTTAGTAGCCTGCAGTCTTCTTTGGGATTCTCCAGGTTTTTTACTAAAAAATACTTTTGTGTTAATCAACTTTAAGTCCTCTGAATTCAAGACAATTTAAATAAAAGGATATGTATCACAGAGCCAATTTAGTAATCAAAAAAGCAAAATTAAGATAATATCTTTGCCCCACCTTGTTCTCCAAGAGCTTTTCATCAGAGCTTTTCTTTCTATGAAGAAAAAAAAAATCTATATGTATGTATATATTTCTTTTAAATATCCTTCTTTGGAAAAAACATACTTTTATATCATTATAGGTAAAGGAGAGCCCACTACATACACAAAAGTAATCAATGTGCACAAGGAAGGTCTGTGGAAACACTGAAGCAGCATGTTGAATCCTTTGACCAGTTTTGTACCTGAATACACTAATATTTCTGATTATGAAGTAAGTTGTTAAAGGAAATCTTGGTTAATCTGGGGTTTTTTGTTGGTTTTTGTTTTGTTGGTTTTGGGTTTTTTTTAAGTATCAGAATAGCTCTGCCTCCAGAATTGTGCTCAAAGGATATGGACTCTCTAATTCTATTCTCAAGTCCAATTAAACTGTGGAGGGTTGACCTTGGATGGATGCCAGGTGCCCACCAAGCCACTCCACCACTCCACTCCTCAACTGGACAAATATCCTAGATTTCAGCTAGGATGGAGTCAGTTTTCACAAGAAGCAGGGAGAGGACACAGCCAGGACAGCTGACCTAAACTAGCCCAAGGGATAGTCAATAGTGTGAGGGCATGCTCCCTATATATAGGGGGCTGGGCGGGAAGGAGGGGTTGCTGCTCAGGGACAGGCTGGGCATTGGGTTAGGTGAGCAGATTGCATTGTGTATCACCTGTTTTGTATATTCTAAGTACTGTTGTTATTTTCCTTCCCATGTGCTGCAGTTCTTCATGAACTGCTCCAGCATGGGTCTCTCCCACAGGGTGCAGACCTTCAGGAACAGACTATTCCAGCGTGGGTCCCCCATGGGGTCACAAGTCCTGCCAGCAAACCTGCTCCAGCATGGGCTCCTCTCTCCACAGATCCACAGGTCCTGCCAGGAGCCTGCTCCAGTACAGGCTTCCCACAGGGTCACAGCTGCCTTCAGGTGCATCCACCTGCTCCAGTGTAGGGTCCTCCATGGGCTGCAGGTGGATATTGCTCCACCATCATTGTCCATGGGCTTCAAGGGGACAGCCTGCCTCACCATGGTCTTCTCCACAGTCTGCAGGGGAATCTCTGCTCTGGCGCCTGGAGCACCTCCTCCCCCTCCTTCTGCACTGACCTTGGTGTCTGCAGGGTTGTTCCTCTCACATCTTCTACCTCCTCTCTCCCAGCTGCTATACAGCATTTTTTACGCTTTCTGAAATACATGGGCCAGCAATGCGCGCTTGCAGACCACAAAGCCAACCATATCCTCAGCTGGATCAAAAGAAACATGACCCCTCTACTCCACTCTCATAAGACCCCACCTGGGGTACTGTGTCCAGCTCTGGGGTCCCTAACATAAGAAGGACATGGAGCTGTTGGAGCAAGTCCAGAGGAGGGCCACAAAGATGATGAGAGGGCTGGAGCACCTCTCCTGTGAGCAAAAACTGAGACAGTTGGGGTTGTTCAGCCTGGAGAAGAAAAGGCTCCTGGGAGATGTTATTGTGGCCTTTCAATACTTAAAGGAGGCTTATAAGAAAGATGGGGACAAACATTTTACTAGGACCTGTTGCGATAGGAGAAGGAGTAATGGTTTTAAACTAAAAGAAGGTAGATTCAAACTACATATAAGGAAGAAAATTTTGACAATAAGGGTAGTGAAACACTGGAACAGGTTTCCCAGAGAGGTTGTAGATGCCCCATCTCTGGAAAGATTCAATCTCAGGATGGATGGGGCTTTGAGCAACCTGATCTAGTGGAAGATGTCCCTGCCCATGCAGAGGGGTTGGACTAGATGATCTTTAATGGTCTCTTCTAACCCAAACTATTCTATGATTTATGGTTCTATGATTCTGTGATTCTATATTGTCACAAAGGTGCTACCACCATCACTGATGGTCTCAGCTTTGGCCAGTGGCAGGTCCGTCTTGGAGCCGGCTGGCATTGGCTCTGTCAGACACAGGGGAAGCTTCTAGCAGCTTCTCACAGAAGCCACCCCTGTAGCCCCCCCGCTACCAAAACCTTGCCATGCACACTCAATAACTTTTCTCCCTAAGGAAAAAAACAAACAACAAAAACAAACCAACAAAAAACAAACAACAAAAATAAAACAACAACAAAAGTGATTTTGAAAACTGGATGTTTGTTGCAACAAACACAAAGGATGTGTTTTGACTGTGAATTCATCTGGAAACAACAAAAATATAAAAAACAGTGACTGTGGGAAGAAATAAAAGTAATTAGGACAGGAAATATTTGCTTTTGTCTCTTTATTCAAAGCAGGACTAGACTTGGAAGTGTTATAATTTACTTACTTGCACAGAATGATGCTAACTAATAGAGGTCAAGAAGTTGGGCTTTTAAGTGTTTAAAATTTTAATATTGAACAAATTTATTTGAACCATTTGGGACTGTTTTGAAATAAAATATGGCTGTGACTTTACAATTTAATTAAATATTTGATAACCCTCCCACTGTAACTGCCAGATAGCTGTAAAGCTGAACATAGGGAGCAATTAGAAGAATCATTTGGGAAACTAGATTAAATATTTAGGGACAGATCCTCAGCCTATGTAAATTTGCCTACTTCCACTAGTTTTAATGAATATGTGTTGCATAATAGAGATAATGGGGAATTCAACTTCACAACAGTAATTTGAAAAGTATTAAATTTAATCCAACTTCCATTTATGAAGCGGTTTTGGCATTAACTTTCAAAATTGTCCCTGGGATGTACTGGACACTAGTTAAGCGACCCCGAAATACCTCTAAGGCAAAAGAGACAAGGTTAGGACAGTGGCCCAGAAGTCAAAACATTCAAATCAACTTTTCACCTGTCACCTGACTGTCTGCAAATCACTTGGGTTTTGTAGTTCTTCTCACTAGCTGTATAATTTCTTTTGATTATTAAACTTTCTTTGCCAGGTACTGTCCCTTACTATGAGTGATTTTAGGGCTTACAGCATTGTCTACAGATTTCTTATAATCCTTTAATATGTGTTTCTAACACATGCACCTAATCATTAAGTACCTGAATAACACTAATAAACCAGGGATTTTTAAAATAAGATGTCTGATGGTTCTGTTAAATTATTTCCTCCAGTAAATTTCAAAGTCAGATTTAAACAGTCACAGATTTACTGGATTTCATGTGATTATGAAATTCTGGACATTTAGGAGGTTAATTCTGCTTTTTTAGCTGCCATAGAATACAGCCTGTCTATTTAACTAAAATGAGTAGACCTAGTCTTCAGATTTTAATTAGAGTTACATCACCACAGCTAGGTCAATAAGTATGTATGTCACATTGATCAGTTGGGACCCTTTGGCTGGATCTCAGGTAAAGTAAGGGTTTATGACCTTTGGAAGAAGGGGCAGGCCACTCAGGAGGACTACAAGGATGTTATGAGGTTATGAAACTTAGGGAGGCCAAAGACTGACTAGAACTTAATCTGGCTACTGCTCTAAAAGACAAATAAAAATTTTTCTATAAATACCTTAGCAACAAAAGGAAGGCTAAGGAGAATCTCCATCCTTTATTGGATGTAGGGGGGGTGGAAATAGTGACAAAGGATAAGGAAAAGACTGAGGTACTTAATGCCACCTTTGCCTCAGTCTTTAATGGTAAGACCAGTTGTTCTCTGGGTACCCAGCTTCCTGAGCTGGAAAACAGGGACAGGGAGCAGAATGAAGCCCCCATAATGCAAGGGGAAATGGTTAGCGACCTGCTGCGCCACTGAGACACACACAATTCTATGGGGCTGGATGGGATCCAACCAAGGGTCCTGAGGGAGCTGGCAGAAGTGCTCACCAAGCCACTTTCCATCATTTATCAGCTGTCCTGGCAAACTGGGGAGGTCCCAGTTGATTGGAGGTTAGCCAATGCGATGCCCATCTACAAGAAGGGCCGTAAGGAGGACTCTGGGAATTACAGGCCTGTCAGTCTGACCTTGGTGCCGGGGAACGTTATGGAGCAGAACATCTTGAATGTCATCACACAGCACGTACAGGACAAGCAAATGATCAGGCCCAGTCAGCATGGGTTTATGAAAGACAAGTCCTGCTTCACTAACCTGATCTCCTTCTATGACAACGTGACCCACTTAGTGGAGGAGGGAAAGGCTGTGGGTGTTGTCTATCTGGACCTTAGTAAAGCCTTTGACACTGTTTCCCACAGCATTCTCCTGGAGAAACTGGCTGCTTATAGCTTGGACAGATGTACTGTTTGCTGGGTAAAAAACTGGCTGCATGGTCGAACCCAAAGAGTTGTGGTGAATGGAGTTAAATCCAGCTAGACCAGTCACAAATTGTGTTCCCCAGGGCTCAGTACTGGGACCAGTTCTCTTTAGTGTCTTTATTAATGATCTGGATGAGGGGATTGAGTGCACCCTCAGTAAATTTGCAGATGACACCAACCTGTGCAGGAGTGTTGATCTACTGGAGGGTAGGAAGGCTCTACAGAGGGATTCGGACAGGCTGAAATGATGGGCCAAAGCCAGCTGTATGAGGTTCAACTTGGGTCACAACAACCCCATGCAACGCTGCTACAGGCTTGGGGAAGAGTGGCTGGAAAGCTGCCTGGTGGAAAAGGACCTGGGGGTATTGGTCGACAGCCAGCTATGTGCCCAGATGACCAAGGTGGCCAACAGCATCCTGGCTTGTATCAGCAATAGTGTGGCCAGCAGGACGAGGGAAGTGATTGTTCCCCTGTACTCAGCATTGGTGAGGCCGCACCTTGCGTACTGTGTGTGGTTTTGGGCCCCTCACTACAAGAAAGATATTGAGGTGCTGAGGCATGTCCAAAGGGCAATGAAGCTGGTGAAGGGTCTAGAGAGCAAGTCTGATGAGGACCAGCTGAGGGAACTGAGGTTGTTGAGTCTAGAGGAAAGGAGGCTGAGGGGAGACCTTACTGTTCTCTACAGCTACCTGAAAGAAGATTGTAGCGAGGTGGGTGTTGGTCTCTTCTCCCAAGTAACAAGTGATAGGCCAAGAGGAAATGGCCTCAAGTTGTGCCAGGGGAGGTTTAGTTTGGATAATAGAAAAAATTTCTTCACTGAAAGGGTTGTCAATCATTGGAATAACCTGCCCAGGGAAGTGACTGAGTCACTATCCCTGGAGAAATATAAAAGATGCGTAGATGTAGTGCTTAGGGACATGGTTTAGTGGTAGACTCAGGAGTGTTAGGTTAAGGTTGGACTCAATAATCTGAAACGTCCTTTTCAACCTAAATGATTCGATGATTAAACCAGAACTGCACTGGACACATATGGAATTGAGACAAAGCACTTGTTTAGATGCATGTGTTCAGCTACTGAAGAAATCTAGGGAAATCCTCTGTGCAAAAAAAATGTGTGCATTTGGTATATTGTGTTTATTAAATAAACAGGACATAAACAGAAAAAAAAAATAACACCACCCCCCCCCCCCCAAACCCCAAATCAAAACAAATCCCCTAATCCTGAAATCATATACAGAGTCTATGTAATGTGAGTGTGTGTGAGAGCACAAAAAAAAATATCATTACCTTTCTTAGGACACAGAATGACTGAGTGATGCATTACATACCCATCCTCCTAAAAGCTCATTGAGATTAACTAGCTTTTATCATTGTCTTTTATATCTAGTTTGACTTGCACAAAATGACTTGCCTCTTTGAGACTGTATATTAATCTGTAGATTTTTCAAAAGCTATTTCATTCTTTTCCAGTTAAAGAGGAAGAAGATATTGCAAGCAATTTTTCCTTTTTTCTTTTGAGTGGATGATTTACCGAAAATGAAAAAAATGACTAGAACTTGAAAATGTGATGAAGTTGCAAACAATTTGTCATTTTACACTGAAAATTTTCTAAAAGGAAAAAGCTTGTACATTCAATGTATAAAAACTCTAATGAACAGCCTACACCTCTGTGCCACCTGAAATAAAGATGTCTCATGATATAATGAGTACAATACCTAGATATAATACTATGTATTACTTCAATTCTGTTCATTTTCATATCCGCTCTTCTTCAAGAAAGGTTGGTTCTCAATTTTCTCTTTTTCCTCCAAATGTGAAAAATGAGTTACTAATACATTCTATGAATTTATCTTTTAAAAGTTTCGATAAAAGTATAGAAGCAAGAAACATTACCTAAAGTGTAGACATTTTGGGTTTTGTTGGGTTTTTTTAAATTAAAAAAAAAATCAGAAGATTGGCTCTACTTCTGTGTAGAACTCTTATCTAAATGCATTTCACATAGTAGTACCATAGAATCATAGAATAGTTTGGGTTGGAAGGGACCTTGAAAGACCATCTAGTCCAACCCCTCTGCCACAGGCAGGGACACCATCCACTAGATCAGGTTGCTCAGAGTTCCTTCCAACCTGAGCTTGAAAACCTCCAGGGATGGGTCATTCACAACTTCTCTTGACAACCTGTTCCAGCGTCTCACCACCCCCATCAGAACAAATGTCTTCTTTATGTCCAATCCGAACCTATCCTCCTTCAATTTAAAACCACTGTGCCTTGTTCTGTCACTACAGGCCTTGCTAAAAAGTCTCTCTACATCTTCCTCATAAGCCTCTTTTATAAATTCAAAGGCTGCAGTAGGGTCTCCCCGGAGTCTTCTCCAGGCTGAATAACATCAACTCTCTCAGCCTTTCTTCAAGGGAGAGGTGTTCCAGCCCTCTGATCATTTTTGTGGCCATCCTCTGGACCCTCTCTAACAAGTCCATGTCTTTCTTGTATTGGGGACCCCAGAGCTGGATGCAGAACTCCTAGTGGGGTCTCACAAGAGCAGAGTAGAGGGGGAGAATCACCTTCCTTGATCTGCTGGTTACGCTGCTTTTGATGCAGCCCAGGATACAACTAGCCTTCTGGGCTGCAAGCGCACATTGCCAGCTGAAGTCCAATTTTTCATCCACCAACACTCCCAAGTCCATCTCCTCAGGGCTGCTTTCAATCCACTCATCCCTCAGTATGTATTGATACCGGGGGCTGCCCTGACCTAGGTTCAGGACCTTGCATTTGGCCTTATTGGACTTCATGCGGTTTGCACAAGCCCACTCCTCAAGCCTGTCAACGTTCTATTGAATGGCATGCCTTCCCTCCAGCAAATCAGCTGCACCACTCAGCCTGGTGTCATCTGCAAACTTGCTGAGGGTGCACTCAGTCCTACTATGTCATTAATAAAGATATTGAACAATACTGGTCTCAGTACAGACCCTTGAGGGACACCACTCATTACTGGTTTCTGTTTGGACATTGAACCATTGACTAACTCTTTGGATGTGATCATCCAACCAATTCCTCATTCACCAAACAGTCCATACAAAACCAGCACACAGGTGCAGGGAGTCCTCCCAGTTCTCTGCAGGATGGGTGCAGCTAATCCACTCTGAACCAAGTGTGCCATGAGAAGGGTGGGTACAAGCTGCTTTGAACAAGCTGGCTCATGAAGCAAGGATCAGTCCCAGAGTATATACCGATAAGACTACAGGCACAGTAGTTATACATCCCCTTCTTAAATCTTTATCTACTTTTTAATATTTGGCATAATAGGAAAATATGCTTGCAAATGTATGCAGTGCTCATATTTTACAAAATAATAATAATATTGTAGGCTGTAGAGAAAATAGAATTTGGCAACCAAAGCTATTAACTCTGTGTCTCAGACTGTTTCCTCTACGTAAACAAAAGAAGTGAGAAGATACATTAACAGAAATAAGCAAAATTGGATTTATTCGACTTAATACGTTTCTACATTTATGACCCAATAATGATGTGATCAAGGACAGAAAATTGGTGAGTAATGAGAAGCCTCTTATAGAATTCATATGAAGCACATTCGTTTCTGGAAATTACAGAATTCTTTAAAGTACATTTAGTCCATTTCTTGGAATATGGCTATAAAGTACATCCATCGTATATACAGTTGCAAAGCTTGCTTACTAAGCAATCTGAATCTTCATAGTCCCTGTCAATCACAGAATGAGTGAATGTAGGAACAAAGACCAATAAAAGAATCAAAGTAATTCTCCTCCAGTTGTTGGGAAATTAAATATTGCACATTTAGTTCAGGACTAAAACCCCTTTTGATGCATCTTAGACCACCATGCATCTTTACAGTTGGATTTTAGCCTTTGGCACAATGAGTCTCTAGAAATGAAATAGCTTGGTCTTTGCTAATCTCATGTTTCAGTGCTGGAAAGAATGTTTTAAGTTAATCTTCTTAAATGTTCCCCTGAAGTCTACCATATTCTACAGTAAATAGTGGTTGTGCTTTTGGGTGGGACAAACATACTGTTGCCTACCCATTTTACTGGACTACGATATGTCTTACTGACTGATACAATACTAATGAGTAAGTTACTGCAAAATACTTTGAACTGACTTTGTACCAAAAAAAAGCCAAGAATATTGGTTCAGATTTTCTTACTTATATGAGATTTTCTTTTATTTTTTTAAATCTAAAACTATCAAAGGATTTAAGCATGTGTTTTGTTTTACAGACCCCACTAAAGGCATACTAAAACAGTTGCTAAGGTATTTTTAAGTGAAAATAGGACTAAAAGTCACAGGATGTAAAGTTGGAAGAGACCATAATGATCATACATATATATAAAGTCAGTACAAAGCAGGGCTTCATTCAGTAATTAATTTCCTGAGTCAACTTATGAGAAGATAAATGCCCAACAGGGTAGCAACTCTATTTACATGAAGATGGACAGGTATGTCATACTATCTTTGGCAATGCTTCTGATGTGTAAAATAAAAATATGGGATGGGGAGATGAACCATACGAAGCCTGTATCCAGGACTGATGGATACTGCAAATACTTCTTCTGTAGCTTGGCAAGTAGATAGTCCACCTTTCGGCGGTGGCAGAATACACAGCATCACGAAATATCCTGGGAAAATTAACTTTCAATGTCTCCCATCCTTTCTGTTGGTCTTTATTTAGTTGTATGGCATCTTGAGTCCTATATTTACCCTTTTTAAACAGAAATGCCTTCTCCATTCCAATATTCCTCCTCTTTTCCTTCCCCTTGGGTAAGGCTTAACAGGACTTGACTTTAACCGAGCAAGTCAGTAATTAATTAATTAAGTCAAAAGCATAACCCCTAAGGTTTGACCTGAGAGCGGAAATTGCTCTGACCGCTCAGTGACACAGAATGTGATTACTGAAAGATTAACAATGGGAAAGACAGCTGAAGAAACCACACGAATAGATAGTCACAAGATGCATTTCCACTCTATTAGACCAAGAGCCATCCAGCTGGATCTTAACATATGGTCTCAGTCTCTTGTAAAATATTAAAGTACTCCTTAATTCTATCATAGGATTTCTACTGAAGAAAGAGCTGCAATTTATTGTACTTTTACTGCTGACAGCAATAGTCCATTGAAGTGGCAGTGAAAGCGCAGGGAGACACTGGGGTTACTCTGTCTCTCTGGCTAGTTGCCCACAGAGGCTAGGAAGTCACTGCTATTGTAATGCAGATGACAGAAAGCAAGGCACACACTGCAGCTGAATTAATTGAACGAAATGAACTGCACATCCAAACAGAATTTCAGCTTTAAAAATAAATCTTGGCATAATGATTAGCATCTCCTACTTCTGAAGGATCAACACCCAACTGAATAATTAAGCTGTGCTGAACAGAAGTGCAGCATTTTATAACAATCAGAAATATTTTTATGCAATAGCCAGTTTGCCAAACTTTTTTTTTTTTTTTTTTTAAAGGGGGGAGGGGAGAGGAAGGAGGGTGGTAGAAGGATTAAATAAGGAAGTATTGCTGGCTTTTTCACTTTCTCAACTGTATTTCCGAACATCACTCTCTGACCAGAGATCTTCTCAAAGTAAATGGACTGTAAGGATTTAGGTGTGCAATCCACTTACTTAAAGACGTGACCTGAGACTCTTAGTTGCACACCAGAATTATGAAGAATAAGTATACTGACTTCAGAGTAATTATTCTTTATTTGTATCACCTTAACAGAAAACAAAATTGCCCCCAAATTATGCTATAATAACAAGACTGAGCTTTGAATAATGACCTCTTTTCAGCCCTTTGCTCTTGCTAATATACAATCCAACAGTTAATAATATTCTTGATATGTATCCTTCTGATTCCTGAAATTTTAATAATGCTTTAAAAAAACCAGTTAATCAACAAGATCTTAGGATTAGACTATTTTCTCAGGATACTCTAATATTTCATTGTAAAAAAGGTTTATTAAAGAAAAGGAAAATTAAAATGCTGATTGAAAAAGCATAGAGAGAGTATCTCTCTGTTCCACTCCCATAGAGCTAGCTCTGTTGTCTTCGAAACACTGAATCCCCTTAATCTTGGACACATGACTACCAGACACAGTCAGCACAATCTGTATGTGCATTTTGGCAACAAGTATGATGAAATTCCATTTGTCTTTTTCTGTAAGGCACATAATGTCTCATAGTGGATTTCTGTCACTGTTGCTTCCCTATTAGTAAAATCCTGAGTGACCACAGAGACACCAGAAGCTCACATAGGTATATTGATTGCAAAGATTCATTTCGGCATATATACTGATACAAAAGTGAATATAGTACAGAGGCCTGTAGTTCAGAAATATGTATGTAGAAGAAAAATGTTACACTTAACATAACTACTCCCTGCATTTTGAATAGAATTTTTGGAGTTTGAATTTTCTGACATAAACTATAAAAACATTCTTCATATTTTTCCATCAAATGGTATGTCATGGCATTACAAAGATTGAAGGCATTAATTACAATAAAGAAATCTATGCAATGATATGTCTTTAACTGAAAAGGATTAAGCAAAAAATACAAGTCTTCCACATTAACTGAAAGGAATAAAGCCAGTGTGCTGCATCTGAAATTTGTAATCATGAATTTGAATTTCAGATGTTCATCCACAGTTGGTTAGAACCAAGGGGTTACAAGATACTGTTGTTATAGTTGGATGTTGCCTCCTGAGGGAAGAAATAATAGTGTACAAACAGAGAATGAGATTTTCAGTTGGTTACTTGAGAAGCAGGAGTTTGCCACAAACAGAGTTTCAGTAATCACAGAATAGGTTGGAAAGGACCTCTGAAGGTCATCTGGAACAGCCTCCTGTTCAAAGCAGGGCCAAATAGAGAAGGGTGCTCTAGGCCACATCAAGCTCAGCCCTGATGACGCCAGGGATCAAGACTCCACAGGCTTTCTGAGCAACCTCTTCCTGTGTTTGACCTCCCTCACAGGGAAGTAGTTGTTGTAATTTTAATTCAATCTTCCTGTTTTTTCTAACTTGTGTCTGTTACTTCTTACCCTTCCCCCATGCCCCTGTAAGGGAACAGTGACAACAAGCAGCTCTCAAGGACAGGGGGACAGATGCTGAGGGTGAGGGCAGGGCAGCAGCTCACCAAGAGACACAGTCCCATGGTACCTGGCCAGGAGATCAGGACTGGGATGGGGATGATAGCTGGGGTCAGCTGGGAACTCACTGATGGCCAGACAAGTCCACAGTGACCAGGCAGGCCTGAGGCCAAGCTGGCAAGTCAAGGCTGGCATCAACAAAGCAGATGACCAGGCCCAGCACACATGGCATGCAGGTCAGGCGAAGACTGGGTGGAAGTACTTGAGCTCAAATGCAACTTCCAAGCAGAGTGGGAAGGCCCTGGTGAGTCTTCTTTCAGCTCTCTCTCACCCTGCTCTTCCCCAGGTCACTGATTCTTGCCGTACCAGTGTGGGCCTTGGAGCACCGCAGCTGAACCCTGGGGTGGGTGGGTGTTGTGGTTCAGCCCCAGCTGGCAGCTGAGCACCATGTGGCCACTTGCTCACCTCTCCCCCCCACCCTGGTGGGATGGGGAGGACAATCAAAAAAAAAAAAAAAGGTAAAAGTCGTGGGTTGGGATAAGGACAGTTTACTGGGACAGCAAAGGGAGAGGGAAATAACAGTACTTAGAATAAACAAAACTGGTGATACACAATGTGGTTTCTCACCCTATGACCATACACTTAGACCATCCTGGAGCCAGTCCTGGAACCATGCTGCCCCTCCTCGACTAGCCCACTTTTATGCTTAGCATGACATCATATGGTACGGAATACCCCTTTGGCTATTTTGGGTCACCTGTTCTGGCTCCTAACTCTATCCTAGCAGAAAACCAGGATGGTGGGCTGCAGAACCCATCAGCACTCACAGCCTTTGCAGGGACCTTCTGTGTCAACCACTAGCTGGTAATGAGCAACAAGTAGGTTTTACAGGAAAAAAAGTGCTTAGCTGAGTGCATATCCTTTCATTCTGATTAAGGAAGGCCTTTTTTTTTTTTTTCCTTTAAGGCATTTGGAGACTACAGAGGGAAACACAGTGTCAAATTAGATATCACATTAATTATGCTACTGCATAGGTGGTCTATTGAATCTATACAATGTTTCTTAATCACACCTCAATACAAAACAAAAATTCAAATTTTAAATACAATTTTTTCTCCTCCTGGCATTTTTGTGCTCAATATACCTGGATTTCTTCAGTCATGTATATGATAATATTGCTAATAAAAATTAAGAGCAAATTTTTCACTGTACAAGTGTCTCTATCATTAGAAATGTTCTAGATACTATCTCAGACTTAAAAAGTCTCATTATAGTTACTGTTTTTACATAGAGGGAAAAACCTACCTCTAAATGTAATTTGATCTTAAGACTTCTTCAGCCTCAGAATACCAAGAAATAAATCCCTGTTGAATAAATGAGTGATCAATGGCATCATACAGTGACTTTTCAGATAAAGGTTTAGCTTTAAGGAGAAGGAAAAAAAAGGCAAAAGACATTTATTTTTTTATTTCTTTTCTAAATACCATCCTTTATGGAATAACACTTCCATATGAGGCTATTCACTAGTTTCTACTTCAAATCCTTCCCAGACATCGCCATTTTCTTGATACCATCATAGGTAAATAGTGATTTAGCAGCATTCAGTATAAATTATTCTATAATAATTTTGTGAAAATGTTTTACGTATTTTATAGAAATTACTTGGAACCCTCGGCTATATAGCAGCTGACTTTATCTAATAAAATGATTTTCACTGCTATTACTTGCCATGTTTGCCATGTTTGATTCAAATGTGACTGTAAACTCTTCAGGACAAGACAAAAGCTCTGTTCCATTGTTAAGCTGGTAAAATACAGGTATTTTCATATTTCAAATTTTCCTTAGTTGAAGTACATTTATAGTTCCTCTGAAGGCTTGTAACAATAAGTCAAAATATTATAATATGAATATTGTAACATGTCAGGCCAAACCAAAAATTTTCAGAAATACATTATTATGTATTATTGTTGTGGTTTAACCAGGCAAGCAGCTAAACACCACACAGCTGTTTGCTCACACGCTACTCACCCAGTGGGATGGGGGAGAGAATTGGGAAAAAAAGGTAAAACTTGTAGGTTAATATAATAGGATAGAAAGGGGGGGGATAATAATAATAACAATAATAACAATAATAACAATAATAATATTTACAAAACAAGTGATTCACAATGCAATTGCTCAATTGCTCATCACCTGCTGACCGATGCCCAGCCAGTTTCCAAGTAGCAGCACCCCACCCCAAGCCAACTTGCTTAGTTTATATACTAAGCATGACATCATATGGTATGGAATATCCCTTTGGTCACTTGGGGTCGGCTGTCCTGGCTGTGTCCCTTCCCAGCTTCTTGTGCTCTCCCAGCCTCCTCACTTTCAGGGCAGGAGAAACTGAAAAGTCCTTGACTTAGCGTAAGCACTACCTAGCAACAACTAAAAACCTGTGCTTTATCAATATTATTCTGGTACTAAATCCAAAACACAGCATTATACCAGCTACTAAAGAAGAAAATTAACCCTATCCCAGCCAAACCCAGGACAATTATGAATAAACCTGACAAAAATGTTTGATGAAAGCATAAAAAGAACTTACCTCATCAGATTTTAGAAATTAATAACAAGAAAGGCTGAAAACAATACAAATACAACATCCCTAATAGCCCAATTATACCAGATAAAGTATTTGAGCCAAAACCCTACACTTAAATTCCAGTAAAATAAACTATCAGAAATTCCCATAAGATTAATTCTGTCTGATTCTGTTTTGAATCTTAATGTCATTCTCCTGGTGAATACTGCAATTGCTACTGCATAAGCTTTGTAATTTTGCAAGCCTAAAACCAACACAGTTGATTATATTAAGACTCCACAAATAATATTATGTATGGCATTAATTACAGTTTCACTTACCTGTCCAGAAGGAAAAGCTATTCATTACTATGAGAATGAAAAACATATCACAATCAAATCAAACCTCATTATTCCTTCAAAATTCTGTCTCTGTTCTTCAACATAAATTCATAAACCCCTGTGCTCTGAAATAAAATAAACACATCCTTGCTTCCATCTCCACCCTTGCTTTGGAGACCCTACTGGAGCCTTTCAATAATTAAAGAGGACTATAAAGGTGATATAAAGAGGAAATTTGTTTACAGTAAGAGTGGTGAAAGACTGAAACAAGTTACTCAAAGAATTTGTGGATGCCTCATCCCTGGAAGTGTTCAAGGCCGGGTTGGACGGGGCTTAGAGCAACCTCATCTAGTGGAAGATGTCCCTGCCCATGGCAGGGGCGTTGGACTTGATCTTTAAAAGGCCCCTTCCAACCAAACCATTCTAAGATTCTGTGACTTAAATAAAACACTAGCTCTCATTCCCTCATTGGAGAATTGAAGAAAAAAAAGAAGTAACATGTATGATAAATGTGACCTACATGATTTATTGCATTGCTAGAAAACATTTATTTTATTATTGTGAAAAGTACAAAGTAGAATCTATATAAAATGGAGAAATTCAATCAATATGACCTAAAAGCTTGTCTTCACAAATAATGGTTATTACTTAAAGTGAAGTAGACTGCATATTATGTGAAAATTATATTGAAGAAAATACAAAATAATCCATGAAGTTCTGTGATAACGACAATGAATAAGTAGAAGTTTGTTTGATATATGTTTTCATTAAATACTTGCCTCCTGCTATTTGGCTTTTTTTGACAAAATGAATTCCTCATCAGTCATTTTCAAACAAAAAAGTGACCAAAACTATTAGGCTATTTTCTTTAATCTTATCCATGCTGGGATGATCTACAGTGTCATAATTCTCCAAAATTCTGACCTTTTCAGAACAGCCCAGAAAAAAAAAAAAAAATTGCTTTGTATATGTCATGGTTTCAGCCAAGATAGTGTTAATTTTTCTTTCTAGGAGCTGGTATAGTGCTGTGTTTTGGATTTAGCATGGGAATAACACACTGATGTTTTGGTTGTTGCTAGGTAGTTGTAGTGTCTACACAAAGTCAAGGACTTTTCAGCTTCTCACGCCCTGCCAGGTGCACAAGAAGCTGGGAGAGCACAGCCAGGACAGCTGACCCAGACTGGCCAAAAGGATATTCCCTACCACAGAGTGTCATGCTCCAGATATAACTGGGGAAGCCAGCTGGGAGGTGGGATCTCTGCTTGGAAACAGACTGGGGGTTGGATTGTTGTTTTTTTTTTTTTTCCTTTTGCATGTGGTAAGCAATTGCATTTGTGCATCATTGTTACTATCATAGAATCATAGAATGGTTTGGGTTGGAAGGGACCGTAAAGATCATCTAGTTCCATCCCTGCTGCCATGGGCAGAGACACCCTCCATTAGACCACGTTGCCCAAAGGCCCATCCAACCTGGCCTTGACAATTCCAGGGAGGGGGCATCCACAACTTATTTGGGCAACCTGTTCCAGTCACTCACCATGCTCACAGTGAGGAATATTTTTCCTTATATCTAATCTAAATCTACCTTCCTTCAGTTTAAAATCATTACCCTTTGTCCTATCACTACATGCCATTGTAAACAGTCCCTCTCCAGATTTTCTGTGGGCCCCCTTCAGGTACTGGAAGGCTGCAATAAGGTCTCCTCAGAGCCTTCTCTTCGCCAGGCTGAACAACCCCAACTGTCTCAGTTTATCTTCATAGGAGAGGTGCTTCAGCCCTTTGACCATCTTCATGGTCCTCCTCTGGACTCTCTCCAACAGCTCCATGTCTTTCTTGTAATGAGGCCCCTAGAGCTGGACGCAGTACTCCCCCTTGGTGGGGGAGGAGTGAGCAAGCAGCTCTATGGTGCTCAGTTAGTGTCTGGGGTTAAATCACAACAGTGTAATTATGCAAACATGTTTTAATGGAACCACATTGATACTGCAATCATTAATCTACATTTATGTCCCTCCACAATGTTTGTCTATAGATCCTGTGCTCAGTGTTGTTCCGAATCAGCCCCCTTACGATATTACCTCTTTTTATTAACTTCTGTTGCTTATTTGAAGTAGTATGTATAGAATTGTATAAAATTTCACCTCTTTTTAGACAAGGAAAAAAAAAAATGTGTAAGTAAGTACTCTAAAAATAGTAATTTCATATTAAGAAAAGTTTGGGATAAAGGGCACAACAGCTAATCACCTCTTGATGCATGGGAAATGGGATATGAATAGATAGCTGAGATCAGCTCTCTGAAGTTTAGAGCTGTAGAATAAGAAAAAAAAAATCAATAGCCCTTGCCCATGAAAACTATACAATGATAGTGAGACTGGTCTTTTGCAGTGGGAAACTGTGACAAAGCTGTATTACTAAAATTTGATAGCTGGAGTGTAAAACTTTTGGCCCAGCCAAAATCAAAGTTCACACTTAAAAAGGCACTAGTTCCTGTTAAAGAAACTTTTAAAATAAAATTTTATTATGTTAAAAAACATTTATTTAAAGCAATTATTAAAAACAATCAAGTGAAGAGCTATAAGAATCTTTGAAATATTTGCTTAAAAAATTCCAACAGAAAAAACAAATACATATTAATGCTTAACTGATTTTCCTGGAGTTCATTCTAGCTGACAGTTTTAGCCATTTGTCGTGGGTTGACCCTGGCTGAGGGCCAGGTGCCCACCAGAGCCGCTCTATCACTCCCCTCTTTCATTAGACAGGGGAGAAAAGGTACAATGAAAAAAACTTATGGGTCGAGATAAGGACAGGGAGAGATCATTCTCTAATTATCATCACAAGCAAAACAGACCGAACTTAGAGAGGGAATTCATCTAATTTATTACTAAGCAAAAACGGAGTAGAGGAATGAGAAATAAAGCCAAATCTTAAAAACACCTCCCCCCACCCCTCCCATCTTCCCAGGCTCAACTTCACTCCCGGCTTCAACCTCCACCCCCCTCAGCGGCACAGGGGGACGGGGAGTGGGGGTTACGGTCAGTTCATCACGCGGTGTTTCTGCCGCTTCTTCATCCTCAGGGGGAGGACTCATCGTTCCCCCGCTCCAGCGTGGGGTCCTTCTCACGGGAGACAGTCCTTCATGGGCTTCTCCAACGTGAGTCTCCTCCATGGGGTGCAGACCTTCAGGAACACACTGCTCCAGTGTGGGTCCCCCACGGGGTCACAAGTCCTGTCAGCAAACCTGCTCTGGTATGGGCTCCTCTCTCCACAGGTCCACAGGTCCTGCCAGGAGCTTGCTCCAGCGCGGGCTTCCCACGGGGTCACAGCCTCCTTCAGGTGCCTCCACCTGCTCTGGCGTGGGGTCCTCCACGGGCTGCAGGTGGAATCTCTACACCCCCTCATCCTCCCTCCATGGGCTGCAGGGGGACAGCCTGCTTCACCATGGTCTTCACCACGGGCTGCAGGGGAATCTTGCTCCGGCGCCTGGAGCACCTCCTCCCCCTCCTTCTGCACTGACCTTGGTGTCTGCAGAGTTTCTTACATCTTCTCACTCCTCTCTCCGGCTGCAAAAGCGCTCTCTAACTGTTTTTCTCTTTCTTAAATATGTTATCACAGAGGCGCTGATGGGCTCGGCCTTGGCCAGCGGCGGGTCCGTCTTGGAGCCGGCTGGCATTGGCTCTGTCAGACACAGGGGAAGCTTCTAGCAGCTTCTCACAGAAGCCACCCCTGTAGCCCCCCCCCCCCCGCTACCAAAACCTTGCCACGCAAAACCAACACACCATTTGAATAATTTAGTTAAGAATTATTTAGTCATAAGAAGCAAGTTTTCTTGGAGAAAAAAAAAATATTAGATGTTTGAAATTTTGTTTCTAGAAAAGCATTTATCAGATTTTGTCTGCAGATGGCAGCAAATATTCACTGGACAGCAGAACTTACATGGAGATTCATTAAACTTTATGTACTACATCATACTTTGGGAAGATCAACTTAACTGTCATATATTATTAAGGAAATGATAATAATATTAAATAATGTTTCAAATACACATCCAAAAGGATTCACTTATATTATTTAATATGTGTTCCTATAATGATTAAAACAGAGTAAAATAAGTGGATGTCATATGTAGGAGCAAATTTATGTAGATTTGTAGGAGTAAAGTAGGTAGAGCTTTACTGGAAGAGAAAAACTGAAAACACAGTATTGAAGTTATTAATCAGTTGATTCAATTTCTTGTGCCACAGGTACCAGTGTTTCTTATTGTTGTGGTTTAACCCAAGCCGGTAACTAAGCACCACACAGATGCTTGCTCAACCATCCCCCTCAGTGGCATGGGGAGGAGAATGGAAAATAAAGCTTGTGGGTTGAGATAAAGACAGTTTAATAAAATAACAAAGGAAGATGATGATGATAATAATAATAATAATAATAGAAGTGATAAACAAATGTAGACACTACAACTACCTAGCAACGACTAAAACCATCAGTGTGTTATCAACGCTATTCTCATACTAAATCCAAAATGCAGCACTATACCGGCTACTAGAAAGAAAATTAACTTTGTCGCAGCCAAAACCAGGACACTTATCTCTGTCATTTGTATTATTTCCATAGTTAGAAATTCCCCCTTGGTCATGAATCCATTCTAACACATACGGTGTAAAAATAACAAAAAGATCCTACTATTCAGGCTCATTCATATTTATGAATCAGTTGAGAAGCTTATTATCTTAAAGATTTTTCCTTGGGTGGAGATTGGCTTTTAGTATGTCTTCCAAAAAGTAGGTATAATTTTTAAGGCAAATTCTGAAGAGTCTAAGAACACAGAGTTCCAATGAGAGTTAGTATTTATCTGTCAGGTAATTAATAGAGTTAACTTCTATCACTAATTTTTCAGCTGTGACTGAGCAGCTGAGCTTCACAAATGTGTTTTGGAAAGAAAATGTTTAGTCTAGGTATAATATTAGCCTCAGATTTTTGTGGCTGTTGCAAAAAAATAAGGAAGATGTTGGCTTTTCATACACATAGGAGGAATTTTTCTCTTCATAAAAAAAGCATGGTAGATGATACCATGGTCCTACCTGCCAGCTCACCACATTGATGCTAAGTGTGTGTAGCTGCTGACATAAATGTTGCTATGAAATAGAATGAAATTAATGGATAAGGTGATTGATGCTGCTTCAGTAACTATAGACAATTTATAAATTATAATGGCAACTGAGGAACATCAACTGAAAACAATCAGTCACTGGAACAACTTCCCCAGAAGCATCATAGAGTCTTGAGGTTTTCAAGACATGACTGGACAGGGTGCTGGATAATCTCATCAAGGTTCCCTTTCCCAAGAAAGGTTGGACCTGTTGATTTTTCAAAGTCTCTTCCAACTTTGGCTTGTTCTACGATTCTGTGAACATCAATATATGGAAGTGGAAACTTTTTCTTTTTCCTTTTTTTTTTTTTTGTTTTTTTTAGTTTGTGGGTCACTTATGGGCTTTAAGTTCTTTCTTGTGTTTTTACACATCTGCCATATCACAATAACTGAGATCTTTGATCCCATTCTGTCACAAAAATGTCAAATGAATGTACATTAAAATTGGAGTTGGAAAAATCTTCCCTAGCACACAAATTCTTGACTGGTACTTGATACTTTCAGAGCTTCCCATCATCAGTTTGTTTATATTAAGAAATATTATTTTAAAATCTCATTGGTGGGTGAAAAACAGCTAAAACAATGGGTTCTGTTTTACTAAAATTCAAGGTAATTAATTATTCTGGTATATTGTGGCCTAAAATTCACAGTGAAATAATGCCTTTGTGTAAATTACTGTTAAAATCTTATATTTACCTCATTCACCTTTTCCTCTTTTCTTGTACCAGCATTCTTCTGTAAAAGCTTGGATTATTTAATCTGATAAAATTGAAGACTTTAGATTGCATGTATTCCTTTCAAAATCATTTTTTCCTTATTATTTGTTGTTACAAACAAAAATTCGCTTCAACTTAAATGTCTTTATAGCTTTCTCTGATGTTTTTTTAATGTACTCATTCCAGAGTTTTTGAGTTCCTACTATAAATTAAAATAATCCCAAAACACAGAAAAAATGGATCTAAATTATATGATATTAATCTACGTAATCTTTTCTGTTTTCTCATTCCTTTGAGTATTGTATATGCTGAACCTTAGTTGATATTGCTGGTTCTATTGCAGTAGTAAGCAGTCAAAAGTTCGTACAAGATTAATTCCCATGTGGCAGTCATTCTGATTTCACTTTTAATTTTCTTTTTAAAACTCTTTATGTCTGGCGTGATACTGTATATCTAATTAATAAATAGTGACGTTTCCCAATGGGCTTTTTGTAAAATTGATTTATAATAAATTCTTAGGGGAAAATAATGGCTGGCAAATATTACTGTCTTATAATCATCATAGTGAAACTGAGTACAGACAATTAGAACATCATTGCCTGAACAGCTGTGCATACTAATACTGCAATTCTAAGAAAACAAAAAAATTCCCTTGAGTGGCTGCCAGCTAATCTTGGAAATACTAGACTTCCTACATCTTTCGCTTTTGAATTAAAAGTTCCCTTGTTGTCAAGACATTTCACCCTCTGATCGTGCTTTCATTTGCCCAAGGTTGAGCATCTTGATACTTTTCACAGCTAATTCCAGTCTGAATCCAGCAGTAAGTATTCCTCTGCTCAGATGCCCTGAGCTGACTTTAGTTATAGGGAGGGAGGCTGTCTTCAGGGAACTCCTTTCTGGAATATTTACACTTGTCAATAAAACATCTTATGTAGCAACTTGTTTTAGATCATTATTATGGGGCTATTGAAGAGGAGTACATGTGTGTGTGAGGGGAAAACATGCATATTAAGAAGATATCATAAGGGATCCTTTGGAGACTAACCTCTGACTGATGATACTGTCGTTTATAAGGAGACACTTCTCTAGAAGTCAGTTGGCCAGGATGATAAATTACCTGATATGAATGATGCAAGGTGTGAGTCTTTGTCACTTGTAGGAGCTTATCTTGCTCAGGCTGAAGTTTTGCGCTATTTGCCGTTACATTTTTCCACAACAGAACATTTGAGGATTGTCATGGTTTAACCTCAGCCAGCTACGAAGCACCACACAGCCACTTGCTCACTCTCCCCCCAGCAAAATGGAGGAGAGAATAGGAAGAGCGAAAGTGAGAGAAGTTGTGGGTTGAGGTAAAGTCTGTTTAATAGGTAAAGCAAAAGCCACGCACACAAGCAAAGCAAAACAAGGAATTCATTCACCACTTCCCATGGGCAGGCAGGTGTTCAGCCATCGCCAGGAAAGCAGGGCTCCACCATGCATTATGGTTACTTGGGAAGACAAACACCATCACTCCAAATTTCTCCCCCTTCCTTTCTCTTTCCCCATCCCCTTATATGCTGAGCATGATGTCATATGGTACAGGATATCCCTTTGGTCAGTTGGGGTCAGCTGTCCTGGCTGTGTCCCCTCCCAGCTCCTTGTGCACCCCCAGCCTACTGGCTGGTGGGGTGGTGTGAGAAGCAGAAAAGGCCTTGACTCTGTGTAAGCACTGCTCAGCAACAGTTAAAACATCCCTGTATTATCAACATTGTTTTCAGCACAAGTCCAAAACATAGCCTTGTACTAGATACTCTGAAGAAAATTAACTCTATCCCAGCCAAAAGCAGCACAAGGATGCACAGCCTAAACTGAAAGATCCTACATCTTTTACTAACCTGGCCATTGGGTAATTAGGCTCTTTGAAAGACAATAGGTTAGAGCATTCCAGATGTCAAATTTAAAATCAATTTAATTTAATCAGTAATAAACATATACATAATATATTTATTATGTAATAATAAATTGTATTATGTAATACAATAAATGAAATAATTTAATCAATAATAAATGTATACATAAATACATTAAACAGAAAATATACACAGTTTTCAAATTTTTACTATCTGCATTTGTATGAGTCTTCGCACCATTAAAAGTTTGTTCTTATATACATTAAATCAGTGCTTTATTATATCTCAAATAACAATACCTTAAAGAAAATATTACCTCTGTTAGCAGCCCTTAAAATTTAGCTTTTAAATTATAACAGGAATGTATGAAGCAAGTGAACTTTACTTACAGCAATTGTTTTTTCTCAGTAATATAACAAAAATCATTAATGCAGATGCCTAAATTCACTTGCCTAGAAGTCTCCCTGAGCTTTGGGGTTTTTTTTCCACTTGGAGAATTTTCTTCTCAATTTGTTTAGGTTTTATTTGTGCTGCACATATATCCAAAGACTAGGCACAGGTATTAGAAAATGAAACAAAATTCATCTATTATAAGAGCTTCGCCTAGATGGTTGTTGTCAGTGATGGAGTCAACATAATGATTCTAGAATATGAGGAACAAAAATGTTGACATTCAGTCTTCCTGTGTGAATGTGAGAACTTTTTGTCATGTTTGTGTATTTAAACTATTTCAATGCAGACCAGTCTTTATAAGATTTACTCATACCATAGAAGTTTCATACTGACTTTTCCTGTGGATTTTATTATATAGCATTTCATGTTACAGGAGGGGTTTGGCATTAAATAAACACAATGTCAGTGTCCTGAACCTCTTAAAATATAGTGATGGATAATAAATACTAAAACTTACAGTGATACAAAGAATATGCATATGATGTGATGAAAATTGTCTAGCATACTTAAATGTTTGTGTTACAGTAAAATAAGAGAATAGCATATGTTTAGCATACTGGCAAAAGTAGCAATATAATGAAGGTCCATGAATACTTTTTCATTGCCTAATCACTATTGCAGAACAGTATAATGCATTACCTGCCAAAAATCTGAAGAAGTTAAGGATTGATGGTTCACTTTGCTCACAGTAAAACATAATCACAGAGCTTTTTCACAAAAAAAAAACCCAAACACCAAACCCTTATCATGGCCCCCTGAGTAAAAGGTTTTATTTGTTTGTTTTCCAGCAGAAAGCTGCTTACTTATGATATCTTACTGTAAAAAACCCAGGGTCATTTTAGTAATTTATAGAATTAAAGAAAGAAGTGGAATAAATATTGGGGTTTTTTTTCCCCTTTCCATCACTGATTGTATTCAACAGTAAAATTTCCAACACTTCATCCACCCTATTTGATAAAGACCTCAAACTTTCTCGTATTCTGTTCAAACCTCTTTGTCTTCTTTTATGTATGTGTTGTGGGTTTTTTTCTTTATTCAATTTCATATATGCTAGTAATGCTTCTATAGCTACACTTATAACCATTTCTGTTTTGACATTTATTGATCTGGGGATTTCATTAACTGCTTCAGTTTAGTATAATATGTATATAGTAAGGCACATGGTACATTATAGTAGATATTAAGGAAGATTTATACCTGTTCTAAACTCCTTTTCAATTTTTCAGTTTACTGAGATCCTAATTTTAACATTTTATCCAGAAAAAAACAGAGACTATACCAAATAATCTTCCCACGGTTGTCTGCCCTGGCACAGAAAGTCTGTGGGCATAGCACAATGTGTTTCAGGTTTTCGTATAGGTTTTCCTGTCATGTCTCTTTACAAATTCCTCAACTATGTGAATTTGTAGTGTAAGAATACACATTAATTGTAAAAGTATAACTTTAACCTGAGACCAGGCCAGACCAGATACAATATTTTCGAATCCTATCAATTTGTCCTTGATTCTCCCTTTGCGTCAGCAAATAGTAATAAAGCAGGGAACGGTGATGGGAGAAGTAAGTTCTTGCCCTGGATCCACGGGATACTTCATGCTTTCCTGCAGTGCTGATAGGTGGAATTTGCGTAGCCATGTGCATTCCCTGCACATCAGCCCATTAAAGCTGCTTTCCCTCTACCAGAAGCTAACAAAGCTGCCTCATTAAGGGGATTCCTTCAACAGTGTCCAAAGTGGGGGTACAGGTCTTGCATAAGCCCTCCCTTTACTGTCTGCTTATTTCCTTCTTCCCTGATGAATCACTGCTCTCCCAGTATGCAAGAAGTGTAGAGAAAAACGGGTAAAGGGAAACATATTCATTGGAAATATAGAGTCTAACAGTAAGAGGAATAGCAAACATTCCTACAGTATTTTGTATAATCAGATTAATGTTTTGGTTCCACATTTTCTCTAAGAAGTTTTAAAATTTTCATTCATATAGCAACTAGAGCAACTTGAATTTGCCTGTTTATAAACATGTAATTCAGAATTAATATTCTTAATTACTCTTTAAGTTTATATTGATTGCATTTTAAGCATGGGGTTTTTTAGGAAACATTTATTTTGTAATGAATTTACACTGATTTGAAAACAAGCATTGTAATGACAGTAAACATTTTATTCCTTTTTCACTGAGATAAGCTAAAAACTAAAATATGTAGCAAATAATTTATATTTTTGTGGTTTGTACACTAATTAATAGTGACATGAAAGTTAAATTGATTTCACTTGATTTCAGTGATATAGGAGCATATCTGATACTAAAACTTTAAATTGGGAAAAAAATATAAATATATTACCTTATCTTTATATTGCCTATATATTGCCTGTCCAAACATTATTTTAAAGTTTTCTTTATATATATATATTATGTTTAATGATTCTGTTTTCACTGTAAAGAAATATTGTATTATGATGGCAAGTGGATAATGAGAACTTCACTGACAACTTCACTGACAATTTGCAATCTGAAGGTACACAACTGCAGTTATGTTAGATGCCTAACTCATATGTAGAGACCATTAGATGGTCTAATTATTATTTAAATCCTTTTGATCACAAAATTCCAGATTCTGAGATGTAAATCTCCACTGTTAAATAAAATAGGATCAGGGATTGATCCATCCATGAACTTGAAGCAAATTTTATGGGTCAGGTTTTGTACTAATTAGGGATAATTTCCCTTAGAGCAGGTCAGTCAAGTCAGCACTACTTGGTATTTATCCTTTCTTTTCTTCTGAAGTCCACATAGTGCCCTTCTGGTGCTGATGTGCAGTTTGTTAGGTTTTCCTCATTCAAAACATCCAGAATAGTGGAAGGCAGTGTTTCAGTCTATCAGAGAAGTACATTTATAGCAGGAAACTGAGGATATGTTGTATGGCCTAGAGTACAGTGAGGAGGCACATGAACAAATGGGCTCGCAGGAATTTCCAGGGGAGTACTGAATCAAAATAAATGGCACTGTTCTGGGAATGTTTGGGGTTTTCTTTTGTTTGTTTGTTTGTTTTTTTCTAGTGGCCTGTTATCACTTGTAAAAGTGATGATGGATTCAGACGGTCAAAAGCCTTTTTGTAACTGTATAAGCATTTATGAATCTATGTTATATGCCTCCTGAAATGCCACAAAGCAGTAGGTTTACAGATGCACTGAATTTTTTTGGAAAATGTAATTCTAGTTTTGAGGTTTCTTGTACTGTTGTTGCCACCTATACACATCTATGCACAACTAGACTTTGTAATCATGGGAAGGAGATGACAGGTAAACTATAATTTAAGCACACAAGGAAGATGAAATGTCTGTCTTTTTTTTTTTTTTTCTCAGAAAGATGCTTCTTAAAATTCTATACAGAAGAATAATGAAACAGTAACATAGTCTCTGAGTAGGGATGACATGTATTTACCTACTTACAAAACTTGATCCCCTCTGAGTTTCTAATTCATTTGGAGGAAAGGATGTGTACTTTTTATACATCTCTGCTTTAACCCAGGTTCATCATGAAGGACTGAACTCAGATCATTAATATAAGCATTTATAATTGTACCAGAAGCAGAAGGAAAGTAAATCTAATGATGTGTCCATACAATGCAGGAGAAAAAGAGGGTATTATATATCTAACTCAAATCCCCTTAAAAGTTTGCCCTATACATCTCAAAACTAAATGTATCAACATCTCCATTAATTTTAAGACATTATTTTTTTAAGATACTATCCATTACAAATGACTAGTTACAATCAAATTTTTGAGATCAAAAGTGCAGTCTTGTAGTACTTAAAGAAAGGCTTTGTTCATATTCCTCTGGCTGATTAGTTATTAATCATAAATCACAGAATGGCAGGGGTTGGAAGGAACCTCTGGAGATCATCTAGTCCAACCCCCCTGCTAAAGCAGCATCACCTAGAGCAGGTTGCACAGGATTGTGACCGGGTGGGTTTTGAATATCTCCAGAGAAGGAGATGCCACAAACTCTCTGGGTAGCCTGTTCCAGTGCTCGGTCACCCTCAGAGTGAAGAATTTTTTCCTCGTATTCAGATGGAACTTCCTGTGTTCCAGTTTGTGCCCGTTGCCCCTTGTCCTGTCACTGGGCAACACTGAGAAGAGTCTGGCCCCTTCCTCTAGACGTCACTGTATGGGAACATTTCAAGGTTAACATAATACGAGAGATGGACAAAGCCTCAGAATAACGGGGAAGGAGAAAGGATCTCTGCAATCAGATATACACAGTTACACCAAACAATATATCGGGTGTTCACAACGGAAGACTTACATATTGCCATAACTACACAGTCTCAATTGCACAAACATAGGTGAGTGTGCCCATGTAGAATACATGTTTATACAGCTTAATACAAAAGTGTGAGGGAATGAACTCAAGCAATGTTCCCTGATGATCCACGCTGCTTAATTTTAAGTTCACTCTATTACTCATTTTTTAACTGCTCCCACTAGCTTCCTCCAAAACAAATATGTTCTAAAAGGAGCTACCCCTAAACAAAGAGGGGAAAAAAAACCCCTCACAGTGGTGTCTGTCGACCCTGGGGCAAGGGCGAACTTCTAGCTGCTCCTCTGTTGTATAGCAGTGTAGACATAACCAGTGCAGCTGATGCTTGAAGGACACATTAGACCTTCTCCAGACAAAATACTTTGATAGTAGAACATATGTAGAAAATCAGTGTATTCCTGGTGCCTTGGACCTCCTATTCAGTGGGTGTTACTGAGCGCAAAGACCATGCTTTGCAGAACATATGGATCTCAAGAAGACTAATTAAAGTAATCTGATCAGACCAAATTGCTACTGGCATCCAAAAATCCTTTATAAATATTCTGACTAAATATTGTTTAAAAGTGGTGCTAGGACTTCTATCCTTGTCTTAAAATCTGCATCTGCTTCTCTTGCAGTTATTTATTCTCTCTGAAGCAGACAAGATCACCTTTTCAGTTCCATCTTCTAACTGATGCTTCCAACTCAATTGAACTTATATTAACTATTGTTTACTCTTAAAAAATTGAAAGACATCTCAAAAGCATTGGTGAGATTTGAAAATGCTACAGTCGAAAAACACATCAAAGTTAATTGAATACAAACACACGAAATTAAGATGCTGACAGAAAACAAACAAACTAAAAACCACAAAACCTTCATGTTGAAAAGAAGAGTAGAAACAAAAGGTATAATGCATGGACTGAATCCATTTGAAATGGAAGAAAGAAGTCCACAAAGCTATTGAAGAATGCAAAGGCTGGGAAATATTATTCACACTATTTAAAAATAGAAATGTCATTCCTTTATGACAAGCTTGTCAGTTGAAAAGCATAGAATAAATAAGTTATAATAAGTAATACAAAACTAATATTCATATGTCCTACTCTGCAATAATAGTGAGAGGCTTTTTGGTAGAATTTCAACATCATAATTTTTCTTCAAAAATATGTGCTATCAACATAAGGTTCTGTTTACATGTTTTAAGCCCTTCAGTATATATATCAAACATTTCAACATATAATCTTACCTCATAAATAAGTGAACATCAAGTGAAGTAGAACCCAAGAAAGTTTTTACTTGACTTCCATAATCTGTAGGTTAAATAAAGGAAATGAAATCTTTATAAAGTCATGGTCAGGGGTCTTTTCTATAAAAGGTTCACAGTTACTTCCGAAAGCCACTAAAAATGAGTATTTATTCACATTTCTGTATTTATAATAAGCTAAGATTTAATGGGTTTTCAGCAGAGGGTTGGAATTTGCTGTGTTAGTGTAAATTGTTTAAGAATGGAACTGTGTGCTTTATTTTCACTACTTTATCCACTGAAAATTTCAAAATCTTGATCCTTTTCAAAAAATGACCAAATGTTTATTTTACTGTGATAATTGTGGACACTTAGCTGAAACTATATTTTTTTAAAAAGCATGAAGTGTTTAAGTCATGTATTTTTAAAACCTCCTTTCTGGTTAATGAAGAAGTCACGCTCGTGAGTCTAAGTTGACTTTTAAAGATGTATAATTTTGCTGCAATATCCTTAAGGACATGGTGCAGAGGAGCACAGGCATGAGGTGGTAATAAGAGATGGGGCACAGGCCTGGCACCGGAAATACTGCAACTGTAAACAATTCACCCATAGTCAATTAAAGAAGTGCAGATATGGAGTTGGACAACATTGGTTTCAGGAGTAAAAAAAGAGAACAAAGGCATAGTACCTGACATATGTAAAAGAGACTACAAATTGTTAATTCGGATTAAGGAGCTGTAGATCAAAGAGGAAAAACAAAGGTGCTGAAGCATGTTAAAGAACAGGAAAATGGCCCCAAGTGAATCACAGATTGAGAAAGAAGAAACTATCAACATGACCAGCATATTTCCCCTGGTGAAGGACTGCAGATGCTCAATGTTACCCTCTCCCCTCCCTCCCCACATGCATGAGAATAAAGCCACCAGCCTTAGGGTCCAGAGGAACAGGGAAGGGTGAGCATAACAGCAAAAGCAGAGGTAGTAACTAAGTGTGTGTACAACAACTTTAAATGCATTATTATTCTTTCTTTTCCTTTAAGAATTGTATCTGGATTCCCAACAGTATTTCTGTTCCTGAATTTAAAAAAAAAAGTTGTTTTACAGTAAGGATATTTTAAATTTAAAAAACAAAAAGGCTAATCTTTGGTATCTTTCAATTTAATTACTTTGTCCTACAAAACTCCTGGTTTAAAGAACTGCAGAAACCTGTAGGGAGACATAATCACAGAAAACTCTTAAGTATTCATTCTGAACTCAGACATAAAGAGAAAGGGTTTATCTGCCTCTCATCTCTTTTTTAATGGTACAAATTACAGTGTTCACAGAGTTAAGTAACATTATTGACAAGTCTAATAAAAGTATAGATGTAATAGTTATGGATTTAATAAATATCTGCCTCAGAAGTCTACTAATCCCCTCAGTAATAACTAATCAGTGTGGGATTTTTAAGGTACATTGATTATAAGAAGCACAAGTATTCTATATTCTTTTTGTTTTCTTTTTTGTTTAGCTCCGGAGTTACGTGGCAATACAAACAATTGCTTGTATCTAATAAAATGCTTTTTTGTTATCCAGATGACAAGAACTACTTTCCATAAGGAACAGAAATCTTGGGACTCTTAGATATTCTGAAATTCACTTTTTTTTTTTTTTTCCCCACTTACTATCTTGTGTTAGTAAGTGAATTCCCTCTTTATCCTTTTCCTCTTTCTCTATGAGAGGCTGTATACTGCAGACTTAAAGCAAATCTCCATAATTTCCCTCTGAGATGATTTCTGCAGAGATGATTTCTTGGTACTTGAGACATTTCTGGAAAATAGCAACACTTGAAAGCAGCTGTGTCATCTCAGTGGACTAAATATAAAGGGCAGAGATTTTAAACAGTGTGTTCATTAACCTGTGCTGTGCTGACACTGAGACTCTTTTTCTTTACTATTGTTATTATTATTGTTACTTTTATTATCATTACCATTGACATTATTATTTGTCCATTATCACTATGAGGTCTTGACAGTGCTGCAAATTGAAACACAGACTCAGCAAAATTTAAGTGTTACTGGTTTTGACAGATCAGAGTTGGTTTTCTGTTGTTTATTCTTGGTGGGTTTTTTTTTTAAACTCTGTGGGGAAACATTCAATTTGCCACTGAAACATTAAAGAAAGGATTGACAAAAGCAATAGTTTCAAAAGGAAATAAATAAAACCATTTTATTTGTTTGCAAATAAAGTTAAGCCTTCTTGAGATTCCTTCACTGCCCAATGTTACTAAAATAGACAAGTTTAATTCCATCATTAACACTTATGAGTATGAAACATACTTTTACATGCGGATGGAGTGGGACCATGTCCACTTCTACTATATTGTTTGTGGCAATATATGCAAGATTTTTACTGAGAAGAAACCTCAATGTTTTAGGTATCTTCTGATTTTATAATAAGACAATCCTGACAGACAATCTGCTGCAACGTGCTCAAATTTGCTCTTAACTCCTATGCAGCTACTGTGAATCAACTTTGGTACTGTAATGTTTTCTTCAGTGAACTCAAGCAATACTTACATTATTGAAAAATATATTAAACTTATCAAAATATGACAAATCTTTTATTCATAACTGCAAAAAGAACACCACCACATTTCTGGAATTAACTACTGTTCTTTCCATCTTGTCATGCTCTTTTCTTTATTTCTCAAGTGTTCTGATTGAACATTGTCTCATAAATGCATGAATTTGTTTCTTTTTTAAAATCTATATGAATGATTGATCCTTCGCCTTTTACATATCTGAGTTAGGAAATACTAGTCTTTTGGCTCTCTTGAGCCTCCTTTTTTTTTTTTTTTCTCCCAATCATTAAGCACTAAAACAATTTAAGGATTTTATATTAGCAAAAGCCTTAGTTTTAGTTAAAATATTCTGGTGGTTTATGTTTTAATACTCTATACATTTGTGTCTAAGTGTTAGGAAGAGTACATAAAAACTGTAAAAGCCACATTATGCCATGTCATAGATCATAAACAATTATTTAATTCTATTATAGAGCTTGTATAAAAACAAAGCAAAAAATGAGTTCAGCTTTTTCCTTTCCAACACAAAATATATTCCAAGGTAAGTTTTACTCCTCAGGAGTAACTGAGGAAATAGGCATTTTATTATGCTATGGCAATAGCCTGGATGACCCACAGACGGCTATTGCAACATGAGCTATTCTGTAACAATGTAGTAGAAGTTTATTTCTGAAAAAAACCCCAAAACTAAACACAATGATTTTGACAGTCTGGAAAACTACCATAGGAATGCATAACTTCGAGTTACATAAGCTTTTTCAGGACAAGGACAAGAACATCATAAATAATGCCTTCTGACATCTTTCCTGAGACACATGGTATTCCTTATTAAAAAAACCCACAAACCTATACATATGTACATTTACCTGAGTTAGCATTAAAGAAGACTTAGATACTGATAGTAGAGTAGCTGAATATCTTTCCTGCCTTTCTTGTCCAGCCCTGTCTCAAAAATCTCATGTATTTTACTATATTTAAAGTTATTATTGACATATGTGCTAGTTTTGGCTGGGATAAAGTTAATTTTCTTCATAGTAGCTGGTATGGGGCCATGTTTTGGATTTGTGCTGAAAACAGCATTGACAATATCAACATGTTTTAATTATTGCTGAGCAGTGATTACACAGAGCCAAGGCCTTCTCTGCTTCACACACCACCCCACCAGTGAGTAGGCTGGGGGTGCACAAGGAGTTGGGAGGGGACACAGCTGGGACAGCTGACCCCAACTCACCACAGGAATATCCTGTACCATATGACATCATGCTCAGCAATGTAAATCTGAGGGAAGAAGGAGGAAGGAGGGGACGTTTGGGGTTAAGGCATTTATCTTCCTGAGTAACTCTTAACATGTGATGGAGCCCTGCTTTCCTGGAGATGGCTGAACACCTGCCTGCCCATGGGAAGTGGTGAATGAATTCCTTGTTTTGCTTTGCATGCACGGCTTTTGCTTTACCTGTTCAACTGTCTTTATAGCAACTTTCACTCTTCCAATTCTCTCCCCCATCCTGCTGGGGACGACTGACCAAGCAGCTGTGTGGGGCTTAGTTGCCGTCTGGGGTTAAACCACGACAACATTTCAATGAAGATTTTCCTTAGTAGAAATTAAATATATCACTTCTTCGTTAGTCATTGGGGGCAGGGAATAATATCTCATTTATTCATTTATGTCTTTACAGCAGTCTTTTAAAAACTTAAACATTTATCAGGCCTCCTTGTCAGTTGTCTTGTTTCCAAATACTTTTACTATTGGATGAATCATTATTAGAGACAATATTACTAAATAATTTAATCCTCAAGTCTTATTCTACTGCTCATATATTTAAAACCATGAACATAGGATATTTTGAAGAAAGGGGGCTTATTTTCTCCAGAAAAAATATATTATGTGTAATAATAATCTACATGAATGAAGAAGCTTTCTTGGACTAGATGACCTTTTTGGGTGAAAGTGACTTTTTCAGCTGCATGTGCTCTAGTCTCCAGAAACAATTTAAAGTCTTTATAGTCTCCCTGTGAAGTTTTCAGGACTCAAAAGTTTTTTTGTGATCTTTTATTTCAAATATTTGATTATGCATAGGAGATTCTAAAATTCCTAAAGGCCCAGAACTTCATATTTGTTACCTTGCCACAGTTTGAAAACACTCTCACAGAATGTAGCTTATCTCAGTCACTGGAGAGGCTTAAAACTAATATTCAGACAAAACTCATGACTTCAGTCATGAAACTAGAGCAGCATATTTTAACAAATCATTATGCTATGGCATTCCCATAGCTAGTAATTGTTTCAGTCTTTGCAACATACACAGAAAACACTGCTTTGGAAAACAGTGATAGTAGTTGTAGTGGAAGGATTTTTTTTTTTATTAATTATTTCTACTCTTTAGACAGCTTAGAGTTGTTTGTTTGTTTGTTTGCTTGTTTGTTTGTTTTATGGGAAAGTGTTATAATATGAGTAAAATACAATGTAAGGGAGAACTTACCCCAGTTGGACAAGACACAATAAGAATGTTTTCTTTCCCCCAGTATTGTTGCTCTGACCTTAAATAATGTGTTCTAAAATAACTTGAAAAGTTCACTGTTACCTTTCAGGCAACACTGGGAACAGCAGCCCAGTACTTTTTATGCAGATTCTACGTCATGGTGGCATTTCAAGATAAAACGAAATTTAAAAAAATTAGAGGTCAGAAGCAACTGAGTTGCACAGATGCAAACCACTTTCTGTATTGACCAATTTCAAATCAAACATTTAGGAAATAATATTTTGCAATGGATAAGTCATCCATTTGGATAGTGTGAGTCAGTGTGACATTCTTCTGTATGCTGGAAACTGTTTTTCCCTAACTCAGAAAAAAGGAAAAAGGAAAATAAAATACGCAGCCCTAGTCTCATCCCTTTTTTGCTGATATGCAGCTGACAAAAGCAGTCAGAGAGTTATTAAATAGCTGTAATGTTCTCAATAGCCAAAATCTAATGTGAAAAGCCAAGGGGCTGAGAAAGAACAGAGACATAGTATTTGACCATGCTGCATTCATGTCATGTATCTAATGGTGGGTATTTACAGTTTAAAATAAAACCCAACGGGGACTCAAGATCTCTTGCAGTCTACATATGTCACAAAGACAGTAGATCTGAATTAGATGTAATGAACAATAATTCTAAAAGAACTTCAAAATGAAGATGCATCTTTCCTATATTAGATTAAGTAAATAAATATATTCAGCTGATTAGTACCTTTTACTATTTATTAAGAAACTATAATTGAGGCGGGTGGGTGCTTTCCTTTCTTTGCTTATTTTTTTCCTCCTTCCTTTTCCTCTTTCATTTAAATCCACAACTCCTGATATCCAAGAAAATGTCTCAGTGGCTGGCTGAATGATTAGAGGACTTAATTGTTCTAAATGTACAATTTTAGCCTCTGAGAATATCCAGATGTTTGAATTATTCTTACGCAAGATGTGACATCTCCATTTTCAATTAGTCATTTGTTTTATAGGTAATATTGGCTGCCGCTTTATCTGTGTAGATCTAGAATCTCTAATTGTTCTCTGAACATGCCTATTAGATCAAGCTGTGCAGAACAATTAGGCAGAGGAATGCATCATTTTTCTAGATCATTCTCAGACATATTTGGGAGTAAGTGCCAAGATTCTGTAAATATCGAAGTGCTCCTCAGCAGGTGTGAAGACAGCCTTTCATTGTGGAACTCAGGCAAAAATTAAGATGTGTAGAGATTAGGTGCTGCCTTGGTAGGCTTGTTTGAAACTAAATTCCACATTACCCCTGTATTAGGCAGCCATGAATACATGTAAACTGCAAAAATAAAGTAGTGATGGTTTAGCTAGCTTTAAATAAGCTAGGCAGGATGTTACACAACCTAGCCATTGTAGCACATTATTTTAGTCTACTTTTGTGTAAATGTGCGAGTCTTGCTTTAAATTTTCCCTTCTGACTGAGAAAATTCAAACCCGTATCAGTAATCCTCCAACTTATAGGTTCAATGTATTTTATGAATGAACATTATGAAGAATATGAGAGAACATATGTCCATTTTACTATATGTCCAAAAGTCCAAGGAAGGGAATGGTGCAGCAGAATAGAAAGATCAAAGACTTCAGCATAAAAGAACAAGAAAGTGAGAGCCAACAAATCAGTCTGTTGAGTAGCCCATCAGTGTTCTTACTTGGTTCTAGCTGCAAAGCATTCTTTTCCCCAGTGTTATTTTCTTGCAGCAGATATATTTACGATACATTGATGTCTGGATATTACATTTAGTGTAACAGTCATGTAAAAAAAAAAAGTACTATGTAAGAATTAATGAAGGATTCCAGAGTATTATTTTCACTGTATTTAAAAAGAAAAAAATTTGCAGAAATTTCAAATACTTTTTTCTCGTGAATAGTATTGGAATCAGCATTGGGAAGTTCACAAAATCATAGAATCATAGAATCGTTTTGGTTGAAAAAGACCTTTAAGATCATCAAATCCAACTGTTAACCTAGCACTGACAAGTCCAACCACTAAACCATGTCCCTACGCACCACATCTATGCGTCTTTTAAATACCTCCAGGAACGATGACACAACCATTTCCCTGGGCAGCCTGTTCCAATGATTGATAACACTTTCGGTGAAGAAATGTTTCCTAATATCCAATCTAAACCTCCCCTAGCACAACTTCCTCTTCTTCTATCGCTTGTTACTTGGGAGAAGGACCAACACCCACCTCACTACAACCTCCTTTCAGGTAGTTGTAGAGAGCCATAAGGTCTACCCTCAGCCTCCTTTTCTCCAGGCTAAACAACCCCACTTCCCTCAGCCGCTCCTCATAAGACTTGCTCTCTAGACCCTTCACCAGCTTCATTGCCCTTCTTTGGACTCAATCCAGTACCTCAATGTCCTTCTTGTAGTGAGGGGCCCAAAACTGAACACAGGACTCAAGATGTGGTCTCACCAGTGCCGAGTACAGGGGGACAATCACTTCCCTGGTCCTGCTGGCCACACTATTGCTGATACAAGCCAGGATGCTGTTGGCCACCTTGGCCACCTGGGCACACTGCTGCCTCATGTTCAGCCAGCTGCCAACCAACACCCTCAGGTTCTTTTCCCCCCAGGCAGCTTTCCAGCCACTCTTCCCCAAGCCTGTAGCAGCGTTGCATGGGGTTGTTGTGACCCAAGTGCAGGACCTGGCACTGAGCCTTGTTGAACCTCACACAGCTGTCCTTGGCTCATCGATACAGCCTGTCCAGATCCCTCTGTAGAGCCTTCCTACCCCCCAAGCAGATCAACACTCCCACACAAGTTGGTGTCTTCTGCAAACTTCCTGAGGGTGCACTCAATCCCCTTGTCCAGATCACTGATAAAGATATTCAAGAGAACTGGCCCCAGCACTGAGCCCTGGGGAACACCACTTGTGACCAGCTACCAACTGGATTTTACTCCACTGACAACAGCTCTTTGGGCCCAGTCATCCATATGCCCATCCAAGCCACAAGCAGCCAGTTTCTCCAGGAGAATGCTGTGGGAAATGGTGTCAAAGGCTTTACTAAAGTCCAGGTAGACAACATCCACAGCCTTTCCCTCATCCACTAAGTGGGTCACCTTATCTTGTATAAGATCAGTCAAAACTTAATCTATACATGATTTTGCTGATGTTGTATGTAGGAATGTTGTATGACATGATTTCAGATACTCATGTCCAGAAATAAAAGGAAATAACATTTTATGCAGAAAAGTATAAAACCAATACTTAGCAGATTTCATAGAAAGTACCATTTAGGCCAGGATTATCTGTAGAAATTTTAATAATGATTGTACCTGTGATGAGTTAACTCATATATGAAACTAGTTTTGTAAGGGAAATTCCATGCATCTCATTGCATTTTTTTGCATGTCTAACTTCAGGGTAGATATTTTTTTTCTTTCCAGTAAAGACATTGGTTCTTGCTATGCATTTTTTGAATCAAGAATATTTCGGGTTATTCTCCTAAGGATAATTTTATTCTGCATGAATGCTTTCCACTTGCTGTATTCATAAAAGTTATTAGGATATGCAGTTCTAAAGAAGAAAATATTAAATGGCAACTAATAATAGTCTATCTGGATCATTAGAAATGATCTGTCTCATGAACATACGTAGGGTTTTTTCAGCCTAGATATCTGACCTACTTTGAAAGTTTCTGATGAGGGCAACCCATGTATGAATATTTGTATTTATTCACCACACCTCTAGAAAAGTTATATTTATTAGATGTTTTCTGAATCCAAAGCATGGACATGATGTAATTTTGCTGTATTCCCATGGAGTAATCAAAGGGCTATTGATTTCAGGATCCAGACAACTGGGACTGTACCCACTGTGTGACCAGGTGTTGGAGAATCTGGGGACTCTAAATGTGTAATAACAGCAGTACAATTTAGGACAGGTCCAACAAGGGCTTTCTTAGCTATGATCATAATGAGAGAACATTCGGACAGCATCTTCCCCTCTGCTCCCCTGTTGTCTCCCAAGTGATTGCAGAGATCCAACCTATATACTGCTTCAGAAAAAGGAAAGAGGTGAGGAAAAGCAATAATTTTAATGTTAGCAAAGCCAGGTCCTTACAAAATGGTCCTTCACTCAAAAAGCACAAGGCATAGGGACCACCAGTAATATCTAGAAATTGATTTCTCACCTCTTTCTCACACTCCTTTTCAGTTATATTCAGAATACCAAGTGGCTTCACAAAGTGTATACCCCACCTTCAGAAATCAAAGCTAATGTTATGCCTGAGTTCACCATGATCTTATAGTTCCCTATATAGATAGAAGCTGATCCAGGGAGGAGAGGGAAAAAAGGCTACTAGAATTCCTTGTGATTTCAACTGAGAATTCAGCTCCACAGCCCCTTCTATGTGGTACTTTTTATTGCTATTGACCAGCCTAGCCCATTTTACATCATCTTTACATTGCTGTTCCCTTCTCTTCCACCTTGCTCCCCCAACTCCCTTGGACAGTAGGCTCAATATTCTTTTTGCAGAAACAGTAATGCCAGAAACTTCAGCATAATGCCAATGTGTTGCTACACTACAGACAACTACCTGTGCCTTAATAGTGAAAATCCCAGTTTTTCAGAAGGATTTAGGGATGGCATGCAAGATTATAATTCTTGTGCACTGGTAACAACAGGACTTTCTCAAATGAGAACTAGGAGCAATACACTTATGCACTTTACTGTGATGAAAAGGATTAACTAGATGACCTCTAAGGTCATTTCCAAATCTATTTTCCATTATTTATTGCCTCTCCTCACCTCACTCCCCTCAGGAAACAGCTTGCCTTTCCTCAAGACACATTAATTAAATGCATCAGACTCCCACAGCAAAAAGAGGTCAGCTGCAAGACATGCAACATAATCACATTCACCAAGCCACCACTTCAGGGAAGCCTTCTGAGTTGCAAACACCATTGAAAAGCATAAAAACATGGGTGCAAGTGGCAGGGTATGTCAAGCATCCAAAGTTATAACTCAAAGGAAGCTATTTTTTTAATAGAGTTGGTGATTTTTTAATTTTACTGAATGTGCTCCTTCCCTAAAGCTGCAAGCTATTTTCTGCTAGACATTATAGTGACCATTTGCTTTTAACTATGAATGATAGCATTAGCAAGGCACAAGGATCAAAATGTGTAAATAGGTGTAGCGATTCCCTCCACACACTCTGGTCAACAATGCTCCATGCATTAGCAGACTTTACCTATGGGAGATATACTGTATGTTGTCTGGTTTTTTTTCCAATTTATTACCCTCCCCCTCCAATAAAATGTATTCTTGGCAAATACAGAGCCTGGAAAACAAAATCCATGGCTCACAGTACTGGGTGCCAATTATATAGATGATTTACAGAGATGCTTGTCCCTTCACTACAGTCTTCCCAATTTCAGAAAGCCCTTTAGCTGCAGTCACATTCTTACTAACCCAAATATATGTACCCACACAAATAAATCTTTTATTCAATGAGAAAGATATGGAGAAACAAAACAGACCATTAACACACCCACTATCATCTTCCCTCTAACACTTGGGAATTCTCAGTAAGAGGAAGTTCCAGCCCCACATTCCTTTTCAGCACTTAATGCTCTGCATCCTGAAACCCCAGAACAAGACACAGCTTCTTCAGCTACTAGCTCTCTCAAGCTGTATCAATCTCTGTTGCAGCTATAATGATTCAGAAAATGGGACTACTGAAAGGTACACATTGCTGGATATTTTTTTTTTTAAGAAAAAAAGGCAAAGATACAAAAAATATAGGAAGTTATTCACAAAATAAAACCAGTCGCATGCTCTTAAAGTTGCAAAATCCTAGAAAGCTAGAAAATCAAATTTATGTTGGCTTGAGAAATTTTAGCACTTTCCTCATGTATAGATACATGTTAAAGCTCTTAATTTTATATTCACAAATTATTCTCACCAACCTACACTCTCACAAGGACAGTCTCTCATTCAGTGCTCAAACAACCAGAAGTCTGCAAATTCCCCATATTCTAGAAACTTATTTTAGAGTTTAAATATTTTGTTTGTAGGTATCTGACCTCTGGATCTGAAAAGGGAAGAGCTAATGATAAGCATTATTATATTATAACTTATTTCTTTAACTTGTGGTCTGCTGCCCATTTTAAAAAAAAAAAGTACATGGTGAAATGCTATTAAAATTATAACATGACTTTATCTTGAAGGCAGTGTTCTCCCAATATTTCTCTGAGTAAACATTTTTGGCTTGCAAATTAACATAAAGCACTTTCTTCCACTGCTACAGAATATTGCCTTCCACAGAGTGGTTAGCATCACACAGCTGTGCAGTATTTGCCTTTCCTTTTCCATACAGCACCCATAAGGGTAGAGGTGTGACATACAGAAAGCATTTTCTTTTTTCTTTCACTCAGTCTCTTCTTTGTCACTTGCTTTCCCAACATATTTGTGCTGTTACAGAAATTCACTACAACTTCTGACATGTTCACCATCACAGTATCAGTAATTAAATATGGTCTCAGCTCTAAATTCATGTCTTAGTCATCCTCAGAACCCAGCAAACGTGACATTATGATTCAGACTGACAGCTAATACTGATTGGAGAAGAGCCTCTTACATGGCTGGAAGCGAAATCTATCTAAAATATCATTGAATAGTGTTAAAGATGAGGATAGGACAAAGAAGTAAAGATATTCTTTCGGAGGGTATTCAGGATTTCTGGGGAAAAAAAAAAAAGTTAACATATTCTTTAACAATCTCAAAATTCTAACTTTCTAAACATGGCTATTCACCTTCCTAAATCATCAGGGGAAAGAAGTGAAGGAATGTTCTATGCTAATTAAAATAAATTCACTCTAAAATGCAAATAAACTGTCATTTTATAGCAGCTTGAGCTCCTAAATGCGATTACCTGTGGCCGACAGCAACCCATAAAGCTTAACTTTAAAGACTGCAATTTAAGAAAGTGAACGTGTTTCTCTCATTTCTTCGTGAAAGTTTCACTAGGTGGAGCTCTAGGTCAAACATCCTTGCAGTTACCTTGACTATTTCATCGAGCTAATTTTGGAGATTTGTTTTAATATCCTCAGTTCACCACACCTGTTGCTACAAAATGAGGTGCAGAAACTGCACTGCCTTTATTTTTTTTGTCACTTTATATTCACTGTTTATGTAAAAGCATAATTGTCATGAATTATGAGAGGTTTAAATAGAAAATCGCAGAAGCTGTCAACCTAACAGGACTGTTGCTGGAATTTAACGGCATATGCAGACATATCAGGTTTGTCGTGGTTCATATTTTTCTTAGCTGTGCAGTGATGCTTCTTCACTGATGATTTATTAAATAATAATTCACAAAGTTCATAAAAATTCAGTTCTTCAAGGCATATTCAAATTATTGATCTGCCTTAATTGTAGATAACAGATGACCTGATAGACTATAAAAAGAATACAGATGCAAAATGTCAAATGAATTTTTTTAGTTTAGATTTTTTTAGTTTTATGCATACAAAAACATGGCATACAGTTCTTTTTCAGGAAAGACCAAGAACATCAACATCTTTTTAAATGTATAAGTCCCCAAAATAATAGTCATATATCAAGTTAGAAACAAGAGATACATTTTCATGGTGTCTGTTTGTTTGTCAGTTGCTTGGTTTGTTTTTCTCTCCCAAAATAAATTCTTGGTTTAATAATAACTTTCTATTAAAGTTTTAAAAGCTCCCTGTTTTAGGAATGCTACTGACTCTTGAGGGCTTGGTTTTCTTTTGTTTCACGGAGAACCCCTAGAGCCTAAAAATGAAAAATAAAAAAGTTGTGTTATCATTCTGTCTCTCTTTTTATAGTGGTTAACACAACTATGAACGTGTTCTTCATTCAGAATTCCATTAAACATTACATTATTGGAAAGTTTCTGCAGCAACAATGCAAGGGAAAATAATTATCAGGGATAACCAGCTACCATTGAAACAAAAATCTTCCGAAAGAACACTCTGCTCCACAGGAGAGAAGGGAACGAGAAAAAAGTGAAGGGCAGTATTGTACTATCCATGGTGCATGAATATCAGCAAATGTCCACAACTACTAGTTCACATTTTTTCCTATAAAAGTTGTCCTTTCATTAGTTGGTTCTTGAAATTTGGCTTCTTAAAACAATGTCCTTCTCTAACTATTTGGGTCAGGCTATTAGGTAAATGCACTTGCTGGATCTTTTCTCTTTGCTTCTTTTGTTGTCTCTGAAAGATGAGGGAAATCAAGAGAGAACAAAAATAATTTTGCTTTATAAAATAATCATTACACTATTATGTAAAATTGAGTCCTTGCTGAGTCCTTAGCCTAACAGTTACATAGTGTGCTCCTGCCGCATGAAGCCTTAGGAAAAAAAACAAAACCAAAACCAAAAAAACCCCAACTTATTACTGTATTCCTGGAACATGACCTCTTTGCAAAGTAATAAGAATCACTCTACCATACAGAAATTAGTTCTATTTAACACCTCCTCCCAACTTTGCTCTCCTATGCAAGAATGCATTGAACTCAAGGACACACATGTCCATATGTGGGTGGGCACAGGAGGAAAATGGCGAAAGAATCAAGTCTCCATGGCTTCTATTATCTGCCTGTTCAGTCAGATATTTTTGGTGCACAATTGTAATAGTTGGCAGAAGAGGGGAAAAAGTAATAAAAAAAAATAAGTTATACCTACAGATATTTTGAAGACAGATATGAGTTTGTTTTGCATACTCTGAGCTAGATGGACATAAGCCACGCAACTTGTTAGCACAAACACAGCACTACACTTGCATGCTTTAAGGAGAGGTTGGATATATTAGATCAAGTTCAGCTATGTGTTAATGTAGTTATTTGACTTCTGGTCAGCTCACAACAAAGGTGGAGTAAGTTTGCATTTTTTACAAACAGCCTCATTCTTCGTTATTGTCCTGTGGAGCCTTGTTTACAGAAAACCATGAACATCCCTAAACAAGTACTTCGGGCACAGTGGTGATGCCTCTTGGCTTTTACCATATAATCGTGGGGGGAAAATAGAAAAAAAAATAATCAGTTGACCTTTATTCTTCCTTTGTTCATGCAGGTGTTCAAATCTATTCTAAAGATTAATGTGTGGAGATATTTTTAAGGAAGTAAAACTTTGCTAGTGCTGGCACAATAAGTAAAAATTCTAATAAAATCATTTACCAATGACAAAGGTGCTTAGCACTTCACTGGACCAAGTGAAACATAAAGAACAAGTAAATTTCATTTGCTAGCTAGGCATGGCAGCGTGCATGCTTAGAGATGAAACTATGTAAACAAGGCACTGCTGAGTGCTGCTGGAGAAAACAACAGGATCGTCAGCACAGTATTTCAACTGTACTGATTGGCATTGAGAGACATATGCCAGGAACAACATGATGAGAAACATGAGCAAGGTCTGAATAAACCATGAGTGCTGAAGTTTGTAAGTACTTCATACCTTTATACTTCATTCTTTAAAAAAACAAAAACAAAAACAAAAAACAGGGAAAAAGAAAACTAAAAGAAAAAACAACTCAACAAAAAGCAGAGGGGACAGGGTTCATTAGGTTGTTCAGTTTTGTTTTAAGCAGGTCAAGAGTAGTGTAGTGCAATTCTTTAACCCTCAGAGCTGAGCACTCCAGAGCGCAGAATGACCACCTGGTCCTAGCAGTGCCTGGACAAATGGGCACAACAAGGAATTAGGCAGAAACTCCCAGTTCAGTATGGACAACAGTTAACACAATGACTCCGAGTCTCAAAAGAATTACACAGGATGGCAAAATGCCAAAAAAAAGAGTAAACCTTACTAAAAGGCTTAAATAGTTATCTCTGTTCTGTTCTGGATGGAAAGTTTTCCTCATCTCCTACTGACTATTTCCCAAAACTAAGAGTATAAGAGCAAATATAAACCAATGAAAAGTAAACCTATGCACAGTAAATGCAGAAAGCATAGTGGGGACAGACTTAAGAACACAGGGGACCTTATTGTCAGGTGAATGTCTCAGTCACTAGGATACAAAGGCATGCTTGTCCTCTGCTCTGATGAATCTCGACTTCTTCCATGCAGGATCACGACTTTACCAGGACAAGTGGAAAGCAGCCCTCTCAAGCATGAGTGCTATGAGCTGGCAGTTCAGTGCTAAGGTAAAGGATGAGGATTTGAATGTTCTTAGGCACCAAAAATCTTTCATCTTTCTTTCACCACTTTTTGTTTGAGACTTAGGTTGGAAAGAATATGCAAAGAGTGTAGGTTTAAAAATGTATTGAAATTTTTGATTTAAGCTTCATTTTTTGATTGTACACTACATGTGATCACAGTATTGAACACAGAGAAATTTTTTAATTCTCTTCTATTAATCAGAGCAAGAAATAAACCCATTTTCTAAAATAATTTATATTGTTTTGAACTGAAATCAAGTGCTGTTTGGCATTGTAAACCAAACAAGGGCCTGAGTAATTAAGTCACCAGAGGAAGTGAGAGTAGGTGAAGGAAATGAAAGCATAGCTTGAAAAACTACATGTGTGATAGATAAAAACATATAAACATCTAGCAGCTGAGATTTTTTTACCTCATCTCCTGTAAATTAATGAGTACTCAACACACAATTCTTTCTCCTTTAAGAGCACCTCTCTAATAAAAATCACAAAGCTCTGATTGGGATTCAACTTGTCTTCTCAGGTACAAACCCACATGAATTAAGCATATAGTAGAATCCCAGCCAGCTGGGACACCACCTACAATATTCAATAAGTGGCTGCAATGTAAAGATAGAGACACTTCAGAGAAACAACAACAGCAAAAAACATGCACACACTGTAAACCATCAGTAAGCAGTAGATTTACATTTGTCACAGATGAAGTTTTATTGTGCTGACTTTAATGGCTTGAAGAAATGTTTGAAAGGTGTATGTTTGAAATGTACCCTTGCAGCCAAAATGGAATTCTTTCCTGCGGTTGATTTTTACCAGTGTTATAGAACTTTGCATGGGCAGTAATTTGCAGCTAGATGTCCAATAGCACTGTACTTCTCAAGCAAAATAAAACACAGATGAAACGCCAGCTGTGTGTTCTAAGGTGAAATTCTCCCTAATGTGCTCCCTCTAACCACTGGCCAGACAGATAGACTGAATGATATCGGGATTAATGAAAATCTGTATGATATACAGAGAGACAGACAATTTTCTGACTCATTCTGAAGATTTGAACTTTCATATAATGACTAATAGCATATATGTATATTTGGTATAGAGGAAAAAATATGATCATAATTTTTTTAATGGACCATTGGTCAGTTGCCTAAGTATAAAATTAGAAGTCTAGGTTGACATACCGCCCCAAGGCTTGTGCTACTAAACATAGATTAGTATTCTGCTAGCATTTGTCTGACCCAAAAGACAATGACAGCAATTAATTGGATACAGGAGGGAATTGCTATTTGCTCGTGACTTAGATACTGATTTTTGGATGAACTATGAAATGAACAACTTCAAAATTAAGCAGATTGAAAGAAAAATCAGTTTCAAATGTGAGGATGTAAGTTTTCAAATCAGTTTTTAAACTGAATGGCAAATGTTGTAGTAAGAGGGTATGAGGGCATTTGTTTTAAACCTCTAATTCTGTAAATACTTTCTACTACATACGAAAGGTCAGGAACTAAGTACATCATAAAGCAATAGAGTTATTCACAATTTCTTATATATAGGCTTATCTTAAACTATCCTGTTTATTCAAATACCCTTTCAAATCTGTATATTAGGTTTCCAACACAGAAACTACCACAAAGAAGTAACAGTCTAAGGATTGTTTATAATTTCTCAGTGTTCACATTGAATATTTGAGTGCCTAAGTAAAGATGTATTCATATTAAGACAAGACAGGTTTTATAATATTGTTTATGTAGTGGATTTCCCCCCCATCCTTTTTGTAAAACATCTGTGTTTCACAAGAGGACCATTTGCATTAGTATATAAGTAGCTATACTTAACCAATATAGCATTTCTTTGGATTGTCTGACATTACATATTTGAACCAAATGAAATCAAACAACCAAAAACAAGAGGCCACAAAACCCCAAAACAAAACACAAAGCAATTGTAAGTGGTAATTTAGTTGACATTCTATGATTTGTAGCGGTCAAAGATATTTGTCCTTCCTAAAGGACAGTTCAAAATCAACATGAGGTTTAGCAAACTACATATTTAATTTCTGCTAAAATAGTGTACTATTTTCAATCATAGAATACTGAAGTCCAAAGGCACCTCTGGTGGTCATCTAGTCCAATCCCCCTGCTCAAAGCAAAGTCACTTACAGGAGGTTTCTCCAGGCCATGTCCAGTTGGATTTTGAATATTTCTAAGAATGGAAACTCCATAACCTCTCTGCACAACCTATTCCAGTTTTCAATTACTCTCACAGTAAAGAATTTTTTTCTTTTGTTTAGGTGGAAATTTTTTTCTTTATATTTCTGCCCATTGCCTCTCATCCTGTCACTGGATACTACTGAGAAGAGTCTGGCTTAATCTTCTTTATTCCACCTATCTGGTATTTTTACACATCAGTAAGATCTCCTCTGAGCCTTTTCTTGTCCAGCCTTGTATGTGCATTGGCCCTGCGTGGAGGCCAGGTGCCCACCAAAGCTGCTCTATAACTTCCCCTCCTCAGCTGGACAGGGAGAGAAAATATAACAAAAGGCTCATGGGTTGAGATAAGGACACGGAGAGATCACTCACCAGTTATTGTCACAGGCAAACCAGATTCAACTTAGAAAAATTAATCTAATTTATTATCAAACAAATCAGAATAGGATAATGAGAAATAAACCCAATTCTTAAAACACCTTCCCCCCACAACTCTCTTCTTCCCCAGCTTAACTTTACCTCCGATTTCTCTACCTCCTCCCCTCCAGCAGCACAGAGGGACAGAGAATGGGTGTTGTGGCCAGTTCATCAGACATTGTCTCTGCTGCTCCTTCCTCCTCAGGGGGAGGACTCCTCACACTCTTCCCCTGCTCCAGCGTGGGTCTCTCCCACGGGTGCAGTCCTTCAGGAACACACTGCTCCAGCATGGGTCCCCCATGGGGTCACAAGTCCTGTCAGCAAACCTGCTCCGGCGTGGGCTCCTCTCTCCATGGGGCCACAGGTCCTGCCAGGAGCCTGCTTCAGCATGGGCTTCCCGCAGGGTCAGAGTGTCTTTCAGGTGCCTCCACCTGCTCCGGCGTGGTGTCCTCCATGGGCTGCAGGTGGATATCTGCTCCACCATCAACCTCCATGGGCTGCAGGGGGACAGCCTGCCTCACCATGGTCTTCTCCACAGTCTGCAGGGGAATCTCTGCTCTGGCGCCTGGAGCACCTCCTCCCCCTCCTTCTGCACTGACCTTGGTGTCTGCAGAGTAGATTCTCTCACATCTTCTCACTCTTCTCTCTGGCTGCAAATGCTGCTCCTAGCTTTTTTTTTTTTTTTTTCATTTTTAAATATGTTATCACAGAGGCGCTACCACCCTTGCTGATTGGCTGGGCCTTGGCCAGTGGCAGGTCCATCTTGGAGCTGGCTGGCATTGGCTCTATCAGACACAGGGGAAGCTTCTAGCAGGTTCTCGCAGAAGGCACCCCTGTGGCCCCCCTGCTACCAAAACCTTGCCATGCAAACCCAGTACAAGCCTTAACAGTCCCAGCTCTCTCAGCCTCTCCTCATGACATTGCCTTTTTGCTGGAGTTGCTCCAGTATCTCTATGTCTGCCTTGTACAAGGGAGCCCAGAACTGGATGTGTCTTACCAGTGCTGAATAGAGAAGGGTTACCTCCCTTGACTGGCTGGCAATGTTCTTCCTAATGCAGCCCAGGAGGCTGCTGGCCTTCTTTTCTGCAAAGTGACTTTTGTTCAACTTGTCCACTAGCACACCCAGGTCCGTTTCTACAAAACTGCTTTCCAGCCAGTCAGTCCCCAGTCTGTACTACATAATGGGATTATTCCTCCCCAGGTGCAGGGCTTTACATTTGCCTTTCCTGAACTTCATGAGGTGCTTGCCAACCCATTTCACCAGCCCATTGAGGTCCCTCTGAATAGGAACATACCCTCTCCTCAAGTCCAAGGCTGGGATCCTGCTATTTTCCTTGTCTTTACTCTTCAGAATCCTGAAGTCCACCATATCATGGTGACTACTGCTAAGGCTGCTGCTTACTTTCAACTCATCAACTAGTTCTTCCTTGTAGATAAGAATTAATCAGTTCCATTAGATCCCCTCCCTTTGCTGGCTTCTTCATCATGTGTGCCAAGAATGTATCACCAATGCATTCCAGAAACCTCCTGGATTGCTCATGATCTTCTGTGTTGCCTTCCAGCAGATTAATCAGGTTGATTAAAGTTTCAGTTGTCTGAAAAAGTCCTCCTCTCCTCCTTCTTCCAGATCAAGCAGTCTGTAGCAGGCACCCATTGCAACATTACTCACAATGGTCTGCTTGTTAATCCTGACCCATAAAGTCTCAGCTGGCTTATCACCTGTCTCCAGGCAGAGCTCCATGCATTTCCACTGCTGTCCCACAAAAAGTACAATCACTCTCCTTGCCTTCCCAGCCTGTTTCCATCGATTACAGCACTGCAGTCACGTGAGCTATTCCACCACATCTCTGTGATCCCAATGAGATCATATGCCTACAACTGCACACAGGCAACTTTGATTTGCTCTGTTTATTTCCCATGGTGTGGGCTTTAGTATATGGTCATTTCACAGAAACACCCAACCACACTGATTTCCCAGAAAAGGTGTTAGAACTTTCCCCAAAATGTTGTCCTGTAGGCACTTCCTTATTTGTATGCATTGAGGTGGGCCCCCTTCAGACTTATTTTGTTGTTTTCAGGGGCTCTCCCATCCTTGCAACTTTCACCCTCCACTTTCCAAGATGCCTCAACTGATCAACTGCCTCCACTGATCATGGCTCAGTATCTCTCTTTCCTAGTTTAAAGTTCTCCTCACCATGTCAATGCTTTTCCCCACTTGGTGAGGTGTATATCATCTCTTCCTAGCAATCCTCAGACCTCAAAGAGTGTCCCTCTTCCTAGCAATCCTCAGACCTCAAAGAGTGTCCCATGATCCTACAAGTCAAATCCCTGTTTTTGACACCATCTGTGCAACCAGTTGTTGACCCTCAGGATCCTTTCGCTCCCCTGCAAGCCCTTCCCCCTCATTGGCAAGGAGCCCATATCCTTGGTCTTCACATGCAGAGCCATGTAGTCACTCTTAATGTGCTCCAGGTCTCCCCTTGCTGTACCTTTGGTGCCCATGTGGAAGAGCAGCAGGAAGTTATAGCCCAAGCACCAGACAGCCCTCTGTAGCCTCTCCACAATGTTCTGGATCCAAAACCTAGCAAGCAGCAATCTCATGAGATAACAAGTCAAGATGGCAGATGTGGGCCTCTGTCCCTGGTCTCAGGGAGTCACAACTACTAACATTATGATCCGCTGCTGCTGCTGCAAGTGGGCTGAGGTGCTTTTCTAGACGTAGCTCCCAGCCTCCCATCTGCTACCAGGGTCCTGAACCTCTTCTGTAGATGCAAATCTGCAGGTGAAGCACCTTCTGGTGCCAGAAGTCACACACTTCCAGCCTTCACTATCACAGAAGTCTCCATTTCCCAATCCAATAACTCCAGACTCTGTCCATACCTCCTTCAGCAGAGGTAGGGGGTTGAGATTCCTCTTGTAGATGCAGGGTCTCAATATTTTTTCTGGTCATCTCTAATGCTGTGCAGCCTGCTGATCTCCTGCAGTAGCTCCTTCACTTAGTGAGATCCTCCACCAGCACTCAACTTCTGGAGGCAAGGAACTGACCTCCCACTGCTCCATTTTCAGTGCAAATTGCTACATCTATGAGTTGCCTCTGTTAGCCAAGATATCTTGTTAGCATATTAGTGCTTTGGAAGGAAATAAAGGGAAAGAATGAGGCAGTAAGTGGCATGTATTTCCTTCAGTGGACCAAAACAATGGGGGGGCGGGGAGAAAAGAAAAAAATGGATTCCAGGTGCAGATTAGGATAGAGAGACAACTAAAATGTAGATGTCTTCATTCGATGATCTTTATGTTAAAGCTCCCATCATTATTAGTGGAAATCTAGACTTTGGTCCACTGTCCAGATATCAGCTCCTGTCAATTTTCTGACATATCTAAGCCTACCTGTACATCTCAAATAGCCGAGCATAGGATACCCTGTACAAGGATACAGTAGGATAAACATAGGCACTGAATGGCCTGTAGGCAGCTGAAACATGCTCATTTCAGTATGGTTAAGGCAGTAAGGAGAACAATTCAGTTCACACTAAGGCAAGTATCAGGAAGTTGATTCTGTTGCCTAGACTGTGTATATCTCTGAAAACTGGTTTCTTAGCTATTAGCAAGTTTATTGTTTTAAATTATTGCAATCTGAATGAAAAGCAATCTAATGTTTTTATTGTCATCTGAATCTTTGCACATGTTCTAGAATCACAGTTCATTAGAGTTAAAAGACATCAGTTGACTAAACTACAGTGGTCAAAATGTTATTACAAATCAAAACACAACTTGTAGGGAAAATTTAGGTATTCATTAATTGGACATATCGGTCTGTTTCTTTTTCTTTTTCAGCTGTAGTGCATGGCATAAATTTGTTTTCCGCTTATCAATCAACATAGAAGTTTGTCATTGTTAAGTTTCTTGTAGGGCATAAGCATACAACATATAACGACATTACAAACCAGACACAGCTCATCAGTTTTTTTGGAAATATTCAATATTTTGTTAAAGGTTAGGTTGGCATAGGTTCAGTACATGTGACTTGTTCACCACAAAACTTGTTCCTGCATGGTGGTAAGTAGTCATGAAATTCTGAGTTACGTAACTTTCAGCAAATTCAGCCAAGAGTAGTACCTCTTGGCATTTACTGTTTCTTTTTCAATATCCAGTAAAGCAACTAAGTTCAGAGTTAATGTTGGTTGTTTTATTTATCCCAATCATAAATAACTTATTTTAAATAACCAAAACATTCTACGCTATATTCAATATATTAGACACAATAATTACATTTAGCAAATTTTAAGAGGTGCTTACTCTCCTTTTTATTGATAAATTCACTTGAGAAGTTGTCTTACAGTTAGTTGGTTTTCATAACTTTATTCTTCATGTTATCTTAGGATATCATTACAGAAAATTTTTCATTAGTCTAAGAAATTAGGATTGCTCATAAATCTTACCTGTTCACATTGCTGAAAAAGGCAATGTAGTAAAATTTACAGATTTGTAAACAACTACTTTATATCTGTCTGAGTAGACTTTATTTACACTATTTCAGCACTTTCTGCCACTTCAGCTGCTTTTTTAATCTTAGAGTGGCAATGTTTATTTTTTCTTAGTTTTACTTCTTGCTTCAATACTTAAATTACATATTATAATGATTTTTTTTTTTTTTCCAAATTGAGCAGATTATTTATGAGGTAGAGCATTCTTGACAAATTAATGCAGTGTTTTACACGGTTGGCTATGAGCATTTTATGTATTTAGACTCTCAAGACTTTCACCTAATATAGTCTTGGATTTACAAGTTAAAGCAGATTAAAGAAAGACAAAAGAGGTTAGCTAATGGGCAGTACTGTCACACTATACAAAAAGTAACGAAGGTTTTAGAAATAAGCTGGACACACTTCAAAGATATTTTATCCTCAAGTATATGCAGATGACTGACATTTCAGAGGAATCTATTTTAAAAAAACAATCAAACAAACTGAAAGTCAGCAACATCCTGACTGCAAATTTTCTAAGCTTTATAAAGTTTGTAGGGCTCTGAAAATTCCTGTCTCACATTCTAAGAGCTTCCTCTTTGAACAAAGTTTCCCAGTGAACAAATAAGAAAAGATCAGTCTATGAGTCACTAATCATGTAATCAGTTATTGATTATGAAAGTTAGTTTTGCTTCCTGATTTTATTTCTAATGAGTTATCACAAATTTAATTATTTTCATTCTAATATATGAATTCAAAAATGCATAATGTTACTTTAATAATAATTTTAATAACTTTCATTTTCACCTGCTAGCACAGTGTCATCTGTATACCTCACTCTTATTCGACATATACAAAGAAGCATATCAGTATTTAACTGGACTGTCCCATAGTAACTGTTTTCAAATATTTACATATGTACATTGTTTCCCTAGCAAGTGCTGAATTGAGGTTCATTGAATGATTCAGTGATTTCCTTACGTTTTTGAAGGACCATATGACATATACAGGAAAAGACTATATTTTTCTTATTTCTAGTTCAGTGTTTTGGCCGTAAGCACACATAACCATGTGGTCTAACTATGCCTGGAGTTCAGACTACACTGTATTTCAGCTATAACTGAGTTAGCTTTGCATGAACTAGTCTTGGCAAAGCAGCAGATTAGTTTGGGCACTTTCTGAAGTTATCACAGCCTGACCTCCTATTGTAACTGGACAGTAGTCACTATCTTACCTTATTTACAAAAGGCTTAGGTAACTTTACTCTGTTACTGTACTATACAGTGCAGACATCCCTGAAGGAATCAGCTGAAAAAGTAAGGAGAGCATAGGTAGAAATCTAGTTTACAAACTAAACCCTAACTTTATGGGCACTGTTGTATTGTCTTTGTTTCCTTTCCTTCATGCCAAAGAAAGCATAACATGTTTTCCTGAAATCTTCCCCATGCCATGCCTTCTTCATACTGTTCTCTTGCCTGCTGCAGTCTGAACTATTGTATCTCTTCTAGAGATTTCTCCACAGAGGTTTGCTGCAGACCAGCAAACAGGTTTATGGACTAATCACTGAAGCCTTATATTCTAAGCATTTCTGGACACAAACTACTTGTTCTCAGCTATGTACAAACATGACACAGTGGACGATAACTACAGCTAGATAAATAAACATAGTAATAAGCACTGGGAGTGACTATGATGAAAGATGTATAAATTTCTGTCAACAAGGAATTGAATTTTCTGCCTTTAACAGTAAATGTCACAACTTCTCCTCCAGTCCTATTTTCAAATTGTGAGTTATGATACCCAAGAGGGTCACAGGAGGATTCAAAGAAGATTACAAAGTGTTTATACTATCTGGGTAGTATTAATTACCCAGCTGTTTCCAGCAATTAAAGGCAGTTAGCTGTTCCCAGGCTAATGATACACTTGTAGACAATAATTAGAGCAGCTTCTTGAAGCACCTAAGCAGCAGCCCTATGTTTTGATAGGGAAAGGAGGAAGAGGTTTCATCTGGAGGATTTGTCCTCACAAATAGAAGAACCTTAAAGGGACTTATGTTAGCAAAAACATTTAGGAAATGCTGATCTGCTGCTGTAAAAAAGTAATAATAGTGAAGTTACCTTTTTAAAAGGTATATATTATTTATATTTCAATGTGAAATCCTGGTCTAGCTTGGGTCACACAACTAATTTAAAACAGTTTGTAACAGCAGTTTTCTTGGTGAAAGCACATTCATTATCAGGTCACAAAAGCCTTGTCTTTTTGTTTCTCATTTTAGAAAATATTTTATATTAAGTTTATCTCAAAGTGTATTACAGCTTCTGTAACAGCAAGTCTTACCACAAAACCAAGTCTGCTGCAGCTGTCTATAAAGTATCACTAAATGAGAGAAAGGCTTAGAAGACTGATTGACTGCTAAATTCCATACAGATTCAGAAAAGATTGACTGCTCCCTGAAGTTAAAGAGTTTCCACTGAGGTCACTAGAACTTCACTTGTGTCCATTCTGGAGGCCTTTTGCAGGCAATATGAATATTACAGTCATATCTCCTTTGACAGCTGTAGGGGGAATCCTGGGGTACCATAAATCTTCTTCCACATTTACAAAGATGCTTTTAGCACTGTCTCCTATATCACATGCAGCTGCTGCATCCTTTCATGACCAGCTGTGCTGGGAACTGTGTTAGAACAAAACCAGACCAGATCAAACCCCATATGTTTATGTCCTGTGCCTATGCCATGGTTCTGCATGATACATACTAAGGTGAATATCAAGTCTGGGGGCAGTGTTAGGTGGATACCACACGGTGGCCGAGACAAAAGTGGTATGACAAAATGATCAGGGCCTTTCAGTCTATAGAGGAGGTCTTCACCTTCAGTTCTCCACTTTTCAATTAAGGGACCCTGCTGTCCCATTCCTCCCTCCAAACTAACACTCAGTTCCTTCACATCTCCAAGATTAGCAAAGGATCGATCCCCTAAGCAACCCCACAGTGCACACTGAGTGCATTACCTAGGAAGGTGTTATTATTGCCTTAATTCAGGGCACAATAAAGTGGATGTGCCTCACAATAGATTGTCATTCTTTTTGCATGAAAAGGGAATCTCGCCTTTCAGAAAAAGAAGACATGAAGAAAGTCCAGATATCAAATAGTGTAGTCAAAGGACTGAATGAGGGTTGACAGACTGCTGCTCAGTGTACAGGAAGACCTGGCTTCTTTGTTGTCTGAGTGCCACTGGCAGGGAAAGGTACATCAGTGCCAGAATGAGAAGGAAGCTTTTCTTTCAAATAGCTTACTTTGGGCTGATATATGAACACACCTACTGGATGGTTATAACTCCATGCAGTGTGATGAACTTCACAATAATGGGCTGACGTTTGATTTCTGTATGTAGTGTTTACTGCTGGCATTGACTGATGGTGGTCTGACTAAAGTGGCACTGCTTAGTGGATGTGTTGGTATTATTATACAGATTCTGCAATTTTTTTAATGAAATAAATGTGATTTAAATAAAACTGAAGGCAAATATTGAGAAAAATAAAAATTCTTAATACTAAATCTAGTGTCATGGACATATTTTCCTCTTTCTCCCCATGAGGGTCAAAGAACAAGTTTTACATGGCTCTGTTTTAACAGGAAGGGAGAATAGGTCTAAAGGCATACACATATATGGATCTGCAAGTGATGGCAGCTTTATTAAAACCACAAAAAATTGACCTATTATATGGAACTACCAAAGCCTCCAGTTTCTGAACCTTGGAATCCAATTTTCTCTAAAAATATGAAGAGTAATTAAATGGCAGTTAGTGAAAAATAAATCCTAGGTAGAATACTGATTCAAAAAATGTTGAAAGAATTTATAGGGTCAGATTTTATTCAGGACTTGAGGTGAAGGCTTGAACAACACAGAGAACAAAATGTCTACTAATTACAGACAAAGAAACAACAGTTCCAGAGGAGTTTGGTGGGAATTTAATCAAGAAGATGAATAGCAGGTAGGAAAAAAATGCTAGACAAAAATACTGTTTTAATTGAGGAAGCTGCTGGTCCTTTATTCATTTATTTTTACTGCAGTGCTCAGATCTATCCAGACAAAGGCCATTCTAGTGTTTCATTATTCTTTACGCCAACAAGCCTTATTGCCTCTACTCATTCCCAATGTCTTTTAATGCTCAAATCATATCTGTCAATTTTATTCAAGAAAAAGGATTTCAGCAACATAATACTTACACCACACCTATTCCTCAGGGAGCAGGAGTCTCTATGGATTTCATAGCATATTAGCATTAGTCTGTTGGACAGGTTCTCTTCTCTTTCTTTCTTTACAAGCAGCAGTAAGATTTCAGTTTGCCTTGGGGCAATGAAATGAAATGAAAATAAACTTGCATCAGATGTTTAAAATCAGAAAGTAGAAGTAGCATCAAGTCAAAAAATATTAATACCAACTTGCTATGTGAGGCATCATTCTGAAAAAAAAAAAAAAAAAGACTCCAGATCCACATTTTCTATCATACTCTAAACACATTTCCATTGTGGCTGGGTTTGTGTCCTCTGTAGCTTGTCTTTGGAACAATCATCACCATCCCCCTCACACAATGTTTGCTAATACACAAAACTATTCTCTAATCCAGTTTTCCAGCTCTTGTAATACTCTAACTTAAATAAACAGACTAACATGCCATGGTTTTGAGTGAAATGTATTACAGTCATATGCATACTTTATATCAAGAATAACTCATTATTGATGAAATTAAAAATATATCTTGAGGAATGCAAAAATCTGTGTTTGGACTTTCTGAATATAATTTATTGACTCAAAAAAGTTCTAAATTGGAATGCAGAGAGTGATTTTAAGCCACCTTCTCACCATTGCTGAGACTGTCAGCAGAGACAGTCTTCAAATAATATTTTTGAGATTTTTTTTTTTTTTAAAGGGGCTGGTTTATAGGTTTGATCATAATAATCCGGCCATAATAATCATGACTGAAGGACTTTTGTGGCAATGTTGGGGTTTTTTGCTTGAGCATAACTTCTGTTCATGGTACAGAAAAGAAGAGGTAAAGCATAATATTTCTGCTAGGTCTATAATCCCTGAGATTTTACAATCAAAGACTTAATCACAGATGGGAACGTCAGATCAAAATTACATACTTTAACATGTTAGTCAATTAAGTGTCTTTATTAGGTCACAAAAGGAAATCTAAAGGTAGGCTCTTCAGTGAGAGTATTCTGTAAGAGTGAAATTTTCAAATTAAGTAAATAATTTATGAACACCATTTCTATTAAGAAATAATAGAAAGGGGGTGGTATTGGGACCAGCACTGTTTAATATCTTTGTTGGTGACAGGGACAGCAGGATCGAGTGCACCCTCAGCAAATTTGCCAATGACACCAAGCTGTGTGGTGCAGTCGACACGCTGGAGGGAAGGGATGCCATCCAGAGGGACCTTGACAGGCTGGAGAGGTGGGCCTGTGAGAACCGCATGAAGTTCAACAAGGCCAAGTGCAAGGTCCTGCACGTGGGTTGGCGCAATCCCAAGCACGACTATAGGCTGCGTGGAGAATGGATTGAGAGCAGCCCTGAGGAGAAGGTCTTGGGGGTATTGATTGATGACAACCTCAACATGAGCCAGCAGTGTGCGTTTGCAGCCCAGAAAGCCAACCATGTCCTGCGCTGCATCAAAACAAGTGTGAACAGCAGGTCCAAGGGAGGGGATTTTGCCCCTCTACTCTGCTCTTGTGAGACCCCACCTGGAGTACTGCATCCAGCTCTGGGGGCCCCAGTACAGGAGAGACATGGAGCTGTTGGAGAGAGTCCAGAGGAGGGCCACGAAGCTGATCAGAGGGCTGGAGCACCTCTCCTATGAGGACAGGCTGAGAGAGTTGGGATTGTTCAGCCCGAAGAAAAGGCGGCTCCAGGGAGATCTAATTGCAGTTTACCAGTACCTGAAAGGGCCTACAGGAAAGATGGTGAGGGACTGTTTATCAGGGAGTGTAGTGACAGGACAATGGGTAATGGGTTTAAACTAAAAGAGGGCACATTTAGACTAGACTTTAGGAAGAAATTCTTTACTGTGAGGGTAGTGAGGCACTGGAACAGTCATGGCAGCCCCCTCCCTGGAAGTGTTCAAGGCCAGGTTGGATGGGGCTTTGGGCAACCTGGTCTAGTGGAGGGTGTCCCCCCCCCATGGCAGGGGGGTTGGAACTATATGATCTTTGGGGTCCCTTCAATCCAAACCATTCTATGATTCTATGATTCTATGAAAAATTGCATATGGAGATCCTGAGCGATCAACTTACTATCAGTTCTCCTATTCATTCTGTGGACAGCATGGTTCTGTCCTACCACAATGGAATATTATGTGATTATTTAGGAAACTGCAACAGAAACTGACAGTTTATATCACAGAATCACACAGAATGGTAAAGGTTGGAAGGGATGTCATCTAGTCCAACCCCCCTGCTAAAGCACGATCACCTAGAACAGAATGCACAGGATTTCATCCAGGCGGGTTTTGAATACCTCCAGGGAAGGAGACTCCACAACCTCTCTGGGCAGCCTGTTCCAGTGCTCTGACAGCAGGGTGCAAGATGCCTCATTCTCTGGTGCCCACTACAGGAACTTGGTTATGAAACCACCTATCTCCATCTCAACCCCTCTAATACTGTACAGCCTTTTAATTGTTTCCTGCAACTCTGCCATGTGACGTAACGAACCATCAACCTGTGCACACCTTGTGCAGGTACTGACCTTTTCACCAGGAGAAGGTGCCCAGGAGAAGGGTCTGGGCACTCGCTGCAACCTACCGCCTGTACTGAAGTCTCCTTCCCTACCAGTTCCATGTGGGTGGATGTATCAGACATCTCAGGGGAGATGTTCTCTGTAGGAACACTGGTTTTAGCTCTGAGGTGAGTGCCCACCATTTTGGCAGAGACCTAGAGTGCTTCCCTGAGCTGTGGACCTACAAGCAGGTTGCAGGGCCCTCCCCGCACACCCTTCCTTGCAAACTGCCACACCATGCCCTGTTGGCAGCTCTCCGGGTTGCAATCTGACCATCAGATTCTCTTCGCAGTTTCTACTTATCAGTGACAGAATCAAAATATTAATCTTAGTGACCTCAACTAACCAACAAATCAATTTTTCTCATGGAAAATACAATAGGCACAATCAGGGTTTTTTCTGCTTATCCTGAACTTTGTCAATTCTGCAGATTTCATCTGTATTGTAATGTGTAGGTAGACACTTGTCCTCTGAAGTACTGGAAGGCTCTGTTATTACAACTATACCAAAAATACAGAAACTTAATATTATACTTCATCTGAAATAGGAATATACGTACTGTAAAAATAATTGCTGAAAATCAAAGCTTTAACATTAATTTGCTATTAAAAAATAGAATTTCAAAATGTTCAGAAAGACAAAGCACATTTCTTATATGTAGTAATATTTTAATTTTATTTTCTTGTGCATCTTTTTCCAGGATAGATTGTATTACGTATAATTGCAAGACTACAGAGACTTGATTATTATATGATTTTTAACTCTTTCTTTCAATTGGTGTATAGTATTAAAAACCCTTCAAAGGAGAAAAAAAAAACAACAAAAAAATCAAAACAAACTTAGGAATGTTTCATGCTGCTAGGACTCTGTTCCCATTGTAGAGAAATGCAAAAAAACTACCTAAGTTCCAAGGGTGGAATACTTGCCTTTTACAAACCTACCATCTTATTTCTTTATTATTTTTTTTAAAATCAGCGTCCTGTATGAAAATCTCTTTCATTCACATAGTATTTCATTTAGCTTCCTCAACAGTGTCAAGGTTGTAAAGAAGATAGCTAGCTTTGTTTAACAAGGCACAAGCTTATATGAAGAGGGTAAGGTGTTTTAGAACTGTACTGTGCAGACTACACTAAGTTTCCATGTGGATAATGCAAAGTTATGCCAAGTAATTGTGAGCCAAAGACCACATATAAATCCAGACTTATCTACTATTCATGTACTTTAAGTTGGAACTGTTCCAGAACACTATCACAGTGGAAAACTCAGTCACTGTTATTTCTTTAGTGTATATTCTAATTGTTTTGTGGTTTGTTTGGTTTTGGTTTTTGGGGTTTTTTTTGTTGTTTTTTTTTTCTTTTTTCCCCCTTTTGGAACAATCAGCACAAAAAAGTCCAGTGCACCACTTTCATATACCAGCAGAAGTCATAAACTGAGCACAATGTAACTGTCTCGAACCACAGCTACTGAAGCACAAACAGCCTGAAACATAACGTAATGTGTATGAGTCTTAAGTCTAGTCATGTTTAAGGCCATTTTTAAGTTCTCTGTGTGGATAAAGCTGAGGTCGTCAGTAAGGACCTTTCATGATCTTATTAATCCAGTAGCAGGCCTATGCCTGAGCGTTGCTTTTCCTGTAAGTCCCAAAAGTCAGGGTAACGCACTGCACTAGTTCAGCACAACATGAGTATACAACAGCAGAAGAGTAAGAAGACTAGAAATACGATGAAAAAATATTTCATAAGCTGTTCTACATGGAAAATTAGGTCTATTATCTAGTCTTTACTGCTTGGTTTCTAGACAGTAGCTGTAAGTTTTAAGTTTAACAAATGTAATGTCATTTTTTTCAATGTTTTGTCAGCTTGAATTACCTTTGCGCACATTTTTTTTATCATGATGTTACAAGCATTCATTGTGTCAAACTATCTTGAAATGCCATCATGTCAGTACTTTCCAAGATGATGATATTTATAATTTGACAAAAGAACATAAAGATGATATCAAAAAGCTGCCAAAACCAGACTGGAATGCACTATTTTTCTTTATATCTGGTAATAATTTTTTTTGTGTTGCTCTGCTTTATACTGTAGGCTATAGAATTGCTGTACTTCCTTTGACTGCCACATGATTTATGATCCAGATCTTTCAGGATTATAAAAAGAACCTGCCTCACAGGTGATTTTAGTTTTAACAAAAACTGAGTGGGAACAAGGTTTGGGTCAACCACTGCACAGACTATCAGAAGAATCTATAAAAACTGATAGAGACAGCTCTATACGTGATGGTCTGCAAGGAAGTTATAAACTTACTTTGAAGAGTTGACAGAAGATCAGAAAGATTTGCTTCCTTTTTTTTTTTCCTTTGCCATAACTCAGTTTTCTTTTCATACCATATATAGCTACTGTTACCTGTCTAAAAACGTATAGAAAAATGTCTTTCAAAATGCCAACCTGAAAGTCTGAAATATACTTGATGCCAATACTAATATATTGTATTGATCTTCAAAGTATGAGGCTATGAAACATTATGCCAAACAAATCCAAAACAGTTGAGAAATTTATATGCAAACTGAAAATGGAAAACTTATTTTATCACACAAAGAAAATCATGAATCTGAAGAAGGCATTTCTACTGCTGTGGGTTCAGTAGTTGTATTCACTAGTGGTAGTGACACTGAAAGGCTTTTTAAAGCAGAATTTTATTTTTTATTTTTTTTAATCCAAGTATTCCATAGAAGGAAGGAAGGAAGGAAGGGAGGGAGGGAGGGAGGGAGGGAGGAAGGAAGGAAGGAAGGAAGGAAGGAAGGAAGGAAGGAAGGAAGGAAGGAAGGAAGGAAGGAAGGTAATATTAAGTATCAAATCATACTAAGCATGGAAAATTTAGGCTGGAAGGAAGCCTTATAGAAAGCTGTGAGCATGTGAAAATACTGCATCTTAAAGAAAGACCTGGTATAAACACATTTAAAAATTATTGCCTGGCTATGTCTGATTCCTGAAAGGTTTATATTTCCTACTTCTCTGTAGTGTGTGGAGTGAGGTCTCTGTTGCTTGGATTACTTAGCAGTAACATCAGTATTACTTAGCTGAATATCAACACTTTTCTCAGTTTTGACCTCACACTCACAAAACCAGGATGTTCTTTGGAGAACTACTACAGCAGGGATCTGGGAATGCCCTCTCAATTCTGCTCAGAAAATGTGGACCCTGTTCCATTACATCCATACTTGTAGAGGAGTTTAAGGTAACTGTGCAGCCCCTTCTGAATATACAATTATTTCAGTTATCCATTAAAAAGATATTTTGGCAGTATTGTGCTGGATATATTTAATTTCTGTGATTCTAAAAAAAGTCATCTACAATATCTACCAGAAAGCTCCTTATCTTTTTTTAAGAACAACTATATAACACATGAAAAAATAAGGTAAAATGGTAGGGCAATTAAATTTTGCTTGTTCAAAAGTAATGACATGCTGGGTTTGACATTATAAAAGCCTGAATGATGTGACAGCAATAGCTTTCTTAATGGGAGAACAGCATTTCCTATATCTGTGGAGTTCCTTAGTGTCCTTAGTGTACGAAATAAGGATGCCAGCTGTTCCATGACATTTTGGTACAATTTAGCTGAGATGTTACTTGAAATACCTTTAAAAGACAAAGGTCTAAAAAGATGTCATAAGAGTAATAAAAAAAATAAATTGAAATTACTAAGGATCTTTATGTTCTATACCTTCATGAAATTAAACTGACTGTGCTTAATCGAAAGAAGACTTCATAAGTAGAAAACAGTGAAAAAAATCAAATTGTAAAATAGATATTCTGGAATAAAAGAAAGCAGCATCCTTGTTATGTAGTTGAAGCTCAGCAACTTTCTTTTCTCACAGGTAACTGCAGCAGAAACACCACAGTTTTCTTACCAGACCCAACTGTGTGCCGTTATAAGCAAGCATAGCTTCTTCAGAGAATGTAAGCTGCATTTATTTATCAGATTCTTAGGGAGTTCAGAGAAACTTTGTACCCAACTGTGGGAGTGATCCTTGGATGAAACCTTAGTGTCACTGAAATGGTTTGTGAAATTCTATTTGACTCCAGTAGGACATGGATTTGTACGTCTCTGACACTCCCTTTCATTTTGTGCAGCCTGACTCCTGAGTCTACTGCCCTGTGTTTAGGTTTCATTTATTTTGGCGGGTGAGGAGGAGGGAATTATGGCTGCTTAAGACAAAGTTTTTAGGGTTCTTGATCTTTATCAAGGATACGACTAGGGCTCGGATGCAAGTGCATAAGGAAGTGGAGGCCGAGTATAAATGTGCACCCAAACTAGCTCTCTTGTTCCAGCCTGCAGTCTCCAGTCCATGCACAGGTCACCTGGCTGTGTTAAAGCTATGCTCCATTCGGCTTCTATTTCCAAAGTTGGCTTTCATGGAATCAGTTTGAGCTCCTTTATTTTCAAAGTGTGCGTAAAGTATGTGATATTAGTTTGCATGTGGAAAAAACTGAGTACAGGTCTGTGTACTCTTGTTTTAAAATTGTGGGGGCAGTCTGTTCAGGTCTCAGCGCTTGTCATGAAGGCATGTCATAAGTATTTGAGGGAGAATGAGCTTCAAACTTATTTTTGATGAAAATAGTTCCTGTTCAACCTGATGATTTTGTGGATTCATTTTTGTAAATGCCAACTTAGCTGCTTAATTCCCTCCTCTACAACTAAGAGTGAGGAGAAGACCTAATTCAGGGCCATGTTTTGCATAATCAGAAAAATGCTTGAAGTTAAATCTAAGTCCTTTAGTGAGACCTCACTAAGGATTCAGCATGTAGGAATCTGTTGCTTGGAAAGCACAGAGAAGTACAATGTGCCAAAATGCCATAATAATATATGATACTTAATTTTTAATACCTCTGTAAAATGATCAGTTATTTTTTGCTTATCCAGTTCTTTAGAGGAGAAAAAAATACATCTTGTTGCCTTTCTCAATTTTAAACTTTTATACTAACTATACTCTTTTCTAGTATTTACACAAATTTTTTAGTTTGGGCCTAATTTTAAGCCATAATATATTTGTGTTTTTTATAGGAACAAAGCATATGATATCACTGCTGAACTTCAAAAAATAGCAGCAATAAGTACAATTAATACTATATAATATGTTTTCTATAAACTCACAACTTTGGTTATCTAATTAAAACTTTCTCAACACATTCTAAATGCACAAAGGTGCACAAAGAACCTCTTAAAGAGACAAGATGAATTGCAAAAGTAAAATACAATTTTTTAAACAAACATTTTTTCTAGTTTTCCTTACTTCTTGAGACAATGTCGTAAGTCTTATACTAAAATCAGAACATCTTTTTAAGTTTATGACAGTAAAACATATGGAACTATTTTGACCCATCTGCTTCTTTTGAGTATCTGTCTACAGCAGCAGACAAGGAAGAGGAGACAGTAGTTTTGCCTTCAGGAGAAGAAACAGCCTTTATATCTGAAACAGCAACAGCAGTCAGCTAGACTATAGTTGCTTCTTATACAACTTTCTTGTTCTCTTCTTGTTCTGCAGTCTCATAAAGTGAAGATTTATTCAGAATCGGGTGATCCTCTCCAACAATCTTGCCTGATGATACAGAGTTCAGTGTCTGTATGAGATCCTTCCAGTCCTTGAGTGAGGTGCTGAAACGCTATAAATGGCCACCAAGAGGCTTTGGTAAATATAAAAATAAGCTGTTATTCAGTCATTTTTATACTTCCAAACTGTTCAAGTGAAAGTCCATAAGTTATCATTAGGGTTTTTGCTTGCTTGCTTGTTTGTTTGTTTTGATAGCGCAGGGTTTTTATGTTCAAAGTCAGTATATCTTGCTCTTTTGTTTCTGGATATTGTGCCTCATCCTTGCTAGCATGTTACAGCTTCACATAGTCTTTTTGGGTATTGCTGGTCTTAGTTCATAGAAGGGCTGATGTTCAGGTGTCTTACTTTTTATCTGTTCAATTATCCATTACAGATTACAGCTACAAATGGAGCTACATGGGCTAAGTGCATCTCCAGAAGAAAATGCATCAGAGGGAGCAAGACATGCAGAAGAAAACAGAATATCTCATTCTTCCTCAGCTCCTGCATGATAAGAGGTGGCAGACAACAGAGTAAAGTTGTGTCAGCCGATAGTCAGATATTGTAGAGAGATGCCAGTATCATAATCTGAGTTGGCTGAAACTCCGCTTCATCCTTTACCAGTTTACATTCAAATGTCAGAACAGAGACAAATGTACAACGTGTTTCACCATATGGCAGCAAAATTCCCAGTGTACTTCTAAAGTATTTCAGAAAACCTTCGTCTGCTTCCATTGAACTTCATTGCTGTTGATTTTGCTTTCCATTTTACTGCTTCCGTTTTCTTTTTTTCTTCTTTTTTTTTTTTTTCTTCTGTGGCATGTTTTAGTTTCCTTCCACATCTTTTGGAGAAGTCTGTCTTGTTAAATATTAGAGTGAGACTGAACAGTGCAGACTTAATTGCCCATGCTGCTTAAGTGGCTCCATTTTGAACCTGTCCAAAAACCCCCTCAGAGAGAAATCTGATACAAAGTGGACCAGCCCTAAGCAGCATGCATATTAGCCAGTTGGGGGCACTTGATCTCAAAGAAGGAGTCAGTGCTTGGCCATCTAAAGCGTAGTCTTTCAGATCACATTTACTGAGTTGAATTCTTTAGTTTCATGAAATCTTCATTTACATTCCTTTTCAAGATATTTATTTCTCCCTGTTAAACCTTCCTTTATCTCTTGCCTATTTTGCATCACTGCCATCAGAGTTTTCTTTCTCATTACATACATCAAGTCTATCAGCCTTTCTTTCATCTTTTCCTAACTACTTCTCTAGCTTTCTCTTGGGTCTGTCTAATCATCTCTTTCCTCCTGCTTATCTCCTTATCTACTATCTCTCCTAGACTATTATGTATTCTTCCCTCACAAACTATTCCCTCTTATTTTTAGGCTTGATCCTGCATATTGACAATAAGGAAAAAAAATCTTGGTCACTTCACTGATGAAATATAAAATAATGATCTGTCCTTGCACTGCACTTCCACTGGTACATTAAAAGATGGTGATGAATAATGTCTTTGCTGGCCTGTCTCCAATTCAGAAAGATTACTGGGCAAGAACAGAAATGGCTGAATAGAGAGAAGATGGCAGAGACAGGCCTAAACGAAACATTTAACAAACTGACTCTAATATTCTTCCTGAGAGAGTCAGACAAGGGAATAAAGCTTTGAGTTTGAATGCCTACAAGAGTTAATGTAGTTAATGCTCCAGTATCTGACGCTTGTAAGAGTTCATTATGTGACAACAGGAGAATTTATTTATTTATAAGAAAGACAAGATGAGAAAATGTCCTTCCTGAGTGCTTGGAGTTTAACCCCGACTCTCTTATTGTTGTTTAAAGGCCTTACAAGTCTTTGACCTTACTTAGAAACATAACTGCTCTAATTTCCTGATTCAAGTTCACTATGAAATACAAGCACTTAGCAAAAAGAAATTTTATTGATTTTGGTGCAGTTTAATGTTGACACCAATTAAATTAATTCTTGAGGAATTTTGTATGGAGAGTGTGTAGAAATAATTATTAAAAAACCCAAAAAAACGAAAAAATCCGAAACCCAAAAAACATCACTATCGAAGAGATATATGAAATATATGTATGCATGTGGCTTTGTGTTCATATAAATAAATGCACATACCCACGTATATATAACAATATAACAGACAGTATAAGTAAGTATATAATATAAGATGGAGGTTTAGCACAATTCTTATCTTAGATGGAAGACAGGCATTCAGAATTTTAGTGCCTTTATTTGTTGTGGGTTTAATGCCAATAGCCATGCCTTCTAGCAGTTCATTATTTACATTTAAATAAATTTCTTGTGTCACTGAAGCATGAACAAACATTTAAATAGCTTTGAAAAGAGGGGGTTTCCCCATGGCATTATTTTGCTGATATGTTAAACAACATAATATCTGAAGGGGAAGTTCAAATTTGTCTGAATAATTATATGCTCACCTCTAAGTTGACAGTATATTCATTCCATTCCCTGCCTCTGTAGGATGGCACACCAAACAAAACACTAAGATTTTTAAAACATGTAATGTACAATAAATTTGAACTATAAAGATTTTATGTGGCATTTAGGGTTTTTTACTATTCATAGACAATGCAGAGCAAAATGAATTTACTTTTTTAAGGTGTCAGAGCAATGATATAGATTTTTTATGATTACTAAACACAAAGGGCATAACGCAACAATTTTTTACCAGCTGCGGAAGTGAATTGGTCATTCTTGGGTTATTCTGGAGAATTCAGGGACTCTTGAATACTGAGCTTTTCTCTGGGGGAAAAAGATTACTAAAAACTTCAAAGTAAAAGAGCAGATACTGGACATAGCATACTTCCTTACTTTCCTTTTCTCCTCCAGCAGCACAGATGTTCTTCACTGGTGAAGCAATCTGTATTGATAAAATGCACTGCAGAAAACGTGCTCATGCACACATGCACATTAAACTTGATGTGTGTGTGCATGGATGGGTGTTTGAGTAGATCCACAAGCTCTAAATCAATCCCAGCAAATAGTATGTGTGTAGTGCACTCCTCCAATTATTTCTTTTGTGATTATGCAGCTGTTCGCTATCCCTTCTAAGGGACATTTACATCAATGTCATAGTCTATCCTAAGCCATGTTTATTCCCCAAATGGATTGTTAGATTATTTTGCCACTAAATTAAATTCTGCAGTTTGCCACAAGCAAAGCTCAGCACAAGACAACAAAATGGAATTTAAATATATCGCACAGCTCTGTTTAAAATCTATATTCACAAATACTTGAAAATTTTAGAAAATTGTATCTTTAATTGTATCTAACAGGGATCAGTTCAGGGATTTCACTTCTAAATTTAGGAGGTCGGATCCACTCCAGCTGATTTAAACACTGAATTTCTATCTGTGTACTTACTTGTACAGAGAAAAAAATGTAGCAAGAAAGTGCATACTATTAGGTGTACTCCTAATGAAAGAGGGCCAGGAAGAGAAATTCACCTGAGTGCCTGATCTTAGCTGTTAGCTCAAGTCTGACTCTGTTTTGAACAGCTCCAACCAGCTTTCTCCAGAACAATATTCAGGGAATGTCCTAGGATTATTTCATTTGAAGAACCTCATGGCATAAGGCCAACATAGTAATAAATTGCACTAAAATTCTAAGTTATTTCAGACTCTCCAAGCTGAAAAAAACCCACACAAAATGATAAATGGGGAACAGGAACACTACCTGACCAGAGAAGATGCCAAATGACGTAGCACTGGTAAAGACAGCTTCCTCTAGGGGAAAACAGGCAAAAGCAATGATAGCTTGTTTCTCTTGGCCTCTTCAAAAGGAATTAATCCTTGCCCTATTTTACTTAGTACTGCATAGTTTGTGGTTCCTGTTCAGTTGTGAAGTGCAGCAGATACCTGTCAAGGGTCACACCTAACTTAGTTTGAGAGAATTTCCCTATGTCAGCCTGTTTTTATTGGCTATACAGAGAATAAAGTACTGCTGCAGGCATCTAATCTTTTAGACACAAGAAGGACGCCTAAAGTTAGGGACATTGGCTCACAGAAACTGGTTTTGATTTGTTATAAATTACCTTTCAAATTATTATGAAAAGCACCCAAAATTATGAAAATTAATTAATCTTGTGGCTATTAATGTTGAAGCCAAGTAAAGTTTCTCCATGGATTATTTTCCTTCTGCTCTGAAGTTTTCTGTCAATAAGAGCAAATGATAAACTTACATGTTATTGCCAGTAGAACTAATGAGATGATTGCTCTCAGAACCTCTTCCACATCAGTCACCTAAGTTTATTAGCGAATAACGTGCCTTCTGGAAGTAGAGCACTCTAGTAACATTCAATGATCTTAAATAGATTATCACTGAACCGTTCATTTCTAAAATCCTTCTGCACACTGATGAAAAGTAGTAAGAGAAATAGGTGTTCTAAAAATGAAATTATAGCAATTTTCCAGTCTGATGTCCCTTTTCTTTTAAAAACATTTCATGAAAATTCCCACATTACTCCCTAAGCCCACTATATTTCTTTTTTTTTTTTTTTTTTAATATTATGGTATACTTTTTCTGAAGATTTTTCCAGCATAGTCACAAGCAAGATAGCAAGACAGCAGTGCCTTTTTCAGCCACTGGGACTATGATTAATGCACCATTCCCTCCAGTTCAGGGCCACTTATCCCTGCCAAGCTCTTAGGACTGGTGGATAAGGACAGCCAAGTCAAGTACACTGTCTACAGTCACTGCAGCATGCTTTTGTGGCATGCCCTTTAGAGTCATTGTCTTTTCTCCAAGTCCTCTCCAGAGGCTATTTCTGCTATGTCATCAGCAAATATGTTATGTGTTAGTTAGAAAAATGAAAATACTTGGCCATCACCCATAGCTAAAAACTAAAATTATGTTATGGTCTACTGTAATCACTTCACTGCTTAGATTTCAGGCTGTATGGTTTATTCACTTTTTTATCTTTTCTATAAGACTTTAGATCTCTCTTATTTGTCTGGAAGCACATACCATATCTAATCTCAGAATTTATTTTATATTTCTAACCATACACAATTGTCATGTGTATTCAGAGTTTTCCTTTGAAGAAGTGAACCTGTATGAGACCTCAAATTTAAGTTTCTGGCCACGTTTCTATTTTATGGAAACTGATTAACATGCCAAAGAAGGAGGAAGGGAGAAAGTATACTTAGTGCTCCATGAATACAGATTATGAACTTGCATTGTCATTGAAAGCTAAATGTGGTAGGCATAAATACCCTATTTTCTGGTCTTGCAACCACCAACCAACTGAAGTGCAATTTTTTTTCAACATTTTTTAACAAAAATAAGTCAAATTGTCTGAAAGTATTTCTGATATCATTATATTTGATCCTTCTACTTAGTTATCCAGGCATCTTACAGAGTTATTTATTATTCACATCAGAGTTTTGTCTTAAGCATTTCCTGTAAATTTATGAAGGGAATTACATGCAAATGTTAAACTATCAGTTCTTGAATATTTGCCAGTGCTTTTCCTGGTAATTTTGCAGTATGAACACATCAAAAGATTAATTCATAGCTAAATAATCTTCTTTTACTTTCAAAGAGATAATTCAATATTCATAAGCTGTTCCTGCATATGAAAAACAGAAGACAGAAGACATCATACAACTATGTGTGTAGACATACATATACATTCATACAAATACACATTCACAATGTGTGCATAAAAACATAGATACACATATCTATATATGCGTATGTTGTATTAATACAAGTATGCACACACACATATACCCACTCATACACAAGAAGGATGCAGAAAAGTATATTACATTTATATTATTACAGTTTTCATTACCATTAAGCTAAATAAATTCTCTTTTTATTTATTGATATGTGATTTTACTCCATTTTTTCTTAAACATCTTGAAACACAAACTTAAACAATGCTCTGAATTCAATATTATGGTTGGAAAGAAGTATAGTAAGTGAAACAAAGCAGCAATATACATTTTGTACATTCCAGGACCAGCCACTGAAAGGAACATCAGCCTTTGTTACTATGAATTGGACATTCCCAATTTTCATTTAACTTTTTCTTGCAGGCAAAGCCTTATATGTTTGAAGAATTATATTCTTCTAAAACCACAGGACCATAATCTTTGCTGAGAACATAATTATTACATTCATGACTACAGAAATTTATATCACTTCGGAATTTGTCTCTAAACAACTTTGGTGCTGTCAGTCACAAAATTCTCTGGAATTTCTTCAGGAACAATATTCAGATTTTATTTTTCATATCATAAATTTTCTTAGAACTTTAATACAACCCCCAGATTTTGGATTTGACTGGCCTTGAACTTTGGACAAATTCAGATTTTATTGTGAAGTTTATAGTTGGCTGTTGACATAACATGTGAATAAGGAAGACTGCCAAAAAGGAAGAGCAGACTTTTTTCCAATTAAAATGTTAGAAAATAGGTATTGAACATAAGACTGAAAGATAATTGGAGTAAGGGGATGGTGACTACACATCAGATAAAAACAAACAAACAAACAAACAAAAAAACCCCTAAAATATAAAGGTGGGAAGCTTTGGGGGGCATAAATCCCCTTCTGAAGCTGCTAAAAGGCAAATTGCTGATCTGAACTGAAGCCAAATGTCAACCTGGCTTGCAATCCAGGATTTTACACAAGGCTGTAAGAAAATACTTCAAAAGAAACAAGGTGATTGTAGAAAACATGGATGCACAATGGCAGACAGACTTGGCTGATGTGCAACAGCACTCCAAATACAATGACAATATTAAGTACATCTTAACGGTGATCGCCGTATTATCCAAGCATTCCTGGGCCATTAGTCTAAAAGGTAAAACATGTTCTAAAAGAGCTTCTACTTTTAAAGCAACTTTTACCAGGGGGCAGAAGTCTCAGAAATTGTTAAAGCAGTACAATGTTCACCATTTTGTGGCTAATAATTAAGTTAAAACCTCTGTCACAGAGCATTTAAACAGGACAATTAGAACTGAGTTGTGGAGATACTTTACAGCTGTTGTGGTTTAGCCTAGGTAGGCAGCTAAACCCCGCAGAGCTGTTCACTCACACCCCCACAGTGCGATGGCGGAGAGAATTGGAAGAGTAGAAGTGAGAAAACTCATGGCTTGAGGTAAAAGACAGTTTAATAGGTAAAGCAAAAGCTGTGTGTGAAAGAAAAGTAAAACAAGGAATTAATTCACCACTTCCCATGGCAGGCAGGTGTTCAGCCATCTCCAGGAAAGCAGGGCTCCATCACACGTAACGGTTACTTGGGAAGACAAATGTCATCACTCCAAACGTCTACCCCTTCCCCCACCCCCTTATATGCTGAGCATGACATCATATGATATGGAATATCCCTTTGGTCAGTTGGGGTCAGCTGTCCCAGCTGTGTCCCCTCCCAGCTCCTTGTGCACCCCCAGCCTGCTGGCTGGTGGGGTGGTGTGAGAAGCAGAAAAGGCCTTGGCTCTGTGTCAGCACTGCTCAGCAGTAATGAAAATATCCCTGTGTTATCAACACCGTTTTGGTCACAAATCCAAAACATATCACTATGCAAGCTACTGTGAACAATAACCCTATCCGAACCAAAACCAATACAACACCACACAATTTTGATGTGTTGTTGGAGTTTATAAAGAGCTACAACCACAATTTCCACAGAACTGTCAGAGCCAAGCCTGTGAACATGAACCTTTTAAACTGTACAAGCATTTGGAAAACTCTGTATGGAGAAGTGTTTAAAATCAAAGAATCTGCTGCTCTCCTCCAGGTACCTATGAGGGGTCTTTCTTCATCACTGTGGGTGCAGAGGGCCTGGCAGGTTTCAGCACAAGAGCGGCACAAGGGAAACAATAGCTTGCCATTTACTATCACAGGAAGCACAGGGAAAAAGGGCCCATGGGGCAGATATACCTTTGCTTTGAATCTGCCAGAGGGAGAGGCCATCAGGGTAGCAAAACTCTCAGAAATAACTTTGGGCCGTCCAGGAGGATATTGTTTTGTTGATGAAGCTATGACCATATTTAAACAGTATATAACAAAGCTCACAAAAGTTTCTCACCTTAAAAACATTGCTGATATCCTTAACTTCACAATAATGTTCATCAGTACAAGAAGGAAAAGAGTCTCAGGATATCTAAAACTGTTGTTGGCTTAAAAATCCCTCCAAAACCTTTTCCCTTCAGATAGGAGGATGATGTGTATATTAACATGTAGAAGATACTCAGACAAAGGGTTGCCACTCAGTGCGACTTTCCCATGCACAGACCATCTCAGTTCGTCATGTAGCTCTTTTGCTCTGCTTAACAATTTTGCATTTGTCAGACCCCACTCTGCTGCAAGTTCTGTGACTGCCAGCAAAACAGAGGTTGTTGCTGTTATTTACATCAGTTGAATCACATCACTTTTTGTCTATGATTTTGGAGTGGGGGATAGACCTCAGGATCTGTGTAACGCACCCCCAATGGCTTTTACAATATTGATAGTAAATCAGAAACACAGCTTGCTCTTACTTTGTAGAAGAGTACTGATGCAGCAAAAAAAATTTTGCAACATTCATATTATTTCAATTAATAGTGAAGGAATACAAAGTCACATGCTGACGGCTTCAAGATGGAGCTGAGCATAATCACGAAGTTTAAACAGCTGGTGTAAATGATTACAAATTTGCTCTACACCCTGAACAAATGTTTCATAAGCTTCATACAATGCTACCTGATCCCAGACTAACAGATCTGTCTCTTCTATATTTCTCCTAGACCCAGACCTCTGGACTGGCCATTGCTATTGCTGAATATGCTCAATGGAAGCCATGGGGTGGTCTCCTTCACTACCTCTGCTACATTCAAGGGTGGGGGGGGAAACTGGGCTTTCAAAGTAGTCATCAGGACTCAGAAGTGCAGCAGGTGGACACCTCCTGGGAAACATTCTCATTGTGTTCAACAGTCTCTTGCTCTGCAGAAGGCTGCAGTAACAGGGAAGTCCCTTCCAAGGTGTCATCTTCTACCCTAATGGGAAACATATTCACTAGTTCACCAGGTTCAGAAAAGCAGTTTGTATTTAAGGGCCCTTGTGTTCCCCATAACCCTTTACCAACAAGATGCTTGAAGTGATGCAGATTAGTCTAATTTTCCTAATTAGCAGCCTTTGTTCTAACACTTTTTTTTTTCTGTTTTGCCAGCCTGTAAACCAAGACCCCAGAATGAAAAGCTCCACTGGCCTTTTTATCATCATCATCCTGCTGCAGCTTCTCTGTGCCTGACAATAATCATGGCCTTTTATCTTTGCAACACCCCATTGCTCTAACTGATCCAGTTGCTCTTTCTGCAAAAGCTGTTATCTCTGAGAACACAGGACTGCAGTCTGTGTCCCTGTCCTGGTTTCAGCTGAGACAGAGTTAATTTTCATTCTGGTAGCTGGTATAGTGCTGTGTTTTGGATTGAGTATGAGAATAATGTTGATAACACACTGATGGTTTTAGTTGTTGCTAGGCAGTTGTAGTGCCTACACTACGCCAAGCACTTTTCAGTTTCTCAAGCCCTGCCAGGTGCACAAGAAGCTGGGAGAGCACAGCCAGGACAGCTGACCCAGACTGGCCAAAGGGATATTCCCTACCATAGAGCGTCATACTCCAGATATATAACTGGGGAAGCCAGCCGGGAGGTGGGATTGCTGCTCAGAAAGAGACTGGACATCGGGGGAGTAGGGGTTCTACATGTGGTGAGCAATTGCATTTGTGCATCACATTATTATTATTATTATTATTGTTGTTGTTGTTGTTGTTGTTGTTACTATTATGATTATTTTTCTCTTCCTTTGTTATCCTATTAAACTGTCTTTATCTCAACCCACGAGGTTTTTTTCCATTCTCTTCCCCATCCCCTTGAGGGGGAAGGGGTGAGCAAGTGACTGCATGGTGCTCAGCTGTTGGCTGGGGCAAAACCACGACACAGGATTTGCACCACGGGCCCCTTGGTGGATGTCTCCAGAGGGGTCTATGGCCCTTGGGCATGTTCCAACTTGTTCATTCCATCCCCCTCCCCTTTTGATGCCCCTCTGCCCTCCTGAAGTAATCCACCAATGTGTTGGTACATGTTCCACAGCCTTGTAGAGTAGGAAATGTTAAACCAGACTTTAACTTTTGTTTAATTATTTTCTATTAACAGTTAAAATTTAATTATTCATTCCATTAGCTCTTATTAAAAAATGTTTTATTCATTCTATAGCTATGCATTTATGGATGCATATGTATATGGATGTTTCTGTGGGAAGTTGGAGGTGTGATACCTGTCAATTGTCTTGGTAGAAGGTGTCCCAGTACTACTGAAGTGGGGCAGTTAGAGAACTCGAATTTATGAATCAAAAGCATGACTATGCTTTTATACATGAACACATTTAGAATAATTCATTGTGAGACCGAGACTGCTGAAAGCTGAGAGCAAGTCCAAGGACTTGTCTTGCCCAGTTAAATAAAGAGGTAAAATGAAGTGGTTCTCCCTTTTTCTTAATTTTTAGAAAAGTCTGTGTCTGATGGAGAGGGTAGGTTCTGAAGAACTTCTTATTTTATTTTCAATTAAATGGCCATGACAAGAGTTTATACAGTATGTCTTCTATGTATACATCAGGAAAAAAAAAAAAATTGCTGTTCCCAGAAGAGCAATTTCAGTTGAACCTTTTCTAGAGCAATAACTATAGATTAAATTACCAGGTTTATCTGACTGTCCATGTCCTCCGAGTTTACTACAGGTTATATCATTCTGTTGTTAGAATCATATGTAAACTCATGGCCCAAAGTATTCAATCCTCTAAAGACTTCACCAGTACAAAAGGTTTCTCTGTCTAAAAGGACACAGACAGTTACACAGAGATGTTTAAATGCTGGCTATAACACTCAAGATCGGAACACAGGGAAAGACCTCTCATATGCATCCAACTGGAAGTTTCAAGAGGACAAGCATACACGTGTCTATTTCTGTCCTTGATTACGCAAAGTATCGGTTAGCAGTGTTCTTTTCTGACTTTGGTATGAAAATTGGTGAGAAATTAGCACTATCATGGAATTCTGACATAATTACTTCTTAGAAACTAGCTATTTTCCTTGTACTTTTTATAACAATACTTCTCCTCAGTGCATCTGCATGCTTTTGACATCATGACCAGTTTTCTCTGAAAGTAAAAATGCATAATTTAGTGACATATGGTAAATCTGAAAAATTATTTTCTAAAAGGTATGGACCATCAAGACGCAACAACTAACAGAGAAGAGATACATCAGAAATTCTACCTAAACAGGACCTACACTATGATGTGGTGAGGTATCCCTGAATATTCACTACAATTGCTCTATAGGGAGCACAGTCTGTTAATACAGCTAGTAAAGTTCAGGCCACAGTGCAATTCATCACCTCCTATAGTAGATGACTACATTTGTTCAGCCTCAGTGACTTCATAGCTAGACCTACCTTATCTATTATGGCTAGTTTGGACAACCAGTGCAAGGTTAGACGTGTAAAAAGAAGTGAAATTAATTCCATCCTCACTGAAGAGTTTTGTGAATATATGGCATCACAAACAGTATTTTTTCAATTTAACAAACCTAACATCATCTCTGGATAACAATTTGTTCTCTGTCTACAGTTACTTGATACCTGAAGTTGAATTCTTTCAGTAGGAAAGAAAAGAAGCTGTACTATGGATGCAACTGACCTAAGTTAAAAGCAATGTCACACAAATTAGCTCTCTTGCAACAGGCTGGAATCAGCCTTACAAACATTTTCTTCTAGTAAACAGGGCTTTGGACAGTTCTTCCCTTTCCCCTCCATCTTAAAACAGTTGGCAATTTTATATGGTTTTTTATACTCCCTTTCTTTAAACAAATATGTGTGCTATCAGACAAGATTGCTTTACTTCATAAACCAGCTACAGCTCCTGAAGTCACAAACATGCATTTCTTTTTCTTTATTGTACTATTTGTCTTTATGTTACTATTTGTCGGCAGAACTCCCAAGGTCCCGCAGCAGGCAGACTGACAGATTTCGTCAGACACAGTGCACGGTGATGGATGTGGACAGCTGACTCTTTTTGGTTTTAACCACATTATTGCGTCTGCCTAATGTCTTTCACAAAGTCAGGGAAATCAAGATGATAATAGCTGATATGAGGTTGACATAATTTGCAAGCATGCCATTGTAAGATTGAACTCTATACACTTTCAAGTAACATCTCAACATTTTTTTCCCTTCCAACCCTTGCAGTAGGGTATTTTTCTTGAAATGTCCATTCTATGTCAAAGTCTCTAATACAATGACTTAAGAAGCTCAACCCAGCACAGACAAGGATTAGCCGAATAAGAAAAAGGGCATTTTGACCTATGTTTTCTTTGACTCTTGGCCATGCCTGAGAAGACAAGATGTGTCAGCTGAGATAATCACCAAATGAAAATAAGTAACACTCTTCATCTACTTCACTGATAGCTGTCAACAGACTCTCCAAGAAGCAGAAACCCACTAAAATTAACAGAAATTGTGTTCGAGTGTTTATAAGATCTTAAGTTTCAGACTTTGAGCATTTTAATTATAACCCAGCAAAAAGACCTGCTGGTTTTATCACAAATACATTAAAAACCAAACCAAAATAAAAACCCCCACAACACAAAAAAAAACAAATAAAAAAATATAATGCTAAATAAAAATAACAAAAAGGTGTACCTACTGTGCCAACAAAAGCCAGTTGATTATGTTAGAATCATGCTATGTCTCTATGCAATTTATAATTCTTGCATGAAAATTACTTGTCATCACTTGCTGGGTCACTCATAAGTCTGTAGATAAAAGGTAGTAAACCATTTTGCATGTTTTAGTTTGTTTACAACCAAAGTAATCAGACCAAGAGATATAAACTGCATTTAAATCAAAAGAATATTCATATTAATGTTATTTGTAGTGCTATTACAATGCAATAAAAGATTATTTTAAAACTTTGTTTTACTGTCTGTGCAAAAAGTGTAAATGTTTTATTTAGTTGCTTATAATTTAATGTATGTTAATGTAGGCTATTAAGTATGAAAAGTGAGTGGCTGGAAAACAGGGAGGATGGATCCCTACAAGCTCATATCCTTGCCTAAAAGGATAAAATTACTGAAGGGATAGGGATATTGATTATTCATTAAGTGCATGCACAGCTAAAAGTAATTTCCAGATGAAACAGGCAACAAGAATGAATGATAAAGCTAGTCAAGGACCAGCAGTTTGTTCAATTAATTCACAGCAAAAAAGACAGGTGCAAAGACCTGGCCTTCAAGAACATCAGAAGGATGTTTTTCAGCCTTTATTATGTCATCAAGCTCAAGAACAGATTCAGGGTATCATTATATACTACTACTACTACTACTACTGTTGTGGTGTTGGTGTTGGTGTTTTGTTGTTGTTGTTAAAAATAATAAAGTTTTCTTGCTTTAATTTGTAATTCAAGTTTTAATGAAACTTTGAAGTATTTACCATCATTAGTTTTATCTTCTGATGTCACCATATTTCTAAAAGCCTTAGCTATTAAACATGAAATTTAGAAGCTAGGCTGCATATACATTGTGGAAATGCTTGAGAAGATGAAAGTAATAAAGAGGGAACATATGAAGAATAAAAATAGTATTTTATCGCAAACAGTCATGTTAATGCCAATTGTTGCCAACAGCTGATACCAAGAACAAAATCAAGATATGTGGAGTCTTTAGAACACATATTTTGGGCTTTACTAATTGATGAATTAAGTTGTATATTTTTGAAATTTATCAGCCAACACCTTCTTTAATAATTTCTGGTATATGTACAGACACCAACATAAAAGTTACAATTACAGACCCCAATTTAGCATGCTATTCACTTCGTGAATGTATTTTACAGGGCTCCATAATGTTTCATCACATTCTTGTAGTGCCATATAGACATATATGAGTTAAATTTGCAAAGAATTATGTGGTGAATTACAACTATCTTGGAGTAACAGTCCGCCCCAACAGAATTCTATACCTGCCAGTATAGTCAGCTATAGCCAGAATGCACTTATGTAAATGTAAGTATTTAGCGTTAGAATTTAGATGGGACGGATATACTTTCTGACCTTCAACTCCAGCTCCAGAAGCATGACAGTCTCCTGTAAGACCTGCGTTATATCTTTCAGACCTATGAAGATGTCTAGAATGACACTTAAACATCTTGATGTGCAGATATTTAGGGAACTGAGTAATGTTTTAGGTGTGTACTTCGAAGTGAACGAAATAATTCAGTTGACTGTCTGGACTGCACTTACTTCATTAACTAGATGTTCATCAACTATATAGGGAGCTTAGATACCTAACAAACCTATAGACACCTGTGTTGGTTTTGTGTGGCAAGGTTTTGGTAGTGGGGGGGCTACAGGGGTGGCTTCTGTGAGAAGCTGCTAGAAGCTTCCCCTGTGTCTGACAGAGCCAATGCCAGCCAGCTCCAAGATGGACCCGCCGCTGGCCAAGGCCAAGCCAATCAGCGCCTCTGTGATAACATATTTAAGAAACAGAAAAAACAGTTAGGGAGAGCGCTTTTGCAGCCAGAGAGAGGAGTGAGAAGATGTAAGAAACTCTGCAGACACCAAGGTCAGTGCAGAAGGAGGGGCAGGAGGTGCTCCAGGCACCAGAGCAGAGATCCCCCTGCAGCCTGTGGTGAAGACCATGGTGAAGCAGGCTGTCCCCCTGCAGCCCATGGAGGGAGGATGAGGGGGTGTAGAGATTCCACCTGCAGCCCGTGGAGGACCCCACGCCGGAGCAGGTGGAGACACCTGAAGGAGGCTGTGACCCCGTGGGAAACCCACGGTGGAGTAAGCTCCAGGTAGGACCTGTGGACCCGTGCAGAGAGGAGCCCACGCCAGAGCAGGTTTGCTGGCAGGACTTGTGACCCCGTGGGGGACCCACGCTGGAGCAGTTTGCTCCTGAAGGTCTGCACCCCATGGGAGAGACCCACGCTGGAGCAGTTCATGAAGGGCTGTAGCCCGTGGGAAGGACTCACGTTGGAGAAGGTCGTGATGGACTGTCTCCCGTGAGAGGGACCCCACGCTGGAGCAGAGGAACGATGAGAGGAGTCCTCCCCCTGAGGATGAAGAAGCGGCAGAAACACCACGTGATGAACTGACCGTAACCCCCACTCCCTGTCCCCCTGTGCCGCTGAGGGGGGAGGAGGTTGAAGCCGGGAGTGAAGTTCAGCCCGGGAAGATGGGAGGGGTGGGGGGAGGTGTTTTAAGATTTGGTTTTATTTCTCATTCCTCTACTCTGTTTTGCTTAGTAATAAATTAGATTAATTCCCTCTCTAAGTTCAGTCTGGTTTGCTCATGACGATAATTAAAGAATGATCTCTCCCTGTCCTTATCTCGACCCATAAGTTTTTTTCGTTGTACTTTTTCTCCCCTGTCTAACGAAAGAGGGGAGTGATAGAGCGGCTCTGATGGGCACCTGGCCCTCAGACAGGGTCAACCCACCACAACACCTAAACATTTTTCTTTTACACTCAGACTTATTCCACCTCCAGATTTGTATGTGTCCTTCTCTCAGTTACTTTTCATTTTATGCATTCACTTAATAGTAATCACTATCTTCTACCTGGATGTAATTCACCAATTAGATGTAGACACCTTGTTGGTGAACATCTTTACTTGAGCTACTCACCACAGACTCCCTTTACAGACCCCAAGAAGAAATGCTATAGCAAGATTTAGTTAATCTCATCCTCATAGAGATACCTCAAGATAATACATTTACTTCTGCAGAGGTTTCTAATGGCATTAAATGCACTCTATGGATGTAAAAAATATCAAATGGTACCTGACATCAATGCTGAAATAACAGAATTAAGTTGCTAACAGAAGTTATGTTTGTCGTAGAAATGTCTGCCGCTTTCCATTGACTGCGATGGGCACATAGGATGATTTCCCAGTCCTCAGTGTCTACGTGGTAGGCATTTGAGTTTGACATTTAAATTTAAAGTTCATGATTTTTTCAAGTTCTGGTGATCTCTATAGCCAAAAAGCTTTCTTAGTTTCAAGTAATGGACTGTGCAATCTTAAACTGAGATGTTGACTGAGGACTTCATTCAAAGCTCTTTAACTTACTGAGCAAGTTATGCTTGTTCTTCCTTTAGTACTACCTATAGGACTTTCACCTGTTTGTTTTGGTTGCTATCACAATGGATATGGTTGTATCAGAAGCACATGTGCCATTTGATGAAAATATGTCACTCCTAAGAAGAGTTCCTCTCACTCAGTTTGGATTCTTAGCACTTATTGTTCCTATAAAACTTATGTCCTGAGGGTTAGAGGCAGTTCTACATTCTCCTATGTCAATGTAAGTTTGGAGGGAGAATAGAAACAGAATTTCTTAAATGCAGATATTGTTTATCCAGGATCCAGAAAGGTAGACTTTCCAGAAAAGGAAGGATATTTCTGCTTTTTTCTGTTGATGAAGTACTATGGGGATATAATTTCACAGAGATCTTCTGCTTAAATTTTCAGCTCACAATTTATCTGCTGACTTTCTGACACCAGTACAGACATTAAGCATTGTGCATTTTGTTAAAAGTAGCTGAACTCACCTGAGAAATTGGGAGAAAGAGCTTGTAAGTGGATCACAGGGTGTAATGCTTTCTCTCATGGTTGTTATTTCTGAGCATGAAAGTTCTTTTGCTATGAAAAGGACTCTTTGGTAAGAAACTTCTAGTTCATGTAGAAACACACATGGAAGAGTCGTGTTAAACTGTAAAGACTGGAAATGAAATAAGTAAGTTCACTGCCTATCTGCCCTACTAAAAATTAAATGAAATTGAAATCACTAAAGCTTCATGAGATGGTGAAGCTTTACCACTCAGTTGACTCTGTGTAGTGATTTACAGGAAGACTTACCAGAGAAAACTAAGACTAACCATTAGTACCAGACTCTGATGAAGTTTAAGAGATATGGATAACAACAATGATATAATAAAGATGTCTGCTGGAAATTTACATCAGCATATAAACAGTTAGATTCAGAGACTACTGTCAAAGCACAGAAGTCATAACTTTATTATTATTTAGGTATATATTGAAGAATAGATATATATGCCTATATGCACATATATATGTTATTCAAAATATGTACATAATAGATATTTTCTGTGTTTGAATTCACATTGCAAATCACTTTCCTAATATATTATTTCCTCTTCTATACAGATTCTCTTTTTCAACATGTGAAACTATTACTATAAAACTAGTTAGTGAAGCCTAAAATTCTAACCTGACTTCCAGCTGACAGGCTTCAGTAGATGTGTTGAGACAGAAAAATGGCACTTGTTGCCCAATGCTTCCTGATAATGGATTTGATTATCAGGATTTAATAATACCATTAAGACAGCAACTTAATTCTTTCAGGTGAATCTAAAGGAATGGGAAAACAAATATGAAATATTTAGCTTTAAAAAAACCCCAAAACAACAACCCATAAGGCTTATAGTAATTTCTTCTTGCAGATTTTCTGCTGTTCATATTCTCTAGTTTCATTCAGAACTGTTTGTGCCCTTTTCACTTCTACTTAAGGCTGATGCTATGTTAATAGAAACACAATAGCCAGTTGTTGCTTTTTCCTTGCTTTTTTGACATGTGATTTTCTTAAAGAGAGACAGAATAAGATGCAAGCATTTCAAAGAAACTGAAAAAAACCATAATTCACAATGCCTTTCTTTGTACTGCTGAAATTGCTCTTTCTGATAAGAAAGGCAAGAAGTAGCTTTAGTATTTCTGATTCGTACCATTCATGAAGAATCACATATGACTGTACTATGAATTTTTTGGTAGAATCTTCAATAGAAAATGCAACTATTAAATGAGTAGACAAAATGTAAGGATGAAATCAAAAACCTCATAAGGGGTTTTGACAGCACAGGACTTGATTTTTCCATTCTCATTTAAGGCGAATACTATGTTATTTATGAGTGACTTCACTGATTTATTGGGGCTTCTCTCAGGCTTCAGCTCTGTAGGAAGAAAAGTGGTGGAACCAGGCCCAGAATGAATTATGATATCATTGCCATTTCCAGAAATAATTAACCTTCAGAGAACATTGATATAAATAATATTGCTGCCAAAATTATATCCTCTAATCCTTGGGGAATCAGTGATACAAATAAGCTTCTAGTGAACCTCCAAACACTGGTGCATGATAGGAGAATAACACACAACTTACTAGTTCATTTATCGCAGTTCAAGCGTTACAAAGCTTGTCAGACAATTTGGTAATTTGTCAAATACATTCACCTCTTGTCCCACCCACTAGAATCATAGAATCATTTAGGTTGGAAAAAGATGCTGAAGATCATCCGGTCCAACCATTAACTTAGCACTGCCAAGTCCAACCACTAAACCATGTCCCTAAGCACCACATCTACATGTCTTTTAAATACCGCCAGGAATGATGACACAACCATTTTCCTGGGCAGCCTATTCCAATGACTGATAACCCTTTCGGTGAAGAAATGTTTCCTAATATCCTAAACCTCCCCTGGCACAACTTGAGGCCATTTCCTCTTGACCTATCACTTGTTACTTGGGAGAAGAGACCAACACCCACCTCGCTACAACCGCCTTTCAAATAGTTGTAGAGACCAATAAGGTCTCCCCTCAGCCTCCTTTTCTCCAGACTAAACAACTCCTGTTCCCTCAGCTGCTCCTCACCTGACCTGTTCTCTAGAGCCTTCACCACCTTCGTTGCCCTTCTTTGGGCACGTTCCAGCACCTCAATGTCCTTCTTGTAGTGAGGGGCCCAAAACTGAACACAGGACTCGAGGTGCGGCTCACCAGTGCTGAGTACAGAGGGATGATCACTTCCCTAGTCCTCCTGGCCACACTATTTCTGATACAAGCCAGGATGCTGTTGGCCGCCTTGACCACCTGGGCACACTGCTGGCTCATATTCATCCAGCTGTCAGCCAACACCCCCAGGTCCTTTTTTGCTGGGCAGCTTTCCAGCCACTCTTCCCCAAGCCTGTAGCAGCATTGCATGGGGTTGTTGTGACCCAAGTGCAGGACCTGGCACTGAGCCTTGTTGAACCTCACACAGCTGTCCTTGGCTCATCGATACAGCCTGTCCAGATCCCTCTGTAGAGCCTTCCTACCCCCCAAGCAGATCAACACTCCCACACAAATTGGTGTCGTCTGCAAATTAGCTAATTTGCATGCAATTAGAAACAATTCTTCACATGTAATATCGACCGAAAAAAACCCTAATAACAGTAATTTGACTGCAACAATTTGATTGGATAGAATATCATTACTTCTTTTTGAGCAGATATCATTAGTGGTACCATCTACCTTTCTCCAGAGGGCAAAAGGCCTAACGCCTTCCACACACCAGTGATAATCAATTGAGTTTCTTGTTGTTATAATTTTGTCTTTTAAAGAAATACTACTACAGCTACCAGTCATTGGACTTTGTGATGACATATGTGTCAAAAGAGAAAAACACAGGAAAATATTTTTTCTCTTAAAGATCACACTTACACTGTTAATCACTAGTTATTTTCTTGTGTAGTATTCCCTTTTCTGAAGACAAGCAGTGTCCATTCAGAGTCTTTTTAACTTTACTTGCATAATTTAACAGCCTGGCATTTCTGTCTGAGGAACATTGAGACATTGCAGATTTCAGACATACATACATTCTTAAACAAAAGTGTTCTGAAAAGCCCTTTGACTCAGAGTTTAAAGAAAATGGAATATAGACATATATGGAGCATAAGTTCATCATTGAGAATCTAAATGTCCTTGTTAGCATACTAACCGTGTGCTTAACTATATAATTTTCTTCCTATTCGGCGGGAAGTTATTGGCAACTTTACAGGACTACTTTCAGTAATGCAAAACCATGGGTGCTGCTGCACTCTCTTTCCCATTCACATTTTTTTACTGTATAGTTATATGCCCAAGGCCTTGTTTTATGCCATGCGCAACCAACCCTCCTCTTTCCTTATTGTTATTTTTCTTGCCTCAGGAGCAAGCCTGAGATAACAAAAAAAAGAAAAAAAGGAAACTTTTTTTCTCTTCCCATTCCAATACAATTTTAACATAGTTAACTACTGAATAATGAATTACAGTTAGGCTGAAATTTTAAGCCTTTCCATAACTGTAAGGGCATTCAAATGCAATGAAATAATAATGCATAAAGTCCAGGTTCTTTTTTTATTTTGCCAAGTATTTTTTATGCATTCAGTGTCATGAGTCATAAATGCTGTCTGGATTGAGATGCTTACAGAAAGGAGCACGATAGTTCTATAACACAGATAAGACATAATGTGGATCTTGAAATTACACCTCCTTTCCCTCTTTCCCTCTGAGGTGAGCAGCCAGACAGGCAACCTTGTCAGAAGGGGAAAATTACTGAACAGAAGAAAATGCTTCTGAAATAGTTACAGAGAAATTGCCTTCCAGCCTGGGAGCTCTGAGCTGTGAGCCTGGGAACCAAAAGCATCCTTGAAAAGTGCAGCTGGCATCTTTGAAGTACAGCTGGGTACCTAGAAACCAGTCACATCCTAATTGCAAAATCAAGTAACAGTAACAACAATTTATCATTTGAAAAAGTGAAAAAATATTCTGTAAAAAAGGGTAAAACATCTTGAGAAAGCATTGGCTGTTCTAACTGCAAGAAAAGGAAAACAGTCTGGAAAAAAAAAATGGTCTGAAATAACAGAAATCATCATCTACTGGCTGCCCCAGGCGAAAAATAGATATTAAGAGCATCTATCGGTTGCTTGAAGTGGTGATGTCCTACCCTTCTTATCCTCTATGATATAAAAAGGACTTAATTTTTATCCAAAATATAGCCTCCCTCTCCCAAGACATTCCTGTACTGCACATACTTTTCCTTTTCTAAACAGAATGAATTATCCACACAAACTTTCTACAAGATCTTGGATCCTTGCAGGGCACATCTGGCAGACTCCAAACTCCCTGACATGGATCATCTTTGAAGTGAGACTGTCTGTTATTTTACTGGTCCCCCTCTAGACCCATTTCTGGGGTCAGTTTGCTTTGTCCTCCCACTTTTGGGATGGTTGGGTCCCTTTTAGAGGATAAAGCCCCCATGTCCTTGTATATTACAGAATCCTATGAATCCACCATGGTTGCAAGCTCTACACACCTGCAGACTGGATAATCCTTCATGTCATAACATCCTGTAACACAATAACTGCTTATAGTGAAGTAGATTTCCTTACTGGCTTCTGAATACCCTGCTCGTGTTGACTGAAGTGCTATAATCATGGAAATCCCATAACGGTGGAAAACCCACCAGGCTTTTCACTCTATTCCTTTCAATTAATTCTGTGCAAGGTCAGAACACTATCTGCCCTTATTTCACCACCAGAAGCCAAAACTAAAGAACAGAGGAAACATTTTTGCCACTGCGTTCTTTCATATAGGCTTTTAATGGTATTCTGTGTCTAATATTCACTGCATGTGCCTTATATCTTATTTAGTAGTGCTAAACATTTTGAATTCACAAACAGTATTCTGTACTAGAACAGGAGTCTGTATTTAAGCATTGCTTATATTTTTTTACGCATTTGCATTAGTGCCCCCAAGATAAAAATAAGTATGCAAGACTAATAAGATAAATTGAAAAGCCAAGTATACAAATGCCATCTTGATTCAGGTTGCAAATTGCTATCACTAGATATATTAACATTCACCATCAGTCTTAAAAAGATGCTATATTACTGTTTTCTTAGAAAAGCACGTGACTACATACTCTGTGTCTACATTTACCTATATATACAGAAATAGAATACAATCAGTTTACAAATCTTACCTCTGTGAAAAGAGATATGGATCAGATAGTAGCATACCTGTAAACTGTATGAACTCCATGCATCAAGATTTACTCTCTGTACTCTTCTTCATCTCTCTTGTGAAGTGTGAGTACTATATATACAATCTATATCATGGTCTTTCAATTTATTTTATTGAACTGAAGTGAAGCAAAGTGAAGACTTTGCCATAGCTAATTCCTTTTGTATTGCATTCTCAGAGATTTCACGTTGTGATCTCCATTTTAGCATATCCATCAAAATCTTGTATGTCAGAACTGTTCAAATGTCAAAGTAAAGATTAATACCAAAATGCATACAAAAAAACAACAACAGCAAAAGAACAAAAATGACCCTTACATCTGAAAAAACTATACTGGCACCTTGCATCTGGAAAAAAAAAAGTCTCTCTACAGTACTATTGATGTTTACTTTGATCAATTCTGTAGAATCTTTATTTCTGGATTTTAGAAAAAGAATCCTGAAATGTTTATTTTTTCTGACTGAAATCAAGAATGACTGTCCTTGAATATAAATAATAAAATAGATACTTTTCTTAGCAAAATAGCAGTTCAGTGACACATGCATCATTACCAGAATATAAGACTGTAGAATGGGCTTCTAGGCCTCAGGCCATTATCAACTCACAGAACAAAAAGTAGGGTAAATTTATACTTGGAGTGCCATTGCCCTGTATTTTGTTGTTTTTTAAAAAATTGAAACTCTGCAGACTGTTTGTCTAATACCAAACGATTGCTGCTATTGTTGATTTGTTTTGCTTTATTTTTTTGTGGTTAAGATGACCCTTTGTTAATCATAAACTTCTTGATTTCCTGTCACATTGTCCCTGAAGTTCTTAAATAGAAACAAGAGCTCTATTTGCTGTGTCGTTGCTGAGAAAATAATTTCAAGGCAACTGTGGGCTTGGGAAGATTTCTGAAGTGTTTCTGAAGCCTAAAAGTAATGAGACTGTGGAATGCCACTGCCCTAGAAGGTGTCAGACACAAGCTCTGCACTAAATCTGACACAATAATAGGTTTTGAACTTCATGGGAAGCTTTCTAAAATTTGGGTTTATTCCAAAAAAAGGCTGAAGTCAAATATCAAGCAAACAAAGAAACCCAGCATTTCTCAGGAACTGATCTGCAGCTGTCCTAGAAAACTGAAATTCCCAGACCAGCATAGAGCAGATCAAAGGTAAATGACACAGCATTACACAGTCCAGCTGGAAAAGAATTGTAGAGTGTCCACTTCTGCTTCATAGCATGATCAGACTTACCTATTTCATGCCAGTCAAGTATATTTTTAGGCTGCCCTCAAAAGCCTTCAGTTTTGGAGACTATTCTTTAGGCAATCTATTCAAATTTTCCTAATACCCAATTGAAATTTCCATTGCTGCACTTAAGCCCATTATTTCTTCTCCTATTCATCCTGGGCATGGAGATTAACATACCTGTGTGAAAACAAGAAAATCAGAGAAATTACTATTTGGACTGTACATATTTATTGTTTTTATATTTCTGCTACAATCCCCATTAATTTAGATGTTGGTAACCCTTATTTATACAGTGTTGTCAAGGTTGTTTTTTTTTTGGGGGGGGGGGTGTCATTGAAATATAAACAGTCTAATGTTTTTCTTGTGTTGTTGCGGGAGACCATGTCAAAGGCGTTACAGAAGTCCAGATAGACAACATTTGTAGCTCTTCCCTTGTCCACTGATGTAGTCACTCCACAGAAAGCTACTAAGTTGGACAGGCAGGACTTGCCCTTGGTGAAGCCATGCTGGCTTTCAGCTCCAGCCATGCCTTGGCCTTCCTGACCCCATCCCTACACAACTGGGCAACATCCCTATACTCTTCCCAGGAAGAGCACCTGCTTCTGTTTCTTGTGCATTTCCTTCTTGCCCTCTAGTTTGACCAGCAGCTCTTGACTTATCCATGCCATTCTGTTGCCTTCCTTTCCTGATTTCTTACACCTGGGCATAGAGAGCTCTTGTACTCTATGGAAAGTGTCCTTAAAGATCTGCCAGCTCTGTTCTGCTCCCTTGTACCTGAGGGCAGTTTCCCAGGGAGTCCTATTGACGAATTCCTTCAGCATATTTAATTTAATCCAAACATTTTCTCTTCAAAATATATTTTCCTCAAAATTTCTCTTAAAAAATATCTGTGGCTCCCTTGACTCTTATGGCATCTAATATCATATTCATATCTACACTGATCTGAATTGCACTGAGTACAGAAGAGTTTTTAAAACCCCAAGCTCTACATATTTCAATGTCAATACCAATCTTGTTCTTTATGATTTTAATACATCAACTAATTCCATTAACCTTGGCTTACTTTACTGGTTCTACTGAACAATCTTTTTTTTTTTTTAATATCTGATTTCAAGTAGTATCTATGTAGATCTCAGAAGAAAACTTCTTGCTGATTATTTCTTGAAGGTGATTATTGATTAAACTATTTTTACAGGCTTATGTTCTTTTTTTTTCCCCCAAACCACATAAAATAACTCAAGTCCAGTTCTTTAAAATTGGTGACAGTAAGATGCACATTTTACTGCTAAAATGATTTGAAAGCACAATGGTTATCAGGTAATGTGAAGTCATTACAGGATACTTAAACTTGCAGCACTCAAAATCTTGCTGAAGGCCAAAAAGTAAGAACACCTTATATAAAAGAAAAGTCAGTAATTCATTGTTAGTAACAATGAAATATTAAGAATCTAATTATTATTAGTCCAGATCTAATTGTTACTGAAAAAGAAAGAATGCAGATAAAATCATTGTGCACACACTTTGCAGATTCAGCAGTGTTATACTCAGTCTCCCGATGCTCCTCTGGGCTCTGAGGTTGGTGGTTTAGTTCTGGTATGTGTGTACGCGTGTTTTGGGGGCAAGGGGATTGACAGTTAGTTGTGAGCTTCTGGAGTCCTTTACAGGGAGGACTATGATGTGCATATTGATGGCTCTCCCTTCATCTCTCTAAAGGTCCAGCTGGGGTCATTTTGACATGTTTACTAACACATTTTTATAGCCTTGCTCTTTCTTCTTTGGTCTGCAGCTCCATGTTACATCGAAATTCACTATATATGATGACCTTTACATATGTTAGAATTTTTTTTAATTTGTTCTCCCTAAAACCAAGCTCCAGGTCTGCACTTCTTTAACTGACCATGGGTGAATTGTTTACAGTTGTGGTGTCTCCAGTGCCAAGTCTGTGCCCTGTCTCTTATCACCTCTATGCCTGAGCTCCTCTGCACCACACCCTGCGTCCCCACTTCTCCAGGTCTCTGCTGTCCTACCATATCTGTATTTTTCTACAATACGTGACTGCGTTAGAGCCCTATGTATCTCATTCTACGCAGAATAACTACTTATTACAGCTATGGTTGCACTGCTTTAAAAGTAGAGCAAATCAGCTGTAGGCACCTGATCAATTAGGGAAATTGCTGTCTCAGTTAAACCAAGCAAAACAAAGCTTCAGGCAGGTCAACAAAAGTTCAGACAGAGCAGGCCTGATAAGCCTCAGCCCCGAGGCCTTGCAGACTCAGCACAAAGCTCATGGCCTGTCAGCTCATGGGAACCCTGTATTACAGTGCTACATCACTGTAAACTGTTCTGCTCACATGACTAGAAAGTCATGAAGGAGAGGTGCTGTGGAGAAATTTAGGGTTGAGGTGACCACAAGGACAGAACCACAGTAGTCAATTGCATAAAATTTTAGATTGGATATTAGGCAAAAAATATTCACAGAAAGCATTGGAACAGTTCTACACAGGGAAGTGGCTGAGTCACCATCCCTGGAGGTATTTAAAAACACGTAGATGTGGTGCTTAGGGACATGGTTTAGGGTGGACTTGGTAGTGTCAGGTTTACAGTTGAACCTGATGATCTTAAAGATCCTTTCCAACCTAAATGATTCTATGACTCTACGATTTAAAATTTGTTTATGACAGAACATGGGTCTAGTGGGTATATTATGATTCTATTCCAAGGTCTCTATCCTACAACACGTACACTTTCTGCACAGAATACAAACTCACACAAAACACTGTGGTCCAGCTGTGACAGGCAAGCACCATAGATTTTGTTACCTAAAAACCAGAAAAGAACTTAACACTAATGTAGTATTAAAAAGCAGGCATTCTTTATTACAGCGCCAGATGCACGGGGGATAGCTCCGCCTATCATGCATACCCTAACCCAAAAGTTCATCCTTTATATACCTTAAAGACATGAATATTCATACATTTTCCAAGAAGTCTCCGCCTCTCCGCCTATCTACTACATTTACATAATACTGGCATTGCAAAACTACACTACACATGTGCAGGGGTCTCGGGTGGTCGTCGGTGGTCATTTGGGGAGTCAACCCCCCACTCCTTTTTCCCTTTTGTGGTCTTGAGGACAATTTCTTCTCCTCGGATGTCTCCCAACTCTGTTGTCTGGCCAAGCTGTTCTTCTTTATCAAACCTGTTTAGGCAATCCTGCCAGCATGTTTCTATTCTCAAGGTTAGGATATCTTCTCCGTACACATTTACTCATAGGCCTTGTTAAATTCAAAGCTAATCATTGTTTGATAAAAGAATTTCTCAACAATTTGAGGAAAAAGGACACTATCTCCAACCTGTCGACATGTCTGATCCGGCTGGTGGCCTGGCCATCATGCACAGCAGCTCAGCCCCAGGCTCAGCCATCTTCAAGATGTTGGCTATCTGTAGATTTATTACCACCAAGGGGCTGTTGTTTTCATAAGTTTTTGCTTTCCAACTCAGATGGTAACCATACAGTGAGAGCGGCCTTAGTGCTCACATCACCCCAGAACAATGTTAAATAAATTAGATGTTGTTGCCTGTTTTACTACTGCCTTCTGGTCTCCCACCCTAAACATGTTATAAGAATGTAAATATGTTAAGAATTAATTTGTACTTCTATTTTTATTTCCTGTACATAGATGCACACCAAAGGTTTTTTGTAAGCCTCTCCATAACAACTTTCTGTGCCTCGTTTGTTTTCCCAGTGGAGAGTTTTGAGCTGGGAAGCTGGGTAGTCAATGTCTCACTTACTTACCTGAGCAGTGCCCTTGGGTACCTTTCACCCCATAACAATATTTTTATACAAAATGCCAACAGTATTGAACACTTCTTTAATGATTTAAGTCCAAGTCCACGTATGTGTATATATATATGCATGATTTTCATACAGTTCTTTCTCAAAATTACTTAAGGCAGCTTAGTAGATTCAGAGTAACTATCACTCATTCACTTTATGTCTGAAAAAATCAATAGTTCCTCAGAAAGGAATGTTTTATCCTTGCTGCTCAGTGAAAGGATTTTTCCTTGTTCATGTAAATTAAAACAAGTAGGTTTTAGCTGCATAAGTTCTGCTGTCAAGCCCAACATCTCTAGAGCCAATGAATTTTCATAATCATTCTTTTCTGAATATTAGCATTGCAAGCTAGAATTTACAACCTATATCCATTCAGATATCATAGCAACTGCACCACATAGAAAACAGAATTGTATTTATCAAGAAGTGTCATAAAAAGCTAGGGTCTAGTATCAAGGCAGAAAAGTAGATTTGATGAGTCACTGATAAGATCAAAACAGCCATAAAAGACAGAATTTGACTGAAAACAATTATTTTATCAGCCCACCAGTAGATAAGCACTATTTCAGAAAAATACCTGGATACTAGAAGTTCTGAAGGAACAAATGTAAAAAACTTTTTTCTTAAATATCTGTTCTTCAAACCTGAAGAATGACTTCAAACCTGAAGAATGAGACCAATGTGTCAAGAGCCTCTGAAGACTATGTTCGACTGATGATCAGTTTTATCTTCTCTGTTGTATTTTTTTTTTTTTAAACTCGACCCTCTTCCAGATTTGAAAATGTTATGACTGTTTACTTAATTACTCCAAGTGGTTTTAAGATGAACTATATCTCTGTTACTCTCTACTTACATATATTCCAAAATAGGAGGCAGAACACAAATTTGTCCATCTTTGTAGATATATTCTTTTTAAAAGGGAGACTTTTTGCAGTTGAACACTACTGTTAAACTGTCAAAGCTACTGTGAATGGAGAAAAGAACTTGTTTCCTAAGTCTTGCAACAATGATAAAAAGGAAAAACTTAAATTTCTAAAAAACACCCCACATCAAGGATAATTGCCAAGGTAAAAGACTAGGGTAGTAGCAGGGTAAAGGAGCTAGTTTTATCTCTAAAGTATTGGCAACACATGCAGAAGAAACACACGTTTTTCACACATCTTTGCAAATGGGGGGAAAAGTAAAAGAGATGCCCAAACCTGGAATGTTCTACAAACCAGAAAAGTATTGTAGAAAGAAGAAAAGCCAGCCCAGCTGGATAACATTGAAAACTTACACAGAGGGGAGATATGAATTAAGGAATAAAGAGATAATTCAAAAAAAATAATCCCAGTGGATTTTTTCAGAAAATGTTTGGAGAGTTCCTTCAACAAAATTCAGAGGAAATCATAACTGACAGGCATTGTACCTTCCACCCAGTTCTGGCAGCAGGCCAATATATGTTATAGTGAGGTGCTGTTATGATTGCCAAATGCAGTCATATTGAGAAAGAGTGGAACTGAGTATAAGACATTTTCAAGGTCATATAATATATAGAGAATTCTGTATCTTGATCTTCAAAATGGGCATCAAATGTAATAAAATCAGCCTTCAAAGAAGCAGGCTGACGAACACCATGAATTTTACTTGGAGGTCTTGTTCATACACTACAAAATACTTCAGCATACTAGCAAGAAAAAGGAGAAACTGCCTGAAATTTCTGATACTGATTTTTAAAAATAAAAGTCAAGCAAGAAAAGCAGAAAAAATCATCCAGAAGTGGGACAGGCATGGGGTGGGAGTGAGAGGCAGGTAGGGGTGGTAGCAGCTAAAAGAACAACTTATGACTGCTGTGCATCCAGAGGACAAAATGGTCTTAATAAACAAACTCCCTCCTGTCTCTCCCAGTTCTCTTCATTCAGTGAGTTAGAAGTGTTTCCTCATAACAGAGTATTATGTTTCTCTTTATGGTCAGAAACATGAACACGTAATTTAAAAAGTATACATCATTTTATCATCCAAATACGATGTCCAGTGGATCTGATTATTTCTAAATTTTTAACATCATATATGTACATATTTCAGGTAAATATACTTATTCCAAGTGTTCTTTATCATTCAAAGCTTTCAAGGAGATATAAAGACAAACACTAGGGGAAAGCACAATTCCTGTGTTTAGAAAACAGTTTCATCACTTACTTCCCCATTAAGCAAAATCAAAACAACAACTTAGTAAACAAGGCATTTTATCAGGCATCAGCACTGTTTTCGCTAGTATATGCATATGCAAACGCTACTTGGAAACATCACAGAAAAAGCCATTGATTACAGTAATACACAAATAAATCCAACAGGTCAAGAGTAGTGTATACTGTCCATTTATAATTTCTGTAGAGTTCGTTCACTCTGAATAAAAGGAAGGAGAAAAAAAAAAAGATAAACATTTCTTCTCTTGGATAGCCTAACCAAAAGAATGGTTTTCTGAGGAGTAAAGATGAAGATAGCTGAAGGTTATTGACTTAAAATACAGAATCATCATAGTATCATAGAATGGTGTGGGTTGGAAGCAACCTTAAAGATCATCTAGTTCCAATCCCCCTGCCATGGGCAGGGACACCCTCCACTAGACCAGGTTGCCTAAAGCGCCATCCAACCTGGCCTTGAACACTTCAGGGAAGGGGCATCCACAGCTTCTCTGGGCAACCTGTACCAGTGCCTCACCACCGTCATAGAGAAGAATTTTCTCCTTATATCTAAATTAAATCTACCTTCCTTCAGCTTAAAGCCATTACACCTTGTCCTATCACTACATACCCTTGTAAACAGTCCCTCTCCATCTTTCCTGTAGGCCCCTTCAGGTACTGGAAGGCTGAGATAAAGTCTCCCCGGAAGCTTCTCTTCTCCAGGCTGAACAACCCCAACTCTCTCAGCCTGTCTTCACAAGAGAGGTGTTCCATCCCTCTGATCATCTTCGTGGCCCTCCTCTGGACTCAGTCCAGCAGGTCATTGTCTTTCATGTGATAAGGGCTCCAGAGCTGGACGCAGTACTCCAGGTGGCGTCTCACAAGAGAAGAGTAAAGGGGCAGAATATGCTCCCTCAGTATGCTGATCACACTTCTTTTGATGAAGCCCAGGACACGGTTGGCTTTCTGGGCTGCAAGCGCACATTGCCAGCTCACGTTGAGCCTTTCATCAACCAACATCCCCAAGTCCTTCTCTTCACGGCTGCTCCCAATCCGTTCCTCGCCCAGCCTATAGTCATGCTTGGGATTGCCCTGACCCACATGCAGGACCTTGCACTCGGCCTTGTTGAACGTCATGTGGTTTGCACAGGCCCATCTCTCCAGCCTGTCAAGGTCCCTCTGGATGGCATCCCTTCCCTCCAGCATGTCAACTGCATCACACAGCTTGGTGTCATCAGCAAACTTGCTGAGGGTGCACTTGAACCCAGTGTCCCTGTCACCAACAAAGATGTCAAACAGTGCCAGTCGCAATACTGACCCCTGAGGAATACCACTTGTCACTGATCTCCACTTGGACATTGACCAACTCTTTGAGTGTGACCATCCAGCCAATTCCTTATCCATTGAGTGGTCCATCCATCAAATCCATTTCTCTCCAACTTAAGAGGCAAAGATTTTGTGCGGGACAGTGTCAAATGCTTTGCACAAGTCCAGGTAGATGATGTCAGTTGCTCTTCCCTTATCCACCAACTAGAGTTGAAACCCCATCATAGAAGGCCACCAAATTTGTCAGGCACAATTTGCCTTTAGGGAAGCCATGTTGGCTGTCACCAATCACCTCCTTATTTTCCATGTGCCTTAGAATAGCTTCCAAGAAGATCTGCTCCATGATCTTGTCAGGCACAGAGGTGAGACTGACCAGCCTGTAGTTCCCCAGGTCTTCCTTTTCTCCTTTCTTAAAAATGAGGGTTATGTTTCACCCTTTTCCAGTCAGTGGGAATTTCACTGGACTGCCATGACTTCTTAAATAAGATGGATAGTGGCTTAGCAATTTCATCTGCCAGTTCCTTCAGGACCTACGGATGCATCTCATCAGGTCCCATGGACTTGTGCACCTTCAGGTTCCTTAGATGGTCTCAAACCTGATCTCCTGCAGTGGGTGGTTCTTCATTCTCTCAGTCCCACCTTGTTCATCCATGCAGGCCTCTGGGTGTTTTTGCCTGACTTCCTCTTTGTTGGGATGCATTGCTCCTGAGCTTGGAGGAGGTGACCCTTGAATACTAACCAGCTGACTTGGGCCCTTCTTCCCTCCAGGGCTTTGTCCCATGGTATTCTACCTAGCAGGTTCCTGAAGAGGCCAAAGTCCACTCTCCTGAAGTCCAGGGCAGCAAGCTTGCTATGCACCCTCCTCACTGCCCCGAGGACCTTGAACTCCACCATTTCATGGTCACTGCAGCCAAGGCTGCCATTGAGCTTCACATCCCCCACCAGGTCCTCCTTGTTGGTGAGAACAAGGTCCAGCAAGGCACCTCTCTTCATTGGCTCCTCTATCACTTGGAGAAGGAAGTTATCATCAACACATTCCAGGAACCTCCTGGATTGCTTGTGCCCTGCTGTGTTGTCCCTCCAAAGGATATCGGGGTGAGTGAAGTTCCCTATGAGGACCAGAGCTTGTGAACATGAGGCTGCTCCTATCTGTCTATAGAGGGCCTCATCTGCCTGGTCTTCCTGGTGAAGTGGCCTGTAGCAGAACCCCACTATGGTGTCACCTGTCCCTGCCCTCCTTTTAATCCTGACTCATAAGCTCTCAGTCGGCTCCTCATCTATCCCCAGGTGGAGCTCATGCACTCCAGCTGGTTACTGACATAGAGGGTGACATCCTCTCCTTGTCTCCTCTGCGTGTCCTTCCATAAAGCCTGTATCCTTCCATTCCAACACTCCAGCCATAGGAACCATCCCACCACGTCTCTGTTATGCTGATGAGATCATAGCCCTGCAGGTGTGCACACGTCTCCAACTCCTCTAGTTTATTCCCCGTGCTACCTGCATTTGCATAGAGGTGTTTAAGTTGGGTCCCTGATGAAGCTGACTGACTGGCTGGAGTGGCCGGAATTCCTTTGTGCTGCACCTCAGGCATTCTCCTGCTGACCCGTGATCCGTCTCCAGGCTCTGGGTATCTATTGCTGGCACTGACATCAAACTGGTAGGAGTACGATGGATTGAGGTTCCCCCCCTCCAGCAACTTTAGTTGCCAAAATATACATCTTAAATAAATACTTAAATAAATTAGTAAATACTTAAATAAATTAGTAAATACTTAATCCAGAACCTATAGTCAGCAGCATCAAAAAGGAGGGACACATGCAAGAAAATCCTTGGAGTAAATCCAGTTAGGCAGCAAGAGTCTTGAATCACATCATCTGTATCTCAAGCAAATATTTTTCTTCTAGATAAAGGCAGTAAGGATAAAAAAAGAGGACAAGAGCGTATTTTCATAAATAGAATTCCTCTGGTGAATGGAGGTGATCTTCAAGTTTTCTTCTGGATTAGATCCCACAGATGAGTTTGGTAGTGAAAAGTCAAGGACTAGTACATGATGCAATCACAGTTATGTTATTATTCTAATTAGCAACAAATAGGTCTACAATGGGCTTTACTGTAAAAATGTTAAGTAACTGGAGAATTTATGCATTATCATTATAAAGATCATAATTTTAGATAACAATGTTCAACTTTACAAATATGTGCTTATGCTGTACTCTCTCAGCTCACAAATCAAGCTCCATATTACAGTGTCTATAAATCTAGTCTGTTGGGGGGCAATAATAAAAATTGGCACTTATTAACAGAATTCTCAGAAAGTCTGTGACTAGTGTAAAGCCACAGGACTTTCTGGAATTTCTGGCTCAGCACATATAGATTTTTTTTAACATATATGAAGACATGATATGTTATGAGATGACTGATTCAATATCCCTATTTTTACCACATTGCGATTAATATTGAAAACTCTGAGTTTACTAGATTGCTTGCCTTCCTGGAATTATGAAAACGGATAATTGCTTGTGTGGTCACTTCAGAAACTTCTTTTTCTGGCCCTCTCTCAGAGGTTTTAATGAAGAAGAGCTTCTTAAAAGAGTGTGTGAGAGGAAATAAAAAGAACTTTAAAAAACAAATATTCAATGCAGTTTAGGGTTTGTTTTGTTCTTTTTTTTTTTTTTTAATAAAAGGCTGATTTATGTCCGAATAGCTGAAAACCATTAAAAATATTTTTTAAAGAGTGAAAAATTTTTAACTGAATTTTCACAATTAAGTGATGTTTTCTTCTCACTGAAACTGTCCTGAATAATACTCATTACTTATGCACTGGGACAAATTATGTATTTGAATGATGAAAAAAATCAAACAATAAAATAAGTCAAAGGTAAATATAAGATAAGAATAAGAAATTCTGATAATAATAAATCTTTAAGAGATGAGCAGAATAAACTCTAAAAATCCTGCTATGCTTGTTTCTGGCTTCCTTCTGAGTAGCCAAACAGGATAGCACAAATTTTACAGAACAATCTAAATTCATCCAGCATTTTCAAGATATCACATAGTGAGTTGCCATAAATATTTGTGAGTACTTAGTCTGAGGATATGTGAAAATTGTCTGCCAATGATACATGAGTACGAATTGCATAGAGAAAACAATAGTCATACAATTCATCTTGTTCTCTACCACTGCACTTTTTTTTTTTTTTTTGATTGCATACTTGTGATATAAATCTACCACTTAAAAGTATTCTACCAAAATTAAGCTTGGAGATCTTTATACTGTTTAAGATTGTCAAAGTGTTTTTTTCTCTTGACCAAAACACTGTCTACAGTCTTGAACACCTCCAAGGACAGATATCCCAGAAACTCTCTGAGCAACATATTCCAGTGTTTGATTACCCTTATAGTAATATATACTTCATCATACTTAATTGGCATTTTCCATGTTGCAACCTGTGTCCAGCGCTTCTCATTGACCTTCTGTTAAGAGTCTAGCTCTGTCTTCTCTGTATCTTCTGATCAGGTACTGGTAGACAGCAATAACATCTTCCTGTAGCCTTTTCTTCTTCAGGCTGAACAGTCCCTGGTCTTGCAACTTCCCCTGCTTGCTGAGGCGAGCAGCTCCAGTGCCATCATGATACGCAGCGGAGCGTTCTAGCATGGTGCACAGGGGGGTTTCCCAAACCGAGGGATTCTCAGGGGGAGCCGAGAGAAATGCCAGGAGCCTGCAGCCTGCATGACGGTGGCTGACAAGATTTGGGCAGGGCCAGGAGTAATGGTGGCCAAGCTCCCCCCCCCCCCTACCATGTACAAGAAAGCCCTTAGGGAGCACCAGTGACTGGGGTGGGCAAACAGGCCACGGCACATTAAAAAACGCTGAGGCATGGCAGTTTGCATGGAAGAGCATGCAGGGAGGATCCTGAAGCTCTGCCAGCTTGACCAGGGCATTGCAGTATCCACCCAGAAGAAAGCCATAGCCTCTCTAAGCTCTGCACCCACTACAACTGACACAGCTTCCCAAACAGAGCTCCGGGAACACGCTGCCACCCAGGTGCCAGGCTGCAGGCTGTGCCCTGCTCTCACACCAGCACAGGACTGCAGCAGTGAGCACACCTGTGGGAGGTGTGCTCAGGTAAAGGAACTCCTTCGCTTAGTGACAGAGCTCCAGGAGGAGGTGAGTGGGTTGAGGAGTATCAGGGAGTGTGAGAGAGAGACAGACTGCTGGAATCGCACCCTGCCTTCCCTGGGACAGGCCCAACAGGCAGGCAGGGTGCATGACACAGGGACTTAAGGGATAGAGGACAATGGCAACAAGTTCCTGCCTGGTGCAGCAGGCATGCCTGTGATGTGACTTCCCCACCCTCCCAAGTACCCTTGCATGACAGGTACGAAGCTCTGCAAGTGGAACTGAACAATAAGGAGGATGGTGGTTCATCTAACTTGGAGGTGACACTGAGATCAAGTCAGCCTATGACATGCATGAAAATGACTTCCATAAAGGAAAAAAGATGGATCATTGCTGGAAGAGACTCCATTCTGAAGGGAACAGAGGGCCCAATATGCAGACCGAAACCACTTCTTAGGGAAGTCTGCACCCTCCCTAAGGCTGGAGTTAATGAAGAGAAATCTTCCTACCCTAGTACGGACCTCAGGTTATTATCCAGTGTTGATTTTCCAGGTAGGCAGCGATGCAGTTGCAATACGAAGTCCAAGGTCAATCAAGGGAGACTTTAGGGCCTTAGACAACTGGTTAAGGGATCAGAGGCACAAGTAGTGTTTTCATCGATCCCTCCAGTTGCAGGGGATGATGAGGGGAGAAACAGGAAGAGCCAGAAGATCAATACCTGGCTCTTGTTACCAGCAGAATTTTGGGATTTTTGATCATGGGTCAGTCTGTATGAGACCAGGCCTGTTGGCAACAGATGAGGTCCACCTGTCTTGAAGAGGGAAAAGAACCTTTGCACAGGAGTTAGCAGGGCTCATAGAGCTTTAAGCTAGATTTGAAGGAAGAAAGGGATAAAAGCAGGCTTGCTAGAGATAAGCCTGGGGCTGGCACAGCAGTGTTTGAGGGACAATGTGATAGCAAGGTACTTTGATCTGCCATCTCAGTGAAGGTAGGAGATGGAGAGCCATGTGACACCAAAGACACAAAGTTTATTGATGGGTTAGAAACCATGGAAGCACCTGAGAATGGTCACATAGGAAGTAGGGCTTCCCCTCAGAAAAGGTGGTGGGATCAATAGCCTGACTGAAGTGAATCTACACCAATGCACGCAGCATGGGCAACAAACAGCAGGAGCTGGAAGCCATTGTGCAGCTGGAGAACTATGATATAGTTGCAATCACAGAAACATAGTGGGATGACTTACACAATTGGGCTGCTGCAATGGATCGCTACAAACTCCTCAGAAGAGACAAGGAAGGAGGGAGAGGCGGTGGGGTGGCCCTGTATGTTAAGGAGTGTTTTGATTGTCTAGAGCTTAATGTTGGTGATGATAGGGTTGAATGTTTACGGGTAAGAATCAGGAGAAGGCCAATAAGGCAGATATCATGGTGGGAGTCTGTTATAGACCACCTAGTCAGGATGAAGAGACAGATGAAATATTCTATAAGCAGCTCGGAGAAGTCTCACAATTGCTAGCCCTTGTTTTTGTGGGGACTTCAAATTACCAGACGTCTGCCGGAAATACAATACAGCAGAGAGGAAACAGTCCAGAAGGTGTGGAAGATAACTTCCTGACACAGCTGGTGAGTGAGCCGACAAGGGAAGGTGCCCTGCTGGACCTATTGTTTGTGAACGGAGAAGGACTCGTGGGTGATGTGACGGTTGGAAGCCGTCTTGGGCATAGTGATCATGAAATTAGAGTTTTAGTTTCTCGGAGAACTAAGGAGGGGGGTCAGCAGAACTGCTACCTTGGACTTCCAGAGGGCAAACTTTGGCCCGTTTAGGCAACTGGTTGGCAAGACTCCCTTGGGAGGCAGTCCTGAAGGGTAAAGGAGTCTGGGAAGGCTGGACATTCTTCAAGAAGGAAGTCTTAAAGGCACAGGAGCAGGCTGTCCCAATGTGCGGAAAGAGAGGCAGGCATAGAAGAAGATGAGCCTGGCTGAACAGAGAGCTTTGGCTGGAACTCAGGAAAAAAAAAGGAGAGTTTATGGCCTTTGGAAGAAAGGACAGGCAACTCAGGAAGACTACAAAAATGTCTTTAGGATATGCAGGCAGAAAACGAGAAGGTCCAAAGTCCAGCTAGAACTTAATCTGGGTACTCTGTTAAAGACAATAAAAAATGTTTGTATAAATATGTTAACAACAAAAGGCGGACTAAGGGGAATCTCCATACATTGTTGGATAAGAGGGGAGAACATAGTGACAAAGGATGAGGAAAACGCTGAGGTACTTAATGCCTTCTTTGCCTCAGCCTGTAGCAGTACCACCACTTGTTCTCTGGGTACCCATCCCCTTGGGCTGGAAGACAGGGACAGGGAGCAGAATGAAGCCCCCATAATCCAAGGTGGTTAGTGACCTGCTACAACATTTAGATACACACAAGTCTATGGGGCTGGATGGGATCCACCCAAGGGTACTGAGGGAGCTGGCAAAAGTGGTCACCAAGCCATTTCATTTATCAGCAGACCTGGCTAACTGGGGAGGTCCCAGTTGATTGGAGGTTAGCAAATGTGACGCCCATCCACAAGAAGGGCCGAAAGGAGGATGTGAGGAACTACGGGCCTGTCAGTCTGATGTCGGTGCCAGGGAAGGTTATGGAGCAGCTCATCTGGAGTGCCATCATATAGGGCATACTGGATAACCAGGTGATCAGGCCCAGTCAGCATGGATTCATGAATGGCAGGTCCTGCTTGACCAACCTGATCTCCTTCTATGACAAGGTGACCTGCTTAATGGATGAGGGAAAGACTGTACATGCTGTATACCTGGACTTTAGTAAAGCCTTTGACACTGTTTCCCACAGCATTCTCCTGGAGAAACTGGCTGCTCATGGCTTGGACAGGCATACGCTTCGCTGGGTAAAAAGCTGGCTGGATGACCAGGCCCAAAGAGTTGGAGTGAATGGAATTAAATCCAGTTGGCGGCCGGTCACAAGTGGTGGTCCCCAGAGCTCAGTACTGGGACCAGTTCTCTTTAGTATGTCTGTCTGTGAGCTGGACGAGGGGATCAAGTTCACCCTCAGTAAGTTTGCACATGACATCAAGTTGGGGAGGAGTGTTGCCTTGCTGGAGAGTAGGAAGGCTCTACAGAGGGATCTGGACAAGCTGGATTAATGGGCCAAGGCCACCTGTATGAGCTTCAACAAGGCTCAGTGCCAGGTCCTGCACTTGGGTCACAACAACCCCATGCAACGCTGCTACAGGCTTGGGGAAGAGTGGCTGGAAAGCTGCCCAGCAAAAAAGGACCTGGGGGTGTTGGCTGACAGCTGGATGAATATGAGCCAGCAGTGTGCCCAGGTGGTCAAGGCGGCCAACAGCATCCTGGCTTGTATCAGAAATAGTGTGGCCAGGAGGACTAGGGAAGTGATCATCCCTCTGTACTCAGCACTGGTGAGCCGCACCTCAAGTCCTGTGTTCAGTTTTGGGCCCCTCACTACAAGAAGGACATTGAGGTGCTGGAACGTGCCCAAAGAAGGGCAACGAAGGTGGTGAAGGCTCTAGAGAACAGGTCAGGTGAGGAGCAGCTGAGGGAACAGGAGTTGTTTAGTCTGGAGAAAAGGAGGCTGAGGGGAGACCTTATTGGTCTCTACAACTATTTGAAAGGCGGTTGTAGCGAGGTGGGTGTTGGTCTCTTCTCCCAAGTAACAAGTGATAGGTCAAGAGGAAATGGCCTCAAGTTGTGCCAGGGGAGGTTTAGGATATTAGGAAACATTTCTTCACCGAAAGGGTTATCAGTCATTGGAATAGGCTGCCCAGGAAAATGGTTGTGTCATCATTCCTGGCGGTATTTAAAAGACATGTAGATGTGGTGCTTAGGGACATGGTTTAGTGGTTGGACTTGGCAGTGTTAGGCTAATGGTTGGACCGGATGATCTTAAAGGTCTTTTCTAACCAAAATGATTCTATGACTCTAATATGAGAGATGCTGCAATACCCTAATTATCTTCACGGCCTTTTGCTGAACCTCCTCCATTACATCCATGTCTCTATTATACTGGGGAACTCAGACCAGGACACAACACTCCAGACGTGGCCTCTCAAGGACTGAGGAGAGGGAAAGGATCACCTCCCTCAATCTTTTGTTGACACTCTTTGTAATGCAGCTGTGATGCTGTTGGCCATCTTTGACACAAGGGCACACTATTGGTTAATGATAAACTTAGTGCCCACCAGGACTCTCAGGTTCTTCTCTGCAGAACTGCTTTACAGTCAGTTGGCTCCAGTCTGTACTACAGGTGCACAGGGTTATCCTTCCCCAAGTCCAGGACTTTACATTCATTTCTGCCAAATTTCATGAGGTTGCTGTGAGTCCATTTTTCCAGCCTGTCCAGGTCACAACTCTTTTAGCCCAGCAGTCCACTAGTTTTCCACATCATCCACTTACCCAGCTCCTACCTCACCAATTTGATGATAAGGAGACCACTGGACACTGTGTCAAAGGTCTTGCTTAAGGAAGAGTATACAGTGTGAATAGAAAGGCGCATATAGAGGCTACATGTTTCTACATTGACTATTTTCATGCCACAAGTCAATATACCTACTATGATGAAGCTACATTCATATTTGAGTCTCGTTTACTATTGTATTCAAAGAACTGTGCTAAACAAGTGCTTTAAAGAAAACAGGTTTGTTGGGCTTTTTTTGAATAGAGAAGATTTAGACAAAAAATGCTGTTCTAATTCTGAATACTGTGCTTATATATAGGAAACAATAAGCATGGCAGGAGATGTCTCACGGGTTTGGAAGCTCATTTGTGTCCTATTCAGTCAGGTAGCAAGGAAAAACTGAGCATTACACTTGAGATGATTGTCACTAAAACAATACCTCAGAGCACAGATCCTAACCTGTCCTGCTCCTAATAGGCTTCAGGACTAATTAGTTCATTCTTTTGCATTGCTCTAAGAGTACAGAACACAGATGATTCACATGAATCATCAGTTTGATAGCTTTTTTTTTTTTATTTTTCCCTTGGCATAGAGGGGGATTTCCTAGATTTAAATGAGAAGCATTTAAATGCCATACAGAAAATAGAATTGCTGGAGAGATTATGAGGTTTTTAGAAAAGAGAAATGATGTTGACTGTTTAAAATAAAATTACATGTCATTGAGGTTATAAGGAAATCTTGCTATTAAAATCTGATACTTTTGTGATGATTGCTTAAAGGAAGGATATAGCATAGTTATTTCTTATTATATGTGATATATATGTAAAAATCCTAATTCTTGACACATGCTTGACCATAGTCTGGCATAAACCTCAAACCTACAGTTTCCTTTGATTTTCCTATGGAAGGACTTTTAACCAGTTTTATGCTTAACATGAGCAGCACACCCACTGGATCCAGTTCCTTATTCCCCCTTGGGGGGCTTCGTCAATAGTCAGTGAAATATTTGATACTGTAGGTCCAGTCAGTCACTGAGTTTGAAGTCTCTCAAGCCAGCCCACTAGATCATATCTGCAGGTGACTAGTTGGGGAGGTCCTGGACCACCCAGAGAATGAATGACTGAAATATTTGAGATGTGCGCACAGCCACAGTCCTGATACCCAGCTACAACTCAGCTATTGCTATAGTAGAAACTTGATTTTCATACTTACAGCTCATGTATTACTTAAATCACAGAGTTCTTGCATTTATACTCCAGTGTCATTGTGTTGTTGAGTCTTTACAGTGTTATAACACTGAGAGATAATTATCCCATTTAATTTTATACTCCAAGAAAAAGACTAGTTGGCAAAAAAAGAAATAAAAAACTAATACTGAATTAGGTAAAAGCTTTTCTTTATGAAATGTATTTTATAGAATGAAGATACATATGGTGTGTATACATATATATATATATATCAATCACCAGATCATAGAATCATAGAATGGTTTGGGTTGGAAGGGACCTCAAAGATCATCTAGTTCCAACCCCCATGCCATGGGCAGGGACACCCTCCACTAGACCAGGTTGCCCAAAGCCCCATCCAACCTGGCCTTGAACACTTCCAGGGAGAAGGGCATCCACAACTTCTCTGGAAAACCTGTTCCAGTGTCTCACCACCCTCATCCTAAAATATTTCTTTATATCCAATCTAAACCTACCCTCTTTCAGTTTAAAATCATTTCCCTTTGTCCTATCACTACAGGGCCTGGTAAAAAAGTCTTTCTCCATCTTTCTTGTAAGCTTCTTTTGTGTATTGAAAAGCAACAATCAGGTCTCCCCAGAGCCTTCTCTTCTCCAGGCTGAACAACCCCAACACTCTCAGTCTTCTTTCATAGGACAGATATTGCAGATCTCTGATCGTTTCTGTGGCCCTCCCCTGGACCCGCTCTAACAGGTCCATGTTCTTGTGCTGAGGGCTCCAGAGATGGATGCAGTACTCCAAGTGAGGTCTCACCGGAGTAGAGTAAAGGGGGAGAATGGCCATTCTTCTTTTTATGCAACCCAGGATATGATTGGCTTTCTGGGCTGCAAGTACACACTGATGGCTCATATTGAATTTTTCTTTCACCAATATCCCTGAGTCCTTCTCCGCAGGGCTGTTCTCAATGAGTCCATTCCCCAGTCTGTATTGATACTGAGGATTTTCCCAATCCAGGTGCAGGACCTTACACTTGGCTTTGTTGAACTTCATGAGGTTCACTTGGGCACACACTTCGAAAGCCTATCAAGGTCCCTTTCTCTAGTGAGTCAACTGCACCACTAGGCTTGGCATCATCTGCAAATCTGCTGAGGGTGCACTCAATCCCACTATGTCATTGAGTAAGATATTAAATTTTATTGTTCCCAGTATGGACCCTCAAGGGATACCACTCATTACTGGTTTCCACTTGGACATTGAGCCATTGACTGACATTTTGAATGCGACTATGCAGCCAATTCATTATAGACCTAATATTACATCTGTCAAAATTATATCTCTCCAATTTACCAGGCAGTATGTTGTTACGGACCAGATCAAAGGCCTTGCAGACATCCAGATAGAGGACATCTGTAGCTCTTGCCCTGTCCACTGATATAGTCACTCCGTTGTAGAAGATCACCTGATTAGTCAGGCACGATTTACCTTTGGTGAAGCCATGTTGCGTGTCAGAATATGTTATGGAATCTAAGATTCATTTTGCATATTATATGAGAGTTGATTGTTTGATTGCTCTGATTAAAGAAGACATTTTTTAATCTAATTTCCATTTTGAATCAATCTATAGCAGAAGAATACCAAGTTATTATGCTTCCTGTACTACTTTCTTCATGTATTCCATTTAGTGAATAGACCTTTTGTAAAATCCAGATGAACAAAATGAAATTATTTATTGTCAGTAATAATTTATACTTGGCTAAGGTTAAGACCATGTAAAAATCATGATGCAGGAGTACTATGGCAGTAGAAGATCTCTTCAGTGAAATGGTTAGAGCTAAAGACAGAACAATCATGTTGTTTGTATTTAAGGCATTTTAGTTTGGACTACCTCTGGTCCGGTCCCATACAGTAGGAGTGCATTAGGCAGACACCTGGAGCTTATTTTCCATTTTAATGTTTTCCTAAAAGAATTCTGACAGTTCTCTAAGACTGTTCAATGGTGTGAACAAGAATACGATAAGTGGGGACAATCACACTCTCTTCATAGGCAAATTCGGCATCTAAACTGCAGTGCAAATACAGATACATGTGGTCAAGATGCTTGTTTGAACTTTTTTCACTTCCATATATATTACAAAAGGGACTAATTTTAATTTGTTGTCATAAATGTCCAAAAATGATGAGGAACAAGAAAATGTCAACAGTAAATGGTAAATCACCCCTGAATACTATGTAAGCAATGGAGAATCTGCACATTAAAGCACAGGGTTTGAGTACTTTAACTCTTCATATTATTCTAACTTTTTTTTAGCAATATACTGTGTATTGTTAACAGCATAATTACGCTTCCAAAAACATCCTATATCTACTGTGGGGAAAAAGTGCTTTTTGAGATTCTAAATCCTACTGACACCATTAACTCCTTCAATCCTTGAAAACAATGGATGAGCTTTTAAGTACCGTAAGTACAGAAAAAATATTATCTATGGCTAAAATAGATTACTTTTTACATTGTGAAGTAATTTTCTTCTGAAATCCTATTTATTTTATTTTTTCCAGTGAAGTTCCTAGACTGGTCTTCAAAATAAGGTAAAGATACAGGAAGCTGAATTATTAATCTTGTTTATGAAACTTCTGTAACAAGAAAAGGAAATTACTTGGATTTTCATCTTCTTGTATTTTGAATAACTATTTGTATTTTTGTAATAAACAGGGGAAAAGGTGGTGCATATATACAAAACTTGGCCATCAGAATAGCATCTTCCATTGACATTGCAAAAGAGAAAATTACTGTTTAAATAGCCAAGTGGGGAATCTCAGACTTCTTGTGGTAAAATAGAGCTATCAAACACATGCATTCATGCTTATCAGTTGATTGCTGATACTGATTTTATCTGGTTGAACAGAGTAGGAGCAAGAAAGAAAACCTTCTGAGATGATAAAAGAGAAGATTGAGGAAGATTAGTTTGAAGGAAGGACAAATGTAAGGATGCAGGAGAAGCACAGGCATAGAATGAGCAATGATCTTAAAACAAGAAGGAAAAGCATCTGAAAGAAAACAAGCAAAGAAACAAACTATGAATTTGGTCTACTAGGTGGCATGAAACTTTGCATTATTTCCTTCACAATACATTTTTGTTCTGCAGTTCATGCTTCATTTTCTGTGAGGTTTATCCAGGAGCTACATCCAGGACCAGCACATGTTCTGGTCATCCCAGCATGTTCTCTGGCATTGTTACATAAGTAAGGCTATACAGTGGTCACTCATGCTAACATAGAGGTTATTAGGCCTAATACAGGTGACATGGCTTGCTTGAGATCACTAATTCCTCAAATACAGTATCTTCCACAATACTCACAATACAATCTCATGTGTGGAATCAATAAATGTACTGCAGAAAGATGCAAAAAGCTGATATATATATACATACATATGTATTTTACAAGTGTTTAGCAGCAGTAATAATCTGTAACACCTACAGAAATAAATGTCTGTATAGCTAACCTCTATTTTTTTCTTAAATATGAACTTTTACCCTACAAATCTGAAAACTGACAGTATATATATATATATAAACACATGTACATATAAATATTTATATCCATATTTAACAGCTTCCTTCATAAGATCTTTCTTAAGTTTGGAATTCCTGAAGGGTACCATTATTGTCTCATTTATTTACACAATATTTCTGTTTGAGAAAATTAATTTCTCATCGTGTTAACCTACTTGAGTATTAGCATGAAACAACGGCCAGCATATTACAACTAATCAAAATTTTAACATTTTACTGTGGATAAATACTTCTCTGATGAAGATATATCAAGCATATTGCATTGCTTGCAATTATATACATATACATGAACAACTGTAAATATAAATACAAACACATATGGAAATGCAAATACAACTTCCAGTCTGTCTGACTAGCTGGAAATTTTTTTTAGTTCACAGATGTTCCCATGGTACACTGAATATTGTCAGAGTTCAGTTTTCAGCCAAGTGCTTGAGAGAGGTTACTTTTATAACTACTTTGCCAATGTTTTTATACAGATGCTCACTTTTGTTCTCAATGGAACTGATCTTTCTCCTTTTTCTTCTCATTTTGCAAACATCACGAAAATGCTTCTTCTGTGCTTCAGGAATCTCAGGTAACTCTTAAAATTGGTGTATAGAAACAATACTTTTGGATCACTGAGTGAGTTCCATGCTCTTGAAGACAATCACAGTATGTAATTCTTTTCATGATGTATCAAATGTTTGCTTGAATGTAGCTAGGGTTTTTTTGTTTGTTTTTTTGGGTTTTTTGCTTGTATTTCACTGAGAGTGAAGCTGCTATAGAATATCACTATATGATGGATGGAAAATGTCCTTTCCAGTTTGAATGTATTCATGGACAGTTTATATCAATTTACTCTTGTGTCAAGATTGTTCTTAGTTTGGACAGCTATCTTCCATCATTTGTAGATGTATAGATTGCAGTTATATCTCATAAACAGTCAAAGATCTATTAGCTTCTCACCTCATTATTCTAGTAACCCTTGCATGCATTTATTCTAGTATAAGTTCATTTTTCTTGAAGTGAACTACCAGAAACATCTGCTATATTCTAGACAAAGTCATATAAGTGATATGTACAATGCCATTCTAGCTATGGCATTTTCTCCATCACCTATAATTATTCATTTTCTTAATACATAATTTAGTTCTGCTCTGGGGATAATAATTCTAATTCTCATTTTACTATAACACAAGTGTTAATTTTAAGTACCTGTGTTCCAGTCAATGGAACAATGTTGAAACAAGAGAAGCTTTGGCACTGATGACTTTGTCAGATTCCTGGCTGCTCAGGGCTGGGAAGATTACTGAGAAGTCTGTCTATTGTGATTTGATATTCTGCTAGCACAAATTAAAATCTCATGTGTTAGTGTAATACTTAACTTGCAGGTAGAGAAAGACTAGAAAGACCAGAAGAGGCTAGCACCCCACATGAATAAATGTCTTATAGAAGAAAGCAGTACTGGTGAAGAATTGCCAAAATTGCTTATTTTGTGAGAAAAAAAATTTGACCTGTACTTCCAGTGATGAAGACATCAAATAGACAGATTAAAAGACACTCTTCTGATGTCATAGGCTCTCTTGCAACTCCTGTAATCTCTCATAAAATACATGAGAGGGGACCTCCAAGAGAAAATTTTCTGTCACTTTAAAAGGGAAGATGGATAGGAAACAATACTTCCTTGTCGCTTCTCTTGCAACTTTACGTCCAAAAGGGAACAGAAGCAATGCTAAAGAGAATCACACTCTGCTTACTCCATTGAACTCAAGAATGCAGCTCAGACCACAATACCACAATGTTTAAGCCATGTGTCCGTGACAGGATTATTCAACTGGACAAATTCAATTCGGATTCTGCATTTACAGAAATGTGCTACAGTTAAGATAGCCAGGACAAACAACATAAAACTGCTCCTGCTGACTATATAGTTATACCAGATTTATCCTGCCTCTAGAGGACAGATGGTGCATTACTTTTTATAAAGCCAGTTGGCAAAAAGTTCGTCTTCTAAAAGTAATAAACCTAGTTTGAGCAGTCAAGGTGTTTTTTCATGAGACCAATGCTTTCTCATCTGACTGAAGGGTTTTTCATGTGGAAGCAGGATTCCCCAAGCTGGAGCTGCTCCCTTATTAAAACACGGCCTCAAAAATCTGTTGTAATTGATAGTTCTGGAGTGCTTTGATGCTCTCCATGTGTATTACTCTCAAGAAAATAAAGGTGCACTTTCTAACTCTCTCACACCTAGCAGCAAACCATACCATCATGTAGGACTTCTGTTACCCTGAAGCTGGTATGTTGGTGGGACGGTAGTAAAACTAGTGGCTTTTGCCCACTCCTGCCCATCTGCCAGGTTTTTTTTCATTGTCATCATTTTTCCCCCTTTACGAAATGACTTTATTTTGTGCCTCTTGAATCCACAAAGTAAACCATCCCTGAGGAAAAGAGGTCCACTTAACCCAGGTGCCTTAAAGTTGCAATGTCAGGGGGTGACAACATGGACTGTTTATAACTGTAAGTAATTTTGGATTAATTTGCCTCTATCTTCACATACAAAAAGGTTTTGCTTATTTATGTACTTACTTATTCTTACTTACTTATTAAATTATGTAGCATAATTTAACCCATTTTGCAAGTGTAATCAGATTTTTATAGAATGGCTCCACAGACTCTCTTTGAAGCACTTTCTTTTCATTTCTTGATAACACTGCTGGTCTAATGTTGCAAAGCTCAGAAAATTTGTTTGTTTGCTTGCCTGAGATTTATATGCTTGTTGCAGTTAGACCCGCCCCGACACAGCTAGAAACTTACCAACAACTGAGCCACAGCACTCCCTAGTGACCGCCATCATGTGCACACCTCAGGCCACCGGTGAGACCCCCTTCAATTGATGGACAAGGCTCTCAGCCAATGAAACGCCTCAGTCCGAAGAAGTTTCTAGTGAGTTACCGTATATGACCACGCGCCCCCATCGGACTTGGGTATAAATGGAGTCTTGTCGCAGGCTATGTTATGTTCTCCTTAGAGTAGCAGATGTTTGGAATGTTATGTTCTCCTTAGAGTAGCAGATGTTTGGAATGAGGTCTGCTCTGTAGTAAGGGATATCTACCACAAATACTCTTCGAGGTTAAGTTGAGGTTGAGTGCCTTCACTAACTGGTGAGTGAATGGGTGCTACAGATCCTCTCCCACCCTAAAAGCTTTTAGGGCTCCCTTGTAGTAATGCTGTCCATACTTGGTTTAGCTGTTTTTTTATAGTTAAGTGAGAGTGTAGCTGGCTCTAGTGGTATCTGAACTTGTTTGAGAACTGTATGAACGTTTGTTTCTTGCAATAAATTGTAGTTAATTTGGTTTCACCTTTTGTGGTCTGTGGTTTTATTCTGTGGTAATGGTTCTAGGAGTTGTCCCTTTATCTCAGGGATGGCACACGCAGCTGCATGTATCGCTGCATGATTCCAGTTAATAGCAGTTTGCACATCTGGAGACACATATTGATTGGAGCAGCCATGTTTTTAAAATCTGTAATTTTTTTTGCTAATGGTCTAGGCTTCCTTGGTCTCTGGGGACGAGGGAGCAATTCACTAATATTTTATGGCAGTCACTGAAATACTAATGTGAATAAGAAAATACAAAACAAGCATAGTTTAAAAGCAGTGGAGGTTACTAACAGGAGTCCAGGCTTATCATAACTGACAAAGATTTGTACTAGAGATTAAAATGATGGTAAAAAAATACAGTCTTTATGTATGCAGTGTAACTAAAACCTTTTAGAGAAGTGTATGGATTAGCCTCAGTTGCTTTTAGCCATGTATAGGAGGAATAGTAAGCATCCTTGATTGTCATAGAATTGTAGAATGATTTGGGTTGGAAGGGACCTTAAAGATCCTCTAGTTCCAACTCCCTTGCCATGGGCAGGGACACCCTCCACTAGACCATGTTGCCCAAAGCCTCCAAGCTGGTCTTAAACACTTCCAGGGATGGGGCCTCCACAACTTCTCTGGGCAACCTGTTCCAGTGCCTCACCACCCTCACAGTAAAGAATTTCTTTCTAACATCTCATCTAAATCTAGCCTCTGTTAGTTTAAACCCATTACCCCTTGTCCTATCACTACACTCCCTGATAAACAGTCCCCCTCTTATTTATCAAAATTGAAAACAATAAGTGTGTGAAATAAAACTGGACTACATGTTGTGGTATTAATACACTTCACTACATAAAGCATGAACACAAGTGAAATGTTATGGGTAATGCTGACAGTGAATATAAGTTAAAAAATGAAAAATAATTGAGAAAAATGATTACTTATTACTGAAATCTCATAAACCAAAGCTGTTTTAACTATCCACAGAATAACTTACGTTATTTCGGACATGAAATCATAAGGGACAAATTTTGTTCTTGACTGTAAAATGTTTCTTGCAGTGTTGGCGAGTTCTTTATAACATGTTAGTATGATGAATGATTTAAGAAAAAACTTCATCCTTGCAGTTCATGCTTCTATTTAACTGTTAATACTTCTTCATGAGTTGTGGATTTTTATGTCTGAACCTATAAACCGTTTCACAGAATGGTAGGAGTTGAAAGGGACCTCTGGAGATCATCTAGTCCAGCCCCCCTGCTAAAGCAGCATCACCTAGAGCAGGTTGCACAGGATTGTGTCCAGGTGGGTTTTGGATATCTCCAGAGAAGGAGACTCCACAACCTTTCTGGGCAGCTCTGTCACCCTCAAAGTAAAGAATTTTTTTCCTCATGTTGAGATGCAGCTTCCTGTGTTCCAGTTTGTGCCTGTTGCCCCTTGTCCTGGGCACCACCGAGAAGAGTCTGGTCCCATCCTCTTGATACCTGCTCTATTTATAAGTATTGATGAGATCCTCTCTTCTCTCTTGACTAAACAGACCTAGCTCTCTGTTTTTCCTCATAAGAGAGATGTTCCAGTCCCTTAATCGTCTTTGTAGCTCTCCGCTGGACTTTATCCGGTAGTTGCCGTGTCTTTATTGAACTGGGGAACCCAGAAATGGACACAGTTCCCCAGATGTGGCCTCACAATAGAGGCCACAGCAATCAATAGAGATCATACTGTAAAACAAACAGGCAAATAAACCCCTTCTGAATTCAAATAATGTTTTGTTGGGATTTTTTCAAATGCATCTCTTAGTTGTTATGCTTCTCATTTTTTAATAGGTCTGTGATTTAATTTGGCATATTAATGCATATAGTATCTCTAAGCTTGGTCTATTTTTGCTAAGAAAGCAAGGTGATTTAGGAAACTAACTGTGTCTAAATAAATCCTTCTGAATTTTTTTACTTTAGAATTGTAGAGACAAAACTGAAAAAATAGAAAATAACATCCATAATTATGATTATATTTTAGAACACAGTATTGTGATTATGTGGTTAAAAAGGGGAAAATTACGCAATGTTACTGATTTTCTTCGTGAACCTCATTTTTTATAGCTTTTAAACACAGTGGCAATGGTCTTAATAGTATATATGCATTAGGGAAATTTGCACAGTGATGATTATATATAATATATACATAGGTTTTGAGAGGTTGGTGTGAATTTCACTTCTCCCTCATATGCTTCCTCTTCCCTGTTGCTTCACATAACTTTCTGTAGTAGCCCTCCTGCCTCAAGTAATGTGCCTTTAATTGGAGGATCTCTTACACTGATACTGTCACCCTCAGATTTCTAAAACTGCTTTTTAAAAATTGCAACATGTGAGAAATACCTGATTATAATAAGCAGCTGAAATTCACTTAAGCTAATTTGATTAATCAAGCAGTAGTGAAGCTGTTACTCTAAACAGATAATACAAAGTTTTATTCATGGGAGTATTGTTCATACCAGAATAAATTTTCCTTTTATTGCTGCTCACAACAAGTAATTAAATATTGTATGAATTCGTAACTCTTTAGTATTTCTCTGTAGCAAATGTATACTTAACAGCTGTTAGTTTCTTTTGCTGTTCTTAAAGTTCTACCAACAATTTTCTTTAGCAGAAAAGAAATCAAATTGCACAGGGCAATGAAATGTAGTTTGTAAAATGATGTAGTTTGTAAAATTTTAAGCCTATGGTATCATGCAATGGTTTGGGTTGGTCATCTAGTTCCAACCCCCCTGCTGCAGGCAGGGACGCCCTCCACTAGACCACGTTGCCCAAAGCCTCATCCAACGTATCCTTAAACACTTCCAGGGATGGGGCCTCCACAACCTCTTTGGGCAACCTGTTCCAGTGCCTCACCACTCTCACAGTAAAGAATTTCTTTCTAACATCTAATGTAAATCAACCCTCCTTCAGCTTAAACCCATTACCCCTTGTCCTATCACTACGCAGTCTTGTAAACAGTCCCTCTCCAGCTTTCTTGTAGGCCCCCTTTAGGTACTTGAAGGCTGCAGTAAGGTTTCCCTGGAGACTTCTGTCATAACCCAACCTGGATAACCCATGGAGCAGCAGTGGTTTTGTGATTCCCTTGGGCTAAATTAAGGTGAAACAACACCAAAAGATCTATTACATGTTTTATTTATGGTAGAAGCAACCTGAACTTTGAAAGCGTAATGGTAGGCAGTGTGGGCTCTTGTTGAAACATTTATAGGAAAAAAAAAAGGGGGAAAGAGAGAGAGATCACCTCCCTTGCATCCCGTGATGATGGATATGGCAGTCATCCAGTGATGGCCATGTGCCTGGGTCCTTGGGTTTGTGTCTTTTATGGTCTAGTCCCTGCCTCTCGATTGTGCCAGTCACACCCCTTGATGACTTACATGGTTCTGGTTCCAGAATGTTCTTGGTGCCAGGGGGAAGGGGTGTCTCCAGGGGTTTCTGGGGTGGTTGTGAGCTCCTTCTTCAAATGAACTCAGCAGTATCTCCGGCCATATATGATGATCAGAACATGGAGCTGCGCATCCTCTGACAATTGCCCAGACAGGTTATGTTGCCCAAGACAATGCTTGATTTTACAATAGTGCCAAAGCTCAAATTTATGAGGCCAGATCTGATTCCATCTCCTGCAGAATGAGGTAGTGTTACACAAACACCTTGATCTGTACAGTTCCAAATATGCATAAACCCTCGAATCAGTTCCCCAGGCAAGGTTTGGAGAATCACTTTTCCCTCACTAAGGATGGTGAAGGTGAGAAAGAAGGTTGTCCAAAGCATTATGCTTTGTTATAATGTAAAACCAATAAAGAAAACTATGCAAATAATCACTAAGGGTAACAATGTAGACATAGGGTTTGTGAAGGCTCCTGCGATGACCTGCAAATACACAGAACAAGAATGAAAAAATTCTTTAAAAAGGCGGCACAATCCATCTAGTATTGATTTGATGATCCCTTCCATGGGTGTCATGGGCTTTCCAGGTATAGAGGTTAAATAGTTTTCAGGGTCATGGGTACTTCCCCTATTGCTACTAAGCCTACCAGAACAGGTTGCCCTGGGTAGTGGAGTGATTTTACTGGATCCTTTTTTTCCTTTTCCTGGGGGGGGCAGGGGCAGTTTAGGGCAAGATGTGGTGAGCCTGGGACATCCATTTCCCTCCTGTGAGAGACTGAAAGGGTTAATGTGTGTTAATGTCTCAGACATTGTGGTGGGAAACAGTTAAAGTCTGTATTGGGATAATAAACCACAAAGGAAAAGCTGATTAGCGAAGGACATGGAGGGTGTGTCAGAGGATGTGCAGCTCTGTATTCTGATCACCATATATGGCCAAAGGTCATACAGAGTTCATTTAAGGAAGAGGCTCATGCACAACTGAAAGACCCCCTTGAGACCACTCACCCTAATGGTGAAAGACTAGGAATGTTCTGGAATAAGAACCATAAAAGTCTTCAAGGGGTGTGACTGGGGTAATTGAGAGGACCATAAAAGACACAAGTCCAAGGAGCCTGTTGCATGTGCCAGTCACCATCATTGCCATGTCTGTCATCATGGGATCCAAGGGTGGTGATGATACCTGTGAATATTGAAATGTTGAGAAATTCTTTTACCAAACAATGATTAGCTTTGAATTTAACAAGGCCTATGAGTAATGAATGTGTACAGAGAAGATATCCTAACCATGAGAATAGAAACATCCTGGCAGGATTGCCTAAACAGGGTTGATAAAGAAGAACAGCTTGGCCGGACAACAGAGTTGGGAGACATCCAAGGAGAGGAAACTGTCCTCAAAGACTTGTGACCATAAAAGGGAAAAAAGGAGTGGGGGGCTAACTCCCTAAATGACCACCGATGACCACCCAAGGCCCCCATGCATGCGTAGTGTAGTTTTGCAACGCCAGCATTATGGAAATGTAATAGATAGGTGGAGATGTGGAGATTTCTTAGAAAATGTGTGAATATTCATGTCTTAAGGTATATTAAGAATGAACTTTTGTCTTCTGGGTGTGCACCTTAGGTGGAGCTATCCCCCGTGCACCCAGTGCTGCAGTAAAGAATGCCTGCTTTCTAAAACTTCAAAATTCAGTCTTAGTGAATTATTTTGCTGCTTTCTGGTAACAGTGATGCCTTTCTCTATGTTTCTTTTTCCTCTTTCCTTTTTTTCCTATAAATGTTTCAACAAGAGGCCACGCTGTCTACCGTTATGCTTTCAAAGTTCAGGTTGCTTCTACCATAAATAAAACGTGTAATCAATTGTTTGGTGTTGTTGCACCTTAATTTAGCCCGAGGGAATTATGAGACCACTGCTGCTCCCTGGGTTATTCAGGTTGGGTTGTGAGCACCCCCCAGCAGCTGTTCACTTTTGCTATGGCATCGAGGAGTTATACGGGCCATCCAGAATGGTGGGGTCTAAGGACGCTGCCCTGGTTCAGCCCCAGCTGGCAGCTGAGCACCATGCAGCCATTTGCTCAGCCTGCAAACTGGCTCGATTCACCTTCGCCTTCAGCAGCTTCTGTGACTCATCCTGTAGGACTCCATACAGCAGCCTTCCACCTTCAGTGCATTCCCACGATGCGACAGGACCCATCAGTGAACAGGGCATGTTGCTTCTCATTTTCTGGCAGTTTATTGTATGGTGGGGCCTCTTCAACACGTGACCGCCTCCTCTTGTGACATTCTGAAATCTTTGCTTTCTGGCCAGTCTGTGATCACTTCTAAGATTTCGGGGTAACTAGAGTTTCTTGTTTGAGCCCACTGTGTGATCAGTGCAACCCACTTACTCCACGTAGCATCAGTTGCATGGTGTGTAAAGGGGACCCTCTCTTTGAACATCCAGCCCAGCACTGGCAGTCAGGGTGCCAGGAGGAGCTGTGCACCACCTCCAAAGCAGCTCAAAGTGGTTCATACGCTGCCAATATCTCTTTCTTTAGTTGGAGTGTAGCAGGCCTCGGATCCTCTGTGTCCCTGACTCCAAAACCCCAGTGGCTCGAGTCTCCCCTGGTGCTTCCTGGCAGAGACTCCAAGTAGGGCCATTCTCCCTGGCTGTGATGTACAACGCATTTTTTACATCTGGTCCTGCCCAGACTGACCGAAGAGCTACTGCATGAACTATATGCTGTTTAATTTGTTCAAAGGCTTGTTGTTGCTCAGGCCCCCACTTGAAATCATTGTTCTGAGTCACCTGATAGGGCTTACAATGCTACTGTAATTTGGTATATACATCCTCCAAAACCCACAACGCCTAGGAAAGCCTGTGTTTCCTTTTTGTTAGTCAGTGAAGACATATCTGCTCTTTTGTTGATCACATCCTTTGGAATCTGATGACACCCATCTCGCTGTTTTATTCCTAACAACTGGATCTCCTGTGCAGGTCCCTTGACCTTACTTTGTTTTATGGCAAAATCAGCTTTCAGAATAATTTGGGTTATTTTCTTCCCTTTCTTAGAGAGCATTTCTGCTGTGTTCCCTTATACGATAATGTCATCAGTGTATGTTCCAGTGCAGTCTGGATCAGTCCATGGCAAATGGTGAGGCTGTGTTTCCACCCCTGGGGCAGTTGGTTCCAGGTGTACTGGACGTCCCTCCAAGTGAAGGCAAACTGTAGCCTGGACTCTGCTGCCAGAGGGATTGAGAAAAAAGCATTTGTGATATCAATTGTGGCATACCATTTGGCTGCCTTTGACTCTCGTTGGTATTGAAGTTCCAGCATGTCTGGCACGGCAGCACTCATCAGCGGTGTGACTTCATTCAGGCCATGATAGTCTACTGTCAGCCTCCACTCTCCGTTAGACTTTCACACTGGCCATATGGAACTGTTAAACGGTGAGCAAGTTCTGCTGATCACTCCCTGACTCTACACTTGACAAATGAGCTTACGGATGGGAATCAGGGAGTCTTGGTTGGTGCGGTATTGCTGCCAGTGCGCTGTTCTGGTAGTGATTGGCACCTGTTGTTCTTTGACCCTCAGCAACCCCACCACAGAAGGGTCCTCCGAGAGACCGGACAAGGTAGGCAGCTGTTTAATTTCCTCTGAATCCAAGGCAGCTATGCCAAAAGCCCACCAGTACCCGTTTGGGTCCTTGAAGTACCCTCTTTGGAGGTAGTCTTCCCTTTGAGGGTGCTGAATAGTGTTGAACAGGGCTGGATACGCGTGGGTTAGGCCCCAGCACATTGCCATGATTTGTGTCTCTCTGGAACTGCCAAGTTGACAGCATACTTTTTCCAAGTATTCTACTAGTTTTTCAGGATTCTGCACTTGTTCAGAGGTGAAGTTCCTAAACACTGGAGGTGCGTACCAACCTAGGCATTTGCTCTCGCTATCCCACACACCCTGCCGCTCATAACTGACCAGCCTTGGGGCAGATCTCTGGGTGGTGTTTTTAAATAGTTGTTTAACCCTGAACAAGACCTGAAACACATTCAGACCTGCTCCTGTGGGGGCTCATCTCCATGGGTCACAGTTCCTGCCTGCTGCACCATGGGCTTTCCATGGGCTGCAGCTTCCTTCAGGGCATATCCATCTAGTGCATCATGGAGTCCCCTACAGGCTGCAGCGTGGATATCACCTATTAAGTATGATGAACATCTCCCTAATTTATCTATTAAAAATAATTTTCCAAATTCCCTCTATATTCCCATGACACTCAAATATCTTGAGTGTTCTGTAGTTATATTAAATCATGTGAAACTGAGCAATATCAGCAAGCATCTTTTATTTCAACCTGTAGCTCAAGGTAAAGCACAAAGGTTGCAAACTATATTGAATGAGCATAAGGAAAAGAATTTCTTGTGAAGTTTGGTTAAACAGTATTACTTACCTATGGGAAATTCTAAGTGTGTTTATTGCTTCCATTTCTTAATTAGTGCATCAAATACTCAAATGTTCTTCTGAATCTGTAAGTAAGAAGATATGTTTAATGATTCTTGCATATAATATACACTCCTAGACATCAGCTGTCTGTTGAAATGAATGCACAGAATACATCAATAGAGACAATGGAAAGGTAACCTAGAACATCTGGCATATAGATCCATGACCAAGAAAGCCTAAGAAATGTGATAAACCATATGTGAAGCAGAGATTTGAAGAGATAAGAATAGCTTGGAATAAACATGGCTTTAAAACTAAAAAGCACATGACCAGAAGAAAGACATGAAGGAAACCAATGAAAGGTAAAGGTTATAATATTCAAAGCCTTGTTTATATAAAAATTGTGCACTAGTGGTACATCTTTTACAGAATCAAGTGAAAACTCCTCAGAGTAGTAGTTCATATATTTATACTGTCATATACTGATTTATTAGTGAAAATGTGGGGTTTTTTCTTACCATAGAAGGAAGGGTTTCTCCACAATTTACTTCACAGTGAAATATAGTAAAATATTTCCCTGGGTTTTTCAGACCTGTTAGCTTTTAAATGTTTTTTTTTTTTTTTTTTTCTATTTACTTTTTGTCCTTCATTTTCAAAAATGCTCCTTTTCTTCTTGTTTTGGATCGTGTCACCCTCCCTCCCCCCCTTAATTTACTCTTTTGTTTTGCGGGTTGTTTTTTCTTTAGATCATGGTAGGCCAAGATAAGGTCATACACAAATATGAGGAAAAGTGTAAAGGGACTTTGTGTCTCCATTTCCTTCTCTTTTGCTGTGATGCTGGGATATCCCTATTCTTTTTAATGCCCCAACAGTGTCTATTAGATGGAAGTTACAGGAAGCACTATGCAAAGCTTGATTTTATATGAAATGTCTTCATCAGTTTAACAGTGCTGTAGCTCAAAACATTTGACATTTTTTCTATCTAAAAGATGTTGGTGTGGAACATAATAACCTGATGAGCATTTCAATCTCTAGCTCATCTTCAGTGGGGAACTTTCCCTAAGTATGCAAAATGCTAATTCATGTCAACATCTCAAAGTCTTGCCCATTTAAACTGACATTGACAAAATTGTAAAAGTGGAAACTATATTTTTTCCAAAGTTTGTTTCTTAGATTTCCCTCTGAATTACAAATTACCCTGAATCCAAAACAGGTTGTCCCCGCTGTCAGAGTGAAGCAGAATTAACATGTAACAGAGAAGAAAGCAGAGGTCTCATGAATAAAATATATTAAGCTTACATATAAATGATGACACTGAAATGTGCACACAGACATTTAATATTGTTTTGGATTGTTCTACTTTTTCTATAAAATATCTTTATTTTTCTCCATAAAAGAACTCCTAAAAATAAATTTTCAAAGAAGCTTGAAAGGTGCTTATCTAGTTTGAACAGAGTAAGTCACTGAAAGCAGAAAACAGGAAGCTGAGTATGCGTTTCAGAGGGGGTTTAGTAATACGGTTTTAATCTCAATAATAATAATTTTAGTCATATATTGCAAAGTGTAGCTGACACAAAATGTGAACTCGTTAAAGAAAACAAAATCAAGTAACTCCATAACCATAATTTTAAGTTCTCATATTATGTAGTAAAAATATAATTCAGGGCTTTAATTAGTCTGTACAAGCTCATATTGTTAATTATTGTGTGCATGTGAATAAGTGAAACAAAGAACTATTTTTCAAGATATTAGAAATACCAGCTATTGACTTTTCTCCCTTCTCAGAAGTGCTGAAAACTTCTCTTTCTGGATCTCTGAAACTGTATCACTAATTTTTAATTCTAGGAAAGTGAGAATGAAGGAAAAAAAGTACGTGTGAATTTACCAAAATTGCTTGTCAGATGAAGTAGTATTACTGTATTATCCTGTTCCTCCTCAGAAATGAGAAACAGGTCCAAAAGCAGCAATGTTTCTGCTTGGATCTTTGCTAATAAGAGGAAACCATAGTGAGAGTTGTTGGCTAGGTGATTACACTGAAACTTATAGTACCTGTTCACGTAAAAAATGTTGTAACTCAGATCAACTTCATATCCTATGTGAGAATATGATTTTCCTTACTCAAATAGCTCATGAAATTTTCTGGACATCTGCGTTTTCTAGTGAATGATGATACTTCTCATTCTTAACTCACAGTTTTCTATGCTGAAGGTTTCTATAGACTGAGAAGCTGTTTAAAGAACCACTCCTTAATCCAATACAATCCTGCAATTTTGTATAGTATATCAATGCCTAGTAAGACATTTTAGGTTTTTATTTTATGAAGTTCTTATTTCAAAACTGAAAGTTAACCAGGAAGAAATTACTGCCTGCTTTTAATTTCACATTTAAATAGCAACTTTTTAAAAGAAAAGAGAAAAAAAGAAAAATCACACCTGGCATGTAATACTAATCCTTAAACAAGGCTTCAGGAGACAGACAATCCTTACGATGCTGATACAAATAAAATGTCTTACTTAAGCTATTTCCACAGCAATAGTTAGAATCATAGAATCATTTAGGTTGGAAAAGACCTTTAAGATCATTGCCCTCAGACTTCTTGTTGCAACTTCATCACTGCCTACCTGAAAAATTAACACTGGATAATAATCTGAGGTCCGTACTAGGGTAGGAAGATTTTTCTTCATGTCTTTAGTTCAAGGCCCAGGGAGGCAGCAGTTCCCTAAGAAGTGGGTCCAGTCTGCATATTCGGCCCTCTGTTCCCTTCAGAAGGGAGTCTCCTATGAGAATGACCCATCTTTTTTTGTTTATGGAAACAATTTTGATGCAGGGCATAAGCTGACTTAACCTTGGCAACACCTCTGATCTAGATGACCCGTCATCCTCCAGCATTGTTATTAAAAATAAATAGCTTGATATCTTAAGAAGTTTACCATCCCCTCAAAAAAAAGTACGAAGATTGATCATCATTGCAATTGTGGTGGTACTAAACAGTTACTTAATTTTGCTCTGTTTGTTTTAACAGTGGAGTGTGTGAGTGTATACATATGCGTATGTATATAGTATTCCATGTCAAAACAGTGTAAAGAAAAACTGAAATAGACTGTAATGATGAGGGTAGGATGTTGCTTTGCATATGGAAGATGAAAAGTCTAGAGCTGGAAGAAATGAATTAAATAGGAGTATACTATTACTAGCAAATAACAAATAGATTGAATTGAAAGAAATACAGTGTCATGAGAAATGGAGAGAGGCCTGCAGCATGAAATCCATAAAACTGATAAACTGGAAATGGAAGTAATTTTGATAAAATAACAATAGCATGGGAATTGCAAGTAAAAGATTTTTTAAAAATTTATTTTATTGTTATTAATGTTGGTTTTAATCAATAATTGGATGGAGTATCATATAATAAAGGGTGAGAGGCATGGGTGCAGACAGAAAAAAACAAATGAGTCAGATCTAAATAAGTTATGTAATTTCTTATTACAGGGAATATATTGCAGAGATATTGTTCATTGTTCAGAAGAAACTGTAATCAGTTCATCTTAATTCAATCAGTTCAGTGTCTGAACAGCAATCTGAGCAAGTAATACAAAATTCTGTATAATTTAAATCTTTGTTATTACATTTGATATATTTATACATTATTTTTGTCTGTTTCAGACTGACTTGTAATTTCTTTGACTTCCTTTTATTTAAAGGAGCACTTTGTTTCTTCTTAATGGCAAGCAGAGATGTTGTAATTCCAACAATTTTGATGGAAGTATTAGTATTCTGTTGTTGTAAATAGATGGAAAAACAGAGAATTGAAACAGAAAGGCAACACAGATTTTAAGTTAAAAGAAAAAACAGGTTTATTCTTGAAATTGCTGGGATTTCAGTCTTGTTTTCTTTGAAGAAATCTTATTCTTGCAATCTTATTTTCTTCTTCGAAATTAGACAAGGACAGACTTCTAGCTCCAGATAAAGGCCTTAATGACATGAATTTTATTGGAGGATAAAGTAGGTTGAAGATAAAAATTTGTTAGGTTATAATCTTGCAAATATTTTTTTACTAGTACTGTTAATTAAACAATAGCAACATTGCTACAGTGCACAAAGTACTGCAAATGGCAAAACAAAACACCATTGGCTCTGCTCTGGAATATTGGAACATTTCCCCCATTTGCTTTCCTCTATCAATATTTCTTTTCACTTTGTAAATTGCAGTATACTATTACTCAGTTAAACCTTATTAATTTGTTCTTTACTGGTTCACTGCTTTTAATTCAGCACTTGATTTTTGCTATCTGGGCTCTTACCTCACTGTAGAAAATTGGTTCAGAAACATTCTGTTACAGCTGCTGTTGTGGTCTTAAATAATAACTGGGAAACAATTTTGAAAAGGTAATTGAAATGACATATTGCTCAACTCATGCCAACATTATAACATCGATTTAGCATATCAACCCTGTTGCTAAGCTTCAAAAGAATTGTCTCTGCTTTCAAGGAGACCTCGCTGAATAAATAAATGAAACAATCAAAACTAATACTCATAAAAAGTAATTTTTTTTAAAAAAAACCCTCTAGCTACATATAGCCCTAACATTATGAAGATGATATTCTTCAAGCATCTTTTCCACTTACACTTAATATAGGTGTGCCTGTTACTTGGCAAAAGAAAGGTTGGTCTTTTGGACCTTTCAGTCTTTTCATATAACACTGGAATGATGTTGAAAGAAGTTCAAGTCATGATGCAGTGCTAGTTCAACTCCACAAGGAAACTAGTTCGATTTCATGCTTGCCTGGTTGTACAGATTAACATTTTGAACAGTGTTTCAAAGAATTCTTTAAAGTGCTACCAACTCTGATAGGTAAGATGACTCAGTAGACATACTGGGGAAGCTTAACTGTTTCTTTGTAACTTGAGGTACTTTTGTTTTCCCCAACTAAATGTGCTGTATATTCTTTGATTAAAGCTACTGCTTTCAGTTCTTTTGTTTACAAATTATTTGCAAATTTATTTCCAATTATTTAATTTACACAGTATTTCTTGACGTATACTTTTAGGTAGAAGTTAATGGCTGTAGCTCATTTTAAGTACCAGAAACTTGTTGATACTTAAAAGTGCATGATATTAAATGGTATGTATGTATCTTTCAAAGTCAGATTAAAAAAAACTCAGACTTGTTTTCAAATATCTTGCCAAATTACAGGTCAAGCTGTTCATTCTATGTTCACACTGACAAAAGGTGCAATAACTCATTTCAATAAGAGCTCTTTAATTTTGCTTCTTAAATCACATGCAGTGCTTGATAGTGGATCTAATTCTATACAGTTTCTTCTCCTTATTTTTTAATTGAATTATTGAGGAGTACTGGATATTTCCACTCTTTTGAGCCTCACAAGTTAGTAATCTTGATAGCATTCCACTGAACACTCCCCACGTCTATACAACATCACTTGATTTACTACAATCTCAAAGTGTCTGTTGCCAAAATAAAGATAATCTCTTAAAGTCTTGCTCTGAGCTCAGTGTTTTACTGTTGCAAAAATGGTGAGCTGCAATGCAGTTTAGGGCACATCTTCCTGCAGAAGAACTAGCAAAGCCAAATGTCAGCCTTTATTTTGTGACATTAAACTTTGAGGGAAACACTAAACGGGAGCAGAGCCCATGCTGTGAAACCAAGGGCAGGTACCAGTCAGATATAGATAGAATTCTTTAGAATATGACATAGCTTGAAAGAGGAAGGAAATGTAACTTTGGCAACACTGAGCAAGAGACAATCTGTGAGAAAAGTAACCACAAGACAGATTGGTGATTTAGGAAATTCTGTCTGAAATCCCTGTGTAGGTGTGTACTAGAAAAGTCAAGAGAGCAAGGTGAAAACTCAGCTCAGTTATGAGCACAAGCACGGTACTGCCATTATTCAGCCAGGCTTGTCAGGAGGTTCTCAGGCATGGCTTTGGCATGTGCCACCTGCTCTTCCATTGTTAGAGGACAGCATGGGCAAGGAAATTCCAGTTTGGAATACCTTGTTTCAGAGGTATAGGATGAGGGAAAAGAAGAGTAGCAATCTTGGCAGTAACTAACTGTGCTCTGCTATTTGCTTCAGGACCAGTAAGTGGTCCCTGGTTCATTTTAGTTACTAGTATAGACAAAGCTTAAGGGACTAAAAGGGAAGGAAAGCTGTGGGAAAAAAAGTTGTTGGAGAATTCATGAGCTTCTGTGAGATTGGAAAAAGTTTCCTGGATCAGAGAGGAACTGGAGAAGTTGTAAACTGAAATCTTGGAACAAAAGTGATACGAAAACCCCAGGAGAGAAAGATCCGGAGCTGAGAAAGGAAGGAAGATTTATTTATAAAGATAGGATTAATTAGATTCCCAAGAATAAAATGTTTCTTTAGTCTTATGTACTGTGAACATGCAAGAAAACACTGAAAGTCATAAAGGACAGCCAGAATATTTTGTGTGACAGACGAGTTTGGCAGAAAGTATTTAATTTTGACAAGTCAGTATCTGTTCCAAAGTTGGATGAAGTGAAACTTCCCAGATACTCCAGAAGGTCTTAACTTATCCCTTAAACAAACAAGACTTTACACAAGGTTTCACACTGACCAAGAATTTCAATTTGCTAACTGTAAGATTAGCTTTATTATCCATGGTATAATATTTATTCTGTTTCTGACTTTGGGGTGACTTATTATAGGAGGCATCATATTTTGAGAAATAATTCGGTTTGGTGAAAAAATTCTGCATTTAATTTGAGGACATATTTTGGAAAGGACAATTAAGTATTATGGGAAAATGAACTGTCATATTCAGGAATTTACATATGTGAAAGATTTTGAATATTATATATATTTACAAATTTATACCTGCCTACCGGCTGCAGTGGCACTACTTAGAAGCTACGCTTAATTTATGTGAAATTTGATTTGGTTTATTCTCTGAGCTTCTTGAGTCAGGCTATTTATGTGTCTCCCCCTTCTCACAACTTTAGAATTCATTGCAAGCACATGCTCAGAGAAGTTTAATGCACACAGCTGTTATCTTAAACTACATTCATATTATATTTCAGTATTACACTTGGGCACATACAGGTATTCTGCTAAGAGTCCCCTCAGGAGCTAAACTTACATTTGTACATTATTCAGAAGCTTGTAATCCAGAGTTTTATAAATTTTATATACAGTAATGATGAGGCTTGGTGGTCTGTAAAGATCAAAAATTGATTTTTTTCTACTTTGCAACTCAGATAAAATATTTTTGTTTTTATTTGTAGTATATCTTACTGGCTTCTTCATCAGAGCAAGATTGAACAATCCTAATACTGAAGAGCAGTGGAGATTTTTTTCTTGTTAAAGGACATAAACAGCTTGATTGGGTTAAATGGGATTATTCTGTTTGCAAAAGTAGTTTCTTCCTAGCATGGGAATTCGGAAGTATTGTAGTAGGAGGTTTTAAATAACAATGTTTGTTTCATGGAGAGGACAATACTATACTGTTGTTAACTGATAAGGAATGACCAAGACTAACAAGGCTAGATAATAGCTTTATGCAGTAGATCAATTCATTAGTCTTCCTGCCATACTTTAAGAATAAGAATTCACAGTTGATGTCCTTCCTTCTTTACTTTCCTTCAAACTAATCAGTACGGTCTAATATTATTTTGAACTGTTCAAAATCTATTTTATCTGAGAGGAAAGTAGATGCTTATCTAGAGAGTTCGGCTTGCAATAAGAAGTTCAAGATTGTGTATATTTGATTTGTCCTACTTAGTAACTCTTCTTGGTTTTGTATGCAAGAACCCACTGAATCACACTGCAGTTTCCCTTAGAAGTTCTCTGAAGACCAATCTCATCTATTTCTATTTCATATAAAGTGTAGACTGTGTTTTTTGTAGCGTGCTGCAGGGTAGTTCTTCTATATCTATAGATAACTGAAACCTTTTTTCACTGCATACTCGCCCAGTGCAATAGATGGTATGATTTCCATTTGTTTTGGCACTGTTTGTTATATGTGTAATGAATATTACTTTTTTTTTTTTTTTTTTTTTTAACAAGTTTGGGAAGCAGAAAGGAAAGTTACCTGCTTGTCTTGCTTACAATTGAGTTATGACTAAGTAAGGCCGAGTAAAAGATTGTTCCTGTTTTGGAATAACTAGCAATAACTCTGTTGGTAGCACATCATAGAGTGCAAAGTGAGGCAGGTACACAAGAAGACATAAAAAGTAGGGAGTCTGCAATATAGGTAAAGACAGGAAGACTCTATGGTAAGGAGAATTATGGAACAAAACGTGGAGATGGGAAGAAGCAGGATCCACAAGGAGACCATATTGTGTTTGTTATGACCAAGAAATCCATTGATAATTGTTGAACCCTCACTTCTGCAGCAAAAGATTTGCTTTTGAATCTTTCTGACACAGCTGATTTGAGTGTTTCCCATTTAAAAAAAAAATAAAAATTCAGTTTGCATTCTGATGGAAGATAGGAATAGAGGTGGAAAGCCAGTCTGCAGTTTCAAACAACCTAATTTCAATGAATTTCTCACCAATTTTATTCTAGTCCTAGACAACTACCGTATTCCATTGAGAAGAATAGATTAAAGGAAAGGGATGCTGCCAACTGTGAAACAACTTTTTCCTTGTCTCGTCTCTAGGTAGAACACCATTAGGCCTGTAAAGGGTGCTCTGCTCAGTGTCCACCTGTTGTTCCTCATTTTTACATTTTTGACCATTTAACACCTTCTCCTCCCTCCACCATTTGTTTCATCTGTTTTCTCCCGTAATAACTTGGTTTCTCTCCAGATTCCTGTAGAGGTGGTTTACACTAATTTCTAAGGGGAAAACCAACAGGAATTATGGCCAGAGGAAAGAAGAGGTCAACCCACCCATTACCTGCCATACTGGGAAGAACTTCTAGCCTCAGCAGTAGCAAATACAGCTATTCATTCTCTTAAAGCCATTCCTGAGCCTTCTCCCATCAAAGGAGAAGGTAGAGACCACGTGGCAGTGACTGACACCACCATGATGCCACAATTGACCACCATTGCTATGCCTATCATCACACCACCATACTGACTGCTGTTTTTGAAGACTATACAGAACAGGTAGTGGAATGGGCAGCACTTCTTATATGCCCATCACAATCATCACCTCCAGCTGTGGCCTATATGTTTAGGGAAAAAAGTAAGGATAACTATTTTCTAATAATACTCCTGTCATCCAGTGGTTTACCGTTGTGGGAATCAAGGAAACTGGAAAGGAATGAGGTGGGATTCAGTCTGACACTCTCTAGATATTCAGTATGGGATGCATTGCTATTTCTGGAAATGCTACATAGAGGAATGTTTTAGAAAATAAGTTTTCCATGGAAAGAGTTGATAGTTGATTCTCCATTTCCTCTCTGTTCCTATGAGGCAGCATGGTTTAACAGTAAAACATTGAAATGGGACTTAGAATTCTTTATTATCACCTTTGCCAAGAAGCATCTTGTGACCTTAAGCGTTTTACTTCCCCTTTGTTAACTTTAAGTTTCATCAGTTTTCTCACCAAAAAATGGTAAAATATTGAAGAAAATTTTTGTGATGAGGGTGGTGAGGCACAGGAACAGGTTGCCCAGAGAGGTTGTGGAGGCCCCATCCCTGGAAGTGTTCAAGACCAGGTTGGATGAGGCTTTGGGCAACCTGGTGTAGTGGAGGGTGTCCCTGCCTATGGCAGGGGGTTGGAACTAGATGATCTTTGAGGTCCCTTCCAACCCAAACCATTCCATGATTCTATGATTGATTTTATGATTCTCTGAATAGAATCCTGATTTTAAGGTGCAATTTATATTTTTAAACTCCCTTTGTTTAAAGCACTGAAACAATTCCGTTAGTCTTTTGCCACTGTACTTTGATTTATAAAAAATTGAAACACTGAAATGATTATGCAGTAATTCAAGTGTATCTAGTGGAAGGATAAACAGTTTAGATTTAGTTAAAGCTAAAATGTTCTCATTGTTAATATGACTTACTATCCCACCATTATAAACCAAATCCAGATGATTCTTATCTCTTTGCTACCACAAACATATTTTTTCTGTAAGAATACATAGCACAGAATTGTCTGGGAATATTTTAATTATCATAAATATAAAGCTATTTTTATAGAAGAGATACTTTAATCTGAATGTATATTTGGATAGAAGACAAGAATCTTCAAATGAACTGGGTTTTTTTAGAGTTACTGATGATATTTTCCTTCCCTCCTCCCAATAACAAACTTTAGCCAAGACAAGTTTACAAAATGTGTAATAAGATGGAGAGGACAGAATATCTTCTAACGTGATCTGTTAGTGTAAGTTCAAGCTTCCAGTCCATTTATATTATTTGTGATAATTTCTTTGAAATTTAACATTGCAAAAATTGTTCAAGGTATCTCAAAGTATGTAGTATGATGATCACATAAAATTGAAGGCTTTCAGAGAGAAACAAAATGTTTCCATGGGAAATATACTTTCTGAGTTGAATTGACATTACTACAACTCTCACGTTTTCACGCCATGGACTGTAGAGTGGTTGTTACAAAACCTTTGACTTCAGTCTGCAAACACTTCAGCAATGTGTAATTTCATGCATTTGGACCCAAATACAGTGAAGTCACTTACTAAGAACCATACTTTGAAGCTCACTGAAGTCAACGGAAAGCAATTGCAGCTTTCATTTGGCTTTGGATCAGGCCATACATGAAAATGTGAATGAAATGAATCTGTAGGTTTGTATATACATTTGAGTTTGGGGTACATGGTTGTTTTGTCTTCAGTTGTACAAAGAATTATGTTATAGAACCTCATGAAAATTTTTCACAGATCATATAAGCAAATATTTAATTCTAATAGGTAGCATTAAAAGGACTCATAAATCACAAAGAAAAATGTTTTCTGATTGATAAGTATTTTTCCCATGTTTTAATTATATATAATATGCTGTTTCCTAATACAACTCTTCTATTTCTTTCAAATTACAGCAGGGATGACCAGTGGCATTTTTTTACCAACAAACATCATGGAAGAAAGATTATCTGAAATAAGAATCTGAATTTAAATTTGTCATTCCCTCATGGATTCTTAGTCATACCGCCCTAAGTGATGCCACCCACTACACACCTAGTTAGACTGTCCTGCCTAATGGATAAGCACAATTATATTTTTATTCACTGAAGTAAACCTAGTGATAACACCAATTAGATAAAAGGAAAGATAGTTCTACAGCAGCCTGCAGGTCTTGCAGACTAAAAGATTAAGACCAGCTCAGGGGTGATAAAACTGAGCTAAAGATCTCATTTCTCTCTCTGAACTTCTGAGTGAAACTATTAAGACATTCTTTTATCTGCCTTTGTTTTCCATGAACTGTGAGGAATTTGGGAAAAGAGCCAAAGAGGATGTAGGTGGCATAACACTAAGTGCTGCAATGACTAACATTTAGGAACTTGGGTTCCAGACCCCTGGGCCATGCACCTGCTCTTCTTGCACACATAGATCCCAAACAAGTGGTATGCACAGTGTGAGAAGTTACTTGGTTTTAACTACATAGGAAGCATTTGAGGAGAACAGTGGAAAAACAGTATAATCAGCTCCTTTAGCAGATACTTAGAAACACCGCTGTGCATTTCAGACTTATCCTGAAGACATTCTCTGCTGTCCTTTCTTTCACAAAGAAAAAAAAATACTTCCATCTGTGTGATTCTGCTTCCTTATTAAACAGTAATTAGGAGATAAAGCACTTGCCTAAATTCATTTTCCTCTCAGCGGCAAGATACACCTGCCCAGAATAAAATAAAAATCAAACAGCTATAGGCAGTCATACCAGTTTCTATTCTTATTTTGCAGTTGTCTATTCCTTCTTTTTTCGTGTGTACAGAAAATGTGAGGCTTGACTAGATCAACAACTGATAGCATGATTCTACAGGCAAAAGATGTTTGCATTTGCTAGGAGCTGCAGTTTGCATTCACTGAAAAATATTTCTGTACATTAACATTAAATATCTATTGGCTGAAACATACAAATAATTCTTAGAATGGTGAACAAAACCTATCAGCCTATTCTCAGTGCCCTAAGTATGAAATATGAATTTTAGACATTAATAGACTTAATTCCTCTTACAGTGTTGCCCTGTAGCTGAGCAAACACGGTATTGCCATTGTTTCTGAAAAGCCAAAGGCTTTGTTGAAAATCTCCAAGGCTTCAGGACAGTGACTGCCATCTACGCTTGTCTTGTCCTGTCTGGAGCTTTATTTATCTAACTTAGCTTTAACAGCAGTTGTCAAACATCCAGGTGATTATTACTTAATTTGTTTTAGATTTAGCTTACTTTTGTACAACAGTATGACATAACACCTATTCTTGTAATAATTTTGATCGATGTCTGTAACTAGTAAATGCTAAACCCAGATGAGTCTGTGTAGAATAAACTGTGGCCCTAGAATAAAACCCAGTGTACAGAAGAGAAGGCGTGATAACAGAGGCCTTGAAAGTGTAATAATCAATTAATAGTCCTTAAAGGGATATAGCACTGAGAGTAGGGCAAAACTTTTTTAGTGGTTATAAATTTGGTTTTTCTATGTAAATGAAGACTAGTGAAGAAAGAACGAAATTTAGAAATTACATCAAATTAGACTCTAGAATGAGTAGGAATAAACACCTCTGTCAAAATCATACTTTCCCCTGTGGAGGATTTGGGGTGCTGATGACCTTCTGAAACCCATGCTTCCCACCTACTTCTTAGTGAAGATTGGTGCCTTTGAACCTAAGACCCAGAGGGGCACAGAAGGATGCACATAACATTGGAGAAAAGGTGAGGATATTAAGAGAGAATATTTGTGCATGAATGTGTATGTACCTCTGTAAGAATTTTTAAACCTTGTTATAAGTGAAGTTTTGTTTTCTAGATAATTTAGACTCTAAGGGTTGATGCCATTGTGGCTGGACTAATAACTGTTGAGCTAGACTATTAAGACTTTAATGGAACCCAAAATAAGTTTTTTGACTTTGCACAAAATACGTGTTCTTTCAAGACCAGTTAACTTGCATTGGGGTTAATGCAATACCTCTTTCTTCCTGCCCCTCATCTATCTCAATTTAAATATATATATATAAAATTTATATATATGCGTATATATTTTTTATATATATATATACAAAAATAAGGACCCTTTTTTGTATCTCTGATATGCCTGTGTCTTCTGTTATGGTGAGATATCCAGAATGGTTAAAATGCTTTAAAATTTAAATAGCCTCAGTTCATTTGACTGCAAGTTAGAAACTTAACTGTTAAATAAGGAAAACTCAAAGCCTGTGGTTGTTCTGAGCTGTGTATTGCTTACACTCCTGCATTAGGAAATGGCTCAGCACTCGGTATTTCTGAAGGGATACCTCTAAAAGGGTGAGTGAGAATTGGCACCTGAAGTTTATATAGGATTGTGTAATCTAGGATGCAAGCTGAGTTCTTAAAAGAGAAACACAAAACAAAACATATTTCTTCTTAATTTCTTTCAAAATAAGCTAAAAGGAATTTACATTAATGAGCATCCTCATTGTTCAAATCAATTAACCACTCACATTAATTGATGTGTTTCATCATTTGAGCCTACTGATGTATTCTTTGATTCTTGCGTTGTTTCATTTAACTCTATAAAGTTGTTACCAAATTTTCTCTGAATTATACCTGCTTAGAGTACATTCGCCTGAATTTTGTTTTTTTAATAAAATCTATGAAATGCTTGAAATGTATTGAATTAGTTTGTTCCATAAAATCTCAGAGGGAGAATTTAAGTGTAGATGAAACACTGAGAAATACCTATCAATGTACAAGAACTCCAAAAGGATTTGCATGTTTAAATTTAATGTCACAAAACCAAAAATGCACGGAGCTTCCACTTGCCTGTGATGACACCTCAGTCTTGTATATCAAAAGATTAGAGCACTCTGAGAGAATAAATGGGGAAATGTATTTTGCATTAGGGTAGCTGTTTCAGTATTATATATATTTTGCTTTTTTTTTTTTTTTTCTGATTTTGGAGAACTCTACAGTGGAAGGAAGATTTTGAGTAGATTGATGTTTCCAGGAATGGAAAAATTCTGAGACACGGTTTAAGATATGTTACACACAGAGACATATCTCGCCATCATAAAAAAGTAAGCTCCTCAATGTAACCTTTTGTTTAAAGTTGCTTCTCATAAGGGAGCATCTGCATTGGGCTGCTCTTGAGAAACAACTTTAAGGTCAACGCATACAACTTTCCTAATTCAACCACTGTAGCTAGAAAGACATCTAACATGTGGTTCACTTAAAGATTGATTTGGCAAATCAAAAGTTTCCAAAGCAAAAGAAGCATAAAAAAGAGGCCAATCTCATGCCTAGTGGAACTAATTGAAGTCATTATAGTGTTTCTAATGACTGACTCTTGGAACTGCATGGTTTTCCCACTTTATCCAAAACATTTTATCAAATCAAACTGAAAAGTAACTAAAAACTTTAAATCGATCAATCTAGATAAGGTTGTCTCCTTACCTATTGGCCCTGGCTGGACACCACGTGCCGACAAAAGCTGCTCTATCACTCCCCTCATCAGCTGGACAGGGGAGAGAAAATACAACAAAAGGCTCGTGGGTCGAGGTAAGGACAGGGAAAGATCGCTCACCAATTACCATCACAGGCAAAAGAGACTCAGCTGAGGAAAACTAATTTAATTTATTGCCAATCAAATCAGAGTCTACTAATGAGAAATAAAGCCAAATCTTAAAACATCTTCCCAGGCTCAACTTCACTCCCAATTTCTCTACCTACTACCCTCATCCCCAGCAGCACAAGGAGACGAGGAATGGGGGTTGTGGTCAGTTCATCACATGTTGTCTCTGCTGCTCCTTCCTCCTTGGGGAGGACTCCTCACACTCTTCCCCTGCTCCAGCGTGGGGTCCCTCCCATGGGAGACAGTCCTGCACCAACTTTTCCAACGTGAGTCCTTCCCACAGGCTGCAGTTCTTCACCAACTGCTCCAGTGTGGTTCTCTCCCACAGGGTGCAGTCCTTCAGGAGCAAACTGCTCCAGCGTGGGTCCCCCATGGGGTCACAAGTCCTGCCAGCAAACCTGCTTCAGTGTGGGCTCCTCTCTGCACAGGGCCACAGGTCCTGCCAGGAGCCTGCTCCAGCACAGGCTTCCCACGGGGTCACAGGTGTCTCCACCTGCGTTACCATGATCTTCTCCATGGGCTGCAGGGGGATCTCTGCTCTGGTGCCTGGAGCACCTCCTGCCCCTCCTTCTGCACTGACCTTGGTGTCTGCAAAGTTGTTTCTCTCACATCTTCTCACTCTTCTACTTTGGCTGCTGTTGCACAGGGTTTTTTTCCCCTTCTTAACTATGTTATCCCAGAGGCATTGATGGGCTTGGCCTTCGCCAGTAGCGGGTCCATCTTGGAGCCGGCTGGCATTGGCTCTGTCAGACACAGGGGAAGCTTCTAGCAGCTTCTCACAGAAGCCACCCTTGTCGCCCCCCCCCAAGTATCAAAACCTTGCCACGCAAACCCAATAGAGCAATGTATTTGAGAAGAAATAACTTAGCAAAAAAACACTTCAAGAGGAGGTTTAAACTGGCTAAGTTTGATTTTACAATTACCTGCTATGCAGTCTTAGCTGTTTTTGAAATTTCTAAGTGTATCCAATTAGTAAATACTGAATCAATCACCTATGTGGAAAGCCTATTTTACGCTTAAATTTTTTCCTTGAATGTGACTCTAGTTTCATATCCCTAATATAAAAGCATTGTTCCATTTGACAAAAATAGATGTGAAAGTAAATTCAGAGTGACAGCAAAACAAGGGGAATTAGTGAGTATATTATTATAGAGAACATATGTGAAACATTCATGAAGCCATTTGACGTTCATACTTTTATAACTTGTTCCAGATTTTTTCTTCAAGAAGTTGCTGTAATTTTTTTTTTTTTTTTTGGTGGGTAAAAGCTTTCTTTTCTTTTTTTTTTTTTTTTTTTAAACACTAGAGAAATTGCTGGAATCCAAGTGTGAATTTTAACATGTTAAAGCCTTCCATTTTTTTGGTGGAAGATATACAGTCAGTCATAAGGCTGATATTTAATTATGATAACTTAAGGGCCATTTGACAGAGTTGATAATAAAACAGTTACACCCAGAATATTTCTTTGGGGATTATTGGCAAAGCATGGAAGTGACCTTGCTCTTTCTTATCAAATACATGTCTGTTTTGATAGCTTTTATCCCTTGTTTAGAAGGCAAAACTCATTACAATAATGTGACAAAACACTCAAAAAATACAAATAATATCAGTGTCTCTAAATTTTTAACTTGGGAAGACAGTAAAATAAAAATGTCAGGAAGGAGCATGAATATATATTTTTTTCAGCTGCTAGAATAGTATTTTATTTGGTTGTATGCAAATTAGTATATTCTGGATGACTACTGCCCTACAAACATGTATATCCATTTCATACAAAAGCAGTTGAAAAGGGCTTGAGATGAGGCCAGAACTAGAAGAGCACACATGGTGGATAGACACACGGTGGGGGGCAGAAGTTCCCTGATAAAATTCTTAATCTACCTAACTCCTCCTGAATCTTTTTCAGCCTGCTTTTGTTAGTAAATCATCTGAATTCAAAATGAACAATAAAATTAATCTAGCAGCTGCTATTGGACATATTTTTTTACACCTAGCAGTTCATAGAGAAAACAGTGGAACAATGAAGAAGAACATATGATAAAATTCCATTACGTTCTAGCAGCAGTGTTGAGGAAGGGAGTAATTCTAGTCCTACACAAATAATACACTTTGTACTGGGTTTCCAGGAAGCAGATCATTCTCCTAATTGTACACTTGTGACTGAGACCCTAAAAGATCCCTAAAGAGGATCATCACTGAAGTAATGCTGTTAGCACTAGAACTGTGCTAACAACTTGTGAACATGAGTTTTCTATTTTCTGTGTGTCCTGCTTTCAGCTGAGAGAGAGTTAATTTGATTTTCTTCATAGTAGCTAGTATGGGGCCATGTTTTGGATTTGTGCTGAAAACTGTTGATAATATAGAGATGTTTTTGTTATATAGAGATGTTTTTGTCGTTGTTGCATTCGGGCTCCTGCATGAAAAAGCACTAAAAATGTATTAGAAGGAAGGATTAGTCCCTTCATTAAAGAATCCATCATGAAAGCACAATAGGAGATCATGATTATGATAACGATGATTATATACACGTGTATAAAATTTAAATTTGAAGAGGACTATTGAACTAAAGTTAGTTGAGGTGGATTTTGCCTCCGAGTAATGGAGGAAGGCAAGTCTGCAACTACAGAAAACTGCATGTTTTGTAAATATACACAGAAAAAAAACTTTTGTCATACTTTGCTTTATATATTTAGCTGAACATAGATTGATTTACAATATACTTGTACATGTGGTTAGATGACAATGACACTATATAGAGTTTTTTACAGATTGTTTCCCCCATTAAATAGTAGCATTTCCTTGTCTGTGTTTAAAACCTTACTCAAAAAATTAATACAGCGGAATAAAAGCAACATGTATACTTTACCTCTAAACCTTTTATCTTCCATGGAGGACCATGCTTTCTTTTCATAGACTACAAGAAAAAGAAAAAGGGAATGTATATGCAGTATCACTCATTTCCTTTTTCAGTCTTATTGGGGTTTACTTATTTTTTCTTAACCATGTGTAATGTCTACCTAAAGTGTCGATTCATCATAGAATCAGGATAATTTTGGTATTGTCTCTGTATAGTGCTCTAAGGCTGGAACTGAAATTTCTGTATAATGACAAGGATGTTGTGACATGATTAATAAACTGTCCCAACTAATAAAATGTCCTTGGGTACTAAATATCTTTCTTTTTTTCTGAAATTTTGTTTTTCCTTATAAGCCTATTTGTTAAATAAAGATGATTCTTATATTTTTAAAGGTTTATTAAATCTATGCTTTTATTAGCAATAGGTTTCTAACAGGCTACTTTGACAGAATGCAGTTTTCTCACTGAGATTTTGGAACACGCAAGTAACAGTATCTATCCCAAACTTGTTGGCTAGCCTAAAGCAGCTGAATAACAGGTGAGATTCATAGACTTAGCTTACTGCTATTACTGTCTCTTTTTTGCTCACCCACCGACAGAAACAGTTCAGGTAGCTGGCAAAGCTACTTGCAAAGTCAGCACAGCCACTCCTCCTTTGCAAGGACTTTGCACCTTCCTGTGATAGACAGGGAGAATTCACAAACCACTTTGTGACACCCTGACACTAATATTGCCTAAAACTAATTTGCCGTGACAGGTGGTTCCAGTCAGGAGAAGACAAAGTACTGGTGACAACATGGGTCTTTAGAACAGCTCAGAAGGGGAAGAATACAAAATTGCTGTTGTCACAGTTTCTTCTTTCAGGAGAAAAGACAAGGTAGAAAAACAAGCTTACAATGTCGGTAAGTCCAGACACTTTGCATCTTTATCTATACAAGTTTTACAGACAAACAAATTATGTCATCCATTATAGAAATGCATCTACTTCTAGGTGCAGCACCTGAATAAGTAGGGGTATGTTGAGATGGAATTCAAAGTTCTTTAGAAGAATATAATCTATGAATTAGGTCATTTTGCCTATTTCTCTTCCCATAGTTATCTTTAGAATATAATGTATACAACAATAATGTTATACTTTATTCTTAGGAAACCCAGCTTTTAGTGTGAACAAAGCCTGGGACTGTGTCCTCCTCATGTTTTTGAGGAGTGGAATACAGGAAGAAGGGGGAAGGGAATCTAGGAAATTCTGACCTAATTTGGTTTCTATCTTTTTCTAAATCTCTCCTTCAAATTCTTTTGCCATACTACCTATAAAAAAGTGAACTAATAGCAGAGATTAAAATTTGGCATTATCTTGTTAATATAAAAACTTTCCACTACCCATTGGAAAAGATTCTTCTGGTTCTTTATGGATGCATCTGAACTTTTGAACTGTAGGGTAGAAACACTGCTATACTGACTGCTAATATTGTCTGCCCACGAGCCTGGACTTTTTTTAAAGTGGAAATGAAAAGGAAGTTTTATGATGGCCTTTTGAGAAATACTTTCGCCTTTCGCAGAATCAAAATGGTCCAGATCAGGGGTCATGAAGACTGCATGAGGAAGCAGATAGAGCACCCTGGATGTTTTATTTCCATAATGTGTCAGCATAGTCCTCACAACGTTCATCTACACTACTGTTTCAGTCTGGATCAGGAGTGAGCTTTTCGAATGAAACTTCCAGTTATCCCTTCTACTGTCTTTTAGTTTGCATCTTGGAGTAGGATCTGAGCACTTAAACTGAATTCCCTTCAGATAAAGCTGAAAAAAGGCACTCAGGACTATACCAAAATGCCATACATGCATGCAGTTCATGACACAAGAACAGAACTAGTTTGAAGAAAAAACCAAAATAAGTGAAATACGTATATGTGGACATCAGGGCCTCAGCACCAGCTGTTCTGCTCTATAGATCTACTCTTACCAGTCCTTAGTACATGCTAGTGTACACATCACCTTAATGTCACAAAAGAAATCAGAGAATTCCATCTTGGAATGAAATCTCGGATACTTTCATAGGACTGGTAGGTAGATACACCATCCCTACTATTATCTCCCTAGGAAATGTTGCTCCTCTTTCTTTAATTTTATATCTAAATAACTCAGTTATTCTTTTGTTTTTCCTCCATCCCCTTTCTCTTTTCTACTGCCGCATTTCCCATCTTGTTCCTAATGGCAAGACTTTCAGACCAAAACATGCTTCAGCAGCCTGAAATGACAAAGCAAGCTCCAGAAAGGTAATATAATTCAGAGCTATCATCCATAATTTAGGTTTCTGACAAGTTTTCATGAATTAGCCAACTTGAATTAAATTGCCTTTACAGTCTGTGATGGGTTGATCGTGGCTGAGGGCCAGGTGCCCACCAGAGCCGCTCTATCACTCCCCTCTTTCATTAGGCAGGGGAGAAAAGGTACAATGAAAAAAAAAAAACTTACGGGTTGAGATAAGGACAGGGAGAGATCATTCTCTAATTATCATCACGAGCAAAACAGACCGAACTTAGAGAGGGAATTCATCTTATTTATTACTAAGCAAAAACGGAGTAGAGGAATGAGAAATAAAACCAAATCTTAAAACACCTCCCCCCACCCCTCCCATCTTCCCGGGCTCAACTTCACTCCTGGCTTCAACCTCCGCCCCCCCTCAGCGGCACAGAGGGACAGGGAATGGGGGTTACGGTCAGTTCATCACGCGGTGTTTCTGCCACTTCTTCATCCTCAGGGGGAGGACTCCTCTCATCATTCCCCTGCTCCAACATGGAGTCCCTCTCATGGGAAACAGTCCATCACGACCTTCTCCAACGTGAGTCTCTCCCACAGGCTGCAGTCCTTCACAAACTGCTCCAGCGTGGGTCTCTCCCGCAGGGTGCAGACCTTCAGGAACACACTGCTCCAGCGTGGGTCCCCTACAGGGTCACAAGTCCTGCCAGCAAACCTGCTCTGGCGTGGGCTCCTCTCTCCACGGGTCCACAGGTCCTGCCAGGAGCTTGCTCCAGCGCGGGCTTCCCACGGGGTCACAGCCTCCTTCAGGTGTCTCCACCTGCTCCGGCGTGGGGTCCTCCACGGGCTGCAGGTGGAATCTCTACACCCCCTCATCCTCCTTCCATGGGCTGCAGGGGGACAGCCTGCTTCACCATGGTCTTCACCACGGGCTGCAGGGGGATCTCTGCTCCGGTGCCTGGAGCACCTCCTGCCCCTCCTTCTTCACTGACCTTGGTGTCTGCAGAGTTTCTTACATCTTCTCACTCCTCTCTCTGGCTGCAAAAGCTCTCTCCCTAACTGTTTTTTCTGTTTCTTAAATATGTTATCACAGAGGCGCTGATTGGCTTGGCCTTGGCCCGCAGCGAGTCTGTCTTGGAGCCGGCTGGCATTGGCTCTGTCAGACACAGGGGAAGCTTCTAGCAGCTTCTCACAGAAGCCACCCCTGTAGCCCCCCCTGCTACCAAAACCTTGCCACGCAAAACCAACACAAGTCTTTAGAGACTTTTTAATTTCAGACCATTAACAGTGCAAAGCTACGCCACTGTCAATTAATTACATTGTGCCTATTTTTATTATTGAAGCTAAAAATTTATCCAACACAAACCAGATTTTTTTTTTTCTCAGCTCTTTTGAGGCAGAGCTACAGTATTGAACCAGAAGACATTAAAATACATATATTTTAGACATATTTCCATTCCACTACATTCATTTTTCAGCACTTCTGTCGTGGTTTTGCCCCAGCCGGCAAAGCAGCCACTCGCTCACTCCTCCCCACTACAAGGGGATGGGGAGGAGAATGGAAAAGCAAACGTGTGGGTTGAGATAAATACAGTTTAATAGGATAGCAAAGGAGGAGAATAATAGTAACAACAGCAACAATAATAACAATAATAGTTGATGCACAAATGCAATTGCTCACCACATACAGAAGGAAAAAAAAACAACCCGATGCCCAGTCTGTTTCCAAGCAGGGATCCCATCTCCTGGCTGGCTTCCCCAGTTATATCTGGAGCATGATGCTCTGTGGTAGGGAATATCCCTTTGGCCAGTCTGGATCAGCTGTCCTGGCTGTGCTCTCCCAGCTTCTTGTGCACCTGGCAGGGCGTGAGAAGCTGAAAAATCCTTGGCTTAGTGTAGGCACTACACCTACCTAGCAACAACTAAAACCATTAGTGTGTTATCAACATTATTCTCATACTGAGTCCAAAACACACCACTACATCAGTTACTAGAAAGAAAAATTATCTCAGCTGAAGCCAGGACAACTTCTCACCTTGGTGTATTCCATTTGCCCTACATCTTTTTTATTTATCTAATTTTAATACAGGCTTCAGTATTTACGTAAGACAAAAGCATGTTCATAAAACAATTGTTCCCCTACTGTGTTGATTCCAAACAGCTGTCCTTTAATATTGGTTGGTTTTCATCAAGACAAACCCTTAAGGCTCATTCTTTGTTCTGAATAAAACCAACCTTGGGGGAAAAAGGAGCATAATAAATGAACAACATTTAGCGTGCAAAATTTAGAAAGTCTCATTTCCCGAACTTCATGTGAGGTGTAAATGCATGATTCACTGAAGATCAAAGAGAACAGTCATGTACAGTTCTGGATGTTCAGAGGAAAGATATTTGTACTGAACTAATAAACTGTGGTCTGCAGCACCAAGAGCTAGGGAGTGTCTCATTTCCTTATAGAGCAAGGATTTCTTCAGAACATCATTAATTAATTAATTAGAGTTCTTTGATACTTTTGCAAACCTTCTTACAGGGATAGGGATTATAATTTTCAATGTCGTGAAACTGTTAGTGGCAGACATGCACTTTTATCTATGGAATATTGGTTCAACCTGAGAAATGGACTGTCACTTTCAAATAATAGGTCAGAAATGAAGTCATCAGAAAAGATGAAGAGTGAAAAGGACAAATGGAATGAAGGACTGTCAAAGTTTACCTTGTTTACCTTCCTCCTAAGTTTCTGGTAACTAAACCTGATAGAAATTTACAATAAAATCACTTTTATCTGCAATATTTTATAACATAGTTCCTGACTGAAGATTTCTAGTGCATATCTTCTTGGTGTAACTTCATCAGCCTAGGAAAGTGTGAATAGCAGAAGCTGTTTACTGTACATAGGATGAGTTCTAAATGCATCTGTATATATATCTGATATAACTTACTGGCAGTTTTGACTCATTTTCAGCAAATGGCTCGGTATGCAGAGAAGGCAGTGATGCTCCAAGTATATTTCTCTTTCTTATCTGACAGCTGAACCCAATGAAAGATACTCACTGATCTGAAAGGCCTTTGGTCAGTCTCTCACTGGCAGTCACTCAGAATGTAGACATGCTTGATTTTTCCTGGTGCAATGTTGATTTAGGGAAACACAGCAGGGAAAAAAGCCAGCAACATTCTCTCAGTGAAGAAAACAAGCTGGAAAGTTTTACTTACATATATGCATATGATAGCTGATTTCATTTTTTATATGCCAATTATTAAATGTTTCATGGATCATATTTTTCAGTATCTACTAATGTTACTACTCTGTTAATGCTTTCGAAAATAAAAATAAAAAATGACCCTCCCCTCCCTCCCAAAAAAACTCCACAAAAAACCAGCACCAAAATGTTGCTAGGCAGAAGAGGGATTAATTTTCAAATAGTAGGTATAAATTTAAAGAGGTAATTTAATTCATGTTGTTCCGCTGGACTTGTGCTGCCAGAACTGGATAAAGGATCCTGTACTGAAAAAAATATGTACCTTCATGATAAAGTGGGATTACCAAGATAAAAGTATATTTAAAAAAGAGTACATCGATAATCTCTTCAAAAGTGCTTTCCCACTACAAAATTTCTGTTAAAACCATGCTTCCCTCTTTTCAAGTTCTTCCTGGCACATGTTAAATCACTTGCTGTGTGGTTGGTTTGGACAAGATGTTTTTGTTGCCAGGACTGGCTTGAAAGCAGTGGTTTTCTCCAGAGTATTTGGGGAAATAAGGATAAGAAGCTTCAGTTTTGCCAAACAGGGACTTCAAAGCTTGGCCTACAGATGGTTACACATGTGTGCACTACTTGCACTTCATATGTTGTAACTGCATTTCACTTCCTCCTCCATCTATTTAAGTGTTTTTTTAATGGCCTGCAACAAAAGAAGTGTGGAGTATGGGTCGGAGATATTTGAAAGAGAGTCCTTTTAAATAAGCTTTGGATGTCAAAGAAGATGTGCTTATGGTGTGACAGATGACAGTGCTTGTTCATGGGAGATTTCATTTTAAAGAATAGAGCTGGCCTGAAAACTTGAAAGAGGAAATTTTTGGCTTTAGTTTTCTTCTAGCACCAACATTAACTGATTCAAGACTTCTGCGGTAATAATCACTTGGCTTTTCCAAGAAACTCGTGAATGCTACAGTAAGAATAAGATTAAGTTAATTTCAATTCGGAAACATATAAAACTCTTTAAGAAAGTTTAAGAGTGCTTATGGCCATAGTTCTTGTAAGTAATAAATAAATTGTTTCATTTAGAAAAAAATAAGAAAAATACATATTTTATACCATTCATGACATATATAATTGTATAATGTGCATGATGTATACATAATATAATCATATACACACATGCATATATTTACATATGGGAGACTGGGAGAATGAAGAACCGCCCACTGTAGGAGAAGATCAGGTTCAAGACCATCTAAGGAACCTGAAGGTGCACAAGTCCATGGGACCTGATGAGATGCATCCACAGGTCTTGAGGAAACTGGCAGATGAAGTGGCCAGGCCACTCTCCATCATATTTGAGAAGTCATGGCAGTCCAGTGAAGTTCCCACTGACTGGAAAAGGGGAAACATAACCCCCATTTTTAAGAAAGGAAAAAAGGAAGACCCAGGGAACTACAGGCCGGTCAGTCTCACCTCTGTGCCTGACAAGATCATGGAGCAGATCCTCCTGGAGATTATGCTCAGGCACATGGAAAATAAGGAGGTGATTGGTGACAGCCAGCATGGCTTCACTAAGAGCAAATCGTGCCTGAAAAATCTGGTGGCCTTCTATGATGGGGTTACAGCATTGATGGACAAGGGAAGAGCGACAGACATCATCTACCTGGACTTGTGCAAAGCATTTGAAACTGTCCTGCACGACATCCTTGTCTCTAAATTGGAGAGACATGGATTTGATGGATGGACCACTCGGTGGATAAGGAATTGGCTGGATGGCTGACACACTAGAGGGAAGGGATGCCATCCAGAGGGACCTTGACAGGTCTGTGTGAACAGCGTGAAGTTCAACAAGGCCAAGTGCAAGGTCCTGCATGTGGGTTGGCGCAATCCCAAGCACAACTACAGGCTGGGCGGGGAACGGATTGGGAGCAGCCCTGAGGAGAAGGACTTGGGGGTATTGATTGATGAGAAGCTCAACATGAGCCAGCAGTGTGCGCTTGCAGCCCAGAAAGCCAACCGTGTCCTGGGCTGCTTCAAAAGAGGCGTGACCAGCAGGTTGAGGGAGGTGATCCTGCCCCTCTACTCTGCTCTTGTGAGACCCCACCTGGAGTACTGCGTCCAGCTCTGGGGGCCCCAGTACAGGAGAGACATGGAGCTGTTGGAGAGAGTCCAGAGGAGGGCCACGAAGCTGATCAGAGGGCTGGAGCACCTCTCCTATGAGGACAGGCTGACAGAGTTGGGATTGTTTGGCCTGGAGAAGAGAAGGCTCCGGGGAGATCTAATTGCAGCTTACCAGTACCTGAAGGGGACCTACAGGAAAGATGGTGAGGGACTGTTTAAAAGTGAGTGTAGTGACAGGACAAGGGGTAATGGGTTTAAGCTGAAGGAGGGTCGATTTCGATGAGATGTTAGAAAGAAATTCTTTACTGTGATAGTGGTGAGGCACTGGAACAGGTTGCCCAGAGAGGTTGTGGATGCCCCCTCCCTGGAAGTGTTTAAGACCAGATTGGATGGGGCTTTGGGCAACCTTGTCTAGTGGAGCGTGTCCCTGCCCGTGGCAGGGAGGTTGGAACTAGATGATCTTTGAGGTCCCTTCCAACCCAAACCATTCTATGAGTCTATGATTCTACATATATAGATCCTGAAATAGCTCTGAAAGTTTTCTGAAAGACATAGCTGAGGTAAAAATTTGAGTGTGTTAGATAAAGCGAAGAAATATGTACAACCCAACCTCTACAGTAGGTGTGGCTAGATCTTTAAAAGAGGTATTTTGCCTTCTACTGTTTAAATGACAAGTATATCTACAGAAAGTTATGCATCAGAAAATCTAACCCAAAATTTATTTTATTTTATTTTATTTTATTTTATTTTATTTTATTTTATTTTATTTTATTTATGACATAATAAAGTATAAGTTACATTCTGTTTCTGAAATTATTTTTCTTTTTTAATATTAAAATCATTGGTTTTGGTTTGATTTTTTCCCCCCTTGGGACATTCTAAAAGTCATACTGAGCTCTGTATTCACATGGATCATAACAGACTGTCATTTCTCTTAAGCCTGAGTATAAATTCTTGCTTATAGTACATATGGGAATATACAAACAATTGTAAAAAGGAGGAAAAAAAATGGAATCTACTTATATGTACAGAGAAACATTGCTTTTTAGGGGAAAAAAACATGTGCCTGAACTCCTGCCAGTATTATTTTGAAGGACGGAAATAAACATGTATGTTCCACTTCAAGGGACACTGCACAGATTTAAGAAAACATTATTTTTGGAGACTATAAAAGAACAGGAAATAGAAACAATACTTCAGATTTTCCATACAGTTCTCAAAATTGGATTATTGAAAACTAGATCCTGAGTGTTGTATTTTATTCTGGAGCTTCTGGCCTTTGGCTTTGTGGAAGGACAGTATTGACAGTCCGATTATTTGCAATCTGCCTCTTCCATTTCCCGCCCTCCTTTATTTCAGAATGCTTAATCAAACTCTTTGCTCTAAACTCTACCCTCTATTCTTAATTTCTATGCATTTTCATATCATGGTCTATGCTGTCCCTTGACTTTGAAAGATTGACTTTTCTGTATTTGACTTTACTTCATTATGCATAATCATATTAGAAGCTTAAAACAATTGAAAAGCAATTTCAATTTTGTATATTCTAAGTTTACACGCTTTTAATCTAGTAAAAATTAAAATTTATGTAATTCTTTCACCCTGCTGTATCTTTCACTCTTACATATTGGTACTTTATATAGTTTCTTGCATGACAATTCTCAGACTTTACAATTATTTTCTCTCATTAAGTCATAGAAGTGACATTGTATTTGATTTATTCATTGTGCCTTCCGAAGTAGATAAATGTTATGAAATTATTGTTAATACCACCAATAGGTATGTCAGTAAAGAGTAGATGCAAAATCTTTTTTTATTTCGGAAGGAATTTGGACCTTCTGTTTACTTACCGACCACAACAGTGGAAAAGCTGTTGGCAAAATGGTGTATCTGCTATGTGCTCATGAGTTACAGGAGAATAGCTAATTAGTGTTTGTCATCTTGGTTTAGAATGTCATTTAACTTCATTTTAAAGTAACAAAAATAAGTATTCCCACTCAATTTGGGAAAAAAAAAAAAAAGAAAAAAACACAGTTCGTAACTCACTGAAGAAGACCATGTTTCGGCTAATACTGAAGAAGAAACATACAGCCATAATGATTAGCAGAAGTAACTTACTAGTAAGCCATAGATATTAAAATGTGGCTTATTTCCATGATTTCAACAAATCAGTAGTCTGATAGGTTATTTAGATTATGTTGGATGTGAACTACTGATATTTTCTGGGAAAGGAGCATTTGACCAGCTTTTGTTTTTTGCTTTAAGATGAATTGAATCATGGCCATGAAATGAATCTTTCTGCCCTTTAGCTATAAAGGGACTCTTAGATGAAGCTAGCTTAGGTGTATGCATCTAAAATTTAGGTTTTAGACTACTTTTTTTTTTTCATTTTAAATCCAGCTTTATGAAAAGCTTGAATCAACCACTGCAGTTCTGTCAGTTCAGCCTCCTTAACACAGAGAGAAGTATGGTCTGAGGTTGGCTGATGTAATAATAAAACAAAGAAATAGGGATGATGATCAATCACTTGAGGTATTGGTGAAAGACAGAGAAACATAAAAATCTGAAATGACTCCTGGAAGAAAAATGGAGTCATCTGCACAGTTCAGGAATGGACTTATTTCCCAGGAGCCATATCATAAGTACAAACCAGAATCTCTTTTTAAAAAAATCTCACTTCAACTAAAAGGACTGAAATATCCTTGGTATCTCTAAGACATGACTGAAGATATTACCAGTTTTCTACAGCTGTATAACAACTCACTCCAAATAGAAGTAAGAAGGTACATAATTTTATTTTTTATAAAAATATATGTCATCTGTTATCTTGAATTTTTTGAAAAGTTAAGCTAATGTGGAGTAGCTTCCTGTGCAGTTTGACCAATTAAAATTGTCAGAAAATGTAATATGTTTAGTCATCCTTAGTTGAAGTAAATCAGTGCAAATAATTATTTTCAGTTTATTCCAGAACATGAATATATCACATCTTCTGTCTGGTCAGTTCATTCACGGTAGCCACTTTAGAAAAAAACTCAACTTTTTCAGTATCTTAACCACTACTGGTACCACAGATACAGAATTTACAGAAGGCTGAGTCTAGAGTTTTCTTGTTTGTTTTTTTTCAACAGACTTGCTAACAAAAGGCAATTTGTGAGATTATCATTCCTCTGACAGTATCTGGCCTGTATGTGTTCCATGGGAGTGCAGACTGCACCCGGCTGAAGGTGAGTGAAACTCGGCTGCAAAAACATAGGCTATATTATTAAAGGTATATTATTTACATATTTTAATTATGGAATGAACACAAATTATTAAGAAAAAGTACTAAGCATTCTGCTATGCTAGAATGATATTTCATTGGAAGCAATTTTGGTATGAGTGAAATTTTTTGTCTGCTTTTTTGGAAAGATTGTCTGTTCCTTGGTTTCTATGACATTTTCTCAATTTCAGTGGCTTCATGCTGGATACCTGGTCTTTCTCTGATGTTGGCTGGCTGTGTGGGAGTATTCCTTATGCTGCATCTTGTGTGATCCTCCTGTCTCATACAGGGAACAGATAAGAGAGGGGGTTTTCAGTAGCGAATGAGCAATATGTGTATTAAGCATTGCCAGATTACAAACAGAACTTGGAGAAGATTCAGGTGTCTGGCCAGTGATATGAGAAGGAACTAAGACTTATTGAATAGAAATGGGCATGTAATCGGCTTTTGTAATTAAAAGGGTACGGTGAAGGTATGAAACTATTTCATATGATAGCCAAACAGAGAGTAAGCACTGCTTGTGTGCCAGTGCTCAGCACGGATTCTTCCATTTTTCTAAAGTAGAATTTCTAATTAAATCCTAAGGCAGATGAAGTACTTCATTTTCCTGTACTCATTAAATTATAAAATGGGGGAAAAGGTGGTAGAGGTGGACAGTAAAGGTATAAAAATAAGTGATGGAAAGCTAGATATGAAAATAAGAGGTGGTGAGAGAAGAGGACTTAAGTAGGAAAAAAGGAAATAAGGAAAGTGTTAGGCTATCTATTTAAAGTCTAATACCATGAACACCGGGACCCCAGAAAAGATAGTACGAATAATGACTGGTGGAGGAACATAGTAAGCTATTCAGTGAACAGGGAGCACTCAGAATTGGCTGCTCCTTAGCTTCACCCAGAAAGACTGATCAGTGCATTGGTAATCGACAGTAAGAAACAGGGCAACTTAACACCAGGGGGCCTTGCAAACAAGGGAGGACAGCCTATGGGCCTTACTGCGGGGTGAAGTGGAGAGGATTTGGGAATGAACAGAATTTATTATGGGGTGACCTAAGTGGATTGTGGGAAGGTACAAGACTCATTATAGGATGCCACAGAAAACATTTGGGGATTGTGCAAGAGGTATTATTGGATGTTTAGTGGAGGAGCCGAACACAGGCAAACACACAGATCAAATAAGTTTGGGGAAGAACAAGTATGGGAATAGAGGGAGAAAGGCATAAAAAGGGCTGGTCATGTGCAAACAAGTTGCCAATCTGTACACTTTTTGTGGGTAAGGGATTCTCTATTCCATGAGAGTGTGTGTATATGGGGGTTTGACTGCCAGCTACTGGACCAGGGCTCAGAGGGCCAGCAACCGGAGATGCCATAGTACATACATATTGTGAGGTTACCTGTGCTCACATGTGAACACTAAAGAATATCAAGCCAGAATAGCTGATGAGTACAATAAGCAGCTTGGGATCCAAATATTGAAGCGGCCATAAGCGTGGGGCAGATACTGGAGAGAACAGAGGGACTGTGAGTTGGCTGCTGGAGGGACCAGGAGGTCCAAGCCAACTACCATGTGGTCTAGGGGTTGGCTACAGGCCAGATCATAAGTCTGGATCAGCTATCAGAGTTACCCATTTGCATGTGTGTGTGTCTGTGCGTGAAGCAATGGAGAGACGAGGGAATCCAGCTGCTGGGTGGGCTGAGTGTCTGAGGGCAGTTACGAGAGAGATTGGTAGTGTGTCTGCGTGTGCACTTATGTTGGTGTGTGGAAGGGGGTGTGAATACCAGAGGCTCGAAAGGGGCTGTGGGGCTGGGACCTTGGGGGCCTGTATGTCCAGGTGCCTTCAACTATCATTCTGATCAGTCAGAGAGGGGGACAGGGTAAGGCTGTTAGTGCCGTGTCCGTGTGAGTGCTGCTGAGTGTTTTCTGTCAGTGCCGATCCATGTGGGTGCCCATGCATATATGTGTACATATGGTATGTACATGGGTTTGCCTGCCTGCTGGGGATACATGCTCAGCCTCGCTGCTGGTTGTACCTAGGGACAGGAAACTGTGGCTGCCTCGGCTCTACAACTGATTTTGATAACTGCTAACAGAAATGAGGTTAAAGGGTTAAAAATCAAGAGTTCTAGCGAAGGCAGAGAATTTGAAATAGAAAGTTAGGAAGCAAAAAAAGACAACAGTCCATAAGTGACAAGAAGGAGAGGGGGGGAAGAAGGAAACTGCTCTTGGCAGCGGGAAACCCATCAGTCACTCTGTGCAATAGCACTGTAGCTGAACTGTGCTAGAGAGGAAAAGGTGTAGATCCTTTAGGCCCAAGAGGACAAGATAAGGAGCTCCTGTTTAGTATCATGACCAGATAATGACAATTTACTTTAACTTAAAGGAAGTCTTGCCAGTGTTTGGCTACAGTAAAGATCTAGTAACCACCAAAATTGCTTTGATTTATGCTAACTAGAAAGCTTGGTGAATAACTTGGTAGGGAAAGACTGCCCATAATTTAAGGCTTAAGAGCTGTCTTTGTAGTGGATAGCTAATTTTAAAATTTTCTTTTTATATTTTGTTCAGAATGCCAGAGTAAGAGAAGACTTCTGTAGGGACAGTTGCTTTAAATGGAAGTATAGGATACTGAAGTCCTTCCATGTTAACGTTACTGTTTTACTATCACTGAGAAAGTCCATTATTTGTAGACCATTACAGGAAACCTGTTTTCATAAAAAATTATTTAAAATGCATCCACCTGAAAGACATTTATGAATAAATAATACACCAAATTTATATTTAAAAAATCTTGATTTATTACAGTGTATCATGAGATTATTTCACTTTATAGAATCAATATTATTGATTCACCTTTTTTTTCCCCTTAAAATTTTCTGTTTCAGTACCAAAACATATTATATGTAAAGTTCAATGATTTTCATAACATAATTCTCCTTGCCATTTCACCTATTTCCTGGAAACAACATAAAGCAACCTTTTATGCCTACCCAACTTCCCTGCATAGCTGTCAGTAAGATATTGAATTAATGTGCTGTTTGTTTAGAGAGATAAAATTATAAAAGTGGTCCTTGCAGTAACAAACACAGATGCCATCCATGGGAATAAACTATTAAGTTCCCAACTGTGGAGAAAAAATGAATACGCGCATTAAAAAAGAATGATCTGGTTATTAAATAATAGTGCTTATAAAGTTAGCTTGAATCCTAGTCTCTCTGAGAAAAATACATTTAATTAGAAAAACAAGGCTTGGTAGAACATAAATATGGCATGTTTTGCGTTGTGTACTCAATGCAGTCTCCCAGTGCTATTTTCTCTTATGAATGAAGTTAAAAACAAAACAAAACAAAATTCCCACTCTGCCTCCAACTGAGTATGTATAAAAACTCTCACTGAAATAAAATTATGTAAGCAAGCCTTATGGCCTTGTTTTGGTTTTGTGCAGGCAATTAGAGCATCTTTACACAAACTATATTTATAAATTTCATGTCCTATACTACTATGAAGCACTGTTGCTTTTGAGCACAAACTCTTAATTATGGACAACAAATGTTTTACTAGGGTAGATTTTACATTTTCTTACTTTACATCCTTGTAGAAATTGCTTCCCTTTTCATTTTGCTTGCTAGACTGAATTCACATCATTCTTTATGTGGGTGCTGACACACATTATCCAGCTCTCTCACATAACTTCCCTATCATGCTATACAGTAAATGGGTGTGATATTCTGATTAGCTGAAATGAAGAGTGATAAAAAAGTACCTTATTGCAATATTTTATGCTCTTTTCCCCTGTATGAGTAATAATGAAGTATGTGCATACTGTTTCTGAAATTCAGGCTGTAGGGAACAGCATTTTACTCTAGGAATAGCTTCCTGTTCTTAGTTAACAGAGTAATTTAGGGCAGAATTTGGAAAGATTGTATCTACCTAGTCCTTTAGCAGTTGCTTTTTTTCAGTATCTCACATCTCACTTTTAGCTGTGAGCAAGGTCTCTGAGAAGGGAAATCCTTCCCTTATAGCAGGTCATAATGGACAGTGAGTTATTTTGCTGAACAAAATTGACATCCAGAAATAGTTACCTGCACTAAATATATTATGCTTTTTTAAAATGCACTATGCTGACATTTAGAATCAAATCTCTTTATGCAATCAGAAATACAAAGATTTGCAGGCTAATTCATGATGAAATACTCTGTACCACAAGTATCTGAGAAAGAAAAATAGGCAAAAAATAAAATAATGAGACTGGATCATCACATCCTTCTTACTCCAATAAATTTTGTTGAACTGTCATTGTACTGCCTAAAAACTTCACCCAAAGCAGGTTCTTGACCTTAGATAATCTTTCTTGACCACTAAATCCAGAAGCTTTTCACTGCTTCAGTTGTTATTGTAGGAACTTTTCAGATCTTTTGAGTTCCAACATCAAGAAAAAGAAAACTAAATCATAGTTAAAAATGACACTGAGTCTGAGAGACAAGGGTCTTTGTTGATCGAATATTTCAGGTGGCATAATGTCATTACGCATTAGTTTCATGGTGGTGTGACCTGCACGATCTGAACCATACTATAGCCTTATTTTATTTATTTCTTTCTGAAAAAAAAAATAAAGATGCATGCTGTAAAAAGATTTGAAGAATGAGTATTAGACTTTTTTATGAGCAACTTCACTTATTTTTTTTCTTAAAACTTCATGTGTGTTAGTGGGAAAGTCATACTTTTTTTTTTTTTTTTTCCCCCCACAGTGTTTGAGCTTTAGAATTTTATGGTAATCAGCTAAATTAGGAACGCATAATGGAAAAATTTCAGTTTCTGAGATTAACGTAATTTCCTAGTTTAACAAAGCAATAGAAACCATATGCTGTCCATATATATGTGTGTGTATATATATATACACATTATTTTCTTTCTCTTTGTGTGTGTGTGTGTATATATATGTGTATATTGCAGTATTAAACTTTTCAGATTCTGTTTCACGTAAGTAATACATTATGTTGAAAACTACTGGTTATGCACAATTCAGTATTACTCTGAATATTATACATGTGCATGCATTGTCTGTGTTTGAATCTTGGTTTTGGTTGTAACAATATCCTGCAGTGTTCATTCAAAGATGGTTTAATTCTTTCCTCATTGTAATTTTCCCTCTTTTAAAATTTTATTTACTTCCTCTTTTTTTCAGGAGTAACACGAGAATAGGAAGCTTCTCATTATCAAGTCTTCTTTTTAATCATTTAGAAATGATATCTGGATATTAATGCTCTTATTATTTATTATTAAGCATGGCTAATCCTGAAAATTTGATTTATTCAGCATTAACTTTTGCCATCACCAAAAGCTTTGTTGAGTAAAACAGAATAACTTCTACTGACTTCAGTTGTCTTTGAACTCTCGTGAGATTTAAAATCCTTGTAATATACGTTTGTTTCTTGTGATATTTCTTAATCAGTAAACTTCATTTACAGGCCCAGAAATAGTTAGACTTCTACCTATGGGATTATTCTTTCCAAAGCTTAATTATTTAAATTGAGTAATAATAGCACAAACTTTAAAAAAAACCTGCCCACAACTTGCTATGACATTATTTCTGGATTAGAGCCTGTAAAACTCAAACATGCAGTACATAATGTTTTGGGGTTTTTTCATGGTAATATTCATATCCATCGTTAGTATGGTATTTTACCTGTTCAGAAGATACAAGACCACTATTTACAGGACATTAGCCCTATCCAAAGATAGGACAGCCTGAAATATACTTCAGCTTGTCTGCCAGAAGATCCTCCTGTTTGCAAATAATGCCAGTCTGGAGCTACATGCTTCATTAGATAGGTAAATATCTGTAGATACTTTTCAGCTGACAGTTTCAGCACCCTGTGTTAATATTTCTCCTCTCTCTCTCTCTTTTTTTTTTTTTTTTTAGTTTTTTATCTAATTCAGTGTTTTGACTTTCTGTCAAATTGAAGTTAGTCTTAGGACTTCTTAACTGATACAAATACAAGATAACTGAGCAGTGCCTTAATGCTTTTATTCTGTAAAAAATAATAATAAAAAATTAGGAATAGAAATCTCTCAAAATAGGTTACTTTTATGCTCTTTTAAATCCCTCTGTTTCCATTTTTTTGCCACTTTTTCTCAATTTCCCACATATCATTGTCAATTCTATTTTTTCTTTGGAAAAATAAATAGAGTATACTGAAAGTTTCTATAATTTAATCTCTCTGTTAGAATATTTATCTTGGAATATTTTATCAAATGTTTTGATTACACCATCAAGATTTCAAAGCTTCTATTAATGCAAACTACATATGTCTCTGAAAACAAGAAAAATAGCTTGAAGGAACAGAAACACAAAGAAAATGTTGTTTAATGGTATGATGTTTCTTTGTATCATAAAGCTATATAAATTAGTATAGGACTACTTGTGCAAAAAGCTGCCATACCAGATCAGAAACAGCTGGGCATCCCGTCAGGCCGTTATACAAATTTCAAATAAAAATTGTCAAAACCCAGTCATTCTATTTCTCTGATTCAAACAGTATCAAATGAGTTATCAGTTAGACACAGTGATAAAAGTACTGTATCAAACAGAGAGGAGTAAACAGAGCCATTGACTGATTTTTTTTTGTGAGCGTTGGAACCAATGGAGTATAAGATGGGGCTACAACTTCATGGAAAAACCTGCCAACTGCTTGTACACATAGTTGTTTCTGATGTATTACAGAATCAATAATAAAAGCTCTTTCAGTCTTAGGAATGTCATGCTTTTCATAAATCCCAAGATCTCTTCTAAGTTTTGTGCATATCAGCAATGTAAACTTAAATACCACATTACAGACTCTGGGTGGGGTTTTGCACCCAAAGCACAAGAACGACAACTTTATAAAAACATAGTCACCTACTTGGCAGAACTCCCAGAAAAAGCGTGAAGGCTCGTCCAACCTGGCATACATTGTGTACAGAACTGGTTGGCGTCATCTTGTTTCCAGTAAACTTCAGTACTAAGACTCAGATCTATGTGAAAAAATATATTTTAAAATGCAAGGGTTTTTTTATCACTGCAGAATATCTGTTTGGACATCTTAAAGTGAAACAGTGATTTAATGAGAAGATTAATAATGATTGGAGGTTTGGGACCTGCTGTATTGTAGGTCTACATATACCTATTACAATGTCTTCTATAAATATATGTGTCTCGAACCAATTGTGTCAGAAGTCCAAAAGTCACTCAGCTTTGAAGTGAAAGAACAGAACGTTCATTTGCAACAGATTTCAGCAGGAATTCATTATTTTAACACATGTGCATAGAGTAAACAAACCGTTTTACAAGCCAAAAGAGGAAGACTAAAAAATCCACAGCCAGCAGGAAATTGGTTTTATATTAAAAGGCAAGACCTATTTAAAGTTAATACATAATTAATGCCAACAATTTGTATCCCACTCAGAAGCCATAATATGACTTAAATTATAAGGACAATTTAATTGCCTTTAAATTCCATGTCTCTGAAGACTATAAAGATTAAGGGTATATGCTTTTCAGACGTAGATAAAAGGTGATGATTTTGAAAGTAGCAAATAAATATTCCTTAAGAAAAATTTATGTTGCCAGAAAAAACACTGTATATATTTACTAAGACATTTAAATAAGGTTAACAATCAGATGATCAAAGAAAAAACAGATTATGTACACAAGTGTTGTCATTTTTATATTGTACATTGTCTAAAAAGGTCTTATGTAATTCTCATTGTTCCTTGAATTACAGCAGCATCTAATTAGTTTTTAGGGTATATTTTCCATATTTTGATTCTTGTATTTCTCTATGGTTTTGATTTGAAGCAAAACTGTATCCATTGCATCACTGTGGATGACCACACCTTTTAATTGTTACAGGGTTTTTTCCTACTCTTCCTGGCTGTTGAAGTTGCAACTTTTATCCTTTTTTGTTAGGTATGGAATTTTTTGTTGTGGATTTTAATCATTATTTTTTAGGAGTTAGAGGGTTTTTGTTGGTTTTTGGGTTTGCTTTGGGGGTTTTGGGGGGAGGGGTGGTTGTTGCGGGAGGTTGGGGGGGGGTTGTTGGGGTTTTTTTTTTACATTTCCAGCTAAAAAGAGATCTATGTAAATTACTTTTTCAAAATTGCATACTGATTCCTGGTGCATTCTTCTGCAGTTACTTAAAATAATTTTTGCTATGGTAGTTCATGAACCTGTAGATGTTTCAGATGTTTTGGGCATTGTTAAAAAAGAAAAACAAACCAAAACTTTTCCAGACCAAAAGTAAAAAAAATTTACATTGAAAGGTAAATTAGAAAAAAATGACATAAAATAAGTGCCATAGTGTTCCTGTGAATTTCTTACAATAGGTAATTAAAATAAGGGTGCAACATCATCTGTACTAAAAAAACCATGCCAGACCTCCCAAATTCTTTGTCCTGGAAGGAAACATGCCTTCTAGGCAGTTATTTAAGAGTCAAGTGGGCTAGTGTTTTGCTGAGACCAGGGATTGTCTGGGTATGTGCTGTGGTCTCTAGTCACAGATGGTCTCCAGATTTCTGTCTGAATGCAACTGCCAGCAAACTTTTAATTATATTCGTTTGAGTAAGAATAGCTTTGATTAAACAAATTTAAATAAACCTTTATGAATAGACATTTTAGAGAAATGAATGAATGCTTAATAAAACAATGTGTGTGTAGGGGGGTTTGTATGCATATGTATCAAAGCTTGAATTACAACTCTGGTACTAATCAATAAAAAAAAATATTCAGAGATTTTACTTTTTTTTTCTTGTTTACTGCTGGATTGTTTTCTCATTAATAATATCTGGTGTTTAGGTAATTTCAGTGTTGAGTCTTGAGCAGCTGTCCAGATATGTGGCCAAAAACACTGTCTAAATGACAAAACTGTTTTAGTTAGAAATTTGAAACTCTGGAGTGAATAATACGGTTTTTAGCTACCCCTCAACTAAAGTGAAATTCCAGTTCAAATCTTATCTTTATGTTGTTATATCATCAATGAAAAACCATAACCAAAGGAAGTGATGTTGTCCAAATTAGCATATCAGCATTGACTCTCTGAATCTATTCCTTGCCTGAGGAGTCAGCAGTTTGGAAAGGACTCTTAGTTATTATACAACAGAGTTAATGTTTCCTTGGGTAAAATGTAGTTCCGGATGGTCGATTTCTAAACTTAGGTATGCAAATATAGCTGGCTAAATATGGGAGGGGGGTGTGTGCGTGTGTGTATGAAACCTTCTTACTGGTATTTAAATCTTTCTGCAATTGTCATGTGTGAAGTTGCCTGGTAACAGGCAACATTAGGATACACTGGTAAATTAGAAACATAAGTATTGCTGTAGCAGATACCCATGACAACTCAGGTGTTTGAAATGGCATTAGAAACCTATATACATGGCAGCAGAATTGAGACCCTGCTCAGCATATCGGCAGACTACAGAGAGGTTATTCAGATTAATCAGTTGTCTACATATAGACTGCTGCTATCATTCCAGATGCCCTAGGGTATTTGTCCTGTTGTCCAGCTGCCACTCCAAGAAGCCCATGGCTCTCCCATAAATCCTGTTATATTTGCAAGACCACATTGTTATATCAGATACCTCTGAGCGTTTGCCTACTTGATGCCTACTTGATGGCATCTTTACACAATTGGAGCAAGCCTTAGATGTCTCGTTTGAGTTAAGCTGAACCACACACTCCATTGGATTCATGACTAAGGTGAAAAGTTGGTGCTGTGATGTATCACACTGTGCCATCAACCCTTCATCTGAGGCTCTGGTTCTCCTACATGTCCTGTGTTATAACTGAAAACATGTTCTGCATGTCTTGGATAACCTACAGTTACCCAACTTAGCAAATTTCACTGAGCACGTAATTGGGGATAGTTGAATTCCAGCTAGGTATGAGTCAATTGCAATGGGAGCTTAGACATCTGTTTTAAACGATGAGGTCTTGACATTGTTTCAGTTACTCATACATAGTGATTTAATGCCATTTGAGGTGCCCTACAGTATTCTAGACATCTGATTCGAGTCAGTAGATAATGCACAGGATCTAAGGGAGACTCATGGTCTTTGGAAGAGACACATGGAGGCCAGGTAGGACAGGACCATAGAATAAATCAGGCTGGAAGGGACTTGAGGAGTTGTTTAGCCCAACCTGCTATTAAAAGCAGAGCCAGCTCTGATGTCAGATCAGGTTGTTCTGGGCTTTGTCCAGCCAGGTCTTCAAAACCTCTGAGGATGGAGTCTGCACAGTCTCTCCGGGCAACCTGATCCACTGCATGGCTGACTTCATGGTATAAATGTTTCTCCTGATACCCAGCTTGGACCTCCCTTGTTTCTATTAACACTCATGTCTCTCTTATCCTCCCATCATACACCTTTGTGAAGAGTTTGGCTCCATCTTCTCACCTGCTCTAGGTGATCGTGCTTTAGCAGGGGGGTTGGACTAGATGATCTTCAGATATCCCTTCCAACCCCTACCAAAGTGTGATTCTGTGATTCTCAAAAAATATCCTTTAAGTATTTGGGGCCAGTTGTTAGGTCTCCTGTAGCCTTCTTTACTCCAGGCTGGACAAACTCCACTCTCTCAGCCTCTCCTCATATGAAACATGATCCAGTCCCTTAATTTGTAGCCCTTTGTTGGACTCACTCCAGTAAGTCCATCTCTCTCTTGTCCTGGGGACTCCAAACCTGGAAACAGCACTCCAGCTGTACCTTCACCAGGGATGAGGAGAGGGGAAGGATCACCTCCCTCAGCCTGCTGTCAACACTCTTCATAATGCAGCTGGGATGCTGTTGACCTTCACTACAAGGACATGTTCCTGGTTCATGTTCAGCTTGTTACCCACCAGCATGCCCAGTACTTATCTGCAAAGCTGCTTTCAATCCACTTGGTCCCCACTGTGGAGATCAAGTATAACATCAGATGAAGAACTTCTAAACCCTTTTCTATGATGTCTTGCTAAATCATCAAATACTTTCCTAAGAAAGTGTTTCTTACTGAAAGCTGTTTATAGGATTGAATAACAATGAATCATGAATTTGTGATAAATAAACTGAAAATAAAGGAAGAGTTTAAAATATGTATGGGATAGCTGGAACATTTAGTGGGTCATTATAGGAGGACACAGAGTCTCTTCCACCTATCTCAGGAATATATATATAAATTTACTGGTGACGTAAAATGCCTGCTGTCATCCTCATAAAGGAAATAATAAACAAAAATTCTACTGTAATAATAGTAGGGAAGCTGTAGAGAATGGCTACTGTAATGAAAAGTATCTGTTCTTTTTGTGATTCATTGTTCATTGAATATTGTTTTCTGCCAGGTAATGAAATCTAGATTTCAAGATTCAAAGTAATTTTGTTAAACTTGATATTTTACTTCCTGGAAAAGGTGCAAATAAATTTACCCTAAAGCTCTGAATAAGGCAGGATATTGTCACAGTCACTTTTGCAAGATGCCTGATTTTCAGCTGCACAAGTTAGAAAAAGGAAAGCCTAAAATAAGTTTAGAATAGAACAACTTTTAGGTAAATCTGACACCTGTTGTTAATTTAAAAAAAAAAAAAATGTTCACAAGATTTAGACTGCATAGCCATATGAAAATCTGTAGACAAAATCAATATGGAAGATAATTTGGTCATGATTACTAACAGTGAAAGCTATTAATTTTTCATGAGGAGAAACGCCGTGTTACAGGAGTTGCATTTTTGTGACAATTTCCTCTAGGTAACTTGCCACTCTGGATTATGGAAACAAATAGTTAAAAATTGTATTGGGTTTATGTGGCAAGGTTTTGGTAGCAGGATGGCTACAGGGGTGGCTTCTGTGAGAAGCTGCTAGAAGCTTCCCCTGTGTCTGACAGAGCCAATGCCAGCCGGCTCCAAGATGGACCCACCGCTGGCCAAGGCCAAGCCAATCAGCGATGATGGTAGCACCTCTGTTAAGGTGGGAAAAGTGTTAAGAAGGGAAAAAAACAAGTTAGAGGGAGCTTTTGCAGCCAGAGAGGAGAATATGTAAGAAACTCTGCAGACACCAAGGTCAGTGCAGAAGGAGGGGGAGGAGGTGCTCCAGGTGCCGGAGCAAGATTCCCCTGCAGCCCGTGGTGAAGACCATGGGGAAGCAGGCTGTCCCCCTGCAGCCTGTGGAGGAAGGATGAGGGGGTGTAGAGATTCCACCTGCAGCCCGTGGAGGACCCCACGCCGGAGCAGGTGGAGGCACCTGAAGGAGGCTGTGGCCCGTGGGAAGCCCACACTGGAGCAAGCTCCTGGCAGGACCTGTGGATCCGTGGAGAGAGGAGCCCACGCCAGAGCAGGTTTGCTGGCAGGACTTGTGACCCCGTGGGGGACCCACGCTGGAGCAGTTTGCTCCTGAAGGTCTGCACCCCGTGGAGGAGACTCACGTTGGAGAAGGTCGTGATGGACTGTCTCCCGTGAGAGGGACCCCACGCTGGAGCGGGGGAACAATGAGTCCTCCCCCTGAGGATGAAGAAGCGGCAGAAACACCGCATGATGAACTGACCGTAACCCCCACTCCCTGTCCCCCTCTGCCGCTGTGGGGGGCGGAGGTTGAAGCCGGGAGTGAAGTTGAGCCCGGGAAGATGGGAGGGGTGGGGGGAGGTGGTTTTAAGACTTGGTTTTATTTCTCATTCCTCTACTCTGTTTTGCTTGGTAATAAATTAGATGAATTCCCTAAGTTCAGTCTGTTTTGCTCGTGACGATAATTAGTGAGTGATCTCTCCCTCTCCTTATCTCAAGCTTTTCGTTACACCTTTTCTCCCCTGTTTAGTGAATGAGGGGAGTGATAGAGCGGCTCTGGTGGGCACCTGGCCTCCAGCCAGGGTCAACCCACCACAAAAATCAAAACAGAAAATCAATCAATCAGACAGAAACCCTGTCAAATTAAATATGGAAAGATTGTTGTATTTTCGTATGTAGACCCTTGCGACTGTTTAGCGTAGGACTGGAATAATGTCTTCTTTAAAAGTACTGAATTCATGGTGATACTGTGAAGTAAAACAAAACATTGAAATTATTAGTAATATATACTTTATGGTAAAAAAAGAATCAGGTCCAGAAGGGGTTTTTTTATTGTGGATTTTTTAAATAGTTACCATTTTAAGTGTCCTTTAACTGGAAAGCAAAAATCAAAATGTATATTTACATCTGATTGTAGCTCTTCAGTGATTAAACAGAAGATAGGAGCAGAATCCATGCTCTGTTGCTGAGATGGGCTGTGCTCGTAGCAAGAACAGCAAAATAATCAAAAGAGAAAACATATGTAAAGATTCTATCTAGAAAGAAATACTGGACTTGCAGTTCTCATCACTGTTAGAATGTCTATAGTTTCAAGTAAACAGTTCTGAGGTTCAGCTTTTGTGTTCTCTCTAGTTTGATCTCATGGGAGACCTAATTGTGGCTTACCAGTACCTGAAGGGAGCCTACAGGAAAGATGGAGAGGGTCTGTTAATCAGGGAGTGTAGTGACAGGACAAGGGGTAATGGGTTTAAGCTGAAGGAGGGTCGATTTAGATGAGATGTTAGAAAGAAATTCTTTACTGTGAGAGTGGTGAGGCACTGGAACAGGTTGCCCAGAGAGGTTGTGGATGCCCCCTCCCTGGAAGTGTTTAAGACCAGATTGGATGGGGCTTTGGGCAACGTGGTCTAGTGGAGGGTGTCCCTGCCCATGGCAGGGGAGTTGGAACTAGATGATCTTTGATGGTCCCTTCCAACCCAAACCATTCTATGATTCTACGATTCTATGATCTAGGCTTACATGGAGGTGTCTCTTCCAAATGTCAGTTAAGGAAGTATCAAAAAGATTGTGATGAGAGTCCACAGATATTGAGTTATCTTTCAGTATACTTTAGCATGGAAAAAACAATATAGCAGAATGGCTTAGACTTTATGAACTGAGTTCATGTTTCATGAATATGTATACTTATTCCTATGTTTACATAGCTTCCTGTCATCACATATATGGTTTGTTATTAAAATCTAATTTTTCTAACTTTAAAATATCATACATGGACATAACTCTTTATCCCATGTCTTTCTTACTTTACTCCACATTCGTCTCTCTCCAGAAGTGTTTGAACACATTAACCTTTTCTTACTATATGGAACACCTACTTTAAAAGAAATTACTTTAATAGGATGTTTTTTCAGGAGGACTGATTCACCTAACACCCAAATTTAGGCCTAATTTTCATGCTTTCACAAACATGCAAACATTATCTGTTTGCAGCATTAAAAACATGTAATAAAACCATGGTGGATGAACATAGCCAATACTCTTCCTATAGCAATGGAATAGCCTTTCATTTTACCTCTAATATCTAACACTCTTATCCTGAAAAAAAAAAAAAAAAAAAAGAAAAAAAAAGTGCAAATGTTCTTTTCATAAGAATCAAGATTTCTAGCAAAACTAATTGGTGTTACAGGTAGAAATTCCACATTTCAGAGTGTTGAGCTGTTTTTTGTTCAGTGTGCCAAGATTCAAGGACATAAACAGCATTATTTTAAAAACATGAACTTTTTTTTTAAAGATAAATAGAAAAGCATACAAACAGCACAAATGAGACTTTCTAAGGCACCACTATAACTGACATTGAACTATTTCATTGTGTGTGCAATTTTAAGAACGGCATGGGCTAAAGAACTCAACAGTTTATCCTTATGGCATTCCTTGCATCATTTGATGTTTAAATTGTACTTTTAAAAAAACAGAACACTGTTCTAAAAACACATGCACATAGGAATATTTAATACCATTTTTATTAGTCATCTTTTGAAAGGAAACAGCTATTTAACAATAAGCAGACTTATTCCCCTGATGCCCTTTTTTTAAACCATTGTTGTAGGTTCATATTGTAGACTATTCTTTACATTTGAAAGAAAATTTAAAAGAAAGGTGTCACAGAAAAAAATTTAGGACCTTTGGATACTTACTAGCTTCTGAATTATCTGTTCCCTGCAGGTCCCAGGCCAGTTCATTATGGACTACAGATTTCTAAAATTCTCTTTAATATCTTGATTAGACAGAGAAGCAGAAAAAAATTGTCAAGATAAAATGCAGGAGCAAGTACTCAATACCGATTGATTATTATTTCTTTTCAGAAACTTTTTTTCCCCAGATAATTCTTGTATGTATGTCCTTTGTATTTTCTTTCACTCTGGTATCTGTGCTCTTTGTCTCCTGCTAAGTAGAATAATGGTAAATCAACATAGCCTGCTGCTGTAGAACTCCAATTTCACTTCATACAATTTGCACTACCTCAGATCATTAGGCAATTGAGCTGTTTTCTTACAGTGAAATTAATTTCTGATATCATTCTACATTCATTCCTTCTGCACATGATCTTCACTTAAAACAAAGTGGAAAAGGGTTTTGGATCCTGTCTGTTATACCGTTCATACTTCTGCCTCCCCCTTGTAGTAAAAATATTTTCCTTTTATATATGTTATATATGTGTATATCACATATGTGTTGTGCCATTACCCAAGCGACTTATTGATTGATAATGGGAAACGGTTTTAAATAGTAGTAGGTAGACCCTATGTTCATCCTTAAACAAAGCTTATCAATTCAAGGTCAGATTCATTCTGCTTGATTTGGCACTTCTTTAAGGTGTTTAAATTAGGAATCAGTCCTGTTTCTTCTCTGTAATTTTCATAAAGTGAACAACTTTGCTTGTGCATTGTCACTAAGAGCATATTTACCCTCTAAGCATGACAGTGTCTCTCCACATACTGTAAGAGGCACTTGACAGAGTATACCCATATTCAGATGTATTAGCTAAATGCCTGATGTTCAGTGGGACGACTCTGGGCATAACTTGAAACCAGGCTTCCCCTGTGGGAACAAACTCTTTATGGTAAAGAATAATTAAAAACAAGTTAGTGTTATATTCAAAATGTTGTTTATGGGCAAAGAGGAAGCAAAATACATATATCTGTAAAAGTAAAGCCAAGATGTTATTGTTACCATAATAGAAATCTTAACAGTCTAGTTCAAGAATCACTAATTATTAAAGAAAAAAAAGTTTCCATTTTATTTACAAGTGGGATTTACAATTAAAAATGCAACAGTCAGGTTTGTGTATCTGTATGTTCCTGTTTATGGCTTCCTCCCTTTCTTATCATCCCTTGTTACATTGAAAAAAGTCCTTGGCCAGATACCCTTAAAAGGAAGCGCTCTGCTTTCACATACACTTACAGGTAAAACTCTAAGCTGTCAGCCTCTGGAGTCCTTTAATGGGACGAATATGCCGTTTATAGCTTTTTCTTTCTCCTCCAGTATCCATTTGGGGTTGTTTTTATGTGTTTGTTAATGAGCTTCTACACCTTTCTCTTTCCTCATTGGTCTGCAGTGTCATGTTACATCCAAGTTTATTATATATGATGCCCTTTATATATATGTTACACATTGTTTTTCGTTCTGTTCATTACCCTGAAAACCAGTTTTGTCCACCTCCAGGTCCGCATTTCTTTAACTGACCATGGGTTAGTTGTTTAATGCCAAGCCTGTGCCCCATCTCTTACCACCCTCTGCCTGAGCTCCTCTGCACCATGTCACAGAATCACAGAATCACAGCCTCACAGCATCACAGAATCACAGACTGGCAGGGGTTGGAAGGGACCTCTGGAGATCATCTAGTCCAACCCCCCTGCTAAAGCAGGATCACCTAGAGCAGGTTGCACAGGATCACATCCAGGCGCATTTTGAGTATCTCCAAAGAAGGAGACTCCACAACCTCTCTGGGCAGCTGGTTCCAGTGCTCTGCCACCCTCACAGTAAAGAAGTTTTTCCTCATATTCAGACGGAACTTCCTGTGTTCCAGTTTGTGCCCATTGCCCTTTGTCGTATCACTGGGCACCATTGAACAGTGTCTGGCCCCATCCTCTGAACACATGCCCTTTAGTTATTTATAAGCATTGATGAGATCCCCTCTCAGTCTTCTCTTCTGCAGGCTAAACAGACCCAGCTCTCTCAGCCTTTCCTCATATGAGAGATGCTCCAGTCCCCTCATCATCTTGGTAGTTCTCCGCTGGACTCTCTCCAGTAGTTCCCTGTCTTTCTTGAACTGGGGAGTCCAGAACTGGACACAGAACTCCACATGTGGCCTCACTGGGGCAGAGTAGAGGGGGAGGATAACCTCCCTCGGCCTGCTGACCACGCTCTCCTTAATTCACCTCAGGATACCATTGGCCTTCTTGGCCACAATGTCCTTTGTGTTCACTTCTCAGAGTTTTTGCTACTGTACCAGACCTGTATTTCTCTGCACCACATCACTTCATTAGAGCTGTAAATACCTCATTCTATGTAGAATTTTTTTTTTTTATTACTACCATCTATATAAAACTATGGTTGTACTGCGCAAGGATAAAATTAGCCATTGCTTCCTGGTCATTTAGGGAAATGGCTGTCACAGCTAAACCAGGTAAAACAAAGCTGCAGGCAAGCAAAGAAAAATTCAGGCAGTGCAGGCTTGGTAAGCCTCAGCCCTGAGGCCTTGCAAGTGTAGAACAGAGCTTATGGCCTCTTACTAGCAATGACAATACCATCATGACTGGGCTACGAGATTATGTCATGACCAAATATGCAAGAGGAAGTAGTCCTAAATTTTATGGAGAACAGAAATAGAATAGCTGTTATAAAGATAATTACTCATGGGAAAAAATGAAAGCTAGATTATGATTTCAAAAGCATTATAATCTTAAATTTCAAATTAAATGTAAAATAATTATATGTTTTTTCTATAATGTTATATATCATATATTATATATAATAATTGAAACCTGAAGAATAAATGTATATAAAATATATATTTAAATATATTTTCATATAAAATATAAAACACAATTATTTTATATCAGTAAAAGCTTATGTTGCATACATTTACTCGTATTAATCACATTCTTTAGGTTTTGATTATTATTTCAAGAAGACTATATATTGTGTGAGAGAATTTTATTTTTTTAAACTTTGGAACAAGTGGAGTTCAAGACATGACTTCCATTTACATGTTGCAAAATGATGAAAAAATTATAGATTGTGTAATTCTTACTCTTTGCATGAAACACACAGAGCATCTTTACACTATACTTCAAAGTCTGTTTGATTTACAGCTCATGCAAGTTCCAAAATTTCACGCAAATTTTAAGCATAGTCCCCAGAGTGTAAAGGGCCTTGCCTGCTCCACATATTTAGTGGGAGGGTATGTCACTGTGTATTTTAAAATTCTGGCCAAATGGCATTAATTTATCTTTGGGGGAGGTATAGAGAACATCACGTTCCTGGTTGGATTAATGCCTGAAAATTGCAACAGGCCAGGATGTCCGACAAAAATTAAATAAACTATCAGTACTATGCAGTGCAGCATGTATGTTCTCAGTCACACAGCGTAAGAGTGGTCATGGAGGGTGTAACCCTCTCTGTTTTACATCATCTTCATTTATGTGGACACAGGTTCTTTGACAGCACTTCTAACTTCATTTGGGCTGAGATTCCTGTCCTGAAATGCATTCAGTAGAAATACTGTACTACTTACTACTGGGTTTAATTCTTCTCTTGGCAAAAAGATCTGAAGTTAGTGCAGCTTTTTTTTTCTGACTGGTATATATTATTGTGTTAAACACAGTGAAGAAGTCATTTTACTTCAGTCAGTAGACTTCAATCAGATGTTTAAAATAAATCTCAGTAAATCTTACTGTTAAAGGTATTTCTTATTTTAAAATACACTTTATAAGAAAAGATGTTGCTTTGGCCTTTTTTCCAGGTGTGTGGCTTGCAGATAACATAAGAAATATTTAAGTGTGCAAGGGGGAGTTAATTGCTGTTGGGAATGGTTTTGAACCAGATTCAGAATTGTTTAATATTTAACATGAAGGGCTGGCTGATGTTTAAAACAGGCGATTATGTTCTATGCATTTCAATTAAAAACATGTGTTCCTACCTTATTATAAAAACTTCAAATATCCAGAGCCTGTTGCATATAAATGTAGGCATGCTCCACCATCTGTAAATTAGATTTGTCAGTTCTGAATTACTTTTATTACTCAGCACAAATTTTAAGCAGGTGTATTTCATTTATAATTGACTGAAATTATAGCCCCATTCAAATGTTATACTTTGTTTTCAGCAGAATTAGCAGTTCTGTGAAATACACAGTATATATCCATGAGGGTGTACATGGAGCATATGTTATAGATAAAAAGGCAATTTTCACTTTGCAATGCAGGGTTCTGATTCTGAGAAATTAAAATTGTGGGCACTATCTATTCCCTTCTGAGGTGAAATTAGAGAAGCAGAAGTGAATTCTTAGCTCACTGCTAAAATATTTAACATTAGTATTATGGGTGTAATTGTTCTGAAAATATCTGCCAAGAGGTTTCCAAGGTGTGGTGTACAGAGCACGCGAAGGTGGTCAATGGAGAACTGTTTAAGTCCATCACATCACCTTTATTCCTTATTTACACCTGTAAATCCTACTGGACATTATAAAATAATTCCTTAATATTATTACAAGAAAATAAATTCTTTCAGTGCTCCAGGATGTTGTTTATCACTCATAGGAGGAAGTCTACTGGTTAAGATACAGAAAATGTTAAGTACCACATTATAGGAGAAATCAAAAGATTCAGCTTAACATAGACGTTCTCGGGTGCAGTGAAGACTGTCTCATCTGTGTTAAGATCCTACCTACCAAAAGAGAGAAACACATATTATATAAACACCAAAATAAAAAGGCATTTCTGTTATGTTAATTTTAATACACACCATAACATTCTCTGTTATTTCCTAGATATACTGTAGGATGAAAGTGTGCTAAATTGGAAGAAAAATGAAGGAGGAATAGAAAAGTAGCTGAACAAACATGAAAGGATCATCAAGGGCACAAGCATAAAATGGTGATTTCCAGTTACAGTACTTGAAAGGATGTAGACTGAGGACAGGTATTGCTCTGTTTATTCACCAACAGTAAATCTCTCTAGCTGAAAAGGTATTTGCATCATATACTACAGCTCAGATTTGAGTTCCTCTTAGCTGCAGAAAGAATTGCAAACAAAGCAGGCAGAACAGTTCTGGGTCTCTTAGACAAATGATTTTGCTGCTGCCTTTTCATTTATGCCTGTGGACATAAAATATGTCTGATGGAACTGAGTTCAAATGGAAAAAAAAAAGTCTCGTTTTTGTTCTTATATTTAAAATAAATTGCATAGCAAATGGGGTCCATGACAAACAAAAGGAATTAAAAGAGAGCAAGAGTAGATATATCATCTATGTGAACATTTGCCTTTTGATATTTTTATAAAATGGTAAGTATGCAAATGGTTTAATTAACAAAATCAGAAACCAACAACAAAAGAAATAAAAGCTCCTTGGTTTTTTTTCCTTAATAACTGAATGTCAGGTTTTGTTTCCTTTTACCTATAAAGCACTTTCTTCCTTATCAAGAAAACAAGAAATTATTTAAGGAAAAAAATAAATCCAATGATGCCATGGGGAAGGTTCATATTCGTGCTCAGAACACGTTTGTTTCTTTTCGTTCAGCAGTATTTCCTCTTTATTTGACATGGCGCATCACTGATATAGCACTGTTAAGGCCAGAAGCACAATTATATCAGGATCTTAGGAAAAGCAGAAGCAGTATTTCTTTGACATGTTTACCTTTTAGGAATATATTCTGCATGCCATGCATTGTAAATATTCAGGTTCACTTTGCAGTTAGCAACTGTGCTGCAGCTTCCTTGTTTTCCAAATGATTCTGAGCAGGTACTGAAAGGAGAGATGTGTTGCAACACTATTAAGTGAAAAAAGTCGTAGCTATGTAGTCATACATGGCTCTGGTACTGTTAGTTACTTACTGTTATCTGAGTAACTTCTGTGGGAAAGCTGAATGTGGGATATAGATCTCAAAATACATGTTAGGTTGGAATCCTAAAATGTGGGGATACAGATAGAACAGCTCATGTTACCAATCCAAACTCAATAAAATTGCCTTCCCCTGATGATTTGAGGCTGCTGAATTCCAACATCTGCAAGCCAGCTAGGGAAAATGGTATGCAGTAATGTCTTTACTGCAGAAAAAAATATTGTTCACTTTTTCTTTACTTTTCTAAAAATTATGAAGAAAAAATTCTTGTGGCTCATGTAATTCACACACCTAATTTGAGCCCAGAGATAACTTTTTTTCATAAATGATTTTTTCTTTTTCTTTATTATAAAAAGAGTTTGAGTATTTTTTTCTTGTAAATGTTTTCAGGTTCTTAAGTTCAGCATTATAGTAGGTGGGAGTTCAAATAGTAATTTAAATACTTTGATACTGTAATATTGTTATTCAGTGTCTTGTCACAGTTTACAAAGATTGCTTTAGAATAAACTGTCAGCATCACTACTTCATTCTAGTTATCTGCATGTCAATTATTTTACTTTCAAATTTAAAATTATGAGTATTGGTGAAGATAATTTTTTCTGCTCTTTAACATCTATCTTGTCATGAAATCATATGTATATAAAAGATTATAAGAGTACATATATAGTCTTCAGATTAGTTGGAATTCTGGGCACATTATTTTCACAACTGAAATAAGTGGCATCCTAGTGGTTAATACCTTACTAAAAATATATGAGTTGCTGGTAATGATGCATATGGTACCATTGAACACAATCTGTAATTCTGCAAAGAGATTTTATTGTATGAAAGTAAACCGTTCCACTTCAATATTTTGTGATCAGATGCTCACTTCTTTAAAGTAATGTTTAAAAATGTAGTCCTATTACCAAAGCCCAGCTGTATTACAGTCACTAGACTCATGCTGCATGAGGGACTTCAATTTTTTGCTAAAAGAAACAAATAACTTATTTTAAATTAGATCAGGTGCCATCACTGTCAACACACAATAAATATCAGCAGGCTGTAGGGCCAGTGGGTTGTTCTTGCAGCTGCAAAGTACGCTGATTTTGCTCCTCAGCATGGAACTCTAGTTAAAGTAATTAAACTTGAGATTTATGCGTAGGAGAATTAAGAAGTCATAGTGAGAGGTTGATTGGAAGAATGAGTGTGGTTGAATGATTTCTGTAAGTATAAAGACAGTAGACAATCTAGTTTAAAGTGATACAGGTATGTGTAAGAATCTAATAAGAAGCAATAATTGAAGTAAATTGAAACATTAGCTTATATAGGTGTATGCATAATTTCGAAGTGTCTGTCTAAGTACTGAAAGCTTTAATTGAAGAAAATTACTTTAAAAATGATGCTGGTAGCCACTTCAAAGTATAGCACTAAGATTTTAAGTGTTTTAAACATAATATGTTTAAATAAATGTCTCATTATGGAGATGTGGTGAAAAATAATGCTTTATTTTTCTTGCCCCCGTGTGTTTCTTAGAGAAACAAACATTTGAATTAGAAATCTAAAAAAAAACCCCAAAAAACCCAACAAACCCAAATAACAGAACAGAGGGTATTACAGTGAAGAGAAATCATGAATGTATAAAACAGAAAAAAATTATTTTTCTAAAGAACTAGTAGGCATGCAAAGGGCATAATAGTGATATTTTGGCCATAAAGAATCTCTAATAAAGGATACATAATTCCTGATGACCAGAGTTTCTTTGGTGTTTATCTTTTAGACTTTCACCCTTTTTGCCTTGTGTTTACATCTATATACTTTTCTTGGCTTATATATATAAATATATATTATACACATGTATATGCATAATATAAACATATATGTATATAGAATATTTATATCTAGAAGGAATTTTTCCAATTAGATTTTGCATTACAACTGTAAGTGGTTTGTTTGTTTTAATTTAGGTGCCATTTTCACTGGGGTATTGCACTTTTTTTTTTTTTAATGCAATTTGAGAATATTTATTTGTTGTTCAATTCTCAGGATGATGTTTATTTACAATTTCAAAAATGAAGAAGAAACTTGTTTAAGCTCTGTGTGATAACCAATACAGACATGATAATTTGTGACAAAATAGGTGATACATATTCATTAAATACTTTGTTTGTACTATTATTATTACATTGATAGCAATCTCAAGTTAAGACTACATGGAGAAAATGAGCGTGGGAATTAATTGTCTAAACATAATCATCTGGTTCTATTTGATCACATCACATGCCCTAAAGGATTCAAGATATGCACATGTGGCTGACAGACATGAGATAGGGCCTACAGGACACCCATGTCATTATGGAGCATCAACAGGCTTGGAAGGAAATCGTAAGAATACTTCAAATGACCCTGAATACATAGTTGACCAAGTGAATCACTGCTTGGCTGTGCGTCACCAGCAACTGGCCTGCAGTAGTGCGGATATGCACTGCTATGAGTTAGCTCCTATTTTTGATTTGAAGTAACAACCAAGTTTTTGAGTATAATTCAGCTGTAGAAATCTAGGCTTAGGACAATGCTGAATGGATAGTGATTCATATATAAATAAAACCAGGCATGCATTTCTATGGTAGGTGTCTAAGATCTTGCACTTTTTTTTTATTCACTACACCTTCTACAGTTGGAGTGTAGTTGTGACATTAAAATGGATGACATATGGGTCATGGTGCCCTGAGCCATTTAAATCAGATTGTCTACTAAGCTTTTCTATTGAAAACAAAACCAAACAAATCCAGTCAAACAAACAAAAAAACCACAGAACTAAAAGATATATAATGCTCTGCAGGTTGAGTATTCAAGTCATAGATGCACATTCTGAGCATGTTCCAACATAAAGACACATTGATGGTGAATTCATATTCTCTCATCAGTGTAATTCTACTGCTGAACTATTGCATGCTCCAGAAGAGAAATATGGAATAGGCTAAAGCAAAAAGCAAACAAAAATGCATTAATCATGGGGTTAATTTACAAGAAGATTTTTTTTAATATATATATTAAAGCAGTGATGAAACTGCCTGTTTCATCTTCTTAGCTCACTCAGATCATCCTCTTAGACCTCTTGAATAAATATTTAGTATAGGAGAAGACTGAAATAGTAATATAGATATGTGCATAAGTAAACTCCTTTTCCTTTGGATCTAAATATAGTAAAACTCTTTGTTCAGGTTTACAGCTTTTAATTTCTAACAAAAATATCTTGACATTGTTCTGAATCTTATTTAGACTGATGCTTTGAAAAAAAAAACCTGATAAAAGACATTCCTGCCCCCCCCCCTCCCCCCAGGGTCATGGGGTAATATTTCTTTTTTTCTTTTTTTTTTTTTTGTTCTCTAAACATCTACCTAAAAATATCAAACAATTGTTCTTTAGTCAAACAATGCTATTAATATGCATGGGATCCTTCAGGCATTTACATTTTCATCCTTAGAGACTCTATTTTACCTTCAAAGCATGTAAATCTTTTTATTTCTTTTCAGAAAAAAAAAAGGAGGTATGACTTGTTCAAAACCTGAGAAAGCTTTGTAATAAACTTCAGAGATGGAAAAGTCCAATTTCCTTTAAAAAAAAAAGTAAAAGACAATAAAATCCTCTTAAAGCAGAAGTTCACCTCATGACCGACCTTTTTTTTTGGTAAAGCCAGTGCTTACAAACCACTGCAAGATTTGCAGCTGCTAATGAGTAAAATAATTCCTCCACATTATATGCACTTCATATCATAATTTCATAATTAAGAAAGATTTATTATTATTGAGATTCCTAGCTAGAGAGAACACTATATATAGGAAATCAGAGAGGAAGAAGGACAGGGAAGATTTCCTTCACCCTCAGACATAAATTAACACTGCCAGAAATACCTTAAAGAAAGTAAAATATTTTCCATTTTCAGCTAAATATCTGTCAATGTTTGCAAATGTGGAAATACACAACTATTTAAATTATTGATGTAATATCTTTATTGCTGTAGTATTTGCAGAGGTTTTCTAAAGACTGAGGGATCTCACTACAGTTTTCAGAACGGCTTTGTTTTCTTGGTTATAGGTAACTCATTTGGCTTTTTCTTCCTTATGATATTCTAAAAAGAAGTTGTTTCTAAATAATGACACAAATAAAAAGATTAATTCTGCTCAGAGTAGGGAATTCTGGATTTTCAGAAAATACATGGAGTTGAGAAGAAGAAAACCCTTCTCACTAATTTACAGTTAAACTGAAATTATCTATGCAGACAAACTGTGAACGATTCATTTTACCTAATTTTACATGTTTCTGAGTTTAATATCTAACTGGAAGCTACCCAATCTACCCCTCCTTTCTATTCAGTGGAAAAAGATAAGTGCCAAAAAAATAAATCTCATCCTAAGTTAGGTGCCTAACCAAAATGAGTTGAATCACCTTTTAGAGGTTATTCATTTATTTATTGAGAAGATATTCACTACTCATTAAAGATACAGTTTCAGAGTCAGATGTCTCTATTTCAGACACCTAAGTTTCAGCAGATTGAGTCCATTAGTTATGTCTACCAGAATGCAACAAGGAGCTAGGAAATACACATGATCTTAAGCTTTTGTCTGACTTAGTTTTGTTGCTCTGTGAATACATGTGAATATATGTGAATCTACTAGTGTTCTGAAAATACTTTATGTTTTCCCTTGCAGAGAGAAGACCTCAGAGTTGTATGGCATATCTTGTACCTAGACAACATTGGTTTGGAACATTCATTTTGCTGTAATTTGGCCATGCTGCAGAGGTCTTTAAATATCTCTCATAATTGCATTTGTAAAGCCATTAGAGATGCAAGGATGTGATTTACATCTGAGTTTGTTCCAGTGATAGAAAATAGTTCATAGCCATGATGGAACTGCAGGATCCTCATTTTTGGAGCCAGTAAGTTGACTGTGACAGAATCTGCAGTATTTTAAAATTTAACTTTAAAATTTAATTTAAAAGACTTAGTTTTCTGTGGAATTTTTGCTTGACCTACCTGTCCTTACCAATAGCTGTGATATGACTGCTCAATTTTCCTCAATGGTTGTTCCAAAAGATACATATATCTCAATATAACCGAAGGATTGCTTATCTGAGAACTGTTTTCCTCTTTGGAAACAGTCAGCAACTGCAAGGAAAACATGCCTGCATGATACAGCATGTTATCATGGAATTACCAAGGTGTATGCTGATTCTAGGTCAGCTAACACTTAACTGTTATAAATGGCAAACTATCAAGTGTCACTTTATATGTACAGAACTTGTGTTATCACCAAACAGTATCACCAATGTTTATGAATTATTTCCTTTAATTACTTTCCATACAGTCAATAAAATTAGCCCTTTTTGAACTAGTGTTACTGTATATATGTATAGATGTAAAAGACAGACATTATTTTAAGGCTGCAAATTTCAAAAAGCTCCATGATGATGCAGAATCATTGAAGCCTTTGAAAGTTTGTAGGACAAATTAATTTGTTTAAGAGAGATATTAAAAACCCTTCCTGATTTTTTTTTTACTAAATTTTAAATTATTTTCCAGTTTTAATCTGATTGTTTGCTATAGAATATAAAGTGTTAAACCCTTTTATTATCACTAATGTAATGTATCTTCATGCATTGAAGATCTCAATCCACTAAGAATAGCCATCTTTACGCTTCAGCTTGAAATCAAATATTGATCATTTCAGACAGCATGGTGTGCTTCTGAGAACAGTAAATGAGTGCTGCTTATATGCTTATATGAAAGGAAAATAGGTCACTAAAGCACCTCAAAGTGCATTAAGTTTGATAAAATGCAAGAACTTTCCTATCAACATTTTAATATGGCTTTTCTATGAGTCTACCTTCTCCTTACTCCACAGTATAAACCTATTGCATAATGCATATGCATATAAATAGAAGGAAAGTTATTTCAGATAAAGTAGTTTTTAATTTCTGTAGTAAATTATCAGAGACTGCTAATCCAGAGTTACCTTGGTGCATTAATTCAAACTTAGCATCAGGTGTCTGTTAGGGTCTTCCTCCAACCACAGTCTACTTCTTTTAGTTATCTCCTTATCTCCTCCCCATGGGAGCAGGTAACAAATAGCTATCAGGAAATGATTTGTTTCAGAAGAGAAAGGAGCTGCTCTTTCTTGGTAAACTGCCCTTGGAGTGAATCAGGACCTCTCTAAAGGAGCACCACTTGCCCTTGACATTGCCTTGGAAACAAGAACAGAGTGACTGTTAAGCTGGTTCTGGGTCACTTGATTATGGGCAGTGGGAATCCTAGAAGGAGGCACAAGTCTGAGATATTGACTACACTTGTTTAGTCTTTGTTCTCACTAGCTAAATACATTTTAATTGACAATATATTAAATTAATTTTCTCCAACTCAAGTCTATTTTGTCTGTGATGGTAATGGGTAAGTGATTTCCCTGTCTTCATCTCTACCTATGACCTTCATTCTATTTTCTCCCCCTGTCCTGCTGAGGAGGGGGAATGAGTGAGCATTTGGCTTTGTGCCTAGGCTAACCCACCACAAGGTACGGCACTGGCCATTCTCTGGAAAGCCTCAAGACCATTTATTTCAGTGTGGTGAGTTGTCATTCTCTTTTTCCTTTCCCAGAATTAGAGATTTCAGCTTCTCATGAATGATTGCTACAGTAGCATATGTGTAAGTACTGAAGGGCAACAGCTAGCTGGGCCTCTGGCAGGGGCTATGCAGCTGAGTTGCATGATATGGAAGTTGCATTTGGCATTGGAGAGCTACCAGAAGGATCTTTATATAGTGTTCTGTGATCTCTGAGATAATGCTTGACCCTATAGATATCCCATCTAATCTGCAATTCATGGATCCACAGTGTGCAGTCAGGTAAGACATAAATGATCCCGAGGAGTTACCTGACAGTGACACGGTGGCCACTGAGGACAAGAAGGCTGTAATCAACCTAAGGCAAAAAAAAGGCTAATCAAAATTTCAGAGTTAAAAGTGCATAGCTAACTGACAAATCTGTTGCAAATAGGTAATAGTGAAAATGATAATTTTCACTATTTCTCGTCAGTGTTCTATGAATTAAGACAATAAGATATTTAAGTCTAAAGTAAAATACATTCTAAAGAGACCTAATGACCACATGAATAATACTTAAGTAGCAGACTTACAAAGTTTATAAAGGTTTGGCATTTTTCTTGCAATTACAGGGAAATTTTCATGCACAGAACTGGAACTGTTGGTTGCTTTTATACATTTTTCCCCCCAAAACTCAGTCTACTTTGTTGTGCACTACTGGGTTCTCCAGAGTAATCGTATTGATTAAATGAGGTTTGCAAGGCTGAGATCAATAATTTCTATATGAAAAGAATTGGTATTTGTAGGAAATACTGATTTAAGTTTCTGAGAGAAAATGAAAAATAACAGAGAACAGAGGAAACCATAAAACACTAAAAATGGACTTTTAAATAAAGCATGACTGAAATAAAAGTTTCTGTCATTTAAAAACCATTACCGTCTCACGGATGTGCAAGCAAGATAAGATAGTGTATGAGGTAATCAGATGAGGTAATTGCATATAAGGACAAAGCAACAAGTCAAGAAACAATTTTTCCTCTTGTGCTGTCCTGAAAATTTGCCAGGCTAGGTCTATGAACTCAGTAGGAGGAACCTCACCACTCCGAGTTTGGCCAGTTTACATTACACAACTAAGTGCACATCAGTTTAGATTGTGTTGACACTTGTCTTCTTGGGCATCAAAGATTGGGTCAGGATTTGTCACTGTGCAACATCATTATAATTACCCATTTAATAGTGAGGATACCACGAATTACTTATTTGGGCTCAGGAAGATCCATCACAAAAGATCTGAGATAATTTTCCATAGGTCATTATAGGATAAGTGATGGTTTGGACTAAATTCAACATCTTTGAGATATGCTGTGCTTTGACTACTATGAACACAATAACCTTTCTGTAGAAGCTTGATGGCCCCACAATAGTACTTTTTGTTTAACACTCCTGTGCTCAGTTCGGTATTCCCACAGAGATCCTGGGTAGATGAAGGGGGTTTGTGTCCGGGTCACACATTTTAGAATCTTACAATAAAAATTACTGGCAGCTTCATGAAATTCAAAGAGTTCTGTGTTCTGCCTTATTAAATGTTTATCACAGTACTGGTTTTTTGCATGAAATCAACTTAGAAAATATTTCTTGATTACCCTTATTTTCACTGTGGGAACAGAGATTATATCTGACTTGAAATGAAAGAAACCATTTGTTTGCAGTTAACTGACGAAAAGTTATCTCTTAGATTTGCACTGCTAGCATACTCATTTGGCTCCTATTGTATACAAGGGAATAATTTCATTTTTTTTCTCTGTGAAGCTGGAGTTTTCAGGGCATGCATTAAATTACACAGTGAAACGAATAAAAATATTTGACCAAAAGCTGTATGGTTTGCTAAGTATGATGCACAAGTAATAATTTTTACTTTTTCAGTTGCTGATAATTTCATATGAAAGCTGTAACAAAAATACTGAAAAATCATAGTCAGAAAAGGAGATTTATTAAAACTAGGATGATGCCTATGGCTTTCCTGATAACTTGTAGATCACAAAATTTCATAAATTAAGGTTAAAACCAAACTTCAGGGGCAGAGTTGAAGTATTCCTATTCCTTGAAAAGAAAATTCAGTGACACGAGTTGTCAGGCACAGCACAGGCTTGTCTGTCCCTGGGGCCAGGGACCAGCAGGGTTGAGCACGGCGGGGCCTGGAAGCCAGATGCGTCCCACTGGCCCAGCGGGTTAGCCAAAGGGCACTAGGCAGCCTCAGCCCTGGGTACTGGACATCTCCCCGGGGATGGGGACGGTGTGCAGACAGGCTGGGACGTACAGCTGCAGGTGAGCCCTGCTCGGCAAGCCCATGGCTGGGCAGGGCAGGGCAGGGTGGTGAGGAGCTGGAGATTGGCCCTGCTGTGGCATTGCTGGAGCATAGAATGATGAACCTGGGGAACTGAAATGGGTCCTGGGTCGTGGGCAGGGTGGAGAGAGTCCTGCGGGAGTCTTGACAAGCAGTCACAAAATCACAGGCTGGTTGAGGTTGGAGAGGACCCGTGGAGGTCATCTTGTTCAACCTCCTGCTCTAGCAGGTTCACATATGGCAGGTTGCCCTGTACTATGGCCAGACAACTTGAAAATCTCCAGGATCTCCAACCTGTCCCAGTGCTCAGTCACACGGACAGTAAAAATAGTGTTTCCTAATATTCAGTGGGAACCTCCTGTGTTGCAGTTTGTGTCTATTGCCTCTGGTCCTGTCACTGGGCACCTTGGAAAAGAGTCAAGCTCCATCTTCTTTGCACATGTTTTTTCTTTCCTTTTTGTCCTGGTTTTGACTGGGGTAGAGTTAATTTTCTTCATAGCAGCTAGTATGGGGCCATGTTTTGGATTTGTGCTGAAAACAGTGTTGATAACGCAGACATGTTTTAGTTACTGCTGAGCAGTGCTTACACAGAGCCAAGGCCTGTTCCACTTCTCATTCCACCCCACCAGCAAGTAGGCTGGGGGTGCACAAGATGTTGTGCACAAGACACAGCTGGGACAGCTGACCCCAACTGATCAAAGGGATATTCCATACCATATGATGTCAGCATATGAAGTTGGGGGAAGAAGGAGGAAGTGGGGGGATGTTCGGGTTTACGGTGTTTGTCTTCAGGAGTAACCGTTATGCATGATGGAGCCCTGCTTTCCTGGAGATGGCTGAACACCTGCCTGCCCATGGGAAGCTGTGAATGAATTTCTTGTTTTCTTTGCTTGTGTGCACAGCTTTTGCTTTATGTATTAAACTGTCTTTATCTCAACCCATGAGTTTTCTCACTTCTGCTCTTCTGATTCTCTCCCCTCCATTCCATCATGGGGAGTGAGCAAGTGGCTGTGTGATGCTTAATTGCCGGCTGGGGTTAAATCATGACATTTTTATTCTGAATTCAGAAATGAAAGTTTCATTTGACTTGGAACTAATATTTTTTAACTTGCTTTTTAATGTTACTGAACCCAAAGTGCTTTAATCAGTCGATATACTGCAATGAACAGGGCCTCTACCATGGTCTTTACTATTTTACATTCTAGTGTGTAAGACATGGACCTAGATTATTTTTTGTCTCATCTTTCAGCTTTGGAAGTGAATAAAAATATTTAATTATTCAAATAGCATCACTCTCAGACTACCTCTAACATCATTGCCACCTTTACTTCTCCTTTCCTTTCATATCTCAGATACTGCCTAAGTATGTTATCTCTGCTTGTTGGGTGTAACTTTTCCTTTTATTCATGATTTTCACGCATGGAACTCTTGATGAGCCTAGTTGTTTTTGTATCATCTCCTCATCTGAAATGCTTACTTCATACTACTTTCATCCCACTGATGCCAGTCTTAGAAAAAAGATACTGTCATATTTAAAGCTACCATAATTAACAGTGTTCAAATCAGGAAGGGAGATTAAAAACACTTTTCAAAGTAACACTGAGGAGTTCACATCTCACTAGGGGAAATGGTGAATCTTTCTCATCTTATTTGTAGCAAGAAAGCAGCCATTACCAAAAAAAACCCAAAACAAACCTACCCCCGCAAAAAAACAAACAAACAAACAAACAAACCAAACCAAACCAAACAAACAAAAACAAACAGAAAAACCAACCAGAAATATTTCGCAGCAATAAATATTAAACAAAAAACTATAAATTTATTTTTATACTGCCAAGAAACTATGTTTTCTTATCTCAGTAGGCAGGCTACTCTATTGGATTTTTCTATCAATGTTTTGTCAGTCGGGGTACTACAAAGGTGGCCTCTGTGAAGAGAGGACAGGGACTGTCCTGTGCTAGACACGGTTCCAGATGGCTCCAGCAGACCCACCATGGGACAAGATGTCAAGACCTCAGCCAAGATGGTGGTGCCTCCTGGAAAACATATTTAAGAAAGGGCAAAAAAATCTACAAAACAGCTGTGAGAAAGAGAAATGATAAACAAATTTGAAACAATCATGCAGACACTAGTCAAAGAAACATGAGGAGGAGGACCTCCAGACACTGGAACAGAGTTTCCCTTGCAACCCATGCAGAAGACTACGATGAAGCAGATTGTTCTCATGCAGCCCGTGGAGAGGACTATGTTGGGGCAGATACTTACACTGCCACCTGTGGAGGACCCCACACCAGAGCATATGGATATGCCCTGAAGGAAGCTGCAGCCCATGGAGACCCCATGCCAGAGCAGGCTACTGGCAGGGATCATGCCCATGGAGACGAGCACACACAGGAGCACATTTGCTGGCAGGACCTGTGACCACACAGGGGACCCACACTAGAGCAGTCTATTCCTAAAGGACTGTACCTTGTCATAAGGACGCACGCTGGAGCAGTTCGTAAAAAACTGCAGCCCAGGGAAGGATGCCTGTTGGAGAATTTTGTGAAAGACTGTCTCCCTGGAGCAGGGAAGAGCATGAAGAGGAAGGAGCAGCAAAGACATACTGTTTTGACCACAACCTTCATTCCCCATCCCCCTTGCACCACTTGAGAGGTGGGGTGGGAGGAGGTAGAGGAGTTGGGAATGAGGGAGTGAAACTGAGCCTGGGAGAAAGGGGATAGGGACAGGGAAAAGTGTTTTTATTTTTGTCTTTGTTTCTCACCATCCTACTCTATTTTTAATTAATAATATTGCTCTTTCCCAAGTTGAGTTTGTTTTGCCCATGATGGTAATTGGTAAGTGATCTTCCTGTCCTTGTCTCGATCCACAAGCTTTTCCATTTTATTTTTCTCTCCCTGTTCTGTTAAGGAGGATGACTGAGAAAGCAACTGGGTGGAGGTCTGGCAGCCAACCAAGATCAAACCCACCCTAGCTACCAACCTACTTATCTGAGAAATTAGGCTACTCTGCTGCTACAGCTGAAGTCAGTGACATGATTTCAAGTTTCATGAAGAGAAGGGATTGTTGACTTGGAAATTTGTGTGTCTGCCTCACATTATTTGAATTTAATTTTCATCCAAAATAGCTTAGAGATTGTGTAAGTCTTGTATTGAAAATGATGCATATTTTATCATGGTATTAACAGGAGGGAGGGACTGTATAGGTACCACACTGCTGAACCAGTGAAGTTTCTTGTGGGTTTCTTCTAGTTTATTTTGTTTCGGGGGGGTTTTTTTGTTTGGGTTGGGTTGGTTTCCTCACCACCACCATGAACTGTTTTTTTATACAATTGATTTTCTACATATATGTATATTACATATATATTATAGATAATTATATATATAATATTAATATTATAATATACTATATGTTATGTTATGTTATGTTATGTTATGTTATGTTATGTTATGTTATGTTATGTTATGTTATGTTATGTTATGTTATGTTATGTAAGAAATTCTTTACTGTGAGGGTGGTGAGACACTAGAACAGGTTGCCCAGAGAGATTGTGGATGCCCCATCCCTGGAAGTGTTTAAGACCAGGTTGGATAGGGCTTTGGGCAACGTGGTCTAGTGGAGGGTGTCCCTGCCCACAGCAGGGGGGTTGGAACTAGACGATCTTTGAGGTCCCTTCCAACCCAAACCATTCTATGATTCTGTGATTCTATATCACATTTGTTATCCTTTTTTCTTTTCTTATTAACAAAGATGTTTTTTTTTATGGAAGCAGAGTTTTATTTCATAAGAATTCATCTGCTGCTTCTGTTTATTCCTTCATCTGAAGTCATAGTCCTCTGACATCACAATCATTGTCAGGACACCTCATATTGATGTCACAGAAGTGACTCCAAGTAGACACAAAGAAGAGGTTCTTCTTTGTACTTAAAGCTTACCTCCTTCTCCCCATATATATATATATATAAAAAGAAAAAGAAATCCACAATATATATGATGTAGTAGTGGCAATGTTCCTTTATTCGAAAAACTACTCGGAGTTTTTTCAGTATATTTAATGAATTTTCTGCTTTCTTCCATTGTGACTCAAACCACAGAGAAGTTAGAACAGACTTACTATATTTAATGTTAGAAGTTTCTGCACAGTTACTTAAATTAGATCTTGCTTCAAATATATGTTATTGCAAACACTTATGTTGCACCTATTCTCTGACTAAAAAGAAGATAACCTGATATCTATTAGAAACAAGAAGAATTCAATTTCTTATTGGGCATTTTAAAACAGTGTTTTACAGGGATGGATACATTCCACATGCACTCCCCCCGGAAGGAAGGAAGGAAGGAAGGAAGGAAGGAAGGAAGGAAGGAAGGAAAGAGAAAAGAGAGAGTGTAAAATGAATGATCCTGAAAAAAAATAATAGGAATTAGCACACAATCTGAATTTTTTTAAAATTGGTTTCATATGGACAATAAAGGCAGGTTCTAAATTGAGGATATTATGCTTTAATGTAGTTAACATCCTTTGTCAGTTTTGTCAGCTGCTGAAGTGTGATTACCAATTCTGGGGTTTTTATCTCCATTAAAATATTTTTTTTTAATCAGGAAATGCACTTTTGTTGAAATTTATTTCTTTAAAGAATTTTAGGCAAATTCTGAACTTAATTTGGAAACTTGCCCAGGTTCAGAATGGAATTTCAAAAGACAGACCAAATCGTACTCCACTGCTGTAGAAGGATTTAGGGGCATACACTTGGAGTATGTCAGAAATGAAATTGAATTCCCCTAAAACACAAGACTGATCTAAACTTCCTCTCTTCTAAGTAAATGTCCACATCATCTGTTCAGATGAGTTATCTGGTATTAAAAACTAAACACAAAATGAAAACACATCTGTAATCTCAGATTATTTTACTAAGAAAGAAGTTTCCCAGCTGATCTTATGCCATTATCTCCTGGAAATCTAAAGTACCTGATAATTCTTATGTATCACTTAGTGTAGCACAGGCCTCTAGTGTTATGGTTCTATAATTGGATATCCACCTTGAGGAAAAATGTTATTTCATATTTAATTTAAAGCAGGAATTTTTACATCTATAGCATATATATTTTTATTCTTCTTTATTTAAAGTTATGGCATTATTTTAAAACAAGAAAAATATATAAAAAAAAACTTGGACATAAACTGTATGGTATTAATGTTAAAAAAAGTCATTGCAATTTGCAGAATATATTGCATATACAGTAAGAAAGAAAAACTTTTCTAAATGTAGTCAACTGTCTGGAACTGATGGCAGCATTTTACTTTATGCTGTGGTGTCCAGATCAAACAGAAAGACCTTAAATGTGGGAAACCAATGAATACAATTAACAAGATCTTAGATCAAGTACTAAAATACAATTCTATTTAATGACAATAAGTTAATATTTGCATATGAAGCCATACAGTACAGGATATCAGAGTGGTCGATTCTGTATAGCGGATTCTGAAGCAGTGTAACTAATTATTTTTGTTGTAGCCTTACCTTGCCTTACGAAGACTTACTTCAAAGACAGCTTTGCCTATGCTATCAGTTGTGGGAAGCTTCATGTAATTGTTATTACACAATTCTTTTATCACCAATTAAACATTAATGTGCACAGCCCTGGGTCCTCAAGTATTATGTTACTGTATTTTTCGAGGCATCTGCTCTTACACTGTCCGTGGCTGCCAGTAAGACAGACGTCCAGAGCAAACTAAAAGTTAGTAATGAATACTATATAAAACAAGGGGGCTCTCATTAATTTGATACCAATATAACTCTCAACTTATACTATTTAACAAGTCTTTAGTAACACATGACAACTCACTTGAGATGGGATGGGCAAGAGAATCAGAAGGATGAACATGAGAAAACTCATGGATTGAGATAAAGCAGAAGCTACATGTGCAAGCAAAGCGAAAGAAGGAATTCATTCACCACTTCCCCTGGGCAGGCAGGTGTTCAGCCATCTCCAGGAAAGCAGGGATCCATCATGCATAACAGTTACTTGGGAAGACAAACACCATAAACCCAAACATCACCGCACTTCCTCCATCTTCCCCCAACTTTATATGTTGAGCATGACATCATAGGTTTGGAATATCCCTTTGGTCAGCTGGGGTCAGCTGTCCCAGCTGTGTCCTCTCCCAACGTCTTGTGCACCCCCAGCCTTTTTTTAGTTTGGTTGTTTTTCTGTTTTACCTAAAATCCGGAGTACTTTTCTTTTTTGGAAAAAAAAAAAAGTATTTTCATAGATCTCATACTAAATATTTCAAACATCTCAAAGCCAGACTTAAAAGTTCCCACTATCATTATGATTTATTTCAGAGTAGGGTTTTTTTTTGTTTGTTTGTTTCGTTGGTTTTTAAGTCAGAAATTAGTTCCCCAGCACAAATTATCTAGTTGACAGGACGGACAGCTACTCTAGTATGAGATATCACCACATTTAGTCATTAAGATCTGACAGTCAGTAAACAGAGGCAAGAATAATTTAGAAAAAGACCATTCAAATCCCTAGGAAGAGCACATCTTCATTCATATTAAAATAGTTAAATGGTATTTTGCAAAAGATATAAGGATGATGGATTACTTCATTTCAAGGCCCTACTAACAAAAGGGGAAAATGAAAGACAAGCTGGTAAAGATGCTCTCCAGTAGTAGTTTTAGGTAAATACTGGTAAATGGGAAGTACTTCAAATTTGCTTTCAGTGTTCAATAAAATATCCTGATCATGTATAAACTATTTAAAACAATGTGAGTGTAAGAACGAACCTGGGCTTTAGTTTTTTGTGTTGTAAAGATTTGTCCCACTCCTACATAAGTGTCCTTCAGTTACGGGAAAATATCTTAGCCATGACATTCTTCCATCAAAGATTTAATATCTTGCACTTTCAGACAGCCAAGAGACTACACTGGGCAATTCTCAGAGGCTCAATTCCTATAGTGTCATAAACAATACAGATTCTTTCATACCACTTTTAAGCTTAAAAACCTATCAAGTTTCAAACCAGTTGCAATTTAGTCTGAAACTGAATTTCCTACTGAGACTCTGAAGTTAGTTGAAGAAGCTAACATGGTCCAATATTTTTGAATAATTTTATACAATGTAGAAATCTGAAACTGTCTTAAAAAATTAAGGTCTTTGTCCTTCTATGGTTTTCAAGAACAGCAGATATGAAGACAGGCAAGAAACTTCAGCAGTTTAAGACATGTTGTAAATTCTATGCTTATGTAAAAGTCAGTATTTTACAAATCATTCATAGCTGAACCTCAATGCTATGTCTAGATTTTTTCAAGTCCCAGCCTCAGGAACTTTGTCCTATGTTGGCAACATGAAACCGTGCATCAGTTTAAACTTTAATAAATAAAAATGTTCGAGTGGTTGCTAAGTCGTATTCAAGATAAAGTAGGTAAATCTATTGGTGCTTTTTCTGCACAGATGTAAATTAGGTCCAGGGAGGATTGAGCTCCAAAAGTTGTTATTACAAGTAGATTTTTTTAATAAGTAGATTTTCTTTCTGGATTCACCAGGTTGCATATGTAAGAAAGTATTCTTCCTTAAGACCAGATCTATTTACTTTTACTCTTTTCTGTCAGTAGCAGAATTCCTGAAATTAGGGGTCTAAAAGTTTGTATGAGGCATAGGATCTGTCTGTATTAGGCTTCCAGTTTTCACTTAAACATTTTGTACCGGGACAGATTTATTTTGTAAAATAAGAACTTGAGTTGCTTTTATAGACAATGTGTTGAATATCTAATTATTGAGCTGAAGAATCTAACTCAAGACAATTGAAATCCCAAAAAGTCCCAGTCTCACTGAAGTTCCAGAAAATTGACTACTTCTTGACACTGATTTTAGAATGAATTTGGGCATTTACACATAATTAGTTTACCAGCTGACTAAAATAAAAGGGAAACTCAGGAGAAGATATCCAAAAGCAAAACCAAACACAGATAAAGACTCCATTTGGAAGTTTCATTCTCAGTCAGTATGAGATTGCTATGTATCACAGTTTGAGGAAATTCTTCGTGTAGGAGAGGACCAAAGAAAAAAAGTGCAAATAAAATGCATTGTCCGTAAATAATTTCAGTATTTTTAAAGCTGATTCTGCAAATACACTTCCAAAATTCTCTAGATATCATGTGTCCACTGCTAGTAGTTTAACCAAACTTACAGTAAAAAGAACTCATGAAGTGTAACAGTGAATATATGTTTAATGTGCCAATAAATAAAATTATGGTGTCAACATTTTCATAAATAATTTGATTAATAAAACTTATCATGTCTGAAACAGTGAGATAAATTAATGATTTAATTGGGAGGGGTTGTTTTAGGAACTCACTGCAAGCTTGGAGTGAGTACTGACTGTGGCACATAGATACAGCTATGAAAAAATTCTGGCTTCAAAGTATATTATCTCAAAAGGGAATTTATTGAAAATTGTTGTTTACACAATTTTAAAATGGTATCTGCAATCATTTATCACTCTAGCATTTTCTACTTGTCCCTGATGAACAAAGGACAGATTTTACTCTTTTTGTGTTTGTGTTTTGCTCTCGTCTTGCAGTGTGCCCTAGATCTAAGGTCTTAGGCCTCTTAAACTAACGACATACATAAAATGTATGCTTCACCTAGGTGTATTTCCATGGAAACAACACTTCTTTGTTAGTCTAAATCTTAGCTGAGACCTAATGAGAAAACTCTAAAGGCTATATGCCCTTCTTAATATATTCATAGTTTTTGTTTATGAATTTTAATCTGAATCATATAGCATTCAAATGAAGGACTAGGCATATGAATGAGATTTTAGATTTTGCTATTGGATTTCCATTCTGGTAATTAAACATGCTTTATAATCCTTCACGTTAATTACATGATTCATATCTTAAATTTCTCATAAAATAAACAGCTGAAGGATTTTTTCCCAAAGTACTCCTCTCTATATATAGAAAACACACCTGCAAATAAGCAAAATCAAATCCCCCAAAGGAGAAGTAAATGCATGGCAAAACATGATTGTTAATAGTCAAACTCCATATGTAATTTTAACTACAATAACTTCAGCTGCAAATATAGTAGTATTTGAAATGAAAATGTGGCAGAAACCCATCCAGCTGCATTCTGTGTACCTGTTTGCTAGAAGCTAGTATATTCTTGGCAGTTGCTCACGCAGGTTTACTCTGAATCAGATGATCAACATACGTGGGCCTTACAGCAGCAGCTCTTCTGCTGCTGATCCAAATGTGGAAGATTTACCTTCCAAAAGCAGAATAGCAAAAAGTTACTCTTCACGTATGAGACCGGACAGATTGGCAGGATATTTAAAATATTTTTTGTAGGAACTAGAGGTTAATATTTCTCTTTTAAACTTCAGCTTTGAAGGGTTCGAATTACTAGATAATATCCTGACTTCCTAATCCCTGAGAAACATCAGTGACATTCAAGCTACAGGCTTTTTTTTAGTGTACATATATATGAAAAAATATTCATGTAGATACAGAGTGACAGCCCATATGTATAAAAGTGACATTACTTGGAATTTTACTGGACTTTTTATTTTGATACACTTTAACTGAAGGCTTTCATTTGAATTTTATATGAGATGATAGATACATAAATTATTGTTGTAGAACTCTGAATCACTTTATCTCAATTTCAACAAAATCCCCCCAAATGAACACATATATGTACATGGTATGCAAACATACACACACAAACACTGATCTATATATAAAATGATCTAGCTCAAATTTTACCTAATCAGACATGAAAAATATTGATTTCCCAAACTGAGATAATTTGTATTAAATGTACTTGAGTTCACATGAAATTTGGAGTCTCCCTCCTTAGACACATTCAGAATCCATCCAGGCACATTTTAGCTAGAAAGATGTTCTTGAAGCAATAAATGCAACATATTTTGACATTTCAGTGACATGATAAATGGTTCTGTAAATGTAATGAGTCTCTAATTTGATTATTTTACTTACACATTATCTTTCTGCCTTATTAATTAGAAATGCTACATTACAGAACACTTTATAAATACATGCTAGAACTATTGATACAGGAAGGTACCCATTTTTTTATTTGTTTATCTGTTAATGCTAAGCACATCGCAAAATCACAGCTGAAAAGGATCCAATATACAGATTGGAATAATTTAGTAAAAGGGGGTGTCCCGTCCCACTCAGGGGGTGAGGGTGAGGTTAACTTTTTAATTCTCTACGCAGTAATGAGAAGTAACAACAATTACTTCAGAGGTTCAAACCAACTATAAATTTACTTAAAATTCAGTGGAACTACAAAAGATAGAGGTTTGGCAAAGGTCATAACAATGCTCAAAATTTAGCAGAACTGTGAAAGGTAAGGGTTTAGTAAAACATGTGACGATATTACCCTAATGTGCAGAAAATTAAGTTAGAGACAAAGAGAGTGATAGAGAGGAAAAGAAAGAGAGAAAGAAAAGAGAGAGAGAGAGAGAGAGAAAGAAAAGATATCACCACCCTTGGATCCAGCGATGTTCTCTGCTCATAGCTGTAGTCTTCAGGTAGTGGGCGCGCACCAAAAACTTATGTTTCCACTTTTTATAACCCAATGTGCCCGCCCCATAGGCAGGGGTCTGTCATCACTGAGCAGGCGCAGTATGTGCTCTGGAATGTTGAGAAATGTTCTAGAAATGAGTCGGTGGGTTGGGGGGGTCTGGGGGACTCACTGCCCCCCCCCTTCAGGGCTGACCAAGCGAGTGGTGATCTGTCACAGGCATATGGCACACAGGGCACAGATGGTCATTGTTTACGTGTTTCAGGAATAGAGGAGTGGTCCCACAAGACGTTATCCTGCCTCCGCAGGCTCCGTTCTTGTTCAACACTCCCTGGCCATCATCAGCCCATCCCTGTCCATGTCAAGACGGGTGTTTGCGACATTCACTTGTTATCAGAGCCTCACAGGGGGTTGTTTCTCTGCATTGTGTAATGACAGAGAAAATGGAAGGACAAAATTAGTGAATGACTGTGACCCATAAGAAGTACTGATTTCTGGCAAAGTGATCTCTCGTATACCTTTCCATATTTTTTTTTTTCATTTTAAAACTGGTGATTGATTTCTCCAGGTTTTCAAAGATATTTGTAGGACACCATCATAGTTCATAGCTATCTCTGATGAGTATTTAAGTGATGCTAGAGAGAATTTTTAGTACTGCCTACTCTTAAGATTTCTAATGTTTCTTATTATAGGATTTTATTTTCCTAGCTGTCTCCCCTACTGTAAAGTGTTCTGTAAAATGTTTTAGCTGGAATGGTCCAGAGCCATTATTTTTCTGATACAAATGTATAAATTGAATTGTGGAAAACTTATGCAGGTTATTTAGAAGCTCTTATTTTACAAAGCTTGTCAGCATGACTTGAAATTTTTCAAGATTATTTGTTAGTGAGGAGCTGTCATTTACAGCTCCTGTGAAAGATATCTTGATTTTGTTGACATGTGTTTGGCTATTAATTAGGCAGCTCTAGCTAACCTCTCAGATTTTCTGTGGGCAGGGTGGACTGTGAATACATCACTCTGCTGGGTAACAAAGTTCTCTTCTATAGCTGTAAGGGCCCAGAATGGATTTTCATTGGAGATGTTCTTTCTGTCTAGTTTTTTCCGTCTATTGAAAGCTACTGCATCATGAGCTACAGGAATTGATGAAAAGGCTTTCCGGTCAGTTGAAAGGCTCTTCTGTCTCTAGTAGACTATGGGTGATGGAAGCAGTCACTGAGAAATTTGGAACAGTAGGAGAAGGAGAAGAATAAGGATTTCAGGAGATAAAAAGTAAGAGTGTGTGTGTGTGTCCCCCAAAAGAAAACAGAGTTCAGATGATCAATGTGATGATCTTGGGCCCCAGCGAAAGAAAATGTTGTTGAAGTCACAACACATACTAGTCTGAGGACTAGGAAAACCAGATCCTCAGCTATGACAGAACTGTATGGGAATTGATATTTTCTGGTTTATAAATCTTGGATCTGAGAAGCATCAGCAAGTTGAGGAGGACCAAGGAGAATTAGTAATGAAAAGGCTAAAACAGCTAGGGGGTTATCTGGCTGCACACTGCTAAAGTTATCACAAAGTCACCGTTAGTCAGAGCAGCAGCACCTAAACTAAAATTGTCAGGAAGTGCCAGCAGCATTTTCAAAGTCTGATAAAAACAGTCAACTGACACGTCCTAAAGCTTTCACTGTGAAATCAAAGAGGTTCCCTAGTTGCTTATGTATGTTATAAAACATGCTAATAGAGGAACTTCAAGGACCGTATGTAAAGTTATGTATCAGTGGCTGCTTCACTGTAAAAAAAAAAAAAAAAAAGGAGGAAAGAAAAAAATGGTGAACTGCAAATGAAATATATTGCATTTCAAGGTTAGCAGAAGAGCCATTATTTTTCTGATACATGCATATAAAATAAATTTCAACTGATTTAGAAATTTCTACTGATGATTGAATGCTATCTATTAAACAGCCAGCACAGTATTTGAATTCTATTTGTGTATTTCTGTTCAATTCTATGAGATAAAGTAAAACATAGGTTCCATCAGGTATTTTCTTGGTTTGCTTCAAATTCAGACTTGAGGCAAGTTGTCTGATCTTGTGCTAACCAATGTTAAGAAACAGAATCAGTACAAGGGCTATGATCCCATGTTCTTTACTTAGTGACTGTGAAATGGAATGAAAGACAACCGACTGATCAATGAAATCAATAACTGCACTGAGACAATGGAGACTCAGGCCTGACACATTCTACTGAAAAAAAGAGAGAGGAAAGTTACACTGTTAATTAAACATTTCCACTGTTCCAGATTTCCAGGGGTGATTGGGTTCAATGAATTTGGTACCTGAGGAGTGCAATGTTGTTTGAAATTAGTGAAACAGATATAGGAACAGATGTAGGAACTCATCAGATGTGTATACACCCACACATTCATATATATACATAAAGAAAAATTGAGAACCCATGCTTCTAAGACTTAGAGAGCTGTATCAACTGATGTTATAGAGAACAATGTTTTTTCACCACGCTTTCACTACTTCCCAGGGTCAGTCACAGAAAGTCTGAAAGATGCTAGGCTTGATAGGAGGTGAATTTTAATAACTGCATTGATATTCTTCTGATGAAAACAATGTATTCATATTTGTGAAACTGCATTAGAAACTGAATAAGAAAAGTTTTGAGCATGCTGCTGGAGCATCAACATTATAGTCACATATGTAAGGGTAGGGAACTCTTGTAATTAATATGCTGGTCATGTTATTTTAATCATTAAGTATATCGTTGAAATGTATTTGCTGATTTGAACAATGAAAGTAGGTGGAAAGGATGTAAAAGAAAAAAATCTTTCCGGACAATTGTTGTCAGGTTTTACTCGATCTAAAATATTTACAGCACTTAACATTTATATGACCTTGCCATTATTTACTACTGCTTGCCTCATTATACTGTAAAATTGCACTGAGCTTAGAATTAAAATATAACTGAAGGTGTCCTCCAACAGATCCTGAAGATTTCTGAGAAGTTTTGTCTAAGATGCCAGATTTTTCAAGATAATTTTCATAAGTGATTAAAAGGTAGGTAGCAAATTGGACGAAGCATGAATGATTTCATTATGCATAAGTTTTGTGTCTATGTCTTGCAAAGTTTACTATTCACAAACAGTATGTGGGTATTTAAAAGGTGTGCTTGGCAAGCTAAAATATAAAAAAAACAATGGTATGTATTTATAAATAACTTTGTCTGTAATATTTTTGCTTTGTATGCGTGATAAAAGTATAGTACTGATGTAGTGCTACCCTTTGGGAATGGTCAAGCACTTTGTCTCAACTGATTTGTTGAGTTTCATGACATGAAAATGGGTGACATTGATAAGTGCCTGCTATTTCTTTGACATTGGGCTTTTTTCCTCACGTTCTTAGCTAACAGCATTTTTACATCTGTCATAAGAAAAGCCAAATGGATTCTGAAATTAGGTATTATGCCCTCATTCTACATCCCAGGGCATGTACCATACCAGAAGTTTTCCATTTAAATACCTTTTCTTTACCACAGCATTACACAGAACCAGGTTCTGACCACAGATACATACTAATAAGCACTAAGGTACTTAATGCCTTTGACTATGCAGGAAAACTTTCCTAAAACATCGTAGCTAAAAGCCAAATAGGATACTATAATAAATCTTTCCTATAATGGACAGAAACCTTTGCCATATGATATTCTAATAAAGGAATAACAGAATATCAACTAGTTAGGAATAATTAAAAAATCAATATATTTTCAACTTTTAAAATCAATACTAAAATAAGTAATTGGAAGCTAACTCACTGGATTTGTGGTTTTTGTTTTTTGTTGTTTGGGGTTTTTTAATTAAAACTAAGCTTTGTATTAGTAAGTCTAGCCTTAAAACAAAAAACAACAGAAGAATCATAACGGTAGTTTATTTAAAGATGCAAAAAATTGAATTATCTTCCCAAAACAGCAAATGCAATACCTGTTATGTAATCTCTGTAGACAAATTATTCAGCACAATATGGTTCAAAAGCCTAAGTTTTCTGGCAGCTTTCATACTCTTTCTGTCCACAAGTGTGATGATTAAAAAAAAAAAAAAAAAAAAAGAAAAAAAGACTCATATCTCTCCTCTAAATCACAAACTGGCCAGAAATCTTATATTCATCCATTTTTCATTCCATCTGTTCTCCAAATTGACATTACTTGAATTCCTTTTGAAAAGTGCATATCTAAGCACCATTAGCTTCATATAGGGTCCTAATTAATTTCCTTGAAACTTTTCAATTTGAAAAATACTTAGAAATATTTAAAACCACTTCAAGAAATACAGGTACTCTTTTTCAAATCAATAGCTAAAGGATAGACAAAAATTTATGGCTCAAGAATTTGTCCATTTGACTAGACATTTGATTCATTTTGTTGTGCATTGTAAGTATCACAGATTTCCCATGGATGGAGACTCAGGTTTACTCAGGGTATCTGGCTTCTTTGTAGAAAAATACGTATTTTTCTCCCCCCCAGTCACGGTTCAGATCACTCCAGCATCTCAAATTATATCTGACATTTTGTTTATTTCCAGTCAAACTTAAAGACATTAAGGATTAGGTCTATTTTTAATCACATGAAGCAATCAAAGAAAGGATACTCTAGGAAAACCCAATTTGAGTCCTGATCAGAGACATTATTGCTTAAAAGCTTGTTTGGAAAGGGCCTACTAGTCAAAGAACTGGGAAAAAAATGTAGAATTTGACACCAAAAAAATTTAAACTAGGTATGCAGTATGGGATAAATCACCAATCATAGGAAAGTAGCATGGAAACTGGGAGTAGAGTAATTCTGAAATGGCTGGACTACAAAAATAGAAAAGATCCATTTTGAAAGACAATCAGTGATGAGAATATTGAAGAACAGATGGTAAATACTGTCATTTTCTTTCTTTTCTTTTAGTGCAAGTGTACACACAAGAGGAAAAAAAAGAGCGTAAATAGGTGTTAGAACTCAAGCCTTAATTTATCCAGATAGGATTAATTCAATTAATAACATGTTTATTATTCCATTCACTTACATGCAGTGCACTATCTATCTCAAGACTACACTTTGTGTATATTTAAAAAATATGTTACATTTACTTCTTTTTGAAACAACTGTACCTCCACTGTATATGTGTGTACATTTTACATTCAAAGTGGCTTTCATATACTTTCAGGACAAAGGAAGACAATAAATCACTGAAAGATAACAATAGCATAGGTACAGACAACTGCAGGAAAAATTGATTTGCTTTAAGTTTCTTCTTTTCACTTCACTTTTCTTTTTAACTTTTTTTTCTGTATTATTACTGCTGCTGTTCTTTATCCTTTTGTCACAACCAAATCAGTCTGACTTTCAGGAAACTTTTCTGTTGGGAATACATGGTGACTTAAGTCACTGTCCACTGCTGCTGTGCAATTTTTATCCATTTCACAGAAGCAGAATCATTTAGGTTGGAAGGGACCTCTTGAGCTCATTTACTCCAGCCCGCCAAGCAGGGTCAGCTAGAGCAGGTTTCCCAGGACTGTGTCCAGTCAGGCTTTGAATATCTTCAATATTTGTGCAGATGTAATTCTGCCTGATGCTAACTCAGAATGCACCTGTGTATCAAATGTTGAACAACCCATTGTTTCACAGAAATAATGACTATGCAATGTAGTAGCAGAAACTCAAAGTGCTGGAGGTTTTATAGACGTCCAGCAAAGGAAACTTTCCAGCACACAGGAATGAAGCCTATAATTTTGTTGTAAATTTTGTTGCAGGTTGTTATTTCTTCTTGATGAAAAGTATATGACATCAAACATTTTTAAATGCTTCAGAAGGATTGTAGGCCTTTTACTATCTCTGAAACAACAAAACCAAAACAAATCAAAATTCCAAACACTTAAGTATATTGGCCATTCTATATTTTTTTCTCATCCAAAAATAAAAGTTATCCTTAGGAAATATTCAGTGAGAGATTTTTGTACTCATAAACTGACTGATATTCCTTGCTCAAGTAAGGGAAAAAAATTAACATTTAAAGAGCAAGGCAAAATTTGGAGGACAGCCAGGGAAACATGAACCAAGAAAAGTCTATATTCTATCTAAATTCATACCATAAGCAAAGAGGTAACACCTCAGATACATGCATCTAATTACCAAGCAAAATTCTTTCAGTATCTCCTAAAATAGAACTTACATCATGTAAAACTGGGACTGAAAAGGGATGAGTATAGACTGTTTTAGAATAGATATTATGCATTATGAACTGTAATAATACGAATCAAATATTTTAATATCTCCCAGTGATTTCTATTAATTAATGAACTGAAAAATAGATACTAGTCAAAATAACTGTTCAACCTGAATGCAATAAATAAATTTTAATAGTGATTACAAAAATAGAAGTCTTCTTAGTAATATGGCTAAATAATATGAAATCTACCTCACAAATTAACATCTTTTTCTGGGTTTATCTATATAGCGTATTAACATGTGCTTTTATTATTAACATGTTCTCTTTTGAGAAACACATATATTTATTTGCTGTTCAATAAATAATTACAACTAGTTTCCATACAATCAAGAAATATTTTGTTAACCGCTGTTAACACAGGATCTGTAAGATAACTCATTCTCCCTCCATACATTCTTATCTTTTTTTCTGAAATCTTTGCTCCCGGTTTAAGATCTATATTAGAATATTTTAAAAAAAAATAGTTCTGTGTAATTTACATTTGAGACCAGTGTTTTTCCTGTCATAATGTATTGCTGCGTATTTGTCAACATTAGATTTAATTTGCCATGTGTCAGCCCAATTACATAAATGAAAGTCTCTTTGGATTTTCCATGCTGCTTATTCTGAATATTTCTTAGCACCCAAACTTGATCATTGGTAACTTCTTTTAAAATACTTCCCATCAATCTGTCTAGGTGATTTATTAGTCCCAGACTAGAAGACTTACAGATGATGACTTCTGGTGGAACTATACTCCAAATGTTTTAGCAGTTAAACATACTTCCTGCATCTTGCTTTACATTTTGTGTTCAAAGTGGATATGCATTATTTTATATCATGCTACAGGCTGTGAAAACTTTAGCTTTTTCCTGACCCATAAAATAGCTGTATAAAATCATAGATAGTGATAACATCTGAGAAAACTAATTATACAGAATGCAGAAAGAGATGTACTGAATAAGAGCAATTCTGGTCACAGAAGATCAGCTGTGAAGAGATCTATTAGTTTGCAAATAGCTAATATAGCTCAAAGATGTGAATGCTGCTGTGATTGAAACACTAGCCCCAAGTGAACTCACATATTTTTGTTGATTATGAAAATGTTAAATTTTGAAGGCAACAGGATTAACATTACCTACTATATAATCGGAAATCCTTTTGTGTCCACTTGCTGCATTAGTGATAATGATTTGAGATGCCACTTCCCTGAACGAGGAACAGTCTACATAAAATACTTCCATTTCAGTGTGTTGTTGTACACATGAATTTGTCTGAAAGATTCCCACAAATACTTCATATGAAACATTAACATTTGATACTCTTAATTAAAATACACTCAAGCAAACTGCACAGTTTTTTAGAACTGATGGAAATTAATAAAAACAGATAGGTCACAGCTGTAGCTGTTATAAAGCTTTTATTAATCTGATCAAATTTCTGTATTTCTTTTTATTAAATTTTATTATTAATCTTTTCAAATTAAACATTCTGTCTCTTGGGGAAACAAACAAACAAACAAATTAACCCTTATAAGCTTACCACTGCCACTGCACAGTCTCAATGTATGAAGTGTTCCGGCTTTATTAAAACTAAACTAAAACTTTAGGTATGCACTTGCTCTGAATAAAACCAGGAATTACTGTCAGAATATCTTTAAATATGTGTGAATTTGTTTGGCTTGAAAACTTGTAAAATTTCAGTTTCTCAGGAAATTTTGCTGTGTCATGACTCTGGGAGTGAATTACTATGAGAGGTAATTTTCTTCAATTTTCAGCACTTTAAGAATTATTAGAACTAGTTAATTAAAAGTAATGGGGGCAGAAGGGGGAAGCACAAGGCTAAGTGCTACCTCTCCATAACAGCTCTCATCCACCGGAAGAATGGAGCAGTTCACCTCAAGAATGCAGCTTGCGTAGGTAGTTTCCTCAAAAAACAAAGCCTAAAAATCTGGAAGAGATCAAGATGCTATTAAATTCTTTCCTGTCAGATCAAAATAAGTTATATAGATAGTTGTATACTAACTTTAGTCGTTGCAAAACATAGTAATAGTATGATGACAATGACATAAAAAAACAGGAGACCCTTACAAATGTACCTTAATAAAAAATAATGAAATTAATTGAATGTTTGTATGAATACAAACCAGTCTCTTACAGCCCACTACATTCTTACATTTCTTTCAGCATTCTTACATTTCTTTCAGCAGAATAACTTGCCTCAAAACTTATCTGATAAACAGTTAAATATTTACCTCTGTAAAGGGAGAATTACCTCACCAATTGCACTGGACATAAATCTATTCTAAATAAAAGAACTGCTAAGGAGGTATTAGCTAATCTAACTAGTTAACCTCTATCTAATCAATCAAAAAGTTAAAATAGAATTATCTGAAGTAAATTTATCTGTATGAATGAAACTTAGCCAATAAAAAATTTTAAAAATACAGTGTTTTTGTATTTGTGCCTTGTATGTGAAAACCAATTTTAAAGATATTTATTGAATGTTATTTGAATAAATATATGAATTAAGGTGGATTCTGATTACATATTCTATTATACCAGGCTATACAGTAGTACAGTCTGTTAAAAAATAAAACATAGATGACACCTTAATATAATGCATACCTTACCTTGTTATTATACATGTATATAACACACTTTATTGCTGTGTAACTATCTAGTATGTACCTGGGCAAAAATGCTAATAGTTTTATATTGCACATAGCATTAATGCTCTGAATTATGGGATGTCTTTCTCTCTTCAATAGAGAACTACTTCTGGCTGGAGCAGGAAACTAATGTTGGAACTGAATTTTCACAAGTGGTTCTAAAGAACACATGATGTATTTATTAGTGCAGCAGTAAGGAGTAGTAGCTGAGTCACATGAAAGGCAAAACGACTGGTCCTGAGGACATGGAATACTTCTTACAGACTGAGAGTAACAAACAAAATCAAAGAAAAAAAATTCTTTGGGCAATTTGAGGGTTTTATTCAACTGATCTTTAGGATACAGATGTATCTATGAAATGAACAATAATAAACTACTTTCAGTGGCATTACATCAGTTAAATTGGTGATAGACACTAACTCATACTTACCAGGTTTTAACCAGAAACTAGCTCATTTGGAGAAAAACTAACCATATTCATGATACAGAATGAAATAATTATCAGAACAGTCGGCATGTGGTGAAATAAGGTATTCTACTTTTACATAAACAGATACTGATCTAGCTAATAAAGTTGTAGTTGACATTAAATTCTTCCACATTACAAAAATTATGTTTAAATTAAACCCAAAATTTAAATATTGACAATAGAGTTCAGTTTTCAGATTTTTTTTTTTTCCTCACAGATATATAAGATTATCATGCTTCCTGGTAAGTCTTAGATCATCCACTGAAGGAAAATCATATTGACCTTATTTATACATTTTTTTTCCTCTTATGTGATTGGAGATTCTCAGTAAAATGAGAAAAATCTAGTCTGAAATTCTGCTTAATAAACTCATTTTGCATCTGGAAATCTGTGGATATACCTGGAAGTGAGAATTTACTTTATGATGTGATTGGGTATCTGAAAACACAGTTCTTGGGCAAGCTCACGACTCACAAAGCTTGCTAAGCGTATGAGAAAATTTAACACATTCTTTTAATATGGGAAGTAATGAAGTGAATAATAAATATAACTCTTGTAAAACTCATTGGAGAAAAAAAGATATATAGTTTAGAAGAGAGAGTAAATGATGGCTATAGGTTGTTTTCTCAATGTAGGACCAAGATACCTTTTTCAGTAAAACTTTACATTACACCTTAATTCTTGTTATACATAATTTTGATAGGAAGATGCAAATATGTAACTTCTTTTTGAGATATATTAAGTAATATTCATCCTGTATAAAAATCAAGGCAAGAAAAACCCTTCACCTTGCTTTCACAGCTATAACTGATTACAAGGAATCACCTATGGTGTTGCAGAAATGCTGTATAAATTCCATGCTGCTTCATTGTGCCTACACTATAACCCTAGATTTCTACAGATGAAATCAAAATAACTTAGGTTGAAAGACGCATCTGGACTCACCTAGTCAACTGCCTGCTCAAAGTAGGGATAACAACATGCCAATGGATCGTAATTTTAACTATTTCTATGTAAATCATGAAAGTCTGAGCTGCACTTTTGTCTCTAAAGAATTTGTTACTCCAGTAAAAAGCATGATGTTAGGTTATATGAATATTTCAATAGGGTATTTGAAGAAATTGTTGATTCATTATGGGAAAGATTATCTGCAAAGAATCGTTTGTGTCACGGTGCTGGAATAAAAATTATCATTATGTTTTACTGTTGTAAACATTTTACCTTTTTGCTCTGTTAGGTAGCAAGTGGCAATCCTTATACCATGAAATATCAAAAACAGATGTTTAGATTTGACTCAGGCTAAACTTTGAAGATAGTCAAACTCTTCCTGACTTCCTATCTTTTTTCTTTATCTGTCATCCTCTTCCCAGTCATCTGTGTCTTACAGAGTATTTCTGGTATGTTTAGGTAATATGAAACTAATTATTACTGTATATTGTGTATTTTAGTGTTTTGGAAGACAGATATCTGTCCATTTGCTAAAACAGAGAAGAAAATTTTGCAAAGAAGTGATTAATTAACACAGAAATTAAGTTGTAATTACATTTCTGTGTGCAGAGGTGAACCACTAGGCTATACAGTCTAACTTTGAAGGGCAGGAAACGGAAAACTTGCTATCGGATCCTTCTTCATTCTATAGAAAGGTAACTAATCCAGAAACTTATAATTTGCTTTACATTGCTTTTCAGAACAGCGATTAGTATATTGATATATACTTGGCAGTTACTTTTTTGTCACCAGCTTCATTAGATCATCATCACAGTGTCTAACGTGAGCTATGTAGCAAAGCAGAGTACAGGGATGGAAAAGTTATAATAGCTAATCTGATTCAAGATCACTGTTTTTGTATGGAGAGAAACAATAAGGGATAATTTACAAAACAGATTAATATTCTAGCAGGTTTTATTACATTTTATATTGGACAGAGTCCTTTAAAAATAAAGACAAGTAGTTCATCTTGCCTTGGAACAAGAATTTGCACTAGACACCACTCAAGAACCATTCTAAACCCTATTTTCAAGTATTTTGATTATTTTGTTTAAAAAAAAGTTCTAAATGCTGTTTCCTTCCATCTCTCATCATATATTGGTGCATCTGACTCAACATTGTGTACTCCTTACAACATGTACCTTGTGTCTTTGTCATTGAAATAGGTAGCAGTCATCAACTGGTCATCTAAATAATTATCAGATGTCCAGATGCTACAGTTTCTTTGCAGAGAGAGCATCTGAATGATGAACTTTTTAATTAGCTTTGCCAGCATACAAATATTATTTTGTTTCTCTCAGGACTGATCTTCATGTAGCTAGACTTTATCTATGCCAAATTTTCTTCAAAACATAGAAATGAATTGTTCAGTCATCAGTGCCAAATAAAATGCAAGTCAATTCCCTCCTTTCCAGTCAAACTGAATTTAAAAAAAATTTGTAATGATCTCCTGTACTGTCTTCATTATAGATTGTCTAAATTTTCAATGAAATACGCTATTCTTGTTTTAAAAGAAAAAACAGAATAATATAATGAAATTCTTGGGCTTTCTTGAAGTAGCAACTGTAGCACGAGCTTTAGAAATCAAATCCATTTGCATAGATAACAATGGCTTTCAGTAATTTAGAGTAGGAATTGCAGGGGTCACAATGATTTTAATCAAATCTCTTCTGTGCAGTAATAATGTGTGTCCTATTTTATATTATAATAACTTTAACTCTTTTATTATAGGAGCTCATTTAGACGGTAGGTGGGTATCCCTAAATACAGTCAAAGAACTTCAAATTAAACTCAGAAGCAATCTTCCCTTTTATTTTTTTAGATGGTTCTTATAAAGAGTATCATCATAACTTTCAATAAGTGCTGCTGTGCTTTAGAACTAATCTTTCCATTGACAGCAGAGTGTAAGCTGGGGTCAGACTGAAAACTGAACAAAAAAGGTTGCAATATAGATAACATTGCTCTTCTGTCTTTCATTTCCTATAGACCCATCTGTAGTTGAGTCTGTGGGATGAACTGATTGAAGTCTGTGCTGTTTCACCTACTTTCAGGAATCTGAATAGCCAATTATATTTCTTATGATAAAGAACCAGAATGGCAGAAAAGTTCGTCTATGCAGGATGAGTGAGTACCTCATTAGAGCATGAACACTGTGCAATTAAGAACAGGAAAAGACTTGTATGTTTTCATACTGCAGTTATAGTAAATGCTTCTTATAGCATATGCCTTAAAGTTCTAAACAACCTACATATGGACATATGCATAAATAAGTAAATTAGATATTAAATCATGAAAGAATATGTACTGTTGTGCATATTAAATGAGCCAACATAATATGGGAGCTTTTTTTTTTTTACTGACACTTTTAGACTTGAAGTGCAAAAGGTCTAAGTCAATATTACTTATAGAAACTAGTATTCCTATACTACAAAGACCTTTAAATTCAATGTGAGTCTTGGTAAATTGTCTCAATAACAAGGAACACATGGATTCCATGATTACGTTACAGATCTGGTAAAAATGCTTCTGAAATATCCTGACTTTGTGTTTGGACAAGCTGTGAGTGACATCTTCCCTCTGCGTACCTTACTTCCTTTGGGAGGAGATGATGGTGAATAGGGAGGATGGGTCTCACTGCCTTCAAGGATAGTTACAATGTTTGGAGATTTTTAATGCAAGTTGATAGAAAGTACTTCAAAAATACTATTAAAAGAATTGACCAGAGTACAACAAGGGGAAAAATGGTTGTATCAAAATTTTATGACAGTTTTGCATAAAATCTCAGATTTTCTGTTTGTTTGGTTTTTGGAGAGGGCTCAGGAGCCTGGGGCTGGTTGGAGGTTTGGGTCTATGGGGAGATCAGACCTCAGGGCCAGGCTGTTCACTTAGGGGAAGCCATGGGGGTAAGGCCCTGCACTGCTGTGGGCCAGTCCCCATAGTGTTTGGCTCAGAGACCTGAACTGACTGCCAGGGCACAGCTGGGGTTGACAGATCCCTCAGGGCTGAGCCAAGCACAGTGGGGACCCCAGGGATGTCTACACACCCCTGATGGGAGCTGTCATGCAGGGTCTGAGCGTGGCAGGCAGTACCAAAGCCAGTAATGGGGCCTACCAACAGCCCCTGACACTTTGCATGATCATTAAGCCAAGGCTGGGATTGGTTCCCACCAGGAGTATAGGGATACCAAATGGCGGTCTGAGATGTCCATTCAAGAGGTCCATCCAGGCATCAGTGATTGGAGATAAGCTAATTGGAGTGTCGGTCTGAGGGGCCTGTCCAGGAGACACAGCTGGAGACAGGCACACCTACAATAGGTCTCACCAGGTCTGGGTTGAAATGGATATCCTGGGCCCATGGGTAGACAGGGTGTGTGGTGACCCAGCTGAAGCCAGACAGGGCCATTAAGGTCTATTTGGTGCAATTCAGACCCTGACATGGATGTTAACCTCTGCTTCTGTTTTGAGCTCATTGTCTCTTACTGACATTTCTGGAGTGCAAAGATTTTTTTACAGGCAAGTGGATTTTCCCATGGACAAGTCTAGGTTTCCTTTTGCCTTCAAAACTGAAATCTCAGGTATGTTATTAAGAACCATTGGCTCTACAGCTTGTGACAGTACATGTATTATAGTTACCCTAACATCTATGAACATCTCTGGTGTTCTAAAACACGTCTAAAATTAATTGTAAAAAGCAAAATGATGCAGTAATGAAGCTGGTAAGAATATGTTCAAAGTCCACCAAGTACTTTTATTTTCTCTTGTAGCTACAACGTGCTAAACTGTGTCAAAGCTGGCTGGAATCCTGCCTGCTATCATATAATGAGGGCTTCCTGTAAAGCTTAAGCACAGAACAGCTATCAGAAATATCAAATATGAATATGGATTTAGCTAAACTGGGACCAATGGGAAAAAAATAATTAGGAATGGGCTTGGCAGGAGACAAGGCTGGAGAAAGGGAAGGATCAAAGTGGATCACAGAAGTACAAGCACAGAAAAATGGAGACAAGAGGGAATAGAAGGGGCTTGTTGTAAACAAGCTGCTGAACAGTACACTTGTCTGACTGTGCCCTGCCCTTGATTACTGCAGTCTGTCCTATCTTCTTATTAAATCATGTTCTTCATTATTTTCTGTGCAATTTCCCTGCCTATTATTTGCGTGTATGTATGTACCTAGGTGCTAGCACCTGGAGGAGGGGAGTCAGGTCACAGTCTGTACTTTGGGGATGCCCGCAGCTGCAGAGGCTGGAGTGTATTTTCCTCCAAACTTGATTAGCGAAGAGGATGATAGCACTGACTGGCTCTGTTCATGTAGGTGGGAGCTGTAGGTGTTTATGTGGGTGCCATGACAACACTGCTTTCTGCCTGTGTTAATTTTTGTAGCCAGACACACTGGTGGGGAGTGCGTGCATGCACGTGCCTCTCCAGCTGCATCTCTGGAATACACATTCAGCCTTGCTATTGCCCAGATCTGCCAACAGGAACAGCAGCAGCCACATCCATTGCACTGAGGTGGGAGAAACCTCATGGGTTTCGGCACCAGTTTCAGCTCCAGGGGTGTGAGAAGGTAGAATCCCCACAGCCCAAAATCCAACGCATTTAGCAACTCCCTTCACAGGGAGTTTCTGACAGTCTGCTCTAAAGCTGAAGGAGCTGCACATTCAGACAAGATAAGGTCTGAGATTGTCAGTGAAAGTTTCAAAATTGATAAGACAAGGAAGATACAAGCATTTGTTTAAATGGCATAAGTAAATAATCCAAGTGCCAAAGTAGTTTTCTCATTAAGTTTTCTCATGCTTGCAGTTGGCACACCTATGGACATACAGAACTGAGCACACCAAGAGAAGCTGTAGTACTTGGCCAATTGTCAGTGTTATCAGACTCGGAATGACTAATTTAATGTGACACTTCTAAACTAACCCATGTATAGACTGTAATTTTGGCTAGTAAAATTCGTTTTACTATATACTGAGTTTCTTAATACTATAATAAATATCCCCATCTCTCTCTTTGACTGTGATATTTTCCTGCACATCATATCAAGCAGATCCCGCATGGCAAATGAAAAGTACAAGTGAAGGAACTTTAGTATGGACTAAACTTAGGAAGTACAGAGTTAGTGTTTGGGTTCAGCACAGCTGATGGCTCCCTATGGGCTGGGGACCAGGAGTGTCAGGGAGTCCCTGGGTGGTCTGTCAGGGCAGGGCCTGGCAGCTGCGGCCTGTCCCACTGCCCCAGCGCAGCAGGGCGGACAGGGAGCACCAGAGCTGACTCAAGACCAGGAATCACGCACCTCCCCAGGGACGGGGACAGGCAGAGGCTGGGCTGGGACATGGGCCCACAGGTAGGCTCGGTGTGGCCCATGGCCAGGCAGGGTAGCGCTGTGGGGAGCTGGAGACCGGCCCTGCTGTGGCATGGCTGGGCTGGGGCTGATGGCCCTGGGAGGCTGAAATGGAGTCCTGGGCCGTAAGCAGGGTGGGGGGAGCCCTGGGGTGGCTGGGCAGTGGCAGACAGGCCTGGTGGTGCCTGCAGGACCCTGACAGCTCAAAGCTGAATTTAAAATCTCAAGCAAGTTTAAAATCTTTGTTTTGAGCTTCTATGTTTTATCTGAGTATTCTGTTTCACATCTACACTCTTCAGATACTGAGTTTGATCTGCTGCATTCTGACTACACAGAGGAGAAATATGTGAGATTACTGGTTTCCTTAATGCATTTTCTGAATAGAATGGAAGAACTGTTTCTTATACATTGTTACGGACACCAAGGGAGTCTTTGTATTGTCTCACCAATTTCATGTTTCCATACTGTTTCTTTACTCTTGATCTTTACTATTAATGTAATTCAAATTTAAGATAACACACAATCCATCATGCAAGACCGCTCACTGTAGAATAGACTGGGTTGTTTTGTCTTAGATTAGATATTTCCCCATCATTTAAGGTTCCCCATCAGTTAAGGTTCTGTCTTATGTGGTCTGTGAACAGAAATAGACTGTGTTATGGGAGATGGATGAGTATGAAACCTGCTACAGATTTTGCAGTAATGATTGTTCTTATTGGAGGGCACTCAGAATTGATGGATAGTAATAAAAAATTCCAAAGGTCAGTAAAGAAGAACTGCACATGGAATGGATGGGCAATTTTCTATGTTTCTAATGACTGTAGCCATGAAATTTTTACGGGGGCAATCTAAAAATAAACTCTTTTTTGTTTGCTTTATTTTTTTCATTGTTTTTAATCTGAAAATATCTTAGCTAATACGTAGTGCTATATTCAAAAGTGACTAGTCTACAGTTGTTGGTGAAATGTCCTTGTCTGTTACAGCTCTTGCAGGACTTGTTTAATGTTATAAAAACCTTTTTTACTTCAAATGCCATACATCTGAAGTCTTACACAGAGTGTAATTTTCAGGTGGACCAGAAAAAAAAGCCTAAACACTTACCTACAATAAATATTAATTAATGTGAGCTTATCTTAGAACATACACATTTCATTAAAAAGGTTAGAATAGTCCAAAATTAACTATGTTTCTCCTGTATTTTGTTCTTCCATAAACTGATACTATTTCCAGAGTTTGAGGCTTTGCTGTAATCTCTTCTAACATACATATTTCAAATTATTTTCTTCGGACTAGATTAATACTATGTAGGCAACACTTGCCTTATGCCGTGTATATTACCCTCCCACCTTGAAAGATGTTATGTTACTAAATATTTTTTTAAATATAAAATATAATCTAAGATACAAAGATGGATAAAAAAAGATGGGATTGTCTGCATATTTTCGGTTTCCACATGTACTGAACTGGGCAAAAAGATTTCCTGCAGAAAACTCTCTAATCTACTTTCAAGTCACACATTTAAATGTAATATAGATTTATTTAAATAAGAAAGCAATAGTCATTTGGCTCCCTTTCTTTTAGGATAAGTAAAGAAGAACATCTGTAGTTTCAAGAGCAAAGATTCTTTTTTAATTTACTGTTTTGGACTGGCAGTCAATGAATGAGCATATTGATTTTATTCTTCATCTTGGTATTAACATAGAAGAAAATCTGATGCTCAAATAAAGATTGTCTTACGCAGGGTCAATTTAAGAGTTGCAATACATGCAAAGAATATTTAAAATGGATTGAATACACTTCAAGTGCAGTCTGTATTTGACGTCCTGTTGTTTGACAGCAACGTGGTCTACTGCATATGCCATACACCTGAGGCACATTGTACTTCCCATTTATTTGCCTTTGAACAAGTAACCCATGATTTCTGCATTGTAAGGTGCAAATGATGATTCTTAAATACTAGGTGTGAAAATGTACTATGGGGATGCAGGATTTTGTGGGCAAAGGCAAAAAAATTTATTGTATTTGTAAACTGTATCATCAGATAACCCATAGATGTTAGAAGTATTTTTTTCTTGGCTTTGCAGAAATATATAGAGGAAGGGGAAGATAAAGGGTAGGGGAATGTTGAGGTCAAAGACCCATAGGTTGAAAGGGCATCAGAAGCTGGCGGTTCATTTGGAATAAACTGAGTCTTCTGTTACACAGACAGATGTAATTGATACCTCTCTTGAACCACAGATGAGAAAAAAATTGATCCATGGATTGCTGAAAACACAGTAATAACTTCTGGATTTTTTGTTTCATTTATGTTATCTACAGTTCTCTATTTCCTCCTATAGAATTTTTCTATTACAAATAAATGTCAAAAACCATTTCAAAAGATATTGCCAATGCCATCCTATCTTACTGTCATTATGGTTCTTCTTTGTATTATAAAAAAGGTTTACTCACACTGGGATGCTATCAGTTTATGGTAAATCAGTTTCAACATATACATCATCTGATGAGTGGTGTGCTGTAAAAATTATGTACATATTATCTTCAATTTTCTTAGAATCTGTTTCCTTAAATCAGTTGTCTTTTTGTACTGGAGGCAAAGCTGTAAAAAGAAAAATATTGGTGCTTGTTTGTCTACATTCTTGCACTTTGGATAGTCATTTATAACCAGGCAAGCATAAGGAAAAACAAACCTATTTATGTCCTGAAGGGCTTCTATTCCTATTTTGCATGTAAGGTAACATTTCACAACACCTAATATATATAGTGAAGATACAGCCTCCTGCAGTCTAAATGCTAATTGTGACAGAAAGTTATTATCTGCCATTTATCACGAAAGGAGATGCTGTGCTTCATCTTCAAGTCATGTAAGTGAAAATAAGGGGCTGTTGTGGTTTAACCCCAGCCAGTAGCTAAGCACCACACAGCTGCTTGCTTACTCCCCCACAGTGGAACAGGGGAGAGAATCAGAAGGGTGAAAGTGAGAAAACTTGTGGGTTGAGATAAAGACAGTTTAATAAGTAAAGCAAAAGCTACTCATGCAAGCAAAGCAAGACAAGGAATTCATTCACCACTTCCCATGGGCAGGCAGGTGTTCAGCCATCTCCAGGAAAGCAGGGCTCCATCACATGTAATGGTTACCTGGGAAGACAAACATCATCACTCCAATTGTCCCTCCCTTCCACCTGCTCCCCCAGGTTTATATGCTGAGCATGATGTCATATGGTATGGAATATCCCTTTGGGCAACTGGAGTCAGCTGTCCTGGCTGTGTGCTCTCCCAACTCCTTGTGCACCCCCAGCCTACTTGCTGGTGGGGTGGTGTGAGAAGCAGAAAAGGCCTTGACTCTGTGTCAGCACTGCTGAGCAATATCAAAATAATCTCTGTATTATCATCACTGTTTTTAGCAGAAATCCAAAACGTAGCCATACTACTCTGAAGAAAATTAACTTTATCCTAGCCAAAACCAGGACAGGTGCAAAGGACAAAAGAGAAACAATTGCCATGCTTTGCAAATATGCTGATATTGTATGGAAAGATGAAAGAATGTTATAAAGATGAGTATTATTTAACAGAAGCTATTGCAGAGAGACAAGCATGATCACTCAGTAAACAACAAAAAAGAGATATTTAAGGTGTGTTTCTGCAAAGCAGAGAGGTTGTGTTGTCTCTAAATTCAGTAAAACGAATCTATCTCTAGCTATAGTAAAGAAAACATCTGTTCTGCATGGTTGCTGCAGTGAGTGTGGATCACTGCTCTGAGAGGTCACACAGTTTCTTTACCACTTCATTAATTTTAGCTGCATCATCAGCAAAGACCTTTGTCTCAGTGAGTAATAGATCATTCTTAAAAACCTTTAACAGAAGGAATATTAGACATTCAGCTGTGGTGAACCCAAATGCTATAGTAGGCAACATTTTCAAAAGTAAGTGATCTAGTTCATACTTAAGGACTCAAATTACCCTTAATACCTAAATATGAAACTAAAAATCAAACAATAAACATCCAAATTTGAAGATTTTAGTCACTATCAGTGGCACTTCTGTAGTTAATCTTTGACAGCCTTTAAGGTAAAATATTCTCTGACACTGATAGTCTTGTTTCTTTGTTACTCTTGAAAAGCTGTTGCTGCCACTTTGGTTAAAAAAAAAAAAGACAAAAAAACCAAACCAAATTATAGCACTAAAAGTATCTCCTACCTTCTAAGAAAAATTACCTTTGGCTATTGCATACAACTACATTTCCACTATGTATATATACAATTTAAGATTTGTGTTGTAGTAATGCCTCTAAAAAGAGGCTAATGGCCAAATGAAGTGCTCTGGTAACAGGATGCACCTTAGGACATGAACCCAAGATTCTCAGCTTAGTTTAGTATTCACTGTTGGCTTTCCTAAGAGAACCATGTCTTTAGTTCTCTTCTGGGCTGAGCATAGAGGAAATCAGGCTGTGAAAGGATGAGGCAACAGTCATCACTGTTAGGAATATATTTTTTTCCCCTCTACCATGCTACAAAGTTCTTTAATCTACAAACTAAAATAGTAAAGTTCTTCTTGTAATCTTGCGCTTTTCTTAGAAAGAATGTAGTATAATCTATCTATGAATGTGGAAAAACCCATTAATCATCCCATGAACGGTAACCATTATGCAATACTCCTAAAACCATTTTACAAATGTGCTTAATTTCACCTCCCTATAAAATAATTTTTATTTCATTGAGATAGCTCATGGACTTAAAGCTATATTAAGCACTCTGCAAATAAATTCTTAGAGGAGTAGAGCTTTATTGCCCAATATATAAAAGGCAAGATACTGTAGTGTTTACTTGTCCTGCGATACAGTACGAGATGGGATGAAAAGAGAACGGAGACAGTGAAATGCTTTGTAGTAAATTTTAAAGAGCACTGCACTTAGAGATGTGATTGCAGATGTAGCAAGAGTGATATATATATATATAGTTTTATACAATATATAGATATATTATAATTATAAATCTGAAAATCAAGTTTGTTCTTCAGCTATAGTTGTGGTAGAGATGACTATCAGGACTACGCATGTACGTTTATTGACAAGCACTTAAGTTGTTTGTTCCTTGTGTGGTTCAGAAACTGCCTAGTCATCTGAATAGATGAGATAGATAGTGCACTAGTGTGAGACAAGAGACCAGCTTGAAACAAGGTGAACCTTCACTATTAATATTTGACAGGAAGGCTCCAGGTAGGAATTTTGGACAGTTCTATATCTTCCCCTCACTCCCCAGGTGGTTGCTACTGCAATTACTAGTGCAATTTGTATGCCTAAATGTGTTAATTAACATCCTGGGTGCAGTGTCCCAAGACTTTCTAAAGAAGTGATCAAGGTGTGCACAGATAAAAAGTTAGTAGAAACTATTTCTTTAGGAATGACCATGTCAGATATTCCTTTGTATATAGCTAAGATATTTAAGAGATGTCTTGTATGTAGTTAAGATGTATCAAGTGATTAGGTGATGTCATCCACCTGGACTTGTACAAAGTATTTGACATGGTCCCATATGACATCCTTGTCTCTAAATTGGGGAGACATGGATTTGATAGATGGATCACTTGGTGGATAAGGAATTGGCTGGATGGTCGCAAAGAGTAGTGGTCAATGACTCGATGTCCCAGTGGAGATCAGTGATGACTGGCATTCCTCAAGGGTCACTGTTTAACATCTTTGTCAGCAACATGGACAATGGGATTGAGTGCACCCTCAGCAAGTTTGCCAATGACACCAAGCTGTGTGGTGCAATCGACACGCTGGACGGAAGGGATGCCATCCAGAGGGACTTTGACAGGCTTGAGAGGTGGGCCCATGTGAACCACATGAAGCTCAACAAGTGCAAGGTCCTGCACGTGGGTTGGCACAATCCCAAGTACGACTATAGGCTGGGCGAGGAATGGCTTGGGAGCAGCCCTGAGGAGAAGGACTTGGGGGTGTTGATTGATAAAAAGCTCAAGATGATCCGGCAATGTGTGCTTACAGCTCAGAAAGCCAACTGTATCCTGGGCTGCATCAAGAGAGGCGTGACCAACAGGTCAAGGGAGGTCATTCTGCTTCTCTACTCTGCTCTCGTGAGACCCCACGTGGAGTACTGTGTCCAGCTCTGGAGTCCCCAGTACAAGAGAGACATGGAGCTGTTGGAGAGAGTCCAGAGAAGTGCCACAAAGTTGATCAGAGAGCTGGAGCACCTCTCCTATGAGGACAGGCTGAGAGAGTTGGGGTTGTTCAGCCTGGAGGAAAGAAGGCTCCAGAGAGACCTTAGAGCAGCCTTCCAGTACCTGAAGGAGGCCTACTGAAAATCTGGAGAGGGATTGTTTACAAGGGCAAGTAGTGATAGGGCAAGGGGTAATGGTTTTAAACTGAAAGATGATAGATTCAGGTTAGGTATTAGGAAAAAATTCTTCACTGTGAGGGTGGTGATGCACTGGAACAGGTTGTGGATGCCCCAGCCCAGAGAGGTTGTGGATACCCCCTCCCTGGAAGTGTTCAAGGCCAGGTTGGATGAGGCTTTGGGCAATGTGGTCTAGTGGAGGGTGTCCCTGCCCATGGCAGGGGGCTTGGAACTAGATGACCTTTGAGGTCCCTTCCAACTCAAACCATTCTATGATTCTGTGATTCTGTGATTCTATGTGTTGAGGTGGGACTCAGGGCCACATAGGTTCTAAACACTGAGTAGAACAGTGATTTGAAGTGTTTCTCCCAGTCCAACTGAAGATGCCAGTGCAAGAACTCTTGCAGCAGAGTGTCCCATTGCCACTGAACAGTGACTGGCCATCATCTTTGAGAGAAGTAATTCCCTGCACAAGTCTTACCCTATGCCAATAGTTCAAAAAAAAAAAAAAAAAATCAGTTTTCACTTCTTAACCCTCTGGGTGTCCATGCAAAACAGAAGTAGAAATGCACCATTGAAATGTAATATGACTAGACTTGTTGACAGTACAGTTATATTACTGTATCAACTCATCAGACTGATGCTGTCTTAGATTTTTTTTCTAGATAGGACATTAGCTGACTTCAGGTTAGTTATTCCATTAACTTAGTATAAGAGCTTGGGCAAATAATTTCTTTCAGTGTTGGTATTTCACTTTACAGATAAAGAAAGTTATTCTTAGCCTCTAGTTCAATTATTTCTGACAAGAAAAAGAAATTGCTGCTTTTCAGTAAAAGGTAAGATACTGTAATTCAGATCTACAAAACTATGAGATGTTGGCAAAGTTGATAGAGTGTATAAACTAACTTTTGAGATGAAAACCTGGAAACCGTACTAACAGCCTATTTTAATATTGTATGGGAATTCAAAGAATCATTATTGGAAATAAAAAATACAATTTGATTTAGAATATTAATTCTAAATGCATTTGTAGTAAGTCAAAAGCTTATTTTTGATGATAGTTGTTGGATGGTTGGCTACAGGAATAGCTGCCTGCAGTGGACACAGCTCTCTTGCTAAATATCTGTCATGAAATATTGGACAAGTAGTCCTAGTGTGATTCCTTTGATAAATGGAACATAACTCCAGATTTTAAGAACTGTATTATACATAGTTTTTCTTCTGTACATTTTGGGCCCATCAGTTTGGAACTAATAAATGACAATAAAATTTTACTTGGTGTTGCTAAGTGGTCTGAAAATAATAGTATCGGTTGTGTTGCAGTTTCAGAAATGCTACATTTTCATTTTGGACATGTGATTATATAACAGCTGATGAGCTTATAAAAAAGTTAAATTACCACAATCATTATTTATGAGGTTTTTTGGTTTGTTTTTTTTTTTTTTTTTTTATTTGCAATTAATTTACATTAGTTGAGAGCTCTTGTGCAGCAAGTGACTGAAATGAAATCTCATTAATGATCAGCTTAATGTCACATCTTCTGGTCCTCAGGTTGGATACCATTACACAAAAAGTAATACCATTACACAAAATACCATTACACAAAAGGTAAGCGCTTTTTGTTTTTTGGATCCTGCCCAAGGCTAATATCTATTCCCAATACTATTTGCTAATATTGTGGAGAAAAAAATCCTGTGGCAGAATTAACTCCAGATACTTTTTTTTTTTTTTAACTTAATCCTGAGCATTTTAGACTTTATATCTAGTATAAAGTTATGTGCTTGTGGGTCAGAGTAGTAATAAATTAGAACTTAGTTGTTCTTATAATAAATATGGGAAGAGCAAAGGGGATCTTTGCATATAAGGTGGGTAAGAACCTTAGAAATCCAACAGAAGCCAGGAACTGACCCATGGAGTTATCTGGCTCATGGAGTAGGCACACAAAAACGAAACACAAAGCTTAACTCCTAAGAAGCTGAGGATGTAAAGAATATGAAATCTCTTAACCTTTTTTTTTTTTTTTTTTTTAGAAAACTAATGTTTGGCATTTCCAAGATGCTTGAGGAAAAATTTGGAAGTAAAAGGATAAAAATGGGATTGTATGTTAACAATAACCAACACATTTTAAAATAAAATATCTGATTTGAACTCTAAATTTTACTACAGGTTTTTTTTTTTAAATTTCTGTTTATTATTCAAGAAAATGTTTGCTTCTGTTAATTGAATAGCCTTAAACTTCAAACAATATGTCCAATACCCCCCAAAAAAGATTACATCATCCTCTGTTGTGGGGCTACCCCTCATCAATTATAGCAATTAGGTAATGGTCTCTGGTTTCCAGTTATAAAGAGCGCTACTTCTCAAGAATTCCACAACATTCCTTTCCGAGTAAAATTTAGAGTACAAGATGCCAGCTCAAGATAATTTTCATTTTAGATTTTTTGTTTGTGAACTTGAAATTGTTTCTGTACTTAATTATAAGGTCTATGTAGTGCATTAACCATGGTTATTAGGTATTTGTATTTGGTTTGTGTTCCAGAATTTAATGCAAATGTATATATACACCTACCAGTGCACAAGCGCACATTTAAATGTACGTGCTTACCTGTCATACAAAAAAATTAAATTCTGCAGGTACTCAGTCCATAGCAGGTAAAAACTTTTTAATATAGCCAGAGAGCAAAACTAAAACATCATATTTTTTACTTAAAGAAAAGCTTCTACTTTAAGAAGAAAGTATCTCCTTTCAGACAAAATGTATCTATCTATCATCTATCTATCTATCTATCTAATCATATTAAATATTATGAACATACATCTGTAAATAACTTACTGTACAATGTGGATTGACTTGCTGAGGAAGGTAGAAAGAAGTACTGCTGAGAAGGTATAAAAAAGTACTGCTTGGTGCAGCTGAGAAGTGGTGGTGTAAAGGTGACTTTTAAGTTTTAAAGGTGGCTGCCTGGTCTTGGGGTTTCACCTTGTAAGCCTTTGCTATTGACATATATAGAATAACCTTGGAGTTCCTCAACTCGGTGCTATTTGTTAACAACTCATCAGAGTCATTCTGATGACTAGAGAATCATAGCAGTAGAGGGAAATTTAATTAGGCCCTTTTCCCTCATGATGTACTCTGAACTGAAGACTGGAGTTAAATTATCAGTTTGAAGGTAGTTCTTCAAGCATTGTTGAAATCTTCAGATGATTTTTAAATCATATTCATATCTCCACTACATTGCAAATAAACTAATGAAGAGTACTCTTTATTTTTTACAGTGAGTTTTCTTTAAATATATGTACTGGGTCTGGCTGGGATGGGCTTAAGTTTCTTTATAGCAGCCAGTAGGGTGCTATGTTATAGAATTGTGACTAAAACAGTGTTGATAGCACACCAATAGCTATTGCACGTTTTTCACAGCAACAAGGCTTTCTCTGTTTCTCACTCTGCCCCCATAGTGAGTGCGCTATGGGCGGGCAAGAATCTGGGAGGAGACACATCTGAACAGTTGACCTGAAATGATCAAAGGCATATCCCATGCCATATAAAATCTACAACTACCTAGGAACAGCTGAAAATATCAATGTGTTATGAACATTATTCTCATACTAAATCCAAACCACAGCACTATAATGGCTACCAGAAAGAAAATGATCTCAGCCAAAACCAGGACATTATCCATCCCTTATTCCATACCATCTACGTCATGCCCAGGCCCTATACTTCCCTATACATTACAATTAATCACCATCACTTTTCCTGTCTTTGATATATACACATAGAAACAATTCCCTTAGTCTACGGGACGTCTTCTAAAATGTCCGTAGAGTTCATTTAGTCCATGACTTTTGGGGTCCATCTGTCATAACAGTCTCTCAGGGCAGGGGAGATAGTGTGTGATGCTCAATTGTTGCATGTTGCATCCAGAGCTTGTAGCTGATGTACCTGGTGCAGTCCATGTTCATGGTCTGTGAGTTGAAGATGTCAGTCTGAAGGAAGTTACTGGGTACTCGTTGCTGAATCCAGTTCTGGTTTCATCACCTCTGCACCTTGCTTGGTTTCATCAAAGTACATTCTTCATTAGTCTGAGTGATTCTTACTGTAATACCATTCTTATAGCATATAACAATTGTAATAGTGATGATGTGCAATATTATGTAGCAATTAACATCATACAATTTAAATCATTGGCTGTTGGGTTCCTCCTTCCATGGGGTCACAGGTCCTACCAAGAGCCTGCTCCAGCGCGAGCTCTCCACGGGGTCACAGCCTCCTTCGGGCACATCCACCTGCTCCAGCGTGGGGTCCTCCATGGGCTGCAGGTGGATATCTGCTCCACTGTTAACCTCCATGGGCTGCAGGGGGACAGCCTGCCTCACCATGGTGTGCTCCACAGGCTGCAGGGAAATATCTGCTCCAGTGCCTGGACTACCTCCTCCCCCTCCTTCTTCACTGACCTTGGTGTCTGCAGAGTTGTTCCTCTCACATCTTCTCACTCCTTTCTCTGGCTGCTGTTGCACAGCAGTTTTTTCCCCCTTCTTAAATATTGTTTGTCTCAGATTTGGCCAGAGGCAGGTCCGTCTTGGAGCTGGCTGGCCTTGGCTCTATCAAACATGGGGGAAGCATCTAGCAGGTTCTCACAGAAGCCACCCCTGTAGCCCCCCCGCTACCAAAACCTTGCCATGGAAACCCAATACAGCAAATATGCTCTACAGCAAAACAGAATTATATACAGAAAAGGAAATTTTATAGACAGTTCCTCCCCAATCCGTAGCTTGTACCGATATGTTTCCCACGACTGCACCAGCATTGTTTTTAATCAATTCAATTAGAAATACAAACTCGGGTGGCCAGAACTGTAATCCAGATTGACAGAGGAAGCGAAATACAATGCTGCTTGGAGCAATTTGTTCAATATTGTGTTCCCAGGCCAGCAGTTAAGGTTAATGAGTTTAGGAGAATCGGGCAGCAGGGAAGGAAAGAGATTTGTCTTTCAGACTCTCTCTTGCTTTCTGAGTGGCTGTACTTCTTTGACTCAGTTCAAGTGACTTAGTTTCTGGGGAAGGGAGTACATGGCAGATGGGGAAAGGGATCAGGCAGATATATAGTGAGTTGCTTTCAGTGCACCATTATTTCCTATTTCCTCAGAGAAAAAAAATGGATCTGTCACACCTGCAATATCTACTCAGTGACTTTCTGGGACTTGAGGCTCAGAAATCTAGAGAGATGCTATGCTAGATTGAAGTGTAGGACTTTGACATGAGTAATTGGTTCATTTATTGATAGTGTTGAATTTAATGCTTACACTCAAAGGTATTGGTCATCTGCTATAATCTATTTCAGAGGTAGTGAGGCTTGAAAATCCAGGCTGACATCCCATGAAAACTTGACATCTAACAAAGAATGTGTAAGCTAACAAACTCTGAACTGGTGTAAGAAAGGTGGAAGGCTGCTTCTATCTATAAATTCAGTAGGAATAGTTCATTACCTACTCTATGCCAGTCACCTTTGGCAACAGTTTGGAAATTATAACCAAGAATTTTGGGACATTTTATAAGAGCTGATAACAACTCTTTCAGACTTTTTGATTGTGCTTTGACAAATGCTTGACTCCAATACTGACACACTACAACTGATCACGTGGGCATAGCATTTCCTTCTAATTTTTCCCCCCTGTTCAAATCCAGTGTTACATGGTAGCTAAATAGGATGTATTGCTATTTTAATTTCTTGGCTTTGTATACTGGCTTCAAAGTTGTGTAGGGAATAACACCAGGATAGTTCTTTAAGTCCCCAAATAGATCAGAATAAGTAGTATAGAAGCTTGTTACAGACTTCTGTAGTATTAAACATACATGTATGATAGATGATGGTCTGTTATACAGATATAAACTTGCAGTAACTCACATGAAAATGACAGAATTGCTAGAAAAGAAAATAATTAGTTTGAACTTAACATCAGAAAAAGATGGAGAAAACTTTTCCACACTGAATTCCTGCTTTTTTGATACAGAAAAAGTGAAGTAAAACAATGCAGTCTAAAATAATCTTTAAATGATCACCTTTACATTATAAAGAGAGAGACTTTTGATATGGGGAAAAAAAAAAAAACAAAAACCCCCTCAATTGTGCTGTATTGTTGCAAACTCCATGAAAACACCCTAATTCTAATCTGGAATATACCATGTATATCACTGCAATTTTTCTAAATTTGTTTAAATAAGTGTTCTACATCTGCCTCCCAGCTGAGTATCCTAAACCAGTAGATATTTCCTCATATGGGTCAAATCTGTCTCTGATCTATATAATTATAAAGGTGATAAATGTGTAATAACCATTGTCTTCCAAGCCACTTATTTAACAAGGGTTTGTGGCATGTAAATGCTCACTCTGAAATTTGAGAATTTGCAAGTAGATACTTTATTGTACTGCGTGTGTTACAGAAGCAAATTTTAGTTGTATGCCAGTGTTTGAACAGATGTGAAATAGAAAACATGCTAAATCAAAAATGTATTGTGAAAAATATACTTAGAACTATGCCTCTGGGGTTTTTGTTTGGTTGGTTATTAGAGGACCATCTGTTGCGGGTTTGTTTTTTCCTTTTATATGTGGTAATAAAGGCACAAACTTGTGTCTGTGTTTCATAATGCAACGAGATGTAGAACACTTTGTGTTCTTCTGATACAGGCGTGGATGGCAATATGGGGTCTTTAACTCAGCTTGCCAGCCAATTCACTGGCAAATGCTCCCAGTGGATCCTTTCTCTTTTGAGCCTCAGAGGAACAATGCATACTAATGACCACTAGAAAAGTAAGTGAAAGAGTGATTAAAGGGAAGATATCAGAGAATTCTTATTTGGTCATGAAGTATTGAATGCTCTTGACTGACATTTCCTCACACTGAATTAATATGCTACTGAATTTTCTGGGACAGAAAGGAAAACTGAGAACAATGCAATCAACAGTATTATGGTAATACAAATAAATAATGACAGTGTTTCTGTCGTTCCTGTCCTCCTGTGCTAAAATCTTACACTTTATTACAGTCTGTCCATGATCTTTAAAAATGTAAATTTCCCTGAATTGTTTCTCCTGTTGAATATGTTTAAATACTTTTCTCATCAAGTGTGTATTCCTAAATAAAATTGACATAGAGCTACCACTATCAACGTAGTTAGTTGATATGACTGAAATCCATATCAGAGTGCAAAACTATTTCTGATCAAGCACAGTAATTTTTGTTTTCATATTTTAAAGATTTTAATCACCATAATAGACGTCTCTAAGCACATAGTTATAGAACAGATTGAAATAGTTTCAAATCTCTGCTTATGTGAATAAGGCCTTAATCAGATCAGTACTGATTTTAGGCTACATGTGCTTTATATTTATTTCCTTAATTGTCTAGGTACATTCAGTAAATAGAGTAAGATCTTTTGGGAAATAGTCAAGCCAGTGGTATAGTCCGGCAAAGGTCACCCTCATCTTAAAAAAAAAAAAAGCAAGAAAGAGGATCCAGGGAACTACAGGCCAGTCAGTGTAACCTCAGCCCTGGGAAGATTTTGGGGCAATTTTTCCAGGAAGTATGTCTAGGCACATGAAGGAAAGAAGGAGTTTGGGAGCAGTCAACAGGATTTACCAAGGTCATACAGTGCCTGATGAACCTGACAGTTTTCCATGATGAGATAACATACGTAGTGAGTAAGGGGAGAACATTGGATGTTGAGTTTAGAACTGGAAAATGTTATAGAAAGAGAAACCTCTATGTATCTGTTTTAAATTTTAATATAACACTGTTAAACTCTTGATCAAGTCAACATCATTACAAGATACAAGAAAGACATGGAGCTGTTGGAGAGAGTCCAGAGGAGGGCCACGAAGCTGATCAGAGGGCTGGAGCACCTCTCCTGTGAGGACAGGCTGAGAGAGTTGGGGTTGTTCAGCCTGGAGAAAAGAAGGCTCTGGGGAGATCTAATTGCGGCTTACCAGTACCTGAAGGGGCCTACAGGAAAGCTGGTGAGGGACTGTTTATCAGGGAATGTAGTGATAGGACAAGGGGTAATGGGTTTAAGCTAAAGGAGAGTAGATTTAGACTAGATGTTAGGAAGAAATTCTTTCCTGGTAGAGTGCTGAGGCACTGCAACAGGTTGCCCAGAGAAGTTGTGGATGCCCCATCCCTGGAAGTGTTCAAGGCCAGGTTGGATGAGGCTTTGGGCAACGTGGTCTAGTGGAGGGTGTCCCTGCCCATGGCAAGGGAGTTGGAACTCGATGATCTTTGAGGTCCCTTCCAACCCTAACCATTCTATGAATCTGTGATTATTACAACTTAAAAAAAATGTATCTGTTTTCTTTTCAAATAAATCATCCACCATATCCAAATTCAGATTTTAACATATTTACTTAACAATCTGAAAATATTCCAACATAACAACACAACACACATTTGCTCTAATATTCAATTTCTGGTTTGTTTATCCATACATTTTTATATTGTGGACAGTTATCGGGACAATCTGTATTCCTTTTAATTTTTAAATGTAAAATCAATTCAGATAGCCTTCAGAAAACTGTTGAACATCAATTTAAACTGATGTTCATCTACTTAGGTTATTAATTTTTTACCTTTGAAATAAAAAACTGTTTATAACAATTTTCATTCAAGATGTGTTGACTAAACTGGAGCATGATTTATTAATGATATAAAGCATCTACAGTTTAAGAAAGATTCTGTTATGGCCCCCTGGTGTAACATTTAAAATGTATATCAAGTTGGAAGATTACAGAAACAATCAGAGCTTTACGGAGCCATAATCTTCATTAGGATAGAAAGCATTATTAATTATATGCTACTTAATTAGCTCTTTCACTTACTCTTCTGGTCTTCATGCAATGCTGAAAAGGTCAGTTTTAATACAAAGCTACCTTGAAAGATTCAGAGGATATGTGTTGATGGGTGGGGATGCTGATGTGAGCAGCCATAAAGGTTGGAAGGGAAAAAGAACAGAAGAAAATGACTGTTGAAAAGTGCTGACAGAGAAATTGCCTGCCAGCCTGGGAGCTGTGAGTCTGGGAACTAGGCCTTGGAAACAGTGATATCCTTGAAAATTGCGGCTGACATCTTTGAAGTACATGTGGGTACCTAGAAACAGGAGACATCCTGAGATACCTTCCATAAGCGTAGAACCAAAAAAACTGTAATGGCAACTTATCATCTGAAAAAGGAGAAACAGTCTGGCAAAATAAAATTGGCCTGAAACAATGAAAAACATCGTGATCTATTGGCTGTTACTCATGAAAAATTGAAGTTAACAGCATCTATTGGCTGGTCAAAGTGGTGATGTCCTATGCCCTCTTATGTCTATGCGATATAATTAATTTTTATCCCAAATGAAGCTTCTCTCACTAAGAACTTCCTGTCCTGCATGTAGGTTTTTTTTTTCCTAAAGAGTTTGAATTCCACATGAACTTTCTATGCGATCTTGGACTCTCACTGGGAATGCCTGGCTCACTGTGTGGTGTGAATCATATTTGAAGTGAGACTGAAGTCTGTTATTTTATTGGTCCCTTTCTGGGCCCCTTCTGGGGTCAGTTCAGTTTGTCCTCCCACCTCTGAAATGGTTGGTTCCCCTGCTGGAATCACTTTGTCCTGACCTCTGGGATGGTTTGGCCACTTCTGAAATCTACTTTGCTTGATACTGGTAATATATATCTACATAAGTGATCTACAATAAGCATATCCGCTGCTATATTGTAAGTTGCTTCACTAATGATAAGTTTGTAGTACCTGTAATAGTATATACCTACGTAGTTATTGCCATTATTGGTTGTTGCCATATGATTGGTTGCTGCTATTATTAACTGCTGCCACACTATTGATTCATACTATATTACTGATTGCTAATAGTAATTTGTAATAGCTTGAGATTTATTCTCTTTATAAATTATAGGTATACTTGCTAGTCATTATTTTTTGTGATTGTTTACTTGCCAGTGGTGATTTTTGTGGTATTTGTGCTAATTTGTAATAAAGTAGAGAAATTTAGAGAATAGATGCCTCCATGTTCTTGTGTATTACAGAATCCTATGAACCCATGGTTGTGATATCTACACACCTGCAGACTGGGTAACCCTGTAGGTCATGACAGATGCAAAGGGAAACTAGACAGAATTCTGTTTCTTCTTCAGATTGGAATTCCTTACTTCAGGGAAATTAAGAAGGATGAAAATTTTAGTAACTGATTCACAGAAAATACTTCTATGTGTTTACACTTGCCACTTAATTACTGGTTGTGACTTACTAAATGATGAAGTGCTAAAAAGGGTTAAAAGACTTGATATAAATATTTGTAGAACCTTTAAAAGGAATTTGTAGAACCTTTAAAAGGAATGACTCAAGAGAGGATTCTTTCGGGCATAAAATAGAATTTAACACTTGACATCTGTTTCCTTTAATATTTACAGTGAAAAAGAATTTAAACTGTAATAGAGCAGTGACATGCAAGCTGCCTAGATGATGTGGCTGCAGCACTGTGTTGGCCTGTAAGTAGCAGAGAGAGAGAGAGACAGAGTTTGCTTATAAAACACAAGGTAAGCAGAAGCAATAACTGCCATTTTATGAGGGGATTGCATCTGTTACCTTCAAAAAATGATGGAAGCTGTTCTCATATCAACATCATAGTAGTTAAAAGTACACCCAGAGTTGAAATAACAGGTGTAAACTGCAAGCAGAAAGGGAACAGTTGTGCCCTTAAGGCAAGCAAAATTTTGGAATTTTGTAGTCTTTTTACTGAGGACTTTCAATTTTCATCTAAGGAATACAAAAATTGGAACTAAAAATAACTCATGATGTGAACAGTTTCAGTGGTCAGAATGGTAAAAATGACAGTCTTGATGATATTTGGCTATACAAGAAATAATTTGTTTTTCTTTACAAGGTTGTTTACTAGATACTTGCCTTACCTCCCCCCCCGCCCTTTTTCTTTTTTCTGGTAGGGCTTTGGTTAGTTGGGTTTTTTCCCATTTGTTCATTTGTTTATCTCAGATTAGATGTGACCTGATTTTGGAAGATGACCAAATATGGATATGACTAAATATAAATAAGAATTTTTAAAGGTCTGCATTTAGATGGACAATTTGAAAAGGTATGTGAAATGATCTGTTAATTTTTGTTAATTTACTAAAATTAGTAAATATCAGAAGTCTATGTCTAAATTTAAAAGATACTTTTGTTTGCAGGGCTTAACTAGCTCTTTAAAATGCATGGATATTATAAGTTTTGTGCTTTGTTGGTGTTATGTAGAAGTCTGATACTCATTTATAAATAAACCACTTACAAATCCAACATTCAAAGAATGTCCAATTTGGGACTGAAATAATTTGACTGAAAAAATCACTGTGTAAGAACCAACATCTAACATTTTGCATTTCAGTGACTTCAGAAGTAGATGCATCACCTGCCTTCCAACTTTTAATATGCAGCAAGAACATGCTTTCCTACTGAGCCGGAGCAGATGACATCTTCAGGGCTGAGACAATCTTTGGAGTCCTTTGCGAAACTCCAAAAAAGGTGCCAAGAAAAACAATCCCTATTGTGTCTTCAGAACTACAAACATTGCATATGTGGCACTGTCTTTTTAAGCATAATCTCCAGAAAAACAGGTGCTTTATTACTGGTGTCTATGATGGATCTTTCTTGAAAAAATGCAGCAATTTTCAAACAGTATATAGGATGCATTACAGCTCATAAAAATTCAGATGTCATATCTCATGAGGAAATAACATTTCAGATGTATTTTTGATAATGACACTAATAGAACTTAAAGTGGTCTCACTGTGACAGGTCTTTTGTATGACAATAGACTTGTGTTGGTTCCCAACATCTGCCAACTGATACAACTTGTCTAAATGCTTATTTAATATATATATATTCCTTTTAGAGAGAAAGGAGGAGTCATTTTCAACATGCAGCAAAAGAAAATCTAAATGTACTGTCTGAAGACTATTGTCTCAATGTATGAACTTTTTTAGAGAAATCATAAGATGGAGCAGGGTCAGGAATGGCAGAGATGTTAATCCCCAGTTATGAACACCAGATTACCAAGAGCAAATGTTCAAAAAGACAAAGATAATGAGGGCCATAGCATTTTTGGGGGGTGAAATATATAGAAGCACCTGTAAGCAGAATTACCAAAAAATATGTAGTCACTAATTTCTGGTTTGATGTTTCTACATAAAATGTGTCACTCTAATCTGCAACCACCTAGAGATACTTAACATACTTGTAAAATCTACCTCAGTTTCCTGAGGACCTGAATTCCTTTTATTTGTCATACTCATAATCAGAGTGCTGAGCAGATATCTACAGCTGAATTAGATTAGAATATTCCTGCTTACAAAATCAGTTTCAGTGGGCATTTCAGTGTTTGGATCATTCTTAGGGCAAAAAAGAGAGTACAGTATCATATCATCTAAATCAGATTTTTTAAAAGTCTGATGTCTAAATCTGAACTTCCTTCTCTGGGAATCCTTTATAGTCAATGGATAGAAGCCAGCAGCTTTAGCGGAATGTTTATGTAACCAGTCGTAGAGAGCTGTACCAACACGAAGTGAATAATTTGTAGAGGTATATATACTGCCTATAAACAAAGCGTAAGGTGTCCAGATCTGGCTTCTGTGTGCCCAGTATGTGCAGATGAATCCAATGCTCAGTGCTTTTACAGAAAAAAAAATAAAATTCAGATTAATTTTTTTTTTTAATAGAATCATAGAGTTGGAAGGGACACACAAGGATCATTAACTCTTGACTGCACAGAGAGCAACCTAAAAGTTAAACCATGTATCTAAGAGTGTTGTCCAAATGCTTCTTGAACACCAACAGGCTTGAGACCATGACCGCTTCCCTGAGGAACTTGTTCCAGTGCTTGACCACCCCCTCAGTGGTGGTCTCTGACACAGCCTTAAGCTATTGCCTCACATCCTCTCACCAGACACCAGTGAGAAGAGATCAGTAAGACCCTAATATTTTTATTCTTTCAAAATTAATTGTACTGGGGTTTGGCTATGAAGGAGTTAATTTTTACAAGAAGCTCGGACGGGACAGAGCCAGGGCAGATGACCCAAACTAGCCAAGGAGGGTATTCCATACCATATGATGTCATGCTTAGCATAAAAGGGGGCTAGTTGAGGAGGTGCAGCAGCTCCGGGACCGTCTCCGGGACCATCTGAGTGTTCAGTCATCAGGTCAGGCCCTGTCATTGGGTGATAAACTGCATTGTATATCACCTCTTTTGTATATTCTAAGTACTGTTGTTATTTTCCTCTTCCTTTGCTGTCCCACTAAACTGTCCTTATCCCAACCCATGAATTTTGCCTTTGTCTTTTGATTCTCTTCCCCATCCCACTGAGGGTGTGTATGTGTGTGAGAATTGAGCATAAGAGGTTAAAAATGCTGGTGTCCGCTTATCTCTTGTGCAAACATTGTGGATGGAGATCCACAAGGTTGGCACGAGAAGCAGCCAAAGGAGGGAGGCAAGATGGTCCTGTTTTGGCTAAAGAATGCAAAGTAAACAGATAGATGGTTTCTACACAGAATCTTGAAGACCATGGTGCCCGGAGTGAGACCTTTTGCTTCATTATCTGTGAAATGAATATTAAAGCTGACACCTCTGAGTATGATAGTGAGCTAAAAGATTGCCCAGGGAGGGGAACAGCTAAGGTTAGGGTATAAAGCATATTTAGAAAAATTCCCCTGAGGGAGAGAGAAGAGATTGAAGACCCAGAAGAGGCAGTCGATGGCCTGTGCTCCTTCTCCTTCACGCAAGACAGGGACAACTTCTTGGTAAGCATTGTGAATTCACCTTTTGGTGAAGAATACCCAGGACAGCATTTTGCTAGCACTATCGTCATATTTTAGTGCTACTGCAGTAAGTGTATTTATCAATGGCAATTCCAAACTTTTTATGTCTCTCACCTTAAATTACCTATCTTTATCTACTTTGCGAAACTGACTCTATGAAAGTCCTTTAGGGGGCTCTGACAGGCAAACGTTGACTCTGATATGTGGCTACACACATAATCCTTTAGACATTTACCATTGACCAAGTCTGGGACTAAGACTGGACCTAGCTGCCCCTAGGCTCCTTTCTTAGAAGGAGTTTAGAAAGCAAGGGGGTCGTTTCTGAACCTCGTGACTCAATGGGAGCGCCTTCCTTAGCCACACGTCAGACTCATACCCCTTTACATGATTTGGCGGGAGGAGTGAGCGAGTGGCTGCATGGTGCTTACCTGCCAGCTGGGGCTAAACCATGACCCTATGATGGATTGTTAAGTCTATTTAAAAATTCTTATTTTGAAATTTTGGATAAAACAATGTTCTGCACTTACAACCTAGATATCTGGAATATACAGCACCTTGCATTGATGTATAGAATACACTGACACCAGACATCTGCCGTTTTGTAACTCAGTTGCTGCACTACTGAGCAGTTTGGCAGCAGCTGCAAAAGCCACAGCTAAAGCCTCCCTTGCTATCTTCAGCAGCTTCAGGAAGAGAATGGAGGAAAGAACAGAGAGCAATACGGCAAGATTACACAACTCTTTCAGGAGAGACATCACTTAGAATACTTTCATTTTAGGATCTCAAAACAAGCATGACTGGATGAAGAATGTCTATGGATGAACAATATGTGTGTTAGAAGGGTCTCTGTTTCTTGACATATTGTAAATCAGTTACCAGAAGGAAAAAAAAAAAAAAAAGAGTAAAGCAAAGGAGAACTTGCACTTCTGTTCTGATGCACATGTCCATTGCCATCTGGCAGCTCACTGCTCAGAAAGTTAGTATCAAATCAAACTAGTGTAAGAAGTCAACCATCAGTCTGTTGTAGAACTGTGTACTATTATTCAAGAGAATTGTACTTAAGAATTTGCCTGTCTCCAGGAAATTATTAAGGGTTGTATTTGCCTGCCATTCTTGGAGAGAGATTCAGATCTGAACAAGTTGGCATTAACCAGCTCTGTGAATAGAGATAGTTTTGTGAGAGAAACTCATCCATGAAATTCAAGTCTTACAACATATGGTTAACGCAAATTTAATGATAGTGTTAGGGTCTCTACCATAAAACAAATAGGTCAAGTTTTTCCTTTTTCTGGGGATGGAAGACAAGCTGACTGTTGAGATTGATTTACATTTATTCTGAATCAGAGTTCTGTGTACTGAAGACAGCTCACTGGTTAGTCCTGTCTTTTTGCAAGGCATCTTTTTTCCAAGTCCTCTATACCCTCTTGTACATGGTAGTATTTCAATTGAAGTCAGGGTTTCTGTCAGGAACTGGTGCTAACACCGTGTCCATCTGACTGCCATCAGAGGTCTCAGTTTTGCCTTTTTAATGTGACATTAGATGGAAACCTACTGAGATATCACATTTCAGGATTCTCTTGAATTCTTTTTCCGCCTTTAAATAAATATAAAAGGCAATAAGGAACAGCATGGGAACAAATAATTATGTATGTCCTATCTGGTACCCGCATGATATGTGGCTGTTCCTATCTGATCCCAGTATTTAAATGAGAAGTAGTATTGAGTTATTGTGAGTCCAAAGCAGCAAGGCAACATATAGTCCATGTGAGACAGGTGAAAATTTTGGAATGGAAATGGAAAAAAATAAAAAAAACATTTTAGCATAAACCTTACATCTGAGTATAACAACTGGGAAGAAAAAGAGTTGTTTTCTTTTTATTTCAGACTAAAGAATTATGCATTCTGGATATGGATCTTTTTACTGTATTCCAATGTAATTTTTATCCATACAAAGAAGTTAATGAATTCTTGAATTTGTAGTGGAATAAATTCCTGGAAACAATGTGAAAATTAAATCCTTTGTGCAGATTTGAAAGCTCTTAAAATTCACTTTTAGTTAATACCACTGCACTACTGATCTTTCTCTCTTCACATATATTCTTAAGTGCTATGCCAGTTACTCTTCTCAAATACATTCAGGAGATTGTTTACATATATTATCCTGTCCCCTAAAGAAAAAGGTTGTGAGCACACAATGGCTTTTTCTCTAGATAGAGTGCCATTTTTGCATCATAATTCTTTCTTTCTGCAGTACTTGGAAATATTTTTTCTGACCAGGAATGTAACAGAGAATAAGTCATGCATGAGGACTAAGTCTGGCCCATAGAAGTCATACTTGCATTCAGAATGGGTCCTAAAACCAGCCCTTTTGCTGTGGTTCTTTCTTAAGGGTGTAGACAATTATTTTGTTTCTTATTTCTGAGATTTTTCATACCATCTGCAATAAAACAGAAAGATTTTATCTAAGTTTGTTTATATGGTTAGTTTATTATTACTGTTATTTCTAAGAAAGAGAATGGTTCAGCTATTAGTATGTAATAATGGCCTGTGATCCGAGCATCTTGGCCTTTATTGAAATATTCAGATAATATATTAGGATTGACATTACTGTTTCTAAATGAAATTCTGGAACAATTGTCTGTTTTCATTTCTTCTTTTCTGACTTATTTTAATAAGTACTATTTAAAAAGGTCTATATATTTAGTTCTGTGCTCACGCAGCACCTAGCATAGCAGCTTCTGGCAGATTTTTGACTAGATACTACTGGCAGTAGCAATTATAATATTTGCTACAGTCTCCTCCTTATGTCCTGACCTGAGGCTGACTGCATAAGAATGAAGCTATTCAGCAAGAGTTCCCTGCTTAGGGGTAGTCACAGTTCCAAACATAACTATGCTTCAATATACAATACTTTCTAAATAATCTATTAAAAAAAATTAAATGCATTAATCACCAATACTGAATGAACCATTCTGTGACAAAAAAATTCTGATATTTGCTGAAAATTCAGCAAGTACTAATATTTTTCTCCAGAGGAAGCTATTCCTTTTTTTATAGTCAAGTATCTGTATCCAGGAGAAACTGCCAAAAATGTTGAGTTAGTGTATAAGCAATTTGATTCTACTTTGAAAACATTATTTCTTCTACTCTGACATAATTTTTGTATTAATTAGTTTGACACAATTACAGTTTTAAAGTTGCCATTAAAGAAGAGAATACATTCTAGAACATGGCAAGTAGGATCACAATAAATGTAAAAACCTTCCCTAAGAAGTTCAGGTATATGTAAATGTAGTTTTGTTACACAGCTCTGCGAGGTAACAGAGCACCAAGTCTTCTTTTATGTCTTCATGCTGCAAATAGAGCCAATAAGCTGAATACTTTATGTATCCCACTTAAGGAATTGGCACCATTTGGTAAATTAAATTACTGTCATAAAATCTGTACTCTTACGCTGTCCTTTGAAAGTGAGTAATACACTCTGTAATTCAGAGCAATGGAACTGTCATTAAGTAAGGACTGCTATTCTTTTGAGAATAACTTGTTATGTTCCTTTTAAACATAATATGATACCTGGTTTGGTTTTTTGGTTGGGTGTTTTTGGGGTTTTTTTTTTTTGTTGTTTTTTGGTTGGTTGGTTGGTTGGTTTTTTAATCCCATTAAGCTTTCTGTGATTTCAAATACTTCCACTTCCAAGCAGAGCCAAGTTCCTTCCATTTTTATCTTTATACAACTGATATACTAGGGCTGCATCTGTGGCCTTTATACATCCTTTTTATATCTGAGCTTCTACAGTCTCCTACTGCACAGTCTTGTTTAACCTCTCCTCTTATGTTCCGCTGCCAGGGAATTAAGAACACAGACACAGTGAAATTGGTTTATGCATGTAGAAATCCAGCCAAATTGTTTATTTCTTTGAGCCTTTCCCACTGATGAAACTTTCCTTACTCATTTTCTTACTTCAATGTTTTGAGTGGCATAGCACACATCTCATTTTGTTCCTAATTCTATCCTTCCCAATTAGTTGTCCTGCACACATAATTTTCAGTGCTCTTCTGATGTCTTTCTGTTACTTACTTAATTCTTGCAAAGTGTGATTAATACTAATTTCTTTAAAAAGTTTTACATTTCAGATGTATGACTCTGCAAGTGTTTTTCTTCTGTAGACTATAGAATAAGTTACAAAATCTTAATGCATAGACTACTGTAGTTACCTCTGCAGTTTCCTGTGCTGGAATGTAACTTTAGAAGCTGCAAGGGATCCTAAAGGACCTGAACTTTCCAAAACAAAATTTATTTCAATTTTCAAAATGTAAGTCTTAAGGAATTTTGGTAATGTAAAGACACAGAATTTTTTTGTCACTATTTTTTGTAATAAAGATATGTCATGTGGATCCTAAATGAAATGTCTCTAGTGAATTTAAAAAATAGTCAACAGCTGATTATGCTTGTCTGCTGTACTTCGTGAAGATTTTCACTGTCACTGTTCTTCGGTCACAAACTGTAAAAGCTTATGAGCAAGCTTATTTGTCTTGAGTTGTTGATGAGTCAAATGGTCACATTACTTCTCTTGTATTGAATCTTAAGAAGCTTTTTCATTTTGGGTCCTTGTCCCCATTATATGTAAAATTAAATATATCTCTGCAAGCAAATTAAACTTTTCCCTTAAAATTGCTTGACTTAAATAATTCTGCTTGAGGCAATACATCTGAATTTTAGTCTTTTTTAATGAATGAATCTTTACTTCAGCTTTCTTGCTATCTGTCTGAAACTCCTTTATAGCATGATAAAAGGAGGAAAGAAAAAGGTCCAGGAAATTATGGACTAACTCTTCAAATTTTGGTAGAAAATTAGTAGAATAAGTTATTAAACAATCCATTAATAATCAATTATATAATACAAATCTCAGAAGAAACCATATATTTTCCTCTTTTAGGGAGAAAGTAAGCAATTAATTTCACCACTAGAATTCATACAACTTGAGTTTGATAAGATTTTCAACATGTTCTACAAGGGAACCTCATAATAATAAAGTAGGGAAGCAGAGGCTTTAAGAAATTCTAAAATAGCTGAAGAAATTAATGAAGAAGAAAAAACAAACAACAACCAACCAACAAAACCAGTACTGCAAATCTAATTATAATTCTTTTAAAGTTTTTCAAGTTGGATATGAAGAAAGTTTGATTTCAACCTCATTCTAGTCAGTATTTTTTACAAACAGCTTTCTTGTTGTTAGAGAGAAAACATTTATAGATAATATCAATCAATGAGGAGCTGCAAGCATCGTAAAAAATGGTCAAAAGGCAAGAAACACTGTTCAGTTCATTAAAACTATATGTGAATTCCTGTACTAAGGCAAGGCATATCAAAGTAAAATTGATCTGGCTAAGCAGATGTATTTCAAAATAGAGGAGCTGGGCTTTAAATAGGCTAAAAATAGAATATGGCTTTACCACATGATATTGTTATAATAAATAAACAAAAGGTGAAATACCATTCAGGGTATGTTACCTACCATTTTATATAAAAGTCAGAGGAGGAAATTATTTATTTTATTGTGTTCTGTTGTTCTGTTCTGATGTATGTTTGGGAAAGCATACTTCAAAAATATTGTAGAAGATTTGGAAAGCATAATACAAAGAGCATATCTGACAAAAAAGCATAAAGAAAAATTGAAATAAATATATATATGATCTATGGAAGGGAGGATTTTTTATTTAAAGAAGTAATCTTTACATTTATATATCTTTTTTCTTTTTCTTTTTTTTTTTTTTTTTTTACTTCCCAGATGACAAAACTTATGATTGTTGCCTATGCTCAAAAGGGATCAGAAAAGTAGTTCTTAAGTAGTTCAAGAGGGACACTGAAATTTATCCTTCAATGGATGTTTTCAAGATCAAGTTAGTCACAACTGTCAGGAACTGTTTAGGTATACTGGATCTTGTTTTAGGGATCTTTTGAAACCTCCTGTTCTCAGAAAGGTATATTTCTCTGATTCTCCTTGACCTTATGACTGCACTGTAACAGCCAAGTAATTCTTTATTGTAAGGCTTTATATCCTGTCTCATGATGAACTTCACATAATCCCAATAAAGGAAGTTAGAGTCTCTAAACATAGTAATAAAGTTACAGATTTATAGACTTTGAATATTTGATCACTGGGCTATATCTATCAAAAATGATCTGGAATAACAGACCCCATATGAGTGAACAGAGAAATAGCTTTCTATATTTATGCTGGAGTGACTCATACAAACTGAAAAATCAACACATGAATGTCACAGAAAAAAAAAATCATCAAATACTTATTGAACCATTATAGGGTGATACTATTTTAGACATATTTGGGGTTTTATTTTTCTAATGAGGACTTTATAGATGGACCATCAAAACCAATCTTGGACTGTGTGTTGAAGTTTGATTCAATTTAACTTAAATGGAAGAAAAGCAGGCCTGTAATTAAAGCTTTCGATTCAAGAAAAGGGCAAAGATTGATATACTAATAAAAAGAACAACTAAATCCAAAGGCTTGAATGTAACAGGCCTTAAAAGTCTGCATGTCAAAGGACTTTAAACTGGGAAGCATCTGTACCTGGAACGTATTGTCTTAAAGAATTTTTTTAATGTTCTTATATGTAGATAGATGATACAGGGTCAAGAATCACCATTAGTATGTGATCTTGAAGAATATGATAAGACAAGAGAATACAAATAGGACAGATATAGGGTCATGCATTTGGAGGCAACATTAAAAATATTATTTTCTTAGCTTTCCAAAACTGGGACTGAGATATGAATGTAATCTCTATCGCCTTACAGAAGAAAGAAAACTTTCTTTTAAACTGAAATAAAACTTTTATTTTAAACTGAAGAACAGTGCAATCCAATACAATGTTTATTAATAACTATAGGTACAAAACTACAAAAATGTTTCTCACTGTCAAGTTCCAGAACAGTGATGGCAAAACCAAAGAATCAGAGAAAATCATTAGCTGTATTTTAAATGGATGTAAATAAGTTTATAGAAAGGTTTATATGGCGTACTGGAGCTCAAGAACTTTCTTGAAAACTAGTGCAAAATTCTTCTCATGGAGAAGGTGTAAAAACCCAAACCAGATTAAAAATATGCAGTTCTTTGTACAAACCAGCTTTAATATTTAGGTCATGACTCCCATTAAAAATCAAGGTGGCATAAGTTCTGTATGAAGGCAGAAAAGAAAAAAGAGACAGCTGTGTAAAAACTTAAAAGAGAGACTTTTTTTTCCCCCCAAACTATTAGAAAACTCAAGTAACAGCTTTGCAGGCCAAAAGCCTCAGAACACAAACTCAGTTTGTAAATTTGGAACACTGTCAACACAGAGGAAACATTTTCTCACAGAGGAAGTATTTTACAGTGATAGTTTTAAATTATACACCAGCAGTATATAGAGAAGATTGGCTAAGAAAAAAGGGTAAAACTGATAGCATAGCTTTTACCTGCTAAATTAAAGTAATACCTCTACATTTTATCTGATATCTGCAGTATATTTATTTCATTCCAGGAAACAAAGAAACACAGTAGTGTATAACGGAGCTTGATAGGTCAATAGCTGAAAGGGTGCCAATGTTTTTGCGTCTGCTAAAAAAAATCAGGAAGCCAATTAAAGTATTCCAGTGAAATGTTTTCTGTTTTCACCCCTACAACACTGATTTGATTTCCACATTGTGTTTCAAAATGTGTTTGGAAGAAAAACCTAATACCTTGACGATGGTTTTCCATTAAATATATAAAAAGCAAGGATTTATGTTTATGTTTCAGGAAAAAAGTAGCCATGCGGATTGCAATATAATGATTGTGAAGTACAATGAAGGTATCTACATTCTAGTAAACACTTGATTCACGTAACTTAAAAATGCCTAATAATGTATCATATTGTCATGGTGTTTGTGTTCACGCACAGTATACGGGTATGGTATGCATTCAGTTTAACTCTTGCAATGCCTTTGTATTCTTTATAAACAGTATTTTAAGACTACTGGTTTGAAGTGTTCGTTTCCTACTTCCTAAAGTGGCAGTTTTAGTTTTCTCCTAAGGATTTATGAGTAAACTACTTTCTTGAATCTCCAGTATTAAAGGTCTGGAATTGTGCATCACAATATTGAAGCATGAAAGTTCAGTGTATACTTTGCATTCACAAGCCTTAGTCATAAACCAATGCCAAACATTTGTGGACAAAAAATAAAATTGTCAACTTGCCTGCCAATCTCACAAGTTTATTAGAAATGTTATTTAAATTTGTTGAGTAAGTTGAAATCGATTAAAAATATTAGAAATAAAATGCAAACAATAAATATTTTTAGGCTTTTATCTTTGCAAGACTATCATTGCACTAAAGGTGCATTCTAACCCTCCTAGGAGGGTTAGAAAGATACTAACCACAGTGGCCTTTTTGTGTTTAAATCTTTTCTTCATTCTAAAAGGTAAAATTCAGAGTATACGACTTGGTTAAGTAATCTGAAATAGAAAAGTGGGAGAATAAATTTAGTTACTAGATTCCAGACTTTTTGTCAAGTTTTATTACTCTGCCTTTAAAATTCTTTTTTCTTTTACACATAATAATTAATAATAATAATAACAATAACAATAATAATAATAAAAAAATTGTGAGTACCCTCCAAAACCCCTTCACAAAACTGTTTTCTGTAAGGTGTCAATCTCACATGCCTGACAGAGTGAGTATCATACTGCATCCATACACAAACTTACATGAAGAAATTCTGCCTGAATAATGTTTGCTATCTTGCAAAAGCAATTAATTCATTTTTTAAATTTACACAGATTTATTTTGGATTTTCTTGCTCCTTCCTGTCTTTATTTAGCTGCTTTACTAATCAGATTTTAACTAACTTCCCCTCCCCCCCAAGGACTTTTTCTTCCTTCTTCCAATCTTTTTTTTTTTCAATCTATTGTCGTGTCCTCATCCTCACTCTGTGTGTGGGTGAATATGTTCTTTCTCTCTGTAAAAATACATTCAAATATTTATGGCCTGGTAACCCATTCTTACTAAGCATATGCATAAGTCTCTACTTCTAAATTAATTCTCCATATTCTTGTTCTCTAGGAGAGCTCAGTCCTTTTTACCCTACCTGTACTTTATTTTTCTTTTTAACATCCATTTTTCTTCCAAGTTATCCAATTAATTTTTAATTACAGGTATATTGTATGCATAAATGTGTACATGTCAGATGAAACTTCTGTGGCCCATTGCTTTTTGGGTTAATGATCTTTGATGAAAAATCGAGATCAGGAATAGTAGACAAAATAGAGGGTTACGGTCAAACTATTCACAAACAGAACAGGCGAGGAGATGAAATCTGCACGTATATAGCATCAAATACTTTTGTGCAATCCATAAAGGCCCATACCAATTTTTCTACAATGCCAGATGTCTAATTCCTATAAGGATGTCAAGGCTATACCCTTCCATAAATATACATAACATTTTTCATATTGAACTGTAAGGTACATAGACTGACTGTCTTAATGATACAACTTGTTCTGTACTCTTTGATAATTATTGAGATCTGATTAGACGCTTTAAAAAAACAGAGTATATGTAATTACATGATATTTGTACATTTTCATCTAGAACACTCACTCCACATGCTATTTTTTTTCTTTTTTTTTTCCCCAATTTATTTTTAATATTCAGAATGATCATAGAGGAGCATTTAATTTCTCAAAACTATCATATGAAAGCTCTTACCTTTTAATTTTGTTTAAAACTTTGCATTATTTCATTATCTCTGTACTGTTATTATATGTACTGTTTCCGTCCAAAGAATGAATATTTTTAGAAAACAGCCCTCTTGACTGTCTGTAGCCAGTAGACTACTGATTAATGTGAGCCTCTTTTACTTTGCAAAAAATAATTATCTCTATTATAGAGGATGAAAACAAATAACACAGGGAAAAACTATGCCATAAGAAATCATTGCCAAATATTGGCTTTAAATATTAGTAATTTTATTTGTTCTATAAATATACCTCAACCAGAGAGAAAAACTGTAGCTGGAGAAGATTTCATTTCCTTTATATAAAGTTAAATGCTTGTTTGTTTAAATATTTGGGATTTCTTCAGCTGAGCAAAAAAGATCATAGAATCATAGAATCATAGAATCATAGAATGGTTAGGGTTGGAAGGGATCTCAAAGATCATCTAGATCCAACCCCCCTGCTGTGGGCAGGGACACCCTCCACTAGACCATGTTGCCCAAAGCCTCATCCAACCTGGTCTTAAACACTTCCAGGGATGGAGCATCCACAACTTCTCTGGGCAACCTGTTCCAGTGCCTCACCACCCTCACAGTAAAGAATTTCTTTCTAATATCTAATCTAAATAGACCCTCCTTCAGCTTAAACCCATTACCCCTTGTCCTGTCGCTACACTCCCTGATAAACAGTCCCTCACCAGCTTTCCTGTAGGCCCCTTCAGGTACTGGAAAGCCACAATTAGATCTCCCCAGAGCCACCTTTTCTCCAGGCTGAACAACCCCAACTCTCTCAGCCTGTCCTCATAGGAGAGGTGCTCCAGCCCTCCGATCAGCTTCGTGGCCCTCCTCTGGACTCTCTCCAACAGCTCCATGTCTCTCCTGTACTGGGGCCCCCAGAGCTGGATGCAGTACTCCAGGTGGGGTCTCACAAGAGTGGAGTAGAGGGGCAGGATCACCTCCCTCGACCTGCTGGTCACACTTGTTGACTTTTCACACACGGTTGGCTTTCTGGGCCGCAAGCGCACACTGCCGGCTCATGTTGAGCTTCTCATCAATCAATACCCCCAAGTCCTTCCCCTCGGGGCTGCTTTCAATCCGTTCCCCGCCCAGCCTGTAGTTGTGCTTGGGATTGCGCCAACCCACGTGCAGGACCTTGCACTTGGCCTTGTTGAACTTCAAGTGGTTCACACGGGCCCACCTCTCCAGCCTGTCAAGGTCCCTCTGGATGGCATCCCTTCCCTCCAGTGTGTCGACCCCACCACACAGCTTGGTGTCGTCAGTAAACTTGCTGAGGGTGCACTCGATCCCACTGTCCATGTCGCTGACAAAGATGTTGAACAGTGCCGGTCCCAGTACCGACCCCTGAGGAACACCACTCGTCACCGTTCTCCACTTAGACATTGAGCCATTGATCACAACCCTTTGAGTGCAATCATCCAGCCAATTCCTTATCCACCGAATGGTCCATCCATCGAATCCATGTCTCTCCAATTTAGAGACAAGGATGTTGTGCGGGACAGCGTCAAATGCCTTGCACAAGTCCAGGTAGATGACGTCAGTTGCCCTTCCCTTATCCACCGACGCTGTAACCCCATCATAGAAGGCCACCAAGTTTATCAGGCACGATTTGCCCCTAGTGAAGCCGTGTTGGCTGTCGCCAATCACCTCTTTATTTTCCATGTGCCTGAGCATAGTCTCCAGGAGGGTCTGCTCCATGATCTTGCCAGGCACGGAGGTGAGACTGACCGGCCTGTGGTTCCCTGGGTCTTCCTTTTTTCCTTTCTTGAAAATGGGGGTTATGTTCCCCCTCTTCCAGTCGGCGGGAACCTCGCCAACTGCCATGACTTCTCAAACATGATGGTGAGTGGCCTGGCCACTTGATCCGCCAGTTCCCTCAAGACCTGCAGATGCAACTCATCAGGTCCCATGGACTTGTGGACTTTCGGACTTTCAGGTTCCTTAGATATTCTCGAACCTGATCTTCTCCTGCAGTGGGTGGTTCTGCATTCTCCCAGTCCCTGCCTTCTGTGACCTGGGCACTGTGGCTCAAGGATTTGCCAGTGAAGACTGAGACAAAGAAGTCACTGAGTACCTCAGCCTTCTCTGTATCCTGGGTAACCAGTTCACCCATTTCATTCCAGAGGGGACCCACATTTTCCCTCATCCTCCTTTTATCACTAACATACCTATAGAAGCTTTACTTCTTGTCCTTGACATCCCTGGCCAGACTAATTTCTATCAGGGCTTTGGCTTTCCTAACCTGCTCCCTGGCTGCTCGGACAGTTTCTCTGTATTCTTCCCAGGCTACCTGCCCTTGCTTCCAGCCTCTGTAGGCTTCCTTTTTTTTGTTTGACTTTGCCCAGGAGCTCCTTGTTCATCCACAGGGGCCTCTTAGTCTTTTTGCTTGACTTCCTCTTTGTTGGGATGCATTGCTCCTGAGATATAACATGTCTTCCTTTAAATATATTTTTTCTTTTATTCTTAGATCATTCTGGTTACAAAGGTATTAGTACACTGTAATTTGTGCTTGAGGTATGACTGTAAAAAAAAAAAGGTCCATTTTATGAAAATGTAGTCATTCATACATATCAAAATACTTGAGGGACATGCCATTATTCTGTCTGGTTAATTGAATTAAATACAAGAAGAACTTCTGTGTGTAGTTTCAGGTCTTTTATAACCTTTCAAAAGTGAAAAGGAAAGTCTAAGATTCCTGAAACAAATACAACTCCAAGAAATAAAATTCAGAGTATGTGACTTGATTAACTCATCTGAAACAGAAAGCAGGAGAATAAATTCTTTGCGGAAACTTTTAAGGCTTAGCACATTTCAATTTTTTAACAAATCTTTTAAAAATTACAGGTATCCTGCTTATTCAGTTTGTGATGCAAATGTAAAATAGACTCATTGACTTCAAACCATAGTCACATCAGCTTGGTCACATGGGATGCCGGAAAAAAGATACTAAGACATGGAGCTAAAATCCTCTATGCAGTAGTAAAAAAATTGCGTATCTTTTTTTGTTTCTGACTTTAAAATTATAAAAATGGACAAAATACTAGGAATGATATAACTTTTACCTGCCATTGTAAGTACATCACATGACTAGCAGACAGATCTCAAAGAGTCATCAGATTATAAAGGTTTAATGTAAATAGGTAAATCTAAATTTCTTAGTCTTTACCCTGTACTGAGCCAACATATTTTTCATCCCAGTCTCAAGTGATTAATGAACACTGCACCAGTGTCTGTGTGGGTGTGGGTGTTTGGGTGTGTGTGTGCACAATGAGTAGAAAACCACACAAAGACTAGAAAACCATATAGAATCATAAAATGTTTTGGGTTGAAAGGGACCTCAAAGATCATCTAGTTCCCACCCCCCTGCCATGGGCAGGGACACCCTCCATTAGACTACATTGCCCAAAGCCCCATCCAACCTGGCGTTCAACACTTACAGGGAGCGGACATCCACAACTTCTCTGGGCAACCCGTTCCGCTGTCTCACCACCCTCACAGTAAAGAATTTCTTTCTATCATCTAACCTAAATATACCCTCTTTTAGTCTAAACCCATTACCTCTCATCCTGTCACTACATACCCTTGTAAAAAATCCCTCTCCACATTTCTTATAGGCCCCCTTCAGCTACTGGAATGCTGAACAATCCCAACTTTCTCAGCCTGTCTTCATAGGAGAGGTGCTCCAGCCCTTTGATCATCTTTGTGGCCCTCCTCTGGACTCAATCCAGCAGCTCCATGTCCTTCTTATGTTGGGGCCCCCAGAGCTGGACACAGTACTCCAGGTGGGGCCTCAGAAGAGTGGAGTAGAGGGGCAGGATCACCTCCCTTGACCTGTTGGTCCCGCTTCTTTTGATGCAGCCCAGGATACAGTGGGCTTTCAGGACTGCACACACATTGCCGAGTCATGTTGAGCCTTTCGTCAACCAATACCCCCAAGTTCTTCTCCTCAGGGGTGCTCTCAATCTACTTTCTGACCAGCCTGTAGTTGTGCTTGGGATTGCGCCGACCCACGTGCAGGACCTTGCACTTGGCCTTGTTGAACTTCATGCAATTTTTATGCGCCCACCCCTCAAGTCCCTCTGGATGGCATGCCTTCCCTCCACCGTGTCGATCGCACCACACAGCTTGGTGTCGTTGGCAAACTTGCTGAGGGTGCAGTGCACTTTATCCCACTGTCTATGTCACTGACGAAGCTGTTAAACGGTGCTGGTCCGAATATCGACCCCTGAGGAATGCCACTCATCCCTGTTCTTCACTTGGACATCGAACCATTGATCACAACTCGTTGTGACTGTCCAGCCAATTCCTTATCCACTGAGTGGTCCATCCATAGAATCCAATGTAGAGACAAGGATGTCATGTGTGACAGTGTCAGATGCTTTCCACAAGTATAGTTAGGTAACATCAGTTGCTCTTCCCTTGTCCACCAATACTGTAACCCTGTCATAGAATGCCATGAAATTGGTTAGGCACAATTTGCCCTTAGTGAAGCCATGTTGGCTATCACCAAGCCATATCAAGAAAAGAAAAGGAAAACCAAGCTTTTCCAACTATAGAGGCCAAGGCACACATGAAAACAGCAGTTAATAATGGGATTATTAATTCCTGGATTGTCTCTCAAAGGACCTGAGTCTACATTTGGTGAATTAAATATAATTAGTGCTATTAAGATTTCTTTACTATAGTCATCGCTAGTAATAATATTGTTGAGTAAAACTTAATACAATGGCTATCCATCATGCTTGCTACAGATGCACGCTCACTTGCTGTTAAATCTCTACTTTTTTATGAAATAGGCAAGAGTATATACTTAAATTCTATGCAAAAACTGAAAAGGATAAAACATTTAAAAGTTTAGAGTGATGATATTGCTCTCTCCTGAACTGCAATTAGAATGAAATCAACATACTTAAAACATGAACATTTTAAGTAGCACATTCTGACCCAAATTTCTACTTTTCTGTCTCCTGGGAAATTTGCAAAATATTCTAACATTTGCTTCCACGTAATTTTAAACTGTTTTGATACTTTTTATAAAACATTGCTGTTTGGGCTTATTTTTGTTATCTGAAACCACAAACTGAAATAATGTATCTGACAAATAATGTAGAGGGGAAAACCAAACCAAACCAAACCAAATAAATTCCATTTCTTCTATTTTCCCAAAGTATATCCTTAAACAAATTATGATAAAAATATCACTAACTTTTTCAAGTACCTTTTATTTAATGTTTTATATCCCTGACATACTGAAGATAAGAGTTTCCTAGCTTTAAGACAGAATATAAACTATTTTAGCTACTGAGCAAAAAGTAGAAACAGTAGCCAGTGATCAAAGGTTTCTAACACTCACTGTCTTTGTTTTTTTGTAAAACAAACAGGAGCTCAGAAGACAAATTTACTTACTATACAGAAACAACTTTTAATACTTAGAAAATACTTACAAGGCTACAGAGATTACCATCTTGTAATAACATGCCTCAGTTAATTCACATATTTCTACGTAAAAAATTGCAAGACTGAAAACTTGAATTGTTCTGTAGAAAGTTTCAACAGACAGTTATCTAAAAAATATTTTGCTAACGACAGGTAGTATGTGACATGGAATGTTATCTGAAAACACATATTGGTTGTCATCACATTAATTTGCAGACTTCATCTGAGTATCTTCCAAACTTATGTTCATATTACAGTATGCAAATAGTGGTACCTTGTGAAAGTTCAAACCAATTATATTTTTATGCTCTTTTAAAACCATTTTCAAATATCACTTGTACAGTTTCTTTTATGACTTGAAAATAATCAGGAAATAATGGTGAATTGAAATACAAACTCACTATCCATAAATTTTTATGTTTTCATGCTTTGAGGCATTTTTAAATGTTGTGAAGAATATGTGGTTTCCAAAACATCTTTAATAGTTTTCTCAATGGAAAAAGGAGTTAGTTTATAGTTCATTCGACAATACATGGAGATTTTAGATTAGCAAGATGTATTACTCTAAGTGCAGGTGAATCTTTAACAACAGTAGTATTTTATGTGCATTTTTGGGTGTTGTACTTTTAAAAAGTGTTATTGTAAACAATTTATCTATACAAACAGTCATGGATAATGCTATGTTATGCTTTATATTTATGTACTCCGGTGTAAATAGTCCGCAATGTCCAGGGAGCAATTCAGACCCAGATTAAGACATTCGGGTTGTCTACAGCTTCTGCATATTAGTTAGATATCTTCATATACATTATAGTTGGTCTAAGCAGTACAGTCAGTGGAATCGAATCACAATATTTGATGACTTAAACAATTTTTAGCAACATTGGGCTCTGTGTATTTACTCATAAATTGGCATCCAGTAGCATTTGATTTGGCCTAGTCTTCAGTTCCTGCAGACAACTAAATTTAGGCAACTGAATTTGAAATTGATTTCTTAGAAAGATATTGTGCCTCTGTTTTGGGCTTAGACCATAATATGTGCATAAGATAAAATATAATTTTTGGTTCATGGAAGTTTGCGTAGAAAAAGAGTTCCTATCTTCAGCTGTTTAAAAAGAAAAAAAAGCTATTTCTAACAACTTTTTGCATTCCAATGGTGATTTCGGGCATTACTGTAAGAGCTTTTCTGAAACAATTCATAATTTTGGGGGACTTGAAGATAACTCATAAATGTAAAATATATTCTCTCAGGTCAGATAATTAGTGATTTATCTAAAACAGGTGATTGGATTGGGGTAAAGATAGAAAATTAAAATAAAATTTAAAAAAAAATCTCAATCAGATTCAGCTATTTAGAGGTTTGGATGACAATGCTTCTTGTGGTTGCACACAATTTTCTACTGTTGGCTGGTCAAATTCTTTCACCTTTAAGCAGCAAAATGAGTGTAAAGTTTAAGAGAGATTCCACAAGTTTTCTTTTTTTTTTTTTTCTCAATTTTGTGAGACTAACTCTCCTGTTTCTTCTCTGTGTCCCATCTTGTTTTTTACTACAATTCAAAGGAAATGTGTTCTCTTTCCAATGCTACTCAAGATTTTGAGGATTCCCTGCAAACTCTTCAGTTGATTTGAACACACAAGCAGCATACCACACCAAAGCTCCTTAAAGACTGGTGTCCTCTTCTATTTTTAAGATACTGAAATTAATTGAAATTTTTCAGATTTCTTTTGAAAGACTTGTAAATTTCCCATATCTGCCACAAAGATCTGGCATGCCACCATGGTTCAAACTCCACTTAAACACAGAATGCACTGGATCTTGACAATAAAACAAATGCTAGTTAAGATTTATTATCTGTACATTAAGTACCAAAATTTTCTGGAAGCATCCCCTCTTGCACTCATTTTCATTACTTGAGCTACATGTATAAAAAACCCCAGTGTGTATAATGTAACTTTTTTTAGAAAAAGTCATATATATGTTGACACTTTTATAATTGTTATTTCAAGTATGCAAATCACTGAAGTTGTAGGGTGGCAAGCAATCTTGATTTTCTACAAAAAGGCAAGTTTATGAGGTTGAATTTTACATAAAAAATTAAAAATAGCCAACATTTTCATTGCTTAATTTTGCTTGAAAATGATAATTTTCTTATGACAAATAAATTAAAGAACATTTTAAATTAGTCAAACTTCTGGAAAAATACATAGGGAAACAAGTAAGACAGTGACTCTTAAGCAAGGAATTACTTTGACTAGCAATGAGTTTTGGTTGGAAAGGTTATTTGGATTTTACTGATATTTGTTTTATTTTCTTTGCTTTGTTTTGTTTTCCACTAGGAATCTGTCAAAACATGAAATCAAATAGTTGTAGTAGCCACCTGTTGCAGAACATCAAGATTTTAAAAGATCTTGATGTAAACTTCCTCTTCCCTGTAGAAACCATGGCATCCTATGAACCACTGATTAAGTAATTTTTAACATGAAGTTACTGTTATTATACATAATAGCAATATGGATGGAATAGGCTGCTTTGTGTAACTCTTCTGTATCAGATGTTATGGACTGACCTGAGGTTACAAAAGCAGTAGCAAATTAGGTACATATAACAAGTGGGTCATTAGTGCCATAGTTTTACAGCAGAGAATGAAGTAAGAATCTCTATAGCTTTTGCACTCTATTCTTAAAAGTTTGCATTTTCTCTTAGACAGCACTAATTAGTGATGCCAGTATATCTATACATGGAATGTCCTTAAGCTTATATGAACAATTTATGCAGTTGTGAAATTAAATATACTAACACAATGAAATAATGATAATTATTGTCATTATTATTAGTAAGAATAGTAGTAAAGGAAGAGGAAGAGGAACAGCAAAGGGGAAGTAAAGAAGAAAAGACAGGAGGTTGTGTAGTTGTTACTGTTTAGATACTAGGAAAAAACTATACAACTGTTTCCTAAAATATGACAAAGACTATTTTTTGATACAGAGCTATCAATAACCATTTAGGTTTATGTGTAATTGTACATGCAGTTTACAAGATAATCTAGCTCTTTAATGTAGGATTTCCAAGTAAGCATTGTCTGTGTGGCTTTGGAAAATAAATCATGTGAAAATGATGTAGTTCTGCCTTTTTTCTCAGGCCATATAATACAGGTTTTTTTTTTATATCTACATGATATATGTTAATGTAGATTATTTTGACTGACTAAAGCTCTACACTAATAAAACTCTCATTCAGCAAAGAAACTGTATGGCTTCTTGTTGCCAACTGATTGTACACTTACAATAATGCTTTCACAAAAGGATTTTAATGCATATAAAAATTACTTTCTTCTGTTAAGTAGCTAACATCTGTGCACAATTAAGCTATTGCATTAGTACCTACTGAGCAAGCCATTATGTGGCATTTGAGGGTAACAACTGATATTTAGAATTAATTTCATAAATAATTTTTGGAGAATGTGATCAGTTTGCTTATTAAGGGAATGTAATCATATATTATCAACTGCACTGTCTTCAATTTGGAATTTAGAGCAAATGTGATACTTGGGGTTTCACTGCTGTTCGCACTGTTGGAGAACTTTGTAGTTCTCGCTTTTTTTTTCCCCCCCGAGCATAGAGGTAAATGAAAAAAAACCTTAGCAACATACATTTCTCATAACATCCTTTACTTCTAAGTACATGCTAGCTATAGGCATTAAACAAATAAATTATTATGATACCTGAGATAAAGGGACTTCAGAAAGACAATGTATATCACCATCTACTGTAAATTACAGTACACCACATATATGTTTTACTTCAGATCATGTTTTACATATGAATTTTCATAATTCTGTTGCACCCTGAGGTCATCAAGTATTTAGAAGGTTACAGGACATATATACTCATGGAACAATAAAAAGTCCAGTCCTAATCTGAGAGCTGGTCACTACATATGGTATCAGCTACACTGAAAGCCAGAGATGCTTTTTAACTTTCTATGTATGGTGTCTTCAAAACTAGGCTGGAAGATCAATAGAAAAACATTATTCTGAAAAGCCTGAACATAATGCTTGGCATTCAGCTATAGATTGTAAACATCTAGATTCATGGATCTAAAAGCAGGATTCTGATTCACTTCCTTGACTTTCTGAAGAATACCCAAGTTACATATATCTGAAATAGGTCTATCAAGCAAGACACAGGACCAATGCCTTTTGGAACCAAAGATGGATGTCAGGCTGGATGGCATAGGGAACCTCAGATAGCATTAGATGTATATATGCATACAACTAAGTGTCATGGTTTAACCCAGCAGGCAGCCAAACACCATGCAGCCACTCGCTCACTTATCTCCTCAGTGGGATGGGGGAGCCAATTGGGGGGAAAAAAAAAAATATCATGGGTTGAGATAAAACAGTTTAATAGAACAGCAAAGGAAGAGAAAATAATAATACTAATGATGATAAAAGAATATACAAAATAAGTGATGCACAATCCAATTCCTTACCATCCACTGACCGATATGCCCAGCCTGTTCCCAAGCAGTGATTACCACCACCAGGCCAACTTCCCCAGTTATATACTGAGCATGACGTTATATGACAGGGAATACCCCTTTGGCAAGTTTGGGTCAGCTGTCCTGGCTGTGCTCCCTCCTGGCTTCTTATGCACCTCTTCACTGGCAGAGCATGGGAGGCTGAAAAGTCCTTGACTTAGTATAAGCATTACTTACCAACAACTGAAAATGTCAGTGTATTTTCAACATTATTCTCATACTAAATCCAAAACACAGCACTATACCAGCTACTAGGAGGAAAATTAACTCTATCTCAGCTGAAACCTGGACACTAAGTGAAGCCCTAAATCTCTTTACTTTAGTGGGAACATAATAGAAGTATAGGTCATGTATAAATTGGCACCAAGACATTTTGTCACTTTGGGAACAGAGACTGAAATTATTAGTTGAGTCTCAAAATGTAAGATAAAATGATCAGACAAAACAAATGGGATAAATGGTCTTTAATACCTGTTCTTCATGTTATATAAAGAACCCCAAAAAATGTTGTTTGAATGCCCAAGAAAACACACATATACTCTTTGATAATAGTATAGTCAATGAGTTTTATAGTCAAAGTTTTAGGGTAGGAGGAGATATGACTTTTGGTAGCACTCTTTTCACAGTTAAAATAGTCATGCAGAAACAAAATAAAAGAAATGCAGAATTAAGGGAGTCATATGAAAATAGTTACTACTTGAATGCATTTTATTGTACTGAAACATGAATTAAAATTTATTTGAACTATGACTGAGACACATTCGCAAAAAGTTGTTTAGTTGCATGGTTTAGTTGCATGGTTGAACTAGGTACATGTTATGGAAATGGTATCGGTTTCCTGCTTTCTGCCACATCCTGGAGGCTCGTGTCCCAGGAGCATTTCCCCTGGCACAGGGAAGCTTAAAATTTCTACAGGAATTAAGGTAGTATGGTAAGATTGTCCCTTCCTCTGCAATTACCCCATAGGCTGGATTATTGAAGAGGTTTGTCATTGGTCCATTATTCTGACTCATATGTACAGGAAATTCCTAGATAACTGACAGAAATACCTTATGATTTATATCACTGATAGAACTATTATCACTACATTCTCTTTCTCTTTTTTTTTCTTTTTCTTTTTCTTGTTGGTTGTACTAGTCTTCCATGACAATAACTATGAATTTCAATATAGTTCTAATGAACAGTTCTGTACTTTAAAATCTTCATATAGTCTAACTTACAAATTTGTTCCCACAGCTTACTCATTCTCTTAAATGAATTTTCTGGAAAGCACGTCAAAGATTAACAGTGCATCTGTTCTGGAACTTAATCCCAAACCAGTTTCAAGCCAATAATAAAATTAGATTTAGTGCACAGACTAAATATGAAGAACAATGTGTTTTATTGTGACTTTCTGGGTCACTTTTCCTTTTTTTAAAGTTCTCTAAACGAACAAACAAATGGTTATTTCTCCTCTCTGAATTATCAATACAAAATAACAGCACAAATTAAATCTTCAGACTTTCACCACAAGTCAATATATCTTTAACAGATAATAGGTTGCTCAGAGAAGTTGTTGCTGCCCCATCATTGGAAGTGTTCAAGATCATGTTGGATGGATCTTTGAGCTCCACGTGATCTAGGGAAAGATGCCCCTCCCTGTAGAAGGGGGGTTGGACTAGATGATCTTTAAAAGTCACTTCCAACACAAACCATGCTTTCATTCTATGATTCTAAAAACTATATTTTTCTGAAAGGGCTGTTGTTGTTTCTATGATATACGATACGCAATGATGATTGAGATAGATAACAGCTGAGTTTGCAATAATATACCGATCCCTTCCTTTGCTCTTTCTGTTCTCTTTCAGTCTTCTTGACTGTAATAAAAAAACTGTCACAGTAACCATACCAAACCAACATTAATCAATGAATGAGCATGGAACATGTACTGTTGTTCAAAATGATTGATTTAAATAATGGTTTTAAGCAGAACAATATTCATTATATATGCTTTTTCTTTTCTAAATATGTAGGATTTCTACAGCACTGATTTAGGACTAAATACTATAAATTATTAAACTAGTTATATTTAAACTATCAGTTTAATTCTGCTAAACATTACAGTGCCTCACTCTATTCCCTGGAGGGCTATCCATTTCACTCTTAAATTCCCTGTACAATTAATGAAGAGAGATAACCATCTCACAGAAAATCCAAAAACAGTTGAATGTTGAAGTGGGAGCCATGATCTTCTGTCTAAAGGGAGTACTAAACACAATAATGTTTCTGAAACATTTCTTTGTCCAATTGCTACTGCACTAACTTTCCATATCCAGTAGGCTAGAAAGGTTTTAGTCAGTTGATCAGACCTAGATGCAATGAGCTTGAGCAAAACTTAACTACACCCTCTCCTTTGAATTTCTTAAGCTGAACACCCCCCCTCCCGCCCTCCCCAAACCCCTCTCACAAAAAATAGTAGTTAGGCTTACAAGTTAATTATAGACCATGGAAATTTAGGATCTTTTAATTAATCTAAATGCTTTTTTATGTGCTATATCCCAACAATATTTTTTTTTAAATTTACATTAGACTATTTTCATTACCAGCATAAATAAAAGATGAGTGATGACATTAATTTACAGTTTCCCATTACATTCAATGTCAGCAAATATTAACCATTGGCTAAGTCAAATCCTGTTCATTCAAACCCTGTTCAAAGCAATAGATAAACAATGGAATGAGTAGCAAAGCATTTTGACTCTCATAGTGCCAACCTGTAAGATTTAATAATAATTTATGCTGCAGCATGGATTGAGCGATGCAAAGTTGATATTGTGGCATGTGTTAAAATGGTTGTGATTTCTATTGAAAAAATGTGGCTTGTCTCTATTAGCAATACTCTTTACATGCAAAATTAGGTCTAGCGAGTTTCTAGACTACACTAACATTTGTATAATTTTCTTCTGAGAAATATGATTACAGAATCACAGAATGGTTGAGGAGGGAAAGTACCTCTGGAGATCATTTAGTCCAGCCCCTCTGCTCAGAGTGGTATCAGCTTGAGCAGGTTGCTCAGGGATCTTTCCAGTCAAGTTTTGAATATCTCCAAGCATGGAGATTCTGCAACCTCTCTGTGCAAGCTATTCCAGTGTTTAACCATCTCCACAAGAAAAAAGTGTTTTCTTGTGTTCGGAGAGAATTTCATTGGTTTTCATCTGGGCCCATTACCTCTTGTCCTTTCAGTGGTCACTATTGCAAAAAGTCTGGCTGCCTTTTCCTCATTGCCCCCTCCCCCCCATTGCCCCCCCCCCCCCCCCATGTGTTTATATACATAAATAAGATCCTCCTCAAGCCTTCTCTTCTCCAGGCTAAACAAAGCAAACTCCTCAGAAACTCCTCATATGACAGATGCTCCAATGCTTTAATCACCTTTTTGGCCATCCACTGAACACTCACCAGTTTGTCCATGACTCTCTGGTACTAGGGTACCCAGACCTGGACACAGCATTCCAGGTGTGGCCTCACAAGGGCTGTAGAGACAGGAAGGATCACCTCCCTCAACCTGCTGACAGCATTAGCAAAAAACTCTTAAGGTTTAAGCAGTTAGAACTGTCCTGGTTCTGGCAAGGATAGAGTTAATTTCCCAAGGAGCCAGGAGAGGTGAGCCAAGCTGGCTGGGGGCTATTCCATACCATGTGACATCATGCTCACCATAAAAGGGGGCTAGTCGGGCAAGGGAGGGGGTGGTTCGGTTTCTGTTTCAGTTGCAGGACAGGCTGAGTGTCTCCTCCCTCTGTCCTTGGATCGGTAAATTGTTCTCTGTTATCACCCATTGTGAATATCTGTTATCAGCAGTGTTGTCAATTGTTTTCCCTCTCCCTTGCTGTCCCAGTAAACTGCCCTTATCCCAACCCTCCAGGCTTTGCCGTTGTTTTTCCATTCTCCTCCACATCCCACCAGGGGAGGGGTAAGTGAGCGGCCACATGGCACTTAGCTACCAGCTGGGGCTAAACCACATCAGTCTTTTTTGGCGCCCCACCTTGGGTGCCAAAAAAGACTGTGGTGGGTTGACCCTGGCTGGGGGCCAGGTGCCCACCAGAGCTGCTCTATCACTCCCCTCCTCCTCTAGACAGGGGAGAAAAGGTGTAATGAAAAGCTTGTGGGTCCAGATAAGGACAGGGAGAGATCACTCACTAATTATCATCACAAGCAAAACAGACTGAACTTACAGAGGAAATTCATCTAATTTATTACTAAGCAAAACAGAGTAGAGGAAAGAGAAATAAAACCAAATCTTAAAACACCTCCCCCCACCCCTCCCATCTTCCCGGGTTCAACTTCACTCCCAGCTTCAACCTCCTCCCCCCTCAGCGGCCCAGGGGGATGGGGAATGGGGGTTACGGTCAGTTCATCACATGTTGCTTCTGCCGCTTCTTCATCCTCAGGGGGAGGACTCCTCTCATCGTTCCCCTGCTCCAGCGTGGGGTCCTTCTCACCGGAGACAGTGCTTCACGAACTGCTCCAACGTGAGTCTCTCCCATGGGGTGCAGACCTTCAGGAGCAAACTGCTCCAGCATGGGTCTCCCACGGGGTCACAAGTCCTGCCAGCAAACCTGCTCTGGCGTGGGCTCCTCTCTCCATGGATCCACAGGTCCTGCCAGGAGCTTGCTCCAGCATGGGCTTCCCACGGGGTCACAGCCTCCTTCAGGTGCCTCCACCTGCTCCGGCATGGGGTCCTCCACGGGCTGCAGGTGGAATCTCTACACCCCCTCATCCTTCCTCCATGGGCTGCAGGGGGACAGCCTGCTTCACCATGGTCTTCACCACGGGCTGCAGGGGGATCTCTGCTCCGGTGCCTGGAGCGCCTCCTGCCCCTCCTTCTGCACTGACCTTGGTGTCTGCAGATGTTCTTACATCTTCTCACTCCTCTCTCTAGCTGCAAAAGCTGTCTTTAACTGTTCTTCTTCCTTCTTAAATATGTTATCTCAGAGGTGCTGATTGGCTTGGCCTTGGCCAACGGCGTGTCCGTCTTGGAGCCGGCTGGCATTGGCTCTGTCAGACACAGGGGAAGCTTCTAGCAGCTTCTCACAGAAGCCACCCCTGTAGCCCCCTCGCTACCAAAACCTTGCCACGCAAACCCAACACAGAACTAAAGGACTAAAGGTCAAATTAGAGGTATTTTGGGGGAAAGGATTTTCCTGCTAAATTAATAGTATATACAAATGCATTGCTATAACTAAGGAATTTAGAGAAAATTTTAACTTGAAGAAATTCTTTTGTGTGAGTATTGCTGTTACTTTATTCTAGCCATAATTTTAATTATTGCCCTGCTTTCTCATTGGTTACCCTTTCCAGTGATGAGATGAAGTACTTAGAAAATACACTTAATGCAAACTTTAGGAAATTGCTTATATTAAATTTAGAAAGCATGTTTATTACAAGTATGTCTTTGGAGAATTGGTCTCTAAACAATAGTCAGAAAGGCACAATGATGTCTCACATTAACGTTCACTGTTGATGACCATCAATTAAATTACATCACTCATACAGAAAAGGAAAATCATCCAGTATGTAGCCACACTGGGACAAAGTAAAAATCTTTAATATTAAACTAAGTGTTGAGATGAAAACATTTTCCTTTGTTTGTAGAATATTTCATATTCTGAAGTAGAAATAGAAGGTTCTAAGCATAGGTGCATCTTTTAGTAAAAATGAAACCATCAATATTTTATAGCATCTACCATACTATATGCTTATCTTTTACTCTGAATTACACCCCCTAAAATGTCCATTTAGTAATAAGCAAAATCGTCCCGTCCTCTGAAGTTCTCTGAAACTTTTCAGGGATTGTAACTTGATAGGGTTGAAAATATAACTGAGCTTCTTTAGCACTTCATACATTTCTGTGCTAAGGTGTTTTCATGCTCACAGGCATTCCTGCAATAGTCTGGTAGATTTTATAAACAGTAGGCTTTAACAGAATAAATAAATTCTCAAATCTTAAGATCTAGTTCAATAATGCTATAAAAGACATCAGAGTTGATTTAGCCCATCCTCCAGGCCTAACTCATGATCAGTTATGCCTTTGCTATTCTTAACATTTTCTAGATGGCTTTTAAAGTATTCTAGTTTGGATCCTGCAATTGCTTAGAAAGTTGTCTCTTTTTTTTTCTTTTTTTTTTTTAACATTTACTCTGCAACTTTTGTTCAAATTAAATCCATTGCTTCTTGTATTCACCATAAATTTAGAAAATGGTTAATTTGAAGGTCCACTGTTCTCCCTATTCCTATCTCCCCACTGTTCTCTTTTTACATTGAATAACCCCAATTTCTACTTTTTTGAGGGGGACAAGGGATAGATACCAAACTGTTCTGGCTTGGGGTCCTCTCCATGGGTGGCAGGGAAACACCTGGAGCAACTCCCGCCCCTCCTTCTTCTCTCACTTTGGTGTCTTCAAGTTCATTTCTCACTTTTCTTCACTCCTCACTGCCTGTGCAGCTTTTTGCCCTTTCTTAAACAGCTTTTCCTGGGGCTGCCACCAGCTTTGCTGATGGGTTCAGCTGTGACCTGTGGTGGGTCCATTTTGGAGGCAGCTGGAACTGGCTGTGCCTGGAATGGGGCACCCCATGGTCTTTTCTCACATAGACCTCCCCTACATCTCCCCATGCCCCCTACTCCCAAAATCTTTCCATCTGTACTCAATACATATATACACAATACACATATACTACAAAACTGATATACCAAATCTTTTCATTTGGCCATATTTTTCTGGAACATAGTTTCCCAAAATAAACTTTTCTAAGGTCTTGTCAGTTTTATAGAGAATAAAATGATTATGTACATCATATGTCTTACAGACAACCGTTCATTTTATATTCATTGATATGATATTTCACTTTTTTTCAACAGTAAGACATTGACTCATTCCAATGTTTGATTCACTGTAGTTCCTAGACTCCATTCTTTCTAGCTACTATGTCTTCAGATAGTCTCTAATCCATGTTTCTGAATTAATGTTTCTCAAGAATAAACCTTATTAGAACATGTTTATATTTTCCCATCATTTTTCTAGTTTGTCTAGATACTCTTTGAATTCCATATCATACAGCACATGTTTATTATTATTTATTATGTAGGAATGTAATATAGAAGAAAACCTTTATGAAATGCCACTGGAATCATTCTTGCATTTTGACAGTGAGCTAGTGATAGCTATTCCTTGTCAGTGATCATTTCAGTCCCTTTAATTCCATTTATCCTTTTATGGACTTATGTAAGAACATCTCCTTACTTTACTTTTAAGAATTGCATGACAGTCAGGATGAGATTCTTATGTAAAAATACTCTCTACTTGTCTGGACCCTTGTATACAATTAAAAAAATATCTATTTTTATAAAGCCTCAAGGATAAAAGTAGGCACATTTAAAACATGGTTCATTTCCTCTTACTATAGAATTGACCCTTACAAGTGTCTTAACCTTGATTATAAAGCAAATATTAGTTGACTAGCATTATTGTGCAGATTGAATCTAGTTTGGAAAGTAATTATTCAGACCTTTGAAATCAGTAAAATAAACTTGAACAAGGTGCTACTCAGTGTTAAAGTGAATAGCAGACCCTAGTTTTATGTCTGCAAGATAAAATCATTATTTCCCCAGATGTGATTTTGAGCACTAAACATAAATTCTGTGACCCCAGGAAACTCTCTGGAAGGTTAGACTATGTGCAGTCCATATCAAAGGATTTGTAATGTACTAAAGTGAGCACCTTATATGGATTCCACTTCTCGTTTGTTTGGTTTTGTTTGACTGTTTGGTTGGTTGGTTGGTTTTTGTTTTTCTTTTGCATGGAAGCTGGGATTCTCACTTCAATTACTGTAAATCATGGTCTTCATCTTGCATGAACATTCAGTCTTAAACTGCAGAACCTTGAAACATACAGTCAACATGTCCTTGCAGAGGAGATGCAAAAGTGGGATCTCTTCCTATAAGTCACATCGTATTAACTCTAGTAAATTCCAGGCCTGACAGCATCAATAGTTGCATATATATTATTATTGCTGAATTAGTTTTATCCTACACCTAAGACCAAACGCTTTGACCACCTACACTCATGGACAACCTATGCAGGTATTGGATAACATTCTCTTTGAATCAGGACCATATATTCATGAAACTCATTACAACTTATATGAAGTATAAACAGTAGAATCTGCCTTTCAAAATTCAGGGTATACTTAGTTAAAAAAAGGCAACAGATGACTACAATGAAAAAAGATAGAGAAAACAACTTTTCAGACATATTATACATACATTCCTCTTCTTTATTTTACGTGACATATTCTTGATTCATTCAAGATATGTTGTCATGATTATACTTCTAAAAAGAAATTAATTTTAATATTAACTATACTGAAGAGTTTCAACAAAAAAACCCCTATGTATATAACCAGATACCATTTCTTTTTCTTTCTTTTTTATTTTTTTCTTATAAATTCAAATATAATTATTAACAACATGTGTTGTATTCCTTTGGATGATAAAAGAAGGGTAAGAATAAACATAGTGTGTGTTAAAGAAGAAAGTGGGAATGTAGTGTTTTGATTGATGGATTTTTTTCTTATAAAAGCCCTACAGAAAGAACAAACAAAATGTGATTTAATCTAGGACCATGTCTTTAATTGTTTGTGTGTGTAGCTTCAGGCTTTGTCAAAAGAGACAAAGTAAGAAGCAATTCTAAAAATATTATTGTAGAAATTGTTCACTTATCAAAAGTATTAACAAAGACAAATGAAAACGCTTAAAGAGAGAGCTGTCAGTAGTATGTCTGAAGCCAACTATAAGACTGTATAGATTGAAAACCAACAGAATTGTGATCCCAAGCTCATGCCTCATGGCATGCCTCATGGGATGCCTCTACCGAGAACTTTTAATGAGTCACTTTGAGCAGTCTGTTTTCATTTGCATCAGAAGTTTCCAAATTCTCTTGAATTATTCCCTTGTTGCTCTTCTACCCTCCTCCTATGCTACATTTGATTTAAATGAACACATAGATCTACAACATCATCTAACACAGTTCTGAATCCCCTGAAGGAAATAGCATTTCTAATCTTTGAGATTAGTGTCAAGTTTACAACTTTTAAAGCAATCCCAAATTTATTAAATATATTTTCCTAAGCAAATTCTAGTTCTAAAGTACATGAGTAATTGTTTGGCTTTTCAGAACTACACTTAAGTGTACTTCACTGTTCCTGTATTCTAGTGTAACTTTTCACTCAGTTAATTTTGCTTCATTAAACTGAATATGGGAAAAAACCACTACAATTACTGAAAGAGTGGTTGTTTCTTGTATCTGTTGTACTATAGCATTGTGTATTGTGTATGATAGTATATAATAAATATGAAAAGAGGGAATCCTAAATTAAATTATTTTATGACCTTTATAGGGCTCAAGCTCACATTTATTATTTAGAGTTGAGGCAAGAACACTGAATATCTCTCCTATTGAATGTCCTTTCTATTCCTTTTAAAAAATAAAAAATCAGGTAAAACAAGAAGCAATGTTACTGTATTCCAGCAAGCAACACTCACTGTAGAAGATCTGGATTCTAGTCACTGCTCCAAGGACTGTGTATTTCACATTAAACTTCCATGGAGTAGACTACAGAAGCTATCTCTGAGGAACCACCCTAGTCCTTGATCTACAACATCATGTCTTTTGTTTTACTCCCTCTTCTATAAGGGATGTTGAATTATTTCCTGAAATGTAAATGCAACAGCACCCACTGTATAACAGCCTGTAATTTTACTCCAGAAAACAACTTGCTTTTGCTTATTGGATTTGTGTGACTAGGGAATCCCCCTAGGGAATTTTCTGACGTCCTTGGTTGATTTCATACAAGAAAGATAGCGATGGCTGTTCTTTCTAAATAAGAAATGTTACTTTCTAAATAAGCAACTTCAGATGTCTTTAACCCTTGAAAATGAGCATGGTGCTGAGTTGCAGAGAAAGTAGAAATACAAAATAATAAACCTAAACAGGGTAACAAGGGAAAATTCAGAGTTTGTAGTAGTTTTTAGAAAGTAATATATGTAATATTAGTCCTATTAGGTAACTTAACTTGAACTGATACTATGCAAAGTTTTGGTATTCATAATGAACAAGGTTTGGTACAAGAATTATAGGAGAAAAGAAAACCAAAACCAAAACAACAACAAAACCCCCAAGCAAGCCAGCAAACCAAGAGAGCCTTAAAGATAAGGCTTCTCTGTATTTCATTCAAATAAATATGGAGGCACTGCATGAGAATGTTGAGTCACAAGACATTTGAATTAGAAAGATCGGGAAGACTATAACAAAGCCTCCTCTGGAAATACATGTCCCTCTTTAAATCATCTGAGAGAGAAAAATAGGAACCTATGCTGTTTGACTGAGTTGTAGACAAATGTAAGAAGTCAGAGTCATAGCTATTATTGCAAAGGTGCCTGAATTAAAAAAAAAAAAAAAAAAAAATCTGTTGGCATGAGACAAATGATGGAGCTGACCTAGGTGCCAAGTGAAGTTTCCTTCACGTGAATGATTCAGTTGGGAAGTTACTGATGCTCCACAGAGTGAAGGAAGACCTCTTGATTGCATTAATCTGGGGAAAAAAGGGAACCAACCAAGGCACAAATGAGAATTAATTATCCAGAGACCAAGAACAGCATTTTTTTCCCCAGATGTACATTAGTAATAATACATATAAACAAGTGAAAAATGTTTGCTTCCTACTTCATCAGGAGATGAAGAAAAAAGTACAAAGTGAGAAGTACTTCAGACTTTTTTGCCTTGGACTTCCAGATGTTTCTGATGGCGTTCAGAAAGGTTTTTTTGCAGCTCTGATTTCATTTAGGATTTTCACTTTTTATGAAAATTCATTCTTGGACATAGTTTTCATGTACAGAAAATCATTGGGGTAGGCTGGTGGGGTGACGGCAGGGAGGAGGAGGATAACAGGGAGGAGAGGTAATCAAAACCCAACAGTAGTGTGAATAAACCTACTCACAACATTGTCACAATAATACCCCAATATCCTACATTGCCACAAAGATAAGCAACATGATCTGAGCTAAACTAGGGAGATGTCAGAGAACTTTATTTCAGGCACCTTCATCAAAGACTAAATGTCCTTACCCAGCCAACAAACTGAATAAACTACCTTGAATAATTTGCTTGTATTTCCTCTGTGCAAGATCTTTCAATTTACACTTTGTGTAATACATTGTTTTATTCAGTTATGTGACTTGATAAGCCATTCTCTCCCAAGTTTGTTATAACAGCTAGGTGATCACTGCATTCAAAACTGGCAATTTATCTGAACATTTGTTGAAATGAAGAGGCAAATAGAGGTGAAGACGACATATTCAAAGCTGAAGAATTTAATTCAACTATTTCCTGACTTTTTCTGACATTTTCATTTACCTTCTTACCCCATCTTGGGACCTTCACTGTTTTGTAATATCTTAGCGTGTCTCCATCTGTTCTGAATGAAAGGAGTCATCCAAGTTCTCAGATTAAACCCTCCTGTACATGTGTCATCTCAGCAACCAGAGACCACTGTAATTGAAGACAAACTGAAGTGTAAATGAATGCATTGCCAAGAAATTCTGTAAGGGACCTCCTTGTAGATATCCATCTCATTTTTAATTTCAAATTCTCTATTGGGTAATTATGATCACTAATAAGATTGCCTTTTTGTTACTTTAAATGGCAACAGTTCAAAAATGCATGCAGAAAATGACCAGCTTCATATGTGTCAGCCAGATAGAAAGGAAGCAAGAGTAAGACATGTGGATTCTCTGTGAACTGCAACAAGATTATTAGTATCCATTAAAAATACACCCACTCACTTAAAATTCTAAATGAATAGCCTATGTAATACCATGGACTGATAAGTACTCTGAACTTTTCCATTTAATATCAAATAAAAGAAGTGCAAGAGTTATCTATGTTTACTGAAAACAAGCCAGTACTAGTTCTAGAGTTGGCAAATTTGATCCTTGACTGAGACCATTTTAGCTGTTAGCAAGAAGTATTTTCTATTGTATAGTTCCCTTCTGCAGTCAGTTTGCTTTAAAAAAAAATCTTTAAAGGAGATGTGCCTCAATATAAACATCTGATGTGTGTGAAACAGGAACATTTTTTCTCTTCTTGTATTTATTTGGATTAATATTAAACAATATGGTCTTATTTATATACACTATATATATATACATTTCATCCATTCATCTAAAACAATATGATCTTGTTTATATACTCTCTATATACACAAATATACACTCCATAGAAACTCCATAGAATTAAAACTTTTTTTTTTTTTTTAAACCAAATAGAAAAGAAAAATTGAAAGCCTCAAGGATGACTGTCTAAGAGAAAAAGTCAGTGATTAGAGTTGGGATAATCTGTGTCGTAATCCATTTACAGAAATACCCAAAAGTCATTTTACTTTCTTCATTGTTATGAACACATAATAAACAGATTTTTGAAAAAAATCCTGAGGCAAAGATCCTATCCAAGTGTCAGGAGACTACTGTCTCATATTGTTTTTAACCCACAGACTAAGCTGTCCCCTGAAGCATAACAAAGAACTTCTGGTTTGTGGTTTAGTTCACACTTTTAAAACCCTGTCTTTTTCTTTACACTAGAAAGGAGCTTCAGCTGTGAAACAATCTCTCCTTAACACCAGATAAGTTACTTAATACCTCAATTTACATAGGGAAATTAATTAAAATGACTTTATGTAGGATCCAGCAATTCTGCTCTGCAACTTACCCTCATTTTGACTTTTAGGATATTTTTTCCAAGTAAATTCAAGATAGATATCAAGAAATAAATAACAAAATTGCCTTGAAATCCATGGCTTAATGTTATGATGATTTTTTAATGGAATGATGAATAAAAAAAAAAAAAAGATACAGTATTTCACTTGTATTTACTAGCATGGACAAATTAATGAGGAATATGTATAGACTACAATTCTGTACCGTTCTGTGTGTACTGTGGACACACATTCATTTTTTATTTCTTTACCTTGGAACTCTAGTCATGTGCTGTGCTACACAAAATTGGCATATACTGTTGTATTTCTTTCAAAATAAAATGCTAAACAAATATAATTTAGAAGTTTATTTAAGATGTTGAACACTAATTGAATACATATTCAGAGAAATTGAAAAAATACTATTTCATGGGTGATAATTAAGGAAGAAACTGACATTCTTTAGATATATTGCACACAAACTATGTCACAAATCATATGAATATCCCTTTCTGCTACAAACAGCACTTGTAATGAATGGCCCTGACATTTTTGTTTTTCTCAAGCTAAACATTTATGTTAATTGATAGCAAGTATGCCTCCCATGATGTGTTCTTCACATAAATTACTAGGTGTTTTTCATTCCCCCTCCTGGGGTGTCTTTCTAGCAGAGTTTGTTGTATACTCTGCTCAGATAGAAAGTGTTAAACAAGGTGTGTCCCCGTCCCCCCCGCAAAGTATACAGAATATATACAACTCTGGTACCTTGCATGGGCATAAACTTTGTGTGCTTAAAATTATAGGAGTTTCCTTATAAAGATGGTTATTATTTAAATCCTGTAGACTCTTTCCTTATCTACCACAATTAAACTCACTAAATTTGAATAAATATTCTGGTTTTCTGCAAGAATATCAATGATGTCATTTGATATTTTTTTAAACTGTATTTTAGAAACCTAAGGAGCACAAAGGATTCCACACAGGGTAGATCTTAGAAGTAGGGTTTGTCCAATAAATGAAATAAAACTATGAAATCCAAATAGTAAATCTACTAAACTGAGGCAATAAAAAACCCCAGACAAGCAAACAAAAAAAAAACCCAAAACCCCCAAGCAACCCCCCCCAACCACAAAAAAACCCAAACCCCAACACCTCCCCCCCCAAATCAGAATCAGTTATAGTAACAAAAGATGGTTAAAATAAATTATATTCTCTAATGAAGTACTCTTCCAATCGGTTGTCTTGACAACATGCTTTAAATACTAGGTAGGAAGTGACATTAGGAAGACATTCCTATGACATTAGGAAGACCAAGGAAGTAGAGCAGCCAAGAGGATACAGAAGAATGCAAAGTGCTTCTCTCTTGCCACTGCTACTTATTTTTCTGTGGAGTATAACCCCACAGTGGTTGTTGTGGTGCACACCAGGGGAAATCACAATCACCAGTACAAGACTAAAGTTACATCTCCAGGAGTATCTAGTGAAAAGCCCCACCTTGTTACTGTTTCCCATGCTGCAGCTGCCTGCAATCTAAGCTAACTGTTTTAAATAATGTAGATTGAAACTGTTGAAAACTGGTTAGAACTCCATTATCAAGATTAAATTAAGCTACTTCAAACACAGAGATGAATTATGCATAAAAGAAAATGTATTCACCACAGTAATTTACTGAATAATAAAGTTATAAAGCCATATTTTGAAAAGTAAAAATACAGAGTACAATAAAAATGTGTTTAAAATGTAGCTTTCATCTGCATTAACCAGTTCCAATATTAGGTATGACTGGAAAAATAGAATTTTGTTTAATCAAGAATTCAAGTTTTGAAAATCAGGGTCACACTTCAGAATACAATGAAATATTTCTGAAGAATAAGGGAAATAAGTGAAGAAATGTGAAAAACACTGTTTAAATAATTTACAATATACGTAATCTGATTCCAGTTCAAGCTGCTTTTGCTGGAGACTTAAACTTAAGTCATCCATAAAATTAGTGACTATTCTAAATCACTATTTTACAGTCACTATCTCCTTTAAAGCTATTATATCTGGTATAAGTAAGAAATAGCTATTGCACATATCATTAGGACAGAGAAGCTTTTAGATGCCAGTTGGAAAGGAGTGGTCTGGGACCATTTCACGGGTCTGGACACAACTTCCAGTCACGTCTCAACTTCATCCCCAACTGCTCATTTTCTGCAGGAAAACAAACAAAACACAGCTGATGCTTGATCTGAAAGTGAGGACCCATTTCCCTTTAGTTCTGATTTTAGACAATAGGGGCTAAGACACGGTGAAGAGTGCCTTTGTCTCCTTGTTTATATGTAGACAGAGACAATGATATTATAGCTTAGCATTTACATCAATCTCTCAGGATAGACTTAGATTCTCAAACATGAGTCCTGTTTGTTCAGTCAAACATGAGTGCCATTTATTCTATGTTGTGTTAGCATCAAGAAAACAAATGGAATCACAAATCAAAAAGTGAGAATGTGAATTCCTCACTGTAAAACTTATGTAAGGTTCAGGGGTTCAGGATTCTAAATACAATTATTTCAACCTAGGAGTAAAAATATTATTACAAGATTTGAAAACATGTATTAAAGATGCAATAAAGAAGGGTGTGGGTTTTTTTTCCACACATTAACACGAAAAAACCTCAAAACTAGCATGTATGGCTCCTTTTTAAAATGCTGCTGTCAAAAAAGTTATCCATCTTTAACAAAAGAGCTTTGCTTTGACTTTCTTGTCTTACTGAGAATATTTAAATCCACTTCTGAAAGATTTGACTTACACCACTTTGCTATCTCTAGTCTTTGTACAAGAGGAGTTGTTGAAAAGATCAGACTGTAAGTTTCCTACTGCTACAGGAAAAAAATAGGGGGGAAAAAAAAAAGAAAAAAAAGTGATTTTGCAAGCTAAACACGAGACCACTCAGCTTCTAAGGGAAGTTTTACATTCCAGCCTTTTTTGTCATGACTGTATAAAACCGATATATAATGCTAAATATAGTATTCTGCTTTCTATTTTGCTCATGGGAATAATGACATAGAGCAAGATGAATTATCCCTGATCAGAGGATCAGAAGTGCTTTGTAAGCTACCCTAGAAAATGGAATGCTGAATACTTATCAAACTTTTTGCTCACCTATTATTATCTGGAAATGAAGACAGTATTTTTATTGTTTTTAGTGCATTTTGACAAGCTTTAGGAATAATGCATTATCAAGAACAAGACTGTTAGTGTAACCTATCTCTCCCATTGGAAGTGATTTCAGTATCTTACACTGAGTTAAGAAAAATAATAATAAAATGTGTTAATTATCTATACAACTAAGTATTTGCCTATCTTCTACATATAATTCTGCTTTGCTGGTTGAAAGATAAAATTACTTTCTGAATTTCTGAACCAAGAATAAATTGTATGTTTAGTTGAAATTACCTTGATTCTGGAAAACAATAAACTAGGGAGACCGATAGTGATATCTCTATGAGATAACACATCGTCTGTGTGATGCCTCAATAACAAAGTTAAATGTACTGACTATTAAATGACTGTGAAGACAGCAATATAAGCAGAAGCTATGAAGAAGAAATATCAAGGTTAATTTCAGACTCTTTTAATAAATATTGATAGGTCTTTTTTTTTTTTTTTTCCACTTACTGGACATTATACAAAATAGTAATTAGTTCATAGGGATTATAAAATATTAGCATCTTCCTTTAATGTATTCATGACCTGACTTTCAGTGTTGACACCCATTTTCCATGTTTCATTTTGCAGAAGTGCTCAGCAGTCTGTGACTGAGATAGGCTAAGCTTCCCCCAACACTGTTAATGGCTCAGAGACATTCTTCTGGGGCAGTTCCAATGTCAACTGCTGGCACAAAAACAAAGTCATGCCTGTAGAGCCAAAAATGTGACACCAGTAGGGCACATGCAAATTAAAAATAATAGGAATATCCAGGTTTGTCATAAAGCTATCCACAAACATTACATTCTGGACATTAGCATATCATGAAGGAAAACGAATTTCAGGGGATCTTGCCATGTGCCTTCATTCAAGTCAAAGTGCTTAGGAAAATTAGTTTTGCTCTGTGTAAAACAGGATTAGTTACATATTTATAACTCTCTGGAGTGTTAATTTATTTTTTTCTGAAACACTTCAGCATTGATACAATGCTGCAGAATATATTAAGCCTTCAGAGTTAGTGTAGTCTAACAGATTTCATTTATTTGTCAATTACTCTTGCTATATCTGTTTTTCTAGGGAATGGCTGATGACCCTGAAAAATCTATATTTAGTATCTCTATTATCTATTCTTTGTATCAGGTGAATCGCTTAGACTGCGGAGTCTGTTATATTTGCTATCAACCACAAAAGTGGTTGCAGATCCATTAAAACCTTCTGTGTTGTTTTCCTATCTAGATTGGATTTCTGCAACTTCACATGATGAGGAAGGAAATTAACAAGGAACAATGATAAAGTGGTCTTATCACAAAGAAATGGTCCTCACTCCTAAAAGAGCTCCTCCTTAAGGCTGAAAGAAAAACACCAATGATGGAGAATGACTGAGGGATTGCATTAAACTCCCTGTATTATGGCTAATGTTTGCCTGTTTGTCACCCCTGAACGAATAACTCTTATTCTCCTACCTGCTGGTTAAGGTGAGAATGTAGGATTTTATTTTGCTTATTTCTTGCTTATTTAATATTTTAGGACATTCCTGAATTATTTTTCTTAAGACTAGAGAGGAATTTTCCACTGAGTTTCAGACTGTTTTTTGAGTGGTACAGGAAGTTGTCTTCTCTTGGAAAATTCTGGATTTAGTGTATGGTAAATCCAACCTGAACAATTTAGCAGGTATCAGGTACTAATTCCACAGTGGAACAATTCCCTAATAGCAGTCAGAAAAGGGTTGAGATAATAGCCTCTCACAGAAACAGCAAAGAGCGGTATAACAACTCATGCATGCATGCCAGCCATGTCCTGGGCTGCATCAAAATCAGTGTGACCAGCAGGTTGAGGAAGGTGATTCTCCTCCTCTACTCTGCTCTCGTGAGACCCCACCTGGAGTACTGCATCCAGCTCTGGGGGCCCCAGTACAGGAGAGGCATGGAGCTGTGGGAGCGAGTCCAGAGGAGGGCCACGAAGCTGATCAGAGGGCTGGAGCACCTCTCCTGTGAGGACAGGCTGAGAGAGTTGGGGTTGTTCAGCCTGGAGAAAAGAAGGCTCTGGGGAGATCTAATTGCGGCTTACCAGTACCTGAAGGGTACCTACAGGAAAGATGGTGAGGGACTGTTTACAAGGGCATGTAGTGACAGGACAAGGGGTAATGGCTTTAAGCTGAAGGAGGGTCAATTTAGCTTAGATGTTAGGAAGAAATTCTTTACTGTGAGGATGGTGAGGCACTGGAACAGGTTGCCCAGAGAGGTTGTGGATGCCCCATCCCTGGAAGTGTTCAAGGCCAGGTTGGATGAGGCTTTGGGCAACATGGTCTGGTGTAGGGTGTCCCTGCCCGCAACAGGGAAGTTGGAACTAGATGATCTTCCAACCCAAACAATTTTATGATTCTATGATTCCTTTTCCTTGTATGAGAAGGTTAATGTGTCCTAAGTACAGTCTGAGGTAATCTTTCTCAAAAATGGAAGAAGTAAAGAAACAAGTGAAGGCCTGCATTACTAAATAATTTCTAGATTAATTGGTAAGTTTACAGCTTAAACAAACAACATCCCTCACATCTTTTCTTTCGACTTGGAAAACAGAGACAATATTGGCAATAAAACCAAAGCATTTTGTGAGCATTTGGAAAATAGAAATGTTTGGGGAGGTTTGAAAGCATTCTCTAAAGAAGTGAAAAGACTTTCTGAAGGATATCATTTTCTTATTTGAAAATGATACGTATTCTCAAAACAGCAAATTGAAAGGCTGATCTCCCAGCAGACCATGTTTGATTACTTGCCCAGAGTGCAACAAAAAGATAGGCCTGGAATTCTTTTATTTTCACAGACTAAAGAGACATAGTCAGTGAGGAGCTGAGTGCTTCACTTAATGTATTTCAAAATGTCTTGGGAGAAAATCCTATCCTTTAAAATTTTGGCTCTGAGGGTAAGTTGGAGGACAATAGTACTAATAAGAATGTAAGAGGCTTCGTGTCATATCCATTTGCGTGGGATTTCACATCTCATTGTTAGTGCAAATGAAAAGTAGCTGGGTTTTGATCCAGTTTGGTGCATGCTTATCAACCAACAGTTGAAAAGATGTGTTTATATTAAGATACCTTCTTTGTCTCTTTTGAGCAGTGAAATCTAATCTTACCTGCTTATTTACAGAGTAAGACAGAAGTATTCCTCAGTGAATTACCAGAGGAGGCTGGGCATTTTGCCAAAGAGTACTGATAGATCTGCCGCGTGGAAATGTATAAATTTTTTATGATGCATGTCTACTTTTGAGGAGACTTAGCTTGCTCTTGCAAGGTTATTAAAGTTATTCAGGGAATCTTCTTGTCCTCGTGTCTGTCCCGTATGCAACTATCACAGATACAAGCAGCTGAGCACCTTGTACTTTGGACCAAGACTACAGGTACTTCTGTTTAAAACAACAGTGATGCAAATGTTACTAAATGTATATTGAAATATTTCAAGGTAATTTACACCATTAAACCTGTATTACAATGCTTGCTAAAGAGACAATGATAAATGAGTTATAAGGCATAAAATGGGTGCTTCGAGCAACAGAACAAACAAAAAATTCAAGAAAAAATGAAGTGGTCTTGAGTAGTATGAGTTTTTTGGGTTTTTTTAAATATTGTTTCCTTATATTTTTAAGAGTTCATCTCTACTTATGGAGATAAATTTAGATTTTTTTTGTTCTTGTTTTCTAAATTCAACAGTTTTAGATGGAAGTGTTTTGTTAAATGCAACAGGAAGAAAAAATAATTTCAGTTTTCTCTAGGTGAGTATACTCATACACATTTGAGAATTGAAGCTTTACATCTATACTAATAGTTTGGCTAACCTATAAAGGTAGATTGCCAGATTATTGCTTATTATCCAGTATTTGTATTTACATTAAGCTTCAATTCAATATAGGACTTAAAACATTCTGAAAAATTAGAGTGTGTATATATGTGTGTATATATATATGAAGACAATCAGGGGGCTGGAGTGTATGCCCTATAAGGACAGGCTGAGAGAGTCGGGGTTGTTCAGCCTGGAGAAGAGAAGGCTCTGGGGAGATATAATTGCGGCCTTCCAGTACCTGAAGGGGGCCTACAGGAAAGATGGTGAGGGACTGTTTATAGGACAAGGGGTAATGGGTTTAAACTGAAAGGGAGTGTATTTAGCTTAGATATAAGGAAGAAATTCTTTACTGTGAGGGTGGTGAGGCACTGGAACAGGTTGCCCAGAGAAGTTGTGGCTGCAACCTCCATGGAAATGCTTAAGGCCAGTTTGACTGCGGCTTTGAGCAACATGGTCTAATGGAGGGTGTCCCTGCCTGCAGCAGGGGGGTTGGAACTAGATGATATCTGAGGTCCCTTCCAACCCAAACCATTCTATGATTCTATGATTCTATGATATGTACTTGCTTATTAAGTTCTCTCACTGCTCTCTGCTACCCTTTATCTAGCTTTTATTGTAAGGTACTATGTGTCCATGTTATAAACTATGTTTGTTAATATCTATGTAATTGTTTACATTTCTTGGTATCTGATATTCAGAAAGAAAATTTAATATTTATATTCTTAAACATATTTACATTATTCAGTTGCACAAGCTAAATTGGAGAGAAATATGGATTTCCACTTTTTATAGATAAAAGTTGTTTAGGATTATGGCTGACTCATCCATTCACTCTTTCTCACTCATCATCACTGTTTGATCTGAAAATGGTACAAGGAATCTACATTAGCATGAAAAATAATGTCTTTTGATTTCAGTATCATTCATACTAATCTAATCACACTAAATTTTCTGGCAGTAAGGTATGATAAAGACTTTATAATTTCTCATCTTAACAAGGCCTGCGTCAATACTAATACACTGCTTAATGCATGTGAGTTCATACAACTTCTGTAGCTCCAGATGGATAGATAGATGCTGAAAAAATGAAACTTTTCCAGGAAAAAACCAAAAAAACCCAAAACAAAACAAAAAAACCCCCAAAAACATCAACCCAAAACCAACAAGCTAAACTGTCGTAACACTACTGAAGTACACCAGTACTGCAGTTAGCCCTTGAAACTGCTAAAGTAAAACTAAGGATGACGGACTATATATTTCAATAAAAGATCTTCTTTAAAGAGTAAGATTCTGAGTACAACACCTTTTATATTTATTAACTCACTAATTCCCACATTATTCATTTAAGACTTGACCAGTAGAAATTATTACACATTTTTAGCATAGTTCTTTGGGAAACCATTTGTCCATGCCTATGTTGGGATATTGAAAAGACTGCCATGGCTCCAAAAAGCTTACCTCAATACGCAAAACACATCTAAAAGTCTCCCCTCATCTCTGAACTAAAAATTAAGGTAGCAAACATTCATTAAATACTTCTGTCTTTACACATCAAGGACAATAATCTGACAGAAAGGCAGCTGTAAGAATGATAATGTAGGTGTTTAGACTCTTCAGTGAGTTAAAAACACTTTCCGCACCCTTGCCCATTCTGAGAATTCACCCACAAGTGCCATTATAAGGGGAAGAGTGTTCTGTTTTACACAGGTGTCCCATCATTCCTTTCCATGACATTCAGAACAACCAGGTATCTACTTCTGTTGCAAAAGAGCAGTACTTTTTTTAAAAAGACAACATTAGGTGATCTGGCTTTGTTTGGTATTTTTAGAATATTTCATCACAGTTACATGTATTTTTCACTCTCTTTTATAGAACATTATCATGCTAAGTGAATTGGTTTAGAAAGAGGACACATTTATATTTTTTACAAGCTTTTCTAATCAACTTGTGTCAAAAATATTCTCACAAAATATTGCCAATGTATAAGTAACCACTCATTGCATAGTATCATATGATAATTTGAGTTTGATTTATTTATTATATGCTGAAATACTTTTCATAGCAAGTGTGACTAAATATTGCATAGTACTTCCACCATCACACAGGAAAATAATAACAATACTGACCAAAATATTAAGAGGAAACAATGCTTCATTTTTCTTTATAATGATACAATAAATAATTTTGGAATCTTTCCTTCAAACTTGGTCCAAAGTTTTTTCTGCTGTTAAATACATTTGGCTATTTAATACATATGCAGTCTCACTCAGTTCATTGTCTTAGAACATTTCACTAATATAACATGAGAGAATTTTCAAATGGCTGAAATATATTTTTTCTGTAATATTAAATATTTTTAATTTTCTTTTTGTTAACACCTAAAGATTGTTTTTTAAACATGCTTATTGTAATAGGTATTATAAACCACAACACTGATGCCCAAGTAAGAACTCATACGCATTTGAACTTTATTAACAGTCTGGAAACATGAGGCTAATCATCATAACTTATAGATTCTTTAATCATGTAATGATTCCAGTGTAGTTTCTATAACCTGAACTAAAGAAAAACACAACAAAAGCCTATAAACACAACTTTTAATACTATCTTTACCATTGTATGCAATCTTCACAAAGGAAGATCATTACATCAATTGTCTGTGGCATTACTTTTGCCCACATCACTGAAATACATGCCATAATTAGTGGAAGGGATTTGGGATAATTTCCATATAGGCTATTGCTGCAGCCTTGTTTGGCATATCTATGTAGTGAAAACTGCTTTATTAACCTATGGATATATACATTTGTGCACTGGCTTGGGTTTCCAGACTGACTGCATTTGTAGTATTCTGGTGTCTAGAACTGCATGATCAACAGACCATTAAAAATCCTCCAAACCCTACATCATTCTTTTACAAAATGCAGAGGGAAGACAAGAAATCTTTGGAGTGGGGGGGTGGGCAGGAACAACACAACAGACCAAGCAAAAAAGACCAACATCCAAAAAACCCCTCCAAACTATTAAGTGTTTTGTATCACACTCCTCTTCTTAATTTCAGTTGGAATGAAGAACTAGAATTTACATACTTACTTGTTCAAGAAAGTGTATGTATCACTGCCACTTCATTACTGCATGAAAGTAAAGCTGAAGTGACAAGAAGAAAAACTTGTCCCTTATGTACTCTACTAGTTCTCAGATGTAACCGACTGTCAATGCGTGCTGATTTTTTTGTGGGTTTGGTTATTTTGGGGTTTTTTTGTGTGTGTGTTTGGTTGGTTTGTTTGGTTTTTGTGTTTTTTGTTTTGTTTTGTTTTGTTTTGTTTGTTTGGTTTTTTTTTTTTTTTTTAGAGAGAGACTAAAATAAAGCAAATAAATACACTCTTTGATGGCTAAGAAATAAACAAGACAATAACATGTTGAAACAAACACCTTTTTTGTACTGGGAAATGTTTACAAGAATCTAAACGTTAGAAGAGTTGACAGTACTTCAATTTCTCATCTCCTTTTGTAAAACCAAAGTGAAATAAAATATCATTAAAAAAAAAAAAAAAAGAAAAAAAAGGGAAGGCTGAATAGATTTCAGGACATCCTAAGAGTATTTTCTTCTCTATGTAGAAATTGTCTATGTTTCAAAATGCAGACAAATGTTGATTGTCTATTTTTTCTCTTAGAGAATAATCTTGTCAAAGCAAAATAAGACAGACTGCTAAGTAATTGGAAAACCAAAGCACTAGAACTGATTTGACTGAAATACAGAGGAAATAGAAAATTGAAGATCAAAGTCTGTTTAAGGAATAAACTACTGTATATCCTATTGGATCTATGTTTCTTTCTAAGATAGATTTCAAACTTTAATGCCTTAACTACTTCTAATATTCTTTAAAATATTCAGTCTTTATGATAAAAATCACCAGCACATTTAAAAGAATGGCAAGAAATAACATTCAGAATTTTATGAGCATGTGAAAACTGCTCTATATGTACTTAATTCCTGCTAAATCTGAGTTACCCAAACTCCATCTTTTACCATGTTGTTACTGAAGATTTTTTTCCTTTTCCTTTTTTTTTTTTTTTTTTTTAAAGAAACTTATTTCTTACCATAATATTGAACAATATGGGGCCAGGAGGGGGTTTAATCACAAAGACACTAAAGCCTAAGCCGTACTTTGATAATACTTCAAATATTTATGTATATAAGCTTTGAATGTCTTCTAGGGTACTTTATAGCAATGTCCAACTCTATGGGGTGTAAACTCTCTATGAATCTATCTCACCTTGAAACTCCTCTATAGCTCTGTAAATGTTAAAGAGAAATCTTGTTTCTCCTTGTAGATAGCATGTTACTGCTATCCAAGTTTAAGTGTGTAGCCATTTATACTCCACTTGAGTTGTCCCCAAAACTTCTAAAAGCTGTAAGGAATCATAACTAGTAATAAGTTCACTGATGGTGGCATGAGTGCCAAAGCTTCTTTTGAGGTTCTCATCCATAATAGTCTGATCTGTGATGAATGAAATCCCTGAATACTAAACAAGTTGGTTTCTTTTTTTCCTTTGTGTGGTTTTTTTTTTTTTTTTTTTTTTTTTTGGTTTTGTTGGGGTTTGGGTTGGGGGTGGGTGGGTGGGTGGGGTTGGTTTTTTTCGTGGTTTTTTGTTGGGTTTGGGTTTTTTTGTTTGGTCGTGGGGTTTGTTTTGGTTTGTTTTGGGTTTTTTTTGGGGGGGAGTGTGTGTGTGTGTCTGTGTGTTCTTATGCACCTACCTGATAGTAGTCTACCTCCAAAAGGAAGAGAGACAACTACTACCTGGTATTCAGGACCACCTGTCAAACCTGTCATGTAGAAGATTCCACTTAGATTTTAATAAACCTTGAAACACCTCCATCTTCCACATCCTTGTAAATGCTTTCATCAAGAGAACAAAACAATCAAAACTACATAAAGCTATTGTCACCATTTTTCGTGCTTTAGAGGTAAATAGGTAAACAGAATACCTGGGGATGGACTTGTCTAACATTTTAAATTATTTTTCTACAGAATAAATACAAGTAAAATCAGACACTTATAAGCTTTCTGTGGGTGTTCAGATACTTCCATGTGTCTCCATTACCTGTATAAAAAACTAAGGCAGTCCTTTTATGACATCACATTCTCAATAATTCAATGTGTCAATGACCAAGTTAGGCATCTGTATTAGGCAACTGTTTTTCACCTTTCACTTCTTTGGGTTACAAGATTCAGGAATATGTGGACACTGAGGTCAACTGTATGCAGAAAAGAGCAATGAAACACTGACAAACACAAGGTAGGTTATTTCAATTTTTTTTCTCTTTTGGGTTCCACAACTATTCCTTTCCCCCCACTTTGTGAGTAGGAATGCATTTTCTTCTCCATCTATAAAATATCATAGCTGTCTTCTGCATCTGTTTAAGAGTAAAAGTTGTCATCCACCTTGTGACTACTTCCAACTCAAAGTTCCTCATTTGATCTTCTTCTCTTTCGCTGTCTCACAAGCTAGTAGTCAGGGTGGAGAGTTAGATGTTTGGAGGAAGTCATGTACCTATTCTGACTGAAGACTAGCCTGAGGAAGGTGCTTAGTTCTTGTCAGAAAGTAAAATACTTTCCTTGATAGTGACTCAGAAGTTAGTCTCAAAGGTAGCTTCTGAGAAACAGATGTTGTTCGAGTTGGGGCTTATTTTGGTTTGTTCTTTTAAATCTCTCAGTTCTTCATACATGGCTCAATTTACAATTACAAATTTTCCTTTCTACCTGTTCATTATGTATCTCCCTGATGGATTTTAAAATTTAGCTGACATCTATACTTCTTTAGTAGCGTATAAGCTCATAAATGTTATTAAAAGTTTTAATTAGATTCTTCATTAGACTGTAGTCATATCCATATGTTAAGTACACACAAGAAAAACATTCCAGAGTCAAAATATTGAAGTTTATGGAATATTACATTTGCCTTTTGCCCACTAGATGCATTCTGTATGAATATTTCTGTATTCCTTCTATGTGCTATGCTAGGAACTAGTTTAATCCTCTAGTCATAATGCTAGTTGCTACATTCTGAAAATATTGCAGAAATGAAAAAACATAATTGATATTGAAGTAGTATTTTAGCGATCATTATTCATTATTACAAATAAAAAGTGAAATTACTAGCAATGCTCTACTTCATTAGGTTTAATAATGCTGATGAATAAAATAAGTCATTGAGGGATATTAAATTTAATTGTTAGAATTTTCAGCTTTGGTTTCTTCTACATAATTCTAGTGTTATTAATATGAAAGAAGATAGAAGAGTTTGGTGGCTAAGAAAATCTCTACCAGGATCATTTTTGTCCATGTTTCGGAATGCTAAGACTGGGCAAGTTGCTTAAAGCACATTTTTCACAAGCTAATTCCTTTTGTTTGTTTGCCTCTCTGTCTGTCTGTTTGTTTGTTTGTTTTGCCTTGTTTTCCTTTCTTTGGGCTTTTTGTTCTTTTTACTCAGATTAAATATTATTTTCAGAATTAGTCATCTAACTTTGTGAACATCCATGAGGAAATGAAGTCTCCTGAGAAAGTGTTGGTTCCTGTCCTGGACAATTGAAAAGGAGGGAAATAGTAACAAGAACAAGAACCCCTCCGATTTTAAAAGCTATACCAACATATGCAGAAGACAAGGCATGTTCTTTCAGAACCCCTAATTCCTCAACATTGACAACAAATGGAGTGAGGAAGGATGATACAAAATACTGAAAAACTATTAAACATTATGCAATAAGAAATCTGAATCTAGAATGAAAGAAAGAAGGGGTTTAAATGCTTATACTTTAGGAATATTTTGTACCCGTATGACTGTAGTGCTGCCTAAACTATCCTTTTTGTTCTGTTTGTTATTAGTAAATTATGGTCTCTTAGAAAAATGAAGCATGTATTATAATCGTAGACCAAATGGTAATGGAAACAATGAAATTGAATATAAAAACTCAAATGATCACTTATCATAAGTTCAGGTTTTTAAAAAATCTTGTAGACATATGTGGGACTCAGTTTCTTAGCTTTTTAATTTTCATTGACAGTTCTTTTTTGCAAAAATATCTTTAAAAGTCAGGACACATATTTTAGAATAGTATACTATAAAGTACATAGACATTTCTAATGTCTCAGATTGGGTTCTTTATGCATTCTTTGGAATAAAAGCAATTAAGTGAATTATGCACGTGTGTTTAAATGAACACACACGTGCACAGATTTTATTTATTTATATCCTACTTTTCTGATTGAAATTCAATAATAATAAAAAATAGAGTTTACTAAAGGATAAATGTCCATGTATATAAAAATGATTAGGTGGTTGGTCTGATAAAGAGTATTTCACAAACTATGCTTATTTTCTGTTTATCTATCTGGTTTGCCCATGGATTTGTCAAAGTTTGTAATTATTTTATCCAATGTTCATAAACCACTTCTGTTTTTGTCTGTTTTCTACACTTCAACTGTATTTCTTCTCAATTCCTATCTCAACTGGTCTTGTGAACTATGAAAGACTTTTTGTTCATCTCGCTTTTTTAACCTTGTACCTTGAAAACCCTAAGTTGCATACCTTGTGGAACTGCAAGATTCTCTTTATTCAGTTTACTTCAGCAAATTTTCATTATCTTTTCTTTGTTCTGTGTTTTATTGATTTCTGAATTTGGGACAAAATCTTATTTTTGTGCAATTTTAATTTTTTTTTTATTTTTATTTTACATATTCTTGTAATGTTCAGAGTTGTGAATCACATTGTACTAAAAGTGCTGTATGGACAGTGAGAGACAGTTTTTTTCTGAAGAAGTTTCTGGCCTAGACAATAACAGAAAAACAGCTTTTCCTTTGGTAAGCTGACTATCCCTTTAGACTCCATTGTTTTTTATTCAGCTGCTTTAATGCACAATATTAATGAAATCTGAGAAGCCCTAGGGCAGAATTCAGTTCTCTAAAGATAGCCATCTAGCATACCTTAACATATTCTGCCTTAGCTGCAAGATTAGAAGATTTTATATCCCCCATAGCACTGTTTGTATTTGCCAGTGTCATCTGAATGTCAAAAAATGAAGCATATGGAATTGTATTACATGCCTGTGTGTGGGCAACTGAAATCAAACCTTGCTCTCTGGTGACTATAATCATCATCTGGACCTGAGAGTTACAAAACATGACTTGACCTGTGGGAGATTTGTGCCTTTCTGTACCAGGAACTGGAAGCCACAAAGTGTCCGAGTATAGCTCAGATAGCACTAGAGACCAGTATTACGTGAAACTGCATCAAGACCTGCTTTTCCATTAACTGTAATACATGCTTGGACACAATTGAAACCCAGTTTGCAGAGTTTGCACACTGAAAGTGATTCCATTTTACGGTCCAGTAAGGAGAATTTTGCCCAAAAGTAGGTCAAATCTCTTGCCACAGAACATTGGCTCTTCACCTGAAGAGTTAGGAGATCCCTTTCACATTTAAAAATATAATTCTATACTTGTCACTCATTCATCAGGTTTTATGAAATGTTTGCTCCTTCCTCAATTTTTCAGAGAGAAAGAGATCTTGTGTATTCCTCTGTTGTGGGATTGCTGAGGGTCAAAGAACAATAGGTGCCAATTGCTACCACAATGGTGCATCGGTGGCAATATCATGTCAGCGAAGACTCCCTGATTCCCATCCATAAGCTGATCCATCAACTGGAGAGCCAAGGAGTGATCAGCAGAACCCACTCACCCTTTAACAGTCCCATATGACCAGTGCAAAAGTTTAATGGAGAGTGGAGGCTGACAGTAGACGTGAATGAAGTCATGCCAACGATGAGCGCCGCTGTGCCAGACATGCTAGAACTTCAGTATGAACTGGAGTCAAAGGCAGCCAAGTGGTACGCCACTATCCATATTGCTAATGCATTTTTCTCAGTCCCTTTGGTGGCAGAGTCCAGGCCATGGTTTGCCTTCACTTGGAGGGGCGTCCAGTACACCTGGAACCGACTGCCCCAGGGGTGGAAACACAGCCCCACCATCTGCCATGGACTGATCCAGACTGCACTGGAAAAGGGTGAAGCCCCAGAGCACCTGCAATACATTGATGACATCATCATATGGGGCTAAACCATGACAGTGAATCTGATTTTCATGTTTGATTGGGTAGAAATAAATTAAAATAATATTGTTTAACTTGGCAAGCAGCAATAGAAATACTTAATTTGAAATCATCTCTGTGTGTTTTGCAGTGTCTAAAAGTGTTTTATCAATGCTGTATTTTCTTTTAACATCACTTTTACATGAATGAGCAGAGCTGCTGCATGTAATTTTAAAACAAATGGAAGAGCACAAATTTTCTTGTTAACTAAATAAAGTGACTGTATAGTCTGCTCCATAAATGGTAAAATTTAACACATAATTTGAAAAGTATACTTGTTAAAATCCCTTACTAGAATATATATTTTTTTCTTCAGTCTTAAAAACTAATTCTAATGAGAATTTTATTTTTTTTTTTTTACATTTGCAGGTTTTTTCTACTTTAAAATTAAATTCAGGGAGGTTTTAGCAACTGTTCTTATATGCCAGACTTAGTGTATTGATAGTCAGAATAAGAAAATAGATTAGAAACTGGAAATGAAAATATGATTTTTTTTATATCCACCAGAGTTACTGAACACCCAAACTAATATTGATTCTCAAGAGTTTTTAAAATGTCTGTCTCACATCCAGTAAGCCATTTCGTGACCACTGCTCCCTTCCCTTCCCTTCCCTTCCCTTCCCTTCCCTTCCCTTCCCTTCCCTTCCCTTCCCTTCCCTTCCCTTCCCTTCCCTTCCCTTCCCTTCCCTTCCCTTCCCTTCCCTTCCCTTCCCTTCCCTTCCCTTCCCTTCCCTTCCCTTCCCTTCCCTTCCCTTCCCTTCCCTTCCCTTCCCTTCCCTTCCCTTCCCTTCCCTCCCCTCCCCTCCCCTCCCCTCCCCTTCCCTTCCCTTCCCTTCCCTTCCCTTCCCTTCCCTTCCCTTCCCTTCCCTTCCCTTCCCTTCCCTTCCCTTCCCTTCCCTTCCCTTCCCTCCCCTCCCCTCCCCTCCCCTCCCCTCCCTTCCCCTCCCCTCCCCCTCCCCTCCCCCTCCCCCTCCCCCTCCCCTCCCCCTCCCCCTCCCCCTCCCCTTCCCCTTCCCCTTCCCCTTCCCCGGCAAGATCCCATTAACAGGGAAAATACATTACAGTCAAGTAAGACGAATACAAGGCATAGGGTATTCCAAAAACCATTGTGTCTTTCTAGTAGAAAAACTCAGTAACTTACATTTACTATTTGTGTTTTTATTTTAAGTATCATGTTTTCTTATAATTTTTGATGATTTTTGACTGTCCGTGACTGCCAAACTTACACAATTGGCCATTATAGGCAAGAGAGAGGGAAGGATATCAAATCTCCTCTCCTTTCAGTCCAGGAAGAGAGTAAACATGTGTGATCTGAACAGTAATAGAGTCTGACAACACTTTATAAACCAAAACTTCATTGGCGCAGTAAGAAAGATGAGCAACAATGCACTTGTGTGGCAAGTCACCTAATCACCAGTAGCAAACACAGGTTCATAAGTGATGTCCTGACTCAGTCAGACTGCCAGGGCCGTTTGATGTCTGGGTCATCTGACAGCAACAGCCAACTGTGCAAATATCTTTTGAATGCAGGTAGGACTCGCACCATCCCTTGGCTCCGCCAGTGGCAGTGTGATTTGAAAGAACCATACCACATGGATAATGTGGGCAGCATCCTGCCTACACTACTAATGTCGTTCAAGGGACAGGGTGTCAGGGGGCAGGGTGTCAGCAGTCTGTCTACACCAACAGTGTTGGTCAAGGGGCAGGGTGTCAACATAAATCATTTTTCTGTCATTACAGACTTTCAAGTAATGAAGAAATGAAAAGCACATGAAGTGCGCATAGATAGCAACTGCATTTGGATGTGCTGTAATTTATGACCAACGTCCAGACTTCAGACTACTTCTGATATCAAATAGATCCCAAAAGAACTGTAAGAACTGCTCTGAACTAGGCAATAATAGCTATGGTAGCCTGAATGACTCCATTAGGTAACACTGTGACTACTGAACAGTGACAAAAATTATTTTGCTATTAACATCAACTACTAATGTAAAGATGTAGGTGGATACTTGTTAATAAATATAGAATGCTGTTGGGTGAAACTCATGGATGAAGCTCATGGGTAAAATTCTCAAGCTATTTATTATGCTTACAGTTCTAATCTGAGTTGTCAAGCCATTGATTCCTTTAACGATAAAAAATGTTTTTCTTTCAAAAGGTTAATTGGATTATAAACCTAAAACACCAGAGAAATATGTCTTTAATCTATAGGTACTTGCAAATTCCCCTGTTTTTGTTCAAAACTCTCACTTCATTCTGTTCTGCAATTACTATGTACTTTGTGTACATGTATGTGTGAAAATGTGAACATCTATGTATATTTTCTCTGCCGATTTCACAGTCAAGGTCAAACCCTTTTTCTTGCATGACTCAGAAAATCAACCAAACTAATTTTAATTTTAAAATTGATTAAATAATTTCAAGTCAATTTATATCTGTTTAATGGTCATTCCAAGAGTATTTGTATCTATATGATCAGGTAATCTGTGTAAAGAGATTTGTGGGAAAGAAGATGCAGAGAGCTATCTTTCTTCTAAGTGTGAACTTTATCTTCCTGAGAAGATATCTGTGCTCTGATATGAGCAGTCCTTCTCCTCAGGGCTGCTCTCAATCCAATCCATGCGTATATAGGGGAAGAGAAAAACAACAAGAAATGTAAGCACAAATTAAAGCAGCCATTTCTTGGAATTAGATTTGGCATTATGTCAGCAGAAACTTTCAGATTCCAGGTACAAAAAAAATTTCAGTCCTTTTTCCAGAGTGACAGCCTAGACATTCTGTTGCTATATTAAACAGAGAGAAGATTCTGTTAGATTTATGTATAATATCACAGAAATGTAGGCAAACAGACCCTGTGCCAGGTGAAATGAAGGACTTCTGAGAATTGCAATTTATTCTGACAGTCATGTAATGTGAACTAATTGCATAAGCATTTGAGGACTGTGGTGGGTTGACCCTGGCTGGGGGCCAGGTGCCCACCAGAGCCGCTCTATCACTCCCCTCCTTCACTAGACAGGGGAGAAAAGGTGTAATGAAAAGCTTGTGGGTCGAGATAAGGACAGGGAGAGATCACTCACTAATTATCGTCACAAGCAAACCAGACTGAACTTAGAGAGGAAATTCATCTAATTTATTACTAAGCAAAACAGAGTAGAGGAATTAGAAATAAAACCAAATCTTAAAACACCTCCCCCCACCCCTCCCATCTTCCCGGGTTCAACTTCACTCCCGGCTTCAACCTCCTTCCCCCTCAGCGGCACAGGTGGACGGGGAATGGGGGTTGTGGTCAGTTCATCACGCGGTGTTTCTGCCACTTCTTCATCCTCAGGGGGAGGACTCCTCTCATCGTTCCCCTGCTCCAGCATGGAGTCCCTCTCACGTGAGACAGTCCTTCACGAACTGCTCCAGCGTGGTCTCTTCCATGGGGTGCAGACCTTCAGGAGCAAACTGCTCCAGCGTGGGTCCCCCACAGGGTCACAAGTCCTGCCAGCAAACCTGCTCTGGCGTGGGCTCCTCTCTCCACGGGTCCACAGGTCCTGCCAGGAGCTTGCTCCAGCGTGGGCTTCCCACGGGGCCACAGCCTCCTTCAGGTGCCTCCACCTGCTCCGGCGTGGGGTCCTCCACGGGCTGCAGGTGGAATCTCTACACCCCCTCATCCTCCCTCCATGGGCTGCAGGGGGACAGCCTGCTTCACCATGGTCTTCACCACGGGCTGCAGGGGAATCTTGCTCCGGCGCCTGGAGCACCTCCTGCCCCTCCTTCTGCACTGACCTTGGTGTCTGCAGATGTTCTTACATCTTCTCACTCCTCTCTCTGGCTGCAAAAGCTCCCTCTAACTGTTTTTTCCCGTCTTAAATATGTTATCACAGAGGTGCTGATTGGCTTGGCCTTGGCCAGCAGCGGGTCCGTCTTGGAGCCGGCTGGCATTGGCTCTGTCAGACACAGGGGAAGCTTCTAGCAGCTTCTCACAGAAGCCACCCCTGTAGCCCCCCCCGTTACCAAAACCTTGCCATACAAACCTAACACTAGGACAGAGGGAAATATTAGGTTTTACACTTGGTTTTAATGAGGGTTACACTCAGGCAGTGGTATTTCAGTGCGGTTCTTAAAAATAAAATTAAAATAAAATAAAATAAAACAGTCCATGTCAAGGGGCAGACAGAAATACAGAAGACAACACCCTAATGCGGTCGTTATTTTCCATTTATATGTGAGTTGCCTTCAGCATAAGATTATGGGTATATGCAGGAGTTCATTCTATTCTTGTGTTTCTGGTTGAGCAAAGAATTCTGTACCTTCCTTTAATGAAACTGTCTGTGAAGAACGGCATATATGCTGATAATTATAGTGACAAAGGATGAGGAAAAGGCTGAGGTACTTAATAACTGCTTTGTCTCAGTCTTTAGCAGTAAGACCAGTTATTCTCTGGGTACCCAGCTCCCTCAGCTGGAAGACAGGAATGGGGAGCAGAGTGAAGCCCCCATAATTCAAAAGGAAATGGTTAGTGACCTGCTAGAACACTTAGATACACACAAGTCTATGGGGCTGGATGGGATCCACTCAAAGATATTGAGGAAGCTGGCGAATGTACTGACCAAGCCACTTGCCATCATTTATCAGCAGTCCTGGCTAACTGAGGAGGTCCCAGCTACTGGAGGTTAGCCAATGTGATGCCCATCCAGAAGAAGGACCGGAAGGAGGATATGGAGAACTACAGGCCTGTCAGTCTCACCTCAGTGCAGGGGAAGGTTATGGAGCAGATCATCTTGAGTGCCATCATACAGGGCATACTGGATAACCAGGTGATCAGGCCCAGTCAGCATGGGTTTATGAAAGACAGATCCTGCTTGACTAACCTGATCTCCTTCTATCACAAGGTGACCCACTTAGTGGATGAGGGAAAGGCTGTGGATGTTTTCTACCTAGACCTCCGTGAAACCTTTGACACTGTTTCCCATAGCATTCTCCTGGAGAAACTGGCTGCTCATGGCTTGGATGGGCATATGTTTCACTGGGTAAAAAACTGGCTGGATGGCTGGGCCCAAAGAGTTATGGTGAGTGGAGATAAATCCAGTTGGCAGCCAGTCACAAGTGGTGTTCCCAGGGCTCAGTATTGGGACCAGTTCTCTTTAATATCTTTATCAATGATCTGGAAGAGGGGATCGAGTGCACCTGCAGTAAGTTTGCAGATGACACCAAGTTGGGGAGGAGTGTTGATCTGCTGCAGGGTAGGAAGGCTCTACAGAGGGATCTGGACAGGCTGGATAGATGGGCCTAGGCCAACTGTATGAGGCTCAAGAAGGCTCAATGCGGGGTCCTGCACTTGGGTCATAACAACCCCATGCAACGCTACAGGCTTGGGGATGAGTGGCTGGAAAGCTGCCTGGCAGAAAAGGACCTGGGGGTGTTGGTTGACTGCTGACTGAATATGAACCAGGAGTGTGTCCAGGTGGCCAAGAAGGCCAACAGCATCCTGGCTTGTATCAGCAATAGTGTGGCCAGGAGGACTAGGGAAGTGATCATCCCTCTGTACTCAGCACTGGTGAGGCTGCACCTCAAGTCCTGTGTTCAGTTTTGGGCCCCTCACTACAAGAAAGACATTGAAGTGCTGGAGCATGTCCAGAGAAGGGTAATTAAGCTGGTCAAGGGACTGGAGCACAAGTCTTATGATGAATGGCTGAGGAAACTGGGGTGGTTTAGCTTGGAGAAAAGGAAGCTGAGGGGAGACCTTATTGCTCTCTACAACTACCTGAAAGGAGGATGTAGCCAGGTGGGTGTTGGCCTCTTCTCCCAAGTAACAAGCGATAGGACAAGAGGAAATGGCCTCAAGTTGTGCCAGGTGAGGTTTAGATTGGATATTAGGAAAAATTTCTTCACTGAAAGGCTTGTCAATCATTGGAACAGGCCACCCAGGGAAGTGGTAGAGTTACCATCCCCGGAGATATTTAAAAGATGTGTAGATGTGGTGCTTAGGGACATAGATTAGTGGTGGACTTGGCACTGCTAGGTTAACAGATGGACTTGATGATCTTAGAGGTCTTTTCCAACCAAAACGATTCTATGATTCTGTGAATCTATAACTGGCATGATCAATTTTGGGCAAAGAGCCCCTCAGATTTTACAGTCTCATTTACATATGGTGTTTACATTCATATGTGCCAGCTATAATTTGACTGTTAGCTTTCATGTCACTCGTGCAAATAAAGTTTGCCCTGAGAAAGAGAGAGAAAAAAAGTGAGATAGAAATTGTAATGCTGAAATAAACGAACTATAGTGTGAAAGAGTAGTACCAAAACCATAAAATAAATACTTGGAAAAAAAATGTCCAGAGGGAAAAAAAAAAGGCTTCTTTAGAGGGATACCCTGATTAGAGTGCAGCAGGCATTTTATCTTTTGCTGCCTAAAGAAAGAAGCTAAAATGTTGAGAAACATTACCTTCCTAACGTAATTTGCATTCTTCCTTTTGGCTTTAAACTTGCCTTTAAGCATGCAAAATATTTGCAAAGAAAGAAGAACTGGTAAAGAAAACTGGTAGTACAACTAAGTGCTGAATAACAGTTTATTGACTATTGTTGAGACTACTTCATGTTCTGAAGACGGCAGAGGAGTTGCCCCTTTCAAATAGTTGAAAGTAGCAGAGTTCCCCAGTGAGTCAGGTTTCTTTCAATAGACAAAAGCTGTATAGATCTGAAACCGGAACAGTAGTTTGGATGTTCCTTAGAATATTCTTTTGCATAAAAGGAAAATGCAGATTCTCAAATGATGTGCGTTGCATTTTCATTTCTCTAAACAATCCATTTCAGATGAAGGAAAGCTTTTCTGTGTTTACAATTTTCTGTTTTCTGTTTTCTGTTGCGTGTTTACAATCTTCAAAGGAGGATCATGGAGGTCAGAAGAATCAACCCATGTAGATAAACAGATCTGCAGAGCAGAATGATTGTATGAATTTACCTCTGTAATGGCTATGTACATCTTAGCACCCTTATATTGTATCTCAAATCTTACATAACTTCTTCTCTTATGCAACTTAACAGAAAATATTATTATGATATTCTATAGATAGTATGAGCAAATTGATAGAATGTCATGAGGGAAGTATTTCTTTAAAATTTTACTGTCTATATTTGACACCACATCTGAAAATTGTTACACAGCACTGAGGTTAATTTATGATCCTAGAAGAATCTGCTTTAATTTGTTGTTTTTCTCAGAAACGTTTTCTGTGTTACCTTTCATTTGGTTTTGTTTGTTTGTTTGTTTTTTCCCCAGTCTCAAAGGAAACTTTTTGCTTTTAAACCTACATGAAACTAATAAGGATTATTTTCAAATATCAGCAAAACTATCTTATTTTTTTTCCATTTGCTGACTGTCAGAGATGCCAAATAATCTTGACTGATAGGACAGGTAATGGAATCTTCCAAGAAAACAGAAATCTGTGGGTTTCTGAAATCTGACCAGGTATTACTACTTGCAACTGCTACACGAGGAAGTTATATGTTTGTCCATAGATGTTAGTGAAGGAATATTATATGGATCAATATATGTGTGGCATACTGCCCGTAATATTTTGTTGCAAATGGCAAAATTTACCTTTATGCCTCAAAGAATTTAACAGTACCTCCTACAGCTGTGCAAAGTTTATGTGGAAACATACCCTTCTGATTCCTCAGCAGTTTCTTCCATTCCCAGATCTCTGATAACCTAAAAAGAATATGCTGTAGCATGTTCAACCTGTATATACTATTATACATAATTGTATCTTAAAACTTGATTTTAAGAAAAGAAAAAAGAAAAAAGAATGCTTCACTATGCATCTGTACGATGGGCAACATGTCTTCAGAAAATAATACAGACTGTCTGAAAAACGTGTGCCATTACCATATTTCAATAACATTTCAATACATGGCTCTGTTTATAATAATGACTCCATAAAAATTGCATTGGGGAAGTTGAATGGTTATCGCTTCATTGCCTTTGAATCAAGTTTGCTGATGTACATTTTCTAACCACCAGCTCTAAGCTTTGAGAATGAGGCTGGGTCCTTTACACGTCACAAACCATCACCAGTAAATTGGATCTTTCAGCCAAATTATGCTCTGGATTTTTCATTTTTTCTTCAGTTTCCTTCTTCAATGACATTACACAAAGACTTTTCAGGCAAAATCATCAGAGGTATAAATTGGGTTCCAGGATGCTGATTTTTTTGTGAAATAAAGCTAAATACAAAGAAACTAAGAAGTTGTTTGAATTCATCAGTTATGGTTAATATGACTGAAAAATTATAAGTTAAGTCCAAAGAGCAAAGGAAGATCTGGTGCTGGAGAAGCCATTGAAGAATTGGGAGGCTCTATTTCCCACTGTTTCACACTGTCAGCGAGTGAAAGCATCGGGCTTGGAAAGCTTTGCATTTACTAGCACAGCAGAAAAGTAGTCAGTCATTTATTATATATACTGCTTCACAGTGTAATCTCTTATTGTTTAGCAGTAGTAGAACTGTCAGATGAAAAATAAATATTTCATGACTTGTAACAGTAATGAGTTCTTGCTTTGATGTATAATCCATTATTAAACTCACCAAATGTTTTTTAGACTAGCTTATGTGGGTCAGCATTAGGCCTTTGTAAAATACAGCTTTCTAGCCAGATGGTTAGAGATTGTCATTAAATTAGCCTGAATCAGTCGGTATTCCATCAGTTAATCTCATGTACTATAAATGGCAGATGAGTTTTCTTTGTACCGATTATGCAACTTACAGCATCTGCCCATTTTCTGCTTGACTGTGTCCTGTCTGAAATGGTCATTTCCCCAAACCTGCTAGAGACAATCAAAAACCTGCTCAGTTTGCAAGAAGACTGCAGGCACATGGCTATTCAGCTTATATTTGCACCATAGGCTACTTAGCTATTATGTATGAGTATGGGAAACTATGTAGGATGAAGTCATTAAAGTGCTAAACAGTAAGAATTATGGCCATGTTACACATTATGACAGTACTGCAGAAAATGCTCATCTGTGTGTATTTTCCAGTTGAATGGTTATTTTATGAATGGCATTTAGTTTCTTATGACATAAGAGAAAGTTGTCATTATTGAATTATTTTACTCATATAAATGTAGTTACATTTCCTTGCAATTGTAACTTTCTTGTTATATTCATGCCTTTTGGGGTCATAGGTTCATAGGTTTGATCATAGATTCCTAAAAGAAATTCTCAGATTTTGAGAGCATAATTAATTGGAAAATAGGTAAGAAGCTGGATGCAACCATCCTTTGATGGTCAGAATGACACACCATCAATTACTTTCCCATTTGCCTTCTGCAGAACTCTGTAACAGATGCAGAATTGCTACATAGATGCTAAAGATGATAAACTTAGTATGAGAAGTTGCTATCTTATTCAACAGAGTGACAATCACAAGTACTCTCCATAACATTTCTGTTTAATAACAACTCTTAAGTAGACCTTATCTACTAAAAAAAGGAATTTCTGAAGTATATCTTCTCTTATCCAAATATCACACTTGACACTATGGTACAGCAGCTACTGAAGTGTTGTGAGGAGGCATCAGAAGAACTGTATATATGAAAGAATGGAGTTTCTTTGGTGAGCTCTGCTGCCTGTTGCACCAGTAAGGGGAGTTCTAAGGGAAACATCCACTAATCTCTGGCATTGATATTGAGATCACTTTTGACAGGCTGAGAGAGTTGGGATTGTTCAGCCTGGAGAAGAGAAGGCTCCAGGGAGATCTAATCGTGGCCTTCCAGTACCTGAAGGGGGCCTACAGGAAAGATGGTGAGGGACTGTTTATCAGGGAGTGTAGTAACAGGACAAGGGGTAATGGGTTTAAGCTGAAGGAGGGTCCATTTAGATCAGATGTTAGGAAGAAATTCTTTACTGTGAGAGTGGTGAGGCACTGGAACAGGTTGTCCAGAGAGGTTGTGGATGTCCCCTCCCTGGAAGTGTTTAAGACCAGGTTGGATGGGGCTTTGGCTAACCTGGTCTAGTGGAGGGTGTCCCTGCCCGTAGCAGGAGGGTTGGAACAAGATGACCTTTGAGGTCCCTTCCAACCCAAACCATTCTATGATTCTGTGATTCATTTCTTTCTTTCCTCTATTCTTTGTATCACACTTCTACTGAAATTCTGGGGTGATTTTCAGGGGTGTCCACCCAATACACAGAAGTGACATGTACTGGACAGCTTTCCCAGGGAACAAATGGATGCTGAATAGATCTGCTTTGAGATTTTCTATTAAAACATGTTTAAAGAAAATGTGATTTTTAAAGGAAGGTTATACAGGTAACTGGATGCAAATATGATTGTAAACAAACAAGCAAACAGATACCTCACTGTTTCCCTTTTGTTTCACCATGTTTCAGAAAATGTAAGTGAATTTGGTAATCATTTAGATTTGTTGATCTGAAACAAAGTGCAAAGATTTCTATTTCTCCTTTTTCTTCGTTAAAGTTAGAATTGTAGCTACCTAAACTGCAGTACAGCCTCAGAGGCTATATATTGCTTATTCATGTCAATAAGCTCTCTGGGTTGCATAACAGTCTTGTTTTGATTGAGTCATGTGCTCCATTGGGTTTGCAATCCAGTGATGAAGATGGCCTGTGCAGACAACACAAGAGGCACTGGAATGGCAAATCTCATCAGGCACTGTGTCAGGGTGCAGCACAGGCTGGTGGCTCCCTGGGGCTGGGGACTAGGACAGTCTGGGCCTCCCCAAGGGCTTGGGCAGGGCACAGCCTGCCAGCACTGGCCCATCCCACCCCTCAGGCCCTCCATGGGGACAGGAACAGTCCAAGGCTGGGAAGGGATGTGAGTCCTCAGGTGGGCCCGTCTCGGTGGGGCCCACGGCCAGGCAGGGCAGGGCTGTGGGGAGCTGGAGACCGGCCCTGCTGTGGCATGGCTGGGCTGGGGCTGATGGCCCTGGGAGGCTGAAATGGAGTCCTGGGCCGTAAGCAGGGTTGGGGGAGCCCTGAGGTGGCTGGGCAGTGGCAGACAGGCCTGGTGGTGCCTGCAGGACAATGGGACTCTGAAATATTATAGGAATGTGTAGTGATGGAAAATAAAACAGCTGAATATTTTGAAATCAATAATAAAAAAAAATCAGTGTGTGAAAAATCACAAAATACTTTAACTGTTTTCCCCAATTCCTAACTGACTGAATCTATCTGTCTGGAGAAAATTCTTTTCCCACAAAATCCACAATAGAAATGTTTGCTAGCTGATGGATAACCAAAAGCTACTTCAGAACCAGAAGTGGTGCAAAGCACAGACAGAAAAGTGTTCCAGTTTGTTGCCAACAGAATATGAAAAAAGGATAGTCATCTGCAAAGCAATACCACCTGAATAGCACAACAGCATACAAACTTCCGCTCTGCTTCGCCTAGCAATGTATCAACTACTCCTGAAACTTGATAGCAAACAGTAGAAAATAGGGGCCATTCACTCAAATTAAATAATCCCCTCTTTGTGCCTCCACCAACTCTTTTATATTAGGAGTGCACTTACTCAAGATATTTCTTGAGTACTTCTGTTTTCAATACCGACATGCTTGATTCTTTTTTTCTTTTTTTTTCTTAAATTTGTGTTGAGTTTCTCTTCATAATATAATTAATACATCTTCCATGATATGAAATATAGCGGTTGTTATCAACAGACTCACAATTTTGATGGTTTTAAAAAGTCTCCTCCTCCATTCAGACACTAAATGAAATAATAAAATGAACCTACACAAAGTTTGGTTGCTATTAAGCAGGTACATAATTTATTAGTACTTTGTTGTTTTTACAGCTAAATTCACAAAGACCCCAGGACTTAGAAAAATTTTCATTAATAATAGATAGCAACAAAAATATAAAGTGTCAGCCTAATAGATTAAAGAGTCCAAGAGAAAACAAGTATCATTGCTTGCTTTTTTCCCTACTGAAATGAGGAAAATAACCTAGATTAAACTTTTCATTAAATATTACAGAATATTAAGTTTTGCTAATTTTCAGGGAGGTATATTTAAACTCTGTCACTTGCCATGAAGACATCTATTTACGGCCATCTTGGCTGACTCTTATGTGGATCTTATGCTATTTTTAAATATTGTCTGGCAGTTAAAATACCACAAAAATAAATGACCTAAAAGAAGGAGTAGACAGTGTTGCTGGATTAAAAAAGGCAAGACCTTCTCTCCTACTGTCATTCTTTTCTTTCCCATTTTCTTCCAACTTCACACTGTAACGTTTAAATATTGATTATTATTGAAATCTCTCCTATCAAATTATTTTTCATCTGAGTCTCTGAGGCATGAATTAGTCCACTTACTTTTAAGCTATTAGTGAGTGCATAAATTAGAATATTTAGGCTCAAGAAAGAGATTATGGTTACTAGTAACAGGAAGTAGCTGTATACTATCAAACAACAGTTCAGCCCATCTAAGGTCTCACTCTCTCTCTATATGTAACTTATTTTTCTTCATTAACAGAAGGTTCCAAGGACAACTGTGTTTTTTATTTTAAGTGCTTCAGTCAAGCACTTAACTTCAAGGTAGTTGATTCACTGAAGTGTGTTCGCCATCAGGGAGTGATTATATTACAGTGTGATTACATTAGAGATGCAAGACCAATGAGAAAATAGATTTTTTTTTCCCAATAAAAATTCTAAAACTAAAGAGCAAACACAAAACATTTTTCTCCCTTTTCAAGATGATGTTAGAAAAACCTGAGACTGCTAGAAGTAATTTACAGGTTGTGATCATGCTTAGCCCTGTGAAGGTTAGAATTTGGGAAACATACCTGGATGGCTGAAGTCGGAAGAGAAGGACATTGGGAGTGGGCTGAGTCATTCATTCTTATTGCACATGCTGTCTGCCTCTGGCACTTAATCTGCGAGAAGTCAGGGCAACAGCCATCTGTATATCTACAAATAAAAGACCTCAGCAATTATGTTTTATGCTCACAACATGCCATTATTATTGTAATAATATTCAATCAATTTCATTTTGGAAAATTACATCTCTTTTGCTTGAAATTTTAGATTTGCAAAGAGAAAAATTTCTACTTTAATGTCAGTATACTAGGAAATCCTTCAAAAGCTCTAAGTCAATTGCTTTAAGGTGGTAAAATCCCTAAGTGATTTTTACATTCAACTTTGCTGTTAACTCAAAGTAATAACTCCTGTGAGCAGTTTCATTAAAATCAAGGTTCACTGCTGACTGTAAATTCCCAGTGCCAAGGACAGTATCTTGATTATTCAAATATGCAGAGTCAAGCATATTACATGACTCCACAAGATACTAAGAATCTCTAAAATTATCATCTTTGCAAATGTTAGGGAAGACAATATATGAATATATGTATTTACTAAATGGACAACATAGAGAATCTTTCATGGAATGGTTTCAATTAGTAAACAAATGTATTCCTGTATGAAATACCTCAATATTCAGAACTAATACTGTAATTATGATACACATTGCAATTTTAGTCTAGCATTCATGAATTTAAAAAAGTTAATAAATCATCAAAGAAAATATCTTAGGTCACAAGCAAGAATACCATAATCTTGAACAGAATGCCAGAAATTTGAATGTTGATAAGAGATGGTATTATTTATTATCAAAAATACAAATAACATCCAGCACTTGTATGCAAATTGCAAGGAAAGCATGTAATAGGGCAGTACTGAAAAAACAATTTAGACAAGTATAAAGTGTATGAAAAGTGATACAAAAGTAATGTAAAATATTTTAATTGTGAAATTTCTTGAAGCTTTGAAAGTAGAAAATAATGTAAAAATGTTCGATTACTTTGTTGAGCTGGATGCTGCAAAGCAAATAAGGGAAATTTTGTAAGTTTTCTGGTAAGACTGATCACAGTACATAGCATGGGATCGAGGTTAAGCCAAATATGCCAGATCTATAAAATTAATATTTTACCTCAGAGATATATAACATAATATGTATCCACATGTTAAATTACATAAGTATAAAGAAAACCTGTCTGAAGGGACTGGAATAATTGCAATTACAAATTGCAGGTGAAAATAACAGTAATATTGCTTACTATTATAAAATAATGGCCCACAGATTTACAAAACAATAGCGAGAACTTTTAATGAAATTATCCATTTTATACCACCTTACTAGAAAAACTTTTTTTTATATATACATATATATATGTACCCTGAAAAATTACAATCCCATGAATTTGACCTCATATCTAGCACAGCCTTAGAACATATTTTGAATCAGGAAGCGATCAATCAGTGGGGCATGTATGAGAAATGTAAATTACACCAAGAATTTTATCAAAAGTGGATATCATCACACTAACCTAACATTATTCTTTAATAAATTAATTTCTGAGAATCAGCAATCTCTCTGAACTTAAGTGAAGAGAATGAGGATTCAGCCATTATTTCAGACTGGCAGGTAACTGACCACACATCAGGTGGCTCCTTCATCACAGTTGGATGCATCCTGTCTGGACTTATGTATGTCCAGTTTGTTTAAGTATTCCCTAACTTTGCTTCTTCCACATTCCCAAAGAGCCTCTTAGTAGGTTCAGAGGCCTGGGAGTCCAGAGGCCAGACCTTACTACTGAAAACCTTTCTTGTTTCTTTTCACATTTCTAAGCTTTGGCTTTTCTAACTCCACCTCTATGTGTTCAATCAGTGTCTCTTTACTCCTCTTGGCTAGATCATTGCTGCTTCCACCTTCCGGGGAACCTCATTTTTTGATTACTTATTCTGGAATTCCTTGTCCATCCATGCTGTCCTTCAGCCATAGATGCTCAACTTTCTGCACTTCAGAATGTACTTTGCAATTTGAGAAGATTTTTCCAAAAGATCAGCCTTGACTTTGAGTCACTGCAGTCAAAGCTATCTTGTTTATAGGTCTTCAACTAATTTTTCCTTTTTCCTTTTTGTGAGTAATAGCCCACGTTAGTAATCTTAATTACTAATTACTAAAGAATATGTCTTTTTTCATCAGAAATAATCTCATTCCCTTTCCCTATTTTCAGTGCCATTCTTACCTTAATATGCCTTAAGAGAAAAGATAAAAGCCCTTTAATAGGCATCTCCTCCAAATTATTTTCTGTTGGTATCATTGTATGTCTACAACATACTCAAAAAATTCTTCTCTGACTCTGACTTTTTGTTGACATCTATGATCACTGTGCATAGAACAAGGAATAAAACAGTAAATAAAACTATAAAACCACCACTGTGCAAGCAGTTCTGTTGGCATGATATGGTGACATTTTATAAACAGTTCACCTTTGGATTTTCTTACTTTAGCAGTTTCTCCCTCATTATTTGTCTGCCTAGAGCTATCAAAGTGCTAGATTTTTACTCATTATAACTGATTGTTCTTACTGGACTGAGATTCGTAAAAACAAAGAAAATGAAAAAATATTTAAATATCTTTCTCATATCTGTAGAACTTTATTAGAAAACATCAACACTCATTTATAAAAAAAACCCCACTTTGTCCTGTTTCTAAACTAATTTTCACCATTGCAAATGAACAGGAATTCCAACAAAATGAATGGAATATTATAAACCTTATGTAAGCATATTTTTTTATTCATCTTGTTTGATTATATCTACAACCATTTGAGTTTTAGAAGTAGATGTTGTCTAGATTTGTCCTTGCTAAACATCTAGCATGAATGCTTACTTCACAAGATTCAGAAACAGTCCTTTGGTCAGAAGGACCTATACTGCTTCAGGTTGGTTAGAACTAAGTGGGGAAACCGTATGAACACCATAAGCTCAAGCTTTATGTCCTAAGGGACTACAAAGCATTTGGTTAGAGTATCTCCTCTTCTCTCCAGTCTTTATCTGAAGGATTTATTCAAGGATTTTGCATTGGTTGTCATATGCATTTCCAAATCAATGAATTCTACTAGAAATATGCTCTTCCTTGGTCTCAGATAAAAAGCAAGGCAGTGCAGAGATGCCGTGGTTGCTGATGGTGAAGGGGTATATAATCTTACTTTGTACAATCACAGGAATGGAGAGAATTCAATTAGTTTTTTAGACAGAATCACAGAATGGTTGACCTTGGAAGGGACCTCTGGACCACCTGTTCCAATCCCCCTGCTCAGGCAGGACACGTAGACCCAGTAGCCCAGGACCATGTTCAGACAGCTTTTGAAATAATGGATATAATAATAATAGATAATGGAACTAAAGTAGAAAATGAAGTTTTACTTGCAAGAGATTAAATGATCAGACAGTGGCTAAATCTACCAAAATAGAACAGAGACAGAACAAGAAAAATGATAATGAAACTGCTCATAAAGTATATATCTTTCTCTAGAAATATGGTATTTAAAATTTATCAGCTGTTTTACTCCTTTATTAACAATGTCACTAACATTATAAATTTGTGTGTGGCATTAGCTCATCTTGTAGGGTCCACTTCTGTTAACACAAAGTACATGAATAACTCACATTTAGACTCAACTCGGAAGCCATAGAGAAAGCTAATAATTTTTGTTTGAATATTAGTATCATAAACCAATTTCACAAAGTTTAGAGTTTCATGCAAATCATACTTAATTACCATATCATTACAGATAATCCATTTTACATTAAGATATCTAGTTTTTTAATCTTTATTCCTGAAGAGATATTTAAATTATATTTTCCTGTTTACAATTCTGCCAGTGGAATTTCAGGCTTTCCTGCAAGCAGAAAGGTGGCTTCTAAACTATGACCTATACCCTCTCTGAAATAAAGGCTCTTTAGTCCAAATCTAAGATATAAAAGTCTTTACATAAAATTGGAATTTGTTAATATTGGAAAGCATCTTCTATGCTCTGATAATTTCAGTGCATGAAATGTTGTTGCTAAAACCAGACAAAAGTATGTACTATAGGAGAAGCCATGATAATTTCAGACATCAGCAGTTATACTTGACAAGAAAATAGGAAAGGACTATAGATTAAAGTATTAAGCAGTTCAACACTGGTGATTCAAATGTGGATGAATATGCATGAACTGGTGAAAGCAAATTTTAAGTGGGTCTGTGTGTGCATATATGTTTGTTCTTCTGCTTGTGTTATTGTTTGTGTGCATAATACAATACCACAATAGTATTTAATGTTGTTCACAACACATCTATGATTAATTTATTTATACTTTCAATTTTGCATCCATGAAATTGAGTCTATGTTATGCTGCAAACAAAACTATTACTTTTTAGATTAAAAGCTAGCTGAACATGATCCTAATTCAACAAAGCATTCCAGTCTCGCTTAAATTTGTAGATATTGTTTACATATTTACATGCTTTGTTGAACTGATTTTTATTTATAAATCCTAAATGCCAACACTTCAATGTCTGCTTATATCGATACTCTAAGCAGATTTCATATCTGGAAGTAAACATTGATAGGTAGTTGTCAAGTGCCAATAGATAAGGTATAATCAGATCTTTGTTAGTTTCCTTTTCCTAGCTGTGATGGACTATCATACTGCTATTATTGGATTAGTAATTGTAAAAAGAAGTAGTATTGAATTTTCTGTTATAACTACTTGTATTCAGTACATTAAAGAAAAGAAAAAAAAAAGAATTATATTAAAAACAATAACAGAAAAAGTTTGGAGGCTAAGTCTTCTAATAATGTTTGAGCATATATGCTCGATACCATGATTAACCTTGTTCTTTTCAGTTTAATAAATGTTATTTATTACATGCTTCTAGTATCATAAGATATACAAGAAAAATATTTGACAGAAGTAAATAATGAATTAAAAGTTTATTCTCTAGAAAAAATTTTCATGATGACCACCACTGTAAAATGAAATTTACAGAGAATAAGGCAATCCAAAATACACAAAATGTGAAGCTTTTTCTTTGATGTCAGATTAAAATTCTAGGACAGAAATTCAGATCAACACATCCAGGTCTGACAGAGACCCTGAGGGGATCTACTGTCTTAACCAATCATTTATTTGTTTTTCTTCTGTGATTGGGAATGTCTTCATGCATAATACTTTCAAAAATGAAGACACACAGAGGAAGTACCAGGAAGGCCCAAATGTAAAATTTTTGGCTTTGACTTAATGCCCCAAAGACTTTAGTCTAATATCCAGTTCATTTATTTTCAATGCCAAGTGAAGGGAAAAATAGAATGAGTTTGAACAAAGATGCCTGAGGGATCAATTGCAAATGTCTGCAGTAGGAAGGTACCTAGGACACAGGCATTTCCAGTCCTAAAGTACCTGCTAGGATAAACTTTTTGCATGTAGCTGTGTTCACAGGTAGAAAGAAAACAGTAGGAATGAAACCACCAAACTTGAAGAGCTCTTAAGTCTAACCTGCTGGAAGGCAAGCCACTATAGTTTAGATGCAGTACAAAAAAATCTGGTAGATAAAGCAAGTATTTGGCAAAGTAACAATACATGTAATGGTTGTAACTGCAACTCCACAGGGGAGAACTATGCTTAGAAAATGGTTATACTAGCTGTCTTTTTCAATGCCAGGTGTGGTGGGTTGACCCTGGCTGGGGGCCAGGTACCCACCAGAGCCGCTCTATCACTCCCCTCCTTCATTAGACAGGGGAGAAAAGGTATAACGAAAAGCTTATGGGTTGAGATAAGGACAGGGAGAGATCACTCACTAATTATCATCACAAGCAAAACAGACTGAACTTACAGAGGAAATTCATCTAATTTATTACTAAGCAAAACAGAGTAGAGGAATTAGAAATAAAACCCAATCTTAAAACACCTCCCCCCACCCCTCCCATCTTCCCAGGCTCAACTTCACTCCTGGATTCAACCTCCACCCCCCTCAGCGGCACAGGGGGACGGGGAGTGGGGGTTACGGTCAGTTCATCACGCGGTGTTTCTGCCGCTTCTTCATCCTCAGGGGGAGGACTCCTCTCATCGTTCCCCTGCTCCAGCGTGGGGTCCCTCTCACGGGAGACAGTCCATCACGACCTTCTCCAACGTGAGTCTCCTCCACGGGGTGCAGACCTTCAGGAGCAAACTGCTCCAATGTGGGGTCCCCCACAGGGTCACAAGTCCTGCCAGCAAACCTGCTCTGGCGTGGGCTCCTCTCTCCACGGGTCCACAGGTCCTGCCAGGAGCTTGCTCCAGCATGGGCTTCCCACGGGCCACAGCCTCCTTCAGGTGTCTCCACCTGCTCCGGCGTGGGGTCCTCCACAGGCTGCAGGTGGAATCTCTACACCCCCTCATCCTTCCTCCATGGGCTGCAGGGGGACAGCCTGCTTCACCATGGTCTTCACCATGGGCTGCAGGGGAATCTTGCTCCGGCGCCTGGAGCACCTCCTGCCCCTCCTTCTGCACTGACCTTGGTGTCTGCAGATGTTCTTACATCTTCTCACTCCTCCCTCTGGCTGCAAAAGCTCCGTCTAACTGTTTTTTCCCTTCTTAAATACGTTATCTCAGAGGTGCTGATTGGCTTGGCCTTGGCCAACGGCGGGTCCGTCTTGGAGCCGGCTGGCATTGGCTCTGTCAGACACAGGGGAAGCTTCTAGCAGCTTCTCACAGAAGCCACCCCTGTAGCCCCCCCGCTACCAAAACCTTGCCACGCAAACCCAACACATTAGGTATTGATGCTGCCTCATGATAAGATGTGTATTGCATCAGTTAACAACATAATTTGGTTTAAATGCTGACTGTCTTCGTTGATTAATATCTATTAATATGGTACATATCGATTTTTTAACTTGCATGATAAATAAAAGTCATTAAACCTGAAAATCAGCACATTATTAGGTAATAGCACTTTCATTTTAATATTTAATAGCAAAACTTCTTATCTAGGACAAGGAAAATGAACACAAAAATAGGAAGAAAAAATCTAGGAAAAAAAAATGCTGCATTTCTGAAGCATGTTGCATGAATATTTAAGCACATTTTTCCTGCAAAAATGAAAATACCAAATGCATTTACCTATTATTCTTAATACAATTATAACAACCATACTTTAGCTGTATGTAGCCAAACCGTATCCATTGCTATATTCCATTTTTTCAGTGAGCACAGTATTTCTACACTTTTAAAAACTCTTCCATTGACTGTATACAATGTAATAGCTCACAAATACTTATTAAAGTATTTCTGAAGTATTAATTTATGTTAGAGGAATGCTTCTTAATGACAAACCGGATGCCTCTTGTATGTCTACCAAGATCTGATTGTAACTGGATTCAGTGACACAGATGTTAAATTCCAGTTCTAATTCCTGTATTGTAGCTGAGGGAAAAAGACATGAACATTATTGTGTAAGAACTCATATAGGAACTCAGACATCCTATGTCACTATCTAACCACGAGGCAGAGTTTATACGAATCAGTACGAGTTACTTCATTGTACCATGAAATTAAAATGCCTGATACTTTTGCATAATCGGGTGCCAGACATTTAGTTGATATACAATATAAGTTTTGATACTGGTAGCCAATACTATGTCTCTCAAAATGTATGAGCTGGACATCTCAATAAGTAAGATCCTCTACACTTAAAGTACGTATTGAACTTAAAATGGGTATTAGATCTCCTGTCTAAAAGGAGGTAACTGTTCTAAGGACAAGGTTTCTCTAGCTGCCCATTTATAGCATATTTGAAGGCAGAAAGGAAGGAAAACTGGAAATATAGAGTAAAAGAAACAATACTCTCCACCATTTGTTTTGGAACTGGTATATTTGAAAAAGCAGTCAAAAGGACAGCAAGACAATTAGTTTGTCTGCAACATAGTAGTTATATTGACAAGATGCAAACTTTTGACACTGACTTCCTGTTACCTGATATATTTATAAATTTACAAAATGAGAAAAGTGAACAATCCTAAAATAACACAGACAAAAATATTCCCACTCAAAAAAATCTTCTGCTAACTAATCACTATGTTTTACATATGTGTATAGTTCCCAGATTAATGAAATCATGTCCTTCAACCTAATTGCATGCTGATAGCAAGTATTTTCTGTCTCAACTTTTCTTCCAATTGTCCCAACATCTTTTCAAAAATTAGAATATCATCTTTTCAGTGAGTTGTATCTGTCTATAGAATAAAAAACACATTTTCAGATACAAATATGCTAAATACTGAACTGATAATGCCTTTATTTCTAACCCTCTTTGATATGAGACAAGAAGTATGTGTACTTTCTCAGGATATATCAAAGCCCAAGGAAAGAAAAAGGCTGTTAGATTGGTGCCAAGCTGCTATTGTAGAAAATTCTGTGGTTTGTAGGTCATGTTTCTGGAAGCAGTATCAAAATGAACTGTTTTCAGTTTGCTTGCTATGCCTTTGGCTCAGAATGAGATGATTGTGAAAGGGTTATTCAGTCTGTAAAAAAAAATATGTGGTGTCTCTGCAGAAGCACATTTAATTAAAGAAAAATAAAATGACCATAGAAAGAAACAAAAATTGGTTTATATTCTCTTGAGACCATTAAGAAAAATAGATTATTGAAGTTAGAAGTCATGCAACCTTTTTGTCACAGAAATTTAAATAAGTTGGACATTGCAATTGCTTAAATCACAGTTCCTATCTAAGAGTTAGATAATCTTAGTTTAAAGTGACATTTGCTTCATAGGCGAAACAGAAAACTGTTTTCTTTAAGGGATATAAACCTTCCAAAACAATGTCAAGATAAAAATGTGAATAGCAAAATAAATTGATTTTAATTTCCTCAAAATTTTAACTTTTAAAATTTATTTTCCTTTAAATCATTAATTTAATTTAAACACAGTATTTCTTTCAGGAATTTGGTTGCTATTGTGTTAAAGAACTCAAACACAATAAAATAGAGGTATTAAGCTGTTTTGTCAAAGCTTTATGAAGCATATAAAATGTCTTCAAGTGAGGTATTTGTTTTCTTTTCCAGTATATAAATAGACATGATTGCCCCCTACAGCAGTTTGCATTATACGTCTATTATTTTGTTAGTGTGGATTTTTTAGTTCAACGTAGTACAAATCTCCATGTGGTAAACCACTGTCTAAAGAGGATAGGATCAGTAGTGTCATAGCCTTTCTAAAAAATTGAATACAAAAATTTAATTACATTAAGCATAATGCTAGGTTTCTGATATAATCCTATAAAATACACTCTTTTTTTCCTTAAAAATACTTCTAACAAGATTTCTTTTACAAGAGAACCTCACCATCAAAATATATTTCTTCCATTGCATGTCTTCATGAAATTTGCAATCTTTTCTAAAGTAAGAAGTTTTATGGGGTTTTGCAGGGGTGTTTAATGACAAATTTATTGAAAATCTATGTTAGTAGATCAGTATACAGATCACCTTATTTGCTGATCTATCCTGCCAATAGCAGGTCATAAAGAATACATAAAAGTTATAAAAATATAATTATAGCACTTGAATCTAAAGATGGTTTCATTTCCATCTCCAAGACAATTTTAATATTCTTGTACTATGAAGGATTTAGCTTACTTGGGCTTTTTTGATTTTTGTTTGCTTGTATGTATTTCATTTATACTGTTCAGAAGGGCAAAGATTTCTTGAATAATATTGTCAAAATCTTTATCATGTTATAATAGTTTAACATGTCTTAGATACTATGATTGACATTTAAACTAGAGTCTTTATTTACTTATTGTACTTTGCTTCCTGTTACCGGTATTTGCTGGCTTAAACTGAACAGAGGTTTTGCCCTCCCTTCCACTCTCTTCTCCTCCCTTTAACCCCCCCCCCACCCTTTTTTTTTTTTTCTATTGACAAAACCAATTCCTGTTAACTCTTATATGTGGACGAATTCTTTTATCACCAAACTGAAAAATTATGTTCTATTTTATACAACACAACAGGTTTTGAATCCCAAATAACTGCCCTTCATTTTGGTAGAGCTGCATCAGCAATATTTCAAAGCCATGTTTGTAGGCTTCTTAAAAACTTTCAAACTGCTATGGTGTGGTGTTAAAGAAGCTTGTGTGTTTTGGTATATCTGAGAAGCAGGTGGTTCTTTACTGCAACCTTAATTGCTACCTGAAAAAATTATCCAACTGAAAGCAGTGAATGAAAGACTAGCTTTTGGAATGTGCTGTCATGAGGAAGAAGGAAAAAGAGAGAAAATAAGGCCATTTATGCAATGAATTTAAAACAGGATGGAGGTAAAACCTTTAAAAGTTTTTGCTTATTTTTGGAAGTTTTTGAATTATCTAGTGGCTTGTTTTGACAGTCACCATTTAAAGTCCTGCTTCTTTGATATTCAGGCTACTGTGATTTTAGAAGAATCAAACATATCTATATTGAAGTAGAGATGGTTTTCTCCTGTCTTGATTTACTGTAGATGTTACACCTAAGCTAACTACATTAGGGTGCCTTTTAAGTCCATTGGAGAGGGCATGATTACAGAATCACACAATGGCTGAGGTTGGAAGGCACCTTTGGAGGTCACCTGGCCCAATCACCCTGCTCAAACAAGGCCACCTAGAGTTAATTGTGACCATGTCCAGATGGTTCCAGAACCTTTCTGAGGAACTTGTGCCAGGGCTCAGACACCCTCAGAGTGGAAGAGTGTTTCCTGATGTTCAGAGAAAATCTCCTGTGTTTCAGTTTGTGTCCATTGCCTCTGGTCCTGTCACTGGGCACCAATGTAGAGAACCTGGATCTGTCTTCTTCATACCGTCCCTTCAGGTATTTATATACTTTGATAATAATCACTCCAGCCTTCTTTTCTCTAGACTAAGCAGCGACAGCAAACATAAGTTCTGTGGTCGAACACTAGACTGAATTGGACGGGGTGTTCCTAGACTCAGGGAAACCCAAGGAAGAGCAGAAAGAACCACCAGGAGCCAGCAGGTCTCGCCAGCGAGGCTGACATGGCTTGGGCATTGCCAGGAGCAACTGTGGGAAATTTAAATGTTCTGAGGGAGTGAAAGCGACCCGGAGTGCTGCCAACAGGGCATGGCATAGCAGTTTGCGAGGGAGGGTGTGCAGGGAGGGTCCTGCAAACCTGCATGTAGTCCCACAGCCCAGGGAAGTACTCTGGGCCTCTGCCAAAATGGTGGGCACTCACCTCAGAGCTAAAACCAGTGTTCCTACAGAGAACATCTCCCCTGAGATGTCTGATGCATCCATCCACCTGGAACCGGTAAGGAAGGAGACTTCAATAGAGGCAGTAGGTTGCAGTAAAGTGCCCAGACCCTTCTCCTGGTGAAAAGGTCAGTACCTGCACAAGGTGTGCACAGGTTGATGATCTGTTACGTCATGTGGCAGAGTTGCAGGAAACAGTTAAAAGGCTGCGCAGTATTAGAGGGGCCAAGACGGAGATAGGTAGGTGGTTTCATAACCAAGTTCCTGTAGCAGGTGCCACTGGGAATGAAGCACCTTGGACTCTGGTGACCCACAAAAGCAGGTCTCCGCTTCAGTCTCCACCCTCCACCTTCACAACCAAAACCAGTTTAATAGCTATAGACACCCACGAGCAAGGTCTGCAAGGACAAACTGTACCAGCAGCACATAGTGGATATCGTAAAAAGAAACGACGAGTGCTTATAGTGGGTGATTCCCTGTTAAGGGGCACCGAGGTACCCATCTGCCATCTGCCCATGGAGTCATGAGAAGTATGCTGTCTTCTGAGAGCCAAGGTCCAAGATGTTGCCAAGAGGGTGCCACAACTTGTCAAGAGCACAGACTACTATCCATTGCTACTCTTTCACATGGGCATGAATGACACTGCAAGCCAGAATCTGGGCAAAATCAAGCAAGGCTATAAAGCCCCAGGGGTGCAAGTGGAAAACATTGTTGCTCAAATTATCTTTTCCTCTATGAGTTGGAGGAAAGGGGGCAGCCAGACATAGACGTATAATGTATATCAATTCCTGGCTACATGGCTGGTGCCGTCGCAAGGGTTTTGGCTTTTATGATAATAGGACATTCTTTGATGACTACAGCCTGTTAGGGAGAGATGCAATCCGCCTGTCCAGAAGAGGCAAGGGAATCTTTGGCAGCAGGCTGGCCAACTTGGTGAAGTGGGCTTCACACTGAAGGACTTGGAGGGTGGAGTCCGATGGCAATGCTCATGCTATCACATGCAACTGGGGAATAAGCCAGGCCAACCACAGCAGTCACAAATGTTCCTTAGCAGCCTCCCAAGATGAGAACCAGAAAGCCAACCACCTCAAGGGTTTGTATGGCTATAGTGGACCCTCTTGCACCCCTCCAGGGAAACCTACATGCTCAATTACGCCTCTGAAATGCCTGAACACCAACGCATGCAGCATGGGGAATAATTAGGAAGAACTAGAGGTCCGTGTGAGGTTGCAGGGCCATGATCTCATTGCAATTACAGAGATATGGTGGGATAGCTCGCATGACTGGAATGCTGTCATGGATGGCTACGTATTTTTTAGGAAAGATAGGCCAGCAAGGTGAGGTGGTAGAGTTGCTCTTTATGTGAGAGAGCAACTGGGACGTATCTAACTCTGCCTAGGGGTGGATGAAGAACGACTCAGGAGCTTATGGGTAGGAATTAAGGGGCAGGCTAATATGGATGACATTGTGGGTATTTACTACAGCCCATCTGATCAGGAAGAGGAAATCAATGAGACCTGCTACAGACAGCTGGAAGTAGCCTCATGATCACATGCCCTGGTTCTCACAGGGGACTTCAACCACCCTTATATTTGCTGGAAAGGCAACACAGCCAAGCACACACACTCCAGGAGGTTCTGGCAGAGCACTGATGATAACTTTTTGACACAGGTGATGGAGGAGTCCCTGAGGAGATGTGTGCTGCTGGAAATTTAATAACAAACAAAGTAGGACTGATTGGGGATGTGAAGGTTGGGGGCAGCCTTGGCTGTAGTGACCATGAGATAGTGGAGTTCAGGATCCTGCGTGGAAGGAGCAGGGCAGTAGGATTACAACCTTGGACTTCAGAAGAGCTACTTTTGGCCTCTTCAAAGACCTGATTGGGAGAATCCCATGAGTTGGGGCACTAGAAGTTAGGGGGGTCCAAGAGAGCTGGTCAATATCCAAGCACCACTTCCTCCAAGCTCAAGATTGGTGCATCCCGAAGAGTAGGAAATCAAGCAAAGGAGGCAGGAGACCTGCATGGATGAGCAAGGAGCTCCTGGAAAAACTCAAAGGGAAGAAGGAAGTTCACAGAATGTGGAAACAGGAACTGGCCATTTGTCAGGAATATAGGAATGTAGTCAGATTATGTAGGGATGCAATGAGGAAGGCTAAAGCCCACTTGGAATTAAATATGGCAAGAGATGGCAAGGACAACAAGAAGGGCTTTTTCAAGTACATCAGCAGTAAAAGGAAGACTAGGGAAAATGTGGGCCCGCTGTTGACTGAGGTGGGTGCCCTGGTGACGGAGGATAGAGAGAAGGCAGAGTTACTGAATGCCGCCTTTGCTTCAGTCTTTACTGCTAAGGCTAGCCCTCAGGAATCCCAGACCCTGGAGGTAGGAGAGAAAGTCTTGCGAAAGGAAGACCTTCCCTTGGTTGAGGAGGATCAGGTTAGAGAACATTTAGGCAAACCTGACATCCAGAAATCCATGGGCCCTGATGGGATGCACCTGTGAGTGCTGAGGGAGCTGGCAGATGTTATTGCTGTGCCACTCTCCATCATCACTGAAAGGTCATGGAGAACAGGAGAGGTGCCTGAGAACTGGAGGAAAGCCTATGTCACTCTGGTCTTCAAAAAGGGCAAGAAGGAGGACCCAGGAAACTATGGGCCAGCCATCCTCACCTCCATCTCTGGAAAGATGATGGAATAGTTCATTCTGGGGATCAGCTCCAAGCATGTGGAAGAAAAGAAGGTTTTTGGGGGTGATCAACATGGGTTCCCCAAGGAGAAATCATGCCTGACCAATCTGATAGCCTTCTATAATAGCGTGATTGGCTGGGTGGATGAGTGGAGTGCAGTAGGTGTTGTCTACCTTGACTTCAGTAAGGCTATTAACATTGTCTCCCTAGAAGGGAGGGGGGTCCAAGAGAGCTGGGCAATATTCAGGACAAGCAAATAGGACATGGTATCTATTAGAATACTGAGGGAAGGATTTATCTTGAGTGAAAACTGGCTTCCAGGCAGAATGCCCAAAAGCATCATAGATTGCCAGAGATGACTATGTGTGGTCAAATTAATTAAGCCCATGATAAATGATTAACATCTGTTTAACATCTTTGTCAATGACATGGACAGTGGGATCAATTGCACCCTCAGCAAGTTTGCCGATGACACCAAGCTGTTTGGTACAGGTGACACTGGAGGGAAGGGATGCCATCCAGAGGGACCTTGACAGGCTGGAGAGGTGGGCCTGTGCGAACCGCATGAAGTTCAGCAAGGCCAAGTGCAAGGTCCTGCATGTGGGTTGGGGCAATCCCAAGCACGACTATAGGCTGGGAAGAGAATGGATTGAAAGCAGCCCTGAGGAGAAGGACTTGGGGGTATTGATTGATGAGCAGCTCAGCATGAGCAGGCAATGTGCCCTTGCAGCCCAGAAAGCCGACTGTATCCTGGGCTACATCAAAAGAAGTGTGACCAGCAGGTCGAGGGAGGTGATTCTGCCCCCCTACTCCACTCTGGTGAGACCCCACCTGGAGTACTGAGTCCAGCTCTGGGGTGCCCAGTAGAAGAAAGAGATGGAGCTGTTGGAGCAAGTCCCGAGGATGGCCACAAACATGATCAGAGGGCTGGAGCACCTCTCCTATGAAGACAGGCTGAGAGAGTTGGGGTTGTTCAGCCTGGAGAAGAGAAGGCCCACAGGAAATCTGGAGAGGGACTTTTTACAAGGGCATGTAGTGACAGGACAAGTGGTAATGGCTTTAAGCTGAAGGAGGGTAGATTTAAATTAGGTATTAGGAAAATATCCTTCTCTATGTGGGTGGTGAGCTACTGGAACAGGTTGCCCAGAGAGGTTGTGGATGCCCCATCCCTGGAAGTGTTTAAAGCCAGGTTGGATGGGGCTCTGGGTAACCTGGTCTAGTGGAGGGTGTCCCTGTCTGTGGCACGGGGGTGATAACTAGATGATCTTTGAGGTCCCTTCCAATCCAAACCTTTCCATGATTCTATGATGTTACGATTGTAAATGCAGGCAGTAAAGTAAAAGGCTTTCTTACACTGTTTCATTGCAGGAACTACTTATAGGACATTTCAGCAACTTTCTAGATTTTGTTGACAGAAGTTGATGATAGATTAAAGCACTGCTGCTAGTTGAGGTGTGATGTATGTTCAAGACCACACAGCATTACTAGACAGAAAATAAGATTTGCAGGAGTCTTACATTCTTCTGGGCAGCAGCTAGAGGTTTGATAGGATATTCCACCTCACCTAAAATGGCTTGGCTGATGAAGCTTGTCTTCTTTTTCCTCAAGCTCATTTCATTGCCAAAAGACACCTATCTATGTACAACTGAATTGAGCTCCAATTACTGACAATTACAGGAAGTCAGATAAATTCCTTGTAGACATCATTACACATACACTTTTATAATTTTTGGTGTCTTTGTGTGGACCTGAATCCTACCCAAGATCCTACCTCTCTGTGTTTTTTCAAGAGCTGACAAGTAATTGTTGGCTCATATATCAAGATCTTTACAAAACTTTTTGTGTGTGCCTACCTTCTCTATCCTGCTGAAAAAAAATCTGAAGGAAATGTGTTTTATTCTATTGGCAGGGAGTTTAATTGGTTTGTATGCAATAAGTGTTATTAATAGTAGTGTCAACACTATGAAGCTAATTACGATTTTAATTGTGAACCAGTGGATTTCTGATTTGTATGATGACTTTTTTTTTAATATCAAGTTGCTACTTTTTCTGCATATAAGAGCAAAAAAGAACCAAATTATAATTTCAGCTACTTATACATGGGCAAGGCAAGATGCTAATTTTTCATTTGACAGAGCCAAATTATTGGATGTTTCTGTGACAAAGTAGTTGTAGCCCTGTGGTTCTTTTGATGTGTATGATAAAGCTAATTAAAACAATAGTTAATTTTCTTATATTACATCAACAATCACAATAAGATGCATAAGTGTTTTAAGTTACACTACTTGTTGGCTCTAAATGTGCACATACTTTTAAAAGACAGATATAAGAAGTAAAAGGTAGAATTTGCTTTGTGAAACTTTTCATGGTATGTCAGTGTATTTATCGTGAAAAACTCATTTTGGAAAGAAAGCACACAAAATAGCATTATATCTTAACTCCTTCGAACCCTTTTGTGCCCAATTAAGAGAGAATGAGCTGAATAGGCACATGAGAATATCTCTGAAAAGTCTCTGTCTATTTTCTTGAGCAGATATCTTGGTGGGGACTGATTATAAACACTAACAAGTCTTGAGAGGCTGAAACCTCATTTTATTTTTAAGTGAGTAGAATTCTGACGGATATTTTTAGATGTTCATTTTGCTACTATAAGGTTGTGAATGCAAAGTAGAACATAAACTTGGGAAAAAATAATTCATGTTTTATTGAAAAAGGATAAGTGAAAAGAAAGAAAGTGCAATAAATATGGATGCTAAGAAATAGTCATATATAAGAACATAAACTCTCTAAATGAGAACAAGTGTGACTTGGCAGAGTAAAAGCAAGAAGAGGATGGACAAAGAGTACACAAAAAAAAAAAAAACAACCTGAATTAAATTGGAAATACTTAGGTGTAGTTTGGGAATCAGATATCCCATCAGAAACCAAATAAATTTAATGGAGGTACTGGTTCCTTTACAAAGTTATATAATTCAGGTTATTTTAAATCATTCAGATCTAGGCATTCCTAATTGATATTATAGTAGTATATTATTAATTTTTAATAAAAGTTAAAGAAAATATCCATGGCCTCAAAAAACATAGGTTTCTACCAAGCAGCAACTACAGACAATATTCCCTGCTCTCTTGTGCTCACTTCTTTCCTGTTAAAGTATGGCTACTGTAATTAGCATATATGTGAGTAATCAAATTTGATTTATTTAAATTTCCTCACGTGCTCTGTCTGTGTCATATATTGCAACAGTATTCGGTACTGAATTGTATGAAAGCACAGATCACCAATTTGTTGTTCACCAGTCAAGACTTGACCCAGACTGTTTAAAACAAGGTAACAGTGTGCTAAAACTAATTACCATATCCCCAAATTTGTGGTCATAACAGTGTGAACACCCCCTTGACACACACTAGGTGTGTCACTAGACCTATGCCCTCCTGTCTGATCCAAAAGCTGCTTTGGCACCTGGTTCTGATTCTTTGCCTTCTCAGAAATACCCTGAGACCTAGCAGTCAACCATCTTCATAATTCTCAAAGGTAATTTTAAAAGAGACCCTCAGAACAAAGAGTGTGGGTAGTCAGGGATCAGGACACCGATGTGAACTGAGAAGTAAAGATATATGACTATACAGACATACACTTTAATATACTGGTTCCAGAGCCATTCAAGGTGTACCATAAAGGAGAATACTGTTTAGTATACTACCATACTACTAATAAACTGAAAAAGCCAGCACAACAACCTGAACACCGGCACTGGTGTGATTTTGCCCAGGACCAAATTCAAGTGTAGAAGATTCAAGCAAAGCTATATCAGCTGACCAGACAACAGTCCCTAGCATGTTATACATAATTACACTAGATGTAGTCTTGCAGTATGCTTATATGCATAGATCTTTCACAAAATTGCACTTGTGGCAGTTTAATTTTTTTAAGTATGGCCAATACAGCAATGCATGTGAGGGGAAGTCTACAGTTGTCTGTTCACAAGATGTATTTACAATTTTCATTTTTGACATTTTGATGTATTATTCTATTCATCTAAACCCAAACAAGTTATACTGCTTCATCACACAATACTACTTAGTGGAGCTGCAGACCTAAGTCTTGTATAAGTATTTGCAACTGTTACAGTACCACAGTCGGAAGACTTTGATTTCTCTGAACAATTTTTATACTTTTACCCTTTCCTTCTTTTTGGCAAGTCAGCAACAATTTTACATTAGGAAGAGTCCAAGTCTGCTCATTAGAAGCACTTAGTTATGCAAAAGATTGATCGATAAGCATCTTCGATACAATATCAAGATTGTGTATCGTCCTCTGACAGGTCCCAAAACATATATTGTCAACAAACCATACAGAAAATTTGAGGGAAGTATTTTAGCATAGTTCTAATACCAGAAGCTTTTAAAGTGAGTTTGTGTTAGGTTAAGCGATAAGAAGCTCATTTGCACACACAGAAGGCAGCACAGAAAAACAATGGCAGGAGCAGTAGCTTGATTAATAACCTGCCCTTGCTGCTCCCAGGCCCACCACAGGAGAGACACCATTTCCTCCAAGGCCCCTCTCCTCAAAGTCAGAGGAGCACAGGGGCACAGTGGCAGGCAGGAATCTAAACTGCAGACTCCCAAGGAATGACTGCCTTGTTTGAGCCCCTCCCAAGGCTGTCCCAGCAGAGCCATCGGCCCTGTTGGCAACACATGAAACCTATCGGGATGAGTCATTGGAAGCAGCTCTCCAGAGCACCTTTTGGGATAAGGGGGGGTCACTGTCTAGGAGTGTGGGACACATTATGGGATGCAGTGAAAAAACATTTTGAGAGTGCACAGAATTTATTATGATATGCTTAAAGGAGATGCCAAAAGTGGCAAAAGGGAGAGATTTAGGTGATTTTGGGAGAACCAATGTCCCAATGGCCCCGGTTCAGCTGGGATAGAGTTAATTTTCTTCCTAGTAGCTGGTATGGTGTTGTGTTTTAGATTTGATATAAGAATAGTGTTGATAACACACTGATGCTTTGGTTGTTGTTAAGCAGTCAAGGACTTTTCAGATTCTCATACTGGCCTGCCAACGAGAAGGTGGGGGTTGCATAAGAAACCATAAGGGGACACAGCCAGGACAGCTGACCCAAACTGACAAAAGGGATATTCCATACCATATGAAGTCATGCTCAGCATGTAAACCTGGGGGAAGCTGGCTGGGGTGGATCATGGCTGCTGGGGGATAGGCTGAGCATGGGTCGGTTGGTGGTGAGCAATTGTTTTTCATTTGCATCACTTGTTTTTCTTTGGTTTTATTTCATCATTGTTATTATTGTTGTTGTTGTTGTTGTTGTTGTTGTTGTTGTTATTTTAGTTCAATTATCACATTGTTCTTATCTCAACCCATGAGTTTTCTCACTTTTACCATTCTGATTCTCTTGCCCGTCCCACTGGAGGGGGAGCAGTGAGTAGGTGGCTGTGTGGTGCTTAGTTGCCAGCTGGGGTTAAACTAAGTATGGGAAATAGAGGGATGAAGGAATAAAAGGGTCCATTTGCATGCAAGCAGGGGCTAATTGGCATGTTTGTCTGGCCATGCCCTGTGCCTGATCACTGCAGCCAGTCATGTCTCCTCATTAATACCACCTTCAACTATTTTCTGGTAAGGGGCTCTTTTACTCACTGTGCATGTGTGTGGATGGGGGTTTGTGCTGCCAGAAACTGGGATGAGTGCCAGTCTGCTAGTGGAGGAAGATCAAGTCAGGTTAGCTGGTTAAAAAGCCTGGGAACAGGGGAGGAGTGTGGATCTCCAAGGGCCAGCTCTTAGAGCACCTGTGAGCCTCTAAGGAGGAGAGCAAGGAGGGGCTGGTCACTGGGACCAGAGGAGTCCTGGCCAGCTGTGTGAGTGTGTGTGAGTGAGACAGCCTGCACCAGCAAGGGGCTGCAGCCCTGGAGGATTATATGGTCAGGTACCAGCAAGTGGGGAGACTGGATTGAGTGACAGCTACTGGGCAGACTGAATGTCTGAGCCCAGGCACTAGAGTGATCGACCTTGTACATATGTGTAGATATAAATATTCTCAGTTGTGGACCTCTATCCTGCTCAGCCAGAGAGGGGAGCAGGATGAGGCCATTGGTACTGTCTGTGTTCATGTGAGTGTGTGCCTGTTATCTGCGGTGCTGGCCATGTCTATATATATGTGCACGTATGTGCGTATGTGTGTATATGGACTATATGTACTAGACAGTATCAACTGCCTATCAATACACACTCAGCCTCACTAATGGACAGATTGGGCAGCCAAGTAGGACTGGGAGATACCCGGGCCCTAGAGGAGGTGACATGGGAGGAGGAATCTTGTAGGCTCCCATGCTCATATAGAATCATAGAATGGTTTGGGTTGGAAGGGACCTCAAAGATCATTTAGTTCCATGTGACTGGGTATGGCTAACAGTCTGAAAAGGGATGTGTCAGGTATTTGGGAATATGATAGGCTATTTTTCTTTATCAAAATATGACATTATTTCTTCAGGACGGAATGCTTGCAGAGCAAGACCCTCAGGAGCAGCAGACCATAAGTGATACTTGGTACATGCCATAAGAGTAGCATGTGTTGGATTATAAATTAAGTGAATTAAAGGAAGAATGGTAGAAAACCTTTTCAAATAAATTAAAAGCTAGTTTTCTATTAACAGGAGTATCTTTTCAGGTCATACACATATCACCATAAAAATATTGGGATTTTGTAACACAGATATTTTCATTGTTGGTGCATTTCAGTTTTAGCTTTGTTCTTTGCATATCCTTCTGAAGTCTATACATATTTTAGATTATTTTATGAACAGCTGAGGAACTAACTGTATCTCTTCAGTTGCAGTGATTGACCATGTTATGTGTCATGCTATATGTAACTGTTCATAAATCTGTGTGCAGATGGAGATATCTTCCTGCTATCCCTTCCTCTGAGCAAAAAACAATTTGAGACTCATCCTTAGCATTTCCATTTCCAACTGACTACATGAAAGGGTGCAGTAGGCTCCTCTGCAAATGCCTTGGAGCACATGCCTCGTCTAACAGTGTACATGTAAAATCTCTGAACTATGTGCCCTCCCAGTAATTTCATTCTTAAACTACATCAGACAGCTCCCTCCGTATATTACTATTTGTGGATCTTATTCTAAGGCACTTAATCCCTAGCTGAATTATAATGACTGCCTACTGACTATGGAGCACCTTTTTAGAGCTTGTCTAGGTCTGTTTATGATAGGAAAATACTCCTTTTCCATGAGTTAAGAGTGAATGTAGTTCATTTTTGAAGATAGTTGAAATGGGTACTTCAAAACAAAATTATTTAAAAGTAGGTTCTAAAAGTAAGTATTGAACCATTTACTAATTAAAGTCTCCCACAGCATGCATATTCACCTAAATGAATCTCCTTCATCTTACAGAGAAAAGCCTCTGCATTCTCACAGACTCAAAATTGTATTCCCTATGACTGTATTTCAGATCTACGTCTATATTTCTGATGTGTTTCTGGCAGATAAAACCCAAGAAATTGAAAACTTTTTAGAAGAGTTTTCAAGTCCAAAACATAACTAATTTTTAGTATATATTACATCATAGTCTGAAAAATATTAGTTCTGTCAAAATTAACAGGAATATTATCACTTGTAAAGGGAGTTTGGTTGTCAAAGGTCAAATCATTTGATTGTAATGCTTAAGTATGCCTATTAAGACTTTACTGATATTGGTACATTATCTGGTAGCTCAGTTTGCTTCTTTTTTAGTGATGAAGAGAAAGTCCTGTCAGCATTTTGATATTTGCATTACTTAAGGACAAGACTTTAATTATGAACTCATGTTTATTGATCACTTAAGAACAACAACAATTTTGTAGTTTTGATCCAGACAGGAAGTGTCATTTTATTTATGGATGAATCTTGAAAAAAATGTTATTTAACTTTGCTGTCTCCAACAAGTTATTTATTTGAATGACTGCTTTTGAATGATTCTGAAGCATCTTTTTAATTTCTTAGAAATAAAGTATTTTTTAGTTTTAGAGACATTGCTTGGATTTCCTTGTATCATCAGCTCTAGTTTCATGTTATCATACGTTTAATATCCCATCAGTGGTAACTAGGTTTATTTTTTTATTATTTTTTTTTTCTTTTCAAATTACAGTTAGCCTTTTGGAAATTATTGCTCTATTTACTGAATCATGCAAAGTCACATCTCTACTTTGCCCTGTAAACATAAAATTTCTTCCTTATAGGCACTATATCTTTGCTTTTTGAAAAAAATTCTACAATGGCAGTCACTGCCATGCTGATTAAATCAATGATAAGTATACAAATAATATGTAGATGTGACCTTGAATCATGATGGCTTTATCTGCTTTGTCTCAGTTTGTATTAGACCAACAAAAAACCCATACTATATCCTATATAAATATTTGTGATAAACATATGTGATCAAACTATGCTTTAATACCAAAACTTGTAGGTGTGTAAGGTGATCATAACTGCAGTTCTTTCATGTGGCCCTAGAGCTTCCCTAAAAATAAATTTTAAATATACCATTTTACATATTTGTGATGGTTGAAATAATTTATGCAAAAGTCGTAGAGAAACATAAAGTCTTTAGATGCTGAAAATGATAGATAATGATAATGAATGGTTCTTTAAGGTTAAATACACAGATCTTGACCTCACGCAGAATTTGTTCTGGGGTAAAGAAAATCTCTTATTAAAAAGATTCTCATTAATCCCGATTTCTAATTTTCTGTTTGTGCTGTCTATGCAAATTCAGCTGTTGCTTTGCAACATAGAAAATGTGTTTGGTTTTTGGGGTTTTTTTGTTGGTTGTGGGGGGGGGGGTTTGGTTTTCTTTTTTTTTTTTTTTTTTAATTCCCTCTGTGGCCTTGGGCTGACAGGTCAGGAAGACAAGACCAAAAATAGTCTATTTCTATTTCTGCTATACATTTCTGAAATACTGCTTCTGCAAATGCCTCACAGGAAGTTAAATCCTCCTTATGTGATGAAGTCTTTCTCAGCTTATTCTTCAAGATAGAGTGCCTGATCTTTAAATAGTCTCTACTTAGAAATTTTCAGATTCTTTTATGAAGCTCCCGCTTGTTGCTATGTAGCTTTAACCTCACTTGCAAACAGTACTCAACCTTTGCAAGAAAGTTCCTAGATGTGGCAGACATATGCTGTTGATATATTCATTAGTGAACCCTTTTAAAATTTCTTCTTATATGCCATTTTCTTATCTAAAACATAAGTGAAAAAAGAGTATAAAAATATACTTTCACAAGGAAAAAAAAAAAAAGCAACTAAAAAGCCAAAACCCAAGAAGCTTTAAGAGTGTTTTGTATTTCAGATGTGCAGTTCTGAGTACTTTTTGAGAACATAATAGCATATTTTAATTTGTGAGCTTATCATTTGCTTCTATTAGAATACTTTAAGTTCTACATCAAAGATGAAAGTTATTCATCACCATCGCTTATTATGACATCTATGATATCCTAGAGAAACTTGGGGGCACCTCAGATACCTGCTGACTCCAAATCTGGATGGAGCCCAAATGTACACCAGCAGCCCCCTTACTGTAGAGGAGGGAGAGAGAAGATGAAGGCAAGATATCAGCCACATTGATTTTCAGCTCCCAGTGTTTCAGTATTTAGTACTTGGTATTCCAGTATTTATGCTGAAAACAGAAAAATGAAACCCCACCTGGAGTACTGCATCCAGCTCTGGGGGCCCCAGTACAGGAGAGACATGGAGCTGTTGGAGCGAGTCCAGAGGAGGGCCACGAAGCTGATCAGAGGGCTGGAGCACCTCTCCTATGAGGACAGGCTGAGAGAGTTGGGGTTGTTCAGCCTGGAGAAAAGAAGGCTCTGGGGAGATCTAATTGTGGCTTACCAGTACCTGAAGGGGGCCTACAGGAAAGATGATGAGGGACTGTTTATGAGGGAGTGTAGTGACAGGACAAGGGGTAAAGGGTTTAAGCTGAAGGGGGGTCAATTTAGCTTAGATGTTAGAAAGAAATTCTTTACTGTGAGGGTGGTGAGGCACTGGAACAGGTTGCCCAGAGAAGTTGTGGATGCCCCATCCCTGGAAGTGTTCAAGGGCAGGTTGGATGGGGCTTTGGGCAACGTGGTCTAGTGGAGGGTGTCCCTGCCCGCAACAGGGGAGTTGGAACTAGGTGAGCTTTCAGATCCCTTCCAACCCAAACCATTCTATGATTCTATGATTTATGTTAACATGTAACAATACAAAGTTAGATTAAGGAAAAAATATATTTAATATTGCAAAAATTCAGTGCACATTAAGCTGGGGAAAGACCATCACTTTATGTACCTGTGGATATAGCTAGTAAGACTAGCAGAAGATTAAAATATATAGAGAGAAATATAGAAAAACTCTACACATTCCTACTCTTCATATTAACCTGCCTATTTGTCCCTTTGTGCTAATGGACCAAATTTTTAACTTGATCCCTTTGCTGGCACTAGTGCTGTAATCTGATGTCTATTGTTTGAAATATTTGTAATTGTATTATGAAATTATCTAAAGTTGTTCTCCTCTGGATCCAGCTGGAAGATCAGGACATTAAAACAGAAGCCCTTACTGAGCGAGCATTGCCTTTTGTTATGAAGTTTAGAATAAATGTCTGTATTTCGAGCTTCTGGATTTTCCTACTATAATATAGACAACAACAAAATAGCATATTGCCATAATAAAAATAACAATTACTGTGAGGTTTCTAGGAAATGGAGACTTTCTGGGGCATTAAGTTGTTCACTACAGAGTCTAATGACTTGATAATGTTTAAAGGGTTGTTTCAGCACTGCTAAAAATGAGTTAAAATCATTTACACTCTCGTATCAGGCTTCTTCCTGTACATGTCCTTGATTTCCTAGTATTTAGGGCTTAATTTGACAGTGTTTAGAGCTGATTTTTAGCCTCTGAAAGTCATAGCAAAAGCATATGCATATTTTCATGTGGGTTTTTTTCACTTCTTTTTTATTGAGGGTGGGTGGGTGGCGTGATGTGGTGGATTCAAGCAATGTATTTAAATCAACTTTGTGCCCATAAGAATATTTTACATTTTTAAAATTTTTTTCTTTCTTTTCCTTTCCTTTCCCTCCTCTTCTTACTCCAAAGTTCTTATTTTGATTATTTCAGAATAAAAAAGGACAATATGCTTTTGTTGTGGTATATTCATCACATTCAGTAACATTTAAGCTTTTATGCCTTTTGTTTTTCATTAGCAACACATAAAAGCAAGGGGCAAAATATATTCCAGTGAATTTGTTCTTCTGTGTCATCCGCTGTCTTTTTGTCTGTTGCTACTTTTACCATTTTCTTTCCTCTAAAAAATTATCTAAATTTCAAGCAGTTCTCCTAAGTCATTTAGATAACCATTTGCTTTTTTCTGCACAAACACTTTCCTGTCAATTGTCTTGGTCTTGTTCATTTTATCTCATTTCTCATTTTTAATCTTTTTGCCTGCTTGTTTTCCTCCAGTATTTTCCAGCTTAAACCCAACAACTGTTTTTATTAAATGGAGAACTATCTGTATTTCAAAAACCTGAGAGAAAAAGAAAATATTTTAAACTTCATCTGAAAAAAACCCCACATATCAACCCTAATTTATAGGTATCTATCTAAAAATATATCTTACAGCTTTACTTCTAGTACAATGACATTTGGAGCAAGTTGTCTGCCACAAGGAAATCTGCAGATTCTAGGTTACCAATAATAAAGCTATAAACATTCCTGGAAACTAAGTGACACTTTTAACTTGCATGGTTCAACAGATCACCACTTTAGGGATAAGTCCTCATGACTGTGATCTACTGAATCTCTTTAGGCTTATCTATTTAGGACAAATCTTCCAACATCAATGTTCTTAACATATTCTCTTCGTTTCTAAGCAAAAACTTCCCTAGATATTCCAGCATCCAGAACATAACATTTAAATACCACACAGATGACCTCCTGCAAGAGAAGTAAAAGCTCATTGTGGCAGGAATAAGATACTACGTACGTTTCTCCTTTACATCTGTAGTACTTGAAACCCACCAGTTCATGAGCAAATGGATAATCATCATGCCTGATTGAGCCAAAGTTATCAGCAGCTGTGTTAATAAGATTACTTACTTATTAGACCTAAAAAAGGTAAATTAAGACCTAAGTTCTCATTTACCTTAGCAAATAAACTTGACCAAGCGATCCAAGCCAGAAAAATAAAAATGTTCATTATCATCAGTGCCACCCTATTTCCTCTACAGAATCTGAATATATTGTAAAGCCAGCTTCTACAAATCAAATAACGATGGTTTTGAAAGATATTTAATAAAATATCTGATAATACAGTTCTGAAAAGCTCTTCCATAGATTTTAGGAAATTTTTGCACTCTGAATTGTATCTGTTGAATTATAAACATTCATTTGGAACATAATTTATGTTTCAACTTTTAACCTTTCTGCTCTTGATTTGATCTATGATATACATAATCTCTAAAAATGTGTGTTTCATTTCTGGCTGTCTGAAGTGTCTCCATCTGTCCTGCTAATTCAGTTGTGGATTTAAACCAAATAGTTAGTTTGTGGGGGGTTTTTTGTTTGGTTGGGGTTTTTTTTCCCCTCTTGCTGCATTTTATTTGCTTTTTGCTTTGCCTTTTTTTTTTTTTTCTACTTTCTGCTTAAATTTTGGAGCAGTTTGATTTCTAGGAAACACATTTAGTAGCCATTTTCAAGGAAACATGTACAGTTTAATAATAATGAATTGTGCAAGGATAGTGAATATTGAGTTGAAAGAGAGCAAAGCATTTATAATTACTGATATATAATTTGTGTTTAAAACACACCAGAAAATGTCTGACAGTCTTAGGGTATAGTATATATTTCTTTGGAGCCATCAGCTCTACTTTGTAACAAAAAAGAAACCTATCCCTGTGTTCAGGCTTCTAATGCACCTGTGAACACTGCTGCTTGGAATGTCATTCCTGGAACGCATATTTTTTTCCTTGCCCATAAGTGCAAACTGAAAGAACTTCTTATAATACACATTGTTAGACACCACAAAGGCAAATAGGAGTGTTCATATGCAAAGTTGTTGTTGTTTGCTTTTTGCTAATATTTGTTAAGGTATACCTTGAAAAATAGCATTCAGAAGTTAAACTATTTCAGATTTTAAAAATTATTCTTTCCCACTTTTGGAATTAATCATAGAAGACACTGGGTTTCATGCTGCAGGATCATCCTAAAGACAAGCTCTCATTCTCAGTAAAGGATATGCCCGAATGAAACCTATTAATGCCTCCTTCTGTGCTCTTGTTTAAACCTCAGTCTTGCTGTCATTGTGCCTGGGGGAGGAGGAAAAAGTAAATAACATCTGATCATCTGAAGGAAACCAGAAACATTCTCAGTGCTAATTCTGCATTCTCTTGTTTAGACTTTCATTATTTTTCTTCCACTCTTCTGACACTATCTTCAAAATAACTCTTTATCACATATTCAAAAAAGAAAACAAAAACAAAAACAAAAACAACCCACCACTGACATGTGTTGCTCTAAGTTGGAATTAGATTGTAGGCTTCTGTCAAACAAATAAGAAACATGACAGAGTTAAGAATCTGAGAAGTTGCTGCTACTAAAATTTATGTTCAGTTTAGGGAAAAAAAGCTATATTCTTGTGACAGAAATTGTAGAATTTTCATATGCAATCTAGATTAAAGTAAAGGTTATTTTCAGTATTTTTTTTTCCTAAATAAATCAAAGCTCCATGAAAATTTATTGAATTTTAATTTAAATTCAAGTAATACAGAACTACATAGATCTTTTATTGAGGAATCACTTCAGTGTTATACATTTATACATTTGTACCACTGGAACTTAAATATCTGCTATACAAACATCATTATATTGGACTTTACCTTGTCTTTTAACTAAGGTGACTGTGGTAATAGCTGTTTTGAGAAACATCTGGACAATTTACCGTGTATTTCCTGTAGTCAAACAAAACCCATCTGTCAGCTGGCCATACATTTATGTGTATTTACATGTATATGTTATTTCTGTATTTATTAATGACTGAGTAGAATATGAATCTACTCAACACCAAATTATAGTTAAATTAACTGCCATCTCACAAATCAAAAGCACATTTAAGAGTTTTAAGTAGGTTGGGCTATAGTGAGAGGGAAATGTTGAAACTCAGGAGAGAGTGAAATTCACCTTCCCAGGTTGCTGTATCAAGGCCCCAAGAGTACTGCTGAGCCTCACCTAGGACTCACCTGACCAGAGGCCAGGACTCCATTTTGGCTCAGCCAGGCACCTGGTGACAATGCTTACTGTGGTGTCTGTGCCCACCCTCATGTCTAGTCATGCCTCCAGGGCTGGCATTCACTTCCTTCAAGGATGTGTTTTAACCAGCACTAACAGCACAGGAGAGAATGCCTTTCAAGACAGAACTGAGCAATTCACCAACTTTTCAGTAAAATGTGAAGCTAACAGTCCTTTCTTTTCTCAACATTCAGCAAACTTTGACAGTATGCAAATCATAGAATCATAGAATCATAGAATGGTTTGGGTTGGAAGGGACCTCAAAGATCGTCTAGTTCCAACCCCCCTGCTGTGGGCAGGGACACCCTCCACTAGATCACGTTGCCCAAAGCCCCATCCAACCTGGCCTTAAACACTTCCAGGGAGGGGGCATCCACAACCTCTCTGGGCAACCTGTGCCAGTGCCTCACCACCCTCACAGTAAAGAATTTCATCCTTATATCTAATCTAAACCTACCCTCCTTCAGCTTAAACCCATTACCCCTTGTCCTGTCACTGCATGCCCTTGTAAACAGTCCCTCTCCAGCTTTCCTGTAGGTCCCCTTCAGGTACTGAGGACTGCTATAAGGTCTCCCTGGAGCCTTCTTTTCTCCAGGCTGAACAACCCCAACTCTCTCAGCCTGTCCTCACAGGAGAGGTGCTCCAGCCCTCTGATCAGCTTCATGGCCCTCCTCGGGACTTGCTCCAACAGCTCCATGTCCTTCTTATCTTGTGGACCCAAAAGCTGAACATAGCACTCCGGGTGGGCTCTCACGAGAGTAGAGGGGCAGAATCACCTCCCTTGACCTGGTGGTCCTGCTTCTTTTGATGCAGCCCAGGATACAGTTGGCTTTCTGGGCTGCAAGCGCACATTGCTGGCTCATGTTGAGCCTTTCGTCAACCAATTCCCCCAAGTTCTTCTCCTCAGGGCTGCTCTCAATCTATTTTCTGACCAGCCTGTACTTGTGCTTGGGATTGCGCCGACCCGCATGCAGCACCTTGCACTTGGCCTTGTTGAACTTCATGCGGTTCACACGGGCTCACCTCTCCAGCCTGTCAAGGTCCCTCTGGATGGCATCCCTTCCCTCTGGTGTGTCAACTGCACCACACAGCTTGGTGCACTTGATCCCACTGTCCATGTCACCGACAAAGATGTTAGTGCCAGTTCTAGTACTGACCCCTGAGGAATGCCACTCATCACTGATCTGCACTTGGACATCGAGCCGTTGACCACAACTCTTTGGTGTGACTGTCCATCCAATTCCTTAATCAATATCCTACTCTTTAGATGCCTGTTACTTTATCAGTTCTATGAGAATGACAAATTTCACATTTGTGAATAGTCCAGATGGTAATGTATAGAAAAATTGGCTGTCCAAATGCTCAGTACTGTAACCTATTGGCTGTTGGACATCTTTTGTATGTTTGAAGGTGTGAATAGTGGCAGCTATTGTCATGATTTGTCTAAATGTCATCCAAGAGATATGCCACCTGAGTCTAGTTCCATGAAGTGAGATGATAAGAAATGATCCCAGAGAGATGTCCCCTGCAGAGCCACCAGAACAAATTCGGTGGTCTGACTCTGCCTTTTTGTTTCCTGCTTTTTTGCTGTAAGTTTGATAATAGCTTTGAGCAGTGGAAACAAGGAGGGAGGAGAGTTTCAATGTATGAAAATCTTGGAGAAAAGAATGTCTTGATTACTTTTTTTTTTTTTTTTAAACATTTTTTATGCCCCTAGCTTCGGCAGGAGAGGAGGTCAGGGAAACAGAATTATCCCAGTTTTGGCTGGAGGATAGGAAAGAAATTTGAAGGAATACTTTTTAATTTATTTTGCAGAAAAGATTGCACAAAAATTAGAAATATTTTTCTGAAAGTATTACAGTACATAAAATCTCTGTTTTCGAACCAGTAATAATGCTGCTACATTCTACCACAGGAGAACTTTCTGTTCTCTTTGAACACTACTGAATTTAAAAATTATTCAGAAGTAAGGTAATAAGTTGAATTTAAATACAAGTGCTTCTATGAGTATTATAAGCAATAAAACCATTGCAAGCTGGGGAACATTACAGTAACTTCATTAACAAAAGTGTTAATTAAGTTAAAGCTATCAAAGTTCTTAATGGTGATGGTGCATTAAAAGAAACTATATACATTCCTCTTGAAGATTCCAGTCATAAAGAATCTTCTAACTTATTTGAAAAAAAAAAAAAAAAAAAAAGATAATAATTTACTTATTGCACCATCAGGAGACAATAGAACTTGAACTCCATGTCCACATTTTCTCAGAGAATAAGGTTCCTTTATCATAGTACTAAACTGTATGCTTAATTCACTATATCATTTATAGGGTACATAATAGACTTGTTGAAATATCAGCTGTACTCTTGCCAAATTCTGAAATCTCAATATGGGTCTTGGTAACCATATTTTCTGGGTATTAGAGGTATAGTATAAACACAGTAGTCTGTATTGCTTCATTAGTGGCATGATTATGGCATATCAATCCAGATGTAAGGAAGAAAGGAGTTAATTTAAGCATAAAGAAGATAAACTTTGTAACATGAATTGTTTTCCCATAGCTGTATAAGATTAATTCCTTTAATCGCTTCTATTAATTCTTCTGATACGAAATTGTTCTTGTCACCACTTACCAAAGCAGCATGAAGCTTTGCATCTAAAATTAACCTCTTCTCCTCATAGATTAAATACACAAGCTTTTACAACAGTGAGGAATATCATCTGAACGTTGGCTAGGTAAAAATGTTGACTCTATTTGTTGTAGCTAATATACCACAATTTTCAAGCACATGATAATTAGCTGAGGTACATGTATTTAAAATATCAATAAACAGGTAGCTTCAGTCTTAGTGTAGGTCAGGACTGTGGAATAGCAGAACGGTGGCCTATGTGACCCTCCAGAGGATGAGGCAGATAGGTCTATATATTTTTTCCCCCAAGCTGCTGTGAATAAGGAAAGACATTCAGTCAATGATGGACCCAGTTTCTAAAAGCTATTAAAAAAATCTAATACCTAGTCCATATATGCAGTCCTGAAAATAAGAGAATACTTAGATTCTGGTGGATGCTTTCATTTCATTTTCAGACTGAAGTAATTGTCTTTTGAAAGATTTGTAGGTTTGAGTAGACACATTATCTATAATTATATTTTTTCTTTTTCTGTGGTTCTTTTTTAATATGCAAACATTTGGACTGCCATGATTAGAAAAAATAAAACAATAAAAGTATTACAATTTTCAGAATGCCATCATTTTCTAGGCAAAATTTGTCAGCTATATAGGTTTTACAAATTTCCTATGTTCAATAGTAACCTTGTGGTGTGATTGTGCACATTCACAATTCCTGTATGTGTACGTGTGGCATGCATGTGCAATCAAACTCTGAAAATAACATGAATAACATGAATTTCAAATTCTGAAAATAACGGAGCGAAGGAAAAATCTCCATGGCTTTCTAGCAGGAAGAACTAAGGATAATCAGAGTGCATTGAAAAGATAATTAGTAGAAAGTGCTGATATGATTGCCAAGCATAGGTACAGCTGTCTGTGCCTACAAGGAGACACAGCCATCTGTATGCACAACAGCTTCATTGCTGTATGACAGCTTCCTTCTGAAAGCAGCACAGCTGAGTTGGGAGTAAATGGGGGGAGAAAAAGTCACTTTTCAATTAAGCTAGTAATTTATTTGTGCTGTAATACTGTAGACTATGTTTTTCCCATCCTTCTTCAGATGTTATTTGAAGTTTTGTTCCTTTTTAAAGATGAAGAGGACTAGGCCTGAGGGCTTGCTGTTCTCCTCAAATTACACGACTCCATCTGTTTAGAGCCCTAATGCTTAAACAATGCTTAAATGTACAAAATTCATGTTAATAGCTATAATTTCATTTAGAATTTATGGGAATAAGTTCTAACATCATTTCCAGAATCAATCGCTTGATGGGGCTAACAGAGAGGAGACTTTCATATTGGGGTTCAGGCCGAAAGTGATTAAGAAAATGTTCAGAAATAAGCTACTCATAACATTTGTAGGGCTGAAATATTTAATGTAGGTGTGAATAAAAACATTTTATATGCATGGATTTTCATCTGAAATGCTGTTAAAAGTCCCTGTCTAAAAAGACCTGTCAGAGGACTGGATACACTGCGATTATTGATAACTTTAACTAAACTGGCAGCATTACCAGTAGAAACAGAATGATAACTTAAACATTGGCAGTCCATCCTCTTATCAGGAACAGTCTGACTCCTTTCACCATTCATCAAGAAAACAGCTGGAATTTATATCCACAATTGAGTGTAACACCCATTTCAAAAGATAAAGTCTTGTTTTGGAAGGTCTGTGGAACTTTCTGCATCAGTGTGCCTTCGAGTTAAAACCTTCCCTCACTTTAAAGAGGGTGAGGGAAATTCATCCCTACATAAACAATTGGTTCAAGCACACAAGGAAATTTCATACCCTTGGTTTTATTTTTTCAAGGTTTTAAGCTTCTCAATGCAACTTTAACAGGTAGAAATGTTTTTCCCCAGAACAACCTTCAAGTGCAATCACAGGACTCCAAAAGCTCTATCTATAAAGCTGGTATGTAGTCCCTATTTGTTAAGTCACCTCAGTTCCTATTCAAAGATTGTAAATCCTTTGGTATTGAACAGATTTTGATCCCATTGGTTCATTTTTTAATAAATAAGAGATGGAGGTACTTCATCTTGTTCTTTTCCTCCTCAGCTCTGCATTTCCTGTTGGTCCAGCTTTAAGTTCAGAATTGTTTTTGTTCTTACAATATTCTGAACCACTTTAAGAAATGGTGTACCAATGTACAGCCATCAGAATATGGCTTGTTTATGCATAATCAGAAAATACTTATTTTTCCTGAGAAAAGTCCATCTTTTCAAACATTAAAACAAAATAAAATTGCAACTATGACTTCAGAAGCAAAACTAAAATGTTATAAAAAATAATTTACACTTTTAATGAAATTTTATTTCTGGAATGAAGAAAATTACATCTTCAAAAGATTAAATATAGCACATGCAAATGTAATAATAATATTTATATTATGTTTATAATTAAGCAATAACAGAGAAACAAAACCAGAAGAAAATGGAAACTAAATAATACATCATGTTTAAAATATTATTTTTTTTTCTTTTTCTTCTCTTCTCGCATGCTGTCAAAATCCTTTTTTTTAGTAGAAAATGCTAGTATCTCCTTTTCTGCTTCATAACCATAGAATAACTATAGTCATATATTTATGATTATGTTATTCTGGTAGACATGAGTATAAAGTGGACAACCTGCTTTAAGGTAGGATGTAAATTAGAGTTAAAAGAGGATGGAAACGCACATGTTCAACTGAATTGTAAGGAAAACTGAAATCCTCTCCTAACTGTTGTTCTACTTCAGAAATTATAACAACTGCAAAATCATAGAATCATAGAATGGTTTGTGTTGGAAGAGACCTCAAAGATCATCTAGTTCCAACCTCCCTCCCACCGACAGGGACACCCTCCACTAGACCAGGCTGCTCAAAGCCTCATACAACCTGGCCTTGAACACTTCCAGGGATGAGGCATCCACAACCTCTCTGGGCAACCTGTTCCAGTGCCTCACCACCCTCACAGTAAAGAATTTCTTCCTAATATCTAATCTAAATCGACCCTCCTTTAGCTTAAACCCATTACCCCTTGTCCTGTCGCTACACTCCCTGATAAACAGTCCCTCACCATCTTTCCTGTAGGCCCCCTTCAGGTACTGGAAGGCTGCAATTAGATCTCCCCAGAGCCTTCTTTTCTCCAGGCTGAACAATCCCAGCTCTCTCAGCCTGTCCTCATACGAGAGGTGCTCCAGCCCTCCGATCGTCTTTGTGGCCCTCCTCTGGACTTACTCCAACAGTTCGATGTCTCTCTTGCTCTGGGGCCCCCAGGGCTGGATGCAGTACTCCGGGTGGGGTCTCACAAGAGCGAAGTAGGGGGGCAGGATCACCTCCCTCGACCTGCTGGTCACACCTCTTTTAATGCAGCCCAGGACACGGTTGGCTTTCTGGGCTGCAAGTGCACACTGACGGCTCATGTTGAGCCTTTCGTCAACCAATACCCCCAAGTTCTTCTCCTCAGGGCTGCTCTCAATCCATTCTCTGCCCAGCCTGTCTGTGTGCTTGGGATTGTCCCCACCCACATGCAGCACCTTGCACTTGGCCTTGTTGAACTTCATATGGTTCGCACGGGCCCACCTCTCCAGCCTGTCAAGGTCCCTCTGGATGGCATCCCTTCCCTCCAGCATGTCGACCACACCACACAGCTTGGTGTCGTCGGCAAACTTGCTCAGCGTGCACTCGATGTACAGAATATCTGTAAATATTCTGTAAATACACAGAATTAGCTTGAATTTGTATTAAACTGGGGCCAGAGTGAGAAGAATATAGCCTGTTTGGAATACCTGCCAATTACATACAGTCCCCAAATCTTAAGTCCTCTACTTTGTCCTTCTCTGCTGTTATATTGGCAGTAGTTCCATTCTTGTGGTGTTTTTTTTTTTTTTTCTTGAGGATCTTGGTGCCATGCTGGTATAATTTCAATCACACAGTAGATTATTACCTTGGAGAATCCAGTAATAAGACATGCAGAAACAACAGCTTAATGAATCTATCAAACCAATACAAAATAAAATTTAAAAAAGCCTAGAGACAGAACAAGAAAAACTCACTTTTCCAAAACTTAAAGAACAAAGACAAGAAAAGTAGTATGTACTTTGTGTACTGTTTTAAGTTCAGCTCCTTCTGCTTATCACCAAACCTCAGTATGTACAGATGGTCTGCATGATTATTTCTGAGCTTTTAGATCCTATTTTAGAGGTTCCACTGATAAAACAGAGTAGGTAAAGTATTAACATTTAAAAGATATATATTCTTTTCCTGTGCTCTCTTGCATTCTTTAAATAAGGTTGTGATTAAAACCTTTAACAAACCCAGATATTCATGCTTCAGAAAAATCAGCCTAAAGTTTCTCCTGAAGTCTGCTGAAATCAAGAATTTCTAAAAGGACTTCATCTCTGTCTCCGGGTCTCATAATGTATTCTTCTATATTCTGGTGAAGTAATTCAGTTGCATTTGACGTGAAAAGTAAACAGAATATAGGTTTTTAACTTAATTTAAAATAATTAATATAATTGTAGAAAAACAAGGTATCAATAAGCATATTGTCATACTGATGATGATTTGCATGGACGATTTGTTTCAGTTTAGATCTTATTTTGACTTAATCAACTACAGCATATGTAAGAAATGGAAACCAATATGACCACAGAAAAGCAACTCAAGTAAAGTGGTACTCATGCGTTGCAATAATCAGTCGAACAACCCATCAGTCCGTCTCTCAATTCTACTTCACAAGCTAGCAACAACATACATCACTAGACAGATAAACAGAAAACACATATGTATTATATAAGACTATATATTACTCTACAGTTAATTTATTTTTTATTCAAGAAAAAGTTATATGTACTGTTTCTGAAAGGAGTAATAAGCAAGGAACAGTATAATAAAGGCCAGATGGCAGTGTCAGAGACAATTTGAAGCATTCTATGAAAACCAAAATCAAATCCATATTATAGAAATTAAATTCTGTAATTAAATCACATAAATTAAGGTTCTACACTGTGGTTCTAGTCATTTGAGTTTGACATCTAATTTAAAAATACTATTTCTACATTAATTTGGTTCATATAATTTTATATATAAAAAAGTGACTAAAAGTCTTCAACATGAAATTAAGACAGAAACAGTTTTGCATATCCATCCTTGGTAATAATAATAATAATAATAATAATAATAATGATAAATTATCAAGTCAGAAATTCATGTACCATTTAGAATAAATTTATAACAACAAAATCATCCTTTTTGCACTCATACATATATTGAGTTCTCAATTCTTCCAGGAGGTCCTTAAGGGATGAGGAGTCTTTCCATGACGATATGCTAACAGAATCAGGTCTTAAAGTATAATATATTACTCTACTTTATAAAACCAACATTTACTCTACAAGGATTACCTGTCCAAAGACATACTTCAAAACAAAGATTAATTTTGTGGAGACAAATAAACAGACAAAATAATAAACATAACGCATCAAACTTCTTCCATCTACCCTTTATTATATTATTAAATTATCGTCTATTATTATTATTTAAAAGTGACATGAAAATAAGAAAATATAATCACAAGTCTTATTTCATTATCTATAAAAAATCAGTGTTTCAATATGCATATTTTTGCTTTTATAAAAAGAATCAGATGTTTCATACTTCAAAAAAGAAAGTTTTAGGATGCATTCAGTTTCTTAGTTTGACGATTCCTTTCTAAACTGCAACTAGCAGTGACGTGACAAAGCATAGGTCATAAAAGAAAACTATGACTCTTTCCAGACACTCTCCAAAGTCTTCATTTACTCAGTGAAAGGGGCTGATTCAAGCATAGTTCAATTCATTATACACCCATGCTCATATTTTTAAGCAGATGCTAGCAAGACTTTGCACGACATGCAATGTTCCCAATGCCAAAGAACAGTGGGCAATCTGTTCTTCTTTTTTGAAGATGAATAGCTGATTATTCATCTCATTCCTAAATTATTAAGAATGAGTAAAGTGGTTTAGATTACCAAAAAATTCATCAACTTGAAATTTTGACAAAATTGTGCAGAATTCCAAATACTTTAGAAATCAAAGTACTGGAATCATATTACCTACAGAAAGCAAATATATCAGAAGAAAATAAATTTTGACCTAATTTCTGGCCTCAAAAATATACAATCCTGCCAGCATTATCATTAGTCTGCTTCAAAACTGGTTTGCAGATCAGTTAAGAGTTACAAGACTTCACCTTCTGAGATTTATCCATTAATATTGCATCCATGTATGACATCAGAAGTATCCAATGAGCCCCGATTTTTATTTTTGTAACATCATAGATTATCTATTATGTCTCAGAGTAGTGTATAATATAAAATATTATAAAGTATTATAATGTTAGCTGCTCTTAGAATTATTGGACTGTAAAGCTCACAGGATCTTATTAGTAAAGTAGGATGATGCCAAAAATCTACTCCATTCATAATAACTAGTCTGCAGTTTCATTTTTAGCAAAGGATCATTAGCATATAATGGTGCTATTTCTCAGTTAATTTTCTAAAATCATAAAAACTTAACAGAACTTACACTTCTAACATCTACTAGTGTAGTGTTAATACATAGAAGAAAGAATTTAGGTGGAAGTTACATTTTAATTTATCTTTACAGGAAACTAACATTATTCTGTCACTATTTGTTTTTAAATATGCAGGGAGGGTGTAATTTTGGTGGATTTTTTGTTTTTTCTCATGACTGCAAATTTTCAAATATTTAGCTTCACATGAAATCATGTGAATGTGCAACTTAAATATAAATAGTTTTTGAAAGGGTACATATTACAGGCCAGAATGTAAAAATTATGTATTAATACATTCATAATTTAAATACATTTGCCTAAAGACAATTACAGATACTGAATAAACTTGGAACTGTAAACATATTCTACCTGAAAAAAAACTTTCCAAAAAATTGCCTTTGGGGTGGAATAACATACACTGGTCTTGCAGTCTACTGAAATTCCTCATTGGGTGTGTTTTTCAGTTTTACAATATTTGGACTGCACACTCATCTTCTCTAGGAAGAACATGAAAGGAGATTATCCTAATTTATGTGAAAGAAGAAGAGTTACCTCGTGGAAAAAACTATAGCAATATTCTTTACAGTTAATTTCAAGTGTTATGTATCCAAGCAGACGGTGAATAGCAGACTAAGGTATAGGGCTATATAAGCTGTAACGCCTCATGAACAGGTATGGATCTTTGCATTAGTGTCAATGGATTTATTCTTGCATTTTATATAAGTGAAAATTAGCCAGTGTGGTGTAAGAAAAAATCCTGACACTTTCCAATCCTGACTTCATAATAAATTGACAAAAGAAAGGGCTTGTTCAACATTTACTCAACAGCTTTACCATAAATAATTATGACCTGATTTCTCTTTGTGGGAGCTTTTATGCCTCTTCTGTCCAAGAGCTACTCTAAGGACCCTTTCTGTTGTTTGCTAAATCAACGCTCCTTCCAGACCTTGAGAACTTTCTTCTTTTTTTATTTTTGCCGTTTGGCAGTGAAAGACTTAACTGTCCGTTTCAAGGTGGGGCTGTGATGCAGGCATTGCAACAGAATAATTTTTTGTAACTCTGATGAACTCGATTAAAGGTTGCCTGCTGAGGAGGGACTTGACTGCGTGTTAGTCAGGCTACCTGGCTCCTGGCTTCTTCTCTGCCACCAGCTCATTCCTTCGGGGGCAGTTAACAGGGTATTCAATTCTTGCTGTATGTACAGAGCTCACATAAGGGTCTTTGCCAAGAAATCTTTGCTGCTGCAATGATTCTTATCCCACCTGCTTTATGTGGAATTAAAGATTTCCAGTTGGGTTTCTACTTGACAAAGACCAAGCAAAAGGGAAATAAAATTTAATCTGATTAGATAGTAATTCAGTTTACTTTCTCTACAGCAAGGAAATACTAAATGTTAACTTTTGTTCTGTCTTTATGTGCTAATACCAAAGAACTGGTTCTGCTAAATCTTGTACAAAAAGTGCTCCTTTTTATGAAAAAATAGCCAATACTTCTGTAAAAATGCAGTCCATTAAAAGGATTGGAATCACACACAACTGACTTTCAGCGAGCACATCACATGCAATGATGCAGCAAGAGACACACACTTGATTTCTGTCACTATTATCACTATGATCTCTCTGTAAAACTTTATGTTAAAGAGAAAACTGGATGTATTTCTGGACCTGGATCCTCAAATAATACACAGTGGTATGATAGCACTGAGTTGGTTGATTATGTTCACTCATGATGACTGATTGTTTACTGCTTGTTCATTCATAGTTCATATAGAAGGATTTTGGATTTTTTAATATTATTTTTATATTATGTTACTTTCCTTAAGTACACTTAATATATTTGTTAACAAATGATTGAAAATGGAGTCTAAGATTAGATACTAGACTAACTGAAGTGACTAATAAAACAATTACTAGTTTTCATTGTGCCCTTAAGGATGGGTTCATTTCACCTAATTCAAGGCATTGAGAAATTAGATGGTTATTCAGAAGCAGTCATTTAAGTCTATCCTTAGTCAATGGAAAGAGGATTGGCGCTTCTGCAAAGCAAGATTCTTCCTGTTGTGATGTATGTGTCTAACTAGGCAGACTGAATTGCTTCTGGGAGTGAATCTTCCACTGACGAAGACAGCTTCAGCAGAGAGCCTGATAAACTAATTCAGACTGGATATATAATTGTAAATGGGTAAAATTAAAGAAGACTTCTAACATACAGATTTAAAATGCAAATCTTCCAGAGTTTCTCAGGAAAATATTCCCATGAAAAGTTTTTAAAAGATTGCCTCACATATAGCAAATAATTTTTGCCTCTGGAAAACTAACAAAATCTTGACATTTTTCAGAACATGTTTTAAAAGTGTTTATTCATTTTTACACCTTTAAACCTATATCCTAAGGTATAATTCATTCAGAGGAAAAAGTCTAGTAAAAAAATTACCTAATTAGTAAAATTCATGTTACAATAGATTGCAACCATATACATACCACTATATTAGCTACTATAATATTTATGAAAGAAAAAAAAATATTTATGATGTGAAGAACTGCGTGATAGAAAGCAGAAAACTGATCTTGGTCTCATTAAAGCAATGAAAGTCTTGCCTGTAATGTCAGTTAGAACAGAACTGTACCCTGGAAATAAATGCCTCAGGTTTTCTTTGCAAACCTGGGCTGTGCTATTGATGTATAAGAGATTTTGGTCATAGAGGCACTGGAAATGTCAGTATTGGTGTAGTCATTTTGTACATAACTTCAGTAGAGGTCAAATTAGCTGCTCAGTTACTCAACTTGTTCTGTTTACTTTTGCTACAGTTATTTCCAACATGGCATCAAACCTGCCCACTTTGTAATGTTTAGGAATTGTAAATTTAATAATGTCAGTATAATTATACTTCACAGTGTCACAGAAGGCCCTTCCCAGTAACTTTGTGTGGCATGGCTGCTCCAAAATATTCCAATTGCTGGCTGAACATATGCATTCTGAAAACTTGCTTTGAAAAATGTTTTAAATGTATATATTATTGCAAACTAAATATTTATTTTTTGTCTCTAGGATATAAATATATTTGTGCTGAAGACACACGGCATATCAAAATATTGAAATATTCTTTTCTTACCCTCCCATCAAAAAGTATATTTGAAAAGAAGATATCTTTAATATCTTAAATTGCAGACCTGAAACATACCTCATAACTGTGGTTAAATATATTTTTCTTGCTTCTTTTGGTGCTCAAATTCTACTTTGCATTGCTATAGTTTTTTGCTATTAATATTCTATTGAATTTTTGACTCATCACAGGAATTTTTAAGTTTTGACCACATCTCTATTGTAGCAAGCATTTTCTTTCCATATGAGTGCAAACATTCTGTAACAACTAAGTGGATACAATGCAAATCCTTTTTTCACTTTGTCCTTTCAGTTTTCTCATGTATGTCACCCTTTCTAATCCTGTTTGTATTAATGGCTGATACAGTTTGTAATTCAAATGAAAATCCTTTTTTAATTCGAGCTTTTCCCCCACTATTATTGTCTTTCTGCTATTATTACAGAAATATTTTAAAGAAGAATTCGATCAATCATCATGCCTATTACTTTTCAGTAACTTTTCTTCCAACTATACAGGCGTTTATAAGGAACCGTTTCTAAGTCTGGACAAGACACAACCTTCTATGCCTTAACTGGTTGGAATAATTATAAACAGCTTAGCAGCTGAAAGTCACTTCTCTAATTCTTTCATTTACATTCATTTTGTCCCAAAGTTACCTCTAATTCTGATAGAAGTAGAGTTTTTTATGTTGTTTTCAATTCATTGTATCTGTACTATATCTTATTCATATATATACATATATATATATATAAAAAGATAGACTGCTTTTTTCATCTTTCTCCTGTATTTATGTTCTGGAGAGGCAGATCAGTACTGATGAAATTCAGTTAGGAGATTCATCCTTATTGCAGCTGAGGTAGATAGGGGCTAAGGACAGAAAAAAAAATGAAAGTCCACAGAAGAACAAAGATAGGTGGAAGACCAGGAGTTTATCTGCAGTATGAAGGAGAACAAAAGCCAAGTGATGGAGGTGGTAGAAGGGACTCAACAGACTGGAGTCTCTTCACTCTAAACTATTAAAAATGATGGACTGGAAAGAAATACTAGTAGAAAGACTTATCTTGCAATGTGCATCCAAGGGTATTTGTTATTGACCCTTTTTATTTAGTGCATCTCACACTAGTAGATCTAAATTTTCTCTGTTTAAAGAGCTACTTCTTAATGCTTTGCATTTTACTACTATTTCTAAAAATTTAAACACTTGAAAAGTTTTGCTATTTTTTGGTAGGATCCTGAAATTAGAACACACAACGAGCCACCTCAAACTGGGATTTCACTGAAATTAAAGTGGTATTTGAGATTCTGACCCTTTTACTACCATGTAAATGTTTTTATTTAAATAAAAGCAAAAACAATAACATGTTTGTCTTTTTGCCTTACATCACAAATGCAAACCTTAGGCTTTTTGGCAGACATGGGAAAAAGGTTATTATTTGAGTGATAACCCGTATCATATTTCTTTATTCAATTTTAGCCGATTGGCCTCAATCATTTGTTTACTTCAATTAATTGATCAATTAATACAGCAATAAGAATGTCATTACAGAAAGTTCTGTGTAGCTGAAAAGAGAAAAAATGTAAACCACATTATTTAACTTTTAAAATTAAAGCAGATTATTTAACATTGAGAACTGACTGTTTACTAGGAAAGAAGTAGTTTCTAACATGTATACTATACTGGTGCTGGGAGTGGATAGCATAATTTTTTTACAAATATGAGGAGATCTTAAATAAGCAAAAAAGTTTTAATTGCTTATGTTTTTCCAAAGCTGCATTAGACAAATAGGACTGAAACAGTGCAAATGAAAATTTTCATTGTCTGTTATGAAATAAAATATTAATGATCAAACTTACAAGATTAATATTTCAATCCAAGTTTCTTAAATGGAGTAATTAGAAACTGGACCGAATGAAGAAAGTGGTGCCTGTAAATAATTTGCTTATAATTTGCTGTAATTTTATGGGGCACCTTGCTTAAAGGGTACGTGCAAGTAGTAAGGAGAAGGCTGCCTGATCTTGGGTGCTGTGATCTAAATGAGTTGTGTCTCTCTGGAGCAGGGAAGAGACTGAGAGCAGCAATGAGTCCTTGGTGGGGAAGAAGCTTCTGAAGCACAGATGAGGCTGGTGGTGAGAAATACTGCCAGTGGGGAAACAGTGACATAAGTACATGAAGGAAGAAGGCGTAAACTGAGATCCAGATGTAGGGGAAAAAAAGACTATCTTCCAATGAATCAGAGGGAACTGTTTAGACCTTGCTGATAAACAGAAAGCTGCTTGAAACTGCTGGATAGAGAACAAGTAAAGAGGAAATCATCTATCCTATGAGGTTGCAAAGAAAAAGGACAAATACTTTTTTAAAATAATTTTATGTTCATGTTTTCTTTTGAAACACATCTATTATGAAGTTGTTTACTTCTAGTTTATGTTTTATTGAAGCCTAGCTTACAAAATTCAAATGTGTTTGGATTTATCTTTTTTTCCGAGAAGTGCTTACTTTAACAAAAAGCTACTGGTAAATCTGCTTTAAGGTCCCAGGTAAATCAGATCTTGTTGTGATGATATACAGAATTGGGAAGCACTGGAATGCCAAGGGCAAAACTTTTTAGCGGATGCCCAGGCCGGGGTCCTAGGCAAAACAAAATAGGTTGGTGCCTTCAGCCAGATGCCAGGGTAATATGATAATGCCACAGACCTATTTTGTCAGCATCAGAATACTGGTAAAACAGACTTTGATGGTTGCTGCTACCTAGACAAAGGTGGCATATATGTGGGATAGTGGCTATAGGTTGGTGGGACTGGTTCCAGGTGGTCTCTGTCTTGGTGGAGCTGGAGCAGGGCAAGGATCCTATAAATTCTGCTCAGGGGGTTCCCATTACCCGAGTAACAGTGGTGATTCCCATCACCACACTTACAGTGGTGGCCACCCTTGCTCAGTACTAATCCCTCCCACACAGGGCACTAATGTTCCTTGATGAGAAACCTTGAAAATGAGCATGGTTTCTCTTGGCTGGGCAGCTCTGTGTATGAGAGTTCCTCTACTGAATCTGTAACCTAGAGATAACCGGTGCTTTTAAAGATTAACTTGCTCAGACAAAAGTATGTTCTGAAAATAATTAGGTTTCTGAAGTCACTAGAAACCATTGGAAGAGGGACCTCTTTGTGATGAGCATGTGCCTTCTGATATAGCTTGATCAAATGCATTCAAGGTTTCAGAATAAGAATAATTTTTCATGTTTTTAGTCACAGAAGACACGGTCATTTTTAATCCCTGTTTGACAGAATTAAATGATTCTCTCATAGGACTCTACAAAATCCTCTTCTAAGATCCCAAGAGGCTGCCAAGTCTCTCCATTCAACTGTAACACTGAGCTGAGAATCCACAGAAGTATGTTAATTATATACAGGTGACCTTGGATTTTCTTCAGCGTTAGGGCCTTAGAAATGAAATCTAAACACTGATTAAAGGCTCTGATTGACCCAAGAAATCAAACATTTGCTTAAATCTGATTAACTTAATTTTTTTTGCCAAATAAGAATGGCAAAAAGTTAGGCAAGACTTTAAAGGTTTTGTTGAACATGGACTTGAGAAAAACTTTTCTTTATACCTTTTTGGTTTCGTTAGTTTCAAATTTTACAGATGTGCAAGGGGGTGGTGGCAGGGGGATTAGAATTTGAATTGGAGTTTAAATTTTTCTAAATGAGAAGCCAATCTGAAAATAGTACTTTTATCTTTCATTATATGGTGTGAAAGTCTAATATGGAAAACTGCTTAGTTTGACCAGATAAATAATTTCTTCCAAAAAAATAGCCTTTATATTACTCCAAAATGTAAATATCACAACATAAATTAATCGAATACAGGGACACAGTTTTCAAATATGCAGACTTGTCAGCATAGTTGAGTTGAATTAAATGCTGGATGAACCATGATTAAAATATAATATGCTTCTTTTTTAACAAAAGTTTCTCCTTTGATTCATTAGGGTTTGGTATGATTTTGTTGTTTTTGTTGTCTCTTTAATCAGATGTCCGATCTGATTGATTTGCTTTATGGTGCTTAGTTGGCACAGAGAAGCAATTACAAAGAAGAACAATTATTTAGAAGTACATTTGGTATGAATGATGCTAGCTCATGTCATCTTTCTAGCTTTCCTATTACTCATTTGCTAGCTAATTATCCATATGTCACAGTATTTTGAAAAAACATGTTCAAAACATTTTTGCTTCATTCTGTCTATTCTGGTTTTCCCCAGGAGATTTGGACTATTTTTAGATGTGGAAATGAGAATGTTAAAAAAAAAAAAAACTTCTGAAAGCTCAGGAAATAAATTGGTTTAACTATTTGTAGGTGTACTGTCTGTGGGTACAACCGACAGTATTGGTTGTATTGGCTCACAGCTTTAGCAGGTATATGTTAGCATAGCTTCACTGAGGTCACAGAAAGAGTGTTGCTTTGAAAACATATTTAAGAAATGGAACAATGCCACTCAGCAGTGAGGAGTGAGGAAAAAAGTGTGAGAAGCAACAGTGTTAACACCAAGATCAGAGAAGGCAGGACAGGAGGTGCTCCAGGCACAGAAGCAGATACGCCCCTGCAGCTCATGGAAGAGACCACAGTGGAGCAGATATTTTTCCTGCACCCTGTGGAAGAGATGGCAGCAAAACAGGTATTTCCCTGCAGACCGTGGAAAGGAACACATCAGAGCAGATATTCACACTGCACATCCACTGGGTTTTTAAGTTATTCTCCCTGAGGAAAGGATTAATGGAGATTGTGGAAGAAAGGAAGTAACTTTAAGGTCTTTACTAGGCAGCACTGCAATCATCGCTAATTCTGAAAAGAACACTGACATTGCAGAATAGGATGCACATAACTGATTTGTGTTTTGATATAAACACCTTCATTTGAAAGACTATTATTCATGCCAAACCCTTCCAAACAACTGATGCTGTACAGCTATTCAAAAAATGTTCTATCTAAATGAGTCAATATATTTCTAAGGAGTTGGTTAGAGAGATTAAAATGCATAAATCTGTTTTGTCCTTCTCTTATGTTCATAACAAGATTTGAAGGAATGATGTAAATACTGCTGAGGGTATGAGTGGCAAGTGCTTGCATTTCTTGTGGCCAAAATCATTACATCCATTATTTTAAAGGTTTCTCCATGTTTCACTTTCTGGTTTCAATATGAGCACTGTACACAGCAAAGTTAAATAGGGGATATAGACTTTTGTTCAGACCATCTAAATTTTCATGTTATCACGAAGATGGGAAGAAAAAAAAAAAAAAAAAAAAGGGTGTTTGGAACATTAGGGAAGGCTTTTTTCCCCCTAGTCATTTATTTTTGTTTTGCTTGATCAACAAAAGTTACATACAGTTTCAAGAATTTAAAATTCTACAAAACTGTTTTATTTCCCTTTTCATTATAATTCAGTCTCCATCTGAATGCCTTGGTTTTTTCTGTATCCCATTTTATTAAATAAGGCAAACAGTCTATAAAGGTCTGCTGTCCATAACCAGTCCTGTTAAAAAAGTATATGCAACCTTCAAAGCCTAAGAAGGTTGTGGATCTTGCTCATGGGAGGGCAAGTTAATAAGCAGAAATGCAAGCTTGCCAAGCTGTCTTATCCAAAACCCTTAATACTTTCTGCATGCTTCTTTCTTCTACCCTCCTTTTTACCCAAATAAAGAAGCAGCTGTTCAGTTAGATTAGCCTTTCTTTCTTTTTCTCTTTTTTTCATCCTGTCCTTATGCAGAACTTCTGGAACACAATACAGACAGAAGACTATCAAGTTCTACATAAAGTACTTAACATTTGTTTATGGGGTTTTTTTTATTCAATGTATAGAATTTCATTATAAGAATACTGTCACATTTTAAATACTATGTTCTGTTATGGACAAAACCCTCCACAACACTTTTATATGTAGTCAAATATTCAACATCCAAACCAAAATACATCAATTATCATTACTTAAGTTACAAAAGGTGTTAATAGCTATATTCCAAACTAATACAGAGAACTTTCATTAATGATACCTTTGCAAGTGTTACACAGGAGGTGTGACTAACACCAACCACTCTTCTCTGGTGTTTTGTGTCCCTGCCCATGACTCTGGGACTCCCTGCCTGCCTGCACTGGTCTCCTTCAACCTGGGGTGGTAGGTGGTGCAGTGAAGGTCAGCAACTGGCAGTTCCAGGCTGGAGGAGTAGGGTGCCTGTGGTGGGTGCATCCCTCTTGGCCCAGGGCCTCTCTTGCGATATGTTTCCCTGCACACATCTTCCTCCACCATCTTCCTTTCTTTTCCTTTTCTTCAGGCAGCAGCTGCCCAATTATTCCAAACACATACTAGTACAATTATAGAAACTGAGAATGGTTTGGGGTGTGAAGCTCTGCGTTTTGTTCATGTTCCTTGAGGTAATTGTTCATTTAAATCCATTTGTAGATCCTACTTAGCAAGATTTAATTTGCTAGTTTCTTCAAAGGGAGTGTATTTCTACATATCTTATGATACTTCCACCATGATCATTGATGCTACTGTTAGACAACCCACATTGTTCCTTATTTTAGTGCATTTTCACCACTTTTTAAAATATTGAAGTCACATTTCATTCAGCTTCAGATCATTGTGAAGCGCTAATAAGCCATTTCTTTTTTTGGTTGTTGGACTACATGACCCGTAGAAGTTTCTTCCAACTTAAATTAGTATTTTTGCTCCTGGGCTCAGAAAAGTCTTTTACATACTTCATCTCTCTGGTTGTGTATGCTTGATGATTCTCTGAAACTTATAAGCCTGCACTACTTTATTTCTTCTTCTTTCTGTCAGATTTCTAAATTGGGAGGATGATAAGTGTGATCTTAAGGGGAATGCCAGTTAAGCTGTTCAAAACCAAGTAAATATCGTTCTTTTATAATGTTTCATCTGAGGAAAAATCTTTGTTCTTACACTTATCTTTTCATTCTTCCCTTTTTCTTTTCACAATTTTTGTGATTCCTTCTTCCTAGTAGGGAGTTGAACAAGATGGGAAGTCATTTTCTTTTTAGAGGCCTGAAGTAGAAGTCTGGTGCAATCTGGCCATTTTTCACTATTGATGTCTTTACATGATAAATGTGTAGCTTTGAGTTAAAAATGGGTTAAAAAGGACAACAGCATACAGTTGTTTCTATGTCACACCAGTGGATTACTAAGCAGGATTTGGGGTGGGTAAGTATGTCTGTGCTGGGGAAGCTAGGGGAATTGCTAGGTCCAAGCTAATAATTGTATGCTCTAGTACTAAATAATCTATTGCTTAGCTACAAGAAAAAGAAGCAGAGAAGATAATTGTTTAGGAAGGCTAAGGAAAATGTTTCATTTACTCAGAAGGCATCTTTTTCAGATGCTATAGAACTGAAAGAGAAAGATTAATATGCAAGTAGATATTTATGTCATTTCTCATGATATTGAAGAAACAACTAGTGACTTTCAGAATTCTAAATTCTATCTTACATTTTCTTGAAAATATTTGTGAAGATGACTGAAAACCATTTGTAGTGACAACAAAAAATCTTACGGCTTAATGTCTTCAACTTTTAAATTCTCTAATGCTTTTCCATTACAAATCATAGGATAATAGAATGGTTTGGGACAGAAGAGACCTTAAAGACCACCTAGTTCCAACCCCCCTGCCATGGGCAGGGACACCCTCCACTAGATCACGTTGCCCAAAGCCCCATCCAACCTGGCCTTGAACACTTCCAGGGAGGGGGCATCCACAGCTTCTCTGGGCAACCTGTGCCAGTGCCTCACCACCCTCATAGTCAAGAATTTCTTCCTTATATCTAGTCTAAATCTACCCTTTTTTAGTTTAAAGTCATTACTCTTTGTCCTGTCACTTCTAAACAGTGCCTCTCCAGCTTTCCTGTAGGCCCCTTCAGGTACTAGAAGGCTGCAATAAGGTCTCCCCGGAGCTTTCTATTCTCCAAGCTGAACAACCCCAGGTCTCTCTGCCTGTCTTCATAAATTTCCATATGCATATGCTTTTTCAGCTGTGAAGTGTTCCCCCATTTTTATTTTTTTTTAAACTAAAATTTGTTTAATAAAATGGATAGGTAAATTTCCATCATACATAACTCATAAATTGCAAAGGTAGATGCTCTGAAATACATAACATTCAGCTTTATGTTAGAGTACCACATAATGTCTTTCATAAAATTCTTTGAAAATTTCAATTTCTAGATGAATATAGATCAAACTGTGAGGGAAACTCATTCAGATTGTGCCTAGTTTTGAAAGTGCTCTACTTAGTAAATATAATAAATTAGAAGGCTTTCTTCATGATTTTATTGTGTTGGAAAGGAAGGGTTAAGGAAAATTTACTGCCTTCTGTACACAGAGAGAGGAAGTAATTTGCTGCTGTGATTGCCCCGGCAGGAGACAAATAAGAAAAAGAACAGGATAAACTGGATGCTTTCCAATTTCACTGTTCTCAAAATCTCGATGGATGGTTTAAACATGGTGGGATTTTAGATTTTTGCTCTTAGTTTTTCCAACCTTTCCCTCATTTGACCTTGCCAAATATAGGGATGCAACCTCTTTGGCTGTTCCTTTGCAGCAGTTTTCTGTATGCACTTATTCTAATGTCAAAATGTTTTTCATTTTACAAGCATACAATGACAAATGAGTTAATTTATGCTCCTTGCCAGCATTTAAGCAGGTAACTTGCAAACAGTCAGTTCAGCAGATGGGAAAGCAGATAAACATATCAGTTAATCTATGGAAAATGCAATCAGAATAGATGGTAACTGGAGGACTGCTAAAGAAACATGTGAAGTACTGATTTTCACATACAAATATTAGCCTGCTCTATTTTCATTTACTGTTAACTTAATTCTCTGTGAAGTAAACTTATAAAATCCACATTATGTGAATAGCCAATTCATAGTAAGAATTAGCATGTTTAAGCGTAGTTCATTTCAGTCAGAATAAAGTATATCTTAGTAAAAGCTGAATCCTTTTGTGTAGATAAAATTTTAGCTTTAGTGAATAATTTTCAAGAAAGTCACAATATGTTAGTATCTGCAAATACAGTCAATGTCTGTTTGATTTTGGATCATATTTTCTCTGATGACAGTTTAGAAAGTAAAATAATAATAACAATAATCATAAAAAGTTATTGAAATTCAGTTTTACTTATGTTGAAAAGAGTGACACATTTTCCCCAAGCATAATGTACTTTACACCCTCACTCCTCTCTGGTAACAGAGGTGGAAAATATTTTGATTTTATCAGGGAAAAAAAAAATCTTTCTACTTTTTAATTTGTCTATTTAAAGAGCTTGTACTGAATAACTTAGGTTTGAAATTAATCATGTTTAATAATAGAAAATGATTATGTATTTCTGTATGAAATTTTCATACAAATTTATTTTGAACTGTGCCTGTCATCATCCAGTCAAACCCACAAAATACTACAGATGTAAAATTCATGGGTATCTGAGAGAAATATGGAGGGGACATATGACTCTTCCCATTTCCAAATGCCTATCAGTAGCAATTGTAGTAAAATCAGTGCAGATACAGTAATATAAAAGTTACATGGGTTCACCAGTTCTTTTGTATATTATTCCCTGTAAATGACCTCTTGTTTTCAAGCAGTAGCTGATGTTTCTCATGAACATTAACATTAGTCTACACACCGGTTCATTTCCTTTTTTGCAAGACTTAAAACATTTCTAAATGCCTCATTATGAATCAGCAAAAGGTCAATTGCAAATGAAACTCTTTGAAAATAATGAGTGAGACTTGTCTGAATTATATTTTACCTTCACTCCTTCAAGATAGGTAAGCATACTGAAAAATATGGAAATTGTTTTTTTACACTTCGTTTCTTGCAAATATGACATTTTAGCTGAATAAAGAAAATCACATTTTAGAATAGCTGCATTTTCTCTTGGGAATTTGTTAACTGAGATTTTTGTTTTAGTTAGTTTGTATAATAGAACACAGTTTGCTTCATGGTAACAGACTCTGCAAGATGATAAAGTGAGATCCAACTTCAAAATTATCAAAATAGGCCAGGGGTATTAATAATGGTGTGAAGTAACAGTGAAAGAAGTCTAATATGTTTGATTCTACAGTCTTTAGTTATCCAATCTTAGGCTATTAAAATAGTTATTTTCCTCACAAATTTCTGAAAGTTGAGGGTTTTTTTTAAGATATCTCCAGTTAAGTAACAAAAAGCTAAGAAAAACTTAGTTTTAGAAAAGTTTGCCTAATATACATACAACAGGGACAAAATAAATAGGAACATGGAGACTAAAGTACATAAAATATTGATTTGATTTATTCAATTTCTAGGGATTTTAATTGTAATAAGAAAAGTAATACTACTGAAATTAATATGTTTCTTATAATAAACATTTCTAAAGTGAGTACGAAAAAAATGTATATTTTAACCTTGTAGAAACAGAGGGAAAAAAAATTGAGCAATATGACATGGAAAGAGCATTGGACTCATGAGATTAGATTATATGACTTCCAGTGAAATTTGTACACAGCATTTCATAGCTGTGAAATTACATATGTGGAAAAAGAGTACTTCCCATCTACATTCCCTCCACCCACCAGACCTTTCCAAAATAAAGGGGGGAAATTTTCTTCTAAGTTTCATTTTTGAGGAAAAGATTAAACGTTCTGATTTTCAGAGGTACTATTTTAACTCTTGATGCAACTTGCTGTTAAGGTCTTCCTATGCAAGAAAAAGGCAGGAAAGTTTTAAAGTGTATTAAAGGAGCAAAGATTACTTTGCTCTCCTGTATTTATTTGATTTAACCTGAATTGTTAGACTGGTGTTTTTTTTAGTTAATCCCAGGTCAGTAGTGACAGAAATTTATTGTTAATTGAGGGCTTGTAAGAATGAATTTAATTACCACAGGACACTTCCCAAGTGGTAATTATGCACACCCCCTAAACAGTCATTATATTTCATGCCCGTTGCCAGTCTTGCTGGCAGTGTCATCAGAGGTGACGAACTGAAACGGTGTGAGTAGAATCTAACTTACACTTGTGGTTATTTATACATAAAAACTGTTAGTCAGAATTTTTCTACTATAGAATTATTCTTAGGTCTGCATTTGAGGCACCATTTCCTTTGTGTGTGGTCCACATGGCCACCCCTTGTAGTTCCTGCCAGCTGAAAGTCACATATTTAAGAATTGTTGTAAGACAAAAAGATAGGAAGGAATGTTGGGAATGTATATACATATTTTGAGGAAGAACAGCTGTTGGTAAATGACAGCTTTTCCTCCTTCAAACGTTTGATTAGCAGAGACACATGGCCACTTTTAAATCCTTTAAAGCCTCTAAAAAATAGCTTGTGAATATTTTATGTGCCAGATCCATTGTTCATGTTTGATGCCAAAGCATGATCACAAGAAACCACATTTTGGGCATGGTTAATCTGTAAAAATATTGTGCTGAGCCTCTGTGCCAGAACATTGGCTGGTGCTTCCCACTGAACAGTAGCTTTCATATTCTGGCAACATATTCTAGACTGGGGCAGGGACTAGAAGCTCTTGAAGTGAAGCATGGTAGAGGTGGACAGGCAAGGCTGGTAGTTAACGTCTTAGATGAAAAATAGTTCCAGGAACATTTCTCTGTCAGATCTTAGTTATATACAAGCAGATATCTTCAGGGATCTGGAAATGGCAGACTTTACCTTTACTGCCCATTTCCATATTGGACAGTTCAACCAAAAGTTCTCTCATTTTGTAGAAAGATGGCATTGGAGATGCCATTCTCTATTTCTTTTTACTCAAGACAGGTAAATGGAACATCTGCTTGTAATACCTTCATCCCTGAGGCTATAGTGACAAAACCTGTGATAATCACAAGAACAGACGTCAACACCACACACAAAAATACAATTCTATAATCATCAGGGAAGCAAAAGCCATACCTAGATGTAGATTTTAGAAAATCAACCTCAGATATAATGGGAAACCTAAAGGTCATCCCTGGGTCAGTTTACTGAAATAAAAGCACAGCTCAAGGCTCCAAGGTAAAAAGGAAATGACAAGATCCTAAACTGGCTAGAGATGACTAGGTTTTCTTCTATACTCAGCTCTTCAAAAAGACTCAGTCTTTAAACTCATTTTACATTTTCTTTAATACAATCTGTTATTAAACAGAGGGAAAAAGAAAAAAACAACAAAAGACCCCACAAAAGCCACCAAAAAAAAACCCCTCTGCAAATTCACTAGAGAAGCTAGGCCAGAAAACGGCTTACATGCATAAAGTAAAAAAAGTTTCCGTGGTCTTTTCCCACTATTTGTTCTTGTGAAAGAAATGTAAGGAGAAGAAGCCATAGAGAGTCTGGCCACTTGCCTCTCATGTCTCCTAGAGTTCCTTCCTTGCCTCTGAGGCCTGGCTTTCTGCCCCTCTCAGCAAACCCTCTGTGAGCTGCAGCATCCTGTGTTATCACTGTGGCCATCAGATTCCTTCTCCCATCATATCATGCAATGCCTCAAACATTGTTTCTCTGAATATACTCAATTATTCACTGTTGAAAAAGCTATTCACTTCCACCTTCCAGAGGAGACCAGCTCACCCAGCCAGTCCCTTCAGTGGTAACAAAACTATAAAAAATTGCTAGAGAACAAGTAACAGAAAATTATTTCTCTAGCTCATTCACCTGGTGAAAAGTATTGAAGAGGGTGTACTGCATGTCTTCTATGTGTGTACAAAAAGAGAAAAAGGGGTTGCCACTCACCTCTGTGGACAGTGAGAGCCAGAAGGATCTCTGGCTAACTAGTACATGTATGTCCACGTTGTATTTGCTGAAAGAATAGGTACAAAAGCTTCATGGTAGAGTAGTAGTCCCTAGAGGATTTCTGTTGTTAGGTTTTGAGCTCGGTCCACGTCTGCATGTAGACCAGGACTGCAAAAGAGGAGTGAAGTCAGAGGAAGAGTTCATCCTTCAGTAGTCTCAATTTCCCCATCTGTACATTTATGAAATTATATTTTCTTAAATGGCCTTGAGATATACTTTCAGCATGCTGAACACAAGCATGATTCTTACTGCATGTGTAGCATATTAATGTTACTAAAGAGGCTGCATTTTTTTTTAAAAAGACATTAATATACAATAGTAAAATATTTAACCAGAAGTATGTTTAAAAGAAAAAAAACAAACACTTTTGGTAAGGTACAAGAAACAGTATGTAATTCCAAATTAGTTATAGTTCCTCATGCCAGTTCAATTTATATTACTAAATTTTGAAACACTTGAACACTTTAAAGCATCAAGTCTGGGTGTACAGGCACAAAGAATCCTGATTCTGCAAAGAGTCAGACTGGGGATGTATGAGCTCTCTGTCCTCTTGGCTCAGCAGTCCTGGTATCTGCTGAAAGGGTAAAAGTTACAGCATGATTCAAGCGTGCCTCATCTGGCTTCCTGACATGGCACTCAGCCTCCTGTAGAGGGGATGTGTTGATATGGTTACTGATTCAAGCATAGATCCAATTACTGGTTCTCCTTAAAATAAATTAATGACATGTGAGGTTCTCAAAAAATATATTCTATATTATACTAAACTGCTGATAGACCAATTCTTCATTCTTTATGGTGACATCAAACTCTAGTTACAGTTATCTTCTCAAGCCAAGTTTATAGCATTTATGGTAGCTTTATTCTTGCTGCAGGCATGGAAATGAGAAAGAGGCAAACTGCAAAATGTGTAAATAGAAAATAAGTGAATTCTATCTACGTTTATCCATGACTACTTGTTGTGACTACTTCAGCTCCATAGGTGGCCTTTGAGTCTCTAAGAAAAGAAGTATTAATTTAATTTTGAAGATAATGTCCCAAAGTTCTCAATGCCAATATCTGTAATATAGACACTAACTTAGAAATCTTGTTTTCCAAGTGGTAAAAATTAAAATTTGTAGATTTCAGTGTTCATATGTAAATTAATTTTAAGAGGATATGTTAACAAGAACTAGAAAGTTGGCAGTTTATGGAAGTGAGTGAACATACTAAGCTTAAATTTAAAACAATTGAAATATTAGATCAAAACTGGTTTATTTGGGTATTCATTTTCCTTTGGGAAATTTCAGAAGAGGAACAGGAGGAAAGAAGTAAACATTTATGTGCAAGTATGTGTGTTCATAAGAAACTTCTTTATCTTGGACTTTAATAATCTAGTTGCAGTATGATAATAAAATTTCAGTTAAAAGGCTATCATCAGACCTTTTAGTTTCTCCAAAAGTTATGATAAAATAATATTTAGGGAAACTGTGAATCTCATTCTTTTGTACTTTTATTCTTTTTCATCCTGTTGTTTGAAGTGTGATTTTGAGAAATAGAGCTTCTCCAAAGGTCCAAAGATGGCTTGGTGTTTGATTAAATTTAAAAGAACGTGAGTCTGTACAGTATTATTTCATGTGAAGTAACTGCAAATTAAAGACCATCAAGGGACAGTGTAATGTTCCTTAAACCTACTGAAGAAAAAGCCCTACATCCTCCTGAACTGAAGATGAGCATGAGCAGTATCTAGAGCATAGATGACAACTAGAAAATTTGTGTGAGTCTGTGTATTATGCATAAGGAAAATAGAAACACAATCATTTTGAAAGAACAAGGAAAAATGTAATACCAAATTTTATACACTTAGAGTTTGTGTGATGTGCAGAGAATAGTACGTTTTCTGGTATTTATATTCATGGAAAAAAACAGCTTAAAGTGCTCTCAAGTTATATTGGAACAAAAGCAATTTTTGAGAAATCTAATTGGAAAATACTTTCAGTCATGCATTTTCTCCAGTCTTTTCCTTTCTTACTGAAAATTTAACTCCCAGTCTCTTTAAGATAATTGTTGGTTGTGAATATTTTTTTGTTTGGGGATTTTAAAAAATTATCAGCCATATGGGAGAAGGTACATAGAGACTACATGCTCTTTAATATGAAAATTATTTACGTTCTTTATTTGAGCAGATGCACACCGACAATTTGAGTACTGATGGTTGAAATAAGAAAATATTCCCATCGCTGAGAAGTCTTTGTTACATACCAGGGATGAATGGATTTGATTTGATCACATTTCTTTATCAAAGGAATGAAAGGGTCTGTGGTGTCTTCAAGTAGTATGGCAGGTACATACATGTATTCATTGCTATATTCAGTTTTATTATATGAACAATGATAGGTCAATAAATCCATCTGAAAATTGTTTCAGAACCTCAGTACTCTAAGTAAGACACTATGTAACTTACAGCTTGAGTTTATTGCTGGCCAGTTTATGCCCATCTGTTAAAGGAAATTTATCTCTGCTTATGCCTTCATTTAGCTAAACCACAAGCCTCCCCCCCCCCCCCCCCTTCTTGTTTTTCTTACATGAAACAAACTGTAATAAACTGACAACCTCAATCATTTTGCAACTACTACTGTTGAATTTCAGCTTATTTAATCCTGACTGCTGAAAATTCAGTGGAGAATTCCAGAATAGGTTTCCAGGATAGATGACTGTGCTGCTGCAGCAATCAATGTCTTGTTTTGGAATAAACTTTAGAGAAAATACCTAATATACCATTTTCTCTATTTGGGTTCATAAATGTAAAACATATGTCACATTATATTGCCTTTTGACACTGATTTCTATATGTTGTATTCAAATTCTATTTTAATATTACAAATGCAGTAGTCATTATTTGAGACTGGAAAAACCTGTAGGCAAATATGTAATGCTACCTGATAAGCTATGTATATCTGTGTGGTAACTAACAGATAATTTCTCAGGTACGGCTATGTGGTAACTTTGGACAAATATCGAGATTTTACTGGCAGCTATAGCAAGTAAAGTGATAAAGCTGTGGCTTATATTTAGTGGGGGGAAAAAAAAAGCATAAGACAACTACCTGTTCTGTTAATTTTTTACTGAGAAGAGACTTTCTTCTCTGTTCTCCCTACTAATGCATCAGTGCAAGAGAAAGTAGAATTTTTCTTTTTCTTTTCCAGGTAGATACTGCATAATTTATATGGATGAAAGAGTAAAACCTATTCAGAAAACATTTGATCAGGCCTGAAGCATTCTCTCAACATATAACAATATCTTTTTGATTGCAAATGCTTAAGGCAAATAAAACTCTAAACGATATTGTTTCATATCTTCTGATTTGAAGGAAGAAATATGAGCTGACGGCTATAGTATTGTCTCTGAGAAGACGTCAGCCGTAAGGAGAGAGTACTTCTGCAGCTTATTAGTGTTCATATTTAAAGCAAAGAGCTCCATATCCTTCAGGAACTGCTGTTAGTACTTTCTATTTTCATAACTGCCATAACATTTCTCAAAGCCTGATCACAAACTGGCATTATCACTAAAAATGATGTTAAGTCTTCCAAACTGGAGGAAATGTACAGCTCTTGTATCAGTAGCATGTTGATTCTTTCACTTAATAAGCTGGAAATAAAGCAACGAAAACTGACTCATTCTCCTCCAAGCTCCTTGGATGGAGTGCTATGTAAAATGAAGAAGCCCATATTGAAACTATTGAGTTTTGAATTTGAAAATTTAAAAATAGATAAATCAGTTATTCATACAAAAATAGTCTTATATGCGGGACATTTTTTACTTCAGTTCTGTCTCCAGTAAAACATGAATAAATAGGGGAAAAGTAGATAGTTTTCAAGACTCTACATCTGGTTTATTCTTCTTATGTTACAGTTTCATCAACCTCATTCTCTATCTGTTACACTGATGGTAGATACATAACTTCATAAATATATTGATAAAAATGAATTGATTGAAATATAAAAATTCTGTATAAATACACACGAGTCCTGTGCTAACAAAATTTGCCTATATATGGCTACTCACGAATTAGATCTACAGCATTCTACATTTGTAATTCTGTAAAAGAAGCAAACAGCAAGTGAAATCAGTGCCTTGCTAAAATAACTCTCTCTACTAACTGTTGAGGAAGTCCATGAAGCTGAATTAGTTGTTTTAGTTGTCCATATTTAGATACCATCAGTCTGGAAGCTGATGTAAGGAACGTGGGGGGTTTTGTTTGTTTGTTCTATTTTATTTATTTTTTGTCCATTTCTATTTAGAGCACCGTTAACAGGCTTTTTTAAACCTAACACTAGTCACACTAAGTGTACATAACTATACTTTTATAGTAAGCAGAACTTAAAGTGGTCTCAACTTTGCTTATCTTTCTGACAATAGTTTTTGAAAACTGATTTAAAACGATTCTGACTTTGTTCCAGTGATCTGTGATTTTACATTGTAAAGTGCTGAGTCAACATTAAAATAAAGAAATAGAATTTGAAGTATTTAAGAGAATTTACCTATTGTCCTGAGGATGAATACATTTTAGTAGTGTTAGCAATCACAGTAAAGGGGAGGTAGATGCATTTAGCTGAATTGCAACTTTATCTTGTAACTAATTAAACAAGACTGTTGTGAAGTAGATATTATTTTTCCTGACTTGTAAATCTTTGTGGCCTAATAGACTATAATATTGCTAGATTTTTTTTAACTGATCCAACTCTAACTATTGGTAGATTAACACATAAGTGAATCCATTCCTAGTGCTTCCTGCTTGCTACTTATGTATCTCAGTGTTTCTCAAAATATCTATCTTCCTCTGTTCATTGTGTTTCAACACTCCTTCATTGCCTCAGAAAGCATGCTTTTTTCCTACATGATTCTTACTTTTTTGTGACAAAATTTGCATTTTATTGTTATATGAAGGATACAACTCACTGGACATTGTTATTATTACTCCAGATTAAATGCCAGCTCTCTCCTTGCAAGTGTATATTGGCAGTGGACATGTTAAAAAAGCTTTAAAAGAAAATTATTTATTTACACACCCCCTCCTCCCCCACCCCCCAACCTTTTGCTTTGGAAGATATAAACTCTCATGGATATGAAAGAGAATCTGAATGGTTCAAAAATTTCAAAAAGTGGTCTGTGGATAGGCATTCTATTAATGTCTAAATTAAGAAAGCTGTGAAATGTTCTTTTCATAAGGTCTGCCGTGCCAAAGCAAAAGGAACAACACCCCAGACTGAGATGAGATTAGAATGTGATTTATATATGTAGAAATATTTCACAAATATTATTTAGTGGATATGGCATTTGAGGGAGAAATAGAAATTCCCTTCTTAAAAGCAAGTGCAGAGAAAGGATGAAACCCAAAGGCTATTACCTGGCAAATACCAAGGGCATGGCCCTCTCTGGAGAGGTTTAGTTTAGGGTTTCTGTGGTCACAGTTCCAAATCTTTTTTTTATCTGATTTGTGCAGTGATCAGGGTTAAAACGAAATTTGTTTATAAATAAACAGGACTGAATCAAATTAAACAGTTCCTTAGAGGAAGCTTCTTCTCATAATTGATACAATCTGCTGGACTCCAAATGTTGGCTAATAACATATATCAAAAAGAGTAATATTCTCATGCTTATAACAAATCACCATGACAGACCACCTTGGATTTCCAGTCTAGCTTGTTTTATAGACATGAACTGTGCAATATTACATCCCATGTCAAGCGAAGTGACATCTTACTGATGTTACTGACTTCAGATGGGCAGTTAAGCTCCCTACGGCAGCAATAATTTAGCCCAGCGGGGGGGGAGAAAAAAAAAAAAAAAAAAGGAAGTTTCCTACCAGGTTACTGACTCAGATCATCTAAATAATGGGTCAGATCAGTGCCAGAAATCAAAGGGATGAGGCAGAATTTTGAATTACTTGAAATATTTTGGAATAATGGAAGTTAGATTATCATGTTTATTTAGCAAGAATTTATAGTTTTCTTTAGGGTATTTTTTTTTCCTTACAGAAACCTTACTAAGAGCATCAGTTTTACAAATTATGGGGAACTTAAAAGCCTTGTGAAACTATAAATTACCTTGAGTCAAATATCCAGTTACTGTTAAATGCAGGAATAACACAGTATGCAAAATAAATCATCAGTTTATTTTCAGATGTTCTTTGTTTCACCAGGATTAAGGTTTTTGAAGATACATTGTTGCCCCTTTCAATACCTGTTCTTCAGTACTTATTTAAGTATTGGACCGGAAAGAGGAAGGGGTGTGGAAAACACTAGGAGAAATAAGTACTATCCTTATAACTTTCTTATCCATTTGTATGTATTTTTTTTTTCTGAATTAGCATACAATTAGAAAAAATGTTGACTACATATTAAAAAAAAAATTAAAAAAAATCTTGAGGAAGACGAATCTGTATTACCCACAAGGTGTTCCTGAAGACATTTTATTTGTTCCAGAAGAGAAACAGAACTCAGATGACATACTGCTTAAGTAACTATTATGAAAAGTCTTTCTGAAGACATTTTCTGGGAAAGTAGCAGTGTGGGGGAGAGGGGCTGTGAACAAACATGCAACTTGTGTTTGTGCTATAACAGAATGTTTCTGCTAAAAGATCAGAAAACATGGTATATACTTTCCCCAGATGTGTAGCATAGACATTAGAAGTGCTGAAAAACCTAAATAAAACCTAAGTAAACTGGAAAATCTAGCAGCCTCTAACACATCTAGCAATCAACGAGGACACATGAGAATATTCTATTTACTATTCGAGAAGATCTGTAGTAAAAGATGAAAAAGTAGAACAGAAACAGGAGTAAAATGTCAGCATTGGTCAAAAGTTATCTTTGGAAGTTTTGGTTCAAGGTGTTTGTTTCAAGTTCTCAGGAACATCAAGCGAAAGGGATACAAGCCAATCCACAAGCCCAGTCAGAAAGGTTCCACAGAAACACTAAAAAGCCATCTAAGAAGACAGAGAAAAACATCAACAGTTGGCCCTTAATTTATCTTAGGCTCTTCGTTTTTCCTTATTCTACTGTTCAAAGCCTTCTGTCAGGAAGCATCTTTGTCGAGAAAATATTGCACTATTTTCTACTGAAAATGCTGCCCAAAATTACTTTCTCCTCTTTCTTTATCATAAGCTGCTTATGCCTCAATGATTAGCAAGAATCTAGAAAGAAAAAATAGTCAAGGAATTTGTCAACAATGCACAGCCAAACTGAGAAGAAATTTTGGTCCATATTTTAAGCTATTTCATATTTCATTTAACTATTCACAATGAAGATGAAAACGAAAGAGGACACAAAGTGGACAGAAGCTTTATTGAGAAAGAAAGAATAATTTTAGCTGTAAACTAATTTATATAGCTGAACATCAGCATGGGAATCCCAAACTGTTGTTGATGCAATAATCAGCTTGCATTTCTAAATGGAAAAACATATAGCATATTTGTAATCTTGTATCTGTTGGATTTTATCTTCTGCCTCATTCACAATACAATAAAGGAAAAAGTTTTCATGCTGGTTTTGAAGGAAATGTGAGGTACTCAGCACTTAACACACAGGGTTCTTCACTCAGAAAAAAACGTTGCCCGCAGCACTACAGATGCTTTTAGAATAAACACTCAATGGCAGGCAAGAATAGCAACATTTGCCAAAGGTCCCAGCTGCTTTCTCAATTCCAATAAATTGTATGATTTTCTTCTGGATCTACACATTTATTATTATGAAAGTATTATTCTGCTATTAGAAATGCAGAGTGACTGCATCCTGATAGTGCCATCCCATCCCCAGCAGGTGAGGCCCATACCATCCATCTGTGTAAAACTACATGGGCAGAAATCCAACCATTATGAAACTGCAAATAACTATGACAGAGATTAATGTCATTTCAGGCCAGGTTTAAGAATGCTTTGTAATAATGAGGGGAGAAACCAAGGAACTGAAAAAATCTTGCTGAGATTCAAAGCTGAGTGTTAAAATTTGCTTTAGTCGACAGTTTGATGACATTTTATGTGAAGTTAGTAATACTTAGCTTTCTGCTGAGGGCTTAATAGTTAAAGTCATAATGTAAATTAGCTGTCATGCTCATTTTAAATGATTTGGAAGACTCTGAGACTAGCTTGTTGCATTATGGTTTGTTATAAATAAATATATATATACACGCATATTATATATGTATATATACTTGTATGTATGTATAGGTGTATAGCATCGTATACTTATATAATTGTAAGCCGCATGAAATAAAAAAATAGTTCTAAATATTTATAAAGGAATTGTATATGCAAATTAGGATACCAGTCTGTGGTAGCTTTTTCTTTAGTAGACAAACATGTTAGTTTTGTTTTTTTTTAATTTTATATGATATATGCTTAGTAAATAACTTTATCTTAAAATACTTTTCTGTTAAAAGAACTCAATAATAAAGTATATGACTGGAGATAATTCAGATTGCAATCAAGCAGACTTATTAATATGCATTGCTTAATATTAGTATTAACAATATATTTTGTCATATACTCCCAAAACATTTCATAGATTGTTTACAAACACCATATCAGAATGACAGTAACTAAAGGAAAGGTGAATGTGTACCTTATAGTTCAATTGAGAATGTTTAATTCACGTTCAAAAAAGCAAGAGCATATTGAGGTCCTGAAGTAAACTGGAGTGTTTAAGGTAAAAAGTCACAGTAAATAAATTGTTATGATGTAATCTGCATAGTATAAATTTCTCTTTTGTTAGGCAGAACAGTGAATATGTACCAACAAAATTACTTCTTTATTCATTTTTCATTTGTCATGAAAGGCATGTCCATGATACACATAGGCTTCTTCAGAATGTCTAGAATAATTTCAGAATTACCCAGTATTTCTGTGAAATGACTAATTTGAGAACACATGAATTTAGAGGAGACATTTCATAGGATTCCTTTAAGACTAGATTTCAGAAGAATTGCATGTATCATTATACTTAGGCTTATTTAAAAATAATAAATGGAGAACTTGCATTCTTCATATGGAAGCTGATGGACATTATCCAAGTACTTGGTAGTTTCGGAAATGCTCCCAAAATATATTTGCTTAAGTTATAAAAGCCAGGGAAGAACATATAATTTAGAAAATACTACCTATGGTTTCAGCTTCAAATATCAACAGAGAATATTTACATTTTACAGTCAAAGCCATGCAATATTTTAAATTGAGTTCTTTTAATAATAGAGAAAATTGAATTTTCATAGAGTATATTACCAACTAGTGGGTTTTTTTCAAAGCAGTGGTGTGATTTCAATTGAATTTGAAAATTCTGCTAAGGAATTTCCTTCATCTGGCTTTGACTTTCAACATTTGTTACATAGTTGCCAACCTAGCTGAGGCATCCACAAATGAAATGGAATGTCACTGTTAACTCAACTTATCCAGATGCTTAGAGTAAGGTCTTTGCAAGGGAGACTGTTGGGGTAGACCTTCTCAGGCTGAGGCATACTTCAGTCTAGACTTCTGACTTTTTGAATTAACTGCTACGGTAGCTGCCAACACTTATGCAAAAGTGGATTTTTTTTTTTTTTTTTTTTTTACTAGAAACTAAAACTGATGTTATCTCAGTGATTTCAAGATGCTTAGCTGACTGGACCCTTCTGAAGTCTCCAAAAGACTCTGCCTGATTTCTTTTCAAAATGCCTCTTCACTGATTCTTGCTACTTTTCCAAATAAGAGCTGCTACATAGACGGCATACAGGGACCCCAAAAATAGAGATCCCAACATATTTTTGGATACCATGGAACGTTTATGGAAAATACTATAAAGGTCACAGTCACTCTCTGGAACATGAGCATTTGAGTCTGCATAATGTTTTTTGGTGGAATTTTTAAAGTCAGTATCTAAGCTTCTCTGACTATTTTCATTTCATGAAATAAAAAAAATATATTTTTTTTTTTAAATGGGGAATAGTGATGACAATAAAAGCAACAAAGAAGTTCCCATCTTAAGAAAACTGTGAGTTGCTCAGATACATTCTGAAGAGTAGCAACCATAGATAAGATTTGCTTAAAAGTATTAAAATGTCTTTCATAATCCTAACAGAAATGGAAGTATACATTATATTAAAGTACAAATAAAACAACAAAGGATTCAAATATTAGACTCTGAATTTTTTTATATGATCACAATTTTTCATTACCTTGTTTCAAGGGTGCTGAAAACTATGAAATAATATATCTATTCATAAATGAATTTCAGTACATAGCAAATGAACTCAGCACATAGGCAAGTTATAGTTTTAGTAAAGAGGTTTCTAACAGTCAATAAAAAGCTAATGAAACCAATTTAATAATATGATATTACGTGAGAATGAAGAAATGCAATTATAGATACATACAAAATACACTGTTGATAATGTTTTTAAACTATACATGTTTAACTAGTCTACACAGAAGTAGCTTTTACATGCTTGGTTTTCACAGACTAATTTTCAGTAGCTGCAAATATGTGGTTCTCCAAGCAAAAAAGAATTTTCTAATTTGGCAGTTGTTTTTAATACACATCAGTGTACTGCACACCATACTGGTCAATAAGGGAAAACATAAGAGGTTTAAAATATTCCTTAATCATCAGTAATCATGTGTTTATCAATGTGCTTGCAGTGACTGCATTTCAGTGACTGCATTTCTAAACATGATATATTTATTTAGTTTAATAATGGGCTTTAGAAAAAAAAGTAAGAAAATTATCTATTGAAAAGGAGTGTTTGAAAAGTCACATTGGGAATAAAATATTAAAGAAAGTCTCAAAGAAAAAAAAAAAGTGGATTGGGTGGCAAGAGAGGAATTTAAACAAATGCTACTACTTTGATCAGAAACTGTAGTCTTCAGTAAAATTCAGATTTCTAGAAAAGAATTAGATTGTTTCTTTGGGCTACATGTGTTTCTTCCTTTTCCTTTCCATTGTCTGTGAAGGAGAGTGAACACAAACTTGAATGTGACTACCACATCCCTTGTATGCTTTGATCATGGAAAAGGTATTGTCTGGCAAAAAGACTTGATGATGAAAGTCTAGTCCCAGGCTTTCTACAGTAAGATGAGCTGTATTCTCCTCTGTCAAGTGAACAACAGAGGGAGTTTTGTCTAAGACCACATAAGCATAAAAATGGCAGATGTCTTTACTTTCAGCAGCTTCAAGTGATCAGCCTGGAAAAGTATTCCATCAGCAAACATACAATAGAGACTGCTAGATGTCAAAAAGAGATGGTCAGAATGATCAGTGTTCCCTGCGGTTCATCAAGCAGCGGCACTATGTCCTCCCCGGCTCTGTAGTCTGGTCCCTCTCTCAGTGTAGTGATACTTATCTCACTACTGTGAATAACAGAAAACCAAACCTTTCGGTTGTAACAAGTATTTTAGAACCACTGACCAAGACATATTATATTAATAAAATATAAAAAGTATTAATTAGGGAGGTAATTTCATGAAACTATTAACACCTGCCCTTTGTTACCACTGGTCTACTTATGGAATTGAAAAGAATTAAATACTTTTTAAAAATGGATAAAGTATATCCCTGTTATTTTTTCCATTGGAGTAAACAGAATTTGCTAGAAAACTAAACTGGCCAAAAAGGACATATATTTTTTAGTTTAATTTAACAAAATACAACAGGCTTTGAGCTTCTAGTTTTAAAAAGAAAAACAAATGGCTACGGTTATGGCTACCACTAGTCATAAACAACCACTGACAAGTTTGATCTTTGGATATGTCGAATTTCACTTTCAGTTCCTTCCATCAGCCACTGTAGTTTGTGCTGCACTTTCTTTTTCCTTTTCTCTTCCCCCCCCCTCCCTCCCCCCCCCAAATCAGTTTTAAATAAAGCAGCATATATACATCACAGGCTTACACTTTTATGTTCCCAAACTGACACATCTCAGAGTAAATTCTAGTAGCATTAGCTAATGCACAATATTTCTTATTAAGTCCTCGACTGTCTGCTAAGCATAGAGATGTAACTTGGTTTTTTTTATTAAAATAGTTGGTATGAATGACAGAAAAGTTATGTAGCTTCTTAAAGTGATGATAATGAAAAAGTGTCAAATTTGGACACTAGAAGTCATAGGATTATAAAATCATGTAGTAATTTAGGTTCAAAGGAACTTCCGGAGGTCATCTGATGTAACCCTCTGCTCAAAGCATGCCTAACTTATGTCAGGTCCAGTTATAACACCATGTAACAAAATGGAAAGTGGAACTCATCCATCCAATATCAATGTCTATAGATGAGTTAGTCATCCTTAGCTCCTTCTGTCAGCAATAGATAGAGATATTTTGAGAATGCTAGAATTTTGACTATGATAGAATTTCTTTTGTGTACTTGTCCAAAGTAAGCTGAGGGAATCAGGCTATAAAAATGTCTACTGTTCTCCATGAAATATAAAATGGTCCCAGGTAAATAGATCAGTTGCAAGTGTCCATAGTGCAGGCATCAGACGTTCAGTAGGGTCGATCCCTCTATGAATGGGGGAGGTCTACTTCAGGATCCTTAACCCTAAGGGACTGTTGAAAAGTAAATCATATACCACTCAGAGCATGTGGGTAGCTTATATGAGAAAGTTGCAGAGATTTAAGTAGTTTTATCTCAAGATAGAATAGAACTGTTCTTAGTTTAGCATCTTAATGTAGTAGTTTCATTTTTTTGAAGTTGTGACTGTGTGGATATTTAAAAAAGCAGGTAAGTAATGCATATGTTGTGTTGAATGTGATGCTTCTTTGGAGACTCTTCATTGCTGCTATGCTGATGCACCAGCTCTTTCTGAGTGCTTGAATCAGGTTGCTAAAGCTACAAGTATAATGAGGGTACAGCACCCTGCTCTGCCACTGTTTCTCTGTTTCAGACTGTTCATACTGGACAGGGGATTGATTTTTGATTGCAGTGACATTCATTAACCTCCTTCTTGAGAACTGAGGCGATACCTCCAGAAAGTTCTTTTCCAAATCTTTTGTACACTTTTATACAATCTCTCCTTCAGCTGCTCACATTAACCAATATTTTCTTCTCTACATACCACTTTAGCTTCAGATGGAGCCTGTTTTCTGCTCAGCTTCAGCTTTACTATGTTGTTCTTGCTTTCTGCTGAATCTTTTGTTCCTGACTTATTATGTGTTTCCTTCCTTCATCATAATCTCCTGAAGCTTAGTCCCTAGAATCCATTTTACTGCTTAGGACCTACAGAAAGGGGATGCATCAAACCAGGAGTTTCAGATGTCAGTAAGAAAGGTTTAAAGAAAATAGTAATTTCTTATTGTACAAAATTCTTCATGCTACAGCATAGGTGATCATCATACTAAAATCCTCATATGGACAAAGACACACTTGCAAAATATCACAAGGGACAGAAGAAAATAGATGATGGATCCCTATGAATGACAAGGTGCTGTATTAGGGAGATGGATTAGGTATGCAACTAGCTTGTTGGGTGACCTGAAAATGTAGACTTTTTCAGTCCCTTCACAGGGACTGTGATTAGGGATTCAGATCAGCTGTTTGTCTGATACAACTTCAGAAAGGGAATTGCAATAGTCATCATGGCACACTATATGCAATTAAAATAAATATATAAACAGATATTCCATGTAAGAATCTCAAAAAGTCTACACAAAAAATTTGTCTGTGTGAAAATTAAACAAGAGCAAGAAATTAAAACCATTAGGAAGCCAAATTCAACATCCTACTAAATACACAATTAATGGATATGCTAAGCAATTTACAAATAAAATTATTATTCTTTCCAATACCCACACTGATCTTACCCTTCTGAATCTATAGTCTCCATTATGTAAATTGCACACAGCTGCAGGTAAGTGCATTGAAAGAATATAATTCACTAGATGCATATTTAGTATACTTGGAGCTCTCTTCTCCCCTCACCTTCTGTTCTTGTTCTTATTAGGTGAATCTGTTAAAATCCTTAGTGAATCATAAAGAACTTTCTCAGAAAATGAAATCTGAGAAGAATTTATAAACATCAAAAATATGGCATTGCTGTCAATTTCAAAGCTGTAACTAAAGTAAACTCATAAGGAAAATTATTCAATGCGCATCCCTTAGAATGGCAGGTTTGCTACTGACAGTTCTAACTTGGATCCAACACTTCACAACTGACAGCAAGGATTCACTGCTTCTGAGAGGACATAGTACAAGACACGTAGAGTGACGCCCAGGGTAGCCTCCAGGCCAGAACAGTAACACTCCCCCATGACTCGGCAGCTGGCATGCTTGAGGGTGGCTGTGGGGACACTTGTGTTGCAGATTCCTGGGAAATGTCCTGTGCTTATAGCACCCTTCAAGGACACTTGTGTTGCAGATTCCTGGGAAATGTCCTGTGCTTATAGCACCCTTCAAGGTTGCTACAAGTTGAAAACCTTCAGTCTTTCCTATAAGTGTTCTGATGTTGCTTGATGCAAGAGTGGATGGGATTTGTAGTCAGACAGAGACCAGGCCAAATACAGGCAGTTTTCAAAATACTTTACCTATTAATGCTTCCAGGACGTGAGGGGGGCAGGGGGTTTGGAGTGCTCCTTCAAATGTTTTACCAATTACAGAAGGGACAGAACTCAACAGATCTCCGTGTATCCACTGAACTGGTGCAAGGGGACACCCCTTCTTCATGCCCTTTACATCACAGCCATATTAAAGTAGATGTATTATGCTACCAATTAGAGTGGGATAATTTTCTATCTCCTTTTCACTGTTCAAAAGTCCTGTGCAAGATCAAAAGCATTAAGGAATCAAGAACAGCAGGGGCAGAGACAGTGCAGGCATAGCTTATATGCCTTCAGCCACATTAGCTATTTGGGAACCTAGAATCTGCTCTCATTTAAATGTAAGAAAAGAGTCAATTGGTAATCAACTGCATTAATATCAAACTGCAATAATTTCATTGAGGCAGAATGAGCTGATGCTTAGTTCAACACTTCTATTCTGGGAGCCTCAGTGCTGAGGCTTCCAGAAGAAAATGACTAGAAAAAACTAGTGGTGAGCTGACTTGGTTACCAATAAAATGCACACCATTCCTACTTCTACAGATGGAGGTCTGTGAAACTAAAGCACTTCTCTAAACATGTTACTGAAAAGAAAATCTTAACATCATAGCTGTATCACTGTCAGAACTTCCTTTAGTATCAGTGTCGTGGTTTCACCCCAGCTGGCAGCTGAGCACCACGCAGCCGCTCAGTCACTCCCCCCCAATGGGATGGGGGAGAGAATTGGAAAAGTTAAAGTGAGAAAACTTGTGGGTTGAGATAAAGACAGTTTAATAGGTAAAGCAAAAGCCACCCGCACAAGCAAAGCAAAGCAAGGAATTCACAGAATCATAAAATCATAGAATGGTTTGGGTTGGAAGGGACCTCAAAGATCATCTAGTTCTGATCCCCCTGCTGCAGGCAGGGACACCCTCCACTAGAATTCATTCACCACTTCCCATGGGCAGGCAGGTGTTCAGCCATCCCCAGGAAAGCAGGGCTCCATCACGCGTAATGGTTACTTGGGAAGACAAACGCCATTGCTCCGAACGCCGCCGCCCCCCCCCTCCTCTTCCTCCAAGCTCCTTATAAACTGAGCATGACGTCATATAGTATGGAATACCCCTTTGGTCAGTTTGGGTCACCTGTCCTGTCTGTGTCTCCTCCCAACTTCTTGTCCACCCCCAGCCATCCCGCTGGCAGGGCAGTGCAAGAAGCAGAAAAGGCCTTGGCCCCATGTAAACACTGCTCAACAATAAATCCATAGAACAAAAACATTTCTGTATTATCAACACTGTTTCCAGCACAAATCCAAAACACACCCCCATACTAGCCATTATGAAGAAAATTAACCCTCTCAGCTGAAACCAGGACAGTCAGTAACTGTTTTGAGCCCCAGACTATGAACAGAAGATTAAAGAAACACTGCATAATACTCCAAATGTCCTAATTAGAACTAGATATTTAAAAACCTCCAGAAAACTGTCTTGAAAAAAGAATGGTATTTGTATTGCAAACAGTAGGTGATAGCAAGGATGTTTTTATTGCTATCTAAATCTTGATTAGTTAAATTATTGTTCACATTAAAAACCCAGGGAGAGGAACGAGATGGTTACAGTTAAGGGATCACAGTTACAGGAGCAGAAATAAATTACTAACAGGAACCTAGTGCAAATTTTACTCTGTGAACAGCTAAGCAATTTTCTTTTGCTGCAGGACCATGAGCAATGAATGATGTGACAGTTAACATTGGATACTTGTTCTGACCTCGGCTGGAAGAGCATTCTCCATTTTGAAAGGCTTGACTTCACATCTAGCAGCTACTATTTATTATTTCTGAGGATGATAGAGAAACTCAGATGCAACATCTAAGAGAATGGAGAAGGTTACTGACTTCCTTCAAGCTAATAGATTTGTGGCTCTTTCAGCCAAAGAAATCTACTGATGCAGACATACCTGATAAAAAGCCAATTTGTCTGAACTCTAGATGGAATAGCAGAAAACTTTAGCTGAGAGACTGTTTGCATTTTGTTATACATTTTGTCCTGTTGTATCCTCACTTTTATACATTAAATACAGATATGAACTATGACTTTCTGTACTTTATATGCAAAGTAATTTTCTATTTATTTTATTTGTTTTCAAGTAAGCCTTTAAAATATGCAACCTAATGTGGATTTGATCTAGCTTAAAGTTCTGTAATGGTGGATTTCCACATCCTGAAAATAAATACTCTGACATGTAAAAATGAGACAACTTACCTGACCTGGAAGTTTATTTGGAAATGTGTGTGAAATGATTATATAAATACTGTTCATAATACATTATAATAACACGGTACCTTGAAATACAGATAGTGTATGGACAACCTGAAATTAATGTTCTTGTTTAAGCTGTGGTGATCCAGGAACTTGTGGTGGTCCTCATAGCATTTTCTTCTTTCTCAAATATGCAAGAATGCATACAACTAAAGATTTAATACTTATATACTAGTATCATATAATATGAATATTATGGGTTTCCACTTTTGCAAGTGGAAACATCTTCACCAAGGGCAAGTCTTACCTGACCAAACTAGTGGCCTTCCATGATGGAGTGACTACAGCAGTGGACAAGGGAAGAGCTACAGATGTCATCTATCTGGACTTCTGTGAGGCCTTTGACACAGTGCTCCACAAAATCCTTCTCTCTAAATTGGAGAAAGATGGATTTGATGGATGGACTGTTCAGTGGATGAGGAATTGGTGCCAGAGGGTAGTGGTCAATGGCTCAACCTCGAGATCAGAGATGAGCTTTATCCCCCAGGGGTCTGTATTGGGACCAGTACTGTTTAACAACTTCATCAATGATGTAGACAGTTCACCCTCAGCAAGTTTGCAGATGATAACAAGTTGAGTGGTGTGGTTGACATGCCTGAGGAATGGGATGCCATCCAGATGAACCTGGACAAGCTCAAGAAGTAGGCCCATGTGAACCTCATGATGTTCAACAAGGCCATGTGCAAGGTCCTGCACATGGGTCAGGGCAAACCCCATATCAATACAGGCTGAGGAATGAAGCAAATGAGAGCAGCCCTGCCCAGAAGGACTTGGGGGTGTTGGCGGATGAAAAGCTGAACATGATCTGGCAATACGTGCTTGCAGCCCAGAAAGCCAACTGTATCCTTGACTGCATAAAAAGAAGTGTGGCCAGCAGGTTGAGGAAGGTGATTCTGCCTCTCTACTCTGCTCTGGTGAGACCTCACCTGGAGTAATGTGTTCAGCTCTGGAGTCCTCAATACAGGAAAGACATGAACCTGATAGAATGAGTCCAGAGGAGGGCCACAGAAATCATCAGAGGGATGGAACACCTCTCCTATGAGGAGAGGCTGAGAGATTTGGGGTTGTTCAGCCTGGAGAAGAGAAGGCTCCAGGGAGACCTTATTGTGGCCTTTCAATGCTCAAAGGGGGCTTATAAGAAAGATGGGAACAGACTTTTTTAGTAGGGTCTGTAGCAATAGGACAAGGGGTAGTGTTTTAAAACTTAAAGATGGTAGATGCAGACTAAATTTATACATATTTTTTTTTACAATGAGAGTGGTGAAACACTGGAATGGGTTTCCCGGAGGGGTGGTAGATGTCCCATCTGTGAAAACACTCAAGGTCAGGTTGGATGGGGCTATGGTCAACCTAGTCTAGTGGAGGATGTCCCTGCTTATTGCAGGGGGTTTGGAACTAGAAGATCTTTAAGATCCCTTCCAACTCAAACCATTCTATGATTCCATGATCTTCATTAGCACAATTTCATACATTTTTAAACCCATTAAGTATTCATTGTTGTCTGACTTGGAGGATTACTCTAAGATATGACAAAAAGACCTGAATCAGTATCTCCTTTCCTAAGGACAAAAGAAACACCTCCTTTTTGTGGCTGTTTTCCCTTGTCCAGCAGAAAGAATATATTTCCTTACTTATTTATTCCTTTTCTCCTTTTTGTTCTTATTATGTACAATGTAACACCTCACAGCCACTCTCTGTACACCTCTGTCTTCATGCTAGGATGTCTACAGGTAACTCCTTTGTCAAAACCCGCTACCTCCACCAACCATACTCTCATCATACTCCTTAACTAAGGAGTTGGATGGGATGAGACTTCTTGTAATAATTTAGGAGATTTTTTCGATTTTTTATGGTTTTGCAAGGAAAAAGAAGTGGAAGAGATCATATTTGCTAAGTGTTTGATCTGGTCGCTGTCTGCTGGATAGAGGTAGCTATTCACAGGATGTCTTTGAAAGAACCTTCTTGCTAAAAGAAGAATGCCTGTTATCTACGGGCATGGAATACAGATTTCTATAGTTTTAGGGCTGATGAGAAAGAGTTGTTAGTTGCTCAGTTGACATGGGTAGCTTGTATATCCCAGCCTTAGAATGGCTTAGGTGGCCTCAAACTCTTCCATTTCTGGACAGCTTCATATCTTGCATCAGAAGTTCTCCCAGAATTGTACTGGAATTATATGCTAAACATTGAACTGTGCTTCTTTCTTTTCCCTGCCAAGCAATTTGAGACCCATAAGCATCTTAATTTTAATTTCTAATAAGAAAACCAGACAGTTGAGTACAGGCATATCTACAGCATGGCTCAGGCAAGGTCTGGGTGACCAGACCTCAGTTTAAATGGAGTGCTGAGGATGCTAGGAAGGCTGGTTGAGGCAGCTAAGGCCTGTTAGTGCTCTCAGAACCATGAAAGGTACAGTATTAAAAATAGAAAATTATTTATGCAGATAAGATTTTTCTAGAAGTGAAAGCTGCACTCATCCGACTTGCTGCTGATTCACTGCTGCATGAAAATAATGAGTTTTAAGTATATTGGAGGCTTGAGCTGCTATAAGGTACTTAATTTCTGAGCTTGTTAATAATGGTCCTGTACCTGAAAACAAGTAAACTATTGACATGAAAGTTTTCTGCTTCATATTTATCAGTACAAATTTTGCTTAGTTTTCACTGAAATTCCAAGAACAAAGTGAACTAAGTGGCCACACATTAGGTAAAGATGTTCTCAAAAGAGCTTATTGATTTTCTGTACACATGTGCATGCTACCTTTTAGCTACCATTCCATGAATTATTTTTTCACACACACGTGCTAAACTAATTAACATGTCTGTCTGATTTGAGTACTGCATACCACAGAATACCAAATATACCAGAATTCCAATATACCAAAGACTAGATGTCGTATGTTCTGACATGCCTGACAAGCTTTCAGAAAAATGGAATCTTTATGTTATTCAAGGCAAAGGGGTTATGCAAGTTACTCATGAAAGCACCACCATCTGTTGTGCATAATGTTCCACTTTTATTGTCCAAATGGGGAAAGGAAAAAGGAAAGTAATAATAATTTGGATACAGTAAATTATAACCCCTTACTTGCAGAAGTATTTAATTGGGAGAAAAAATTACTACAGCCTTTAACTTGAAATTGCTTTTGTTCTGCAGAATTAAAAACAAACAAGCTGTGCCAGGAATGCATGTACTAATGAATGCCAGAGTCAGAAGTTATTCCATGCACAATAATGCAGCATAAGACCTTTTATATACACTTCTGGGTTTTTTTCTTTCTTTCTTTCTTTTTTTTTTTTTTTTTTAAGATTAGTCATCCTTGATGTTTAATAGTATTCCATGTATCAGCAGCCAAGCACAATTTACAAGATTCCTGAATTTTGAAGTTCTGTCTGTTCTTTAGAGGTCAGGAATCTTGCAATTTTCACTGCTCATCAAACAAAAAGCAGAACACTGTTGAAAAGAACAGCAGGGGAGAGAGACAGGAAGCAAAGATCAAAATGTAGCAGCAGGGAAGCAAGTGAAAACAGCATGAAGAACTGGGTGCCTAAAAGTACTGGTGAACAGGAGAAGAAAGTGGAGCTCAGACGATCCATTTAAAGTGAGCAGCTAGTCTAATGTTTGCATGTTTCTCTGGAGCATTTCTACATGCTTTTTGTTCACAGTTTTCAGTCTTTTTTAGTGTCCCCAGATGTGAAAGAATGCTTTTTACAATTTGAGCAAGTTTAGTATAATTTTTTTTTCTTTCTTTCATGTCTGAATGCATTTTTAGTTACTGAAGAAAACTGAAAAAAACAAGTATGTTGTGATTGTCTTGTTAAAGTTTGCTAATATGCTTTCAGTGCATCCTTGTAACACTCATCAGATGGTCTCAGGCAATACAAAATTATAAATCATTAGACATGAGATGTAGCACTGGGACAGACACCAAGAGAAATAATCATATAGAATCACACAATCATAGAATCTTTTAGGTTGGAAAATATGTTTAAGTTAAGTTCATCAAGCCCAACCGCAAACCTAACACTGCGAAGTCCACCACTAAGCCATGTCCCTATGTGCCACATCTATGCGTCTTTTAAATACCTCCAGAGATGGTGACTCCACCACTTCCCTGGGCAGCCTGTTCCAATGATCGACAACCGTTTTTGGTGCAGAAATTTTTCCTAATACCCAATCTAAACAGCCCATGGCGCAACTTGAGGCCATTTTCCTCTTGTCCTATTACTTGTTACTTACACAAGTATATAAAGCACGTAATGGTCATATATGACAATATCTCATTAATGGTTATTATTGATTTTTCCATTATGAGTGTTGTTCATCCATCTGATACTTTGAATTAATATAACTGTTTTCGTGCTTTTTATCATGATTGACCTTCTGACCAGGGCCAAGTAAAAGATGTCTTTGAACAGACAAAAAGGATTCAAAAGGAACTCAAATTAGTGATTTTTTTTTCTCTATAATGTGATTATAAGTGAAACAACTGATCTTGTATGAACTAAAATTACCTTTTGATGGCATTCTAAATATACATGAAAGGAAATACAGACATTTTTATGTTGATGCTTTAAAAATGTTGCATGCATGAAAGTATCAAGAAGTAAAATATTCCCAAACTTTTCCACTGTTTGGGTGTTCTCACCTATTTCATCTTTTTATCAGTTTTCTGAAGCAGGAAGGGAAAAGACTATGGGTTTATTGCTAAGTCCTGTGATTTGTCAGAAAATTGAACACTTCAGTAGCATGGTGTCCAAGAAAGGAGGTGGTTTTGAGAGGAGAAAGGTATAAGACTCCTTTATGTAGCACTGCTGCAACAATAGAAGAGGTGTCTCTTGTTTGATACACTGAATCAAACTATATGGTTGAGGTTGGAAGGGGCCTCTGGTGATCATGTGGTCCAACCAACCTGTTCAAAGAGGGCAACCTAGACACTATTGGCTCGGGACTGTGTCCAGACAGCTTTTGAATATGTCTAAGGAGGGAGACTCCGCAGTATCTCTGGGCAACCTGTTCCAGTGCTCAGTCACCCTCACAGTAAAAAAAGGATATCCTTATGTTCAGAGGGAACCTCCTGTGTTTCAGTTTGTGCCCACTGCCTCTGGCCCTGTGACTGGGCACCACTGAAAAGAGCCTGCCTCTGTCTTGTTTCCACCTTTCCTTCAGGTACTTATATACATTGAAAAGAGCCTTCTTTAGGCTAAACAGTCCCAGTTGTCTCAGCTTTTCTTGTAGGAGGGATACGCTAGTCCCTTAATCATCTTTGTGGTCACTTCGTCATAGAAGTTTATTAAGTTGGTCAAAAATTATTTTCCCTTGCTGAAGCCATGCTGACTACACCTGATGATTTTCTTGTTCATGTGCCTCAAAACGGTTTCTAGGATGAGCTGCTCCATCACCTTCCCAGAAAGTCAGGTGAGGTTGACTGGCCTGTAGTTCCCTCGGTCCTCCGACATGCCCTTCTTGAAGATAGGAGTGACATTTGCCTTTCTCCAGTCTTCGAGCAGTTCTCTCAGTTGCCATGATTGATCTTGAGATTCTTGAGAGTGGCTTTGCAATGATATCTTCCAGCTCCCTCAACACTTGTGGGTGCATCCCATCAGGGTCCATGAACTCATGTATGTCCAGGTTGCTTAAGTATTGCCTGACCTGATCCTTTTCCATCAAGGGTACATCTTCTTTGTCCAGCCTTTCCCCTTGGTCTGTGGGACCTGGGATTCCTGAAGATCCCTTTTGCTAGTAAAGATGGGGCAAAGAAGGCCTTTTCCATGTCCTGTGTATCCAGGTTCCCTGTCTTGTTGAGTGATGGGACCACATTTTCCTTCGTCTTCCTTTTGGTGCCTATACACTTATTGAAGTCTTTATTGTCTTTGACATCCCTGGCCATATTTAATTCCATTTGGGTTTTGGCTTTCCTAACTTAATCTCTGAATTGTCAGATAATGTTCCTGTATTCCTCCCAGGTTACCTGCCCTTGCTTCAACCCTCTGTATTCAGACCCCTTTTTGTGTTTGAGTTTGGCCAGGAGCTATTTGTTCATCCACACAAACCTCCTGATGTTTTTGCCTGACATCATATTTGATGGGATGCACCCTTCTTGAGACTGGAGGATGTGATCTTTGAATATTAACCAGCTTTCTAGGGCAGATCTTTGAAGAGGCCAGAATCTGACATCTCTCCTGACATCCAGGGTCATGAGCTTGCTTTTGACCCTCCTTCTTGCCTTCGGGATCCTGGACTCCACCATCTCATAGGCACTGCAGCCAAGACTGCCTTTGACCTTCACTTCCCCAACAAGCCCCTCCTTGTTGGTGACTATGAAGTCCAGCAGAACATCTCCTCTCTTTGGCTCCTCTATCACTTGAAGGAAGATGTTTTCACCAATGCACACCAGGAATCTCCTGGATTGCTTATGCCCTGTTGTGTTGACTCTCTGGTGATATCTTGTTGGTTGAAATCCCCCATGAGAACCAGGGTTTGTGAACAAGAGGCTGCTCCTATCTGTCTGTACAGCACCTCATCAACTTGTTCTGGTCAAAAGGACTAAAGCAGGCCCTCACTATAATGTCACCTTTGCCTGTCCTCTCTTTAATCCTAGCCCTTACAGTCTTCCTTGGCTTCTCATCCATCTCCAGGCAGAGCTCCATGTAGTCCAGCTGCTCTCTTGCATAAAGGACACAAGATTTTCCAGGTGTTACTGTAATTCAACATGAAACAGTTTACTGAAATGGTAAGATTTTTTTTTTTTTATTTTTTTTTATTCTGATTAAAGACTTTTCAGCTGTCCAGAGAGCTTTATTTTACTACATCATGATATGCAGCTTTGAGGTTTAACAATGACCCTTCAATATTTTACTTTTTTGAGCTTTGTTATTGTACTTGGAAGCGAAGCCCATCAGTTCTCAAGTAATGTTTTGTCAGTCTGCTCAACAGACATAGTAGCCTATAGTTACTTTGATTAGTGTGAGCATTTTGATATACATTTATAAGTGTATTTTGCTAGCCCATAGAGCTGTGGGTAATAAAGAATGCTAGCACACATACACAAAACTGCAACAATTTGCAAAAATGCCAAGGTTAAAGATTACAGATAGGTAACAGATAGGTATTGTGATGGGTCTTTCTAAGTGTATTTCTCTCTAGTTCAAAGACTCTTATCCTCACAATGTATTACTAACCTGTTTGTCTGGTAAATTTTAAAAAAGGGTATGTGATGATAAAACTGTCTATAAGTAGTCTGCTCTGTGCAAGTTGATCAATAAACAATTGCTTTCAAAACAGAGTTAGAAGTATCATGAGTTATATGTTAGTTCATTCTATAATTTTCTGAGTAAATGCAGTAATCACAATTTATTATGTTAAAATGTATTATGTTAAAATCACAATGTATTATGTTTTCCCCTGTAGAATATTTAGGTGAGTTTCATGAGTCATTTTTAGAATCTCTTGCTGTATTCCTTTTGGATATCATTTTATTTTTTTAATAGCTATGAAAACTTGTTGGGTTTGGGGTTTTTTTTCTGTAACACAAACTGACCTTTTCGTTGATTTCTAAAGGAACAGCACATTATCACTCTCAACTTTTTCCTTTACCATTTTCAATAGCTTATTTAATGACACTGGTAAGTTTTGTAGTGTTGCAAGTTTTCTTTCTTTTTTTTTTTTTTCCTCTAAGTTTTCTTTCTTTTTTTTTTTTTAAAAACTTTTTTTTTTTCTTCTACATTACAGAAGATGAATTTGACCACAAGAATTTGTATCCCAGTTGTACATTTTCTTCCTTAATGGATATGGTGCACTGATTATTTAAATGCATGCAAACAAATGATGGGTTAGGTTTTTGGTCATATGCCTTCATGTTACAGTGAGGGAATTTGTTGTTATCTTGGGAAATGTGTTATATTATGCGGTAGAATTTGAGTTCTCTATATTATTTCACAGTATTGAGACATTGGTCAATGTAAGAACTATATTGCGTTCCTAGGAATTTTGATGCTGAATAGAACAGAGTATTTACAGACTTCTTGTTCTTGAGTCATTTCTGAACAACTGAGTTCAGCCAGAAATACATTACCTGAAACTGCAGAAGAGTAGTCTGTACCTCTAATAGTACGGTGTAGTAGAAGTAACGATAAGCAAAAGAAAAAAGAAGAGTTCTGAAAAAAATGGGATGCAGACTGTGGGTACATATTATCAATGTATGGATTTTGTTGTTCTAGTAGCAGTACTAGAAGAATCATCACAAATGTGGCATAGTTTCCTAGAGTAAAACCACATTCATCTGTGGGAGGCAAGGACATTGATTAAAAGAAATCTGTTCTTGAATACTAGCCATAATGGATACCAAGTCTGAAGATCTGTTTCAGGGAATACATAGCTTAAAACTTGACCCCCAAAAAAGGAAGAAGGAAGCAGAGAAGTTGAAGGACAGTAGTATTTAGTCAAATACATAAGAAAGTTAATTTAACAAAAATTACCAGCTCACTGATGAATCTCAAACATGTATGTTAAAAAGGTTTACCATTTTGTAGCTGCATATATAATGGATATTTCAGAAAAATTCTTCAGATGTCTATATGTCCTGAATAAATTCTGAGAATTAAGCAGCCAAAAAATAATGTATAATGTGATGGAAGTGAGGACAGGCAACTTAGTGTAAGAGAAGGTGGTACTTAGAATAGTTAGAATGAGCTTACTAGGAAAGCAGAGAACAAGAGTGTTGAAAAGTTGGATCTCCAAGGTAAAAGGCTGCACTGAAGTACTGGAAAAATTACTAGTAAATCATGAGCAGGAAAACACTAACAGACATTTGTGACAGTGACAGAATAGGAAAAATGAAATCTGGGGCCTAAGAGGCAGGGAAATTGTCAATGTCTAGGGCAAAAGATAATTTTGTCCAATTGGATGGGAAACGACCAAACTGGGAGACGAAGTACTCAAATAAAGATTCCTTGGGCAGTTAAACACTGTGTGATCATTTCCTGCACTAGGAATCAGCACAGAATGTATAACTCTGACTTCACAACCTCATCAACACCGATCATGTTGACATTTGTCAAATTTTAGAACAAATTTATTGCATGGAAGCTGGCAAACTTTCTGGACATTTCCAAATACTGTGTCATAAATATAGTACATTTCTATCTCTCTGGAACCCACAACTGCAGCCCATGGTCACAGCAAGGGTGTTATACAATAGATGCACAAATGGTACCATGTGCATTCAGCAGGAAAAATTATCCACTGGGAATTATAGATGAAAATCCCACGCTTCCTTTTTAGGAGCTCAGATCAGGCCTAAAAAGAAATTTTTCATGACCTTCTGGACTTGTTTACTTCACAATAATACAATTATTGTTCTCTATTATGTTTTAGGAAATTTTGTACAATTTCATATTTACATTTTAGTTAATTGTTTAAGATTGTATCTTGGTGTTTTGAAGCAAGACTTATACGACCGTACTACCCCATGTAATATCAGCATTGGATACATTAGAAACACATTTTTAAAATAAGTCTGTTATTTATTAATACAAACATGATATATATTTTTGCAAGTTTCCTATCAAAACAAATGAAAGTTCTACTAAATCCCAAGAGTTTAGTTATCAGAATATTACATTTGTAAGAATTTATAATTACTTTCAAATTTTTTTAAGAGTTTATTTTGCAGGCACATTAGGTTTAGATAACTGTTCAGGTCAGGAATATTAGAAATAGAATCCAAATAAAATCTAAAAGTTCCTGAAATACTCAGAGCAGGCAGGCAACTGTTTTACTGTTATAGAACCCCCTCTAAAAGAGATCATGAGAGCTAAAAGCCGATGAGTCTAACTTCTTTCTGTGGGAAACTGGTAGAGGGGCCTTCATGTTTCATCTGGGAGGCCAAGCTGGATGCTTTGTGGCTTTGTGAGGTGGGGTGGGTTTGTGGCAGTGGAAAGTCCATCTCCTACTGTTGTGCAGTGTACCCATCCTGTGCTGACGCAGGGAAAGTGGAACAAGGCTGACCGTTGCCACCCATTGTGGATGCCATGGGGTATGAAGGGAATTGGCTGTACAGCCAGCCTTTCATACACTTGCCAAACAGCATCTTCTGTTATCAGTGTTAGAGTACTGAACTAGATGATTTTTTTTTCTCACCAATATAGGTATTTATTATATACTCAGACCAATCAAAATTTTGCCTTATCATGATTTGGTTTAACCTGTTAAAGCTTTTCATGCAAATGAAGTAATTGTGTTTGCAGGTTTTCATTTTCAATATTCTGTCCTATTATTTCCAGTATTCCTAGATAAATATTTTACCACCTCTAGTCCAGCCATGCACAACCAGGAGACACACACTGTATCTGAGTGTAGAATATTATTCATGATGCTAAGCATAGTAATCACAAACGGTGTGACTTCAATCCTGACACTACTCTCATCAAGTAGTAAATAGTCTTCTACTCTGATTGGACAAATAAAATTGAATCACAGAAACCTGTTTCACTCACATTTATGTTCCTGTATTCAACAGCAAGGAAAAGGAATAGGCAAAAGGTAACATTTTCAAACTAATACGGCAGTTGGGAAGCCCTGAAGGAAGGAAAAGGATTGTACAATATTGAGGTCATTTTGATAATTTTGCAGCATCTCTATGTCAAAATAGCTGAAAATATTTTCTAGAATGCCATATGTTCTTGAAATGCATATTGAATTGTATGAATGTATCTACAATGGATACTCAAACAGACTTAACCTGTTTCCATCTTTGACAAATTTTGAACTGCAAGAACCGGGAAATGCATGGCCCACATAGTCAGGCAAAATAAGCCAGCTGAAGGTGTAAGCTATAAATATATGTTAATGTGATATTTCATTTCATGGATGTATGGTGAACAACATGTTGAACAATAGTCAGCAGTGTGCAGCTGCAGCAATGAAGGCAAATTGGATCCTGGGCTGCATCCTCAGGGGCACTACTAGCAAAGAGAGACGTGATCATCCCACTCTATGCAGCACTTGTCAGGGCACACCCGGACTACTATGTCCAGTTCTGGTTCCCACAATTAAAAAAATGTGGAGTGGAGAGGGTCCAAAGATGATCAAAGTGCTGGAGAACCTGCCCTATGAGGAAAGACTGAAGTATTTAGGTCTTTTCTCCCTGGAGAAGAGAAGACTTAGGGAGCACCTCCGCACTGTTGTCCAGTGGCTACAAAGGGGATGGTGATTCTCTCTTCACAAGGAACCACATGGAGAAGACAAGGGGCAATGGATATAAGTTGCACTAGAAGAGGTTTCATCTCAATATAAAAAAGACATTTTTCATAGTGAGAACAATCAGTCACTGGAACAACCTCCTCAGGGGTGTGGTAGAGTCCCACTCACTGCAGGTTTTCAAGACGGGACTGGACAGTGTGCTAGATAGATAATCTCATCTAAGTTTCCTTTTCCACAAAAGGTGGAACCACATGATCTTATGAGGTCCCTTCCAACCTGGGCTGTTCTATGATCCTATGATACTAAAGTATGTCTAGCGAAGGGTCACAACAGTCATCACAGAATCACAGAATGGTTGAGGTAATTTCTGCCCAGTGCACCCTTCTGTGATATGTAACCAATCCCTCTTAAACTGGAAATTTCTAGAATTTCATTAATACTGAAGTAGTGCTACACAGGTATTCTACCATTTACTAAAGTCTATTACTTTCCTTCTTTTCACTGCTTCATATTACTAAAGAAAAGATACTCAATGGACTTCATACATTATTTGGACAAAATTTTCCTATCAGTGTACAGCTTTGAAGGTGGATTTAGTGAAACCATGTTTAATACTCTTCAATTATTTACAAGATCACATTATGGAGAAACCTGGTTAAAAGAAGCTTGTAATTAGACAACATGATAATCTAGACAGAAATTAGTTTTAGCACAGTTTGACCTAATGTGATAAGCCCTACAAATAAAGACAGTGAATGAATCCTGTATTTCCATTTCAACTTATTTTTTGCCTAACTTTGCATTTCTCCATATGTTATGTATATATTGTGTATATATAAAAATCTATATATATATAAATATATATATTCATATATAGATTTGTGTATATATATTGTGTATATATATATATAAAAAAATATATAGGAATATAATTCTGTTTCTAGGGGAAAAAAAACCAACCAAACCAAACCCCAACAACAATACTTGGACAATAATTTCATATGAAGTTCCATGGAGAAAGGGCTCTACCATTTAACAGTTGGGAATGCTCATGTTACAGGCCACTTTCTATTTAATTTGTTAAGTTATATTTCTAAAAAAATTAACTTGTTAAAATGCAGGCTAGTTTTAGGAATCAAGTTGGATCATGGGGAGTATTGCCTGTAGCAGAGGTTCTATAGCCCAAACTCTAGTTATTGCCTGTTTCTGCAATATTTGTCCATTTTGCAGTCATTTACACCTTTTTCTCCAAGGTCCCAGCACCAGGTAGTAAAAGCAACAGACTAATTCTGATGTCTTCAGCGTGCTTTGTATCAAAAACTGTCTTGCTGTTTTGTACTCCTTTTTTCTTTCCCTTCACACAACATTATTCCTCCATCTATGTTGTAACTTTCTTCATCTTCTGTAGTGTGTCCTTCATGAGGGTGCTTTTTACGGTGTTTGGTCCTTTATACGTATATTTCAACACCATTCTAGTCTGTCAGTGAAATACTGTCTTTCATCAGTTATTTCATTACTGACTTTTTAAAAATTAGTAAATTACTTCACAGTCCTATGGTCATTTGCTTTTCTTTTTTTTTTTTTTTTTTAAGTTTTGAACTCTTACAGATTCTGTGTTCAGGTGAAGAACCATAATTCATTTATTTCACAAGAATTCTGTTAAAAAACAGTCACAGTAAAGTGCAACATATAGTAAATAAACACATTTCGGTAGACTATTGAACGGGTTCCAAACTAACATTTTCATTTTACCTATTTTGTAATAGGTTGACATGATTAATTAACTAAAAGAAACAAATATCAATGACCAAGGAATTGAGAAAAACGAACAAACAAAACCACATAAATAAGAAATTTTCCTTTAAGATTTTGTCAAGTGATTCCCAGAATCATTAGAGGTTATTTTATTTAAAGAGTTTAACAAAGTTCAAAAGGGATATAAAGACCAAGTACACTAGGAAAAGAATAGATCTGTTCCATTATACACTGAAACTATCAGGTTAATCTTACTCTTAATAAAGCGAGTTTGTTCGACATGTTTATCTCAAAGTTTGTAGAAGGTCTCCCAAAGTTAATTAATGAAACAATCTCTGAATAATGTGTTATGCTTTTTCTGGATGAGGAAAATGCACTCATTAAGTTATAAAAGAATAGGAGTTGTCCAAATACTGAATTCCTCAGAGACTTGTTGATACGGATCATTAACAAACAGTGGAAACAGGGCCTGTGATTTCAGTTTTGCATAATATTAATTTGTGATCTTCCGCAGTATCAGTGTGACTAGTTCCGTAGAAAAACTTTTTCTGAAATCTCTGGTATTCTGGACTTAACGTATTTTTTATTAAACTTCAGCTATTACAGCTATAATAAGTTTACAGTGCTAATAAGCATACACAATTAAAATGTGGTCCTTGGAGTAGCTACCTATATAACAAAAAAGGTTGAATATTCAGGAACAGTTTATGTTCTCACAAATATGAAAATGTACCTGGGTTATATTCAGAGATCTGTGAAATGTCCAGATTCCTCTCCTTGCAGTGTGCCACATTTCTGAGGGTTATACTAGTTCTCAGAACATAATTGTACTGCAGAAGAAGATGACTGGGGAGGGAAGACCCCTGGTGAGGTCCAGGACTACCTGCACACTGGCTTGCTGGCCTGCTCACTGTCTTTGCTTTGCACTCTTCCAATTTCCTTTCTCCTAGGCAACTCCCAGTTGCCGTGTGGAGATGATTGCCCCAAGTGTCTGCTCCCGTGGCACCTGAGGTTAGGCAGTGCCGGGATTGACCTCTCCCTTGCCTTCCTTCCCAGATCTCCAACATTATGTCTCCAAAAGCTATCACTTCACCTTCCTGAGGAAGGGGACACAGGTTTGTTTACTCATTCTGTATGGCACGGCTCTATAGAGCGGCTACACAATCCTCACATTCCATCAAGTACTTTACACAGAAAAATTGTACAGAAAGTTGCAGTTACTCTCCAGGACTCCTGGACCACCACATGGGATCTAGTAGAGATACAGAGATATTTGTTCTGTGGTATGGAGTCCATCATATGTATATGCACATTTGTTTTGTCTTTTATAAATGACAGACACTGTGGGGGTTTTTGGTTTTTGTGGGGTTTTTTTGTTTGTTTGGTTGGTTGGTTTTTTTGTTTGTTTTTTGTTTTGTTTTCACAATAAATGAGATACAATGTATTTTGGAATTACTGTTTAATTTGCTATTATATTTTTTGTGCTCCAATAATATTTACTAGCCAATTCTTGGAAAAAAAAACAACCCATGGTGTTTTTTATAAGTAGAAAAAAATTATTCCTTAGCATTTTTTTCTAGAAGTGACACAGTGCTCATTTCATGTAGATATTTCTTAAATACTCCTAGCTATACTAATCTGTTAAAAAAGGACATATAGCTTCTGTTGCATTTTTTCCCCTTTAAAAATTATAGGAGAATGCCACATAGTGAAAACAGAAGTTTTAGGTTAGCAATGTTGGTATGTGATGTGGTTTAACCCCAGCTGACAGCTAAGCACCACGCAGCCACTCACTCACTCCCCCCACTAGTGGGATGGGGGAGAAAATCAGAAGAGTGAAAGTGAGAAAACTCGTGGGTTGAGATAAAGACAGTTTAATAAGTAAAGCAAAAGCCATGCACACAAGAAAAACAAAACCAGGAATTCATTCCCCACTTCCCATGGGCAGGCAGGTGTTCAGCCATCTCCAGGAAAGAAGGGGTCCTTCACGCATAACGGTGACTTGGGGACACAAATGCCATCACTTAGAATGTCCGCCACTTCCTTCTTCTTCCCCCAGCTTCGTATGCTGCATGATGTCATATGGTATGGAATATCCCTTTGGTCAGTTGGGGTCAGCTGTCCCAGCTTTGTTCCCTCCCAACTCCTTGTGCACCCCACCCTCGCTGGTGGGGTGGTGTGAGAAGCAGAAAAGGCCTTGGCTCTGTGTGAGCACTGCTCAGCAGTAACTAAAACATCCCTGTGTTATCAACACTGTTTTCAGCACAAATCCAAAACACACCCCCATACTAGCTACTATGAAGAAAATTAACTTTATCCCAGCCAAAACAAGCACAGTATGTTTAGATCTCACACAGAAAGCTTTTACTTTGAGAAGTTTGTAAAGCCAGGAAAAGTCAGCATAAACATCTAATGTAAAAATTAAACCAAAACTAAATCTTATTTGTTTAAGTTGCTGCTGGCGTGGATGGTGTAAACATACTGATTCAGTTTTTATTTGGCCACAAAATAAATATAGCATTCTCCTAGCACCAGCATATTTACACCATAAAATTATATTAGTAATTGTTTCCAAGTCTCTCTAGGATTCCATTTATAATTTCAAATAATATCTGTTGCCTGCATGAGGAGCTTTACTGCTCATTACCAAAATGTCTCTTTTAGTTATTTCATAAATAATTATACTCATATTGTCATGCTTTGAGGATAGCTCAAGACATGATTTTTCAAAGAAATGTCATCCTACTGTTCTGGACTCATAGCTGGCCAGAAGAACTTGCCTATCTTCTGCTAAACAGGGAGATAGATCCAAAAAATAGAAGAAGAAAAGACATAAAGTTTACATATCACTTTCAACAGAGGTGAAAGACTGGAAAACATCCAGCTTTTGCTGATGTCAAAAATTGCTAACACTTATTCAGTCCCCCTGATATTTAGAAAACTTTGGCAATGAATGAAAGTATTCACTAGAGGGGAAATAGTATTTGAAGAGTCTAAAAATAAACACAGGCTATGTTTATTTCACTGAAATTAGTACTTTCAAGTAGATCAGACAATTTTATGAGGAGAATTTTTATGATTTGACAGTTTTATGGTAGTAGGAAAAAACCCTCAATTTTATACAGTCATTTCAAACTACTTCCAATATTTCACAGGAGTAGTCTTAAGAACACCACAAAAAAAAAATTTAAAAATCTGAAAAGGACCTCAGGAGTTCATTTACCCCATTCTTCTGCCTGGAGGCAAAAATCACATACAGCAAGTTCATTCATTACATGTGCTTGTCTAGACTGTTTCTAAAGACTTCCCATGACAGAAATTTCAGTTTCCCAAGTAACCTAACCCAGTGCTTCTTTATATTTCCTGCAGGAAAACAACCCATCTATCTCTCTCATTCACAGTAATTTAATGTATTCTTCTTTTTGCTGTCTAACATAGGTTTGGCTAACAGATTATTGTAATCTTCTGTGCATCAGGCCTTTACATCCAGAGTTTTCAGTTCTCTGAACTAAATATCCCCAGTTCCTTAAACCATTCTGTTTACATCATGTTTTCTAGATCTCTTTCTCTCTCTCCATGGGTTCTTTCCAGCTGGTCTACATCCTTCTTAAATTGCGTGTATCCCAAAATTAAATACATGACTGGAGCTGATGACTTACCACTTGCCATGTAGGATGGAAAAATCAATTAATTTTGTTTCAAACAATACATCTATTGTACACTCCAGTATATTTTCCTTTTTCACAACAGTGTGAAAAACATTTAATTTATTATTCACCGGAACATGCAGTTCCCTTGCTCATTTTTACAGCTTATTCACTAGAGCTGCTTCTTGTATTTCTTCAGCTATAAAGTATAAAAATTTTGCATTTTGCTTTATAAAATGTAATCTTTTCTGAGTATCTGAGTTGTCGATATCTGTTTAACTTAAACTTATCACCTAAATGGCTTTCAAATCTTCCACTGTGTCAGCACCAAAATCAATAAAATATATATTTTTATTCAAGTTGTTAATATTGAATATTATGAGAACCAGGACAAAAGAATAATACTTTAGTTTAACAATAAATAACCAACAAATACTCTCAGAATATAGCTTTCCTATCAGTTATATTTACATCTAACAGTGGGTTTATTTTTTCCATGGAAGAGAAGATTGTTCCTGTGGTGGGTGAGCATGGGCTAACTGCCACCCACCTGCCCAGATGCATATTCACTCTCTCTCCTCAGAGTGACAGGGAGAAAACAGGATGACAAAGCTCGTGGATCAAGTTAAGGACAGGTAGATTGCTTACCAGTTACTGTTGTGGGCAAAATAGACGTTACTGGGGGGGGGGAGGGGGAACGGGACACGGACACGACATTCCCAATTAAAATAGATTCTGGCAGTAAGAAACAAAGACAAATATTAAACCAACATTGTTCCTCCCCATCTCCCTTTTCCCATGCCCAACTTCATTCCTTCATTCCCGATTCCACTTACCCACATCAAGTATCACAGGTGAACAGGGCTTGGGGGGTTATGGTTATGGTGTGCTGCTTCTTTCCTCTCACACTTTTCTCTGTAGTGGGCTCTTCCACAGACTGCAGGTCTTAAAAAAAAAAAAATTGCTCCATCATGGATCCTGCACAGGCTGTGGGAATATCTGCTCTGGTGCAATGGAGCACCTTTTCCTCCTCCTCCCTCTCTGACCTTGGTGCTCCCTTTGTCATTTTTCACTTTTTTTCATATATGTTTTTGACATATACTTTAGGATTGATAATTTGCGTGTCTGACACTGCGGAGTATGTGAAACATGCATGCAAGTCTGGCAGATATCGCACAATACCTACAAAACCCCTCATCTTCTGGAGTGGCAGCTGAAGGTCAAACAATATACTTTAGACTGTCTCTAATGGCATTAGACATAGAACTTAATCAAAAATTTGCACATTAGACATCTTAGGGTGGAGGGAATCAGCTCTCAAGTGAGACTGCTAGAATCAAGTGTTTAAAATGTAGGAGACTGTGTCTCAGCTATTGTTTAAAATCCCATTATTCTCAATGAAGGATAGAGTTATTCATCTCACCCTTAAAGAGAAACCTTAATCTAGTCAGTTGAATTACTTAATTCAGATATCATTGACTGTTCTGATTAGATTATCACTGACCAAAATGAAAATTTAGGCATCTACCTTTCAGTATAACCTTATGTCTAAGTGTCCTGAAGTAGACAGGTATCTATACTGGCAGAAACATTGGAGAAGAAATACCTCTTGAAGTAATTTAATTGTATCTGGAAACATGTTTGAAATAGATCACATGATAAATATCCTAAAAGTACCATTTCTAGTGACTTAAGGAGGTTATAGGATGGCTAGTTTAGATGTAGATTGCATCTCATCTACAATGCAGATTTCTAAGTTCAGGTGTGATGAATCTTACTCCTTCAAGGAAAAGACTTTGCTTTCTGGTCTGACCCTAAACCAGACTTCAGCATATCTAGGTTTAAATCTCACTCTGCTGCAGACTTTGTTGCCTGGGATAACACTGTGGGTATGTTACAGTGTTGTAGGTTAAAATCCTAAAACAGTATAGTAATGTTGGCATGACACTCTGACTGAACTCGCTCTGAAGCTTATTTAGATCTTGCTGTGACCTATGTCATTATGCCACATAGACATCCTATTCACACAGGAAGGGGACGATAATGCTTTTTATTTCATGTTCAGATTTTCTTTTTTTTTAGAAAGGGAATTTTCTGTGTGTTTGTAAAATTTATACCACAGTGAATCTTTAGTTTCAACATTATCTTCTCTATGTTAGAATCATAAAAACAGCAGAAGATTTTTAATTTTTTTTTCCTTCTCAAATGCCTTATTGACAAAGCTTTCAAAGCGAAGTCATACATATAGCTTTATAAAGCTAAACTATAATAACTATACCTAAAGGAATATGTACCACCATTTTTAATGCAGAAGTCTTAAACAAAGCCTTGTTCTAGATACCTTAAATTACAAGACCACACCTGAATATTGAAGTAGAGACTCCTTATTAAGAAGACTGAAAAAGAATAACTTTACAGAAAAATATTTTACCATTGTTCATGTGGAACTAAGGAGAAGTGAAGGTTCTCTGAAGTTTTCAGAGAAATATTTAATATGTTTCACATTTCACTCATAGGCAGCGCTCTGTCAACCCCCTTTCAAAGAACTGCCTTCAATCACCTTACGCAGTAAAGTTCCTTCAGCCCAAAGAACCTTGACATTTTGTAGGGGCAATATACTAGCTGAGCTTTCCTCAGCCAACACTGATCTCCACACGTCTTGCTGAACGATTTATAAAGTCAGTGAAAACAGATTACATATCCTGGCTTAATGGATGGACATACTTTATCCTGTTTAACAGCTTTATCACGGGGACAAGGGGAAGGACGGCTTTAAAAGAAATAGTCCTGCATTACGTATAAAATTTACACTACCCCAGCATATCACAAAAAGCCAAATTGACTTATTTTCACATATTTGCTTGTAATTATGCCCCTGAATAATTAAATTTTAAGGATAAAGCTGCTATAATGCAAATTCTAACCTAATGCTTGACTTAATGTCATTAAAATGTAAAGCCCAGTTTGAGAATTGCTAACACTTCTGATTCTGTCCAGCTCCATACAGATCAGCCTGCAGTACCTTAGAGCTACCTTAGAGCAGCACAAAGGGGAGAGGATTGACTTTGTTCTCAGATTCATCCAATCTGTAGAATGAACAGATAAGACCAGTGCTTGTTCAAAGTGACTATTTCACTGGGCCTAGCTCCGTTATGAGAGATTTGAACCTTAAGCATTAAAGGGGGTGGTGGGTGGGAGGGAAGATCTGAAGCTTAAGCACTGTGGGCTGGGGGAGGAAGATGACTACTATTACTGGATTCAGTGGGTCGCTTTGGGAATTTCTTCTTCAGTACCCTTTTTGCTACAACATTAACTTCTCAATAATGTTACTATGAAAATGTACCCTTTTTTTCCTTTGAGCTTTAGCACCACCTTTCTACATCTTATAAAGGGCAGAAAACATAAATGATGTGGTCTAAAGTTTCTGTTGACATGAGGTTGGAATGGCTACATCTTTTGAGTGGTGCAGGTCATTCCAAATGAATGCTTTATATCCTTCTATCATGTATGCAGTCAACATTACAACCTGAAATGGTTTAGTTATTTATTCTCTATTCTCTATGTGGTTTAAAATTAGATATAATTTACTGTCCTGTTTTTTGGCTGGGATAGAGTTAATTTTCACAAGAAGCTGGGAGGGGACACAGCCAGGACAGGTGACCCAAACTAGCCAAGGGGATATTCCATACCATATGACGTCATGATCAGTATATAAAATGGTCTGGCCAGGGAGGAGGGGCTGCTGCTTGGGGAAGGGCTGGGAATTGGATTGGGAGAGCAAATTGCATTGTCTATCACCTGCTTTGTATATTCTAGGTATTGTTGTTATCCTCCTCTTCCTTTGCTGTCCCAGTAAACTGTCCTTATCCCAACCTATGAGTTTTACCTTTTTCTTCAGATTCTCATCCTCATCCCACCGTGAGGGAAGTGGGGGAAGAGTGAACCAGTGGCCAAGTGGTGCTCAGCTGCTGGCTGGGGCTAAATCATGACATTTACCCTATAAAATATTTTCCTGATTTCAGTGGGAGCAGAGCAAAGGGCAAACTAGCAATGGTTTAAAAAAAAAAAAAAAAAAAAAAAAAAGTTGTGCAACTGTTCCTTATATCATTACAGACTGGGTCCAGCCTGTGAAGCCTGAGGTAGGATTTAGTTGAAACTTAGATGTCTTCATCCAAACTGTGATCCAAATGTCCCTGCAGCTTTAACCCCTGAGGCACCTGAGCTCTTTAAAGAAAGTTAGGAGTTTATTTGATTTGGAAGTTCGGAAGGCTCTTAAGGTGTGATATTTGCCCTAGCTTTAGACAGCTGCAGTATAGAGAAAAGAAAGAACTATACATATTTAGGGTAAGACTGGCCTATTTTAGACATCCCTTAGCATGGGATGAATCATACTACATGAAGTGACATTTTTCTCTTCATTAACTCTAAAGTGAGACTAAGCTGGGTATCTGCAATATAAGTATTTGCAACAGAGATGACTAAAGTTAGTGCAGAGACATCACACATCCAAGACTCCTTCTCCAATTCATGTTAGCAACTTCCCCAGCCAAAGCAGGTGAGCATATGGCTCGCCTGGCTGTTCTTTTACCTAAGGTTTTTGAGGATCTCAATTCAGAATGCTTTAGTCTTAACTAATAAATAAATAACTGTAATAACAACAACAACAATAATAAATATATTAAAATAAAAAATAATTTTTAAAAAAATTAAAACAGCTCTGATGCTACTAATAATTTAATAGTGACAAAATTGCAAAAATGCAATTAGCACCAGGCTTAATCATCACCACTCCTCATCTATAAACTCATCTCCTAAGAATATTCCTTTTAAAACGTTGTAAGGAAACAAAAGTAGGAGAAAATGAATTCTTTCTCTCTCTCCTTTTGTGTTGCACTGTTACAAAAATTCAGGACCTCTAGGACTGGAAGGTGTCATTATAATTGGGAAGATGATTCTACAGATGACTCAGACTTACAGGTTCTGCTTCAAAATTTTAATCAAAAAGGCCTTCTACCAAGCATAGTCTATAAAGTAACTAACTAAACAAGTAAATAAAGCAAGCAAACCTCTAAAATTGGAGATCAATGAGCTCCAGGTGGGACCCTATGTCAGATTACTTTTTTTGTACATTTTGATAAAAATTTGCAAACTTGCATAGCAAGATTATAGTTCTCAACACTCTTAATCATAAATATCATCCTATAAATCATCCTATTTAATAATAAATATGTTTATTTCAGAACTTTGGGACTACTGAGGGAAACGTCAAAGATCTACAGAAATTTATGAAATAAAGCCACTGAATTTATGAAATTACATTTTATTTGAAAGTAAATTATTTATATACAAATTAAGATAGGTTAAAACAAGTTTGTACATTTGATGCAATTTTATAAAAGTTTGAATTTTATATAACTGCAGTTACTGCAGTAATAGAAAATGAAAGACTTTAAGACTGCACAGTTCAGACACTTAAATATTCATGTTGTGGGTAGATTGAGACAGTAAAGATATCCAGGGAAGCTGAGCACTGTGACAATAACAGAAGTTTTGTTGGAAATCCTTAACATGGCATGAGTAAAATAAAGTGTTGGATAAGTAAAATTAACCTTCTGTCTCCAGTTTTAGCTCACATCTTTGTCTTACTTTTGCTTTCCTTTAATTCTGAACACTTTTTGTTCTTTTTCTATATTTAATTCTTAGTGTAGCTCACATTGTCTTTTCCCTTCTTTTGTTGTCTATTTTTATTTCTATTTCTTTTTCCTTCTTTAAAATCTTTGTTACTTTTTATTTTAATATCTCTCTTTCAGTGATATGTATTCAGGCCCTTTTCTACCTTTGTGATATTTCTGTTCCTCTCATTTCGGTGGTTTTAGATTTTATTTTTTATTTATTTTCATCTTATTTTTTTTACTGTACATTAGCCTGCTTTCCTAAAGAAGCTTGGCTTATGCAAACACTATGCTTTTTCAGCTGTCTTATCTGTCTCACATCAGCAACTTCTGAATCTGATGCCTCATTAACCAAAATTGACAAGAGAGTACAGAGTCTTACAGATAAGATGTTTCCCAATAGGTTTGGGAAAATTGGGAGATCCGAATCAACGTCCCATCAAATGAAAGGCAGTTTCAAGAACCCAGTTCTGAGAAGCAGCAGCTGAAGACTCTGGCGCTGGGGTCAGCCAACTCAGGGCACGATGCAACTTGCCTTGCTGAGCAAGTGAGGAACATGGGTGGGCAGCAGCCCCAGACACTAGCAAGAGGAGAATGTATGTCAGCAATCTGCAGGAAATTGGGCAGCTGCTTTAGTTTCGTTGCTCATCAACTTTTACTTTTTCCTCTTCCTCCTGCACCGCTGAAGTTAAGCTAAGCCAAATGCTTTGACTCTGCAAAAAGCTGTTTCAGTGCGCAAGCTGCTGGGTTTGTCCCTGATATACATGACAACTGACTTTAGTGACCAGGTCAGGAGATAGACCTCTATTCCACTGTCTACAAAATGGACCTATATACCAATACTGGATGAGCAGATAGTTAGAATTGTGGTTACCAAATAAATGTTTTTTGAGGACTAATGGTCCTAAATTATTGCATAAGAGAAGCCAAGTCACTAGCACAGATTCTAAAAGCAGGAACATTTGCATTTCTGTATTTTTATTGTACAAGAAACAAGAACTTTATGATATTCAATTTTGCAGCATCTTCCTTAATTTTAAGAACTATTTAATAATATTATTCATTCCAACCAGCAAAACAAACACCCCTCCCTCCCCCCAGTCTGATTCAAACTAGAAATTTGTGATTCCCGGGTCATCTGTTGCAACAGCTGAAGTACAGAAGAAGGAGAAAAATCACGCACTAGGCACACTATAGTACACAGGGAAAGATAGATGCTTCAGCTGAAGATACATACATGAATCTTCAGCTAAAGCACATGCAGCACAAGAAGTCAACAGGAAGTAGCTAACAGGAAACTTAGGTAAATTCTATAAATTCAGCACATAATAAATTAAAACAAAACAAAACAGAAACAAAAACAAAGCAAACAACCAAACAAAACCCAGAGATAATACTGCAAGAAGGGACCGGAACTCTGTTCTCTGCAGAAAACAGCACAAGCACGTACAGTGTGCTCTCTCTCAAGCTCCCAGTCACTTTGTGAAATCACACTTCTTTCTCCACAACAGTATTTAACAGATAAGGTGTAGAGTTCCCCACATATCCTTATTGAAGCCTAATCAATAGCTTAAATATTACAGAGTCTTGTGAAAGTGAAGAATTTTATACTTAATCCATATACACTGGAGAAGGCACAGAATTAAGGTTCCTTATTCTTGGTCAAATATCACAGCTGTAAACTGTATGTAAAAAGCAGGCATAATTTATTTTTCTTCCAGTTACCTCATTTTGAAAAGGATGCATCTGAGTACTTTTGAGACATTTGAGTCACTACACAATCCAGTATATGTGAGGTATATACAAAGTATATCTCAAATCAGGTTTCACAACAGAAGTATGCAATATTTTATTTACTTTCTGGATCATTTTATGGTTCAGCTGAGAGCCAGACAACTTCATCTAGATAGGTATGAAAGAACTGGAGAACTTCCAGATCAACAGGGGAAGAGCTAGTATGTTTATGAAACATCAAAGGCTGATGTATGTTAGTGTTTTCATCTTTCTTTTGGACAGGTGAGGGCAGGAATAAAAGTGGATTACAATTTTGATTTTGAGAAGAAAATTTACGAGAAAATTATCTGTGTTTTGGAGGCATCTATGGCCTTTAGTGGTCTTATCCATATCCCCTGAAAAAATATTACTTTATTGCAAACTCAGTATCATTTGAACAGGGACCTCTAGATCTATAAAAATAAGTGAGAATACACTTGCCAAACAAAACTGAAAGCAGAGTCTAAAATGAGATGACCAGGAAGAGAAGGAAAAATATAACACACATCAACCAGTGTCTTACAGAAATGATTTGTCAGATAGGTCTCTGTTCACACTTACCTCTATAATTCTGAGTCCTGACTCCCAAATTCTTGGTGTTTGTATTGTCCCTTCACTACTCTGCCATAATCAACCCTGGTTGAGTCTTATTTTTTCCATCCTATTCTCTACTATCCTTAACCCCACTCTATTAGAAATGCCTACAAGAATGCATGAATTTAACAGACCTCTTAGCTGTTGCTCCTGCTGTTATAGCTATCACCACCTACGATTCTGAATCAAAAGCCTGTGTGATCAAATTCTAAGGTAAACGGATGTGTAACTTTGTTACAAACTAATTAAATCCACTGAATTTAGATTCTGTATTTAAATCTTAATCTGGATTAAAACCCAACAACAATAAAACCCCAAAAACCCCAAATTAAAAACCCCCAAACAAACAAAAAACCAAACCAGAAAACCTTCAGGATAGCTTATCAATCACTGTGCCTCCAGCTAAACAAAGTTCTCATTTTTCCTCCACCAACAAAGGCAGCAACTACTCCTAGTAATTTACATGCTTACAGTTTACAGTTGTAAAACATTCATTCCCATATTCTTTTAAACATTGGCTCTTTGAAAAGAGGGCATCATTTTCCTCTTTTAGATCAAAAGGACAGGAAATAGTGTATTGAATTTCAAAAAATCTTTCTGCTGGAGTGCAAGTAATGACTAAATGAGAAGCCATGAAGCAACAGCTTTATTCAGTTGCTCTTACTGTCATCACCCTGTTTACACACTGAACTGAATTACCTCTTGTGCAGTATCTTTGTGTAACTCCACCAAAACAGCCATAGCTGAAGCTTGTTTCACTACAGTCAGACGCTAGCCAAAGTGTCTGTAAATGCTCTTTGCCTACTGTTGTTGAGCTGGTGCTAGCAGAAATAGGAAAAAATTACTGCACAGTTTAGCTAGAACTACACATGCCATTGCGGCTAGCACAGGAGGCACTGAGAGCTGAGGCATTCCTCTCGTCAGTAGTGAGACAACAAGGGAATTTAGAGCAAAGATCATCATATGATGATCTCACTGTGACTGTAATTTAAATTTTTGTTTTGTGTGTGTCTGAAAGTGAACACTTATGCATGAGAAACAACTTTGGGAGAGAGGAGAAATAATTTTTGAATAAAATATCTTAGATAAGTTCTGTCTTTTTTTTTTTTTTTTTTTTTTCTTAAAAATGTAATTAATCTCAAACCCACGAAGTTAAACTCTAATGCAGGCTGAGTGGCATGAGCATTAAGTAATGACTACAGAAACACAGAAATGCCGTTCTGTCATTTGACAGAAAACCAGAAATTTATCTATGCTTTAGGTAAGAATGGGAAATTAGCATATACTTTTTCCTTTTTTAATGAGCATATTTTTATATGAAAATTTCCAGACCATAAAAGTGACTTCTTTTTAGGTAAGCCACACCATGGAATAAGCTGTCAGAAGCCCCTTTGCTCCCATACATATGTATTTGGGGGAGAAAACAAACAAAACCCCCCCACATTGTAATCCAGTAATCCAGTATTAGGTTTGCAGTGGTGCTGCAACTTTGCTTCTTCTGATCTCACATCTTCTTCCTCATTGTCGATCATGAGTTGTTGATTTTTTTTTTCACTGTGGAGTTGTATAATATTATTATGTAAATGTTTCCTTATCCTCCAAAGCGGCAATCCTCTGCTGAGAAGTTGAGCAATACTGCAGAGCTCTGCGACAAAATGTGAGGGCTTAAGACCTGACCTTTGGGTGAATACATTTTAACCAGGAAATTTGATTACCATGCATAGGACCATTAGGGACTGTTTCTCCTATGCTTGGTTTAAAAAGGCATGGATCAGCTCCTCCATAAAGCTCAGGTTAGTAGTGCCTATCAGAAAACTCTGCTCTGAATTCCTTAAGTTATGCCATGCCAGGTTTGTCAGCCTTCACGCACAGCCACAGTGAGAAACACGGAACAAGGCTCACGCAACCTGTTGAGCAGTTCCACCCATATGACTGACTACACTGAGTCCATCAATCAACTTTCTCATGCAAGGCATCATCCTCAACTGCTGAAGCACAGAGATTGAGAAATGTTTCTTACTATGTTGAAATTATTCTTGAGGCTAAAAGCTCGGTTTCAGGCAATACTCAGAAGTTTATTACGTTTACAATGAAGAGGAGAAAGGATGTCATAAGAAAGCAGTTCTTCAGTCTTGCTCATTATCTTACATTTTTTACTCATCCTTCAAAAGTTGAATAGCTTGAGAAAAAGCTAAATAATTCCTGGCATCTGATTTAGGTTCATCCTTCCTCTAGTCCTTATTAGTGCTACAGTTCCTTGCTTGACAGGGCAAAAACAAACTTAGATTCTCCCTTAATTCATTTATCTGAAGTGAGTGAGTTGGGAAAAATAACTCTTTTCCCTTTGTTCAAAAAAGTAAAGCTATGATGCTTATTGTTGTGCAGTCTGATCTCTTTATAGATTTTAAAAGAAGAGAAGAATATGTCAAATTTATCTGGAGGCTTCAGCCAAATCAGATAAGTGCCATCTCATAAAATCTGCTTTCAGGGTCTGATTTTTAATTTACCATTAGCAATTCTTAAACTATCCATTAAAAACACTACTGAGGGGAAAAGAAAAAGTCAAATGAAACCCTTCTTGATTTTGTAGAAGTTACCACTGGAGTTGTAATTATGTCCTCAGAACATAATTATTTAGAATTTTTGGATTAGTGAATGTTCTGAACAGGCAGAATTATTAAGAATTTGAATTAATTAACATCAAACTTTTAACATTTTTAATATATAACTTTGGAGAAGAGAGACAAGGGTCAATTTAAGGCCAGGGCTTGGTAGCTTAACATGCTTGTTTCTTTTGGTCATCTGGGATGCGAGTAGCTTTGTAAAGGACAAAAGCTTCGATGTACAAGCCCTAGAATTATTAATATACATTTTGAGTAAAAGACACTAGAAGCGTTTCAAACTAGAATTTGCAAGCTCAAAATTAACATTAGCATCATGCCAAACTATAGCAACATACAGATTTGATCGTAAGAGAATGATTAGTACGGAATTAAAAGCAAATGATGTTCTATATAGTCTAACCAGTAAGAACACTACCCATAGAGTTGAGAGATCATAAAAGGTAAATATTTCAATATGAAGCTTTCAGTTAATTTTCCAATATCTCTTCCTAAGTTTCCTGACAGAATTGAACAATGACAATAAATGAATAGAGGGGTCAATCAGGTCCCACACTTAGGATAAAGAAGAGGGACATGGTCACCAATGAATACTGCAGAAAAGCAGAAAATAAAATGAAATTGTGCACATTAAAGGAAAATATGTTTATTGTCCTCTTAGAAAGAATAAACATTATTGATGGAATAGTATGGCTTGGCAAATTCTCTTATGATGACAACCCTGAATTTAGGATTTTACAATTCATAAACCAGCTTTACTATCTAATTCAATGCCGTGACTTTCTAATTACCTAAAGTCTTCTTTTATTTTGCTAGTTCAAAAAAGATAGCATTTCTATTTGCTTTAGAAGTGGTGGTAAACAGATTTCTGTCACAAACTGATGCTTCTGTGAGTTGTTGCTGCAAATCGGTAACTCCTGTGGTTCATTTTGCTTCTCTTGGACACTCTTTTTAGAATGGAATGGTATATTTCCTGGAAGAGTTTTCTTTACTATCTACTGAAGGACGCTGAATACCTATCTCAAACTAATTTCGGAATTACAGTAAAAATGTGTGGTGAATCATGTTCATAAAGCCTTACACTGTTTTTCAGAACTGTAATGGAAAGACACTCCTCCATTCATTTCTCAGGATCCCCCTAGTATCAAACATCAGAAGAGATCATTCTTGCCACAGCCCTTCTATTTCTATTCTTTAACAAATATTTGAGTACTCACAAAGATGGCTAGCATTTTTATGGAGGTTTGCAATAAAGCACTGATCTGGGATCCAGCCACAGGATCTTCATTAACATATTCTGGTTTTGAAAAGTGGGGAGAGCTCCTACTACTGCTTGATAGGAAGGCTTGTGTTGTATAGGGGCTGCAACAGAAAAATATAACTATAGTTAAACTAACAGTGATATTTTTTTCAAATATTCAACTATCAGCTTCTGATTGGAAGTAAATTGAGGGCATTTTATATGCTATTTATTTCTTTCTTCCATTTCTCAAGGATAACTTTCCAGGCTCTGAAGTTGTGTGGAAATAATGAAAATTTGCATAAGCACAGGAATACCACTGAAGAATCAAGTCCAAGTAAGGAAACATACATAACCTAATCTTACTTAATTTTATTTGAGGTATTCTACATATTCGTATCAGTTGTTAAATTAATTTATTAAAAATATTTTTTCATCCTTATATTTCATGCTCCTACTGAAATAAGCTATGCTAGGTAGAAGAAATTGTTTTTATAAAAGATTAGATGCCAGAAAAGTGTAAAGATTTTATGTAAATGCCATTTTGACTACTTTATGAAAGAAACTTAACATCCTCTTCCCTTCAGCCCTCCCTTTCCTCCAAAATCTACAAAAAAGTCATTTCTTTGCTAAGTGCATTTTAAAATATCAAGTGCCATATAAAAATACCCTGAAATATATTTCGGAGATCTAAGAACTTCATATTTCAGAAATTTGTCACTGGAAGATTAGTTAAAAACAATCATATCATACTTTAACCTTTGACCTTTTTTTGGTGATGGAATGCCTTTTCTTTATGGCTTATCTACAAATGAGACTTGTACTGACCACAATACATCATGTCTGCCTGATTACTCTCAGTTAATAGTAGCCTGAGGACTCCTTTTGTTCTCAGCTCTGCTGTTTATTCTTTTTACCCAGAGGTCAGTAGCTGCTCAAACCATCAGAAACTGCTGAAAACATGTTCACATTTCCTGTGAACCAGTTGCTGATTCTGAGACAAAAGGCCCTATATCGAAATCCTTACCAGTGAAGAGCTGTAAAAATACAGTTATTCAAGCATATGTTAAAGGAATAAGGGACAGTCAGACAGAATTATTTTGCAAGATTTATAGTAGAATTGGACATTGTTCAAAAAACCAAAGGTATTTTATACAGAAATGGAATAATAATACAAAGCAGAGCTGACTGATGTAGTTACAGGTACAGTGAAATCATTAAATGAGTTCTCTGATTTTTCCAAAGGACTATGTTCAAACTATTTTTTAATATTGCAGATGGAAGAATGAGTGAAAATATTGTTTTCTAGTATTTTGGACAAATTCTGAAATTATGAACTTGTCTTTAAAAAGCAAAAATCAGTGGAAAATGAAAGGCTTACTTTTCTCTCCATGCCAAATAATTGAAAATTCTGTTGCTTCAGTTACACACATTGGCTGGTTTTAAAAAGTGAGGGAAAATAACTTCTCAAGAATAAACTGCATAACAAGGTTATATAAACCAGGTAAATAATGGTTTCTTATATAAATCAAAGGGTAGAGATTTTAAAATTATCCCTTCAATGCAAAATTCACCCCATTACTCTGGATCACATAAGGCTAAATGTATTCCTTGCAGCTCACTGAAAGGTCAAATTAAACACAGAACTGGCACAGAACTCCCCAGTCCTGAAACTATCTGGAAAGTTGCCTGATTTAGGACTGTAGCTTTCAGTTTTAAGATAAGGATAAACCTAAGAGATGGATTTAGCAAAAATTTCCGTGTCTGTCAAGTGAGACTCAGTTAAAAATAGGTCTAAGAGCCAACATTCTGATAGCTCTGAAGACATGGGTGGTCTGCTCCCCTGTGCATGTTTTTAAGGCCACCTCTGTGAAAGTGCCTCTGCCCAAGTGTAGCATAATAATCACTAATCCTCTCCATAGCATATTGGTTCAATCAGGGCCCCTGCAGGAGGGTGCGACATCAGCAGGAGGCATTACTTTCCAGGGTTCTGCTATAGTCAAATTAAGCAGCAGCAAAACAACTATTTCCCCTGAAGTCTGTTGTCTCATACAGATTGCCTGTGTATAAAAGACGGACTTAGAAAATAACCAGAGCAAAGCAATTATCTTCCTAAAATGCATTACTGATAGTCTGCTCTAAGCCCTAAACCATGATACTTTGTCTTTTTACTAGTTTATTTTGATTGATTTAGTATATAGCCCTTTGGTGACAACCCTTTGGTGAAGAGAACACTGATAGTCCATGGACTACAAAACATTTTGCTGTTTAGAAGTGTTGGTTTACTGAAATCTAAATAGCTAGGAATTAACTATATTTTAGCAAGTGTTCTTTGTGGGGTTTTTTTTAGAATCACACTTAAAGAATTGCAGATATGTTTATATTTTGTTAATACTTTGAGTTTTCATTGAAATATATTACTTTTAATTTTAAAACATCTTCTGTTGTAACAACTAGAAAGCTTTTAACTGATCTGAAAAACCTTTTCTTCCAAATTTATTTTGAAAAAGTTTGACATTTAATATTTCTTTCAAAGAAAACTCAGAATTTGCACAGAAGATCCAATGCTTACCTGTCTGTATCAGTTAAAAGAAAAAGATAATACATGTGTGCATTATATATTCATTATACACACGCACACACACACATATAACCTATGAAGAAGACTGAAGCCTATTGTCTTCATAGGCTGTCATCTGTCATTCTTACTGACTACTGCTGGAGCACCAGGATAGATTGAAGAAAACAAAAAAACCCCTAACCAAAATAGAGAACCAGAAATGGCATTTCAAGTATTGTATTATGCAATTTTGTTCAGAAACTTAAATTAATTTACCATGCTGATAAAGTGCATAAGATCTGTTTACACCTCCATTTCTGCCCCTGAGGAGCTACACAACAGAATTATAAGCCACATGGAGTCAAGTTGTAGGATTCATGACAGACAGAGTGAATTGACTTGTCAGTCTCACAAGTAGAGCGTCTGAGGACTGCAAATGGAATCTCATCAAACTTAATTTCTATTCCACTTTGTATATCAAATGCCCAACTAAAATTTCACATTGTACTGTGACTGAAGGAACTTGTGCTTTCTGGACAGCTACATTCCCTGAGCCTGTCAGTACGTCTCAAAAGATAACAAAACTGGCCTTAAGAATTAAAAGTGAGAGATGAGATAAACAGAGGAAATTCACTGATCTTTAGTGCTCTGGTTTTGCGTATCTAATTGCAAAGTGAGAAAGACAGGTTTGTTCAGCTTGCATTAAGCATCCTATCATCTAGCCCAACATACTGTTTGGTGAAATGGTGTGAAATACTTGATCTTATGGTAAGTTCCATTGTAAACAAAGACCAATTAGGATAACAGTACTTCACCATCCTGTCTGTTTTGCTTCTATTTTATAAAGCTTTACATATTCTTGTTTCTCTAGAGAGCACAGAGTATTGCTCACTTCATTACAGATCTGGGATTTTTCTGAGACAGTTTCAGCTGCTATTGAAGATGCTAGCAATTTTTAAAATCACCAGCAATAGCAAAGAATGCAGTCTTTGAATGTCTAGTCTAGCAGGGGTGGCCAAGCAGACAGTAGCTAGCAGTGCACTTGAGGTGGGGACCAGCACAAGTATGTTTGTGTTTCATTTATTAACAAATGAAAACTGTGATTTCCTGGTGATCCTAACTAGTTGTGATTTGCTAATGACAAAGTTAGTATTTGAGTCCATGCTCAGCAGCAAATCCCATGATGGTCTAACAAACCCTTTGAAGCAGGCAGCTTTGCTCTGCAGCAACTTGCCATCAGTGACAACTGTCTCGTATGGAGATAAGATGGCACTGCTTAGCTCTCAGTGACGCATTTTCTCTCTGAACACAGTAATTCTGGGCTTCTGATTATTCCTTGTTTGGAAGTCAGTGTTTTTAATCACACCCCACCCAGCATCACTTCTGATTTTCAGACAACCTTGCATGGATAACTGCTGAAGAAATGTATGCGTGTTATGCAAAATATGCCTTTATAAATAAATATAACAGTTAAACATACAAATAGTACTGAAATATATAAAGAAGAAACAAAGAAATAAATGAGTACTCACAGATAATGAAAAACAAAAACAAAGCAAAATTATGACGAAGTGGATTCAAGATTTAAAGCAGTTAATATTAGTGTAGGGCTTAAAAAATTAACAGAATTCTACCTTAAAAGACAAATCCAGAAAACTTAGTCATGATTTAAACCTAAAAATCCTAAAAGCCAATTCCTTATCCACCAAGTGATCCATCCGTCAAATCCGCGTCTTTCCAATTTAGAGACAAGGATGTTGTGCGGGACAGTGTCAAATGCCTTGCACAAGTCCAGGTAGATGACGTCAGTTGCCCTTCCCTTGTCCACCAACGCTGTAACCCCATCACAGAAGGCCACCAAGTTTGTCAGGCATGATGTGCCCTTAGTGAAGCCGTGTTGGCTGTCACCAATCACCTCCTTGTTTTCCATGTGCCTGAGCATAGTCTCCAGGAGGGTCTGCTCCATAATCTTGCCAGGCATGGAGGTGACATTTAAAATGACATATTTAAAATTAATTAATAAAATAAATAACAGTCCTAAATTCCCAGAATCTTTTCTTCAGAATTAACATCCTTAGTTTAGGGAAAATGCAACATATGCAACAAATGCTCATTTATAAACGAAAGGAGTTATTCAAAGCTGGTATTGACATGTTTTTGACGTTTGACATACAATATGCATGAGGATGACATTCAGATTGCTAATTTACAGATGAAAAACTTAGAAGAAGGAAAATCAAAGATTGCTCAAATAGTGCTAAATTATGTTATTCTTATTGAATGTATTGAAAAATGTTTAGCTGTCTTCTCAGACACTGACAACTAGAAACTATTTTCAAAGTGATCTTCATTTGTCTGAAGCAAGCATATAGTTCTATTGCAAGGGGTTTTTTCAGTCAGTTAATTCTGCTACTACCTATTTATAAACAATTATCAGAGCCCTATGAGATTAATCAAAATGAACAAAATGTACTCTTGAATGATTTCAGTTAATTATACCAAGCAGAATCTTGGCTGAGAGGGTCAAGTGTGATAATATGTACTCAAAGTGCTCAGTATTCTGGAATAAAATTACCTTGATCTTTTAAAAAATCATAAAAGAGGAATGAATATCACTAGCTGCATAATTGTGTGTTTTTCCAATATGCATATTTTCCCTAAAAGATTGCAATAGAAGACTGGGGACTCCACAAAATCAATTTAGGACTATTCACCAAAAAAGCTTACTTTCTTGTCAGCTAAGCAGAACTTCACAGATGTACAAAGGTCCAGAAAAACAGGCTGAAATTCTAATGTGCAATTAATTATTTGTCTTATAGGCCCAAACTGCAAATATTGAGGGGAAAAGAGACTCGTCTATTATTTTTCTTTACTTCCAACATACAGAATATAGCTTCTTATTCACTGAACAGAGTAAATACATCAAGTCATCTGGAAAGCTTGGGTTTTACTGTTTGCTGAGGTTTATTTGGTGTTCGTGTGAGAACATGGAGACCGGAGAAAAAATGCTCTGAACATGGATTGCAAAGCAAACTCACAGCCCAGGCAACTGTGCCTGTCACCTATTCGGGCATGCAGCAGAGAAAAATAGTTGGTTCTTCATTCTAGCAGTGAGACATATGGAAAGAAAAGGAACTGTATACACTTAGTATTTACGCATGTTTAATTACACACATTATTTTTGCAACATGGACATCTGCTTAAAATTTTGAATGCCTTGTATGAATTATCTTAGATACAAACAAATGTATGTGATTTGTTCATTTAACGCTAATGAATAATTGACAAAGATAAAATGTTAATAATCTATTTGCATTTATAAAATGCCAGTGCACAAAACATATTTTGGCTCTGTTTCCTTAGCTTTCTGGGACATTATCAGCCATGCAGGACCATATGTCACCAGAAATAATCACAAATGCTCAGCTTGTTAGTCTTCTATTTCAGTGCTGAGAAGGAAAAAAAATTCCAAAAAACAAAACTGAAAAACCTCAGGAATCTACAAAAGAAAAACCTATTTTTTATACATCAAATGGATGTCTTAAGTACCCCAAATTATGTGACTTAACTATCTAAGCTTTCATTAGATCCAACGAAGTTTTGCTGAGTTGCCAAAATCCCTGTTTACTTGATTGAAGTAAATTGTATCATCCTTAGCCATTAGAAGGCACCTAACCTGTAGAAAGTTTTAGGTCTTAATTTAGGAATCCCTTCAGTGGTGCCAAGTGGTGTAATTCCTAAGCATGTTTGTAAGGATGGCAACTTTTAAATAAGCACCTGACCAGTTTAGTGTCAGCAGCTCAGGGTATTGTGTTGGGGTAGCAAATGTTGTTTGGGGAAACTGCAAGAATGATTTCTCCAGTATGTGCATTATTTCTAAATATTGAAATCTGCAGAGGGACATTTTACAAGGGCATGTAGTGATAGGACAAGGGATGAGTTTAAACTAAAAGAGGGTAGATTTAGATTAGATGTCAAGAAGAAATTCTTTACTGTGAGGATTGTGAGACACTGGAACAGCTTGCCCAGAGAGGTTGTGGATGCCCCATCCCTGGAAGTGTTCAAGGCCAGGCTGGATGGGGCTTTGGGCAACGTGGTCTAGTGGAGGGTGTCCCTGCCCATGGCAGGGGGGTTGGAACTAGATGATCTTTGAGGTCCCTTCCAACTCAAACCATACTATGATTCTATGATTTTTCTTTAAAAATGCTAATTTAAAAAACCCTAATTGAAAAACATGTTGCTAAACTTTGTTGTCATCTAGATATATAGTATGAGCAAAACTCAGCCCTGAGGAAATACTGCAATACATGAAAGATAAAAGAAGGAAAATGTTTTTCTGTATAAGTCACAGTTATAGTACTGAGAAGTATTTATTTTTCTTTTCCCAAAATTGCCTTTTACTATTTCACTGGAAGAATCTGAATTGCATCAGAGGGCTTTGTAAGCTCAGAGTTTCATTTTTGTAGGTGTATATGTTACCTTTGAGGTTTTAAATTAGCATGTTAATCAACTGGGGGTCTTTTTTTCACTAACACCCCCCCCCAAACAAAACAAAAAAACCCACCAAAAAACACCAAAACTCAACCCCACAAAAAACCCCACAACAAATGAACAAAAAACACCCCAAAATCTGAAATTAAAAAACCTTATGAAAGAAAGTCACTTCTAGAATATATTAGTGAAAAGCGTATTGCTAAGCTGAGTTGGAAACAATGTGAGTGTTAAATAAGAGCGATATTGAATTAATAAGGCAGGAAGAGTTTTCTTTCATGAGTTCCTGAGACAAAGATTTATCACTTGCTTGTTGAGCCTGACTGATTGTGGAAAGAAACAAGTAATTTCACCTTAGAGACAAGACATCTTCAAAATTCAGTGTGACACCCTGACTTTCAAGTTTTTAAGTCCTCAGACAAGAGCCTTATGATTCTCTTTGCCAGAACTTAGTCTCAGAGTTTAAATGAATGCCAGAAGTGAAATTTCAAATTTTCAGCTGAAACTGGACCAATGAAATCATTCAACTTGATCCTATCTCTGAATTTAATCAGGAGTTTTACATTTCTGTTAATTTGTTTTATTGGCTTTATAGGATGTACTTCATACAGTTAATGTAACGTGTTTTGGGTTTTTGTTAGCACTCCCATTCTGTTTCCCAAATCTGAACAGAAGTTTCTGGGGTGCTTTGGTCAAGGCAGAGGATTTTCAAGACATTTTTTATGGATCAGCAGTCTTTAAAAACAAGCCTGTGCTATGTGTCTACAGGGCCAGTGAGGTGAGATTTTATGCAGCTGAATTAGAATTAGGCTTCATGAGAGCTCAGCCATTGAAGCCTGCAGAGGTTCTCTGGAGAACACTTACAGAAAAATTATTTTCCTCAAATCATATATTTTTTTTTTATGGTTGAATATTGAGAGTCTGATTTTATTTCCTATGGAAATCAGGGTCAATGTGAATGCTTCTTCTTTTAGTATGTTCGGGATGTGACAGGCCCTGGAAGGTAGTTTCTCAACGTCTGCTAAATCCCTTCAGGGGATACAATGGAAGCCAAAGGAAAGACAAAATCATTGAAATAAAAATGAATTTGCTTTTTCTGCATATTTTTTCTGCTTCTGAAAAATAAGTCACTCTTTATTTTCCTTTTTATAGTTGTATGAGAGACATACAGCATATATTATATTTAATTTCTTGCTGACTTTATTCCTTTCAGAGAAATGGTACTTTCCTTGCAAACGATTTAAGTCTGATTATTTCTGTGCATTTTCACAAAGTCTATGGATCTGAATCCAAAATGGTAATTCTCTACTAATATTAAGAACACCTCAAGTGTAATTGAGATCCTTTTGATGAAGTTAATTCTGAGCCTAGAGGTTCTCAGATGGGCTGCTCTTTGTTGCTATGACTTTGGACAGTGATTACTTTAAAGTTCTTTGCCAGGTGTGAAGATTTCACCATAGTGCCTTTTCTATTCGGGAAGAAGAAATATATTTATACTATCAGGCAAGAGGGAAGGAAGATGTAAGAAAACTAACTGTCAAATATATCAAATGATTGCAATCAAACAGAAATAATTGCCTTTTGACCTTTTCTATGAATCATCCTGCTCTAGTGACTATTATTACAAGACTTGAGCACCCTATAATAATGATTAGTGATTTATAATTCAAAACATACACCACACAGAATAATGCAGAAAAGCATGTGGGTTTAGGACAATGATTTTATTCTTACACAAGGTGGAAGGATATGAACTTAAGGAAAGCAGGTATGATCTAATGAGGGAGGAAATAGGTAAAACACAAAAAGTATTCTTGCAAAAAGATATAGCAAATAAAGGAACTCAATGTTTTCTTTAAAAAAATTTCTGCAATTTTTTTCATCTTTTTTTATTATTACTATTTTAGAGGTTACCATTAAAGAAATGTCAGCACAATAATAACTTTAGAGTAATTTCTATTAATAAAGTGACAATCATACCTCTGGTTAATAAACTGCTATGCTGAGAAAAGAACGCTAGTTTCATAGCTGATTTTGGTCATAATTCTTGTGTAAAAGCATTTAAATTACAATATAGTAATAATAAACTTTTGGGTTTTTTTCAAGATTCCTCGCTGAAAAGGAGCTCATAAACTGAAATTTAGGTCTGCATTAGTCTGCCTGCTGCAGAAGTTTTAGCGTCCTGTTGTTTTGAACTTACCCATCAGAACAGTACTGTAACTAGGAATCCATATTAAAGATCTCTGGGTCAGGTATGCATAGTGCGTATGAAAGATTCTTTTCATGAGAATCCCTAGCTCTGACCGTATGATACCTCGACTGTGCAAATCTAGTGTAATGGTATCCTCTTTCTTTGTTATGCAAATATTGAATAAATCCTTCAGTTAAAGTTACAAAGGTTGACACTTAACCGTATTCAGCTTTTATGTATGTAGTTGACTATGTGAGAGGGAAGGCAATGGAGAATATAACTGCTAAATGAGACAACTTCAACGGAATAATCACAGATTATTTTGCATAGGCTCTTAAGCTCTCTTTCCACTTATGAATTTCCCAGACATTAGGGAAGGTTTTAAAAGACATAATATTTTTCTATAACATAGGGAGGTTATTAATCATAGACTCTTAGAATGGTTTGGGTTGGAAGGGACCTCAAAGATCATCTAGTTCCAACCCCCCTGCCATGGGCAGGGACACCCTCCACTAGACCAGGTTGCCCAAAGCCTCATCCAGCCTGGCCTTGAACACTTCCAGGGATGGGGCATCCACAACCTCTCTGGGCAACCTGTTCCAGTACCTCACCACTCTCATGGTCAAGGATTTCTGCCTTATATCTAAATATTAACTAACACCTTAGTAGTAACATGTGCCATTTTTACCTTCATAATCAAAATTTGAGACATAAGTGAAGTATCATAAAACATGCTTATCTAGTTGGTTTTGGCAGTCAGTGATCTATAAAAGTTCTATATAGTTCAGTCTACTTCACTTGTTTACCACACATAGAACTTTTTTTGGTGATTATATTGTTAAACTACTATTGACTATATCCTGTTCAAATGTTGTGCTAGTGATATTCAGCAGCATTTTAAGTTAGAGAATTGATCCCTGAGCAAAGCCCAAGCAAACTGAGTTTCTAACCATTAAGAGCAAAAGCAGCATCATTGTTCCTGTCTATAGACTACCAGTGAAGATGTGTGTTAGTAATCTCCTTCAGCAAATTCACTGAAGGTATGAAATACTTTAATGTCCACCCAAGAAAGTCTTATTTCAAGCAGATTTTAGTTCAGGCATGGACAGGCCAATACATTCCTTGTGTATTCCTGACGCTTTAGAAACTCATTCCATCAGTTAGACTTTCAGTTAGGAAAATAAGAGGGATCTCTTTTTCTTTCATGGATGTCTTCCATTAAATTAGTTGAAATTCTGGCTCAAACTGTGGAGTGAGAAGTCAGTCAAGTAATGGATACACTTGTTTATATTTTGAATGAATAACTGGCTGTATTTCCAGTTCATTATTCAGAGTACTGAAGGTAAATGTGCCAGTTGATAGCGTTTGCTATCAACTAGCAAATGGTAGTGCATGGCATCAAAGTGTTGCCTGGAAAACAAGCTGTACTGTAGATTTTAAAATAACAGTTTTACAATTTAAAAGAAGACCATGAAAAGGCCTATTCTTTTCTTGACTACAGTTCAGAGAGGTCCCTCCAGGCCTGAAACAGTAACTGTCTCTCCCACTTCCATGCCATTGTCAGAATTAAAATCTTCCTCCTTTTTAATTTAAGAAGTAAAAATAGTTTAAATACCACATCAGAAGACAAGTTCTGGTCAGGGACACAATGAACTGTACTTTCTGTCACTATTAAAGATAACCAAAAAAAGACTGATAGTGATAAAGAAAAAGAATATGAGTTTGTTCCTATGCAATTGACTTCAAAGGCTGATCTTTGAAACTAAAATAAAAACTATGACACATATCTCATAAATTATTTTGGGGGGTGTGTGAGAAAGTAAGGCTTTTGTTCTACAGTGACACCAAAATAAAACAAGTCTCAACTGTTTTGTATTTGATTGTTAGCTAGGCAGTTCAAAGAGTTTCATTAATGGTTTCATAACTCGGTGATACTAAAGATCCTTTGTGGCAAATACTGAAAGCGCTAGTGTGAGTTTACTTTTCCGACTAGTAAATATTGACGTTCACCTTAGCTATAGGCAATATAAAGGCCAGGTAAGATTTTCTTTCTTATTTTCTTTCTTATGGAGGTATATGCGGGTGTGTGAATAAGATCATTAATTTCTGTGACATAAGATGTGACAGTTCATATGGTATTACATTCTGATTATATATCATATTTAATTTTTCTAGATTATTTTTGGTGGAAATGGTTTTGTAAATACTGAATGGTAAAATAAAATGTGTAGTCTAACATGCAGTCTTACCTCATAGAGCAGATCAAAAGTTTAGGAGTAAATGTACAAAACAAGTATATAGATGATGTGTGCTTCAGTGTGTGGAACTCCAAAAAGAGTTGGCCTCTCACAGCATCTTCACCTTATACTCACTTTGCTAGAGTCAGTTATTCTAACAGTTGCAAAGATAATACCTTTTTTATATCGATGTTATTTTATAACTTTAAAAGCCCTCTTTCTGATGGCATACCTTATTAGTACATTTAGTCCTATGATGCTGTAAATATATATGCATGTATGAATCAATTTAATTTGTTCTGAGTGAAGTAGCTCATTATATTATGCAATCAATCAATTAAATCTGTAAAGGAGGTTATCTTTCTTGAATAACTTAAACTTCTAGCATCATGATCCTACAGGTATCTCAATGTGAATAAACGTGAACACTCATAGGGCACATGAGGGAAGATTAGCAGGACTCTCAACAGAAGCCAGCTTGGAGAGACCTAATAACAGGTTTTGTCACCAAAGCAGTTCATAGCGTTGCTTCCTGGATCCTGTAATGATAAACTTTTGGAGAGCCTAAAACCAGATCCTATCATCTTCTCCTACAGGGATAAGTAAATATCAAGCACAAGTTTAATGCTGGTAAGGAAATACCAGACACAAGTTTCAGGAAAAAAATAAAAGAAGTGGACTCAGAAAGGGAAGGCAGATTTTTTTCATTACACAGTTTTCTTACTTAAAGAAGTACTGCTTGTTATACTACACTGTGCCAAGTGGGAGAACAATAGAATTTTGCTCTCAAACCAGCCAAAATCTGTGCTATAGAACCTTAAGTTCACTAGATTTTCCATTAATTATTTGAAGTTTTTGGATTAAATAATACAAAGTGTTAAAGTTGCTGTCTAACTCTAGTGTTGAGAATATGCCCAAATGTGATTTTGCTGCTTTAAGAGTGTTTTCATAAAAAATCTTCTTTCCAGATAAAGAGAAATTTCATCTGTGATATGTAATGAAATTTCAAATTTTAATCATTAAAAGAGTAGTTCTGTTCTAAATCAGTCTTGCTGATTCTAAATATAGTTTTAAAAGTCCGATGTTCTGAAAAGTGTTCAAAGAGAAGGAAATAAAACAGTTCAAATACATATGCCTTGAAATGACTTCAGAGAGGCTTAGCTAATAAGAGTAAAAATTTCCATGATATAAGCATGCGTTTGCCATCCAAATGAGTGCCTCATTAGAAAATAAAAAACACATGTTGGAGCAGTCTGCAATGCAATTTTTTTTATTACAAAGCATTTGATTATGCCAACCATGTAATCGTATCTTGATCCTTCCCACAACAGTTCAAATGTATTACTACACTGACATCTATGTAGGTACTGACTGCAAAAGAACTAAATTAACCCATGGTTATATTTGTGCAAGACCAGCTCCACTATAGGGGTTAACAGTGAAGATTCAGGGAGCAAAACATAAATGGAACAATTCAGAAGTCATACTCTAAGTGACAGTAAGTATGAGTTTGTGTATGTGATGTTAGATGAAAAGATTTCCAGAGTTTGTGAATATCCCAGACACTTTTTCAATTAATAGAAAAACAGGTATGGTAATAGCAGTCATTCTCAAACAACCCATCTGAAGATTCAAAAAGTAGCTGTGAAATATTTACTTAGTCATTTCTAGTAATGACAAAAAGGAAAAGATGACATAAATATTTGCTATTGATCCTTAAGGTAAGAGGGAGTTTGAAGAAAACAATCTTAAAACAGCGTGCATATAGTAGCAGGGAATTATGGTGTCTGTGCTACAAAGAGGAATGATAAATACTGGAAAAAATAAGAGACTTCTGGAAATCGTTTATAAAATGCAACAAGGATCAAATTAGGAAAGCTAAAGGCCTGATAGAATTAAATCTGGCCAGAGACATCATGAGCAATAAGAAAGGCTTCTGTAGGTACACCAGCAATAAAAGGAAGACTAGGGAAAGTGTGGGTCCTCTTCACCAGGAAACGGGAGACCTGCTTACCTGGGATATGGAGAAGGCTGAGATACTCAATGAATTCTTTGCCTTAGTCTTCACTGACAAGTGCTCTAGTTGCACCATTCAAGTCAAAGAAGGCACTCTGACCATTCACTGGGAGAATGAATAACTGCCCACAGTAGGAGAAGTTGAGGTTCACAGCCATCTAAGGAACCTGAAAGTACACAAGTCCATGAGACCTGATGAGTTGCATCTGCAGGTCCTGAGGGAACTGGTGGATAATGTTGCTAAGCCACTATCCATCGTATTTCAGAAGTTGTGGCAGTCAGGTGAAGTTCCCACTGACTGGAAAGGGGGAAACATAACCTCCATTTTTTAAGAAAGGAAAAAAGGAAGACCCGATGAACTAGGGGACAGTCACTCTCACCTCTGTGACCAGCAAGATGATGGAGCAGATCCTGCTGGAGGCTATGCTCTGGCACATGGAAAATAAGGGGGTGATTGGTGAAAGCCAACATGGCTTCACTAAGGGCAAATCATGCCTGACAAACTTGGTGGCCTTCTGTCATGGGGTCACAGTGCTGGTGGATAAGGGAAGAGCAACTGACATCATCTACCTGGACTTATGCAAACCATTTCACACTGTTCCACATGACATCCTTGTCTCTAAATTGGAGAGACATGGATTTGATGGATAGACCATTTGATGGTTAAGGAATTTGTCAGTGACATGGACAGTGGGATCGAGTGCATCCTCAGTAAGTTTGCCAACACCAAGCTGTGTGGTGCGGTCAACACACTGGAGGGAAGGGATGCCATCCAGAGGGACCTTGACAGGCTTGAGAGGTGAGCCCGTGCGAACCGCATGAAGTTCAACAAGGCCAAGTGCGAGGTCCTGCACGTGGGTCGGCGCAATCCCAAGCACAACTACAGGCTGGTTAGAAAATAGATTGAGAGCAGCCCTGAGGAGAAGAACTTGGGGGTATTGGTTGACGAAAGGCTCAACATGAGCCGTCAGTGTGCGCTTGCAGCCCAGAAAGCCAACCATGTCCTGGGCTGTGTCAAAAGAGGTGTGACCAGTAGGTCGAGGGAGGTGACCCTGCCCCGCTACTTCGCTCTTGTGAGACCCCACCTGGAGTACTGCATCCAGCTCTGGGGGTCCCAGTACAGGAGGGACATGGAGCTGTTAGAGCGAGTCCAGAGGAGGGACACGGAGATGATCAGAGGGCTGGAGCACCTCTCCTATGAGGACAGGCTAAGAACGTTGGGGTTGTTCAGCCTGGAGAAAAGAAGGCTCCAGGGAGACCTTATAGCAGCCTTCCAGTACCTGAAGGGGCCTGCAGGAGAGATGGTGAGGGACTGTTTATCAGGGAGTGTAGCGACAGGACAAGGGGTAATGGGTTTAAGCTGAAGGAGGGTAGATTTAGATGAGATGTCAGGAAGAAATTCTTCACTGTGAGGGTGGTGAGGCACTGGAACAGGTTGCCTAGAGAAGTTGTGGATACCCCATCCCTGGAAGTGTTTAAGACCAGGTTGGATGGGGCTGAGGGCAACCTGGTAGAAGGTGTCCCTCTGCATGGCAGAGGGGTTGGAACTAGATGTTGTCGAAGCGGGCAGCTTCAGGGCCGGCATGATCTGCAGCACAGAGCACTCTAGCACAGTGCTAGAACATTAACGAGGATGATAGGTCATCTAGCTTGGAGATGTCACAGAGGTTAAGTTGGCCTACACCCTGCATCAAAAACACTTCCATAAAGAAAAAAAAAAAAAAAGACAGTCATAAAAAAAAGTCATAAGAGAGAGAGCTTTCTGAAGGGAACAGAGAGCCCAATATGCAGACTGGACCCACTTCTTAGGGAAGTCTGCTGCCTCCCTGGGGCTTGACACATGAAAAGAAAGCTTCCAGCCCTAGTGCAGCCCTCAGATTGTTATCCGTTGTTAATTTTTCAGGTAAGCAGTGATGAAGTTGCAACAAGAAGTCCAAGGGCAATCAAGAAACAACTAGTTAAGGGATCAGGGCACAAATAGTGTTCTCCTCTATCCCTCCAGCTGCAAGGAATGATGAGGGGAGAAACAGGAAGAGCCAGAAGATCAATACCTGTCTCTGAGCCTGGCGTCACCGGCAGAATTTGGGGATTTTTGATCATGGGTTGGTCTACATGACACAAAGCTTGTTGGTGACAGATGGGGTGCACCTGTCTCAAAGAGGGAAAAGAACTTTTGCACAGGAGTCAGCAGGGCTCATCGAAAGAGCTTTAAACTAGATTTGAAGGGAGAAAGGGGTAAAAGCAGGCTCACTAGAGATAAGCGTGGAAACATCATGCCAATGTTTGTGGGATGATGTGCTAGTGAGATCCTTTGATCTGCCATCTCAGTGAAGGTAAGAGATGGAGATCCATGTGACAGCAAAGACACAATGGTTATTGATAATTTAGAAACCATGGAAGGTCAGGTAGGAATTAAGCTTCTCCCCTCAAACAGGTGATGGGATCAGTAGCCCAGCTAAAGTGCATCTACACCAATGCATGCAGCCTGGGCAACAAACAGGAGGAGCTGGAAGCCATTGTGCAGCAGGAAACTATCATATAGTTGCCATCACAGAAACATAGTGGGATGACTCGCACTGTTGGCTGCTGCAGTGGATGGCTACAAACTCTTCAGGAGGGATAGACAATGAAGGAGAGGCAGTGGGGTAGCCCTGTGTGTTAAGGAGGGTTTTGATCGTTTAGAGCTTAATATTGGTGATGACAGGGTTGAGTGCCTATGGGTAAAGATCAGGGGGAAGGCCAATGAAGCAGATATCATGGTGAGAGTCTGTTATAGACCACCCAACCAGGATGAAGAGGCAGAAGAAATACTCTATAAGCAACTGGGAGAAGACTCACAATTGCTAGCCCTTGTTCTTATGGGGCATTTCAGCTTACCAGGTGTCTACTGGAAATACAGTACAGCAGAGAGGAAACAGTCCAGGAGATTCTTGGAGTGTGTGTAAGAACTTTCTGACACAGCTGGTGAGTGAGCCAGCTAGGGAAGGTGACCTGCTAGACCTCTTGTTTGTGAACAGAGAAGGATTTGTGGGTGATGTGACAGTTGGAGGCCCTCTTGGGCATAGCAATCATGAAATGATAGAGTTTTAGATTCTCAGAGAAGTAAGGAGGGGGGTCAGTAGAAGTGCTAACTTTGACTTCTGGAGGGAAGACTTTGACCTGTTTAGGACATGGGTTGGCAGAGTCCCTTGGGAGGCAGTCCTGAAGGGCAAGGGAGTCCAGGAAGGCTGGACATTCTTCAAGGAAATCTTAAAGATGCAGGAGCAGGCAGCCACAATGTGTGCCAAAAGACGAGCCAGTGGGAAAGAAGACCAGCCTGGCTGAACAGAGAGCTTTGGCTGGAACTCAGGAAAAAAAGGAGAGTTTTTGACCTTTGGAAGAAGGGAGAGGCAACTCAGGAGGACTACAAGGATGTCATGAGGTTATTCAGGGACAAAATCAGAAGACCCAAAGCTCAACTAGAACTTAACCTGGTTACTGCCATTAAAGACAATAAAAAATGTTTGTATAAATACATGAACAACAAAAGGAGGACCAAGGAGAATCTCCATCCTTTTTTGGATGGGGGGGGAAACATAGTAACAAAGGATGAGGAAATGGAGTTAAATCCAGTTGGTGACTGGTCAGAAGTGGTGTTCCCCAGGGCTCAGTACTAGGGCAAGTTCTCTTTAATGTCTTTGTTAATGATGTGGACGAGGGGATTGAGTGCATTCCCAGCAAATTTGCAGATGATACCAAGTCGGATGGAAGTGTTAATCTGCTAGAGAGTAGGAAGGCTCTACAGAGGGATCTGGACAGGTTGAATTGATGGGCCAAGGCCAACTGTATTAGGTTCAGGAAGGCTCAGTGCTGGGTCCTGAACTTGAGTCACAACAATCCCATGTAACATTACGGGCTTGGGGAAGAGTGGCTGGAAAGCTGCCCAGCAGAAAAGGACGTGGAGGTGTTGGTTGATAAACGACTGAATGAGCCAGCCATGTTCCCAGGTGGCCAAGAAGACCAACAGCATCCTGGCTTGTATCAGAAATAGAGTGGTCAGCAGGACCAGGGAAGTGATCATCCCTCTGTACTCGGCACTGGTGAGGCCACACCTCAAGTCCTGTGTTCAGTTTTGGGCCCCTCGCTACAAGAAAGATATTGAGGTGCTGGAGCGTATCCAAAGAAGGGCAATGAAGCTGGTGAAGTATCACAGAATCGTAGAATCATAGAATGGTTTGGGTTGGAAGGGACCTCAAAGATCATCTAGTTCCAATCCCGCTGCCATGGGCAGGGACACCCTCCACTAGACCAGGTTACCCAAAGCCCCATCCAACCTGGCCTTGAACACTTCCAGGGATGGGGCATCCACAACTTCTCTGGGCAACCTGTTCCAGTGCCTCACCACCCTCACAGTAAAGAATTTCTTCCTGACATCTAATCTAAATCTACCCTCTTTTAGTTTAAAACCATTACCCCTGGTCCTATAACTACATGCCCTTCTAAACAGTCCCTCTTCAGATTTCTTGTAGGCCCCCTTCAGGTACTGGAAGGCTGCTATAAGGTCTCCCCAGAGCCTTCTTTTCTCCAGGCTGAACAACCCCAACGTTCTTAGCCTGTCCTCATGGGGGAGGTGTTCCAGCCCTCTGATCATCTTCGTGGCCCTCCTCTGGACTCGTTCCAACAGCTCGATGTCTTTCTTGTACTGGGGATCCCTAAAAGCACGTTGTAGCAAGGTGGATTTCGGTCTCTTCTCCCAATTAACAAGCAATAGGACAAGAGGAAATACTCTCAAGTTGCACCAGGGGAGGCTTAGATTTAATATTATGAAAGAATTTCTTGATGGAAAGGCTTCTCAAGCATTGGAGCAGACTTCCCAGGGAAGTGGTTGAATCACCATGCCTGGAGGTATTTCAAAGACATGTAGGTGTGGTTCTTAGGGACAACGTTTAGTGGTTAGACTTGGCAGTGCTAGGTTAATGGTTGGACTTGATTATCTTACAGGTCTTTTACAACCAAAATGATTCTATGATTCTATGATTCTATCTTTAAGATCCCTTTCAACCCAAACCATTCTCTGATTCTCTGATTCTATGATTCTATTATTCTATAATTCTATGATTCTGCCATCTGAATCTGTCTGCATGTGCATCATGTGAACTGATTTCCTGCCTTTCTGATGACAATAGGATCTGCTCTTATCAGAAAATAATCAGAATATAGATAGTGGCACTAAGGAGTCATTAGTCTTACCTTTAAAATGCATTTAATTTTACATACCAAGCATACATGAACGGTCTGGTGTAACTTAGAAATTAAAATGCCTTGGTTTTAATCTACTTCAAAGTGCATTTTAGTAAAACTTTGAATGATGCTTGAAATGTCACCAAAGTAAATAACTTTTTAAAGTCAAACCTAAAGAGACTCATTTTATCTCTAAAACGCTTTAATTGTACATGGAAACCATCTGTGTTTTGACACAGATATTAAAGTACATTTTCTTGTACTGATTGTTCAATCATCTGTAAGCAATACTTCTGCTTTGAACTGATTTGGATAATGGAAAGATGTACCTTTAAAGTTCAACAAGGAAATGCTTTATCTGTTTCAAAAGAACAATTAGTAATTTGACATTTGTTCTAAATAAAGTGTGTATGCTTGCTATTTTACTAATGTATCTAAATAATTATTAAAGTTACTTGATATTTAAATGTTAAAAAAAATTACAACTTTATCTAAATGACGCAGTGAACATAAGTGTGCATGTGTCTGTAAGGTGATTATTCTGAGTGCCTATTTTTTAACATTTCTTTTCTGTAGTTTGTTCCTTTCTGATGAGAGACTTGAGAAAGTAGGTTCCTTGTAAATAATTCAGGAACATTAGATATATATTTTGTTCCTTCCTCTTCCTCTTCTTCCTCCCTTTCTTCCATTAGCTGTGGATTACACCTACTGTGATGAAAGATCTCACACTGAAACTACCCCGATACATCTTTACACTTCACCTTTAAAAACACATCTTTTATCCTAATTTGTTTATTCACTTTTATCTCCCCGGAATACTTCTAGAAAGTGGCATAGTTTTTTCATGTTTACAAATTGTACAACACTACCTTATGTTACAATTATATCTTATATAAATATATATATATCTTTCTCACTCTTCACTTTCCTTCTGCTCCTACTATTTTTTCAAAGCCAGTAGATGTGCTTGTATTCTTCATACGCAGTACTATTTGCTTCTCTTGGTTTTCCAAGCAGCCAGATTGTACTCGGCATTGGTGAGGCCACACCTCAAGTCCTGTGTTCAGTTTTGGGCCCTTCACTGCAAGAAGGACATTGAGGTGCTGGAGAGTGTCCAAAGAAGGGCAACAAAGCTGGTGAAGGGTCTAGAGCACAAGTCTTATGAAGAGCAGCTGAGGGACTTGGGGTTGTTTAGCCTGGAGAAAAGGAGGCTGAGGGGAGACCTTACTGGTCTCTACAACTACGTGAAAGGAGGTTGTAGCCAGGTGGGTGTTGATCTCTTCTCTCAAGTAACAAGTAATAGGACAAGAGGAAATGGCCTCAAGTTGTGCCAGGGGAGGTTTAGATTCGATGCTAGGAAAAAATTCTTCACTGAAAGGGTTGTCAATCATTGGAACAGGCTGTCCAGGGAAGTGGTTGAGTCACCATCCCTGGAGGTATTTCAAAGACACATAGATGTGGCACGTAGGGACATGGTTTAGTGGTTGATCTTGGCACTAGGGGTTAATGGTTGGACTTAACGATCTTAAAGGTCTTTTACAACCCAAACCATTCTATGATTCTATGATTCTGTCTTCACTTATCTAAAATGTTCACATCAGGATCAATAAGAATGATGTAATCTCCTGAGCATAAAAGAGTAGCAGAATCTAGAAATGAGTGGATATTCCTTTTTTTCTTTTTTCTTTTTCTTTTTCTTTTTAATTGTATAATGACTGCTAAGGGGTTATTTTTCCATTTTTAAGCAAAAATAAAGCTGTGACATGTGTGAGAACCAATGTACTGTGTCACTGGAAGCAAACTCTATGGTAATAATAAAAATGCGGCCCTTTTGTTGTTATTTGATCTCTGAAGTCTGGGGGGTTATATATTCTGTTAATTTATTTTACTAACCACTGAAGAATCTGTGCCATTATGTTGTGATATTTACTAGAAAATGAGTTGAAAAACAAATTAAAAAACCTCATCTATGAAAACCTTATGTAGACTTTTTTTTTTTTCTTTTCAACTTCATTTATTTGCTATAGAACAGGGAGTCATACTGAAGGAGAAACAAATAAAATAAAACAAAATACAAAGATAAAGACTCTTAGCCATCAGAGAGAATTAAATCCAACAAAACACAGTCAGTGTTTAAACAAGGACACAGTGGGTTTTTTTTCCAGAGAAGATACTATTCACAGCATATTACTTATTTAAATGGGATCTTATGGGAAGCACCAGAGTCTGTTCCTTTAATAATACAACACACAGCACTCAGAAGCATTCCTGGGCACTGAAATACAACTCCATATACTATTACTGTGTTAGAACGGCCTCAAACATGTTTTATCTTATGGCTAATAGCATTGTCCCTAACAGTTTCTGGGCACGACCTGGGAGGTTGAATTTTCCAGGGACTGTTTAACATAGACAGTTCTCATATAGTAACCTTATACCAAAAGCAAAAGGAGCAGACAGAGGCCACTCTGCTTAGCCAGCTTCAGTGGTCATGAACACTCTTGGGCGTATTTAATTTACTGGTATAGACATAGTCAAATATTTTCCACCACAGTTTTCCAGTAAAATATCAGTGATGATTATTAAGGTATCTCTGAGTGCAAATAATGACTGTTTATTTTAGGAAAGATTTAACATCTGTGGCAGTCAAATAATTCCAAGTGGTATGGATTTAGCCAGGCTCTCTATCACTGTTTAAGGGAGGTTAGTTCAAAAACATTTTTGCATGGCATATAAACCAACAACAATGTGCATTACCTATGAGCTCAGAAGAAACGGTCAGCAAAATGACTGCCAGCTGTGACTACCAAGCAAGTTCTATTAGCGCTATCTTCAGATATTTGTGGAATTATCTCTGACAGTTGTTTATGGGGTGTTTTTTTCCCTCCTTGAAGCTGTAATCGTGTTCACTGAATTAGACTACCTTCACACAAAACAGGTTTTACCAAGATCTCAATATATTTCAAAAATATCGCATAACCTTGTGTTACCTGCCTGTCACAAAGTGCTGGTTCAAAGAACAACTTTTCAGCTATGTGACCTAGGATTTTGCTCCTATCTGTCTGAAACACAGAAGCACTGTAATCTAGGTACCTTGATGTTTGATTTACACTGCTGATGTTATCTCAACAATGTTCTTTTCTTTTTTTTTTTTTTGTAAGAAAATATGATAAGGCTGAAGTTTTCCTTGTTCACTTTTAAAATAAATAAATTAACAAATGGACATTTTTTTAGAGGAAATATATCAACCTTTTAGAAGGTTTCTAGCAACAGAAAGAAGATTAAGAAATGTGGAACAGAAAATAAAAAGTTTGCTTCCTAGCCCCACAGAATGTGATAATTGAAATCATAATGTGGCCTGTTTTCACCACCTACTACAGGTCTTGAATTCTGGTAACTATTCAGATAATTTAAAGTCATAGTCAAAAAAGCAAGATTTATATCATAGAATCATAGCATGTTTTGGGTTGGAAGGGACCTCAAACACTATCTAGTTCCAATCCCCCTGCCATGGGCAGGGACACCCTCCACTAGACCAGGTTACCCAAAGCCTCATCCAACCTGGCCTTGAACACTTCCAGGGAGGGGGCATCCACAACTTCTCTGGGCAACCTGTTCCAGTGCATCACCACCCTCACAGTAAAGAATTTCTTCCTGACATCTAATCTAAACCTACCCTCTTTCAGTTTAAACTCATTACCCCTTGTCCTGTCACTACATGCCCTTCTAAACAGTCCCTCTCCAGATGTCCTGTAGGCCCCTTTCGGGTACTGGAAGGCTGCTCTAAGGTCTTCCCAGAGCCTTCTCTTCTCCAGGCTGAACAACCCCAACTCTCTCAGCCTGTCCTCATAGGAAAGGTGCTCCAGCCCTCGGATCGTCTTTGTGGCCCTCCTCTGGACAGCTCCATGTCCCTCCTGTACTGGGGCTCCCAGAGCTGGACACAGTACTCCAGGTGGGCTCTCACAAGAGCAGAGTAGAGGGGCAGGATCACCTCCCTCGACCTGCTGGTCACACCTCTTTTGATGCAGCCCAGGACACGGTCGGCTTTCTGGGCTGCAAGCACACACTGCCGGCTCATGTTGAGCTTCTCATCAGTCAATACCCTCAAGTCCTTCTCCTTGGGGCTGCTCTCAATCTGTTCTCCTTCAAGCCTGTAGTTGTACTTGGGATTGCAAACAAAGAAGCACCTGATACAAATACCTGGCATTAGAGAGTACAAAAGCTTTCTACAAACATTGAACAGAATATGTACAAAAGAATCAAAGTAAGAAGTTCAAAGATGTTGGTTTTACGTTGTGAGTTTTATTTATAGAAGGGGTAGAATGAAAAAGGATATGTGTGCAACAGCATTGGTTTTTATCTATGCACAAGTAATTTGTTCTGAAATATATCATTATAAATGTATAATTAAATAATTGTAATCATATAAATTATATGTAATTAATTACCATATTTTCTTACAGATTCAAACAGGAAATGCGATTAATTTTTTTCTCTCTTAGTACCCAAACTCACTTCTTTCAATGGTGTTACTTGAGTGAGATCACTTGACAAAATTGAGAGTGTGGTGGAAATGGGAATCATATATTCATAGGTAGCCTTAAAGGCATTTGAGATAGTGAAGAACTGGGGAAAAAACATAGCAAACACTGATTCTGTTATTGCACAGAGAAAAGAAAGATTATTTTCTTTTCTTTCAAGGTGGATATTGTGCTCTTTTTAGCTAGATAGTTTTACAAAATCATCATTTTCAAATTGTTTTCCATCATCTTGGGTGTCTGACCTTCAAGAGATTTTTGAAATTACATATACACAAAAGAACATGTTTGTGGGGGTGTGTATAGATATGCAAGTATGAATCAACAAAGGCAAAAAGTATAGACACCACTTTCTGATGTACCCGTTTGTGAGACTGTTTTGAGGGTTTGTGGGTTTGGTTTGGCTTTTTTTGTTGGTTTGGGGTTTTTTTTTTTGTTTTTTTTTTTTTAAATCCAAGAACGATACAGAAAAAAAATGTAGTATTAATCACTGCTGATGGAGTAAATTAGAGGGGGAAAGTAGATGAGATTTGAAAACTAATATGAAAAGAAGGGTAAGGAAGGTGTTTAAAAGCTGAATATGACTGTCTATGAATCTTGGAAGAGAGGAAGGGAGATGCAAACAATAAGAATACAGAGATGCTTAAAATACAGAATAAATTTAAACAAGTAAACCAGTTGTGTGATCTGGAACAATTACATGCTTCAGTAATAAATGAAAGCAAGTGTGCTGGGTCTGAAGTCATTATATCAGACTCTCTTTAATCTTGCAAGCTAGTGTGAAACTGCAATGAACAAGTGCTATTGGTAAGGACATAGAATTTAATTATATTTGGATTAAAGCTGTGAAATAGATATCCAGTATGATAACACAGCAATGATATCTAAAAGATAAGTGATCAAAAGGAATTATTTAAATGAATTTTTTAATTAACAAATTTCCACATAATAGGTTGGATGAGGCTTTGGGCAACATGGTCCAGTGGAGGGTGTCCCTGCCCACAGCAGCGGGGTTGGAACTAGATGATCTTTAAGGTCCCTTCCAACCCAAACCATTCTATGACTCTATGTTTCTATGTAAATTAGTTCCAATTCATTCATAAAAACTTGGGTATTGCTCTACAATATGCATGTTCTAATCCATTTGCAGGATATACCATCAATTTGGAGATGATTAAAACAGTCTTATTAAAATTAAGATTAAAACACATAAATACTGAATCAATCAATGTCTTCAGAGAGACCTCACTGAGGTCTTTCAATATATGCAGAGGGTTGATTGATAAGAAAGATGGAGAGAGTCTCTTTAACAAGGCCTGTAATGATAGTACAAGGGTCACTGGTTTTAAACTGAGAGAGGTTAGATTTAGCTTTAGATAGGACATAAGGAAGAATTTTTTTACAATAAGGGTGGTGAGACACTGGAACATGTTGCCCAGAGAAGTGGTGGATGCCCCATCATTGGAAGTGTTCAAGGTCAGGTTGGATGGGGCTTTGAGCAGCAGTGGAAAATGTCCTTGCCCGTGGCAGGGGACTTGAACTAGATGATCTTTAAAAGTTACTTCCAGTGCAAACCATTTTATGATTGTATGATACTATGAAAATCTGGTCTAGTATTTAGCTACTGTGTAATCTCTGCAAAAACACTGAGAACATTTTCCAGTAGACAAGTTAAAATAACTGAAGTGGGTGATTACTGTCAACATGCTCACAGTTTTACTAGAAAGAAATGTCATTAGAATTTTAATCTGTATTTAGGAAAACATTATTAAAGGGTGTCCTTTTTTTTTTTTTTTTTTTTTGTAAATATCTTTCTTTCTATGTGCATAATTTCAGTTTTCAAATGTGGAAAGCCACTCTTCCTTTATATTAACATATTATTTGCTTTCTATACACTTCTTTATTCTGGACACAATAAAACTGGTCATTCAAGAAACAAGATATTAGCAACCCAAAGGACATCTACTGCAGATGGTTTGTCTTTGGCGACCATATGGCATATGCATTTTGGCAAAAAAATATGTGACTTTTTATTTGCCAGCTGCTGTTCAGTAGCCAGATATTTTTTGAGCAGATCTATAAATAATACATTTCTCCACCTCTTTCTCTCTGTCTCTCTCTGTTTCTCTTTCTCTTTGTTTTAAACCTAGTAATATGCTCTATGAAAAAAATTGTGCTGCAAAATTACAGAAGATGGAGGTTGTATAAATTCAAAAGGGAAAAAAAAGCAGAAAATATTTTAATTCTTCAGGCTTTTTTTTCTTACAAATCTTGTTTCACAGAACTTGAATCATTGAACAGAAATGTCTTGAATCTGATGATATATAATTTCATGTAAGGAAATAGGAAATGTTTCAATAAGGTCAAACCAGAATATTTTGCTTTGCAAGGTATCACTTATTGTAACAGTCTGCATGCATTTAACTGGATCTAGACAGCCAGCTTAAGATGCATGTTGCAGTCATATCATGACTCCATACCAGGACATGACATGGATAATGTCATTCCTTTTAACACCTCCTCCATGAGAAAGAAAATCACCTGTGATTGTAGCACTCTGCAGCAGGTGTTCTGAGACATGGCAAAGTATTAGAAACCAAGTGTAGGAAACACCAATCCATGACACAGAGCTGCAATACAATATTTCTACTTTTTAAGGTGAATAGAGATCATAACCTTGAAATCACTACAGCAGCACTATGCTTGCACCTAAAATTATTTGAGAGAGTTAGGCATGATCCCATTTGTCTTTTCCTTTCTCTTTTAGTTGCATAGAATAATCCACTTATATGTTCAGTATCAGCTCAGAAAGGGGCCGTTAGTGAGAGAGTGTATTTGTTTGATCAAACGTAAACTTTTGCAATATACAGCTGGTGTAGCTAGCCAAATTTTTCTTTGATGTTGATGTTGAGTCTTTAAGGCGCTATGCCTTTCCTAAAGCACATAGCTAAAATAAGCCAGATAATTAATTCCCTAGCATTTTTTTTTCCCTATATCGACATGAAGTTGTCATGGTTCAGAAGTAAACCACACTATTGACATGTTACGTAACTTGAACCCCACTGAGGGTGATCTAATTGCTATTTCCTAATCAATTGCATTGAAACATCTGCTTTTAATGTAACTTAGTAATCAAGCACTTTTGAGCAACTACATTTCATAAGATGTTTTCTCAGGGTTTGTAAAAGTATAAGATACATTCCACTTTAAGGAGGATAAAAGTTAGGAGGGCCACACATGTAAGTACACAAAGATAACAGCTGAATATGAAAATGAATATTTTCTTTAATGATCTTTCCTGAAGGAGAAAAATGTTAAAATTAAATTCGATTTTTAGTTGCAAATAGCCTATTTTCCAGATGGCTTTCTGGAGCAATTTAATACACCAAACAGAAATAGCAGTTTTATATAAAATCTGCATAAAATCCTAACCCTTCTGGGAATATATATTTCAAGTATAGTTTCTTTTATCTTTCACTCTTTTTATTTTCTTTTTTTTTTTTCACTTTATGATCAAGATCCTTACCAGGTTTCTCTCCTGATTTTGTGGCTTTTCCAGTTGTGTGGATCCAGCATAATAGTAACACACCTTATTAGTACAGGACACTTTTATCTAGGAACCATGAAAAGGGGTGATATCTTTGTGAATTTCTTTGTGTTCAGATACCTGTTGTTAGGATAGCATGTTTTCCTCTCATTTTCAGGTACTTGCATGAAACAAAAACAGGCAAAGCACGGCATTCAAACTTTAGAAACAGTTGGCATATCATGCATCAGGTTATGCTTCTTATGCCAAACTGAAGAAAATAATCTTAGATATCTTAGAGAGTAAAATATGTATAAGTGAATAACAAACCTGAAAAACATCTCCTCTGTTCAACTGTCATGGAAACTGTCAGCTTCATTGCCAACTAGATTGAACTCATTGTTTCCAAAGTTGTATATTCCTAAATCCCTCCCAGGGTCTGCCCCAACTTGCATGTTCAGAAGAACTTGCTTTGACTGAAGACAGCCACTTTCGTTCTCTAACTAACTAACTCAGCTGTCTCCAGCAAGTCACAGCCAATACAGAGTTTCAGATTTGGGCTTTTTTTTATCTGATATTCTGCCAGGGTTACAAAGGTCTTTCAAAGTTATCCTGGACCCTCACTTAAAAAACCTTTAGCATTCATGAATCTGAAGTCTTAACTGTTTATTGGATCAAATCCTTGTATGTATGTAGTTTTTCACAAATACAAGCATATAGCAGGACACACACAAAAAAGAATACTAGAGCTGAGGATTCTAGAGATAAAGTTTTGGGCAAAGTAATGCAGCAAAGCTGACAAAACAAACTAGTTATGTTATTGCAGCAGTGCCCATCCCAACTGTAGGTGAATGTTGAAGGTACCATCTTACAGGTGGATTTCTGTAGAAGCAACTTTCAAACACACTGGAACTGACAAAGTCTGTTTTTCTATAGTTTTTTGTCATGTGGGTGGATTCATTGGTATCTGGTACAAATCCAGTTAAAAACTTGTTTCTCCACAGTCTAATTAGGTTTAAACATTCACTGAAGTCTTAGTGTATGAGGGCAGTATGTAAGATTTTCTTCTCATTTGGCTGGCTGTTTTCAGAAGCTTGAAGCACACCTTGATGTCTATGATCTCTGTGACATCTTGATCATCTTGATTTGTACGATGTCTGGATTTTTCAAGCAATTCTGATTGAGATTGACCAGAGAGTTCAAAAGATACTGAGATGAAGCAAGGCAGACAGAGTGTTTTGTGAATCCAGCCAGGAACAGTAAAATCACATAAACTTCATTTCCTTAGGCTAAAAGAAATAAGACTAAAAAGTGATGTTCAGAATTCATATATTCCACCATTGTAACTTATATGTAAGCACAAAAACATGAAATCTAAATATTATAATTGTGCTGAAATGAGATTAGCTTTATCATATGACAGATAAGTAGATACTGAAGTAAGATTTCTGATGTTCAGCAAAGTACTAGTAAAACTGTATGCTTATTGAAAGACAAGTGGTGTTTTGAAGAGGAGGTTTTAAAGGCCCCTAAATGTCTATGTATGTCTTTTAAAGGCCTGTAGCATGAACTAAACACGAAACAGTGACTGAAAATTTTCTACGTACTTCTTTTAAGGACAAAGTACAAATTAGAAATCAAAAGCGTCTAATAGAATCATATTAAAGATAGTAACCATATAGAATACATAACATAATTGAATAAGAGTTGTTTGAAATATGCATAAATTTTAGACATAGCTGAATTCTCTGGCTTCAAGTTCCTGAACAGTTTAACCCACCATGATACTGGTACAGAATGATACACTTGCTATTTATCATACTACCATGAGTAAAGAAACATCCATGGAAAAGTGTCCTGCTAGGCAAGTCTGGGGAAGTCTGGCTTCTGGAGATATTCTGGCGCAGCCCATGGTGGCTGGTGACATGTTCCATCCTGAGCTATCAGAAACGGTTGAGTCAAACAGCTGGAGAGTAGGTGATTATTGAAATTAACAGCTGGTGTGTCAGCTGAAGGCAGTAGCCAGCAAGAGAGGCAGACCTTGGAAGGAGCTATCAGCATTATTCACTCTCCATGGGTTTTTTTGAGATTTTACGGTAAACCTGGTGTTACTGAGTATTCATAACTATGTGATTGTGTCCTCAGAAACAATCAGATTTTTTTGATTCCAGCCTAAGCTACTAAATATAGCTAAACAGTCATCACATTCATCTAAAATATAATAATCTTAAATAGATAGGGAAGCGTAGAATTTTACTATTCAGACAAATAATGAAGTGCAATCATCCTCAGCTTATTCTTGTACTAAAGAGAAGTCTTCAGAGAAAGCAACAGTCCTGGTTTAAGACACTCACTCCCCTGCAGTGGGACAGGGGAGAGAATCGGAAGAGTAGAAATGAGAAAATTCATAGGTTGAGATAAAGACATTTCAAAAGATAAAGCAAAAGCCACTCACGCAAGCAAAGCAAAGCAAGGAATTCAAGGGCAGGCAGGTGTTCAGCCATATCCAGGAAAGCAGGGCTCCATCACGTCTAACAGTTACTTGGGAAGACAAATGCAATGAATCCAAACGTGCCCCTCTTCCCAGCTTTATATGCTGAGCATGATGTCGTATGGTATGGAATATCCCTTTGGACAGTTGGGGTCAGCTGTCCCAGCTGTGTCCCCTCCCAGCTTTTTGTGCACCCCCAGCCAACTCGCTGGTGGGGTGGTGTGAGAAGCAGAAAAAGTCTTGGCTCTGTGTGAGCACTGCTCAGCAGTAACGAAAACATTCCTGTGTTATCAACATTGTTTTCAGCACAAATCCAAAACATAGCCCCATACTAGCTACTATGAATAAAAGCACAGCAACATACTCAGAAATAGTCTGAAATATGAATAATCTTGAACTGTGCAAGAGAATAGCTACAATAGAAGAAAACCATCCAATAATTTACAAACAAAAAAAGGTTTTCTCAACTGTCAGTTTTCATGAAAGCCTAATCTTGATCAATTGTTACCAAAGGTATTTTTTAATGCAAAATAATTAATTCACATTGTCTGCCTTTTTCACTTACTGTACTTACACAGAGATAGCCTGGAGTCACGTGGCTGCAACAAAACAATGAATTCTATCACAGCAAGGACTGCAGGAAGAGGAGAATAGGGCCTTGCAGAAGCAAGTTAGTGTGGTCTTCAATGTCTTCTAAAACTGAGTCTGAAGAGTAGGCAGAAAACTGAGAAAGTAAACAAAGGTCAGACTGTCAAGGAAAGGATCACTGCTCCTTCAGTAAGAAGGTGGATCAAGAACTTATTCTGATAAGTTCTCTCTCTGTTTTCTGGTTTTTTGTCACTTGCTTCAAGTTATATACTTTTTACCCCCAGCCCCTCACTTCAGAAGCCTGAGGGAGAAAAGCCACTCAGAAGTGAGAAATGCAGTACACAGGTAATGCTTACTGCTCGGTGCTGTAAGGAAAACAGCATGATGAAGACAAACTATTATCTTTATGCTCTCGAATCCTTTCAAATACTGTACTTATTAGTCCTATGAGGCCACCTATGTTGGTGCTTCTGGATGATCAGACAAGATCAGACCTTTACTGCTTACCTGCCTCTGAGGGAAATATCACAGTGAAGGCACATTTTAGACTTTTTCAGTGCACAAATTCATGAAGTTGTCTGGGTTGAAACGATTGAAAGAATATTCAGGACATTTTGCAGATATGACGTGTAGTTACCCTTACCTTTCTGAAAGAACTGAAAAAATCTACTTAATGAAGAAAGCAAAACATAATTCCCACAGGAAATTTAATTAATATTAAATAATTTTTTAATGAAATTTTTTTTTTTTTTTTTTTTTTTTTTTTTTTTTTGTAAATTAACAACATTGAAAGGTATAGGGTTTTTTTCTGGGAAGAAAGTTAAGGTACAGAAAAAAATTGAATGTTTGAGTCTGAAATTTTCAAAGTGAATTGTTGTGATAGTAAAGGAGGTGAGTAAAATTTCTCTATCTTCCTTTCACAAAACCATATAACATCTCAGGGTTGTTAAAATCCATTATGTATGAATAAGTTGTTAAAATAAATATTTGAAATGCAAGGTTGATCCTTTGCTCATTTTTATCATAAAAATTGTACTTTTACAAGGAAAATCACAACCATAATTTTAATTACTGATAACAAATATAACTAAAAATGTCTGAATTCAATAAATGTTTTCTTTAGATATGGTTATTGTTCTGCCTCAAAAGGCTATATAACTCCGTCTTGAAACAAATTGAGGTAGTATCACCATGCCATGGTAAGAGGTTTTAAATAGCAAATCATTTTACCCGAAGGGTTTGGATAATTTCCACATAAAATTGGCCCTTAAAAAATGTCAGAACCATTTACAATGATTAATGAAAAAAGCACTTTTAGCACTCATAATATTTTACAATGCCAATTGTTTCAGCATGTTTCAAGAAATCAGTTATGCAAATGCTTGTCTTTTGGAATACAGAATATTACTGGTTTCATTATCCACCAAAACTATAAGGTAACTTAGAGATAACGGGCTGTTAAAGAAAGAAAGAAAAAAAAAATTGAAGAAAGAAAAAATCATATGCTGGAATTTTGTTTACTTTGGTATTATTGGAAAAAGGTTGTGTGCAAAGTGGAAGAACAATAGATATTTTCAAAGTGAAAAGATGAGCACTTTTCCATATATTTTGGATACAGCAAAAGTATAAAGTTTGCAATGTCATTATTTAAATACTCAAGTAATTGTTTTTAAAGGACTGAACCAAGACCATTTTCTAACAGCGTGTCTAGAAAACAAACAAAAAAAATTTAAAAATTATATTTTCTATCTATTCACCTTAGTATTCACCACTACTCATGTACCAGGCTGTGATCTTAATGGTACTCTTGCAAAGCAATGCAAGGTTACAGATTTATGTCTGAAGTATCTGTGTTTTGTAAGAAATCAGTGTTTGCTTCTGTTTCAATTGCTACAAAGCTTTTTTGTCTCATTGCTTGAAGCACCTGACTGCGGTCACTCTCAGGATCAGAATATCTCACTAGGTGGCACAGAATTCTGAACTGTTATGGTGAGCCCCTGTTTCTGTAACAATAGGTCTCAGGAATCTTTGTTACAGATAATTTTATATGTTTTAGACAATTTTTTCATGATGGAAAATCATAGGACAGTTTTTCTTCTGACCATCTGCCAGCTGCAGAATAGCTTGTTACTTCTTCTCTTTGCTATCTCCATACAGATATAGCATGTGTGGATTCTGTAGTCTAGACAAGGGCAAACAACCCACTGGAATCTGATATGTCCATGGTAAAACAGCTCAAGTGTATGAGGATTTGACCAGCAGATTCCATAAGACTTGTAACTGCACAGCGGTGCATGCTCCTTCAGTCTTATCCCTGTTTAGTGGTGGCCCCAAAGGCGCTCTGTGAGGGGACCTAGAGGTCCTTTCCTGTCTTCCCAGATGTGACTGATGTGGACTACCTGCTCACTCCTGCTGGTCTCACAAAAACAAACCTTGTGTTTGTGCTGTGCTTGGGATCCATACGGCTCTCTGTGCAGATGTTAATACTAATAATGAAGGACCTAGGACCCTGAAGCACATTGTGATGCATATTAAAAGTTACCATAACTATAATAGCAGATGAGCATAAGATGCAGCTATCCTTTTTTTCACAGAAAAGTGAAATATTATTTATTCAATAACATGTAGCTTACTAGGGGTAGGATTGAAATCCTTCATGGCTAGCTAGAGTGATAAACTTGCTGAAGCATAATACCTTCTAGGCTTTATTACCTGGGATTTCATAGGTAGTGGTCAGCAGGGTGATGTCTTTTTGTTTATTTGTTTTAATTTAACAGTATTTGGCATGTTGCTGAACTTCTATGCTTGTCTACCCCACAGACAGTTCTTGTATGCTCTATTTCTGATAGTAAATAAAGTCTAATGAGTTTCAACCAGTCGTCTTGTCCATGAGCCTTCCAGTACCTGAAGGGACCTACAGGAAAGATGGAGAGGGACTGTTTATCAGGGAGTGTAATGACAGGACAAGGGGTAATGGGTTTAAACTGAAAGAGGGTAGGTTTAGATGAGATGTTAGAAAGAAGTTCTTTACTGTGAGGATGGTGAGACTCTGGAACAGGTTGCCCAGAGAGGTTGTGGATGCCCCCTCCCTGGAAGTGTTCAAGACCAGGTTGGATGGGGCTTTGGGCAACGTGGTCTAGTGGAGGGTGTCCCTGCCCATGGCAGGGGGGTTGGAGCTAGATGATCTTTGAGGTCTCTTCCAACCCAAATCATTCTATGATTCTATGATTCTATCATATTATGTAAGATGAAAAAGTAGGGAACGTGACCAATTTTCATTGTATTCTATGATATCAATCAGGGTCTCACTAGCTTTTTTCCGGTCTTCATTAATATGATAGTTTGAAATGCTTTTCCTGAGCCAGATTCTGTTGATTTTAATGAATAGGTCTGCATGGAGTTAAATGAAGTTATATGAATTTACATAAATTTCTCCATGTGTTTAAAATGTGCTACGTAGTAGTATGTAATTAATTCCTCTAACCCTCCAGAAAATAAATATATTTATGCACACACAAACCATATGCCCTCTTACATGCTTGTGTGTCTGTGTGTGTATGTATATATAACTAGAAAGTTAAATCTATCCTCACAGCAATCAGAAAAATCTATCATCACCCTTGTGAAACCACATTCCATCTAAGTAATACTATTTTTTCTTATTTGAAAATGATGGTAGACCTGTCAGAATGAAGAAACAGCTTAAAGATAACTGTAGCTGTGGGAAACACATTTTAAAAAAAAAAATTGAAAATGCAGTGAAACATGCTCTCAAGCTTTTCTCTGCTACAGTAAAAGCTAGAAATTTAATTTTATTCAAGGGGGAAATCCTTATTAATTATATGGATTTGGGTAAGGAGGCATTAAGAAAAAAACCTACTTGTAATGAGATCTGGCAATGTTACAACTTCTGCCTGCAAAGAAAAGAGAGCGAACATTCTAGCATGCGTGTTCTACCTTCAGGTATAAAACAGAGAGAGGTTAATATCAGAATAAAATGCACTTTCAATCAATCTAGTTATTCTTTAAATAAATGGTCTCACTCAGATTTTTTGAATGATCCACACCATGAATTTCTCATTGGCCAGGATAACAGAGTAGTATTGGTTGTGGTGATGATTACAGTGTCTTATATATACTTAATATTTATGCTGAACATTTGAGAGCACAACTTTGTTAAAGTGAGTACTTCTACATAATTCTTTAAACTGAATCTTTTCCAATGAGATTTATTTTCATAGAAATCCGTACTTTGTTAAATTTTGGTTGCCCAGTGCTGTGAAGGGCTTGGAATACATGGTTGGTAACTTGGCTTAAATTAAGCTTGTCTTTAGAACATTCTCACAGTTCTTTGTTGGGCAAACATGGTCATACTTGAAAAATTCTACAGTTTCTTGTAAGTGAGCTACTTATACATTTTGCTTTGTCAAGCCAAGCCATACATCTGGTGTGTAGTAGTAGGGTCTGTCTTTTTTGATACTCAGTAGGCTCCAGGATGTCCTGTGTGAGGCTTTGCTGCTAGTCACCCTGTTGTCCCACCTCACTCCAAATTGGGGGCTTCTCATAGCAGAAATATTCAGCAGAAATACATCCACAATATGTCATAAACCTGTATAGCAATGTGGCCAGATTCATCTTGCCTCACTTACTTAAGAAATGAAATTCCTTTAGTCTCAGTGTAGAGAAAGACATTTCTTAAAAGCAATGCAACCCACTGAAGATCTGGAAACAAGGACAACCTCTTCCCCAGAAAATGAACACTTAATTTAATTCTCCATAAAATGATATTACAGTATGTTAAGTAAAAGCTATGCCTTTTGTAAAGCTCTTTAAAGTCTTAACTGGATTAACTTCAGGGAGAATATGTGTAGCTGGGAAATATTTGTTATGTGTGCTCCTGTGTCTCCCTATATAGGGAAAATCCTAAATTATTTTATATATACCTAGGCATTTATTTCTACTCGTTTGTGAAGCTGAAGGAATATTTTAATATACAAAATGGATGAAAAAAAGTAACACTTTACAAATGTTCTGAGAATTCCCGTTAAAAAAATTTGCAAATATTTCTATCTTCATGTGATAACCCTCTGCTGCTACTTTTCAGTTGAATAATAAAACATTTTCTGCGCAAATACAAGGAAATCATTGAACAATAAAGCTAAATATCTATGTAAGAATGGTAGTATTGGAATAACTGTATTTTTAATCATCAACTGTTATAAAACAGATGCTTACTAAATTTAGAAAGACAAAAAGATCATCTACAAAGCTTGTTATGAAGAAGAGTTTATGTCTTATTCAGTGAGTATTTAACTGAAAAGATTTGAAATATTCCATTTTGGAAGAAAGCAATAATAATTCAGCAACACCTTCACCTTCAAGAGTTATCTGTCAAACAGTGCCTTCAGTTCCAAAGATCATTAGAATTAAATTTAACATGAATGTACTTAAATTCATTTGAAAAGTAGTCAAAACTGATTGCACTATATGTTTCATCACACATCAACACTTTTAAAATATGAATCTATGCACATTTTGCCTTCAGAGGACACTGTGCCATCAGGTTTTACATTTGTGTTACTTTTTGATATTTGGTTTCACTATAAAAATGAAAGCTGGATGAAATTCTGAAATATCCATTAGCATGACAACAATATAAGAACGGAAAGAAATGTATAAGTCTTTGTTTTTTCTCTTTTTTTTTATGACTTAGGTATCACTGTGGGTAGTTTATCTTTTCCATTTTTTTTATAATTTGATAGTCAAATTAAATTAAGTAGGTATAAACTCAGAGCATGTCAAGCATAATCTGGTTTTGAATAAGTATTTCATATTCCTGTATTCTGAATCTATTTTATCAAGTACAAAACTGAGGGCACTATTAGATATATCAGTTATATAGCTTCTATAATAAAATACAGTGGTTACACCAGTCTGACATTTACATAAATTAATAAACAATGCAAAATGACTCAATTTATGATCCATTCATTATCTTATTTTTTGCAACAGCCTTGCATACAATCCCATTAAAATATTCATCTCAACAAATGAAGTGTGAGGTTTTAATAGTAAAAATTCCAAGCATGTTTCCTCCCTGGTTGAGTTTACTATTTCTATCTTACAACATGTTTTGAGTTTCCTTTGCAGTTGCAAATACAGGACTTCACTATTTTATCCTTAATTAAACAATCTGTTTCTTTTCAAAATTGCTGCATATTAATAGATTTAGAAGAACAGATATATTTAAAAAAAAAAAAAAACAAACAAAACCAACAACCAAACTCAACACAAAATTCTATAAGATACACTCACACATTCTTATAACGTCTGTGCCCAACACTGTGAATGAATGCATTGCTCTGTTATGTGGTCCAGTTGACTGACTTGCAATAAGGTTAACCATTAGGAAAATCACTTCCTTTTGTAGTTTCAGATTTTTTTTTTTTTCTTAAGTAAGCAGTTTTTCCCAAACATTCTTTCTCAGTGTTTTTAACTGAATTCCTAAGAATACGAGGATGCTCTTCTCTGTGTTATTGGGCTATGACAGTTTAACGCTAGTTTGCTTGTTTGTTTAAGAAACAATTTTTCTCCCACATTTACATTAGCAGAATGAACCGCTCTATGAAATCCTTGGCCATTAGACAGAATTAGGGAGTTTTCTCCCAGATCTTTCTGAGCTAGTTGGTTGTTAAGGTGTCCTCAGAGAAGACGATGTCTGCACCCTGCCCTGGGGACATGCAATGTTTCACTAGAAAGGAATCCAACCAGTCACAAAAGGCATTACTTCTGCTTTGGAGCAAATAACTATCCTGAACATTTTCTACACTACTTCCCCCACAAATTAATCATCCTCTTTACAAGTGGAAATTGATACTACACGAAGCCAAACCTTTCCATAAGCTTATTAGAACATTTGGCAGATTTTTTACAAGTGCACAAAGATTAATGATAAAGGTGCCTACCAAACTGAACTCTTCTTTAAAACAAGTTTATTGTACTATAAGATTTAAAGAAATATGGAATTCTCTTTTTATCTTCAAACTGTAAAATAATATAGGTCTGTTTCTTCTAACTCTCCAGGGATTTTTTTTTCCTCACAAAGTATTCTTCACAGAATTACAAATACATAGGCCACCATGGAGCCTGATTAATTACAGGGAAAAAGTATTCACATGTCTCTTGTTATGACTTGACCAAACCTTTAATCAGAATAAAATAACTTATTTTTTGCCTAATAATATGGAACTTTAATGAAGCAACACCGAGGTCACAGCAATAAAGCTTCCAAACCCCTTCTTTAAGCCTTCACATCGGAATGCAGAATAATCCTTACTGTTAATTTTCTATATCATGAAAGATTTGGGGATTTCTCTATCCTTATACTTATATAATGAACAAAAGCAAACTGAACAGCAAAGCTATTAAGGAATTTTGCATTCTCCAAACTCCAGACAGACAAAGGCATCAAAGTCAGTGCTGTAGGCAATAAGCAACCTACAAAACAATCAAATTTCAGGCCAATTCTCATGATTAGTGGCTTTTTCATAGACCTAATTATATTTAAACAATACCCTGTTTAAATGTTTGTAATATGGTAGTTGTTACTTAAAACCACATGCTCTTCCTACATACTATAGAAAGAGCCTAAACAATTCTTTCAGTATTTCATATTTCTCTGCAGAAGATGCGTATAAATAAGGTTAAGTTCCTTGTTACATCCAGTCTTTCTGTGTTTTAACTTCTTTTCTGTCAGACAGGGGATTATGACTGGTGATGAGGTGATGAGAAATAAATAAATTTTGTCAAGCCCTGATATTAACACAGTAGGACAAGGGAAATATCTAACTTTGCTGAATTCTGATTTTGATTGGACCTGAATATTGGAATGCAAACAATAAGTTACCCAAACCCAAGTGAAATTAATGTCAGTTTTTCTACATGAAAAGATGTCTTAACATGTTGTGGTGGGTTGACCGTGGCTGAGGGCCAGGTGCCCACCAGAGCCGCTCTATCACTCCCCTCCTTCTCTAGACAGGGGAGAAAAAGTACAACGAAAAGCTTGTGGGTCGAGATAAGGACAGGGAGAGATCACTCACTAATTATCGTCACAAGCAAACCAGACTGAACTTAGAGAGGGAATTCATCTAATTTATTACCAAGCAAAACAGAGTAGAGGAATGAGAAATAAAATCAAATCTTAAAACACCTCCCCCCACCCCTCCCATCTTCCCGGGCTCAACTTCACTCCCGGCTTCAACCTCCGCCCCCCTCAGCGGCACAGGGGGACGGGGAGTGGGGGTTACGGTCAGTTCATCATGCGGTGTTTCTGCCGCTTCTTCATCCTCAGGGGGAGGACTCATTGTTCCCCCGCTCCAGCGTGGGGTCCCTCTCACGGGAGACAGTCCATCACGACCTTCTCCAACGTGAGTCTCTCCCACAGGCTACAGTTCTTCACCAACTGCTCCAGCGTGAGTCTCTTCCATGGGGTGCAGACCTTCAGGAGCAAACTGCTCCAGCGTGGGTCCCCCACGGGGTCACAAGTCCTGCCAGCAAACCTGCTCTGGCGTGGGCTCCTCTCTCCATGGATCCACAGGTCCTGCCAGGAGCTTGCTCCAGCGTGGGCTTCCCACGGGGTCACAGTCTCCTTCAGGTGCCTCCACCTGCTCCGGCGTGGGGTCCTCCACGGGCTGCAGGTGGAATCTCTACACCCCGTCATCCTCCCTCCATGGGCTGCAGGGGGACAGCCTGCTTCACCATGGTCTTCACCACGGGCTGCAGGGGGATCTCTGCTCCGGTGCCTGGAGCACCTCCTGCCCCTCCTTCTGCACTGACCTTGGTGTCTGCAGATGTTCTTACATCTTCTCACTCCTCTCTCTGGCTGCAAAAGCTCTCTCTAACTGTTTTTTTCTCTTTCTTAAATATGTTATCACAGAGGCGCTGATTGACTTGGCCTTGGCCAGCAGCGGGTCCGTCTTGGAGCCGGCTGGCATTGGCTCTATCAGACACAGGGGAAGCTTCTAGCAGCTTCTCACAGAAGCCACCCCTGTAGCCCCCACTGCTACCAAAACCTCCCCATGCAAACCCAACACACATGTAGACTTTATTTTCTATGTAACCACATGTAAATATTTTTCAGTGTGACAAAGTATCTCTTTTAGCTGCTTTCTGCAAAATCAGCCTCCCATGGTGAGTTTCAGCTTTTGGCACTTCTGTAATGCAGATTTAAACAAAAAGTAAGTGCACAGTAAGGGTTAGAAAAGGTGTGTGGGGCAGGAAGTATAAAAGAGGTTGTCCCAGAACTACCTGAAAGCTCTGCTGCATTGCTAGTTTTGCTCAGAAAAAACAAAACAAAACAAAACAAAACAAAACAAAACAAAAAACCCAAAACAAAAAAAAAAACAAAAACCAAAACCAAACCCTAATAGCTAGTCAAACTAATTGTAGAGAGGAGTAGCAGTTTCCTATTCACAAGCAATAAGAGTTCAGCTGACCATTTTCAGAGTGTAAATTCATCCCTAGCCTGATTTTATCTTGGGGTATGCTACTTTTTGCACGCACACAGGAGGACTACAGTAATTTGTAGTAGGCCTACAGTTTATGTGCCTTCAAATACAGTTCTGCATTTATTATTCTAGTCTTTAGCATTTTGTGGACAGAATACTTCCTATTCTGGTCTTCCTGTTCAGTTCTGTGTGTAAATTTGTTAGACTGTGTATAGCCCTCATCTTAGAATCTATTACAGTTATTCAGATCAAATTTTATGCACTGGCTGGGTAGGTTTTGCTGAGGACATTTGGAAATAATGCAAACAGTCATTAACAGTCATTAAACTGTTGTATAGCTAACTTTCTTATATGCTGATACGCTTTCACATTACTAGGTAAAAGCAATTGGGATTGCAGTGTGTGATCCTCCTTAGATGTCAAAGATAAGATTTCCTAAATTAATCCAAGTGTGAAAAAGCAAATGACAAACAACTCATGTAACTGTATTAGTTTTAAATTAATGTTAAGAATGTTTTGAGTGAATGTGTGGAAAGGTGACCTCAGAATTTCATGTTCAAATCTTTGCAGGCATATATCCTACCGCTACTACTACTAACTTTATGAACAACATATAGTTTCTGTTGATTACATAAGGAGTTTTCCGTATACTTACATGCATCAAAGATCTGTATTTAAACATTGGTCCTAGTTTGTAGGTACTGTAATGTCCCCCTTAGCAACTGCAATTTTTAATTCATGGTCAGTTCAGTTTCTTGAGTAAACTGGCAGTGAAAAGTGTATCTATGTTTTGATCTAAACTTTATGGTGCTATTTTTTTCTAAACTATCCCCATATAAAAAGTAAAGCTAAATAAACACACAACTAAAACATTAAATTAAAAATTTAAGAGAGTTTAAAGAGAAGTAGGGTGAGGTCCTACATGGACTCTACATGTCATAACATTGCTACCTCTAACTTTTAAGTATCCTTTAAACTAACATAATTCACAGACTTGAATTAGATAGAAAATTGGGTATAGACAGATACAGTGGATTGAAAGAATGAGCATGCCGACCAAGGAGATGTGGAAGTTTGACAAGTGGAAAAGAAAGTGTGTTTCAATGATCAAATGTTAGTGAACTTCACTTTTTTTTCCCATTCAGGCAATCTTCTACCAAAGAGGAAAATAGTCCTGGTATCACCTCCTTTGGCTATGTTAATTTGAGTAGGACCTCTCTTTCCACAGACCACTGGACTACATTGTCAAGTCTACCACTCCATTGACAAAGCAGCACTATCAAGGCACGTTTAAAAACTTTCCATCCTCCTTCCTGTTCTATTTAATAGTTTCCTGATTAAACTGGTTCTTGAGGAGGTACAGACTGTCCAAAAGTGAGGCAGGACATGCCCCCAGTGTTGTTGAATTTTAAACCCAGCAAGTTACTGTCAGAAAAGGGAATAACCTCTGCCTTCACTTGCTGTTATGTAGTACTAGTCTTACGTGTTCAGTATTCACTGACAGTGTGCTGCAGGGAGTGTCTTACGGACTTTTTTTTAAAAATAAGAAATATTAGCAATACCCTTAGTTCATGAAATGTAAACTAATGTTTATGCTTAACAGCCAGTATTGTTATGATTAAGGGAGTTCTGAACAGATCTGTTAAGCAGGATGTAGCAAGATAGGGAGTTTGTTCTCTACCTCCCGAAGTATTTTTGTTTGTTTTTTTGCATGTCTGGCAGAAGATTATATACAGTCTAAGGTGGAAGAACCAGAACCCCCAAACACCTTTTTCTCTGCCAACTTCTCTGATCATTAGACTATTGCGGTCTGAACCACATCAAGCAACGTCTCTGCAGAGACCTCAGAGAATCCATGGAGCAGCCAAGGGTAGGAGACACATCAGCTTTTCAGCCTGGTAAAAGGGTAAGGTGCTGCTTGGGTTTTGTGCTGAATTCCTCCATTATATTAATTTCTTTATATTAAGAAGACTTTATATTAAATATCATTTCACAGGCCGTGGCATTACATTTCATAGCTGCAAGAACACACCACTAATGAATCCTAATCCACAACAGAACTTAGATAAGATGTTTATTTGCCTTCTAAGGTGCCTGTACCTCTGGACATATGGCACAGCAAAACTGCAGACTTGAAAATATATATCCTAGAGAAAGCAGGTGTCCTCTCGGTTGTCCAAGCAGTTTAGTGTTTATTTTTCATCACTTTCATTCTTGCTCATCTATGTAATATTTTGATTCTCAGTCCCTTATTCCTGTCTCTCAATTTATAATATGTAAAATATAAATGAATAACCTATTCTAACCTCTGAGGAATTTAGCAAATATATATAGATATATAGATATATATGGTTTTTTGCTAGTAGTTAACACCATGTGTTAAGTCAGCAACTTGGTTAACGTGAATTATGTTTAGCTTTGAATTTTGTGACAACCATGCAGTTCTGAAATTCTTGGCAATTTATCAATATATTCTTCTGGCAATAGGAGAAGATTCAGCAAAAATCTGCTTTATATTATTTTTTAATTCCTGCTTGTTGGTTTGTAGTTGCAGATATGCGCCAGATGTGTAGTATATATCTAAGTCTGTTTATCTAATGTACTACAGGTAAAAATACTTTTAACCTTCAAATACTTAAATTCAATTGTGACCAAAAAGGTAGGGGGGGAAAAAAGAAAAGAAAAAAAAAAACCAAAAAGAACTCTGACTGACATTTAGCTGACCTTGATCTTTTGTATACATTTTTCTCACAAACCTTGTTGCTTTCACTGGGCCAATATTATGTACCTGAGACTGAACATAATTGTCAGTTCTGGGTTAGATTTAAACAGAATTCCCAGCTAAATTGTTGCTGCAAAACTGGTAATGATACACAAAACTGAAAAAGCTGACTTTGATTCCTAGATACCATGGTGAGTTTGCAAGGCTGGTACTTAATGATAAAAGATCATGTTTATCCACTTTTCAAGAATATAACAATTGAAACCTAGTTTCTCTGAAAATGTAATCTTCATTCTTAACAGCCTTCAGTTTTGTGTTTGTTTGTTTTTGTTTAAATAAAGCAACCTGCCATAGTTACAGGTGTTTTCATAGTCTTTGTAAGTAGCTCTCTCTGCACTCTCACTGATGATAATTTGATTCTTTAAAGCTATTCTGCTTTCTGATGAAGCTTCATTTTACAGAACAGTCTTTAATTATTTTGTCTTTACCTCACTTTCCTGCAAGCTATCCAAGTTATTCTTCCTGTCTGTCATTCTTAGGTAGTGCATTGATCTTGGCTGAAACTATTTCAAGCTGTTCTCCATTGAGGGCAAATAATTAGTCACTTCTAGAAAGAAACTCTTTAGTTAGATCCTTTGAAGAACTATTTCTAGCCTCTGTGAGAGCTGATATTGCTCAATGTATCTGCAGAGCAAGGAAGACACAGTTACAAACTGACAGGCTGAAATGATGTCACTCCTGTTTTCACCATGCAGAAGCAGAGAATTGTCCTACTGGCAGCAGACCTAATGTCCCCAGAAAGGTCAGTTTCTTGTGGAGTGTTTTCTCAGTATGAGGTAGCACATTTTCCTCTACCAAATAGATAGGGCTCTCTTAAATGTTGATATTCCTTTTACACAAGAGTCAGTGATGCTGATCTTCTGCCTATATAATCTTTGTCAGTTTTTCTGTGCCTTCTCAGACAGTTTGCTGCATCTGGTGGAGGCTCCTTTGCCTTTATCCACACTGGGGAAGAACAGGCAGCGTCCCTGTTGGCCTGCAGCATCAGACTCCCTCTTGTTTATTCTCTCTGATGCTGTCAGTCTTGCATTCTTTGCAGGGCAGTCCAGTTTCAGCAAGGGGAATAATGAATGTGTGTTTCTTCTCCCTCTTCTTTTCTCCAGTCTAGCCCATTCTATAGCGTGTTAATGAGGGCAAGCTCTGGGAAGTGGGAACAGAAAGATGTAATACCCCGAGGGTCAGGAAAACCTTACATAAAGTCTCCAGCTCCATAAGTGCTCTAATCACTAGGGCCATTCAGACTGCAACTCTCTATCACGGGGCTTGAAGTTGATGCTAAAGCCCAAATCAAGACAGATTTCAGACAGCGTGTCTCCTAGTGGCCCAGCCACCCCTTGCGTGATAAAGAAACTCTTCTAAAATCCCTCTTAGTTGCCTCATTTTTGAAGCCTGCTGGTGTTCATTCCTAAAACTAGAGGCTTAGATTTCCGATATTCTGATGATTTCAGTTAAAATGCCTAAAGGCTTTCTCTAAGACTAACCTCAATATTTTGCATTATGATGCCTAAAACTTTTCTCTGAGTCTAACCTCTAGTGTGTTAGATACAGTGGCTTAACTCAATTCTTGCCTTAGACCACAAGAGAAAACAAATCTTAATCCATTTCCTGCTCCTCTACCGCACAACACTCCATTTGGTTTAGTACAATTTAGAAGAGGTGTATATCAGAGGCAGTTGGTGTTGAACCACAGGATTTCTGTTCAGAAGCAGATTTATGTGAAGAACTCATAGATAACCTGATATTAGCTAAAAAAGTTAAAGCTACATACTCGTGTGTTTAGCATGTGTGACTGGTTATTGGGAGCCATTATGTCACGCTTGTGGAATATCACTGAGTGTTTGGAGGCTGCGCTTCTAGTTACTTGCTGGAAAGGTCTGAGGGGGCTGATGATGGGTCTCGTAGAAAAGGAAACGCTGACAGTTGGTACCTGCATGCTCTGGTACTGCTCTACAATGAAAGCAAACAAAAGACTGAAAGTGAAAAACAAGCAATAAAAAATTTGCTGATGCTAGTTTCAGAGAGGCAATTCATATGTGAGAATGATTTTTCACAGTAGCAGAGTAACTGAGTATGTCTACTGTTCCAGTGTTAAAGAGGGTGTTTCTGTGTCAGACTGAACTGTGTATTTTGCCAGAGGGAGAAGATTTTGCGCATAAGAATTGCTATTAGAGCAGTCAAAATCTTAAAAAATGAGGGGAAAAAAAGTGCTAGTAAATATAGAGGCTTATGTTGCTCAGCAATTTCATGTTGCCACTTACTTGCTCTCTTCATCGATTCCATCTTGTCACCTGTCACTGCCTCTGACAAGTCCTGCTGAGTGCTGAGCCATGGTCTAATGCTGTTATTGTGTCCTCAGCAGGTATAGACAATGTTGGGTTTTTTTTAAGCTAACATTAAGTGTTACTGTACTCTTTATCATCCTACTTACCTTCCAATGGTCACTTCAGGCATGTTGTGTGAAGTGGAGGGATTCTCAGCTTGCAAATAGTAGTATGGGTTTATAGGGCAGTGACTGATATCAGTAAGGACATGAAGTTGACTGACAAATTATTAAAGAACTCAAAGAGGGAGAGCCAAAACCCAGGGAAGAACTGTGGGAGGAGAGGGAGGGAGTTTGCAGAGGCACAGTATTGTGATCTTTTGTCTTTTTTATTAAAATATCTCTGGTTTTTACTCCAAGAAGATTTGAAAAGGGAAAGATCCCCTTTTACTTTGGATTTTCCTGGAAGCCGTTCTCCCCAAATGAGTGCCTGCTTGCATACGGATTACTAACTACAGCCCTCTCTTTGAAAATATGGTCATGCAACAGTGGTAAGGATGTGAATGGCTCTGTGAGATCTCATGTTTTATTTTTAACATCACTTGTTACTGATTTCTTCCATGCAGAAGTGACATAAAATTGTCAGAATACACAGTTTCTCCTTCTCTTTCAATATGCTTTTCCTAGACATGGAATTGTTTGGGGTTTATGTATTCATTTATTTATTTGTGTATATTTGCTTTGTTTAAGTAATATTATCTTTTTTTGCAGTCTCAAAAGACCATAACTGAATAAAATGTTATGTCTGCATGTTGCAATCAAAACTGCTGTCAGCATTTCTCTGTGAAGCGAACTATGCTCTGTATGAAGTCTGGATAGCAAATGCTCACTCATCAGCTTAAAAAATGTTGCAGAGTCATGTAAAACAGAAAAATAATTATTCTACAGACTCATAAATCTCCTAATTATCTTTAATGGGGATTTTCAGGTAGTAGCCTTTTAATGTCAGGCAAGGTTCTGGACATCATCTGTTTATAGCAAACCAAAAAAGATTTGTATGTGAAATTTCTGATGGTGTTTGTTCCAATTTAAGAACAGGAACTCTTATCCAGACTAATGTTCTATGTTTGGAAGCTATAAAGTAACTGTTAAACTAGAGTAAAGCTTAATACAGCTTGTGAATTAGACAAGCAGACTAAAAATGTGATTTAAATTTGCATTATGAGCAAGGAGGGGACTCATGATATGATAGCAAAAATACTAACTGAACTTACAGAAGGCCTAACACCTAGATTAAAACAAAGATCTTTTCTAAAATAATGTAGAGAAATGAAATGGAACAGTAGTTCTTTAGAGTGGCAATACTGTTTATCTCCTCCTGTCTGACTTTGAACGTTAAAACTGATCTTTGCACCACACAAATGTCTTCCATCCTCTGTATTATGCTTCTCTATCTGTTTCTTATGCTACACGACGCAGGTAGTAAGACTAGATTCTCAGATGGTGTAAATCGTCAGAGCTGCTTAGGCCCATAGATCTTTTCAATGACTGGACAGAACAGAGAAGGAGAATCCTTTTGTCAAAGATCAATTATTTCTTAATTGTAAGTATTACCACAAGTCTATTAAAGACACTTCCTATGGGAGATGAATTATCAGTTTAACAGGGATTGGTGCCAAGGTGCCTTATCAGTTCATGCTTATTCAGCTAACTTTGTTCTACTTGGCTGTGCCTCAGGTACTCTAAATAATCTTTGCTCATAAGTTTTAATATCTCACAGTACTTCTGAGTTGTTATATATTCTTGCACTTTCATTATTGTCATGGTCCTTTAGCTAAATTATACATATATCTGACTTATTTTAACTTTCCCTATAATTTTTCACCAGTTTCTCCATCTCCATATTTTGCCAGCTCTTCCCAAATCTTTTTATAATTAAGATCCAGATGTTACAATTTTCTGATTATCAGGTAACAAAATTTAATACTCCAAATGTGATCATACTAGAGATTTGTAATGAAGGCTATATCTTTCCTGCATTAAAATAAACTTCTGTTGTGGATACAATCCAAAAACTCTTTGTGTTTTCCTGTTGTAAAAATACTACTAAAATTTTATGTCTCTTTCATTGTAAAAGACATTCTAAGGAGGGTCTATTAATGAAAGAACATGGCTGCAGGAAAGAAATAGCACTGTAATCACAGCCAGAAATGCTTCAATTAGCTGCATAGACCGTTCTGTCACTCTACTTAACAAATGAAGAGTTGAATGGGAAAACAAGTAAGAGGGAACATACTTAGTAGATTATTTTTTTTATTTTTTTTTTTTTACTTATTATTTTCAGTAATATTTCAAAGTGGTACAACTGTTTTATAGTTTACATTGGAAATAGTATGGGTCCTGAGAAATATATTATTTGTATAAGGTAGTGTTTGTACTTGAGTTAGCTACGTTATAGCTTTTTGGTCAATATAACATACATATGCAACTTCTTTTCTCTTTTACAATGCACTTTGACTACTTCTGCTCTATCCACTTCATTGCTTTCTCCTACAAATTGGCATAACAAAACCATATACTAGAGATCGCCAGAGCCATGGCCTTTGCCCCGCACTTCCGTTTTCTTCCTTCTCTGCTTCCTCTCACAGCACAGGCAGTAAGGAGTTTAAACAGAGAGAAGCTTTAAAGGTCAGTGTTCTGCCGGTGCCCGAGGCAGGGCTGGAAAGTCCCTGACACTTTTGGGTTATGACCTTGTCATAAATTCTCAGGTACCACTTTTTGCTTTAGCAGAATCTATTTGAGTTATGTCAAAAAATCTGAGATAACTGATTCTTGATTAAGGTTGACTTCACAAAGTCAGAGGCTTCTCCAGTTATTGATTGTATTCTATTCGCACACTCTTAAAACCAAGTTTTAGCTGCTGGCTGAGAGCCCTGGTACTGAACGGTAAATCAGAAAACGAATGCTATTTTAATGAAAACATTAGCACCTCAATGGTGTATGAAAGATTCTGACCTATAATATGACCTAATACCATTAAGAGAGGTACAATATGGAATAAGGAGCAATCTACATTTGTAAGTGAAGCTGCAGGAAGACAATGTACTGCCCTTCTGATAAGTTGCCTGAAAATATAATTAAAGTAGCTACAACCTGGAGCAACCAAAATATTACCCCAAATGGTACTGAGCTGTCTTTTCAAGCACAGCAGAAATGTAACAGTAGCTGAAAGTTAAATTGTCCTGGTTTTTGCATCTGTGTGGTAAAAGCATTTGAAGAATCTGGGTAATATATGGAACAAAATTTTGAAAAAAATATATCATAGCCTATGGTTTAAATAATGTCTACTCTTCTTTTCTGACACTTCCCCCCCCCCCCCCCCCAGCTGAAAATTTTGGTCCAGTACAATAAACCAAAATTACACACTGCTTCTTTACTATAAACTCCCTCTTCAGAAACATTTCAGCTTCTTTTCAACAGTATTTCCAAATCTAAATCCAGTCCAGAGATGTTTGAAGCACATCGTATACTTAACCACTCCATGTTATTCTCTGTCTCTGGCTTACTGTCTGGGCAATGTGCCCGTGGCAGACTCAACATAGTCAATAATGATTCAAGCTCTTTAATTTTTGTCACCTGGATTAGCTCCCTTGTCAACATCTGTTCTGAGTTAATTCTTAAAATAAATCTGAATGTGAGTCTACACTTGTCACATTTTTTTAGTTTTACTTGTTTCACAGTCTTGAAAGTTACTGTATCAAATATGTGGCAAGGAAGCCTTATCTGACTTGTCTGAGTATCAGATAACAATGGTCCTTTCTTAGTTTTCTAGTTTCAGTTGTTTTCTTAGTTACTCAAGACAAAAGCAAATCTATAGCTCTCTCTTTCATAAGAAAAAAGAGAAAGTGACTGTAATCATATTTTTTACTAGTGTATTCATTTATCAATTTAAAATTATACATTTTTTTCCATGTCTAAGTCTAGAGGATAGATAACATTCCTTGTGTCATAAGTTATTTGATATTTTATATCTTCATTAAAATTACTTTCTGAGATATGTTTTTTCCTTCCTGTATTATCAGCATTCTTCCCTCTGAGATGCATGACTTGACTTAGGCCACAGTAAAATTAATCTTTCCTGCTGGTGCGTATTTTGCTGTTAAAAGCAGCCTTTTAAATCTGACTAACCTGTTTCTTTAACACAACTTTCACAACAGTCACCTGCAAATTTCACCAGTGATTGTTTTTGTTATGAATCAATGATAAAAAGGTCAAACTTCAGAGGCAGACTAAGAATGGGAGATTGTGTGACATCACTTACTGAAAGAAGATAGTATGTTAACAATTTATATCTAAATAAAGGCTGATGCATAATGCATCCCGCATAATGTGTGCTGTGATAAACATACATCTAGTATCAAATCACTAATCTAAATCATTCTCTTATATCTAAACTTCTACTTTTAAATATTTGAATAAATATATCATTCAATTGCTTCTACCAAACAAAGTTAAGCCTCAGTAAAAAGAAATACTGAAGACAGAGAAAACTAACTCTTGTATCAGCTTTGCCATTATTTTGGAATCAGTGTCAGAACTGTAATGGCCTAACTAACCTCATTTATGAGTTTTTAACAACCTAACTCACCCCATTCATGATTTTTAGATATTGGCACCATACTGGTTTTCTCTCAGGCAACTGTAATTTCATCAGTTCCAGACACTTAGTGAAAATTGACCTTTATCTTCCAAGGCTTCCAGCAGCTAGCTCTTTTAAAATTGTCTAAAGCACATTATCTAGATATGATAACATTAAGATTCTAACATTAATAGATGCCATTTATTGGCCTCTTAATTATGATGAAGTGGGAAAATTTTTATCACATGATATGAAGGTCATCTGGCTTTTTCCCCCTAAGCAGTTAATAGGATATTCATATTTTATATATATATGGATATATAATGTGGATATATATGTGGATATATAAATATAGTGTATATATTTAAATTTAAATGTACATACCAACATTTTTACCAATCTTTTTGTTACACCTCAGTTGTTCTTTTTTGTGCTGTTTCCCTACATTTTCGCTTCCATTATTAATTTTCCAAAATTATTTCTAGCAGTGAATCAAAATGATCAATTTCTGTTTTTCAATTTACTATGTGCATTTGTAAGTGTACATGTATGTGCATGCACGTGTATATGTGCCTTTTTAAACATGTGTATGTATTCATATTTTTATATATGCACACTTAATGTTGTCATAAATGGAATAGTAGCCTACCTATTAGTTCCTCAAAGTGTTTGTGGTGGTCACTAAGATGTGCTTAAACAGAGGCACTCCCCCATCATCTTTTTAATTGTGAGTATTTTATCATGTTTATCCTATCATCTTTGATCAATACTTCTTTTCTCAAGATGGTCCTCAAGATATAGATTTTTCTGGTGCTGAATGTGCTCTTTTAATTTAAAACATTGTTTTGCATCTGTATCTATTCTTTCATATCTCTGTAAGTGTTAGTAGCACAAGAGTAGAAGTTCTCCAAAATTAAAATTTTATTACATATTATGAAGGATTAAAAGGTCTAGTCTTATTGTTTTCCTGCATGATTTTATGTCTGTGATGTACACTTCATACTTTTTCTTTGGCTGTTAATCCATAAACAATCAAGACCATTTTTCAGTTATCAGTGACTCTGAAAAAGGTAATGTATTTTTCACATATATTATAATTTTCCTTTGCTCACTTCATCTTCCTAATAGTTTATAATCTTTTTTCATTAATATTTGAGTGACATTATTCTTTCTACACAATTTGAATAATACTGCTAGGGTATTTATTTTCATAAACCTAAGGATGGTGCTGTATAAGCAACTAATTTTTTTCTTTTCTTCCTTGCTTGCTCTTGTGCCTTGATTTCTTTAGTTCTAAATGCATGGTGATTTTTTGCTCTCCTTCTGTTCTCTGTTGTTGAGCAGTTCCTCTGTATTAATGCATATGCAGCAGGCAGACACATCAGAGTTGCTACAGGATAAATTGATCGATCTAGAAGCAGTCTTTGGTGAACATAGCAATTACAGTCTAGTAAGCATGTGAGAGCAAACACCACATGAACAGAAAAAATGGTCCCTTATGAGGCAAGGGCTACTCTCCCTGCATGCATGCTTGCTAGGAAGTATGATGATGCTGGAACAAGGATTACCAACCTCTGCTATCTCCTCCCCAGTGATGAGGAGGAAATCACACACTGCAGGTCGTATCAGAAGTTTTCCACGTGGGCTGAGGCTGCCTGTGTGAACTAGGAGGTATGAGAGAGCTCTGATCAGTGTTGGATTGAGTTGGCTGAAGAGAAGAGGGGCTTGAATGCACCAAAATGGTCTGTCTGGGCTTGACTGGGGTGTGCGGGTGCAGCTGCCTGCTGGAGGTTCAGCCAGCAACCCTAGGGATTCATCCAGGCAGCCTGCCAGCTGGAGAAGAACAGGGGCCAGGCACTGCTGGGGGGTTTGCTTTGCTGCACACACCGAATTGAAGCTGCAAGGGGCCACATGAATCAGGAGCGCAAGCTCTACCAAGGATATTTTCTCTAGGTCAGCCAAGCATCCAGGAGGAATATAAGTTTTACTGGGTATCTGCGTGGCTGAGTGTTTTCCGCTGACTTTTGCACAGTTGTGTTCTCTACTTCAGACAAGTACTCTCAATAAAACTAAGCGGAGAGTTGCTTGTGTCCCACTAGTCACTTCCTTGGATGCCAAAATTTGACTGAACTTTTTGTCATGGCTGTTTTCAGATTAAATGAATGACATCTTAAGAATTTCTGATTTTCTGCTCTGATTATAAAGTAAGCCTGGAATAATCAAATGAGAATTAAATTACATGTACATAGTATATTGTAATTAAGCTGACCCTGTCTATATCCTTAAACACCATAAAAGGGTACAAGAGCTTGAGTGGGAACAGTTCTCCCTCTGTATCATCTTGCTACCTAAGGCAGTGAAAAGGAATTCAAGCTTAACTTGATTCTTCTCCTTCTACTTAAAGACTAATTTGAAGAACCTCTTTTATCAGAACCGGATGCCTAAAGCTATTTGTTCTATAAGGCACTGAACACACATATAAAGTGTTTTGCACCATGACTACTGCTGCCACACTGGTCTAGGGGATTAAAACGTGACTCATAATGCAAAGTTGAAGGTCCCATCCAGCCTACATTCCTCTGATTCCTATCATAATTGCTGCCAGAAATAGTCTTACCTAGATGCTATGTAGCATTAAACACCAGACTACGGATGGAATTAAGGCCAGATGAAACAGAGTTGGCATGCAACTCTCTCCTATTTCAGTTATTAAGCTGTACCATGATTTTAGATTATGGGCCTGTAAGAGTTTAGGTCCACACAGGTATCATGGTGCACCTCCATATTACAGTTTTTGTTCAGATCAGAGCATAATGTGAAGGGGTCTCGGAACACAAGAACAGAACTTCATTTGGGTGAAAGAGTGGTGGAAGGTTTTCCCAAGAGTGTGTTTAATAAACACCAGTTCCAAGTGGACATTCAGTCTACAGCATCAGACTAAATTGTGTGATGGGGTTTTTTTTAAAAAAAAGGAAAAGAAGTGTGAGACTTGAAATTTTTACATTATGACAACTAAAGTTTTCAGCATCAATTCTTTGCTACAGATCAATTTGTTTTAGTCCTCAAAATACATTGATGTAGACATAGCCATGAAGTATCCTGTTGCTCATATGTACAACATAGCTTCCCTGCATATGCCTGTCCCCACCTCTTGTGCACGAAGCAGATTGTTGTTGATGACTTCTAAACCAATGTATATGTCCACTGCCCTTTTAAGTAAGGCCTGAGATGCATTTTAATATAACACCTGAGATGATGATGTTTCCCCTAAATTTCCTTCTTGCTTTTGAGAGTTTATAGTCTCTGGATGGGAATACAACTGAAGGATACTGCTAAGAGATCTATTTTTCATATGCTCACCTGGGAATATGCGAAAAACATTAGAGCATATACATACTCCTGACACTTTAATCAAAGCCTGCATGCATTGATTATATGTATTTCTTTTTCTGTCTTCCTCCTGATTATAAAATCTTGAACAAGAGTTACTGAGGAGTAAGTAATTGTTCTTTTCATAATTTTAACATATGACCCTATAGAAGGGTAACTGCATACTGGGCTATAGATTGCCTATTTACTCTTCTTCATGGTCCATCTGGCAAGGTTAATTACAGGAAATCAGAGAAAAGCTTTTTGGCTTTTCCTACTTGAATGAGGACAAAACGTACACATGGTCCTCATATTACAGCCATTGGACACATTTGACCCTTTGCCTGGTCATTTACAATATCATCAAACAAACAAGCAAGGGCAGCAGAGGTAGTTTCTGTACCTAAATCTACCAGAAGAGCTAACACTTCTCTGATTTACTAAATTAAAACCACAGGTCTGCTTACTGAGGTTTGCCTCACACATCCAGATTCCTCCTCTATGGCTCATAGTAGATTCCTGGGAGAAAAGGAAGGCTACGCAATATATGGAGCCCCTGTGGCAATGTTGAGCAATTCTTATATTTAGCAACATCTATTACAATTATCACTTTAACTACTGATATTGGTTGCTAAAAGAAATTATTTTATTAGTAACTTAAAAGTTTGATACTCTATTACTGTCTTTCTGATAAGACTTCTATGAAGCACTGCTCTTCAGAATGAACATATTTATTTCTATGATTCAAACGTAACAATGTTAGGGGAAAAGATGTAAAAGAAATGTGACTTACATCTCATGACGGAGTATGTCACATATTCTTTTAAACCATCTACACCTTTTTAGACAGGAATAAAATCACTTCCAATGTGACTTGGAAGACAGATAAGATTTCTGAGTTTCCGAAAACATCTCTGTGTTGTAAAATTTTTCAAGAAAAAGTAAAAAATATGCGTATTTTGAAGAAAAATAGCAAAAATATGCTAATTCAATGATCTTCTGTCAATTTTTTTTTTTTTTAAGAATGGCATTTTAAGGTGCAAATCACCTCCATCCCTATCTTCAAAAGGGTACATGGTATATTATATTTCTGTTCTCAGAAAATCTGAATTTATGAAACTCCCATAAGGCCTGATCTGCAGCATTTATCTGCATAATAATAGAAGTGCTAAATGTGACAGGCTCCTAAATTAAGATCTTCTCTGTAGTCAAGTCAAATGGAAACTCTTCAGTCACTGTGGAGGATCTCTGAGTTTCCTCAGTAAGAAGCACAGTTCCTAGCTGATCTGTGATGGCCATGGCTATTGAATCCATGCTGGTAAATTTATATATGACAGCTAGGCTTAAAACAGATGTGACCAGCAGGTCGAGGGAGGTGATCCTGCCCCTCTACTCCGCTCTTATGAGACCTCACCTGGAGTGCTGTGTCCAGCTCTGGGGGCCCCAGTACAGGAGAGACATCGAGCTGTTGGAGAGAGTCCAGAGGAGGGACATGGAGGTGATCAGAGGGATGGAGCACCTCTCCTATGGGTTGGGAGTTGGGATTGTTCAGCCTGGAGAAAAGGCAGCTCTGGGGAGGTCTAATTGTGGATTACCAGTACCTGAAGGGGCCTACAGGAAAGATGGTGAGGGACTCTTTATCAGGGAGTGTAGTGACAGGACAAGGGGTAATGGGTTTAAGCTGAAGGGGGGTCGATTTAGATTAGATGTTAGAAAGAAATTCTTTACTGTGAGGGTGGTGAGGCACTGGAACAGGTTTCCCAGAGAGGTTGTGGAGGCCCCATCCCTGGAAGTGTTTAAGACCAGGTTGGATGAGGCTTTGGGCAACGTGGTCTAGTGGAGGGTGTCCCTGCCCATGGCAGGGGTGTTGGAACTAGATGATCTTTAAGGTGCCTTCCAACCCTAACCATTCTATGATTCTATGATTCTAGATATTCAACCTCTGCATATCTCACTTGCATGATATTTCAATAATCATTTTTGTGTTTTATAATTGTATAAGTAATGACTGAACAAAGAAGTTGCCAGGTGCAAAAGGTGGCATTTGTGTGACCAAATGGACTCTGCCTCTGAGACAATTCCCCAACCTCCCTTTGTCATCAGTGGAATAAAGAGTTTTCATTTCTCTCCACGAAATGTAAAGGGAGTCAAAAGGATCAACCCAGATGTAGATAGGTTTTATTGTACTCAAAGAAAATAAGAGAACAAATCCTTTCATAATTTTTTTCTTCCTCTTTTCTGCAGCAGAGCATAACTATAATCCTTGTATTTAAGAGTGGAGTACCTGTATATTTAAAGGTCAGACAATCTTAATCTGATGTGACCACGTGCACCGTGTTTCATTCATAACTCTTGAACTCAGGGACTTGTTTGACTACTGCAAGCCTTCCAGAAAGGAAAAGTAATCTTGAAATGAATGTTTCAAAAGATAGAGAATCTTATTCTCATATCATCCCAAGAATCAGCAACTAAAAAAAGAAGCCAATCTGATTCAGACTACAAATCATACACCTTTTCAATGATGGACAGTAATTATTGGAACAAAATGACTAAAAGGACATTGTACTTTAATACTTCTTTTGATTTTTTTTTCAATATTATAATAGTTGTTAAGTACTATGACTCTGAGCAAAACATGAATCATACAAGACAAGGGTTCCCAAACTGTTACGCATAATATGACCTCTAAACCACAGGCCTGAACAGAGCTGCTTCTGCTGCTGTCTTGACTTACAACATAGGGCTTGGATCAGTTGTGGCTGCTGCTTTACACCACCTTTGAGATCATCTTTAATCACCAACTTCTAACAGATGCTTGAGAGAGCAGAATGCCTGGAAATGAGTAAGGCATACTCACCCATTTATCACAATATAGAGACAACGTAAAGGGACAGGGTTTTTCATATTCAATTCAGTTCCGTATTTAGACATTTGGAATCTTACACATAATATTTGCTCTAATAAAAATATGTTGCTTTAATGAAAAAGATATATCCAGTGTCAAAGATCTAGAGAAGCCCAATTCTAATCAAAATAGGGTGAGCATATAAGAAAGTAAACTTATTTTCACCTGCTGAAAGTTACAACTTTAACTCTGTAAATTTTAAGATTGTAATAATAAACTTTGTTAAGAGTGTTTTCTATTTAAACTGCTGCTGCTGTACCTGAATTGACCAAAAATGTGCATGCAAGTGTGGAACACCATGGGAAACATGTTAAAGCTTTTTTCTGTGCAATCATTGTTATGAAGCAGCTCATCATCTGCACACAAGTCTCTAGTGGTTGTTTGGCCAGGAATTAGAAATAAATGGAACAGCTTTGGGTGCATTGTGCAACCTTCAGCCAGGACTATATTAATTTGAAATGTCTCAGTCAAAGAATCTGGATGATATTAATTGTGCCCTTCCATCAGAAGCAATTTGACAAGGAGAAAGGGCAGTGAACTTTGGGCTCTGCTGTTGATAGTTGTCATATCAGATCTCCTTAGAGACACTATCTTCACACCTGGAGACAGGAGATAGAGCTTTCTCTCCCTTCATCTGTCACTACTGCATCTATCTCTTGGCTGTAAAGAAGTCCCTGCCTCCAGGGCTAGAAAGTTTATGTGGAATTTTCTGGAAATAGTCAGCCTTAAACACTGATTTAAAGCTTAAAGATTGGGAACATGGGGTGTAATGAGTTGGGAAGTGTGGACCGTGTGGCTGCAGAGCTCTCTCGGAAGGACTCAGCTCTGTGCCTGCTTACTTGAACCCACATCTGCGATGGAAAAGCTGAAGACGGGACTTCAGAACTACTAACTGTATGCTTTGTAGTGTTAAACTAGTGCATTCAGAAGGGAAAAAAAAAACAAAACAAAACAGTACAGGGCCCGATTCTGATTAGTAATGAGGGCACTGTTCTGTACATTCCTTTTTCCAGTTCTGTGACACATGTAATTTAATGAATGTTAAATCAAAATGGCAAAATAATCCCTTTAGTAGGGACCCCTGACCCCAGCTGTTTCAGTAAGGATATTCTTCTGGTTTTAGTGGCCTAAATAACAATAGTAATAGTTCATTTCAAGACCTCAGTATTTTCTGATATGTAAGACATTCACTTCTCATTAGAAGTAGTGAAGTTATGGCAGATTAACACTTGCCCAGTAATGCAGCCAGAACTCTCCACAAAGAAAAATCCTATTCCCCAGACTTCTGAAGCTGAAAGAGTTATGCTATTTATGACCAAACTTTAAGAGCCTCTTTTAACCATCATCTCAAACATTGGATTGTCCAAGTCTTTAGGAAGCTTGACATGATTTTGAGAAGAAGGGAGATAAATTTAAAAAATAGACTGTTTCCTTCTTCTTCACCTTTATTTTCCCCTGCGGTGTTTTCATGAGATTTTTTTCCAAACGCTCATTCACTCCTTTTTTGGATATGTCTTACATGTTTACACAAGTGCACAAACTCTCTGGAGACAGTGTAAAAGCAATTAGATCAGTAAAGATAACCTATAATTGCCTTGATGGCTTCATGTCCGCTGATCAAAACAAAGCAATGAAGAGAAGTTAATACTACACAGAAACAAGTACTATTCCATGTAAATCAATATTAGGGATTCTATTTTACAATCTTTACTTATGTTGGCTGTTATTTTATGGTCAGCCTGATGTGTAAGTACTGTTCAGCCTTAGTTAAGGTTGTCAAATAAGGTCCTATATATTGGTTAGCATTGTGCCAACATGTGCTTTGCTGCCTGTAAGCCAAATATAATTAATAATTAATTAAATAAGCAATCACTCAACAGCTGATCTGATTTAAAAAAAAAAAAAAGCCCTAAAATTAAGGAAATTCAACAAAATCTAAAAAAATCCCCCAAAACAACAACAACAACAAAACCACACACAACCTTAAAACCAGAAGTTAAAATACGAAATAGAGCCACTGGAAATAAACTTTGGATGTGAAAGGAAAGCTTTGTACTCGTACTTAATTTAATATATACACAGAAATATTTGGAATAGAATTTGAAAAAATTGGAAGTTTCCCCAAAAAAGCCGCATTAAAATAGCATTCAGCACAATATGAGTTAGGATTATTCCTATATATAAAATTAACTCATTGAAACTTCTACTGATTTTAAAGGGAAGGATCATACATTTACAACATTATATGCATTTCACCCTTCCCTGAATCCGGGGCTGTTTCTCTATGCAGTTATTTTAAATAAAAAAGCATTGCATGTTGACACTTTTTTCAGTATCTTTTCAGTTTCTCTGTGTTCTCTGTTTATACAAAGTCTGGATATTACTTTGTTTACTGACAGAGAAGGAAATTACTTGTTTTCTAGTTTGTTCTCCTAAATGAAGTTTGCATAATGTCCAGCTGCCTAGTTAAAAGAAAAAAAAAAAAAAAAGAAAAAAAGAAAAAAAAAGCCAAATGCAAATCTGTGTAATTCCAAAAGATTATGGTATGTGCAAAGGCAAATACATGTTTACAGAAAGTACGACATGTTGCTAAAACTTTTGCATGGCATTTGTGTGTAAGCTGGAGGAATAACAATTAATGTTCGATAGTTTTATACACATATAATTAATGCTAGGAAATGCAATATCTATTACTTCAAAACTAGCAAGCCAATAGCTGTGGCTTGTCATCCACAAGTAAACAATGGTCCCTTCTGAGTAGGAGAATTGAAATCATAAAACCACCACAACTTTCTGTGCTTCTAAGTCTGCTGCCTCTCTCTGTTGGGTTCTTTCAAATGCATTATAAGTTTACCTTTTGGAAGGTACTAGGTGTCTAATAGATCAGTTAAATCAGAAATTACTGCTGATGTGTCTGGCAGGAATTCTGTACTGTGTTGAATAATTTTGGGCAGTGCTGATGGACATAATTGGGACTGAAGGCCTGCAACTGAACTGGACCAAGCTGGACTTTCAGCCAGTGTGTGCCTGACGTCCATACATATTACACCTACATCGAAAGGCCACAGAAAGCTAGAGTATCTCCAAACATGGCAAGAATGTATGACATGCATAAAAACAACTGCTGTGTATATATAAAATGCACAAATGCATTTTGTAACTAATTAGCAAATTTGTAATGTTATGCATGACAGTGTATGTTTTTCACAGGGGAATGTGGCAAAGTCAAGCTTTAGCTCATGGAGAAATAATCAACATTTTTTATTCTCTGGTCAGCCCTTTGATACTGCCAGATTTGAAGACTAGGAAGGACAATGGTTGCTGGCTGATTGAAAACATGCTCCTTAGAAACAGCTGTAGAGAATGCATCCCGCATTAAAAACCCTACAGCAAATATCACAATCTAAACAGGATTTTGGAGTTCATACAAAATATGCATGCCATCTTGCCCTTTGGGGGAGGAAAGGAAGGAGTAGGTAATAGCACTGTAAGGAGTGCTCCTTTTCTTCCGTAAGAGAGTGCTGTGTGTTTTAAATCTATGAGATACTACTGGAGATGAAAAAGGATTTATGTATCTTCATTTCCTCTTTATCTTTCCTTTTGTGGCTGTAGTTTTCTTGATTTGGAGGAAGTCTGGTTTTTTAGAAATAATCCTGGGAAGACAAGGCTAATTTTCTCAGTTGCTATAGAGCTGGTAGGCAGATAACAATGCTAAAACAGCAATTAAAAACAAAAACCAAAAAACCTCAAAACAAATTAGAATTTGGGCTTATCTGATAAGCTTGAAATTCTGTGTTTACAGAGTAAAGTGATAAGACTCCAGATGAAACAGGCAGAATAGAATTCTCTTTGATTGTGAATTGGTTTATGAAAATATGTTTGCCATATGATTTTGTTCAGAGGAAAAGAACACATACATCCCTCAAATTAAAGTGTCATGTTTGAATAAGCTAGTATCCTCCGTTGTCTGGGAACAATGCCATAGAATACCAACAGCTGACCTCTGTGGTGAATGAACGTATGGTCTAGTCTGACAAAATGACTGTTCAGCTGGTAAAGTAAAATGAAGAAATCCCGCATGGTCAGGAAGCATATCTTTGCTTATATCTTACAGATATTTTACTTCCCCATTTTTTCTAATATTAGTTTATAAGAATTAAAAAAAAATAAAAAAAAATCATCATTTAGCTTTACACTTCTGTGCCAGGTTAGATCAGAAGCTCTGCAAAGTGGAATACTTTATGGACTTCCAGTCTGGGCAAATCTGACACAGAAAGCTGAAAAGATAGATGGTCCTGATGTCAAAAATATTACCCCGTTGTTTTGGTTTGATTATAAAAATTGCATAACCAAAGTCATGTTCAAACAGCTACTGTTGACAAACATTACTTTCCTTCCCAGCAAGACAGAACTTATGGAGGTACTAGCATACAGCTAAGAAAGAATAAGTTTTTGTGCCTTGACATCTTATTGTTCATGCTTAGTCTGCTGCTTGATGTGGATATCTTAGGTAAATATACTTCTTTTATAATTGAGGCTGACTCAAAATTTCTGTCAATTACAGCTTTGCAGTAGATGTCTTAATATGTGACAGTACAACTGTTCTCTATCATGTACCCTTACTTTCAAACTAACTCTGCAGGAGAGAGACAGAAAGGGACCTTCATTTCCAGGCACCAGTCCTCTGTTTGGAAAATTCCTTCAACAGGATGTTATTGGTGTGGGAAACAAACAATTGTTCTACTATTAATGATATAAACCCACTAACTGATGTAAACTGAGGAAAGCATAAGGAGAATCTAATCTTGCAGGAACAAACAAGAAACAAAACATTTTAGCCTCCCTTGACTGTTGCTCTGTTTTAAGTTGAAATCTTCCAGTTTGACATGGAAAGCCTGCTAAGTCTGAGACTAATTTGGATATTTATTTTGCCCTTTTATAATTGAATAATGTTTAGTTCTAGGAGACCTTTTCATTCTAATTTAAACATTACATTCTCCATGAATAAATATTTATTCATTGCATATGGTCTTTTCATTACATGCAGACTGTTTAGTTTTCAGACCGAAAAAGGTCAGTTCATCAAAGAATACAGGTACCATAATGAAACAAAAGCAACCATTTGTATAATTGTAATGGCGGCAAGCAGTCCAGGCTAACAGTATGAATAATGACTAATTTAATTTCTTTCAAAATCTACAGTAAGGAAAATGTGAAAACATCAAACATTTCTCATAAGAATGTGTTAAAACTGGGTATTTTTTGCACCCAGAATACAAACTGAAGTCTCATTTATTCACAAAACTGGGCAAAGACCCTGAGGCTACATGTATACTTGTATACTAAATAGTGCTTTGGAACATTTTTGGGCACTGGAATGGGATTTTATGTTATGTTAAATTGTTTGAACAGTTCCTTACATGCATATAGGCTACGCTGATGATTACCCCAGTCCTTTTTCCAGGCCGATACTACCACAAGTTGTCATTTTGCAAACACATTGATATCACCAGCATCCCTTGGGTCACAAAGCATACTAACTCTAAGTTAACAGAATTAACAGAAGAATCATTCTCCTTAATGAACAGCATGCTTTTATTAAAAGCAGACATACATGTAGCTTCACATTTAATGTTTTTATTACTTTTACTGATTTAGATGACTATTTATTAATAAGTTGAACTGAAACTTGCACCAAAAGAAAACTTCCCCCCCCCAAATGGTTGACGCCAGGTCCTGAGAGACACAGATATTGGAGAGAAAAGAACTCTAAAAAAGTAAGTGATAATGATGAATTATGCCATTTTTCAGTTACAGTGTAAGATTATCCTCATATCATTTTTTTGTGTTATAAAATCCAAGATAGATGCCTGTCAAAAGAGAACAAAAAAGTTGCTACAATGTAACTGAAGTAGTGCAATAAATTTCTGGAAGGTTTGAATAAGCTTGCAAAATTTTTAAACAAATTTTCAAATGGATAAATTTGCATATGTCATTCTTTACATATTCAGAGTAATACTTATTCAGGAAAAAAAAGTTTAAAACATTTCATTTTTTCCATTTCCTTTATTTTTTAATTTCCTTTCCTTTTAAATTTGCATTTTAATAAAAGCAAATGAAGAAAATATATGGAAGTAAGGTGCCACCATTTGGCAATTGTGCTCTTGTAGCTGCAATCACTTAGGAAGAAAAATATTGGGATAGCTTCTGTGGGGGAAAAAAACACTTTAAAATCTGACTTCCTCAGTTAGTGGACTTCTAAGCAGTATCGTTTTATGATCCATTGCAAATTTTTCACCCTCACCTTCTGCTAACCCTCATTATTCCCCAAGAATCAGTTACGTGTCTCTCTCTTTCTCTCTTCCCCGCAGTGTGTAGTTTCATAAGACAATGGCTTTTCTTTCAAAGCCGGCTTGGAGTAGCCATGCCATTTGCTCCCTTTGATCATAGCTCACCTGCACAAAAGCTTGAGCAGCAGCTGTAAACTGGCTCACTGAAATTACCTGCGCTGGGAATAAGACACCATTTTGACCCCTGCAATTTCACTTTGCTACATCTGTGGAGGGGCACAAACAGAGACAAGATGGGGAACTGTCTTTCCTGAAAAAACGGCGTCATGAAATTACATCTTTCACCCACTGGCTTTATCTTTTACTTCTCTTCTTGCTAACCTGTCAGTCGACTCCAAATGCTAACTACCCTTTTCTGTCAAACTGATCAGTTAACATAATGAACTGAATTTCATGGCAACTGTTCCTAGCGTTTATATAGTATCAAGTTTAGTTCTTCCTTTTCAGCCCTGGAGAACATTTGAAAAAAAACATGCCTGCTTCATTTTTTCCCAAGTGTATCAATGGGAATAATAAAAGATACTAGCTCTCTTCCAGTTTTGGCAGGATGTAATGGCAGCAGGTAATAATGTAAAGTAATGATACTATGAAATGAATATAGAAATGCAGAGGTAGGAAGAAGAAGGTTTTACATCCATCCTTAAGTTGAATAAAATTTATTTTCAGGATTTACATTGCTGTTGTCCAAAATGTCTTGTTAGCTATAGCACCAGATTACAACCGCTAATTTGTAGGAACATGTTTTATTTTATAATTTAACATTTTGTCTCCATTGTAGTGACATCTACAAACTTTAATCATGTTTTGATCTCACTGAGATAAGGCAAAATCATTCGGTTGACTTCTGTCTCTTTGCAGTTGCAGGGCTATGAGCTTCTTGGGATCACAGAAAACTGGTGGGATGGGTGCCATGACTGGACTGTTGCACTGGGGGGATAAAGTCTCTAGAGGGGTGCACCCCAACAAATATGAAGTTATACAAAACTTCCAGGAGGCCTGTACGGATGAACAAGAGCTCCTGGCCAAACTCAGACACAAAAAGGGTGGAAGCAAGGATGGGTAACCTGGGAGAAATACAGAAACATTGCCTAAGAATCTAGGCATAAAGTTAGGAAAGCCAAAGTCCAAATGGCCAGGCATGTCAAAGACAACGAGAAGGACTTCAACAAGTACATAGGTGACAAAAGGAAGACTTGGGAATACGTGGGCCCATTGCTCAATGAGACGGGGGACCTGGTTACACAGCACATGGAAAAGGCCTTTTTTGGCTCATTTTTTCCTATCAAAATGGATCTTCAGGAATTCCAGGTCCTAGAGATCAGGAAGAAAGGTTGGAGAAAGGAACATCTACCCTTGGTGGAAGAGGATCAAGTCAGGGAATACTTAAGCAATTTGGATATACATAAGTTCATGGACCCTGATGAGATGCACCCACAAGTGTTTATGGAGCTGGAAGATGTCATTGCAAGGCCACTATCAATGATCTTTGATCAGTCATGGAGACTGGGAGAACTGCTCAAAGCATATAGAAAGGTAAATGTCACTCCTGTCTTCAAGAAGAGCAAGTAGGAGGTCCAAGGGAACCACAGGCTGGTCAGTCTCACCTCAATCCCTGGGAAGGTGATAGAGCAGCTAATCCTGGAAACTACTTCCAGGCTCATGAATGACAAGAAAATCATCAGGAGCAGTCAGCATGGCTTCACCAAGGGAAAGTCGTACTTGACCAACTTGATGAAACTTCTATGATGAAATGACTGGTCTGGTAGATGAGAGGATAACACTGGGTATTGTGTATCTGGACTTCAGTAAGGCCTTTGACACCATCTCCCTTGAGATCTTCATTGGGATCAGTCCCAATGGACAGGGTGGACTTCTCTTGAACTTAGAGGAGGCAATACTCAGGCTGTTGATGTATGGGATGGATGAGCAGACAGTAATGTGGGTTGAAAACTAGACCAGAGTGATCAGTGGCTAAAAGTCTAGTTGGAGGCCAGTAACTAGTGGTGTACCCCAAGGGTCAGCACTGGGTTCAGTGCTGTTTATCATCTTCATTAACAAAACTGTATGATGAGGCAGAGTGTACCCTCAAAAACTTTGCAGATGACACCAAACTGGGGGGAGAGGCTGATACGCCAGAGGGTCATTCTGCCATCTAGAGGGACCTTGATAGGCTGGAGAAATGGACTGACAGGAACCTCAGGAGGTTCAATAAGGAGACATGTAATGTCTGCACCTTGGAAGAAACACCCCCATGCACTAACATATGCTGGGGGCTGTCCAGCTGGAAAGCAGCTTGGCAGAAAAGAACTTGGGGGTCCTGATGCACACCAGGAATGGGCCCTGGTTGGAAAGAAGGCTAATGGTATCCTGGGCTGCAATAGACAAAGTATTGATAGAAGATCAAGGGAGGTGATCCTTCCTCTCTGTTCAGCACACGTAAGACCAGACCCGGAGTCCTGTGTCCAGTTCTGGGATCCTCAGTACAAGAGAGAGATGGACATACTGGAGAGAGACCAACAAAGGGCCATTAAGATGATTAAGGTACTGGAGCACCTGTCATACGAGGAGAGGCTGAGAGAGCTGGGACTGTTTAGCCTGGAGAAGAGAAGGCTCGGGGGAATCTCATCAATGTATATAAATACCTGAAGGAAAGGTGTAAAGAACAAGGAGCCAGGCTTTTGTCAGTGGTGCCCCGTGACAGGATCAGAGGCAATGGGCACAAACAGAAACACAGAAGGTTCTGTCTAAGCATCAGGAAACACTTTTTTACTGTGAGGGTGATTGAGCACTCACACAGGTTGCCCAGATTGGTTGTGGAGTCTCCTTCCTTAAAGATTTTACAAATCCATCTGGACACAGTGGACAACTGGATGTAGATTGCCCTGCTTGAGTGGGGGAGTTGAACCAGCTGACCTCCTGAGGTCCCTTCCAACCTGTGATTCTGAGATTCTGTGATTTAGGCTATCATATAGCTAAATTTGCAGTTCATCTCTCTGGTTTCTCTAATATCTCCCGTATAATAAGATGATTAGCAGCATTTTCAGCATGACCATGGCTGAGATCAAAAAGTTGTGTTGTTGCTAGGGGATCTGCTACCTACCAGTGCCTTGTCTTTAAAAAAAGTCAAGGTAGAGGTGCAGTTTCATCTCAGTGCTGTGACCTGTTCCTCAATATAATAATATAAAACAGCAGCATATTACACTGGGGATGAAAATAAACTTGAGAAGCCTGCTGAAGTATTGTAAAAAACAAAGTGTCTTTCTCTCCCCCTTGCTTTCTATCTTGCTCTCCCTGTCTCTGTAAGAACTGTTAAAAACTGTACTTTAAGGAATTAATGACCTACTTTCATCACGCAACCATTTGACAAAGTTTTCCATTCTCATTCAGGTTGAAAATGGTGCTGATAAGGGATCTGGCATCTTCATTCACATACATAAATAATTGTTTGGATTAAAGCACAGATGAGCTCCAAGAAAGGATAAATGTTATACAGACATTCCATGACATTATTAAATGGACTAATATCTAATGTATTCTAACAGTATTTGTATTTATTGAAGTGCATTAAAAAAAAAAAAAAAGAAAATAGAACTTAATTTCTTAAATTGGATCTGTTATTTTTGTTTCTGGAGTTATGTTATATTACATTACAAAATGTCGAGTGTAGCTATTCCCTAGCATATCTCTTCTAGAACAATGTAGTTTAATTTCTTTTTCAGAACAGAGTACTAGATTTTGGGTTTGACCTATAGATCATCGTGAAAAGCTGTAGCCAACAGGAGAAATCATTGCAATGTAACTCTTCTGTTTTTACTTGGAAGGATATCATGAATCACATCATAGATCTACTTTTTTCCCCCTCCTTTTTTTTCTCTTTCTCCTGTGATTAACATATAAACAAAATATCTAAAATTATTTAAAAGCAAAAGCAGATACATGAAAGTAATTATTGTTCTCCATGGTGATATTCACTGACAGAACATTAGGAAATAAATTGAAGACCTGACATTCTGCATAGGCTTAATTTGAGCTTCAGAAGGGAACTGAAAAAGCCAGTAATAAAGAACTTACTTTAGGAACTGAAGATTACTTTAAGATCATATATTTGCCTGCTTTTTCTCCCACTTCTGAAAGCCCATAGCCAAAAGAAGATGAATGTATTGAGATAGAATTATTTTTAATAGTTATTTTTCACGGTGTGTTAAGCTTCAAACACTACTTGCATCTTGAACAACTTGGGCAATGCTGTCTGAGTATTGTTTGAAAAACAACAAAATCCTTTCATCAGGCTGACAGTCTGGAAGAAAATGACAAATAATTCCTCTACACAGACTTTTTGAAATACTATGTTTTGATGGGTGATATTAGATGTTTTAGATTAAGGACACTTCTTGCTTAGAGGGACAGTGTCAACCTTAACATCTTTTTCTTAAATAAAGGCTTTACTTTGGTGCTAAAAACACCTTAGATGCTCAGACTTGACTTCTCTTCACAATACTACTTTTTCAGTCACCAGTTTTGAAATATGTTGCTTGTTTTAATGTTTCTCTTGTTTTGAAAGTAGAAGCAGAGGTGTTGACATCCTTTGTTCTTCCTTTGTAACCACCCCAACAGAATAACAACATCACATTAATAACCATTGCCCAGAGAACATAATCTTTGAATTCCTAGAGGGATCAAATTTGATATTCTTATAATGTCTTCCAGAATCATAAATGTTAATTGGATAAATTATCTCTTGATTTTTGAAATAAACCGGGTTTGAAATTCAGCACATGAATCCTCATTAGTACAGATGTTAAATGATGACCTGCTCGAGGGTCTTCCCTGAAAAGGTGGAACTCTGGAAAACAGTGGCACTTTTATTTTTAAAAGGCCACCATTAGTTTCTAAAGCATGTTACCAGCTAAGTCTCCAGTTGTAATGAACACTCTTTTATGAATTTTCAGATACCCTAGGAAGAGGAAGGATGGTGCTGTTAATATGACGTGACTTAGGAGAGCCAGATTCAAGCACTTGGTTTTGCCACAGATGTCTTCTGTGATATTAAGCAAGTTGCTTTATCTCCATTCCACTCCATTTCATGCCAGCAATGTAAGACAACAGGATGTTGCTCCTTTATTAGATTGATGTGAGGATATTGAAAGCCTAATCATGGCCCAGTGGTGAAATCACTCAGCCAGGAACAAAAGACTGGAATGCCTGTTCCCCTCATTTAAATTTGTTTTCAGTGAACAGTTGTTACGAAATTAATTAAGAGAAGGATTGCGGCTTTCCAGCCGGCTGCAGGAGAGCACAGCTGAATCAGACTCTGTCCCATTCATTGGGCCAAGCATCTTCTGTAGGCAATTTTCAACATTTCTTGTGCAGTAGCCTAACCGGTAGATTTCTGTGCAAAAGTTCCATCATTAATATATTTATGTTCTAATTTAACCCAGTTAGTCCAAGTTGATTGCTTGAGCTAAAACCCATCATTTTGAGCTTCTTCTGTAATTTTATAAATCATTAATGTACTGGCTACCTCTTAGGGCTTTCAAACATGTAAACTACCTACATGGTTTGCTTAATTGTCAGAAAAGTTCTTTTATCTAAACTTAAGAATATTTCTTTTAATTCTGTACCTACTCATGTGCACACAGAAATGTTCAAGAAGTCATTTTATTGTCTCATTTGAAATATCTACAACAGGAATAAAATCAAACATTTGTATACATAAGAACTTTATTTTCATAAAGTCTTCAAATGTGTTTCTTAAATGGAAAGGAAAATATGAAAACAAAATGAGTTGAGGGGATTTAAGGAATCATCAAACTAAGTGTAGTCTTCAGGTCAACAAATACATCTCCTACTTTCACTAGTATAAGCACATTGTTTTATTTCTATACACTAAGATATACTTGAGACAGGGGTATATATTGAACATTTTGCAAGAAATTCCATTGCTGTAATTGTGTGTTCTAAGTTTGATTACCAAGGAGAGAGGCATATTACCTTTATACCATGATTTTAAAATATTTTTGCTCACTATTTAAGTGGATTTGCAGTAACATTTCTCATTTTGAAGATATATTTTATGAAAAATTACTATCTTTGTTACATTAACGTTAACTTCTCTCAGCTTTTTTTTCTGTCATAATTAATACCTCACTCCTTAGAAATTTCTAATTCAACATGTGGAAGTAAACATAGACTATATCTCACTAACACTAAACAGTCTCTTATTTTAACTTCAGCACATGGTTGGTGAAATTCTGGTCCTGTTCAAATCACTGGAAGAGTTGTCGTTAAGATTAATGTCATCATTTTTTTCTCTTAACTGCTGTGTAAGAAACAGGTCTATTACTTCTTCTCTGACAGTGGAAACAGGAGCAAGGGCTATGGCTCAGTGCTTGAGCTCGTCTTTCAAGTAGAGAAGGCTTTGGGTGCAGTCCTCTGTCTGTCAGCTTGTCTCATGCTTTCTTCACAGGTGTGACAGCCAAGCAGGGGACAGTAATTTCTTCACCTGGCACTGATGAAAGATTAAGACCTCAGTTCAAAATACTTATGTTGCATATTTCTAAGGATGCATGTCTAGAACGATCCTTGTCTGCAAATACCTTGCAAAAGCAACACCTTAAGCATGCACTTTTCCCCCTTGTTAATGATCATGCCTAGACCAGAGGAGCCTGAAGCAGTCTCCAGCTTAGCCTCAAGATTCACTATGGCTCAATGACTTTCAACCAGAGCGAGATTTAAGCATGCAGCAGTTCCTCTTGAGCTCTAATTTCTGTTGGAAAAAAAAATACGCTCCATCTGGGCTGGCAGGAAGCCATGGACTGCTTCTGTGTGTCTGAATGATTAGGGGAAGAAGGACCCTAGGATGCAACAGGTGCATTTCAGCAGGAATTACAGAGATTTAGCAAACGAGATGAATGAGTGTAACAACATGTGTTTGTTGATGTCTTTGGAATACAAGGACATGCATTTGTCAGAAGTTCAACTCATAGATAAACAACTATTTTTAAATAAAATATGTTTATATTTTAAGCATGCAAATTGTGTTCAGCTTTGTTGGCTTTTGGTTTTGACTTTTTTTTCAAGGATGCTTATGTCTGCATTTTCGAAGAGGAACATTTAGGGAGAATTTTGGAAGCTGAAACCTTTGGGTTTAGATATCAGCTCAGGAATTCTGAACAGTGCAGTAAATAATTTTACTTACATTTATTAAACCATTTTAATTTGGAAATTAAAGCAAGAATGTTTCATATACTGTGCTATTATATTTTCAACTTGGAAAAGAGATTATTTATAGTACAGAAACTCTATAATAATAAGAATCCTCAGGGATTATATTATATTTTTTTTCATTATTTTTTGAGTCAGTTTTTATAGAAAATGGACCAAGGGAAAATCTGTTATCACTACTTTAATAGAAAGGCACAGCTCCTTAATTCCAGGGATTGGAAAGTCTCTGTGAATGTGTCTTCCTGTCTGCACTTTGCCTTGTACATTTGTGATTCTTACTAGCAAATACAAACTTAATTGGAGTATAAATAAATGATCAGCATTAACATCTTATTCCCTTTCAATACTTCCTCTAGAAATTTTACTGAGTTATTTCAGTAAAGCAGTGTATACATTAATAGAACACTTACCAGAATGATTCTACATAGCAATATCTTTGCTTATATTGTTCCTTTTAGAACAGAATTATTATTTAAAGATAGGTTAAAAAGTTTGAGAAAACCACAAGGGCTTTCCTTTTTATTTTATTTGAACTCCTACTTTAGTTTGTGCACATTACATATTGTTATAACTATTAGAGGACTGTAAGGTGCACAACCCTTTTATTCAGCATATATTCTCAGCAGACATTAATCATTAATAAATATCAATGATCAACACTCTATTTATGGTACTTATTTCCAAATGTTTTAAACATAACTAATCTCATTATCTCTCTCAAAAGGTGGTTGGTTTAGAAAACTAATCTTTTAGATTTTTTTTTTTTATTTTCTGACTATCTCAAATTTACAGTACAATGAAGTGTACCTATTTTTGAAGGAAGCTCAAACAAAAAGGTCTCCTCCTTTCTCCAACCAAAAAGGAAGTTATTTGATTTATTGCAAGGACTTTTCATTACAAATTGCTTTTATTCAAAATTTAGGAATTTTTTTTTCAATCAATATTCTACCATTCTTCCAAGCACTTGCAGCTAATCCAATTGCCACAAAAAGAAAGCTTTTCTTCTGTGTAGTTCTATATAATCAAATAAAACAGGTCATGTTCATAAATTTTGCATAGGTACTGCCACAGCACTGCACATCAGGAGAGGTATAACATCTTATTGGACTGTTAAAGCACTGCTCAAAAAAAAAAAAAAAAAAGGAAAAATGTCTTCAAATGTAATGTCCCTTGGCAACCAACATGATATCACAACTTGTTTAAAAATTTTTAAATGCCTGCGAACTCACACTGGATTATTGGAACCTAATTTGAGATTAATATTTTTGATGAGTGATTAACCCGCTTCCTGAGAAATACTGATAAAGAGACTCTCTCTTACACAGAGCAACATAAAATGACACAAGCTATAAAAATACTTGGAGCTATTTCTACATTTAAAAGAAGCTTTTACTCCTGAAATGAAGAAATGCAGACAAAGAAGGAATGACAGGAAGACATGAATTTCTGTTTTTGCTCTCTACATAAAATGACAACAGTAGAATAATATTTTTGTCAAATTCATTATCAGATTAGAAATTATATTTAAGTACATATTTTAAGGGCAAGGGACGGCTTTGAATAACAAGTGGGGAAAGTTGCTTGTTTCTGTAGCTATTTTCACACAAATTAGGTAAAAAAAGTTGAGACATTAAAGATGTTACATTTTCACAGGTTTGAATCTGCTTTTACCTTTTCTGTACAACCAAAGGAGAGCTTTGTAACTGAAAGTTGAGGCTAAAAAGTAACCATATCATTCCAATATAGTGATGTCAGAGGAAATGCACAGGCCAAGATTCACAATTAAATAGTAGTTGTTAGTGGTACTGACATAAACACAATGTTTGGACTTTGAGATAGAATTTCTAGCATCTCAGACTGCCGGGGAGCCTCCTTCCATCCTTATCACTGTGGAGGACTGAGAGGGGATTTGCAGTTTGTTCTCATCATCCCCACCACCGATTTCTGTAGAGGTCATTGTTGAACGGCAACCAAACGGCAGGCAACACTGAACAGCTGCCTCAACAGCTTTCCCAGTACAGGGGGTGAGAGAAAGTGAGAATTGAAATCTAGGTCTCCTGGATCCTGTGCTACTGGATACCACCTCTCTCCCCTCTCCCCCCCGATCTTTTTTTTTGATTATTTATTTATTTATAATTTTTTTTTTATTTTCCCAGAAGTTCACTGAAATTTTGGAATGCTTCAAGCGTGAGGTAAATATTGCTAGGTCACTCAGCTGCTTGTCAAACACTATACAGACCATAACAAACCTGTGGAGGCGCCACCATATGAATGGATTTTCTAGATGGGGCCATGTTGTGGTTTAACCTAGCAGGCAGCTAAAACAAGCACACAGCTGTTCACTCACACTGCCCCAGCCAGTGGCATGGGGGAGAGAATCGGGGAAAAAAAAAAAGTAAAACTCATGAGTTGAGATAAAGACAGTTTAATAAGGCAGAAAAGAAAGATGATGACGATGGCAATAATAATAATTAATAATTATTATTATTAATAATAACAATAATAATAGAATATACAAAATAATAGAATACACAAAACAAGAAATGCACAGCACAATTGCAAACCACTGATGCTCAGCTGCAGTCTAAACCCCTGGCCAGCTTCCCCCAAGTTATATACTGAGCATGACATCATACAGTATGGAATATCCCTTTGGCTAGTTTGGCTGTTCTGGCTGTGTCCCCTCCCAGCTTCTTGTGCACCCCTAGCCTCCTTGCTGGCAGGGCAGCATAAGCAGCAGCAAAGTCCTTGACTTAGTGTAAAGATTGCCTAGCAACAAACAAAACATCAGTGTGTTATCAACATTATTCTCATCGTAAATCCAAACCACAGCACTATACACGCTATTAGGAAGAAAAATTAACTCTATTCCAGACAAAACCAGGACAGGCCAACATGTTTTTATCACATGTAACATCTGAACAAGGAACTGCCTTCTACAAATATTTGATGCAAATGAGAGCATGCACTCACATGAGGACTCCTGCTGATTTCAGTGAGACATCTTGTATACATAACATTTTGCAGCATTGAGACAGTTCTGCAGCCGGTGAGGCTCAGCTGGAAGCTTGTCAAGGTTGATTCTAAATTTATGTAACATAGGAATCAATCTGTGCATATTTTTTCCATCTTCATATTTGGCATGAGGTAGTGTTTGTAGCTGATTGTTTTGAAAAGTGTCAGTAAGGCTCTTATTTTACCAACTTATTTAACCAAAGACACACAATATTGAAAATTTATTTTTGTTGTCTTTTTTTGTTTATATTTTTGAATATGCCTAAATATTTAACTTATGTACGCTTTAAGAATTCTATGCCAAAGCTAAAATAAAAATTACAGCTTAACTGTTTTCTTTCCATGAATTAAAAGTTTCAGCAATTCATGTGTACTTAGCAGACCGTCTCTGAGCTGGAAAGGCACTGAGGCAGACTTACATATGGCAACACCAGTGCATGTCATATGTGTTTTAGCACTTACAGCTCTGATTGAGGCACCCATAGGATAACATGTTGAATCCATTTTGGTTTTTTTGTGAAAGCTGCTCTTGGAAAGGAAGGGATTTTAAATGAATGTGCGTGTTGAGGAGGATAAGAGTACTGGATGCCTGAAATTAACTTTGTCTGTAACCTTCAAGGCACTATGCAGACTAATGAGATGTAGAAGAATTGCCACTACATCTGTCCCTATTTGCTCACATGTAAGATGAACACTTAAAAAAATATTCATATTATGGAGCCCTATTTGTTGAAAATAATATAATTTGTGCATACACATTCATGCTGTGTACTTGGTGCTTGAGGAAAGCAAGTAAGTAAGTGGGATACTTTTCTTCCCCTTTATATTAATATTTAATTAAAAGCTCTAGAAGATCATATTTTGACAGATACTCTTAGCCATAGGAAAAATACATCTGCAGTACCACTTTTCTTGTTTGATCTCTTTTTTTCTGGGTCAGCTTACATCCATAGACAGACACACGCACATACTGCATTCCATGATTGGGACACAATGCTATTAGTAAGTTTTTATGCTTGAGGCCAGGGAAATTGTATCACACTTGCTTTTGACTCCAGATCAAGAACTGTAGCTGTAGCATGAAAAAATAAAAATAGAGGAAAGGCTTTGAAGGTTTGATATGCTGAAATTCATAACTCTGACTTGTTAAAGTTATTTCTTGTTAACAGTAGCATTTGCTGCCTTGCTAATGATCTTCCAGTTGGGATGGATCCAGCCAGTGTATCCACTATTCATTTAAACTCATATGGAAGTTTGAAACTTCACAATAAACTGTTTTGCTGAGACTTCTGGGGAAAAAACAAAACCCAAAACATAAAAACTCCCATAAATCTAAAAATTACAGTATCCTGAGATGCAGAAATTTTTCTTTAAACAAGTGATTTCTAAGTCGAAGAATATTATAAAATTGCTAGCCAACTTCTCCACAGTGGTGTGTTAAACCAGGCTGGATGCCAAGTGCTCACCCAAGCTGCTCTATCACTCCCCCTCCTCCGATGGACAGGGGAGAGAAAATATAATGAAAAAATATAATGGAAATCTTGTGGGTCGAAATAAGGACAAGGAGAGATCCATGTCATGGGCAAAACAGACTTGACTTGGGAAAAATTAATTTAAATTATTACCAGTCAAAATCAGAGCAGAAAAATGAGAAACAAAATTTAAATCTTAAACCACTTTCCCCTCACCCCTCCCTTCTCTCCTGGCTTTACTCCTAATTTTCTCCACCTCCTCCCCCACAGCGGCACAGGGGGACGGGGAAATGGGGGTTGTGGTCAGTTCATCACACGTTGTCTCTGCTGCTCCTTCCTCCGCAGAGGGAGGACTCCTCACACTCTTCCCTTACTCCATCATGGGGTCTCTCTCAGGGACACAGTCCTCCACCAACTTCTCCACCGTGGGTCCTGCTCATGGGCTGCAATTCTTCATGAACTGCTTCAGAGTGGGTCTCTCCCATGGGTCCACAAGTCCTGCCAGGAGCTTGCTCCAGCACAGGATCTCCACAGGGTCACAGCCTCCTTCAGGTGCCTCCACCTGCTCCAGCATGGGGTCCTCCATGGGCTGCAGATGGATATCTGCTCCACCATCATCCTCCCTGGGCTGCAGGGGGACAGCCTGCCTCACCATCGTCTTCACCACAGGCTGCAGGGGGATCTCTGCTCCAGTGCCTGGAGCACCTCCTGCCCCTCCTGCACTGACCTGGGTGTCTGCAGAGTTTCTTACATCTTCTCACTCCTCTCTCTGGCTGCAAAAGCTCCCCAAAGTTGTTTTTTTTCCTTCTTAAATATGTTATCACAGAGGTGCTGATTGGCTTGGCCTTGGCCAGCAGCGGGTCCGTCTTGGAGCCAGCTGGCATTGGCTCTGTCAGACACAGGGGAAGCTTCTAGCAGCTTCTCACAGAAGCCACCCCTGTAGCCACCCCGCTACCAAAATCTTGCCACGCAAACGCAATAAATCCACTCATGGCACAGTCAAAATTTCCACCGAAATAAAACTTCTTTGGATCTAACAATCACCATGTTTCAACTTCTACATGTACCGATCTTCAAAATATGGTAAGAAAGGAGGAAATTGTATGTTTTCCTACCATATAGCTGTGTAACACAGGCAAAATGGTGCCTTGTGTGCTCATAATGCACACACTCCCTAATTCACAGACCCTCAAGCAGACAAAAGTGTCTGTTTTCAAATAAATTAAAGTCTATATACTGAAGTATATATATATAAGTATAATAAGTATATATATATATAAGTATAATAAGTATATCAGTATATATATACTGAAGTGCCTCAATTCACCCTTCAGTTTGCTTCTGATGAACTATTACTCTAGACACCAATTTTCCTTTCAATGATTTACGGACTTTCTGAATATAATTATTCCAGCAGAGAAAAGGGGCTCTGCCACAGAAAAATGCAGAGACATCTGGAAATGACATTACTGTTACTGATTCTTAGTGTGAAATACGAATATTAGTGTAAGGTTGATGTCTCCTAATATTAATACTAGCACAAACATTCCCTCTGTTCGTGCAGTCTCATCTCAGCTGAGGCAATGAATAAAAGTGGAATATAGTTGTGCTCTTCAACATTTTTGTCCTGGTATCAATAAATGTGATGGATAACTGAGAAATTGAAGTATTACCTTGATAAATCTGTCCAGTAGCATTAACATTTAGGCAATAAATAATGATGATTTTTAATTAGATTCAGATGCCATGAAGCTTGGACTATACATTTCCAGGTGGATCAAGGTTTGAAAAAAATATTATGGGGGATAACAAACAAAAATAATAATAAAAAAAATCATATGCCTTGGAAAAGTTTTGAGATATTATATTGTGGATTAACCAGGGGGAAAATTATTAACTCCATACAACAGCAGCATCCAAACTTCTTTCTTAGTGGCCTAGATAACAGCCTGTGCATTTGCGCAAAGACCACGCACCTCTAAGCCTACACCTGCCACGTGACCAGACATCCCTGTGCATATGCATCATGCATGAGCTCTACACGTTTAAGAAAATGGATGTGCCCCCCAAAGAATTGTACCTACTGCATAAGCACTGCTCAGTGTATATATCCTTTTATTAGACCTTTACCGACAGGGCTCATGTTGGAAGTCTTTTTGGAAAAGAGGGTTTCATACTGGATTTATTCTGGTTGAACATTCGCACTTTTAAAGACTGAGTTTTTCTGCATGACCGTAAGTGCAACTCTAAGTAGCAGACTTTTACTGATGCCTAAACTTTAAAAAAAAGCAAGTCATATGCTTCGTAACAAAGTTTTATTATGAATAACTTAGGTTGGTGTGAACAGGTAAGAAATGTTCTCTTCTTCAGCACAAAGTGACAGAATCAAGTAATTTTGCTACCCAGTGGAGGCTCATTTCTGATGTCTAGGTGACAGTGCAGTGGTACTCACACTGCGATATGTTTTAAGTCAGGTCAAAAATATCTAACAAGTTTTTGTCAAAAACAAAGACTGAAAGCTTTGACTGGGTCAGCTGGGTTTCTGTCTGAATAATTCACTTTGCCCTGTTCCTTTCAGGGAAATGTCATAAAACCAGCTGCTGTATAAGTTTAACCACATGTATGCATGGGATGCAGTCCACAACATCTTTTCCCTGTAGCTCATTTGTTTCCACTGCCCCGAGCTACATTTGAACTTCCTCTATGTAGAGTACAAAAAAAAAAAAAAATTAGTCAAAGGTTGCATTTGTAATACTCAGAGAAAGGTGAGGAATTTTTTTGTTTAATGGTAAAAACAAATTGTTGCCTTCAGTTCTTGTGATTTATGTCTCTTCTTTGTTTATTATTACAGTCATTTTTTTCCTATATGTAGTTAAACATTCATCCAAACAATCGGGGGGGAGGGGGGGGAAGGTTTCAAGTGACTTTGGGAAAGATTTTAAAAATTATTAGGGGACAGAGAGCTCTAAATCCCACTGCAAATTGATAGAAATTGTATGGATGCATTCCAACATGATTTTAAAATAAACCAAGTTAATCAAACAAAAAAACCCCAACTCCTGATTCTAGAGAGGAATCAAGCTTGTGACAGTCCAGTTTTTAACAAGCTGGGTTTTCTTTCATTAAATTTGATTTTGAGATGGGATTGAGGGGAGGTATTAACGTATTATCTTAGAAATCCTAATTATGAGGAGTTTAAACTGTGAATTCACAGGTGGAAAACAGTCTGAGCTATTTATCTTGTTTCTAGGAGATCCACAAACTTCACTTCCTTTCCCTGTTTCTAGAGAAAGCATTTGCACCGATCTGTTCCTGTCCCTCCTGCTCTTCCACCACAGATGCTAAGGACTCTACTTTCAGGTCCTTGTGGTTTTTTAGGCAGGTGGATCCACTAGAAGGCAAAGGAAGAGGGAAGAAAAGCTACAGCATCGTTGTTAAATACACGACAAAGCCTATCCCTGGCATTTAGGCCAATGGATGCAGATTGTTTTATGTCCACATTCGTGACAGTGAACTTGAAACAGATCAGCTATTTCCACTTTGCACAGCATTTGTATCCAGATTGGGACTTCTGTCACTCTCTGAGAGAACTGCTGTGCTCTCTTTATGATGTCATGTGTGCTATAATCATAGAGCTGAATTACAGCCTGCTAGAGTAATGCTTTTATAGAGAAAAAGCAAAATAATACATTGCTTGCTCTGGATGCTGTCATGGCAGGTGGGGTCTCTGAGGGACGAGTCTTGTTGAAACACTGTAGAGAAGAACAAGCCAAGGCTAGTGCAGTCTTGTCTACATTGTCTTTCGCAGAGTGATCTCCACACTCTTAAACTTCAAACAGGGTTTGTTTTAGAAGAGGCCAGATGTTGCAATCAAAGAGAGAGACAGTTAGAGAAGGCCACGTTTGTGCAATAGAGGCAGTCAATGAATCAGAATCCAGGAGTGAAAAGGGGACTAAAATTTTGAAAAGGGAAATGTACTCTTTAAAAACTTGTAGATAACAGATCTCTAGTTTTATAGTCATTGCCATTTCTGTACCCCAGGTAGTCTGGTTAAATAATATTTTAGAAAGACCAATAAGCTGTCTATGTTACTGTTTCAGATTTTATTCCATACATGAAGTACATCATGACAGAAAGCCCTAAGGTAGTCTTTGAAATGCTACCTATATGGATTGCGAAGAAGACAGATGAGAATTGCAGTGTTCACACATTGTTAACATCTGAGATATAACAATTAAGGCCAAAATAGACTATGATGGGCATCTGGGTGAGTATCTTATTCTGGGTACAATGGAAAGATGCTAATACAGCAATAATTTGATTGAAGTGATAAGCCTGGAAAAATAGAACGGAACAGAAAGAACAGAACAGAACAGAATAGTTCAGTCAGAAGTGACCTACAGCGATCATCTAGTCCAACTGCCTTCACCTAGTCCAACTACCTAGATGAAGAAAAATAATGACAAAAGATGCATTCAGCATCCTTTTGAATGGATAAAGATGGAACAAGATCCTTTTTCTTAGTGTTGGAAAATAACAGATCATAATAAACAAAACACAGGAAGGTACACTAAAAATCATCTTACAAGTGTTATAAAAAAAGTCATCTTACAGGTGACTCTAGATACGTATAAATTGCATTGATGCACATATTATTGCTTATGATTTATATTTATTGCTTCAGTTGTCCCACAGAAAACATTTTATCCTTATCACTTGATTGTAAGAAATTTACAAGCATGGTGAAAATTTTAAAATTGGGATTTTTGCCAAAATAAAAACTGAAGCAAAATACTCCAAATTGCATGAGGATTTCCATAAATAAGGAAAGGAGCAGATAATTCCAAATATCAATTTTATTTATCTCTGTCTTTGGGGTGGCCCACAAGTGTCATATCAGCTCATCCACAGCAAAAAAGTACCACTTAAGAATGTTAAATATTTAGCTTATTTCTATAATTCATAGCAGAACAAAAATATACCTGTGAAATTCTGCTTATCCAAATCTAAAAGAAACATAGTTGTCATTTTCTTGAATGGGATGGAAATTTTAACTGTCTTTTAGGATCAGCCTGGCCTAGCTTTAAATGCTGATCTGCAATCAGGTACATATGGAACAAAGTAGGGATATCAAAACAACTGAATTATGTGAGGAATTATAAAGATATTTTTTTTCCCTATGGAGAAAAGTGCATATCTGGCATTTATGCACTTTTTTTTTCTTTTTAAGTGGAAAATAGTGTGGATCATTAATATCCTCTGTCTGTGAATTAGAGAGATTTTTTTTTTTTGCTAACAGAAATAGTATAACTTGTGAACAAAATAACTTCGGTTGTTATGAAGGTGCAAAATCATAAAAACATGTGATATAGAGATCCTCAAATGGCATCTGAAAAGCAGTATCATAAAATCACATGCTTTGTCACCTTTTGCATTTCCACCAATGTTTTCTTAATGGTTATTTAAATGGCACAGACTTGTCAATCAGCACCATGTTTTAAGGTAATTAACATCCTAAATAATCTTTCTGTAAGCTTATGTTAGTTAATAGTCATCTAATATAGAATCATATAATCACAGACTTTTTTTATACTGAAAAAGACCTGTAAAATCATCAAGTCCAACCATTAACCTAGCAATGCAAAGTCCACCACTAAATCATGTCCCTAAGTGCCACATCTACATGCATTTTAAATATCTCCAGGGATGGTGACTCAACCACTTCCCTGGGCAGGTTATTCCAATGATTGATAACACTTTTTGTGAAGAAATTTTTCCTGATATCGACTCTAAACCTCCCCTGGCACAACTTGAGGCCATTTCCTCTTGTTCTATGACTTGTTACTTGGGAGAAGAGACCAACACCCACCTGGCTACATCCTCCTTTCACGTAGCTGTAGAGAGCAATAAGGTCTCCCCTCAGCCTCCTTTTCTCCAGGCTAAACAGCCCCAGGTCCCTCACCCGCTTCTCATAAGACTTGTGTTCCAGTCCCTTGGTTAGCTTTGTTGCCCTTCTCTGGACATGCTCCAGCACCTCAATGTCTTTCTTGCAGTGAGGGGCCCAAAACAGAACATGGGACTTGAGGTGTGGCCTCACCAGTGCCGAGTACAGGGGGACAATCACTTCTCTAGCCCTGCTGGCCACACTATTGCTGATACAAGCCAGGATGCTGTTGGCCTTCTTGGCCACCTGGGCACACTGCTGGTTCATAATCAGACAGCTGTCGACCAACACCCCCAGGTCCTTTTCCACTGGGCAGCTTTCCAGCCACTCTTCCCCAACCCCGTAGCAGTGTTGCATTGGGTTGTTGTGACCCAAGTGCAGGACCCGGCATTGAGCCTTGTTGAACCTCACACAGTCGGCCTTGGCCCATCTATCCAGCCTGTCCAGATCCCTCTGCAGAGCCTTCCTACCCTCCAGCCGATCAACACTCCTGAACAACTTGGTGTCATCTGTAATGTTCCTAACTGCAAATCAAGTCATGTGTTTAAGAATACATTTTTCCCTTGAATGACCTTTAGGAAGTTCTGGGTGTGTGTACATGCACACACATATATTATTCATGTTCGGCAGCACAGTTCAACGTAACAGACCAGGGATGGCATGAACAGGAGTCCGCACTACCTGCAGCATTTCTGTGACAGAAAGAACTAAAATTGTATGTAAGGCATACCAAGTTTTTAAACTGTGGCCTAATTTAACCTTTGACAAAGAGGGAAGGATTCTTTTTTTCTTTAAGGTTCACAATAAGTACATGATAACCTGTTTACCTTTGCATCTCCACAAATCATAGCAGACCCATACTATTTGACTTCCTTTAGCATTAGCTTTGTAACAATGTCTCTTTTTATTTCAGTGACACAACAGATAAGATTTTAAAGAGGTCTGCCTGTACTTAAGTTGTAATATTTATACCTCAGTACAAATATTGTCAGCTGCTTATGTGAGCAGAAAACCGGTAGGCATAATGTCTGTTTCTTGGTTCCCAACTTCTACTTTTATTAAATTACCACCTGAAGGAAGTTATGTTAGTGACTTACTAGTCTCTGTTAAAGTAAATGAGTATGCCCCTCCTAGTACGGAATAAGTCCCTAAGTAAGTTGCCAAAGTTGAGCCTACGCCGCAGAAAAATAAGCCTAAATATTTCCCAAACTCACCACAGGTTACACGTGTTGCTTTTTTCTCCTTTCTGCCCTTTTTTTCCTCTCCTAGGTTTCTTCAGACTAATTCTCTGGTCATTGATGATTGTAAGGCTACTATAAAAGACACTAAAATGTTCCAGGATACAGCAAGTTCAGAGCTTTAAAAAATATATGTTTTCTACCAGATGCTCATTACATATCTAGTTACACATATATAAAGATGTAACACTTTTCGCACATATGGAGACAGGAGTGATCCAATAATGTCGGAGGGAGTCTGTACTTTACTTTGTAAGTCAGCAAAGAGACCCATACCTAAGTCATATGTATGGGAAACCACAAACAGTTCTGACAGCCCGATTCTGAAAAAAATAATGTTGGAGGACAGACTCCCAAATTAAAACCACACCATAAGTTTAAAAAGACAGGGAAAACAAAGAAATTGCATGTACATTCCCCTTATTGCGTCACATCTCTGTTACTTTGTTGTGAATAATTTCACATGACAGTGAAAAGGACAATGAGCATAAAAAGCTTTCAAGTTATTTTTCAGAAAACAAAGCAAACACCACTGGCACAAATACACATTGTGATGATTACTCACTGCATTTTGCAAACACCAGCTGAGTATAAAAAATTAGTACACTGTAACTGATTTTCAAGTTTTTATTTTTATAAAGTTCTAAAGATAAAGATGACTTTGGAAACTTGTAATTGCTTTAACAAACAATTATTGTATACTTTAATATATTAAGGAGAGGAAAAGAAAAAGTTGATTTTGTCTTCATATATTTATCATGGCCCAAGTAATTCATTTTGGGTTCTTGACTTGGAATTGTTTTTCCTTTTTTATATTTTCCTCTTCAAAAAAAATCTCTTAAGGTTTTTTAAACTGAGATAAAAAATTCAATTTTTTTTTTTTTTTTTATTTTTCCTATAGCATATGTGCTGTCAAGCAGGAGAAGTAGCTTGTACATTACCAGAGTCCAGTTTGCTATCCAGAAAATTAAGTTATTATATTGTTTCTACCCTGCTGATAATTTATTATTCTTGCCCTGAATAAAAGCAAGCATATGAGCACATTGAGTAGCCAAGATGATAGTTTTGACTTATCTATTAACAAACAGTAATGATTAAATAGTGTTTGATTGTTGGCAGCTTGGACATAATAGATTACTCTAGGGATTATTTTATGAATTATTATTTTGAAATAGTTTTAAATTGACAAACTGTTGAAGAGTCCATTTGTTTTCCTTTTCACAAGCACACACACACATGCATGAAGTTAAATGAAAGCTGAAGTTGAAATTAGCAGTAGCCTAAGGACATTACTGTAATTACTAGGCCGTTTAAAATGTATCAGTATCATGTCTAATATAATAAAAGTAGAGTCATAGCTGTAGCACAATTAAGAACAAGAGACTATGCAAAAGGTTGTCAGATTCTGTTAGCTGAAATCAGAGCTAATATAAATGCATTATGTGTGTAATTATGGCCACCGCTTCTTACCAGAAAATCATCTGCAAAATGAGGTCCTTTGATAGTTCTGACTCTATTGCTTTTTGCTCTGTTTGTTTTGTTTTGTTTTGTTTTTCCTGAAGAGGAGAATTAACTGAAATACGGAAGTATAACCCTCTCTTTAAAACAATGGAATGAGTAACAGGGAAGCAAGGAAAAATCAAGATGTTAACTCACACGATAAAAAAAAGGTTTTATCTGTTAGACTGCATCATAGAAATGGGCCTAATAATTCATATAAGAATTATTAAGAATTTGCAAATTCAAGTAAGGGATTTTTTTATCTTTCTCTGCATTAATAAGAACTGCTGACAGCAAAAGTTAGGCGAACTTTAAAATGGAATGAGTAATAAGTGAGTGCATGAAAGTTTTGGCACTTAAGGTCCTTCTGAGATTGTGAATTAATTTCCAAGCATTAATTTCCTTTTCAGGGACAGATAAATGGACTTGGGAAGTCTGCCACTATGGTTAGGGACAGGATGCAAGAGCCTAAGCCAATTCCATATCGGGTTCTTTCCACAGGGTGACACCTATGCCGATGGCCAAAAACAAGGTTGGGAGAGCAAAAACGCCAGTCTGAAGGATGCGAGTGTTCTGTAGGCAGGAGGAGGGGGCAGAATACACAAAAGTTGTTGACTAGATGTGGTGGCATCATCCTGTCAAAAGCAACAAATATATTTGCCTCATAATTAGGTAACAGTGCACAGTGTTATTCAGTCTTGCAGTGCAATCCCCTGTATCCCGGACAGCGGAGTGTAGCCAGGTGGCTGTTTCCAGGCTTTAGTTATTTGGCAGCATGTGTGGCAGCATTGAAGAGCCTCTTTTAAGTTAAGCCTGTTTTGGTCTTCTGAGATTGAAATGCCCCAAACCACACAATATTTTAAGTTCTTATCTTGATATTTTTATAGCTTGGAGGGTTCTGATTTTGTCTTTTTTTGTTTTGTTTTTCTTTTTCTTTTTAATATGGAAAAACATTTTTGTACCTAAATAAAGCTGCCTTTGCAACAAGCATGTAAAGAGCCCTGAAAGGTATCAACATAGAAGTAAAACATTTTCTTCCACTCAGTTATTGCACAAGGGACGCATTTAGTTCAAAATGTTCAACAACTGCAAAGAGAAAAGACATCTGGGTTCAATCCACAGAAGCCTAGGGCAACTAAAAACCCTTCTAAAAGCCCATTGAAGCAGGAGGAGGAGGTGATTGTTTCTAAGACAACAAAGAAAACTCATCCATTATGCAGAGACTTAACAAAAAGATATAACTATTTAAAAAATTTGAAGTAACTAAGGAATATTCAAGGCAGGGAAAAAGGATGAGGGGAAAGAGTCGGGTAGGTTTCTTTTTTGTCTCCAATCCTCTTCATTGTGTTTATAGAGAGACACATATGCATTATAGTAAAGATTAGCCTTATGAAAATGCCTGGAAATTACAAAATGTTTTAACTACACTACATTGTTATACCTTATTGACTATCCAGACATACCACTCAGGTATTTCTGGAATACCTTCACTCTGTAACACAAACATCCATTAGTCTAGTATTCTCTTTCTACTACTGGCCTCTGTGAAAACACCTTCATATTCCTAACTAGTCAATGACATGTTGTGGGATAATGTTTCTTTCATTGTGTCTTAATTCATGTAACTGCAGCCTTCTTTCTTGCTTGATATCAACCCCAATTTTTTTGTTTTGTTTTTTTTTTTAAAGAGTATGTAGAGCCATTTGGTTAAGTAATATCCTGTGTTATATTATCAATAGGTTAACTTCACTTCATAGCCATTATTTTCCTTTTATCTCTAAAAGTTTTTAAATTTACACAATAATTCTTTTATGACAGAGAATTTAAAGGAGCACAAAACAGATCTCCTGTGTGGCATTAATTACTTTTCTTACCAACCTTATTTATTTAGTCATCTGGTTTCAAATCAAATACTGCCTTTCAATTTTTTTAATTTTTTTTGTCATAATTTCTTCTGCCAGACCATCTTAACTCAGAAAAAAAAAATATATTTTTTTCTAAAAAAAAATTACAATCTGGTATTTCTCTGTTTAGACTTACATACAACTGTCATACACACTGACAAAATCAAATGTACTTAAAATAATTTCTGTGATTTACTAATAGAGCCTTTTTTCCTGATGGGAAGCATTTACTGAAATATATTTACAAAAAAACATGGGCAGAATCCACTCCCTCATCTCCTGCATAACATGCCCCATATGGTGAAGGAATACAGGACAGTTGGGTGAATTTCAGAGAAACATTACATATGAGACATGATCATCTTAATGGAAAGCATGAAGGAAGGAGGAATAGAAAATTGCAGTGTTTAATTTCTCCAAAGGAATGACTTAAAGCTTGCATCTAGTGTCCTTATTTTGCACTGGGGTGAAATACTTGAAGATTAGGAAGTTGTAATTTGCAGTTATTCTCTGTCTTTGATCTACTGTGTCCAAGCTGAGTGAAGAATGTGCCAATGTAACATTTCTAAGCCATACTGTTGAGGTTTTCAGGCAAGAAAATTAAATTATCTAGTACAAACCAGATGTTTTTTCTCAAGTGTTTATTTTTTTACTTTCATAAACAGTAAAAAAAAGCTGACAAAAAATTCTAAACCTAAAATAAAAAGAAGAGAAAGACAAAAACATTCAGGAAAAAATGTTGCAACTGTAAGCAAAATAGAGTAAAAGAGTATGAGATGCATTAAAAAGCCCAACTAACAAAACCACTAAAAAATATTGATCCATATTTAACAAAGTAGAATACCTGTTAGCTATTTGTTGCTCAATTTATGAAAAACATAGCACTACAAACCACATAGGAATATTTCTCACATTGGGAATTCAATATGCAGGTGTGTGAGATTATGTTCAAACTCAGAAAACCTAAAGGATACAAAGACATATTTTTAATCCCATATTCCCTAAAGATCTCTAAATTAGGCTTCTGGGTTGATTATAGAATTTGTAAAGAAATTTAGGCTCTGTCAAATAAGTTTTTAACAAAAAAGCTTAGAATTAAGGGGCCTTCAGTTCAGAATGCTTTTGATGCTTTGATGCTGACATAAGATACCAGGATTGATGACTGCTGAATGTCTACTGGAAAAACATAGCAGAAAAGCTTGGTTTTGCTCACTCACCTAAGGAATGTACAAATCTCACTGGAGACTGTTAAGGATGACTGAATCTGGTAGAGTGAAAGACCCAGCTGATTTTTCCCTCTTGGCTCCTTAGAAGCAATGCTACTGCTTTTCTTTGTCCCCAGGTACAGCCAGTAGCACAGCTGAGTGCCTATTCCCGATAGACACATGGACACAGAGTACAAACACTTACATGCAACTAATTTACATTCAAACTGGACCTCTTCTCTTCATTTTCCAATGCTTATTTTTCCTTGATCCATTTTGATCCCTTCCTTTCTCTGGCCTTATTCCTTGCCAAACAAACACCTCTATTTTTTCCCCATTAGTCTTGGGAAAACCATTACTGTTTCCCAGGATATCTCAACTTTACATCACCAATTGTGTTACCAAGGCATTGCTGGTCTTGTGAGATTCCTTCCCCCAAAAGGCCCCAGTGCTCCCCTTGAAGGTCAGCCATCTCTTGCTTGCTTCCTCCTGAACCATCTGTGATCCGCCAATGTCTCATGGCACTGTTTGTAACTTCTACCAGCTTCTTGCACTGTTATTTGCCATGTTCAGTCTTTTCTCATGTCACACCAAGCAATTTCTCATCATCTGTTATGTTAGGTACAACTCAGGGCAGGGCTTAGGCATCTGCCTGTAACCTTAGCAACAATAGTGTTAAAATACTGTGGAAAAAACATTCCCTACTTACCTGTGTACAACAGGTCAATGTTTTGCATCGCTCCTCTCAACCCAGCAAATTAGAGACCGAAGTTGAACTCCCAATGAAAACATAAGGGGACAGAAACTTAATTCTCTCTTTCAGGACACCATCTTAACTGAGAGGCTATTCTGGATGCAAGGCAGAGGAAAAGTTATTTGTTGTTCCTCTCTGGGAGTTTTTATGCTATCTAGCAAATTGTTTCAGGTCCCCCAGTTCAGACAGAGAACAAGGAAGAATATTACTAACTTCTGGGCTTGAGAAATCTCAGTCTTTGATTTAGCATTAATTTAATATTTTGGGGGGTAAAATAGAGAATTAGAAAGCAAAAAACCGGACAATCTCATCCTCCCCCTGCCCCAGTCTGGTGTGGGTATACTTGAAAACCAAAGATTGTCTTTCCCAGATAGTTTAGTTGTCACTGGAACTGTGTTCCTCTTACATAGCTTTTATTACTTGTGTTGGTTTTGCGTGGCAAGGTTTTGGTAGCGGGGGGGGCTACAGGGGTGGCTTCTGTGAGAAGCTGCTAGAAGCTTCCCCTGTGTCTGACAGAGCCAATGCCAGCCGGCTCCAAGACGGACCCGCCGCTGGCCAAGGCCAAGCCAATCAGCGCCTCTGTGATAACATATTTAAGAAAGACAAAAACAGTTAGAGAGAGCTTTTGCAGCCAGAGAGAGGAGTGAGAAGATGTAAGAACATCTGCAGACACCAAGGTCAGTGAAGAAGGAGGGGGAGGAGGTGCTCCAGGCGCCGGAGCAAGATCCCCCTGCAGCCCGTGGTGAAGACCATGGTGAAGCAGGCTGTTCCCCTGCAGCCCATGGAGGGAGGATGAGGGGGTGTAGAGATTCCACCTGCAGCCCGTGGAGGACCCCACGCCGGAGCAGGTGGAGACACCTGAAGGAGGCTGTGGCCCCGTGGGAAGCCCACGCTGGAGCAAGCTCCTGGCAGGACCTGTGGACCCGTGGAGAGAGGAGCCCACGCCAGAGCAGGTTTGCTGACAGGACTTGTGACCCCGTGGGGGACCCACGCTGGAGCAGTTTGCTCCTGAAGGTCTGCACCCCGTGGAGGAGACTCACGTTGGAGAAGGCCGTGAAGGACTGTCTCCCGTGAGAGGGACTCCATGCTGGAGCGGGGGAACGATGAGAGGAGTCCTCCCCCTGAGGAAGACGAAGCGGCAGAAACACCGCATGATGAACTGACCGTAACCCCCACTCCCCGTCCCCCTGTGCCGCTGGGGGGGGCGGAGGTTGAAGCCGGGAGTGAAGTTGAGCCCGGGAAGATGGGAGGGGTGGGGGGAGGTGTTTTTAAGATTTGGTTTTATTTCTCATTCCTCTACTCTGTTTTGCTTAGTAATAAATAAGATGAATTCCCTCTCTAAGTTCGGTCTGTTTTGCTCATGATGATAATTAGAGAATGATCTCTCCCTGTCCTTATCTCGACCCGTAAGTTTTTTTTTCATTGTACCTTTTCTCCCCTGTCTAATGAAAGAGGGGAGTGATAGAGCGGCTCTGGTGGGCACCTGGCCCTCAGCCAGGGTCAACCCACCACATTACTCTAAAACCTTGAACTCTTTACTGCACAGTAAAGAACTTTTCACTGCACAACTTCAGAAGAGTAGGCAGCCCCCCTTCATTACACTGATTCTCAAGTTTAACTCTGATTTAGTTACCAAAGCACTTTTTTTGAAATTAGAGCTTAGAAGATTTTAATCCCCTTGGTCATGAAAAGCAACAATTTGCCTGACAAATATTTCATCCATTAAGCAGTAATAAAAAGGGAGACTAAGCGCAGTTGTGTATGAAAGAAACCAACCACACCGTATTTTGGTGGAACCCAATTGTTGAGGCAAATATCAGGAATGCTTTGACAACTGTTACAGCCATAATGAATTTCTCAGATGGGACAAAAAGATTGCAGAGCACATTTAGGTTTATTCCAAGATGCCAATGACAATACACTTAGCTCCATCAAGACTCAGAATATCACTTCTGAGTAATAGGAATGCCTGAAAGTGTTGTATTAATAAAACTTGTGGGAATGGGCAGGAGCTGAATCAGGGTTTTGGGTAACAATGTCATAGATATTTCCATTCCACCTACGCCTCTAAGACCTTATCTGGAGCTTGTCATAAAGTTTATTGTAAATGCTTGACCATTTCTAATCTGCAACTTTACTTCTTTGAAATGAACCACTGAGTTTACTGAGATATAAATCCATGATCTAAACTATTCTACAAAATAAATTTTGCATATTTGTTTCAACTTTTGTTTCATTTGTGGCAAAAGTAATAACAAAGTCTAATAAAGGCATTGTATACAGTAAGCTATTCTCTGCCTGGAGGAATAGAAACAATAATAAAGGAAGTATAAAGCCAGTGGCAAGTAACTTTTGGTAAGTCCCTTCTAATTTTAGATTTAAAATACCAGAACAATAGCAATAAAACACATTTTCCCCCTACTTTTTGGAGGGATCTAGAAATAATAAACTCAGGAATTCCAGATTATTATTTTAAAAAAAAAAAAAAAGGAAATTAAATAAAAATATGATACTAGTAATGAAACCAGCTACTTCAAACACATTGAAATATACATTCAAGATTGTATGAAATGTTCTAAAATGTTATATTAAAATTCTTTCTTCTCACTCCTCAAAGAAAAGGGAAGAAAAGCTGTAATATAATTCTTACCAATTGGAATTAAAAATAGATAATTTCAGTAATTTTTTCTCTGACATATTTATGGTTCATTTTTCTTTTTTCTTTTTTCTTTTTTTTTTTTTTTTAATTCCTTTTCCCAAACGGGGGTTAGATTCTGCTTATCTAAACTTAGTCTAAAAGTTATCTTCCGTTGTTTCTGTTTGGTACTGCAACATGTAAATATCAACTGGAAATACAAATTTATGTTTCTTGTCATTGTTTCCACCTTAACACCAATCACTTTTTTCACTTGATTTTTAACTACATTTAGCTGTGTTGTGAATTAAACTGATAAATGGGGGGGGGGGGGGGGGGGGGCGGCAAGGCAAAAAAATAAAAAACAAAAAAAAAAAAAAATAAAAAACAACAAAAAAAAAAAAAAGAAAAAAGAAGGAAAAAAAGGAATTTTTTGTTTCCAACCAAAACAGTTTGCTGAACCAATTCATGAACTACTCAGGGATTCAAATGAGTGTAGGACACACAAAGGGACAGAGGCAGGTGCTGTGAACTTGCATTGACACCAAATAGTTCATAAAGTCGATACACACTCTAAGTTTTTCATTTAGACTTCCTTTATAGTTTGAACTTTCAGAAACCAGGACTTTTCACAGCCATTCAGTATAGATATGTGATCATATTTCAGGTATTTTAACTGGACCTTTATAGCACAGGGACTGCTGTTCTAAAAATACCTGACTCCTTAGAAACAGGCTAGAAACAGAAAAGGAACAAGCAGAGCTAAGAATGAAGAACTGTTCTGAAGCACAGTGATCATTTTCCTGTGTACTACTTTCCTATGGCCACGTCTTTTTTAGCCATTGTTTTGTCCAATATCAGCAGGAAAATATTGTAGGTTCATCTTCAGAAGTCTAAGGAAAATCAGTGTTTTTAAGCTTGCCCACCAAAAAACATCTCTTGTGTCAAGAGTCACCCTTCTCCTGCTGTGTTGCACTGTCTTAAGTGATATTCCATTAATATGAACAATATAGTAATATTGTACAATATACTAATGTAATTTAGAACACTAATACTAATTCTAGTATCTAAAATATTTGATCTACAATATGTGGCACAACTTATTATCTTAATTATACAAGGATAACTCAGGAAATCTTGGTTTTCAGGTTTTTTTATTCTGTTCTAAAATTGAGCTTTAACTTTGCTTTCATATTATAGAATGTTTTTTAGTGCATAGCGTATTTTATTTTGACTGATATGAAGAACTCGTTAACCTTTTTATTACGGACTTCAGATGTTTAAGACATTGTTACACTGGAGCGAATCCAGGGGAGAGCCACCAGGGTGGTCCAGGGCTAGAGCACTTGCGCTTTGAGGAGATACTGAGGTTCCAGAGCTTGTTCAGCCTGGAGAAGAGGTCACTGTGGGGGTCCTAACAGCAGTCCCCATAGCTATGGGAGGTCAGCAAGGATACAGAGCCAGGATCTTCATGGCAGTATGTAGCTGGAGGACAAGAGGAGAGACACATGAACTAAACAAAGGAAAATCAGACAGAAGAACCTTTTTACCTGTATGGGCAGTCAAATAATGGGATAGATTGCCCAGGTAGGATGTGCTGGTTTGGTCCTCAGAGGTTTTCAAGATTCAGCTGGACAGAGTCTTGGCCATCTTTGTCCTGCCTCAGATTTGGCCCTGTTTTGAGCAGGAAGTTGGACTAAAGCCTTCCTGAGGTCCTTCCCACCTAAATTATCTTATGTTTCTATGAATATATGGTTAACTTATTAGATATGAAAAACATACTTTTACTATTTCTTCCAAATTGTGCACAGAACAACCTGAAAATAACATGGGAACTTCCACAGGCAGGTAAATTGCCCCTCATGGGTAAATTACGTCTTTCTTTTACCTTATTATTAATTTTTTTTTGATTCAAACATTAGTACTTCTTCTTTCAAAGTGACAAGTAGTGTTTGTAATTATATTTGCTATATACATGTTTTACATATCTAAAATATATGCAAAATTAACTTTAATTTTAATTAAAATCTCTGTGCAGTCTTTTTTTTTCCTCCTCCTCACTGTTTGTTCTAATATGTGTTCAGTTCTGACCCACTTCTGGGTTTATATTCTTACTTTCTCTGCTGTTCAAAAATCCAGTAAAATAAAATATTTTAAATAGCAATGGTTCCTCTGAAGCTTTGCAGAAAATGTACCATTGGGAAATGGGTGTCCTTAGTATCCAGTGTTGCATGAAGTCAAAAGAAAGAGGTCACCCTTGCTCCAAAGGCTTTGTTTCTAAATACATCACAGCAGACAATGGTTGTATAAAGATAGAAAAAGGGCAATTATAGGGAAATTGCACTGTTCAGTTTCACCAGCAGTGACCTTTTGTGTAGGCATTTTCAGGTCCATCTATTTGTAGTTTTTGAGAGAAATCTGAGTTTTACAATCTGAGTTTTACAATTTGAGTTTTATGTCTCTAAGGGAAGAGAACATGTTTAAACAGAATTCCCTGTAATTCAGTTTGCACCCATAGCCTCTTGTCCTGTTACTGGACACCTCTGAGAACTGCCTGTCTCTGTCTTCTCTACACCCTCCTGTCAGGTATTGCTAAGGTCCCCCTGAGCCTTATCTCCTCCAGGTTGAACAAACCCCTGCAGTGGGTAGGGCTTCTCATGCACAGCTTCTACCTTCCATGAAAGTGGCAATTCACAGCTCACTCAGACTCACTTATGTGTCATGTACAAGACATGAACATGACATAAGAAATATGCCGTACCATATGTGAAACTATACAATTTCTAAGCTGAACTTGGCAGGGGTTTAACCTGAGTTACAGGCAGTATACTGCTCATGAATTTATCAAGGGTAAAGGTTATTTCAAACTGTATTGGGTTTACATGGCAAGGGTTTGGTAGCAGGGGGGCTTCAGGGGTGGCTTCTGTGAGAAGACACCAGAAGCTGCCTTCATGTTGGGTAGAGCCAGTTTCAGCTGGCTCCAAGATGGACCTGCCGCTGACCAAAGCTGACCCAGCCAGTGATGTTGATGGCACCTCTGTAATAACATGATTAAGAAAGGGAAAAAAAGTGCTGTGTACAAACTGTGAGAGAGAGGAGAGAAAAATGTGAGAAACAGCCCTGCAGACACTGAGGCTAGTGAAGGAGGAGGAGGTGCTTCAGGTGCTGGAGCAGAGATTCCCTTGCAGCCTGTAGAGAAGACCATGGTGAATCAGGTTGTCCCAATGCTGCCTATGAGGGACCACAGTGGAGCACCCTGCTGCCCAAGAAGGATCCCACACTGGAGCAAGTGGATATGCCCTAAGGGAACAGTAGTCCATGGAGAACCCGTGCTGGGGCAGGCTACTGGCAGGAACTGAACCCTATGGGGGACCCATGTTGGCGCAGTCTGCTCCTGAAGGACTAGAGTCCATTGAGAGGACCTCTGCTGGTGCAGTTCTTCAAGCAAAATCCTGTAGGAAGGACCCACATTGGAGCAGTTCATGCAGGACTCTATCCTATGGGAGGGACTCCATGCTAGAGCTGGGGATGAGTATGAGGACGAAGGAGCGGCAGAGACAGAGAGTTATGAACTGACCACAACCCCCTTTCCCCATTCTACTGCACTGCTTCGAGGAGAGGGAAGAGATAGAAGAGCTCAGAATGAAGTTGAGCCTGTGAAGAAGAGGGAGGTGGGATGAAAGTGGTTTTAGTTTTGGTTTTATTTCTTCCTCTCCTAATCTGTTATTAATTGGCAATAAATTAAATTAATTTCCCCAAGCTGAGTTTGTTTTTCCCACGATGGTAACTGGTGAGTGATCTCTCTGCCCTTTACCTCAACCCAGGAGCATTTCCACTGTATTTTCTCTCCCTGTCTTGTTGAGAAGAGGGAGTGATAGAGCGCCTTGGTGGGCAGCTGGTGTTCAGCCAAGGTGAACCCACCATGCAAATCTACTAGGTTTTTAACTTAAAAGAAAGGCTGAGATTTCATTTTGGACAGAAGTAAATCGATCTAAAGACATGTACTTCTGAGACAGTAATGAGTATAGAACTGTTCATGTAATGTTAAGCTGAAGAAGAAGAAAACGAGCAAGAAGGAAAGAATCCTGAGAAACCTCAGCCAAAAGCTGAAAGAAATGACTAAATTTCTCTAAAGGGAAGGAGAAATTTGATGTGGCTCACAGTTGGAGTGCATTGCATCTTCAAAAGCAATTAATCCAAATAAAGCAAATGTTGCAGACAAACATCTGTGTGCCGGATTTCTGAGGCCCGTTAGAGAATTTTATAGTCTGCCAAAATTAACTTTAGAGGCTAATAGCATCAAGGCCCAGGACAAATGAGAAACCTTCTCCACCAGTTTTTATTTGACATTTATAGGGAAGTAAAGAGAGAGCCTGTGACTAGAGGAAAACAAGTATTTTCTCAAGATCTTCATAGGAAGTAATGCTTTTAATTGAACAAAAAGGTACTTCAAGATGGGGTCTAAAGATGAATTACACATTAGCTTTCTCTTAAAATATATATTTTTTTAAAAAAATCTTTTTTTGTTTCACTTCAAATTTCCTCCTTCAAAGGGAATAGAACTAGAAATTTGCTATGTATATATTTAATCTACCTAAAATGATGAGACTCAAAAAGTGTACTTTGTGTATAAGACTTCCAACACAGGGCTTTACTTACGCATAGTTCTTTACTATCAAGGTCCTGTAAAAATAATAATAGTAGTTATTTTTACAGTTGTCTACACTGAAGTTTCAGTCCTAGCAATTTCTCTGTATTTAAATTTGTAGCATCCTATGTCTTCAGTAATGTTTGCAAAGTTAGATAAAATAGAGGAAATAATTAGAGAGAAAATTCTACAAATATTTGGCCTAAGTTTCAATTAATTTATCTTTGTTCTCCTTTCATTAATATTTCGGTTACTTTGTTTAGAGGAACAACGATTCTCAATGAGCACATTTCTCAGTATTTGTACTAGAAATTTTTGTCTACTTATTCAGAAAGACCTCACTCCATATGGCTCATGGTAGCAGCAATAGCTAAGCTATAATTAGTCAAAATGCAACTCCAACTACATATCTTTTTAAGAAACTGTTTATTTAATATCCCTTTATTTTAGAACTTTGCACTAATTTTTAATTGTGAGATAATTGTTGTTCATTTTATCTATGAAGTTATTTGGTTGAATTTAAAATACATTAGAATTCTTTTAAACAACTGCACAACTTTCCCTTGAACTTTTTTTCAAAAGAACATGGAATCTGTCTAGACAGCTTTTCATTTAGACAAGCAAGACATGTAGAGGCTAATATTCACATGTCAGCAGGTAGTAGAAATGGTGCCAGTGAAATCAGATGGGTTAGTGATAAGCTTAAATATGTAAATGTATGGATGTTTAAGAGTATCTGTATTGTATTTAACATCATTTGGCTAAGAAATAACACTTAAAGTTCAAACTGATTACCTATATATCATAGAATCATAGAACCATAGAATCATAGAATCACAGAATCATAGAATGGTTTGGGTTGGAAGGGACCTTAAAGATCATCTAGTTCCAGCCCCCCTGCCATGAGCAGGGACACCCTCCACTAGACCAGGTTGCCCAAAATGTATTAGTATATAATTTTGGGGTATTATTTCTCTTACATGTGTTCTGTAGACTGACCCTTTGTTTCTATGTCTTAATTTGATGCAATTAGTCAGCTTCAGTCAAAAGTAATAGAAAAGAATAGTTTGATTCCAAAATACAGTATGTATGCCATATAATCATAGTTTCCATTATTATAAGGGCAGGAGGAAAAAAAAATGAATGAACTTTTTGCAAAGATAATTTTTTCTGAAGTCTACATTTAAAAATAGCCACAGAAATGTTCACTGCCTTCTATTTATTTTAAATTACAGGATCAACTCTATTACCATCACACCCCGTCAGTCTATTTATCTTTCAGCAGGGATAGAAAAAGCACTGATGGGAGTGGACATTAAATTAGAGAGGGAACACATATAGTGAAGATGCTGTTGAACACCAGCATATAGGGAATAAATAAACCCTTAATGAATCAAATCTGCCATCTCCAATTACTGCTCTCTCTTTCTTGACCCTGTGTCTTCACAGTCTCCCATGAGATCAGGTTCTTACATGAAAAGAAATGACAACAGATAACTCTAATTGCCTGATCATGAAATATATTTGTGAGTTTGTTTACTAAACGGAACAGCTAAAAATAGCTTGAACCTTTAAAACTCAAAAAGTTTCACTGACATAAAACTGAGTTGTGTTCTACCATGGACTATCAAGAACTGCTCAGGTACCACATCACACGGATAGTTGCAACAACAATGCAGCAGTATGGTTACCTACACTTGTTGTAAGAAAGGGACATAAAAGTTCTGTGGCAACCTTCCTCTCCTTGTAGTTAACTAGGAGGAGATCCTTGTGATTATAGTATAGGAATAGAGTTAAAAAATATGAATGCCGTAAAAGATACTGCTACACATTTCTTATGTCATGTCCATGTCTTGTACATGCCCTATAGGTGAATCCAACCAAGCTGTGAACTGTCATTTAACTAGAGTTTAGCAGCCTTCATTTATGAGAGTGTGTCTAATCTATTTAGCATATCAGAAGCCCCATCTGTTTAAAATTACAGGCAAAAATCCCCTCCAAGGGCCTAAAAGTGTATAACTCCTTGTGTCAAACACGGCTTCTTTACTCTTTCGACTACAAAAAGCACAAAGAAGCCAACAAAAAGGCATCTGTGCACTTAAACTTCCTGACAAGCCTAGTAGTGCAAAAGACTTATTAGCAAAAGAAAATTTGTCCAGTAAATGAGAAACGTAAATGCCTTTTTCTTTAGTATCATGCTTCTGATGCTATTCTCTCAGACTTCCCTAATCACCATAGCACCACCAGGACAGAGATGGTGAAGCCAGCCTCCCATCCCATTGCTGAAGCCACATCACTGTCAAGATGTCAATGAAAAAATAACAGTCCCAAAAAGTGAGGAACAAAGGAAATTTTTTACAGCCCATATTCAGTATTAAGGGGAACATTCAGAACACTGAAGGGCAGGGAGGTGGTCTGTTTTGTAGTACTGTTTCTCTACAATAGATAGTTAATTTGTGAAAAAAGGACTGGTCCTGAGTAAAAAGAGAAATACCTGTTTATGTCAACCTGGGAGACGTTTCAGACTTTCAGTCCCAGTTTCAAGGATGTGGTTGAAGTCTGGAATATGCACAGAGTTTCAGGTAGATATGCAGCCCTCTTAGGCCTTTTAGATTTCTAGGTACCTCACTCAATTCATTCTTTGTGTGAGGAAACACAGTTGAAGCTGAAGTTTTCAGGAAATGCTTAGACCATCTATTTTTATGCATAGATACAGAGACTACTTGAATAATGAGGGTAAAGGGGACTGAAAATGTACAAAGCACCTTAGACTAATAACTAGAAAAGAACTGCAATTTCTTCCCAAAAAAAGAATTTTATACCATTGTAAACACTGATGTAGCTGTATGTGTTCCAAATAAAACTGGCAAATTTGGGGGAAAGCATCATGTATCAGGAAAATATGGATTACTGTGTAAGTACATAATTAAACCATTACTCTCATTGTGTAGAATTTGACTTGCATTATGGCAGATCTGAATATACATATATAAGGCAAGAAAGCTGTTCTATTTTGCATCAGGTACTTCTGTGTTAAACATCCTTTCTTTACTATATCTATCTTCTCAGTTGTTTGGAGAACTGTTGACAATGACAAAGCTCCTGAAGCATTTATATATTGTCATAGACGAACTGATGCTGTACTTCAACATGTGTGATAATACTACTTTGTACCTGTATTTAGAAGGGATAGAATGTAGTGTGTCATACAAAAGAGCCACTGCTGAGGTTTACTTTTTTTGAAATTTTAAAGTAGTGACCATGGTCTTGTATGTTTGCACATGCATATGTATTTGTATAAATTGCTTAATCTATGTCCATCTTATTGAGGCTTCCTGATGTCTCTGAACCAGTTGAATCTTGTGCAGGAACCATTTCTGTCCATATGTTTGCATATGGCTGAACTCACATTGACATTCAATAATTATAATGAGCTGTCAGAAACTGTTTAGACAGGAAGGGTATAACTGATTTGCCTCCTTTGCATCTTTTCATTGCAGGCTGTTGGTGAGGAAAGGAAATCTGATTGCTTGCTTGGCTGTCCAACTGATTTGCTCTAGGGTACACGGAGAAACAGCTCGAAGCTTCTTAGTAGTGCAGGCAAAATTTGCTTTTGAGGTGACAGCAAAATGAATTTAAGGAGAAACTGTGGTCTGATAGTATTTTGGAAGGTTGATGACAGCAGGAAGAGATTTGCCAAGGTCTAGAACTGTTTTTTAGCAGGTCATGAATGACAAAGGGAGTCTGAAAAGGTTAGAAGAGTTACCAGGGAGTGAAGGTGAAACTAGAGAGCTAGAGAAAATTAACATGGCTTCCAGAGAGCTGTAGCTTAATGGCAGAAATCTCTCTTATTCCCCTTCGTTAGTCGTCTTCACTTCTTTCTACTGTCTCACATTCTTTCTTACTTTGTGGGGGTACGAGGCACAGATACTATCTTCTTTCTCCTATTATGCCTCCTTGTTTGGCAGATGATCCCTATCTGTGTCACAGACAGCCCTTTCCCTCATAATTCCTATCTCATTTCCCCGTGAGCTCATTTTGCCCCATTTGCCTATAAGCTGCCTTCAACGACTACATCTGCTTCCTCTGCCGTAGCCCCAGCACAGTCTCCTCTGCAGCCACGCAGCGAGGAAGGGGAAGAACACAGCGTGATGCTACAGTAAAGGCTAGGCTGGGAGAAAGAGCTATGGGGAGCAGAGCTTTCTGTCTCTTGCTAAGGCTTGGAGAGAAGGAGGAGACGTAATAAGCCACGCCATATGACCTCAAATCTCCCTTAAAGTGAAAAAGAAGAGAAAACTCTGAGAAAGGGCTCTACTGCTATGACAAGACATATTGGTCGCATAGTTAGTCTGTATCTCACAGGGAACAGGAAAAATGAGCAGTTTGCTGTCCTGTGTGACTCTGACTCTCCTATTTTTTGCAAATGCTTTTGTGACATGTAATATTGAGCTTTTCTGTTAGACATGCATGAAAAATCATGGTGTTATGATACAAGGAAATGACTAAATCTTGTTTGAATATATTAAAATTTGCTATGCTTGTTCTGTTTCATTTCTATAATGCTTGGAGTACTTGCGAAGAAAGGTTGAATTTTGCAAATAGTCAGTGCCATTTAAATAACATTGCATAGGAATAAGTGAAATGAGAATTAGACAATGAAGGTAATAGGCTGCTTAATCAGTAGTTCAGTAGTTTTTACACTTACTATCAAGGTAAAAAGCATCTGTGTTGGTGTCATTCCTAAACTACAGGTCACTCCCCCTACCTCCATACATGTTTTTTGTGCTGTGTCTGCACTGAGAAAGCATAATTTCTCTGGCATTATACTTATTTTTTAATGATGTTCTGACTAATAACAATTATCTGTCAACAGAAGTGTAAAAACAATGCTTATAATTAGGCTTTCCTAATATTTTTCATCATTAAAGTTACTTAGTAGCAAATACCATAGACACAGAAGCTTAAGGGAGAAGTTTATTAGAAGAAAATCCATGAAAGAGTATTTGTTACGAAGTCACAACCTCTGTGAACTGCAAATTGTTGAAAGGCAAGAGAGTATTCAAAGTACTGCTATATTTTTTACTCATTAAATTCTTTCCTTGATATCTATCTTGGCCACTATAAGCAGTAGAATAATAGTTTAGATGGACTTTCCTTCTAACCCAGTAGGGTTGTTATTTTTATGTTATGTCTTTATTTTAGGGGTGGTTTTTGCAAGTGTGTATGCTTGCTTTTGCAGGAGGGAGGGATAGAGGCAGCATCTGTTGTGTTTACGGCAAGCCTCTAAATCTTTGTATCCCCTGGGGCAAAGAAGTACTTTTTCTTTGCCACCTGTGAGTATAATGAGGTTTAGCTTTGTAAGATACTATTTAATTTTTTTTTCTTCTCTTTATTGCTTATATCAATGTTTTGTTTTTATTTCCATAAAATAAAGTTATCCAATAGTAGTCTGAAACCATGAAAAGCTAGGGGACTCCAGATTTACAGTAACTTGTGTAACCTTAATTAGGTTGCATTATACCCTTAATTATCTTTGTCTTTAGTTATATGATAACATAAAGTTTCTTTCCCACATTCCTTTTAGTCATATACTACAATGACTCATTTTCCAGCCAGTGGCAGATGTGCCTAAATAGCTACATATATATATATACATAATTTGGGTGATTTGCAGCATAGCCGGCAGCAAGCTACCTGTCAGAAGCCTCGCGCAGTGAACAGTGGAGAGACGGGATCTTCCAGGATGCCTTGCTAGGCCAGAGGCTGCACATTTGCTCAAGGTAACCTAGGAAGACTTATTTGACTCATTTATAATTACATCAACATGTGACCAAGACATCAACATGTGACCAAGACATCTAAGTTAATTGCCATGTAAAAGTAATCTTGCCTCAGAAATTGTGTGGGTTCCTTAATACTTACATGATATGTACATTTTAAATACAGAGTTTTTGACTGGAGCCAACCAGTGACAGGTACATACTTTAGTGTCTGGAGAACAACCATATAAGAGTCAGTCAGTCAGAATTCAGATTCTAACATTTCCTTAAATACAGTGGAGATGAAGGAGCTTTTAGACCTTTTCATGCTCTTCATCAGGAAGGACAGGCTTTGTTACAGGTATGACACATTCCTATACCCCTGCACATTTATTAGCATTTGCAAACACATTCCCAGCATGCTGCTACGATAAACATACAGAGTGATGATTCATCCTCCCTTTGTGTCCCTGAGATTTCCTCCTGTCAGCTGCTCTGTTTAGCCACAGTAATACCCTGCATGACAAGCTGGGTCAGATGGAGTGGTGACATTGTTCCACTAGCTTTACCTTATTTCAGCTAACGTCCTTTCCAAAAGTGCTCATTTAGTTCTTGGTAGAAAACTCAAGAGTTTCCAAATATACTTTATCTAGATGTACATTTTTGTATTCCTCTTTAAGTAGTAGCTTTTACTTCAGGAAAATATAACAGTACAGAATTATGTGACATGACAATATGTAAAATAGATTAATAAAAAAAATCAGGATTTCAGAAGGAGTGCAGTAGTATGAACGAATGTGAGACCACTGGATTTTGATTCACAGAATCACAGAATGGTTGAGGTTGGAAGGGACCTCTGGATGTCATCTGGTCCAAAAGCAGAGCCATCTACAGCCAGTTGTCCATAGCTTTTGAATATCTCCAAGGATGGAGACTCCACAGCCTCCTTGGGCAACTTGTTGCAGTGCTCAGTCACCCTCACAGTAAAAAAGTGATTTCCTGATGTTCAAAGGGAGCAGCCCAAAATGAGAGACAGGACTCCAGGGAAGGATCACCTCCCTCATGTGCTGGTGAGATTCCTCCTAATGCAGCTCAGGTACCATGAACCTTCTTTGCCACAAGGGCACATCGTTGGCTCATGGTAAACTTGCTGGTCAGCCCCCCACCATATACTGATGCAATTTTTGTTAAATTTTAGTTGCTAAAAATGAATACGTATCTTCTGAAGTATTTTCCAGTTGTTTACAGAAATTTCTTCAGTGCTATTATACATAAACTTTCAAAATCCTTTTGAAATACATGCAATTGAAAGATGCAATTAATTTAGTACAGCCACTATCATAAGTATCATATAGAAATGAAATACCCTCCCTAAACTCACAAGTCAGCTTTTATATGAATTTCCAGTGTTTTATATTTCCATATATGAGGTACTATCCGGGCAAAAGCAAATGGATTTTAATACCTAACATCTGTAGATCTGACTAGGTGGAAACTTTCATGCATCATTCTAAGACAGCAATGTTACAGGCATTTGAAACGCTTAGAGAGTCTATTGAAGGTGTGTCCCTCGCTGGAGGCAGACCCTTCACATACTTTCAAAAGAACTGGTTTATATCATAAATCTTGAAATAGTCTTTTTCTGGGCTGTGATCCTTCCCCTGACAATTTTTTTCCCTCTTCTTTCATTTTCATTAGTCTGGTCAGAATGTATACGCTGAATTTGTTAACTAGTCTTCACTAGCAAACATAACTTTTGCTGATCCTGGCTTCGGTGCTTTACTCAACGCAAGTATTTTTCTTTCGTGAATCTGGAGAATGGAATTCGGATTTAATTAACAAGACTTCCTTTACAGTGGAGAAACAAAGAGATTCCTATGGTGTGATTCATTCATTTAAAGGTAGAAGCCAAAAATATTCCTGAGCTAAGTAAAACAGGAGTCTAAAGAGATTACTGCACTTCTAGGTGTTTAGATTGTAGATACAAAAAGTTAGGCTGCGTGAATTGCACTCTAAATACAAGATCAAGAATTTATCTCAATTCCTTCCCTGGAGAATATGAGACTCGGTCTTTGATAGCACAATCATACCATTAAACTGAAATTTGACATTTCTTGGACTTTAGAAACATATACCTGGACCTCCAATATGGCAATATGCGTACATTTGTGAAAACTCAGCAAGAACTGAGGTTTGGTCAGTCTACAGTTAACAGAAAGAGAAAAGATTCTATGAAATGCAGTACTAAGAAATTGTTAACATCATTCTAAATAACACACTGGAGAAAAGGAAAAAAAAATAAATTATTTATTTTGTTAAAAGAGTCCACTGATGTGAAATAACAGTTTGCCTACTCAAGCAGGATTGAGTTTCTTCATCTTCTCTTGCACTCAGATACTGTATTTTCAGATACTCTGATTAGACTCCTGACACAGCACTTGAAAGCCTCCCTCTGTCCTTCAGTTCTAGGCCTGTTGCTGCTCCCACCAGCTGTGCAGCAAAGAATGTAGATTAAAACATTAAGTGCTCATACTAGCAGAGAACAGGCTGTTCTTCCCTCCAGGAGCAGCTTGGCTGTAGAGATGAATATATTTTTCTAGAAGAGAAAGAATGGTTCTATGCCAGTCCGTTCTTTCCCTTGAACAGGAGCCAGTAACTATAGTCTTAAAAGCTTTGTGCAAGGATCATAACCATGTATCACAAGCTCTATACAGCAGTCAGTTAATGAGAATACTTTAGCCTAAGTGGGAGCTGGTGTGTCTGGACTAGGATGAGCTTGACTGCTTCATCATTATTTATATAACAGTCCACACAGCCAATAAATAACACTGTCTAAGAATAAAACATGCATAAAATTAGGTAGAATTCTGGCCTCCAACTCTCAATGCCTTTTCTGCATTGCGAGGCAAAATGAGATCTCGCAGAGCAGATGGAATTCTTCACAATAGACAGGGGTGGTAGGATGATATTGCGTCAACATAGACACATAGCAACTTGATAATGAGAGCGCCATAGTACATTCTGTGCATCACTGAGAGAAGGGATATGTACGTGGAACACATTTTCTGCCCAAATGTTCTGGTTTTGGCTCGGATGGAGTTAATTTTCTCCATAGTAGCTAGTATGAGGCTATGTTTTGGATTTCTGCTGAAAACAGTGTCGACAATGTAGACATGTTTTCACTATTGCTGAGCAGTGCTTACACAGAGCCAAGGCCTTTTCTGCTTCTCACCCCACCCCACCAGCCAGTAGGCTGGGGGTGCACAGGGAGTTGGGAGGGGACACAGCCGGGACAGCTGACCCCAACTGACCAAAGGGATATTCCATACCGTATGACATCATGTTCAGCATGTAAAGCTGGGGGAAGAAGAAGGAAGGGATGTTGGGAGTGATGGCATTTGTCTTCCCAAGTCACCATTACACGTGGTGGAGCCCTGCTTTCCTGGAGATGGCTGAACACCTGCCTGCCCACGGGAAGTGGTGAATGAATGAATTTGAATTTGCTTGCTTGCACTGCTTTTGCTTTACTTATTAAACTGTCTTTATCTCAACCCACGCGTTTTCTCACTTTTACACTTTCTGTTCTCTCCCTCATCCCACTGTGGGGGAGCAAGTGAGCGGCTGTGTGGGGCTGAGCTGCTGGCTGGGGTTAAACCACACCACCGATCCACTCAGCTGAATTCAGTGTTAACTCGGGCTGAAAACTTGGAATCCTAAAATGGTCTCTCTCCTTAATGACAGCAATACCATTGTCTGCCTTGGGTCAATTATTTTTCTATGTTTAAAATGCAAGATTGCAATCTATTACAAGAATGCAAGTTGGGGTTTTTTTGGATTTTGGTTTGATTTGGTTGCTTTTTAAACAAAGAAATAAAACCAGTACAAATACAGAGGGTTTTCCATGTTGCTGTTCTTTTCCTTGAAGTAAAACATCTGAGGTCATCTTCCAAAGAAAATGTTCTGCAAAATTACATTTTTATATGCTTGGTACTAGAGCCTTACACATTTTGATTCTGTAAACCATGCTTGGTCCCTGAGGAATGTTCATATGCCAGCATAATTCTGCATATATGCCCCCAGTATTTTTCAGCTCAACGCTTCAGAGTTTTATGCAGGAGTCTGGGGTTTTTTCCTTCTTTTTTCCCTTCATTCCCAGACTTCTTGATATAAAAAAGTGGAAATTCCAAGGGTCATGTATTTAAGTTTCTCTGAGTTTTCTTCCAGGAAAATAAATGGTTTATTTTAAAATTCTTAGGAAGAAAAAAAAAAAAAAAAGCAAACTTTCCAACATCACAAATGTTTTAACATTTGATTTAGGAGCAAATATCTCTAGATATGCAAATGTTTTTAAAATTAACTTTCTTAATAAATAAATTATATATACATCTATATATATTAAAAAAAAATAAAATCAGCCACACCTTATTTTATGCCTGTGTCTGCCATAGTGTCTCAGCACAGTTCTTGAAATGGAACTTATTTTGACAATTCTGCCCTACCCTGCTGCTGTAGATTCCTCATAGTCCTATTCCAATGTGAGTCACTGGGGAGTCATTTAAAGCTGAACAGAACATTTACATATTCAAATGAAATCTACTGGAGATGTACCTATGCTTGAGGCAAATATCTCAAGTCACAAGATAAACATTCAACATGGTAATGTTAGCCTCCTTTCCTTGCTTCAAAATGCTCATAGAAATATTCTTAAAAGTTTAAAAAACCTATAATATATATACCTACCCAATGAAATAGCTGGAGATTTACCAGGTTAAAATTAGAGAGCACAACTGTTTTGAAGTAGTAACAATGTATGAAACAAGTAGAAAAAAATGTACCTGCATTAATCACAAGCAATAATGACAACAGTCATAACATTATGTTTAGATGACAAAATTAAGAAAGTTGCCTGGTGGATTCTTCAATAGGGTTACTTGCCGGTTTGTTAGGAACATGAATTTTCTCTGTACTTAGCCTCAGGTTTACTGCTCACTGGGCTAACATAAACAGGAGGCATTGCAAGGTGACCTCTTCAGTCTCTTGCAGTTTGCATCATTCTTGAGCAATTTAGTGAAGGAGCAGCATTAGCATTGGCCTCAAGAGAGATGAAGCAGTTCTATTTCTCCTCCCAGGTGAAGAAGATGTGGCTCTTTTTATGCCTAACATCAGTATGATGGCATGAACTCAACAACAGCCTGACATATGAGATACCATTTCGTACCACCTTATGTTCCTGATAGGAGATCAGAAATCTTGAAAGGAATCTGGCTGGGCTGCAAAGGGCATGCTGGTTTCTCCTGAATGAAGATGCCTTAAGCTAACTCACCATTGATTAGCTTCCTAAGGATAGCTGCAGGATTCCCAGAAGCAGAAAAGAAAGGCCTTAAAATGCCCCAAACAGGAGGCTAACAGGGCTTCCAATCTCACTTGAGAAAAATCTGGCACTAAAAGTTAATGGAAATAATCCTTGGACAGATTTTATAGGAAAGTAAGCAGATAAGTTATGTGCCAGCACAGTGTAAATAGAGGAGCATAATGGTGACATGAATTAATGATATGTAATGAAGTGCTAAGCACTGCCATTATCACTTCTTCCCAGCATGTCTTAAACAGCTGCAGCTGCTGCTGAAACAACTTGCAATAGGGCTTTTTTGAAGAGTTTAGTTGAAATCGCACAAGATTTTACAATAAGCTGACAGTTTATAAATTCTGTTTCAATTCCCCCATTATACAATATACACACTTCATTTTACTATTTGACAGTACATGTTCACTGAACTAAATCGCACGGGATAAATCACCCACTGTGTTCTCATGTCATAGCTCTGTATCAAGGGATAAATCACTGTGCTTTGAGGCAGTGTTGAATTAATAGGCAGTACCTGTCTGAAAACTATCTGCACACCAAAATAGGCCCAGAGCTCCCAGAGATTCTAAACTGATATAACCCCATTTATGTGCAAATGAAGGGAGATGAATTCCCACTGATAATATTAGTGTGATGCATTATTGGGGAAAAAAAAAAAAAGAAAAGAAAAGATAAGGTATCAGACTCTTACACGGTGTGGTAAGAAGAAAGGGTTCATTCCCTGGATCTGATTTTACACAGAAACAGAAACCAATCCTGTATTCCCACCCACAATTCTGTATAGGAATGGCCAGTTGTTTTCCGATTAGCTGATGCTTAAGTAGAATTAATACACTTTTCACATGCAAGAAGCAATTAAAGAAGAAAAAGAACAAAAAATATTCATTGTTATTAAGCTCTAAGAGTAGTGTAGGTCATTTTGAATTACTGTATGTCAATTATGTAGTTGAAATGAGATGGTATCATTCTCTATAAACATTTCCAAACATCTGAGCATTTTAATTAGCTAATGGTTAAAATGATTAGGCCAAAATAGCATGGGAGAATGAAGATTTGGAATAATAGATCCAGGAATTAATAAATCAGAGAATTATGCATGTACAAAGACAAAAGACTTGCACTTTGTATTAGGAAAAATAGTTCAGTGTATATGCTTATCCATTTCTGTAATCTGCTTTCCGATTTACACAATTATAACACAGTGGCTACAGGCCGACAAATCTGAATAAAGATGTTGATCTACCAAAACTATATTTCATTACATTTGAAGTATTGTGCTTCAATGCAATCCCATAAATTATTCATTCTTAATGACATTTAACTCTATAGTCAAAGACACTGAAGATAACTAGGTAAAAAGTTCTCAGAAGGTTTCTAAAATGTGTATTGTGACTTATATTAAATTTGCAGGACACATATATATACACCAGAAAAAGTACTTCTTTCCACTACAGAGGAAAAATCCAAACTTTATAGGTATGAATTTAAAAAAAAATCTTTTTTGTTCAATTTAACAATACAATAGTATGTTTCAGTTCTTGCTAAAACTTGCTTAAAAAGCAATTTCAATGAAAATAAAAGTAATTACTAAGAGTAAATTTATTGCATTTTTGCACACACACAAATAAAAATGTTTCCTATAAATAAGTTATTATTTTGATGAAAATTTTTCTTCACATAAAGGAAATACCCCTGCATAGCAAGGACATGCTTGCAGGTTTTGGTACTCAGATGTCTTCAGACTCACACTTAATAGATACCAAATGCTGGTATACTGAAATTTCAGTGTTGATGATACTGAGGCAACCCATCATCTTTGTACACAACAGTTTCAACTGGAGTGTAAATCTATGAGTACGCTACTTCTGCTTTGGGTTTATATAACATTGAATTGTGGAAATAGTCCTTATGGGCAAGGACAACTATTGTTTATTGCTTTTCAAATGTGAAAGGTTAAGATACTATTGCCTTAAGATATTTTTGAAAGCCTACTTCTTAATAGATTCAGGGCTTTCAACTTTTCTAAGTAATGTTGGAAATCTCAGGCAAAGATTTCTGTGAAAAACTTTTTAGGTGGTATCACTTCCTTGCACATGAAAAATCTATGCAAAGAAGTCTTGACACAGTACTTTGTATTTCTGTGAGCAGGGTTCTTAGATGAAGTATATAATGAAAAGCCCAGTCAGCAGCACTGTTTTGTTGTATTATATGCTTTAATTTGTTAGGTTCACAGATGAAAGAACTATATAGATACTCAGAATATAGTCTTTTGAAACCCATCTTGCCCTAATATATATATTTTCTCCCTTGTTCATACATTTTTTATCTAGAGCAAAATTGACTTTCAATAGGTCTGTGAATAGGGAAGTAGTCTGGTAGTTATGAATCCACATATCCTTTTTCATCATATGAATAAAAAAACCTTTCTGCATTTTTAAGTATTCTCCTTCTGGTGGTAAATGCAGATCCAGTATGGACGACTTTACCCTGTGGTTATATACAGAGGTGGTATATGTTCCCCAGAGCAATGCTGAGATTCCAGCTTGTGCACTATAACCAATGCTGTCACGAGACTCTCAGCAGCAAGGGCTCTCCCTCCCTTCCTCCCTCCTTCCCCATCCTTCACTTCATTCCTGTCATTCATGCCTTGCTATGATAATGTAGCAAAAAAGATAGGCCTGTAACAAAGGCCTACTTATATGTGTTAAGAAACTATTCATTATTACGTTAGGTAGAAGTCTAATGATTCTTAGAATGAGCACCTGCTACACATCATGATAAAAAGGAGGAGCTACAAGACACTTCAAGGTCCTTATGTACGTACTTTGCAGAAAGGGAGGACACTAATTGCCTCCAGGAGCATCCTTATCTTCCTGAAGCATATAGCAAACAATCACCAACACCAAAGTATTGAGAAACTAGGGGAAAGGTAATTTGGGCCAGGGTCCCCACGACCACCGACCCATAAGCCCCTACCCAAATTACACCACCTACTCAAAAGATAGAGGCGGAGAAAGGAACTGAGCATGCGTTCTAGTTTGCATACTAGGGGAAGAAATATGAACCAATTATTGTAATGGGGAGTGTACCACTTTGTAATCTTTGTAACATTTGTGTATAAATATGACAAGAGAACCAGCGTTAGGTGTGCCTGATTAGAGGAACTATCCTCCTGACACCCAGCGCTGCACTAAAAGGAAATGCCTGCTTCTTAATGCTAAATTGGTCTTAAGGAGTTTTCTTTTATTCCCGAATTTCAGTGACAATAATGGTACTGCTTGCATCTCGTGTATAGCACTGAAGCCCTGTGAAAGGCAGGAAATGCTTATTTATTCATAATTACATTTTCTTATAACAGACTATCCTAGATTAAATGAAGAAGATGGGGAAAAGACAGCTGATGGCTCTCATTTTCTATGCCGCATTGTTTAGTGTAGACAGCTGGATGCTGTAGTTTTAATACATATTCTTTCAACATGCTTATCACTGAAGTATGTAAGTACGTCCCAGAAATGTGATTGGCATCTGCCACACATGATACCTTTTCATACTTGGCAGTGAAGGAGAAGCAGGTGAGCAGAGTTCTTTGTTTTGGTATAAGTCTTTGTTCATACTTGTTTGGAGTTTCTTTGTTCATGAGTGTTTAATACTCACACTGCTTTGAAGTTATATCGCAGGCTACAAAGCCTTTAGAAACGTGCTGTGTACTTAAAGGGGAAGGTTGTAGCATTTAGTTTATATAAGAGCACTGTTCACAAGCTTAGGTCACTGTGTGAAAGGAACAGCTTTTTTTTTTTTTTTTTTTTTGTGAAGAAGCGTTGCTCTGACAAGCATTACCCTCATGCCAGAGGGACCAATTTAAGTTCTGTGCTCCTAGAAGAGTGTAGTAAGAGAGGAAGTTCTCCAACTCACATTCCTCAGGCAGAGTCCCATCTGCAGCATTGCACCTCCATGCTTCACCAATGTGGCAAGCCTGGGCTTGCCTTTCAAACCAGCTCTTCCGCCAGTCCTTCTGATCAGGGCACCGCCTCAGCACTTGCTCCTGGTTCAGAGCAATCCCCCTCTTCCTGATTCCTTCTTGATTGTCCACTCAGATTTCAACTCTAGTTAGAGCAAGTAAAAACCTTCCCTCAATTATTTTCCTTCAGGAAATGGAATTTCATCAAAATCCAGCTGCTGGAGAGGCCTTGACAGGCTTTTGCAGCGAGCCTGCAAGTCCTCTAGTCAGTGGTGGTGTGTCTTCTGGTGGACTACACATGTCCCTCTCCCAAAAATACATAATATATCTACAAAGAGGAAAAAACTCAATGCATTTTTAGTTTCTCATTCCATTTCAGGGTGATGTTTTATTTTACATGCTTTTGTTATTTTATTTTTTTTTAACTTCAAAAGAAACACCTCTAAAAATCCCTTTTTTATAAGAGTTAAAAGTGTCAGTTTACCTGGAGTTCCTATTTTCAGCCTGTTTGACTTCTTAACCTTGGAAGCACATCTTATGTTATCAGTTAGAAAAATGCAAGAATAAATGATTTAAAAATCTGAGACTGAAGTGTTTTCTGTCACTGTGTACATACAAATTGCTTGAGTTTGGTTCCAACTTCTGTCAGAGAGGATAAAGAATTAAGCAAGACTGAACAGAAAACTAAAGAACCATCTATTCTTTCTGCAAATTGCTGACACTTTCTGCAGTCAGTAAAATTCAGAACTAGCCCCGGAATCTCCTGATTCAGTTAAATACTCATGAAAATGTAATTTTAATGTAGAGAACAGGAATATCAGTACCCAGAAAGTATTTTGAGGGAGGAAACAGAAAGGCCAGTATGGATGATGTGTACATTTAATTTTCCTTCTTTCCTTCTTTCTTTCTTTAACTGTAATTTCAGGTAACAACTGGTGCAACTGCAAAGAGTGAGATCTGACCTTGTCCTAACCACACCCTGTATGTCGAGAACAAGCAACAATGCCCAGGAATATGCAGATTAATTTTCTGTGAAAAATGAGTTACATAAAAATGCAAAAAGGAATTAAGACTTTGAATAATAAAGGTCATTTGAATCTAGAGAATGGGACAAATTGGTGGGGGGTTTTTTTGCATATTTTACCTTAAGATATTTTAACTTATTTTCACAATCGCATACAAGATGGGGAGAACATCCTGAAGAGTTATTAATATTGATAAATTCAATTAAATTTAAAATTTAACTAGGACTCAAGAAAATGGAATTAGCCTGAGGAATTCTTACATGGATTCACCTATATACTTTCAGACTTGTTTGAGGTATAAAACCATTGTCCTGCCCAGTGTAGCATATTTATATTAATTTGTACTGTGAAAAGTTTTGCAGAAGGGAAGGGAAAGGTATTTGAAGAGAGGAGAGAAAGGTATTCAACTGTGTATGTGTCAGCTAAGCACATCAGATGACATTTTACATTGTTGTATTTATTGTGAAGTTGCACTGTAGTTCTTGTTTACCCTTAAAGCTTATCTTGTATGCAGTTTTAGTGAGGTGTACATATGTTAAAGATCAGTTTATTGAAAGATTAGCTGAATTAGTGTTTCAGTGACTCAGTATCTTGGTACCGAGTTTTGCCTTGTTCAGAAGGTTTCTTGCATACGTAGGTATGGCAGACATGACTGCTAGGTCCCCTTTCTTAAGTGTCTAATTTGTTTATTTTTGTCACAGATACACAGGGTCCTAACTAGCATTTTGAGAGTTCACATGTTACCAAATACTTTCAAAAGTGAAATGTCCAAGAATAAAAAAAAAGTCTTTCTTCTATGAAAAGACTGCCTGTTAAAAATTCAAATCAAAGATAAGCTGGTTTTCATGTATGGAATTAGAGTTAAGGTGTATCTGTCACAAGGATTCTGCTAGAAAATCCCATAAACATTTTTCCTATAAATACAGAAAAAAAATGAGTCTTTGACTAATATGTGAATATTCTAAAGCATTTCCAATCCTTTCCAAACACCACAGGAAGCAAATTAACAGACTTTTAAAATACACGCTCTCCTAACAACGCTGATGTCTTTTGGTTTTCCTTCCTGTTTTTTAAGCACATTAAGCCCTTTCTTATTAGAAGAAATTTACTGATTTCTGTGCACGTTATCACCATGCAGAGAAGCCTTCCTACCTCATCTTTCATCTTTTGTTTGTTTCTGATGAGAAAATAGCCCTTTTCTTCAGTGGAATTTTCCTGGTTCTATCTGCGAGTATAATTTTGATACTTCTGATCTTTAACTGGTACATTCAGTATATGTTATAAAACAAAAGTCATAGCAGACTTTTTTTTTTTTTTTTTTCCCCCAAGTGCAGTGACAATGTGAGCAGAGTTAAGCAGGTATTTTTGAGCATACTATTTTGGTAAAAATGTTCTATGTGATACCTTGCCTCTATCAGTGTCCAGTAGCAGATGTTACTAGATACAGAAGAACAGATTGAACTATCCAATTCCTCAGAGCTTTCCTTAACTGGATGGGGTTTTTTTATTTCTCATTGAGTAGCTTTTATTATTATTATTATTATTAATTATTATTTTTTTTTTTCCCCTGAATCTGTTTACCACTTTCAGAACCATACTACAACTGCTATGGGTTATGACATGCAGCATTATGACATGACAGATCACGACATGCAGCATGACTAAATATGTGGATCTCCCCCTTTATTCCAGCACCTGAACTGATACTTCCTATGCTATAGATGCAGCATTTTGCACTAGGGAATAGCAGAGAAAAGAGGTATTGTGAGATATCTAAAAATGCAATTTGTTTGGAGGCTCCCTCCTGTTAGCAGACATTAACTTTTAAAATCCTACTAGAAATAATCATTGAACAATTGACTTCAAAGTCTGCAGGTGCAATAGCAACTTTTCTTGCTATAACAGTTCTTAGATTTTCTTCACCATTTCCACTGTGAGCGACACAGCAGGTATCTTTTTTTGTTCTCTGAAACACACATAAATGCCTACCCACTGGCAGACAAAAGGAACAAAAATCATAACTAACACATTTGTGTTCATTTTAAAGAAAATCAAACGATCAGTCCGAGATTTTTCTATAGAAACCTAGGGAAATAAAAGCTCAAAACGGTAATTCAGGGGAAACGCTAGGCATGTTTTACTACAAAAAGAAATGTAATGCACTTTAATCAAATTTATCCAGAATAAGATCAGATCATGAGAAACAGAAAACTTTGTCTGGCTTTCTACGCATGGGGCAGACAGAAATTTCTGGAGAGCCTAAACCTGTGATTGCTACAGCCAGACAGACAATATTTGGTAGTCACTAAAATCTGGCTTTAATTATGCTTTCCAGTAATGGCTGTAAATGGCTTTACAATGCACTATTGAAAGGTTCAGTCTAGACACGTGTTTTACATTGCTTATCTGTGATTTTTTTTTTTTTGAATACTCATTTTCCTCTTATGGTATAGGAATACCAATGTATTGCTACTCAAGGCTTCATGACAACTATGAATATCCTGCTGGATGGAAATTTATTCTGAGTTTCTCAATTTTTTTGTGGGATTTCCATATTCTGATCTAACATTCAGTTGAAGCATAGCTTTGGACCACCTTATTTCCCCCTACCTGGGTTTCTGAAGATGCATTATCAAGTTCTGCAAACGTATTTCACCTATTTCCTGTTCTTAGAGCTGTCACTTGCTATTTTTAAGTTCATTCTCTCCAATAAAATAAATGTTTTAAGGGCTTAATGCTTCCTCATCTTTCACTCCATATTCCTTTTCAAAGCTTCTTCATGTGCTTATAATCAAAGTGGATCATAAGATATGGTTTGCAAGGGATTTGGATCTGAATTCAGATATTTTCATGCATACAAAAAAGTGGATTGTCAGGTACTAAGCCCCTTGTTTAACACAATAAGCAGATCTAATATTTTTTGTTAGAAATAAAGCTCATTAAAGTTATTACAGATCAGACTTTAAAATTTCCTGGTCTTCTTTTGAAGCTTTTCCATTACCAAGTCATTCCTAAAGTGTGGTCTTTGACCAAGAATTAGTAATTATCAACAGTGTACACAGACTACTTGCATATACATAGTATATATTATTTAGACTGTTTTGCCAATGTGCAACCCCCTGTCATTCTTGAGATTTTAATGTTATAAAGTATGGGCTTGCTGGCCCATAAGAAGCACTAATACCCTTCCGGTTGCATCCTCCTTCTGGCTGTATTACCATGAGATTGCATTTCTAGTTTGGTTGTGAACAATTTATCTGTGTGTTCTTGAGATTGGGTCTTGAACTGAAATATTAATTTCTTGAGAGAGGCACATGTAATGTTGTGGTGAGTTGACCCAAGATGGATCTCAGGTGCCTACCAAAGCCACCCTGTCCCTCCCCTCCTCAGCTGGATGGGGGAGAGAAAATACAATGAAAAAATGTAATGGAAAGCTCGTGGGTCAAAATAAGGACAGGGAGAGATGACTCACCAATTACCGTGATGATAGGTAATTGACTTGACTTGGAAAAAAATAATTTAAATTATTACCAATCAAAATCAGAGTAGGATAATGAGAAATAAAATTTAAAACTTAAACCACCTTCCTCTCACCCCTCCCTTCTTCCCAGTCTCAACTTCACTTCCTATTTCTGTACCTCCTCCCCTGCAGCGTCCCCCAGGGGGATGGGGAAGTGGGGGTTGTGGTCAGTTCATCACACGTTGTCTGTGCCGCTCCTTCCTCCTCAGAGGACAGACTCCTCACACTCTGCCCCTGCTCCAGTGTGGGGTTGCTCCCACAGGAGACAGTCCTCCACTAACTTCTCCAACGTGAGTCCTTCCCACAGGCTGCAGTTCTTCACGAACTGCTCCAGCGTGGGTCCCTTCCACAGGATGTAGTCCTTCAGGAACAGACTGCCCCAGCGTGGGGCCCCCACAGGGTCACAAGTCCTGCCAGCAAACCTGCTCTGGCGTGGGCTCCTCTCTCCACGGGTCCACAGGTGCTGCCAGGAGCTTGCTCCAGCGTGGGCTTCCCACAGGGTCACAGCCTCCTTCAGGTACATCCACCTGCTCCGGCGTGGGGTCCTCCACAGGCTGCAGGTGGATATCTGCTCCACCATCATTCTCCGTGGGCTGCAGGAGATCAGCCTGCCTCACCATGGTCTTCTCCACAGGCTGCAGGGGGATCTCTGCTCTGGCGCCTGGAGCACCTCCTGCCCCTCCTTCTGCACTGACCTTGGTGTCTGCAGGGTTGTTCCTCTCACATCTTCTCACTCCTCTCTCTAGCTACAATTTCTCTTGGTGTTGCACAGGTTTCCCCCCCACAACCCCCCCCTTCTTAACTACGTTATGCCAGAGGCACTACCACCATTGCTGATGGGCTCGGCCTCGGCCAGCGGCGGGTCCATTTTGGAGCCAGATGGCATTTGCTCTGTCAGACACGGAGGAAGTTTCTAGCAGCTTCTCACAGAAGCCATCCTTGTAGCCTCCCTGCTACCATACCCAGTACAAATTTTTTTACATATTTTACATATAACATTCAGCCAATGGTTTGCATTCATCTCTCCCTAATTACTGTGTATGAAAAAAACCTCAAAATTTTTTATAGAATCAGGAGCTACAGAGGTCCTGGCGACAATTTTGCAACTGTAGCAGACCCAGGTAGCCTTCAGTGAGAAGCAGATAGAAGGACCATGCAGACATACAGGGAGAAAATGAAATGTTTCTGGGTTTGCTGACTGCTTTGTTTGTATATTTAAAGCTTTCTCATGACAGATGACTATTACGTAGAACCTTGTTTTTAGGGCAGTACTCCAGGTACTTTTACAAATAATAGGTTATCATAACAACTTGCGATCATCAACAGCGTGGCCAGACTTTCCACTGGCAGAAAGACTGTGAGTGGTGAGTGGAGCTTGGTTTCACACTTCAACCATCAAGATTACAGAGGACAACCAATATCTAGAAGCATGTTCCTATTAATTGTTAAAAACTCATCATTCCAGATTGCGACAGATTTTTTATCAATTAGCTTGAGATTGAAAATCCATTATTGCAAAGACAGTTACTCAGATTTTCAAAGGCATTGATATGACAGTATATTTTTCCTGGCATATTGAAACAACAAATACTAATAATGTAATTGCAGAATTTGAATTTATGACCGTTACGAATTGCTATAACATTTTAAATTGCCACAGTTACACTGTTGTATGCCAGTACCTTAGAAAGTAACAGCTTTTTTGGTGCTACACATAAATAACATGGTATGGCCACAGGAAAGAATGAGTGTATTATCAAGGGGCAAAAACAGGGTTGAGCATGATATTAAAGAAAAGCTTGTTGTAAAGACTGGATATTAAGCAATTATCATCGCTTGCTTTACAAAAAAGAAAACTTCCCAGTAATTTTGAGCTCTCTTTGAATTTCTGGTCAAGTTCATTTATAGAGTTAGCCTTCTCATTTAGCTCAAAAAGAAGAGGGGAAAAAAATATCCTTCAGCATAACTGTAGATAATATTTCATTGACTAGATTTCATAAATGAAAAATTCCTCTGTATCTATAGTTACGTTAAATGGAATAGTAAGGGAGTAATTTGAGATCATGAGCTGAGGTTTCCAGTTATCGTTGTAGACATAAAAGCCTTTAATGGAAATTAGTTCTAAGTCACATTAGCTTCATTTTTATTAAAGCAGAAGAGATACAGTACTTTTAAGGATTAAATACTCTTGTATAAATCGCAAAAGGTACAGCAATTAGGTTCATCCTTGCTGAACTGAATTAAGGAACTTTCCTGAAAAGCATGAATTCCTCTCTCACCTTAAGTCTTCATTAACAAAGGCACCTACAGATAAATTCACTGAACTATTCAGTAAACTGTTCAGGGACAGAACATTAAAGCATTAGACAGAATGATTTCATATCCTGAAAACATCATCTTTTTTTTTTTTTTTTTAAATAATAATTTTAGAGCAATGTTATTCCATTTGTCTTTTTAAGCACTGAAACTGTAGGAAAGGCCAAATTAAAATTGTCTTGTTTGTGCATAAAACTCGTCATTATATTAATGACTCAATAGATAGCTTTTTCAATACTTCCCTCAGCATAGTCACAGAGAAACCACATACTTGGTAAAACAATATCTGAATCAATAAAGGTGGGAAACCCTTCTTCTTTAATGATTATCTCAGCTCATTGAGCTGTAGGGCTGGTGAGAGGGATTTAATAACCTATGGAATTACTGTCTCTCAAATATCCATGGCCAAATAATTGTGGGGAATTTTTGTTATTGTAATGTGGTGAAGGGACAAGGGGTGATGCGTGTGATAATTGTCTACTTTTCTTGGTGTTGAGATGATGTTATTTCATCGGTGGTGTGGGGAACTCTTTACTGATATAAATGAAGTTTGTGAAACAAACACAGGCAGTTTCTCAAATTCCACTGAAAACAAGGAAAGTCAGTGAAAGAGTTGGGGAAACACTCCATCTGAATCAGATAGTTTCAATGCCTGGATTCTGTTAGCAAGTGGAAGGCTCAGACTATGATACGTGCCTTGTGTCACAGATTTGCCATAGCTTAGTTTCTTGTGATGTGTGTGTCTGTGTGTATTATTTAATTACCTTCGGCCACGTAATCTGAAAGCTTACTGACTGCAGGAAAAAAGATCATGTTTCTCTTGTAAAAATTTGGATATGCTTGGAAGTTCTTTTGTCTTTTATTAAGTCATGTCATGTCTTGTGATAGATTAAAAAGTCTCCTGATTATAATTTACTAGGTTTATGTATACCTCTTTGACTGCAGAAGGTAATTTTTAAAGCAGAAAAAAAGACTGTTGTCTGAACCAGAAAAAAAAAACCCAACCCAAGTGAAACCAACTAAAAAACAGCCCCAACAAATCAATGTCTTGCACAATAGAAAATATTTGTCGGATATTTCAGTTCAGAGATGATATTGTCTGTATTATCTGTATCTTTCCAGGCATCATCATGCTCTCCAGCTGATGGGATTTTTTTAGACAAAAGTTTCTTCCCATTGTGACATGAAAAAAGCACATGTAGTTGGTAAGGAGAAATCCTTTAAAAGAAAAAAGATCAATAACTATGTCAAAGGCATAATCCTGTAGCAGACCTGCATTTATCCTCAAGAACATTCAGAAAGCAAGAGGAAAAGGAGGGGAAGAGGAAAGAGAAAACATAGTATTTCACCCAGCTAGTCATTGTTTATGCTTTTATGTTCTTTTTCCTGGCCTGAGGATTTCTCCAGTGATGATTACCCTGCACCCCACAGACTGAACAGCATTCCTATATTCAGTATTTGTGAAATTCTGCAAGCAAGTACTTGTAGTAGCAACAACTTCCTGTGTAGTTGTTTCCTGCAGACTTTTGCCTTTCTTTTTTTTAATAGAGGCTTCACAACTTATTTAGTATCTAAGCTAGCATGTTTGATATTTTTACCTATTTTGGTAATTCCTCTTTAGATTCCTATCTTTATTCAGAATGCAGATAGTTTGCGTTTTAAGATTGAAATTAAAAACAAACAAACAAACAAAAAACAACACAAAAACCCCACAACAATTTGAGTCTTCATTTCAGATGTTTTTCCTCCCAGTGAAAGAAAGCTCATGATTTTCCACAAAACCAGAGGAATCTGTAAGTATTTTAGGCTAAATAAAAATTTACATCTGTCACCCTCTGTCACTGCTGAAATTGTCACTACTGGAATAGTTACTATTGTCACTCTGTCACTAGTGAATTCACTATTGAAAAGTCTTACTTCCATAACCAACCTCTTTTGCTGCACACACACAAAATACCCTCATTTCTTTTCTTACGTTGGATTATAGTTGCATAATGCATTGAACACTTGCTGGAACCTCTGTTAAAAGTCAGATGTTTTATTACTACCTTACTGAAATGATGTGAGCTATCCTTCTATGTTGGACATTATATTTTATCTGCTAAGGTTCTGATGAAACTTGCTACCAGTGTGGACACCTGTTGAAAAGGTTTTGTAAATAATCCCACCAATAGCCCAGGTAGTGACAAAATTATAGAAAGGAACTTGGAGGATGGTGCAATAATCTGTAAAAAATTCTGTGTAACTTTAATGTTAGCCTTAAGCATTAGAAGAGATTTAATGTAAAATTATCTCATCTCCCATGTCAAAGATTAAACTATATTGATCAATATGCATCTCAGATGCATCTTAAATTTAGCTATATCATCTCACCTAGGAGATCAGGCTGCAAAATGCACAGAAGACAAAGGTAGTAGAATTAACAACAACAAAAAAATATCATACGCTGTCTCCCCAAGCATTGATGCTACAAGTGGTGCACAGCCACTCCTGTGCTTCTGCCCTAAGCTGCAGTTTCACCATGTTTATGCACCATTTAGAGAAACATTCAGTTAGCAACAGAGGAGGACACATACTGATGTTCTGGATATATTGTCATCCCTACTATATGCTATGTTTCTTGAATTCCAGCGAGAAAAATATCTTATAGAGTTATATGCTAGTTGAATATTTTTTTATTTCTTTTCCTGTAATGATGGTCTAGATTGACTGGAGTTTAATAGATGCATAGGTTCTCTTAGTACATCCTCAAACTGAAGATATGTCAGATCATGATTAGTAAATCTGTTTGGGAAAAACAAATATAAAGAACCACTTTCATTCCTCGAGTCATAATATCATTCATGTGAGATCATTTCTTATTTTTTGCAGACTTACAATTTTGGATTTCCATGCAGGATCTCTCTAGATTAACTACAGCTTCACCTATGTCCACGAGTGAAAAAAATCCTCCAGAGAACAAGAGGAATTTTAAAAATTGGCCTTATTTAAATGCTCATATACCTGAGCCACTTACAAACTCCTTTGCTAGCAAAAATGTGAAATATAAATGATTTTTAAATTAAAAATGAAAAAAGCCTTAAAAAGTTATTAGATTGTGAACTAGTAATCTCAGTGGAAATGTCTTCTAAATAGATCTTAGTGATGACAGATGTTGTATATTATGATTTTGAAGCCAATGAGCAAAACTAGACTTAGAAATTAATACTGCATAGAAATGATGTAAGGAGGTCATGTCATTCTTCTGACATCTCTACTGAGATTCTGAAAATAGAACAAGGAAATCATAGTACATTGATATAAAACCAAGAGGATTTGTTGGTTTTTTATTACATGTTCAGCTGGTAAAACATGGAAAAATTAATAAATGTCAGAAACTCTCTTGTCTATATAATTTTATAAAAAATCTCCTTCTGCCATCTTTGGTTATTATTTGCAGAGTGATGTCATTAATTCCTTTAGCAAGAAATTAAACCAGAAGATAATCTCCAGCAATATACCTAATGCACTCCTCATAAGCATTCTGATCACTATACTAGATCAAAGGAAGTCTACAGTAAAATCCTTCAGATGATGAAAATTGGAATTCCATATCTTCAGCGGGAATTTTCATTGTACAAATCCTCTCCTTTTGGGCCAGATTACTTGCTAAAGTAGGGATAGCCAAGGAGAGCTCAGGTCATCTAGTAGAGATGTAGGCATCTTTATTGTAAGGAGTCTCTCTCTCTCTGATCTATTTTTACAGAGGCGTCTACTAACTAAAGAGAGAAGAAATGCATCTTCATCTTGCTCTTAGTGTGTTTGCTAATGGCATTTCTTACAGAGATGGCAAACTAAGCTTAAATGATAAAGAACAAATTAGGATAAAATGATGGTTATTTAGATAAGTTATTACACATTTTCCAAAAATATCTTCTTCACATTTCTGAATTGTTTCTGAAAATCCATTTCTTTCTTTGTTTTCTCTGAGCAGGTATAATTATGAAGCCATTCTTAACACCAATTACTGATTTTTATATCTGTGAGCATTTGGGTTTTTTTCTGTATTCTTACCATAAACACTCACAAAAACTGAGAGGAGGGTCTGAGTCTTAGAAATCTGTTTCAACTTGTCTGCAGACTTTATCTATTTCTATAAGTGAAGGTAACTTCATAAAGAGAACATATCTTTATTGGCTGAAGAGGAACAAAAATGGGCAAGATTTCAGTCTCTCAAGTTTTTCTTTCAATGAGAAATAGAAGTGACCAACTTCAGATTAAGTACAAATTGATTTACAAGAATGATTCTTAGGTTATTTTATGTTTTTTTTTTTTTTTTTTAAATGAGGGAAAACCCTTGTCTGTGAAACAGAAAGGTCTGTTTCACAAGTCTAAGTGATAAGTGATTAGTATTTGTGGATTAAAAAAAGAAAGAAGTTTTTTTGCGATCTGAAGTGTTTTGTATTTTTCAGCTCTGAAAAGAGTATGCCATAGATACATGCAATGTATTAGGCATTCCCTTGGCAGTGAAGTGTGGAAAAGACAAACAGGGAGAGTTCCGCTCTCCTGATAGCAACATCGTTATGTGATTAGCTGGATTACATGAGTGCAAGGGAGAAAGGGGCAGAGCTGCTAGTGAGAACTGGGAGAAATCTTTGAGTACTTTAAGGCATACTGTATACACCAACCTGAAATAAAATTCTGTGATTGCATGCAGTGTGTAATGTAGAAAATTCTCAGATTCTCATTTTGGTAGATTTGGGATTTCCTGCATTCTTTGGGAACAGAACTTGCTGTTCCCATTAAAGTCAACTTTAAGTGTAACTGTCTAGGCTAATGCCACGGTGTGCATTTTCCAAGTGGCAACTGATTGCCAGTGGCAAAGTAGAAAATGATTGCATAATACAATTCCAAAACAGAGATGTCAAAGTCTACTGCTCATCTCTGGAAAATGTGACAATATTTGTCACTTGTAACACTGAAATTTTATTTTTTTTTTTTCCAAATAGAAATTTATTATTGAAAATGAGAGACACTGCAGCTACTTCCAATCGTCTAGGCCACTGTTAAATGAAATTCCAGCACTCACCCTTCTGTTTTCAAAGGTCAGAATATGTCTAATCTTTGCTATTCCAGTACAGTTATGCAGTATGGTATTATTTAAGTAGCATTACGGTTGTTCACTCTTCGCTGTATTAGACAGATTTTTCTCATGTTACATGTTAAACTGTGATTCTTTTCACAAAGGAGGCAAATATGGGACTCTGTAGGTGTAAATATTACAAATTGCTGCATGCCAGGGCACTTGTGTTGTTATATACTTCATCAACTGAGTGGGTGTAAAAATAAGAGTAGATAGTATCTCTATCTTGGTATAATTAAAAGGTTGATATTTGGAAAAATCATCTATGATAGTGTTGACCTTTTATTGGCTGTAATAGAGTTGCAGTACATTGAGTATAGGTTGTAGTGGACATTTAATTTTCATGCTGTTTTGAACTTCAGTATTTCTCAATTGGCTTCTTCCCAAGATATTTGGGATGTTAGTTCTTATACAAGGGATTCTGAAAAACTTGCTTTTATGTTCAATTAGCCAAATTCCTGAAAAAGTTTGCTACTGTGGAGTCAGCAGAGAGCTTCTGCAGAGAAATGTAAATATTTATTTTAAAAGAAGGTCTTATCTAATTAAATTCCTAGTATGTATAACATTTAAAAATATATATAAAAATAAATATATTTAATGTCTCAGTTGTATGTGTCATTTTGCTACCAGTCCAAGTGGTCGCTTTTCATACTAAAAAATAATGTCTGGGCTAAACATTGGCACGAAACTTTTATATTATGTGTTTGAATGCTTCATTCCATCTTGAGGAGAACATTTACATAGACTGCTTGTCTCAATACCCACAAAAAAAATTCTATAATTCTTTAAAATGTTTGAGAATTCTAGCCAGGGAGGGACAAAGTGTTTGGAGTGGGGAATTTTTTAAACAAAAAAAGAAACAGTTCTGTAATTGGTTCTTCACATATTGAAGATAAAAGCTCTGTGCCACTCTTAGATCATTAACATGCTGTCTGCGTTCAGCCTTGTAGACATGTCTGTTCTCCTTATTTCATATTTTTTTTTCTTGCCTTTTTAAAGTGTTTCAATTAGGGTCGGACTTCGTCACCCTTCAAGCTAAAGAATATTTTTCCTGATGAGTAATCCCATTTCATTCAAATGATATATAGTGGAATTGTAGATGATATAATGGTATCAGAGACCAGCTTATTGTTTCTATTTTTTTTTTTTTTTTTTTTTTTTTTTTTGGTACTAAACTGCATTAACTAACAGAAAAGAAGTGGAAAAAATGTGAATGACTAAGTGGAAAGGCTTACTGAGCCCTTCCCTAAGGGCTTAGCAAACTGAACCCTTCTATAAATTACCTTCTGCTCCTACTACTTTCTGACTCTTGCCATTGCTACTCACTACTGCAGTACTTCAATACTGCTGTTTTCAGACTAATGTCCTTAAAAACCTGAGGATTTTTCCATGGTATGCTGTTTCCACTGGTGTCCACATTAAAATAACAAATTGCTTTCATCTGTAACCTTAGCAGATTTGAATCAATCTCTTGAAAATAAATTTTTCTGATTTTCTGTATGATTTATGATTCATGCCTTTGTGATTTTATTTTGCAATCACTCATAAGTATAAACCACTTTACTTGACAAATTAGGCTATTTTAGAAAATTTAAAATTTATTTAAAGCTGTTACCTTCAACAGCAGAGAACATATGGGAGATGCACTTGTTTTCAATAGCAAAAAATACTGGGTTTTAGAGGTACATGAGAATTTCTCTTCTGATTTTCTTGTTATCATGAAATTTGAAAAAAAAAAAATCTGATTTATGTTATGTGCTGATTTCCATAGTGATTTTCATTGAAATTTTTTACAGTTAGGTTTTGCACAACATAAGTGTCATGATCAGGCTCACAAAAAGCATTTGCAATGTCACCAATTAAAATTTGTTTAACCTTTCTAAGAACATCTGCAAAACAGGACTTTCATTTTTATATGTTTAGAAATTATCTTGATAAACAACTATTTCTCACCAGACTTCAGGAAAAGTATTGTTTGCAACATGGAAAAATACTAACACAGTAGAGGGGCAAAAGGAAGAGGGGAACTTTTTATCAGTTCCCATGCTCCAACGATTCAGAGCTATGATGTGTAATTGATGTATTAGTGAAACCTCTCCTTTATGTTTGGTTGGGGATTTTTTTGCTTTTGCTGTTTTTTTGTTGGTTTTTTTTTTTTTTTGCATTGTAACCACTGTAGATTCAAAGCAGACTTCTAGATAAAATGCAATTTGTAACGTAATGAAGAATTCAAAAGATTGTTAATTTTCATGTCCAGCTTGTAGTTCTCAATACCACTGTATTTGTGTTACCCCAAAGAGCATAATTTATGTATTAGGTTTGATTAGAATTGCCTGAATAATTAGTGACATGAAAGCATAAAAATAACTTCCTCTATATTCATTACACTTTTCTGATATCAAGTTCTTTCAAACAGGTAAGATAAGTCTTACCTAATTTAGATACCTTTAAGGCAGAATACTTAACTATTTTAGCAACCATTCTAGTCAATTCAGAGATGGGCTTTTGGGGGTTTCATGTCTTTTACTTGTTTCAGATAGATATCTAATCTGAAATCATATGGGAGAGACACCTATTTTTCTCATTAATGGGGGAGGGGAGGTACGTTAGTTAGTTAGTTTATACATAGATTTCTATGTCATTACTGAGGCTTCACCTAGAGTCATTAGTGTCACGTTCAAGTTTCTTCAGAACATGATGGGAACACCCCTGTTGTAGATGGGGAGCACAGGATCTCATATACTTTTCTAAAAACTATGTCTAAGGTAGGACTCCAACTAAAGAGATTTACTTTGTGCTTGGTGACTTACCGGATTCCCAAAGACTGTGGAGTGTGTTGAGCAATAGGACTTTTTACCCAGCCTGTGGTTTCCCTGCGTCTCAGCCATGGCTCCAGCTCTGGCTTCCAAAGAGGGTAAGTTAACAATCTGCTGGCAGTGGGTCTCTAGAAAGAATCCAGTGTTTTACAGTTCACAGATCTGTCTTCTTGACTACGGGTGTTTAGGTGTCTATTTTTTCATAATTCTTTTTTTTTCCTTTGGAATTATTTAATTTCACAAATAAACTCTTATTTTATAACACTGACAAAACATTGTTCTGCACCATGAGGAAGGTAATTTTTTGAAGCCATGTCTGAGTGGGCCACACAAGCCACTAATGAATTCAATGTACTGTCCTTCAGTTTCACTTAGCACAAATTCATGACACTTCTAATCTCTGCTCCTAAATCTGCATTTACAAAAGATACTGAGTCAATGGAATAAAGAAAGAATTATTATGGTCCTGGCTGCAGTTAATGGCATCAATTAACATTTTGCCGGTAGGAGTAGAGGATGGCTCTGAATTTGTTAAACTATACGTGAACTACCCTGTTTACTTGAAAAACAGAACAAAAAACCTCTAATATTTTAGTGAAGCATGGCGCCAGTTCTCAAGTTGTTTAACTTTAATGATGCATCCTCAGTAAACACTGCTATGTTGTGAGACTTTACAGATTTTTTTTAAATGCCTTGTGAAATGAAGAATAATCAGCCTTTGGAAACTGGATATTGAACAGATTCTGCTGTGTCTTTTGTACTCGGATGTGGGAATGCCAAAAGAGCTCTTTAAGAAGTTCAGATATGAAAGGAGCTTTTTAATTCTTACACTGGGTATTAGTAATAACCTCTGAATTCTTATACAATATCACAATACATACCTCAAATGGAGAAATAACCCTGATAAACAAGAGAAAAAATAATTGCTATTTGAAACTTCAATTTAACCATGGTCATCTATAAAACACAGAGTAACTTACTGGTTTTGGAAAGTGGACCGAAATAGAATGTACCTGGTAAGCACCAGGTTATTCGCAGTACTTACAAGAAGGAATTATGATGTTAGGATTGAATAATTGCTGTGAATCTGTACTGTGGGTATTTCCCCTATAGAACTGAGTCAACTTCAGTGACCAGAGTACTTCTGGGGAAAAAGTGAAGATACTTTTGAAGGATCCATCTTATCTTTACATGCTGTAAATGTAAATGTCTACATCTGAGACAGTGATATTTCTCTTGTATAAAATGAAAGATTTGTTCTGCCCTAGAATTTTTCAATGAGATTAATTTCTGGCCCATTTTTGTGGCCAGGAAGGAATGCAGTAACAGAGACATATGAAACTCTAGTAAATGGATTTACCTTGGAGAATATTTTTGTATTTATATCAGTATCCGTGAACACAGAAATCTACTTTTGTATTCAACATCCATTTTTGGAATGAGAACAACCCGCAAAATTTTAAGACTACACAAATACAATGAATTTAAGATGTTAAGAATTTAAAATGCAGGGAATATAAGATTTTAAGGAGCTTAAAATACAGGACTGAACAGTCAATCAATTTGCATTTATTTATTACTCATTTTAGTATATTATGCATTTATTACTCCATTCCATATAAAAATATCAAACTCTCCAGTAGTGGTGAGTCTCAAATTTGTAATCTATTGTGTTTATCAAGTCATTGCAATCCTTCAAATTTCTTAAACTCAAGCTCACATCTTCATTCTTTTACTTGATAGATACATTCTAAGCATCTGAATTACAAGTTATGATGTTTGAAGGGACAAATAATTTATAAATTAAAGGTTAAAGGACTTTCAATTTGTCTCTGTTTTTTTTTTTCTGTTTATTAGACTGATGCTTGTTGTGGCCACTGATGCCTTTGCATTAATTTCAGTGGACCGTGCCACTAAAAGCTCATAGTTTTATATGTGCCTTTATCATCAGTGCACTGTCTCTCACAATCCAGAAAGAAGCATGAAATGAAATGCCTTTGTATATGCTAAATGCGTTCTACTTTATATGCATATATACACATATATGTAGGAATTATTAAGGAGTTTTTCTTTTAAAAAGAGGATATAAAAATGAGAATAAAGAGACCTGGACAGTAAATTTCCACATTTATTTGTATTTAAGGAATTCAGATCAAAGCAAGTCACCTGAGAGAAGAAATATGCCATTATTTAATCATACATATTTCTATGTTGTTAACTTCCATGTGTTAACACAACTGAAAGTTGCTTAATTACGAAAGTAACTGATGTAATATATAATAAAACACTATCCTTGGGGCAAAATAAAGAGTACCATTCCTATCCACCATGAAAGCTCAAATATTAATGGGATTTAAGTGCTCCCATAGGTCTTGTGTTACGGGGAAAGAGACAGAATGCTGATGGTGGTAACTTATTATAAACTAATAGAACTAATCCCTCATTTTCTTCAGAGATACTTAAAAATAAAAGATTTCTATGACAATTTTAATGGATTAAGTACAAATAAAATCCTAAGCTTTTGCTGAATATTCTGAATGTATTCTTACTCAATGCTTCAAATTGTAGCGTTAAGTGGACCATTTGATGATAGACATTAAACATTGTAGGATTAAGACTGGATAATTCTTAATCCTACTATGACATGGCAGCATATCACTGATTGTGCTGAGAAAGTTGTATATATTTACCATATTTATTATCAATAATGATTTAACTCTCTTTACTTTCAAAGTATTTCAGACTTGTCAACCAAACCATGCTGGTATAAAATAGATGATGAAATAGTACCACATTTTGAGAAAAACTTGTTAATAAAGTGAGTGAGCAGATTCTTATCCAATGAAACCTTTGATACTTGATAAAACTCTATGGACTTCAGTGATACATAAGTACAGACTGCAATTAAACTGTTAATTTTGTCGCAGAAATGGGTTCTACAAAACAAACAATGTAACTTGCATCCCTGCTAGAAAAAAGGTAATGTCAGTGTAAGTGAACATATTACGGAATCATTTAGATTAGACAATGATTATGCCTTTGGAGGCAGAAGCTATAGGGGCAGGAACCACTGAACAAAACTGGTATTAGGACTTTGAGAATATTGTTCACTATGATAAGACTTTTTAAATTATGCCTGAACTATACCTCTGAGACATGTTAACCTTGAATATTCTCTGTGATGGTAAGAATTCTACATTTTTCCTCAGCATAGTTCATTAAAAACTTAATTTTAGATTAGCTTTTCCTTTAACATCAAATAAATGTTCCCTACTGCTTCCTTTAAACACTACTTTTTCTTTTGTTCTTGCTAACAAAAGCAAATAATGTATTACCATCTTCATAGTTCTCCTTTATGGATTTTTGGCAAGATTGCATGTCTCCTCTACTCCGAATTAGCAGAGCAATTGCTCATAAACATTTTTCCTAGGGTGTAGCTTTCTTCGGTCATTTTTATAACTTTTCTTATTTTCTTTTCTTAACTCTCTGCAGGTTTTCTTTTTTGTTTGTTTGTTTTTGTTTGTTTGTTTCTTTTTTCTTTTTTCAGATTTACATCACTGTATTTCCACAGTTGCTTTATTCTTCACTGCAATGTCTTGCCAACTGTTTCTTTCCCCATGCAATACACATCTTTCTTTGATTTTCCTCTCATTCATTTGTAAATAAGAAGAGAAGGACTTTGTGTCATGACTAACTTTGGCAGCGCCCAAATGAAGTGGGTGGTGCAGTAAAGACTTAAACCACCTGCCACACTTTCCCTACTGTCATATCTTCTTGACAAATCCTTTCTCCCAAGTCTCTCTCTTCCCTGCTGCAGTCTTTCCTTATCCACCCACTTGCAGACATTGTGATCATTTAACTATCTGTCTGTGAGGCGCACATACGCTACAAACCCTTGGGCAGGCTAAGAAGTGTTGCTGCCTCTTGGCTATTAGCAAGTCAAATATATTGCTTGACTAGTAGCCTAGGCTCTTTGGGCATATGCTCCACAAGGGTTTTTTTTTCAGATATTTTAATCTGAGTGAGCTTGTCTACCTGGGGATGCACAAAGAGGTTAGCTCATGATATTGAAGGTGCAATTTGAAGTATTGAAACAAAGTGAAATACATAAGTGGGTACACTAATTTCAAAGTGAATGAAACTGAACCACTTTAATACTATTTTAATTCTAAATAAGCATGCATATAAAGATCCAGGTTAATTAATCCATTTCAAGAGATAAATTGTACTAATTTTTCCTTTGTAGCTAATCTCTTTACAAAGGTGGCAGTATAATGCTCAGAATCCATAGAGTAATTTTATTTTACTGGGCTTTAATTTGCTTGTAATTTATGGAGGAAACAATCATAAAGAAACAGATGGCTACAGATTAATTAAGTGCTATGCCAGCTTTAATAACATCAGTCACTTACAGGGTTCTTTATGCTGTTTCTTGTATTTTTCCCTGCAAAAGCTTTGTTCATTTGTCATTTTGTTGAAGACTTCTAAATTTTTCTGAGGCACTCTCTGAGCTCAACATGACCAGCTCTAGCACTTTCTTTGAAACACAAAAGGAAATCAGCTTACAAACACAGGCAAAGAACTAAAGTTATTCAATGTACAGTAAAAGCTAAGTTAAAGATGCATGGGGCTTAAACTAACAGTGCTGATAAAAAGCCAGGTTTCAGATTATTAATGCTATCTGAATTCCTTCTACTTTGTTGATTTATTACAGTATAGACAATATCAGAGATATTCTGACAGGGTTTTACTTAGGTTTTCAGGATAACATTCAGCTCATGAACACTTTTTTTACGCACAGGTTTAATCTCACTGAAGTTAGCCATCCAAAGCTTAGTCAAAAGAGGAAGATAAGCATCTCCACTTATATACTTCTAATTCTAATAGATCACCTTACAGTAATTCCCAGTTTTCTCCACTGAATATAGAAGAGATCTAAAATAGACAGGACACCATGAAAAGCTTTCATGAATCACTGAAAGCTATGAGTTTTAAGAGAAAGGATGAGTCTGTTTATTGTAAAGACAAATACCTCTCTTGGACTTTGTCTGACCTTTACAAGGTGTGATATCTGCACATATTCTAAACCTTAAAAAGAAAAGTGTTACATTCCTTTAGAATCCTAAAAGTCCATCCGGAATCTCTTTTGTTATTTACCTTTGTGAATTAAAGGCAAAATTATTTGTGAAAGAGGCATGAAAAACAGATGGAAACAAACCTGAGATGTGCTCCCAGAACCATGCCTGGGCTTGATTAGAGAAGGAGCCGCAGTGGAGCAAAGGAGAGTCCAGGAAAGACAAGACATCAGGGATTCATCATGTGATTTTTTTTTCTGTGATCTTATTTATTTAGCAAGATAAACACAGCTTTATATATATAGATATAGATATATAGTAGATATAAATTTAGATATCTATACATAGATCATAATATACAGATATTATACTACAAATTACATTATTTCTGAGAAAACAAAGAAGTATCAATGTAGAACTCCTTGAGAGCCTCCTAGAAATATTTTACAATTTGGAGGAAATTATCTCATGATACACTTACTTACAAATTACATTTAATATTAACAATAACAACAATAACAACAACAACCACCAAAAAAACCCAAAAAACCCCAGAAGAGCTGAGGATAAACAAACCTTTTGAGGTGAACTATCACAAAATAATATTTTTAAACAAATTATGTTCTAAGGAAAAATTCTTAGTTACAAGTTCTGGTAAGCTGGAGGATATATTATAGTCTAACATAAATCTATGCTAGTTTGGTAGATATGGCAAGACCTACGAACTTCTGCCAAAGACAGATACTAGATTTCTGGTCTGTAGCAGCTGTGACTCTTAAATTTTTACTAGATCAGAAATGCCTTGTGAAGGAGAAGCCAAAAATTCTTAGTATATACAGCATTGCCATCTCTCATCTCTAGTCTAACATGGAAATGATATTATTTAATGTCTGTAATGCTATTTGACACATTTCAAAGCCTGTATAAATGAAAAATATTAATCCATGAAACACCCCAGAGGCGAGGAAGAGTGGATTAATTTTGTGTTGTTCAATTCACTTGTTTATTCAGTTCAGTTCAATGATATTGAAAAAGTGACACAATATGCATTTAGAATAAGGAAAAAAAGTTAAACTTCAAACACTGTCCAAGGGCTTAATAAGCAATAGGAATTAGAATTGTATCTTTGTATTGTTTATATTTTTGCTATGCTTTATACATCTGGAGGCTGTTATATTTAGAGAATCTTCTTGCAGCAATATTCATTCCTTCTCTTTTTTATCTTAGTACCCTGTTTAATCAGGGCAAAATACATGTTTTGCAAAATGGTAAAAATGTCTTTGCTTCTACCTGGAAACTTAAATGAAGAGACAAAGAATTGTGGCAGTACCTCATAGGTATTTATACACTGAGAACTCTGAAATCTGCCTAATTAGGATAGAGCTAGATTAGAGCTTGGATCATGTTCAAGGATATTGTGCTGAAAGTATGTTCCCTTTATTATAGAGTAATAATAAAAAGAAGCTTTTCTTTTTCTGTTGTTGGTATTATTGTATAGCTGAATGCTATTTAATTGGCTGAAAGTCTCCACTGAGAGATTGTTTCTCCATATTATCATCAAAGAATGAGTGAATGAACTCAATACATCAGAATAGAATGTCGTGAAATATGCTGACACTGATGTAATTCTTTATTGTGCTGTTAATGAATTCAACACAGGAGTTTTTACAAGACACTAATATGAGATATTCAGCTTATGGGCATCTATTTTTTTACCACGATTGGCATTTGTCAAGGTTTTTTATTAGATTTAGGGCTCTCCCCCAAGTACTTAATGTGAATGGTAAGTTCCTAGTTACTTCTGGACATTCTGGACCAAATTAATAATTTTTAATGTATTTGTTAGCAACCAAATTTCATAATACTTTTTCCTCTTGTTTCATTTTTTAATACATTTTTTTTTGTCTAAATAAGATATCCAAAGATGTTTTTATTACTACTGTTTCAGGTTCAGTGCATTGGTCTGTGAGGAAATATATATAGCAGATAATTTACATATACTATATCTTTATGCAATAAACATCAACTTGGGAGAATGGAGTTATTGATTTTCCATTTCTTGTATAGTAAAATAACACAAGATAGTAGCCTATGTTAGAAAAGGCAGATCAATTACAATTTTAGAAGCTCATCCCTAAATCAGATCACAGGATACTATGCAGAATTCACTGGTGTGCAGAGTAGGAGCATATTGTTACATTCATATTATTAGTTAAATGTAAGCATTCAAAAATTCATGGTGTTGAATCCTCTGAACAATCTAGCTTTTGAGAAATATAAGTTTTAAAATGGTAGAGAATTTATCCTCACTCCCACAAAAAGGAAAACAGTCAAAACAAAACAAAAAAAATCCTTAAACATGACAAATTGAAAACTGATTTATTATATTTTCTCAAATGTTTACAATCTTGTATTCATAAGGCTTCTGTAACAATTAGGTATTAGGAACCTTAACTGACAGTTGAGAAATTCTGGGAAGCTTTCTTCTGGAAGAACCAAAACTGCCTCTGATCCAGGTACTACTAATGAGCTGGAGAACCTAGCACCCAAGGTTCCTAGGAACTCTAGAGTTCTGATTTGTCATAAATTGACTTTTCAGTAACCTACGATGTTTCTCAGGATCCACTAGCCCAAGACTCCTACATACTTTTCAAGTTACCTGTCATGTAGTTGAGCGACAAAGCTAGATCAAAGTCAGTGAGGTGGAAATCAGTTCTTGATTTATATACATCCATTTAGATGTGTGCAATGCAGGCTAAATGTGAGCTACTGTCAAAGCTCCCAGTGTTGACAATGGAGTCGAAATAGTCACATATAACCTAGAGTTGCTAGTTTACCTTAGGACAAAAACTTAAAATTCATCAGCTGACTGCTCTCTAAACATTAGTATCACATAGCACATCAGACCTTGAAAAAAGGACATTAACTTGGCAGAAATGACACAGGACCTATGGGTAACCTGTGCCACTCTTGGATGGAGGTTAAGAGAAGGTCAGATATCTTAAATGAGAGAAAGTGTTCATCTTTAGGCAATGGGTTTGTATTCCATATCTCCATTTACCATCATGGAAGTATAGACTCATCCCTCACATATAGACCCTTTCATGCAGATACATAAGTTTACATGCCTAAATCTGAACTGGAATTCCACCCATGATTTCTATTTACATCTGGCTAAAACAAATTTGTTTCTACAGAATTCCTTTTTCTTAATAAAGTTACATTTCTGGCAAGGAACTTAAAAATGTATGTAGTTTGCTGACAGTAAATCCAATTTTTGACCATCAATAGCTTTCCAGTGCTTCAAATGTGGTATGAAAGAGGGGGAACACTAATCCCTGTTTATTACCTCTATCCCATTGAATATTATGTATTCTTCATACTATGCTTTTACCACCACTGTTCCTTCTTTTTCAAAGGAAAGCAATTTCATTCTTTCTAGCCTTTTGTGTATGAAAATCTTCTCTATTTCCATTAGCAAATCTCTTCATTGGCCCTCTGTCATCTTTTTTTAACCTCTCGGTAGGTTCTTTCACATAGCTTTCAAGGTCTAATCATTATTTTGGCTTTAGAGTTTTCTGTTTTGCCATCTCAACTATAAATCCTTCTTCACTCTTCTATCAACAGATGAACATCGAACACAATCTTCAATGAGTTATCTGCAGTGCCTCTTTCCTAAATTGATATAGTAGATAAAGAACACATTAACACACATGAATACTGAAGTTTTTCCTTCATTATCACAGTTTAAATACATTTTCTTAGAGAAAATGCCAGAACTGCAGAAACTTCCTCCCATCACCTGTGGATAATTTATTTATATGTAAAATATATACATATTGTTTATGAGTAATGCAATTAATTTTCAAACAATTACAATTTGCAACATAAGTTAGTATTATATCAGGGAAAATACAGTTTCTCCTTTAGTGTTTTGAGTTTAAACTTGATTCCTAGTGTACCGTTCCTATACTCCCTTGAAATGTAAGCAATATATCACTAGTTAATTGTGGAACAGCCACTGTGCACTGTGGTGTATATTAGAGTTAGACAGTTAAAGCAGACTACCTAACAGCATGAACTAGTTCAGAAATACTAACATGACTGTCCTTTCCTTTAATCAACCAACATAATGGTGTAAAAGTTACAACAGCATCAGGAACAGCAAAAGGCTGGAAGAGGGAGAAATAGTTACAAAAGATAAAAATTCCTGTGTAAAATTTTAAAATATCCTTTTCGTACAGTTGATACATAACTTACAAGGAAAGGAACAGTTAATGGAAAGCAAAGCTTAAACTTGACTACTGGAACTGTTATCAATAACTATGCTGTTAAAGTCACTTAATGAAATTTTGGTGGATTCTCCAGGCATCTGAGGTATAATAGAATAGATGAAGAGAAAAAAGTAGGAGCACAGATTTGTGATAACAAATGAAAATTTAGGTTAAGAGGCTAGTTTGGAAAAAGTCTGGGACAAAGGACTTCTGGAAAGCTGGGGGACAGGAAAGAATCACATATATAGATGAGAAATGAGGAGTTACTACAGTCCAAGAAACAGAAAGAAAGCTCATATGGAAAAATCAAACTGGTGGAAAAATCACTGGAATTGGCAGGATCAGAAGAGAACTAGAAAGGAGATGAGCATAAGAAAAGTTTTTGGTTTTGTTGTTGTTGTTGTTGTTGTTGTTGTTTGTTTGGTTTTTTTTGAAAAAAGATTGTGCAAGTTGGAATGAGGAACAGATAAAATGTAGGAGACAGAAGCAGAACAGGTTGGAGCTGTATTTGAAGGAAAACTTCAAAAAGTAGGAATAGTCAGGACTGGATCTGAGGAAAAAAAAAAACAAAAAACCAAAACCAAAAACAAACACCAGAAAAACCCCACAACCAAAACCAACCAACCAAAAAATCCCCAAAGTAACTGCAAGCCTTTTTCTTAAACAGAAGGAACCTAGACCAAGGGGAAACATTTCCTATTAAACTGTAGAAGAAATCTAGGATTCAAAGTACTGTTCTTCAGCTAATGGTCTTTGAAATCTTTTCCCTGTCAAAAAAATAAAAGTCCTTTTTTTTTTGGTGTACTGGTTCCCATCTTCTACCAGATATAAATCTTAGTCATCCCATAGCTTCATTGGGTTCATACATTGGGGTGATTGGTAAAACACACAGAAGAACTGGGTGGGAAAAGGGGTGAAGATTTAGTGGGGTTTTTTGGATTGGGTTTTTGGGTTTTTTTTCAGTCTTAGGCAGTTTATATTCATTCACACACAAACAAAACATTCCAGTGTTAACTTTCTTATTATTGTAAACTTAAGGATTCTGTACTTTAAAAATACCCAAAGAAAGATTTCCTGTGTAACTATAATTAATTAACTTATGCATTCTCAGTTAGTTTGTAACTGTATTGCTGAAATTTATTGAAAATAGTACTTGCCTTGGTTTTTTTTTTGGAAAAAGTTTCTGTATAATGTGGTTTCAGTCATCTGGAAACTATGAATTTGAATCAGATTAAAAGAAAATGTGGTGCCTTATGTTCTGGGAAGGGGGGTTTAGGGTGTGTGTGTTTGGTTTTGGTTTGGGGTTTTTCCTCTCTTTTGGAAGCAACAACCAAAATCTAATTGAGGTAGAACTCAGAAGACTTCCAGAGGATAAAGAGTGATATGAAGTATCAGTGAGCTAACAATGATTGTGACAGTATGCTTTTTACACAGTAGCTTAATGGATACAATTGACATCCAAGTTGTGGAAAGAGCAAGTTAAAACACACATACACACACACACACACACATTTATAAATGTGCTTTGTAAGCTGAATATTTTCTGAATTTATAGGGCTACTTGATTTGGCAAACTCATTTGAAACATGTACTCAAATATTGTAAATATTTACTATGGAAAGATATGTTATTGTATAGTATAAACAATTTCATAGCCAGAAAAATGGTTCGATGTAAATTAAAAATGTGACTTTGTGTAATGGAACCATATTTCATTAATAACTTGTCCTTTCTTTGTAAAGTAAGTGTCATGAAATTAACCTGTTGTAGCTACGTATCTCTGAGCTATAAGAAACAGTGGAACAGAGTATGGTTTGCAAAAGCAGAGGATTCTAATTAAAAAAGTGACAACAGGAGCAAGACAGAATTAGAAATTTTCTTACTGGAGAAGATTATTGGCAGATTTTTTTTTTATTCTTTTTTATTTGAAATTCCAAATAGAATTTGAAAGTTAACCTTTGGTGATAAGGTGATGAAACATATGGATAGTGTTGTTTTACATTAAACACCATGAATTACAGTACTGAAAAAAGTAAAGTGGAGGAAGCTTCATTTCAGGCTGTATGTGTTCACTGGGAGTCTTGGATTTTTATTCATGTGATTGACCTGTGTTGAATTCTGTTGTGGTATGTTTCAGTGGTATGTTTTATGTAGTTTTTATAGTTAGACTAAAGTTAGATTGAGTATTTGTCTCCATGCTGCAAAGGAGAGACAACCTTAAAATAGAAAGCAGACGAATTATCAGCTTAATTAGCAATTATGTCAATGTTTTACTTTCAGTGGAACTCACCAAAGAACTACTAATATAGATTCAATATCTTCCTCTGCCATTTTTCCTTACTTGTAAAGTTATTTTAAAGGATTTCACCAGCTAAAGTCCAGCAGTGCATGAAAAAAAATAATAGAAAAAGCCACTAGTATTTTATTTTTACTTTGAAATTCTTGAAAAAAGCATAACTCACTGTCATATTCTCACATAACAGCTGTTTCATATTGTAGGTTTAACTGCTAAGAATTTATTAACTAGTATGTCTCTACTTAAAATTTTTTCTTAAATCTCCAGCTAAAACAATAGTTAGAATAAGGTTAGAAAACGGTGGATGTATGTCTTAAATTCATACTGTGAAAGGAGTTTTATGGTTCACTGCTTGCAATGTTTCCAGTAAAAAGTTAAAACTGTGTGTTTGTTTAATGGATGCTTGCTTTTATGGCACAAAACTAGACATCTCCTTATGGGTAAATTAGGAAGCTTTAAATGCATTTATTGTAATTCAGTCCTGTGTAGAGGACTGGTTGAAAACCCATCTTTACCCTTTTGCAATGAATGACCTAGATCAGTAGCAGATAGAGTCTGGGATTAGTTGATTGCTGTAGTCCAGTTTCACTTCCAATATGGACAAACATTTTAGGTGCTATTGTCATCTGTGTGGCTAATTGTAATAAGTCTCTTTTTCAAGGCTGGAATGAGTTTTGGGCAACCTATTTGGAGAACACATTTGGAAAAAGGGCTTTCAAATGAGGAATTCAGTAATAGCTGTGATGTGGTTTAGCCCCAGCTGAGCACCACGTGCCGCTCGCTCACCCCTCCCCCGGCGGGATGTGGAGGAGAACGGAAAAACAACGGCAAAGCCTCGAGGGTTGGGATAACGGCAGGTTACTGGGACAGCAAGGGAGAGGGAAACAATCAACAGCAGTGCTGATAACAGATAGTAACAATGGGTGATAACAGAGAACAATTTACGGATCAGAGGGAGGGACGGACGGACACCAACCGACTGCTCAGCCCATCCCCAAGCCACACCACCCCCACCCCTGCTCAACTACTGCCCGACTAGCCCCCTTTTATGGTGAGCATGATGTCACATGGTATGGAATAGCCCCCGGCCAGCTTGGCTCACCTGTCCTGGCTCCTTGGGAAATTAACTCTATCCTTGCCAGAACCAGGACAAGCTGACATGATAGTCTTTCTATTTTCTTCTTGATAGCTGTGAGATACTTTTAGTGTTAATTATTTTTCTGCAGCATTAAGGTTTAAGACAAGATATAAGATGGTTAAAGTTTTCATATAGATCTCCCTGAACATTCTCCTTAAATTGAACTTCAAAAAGAAAACCAAAAGGGGCTTTCTGAACTAAAAAAATACATATTTTATTAGAAAATTAACTAGAATAATGTATATATTTTGAAACAGAGTTCACTCAAAGTGATTACATAGAATAGAGATAATAGGAACATATAAGGAAATATCTCCATGTACACTGTTGTCCTTCCAGACTGGGACTTGCACTCACATACAGTTTTTGTGAGCTCAGTAGCTCCCCAGGTTCCTATGGACTTTGCAACCACGAGCATCAATTGCGCTGTAAGCAATCTGTGCTTCCCATATACTTGATAAACATTCGCTCTCTGCTTCCTCTTCTTTCTGCCCTTCCCTAAAATCTGGAAACTCTTTTTTCCTGAGCTTTCTCAGTCATTACCAAAGGCAGATGCAATTTCATGTTCTCTCCATTACTCCCACCACATTCAGTCATAATGCTTTTAAGTGAAGATAGCATATAAAATGAGAGCAGGCAGATAAAACATGTTACATTCATCACAAAGGATAAAATTTGCTTTTTTACAAAATACAATGTTGAACAGATAGGCTTATACCATCACTCTAATCAGCTTAAAGGAAAACAATTAAGAACTGAAACAAGATAAAAAAGCTAGTGTTAGCACTAAATAAAAGCAGAGCACTTTAAATTGGAAAGGGCTTCTGGAGATCATGAACACAGGATTAATTTCAGAGGTATATCAGGCTCAAGGTCCTAAAGGGCCTTGGCCATTAATGTTTTGCAAGGATGAAATTTTTATTACCACACTGGGCCTAACTGCTCTCATTACAAATTTTTCTTCTCCTTAGAGTTAATCAAAATTTCTTCTGCGTCCATTGTTTCTTGCCCTTTTGTGTGTACCTGTGAGAAAAGTTTGGTTCTGCCTTTCCCTTATAATCCCTTCATGTTCTGGAAGGCAACAATAAATTCCCTCTCTGTGCCATCTCCAGGCTAAAGAAACCCGTCTCCTTCAACCACTCCTTGTGTCTCTTGTGCTCCAGGCCCTCTAAGTGGAAGTCTTACAGACTCTTCATAATTTGTTGACACTGCTCTGACCTGGGGGTCCCAAGTTTGGGCATACATGGCCACTGCAGCCTCCCAGGGAGTACGATCACTCTCCTCAGCCTGCTCTTGCTGAGGCCACCCTTCACATCTGGAGGCACACTCCTAGCATGTTCAGTTTAGGGTCCATACTCCCCCGCCACCCCAAGATCCTTTCCTGCAGAGCTAGAAAGCCTTCTCCTGCAGCTAAAACTCAGCCCTTGTACATGTGTAGCTCCCTTGTGACCAGATTACCCGGTTTACTTTTAGATTTAGTATTTATTCCCCCTACTCTGGGTAAGCGTGAAATAAATCACTGGAATATGTTCACTAAATTTTACTAGGAAAACTGGGAGAACGGCTTGCACAAATGAAAAGGAGTAACATCTGCCTCTAGCTCTGATATAAAAATATAAGCACTTTTCTTAACAGAACCAAGCTACCATCAAAGTACTGAAAATGAACTCCCTATAAATTTATTTTTAGAAATTTCTTAAATACAGATGTGTGAGTACATATTTATCCTTTATCCACTTAGTGTCTAATCACCCCGGGAATAGGATCTGATTGATATCTTTGGTGCAATGACTTAGCTAGGTTAAGAAGACAAAGATAATTTTGAATTATCTCAGAAGAAATTAATCTGTGACAGAATTTCTATCAATTTAAATGACATTTGTAGACATAATTCAGAAAATTGTGCATTCAGGTGCATAATAGACAGGAAGTTTTGAGGGTCGTTTACTGAAATTTTACCTTTCAGCTCTACAGCTGATGCGCTATAATTGGGCATTAGAGGAAAAAGTTTCAACACACGTTCTGTGGTAAAAATTTGATTTCTATTTTATAAATGATCAGGGTAAAATAAAAAGATCCTCATTTATGAAGTGTGGGTAATGATGACATGCTGAAACTACTAAGAAAATTCTTGGTTACGGTATAGCAGTAAGAAAGTCCATATATTGACTGTATGAATGCTGTCAACTGGTTAGAAAAGCTGAGAAAGTCTGTTATCAGCTTCTGTTGAAAACGTTTCCCTATGCAAAATTATACTCCTGAAGCAGCAGATGAAGGCCCTCTTGAGAAAGGACACTCATCCTCTAAAGAAGGGCAATCCTTTTTTTTACACATCATCTTTGGAAATGATTCAGCCATTTTGCGCTAACTACCATTACTACACAGCTAGTGCTATTGAAATTAATGAATTTACTTTTGGAGAGTCATAAGTGAAAGGACTGAAAGTACACTAGCTAGTGAAAAGTACACTAGCTTTTCTGCATGCTAGACATATATTACCTGCCTACTACCAATTCAGAAACTACAATCTTAACGACAGCTTTTCTCCCCTTCTTTAACATAAATACAGCTTAGCACCTTGATTTGCTCACTGAATTTTGACTATATCAGCTATCAAGTCATTCCCTAATTCTCAGAACAAATGTTCCTCAGCTTAACTCTGCACTGAAACAATACTGGAATGTGTCAACTCTTTTATTATTATTATTATTATTTTTATTTTTCCATTTAAAATAAAGTTCTTAGGGAAAGGAAATCTATTAACAGACACTCAGTCCAGAGTGTGCAGTAGTATTCTCCTACAGACAAATACAGAGGTACCCTTGGGGGAAAAAAAAAAAAATGGGGGGAGGGGGCTTACACTATACCCTTGTAAAGATTTTTAAATAAATTCCATGTACATGGCTCATTATTGTTAGAGATTTACACTTCAGGGGGTGTATGTTACAACAATTTTACAATATTGCAATATTTTTTATTTTTACAGTATTTTTAGATTCTGTTATGGGTGGAAATATTGTTAAATGGCTATTAATCTCAAAAAGCTATTTTTTTCCTGTCCAATAAAGTATGAGCATAAACATTTTCCTTTTTAAGTTTTCTTCGTGAAGTGTTCAAATGGCACAAAGGTGTACCTAATTCTCTTAGAAATTATTACTTAGAAATGTGCAGATGTTACAGTGTGTGATGCCTTTGTTTCTTTGTCTGCCTCTTGGCATGTTTTATGTGGAAATAGCCTTCCTTAAAATCTAGACTATTCCTATATCCACTGTAACATAAAACAGGAAAGAAAATACAGCTATAAATTGATTAACACTGCAAAATATAAGAAGTACACCTTGAATACTGCTTTAAAGTGATGTAAGACTGGATTTTATGTCCTTTTGAAGAGAAAATGAATTAGAAAGTCTAAACCAATAGATGGCTGAAGTTACGTGGAGCTGAGTTTTTTCTTTCGGTATTGCAGCATGAACATAGTGTAACAAGGGGGAAAGCCTCACAACAGCCGTGCAAACCAAGAGGTTTTGGCCGGTGGCTCAACAGTGCTACATGAGCACGTGAGTGGTGAGGAGAACAACGTGTGTGTCAGATACGGCTGGCACGACAAAAGCACAGTGCTCTGCACAGAGTTCGTAACCAGAATTTTCTTGTCATGTTGGAAATGAGTAATCTGAGCAAGATAGCTATTCATGTTCTTTGGTGTGCTTACAGATGACAGATGTCTTCTATTCCAGTTCCAGAAAATATGTGTGTATTTATTTTTTTACCAAAAAAAAAAAAAAAAAAAAGAAAGAAAGAGAAAAGAGCAGGGAAAAGTGTATTAGGCCAAGCACTTGGACTCCTATTAAGCTAGTTTTCAGTTTTTTTCTTATTGCTACTAAACCAAATTCTGAACATAAATTTAAGCAGAACAAAATAAGGAATGTGAAGGTAGGCAATGCTTTTTTTTCCCCTCACATTACATGACTAGACAAATTTCTTTTTTAGAACGAGCAGTTCTAAGTCGTAACTTATTTTGCAAGATCTTCCATGATAAACAAGATTACAGATCAGCGAACAAATGAGCCATCTGTTTTGCCAGTCCCAATATATGTTTTCATGAACTATGCATGGACACAGATCCCTTTTAGAGACTGTTTATACTCCCCATAAAAGGGTGTATATTCATGCCCAGATTCTAGGATCTATCATGCTACAGTCATTTAATGTTTTTCTTGTAAATTGAAAAAAATTACTCTAAACTGGTATTTATTTTCAGTGGCAACATTCAAACTAGAAGTAGATTTCTTTAAATTGAAATAAGTATGCCCAAATCTTGTGGCCACAGCCTTTAGCCTGGCCCTAAGGCAGGCAAGCTTCTGTTCTCATCAGGGCTAGCAGGACTAGCTAGCAAGCTAAGTTTAGTATCTTGTGTCCGTACTGAAGAAACCAAATGTCAACTGAGTCTCAAAGGTGTTGAAAATGCATCAACTTCTGGAGATTGTTCTGTTCTCCAGCCTCTTTTTCCATGTTTTGCACTGGTGTGTCTATTCCTCCACCCCCCATTAGGTGCTGTATTATGCTTTAAACATCTGTTTTGCTTTCTCAGTAGCGTAAGGGCACCAGGGAGCCCAAGGGACTTTTGCCTTCTAGTACCCACACTTAGTAATTAAGCTGTCAGTGCAGCGTGATTTCTGAAGCAGTAATGATGTCATAGGGAAGTATTTCTTTCTAGTTACAGAATAGTGCCTTACAATATATGTGGGTGTTTGCCTATTATATATATAAATTTATATATATAGGTAGACATATGAGAAAGACAAAAGGAGAGAGACGTTATATATGTCTATAGCTATCTACATATGTGCGTATATATATCACCATGCATGTAGTATATCATATTATTTGTATATTCAACACTGTATTCTGCACTATTACATCTTTCAAATATAGGTATCTGTTGTCTTTTGTAAAAGAATATTATCACAGGGTGAAACTTACCCTTTCAGGTAAAATAAGTCCTGGACTATATCTGTCCAGCTTCTACTAATGAGATGATTCTGCTATGTGTCAGGAAAAGAAAAAAACCCAGACAATTATCATGAGGGCACTACCTGTAAGCACTCATAAATGAAACCTGGACTACATCTGACCTACTGGCAATTAAGGTATGTGTGGGAAAGAAACAAATCACAGAGAAATAGAAACAGCTTTACATCTTTTTAACACCCTTGGGGCAGATGCCAGAAGGTGATAGTAAACCAGATAACAAATGCTAATTGACTTTAGATATGGAGAAAGTCAGAGAGGTTGGCCTGTGTGGACATGAACACGGAGGCAACTGGCAGCTTATGGCAACTATTTAAATTAGAAAGCAGTAAATAGTGAACACAATAGGCCCTGAGGTGGGGAAACACATCCGTGGATGTTCAACACTATGATGAAGGGGAAGCCCAAATTGGACGAAAGCCAGGGTGCCTGCCAGGACTAGGACACGCTGGTTGTTCCTCCGGGGGTATAGTGCCCATCACAGCCAGTCAGGGGCTTAACTGGTGTGAGCAGGTATCTTCTGCAAAATTCTGAATCCTGTGGGTGCTGTAGAACAGAACCTTAGGAAAGAGATCCCTATCCATCTGCTATACCCATTTTATTAATTAATTAATTAATTAATTAATTTTTATGCCACTGACTGATGTGATTCTATTTTTGCAGCTACTCCACCCTAAGTTATTCCATGGCAAAAATTGCTTGTCTTTTATGATGACGGAACTAGTTCTGATGCAGTTGAAATGCAACGTCCTATTCTAAATCATCCTGCCTTTTTATTCTCCCCAAAATAGTAAGCTGTATCAAGAAAGCTTCACTGGGAATTATCTTTCTTGGATCTTTTTCCTTCAATTTGGAAACAATAAAGAAATTTTTTTCCGTGCTTCCCCTCCCCCCCGCCCCAGCAGAGATATATTGATATCTAACAATTTCTTTGTCTGTGTTCTTAAACCTTAATAAGGTTTTGTTTAAAATAAAACTGGTTGCTCTCTTGTTAAAACTATCCTGACTTTCTCAAAGTAGGTTAAATGGAATTATTAACCCATAGCAGATCCCAAGTACCAATTCATACCCAGAGCCCAATTCAAAGATGGATCACCTCTTGGTGATCCATTTCGTACCTGGATCCCACCTTTGGCTTAAAGATGAAGAATTACTTATTTCTGTTCCACCATTTCAGTTTATTCTAGTTTTTTCAAGGTTATGATACCCCCCAACCTTTTTCTTGCTCTGGGGATAAAACGTATTAAAAAGTCTTCAAGAAAACACCCTCACATTTTACTGATTTGTGACAAGAATGGTATACTCAATCCCAATATTTTATTTAAAAAGTGAGTTCATAGTGAAATGTTACTTCAATGTTAATGACAAAGGAACAACTTTGTCTTTTTTTTAGTGTCATATAATTTTTCTAATATTTTCTTACTGTAATAAATATTTTGCAATATTGTATTCAGAATTTGATAGCAATGACTGCAATATTAGACGATGCACTGTAGCTTTTAGGATTCTTTTGTGAGTTCTCACATTTGAATTTCAGCATCTTATATATACATGTAGGAATTCTTAATTTGAATAAAATTAGGTATATCTGCTTTGGGCAAACCGAATAACTTGCCAAACTCCTTTGCAAAATCTTGACTACAATTTAGTTAAGCTTAGCAGAGCTTAGAAATCCAGCTACCATAAAGATACATATATTTAGACACACGCACAAAAATTAATTCTGCGCTATGGAATAGAATCTTGGCCTTGATGTGTGTTTTTCTGAAAAGTTTTCCTTCTGCAAACTGGAAATTTTCACCCTTATTTACCTCAAAACCACTTTCTGTTATGATAACGTGAAGTAATCTTGTTTAAAATGTTGTAATGTATTGTTATTGCAAACCATAACTAAAGTGAAAATATAAGAAGAGTCAGACCTTACAGTAATGTACGCTTTGTGTGACATTTTCACCCATCATTCTACTGATACCAAAGGGATTAGCATCAACATATGTGTTTGTCTATACTTTGCAGAATGAGAACTTGAAAAAAATTACAGTGGTCATCCTTCTTCCTGTGCAGACTGCAACAAGATTGTAATGGGCATCTCCAAAAAACTTTATCAAATGTTGATGCTGAGGATGGCTTCTATTCTCTAGAAGTTACTAGAAGATATTACTTTGAAACAAAAATAAATTTAAGGTATAAATTGAGATTTGTGGATGAACCAGTTCCATTGCTGTTAAATCATATCTATTTTCTTCCAGTACCAGAGAATTTAAATTTTCTTGTAGGAGAATGATCCTAGTGAGAAAATAATTGTGGAGTTGTTGGGTTTTTTCTTGTTTTTTGTTTGTTTTGGTTTTTTTTTCATCCAGATTTAGAGATCACTCAGCTTTAAAATGTCTTTTACAGGCTCAGACAAATGTATATGATACAGAGATCCAAACAAGAATAGTTATTTTAAAATACAGAGAATGAAAAATATGAAATAATCTAAAAAAAGTATTTATAGACAAAAGTAAAAAATATGTTCATAAATTAGTATGATTCTCCTCCAGATTTTATGAAAAGCAAACACAAATCTAGACACTTGAATAAAATGTTTTTTCAGTTGTAGAATGATCATGAGTTAATTACCAAATATGTTAAAGTATTAATCTAAAGAGGTTCCAAAAAAAAAAAAAAAATCCCAAAACAATGGAGCTGTGCAACAGTATGATGTAATGAAAAATACGTCGTATGCAACATGCTTTTTTCAGATGAGTGCAGTCTTATTTGAAGAGTAAAAGAGCAATAATGAAGGGCTTTGTCAAATTTTATGAGATGGTGGAAATCATGGTTCCAGTCACATAAGTAAGACTGTCTCTTTAATTCAATTGCTGTATTTCATACAGATGTTTCAGTAAGATGATGAGGAATATCAAGAGAAATGTAGCTTTTTCTAAACATGATGAGCTGAAACTTTAACATTTAAACATGATAGGAAGATTTTGAGAAAATAAACTTTAATTTAAGTGTGTTTTGGATGAAGTTACTATTTATGAGTCAGGTCTCCTTAGTACCATTTGAAAACTGCAGGCTTTGGCTCGTTGTTTCCTACAATGTGTCTGTGAACTTTTCAGTTACTCTGTTATACTATTCATGTGATGACAATATACTTGCCATTGTCTAGACAGATAAATTGAATTTTTCCAGTGCTTACTAAAAAGTACAATTTATTTTTAAATTCTTAGCCAGCAAGGTATCAAATACATTTTTATATTTGTTTATTAAATACATCAACCTTAGCTACAATATATTAGAATTAATGTTTACAAAGCCAAATATAATGCTCTTAAAGAGACTGTTTTCAACCTAGGATATGTTTACATGATCTCCAAAGTCTTCCACTTCAAAGGCTGAATGACTTCTTTGTAAATGGAATATTAAGGCAGGCAAATCATTTCATTATCTGGCTATTACATCAACACATCAGGATTCCTTCTGAATGCAGCTTGTTGATATTCCCTTGTCTTCTTTCCAGCTGGCAGTTTCTGGCACTCCGCTGAATTTTACAGTTCATAGTAACCTCAACAGTAGAGTCCATTCATAATCTTACACTTTGAAAGTCTTTAATATAGTGTAGGCCTAAATGCCATACATACAAACAAATTCTCTCAGACTAGGGTTCCAATAATATTTTTGGCTATTCAACTAGGGAATTTTAAAATGTCATATATTCTGCAATGCTTATCACATGCTCTTTTTTTTTTTTTTTTATTTTCAGTATTTAAATCCAACAATACATTCTATTTAAAATTATTTTTTAAAAAGTATCATTGGGCATAAATGTATAGTGTAAAATCTTCAAACCTAATCCGACATATATTTCTGAGCATGGTTAGTTTCTTACCTTTTTTTTTTTCTTTTCTTTCCTTTGTTTAGAAGACACAATGCACGTTCTGTTGTCTTCCAAACTTCACAATGTGGAATTTGGCTTGTGGCTGTTCAAGTTCTATCTGAGCTAGGATATATGTTCTGCTTTGTGGTGACACTTGGCAAAACATATAAAATGAAAGCCTGACCTGGCCATGCCCCTCTTTCACTGACAGATTCCCAGAGGCAGGACATCTCTGAGCAGCAACTTCCTTTTAAGCCAGGTTTCTTATTTGCTCTGGGTGCCAAGGTTAAGTTCTTGAAGAAGATTCATCCAAACAACTCTCTTGAATGTCTTCCCTGAAGGCTGTCTGCTGTAGCATCTGTTTTTAAGAGGCAGGGTTGATGAATTCTGCATTTTGAAAAGGAATTATGCCATTAATTATAATGGAAACAAAGGTATGAGTTGTCATGAGCGGTGCATTTTGGTTTGGTTTGGTTTTTTTTCCAATTATTAAAACAATCTTTTGGCAAATATGTCTTGCTCGCAATGAGTATTGTTCACAGTCACTGCAATATCTCCCAATTAGATCCACAGTTGTGAAAAGAGTAAGGAAATTACTAGAAAACAATAAATAGATTTCCTGATTGGGTGTTTACTGGGGGCATGCACTTCTTAAATACCTGTGTTTTCATTTGCTATCCACTGCTCTCCCTTCATCTACCAGGTCAGTCATTTCATCATAGAAGTCTATCAAGTTGCTTAATCATGACTTCTCCTTGTTGAAGCCATGCAGACTACTCTTGATTTTCTCGTCATTCATGTGCCTGGAAATGGTTTCCAGGACTCCTTTACCCCTTCATGATCTGGGTAAGCTGCTTCTCTTCCTCTATCCCTGTTCTGTCAAACAGGGCTGAGAGTTCTTCCTTGTTATGTTAATACAAAATGACAATAAGAAACACTAAAAAAGTCAGTTATGAGTCATTCACATAACTCCAGAGAGGCCTACTATGTTGGGATATAAACAGCATGCAATGCAAAATGGTGTAGACATACCTGAGGATAAGTACAAAGTAAGCCAACATAGGGACCTTGGGATGTGTAGTTGTATCAATTTGGTACTTCATTTGAGTTAATTATCCCTAGTATAACTGAGAGTTGTGTGCAGTTCTGCTTCTGGAATTACAGAAGGCTTTAATGGTGCTACATTATAATGTATGGACATACCAATTTATGCAGAATTGGTTTGAAGTTGCCCTGTGCTGAGTACATCTTCTACTGCAGATTAGCCGTGTCTACACTAGACAGAACTTGTCCCTACATTTCTATGCAATTTTTATGGTGTCCCTTGAGTATAAAATCTCATAATTTTGTATATTTGTACATTTGATTATATATTTTGTGTGTACATGTCAAAGGCATATGTATGGGATGTCAAAGGCAACAAGAAAAGCTTCTATAAATAAATAGGTGACAAAAGGAAGACTAGAGAAAATGTGGACCGATTGCTCAATGAGACAGGGAACCTGGTTACACAGCACATGAAAAAGGCACAAGTATTGAATGTCTTCTTTGCCTCAGTCTTTACTAGCAAGACTGGCCTTCAGAAATGTCAGATTCCAAAGACCAGGAGTAAAAGCTGGAGCAAGAAAGATTTACCCTTGGTGGAAGAGAATCAGGTCAGGTAATACTTAAGCAAACTGGACATACAGAAGTCTGTGGGACCTGATAGGATACACCCATGAGTGCTGAGGGAGTTGACAGGTGTCATTGTGAGGCCACTCTCAATAATCTTTGAATAATCATAGTGATTGGAAGAAGTACCCAAGGGACAAAAGCAAATTTCACCCACATCTTCAAGGGCAAGAAGGAGGACCCAGGAAACTACATGCCAGTCGGCCTTACCTTTTTCTCTGGGAAGTTTTCCAGCTAATCCACAAAACCATTTCCAAGCACATGAGTGACAAGAGATTCATCAGGAGTAATCATCATGGCTTCACCAAGGGGAAGTCATGCTTGACCAACTAAATAAATTTCTGTGATCAAGACTCTGGTTGCTGTGCCTCTTTGATGCTTCACAAAATGCAGAAAAGCTTAAACACAGCCTAATTCTTTATCAGTCTGTATCTGGTCTAATAATGTATGCTTGATCCAAGTAGAGCCTATTAAAATGTATTTGTAAATGCTACTAAACAAATATGAGAATGTTGTTCCAGTTTCAGGTTTTTAGAAAGAATAAGGATGTGTTTATAGATAATCAAGCTTTTGCTTATTTTGATGCTTGATTTTTGATAAGTAGCTGATTGCTCCTTTTAAAAACATAAAGGTTGCTTTTCTTTTTGATTTACATGTAAGTCTGCAATGTAAATACCTGTTTGATATACTTGCATGCTACACTGACCTAAATATACAGAAAGACAAGAGCATACACTTTTCTCTGATTTGTCTTGTGTGTCTAGTTTAGATCATGGCATAAAAGCAAAGACAATTCATTTCTTATCCATGGGTTTCCAGTGTTCAAACTGCATAATACAACCACCCACCAAAATGTTTCTTATGTTTTCTTCTCCTCATACTGTAAACAAATTGTTGCTTTGATATATTAGTCCTCTCCAAGTAGCTCACTAACATGTACAAAATTATGCCTAAGTTATTTGAAATATAATAGTTATTATACAAAGAAAAGCAGTTTTGCAAGAAAACACAATTACAAGCAAACAAAAAATAAAATCCACAACAATGTATTTTTTTTTGTGAAAAAATATTCTTAAAATGTGTCAAATGGTCAGACTTAAATATATCTCTGCTCTCATTTATCAGTACCATATGTTAATGCTAAGACTTAAGCTAGTTACTTCTGTCATTAATGAACATTTGAGGAAAAATACAAGCCAAATACAATCATGCACTGTTGTCTGTGTTTTGCAGAAACAGTTACTTGGGATGAAAAAAATAAAGATGACCAATAAGATGACTGAGGGTTTCAAAACATCCTTCATACGAAGCAATTACTTTAACACATGCTGCAAATGTAGAAGAAAGCAGGAGATGCAACATTTCTCCAAAAGGATCTATGACTCTAAACATGTATACTGTACTAAACAAAGCTCTATACCATCTATAGATAGGTACTTCAGTCTTCCATTTGCCTCTGCTTAAGGTGTGATTATTTGCACTCTAAAAGTCTCTGGTAAGTTAAATATAGGAAATCAAAAGAAGGAATGAACTCAATAAAATAAAGCTGTAAGAACAAAAGAAACTATACCTTGGGGAATCCTAGCAGCTTTCTGGAGTTAGGGTAAAAGGGTGTATGTGATATATATTAACCTTCACATATTGTGTAGAATAGGAACCCTTGAATATATTTCCTCCTTTAAGCTATGTCTATGCCATTGCAACAAGCTTTGTAACAAAAATGCAACTACATATAATAGCAACAAGAATCAAACCACATCACAAAAATATGTCTGTATCCAATCATACATTACGAACAACAATCTTTTAAACATAAGCAGTCCCAGATGAATTATTGTTGCAACAAAAACAATCTAGACTCTGGGAATTTTTACTTAATTAAATTTATGGCAAATTAACAACTTCTGATCATTGATTCCAGTACTGAGGGAACAAAATGACCAAACCACAATATAACCAAATAAATACTTAAGTAAATAGCTTTCCTCCCCCTTCTCAACATTCAGCTTAAGACAATCACCTTTTCTTGTTCTTTGTCTCTACTTCCCAGGTTTTCACTGAAGGTTACATTCAGTCAGTCCCCTTTTCTCCAATGAGGTGACAGGCAGCACTGAGGTTGGGGTGTGGGGTCATGTGCATTAGTGGGTTCTTACTGCCGCTCGTTGCTTCTCATCCATTTACCTCTGCTGCTTTTTGCCTATCAGTGTCTCTGCCTTGGCACAGGTTGCCCATGGACCTCAGTCCCTCAGGGGTTGCCCTGCCTCAGCATGGGTCCCCTGTGGACCACAGTCTTTCAGGACTGTCCTCCCTTGGTATGGAGTGAATCCTTTCAAGAGCGTCCCTTCAGCTGTGTCCTCAGCAGCCTCTCCCTCCTCCTGCCCCTCTTTCTTGAGTATGTTTGACCCGGGGCACCAAAGACTCCCTTTAAGAGATATTATTAAACCAAATTTTTAAATGCAAATGAGCAAAGCTAGGTCACAATATCCATTGATAGGATCCTCAGTCACACTGCTCAAATTCTTAGTGTTATTGAGCTCTTTACAAATCCTGATGTTCACAAAGACCAGAAATATAAGACATCCACATGCATATTTTACTTTTTTAGATGAATCTCACAAGGATTTTTTCATTAATAAAAGATAGTAAATTCAGCAATACAAAATTTTTACTCTATCGTTTCTGCAAATGTAAAGAAATCTCTATTATTATCAACAGCAAAATTCCCTGCTATGTTAGGAAAAAAAAGACCAGAATAGCAAGTAGCATAGATCAAAGGAAGCAGACCTAAAACCCAAATTATGTGGTGTTGGGGACACTTACTTTAGTTTAGACAAGCTATAGCCAAGCCCCATGGACTGAGTGCCCTTTTGCAGCTGGAGTGCATCAGGTGTCTACTTGACTTTATCTTCCAGTTCAGTAACATCTGGAAATAAACCAGTTCATGCACACCATGATGTGAAACAAAGCATAGCAAGTGGAGGCAATCAGGATATTTGATTAAAAAATGCACCCCTGATCTGAACTAAAATGGTTATGTATGCGGACTGTATCCAAGAAGTCCCAAAAAACAATGAATATACACGTAAGTCATATATGGCAGTAACAGTTTCTACTACTTGAAACATGTGCTTTGCACAAAGTCTGAGAGCACTGTTCTTTCATATCCCCCCAAAATACATCTTTCTTTTGTCCAAATACCTTGTCTCAGAGGAGTCCGACTGGCTTTACTCTTGCTTGTGTGTATGCATCCTGCAGACAACACTGAAATCTCATGTTTGGGAACTTCAGAATTATAGCATGTGCAAATCAATAGTAAGGTGCATAACATTGGCCCAAAATGTCCTGTACAGAAATCCAGAAAGGAAATTCATCAGCTGTAATCGCACTGCATTACAATTGAAGGCCAGGTCCTAATGTAGCGTGAGCTGCACAGACTACTGGATTGTCAGGACAGACAAAAAGAAACAAAAAACAAAAAGTGAGTGGGTTCCTCAAACTGAAGTTTTCAGTATGACTTACTTTGCCTGAAGAATTGAGGAGGTCAGGACACTTTCACAAAATGTGTATTGAAACACTTAATCCAAACTGCATATGTAATTAAATAACAATTCTACATATAAAAGACTGTCATGATCAGACACAGAGCTGGTGCAAACCTATGATGTGCAACAACTGGCTGAAATTCCTTTTATGTTCTGCAAATGTGATGTTTTCTCTTAAATCTATTAGTTGGAAACATAACTCATATAACCTCCTAAGTCAGACTATTTTAAGATTGGTATGATTTATATTTTCTCATTGCCTCATTGTGATCAGTCAGCTGTAGCCAAATAAAAGCCAATGTCCTTCAAGAAGGAGTCTCAGGGGTCTGCAAGGTAGTTTAATGTCAGGTACAATTTGCTTTATATTGGTCTGTCAGTTTCTTCCATATTTATTCATTTTCATTATTGCTATTTGCTGATACTGACAAAATAGCTCATAGCTATATAAGGGGTTTTTTTATTTTATTTTGGGTTTTTTGTGTTGTTTTGTGTTTTTTCCACACACACGCAAGCACAAATAAAGTGGCAAGAAGAAATGGTGTTGTGGATGCATGCATCTATATGACAGATCAAAGTGTTGATGGCCGTGTTGACTGGTTCGCAAACTGTCACAGTTTATTTGTTATACATCAGTAATGTCAAGAAACTCTCTTTCAGAAAGGTACTGTTTTTGAAATAACCTTTAATGGCCTTATTTTAACCATGCATTGTGTACAATGAATTTCCAATGAAAATTATCAGCATTCTTAAGAATTTTATGTTTTATTATTATAGAATCATAGAATAGTTTAGGTTGGAAAAAAACTTTTTTCTTTTTTTAAGAACAATGTTTATAATTTTTTTCTCAATCCTATAGTTAAATGAAAAGTATTACTTTTAAAGAAAAAAGAACTCAAGAAGCTTTACAGATTTGACAAAAATTCAACCATATTGCAGATGACTGTGCTTTATGAGTAAATGGAAAGATCACAGTCACATGTCAGATCACACCTTTCAATGTCTTTTAGGTGTTAAATGAAAGTTGTGCTCTTACAATCATTTATTTTTTATTTATATAGTCTTATTTCCCCCAAATAAAGAAGAAGCTTCTTCTAAGGGAAGTTCATGGCTTAGAGAGAGTCTGAACATTTTTAATTTCAGCATGAGGTCCATGTCTAATTTAAGACCACATTTTAATGAACATTTTTCTTCCCAGACCTTTCCTTTTCTGTGGCTAGTATCTCAATAGAAAAGGACTAGATAAGATCAAACGCATATTTCCTCTAGCAAAGGGTTTTTCTGTTAGCTTTTAAGTATACTATTTGAGAGAGAATTTTCTCTAGTCAACAAATCCACATCACTGACCAGCAGAAGCACATATATTCTAACTTTTGGATTTTGGATTCTCTCCTGGTTGGTTCACTCCAAGAGAAACCTATAGCCAGAAGAATAGGAAATATCTTAAGGAAAAAAAAAAAAACAGAAGAAGAAAAAGAAACCCCTACCCCCGCCCCCCAAACATTTGTGCAAGTATAGTGATTAAAACATAGCAATAACTAAGTTTTTCATGTTATAAAGCAATGTATGTGCAAGCAGAGGTGAACAATTACCAGAAGATTACAGATTAGGAAAGAGTTTCAACTGCAAATAGGAAAAAGGTTGTTATTAGGATGTTGTTGCAATTATGCAATAGTTCTGCTTTCTGTATGAACACTTCTGTCTAAAACCAGCTTTCTGTTGTTTTCTTTCTCAGCCACCCTATTATTCAACCTAATGATAGGAGTATGATATACAGAATTTAAACTTCTCATTGCTCCCTAACTGTGCAATACTATCTTTTTACAATCATTATTCTTATTCAAATTCTATACTATAGATTACTTTTTTATTGCCAGTCTCACCTCTGACGTTATCTGTCCTCTCTTAAACATAAACCTGAAATAACCCTTAAGAGTTTGAATAACACAAATCAAAAGAATACATTTATTTCTGATAAGCTAAGAATGTTAAAATGCCTCAGATATGCTTATTTGAAGGTAATTTCTATTTTCTATTGCCTCTCTTCTCCTTTTCTGGAGCTTTATTGACAGCTTTCTGTATTTTTACATCTTCACTACCTGTTCATTTTATAGATTTCATTTAGAAGCCATTCACCTTTAAAGAGATAAAATGCTGTTATTATGTACCCTGCTCTTCTCTGTATCTGTTAAGTGATGACAGGACATGATGTGTTTTGCACTTGTAAAACCCAGTCATCATTGAAAATTCAAACACCTGATAGAGGAATCCAATTATTTTCTCTTCCAGAGTGTCGCTGAATATTATGTTCTTCACCTAACTAACATATATGTATACTAATTCTCAAAATTCTTGTAAATAATTTTAAATTCTTCTTCACTCTGACATCACAGTAGCTAGGTCTACTTCAGTTTTATACTACTGCCTGAAACTCTAGATTGTGAGCTCCTTCTAAATAAAAGTAAGAGCAGTTACAAATATTCAATGAATTTCTTGAAATTAATATTTCTCACATTCTAATCTAGATATTGTCTTGGAGTATATGTACAACATTTTATTTTATTAAAAAGATCAGTTGAAACTCAAGTATTACTTAACTATTTACCCACATACTAGATACTGGAAAACAATATGATATCAAAAGGGATGTAATATAAAGAATGGATTTGTGATTTAATTTGAAATCAATATAATAGTAATATTTGGACATTTTGGCTATGTCATGTGACAAAGACATAGTCTAACTACTTTATGTGAAAAACTACAATTTCATCCGTACTCTCACCATCTTATACTTAGTTTAATAAACTGTCAGTTTTGTTAGTCATGAAAAATGCACTCTTACTCTGCTTATCCATAATTTTGTTGTAAAGATTATTTTCATGGCTCTTTTATTTGAGCCAAATATAGATAGCATAATCAAGTGCTGGGGCAGGGGTGGAGGGAAGAGAGAAAGAAAGAGAGAAAGAAAGAGAGAAAAAGAGAAAGAGAGAAAAAGAGAGAGAGGAAGGAAGGGGAGGAAGGGAGGAAGGGAGGAAGAAAGGAAACCAAAACTACAGTGAAGTGATAGAATAATATACAATCTAAGCTACTTTTTATCTAGGACTGCTGGACCTTGATTCACTGTGAAGTCAGGTAGACAAGCTATAGAAGTTCAGTTACCATGATGGTATAGGTAGGCAGAGTCCTGAGACCTAGCTGTCAAAACTGGTCACTGATGTCTAAGACTCTAAGGTCACAAAGATAAGCGCCGCTGGTACGTGGTCATAATATATCCCATAATATTGTCTTCACTCTATGACTTCAACTATAAAGTTACTTTCAAAGGCCTTCATATCCTAAGATCTCCTTATAAATTGTGTGTCCTTCGTAACTAAGAGGCGAACATCCCCTTTCTAACGGTTCTGCCTCCACTTCTTACTAAATTTTCAAATAACTGTGTTCCCATTTTCTCTGCCCATTTCAAGTTCTAGCAGAGACAAGGTCTTTAGGTCATATAGCAATGAAAGTGAAAAAAAGGAATATGAGGCAGGGTTACTATGTGACTAATGAGGTACAGAAGCACCACATTATAGGACTCTAGCTTTTGGAGGATAAATCTAAATTAAGTGTCCAAGTTCACTAGATTTCAATGGACAAGAAATCCAGTAATGTATAGACAACTAAGATTTCACCAAATGGAAAAGCAGACTACTTCTTTTATATGTGTACCTGCCTTATCCTCTTGCACTTTACATATAACATTATCCAGCAAATGAGAGAGTGTCTCTCATTTGAGAGGGTAATTGAGGACAAATACTGCTAAACCTCACAGTATTTGTAACACTTAGCCAAAATAAACTCTGAATGAAATTCAAGACTGTTTTGGAGTCAGCTCTGCTGACTTACCTTCACTTCCCTTCTTCGTTACTGACTGCAAAGTAGTCCAGCTGCAAAAAGGGAATCAGATGAGGGTTAGTTTTCTTCAGCTTTGAAATGGTGACTATATTCTATGTATCTGACATCCTTAAGATTTAAAATTATCTATTTAAAAATAATAAATAAAGATAAAATATAGCAATATATGGCTGATACAGCAGTTAGTTGAGGTGAATGAGCATGCATGAGTATGTATCACGTGCTGGGGGCTGGAGTGCAAATAGTCTCCAAAAGCTTTTTCTAAAAAAATCTACTCCCCCAAAAAAAAACAAACCCCAAAACCAAAACCTCTGAAAAGATTGCTGCTGCAAATACTGCCAGTGGCATATTTGTCTTTGACCTGACTATTTAGACTAATGACATAAAAGAAAAAAGTGAGAAAAAAACTGACCAGAACTGGACAGTCTTTGCAAACTCACTGTATTGAAAATAGCAATCTCAGGCTAGTAAAAATAAGTGGCTGTACTTTAATGAGAAGCTAGAGCTCACAACCTGGGCTTACAGGTACGCTAAAAGGAGTAAACACCAAGGAGAAAGACACATCTTATAAACGAGCTATACTCAGGAAACTAATTAACTAAGTTTGAGATTACAAGATATACAAGATTTATTTCTGGGGCAGCTGAACTCATTACTTAGATATATTTAAATTACTTTTAAAAATTATTATTATTTTGTATTGAAGAAAATTTCTGAGATACATTTTAAAATAAAAGCATTCACCTTTTCCATTCCAAGATGATAAGAACTAGCTTCTATTTTATTTTAAAAAGCTTTTTTTTTTCCCCTAGTTGAAAGCTTGCAAAAAGGTTTATGATTTTGTTCAATAATAGATTCTGATGAAACATAATTTTTGTTATAAAACTGTTTGGACAAATATCTGGTGTCTTGCATTAGGTATATTTCAAAATAGATTTAGAAATGAAATAGAGTCCTCAGGTATCTCAGGTTTTCATCCACTTTTAGTCTGGTTCCTGCTGGCTGACCTAAATAAGATAAATTGAAGTCTGTAATTAATAAAGCATTTTAGTAGCTCATTCAGGGAAGGCTTGAAAGCTATTACCATGGAATTATTTAAATTAAGATTCAATTTTGGAGTTATTCTGATTAACTAATGAAGAAGCCAGCTCATACTACAAAGCCAGGTAAAATAAATTTAATGAAGTCTCTGTAAAAGAGCATCTGAAATCAAAACCTTTTACCATTTTGGAATTCTGTAAAAAGAAAGAGAAGAAAATCTGTGATTTGAGGAGAAACTGTGAGGAAATTGGTGGAACATGTCACGTTTAAGTTCATTGGTGAATAACAAGTTGAAAGATAAGCTATTCTGAAGCATCAGTCCAGAAATTATATTAGACTCATGACACAACACTGAAAAAGATATTCATACTTTATCTATGAATAAAAAGCACAGATAATGTACTTTGTTATATTATCAATACACATGAGCACAGTATGACCATGTACAAAATAAAGCTTAAATTTTAAAGGTTTTGGGTACTGGTTTTCCTTCTATCCCCACAAATTCTCTTCAGTGTGGATAAAGCTCATCCATGCCATGGGAAAGGGAATCTGGGGAAGAGATGGGAAGGAATAGGTTGGACCTCAGGAGGGACTAATGATTACTGAAAAACTACCATTCTCTTCTTCAGATGCCCAAAACATTACTTTCTTCTTTATTATTCTGTCATAAAGATGTTAATCAAATAATAACGTAAATCTGAAGTCTGTCTCAACATAAAATCAAAAACTCATTTTATTTCACAATTTTTCAAAATCCAGATTAGATATATATCACCTATAGCTCTGAAGTCTTGGATGAACTGACATCAGAAAAGACATTAGGGCTACTTTGCCTTTACCTAATTCTGTTGTGAAGGATTTTAAGAATAACATAGTTTTGTAAATCATCCCCTCTTGGACTGAAACCTTTCAGGTTCTCTTTCTAGAATCTGAAATTACTTCTGTTATGAAGCTTTTTGCCAAAACATCACAATTTTTTTCCCCAAAGGAAACTTGTAATAAAATTAAAAATTTCTAATACAAATTCTCACCACTATGCTAAGAAATCTTTGGTTTGAAACTGACAATTTGGCATCTTCCTGAATTTTTATGTCACTTTCCAGCAGAGTATCAAAGCAGCTCCCTTTATTAGGAATAAACAATGACAGATGCTGTCTCCATTCTATTTCACTTTATACCTTTGTGTTAATAAGTAAAAAGAATTTGCTGAGGGAAAACAAAACTCAAAGAAGTGAGCTGTATGTTTTGTTGAGAGCATGATGATGTTTGGGGGCAATCTCATCAGATCAGTGAATTCCTTAATCTTGTTTCCATTCTCATTGGATATCTGTCCTCTTTTCTTAAAAGTCTGATGAGGCATAGCTGTCAGGTGGACTGAAGACTGGAAAAAAAAAAAAAAAGAACAAAAAATTAGTTAGCTAATTTCTCAGTCTCACAAAGGGCTTTGAAGCACAGACAGAAATATTGAATAGAACTGAACATTTAATATGAAAGCACTAGAAAGTGATTATGGCCCCGGAGACCTGAGTTTCTCTGAAAATAAGCTTCTAAAGCGTGTGCAACTTTGAGGGGGAGTTTTTGGTGGTTAGCTTTTCTAGTAGATCGTTTTGGTTTTAGATAAAAGAAAAATAAGCCTGGAAATCACAAATGGGCAAATTAACACAGCTCACACTGAGTCTTAACAGATGGACAAATGTTCCAGTCATTCATAGATCATACGGGACTGCTGATGAGGCTTGATGGGCCCCTCAGCACTGGATCCACTTAACCCTCAATTGCTGCAGGAGAACATTTTACTTGAAGTGTTCTCCTTTCTACGCTATTTTCAACTTTGTAGCCGTAACTAGTTTCTTTTCATGCATGTTCTAATTCAGTGACATTCTCTAAACAATGTATGGAAAAAGTTGTGAAGCTACAATAAATTTCAGATTCACCAGCCTTCCATACAGTGAGCTTGAAAGACACCCTCAAAAATGGCTGTAGTATGTAAGCCCTTCAGAGTATGCAATACTCTGTTTAGCTGTGTTCACTTACTACTTTACCACAGGGAATCCTTAAGATGGAAAATGAGGGTAATTCAGAGCATGCTGTGCTAACAGCCTCTCTGAAGCAGCTCTCAAAATGGTGTAGACCTAGTCAGTTAGGTGCTGAGCAAGATGAGATGATGTGGTTAACATTTGTCTGCAAGAAGATGAGCTAAGCATCATCATCATCATCATCATGCAGATGACATTTCATAACTGCTCTGTCAGTGATAACTAGCAGTATTGCTTGTAATTAAAATGCTATTGGAACCATAAAACAGTTTGCTTAGTGATAACTTCATTGTATTATTTAATTATCTTTCAAGGGTAGAGATCTTACTTTCTAAGTCACTTAAGTTTGAATTCCAGTTGAATCTCATGATCTCCAACCACTTAAAGCAAAGACAAAATATTGTCTTATGTATATATTTATATAACTAAAATCTATATTTTTTTAAAAAAAAAAAAGGCTAGGAAGAGCAGTCTGTTGGTAACAAAAGCAGCTGAGACCTCTCTAGCTGTCAACACATCTAGTTCAGTTGGATAGTTTGAAAAATGTGTCATTATAGTGTTTATCAATGATATTACAGAAGGTTCCTTTGTTTTTCCAGTCTGAGGAGCCAAGATATGTTGTCTGCTAAAACATTCCAATAGTCGTGTGGTGGTTTTCTGGGGGTTTTTTTGTTGGTTTGTTTTTTTTTTTTTTTTTTCCCCCACAGAAGCGAAAAATACAACCACTAACAACTTAACTGATTTGCAATTTTGCCTCTTATTAAAGCCAAATAAACTAAAGTCTTTGAAAAATCTTTAGTTCCTTAGAAAAATTCTGCAAATATGCTTATCTGTGGAAATTGAAGCCAGATTGCAACATTTTTTTGTTCCAACTTATTCTCATTGTATTAACTCAAACAGATATTAAGAAATGGTAGCATTTTGTAAATAAAAAGTATTAGACATATGAAGGGAAGTATTTAATTTATATCACCGTAAACAAGCATAATAGAACTAGAACAAATTTCACTTTCTTCTAGAGATGGTCTCCTGACTTGCTCAAGTATTACAATTACTGAAAGTGATACAAGTGGTTTAAGTGTGAGCTGCATGAATACGAAGCCAGGAAGCAAAGAATTTAAATTAATTACATTTCACATATATGCTTCAGGATGTGAAAAATAACAATGGCTAATGAATTACCACTGTTACCTTCATTTGGAAGATGACCATTATGGGGGAAAAAAAAAAAAAAAAAAAAGCTTTCAGGAATCTGTATATACATAAACAGTCTGGGGTTTGATTTATAAGATTTTGGTCAAAGAAAAGTATGAATTATACTTATAGCACTGCCTTTCCTGTTTACAAAATGTCCTTTTTTTTATTGCTAACTCCAAGTGTACATTGTTTTAAACTCTGAAGCAGATGTTACTTTGTATTGTCAGGGAGATCAGCTTGTCACTGTAGATGCCTACATTTGGACCCAAAAGTCTAAGGACTTTCTCTAGACCTTTTTAAAAATAATATTCTCTGTGTACCCTTTGATCTGTTCTCCTCCCATTTTTTAATATTAAAGTAAAATGTACCATTATATCAACTTCTTAGTAGCTTGGAAATCTCCATGTGAGAAAAAAGCCCAGTACAAGTACCATGTGCTTTTAAATATAGCTCTTTGTTACTATTTCATCCTCTTTTTTTCATAAACATAGAGATTCAGAATACCTATTAAAGACATTTGTTTGACATTTTGATATTTTAGCAATATTTTTACCTTGATTTATAGTTCTGCCTAACTCCCGCTTTCTGGTTAATGCATCAGTTAGAAGACAGGAGAACTAGACTTTCCAGAAATGTTCTTTTGCTTTGTTTTTATCCAATAATACTTACGTGCAGTTGCTATGCAAAAGATGAACATATCTCCAACCACATTCTGCTTTATCAGGAGTATGTTGTCCTTAGGGGATGGTAAAAAAGCTTGATTCTGAGTAGTTGTAAAGTATGGAAAGATATATTGGAGTTATAACTAGCCATTTTCTGAAATAATTTCAGCGTGCAGTGGGAGCCAGAAAAGCAAGGAGGTGCTCAGAATGAACAGGAAAGATATTGAAATGAAGACAGAAAACATTATTTGCTACCAAATAAAACACAAGTATCCTGAGAACTGTGTTTAGTCTTACTCTCTCCATCTCAAGAAATTTGTGACAAAGGACATCTATACAATGATGATCAAGATGTAGTAGCTGCCTTAAGAGGAAGGCTTAAAAAAGGTGGAACTTTTGGAGAAGGGCAGACTGAGAAAGAATATGGCTAAGATTTACAAAATCATCAAAGCAGTAGCTAAACTGAACACGAACAGTTATTCACTAAGGGGCACTCAGTGGAACTTGAAGGACATCAGTTTCAAATATATAAAGGAGGTACTTTTTAAAACAGCAGTTAGGGAACATCAGAAACACAGTGCAGTGAAAAGAGTGGAGGTAGAACAGGGCTACAAAAAAGATACATTCAGAAAGGGATTAAACATCTTCCTGGAGGACAGCTCCAAAGCCAGGTTCCAGGCGGATTGTATTTGGCTTACATGGCAAGGTTTTGGTAACAGTAGGGCTACCCGGATGATGTTTGTGAGAAGAGATCAGTAGCTGCCCCTGTAATAGAGTTCCAGCTGGCTCCAAAACAGACCCACCGTTGGCCAAGGCCGAGCCAATCAGCGACTCTGGCAGCATCTCTGTGATAACATATTTAAGAAAGGGTAAAATTCCTCTTTCACTCTGCAGCTGTGTGAAAGAGGAATCAGAAAAAGGTGAGAGGAAAAACCCTGCAGACACCAAGGTCAGTCAAAAAGGAGGGGGAGGAGGAACCAGAGCAGAGATCCCCCTGCAGCCCGTGGTGAAGACCATGGTGAAGCAGGCTGTCCCCCTGCAGCCTATGGAAAGGACCACATCAAAGCAGATATCCACCATGCAGCCTGTGGAGGTCCCCCACATTGCAGAAGGTGGATGTACCCTGAAGGAAGCTGCAGCCCATGGAGTGCCCACACAGGAATGTGTTTTCTGGCAGGAACTGTAATCTGTAGGAGCAGTTCTTGAAGGACTTTATCCCATAGGATGAACTCCACACTGGAGCAGAGGAAAAGCATGAGGAGAAAGGAGCAGCAGAGATGAAGCATTATGAATTGACCACAACCCCATTCCCCATCCCCCTGTGCTGCTCACGGGGGGTGAGGAGGTAGAAGCGTCAGGAGTGAAACTGATCCTGGGAAGAAGGGAGGGGTTGGAAGAAGGTGGTTTAGTTTTGTTCTTGTTTCTCACTATCTTACTCTATTTTTAATTGATATTAAATTAAATTAATCTTCCCTAAGTCAATTCTTTTTTTCCCTGACTGTAATTGGTGAGTGATCTCCCTGTCTTTATCTTGACCCATGAACTCTTTCATCTTATTTTCTCTGCCTGTCTTGCTGAGGAGGGAGGGTGAGACAGCAGCTTGATGGGCACCTGGAAGCCAGCTAGGGTTAACCTACCACAAGAACTATGCAGGGATATACTGTGCAATGCCGCTATTACAAGAATTCTAGATCGTGGGGAAATACAAAGGGGATGGACCAAGCTTTTGCCTTGGGTCATGTTCTTTTCCTTAATAGCATTTCCCATTGTTACTGTCTGAGACAGCATATTTAGCTAGACAGACTGACCAAGACTGCCTGACCCAGTAGGACATTTCCTGTGTTCTGATATTCTTAAGTAGAACTGAGGAAGTAATGATAGAAGTACTGGATTTTTTTTCCAGTGTTTTTATTTCCTTTAAAAAATCATTGGTTATGAAACAAAGCTGGTTTGTGCATGCATGGTGTGAAGTCAGGAAGACAAGATACTGACAAAGATTAGATGTTGATATAAATATACATAAAAAACACATAGTCAGAACTTATTCTTCTGGGAGTATATTCAGTATGATAAATATAAAAGCTTGCAAGCCTGTGCAGTTTATTAACAATTCCTGGCATCAGATGTCAGGAGGTACAATCAGTCATTATTTCAAACATTACCTTACCTGAACAAAGTGGCAAAACACCTTGCTCTGCTTCACTTGGAATTAAATGAGGTAAGACTCATAGGGAGAGGTAATATATTTCATTTGACTGATATAACTGAGAAAAATAGCTAAACTTTTGGACATGAAAGGATTTCTATGACTCTATGAGAGAGTTTAAGTGGACTGCATTGTCTACGCTTTTCATACTACCACCTACCTCACCACATGATCTCATGTCAAGTGATATAATCTCAGGAACCACAGATCCATCTCTATTTATTTCTAATTGCCATAGTAGTATTCCAATATTTTCTATGATGTGAACAAATTATGACCAAAACAGAAGGAAAATTATCACAATCATTTTACTTTTTTCCTCCTTAACGGCAAGGTGGGATGTTGGTAGGAGACTAGTGCTATGAATAATTTATATCTTTCTTTTTGTGTGTCTTTAATGGGTGCAAGATTAAGGATAATAGTTCAGAATGCTCGCAAGCCACGATAAACTTAAAACCTGGATTTTGCATCGTAATCAAGGGGAATTTAGACATTTCCTTCTGGTTCTTGTAATAATGTCTTATCACAGAGCAGTGAATTTTACTAAGTGTGTTATACTTATTACTCAAGTCAGAGTATTATGATCTTTAAAACAACATTTAAAGTCATGTTCTACCTTTCCAAACCAAACCTGAAGAAAATATTGCATGATTTTATTATAAAAATCAGTAACAAATCAATTGATGTCAAATCTCTTACCAGGGTGCTCTTGCCTCATAGACTTAGATTCACCAGTTGCTACCAACAGCAATTCACTGGCTTCTCAATGCCTTTGTAAATACAGATATGGTGCTAAGAGAAGCAAGTACTAAAGGTTTTACTATGTTGATTTTCTTTCATAATGTAAACATCCTTCTGTAAATGAAAATAGAGTTGAACATCCACTTATCCAGGTTTGGTTTATGAACAAAACAAGCAAGCAAACAAACAAACAAAATCCATGCTGAGATAGTAAAATCCAGGTGAAATTTTGAAATGTTTGGCTGCTCAAATTTCTTGTGTAATCAAGAGAATGTTCCTTGCACATCAGCCTCAGGTTATGAGCCACATCATTGGCATTTTGGTATGTCACCAGGAACTACTTAGTTATTTTCCTAGAAGAAAAATAAACCAAACCCAAACCAAACCAAACAAACCCCAAAAACCACAAAACAAACCCCCAACAACCCCAGTCCTTCCCCCCCTCCAAAACCTAACAATCAGTAAATTAAGACAAATAGGGACATCATGCTCTATGCATATTATGGATATAATAAATAAATAAATAAATCAATGAGTTCTCCTTCATAGGAGAATACAGTACTTGCGGGTCAGGTCTAGTTAGATTTATCACTGTTGATGCAAAAGAAAGGTACTGTAAGTCATATTAACGTATGTGAGAAAGAAGAGTGGCTGCAACCTTGACAAGAGTGGGAAGGAAATTAAGCATTATGATCATGTCATATGAGATGGAGTTCTGTCCCTGTGTCAGGTGTGATGATGGATGCATGGCCCCATCAGATCCTTTCAGGTCTCTTAAGGCTACACCTGGGAAGAGTCATATGTCTCTGTACAACAATACCTTTTTACCTTCTATGTGGTACTTACAGGTGATTGTCTGGCTAATTAGTTCCATCTAGTTTATAGGACTGACAATCCAGGGAAAACTGCAGTGCTGCAGGACTCACCAGAGCCATGACAGGGGAATGGAAAATGGGAGCTCACAGAGGGAGAAAATTGCTTGTTAGTCTCAACTAAAACAGCATGTATGTACATATGGGAGAATGAAATTCCTCTTGATATTTGTTTAGATACATTTTTAAATCAGATCTAGATCCTTATCTGTGCATCAGTTATCCTTTAAAGCATATTAACTCTGTATAGTATTAAAAAAAAATCTGCAGTAAATACACAGACTTAAATAAAAGAATAGAAGAATGCTGCAATCATTTTTTTCATTTTATTTTTCTTTATTTTGTAGAGTTTAGTGTGACTTTATGAGCACAGAGCACAGAGTAAAGAAAAAAAAAGCATCTGCTTCATAGTCTAATTTGCATAGTACATCATATAACGGATATTATAGGAACACAAAATTTCTCAGGAGGGCTTCACATGAGAGCTTTACAGCATCTCCAGAACACTGAAAATAATGTAAACCAATTTACATTAAAATCAGTAAAGGGTGAAAAATGTTTGTAAGTTTGGTTCAGCTATGCATAGAAAAATGGATGTTTTTTGAAATGCATCCAATTATAATAACTTCTTAATTTATGAATTGAGCTGTAAATTCCCAAAAAAAATCTCTCATAAGACTTGCATTTCCAACAGTAGTTTCAGCATACTTGGAAGGCTGACAGTACTTCCTTTCCCTATCGTGCGTCACTATTTCTGAATCACAAACAAACCCAGACAGTGTAGATAAATACACATACTGGAGAGTAGGGGGCGGATGGGGAGGAAGTAGAAAAAAAAAAAAAAAAAAAACAACAAAAACCCAACAACAAAAACCCACCCTAAAAATATTTACTGAGTTAATCAAATTTCATAAACAGGTCACCTGAAGATTAAAGAGAGTTCTCATTTCCCCTTAAGAACAGAAACATACTTTTAAAATGTCTAAATTGCCAGACTGACTTAAAGAGTAAATAGAGTTCAAAGATGATAGTAGGGATTCTTAAGCTCTTTGATACATAAATGTTCCGAGGTGTTAGATAAAACCCAAAGGAACCTTGAAGTGGTGAAATTAAATACCTATGGTCATAAGAAAATGCACATAATATAACCTTTACTTTCACCACTTTTTTCTCTTTTCACTTTCTAGTTCCCATAAGAAGCACAAGAGTTTTCTTTGGTTGTACTAGCAGAAGACAATTCCTTTGCGTCAAAGTGTCACTAATTTGCCTGTCACCAACAAATTACAAGATTTGAACTGGTTTGGGGATTGCTCTCTTAATCATTTTGCACCTTCCAGCTAAACTTATTGGGGTCTGTTGGAGACCTGAATGCCAGATTTTGTATGGCATGGACGTGGCTAACATGCTTTTGAGGGCAATAGTATGTCTGCAGACCAGTCTGTGTCATTTCACCTGTGGCTGAGAAATACTCTGTAGCCTTATTTTATATAGCTAAATATACTCTTTGTGCTTAATAGTCCGTGGTTGATTTTCCTTCCATTTATTTTTCTAAGCTTTTCTTGAATCTACAATACCACTGCAAAGCCCTCTTGCTAGAAACTCCACAGTTAAATTACAGATTTAGACCCGTCTTCTTTTTTTTCTCCTTCCTTCCTTCCTTCCTTCCTTCCTTCCTTCCTTCCTTCCTTCCTTCCTTCCTTCCTTCCTTCCTTCCTTCCTTCCTTCCTTCCTTCCTTCCTTCCTTCCTTCCTTCCTTCCTTCCTTCCCCTCCTCCCTTTCTCTCCCTCCCTCCCTCCCTCCTGATAATTACATTTGAAATACTTGAGTTTTTCCTGAGGGAGAAAAAGTAATGTCCACTCATGCACATGATTTTGCTGCATATCCCAAGGCTGAAACTCCAAAATAATAAGCATTCAGCAGTATAATTGCATATCAATCCTATGTTACAATTAAATTCTGGGGAATTTGCTGAAGAAAACCATGAAGTATCCTTAACAAAGACCCCAAACTTTAATGTAAATCTCTTCCTTAGGGCATCATTCCAGTTATTTATTTTCTAAAGGCACTGGTAACAAGTTAGTTATCATATAGTTTCTTTTAAAATTTATTCAGGGGAAGAAGTGTTTGGAAGAGAGACCAGAAAGAGGAACTCTCCCAGAAAAAACAGAAATTTTTCATGTGAAAGGTTCTAAATTTTATGAGGATTCTACAGCATCCGAGATATTTATAGTGATTATTTTCAGTCTATCATCTACCTCAAGTTCATATCACAAAGTCCTAGACTCATCATTTTTACTAGAGTGTATGATCAATGAAGTGTAAGCAGAAAATAGCCAATCCATAAAAAACCTCAAAATTTTAGAAAACTTTTTAATAGAAATATTTTTTAGGAAATAGAATAAATAAGTAGTGAGTAGCAACAGATCCCAGATATTAACTGAAAAAATTAAAATTCTGGAGAAAAGATATGTTATTCAGCTTTGATATTACAGGATGACCAGGACAAAGGTTTATAGTAATTTTTTTTCTTTTTTTCTTAATTAAAAAAATGAATTAAAAATGTTCTTGTCTGCATAATATACTTTAACTTAATATCTCATAGTTCTTGTAAAGAAAGAAAAAGTAAAATAGTCTTATGTACATAGTCAGACCGTATTCTATTCTGACTAGATCCTCCAACATTCTGACTTTCTGGTATCAAACCAAAACCAATTATAATGTAACAAATTAATGTTTTAGGCTTAAGGAAATTTTCTGGGATAAGAATTTGAGAGAAAATATTCACAAATATTAAGGATTTTTTAAATTTTGCCATGTCTTAAGTATAGGTTAGCATCAGATCAGTAAGATATTTTTTATGCTTATATTCATGCAGACAATCAGAAACTATAAATCTGAGCAAAGTTGCTCTTGGTTGAAAAGTATAACAGATATTGGAAGGTTAATGTCTTATCATAAATGTAGGAAACTTGTTGGCCAGGAAAGCATATACTGCATTCCTGTTTGAAATGTCATCCCCTAACCGTGATTCCAATGCTCATTAAGTTCAGTCAGTGATACAAGTTTGGCCTTGTTTTAGTGGATTTTATTAACTCACTCGTTTCATATTGGTTGAAACATTCTTCCCCCCCCCCCCAAAAAAAAAAAAACAAACAAAACCCCTGTATGCTAAGTCTTCACTTCCACCATTTGATTTTTTTTTTTCTCTGGAATAGACTGCTTTATCAGAGATTTGCTATGGATACTCCTTCAGAAAGTCAATCCAAAAATATAATACTTAAGATGAAATAAAATTCATCATCTCAACCTTTTCCATCAGCAAATGGCTTATGTAGTAATTCAGGTTCATCTCTGAAACAAGCCAGGTCCTCAGCTGAGATAATTTAGAGTTACACTTTGACTTACATCGATTAACGCTATTTGAAGTTTTGGTTCATTGTTTTTAATGGAGGAGTGAACAAAATATACATCAAACTTCTTAAGCTTTTAAATGCCAAAGGGAGTGCACAGAACTTGCATTTCCTCTAGAACTATTTATTGTGGGTGCACTCCAACATCATCAACATCAGTCTTGTCATGACAAGTCACAAGAAGATTCAGTCCAAGCAAACTGTAAATAAAATAAGTTTCTTGACAAAGTGAGAGTACTTTCTCTAATTTGCCCATCAGCACTTTCAGAATAAAGCATAAATGAATTAATATTTAAAGATGATTTCAGAAGTTGATTCAGTATGTAAAGTTACTTATAAATTGTTTCTAAGAAGTTTTGTTTGACTTTTCTGTCCTTTAGATAACTGAAATTTTTCCTTTTGTGCTAATATAATAGATAAACAACATGAGCTTGAGTGCAGCTACCAAGGAATATGTTTCTACAACAGCTATGTAGATAAGGCATAGTGCCTTACTGTTAAAATCTGGGGGGGGGCGGGGGGGGGGGGAGCTAGGAACTTTGATATCCACTGTATCATGTTTATGATGCAGTTATGTTTAGTATAAACTTCAGTACCTGTGGACTTCTGCACTGTGATGAGAGCTATAGCTCTGGTTCATTAAAATCTCTTAAGTGTCATATGTTTTTTAAAACATTCATTAATAAATGAACTGCATGGCTACTAAGATGAGCTTTTGCTAAATAGCATCCTCCTCTCTCCATCTTTCTTTGCAAAGTATAAATGTATACTGCACATGGAGTATATTAGTCTTCTGAGAAAAGGCAAAATAGACGACACAGCAGGCTGTGCTGATGACCTAATTCAACATCACTTTCCAGGAATTACTTCTGCAGTACCATTGTTATAGGATTTCTGTAAACTGGTATTCCTTCCAGAATTATCTTTTGAACAGAATAAGAACCAATGACCTCTCTGGCACTAATATGCATAACATACTGAATTATCTCTGTGAAGATAATTCTCAGTCATGCATTATATTAAATTCAAATGTGTTCATTCATTCTAAATGATCTGCTAAGGCTTTTTTCCCTCTGCTAAGGCTTTTTTCCCTCAGTTGCCCAGAAACTGTCATGTGTCTCTGTAGTCAGTCTTAGGTGACAATAATAGTTCTTGAAGAAATAATAACATATACATGAGAGCAGAAATGAAGACATATTTCTTTCTCTAAGTGATAATACAACTGAGGAATAACTGGCTTTTATTCAAAAACATTGTTACTTAACAAGACTTTTTGCATTCTTTGGTTAATCCCTGCTTATACTTTATACACGTAAAGCAACAGTTGATGCTGTAAAAATCCTTTTCTTATAGTCAAGTTTTGGCTCATCATTAGGGATTATGTAAGGAACAGGGGGGAAAAAGAAGTTGTAAAAATGATTACATGTACATTATTCTATTCTTACTATTCTTACAGGTAAGTGAGTATTGAGTACTGCCATGAAGAACTAGAATTGCTAGGCTTCCCAAAATAAGTTAAAGTTAATATTTAAATATGGGGAGAAACTATAGAAATGAACCGATGCTCACCTCTTCAGCAATGGACAAGTAGACTGATGATGAAGTGTATTGTTTTCTGACCAATTACATAACTAAAATAACTCTAAACCCTAAGAATATATGTATTTCCATCTGCTTTGTTATTAGCTGTGCAATAAATAACTTCACAGACCTGCACCCTGGTATAACAATAGTACAAGTATCCATATTCTTTCTTAGTTACTAAGCATCTAGAGTTAAAATTATTTCCACAATGTTTCCCAAGTTAAGAATGTCAAGCGTATTTCTGACTTGATTTCTAAGGGTGAACAAATACCAGGCAAAGCATAAATAGCTTAAGGAGCTGAAACATAATAAGCAAAACTGAGTATGAATAATGATGATATAAGGATTAGAAAACAGGAATTATGTAGTAATTAGTGACTTTGCAAGTGTTTGGAATAATTAGCTTTTTATTATATTGCTCTTAGTTAGAGGCCCAAACTGAAAGTCTAGACGGAACAGGAGCAATTGGAGTAAGTGTTCAGGAATCCAGCACTATATCCTACAGTCAAATGTCCTTGAATTTCAGAGGAATTTAAATGAAGGTATGAATTCTCTGCTGTAAGGCACGTTCATATCTGTGTCTCCCTACAGCATACCCCCAAGCATAATTGTTTCTTTTAGTCTCTTTATTGACATCCAGACAAGTTAATTGATTCTCCACAGTTGTTTGAACTCAACTAACACAAAACTGAGTTTTCTTGTAGTATTAAACTTCTCAGCCTTCCCTGTGGATCTCTGAGTGTTTTCCTGGAATTTTTGGTCCAGTTCCGCACCAATGTTCATCCAACTCATGTGTCAGTCAGAAGTTTCCTGAATATCCACTTCAGTGTAAGTGAAAGAAGGAACACTCTCTGTGGCACATTAATTGAGACATCAAATGGAATACAAGAAGGTCAGATTTTTTTTTTTTTTTTTTTTTTTTTTTATTTTGGATAACACTGAGTAGGAATTAAATGGCTGATTATCAGAAAGAAGAAAGGAAATCTAACTCTTGATATACTTTGTTCAACTTCTTTACCTCAAAAAGATTCCAGTATTTAATTTTGCTGAGATTTTTTTTTCACAGAGCAAGTATTGTTAGCTAAACTTGCAAAAGTCCATTTCAAGAAGTTTAAATTATGGCACTTAAACTTCATTTTTAAGATGAAGAATTCATGTGAAACTTAGAAAAAAATACCTCAATACTGGAAATAAGCTGTCAAAATAAAGCTTTATTTAGCCATGGTTATCTAGCATAATGCAGCTTGAGATGGTAATCTGATCCATTACCCTTCCTTTGGGATACAGATACTTTCTAAACTGGAAATTACAGACCACGTTGGCAGCTTAGTTGGATCTGATACTTTTCTACATTATTGGAGAGGATAAGGAAAGTAGGTCATCCATAATAGTTTACAGTAACAAAGCACAGGAAAGAAAGCACTGATTGTCCAGGTGTCTCGGCAGCAACACTTCATCTCGTTATCTTGCAGGAGGGCCAGGTTGGAGTGTTCCCTCTATTGGCTGATAAACAGAACTACATTATTGTCCAGCTCAGCAGTCGGCAACTCCACTCACTTTGAAGGAGGAGAGAAAGATGAGAAGAAAACAGGACAGAGAACCATGGTCTTCCAAATAAAAAGTAATTTTCTACTGTATTTCAGAGGAAGAAGCCATAATGCTTCTAAAATTTAGCATATTTCAATGTCACATTTTGTACAATAAATACAACCAGTTTTTTTGAAACTAGACACATTTCATTATTCAAAACATATGAAAATATATTTTCAGTGTCATGCTGTACAAGTATACCACATTTTAAATGTATTATCCATTTAACACAACATTAAACATATTTCTTTTGTAGCATGGATTGCAACATGGAAGAAAGTTAAGAACAGATGGAAATGTAACACCATGCTACTTTATCAATCTGGCCTGTCATACACAAGAAATTGGTAGCAATGTAGTTGACAAACACAATTTGCTTTACAAACAGAATTTTGAAGCTTAGTGAAGATTTAGCATGTCATTTAGACACAGCCCAAAGGAAGAAGTGTTGCAGAACTTTACCGGACTGGGTCAGTATCCTGCAGGTTTCTGCCTGGAAGGGAGAATTATTTTCCAGAGTCCCAAAATGTACAGCTGGTTGGTAAACAGAGAGGTCAGAATCACAGCTGTCTTTTTCTTTCTTCATATGTCTATTTGCATTCATGAGTAGGGTGTACATTATAATAAGGAGATATATAGCTACTTGGGGCTGAACTCAGCTCCCTAAAAATAGGCATCTGTAAACATTTGAGATGCCCTTAGGTATTCTACTGACTCACAGCCGTTTCTCCATAAGGACATGGGATCCCTGGAAATCTTGTATCGTATCTGGCCATCTCATACAGATGTGTCAGACGTCTCAGTCATAACAACACCTATATTCAGGCTACTGGATATAGCCCTAGGTGTATTAAGAGTGAGCTGAATGCCTCTCAAGGCTCTTTAACCTGTCTAGTTATATGGGATTTTTGTTTGTACTTTCTTGCTATCTTTGTACTGAACTGAAGACTCAATTCATAGGCCCACAGACCAACACCTATGGACATTTAAGATGGCTTAAGGTTTTCACATGCCCTCCATGTGAATTTGAATAGACTAGAGATCCTGTGTCATATCTGTAAGGTGTTTCAATTGGTTTCATACACTTCAGTGAGGGCAACTGACTTGAGCTTATATGATTATGAATAAAATTTGAAGCAGCTGAAGGCCAAATGGGAGTTCAAGCTCAAATCCAAATAATTAATACTTGGATTTTGTCACGCTCTATAGAATACAGAAAAGAAAACCAAACCAAACCAAACTCAACATTCTTTATTGATTTCAACTTTAATGATTATTAAATGAGACATTTATCATCTGACCTGCCACATCCTGTGATATGAACAGAAACTACCTGTTAATCTAAAGACTGTGCAAATAAACAGAAAGGCTTTACTTGTTGAATGTATGGAACAAATCCAAGTGAAATGTTCCATAATTCATGCACAGCTATGTTGTTATTAACAGATTCAGGCAGTTTTACATAAAAATATATAGAGACTTTTTAGTGGATATTTATAATGCAAAGTATACCTGGATAGAAGTATCTTTACTCTTTAAAAAAACCCCACAACATGCATTGTTTTTTCTAACATTTTTTTTTTTAATTTTGCCATGCAACTGCATGTTTGAACAAGCAGACTTCTTATGGTTCCAACTTATATATATAGATAGATTTTGTTTATTCATAAAGTTTTGTAAGGTTCTCTACAACAAAGTGCTGTTGTTTGTGAGTTCTTTAATTTAATTCCTCTTCAGGTATCTGGATTGTATTTCAGAAGCTTACAGAAGCAGGGAGTTCCTTCTAACTCACTGACAGCAGCCATTAGGCAAAAACATATATAATTAAGTTTAGCATCTGGAGTTGATCTCGCCTGAATCAAAGCATAATCAGAAAACGTTCGTGTATAAGACTCATCTCTGATTTGTTTTTTATCTCTACACAGCATGATGGCGAATGCTAAATCTGATTTTGAACACCATTATTCATGGAGTGGGAAAAGGAACACAAGAGTTGAACCAGAATTCTAGGTGGGCTGAAGACCTTCATCTATATATGCAGTCTGAGTTATATGGGTTTTGAGTTCAACAGGAGAAAAAAAGAAGAAAAAAAAAAAAAAAAAAAAAAAGACTTTGCTGGAATCCAAAGAGATCACCCACTGCAAATACCTGGGAAAATTTAAGTCAGTTTAAAAAAAAAAATATGGGTTCCATTCAACTGCCATAACATGCATGCTCGGTGCCTTTGGAGATATTCTGTGGTAACAAGGTTCTCTGTATAGGGCTGATACAATATTCAGCTGATAGGCTGATAAGGTTGATAAAATATTCTGTATCTTATATAGAATTTAGAGATACCCATCCTCTTTTAGACTGGCAGCTGAAGGCCAAGTGGGAGTTCAAGTTCAAATCCAAATAATTAATACTTGGATTTTGTCACGCTCTATAGAATACAGAAAGGAAAAACAAACCAAACCAAACCAAACTCAACACTCTTTATTGATTTCAACATAAATGATTATTAAATGAGAAAAGGGACCCACAAAACTAGACACAGGCAATTTCAATATTGTATATAGCCAGGGGGTATCATGCTAAAACTCAGCAAAGTGTAGCAGAAGTTTATTAAGCCATAAGCTGTTAGGTAACCCTAGGTGACATGAAATAGGTTCCATTTCTATATAGGATTTACTGTTTGTGAAATTGAGCACAAGAAAAACCTCCAAGCTGTTGCTTATAGTGCAACAGTTGGAGGAAGGCAAGCTTTATATACCTGTCCCTGGAACACAGACAGTGATATGAATCATTCTGTTCGTAAATAACCTAGCAATCCTATTTCTTAATATATCTACAGAAAACATGAGCAATTTGAGTGACTAAAAAGCAGTCCACAGCTTCGATGAAGTCCTAGCTCCATTCCTATGAATAGGGATTTGTCATTGATTTCCCTTACAGTCAATGGTATATACAAGTTCATTGGAGATAACTTCTTCCATACAAATTGTATATTGGGCAACATTTTAAAATTTTTTACCTTTTAAACTAGAGCAGAACAAAGAAGAAGAAAGTAACAAAAATATCTGAGAATTAAAAAATAAAGTATTAGTAAAGAGTTTTAAAGCATCGTTATAAGGTTTGTGGAGTTATTTCAAAAACCATAAAAGCAGAGAATTTTCCCAGACCAAAACTGAGAAATAATTCAAAGGATAGATAAGCTGATCTTAGATGAAGAAAAGAAACAAGGAAGTTTAAGTGCAAAACTAAGGGGATAAATAGATCAGGACAGGAGATAAAATAGGCAATGCTTTATTGCTGAATAAAAGAGGATGAAAGTCATCAATAGTTGCTTGATCATTCATATTTCTGAATGGTACTTCTCACTTGATTTGTCATTATCCTAGAAAAATCTGCTGTAGAGGGAGGTAGACATAAAACAACTGAAGTCAAAAGTTCCCATATCGCTTGATTAGTTTTAACACATATTTTTGCAAATGTTTTATAGTATTTGGACTTTTTATGTGGCTACACACCTGCAGAGATGGGGATAAAAATATAAGGAAAAATTGTTTTATGCTAGGGAGACATCTTTGCAAATGACAGAACTGGTGTCTAGCAAAATACTTAGAGGTATGAAAAACTGTAATGTCTGCTACTTTACCTGTTCATTACAAGGTCTTACTGGCATTATGGTTAATAAATCGCTATGCTGAGTAGTCTTGGTTTATTTGTTCTGAAACAATGGAAGTCTTTGTTCTCTCAATGATCAAGAATGATGTGAAAACTGAAAAAAAGAAGAGAATTAATCTAGAAGATATTTGGGAATTGTGCATTTATGTCTCTGAAATTCTGGATGATATTAAGGATCCTTCCCATTTTTTACTGTCTTAGATGTCAGAAATGTCATAAATACCAAGTTAAGGGCGGGGGGGGGGGGAGTATGAATTAATAATATATATCCATTTAAAGGGGGCTTGAGGGAACAGCGCTGTTTTTGACAGAAGCTAAGTAAGACTGACACTGCCTGGGGCTCTTTGCTTAGCTTCAGTCAGATTTCTTGAAGCAAACTAACCACAGAGTCATATATATTCTATGTACCTAACTTTGTGCTTGATTTGCCATGGTTGAGCAGTATTCAAGGGGAAAAAATACAGTCCAAAAATGACTTGCATCTGATTTCTGAAGAGAATTTGAACATCTTCTGCTATTTGTGGCAGACTATTTAAGGACTCCCATTTTCCCCCAGATTCTCATAATCCTGTATCTATTTCTTTCTACAAGTTTGAAAATTGTCATTGATTTATACATGACTCAATATTTGTTGAACCTCTTGCATGATTCCTCCCTTATGAGCTCATGATCCTTTAAAAGGAAGCAAAATGTCTTTAAATGATCATCTACTCTTACTCACTAAGAAAAGTATTAAACTCATAGAAACTTGCACAGTTTTCCCCTCAGTTCTCATGTAGGCTTTGCAAAGGTATCTTTTGTTCTGCCAATTTGTAGTTACATCTATAACAGTAAAAGAAGTCAGGATCAGAAACTTTCCTCCATACTGTTTAGTTTACCATTATAGCTAAATATAAGGTCATCTTGTTTTGGTCTATCCTTGCTTTTGATTCTCTAGGATAATTTTAGGAGTGTGATTGTTATCTGTTCTCACTGTAGGAAGTTTTATTATTATTATTTTCTGGAGGAAGGGATACTTAGTGCCTGTTACTGAAACACATCATATATTTTCGTCATTGATATTAAGTGGAAAACCACAAAATAATACCAGCACTTTTTTCTCAATGGCCAAGCCTCTGTCTTGGAGGAAATATTTTTTCTCTTATCATCCCCATCTGTCATATTCTCAATATTTCAGCCTCATCTTTCTTAATTGTGACATCCCCATTGAGTTCAGCTCTAACTAACAACAGTAAAGAAAATAGAAATAGGAAATATTTGCAAACTTTAATCATTTTGAAAGACTAGACTGATGAAAAAAATTCTGTGCAAGTTCAAATTTAGGCTACAATAAGCTTTGACCTGAAAATGCTTTTATCCCTACCTTTCACAGGATCACTTTACAGGGCTTTAAACCTTGAATTTGAAGCAGATGCAAAATTTTCTAGAAAGCAAGTAGACATGCTGAAGTTCTTGTGACAGGGTATCTTGGTTAAAAGGTTAGTAAACAGTAAATATATTTGCTTTTTGCCAGTTTTGCTTTGCTGTAAAGATATATGCAGACCCTCAACTTCAATATTCTGTGGCTGTTTAATCAGTTTATTCCTGCAACATTAATTTCAAAGTCAATTTTGGAAAGAGTAAGGGAAAATAAACTCATACTCATTGAAGCAGTAGGTTTAAGATCCATATTGTAGACACCTACATATTGGTGAATACATGTGACATTTCATTTAGCACTGTTTGAGATGTCACACAACTTCTGTGACATCTGCACAGAGCTGACAAGTATGACCTATAGTAGATCAATGCTGTTGCAGAACATCGCCTGTAGGCATTATGTCTTTGGGCATCTAAATTAACATCACATGCCATACATGCGAGCATCTGAATCAAGCTCTACATTGACTGTCTGGCTGGGGAAAGATTCAGTTGTCCACCAATAAATGACTAGTACAAATTTAGACTCCCTTAGCCATCCATCTACTGGATCTGGCAGGTTACGAGTCTCTGTCATATCTGCCAGCTCCATGTTGTTGTTTTGAATAACCTATAGATTATCTCAAATAATAATGTTTGGCATCTCAAATGGCACAAAATTTGAATGTCTAGACAATTTAATTAAGTATAGAGTCTGCAGAGGTTTTCTACTCACTCTAAAACATGTTTTCTATTTTATTAGCTGACTGTAGACAGCAATCAGTTACCTAAACACACATCCCTACTACGTCTCCTAACACTGTGGGGTGTTTGGTATTCTTCCTGAACTCCAGCTGCCATTGCAGAAGAACACAAGTTTGTCACAAGCCAATTTTCTATTTACTAGCCTTGTGTGGATGCCTTGGATATCCTATGGCATCCTACCCTTAGGTTGCAGTAAGTGTGTAGAAGTGAAAACCTGAATTAAGCACTAGTCTTTTGTTCAGCATAATTGTAGACATTTAGCTCATCTATAAACACCTGCATCTGAGACACCTCCATTTTAGTGTCTACATCTGAATCTGGATCCCTGTAGTTCTGCTGCTGGATGCAGAAATCCAGAAGCAACTGAATTTTATCTCTGATGATACCTCATACTGACTTGTCAAGGCAGTTAAATATAAAAGTTCAACAATTCATCAATAGCAGGGGAGTAGTGCTAGCCTAAAATGTTCAGAAAGCAGCTCTACACCGTACTCTCCACAGAGGCACCGAGTTTGCTCATCTTAGAGTGATGCTGCAACTCTCATGTGGCACAACAGAGTAACACTCAGAATTGCTGGTGTACACCTGAAAGCAGTACAGCGATGTGGGCAAGGCACAGGAGCTCATAATCCCAGCATTTGAGAGCACTCTTGGCTTTGCTCCTTTCAATTGTAGGATTACATCTGGGACACCTAGTTTAGGAGTCACTGTCTAAGTTCCTTATATATCTCTCACAGATGGACAAAGTGAAGTACAGGAATGTGCTGGCGAAAATAATGTTATCTAATTTTACACTATCATTGAAAATCTCATCAAGTTGAAAGCCAGCAATGAAAATATTCTTGTATCATACAGACATCTGCCTTTCAGCTCAGACTGTTGGTTTTTTTCTTGAAACTATATAAGTAAAGACTATTTATTATGCTTTGATCTTATAGTGAAGTAAAATATGTTATATATTTAACTGTATATTTTGTTTTCTTCCTCCATTCACTCCGTCTTTGTAATGACTTATAGACAAAATTAGTTTACAGAACGTATAATAAATGATTTTTTAATGCAGGACTACAACTTAGTCTTTGACTTGAAACTGTTGAGGGTAGTCCAACATTTTCAAAACATCTAAGGAGAAGTAGAAATAGAAAGCAAGCAGTCCTCACAAAAAAAAAATAAAAAAAAAAATGTGGTATTAGATTCCAAACTGTTGTCCACTGTGATTGCTTAGTAAATTAGATTTATATTAGAAGACATTTAAATTAGAAGAGATTATTTAGTAGCAAATGATACTTTCAGATACTCATGAGAAACTAAATATTTTTGAGGGGTTACGATTTTATGATTTGACAAAAAAAAAAATAATCTAGCATCCTCTTTGTGGAATCTGTCTAAACCTTAAAATTAAAGTGATTTTTATTTTAACTCTTCAGAATGCAACTAAACAATATTTCCACATTTTTGTTAAGGGATGCAGTTTCATGCAGAGTTTTGTGCATTACTTATGCAGAAGGGCAAAACTACTTTGATGGATCCTGTGAAATTCATAAGGCTTTTTATGATTGAAAAGCTGCTGTTCATCTGCATCAAACTGTTGCCTGCATTGAAGACAGTTTGAAAATTTTCAGAGTCTCTTCGTATTAAATGCAGTTCCACATCCAAATTCTTATGTATCTGAAAACATCCTCCTGGAAAAATTCCTCCTGTTGGTTAAAGGAAAAAGCAACTTTTTTAAATACTTAAATTGGCATTTCTGGAATCTTTTTTGTTACCCGTGAAGAAGGCATAACCTAATCATGATCTTTGTATATACTGTTATCATGGAAATTCTTACTAAAGAAACATCTGTATCAAAAAGTTTGAATTTCTGTAGTGCTCAGAGAGTGTATTTTTTACCAGATAATTGGTTTCATAGGATGCCCCCCCCCCCTTTTTCAGTTCAATATTTACTTACTCTAATCATATGGTGAAGCTCCCTCATTGTTAAGATTCATATTTTTCTAGTAAAAAGAATTTCTATCCTTTGTATTCTTACTTTTTCATTAGTTTCATATTAGGAAAAAAAAAAAACCAAAAAACTTATGTGTTTTATATATAAGACTTACTTAGGCATATGGTAACCATACCTCCTGGAAATGATGTGGTATTCTCCAGATGCTTATCTATCTTTGAGACTATCAAAATTCTACTACATTTTTCATTTACATTGAGGTTATTTTTGTGTAATTTCTGTGTTCATAGTTGTCTTTGTTGTCATATCTATTTGGTGTTCACTGAATAGAACAAAACAAATTTTTTTTGAGATTTTCCCAGGTCAGAGTGAAAATAATTTAGAAACTGTACATAAAAGCCTGTATTTCTCTCTGTTTTGTCACTATAAGGCTTTTTGCATATTCTAAAACATGTCTTTGAAGGCTATTTTCTTTTTTCTTTTTCCTTTTTTTCTTTCTTTTTCTTTTTTTTTTTTTTTTCTCCCTTTTTTTCTTTTATTTGGGGGGTGGTTTGAATAAAGATTTAACAAACCTGATATTTTTAAACAACTCTTTTTTTCTTGGAGACTCAGGGATTTCTAGGTAATAATTATCATATCTGTATAAACACATCTTTTCATGTACTTATGGCTGAGTGAATGTAGCCTGATACCTGATTTTCTAACTCAAAAGGCTGCACTAATGTAATAAATGCCATCTGAATATAACCATTATAGCCACTTGAAAGAATAAAGAACAAAAAAACCATCACCACCACCACCCCCCCACCCCCCCCACCCACCCACCCACAAAAACCCAAACCCAAAACCCAATAAAAAAGAAGAAGATCACTTTATTGTTTCAAGCTCAAAGGCCCAATCTAACTATTTCCAAGCCTGGAAGGAAGTTCCCTCTTTCAACACACACAAAATTGCACACACGTAAAGGTGCCTATGTAGGACACACATATATACCCCTATAAAGGGTACAATTTACTGCTAGATCCTAAAAGCACTCAGGATATTCCTGCAGAGCTTTTTGCAGGTGGGCCCCAGACTCCTCTCGATATGTTTCAAATGTGCTGCTCATGGTCTGTGTTATAAGCTGTACTCACCTTTCAAACTGGGTAACTCAGTTGTTTCTATGTGTGATATCAACAGCAGATGGGCCCCTACAAAGATGTTACTGATGTCTTAATGCCTATACCTCAAAGCAAAATGCAAACTTAATGTTTGCTGCTCTTAGTGCTTGAGGAGATTTTGCTGTCTGAGATGGTTAAAAAGTTGTCTAAAGTTAGTTATTAGAAGAATTGGGCTGCAGAGTGCCTGAATTCCTATCTCTTTCCGCAGATGTAGCATCTGAATCAGATTTGCAAGACTCTATTTCACCTCTTTAAGATCAAGAGCATAGAATATTCTTTCTCACTTTCACATATTTTTGTATTTGAAAGAACTGATTACAAGGTGTTACTTCCTGTCTTTCATGTAATAGCCCAGAAATGAGAAACCTTGACCAAAAGCTTGAGAACTGGATTGCAGAATCTCTTAAATATGTCTTAATCAACAATTATAACATGCATCTGTCTGGTGAGCGTGTTAATGCCATACTGAAAATAGAGTTTCATTCTGTGCTTATGAATTCTTTTTTAATTTTTGTTTTGTTTTTTCTTTGCTGTGGTGGTGGTTGTGGGAGGGAAGTATCTGGCTTTTTAAAACAGTTACTCCTTAATGCAAAATGCATAAATAGTCCTGGAAACAGGAATCAGAAGCCAAGATACTCCCTTTAGCTCAGTCTAGTAATAATTGCTGTACAGACTCAAGCCCTTTCTCTGGCCTGCTGTATTCTGAATTATTTGCTACTAAGGGGCTCAAAGGGTAAGTAGGTCAGCTTTTCCCCAGCTCCTTTTTCCACACTTTCTCCCAAAGTATTTTCCTCAGAAATGATACATTTGTGTTTGGGTTCTGTCAGACTAGGAACCAAAATACATCTAATCAGCTACATAAATGTTTTAGTAAGTTTATGTAAATGACACTGGCAATGTCACTATAAGTATACATTACATGTCCATAAGCTTTATAATTAGATTAAGATTTCTTGAAATAGATTCCTGTAAACATTTGTCATATACCTGCTGGTGTGAGCAGTGTCATTAATTCAGGGCTGATGTTTCTGATGTCCTGGCTTCCTCAGTGAGAAATAGGAGGACAGCATAGTGAAAAGTTTGCCGGAGTACAATTTTACTTTCTGCTTCCCTGTGGTTTTAGAACTGCACATTTTGAACCACTTTCATAATTTCAGACACTTGGAATTGCATTCGTCTCACCTAATGTTAATTATTGTGTAGACATCTGCATCAGATCTGGTTGCCCAGACTTCCTTTATAATTAATAGAAAAATAAGCGACTTCCTGAACTTAATTCATCCAAATTATTTTACAGATCTGTTTTAAGATGAGAAAAATCACTCAGATATGCATGTCTACATATATCCCATCCTTGTTCATTCATGTTGTGAGTTCTCCTATGTACTTATTCTTTTTTCTGCATGTTGGAAGCTCAGTGGGGTTAACTCATCACAACCTAAGACAGGCCAACTGAGATGTGAATCAGATTTCTGTATGCTTTTGTGACAACCTCACAGGGGTTTCAGATGCATGGCCAGCAGTCCTGGCACCATCTGGTCTGACTCTTTCCACTGCTAATCTGAAATGATGGGTGTCTGACTGGTATCTATGACAGCACTGGTGATGTCAGAAACAAATAATAGCTAATGCTGGACTTTTTCTGATAGATTAAATTTCTTGCTTTAAAATACATCTTTACCACTAGAATTGTTTTGCTGAAGTCAGGCACCCGTATAGCTGTTATTGTGGTCGTAAAGTTGGCTACTACCTGGGACTTTTACTTCCCACAATCAGTCTTAATGTATTACACAGTTTATGGGGGAAGGATAAAAATAGGCATTATGTGATTAGGGCAGTAAATAGCTAAAGTATTTCTTGGTCCCAGAGGCTTAGATGTTAGAGATCTTGAGCCGGCAACTGATGGGAAAATAAAAGGTATTTTAAAAACAGCAGACTGTTACCTAGTATTGTGACCTAGGAGGACCAAGCCTTGAATGCAGACAGAGCTCTCAAACACTGGTCACTGATGCCACTGCATACCTGTCTTCTCACTTTCATTTTTAATTCGAAATCTTTTGTGTTCAGAGGCATAGAAATACATTGCAGATTATGATTAGCAAATTACCTTTTATTTCTATTCATGGCACTTTGCTTTACTGGGATTAAAAAACACCTTTGATAGAATTATGGGTTACTGTAAGTAAACCCTTGTGGTATTCTTCAGTTTCTCCAAATACCAGTTAACATGCAGCTACTGAGTTTTTGCCTCTTTCCATTTGTTTGAATATAGTAATGTCACACTTCAGTCAGTTGCTATTTTAGACTACGTGAGAAGTTTCATGCCAAAAGCAGCAGCTCCAATGTGAAAAAACATTTTATTCTGCAAGCAATTGTATGAATTTCTGGTGACAGTTGTATACCCAAATGGACCTGGAAGTCACTCAAACAACTTGATTACAAAAAAGAGGTAATGTCAAGATCACTACAGACATCAATATTTAGGATAATGGCAAAACCTGATTTTACTTGTAAAAACTGTGTTTGTCTAGCAATAAGATTTTGTTCATTCTTTTCTGTAACAGTACTGCTAAACTGTATTTATTGTGTATATTATTGATTATATTTGTAGAGAAAGATTTATATTTGACTATTATCAACTGTAAAATCAGCTGGTTTTTTTATCACCACAAACATAGGTAGTCTATTTCCTGGAGCATGGTAACTGATTAAAGTGCCCCTTTTTATCCTGCACTTCCACAGTTCCTTGTAAATATAAACAAAAGCTCTATTATGCATGTTTATTCTAATGTACATCTGAGTCATTTATCCATTACTGAGAATTATAAATCAAATGTCAAGATACCTGGGACAGGGAGAAGAACTTTAAGGGGGTATATGGATAGGAATGATAAATCGTCTGAAGGGCACAGAGATAGACTGAGAGACCAGTTACATCGGCAAGCTTAGCAGAATATTCCAAGAGACTGATAACTAAAATTATGTTAATATTATCTTGATAGTATTTCTTTAATCTTTGTAGGATATCTTTGGTAGGATAGACAGAGAGATGATTTCTTATTTAAGAGATTCTAATTTTTCAGACTGTTGGGACCTAGAAAAATATTCTTCAACAGCATTAATTTGAGTTCACTCAGTTAGTCTACTCTTTCCTGGGCATTTCATGTTGCATGCTGCCAGAGGTATACCTTGGTGGAATTTTGTATGCTCTTATTTGTAATTCATAAGGACCAGACTCCTGAAGATGTCAGTTCTACAGCAGGATGTTCCATCAGGGGCGTAAGAAAAGGGCAAACACCATTTCCATCACTCTTTCCTCCATAGTATGACCAACAATATCTAACCTCTGAGAGGAATCAATATCTAAAACAATGAGCAATGATTCACAGAACTGTTCTTGACATTTTTGACCTAGTTTTTGAGTATCCTGTTCCTTATACAAAGAAACACAGAGCATGCCAGATGGCAAAATAAAATAAAAACCAATGACAACAATAAATCCAGCACACTCTAATTATATCTGTATCAATTTTAAAATCAGGTCATCTATCCAAATTGCAAAGGCATGCTCAGCAGCTTGTACCAGCAGTTACAAAGTCTTGGCACTGCTATACTGAAACTAAAGCTGAAAAAGACTGAACTTAACACGGAAAACAGCAAAGAAACCAACATGAAAATGAATGAAAACAACAGTATGGTGAGAAATTGCAGTTTAAACTGAGGAACAGATTTCAGTCCCTGTTGGAAGGAGGTGAGACATAGCGTGGACTTGAAGAAAAGATGGTGATTGCTAACTGGTAGTGTGAGTCAACCTGTATCTTTCACAGTTGGATACTGACACGGATTAAGAACTGGAGAAGCCAAGAAATGAAGGACTGAGAAAAAAACCAACAACACTACACTGCAAGGATAATCCTTAAATTCTAAGTCCAGTAAAACTGTAGGAAATAAAATCATAAAGAGAAACAGCAAAATAAAAGATAAGTACCAAATCACAGAAATCATTAAAAAAGGAAAAAAAAAAAAAAAAAGGAGAATCATGATGAACAAATTAAAACTAACTTTAATATTATAAATATTCAGAACATTGTACCAGATTATGAAAGATCTTTGGGGAAAATTTTAAAAATAAAATAGGCTGACCAGAAGGAAATTTGGTAAAAGGAGTATAACGGTGTTAGAGGAGATTGGCAAAGAGCTTAAAGAGCTTTCAAAAATCCTCAACATGCCTTAGCTTGTCTCAGCACCAGATTTAAGTGAAATGTGAACTAGAAAAATCTCACATTAACAAGGAAGCCATAAAGATCTCTAAAAAACAATCTGCAGTCAAAATAGCAAAAACTAATAATGTGACTGGAAACAACTGAATCATAGTGAGCATCCTGAAAGCATCTTCTGATTTTTGTCACTACATGAAGAAGGGCTAGAACAGCAAGCCTGGACACAAAGACCTGTAACCCTCGAACTCAGAAAATATGATACTGTCAGTGCTAGTTAGCAGGCCTCAGTCTTTGTGCTAGCCCTGAGGCCTCAGGACCAAGCCTAGGTAAATTTTCTATGTCTGGGCTTACTTTGGTCTTGGCTGGCACTTTGTTTCAGCTTGTTTGGTTGCAACAGCAATCGCCTAACTACCAGGTGATTATTACTGAACTTGTTTTAGTATACCTTCGTTTATGTAATGACGTCCCATTGCTACAATTGTTTTTATAGGCCTATAACTAACATATGGTAATACAAGCAGTTATTCTGTGTAAAATAAAATCTCCACAGCCCTAAAATTAAAAACCAACTTACAGAAGGGCAGACTTGGGGTGACAGCATAGGCCTTGAAATTGTGGGCATTATATCAGAGGTCCCAGGTCTATAAACAAGTCACTAAGGGCCAATTGTTTGTCATTAAAGAAATGTAACCTTGGAAGCTGGGTAAAGCCCCCTTCTTTTAGCTGTAAATGAATGAAGAAAAGAAAAAGTACCCAAAACAAGTAAAACTCAACATGTGTAGTAAATAAAGATACAGTGACGAAATGTGGAGCAATTCTATTGAGTTTGTGTGGCAATGTTTCAGTAGCAGAAGGACTACAGGGGTGGCTTCTGTGAGAAGCTGCTAGAAGCTTCCCCTGTGTCTGACACAGCTAATGCCAGCCGGCTCCAAGATGGACCCACCAGTGGCCAAGGTCAAGACCATCAGCAATGGTGGTAGTGTCTCTATGAGCAAGCACTCCCCCATAACATCATACTCTCGTGGTAAAGGACTCATAAAGCTGACAACGCAGTGTAACACACCCTCACACTGACTGAGGACATAAGCCTTAGACTTGCAAAGGCAGTGAGCGAGCATAACAGCAGAAAGAGGGGGTAGATACAAGAAATGTGAGCACAGCAATTCTAACCAAATTGTCAACGAGAGGGTTTTGTTTGGTTTTGTCTGGTCTTGTTTTTTGGGGGGGAGGGTTGTAGGTTTTTTTCCAATTTTATTTACTTTATTTAACCACAACAGTTCAATGCTCGTGTGCAACGTGCATTGCTTGTGGACTACATGCTTTAATTTTTCCTGTGGTATATACATCCTATTCCTTGCCATAGGGAGCTGAAAAGTAAATGTTGAACTGTACTGAATTCCATATAGATAACTTGACAGTATTCAGTTTCTAACTTTTTATAACATGACACACGCATTAACTTTGAACTGGTCACCTTAAAAAAACCCCAACATTAAAAAATACTCCTACTTTTGTTTTGTCTCCCTTTAGTTATTCTTCTCCATAACACTGTGTACTGTGAGATAGAAACACTGGAATTGTGTCAAGCTTCAAGCAGCTTCATACATAATAAGGGTAGAAATCCTTCATGAGAGTTAAGGTCTTTTAGCCACTTGCACATTTTCTTCATGCTTATCTCTGAGAATTTAAAGCATTATAGTATCGTGTTCAGACGGAAGTTTGGAAGAAATTGTGATGTTATTTAAGTACAAAGAGTCAATAGACTCCTTCTCCTCTTTTCATATTACAAATGTCTTTTGTACAGTGCACCTGGTCTTGTGACTTATTAGCCACTGAGGAATCTAAATAATTTTTGCTAGGTAAATATTTGCTAAGTGAATATGAAGAGCATTAGCATCAATTCACATGACAATAACAGTACATTACAAAATGCATTTTTACTGAGATTATATTTGCTGACTTAACCCTTTTCAATTGGGACAAAGGGCAAGGAGGCACTTTTATGTTTAAAAGTGTTGAAAGTGGAGAAAGGAATCTAAAGTCAATCTCCAGGTTCTTTACTTCTATTGCTCATGGAAACAGATAAGTACTTCAAAATGTATCCTCACTGAAGAACCACTAAGAGATTGTGAATAGACACACCATATCTAAACTAGAAAATACAAGACACTGGGACTAACTGACACTCAAGTCAAACCAATTCCTTCTCTTCATTTCCCAAAACAGGATGACCTTATCCATACCAAGTGCCAAGAAGAATCTTTGGCCTATGTTACTTTCCTGACACCGTGATGTTGTCTGAGACAGTGTACACGGGCCAAGACTATACAAAAGAGTATGTTAAATTTAAGCAGTATGGAAGATTTATTTCATGCTGATGCTCAAATCTAGCTGAAGAACTCTTGCTTTTTAACTTAGACAGCTTGGGAAGCTGGAATCAATTCCAAAGATTGTATCAACTAGTGGGTTTTTTAACTGTGGCCCACTCACAGCTGTCTCATACCATTTGAGATGCCTTAGGGTACAGTGGCTGTCATCCCGGTGCCACACCAGTGAGGTCTCCAACGGAATGGATGTCAGATTTGCAACAGTCATATCTGTTAGATCTCTCAACTATCTCCATGTTTAGGTAGATGAATTAAGCCTCTGATCTCCATAGAGTATGGTGAGAATTCAAATATCTAACTCATGTGTAGGCAGTAACATGTAGGCATTAACTTACAGTTAGATGTCTAACCACAAACTGCATTCTAACCATAGTTTTAATTCCTTTTCAGCAAAGTATTTCAAACCCAGTCTTGTGAAACTTGTCCTCCCATCATATACCAACCTTCATATTGTTACAGTTTGTAGTCATTTAAAACCTAAAGCGTTGACAGAATTGCTTGTGCAAGTGCATTGTGATATAGACTTTATGATCTATTTATACTTTTCTTTTGCTTTCTAGTTGGGGAACAGATGGTGATTTAATGATCACCTTTGACTACAGATTATTATTCTACTCATTGTTCAATTTGAAATCTCACAATTTATTCAGCACACATTATGTGAACACTGCTGTGAAGAGAATTATGGATTAATGCACCACCAAAACACCATGTTTACAAGCATTAACTAGTTTATATTCAAGACACTTTTATAAGAAAAATAATGCCATCCTCTTTTTATAAAAGGAAGAACTGTAGCACCAATATTTAAGGTCAAGCTATCTGCCAGTTTTGAATGACCAATTAAAAATTGCATGGTCTGACGGTTTCTGGAGCACATAGCATTGTGTATTAACTCTGTGTAGCACCTCATTCCTTCAAATATTAGCTTCCATTGATTTTTCAGTTACAGATATTAAGTATTCAGCAGTTACATAGCTCACAGCATTGAGTCAACTAACAGATCCAGGAAATGAGAAACACCATTATTAATAGGCTTTTAAATCTCTTTTAAATAAATTAATTTTTATCAAATAGTAAGCAAAGCACAGGCACAAAGAACCTGAACTGGCATAGAGGTGGAATTTAGCTATTTAAATCCCTCAAACATCTCAGACCACCCACTGTATAAGGTTTTGCAACATTCTGAGAACCTAATAACAAAAGGGAACTCAAAGGTCAGACTAAAAGTCTCAGAAATGCCTAAAGGTAAACAGTGTGTTTATTCATTGAAAATTTAGAGGTTTAGTGTCTTTTTTCTGTCTTTTTTTTCCTTCTTTTTTTTTTTTTTTTTTTATTAGATTAGAAACTCATACAATTTTTTGTGAGGTTGGTAAACCTGGAATCTCAGTCCTTTTTCTGGGCCCACAGCTCTTATTTTTTTTGGAACAGTGGCCTAATTACCCAGTCTGTGAATCTGGATAGAATTTAAGTACCTCCCCACTGAAGTATGGCAGTGAAGGCACTCTCTCCACAACAGGGAGTTTCTGAGAGTGCACAAGTTTATTTCCATTTCCATTTTACTTGCACATCACCTGATGCAGATTTCACAACTCTAACTTTATATTAAAAATCCCTTATTTTGTCTCTCAGGAGCCACTTTGTCTCACCTGTAGGCATACAAAGAGAAGTTGAATATAAATTTAAATAATTAATACAATTATGACACAGCAGATGTCTAGAACAAGAAGCAGAGAGACTAAGATGAAATAAAAGCTCCAATGACATGATTTAAGAAATGCCCCATACCAGTATCTTAAAGATTGACTTATATGCATATTCATAAAAATTATATATTCTACCAGTTTGACATGTGGTACAAAATGAACTCTGAAAAAAGAAGGCAAGGTCTATCCTTCCATATAATTCTAAAAGACTCACCAAATCAAGAGGAGGCATAATTAATTGTTGTCTTTAATGGTTTAGCTATGAGAGCCTCCCTAACTACAGAAATGTTAATCAATTGCCATGTCAGTAAAGGGATAAGACAGAAAAGGTAGATCTGTGAAACAAAAATGAAAATAAATAAATTGATTAGAGATTGGATATTCCTTTCTACATAGCTTCACCAAGGTAAGCCTCCTAGTTCTGTGACTGATACATATGATAGACCTTACTCATTGAACAACAGAGGTGACTGTGCATGATTAAACGCTGTGATCTTCTTCCAGAACTGACACATACCTTTATCCTTAATATGATATTAATTTTGTATTTTTAGAAACAGAACAGTCTTTCTTTCACTTGATTGGTAAAGCATACTAAGGGATGATACCAAAGCTGATTCTCAAAATGCTGGAGGCTGATTTGCTTCCTTGTGGGATTAAAATGTGAGCTCCTTTGCAGCAAGGTCTTAAACTACAAAATATTTATTCATGCAGAAAACTTAGAAGTGCTTTAAAATCAGTTTTGTTAATGTTCATGGTATTTTATATCTGTTATAATTTATTTTAATTAGTGAGAAGGAGGGGTTATTCATTCTGCAGGTAACAGATAAACATAGATAGGTTTGGGACTAGAGTAAATTACAGCTATCAGTGAATTAGCTCTTTTGGAAACATCAGGAACTTTAATACTTTGAAGTGTTAAAAAAAGATTTCTGGAAAATAAGATTGGAGTACTATAAAGTATTACCAGAAAGTATGATGGTTTTATTTATACCTCTAAGGCCTTAAAAGACAATATTATCACTTTTACTTCTGATGGTCACTAATATTTGTCTGCATACTATGCATATATGAATTTTTAAAGAGAAAAAAAAATTCTATAGGATGAGAAAGTGAGCATTGAAAAAACATGACTCCGGGCAAACAGACTTTTTGTTGTGCCTTAACATCATAAATTTGCATGAGGCTTAGTGTGAAATCCTTTACTAGCCTAATTAACAAGAATGTAGGGTCCTTTAATAGTTTCTTTATTGTTTCCCCAAAATGAAGTTGTGCTCTCTTACCCATCTCATGACTGTATTCAGAAATGCATTTGTTAATGCTTATAACTCATTCTAAGGTTGAAAAATGCAATAAATGAAGAATCTTACCAGTTATAAGCTGTAGCTGCGTACATATGCATTTTTTCCACTTTCCTTCTGTCCTCAGGTCCCAGCTAAGCCTTTTCTTATGGTTCATAAACTCTGACCTCCTAACTTGGGTGTTACCATTAACAAATCATATCAATATAAGAGCAATATAGATGCGAATTAATATGTGTTGGATAGCATATTTATTGAGCTCCTTTTATTAAAAACTAATAAAATTGGATGGTGTATTTATCAAGCTCCTTTTATTAAAAAACAATAAAAGTATATATTATAGTACATATATTAGAATAAAATTAAAATACCTTGGTATTATTCTAACTACTACTATTTCATTAAAATAGTTCAGAGTGCATAAAAATTATTTGCTTTCAGAATTTCTTTTCTCTCTGCGTTGTTTAAAAGAAATTGCTGGGGATATTGAATATGTTAGGATCCAAATATATTCACTGCATAAGTCTATTATCTCTATAACTACCTGCACACATACAGATCTAATTTTAATCTTTTTTGATGGATTGAGTAAATGAGTAGAAATATTTGGGTTTTGTTTTTCCAATATGTATTATAAGTTATATTAGTGAAACAAATAATGGACTTGATTCTGACTCTTATTTCAGAGGCACTAGTTGAGGAGTTTGCCCATTCAGAGGAAGCAGAGAGAAGGCGGCATTACTGTGTACAGTTACACTGAGAGTTTGCACATCTCTGTTTAGGTTTGATAAAGTTTTGAGAAATGGAAAATGAAATAGTCATATAGAACAAAACAGAGCACAACCCCCCCCCCCAAAAAAAAAAAAAAAAAAAAAAAAGAAAAGACAGGTTTTCTTTCTGCAACTCATGGGAGCATGACATTATTAGCAATAGAAGGAACAGATCCTATGGCTCAGGAAAGCAGAAACTTTTTGTTACAGCTGACCTAAATTTCACTACAGATACTCTGATGGAGAGAGAAAGGATATGTTAGAGTCACATTGATATGTCAATTGGACAAAAGACACATAAGGTGCTTCAAGTACTAAGTTGAATTTTGAATTGCCTAATAATAAGTTTCATAAAATATTTATTTTCTCAACTTTTCAACAGACAAAAAGATAAGCAAATTATTGAAACGAAACAATTTTGGGTTGACATTTGAAAATATTAATTACTTCAGGAATCTCGATCCATTGCAGATTTATTTGTCTTGGAATTGCAGCGTTTCTGAGATTTCTAAGATACTAATATCTGGGAGCTGTTGCTCACAAATGAAACTGAATAGTGGTATGATAATGTGCATAAGTAAATAAATTTCTCCTGATTTCTGTTTACTGTAACTGAAATTACCATAAAATATATACCTCCACTTATAAAGAATGCTTCAGATGAGAAAAGGCTCATCCTTTTTATGTAAAGCTGTGGCAGAATGGTCAGAAAATATTTTTGTGTCTTATAACTGATTTACCTTCTTTCTTTTTTTTTTTTCCTCTTTTTTCTTTCTTCTTTTTTCTCTTTTTTTTTCTTTTGTCTTTCAGAAATTTTGGATTAGAGACATCAAGGATAAATTTTCATGTGTTTAGTGTATACATTGTCTTTGACAAATTTCAAGGAATTTTGCATCTCAGATAGACAGTACAGGTAAGCTAGGAGAGTCCTCTCATTGTTTTGGATAGGAGGATCTCTGAAGAAAAAATAAGATTAAGGCAGGAGAAAGGTGGTAGACAAGTTGCATTTTCCTGTTCTCAACTCAAAGCTTAAATGAGGATTGTACTTGCCTGAAACACAATCCCTTCTGAAAGCTGCCACAGGCAGGCTCTACATCTCCCATAACTGAGGATATACTTAAATAGAAATGTTTAGCCTTTAGAATTTTCACAGAATTTTCCTGCCCTTGGAGTTTTGTGCCACTTTCTTAAATTTATGTTGTTGCATGTCTTCAAGATTAAGCCTCTTGTTAAGGTATAGCTCTGTGGAGGGTTTTGTGGGGGGTTTTGGTTGTTTTTTTCATTTGTTTGCTTGGGCTTTTTTTGTAAATTTGCAAGCTGAAACTGCTTTGGGTTTCAGTTTTTACTCAGGTAAAAAAATAGTTTTCTGAAGGAAAAAACAGATATCTAAACTTTCTAAACCACAGAATTTTATTATTAGTTTACTAAATGTTTATTTTCACTAGCAGGTTTGATATAGCTTAGAACATCTTTAGTATTAAATGTGCAAAAAAATAAAATCTGAGCCTTTAAGATGTAAACATTCAAGCTAATGGGAAAACAAAAAGTCCTGAGCTCATGAACTACAAAATCAATAATTCATATATGGATATATCAGTATACTTCAGGATGAAGTATTGTTTCATTGGCATATCATTCCTGGAAGTTACATATAGTACAGCAATTCTGGTCCAAACCAAGATTCATAATATATTGCTCTTACACTATAGCTTATATATATGATTAGAAATTTTTTCTACATTGGAGATTTTACAGCTTAAATAGAAAACAATGAAAGATAGAAGAGGAAAAAAAGAATTTTTTTTATTCATTTATCATGTGGTGAGTTGAAACTTAGACTGAATGACTGGCAAAGCTTCCAGAGAAATGTGTTGATGTCTAGAAATAAACTCTGTCTGCTGGATGTCAGTTCAGTACCTCTCAACAAGATTATTAAATATAAAGAGTATGAAGGCGATCCAAAGGCAAGTAATCTAAGGCTATGAAAAATGGCACAATGGGGAAATAATTGGGAAGATATATCATAACAGAAATCCTGTTGCTGAATCTTCAAAGCAAGCACGTTGTACCACTGGAAATATAATTCATTCATTCATTCATAAGAGAAGGGAATAGATGAGTAGCATCAGGGTAAAGGATGGGATAACAACCATGCAATATAAAAAGTAGTTCAACACTAAAGTTATCTGAGCACCTACAATATTTGGTAAAGTGTTCTTTCAACTACATAATGGATCTGAAACATATGCTGGCCTAGACTTTTTTAATTACTATATTTGTTATACTGATCTAAACCTATATTATATCAATCAGGTCCAAGATTGATACAACAGACAACGGTATCTTGCCTTACAGTATTTAATTGGTAGCATTTAAAAAATATATTTCAGAAAATAATACTATAGGGCTGATTTGCATTGTTCTACACACAATAAATCTTAAAGAGCTAGATTTAATTTAAATGTTATAACTCTTTGGTCTTTTCATTAAATTAAGATTAATTGATATTGTCATTTTGTATATAAAGAAGAAATGAAGTCATCAGGTATAATAAAGAGTGAAAGAACTGTACTGTCAGAGTCATGACATAATATGCTGTGCTATTTTTCAAAGCAAAACACTGGTAACTGCAGAATTAAAAAATGTAGCTGCAGAATTAAAAAGCATCTAATAACATTAGAAATAGCACAAATTCTGAACTATTCCATTAAGCGAATAGAAAGACATCAAAAATAAATCATTTCAGGTACAATAGCAAGGCAAAACCAAATTAACTGACATTTTTCAGGAAATCCTAGCTGTGCATACATTTTTCTTTCAGTATCTCTGAATAAAATGCCTATTATTATTGTAATGATGCTACAGAGATACAGCTAGCCCTTATTTCCCTTTCTCTCTCTCACTTCCTATACTCAGCAACCGTGAAAGCAGCTTCAGCTCCGAAGTGATGCTGAAAAAGAAAGGCACAGGTGCAGGGTACCCATGTCTGATCACGTAGCCTTTTTTCTTTCTCTGAGGTAGGACTGTGAGCAAGAGCAGTCAGCTTGCCATATGGCACTTCGTCCCAGGGGAGCCGGAGAGAATTTAGGTCTTGATTCACTGGCCTCTGAAATGACTGGTAGTCATTTCATTGATCTCGGTAGGTGCAGGACCGAATCTTTTAATTATGGTCCATCAGTCAGAGAGAAAAATTTAAAGACCAGGATTTTTTTCTTGGCTAATGGCCAAAACGGACTGTCAACAATATAAAAACCTAAGCACCTGCTCTCATAGTTTTTCAATGTACTATGGCCTGCCTTGTATTACCACTGTAGGAATCCAATTAAAACCTTCAGTTAAAGGGTTAGAAGCCTTATTTTGGATGGCAGTATAACACTTTGGTCATAAAATTACAGCGGCATAACCTCTATAGCTGAGGATGCAGGGCTGAAATAGGGTAATAGGTAAAAGCACCGGAGGGCAGGAACATGTTTATAGTAGCACACAAATCTTTAAAAGTGTAAACAGGTCAGGCTCCGTTTTCCTGTGGATCTATGCTTCTGTGTGCAATTTACATGCCTGTATGTAGATTCCCAGCTACCCTACTGCTTAGTACATGTTTAAATTTAGGTTTAGGAAGACTAATCTTTCCAAATCTATTGTATTCTCACCCTAGGTATATCACCTAATAAGAAATGTGTATCTACCCTGCTGAGCGCAAAAGGCAGGCAATCACAAGTACTTCAGTAGTCCACTTTAAGAACTCCATCTTTTATGACATTTCATACATTCTTTACACAAACTTATTTAGAAGCAAACTTTTAGTTATCCTTGATAAAAACAGGTATCTGACTAAGTGTGTATGGCACTCTCCTTGCTGGACAAGAAATATCATGCTGCAGTGGCCGATTCAGCCTCACTAGAAGGAACAGACGAGAGTAACCCAAAGCCATGAAATTCAGCTGAGCACACTTTGCCCAGACTCGTAACCTTCCTTTTGTCTATAACATACCAGTACTGGTAAGGCTGTGCTGTCACTACCCATTGCCAACATGATTCCGTGCATAGGGAAAATGGTACATATTACGTGCAGTGTATATCCCTCCCTTCGCTTCTGGCTGTCAAATCTTTTATTTTGTCAACTAATTTAATAGATAACTGTTCCTGTCCCTCGGGGAATCTCTATCTCATTGAAATGGTCTGCCTGTTTTCTTTCTAAATATAAAATGTGTCACATATGTCTTAAACACTAAGAGGGATGGCATTTAGTCTTGTTACAGTCTCTTGATGAGAATAACCTTCTCAGAAGGATGAAATGGCAAATGAAGAAGAAATGACATAGGTCTCGTCTCCTAGCACTCATTTGTATCTTTTAGTGAATTAGTCAGCCTTTTGACAAATCTTTTTGTGTATAGATGGAACTGTGAAAGCTGTATTTATGGCTGTCTATAAATAATAGTAACGCCAATAGCATATTTTTTTCCCAAATTTGTGCCTATTTTGTCTCTTTTGAGTTGCATGTATGCTACTCACTGTTAGTATTGACATCTTTTTAACTGTGTATGGATTTCAGTAACTATTGGTTTTATGAAAGCTTAGATTCATAATGGATTTTTTCAGAGGTGATCTGATAAATCTCATCACTTGTATTTATATGATTTTTATCTGGCATATTTTTACTGTATCTTTCAGTGCTCATTTACTTTGAAATGACAATGATGTACTTTTTCCCAGGAAAAATAATTTTATAAGATCTAGACAAGACACTATACTTTGATGTTATGACCTATTTCCCCAAAACATTGATTTTTTTTTTTTTCAAAATAAATTTAGGATCTTATGTCTCTTTCAAAGTTATCAAAACTTAACTTAGAATGAATTTTTTTCCCTAAAAATAATTTTAAATTTACTCTGCACATTTAAGTGTTTTTAAAATGTTATCCCTATTTCTTTTTAATTACTAGATCTTTTACAAAATAATAATGAATGTATATGCAACCTTTTGTCAAAGTCAATCTCCAAGTTAGACATCAATTAAAATACAGTATAGCCTGAATTTTCAAATTTCGAATTTGCATGGTTTGAATAACAGTTGCTTAGAGTGAAATAATGCATAGCCTGAAATATCCTTATGCAAATGCCTCAAAGCATTGCAGTTAGACAGAACATTAAAAAAAAAAAAAAAAAAGAAAGAAAGAAAGAAAGAAAGAAAGAAAGAAAGAAAGAAAGAAAGGAAAAAGGGTGGTAATTTCTTGAATATCATGTTTAATTTTAACCATTTTCTCTATTTTCTCATAGATATGTTTTGATCATTGGAAAGGTCTCTGAATATACTTCGAATATGGAATCAAGTTCATGAGATAAGTCTTAACATTTTAGCAATCATTCTGTAGAAGTGGATGTTTCTCCATTAACAAAGGGAGGTAAAAGAAAAAGTTTTCCTAGACCTTTACCAGAGGCAATCCAGGCTAGAAAGGTAAGATCACACCTGATTATGTGTTCCAAATGACTAGCAGCATATACTAAAACCAAAATTGGCATGTAGCATATATAATGTCACAAGGAGATGTGGTTATATGTATGTTTGTTTGCACAGGAGGGTTTGTGGGTTTATTTGGTGTGGCTTAGCGCGTAGAGCCAATATATGTATACTAGTATGTTCTGCAGTGCAATAGGAGTGAATCTGCAGAGAGAAATGGTTGTTGCCAAAGATCTACTGTCAACACTGTAGAGGTTTTGAGGGCTCACTTCTGATGAGCTCTAATCTTGTCACATGGGCTGGACCATATTTCATCTGAACTAAAATTCTAATGTAGATACTTGCAGACCACACCAGATGATAGCCTCACATCTACTACTGACCTCCTGGGTGACCTTATTCAAGTCATTTTATACCCTTATACTTCCTTTTTTTTCTCTAAAATAGGGGTAAGAATATAAGTAGGGGGAGTATTACAAGTATTTCAAGAACTCTGATAGTAATCATAGCTGAAGAATCGAATGGTAGCATTATCCACATGTAGGAGAAAAAACTGCAAACCAGCAACAGATTTTTCCTCATCTCTAGTTTACTTTTTCAGTGGTAATACAAGTGGAAGTAATGAATGTCACATCTAGCATTTGTTGAAAGCTGTTCCATGTGGGAGAAGAGTGCCTTAATCATTGTTCCTATCCTTGCTATTCATCCTTATGAGAACAATTCAAAGGTTTTCACTATTTAATAAAGAGAAAAAAAGTAAACAGACAGATGAAGAGCAGGACTGCAGCCTTTATCAGAAGATTCTGTTTGGATCTCTTAACCAGGCAACTGATTCTTTCCACCTCTGCTTGACAGAAAGGATCTTATTCTCTATATAATCTTATTCAAACTAGTGGGAAAACTCATGGCTCTGATCCATGATAATAAGGGTTGCAGAATCACAGGCCTTGGAAGATCAGAATCTTTTTTTCTTGAATATGTTGGTTCCTCCACAGTGCTGCTATAGAACTCATACATCATGACAGAAGGAACAAGGCGCAGTAGGATGCCAGTGAGCGACTCTTCCTGCTGATACTGCTTTTTGGTGTCGTACAGCCAGTCATCAATGATTCCATGACAACGACAAGCAGCAAGTAAAGGCCAGGTCCCTTCTATGATTCAGAGTTTAAATTAGGTAATAGTCAAGTTAACCACAGTAGCCTCCTGTTTAGAAAAGAGGTCAGGTCTAATTTTGTTTCAGTTTTTCCTTTTTTTTGGAGCTGTGCCTGTGCATGCATATGTGATGCCTGCTGCTTTGTTCCTTCTGTAACTTGCTGTAGAGTGGTATGGATAATCTGCATTCAATTGATCTGTTTAACTTCAAAATCATGGTAACAGCCAGTCATCTTTTTGTATCACGCTAACAATACCACTGATCTTCAGTTTATTGGCATTCTGCATGTTTGCGGGAAATGCATAAACCTAACAATTTCCTTTTCTTTTTGTTTGCACAAGCAAACCAGGCAAAATAATCACTTGAGATAAGCTTCAGGAAAATTTTGCATGGAGGAAATGGGCTGAGTACTTTAGAACATAAGTATTCATCAGAAACCCCTTCCTGGAGATGCAAACTCAATTTTATTTTTATTTTTTTCTTATTTTAAGTGCATTGACAGAAACTGGAGAAAAATTATTGAATTATAAGTGTTTTTATGTTGAGCGACAACAGGATCCTTGCAGAATAATTTGCTGTACAGTCAAAGAACGTCAAGTGGTAGACCTTTTTCTCATCTACGACCAGTTTACAAAATTTATGCAAAAACCCCAAAGAGTTCTTGCCAGAGGTAGCAGAGAATTTGCCTGGTAAGACTGCTTTGCACATATTAATTTTGAATATTTGGGAAATCCTATTAAAAGCCTTGAAAACATTGAGTTCAAAGTTTTTAACTGTTCACTTACCTCCAGGGGGAAGTTTTTATCCTTATTCACAGAGAAAAAAACAATAAACAAAAAATATAATTAAAAAACAACACAGAAACACTTCATATCTTTTGCATGGGGCTATCAGCTATGTTTCTAGATCTGAAGCTTGCCAGTGTACATTTCTGACAATGTAAACATTTGACAAGATGTATCACAATTAACTTGAAATACAGGCTAATTATAGTTGAAAAGAAAATTATTGTCTTATTATCTTTGTAATCAGGTTACATAATGCCTGCATATAGCCTAATAAACCAGAACAATAACAGACATCTTTAAATTTTGTGTTTGAATATCTGTGTCTATATCTGTAAGCAGGTAATGTAGCCTATATATATATATATGTTTCCTAATAGATATAGAAACAGCGTAGAATGACCATAAAACATGAGTTGAAACTGTCAGCTGCTTATGTAGTAACACTGTTATGTGTTTGCCAGTTACAAAACAAACAAACAAAAAAAACAAACAAAAAGGAAATTCAAATCATTGTGCTCCTGCCTTTATATATAGAAGATGATTATATTTCATTTATTGAAATTAACATCTGCACATAGCTCAGCCCAACAAATGCAAATCTTTGCTTCAACAATATCCTTACATAGGATTTTTTTCTTGTAGTTCAATTTCAAATGGGATAGAGAACATTTGCCCCACATTTGGTCAAAGACGATAAATTTGATCAAAGAGGATAAATTTTGATACTGTAATTAAAAATAAAAACTTGTTTAGAGGTGATTAAAGTGGAATTCAATGTCCCTGGTATGTCCAAAAGATACTGTTATACCTGATTTCTTTCCTGAGATGTAAAGAACAGAGAAATTAAAGTTAACATCATCAAATGGTTGTGGGCATCCAACTTGAAACTATTTTAATATAGTAATAGAACTGTATATGGTTATTTGCAATCATTAATCTTCAGCATTTTCCAGTCCTATGCCTCCAGACTGATCAAGCAGCACTTGATCGGGTACTGATATCCATTTGAGCATTTGAATTCTGATGAGCCACAAGTTTCTGAAGCAAATCTCCCATTTTGCTATACTTGCTGTGTGTGAGGTCATTTTGCAGCAGTCTCAGAAACATGAACTGGATCCCTCTTGGTTACCCTGAACTGGAAGATCTGCCGTAAAGGTGCTACTGCTGTGTTCCAACTGCAGAAGTGCTCTGTCCCTGGGACCAGATTGCACCAACTGTGAAGTAATACTCCTGATCCACATATAGAATGTGTATTGTGACACCAGCACCAAATATCTGCCAGACCCATAGGCATGTTTCTCATAATATGTGGTGCCTGTTCTGGCAGCAGCAATGAGCCCTCCAGTAATACAAGCAGAGGAATCTAGAGAGTTGATCAAATGGCTGTGTTTATACTAAGGTGGGAGGAATAGCTTTTGTATGTTGTACACATTTTGGTGTTCCTCGAATTTGCTTAATATCAAGCAGAACTGCTAGTTCACTTGTCAAAAGTGAAATTGTAAGCACTTTTTGTTTTCTTGTAGTCCCCTACCATATATGCTACTCAAATTCCAACTTCTTCAAGAAGACAGGAGCCCTACTTACAAATAATTCCATCCGTATGAAATTGTGGTTTCTTTTTAGAACACTATCTTGTTCTGTGAAGGAATCAAGATCTGGGGGAAGAAAAAAAAAAAAGAAGTAGTAAAAAAAGGAATGAAAAGTTTTGTCTCACTTAGCTTTAGTCATGTAAAAATTGAACATCTACTCCAGTTTAATTGTCTAAAGAGAGATAAATATCTCATAAAGGCAAATAATACCATGTCTATATCTTTTTGAAGTGACTATAGAGAGAACCTACACATGTAGCTTATATTAGCAATCTAACTTTTAGATGGCTGAATTTATAAGAAATAAATTCCAGTCCATGTTATTGTGCTATTAAAAAGCTGGTCAGAAATACACAAAGCAAGGAATTAATTATTCATGGTAAGCCTTAATTCTAGTGTTTCAATATTTACTGAATATTTTATTTTGTTGCATAATATATTCTTAATTATGAAAAATAATACTGTAAAAATTATTATATAGTATACTAATGTAAACATTTAGATGTTCAAATACATACATCAGTTCCTCTTTAAATCTGAATTTTAACAAATATGCCAAAGAAATTTGCTTGCTTTGGGAGGGATTTTCCTTTTTTCCCTTCTAGAATATGAAGGTGAAATATTTAGCTCAGCAAACAGTTAACACTTCATCAAAGATGCCAGGATTTTTATCTCCTCACAAATAAATGTCAAACATAAAAATTATTAAATAATTTTGATTTGTAGATCTGTACATGCTATTGTCAATGCATAATAGCTGCTTTATAAGAAGTGTCAAAAAATAGGCAACCAGCTAAATCAAAGTATTTTCCATCTCCACAGTCTTCATCCCACCTCCTGAAACCTACTTTCAAAAAAAAAAAAAAAAAAAAAAAAAAAAATTGAAAAGTGTTCTGATCTATTTTGTCAGATAGGTTGTCCCACATTTCAAAAAACAGAGAAATCCTGTTAACATGGACTACATCTCCAGCCGTGCTAAAAGGCACTTTGAAGACATGTTAGTAAGTAGACAAGGCAATATGAAAGGGGTACCCCACCAAAGATTCTTCAGCTTCTTTCTCTTACTTAAAAAAAAAGAAAAAAAAAGATGACCGGTCTAATTATAGACCACCTAGAGCATTCTTCATAAGGAAGTATTCTAACACAGTAGGCAAGTCTGATGCTCAGTAAGAATTGCCATCAGCATGCACAAGGTCAGCAAGTGAAATTAATGTATATATTACTAAGTTAATCATAGATTCAGACTAGTAAAAAGAAATTTTGTTCCATATATCTCTTCCTTGGGACTATAAACATAGACTATATTTTATTAATACATACAAATACATATTTGTATACATTATAATTAGTCCCATTATAAACATTATAAACTGCCCAGCTTTTTATATTAGGCTGAATGCTCCTGTGTATATATACGTAGGAACTGGCTGTCTGAAATCTGTCATGGAAAAGTAACATTCAACATATAAACCAAAGACCAACACAGCCAGCCATGCCTCTTCTGAACACCTGCGTATGGGATCCCCAATGAAGATTGTATATGTGAAAGGCATTTCCAGTAAACCACAACAGCTCATCTACATCTTGTAAAAGTACTGCATGGTTTTGACTTGAGATTTATTTTGAAATTTCAAAAGCAGAAAGAATAGTACAGTGCACAGCAATGTTGAATTAGATGTAGGCAATGGGATAATTTGCCAAGTAATTTGTCCACACCAACCCATAGAGACTGAAAGTTAAACAATAAAAGAACAATCATTCATTGCTTGTTTATATGGAAACAAAAAACGCAATTCTATATGAAATAAATCACTGAAAATCTACGAAGAAATTAGTATGATCAGTCAGGAATTCCCTTCTGGCATTTAGCTAGTGTGGCTGACTATGTAAACCCAAGCTTTGCCAGCTTACCAGTACCCTTCAGTACCCTTCAGTTAATGTTGATGTATTCATTGATTACCTAAAAGCATTTATTCTCTTTGTTTCTTAGATATTCCACCTATGGACCACTCTCTGCAAAGTAGTATTTCTTAAAATCCAATATGAATTTCTCTCACTTAAAGCAATGTTCTTTACCTAAAAATACTGTCCTTTATCTGGTACCATAGGATACAACAGATCAGCTAATTCAATATTGTACTACACCTATCTAAAATAAATATTTCTCCCTTTCCAATCTTAAACTCCTCTTGGCATCTAAAATACATTGTGTTTGTGGCATCTTTTTAGAAAAGTAATTTTCTGTGGTCTGGAACGTGAAGGTTATATCAGGAACAGTTCACTCTTTGAACTAATTTGGAGACAAGAAAAATAAAACATTTAGAATGATCACTTGAATTTTGTTTCTATAGCCACATCTATATGAGTACACTAAATGTTTGGCAGTGAGGACAGCTGGCATGGCACAGCTTGTGCCCAGGCTAGCAATCTACTGTGTCTGTGCTCACAACCCCATCCCGTGAGATGGTGGCACAGGACCCAACACAGAATATATCGTAGGGGCACCCATATGACTAGGCAGCAAGTTATGCAATACACCTCTCCTCTCTAGCACGTATTGCACACTTAGAGGATTTAAAGGGGCCCTATGCCCATATTCTCAGGTAAGGAGTTTCTGTTGAATGGTCCCTCAGCCTGCTCATGGAATGCAGCAGCACCAGACACCAGATTATGGGTGCTCTCCTCCTTCTTAATCTCCCTCACTTAGTCCCATAGTCCTATATGCCTTGCCAGCAAACACTGAAAACAAGCTTAATGCCCACCAGAGCAATGCCAGGGACTGACTTCATCCAATCCAATTGCGATGAAAGCACGGAGAAGTGCCTTTGTGGCAAAGAAAGCCACGACCATCCTGGCCTGCATTAGAAAAGCATTTACAGCAGGTTGATGGAGGTGATTCTTCCCTGCCTGGGAGGGAGGTGATCCTTCCCCCTGGTGAGGCCACAGATTGAGTGCTGGGTCCAGGTCTGGGGTCCCCAGTACAAGAGACACATGGACATCCCAGAGAGGGTCTTCTAAGATGATTAAGGGCTTGGAGCAATAGTCAAGTGAGGAGAGGCTGGGAGTGTTCATCCTGGAGAAGACGAGGCTCAGGGGCATCCTGTCAATGTGCATAAAGGGGCAGTAAAATTGTTGCAGCCAGACTCTTCTAATAAGTGACAGGACAAGGGCAACAGAGACAAATTGAAATTGCATTTAAACACAAGAACACTTTTATTATGAGGGTGGTCAAAGAGTGAAATGAGTTGCCCCAAGAGGCTGTGGAATCTCTGTCCTCTGAAACCCAACAGAACAGGGCCTCGAGCAACCTCAGCAGAGGTGGTTGGACTAGACAATTCCCATCTGGAGTGATTCTGTGATTCTGCGATTCCAAGCACAGAAATGACTCTGTAGGGCACTCCCTATTGTCTTCCCTACTGCCAGGTCTCCAGAAAGATTTCTCCGAGGGTTGGCAAGCCTGTGATTGTCCCAGTGTGAGAATCTGAAATCCCTAAACCCAGCTGTTAATCAATGAGGGACACAGGGCTAAAGAGGCAGTACAGATAGACATAAAAGCAAATATGCTGAGCTGTGCCAGAATGTTGACAGTGATCTCTAGCTAAAATGCATGTCACTTTTACTTTAAAAAAAAATTAAAATCCCTTTCTCTGTAGTAATTTTTGACTGTTTTTTTCCCTTGCCGTGTTGTTTTGCTATTGGTAATGTGATAAACGTAGCCAGAGCAAAATCTGCACCCCCAGCACACCCTTGGCCAATATCCCTGCAGGCTAAAGTGAGTGTGACCATCAAACACGAACACAGTAAACAGAAGCAGCTCACAGATGCAATAGTTTGCACAGCAGTTTGTGCGGAAGGGCATGTGGAAGGGAGCCAGCAGCTACTGAGGACAGCATGGGACTGCTCAAGATGTGATGATGTGCCACAGGGCACAGTACCCAAGCCCCAACACAAGCAACTACCTCAGCACGTTAGAGACTTCCTCTCAGACAAAGCTTGGGCTGCAGGGAGTCCAGGTGTCTCCCACCAAGTCTGAAGTGAGTGAAGATGATGCCCATGGCTGTGTATGTGCTCTGGCTGAGAAGCTGTGTCACCTAGTAAACAAGCTGCAGGAGGTGGTGAGCAGATTGTGCAGCATCAGGGAAAATGAAAATGAGATTGACAGGACCCTTACAGAGACCCTGCAGAGACAAGAGCCCAAGCCCCCAGCTGCACAGAAGGAGGAACAGCCAGAGTCTGAGCTCATTTTGGTGGAAAATGGAGACTCCTGTGATGGTGAAAGCTGGGAGCATCTGACTTCTGGCGGCAGGAGGATGGCTCCTTCTCCACCCAAACCTGCAACTGCAGAAGAGGTTTAGTGCCTTGGTATCATGCAGGGCCGGTATAAAGCTCTTCATGGGCAGGCACCACAGTGGGCCTGAATTATGCATCTGCATCAGGAGGAAGCAGTGGGTGGTAGTTATGGGAGATTCTTGACTGTGGGAAATGGAAGTCCCCATCTGTCAAACTGACCTGCTGCCTCGGGATGCAGGGCAGCTTGCCATGCTCTTGGATCAGGGATGCTGTGGAGAGACCGCTGACACTGGTCCAACCCTTGGACTAAGCCTCCTTGCTGCTCGTCTGTGTGGGAACCAATGATACTTCTGCAGGGACCTCAGGCATATCAAGAGTGATTATTTGGCTCTGGATGCAAAGGTCAAGGTTATTAGAGTCCAGTTAGAGCTCTCTGAGGCCTGATGTCACTAGGAAGAGATGGACTGTGTCTGACCAAATACAGCAAAAGCACCTCTGCCAGCAGGTTGGTGAAGCTGGTGAAGAGAACTTTAAAATGGGAACAATGAAGGAAGGAGATAAAAACACATAAGTAAGTGAGAAAATGGGTGGAAAGCAAAGAGTGCATAAAGACAGTTACAAGAGACCTCAGGAATGGCAAATTGGGTAGAAGGACTCCAGTCTCAAATGTGCATGCCCAAATGCACACAGCCTGAGAAACTAACAGGAGTAACTAGAGCAACTCATGCAGTCACATGCTCTTGGAATAACTAAGACACGGTGGAACAGCTCACATGGCTGGAGTGCTACGCAGGCTCTTCAGGAAAAACAAGCAGGGAAGATGAGGGTCATGGGGTTGCCCTCTATCTGAAGAAGCAGGTCCAAAGTACAGAGTTGTTGTATGGATGACAGGATTAATATCTAGATTCTTCAGAATACTACTGTTGAAGCTTTTAAATATTAAAATCCCACTATTTTGTCTTGTAGACAATTCAGTATGAGGCTCTTTATTAAGCACACAGCCATTTGCAAAGATTTCATATTATGAAACAGCTTTTTAAGTGTAAAAAAAGTATGTATCCTTCAAGAAAAGGAACTAAATGGATAGCTTTTGAAAGGATGGTTTATGACAAATGTGAATATGCCTTTGGCGTTATTATGCAAGACAAAGAAATAAAAACAGAGGTTAATTGTGACAAAATAATGTTTTCCAAGGAACAAAAATACAGATTCATGATGAGGATGTTAGCATAATCTAACTGCCTCAAGCAATGAACCTGAAGCTAATTCTCTAGGCTGTAACTTTTAATTAAGTGTGGATTAAATTATGCTTCCCTAATCCTAATATTCACTTTTTCTTCCTGATCAAAACCTTCAGATAAAATAATTCTAGCCATTGTCATTTTAGGAAAGTAAAATATTATTCTTTGGCTGAGCTAATTCTAAAAGAGACTTAGATACATGAATATACACCTTTCTTATCTCCAAATGTAATTGATGACTAAATTAAAATTCTAGAGTGTTTTAGACAGTAAGAATTGATTTTCCAAAGTAATTATTCTGAATATAAAGTCAAATTTTGCTGAAGAAATTTCCTTTAACTGTCTCTAAAGAGATGCAATAGGAGTACATGTGCACCTCCAGGGTGAGATTGAGCTCTTAGGATGAATTGCTCTATGCAGGTGCCAATCATACTTCCTTAAATGTGTTGGGAGCTCATAGTGATTAGAACTATCATCTCAGATAATTCATGCTGTTAAAATGAAACTTTTGGGGCACCGTTTGTGCACTGCAGAATTGTAAGTTTGAGACAGAAACTGCATACTGCAGCATGAGCAGTTTCCAATAACATTAATATTACTTACTCCTAGCATTTTGAACTGTGCCAGAAATAGGAAATATCATGTGATTTCTTCCACTTTACAGTGCAATCACACAAAAAGTATGACTTTCTTGGGATTTTTAACCTACTCCCATTAGTCAATGTGTTTTTCTAATTTTGAAAATGACTAAGAACTAAAACTAAATCAGAACTGGTTCTCTGGAACACAAATCTTTCTTCCAGTTTCCAAATAACTCATAATCACAATTCTACTTTGGTCCTATAAATTTAAAAAAAAAAAAAAAAAAAAAAACAAACCACAAAAAAACCCCCACTTTTATTTTTCTCTCTAACTCTTCTAAATTAGCCATATAATGGTGGAATTCTTCCAACTTAACTTTAGCCATTAAAAAGTTACCATCCAAGTTAGCCATCTAGGTAATTATCTTGGTGCAGCTGCACAATGTCAGGCTACATATCCAGTCAGGTGTCACATCTTTAACTTTAATAGAGTTTATTAGAGTAACTAATTATCAGAGCAATAATTAAGTATATACATATATTTATATACACACACATGTATATGTATCTAAGTATATATATGCTTCTAAATAAGTAACTCATTATTAGATTAACTAATAAATACTAATAAGATTAACTAATTAACTAATAATTAGCGTATTATTTCTACTTAATTAAAAATAAATGTTCAATTTACTTTTAGAACTAAATGAAAATTCTATGATGAAACTTAAAAGGGCTTGTCTGTTTTAAAGAGTATGTATGTATAATAAGTAGGGTTACAATCAAATGGAAGGCTTTCCAGATTTTCTAAAACTTCTAAATGAGCCTGGTTAGAAATTTGAGTGAACTTGCATCAATGTGTAGTCTCCAAGTGAAATGACAAGGTTGTGGTATACCTCAAAGCAACATATATCTTTTTGCTTCATTTTAACTGTGAGGTTTCGAACTGGTAATTATATGAAGACTAAAAAGCATACTTCTGAAAATTCATGAAGTGAAAAGAAAAAAAAAGAGAATCAGCTCTGGTAATATAATAAGTGATGCTGTTGGATATTCTCTGGCACCTTATAACTGTGACATGCTAAAGGTGCTGCTTTACAAAAAGTGAGTAAGCTTACCCATGCTGCTCTCATATATCTGCAGCACTGGCTATGTTGTACAGACACAAAACTGGTGCATGGATTTCTTTCTAAATTATTGTGTTCTCAGTACTGGGCATATCTGCAAACACTTTCAAACTTATTGTCCAAGGTAGGAAGAGCAGTTAGAATTTCTTTCACTCAGGCTATTTTGTATCTCAGTATCATCAGCTCTAATATTATCAGGTATATCGCTAGAAGCCCTATAGAGTTTTCCAGCCTTTCAAATGCTGCAGGATTTCCATCTGTCCAGTGGACTTCTCTATTTACATTCTTGGATAAATAAAGGAGTCTATCCTATTTTCTTCAACAAAGGCCAGGAATCATTTGCTGTATAATTGTTAGGCTCAACTGAAGTGTAACTAAAGCTTCTCTTCAAAGATCTCTCACCACATGTTCTCTACCTATCATTCCCTGTATTATTTACTATTTTGTAGGTTTAATTGAGGCATTTCTTACACCCAGATGGCTTGTTCGCCTGGTATTAAGTACCTTTGTAAGAGACTAAACTTGGGTTTTCGGTGCTAAGGTGATGTATTAAATACTTCTCTGCTTGCTGGATGTTTTGATATACACATAATTCATGTTGATATTTCAAAACATCTCTCATCATATCTACTGATTTCTAAAACAAAGGTGGGATTTCATGTATGTGAGTGGCAACATGAATTGGGCATCTTCTGCAACAAAATATACAGAAATCTTCTGAGTGAAATATACACAAATGTATGTGGTTTTGAATAAAATTGCTTTTTCTTTAAGTTCCAACAATAGGAAATACATAATTAGATGTAGCTTGTTTTTTATTCCTTTGCTTTATTTCCTTACCTTTCTAGCAATACCATAGCATAGCAGAATGGTACCAGAGCTTAGTATCTATCTGTAAATGTTTTCTCACTAAATAATTATTGTTTGAAACCTATTGCACACTCAAAATAAATAATATGTTTCACAGAAACAGAAGAACAAATCTGTTAACTAAATATCCATGAAACAGTATCATATTTTGGCATGCATTAAAGAAACCCAAAATAATGATTGTTCACAATTTCTCAATATTTTCATTTGAAGATAATTTCCCCCTATATTTTCACTTAAGCCATGAAATTAAAAAACAAGATAATATTAGTTAAAGTATAAATCAAGTGTTATTGTGACCATAAAACATACACTTCATTTTTAGACTCTTCAGTGCAATTAGAAGAGGGACAGGAGATTCTGGTATACACTTTGCTTTTTCAAGAAGCAATAACATTTCTCAAGAAGCTGTTTTATATTTAGGAAACTCAGTAAGTATAATATTTTAATGACCACAGATTAAAAAAAAAAAAAGTTAAAAAAAAAGTCCTTCATTATTGTACTGGATCTGGCTACAATTGAGTTAATTTTCTTCACTGCAACTTGTATAGCTGTATTTTAGATTTGTGACCAAAACAGTGTTGATAGCACACCAAAGTCTTAGCTATTGCTTAACAGTGCTTGCACAGAGTTAAGGTTTCACTCTGCCCCCAAAGTAAGCTGGGAGTGGGCAAGAGTCTTGGAGGGGACACAGCTGAGACAGTGGACCCCAACTGACCAAAGAGATATCCCACAGCATATAATGTCATGCCCAGTAATAAAACCGGGCGAAATAAGCAGACAACTGAATGGAGACTTATCTGCCAGCTGGTGTCAACCCACTACAATTATCATTTAGGCAAAATAAAAATTTCAGATATATTTTCATATATTTATTCTTTTAATAGAAAGGTGTAAGACTCATCTGTGCTAACACTAGGTTCTGTGCATATCCTTGGTTTGCAGTACCATATTTGACCTGCATTGAATTGCATTTGTCTCTGAACAGTTCATGATTTTATATGTACTGATGTCTTATCTATTATTTTGTAGAATTTCCATTTTCTTAAATGTGTCACACTGAAATATGCTCCCTTTCCTGAATTATCTTTTACATTACTGTACTGCCTAGGGGTCCTTGTAACAGTCTAGGTCTCCCTTGAGCAGTACAAACACTGAACAAAAAGATGAACTTATCCCAGACATTTCACAAGATAAAATATAAAAGAAGATATTACAGACTGATGTAAGAAGTCTCATTTGGAATAGAAAGAAGCAGTGAGATGGTATTGGTCAGGATGCTAGGTATTTGTTTTGATGAATGAGGTCATTATTTTAAAACTCAGTATAAATGTTAAGAACGAAACCACAAGATAATGACACTGCTTTTCAGACATTTATAGGGAGGGGAAAAGAACAAGAGGGATAAAAGAGGTAAAAGAGATTCATTATTTCAATTATTTGGTACAGGCCATAAAGGCCCTGTTGTAGTATAATTATTTATAAGTGCAGAAAATTTTAAAAATAAACCAATGAATGTGGCTGACTCACTGATTTGGAGCTTTTCAAAATAAGAAGTTATTTTATAGACAGGGACTAGAATAAAAAGGCCAATGGCCACATACACCAACAAAATCTTTAAAATTAAAATTCCTTTCTGACTAATGCAGACTGAAAGAAATGTGATAAAATATGATCTCAAAAAGATGGATAAAAATATTTATATAAAAATATTAATTTTATTAAAATGTTGCCTAAAAATATCAGAGAGGTCAGGTACTGTATAAACAACAACATAATCACATTTCTGTGTGTGCGTGTGCCAAGAAGGATACAGTTTATTTGATTTGATAATAACTCTAATCTTTTATATGCACAGGCTTTAAGAAATGGGATTGTTTTCATAGAATCATAGAATGGTTTGGGTTGGAAGGGACCTTAAAGATCATCTAGTTCCAACCCCCCCCGCCACGGACAGGGACACCCTCCACTAGACCATGTTGCCCCAAGCCTCATCCAACCTGGCCTTAAACACTTCCAGGGATGGGGCCTCCACAGCCTCTCTGGGCAACCTGTTCCAGTACCTCATCACCCTCACAGGGAAGAATTTCTTTCTAACATCTCATCTAAATCGACCCTCCTTTAGCTTAAACCCATTATCCCTTGTTCTATCACTACACTCCCTGATAAACAGTCCCTCTCCATCTTTCCTGTAGGCCCCTTCAGGTACTGGAAGGCTGCTATAAGGTGTCTCCAGAGCCTTCTTTTCTCCAGGCTCAACAACCTCAACTCTCTCAGCCTGTCTTCACAGCAGAGGTTCTCCAGCCCTCCAATCAGCTTTGTGGCCCTCCTCTGGACTCTCTCCAGCAGCTCCATGTCTCTCCTGTACTGGGGCCCCCAGAGCTGGACGCAGTACTCCAGGTGGGGTCTTACAAGAGCAGAGTAGAGGGGCAGGATCACCTCCCTCGATCTGCTGGTCACACCTCTTTTGATGCAGCCCAGGACATGGTTGGCTTTCTGGGCTGCAGGCGCACATTGCTGCATCATGTTGAGCTTCTCATCAATCAATACCCCAAAGTCCTTCTCCTCAGGGCTACTCTCAATCCATTCTCCGCCCAGCCTGTAGCTGTGCCGACTCATGTGCAGGACCTTGCACTTGGCCTTGTTGAACTTCACACGGTTCACACAGACCTGTCAAGGTCCCTCTGGATGGCATCCTTTCCCTCCAGTGTGTCAACCACACCACACAGCTTGGAGTCGTCAGCAAACTTGCTGAGGGTGCACTCGATCCCACTGTCTATGTCGCCAACAAAGGTGTTAAGCAGTGCCGGTCCCAGTACTGACTCCTGAGGAAATCCTTTTGCCACTGGTCTCCACTTGGACATCAAGTCATTGACTGCAACTCTTTGAGTGCAACCATTCGGCCAATTTCTTATCCACCGAGTGGTACATCCATCAAATCCATGTCTCTCCAATTTAGAGACAAGGATGTCATGCAGGAGAACGTCAAATGCTGTGCACGAGTCCAGGTACATGACATAATTGCTCTTCCCTTATCCACCATGGCTGAAACCCTGTACTTACATATACACATCCATAAACTTACTGCTCTGTGTGTTTTAAGTATTGTACTTACACTGGAATAAAACTTATAGGGTTGTAATATTGCAGGATCGGGGGGTTTTGCAAGCTTTTGGCCTAAAAGGTACAATGAAAAGCTTCAGTAAACTTCGCTGGAAAAAAGTTATGCTCAGAATAAACATATTAGAAAACCCTTCCCATAGTGTGTAAATTTAATCATTAAAATCCATTTTCATATCACATTGTGCTCATAATGAATATTAGATTTGGTGTTTCAGAGAACCATGAGTTTTCAACTCTGTCATTTTAAGTATGGGAGCACATCAAGCAATTAGAAATTATGAAAAGTCAGAAAAACAGTACTGTTCATTTGTTCACCCTAAAGAAAATAAAAATAAAAATTATACTTCTACACTATTTTTTTTAGTTAGTTTTTAGCTCTGAAATAAAATCTTACAAAACATGTTTAGTTTTGATATTATTTTTTGGGGGCGGTGAATCTATCTGTAACAGGTTACGCAATCCTTTTTTTTTTTTTGCAGTATCACAGTGGCTGGGAAAATGTTGGAAGCTAATATAATGTCACATCCCTCTCATCTAGCACTGACAGCATAAGCTTGTGGCAGATGGATTATAGCACATGCCCATTGTGAATGTTCCCAATGTTCTCAGTTCTCGCATGTGGCTGAAACATGAGGTAGAACTGATCTGTTTCCTATTATTATTAATAAATGAGGTAGATTAGTAGAGGTTATACAAGTCTGGTAATAATATAAAAAGAGTGGGTATGCTCCATGAATTTGCATATTTTAAAGCATAACACATAATATAATATTTTGAAAATTATTAATTAACACTATCAATGGGAGAATAATGTCATGGGAAAAAAGATATTGTAGCTGCTGCCAAACTGACTTGTCATTTTAAAACAATGAAGACAAAATGGAGTTTTTGACAGATAGGAAAAATGCTTTTGCTATAGTACAGAACAAATGGTTGGGATAACAAAACCCATTACAGTTTATAGGCACAATATTCTGGATTTTTTTCAGAGCTTTCTGATTATTCAGATGGAAATAAATTTGTTACATTGGTGTGGGTTTTGATTAATTGTTACTGCAGTCTGTGCAGCTGGAAATGAAGTATGAATTTCCTTATTACCATTTTTTTATTAAGGGCAGATTGTTCAGTGCTTAGAATCAGATTTTCAGAAGACTACTGAGGATGGGGTTTACCAAAGAAAATAAATTCCTTCTAGGTTCTTAAATAGGGACACAATCTAAAATTCTCAGCATCTAAGTGTTTCTACTGTAACATCATCCGGAAGATTTTAAAATAAAAATGGCATTGCAAATCTCATCACTGATCCTGTTGAATTACTGGTGTATGTTTGTTCTACTTATTAAATGCTTCAAAAATCAGATCAAGAAAAAGAAAACACTGAAAGTGCTGTTGAAGTACTAGTGAAATATGACTTAGAGAGTGTAATAGTTAGTGTTCAGAGTCAGGATAGACATACATCTTGAATTAAGTAGTGAAGTTGAATATCAAAAATAAGGCTGTTCATCCTATGGATTGAAAAGACAGACCTGCATTTCAAGTTACTTTTTAAAGATCACATCACTTTTTAGCATTTGCATTGCTTGTGCTTTTCTCTTGAGGATAAATTTTCATTACCCTCAAATACATAATTAAATTACCATAAGCTTTATTGTTTTCTGAACTGATACTTACTTATCAGTAGTTTTGATATGCTTCAATTTAACTTCCTTGGTGTTTTAATCATTTGATACAACTTTCACATATCTAAATTTAGATAATCATAATTTGAAACTCATGTTTCTATTCTATTTGCACAAAGAAAACAACATTTCTGTTGCTCCAAAGGAAGCTGATAATCCATGCTTCAAATGCTATGGTTCAAAAAAATCTAGGATTTGTAGCTAGACCATTTAATCTCTTTCAAAGCTCTTGAAGCACAGGGAATATCTCTGTGTAGTCCAAGTCTAGCTTTTATACAGCTTCTAACCCTTGCATATTGCTTAAGTTTTCTCCAATTATGCTGTTTTTCAGGACAGGAAAACTAAGGAATTGTAGTTCTATTAAGAAAATTAACAATATGAATTAAAGAGTGATAGCAAATCTGTACCACTGAATTCAATCTTTTTTCATTTTTACTTAACAATGATATGTTGACACACAACTTTTCCTGTTGCCCCATGAAGTCTACATATCTGTGTTTCAAATCACATCTGCAATAATATGACCATTGGGTGAACAGGCAGAGGGAACCACAAAGCAAAAGAAGTCTTTTCTCCATGCTGTCATCAGCACATATCCATGTTAGAACTCTCTGTCGATTTATGAATTCAAGTTATCATTGATTTCTAATCTGATTCTGTGCTCATTCTTCATGAGATTTTCAAGATGCAATTGGACAGGGTGCTAGATAATCTCATCTAGGCTCCCCTTTCTACGAAAGGTCAGACCAGGTGTTCTTTTGAGGTTAGATGTTTAAATTTGAAGTACCTGTCTTCAAAATCAGGTAGAAATAAACACTTTAAAAGCACAGTCTATGCCAAAAAGAAAGATGTCTGGGGCCACTGTACTTTTAATTTAGGAATCAAAACATTTAGACATTTAATTTAGACATGCGGATGCCCCCTCCCTGGAAGTGTTCAAGGCCAGGCTGGATTGGGCTTTGGGCAACCTGGTCTAGTGGAGGGTGTCCCTGCCCGCAGCAGGGGGGTTGGAACGAGATGATCTCTAAGGTCCCTTCCAACCCAAACCATTCTATGATTCTGTCTCAGTTAAGCCACAATACACTGCTCTTCATAAACAGTTTAGCATATTTTAAAATTCATCTTTCTAAATCAATTAAATCAAATTAATTACTTTTTCAAGATTTCTTTCACTTTTTCTAGGAAACCAAAGTACTAAAAAGATGACTAATAATTTTGAAAGGTTTGTCTCTAGATGCTTTACTGAAACCTCCCTTACTCAAACGTTTATGGGTATATACAAAGTACTTACATCTATAGCTGTTAGCAAGATCATGTCATTTGGTATCTAGCAATATTTTTGTCTTTATGCCTGCTAATTAGTAGTTATATAATGTCAACTTTGCTATTCTGTTAGATAAAGAGAATAAGAATATATATTGCATTGGATAATCTGATTTATGGACTAGTCCTTATGTAAAAGTATTAGCGTACATGAATGATTGTAATTAAAACAAAAAGTCTATTTTAGGTTTCTGGCAATCAAGCACGCAAGCTCAAGCCCTACTTTTGCGCTCTGAGATTTCTGTGATGGAGTTGTAGCTCTGTATTAAGTGGTGCCCAGCGACAGGAGAAGGGGCAACAGGCACAAACTGGAACACAGGAAGTTCCATCTGAATAAGAGAAAAACTTCTTCACTTTGAGGGTGGCAGAGCACTGGAACAGGCTGCCCAGAGAGGTTGTGGCATCTCCTTCTCTGGAGATATTCAAAACCCACCTGGATGCCATCCTGTGCAACCTGCTCTGGGTGATCCTGCTTTAGCAGGGGGGTTGGACTAGATGATCTCTAGAGATCCCTTCCAACCCCTGCTAGTCTGTGATTCTGTGATTACATGACTGATTGTATTTTAAAAATCAATTTAATACTTGTGAAAGTTCTTAGAATCACAGTACTGGAAAATTAATTTCTCTCTCTAACAGAACAGTTACAGCAGGGACAGAGAGGGAGTACAGTCTTCAACATGTGGTCCAAGTCACTTTATATCCTCCTAACAAATTCAAGGGCAACAATTATAAGCTGCTGATAATCTTAAACAAATGATACAGTGTGGAGAAATGTAACTGCAAAAGTAAAACCATTTTCTTGCACTGATAAACTCTGATTTTGTGAACTTCCCAAACACTCTTAGTAAAGTATAAAATATAAACACACAGATCAATATTGTCATGTTTGTTTGTGTAATGTAAAAATAAACAAGCAAACAAAAAAAAAACCCCAGGCTCTGAAGTTGGCTATAAAACCATAATGGTTTCATTTACCAAGGAAATAGTTTCTTACCAAAAATGCTACTTCTTAGTAAAACAAAGTGCTAAAGGAAAATAAAAAGAAGCAGAATGTAACAAAAGTTCAGAAACCTGTAGTATCTTTATCTTTTTGGTGATCTACTCTTGCAGCTGGTAGACTAAAAAAGAGTAAGAAATATGAGAAGGTAAACAATGGCCCATTGTACTTCAGCATCCTGTCACTGGGATAAGTACAATACAGAAATTAGCAACATCCAGCATTTTCCTGGTCTTTTCTGACATATTAAAATAAGAGGATATTTTGTCTGAAGGGGCAGTCAGTGTTTAGAGCAGAAGGTAGAAAATAGACAAACTCTAAGTACATTGAAACTCATTTTAGATTTAAAAAGTTCAGATGTCATTTCAACAACAAGGAGCTCATAATCTTTAAAAACTGAATAGTTCTTTCATTGCTGTTAGCATTTCACCATCATTAACAGAAATGGATTATATATGGAACTGTGAAACCTTAGGGAAAAACAGCTGAAACAAACATGCTGCAAAAAACCTCCTCCCCTCCTATCTCTTCCCCCCCCCCCCCAAAAAAAAAAAAACAAAAAAACAGGGAAAGACACAATAAAGTTTGCCAAGCTGAGCCTGAGGACAGTTTAATTCAAATCAATGAGACCTTTAAAAGCAGGAAAAAAAAGAATCAAGTCAGAAATTAATAACAAAGAGGCTGCATTTTCAAATGAGTTTAGAAGGACCTGAAAGTCTTTGATGTCACTTCTGAAAGAAATGAAGGATTGGATTACTAACAATGGCATTCATGTCACATAAGAATCATTCTGTAACATAAATAGGAAAACATCCATCAAAGAATCTCCAACATTCTTTATCCCTGAAATGGGTTTGATCATATGGGGACTTGTTCTGTAAACATTTCTGTAGATATATAACCATTTTAGATACTGAAATCAGAGTCACTAACACTCATTTACATTTAGGGATACGTGCACTTCTTTCCTCAGTTGAAAGTCTGCTAATTGGTCCTATGATGTTCTTTCTCTCTTTTTCTTTTTTTTTATCATTGCTTAAACACTAGACACACAAACTTAAATTACACTGCAAAGTGTATAAACTCTACTGGCTATTTCCTACCTGCAAGCCATGGGACAGTAGCTTCTTCTGGAGAAGACAGGCCACATCCTTGTTACAACTCATTTGACACCAGATCCCAGTCCAAGCCTCGTGTGGTGTGTTATAGCTCTAAGATGTGATTATAATGTTTTATATGATTCTTTCACCATAAAATGTCTGAAATAATAGTAATGAGAAAATCCAAGTGTAGTTTTTATAGTAGAAAACTGAGAAGATAGCTTATATGACAAAGACTGTTGTATAAGGGTGCTGGGACTACTAACAGGGCTCTGAAGGATTGTGTAGATTGAAAGAATATAAGCATGGTACAGTCTCAGACATCAGAATCATATGGAAGGTTGTTTTTTCTCCACTGGAAGCCTGTTTTTTAACTTTAAAATGTAGTCTCAGAATGAACTAACACTCGTACAGTATGAATGATAAGGTGATCTGGGTATGGAGAACTAAGTTCTTTGGCGAGTACTATGCCATAAATGTGTATTTGCTTCACTAGTTAGGAATGAAATATTTCAATGAATAGTTCCTAAATGTGAAAAAGCAACAGGCAATGTATGATCCCAGCTAACCAAACTCAGATACCATTATATACAGAAATTTGTACATTTGTCTGCTCTGAATATAGGCCAAAGAAGAACCCCTCTTATTTAATTTTCAGTTTGTAAAGAATTAAGGTTTCCCACAAACTACTAAAATGTCCTTTCAAGTTTGCAGTGCAAAATATTCTGGTGCCGTGGCCTTGGATCTGCTCCAGTTATTTAATTAAATTTTCAGTACACTGGAAAGAGCCATGGAAGAGCACCAATTCTATAGCTATTTGTTACAGTCCTCACTCACATTCTGGGAAACAGGTTCATGTCTTTGTCCAGCCAGTACTTAGCTGGTCATAAAACGTAGAATGAGTTCAACAAGAATACATATAGAGACCTGTCTTAGAAAACAGATCTGTCTGTTCGTGGACAATATATTCTCACAGCATGTGTGAAGGTGAGTTCAACTTCATATTCTAAAACAGGAGAGATACAGGGCTAAACCTGACAATGCAGTTGTTTACCACTCACCTATAATAAAATAAACAGGTTTCTTAAACGCCCTTTTTGTCTCTGTTAAAAAAAACTACCTTAGAATTATTCAGTAGAAAAATAGAAGACATTACCATTATTAGCAAGGAGAGGGATTTTACTTTGAAAAGACATCTCTTTTCCAGGATCAATTGTTTGGTGTATAATAATTCTTCTTTGCAAGTTGGAGTAATGTATGTAGAGACTATGTCTCCCTAAGTCATTATTTCCTCAAATAATATTGGCCCCTTTTTTCATTATGGTCTGTGTCACAAAAAGTCTAGCCAAATGTTTCTTGTAAAGGAATATGATATTATTGACTTGCACAAGGGAAAGCAGGCTACGCGCTCTGTCAACATTCATTGTCTACAGAACAAAATTATTTGTATTCCTTTGCATTGTTTAAATTTTACTGCCTTTCAACCTCCCCCTGGGTTTCTTTTCTTTCAAATTAATTAGATTTCTCTCAATTTTTTTCGTCTAGGCTTGACTTTAATATTAATAAATAAAAACATCAGATGCAAATTCTGCTGAAATAAAGCTGAATATATCTGCAAAAATGGGCATCTGGACATTAAAATTGGATAGGTGATTACATGAGGAAGTAAACAAGCTTGCAAGGACTGGTATAAAAATGAGGTCCACATAGATTTTGTTATAAAAAAGTAAATACGATTTCTGCCATTACTAGTACAAAGCCATGACGTTTCTATTGACCTGGCAGCGCAGGCACTCAGGGCTTCCCTGAGCTTACCTTGGCCTTATCTGGCTTTAGTGCACAATAGCATTTATAATAATATGAGGGTATTAATGTGACTTTTCTATATTAATTAGGATTATGAATTATAGTTCTTTTGTAACAGGATTAATGATAATTGCTGTATTTTGATTATGCTGTTAAAATATTAATTGGTCTGTCCATAAATTCTTAGCTCCATATAAATGGTGTGTTCTTTTTCACCCATGAACAGATTTTTGAGGAAATTTTGTGGTGAATATTTGTAGACTCTTTTAAAAAATGTTGCTTTAATGGACCTTCATTTTGGTGGGCATTCAAAGAGCACTTAAGTTCAGCTGTGATGTTCTGCTTGGAGGGTTTCTTCGCAATGTATTGCAGCTTCTCATCTAGAATTGACATTACACCTCATTCAACATCATTCATCAGTGTCAGAAGTTTTACTGCACCTCTTCTAAAAAAAAATGAAAATACCACTAGCCCTTCAACAATCATAAATCTTAAGAACTCTTTAGATTTCAAATATATTCCATCTAAATTTCAAATGTTGCTGTATTCTATATCAGAAAACGGTGTTATCAGCTATTTTAATGTGAATGTACTCAATGACCTAGAAGCTAAAGATGTTCTATCATTTCTCTTTTACAGATGGGAAATTAATGTGCAGAAGTGCTAGGTGGGCTGACAGGGTCAAGTGTCTGAAATGTGAGATGGACCTCTAGTCGAGTCTCTGCATTCCATTGCTCTATCAGTCATCAGACATATTCAGAAATCAGAAATAAATACATATTAAAACTAAACTACATCAATATCAGGCATGGTAACACTTGCTCAAATAAATGTTATTTGATTACAAAATGTTCATAAAAATTTGTTAATTTTAACATCTTGCTTGCACTTATTTCACTTTAAATGAGAGTAAACATGATTGAAACACAAACCTTTGAAAACATACACTTCAGTATTTGGCTGTCATGATAATAGGGAGAAATTTAACAGACATTAAACTACTCAGAACGTGGTGCTGAAAGGTCACAGAACAAAATGAAAGAGTATATTCCAAAATACTTTAAACAGTTAATAAATGCTGTTTCTTTCGAGCAAAGAACTGTAATTTTTTTTCAGTTGCATATTCTCTAGATATTGAATATGTCCAATAGCAAAAGACATATGATCCAGAAATGTAATGTTCATTTATTATTTACATTCAAGTAGTTAAACAGTGTTACTAAATTCTGCCAAATTGTTTGACTTAATCTTCTATACCAATGCGTCACTATACTATGCATTATTACATGAAGAAACACATTAAAACTTGTAGCAGACATACAAAAGGATTCTTATAGCCTTGCTCTTGTTGACATAAATAGCCACATAAATGGCTGTCAAATACTGTTAGATAAAGTTTAGTTTAATTTTGATTTTAGATATTAGTAATACCGAAATGCCATTTTCTATTTTGTGGGTGTGCATACATTTTTTCTGTTTGTTTCAAGTGAATCATTCACCCACTAGAATTTATTTCTATGGAAATATCTGGTTTTTCTTTCTCTCATTGAAAAGATTGCAAATTTTATCTGAAAAAATATTAACTATTCAATATTACATATTTGTTGAACTTCATTCTTAAAATTGGAATGATGATTAAACAATTAAATACTAGATGCCTAAATAGTTAAGTAAATTAATTTTGATCCTGAGTAAGTTTAAAAGAATTTGAAAAAAAACCCAGACAATTGTATGACGTTTAGAGTATCGCATGCAAGTGTTGTTTTGTTTACAAAGGAATGTTAGAAATACTCATTTTTAATATTTATTCTAAGGTATGGTATGCCTGGAAATGCAAGCTAAGTGTCACCCCTTCAAATTAGAAGATTGTATGTAGATGCATATTGTGTCCAAATCTTAGCATGGATACTTTGCTTGCAGTGTTAGACGCCATACTGCAGTTCATCATACAAGAAAGTGTACGAATTCACTAAGTGCTGGATCCGTGAAACCCAATACATTCCATCTTTGCCTCTCAAAATTTATTTCATAGGAATAGGCTGAGGATCCTTGCAGAGTCTTTATTTAAGAATAACAAATAGACTGATACTCTTTCATCATGTCCTGTCTATTCACTGAGAGAGTCACTGGATTTTCCTGTGAGCAGTAGTAACCATAATAGAATGGTTTTAAGTAATGGAATATGGCAAGTTTTTGTTTGATTTGTTTTATTTTTCAATAGAAACACTGACTTTCTATGCAGCAGCGGTATCCTCATTTGTTTGCTAGAAGGACCAACCAAGGGCAATGCCTGCTTGATCTGCTGTTCACAATCAGAAGTGGTGGTGAATGAAGTACAAAGGACAACACTGAAGCAATCATGAAGCGATTGCATTCATGATCCAAAGGGTGGTTGGAAAGGAAAGCAGTTGATTGGTCGTTGTTTTCTGAAGCATATTTTTTGAAAGCTCAGGATAAAGCCATCCTGTTTTAAAGGAAAACTAGCAAGATTTTGCAAAGGTCTTCTTAGCTAAGCAGGGAACTTCATCATCAACTAAAATAAAAACCAGCACATAGAAGAAATGGAAAGACAGACAATAAAAAAGTGCTTAAAAAGCTGGCTAACAGGATTGCAAAACTGCTGTAAGGAGGTCCCTGACAAATGGTTTAAGGCAAATGTTATGTTTATCTTTAAAGGCAGGAAGGAGAACCTGGGGAACTATAAGACAGTCAGATTCACCTATAAATTCACAACGTATGTGCTCTTGGAATCCATTTCCAAACACATAAAAGAAGTTAAGCAGGATTTACCAAGGGCAAGCCTGATAAATGATTGACTATGTGGATGTGGGGAGATGGACAAATTCAATCTACATAGTAAAGCTTCCACACTATTATCATTTAAGCTGAGAAAGTAAGAGCTAGATGAATGGACATTTAAGTGGGCTGATACACCAAAATCAACCTCTTAATAGTCATCTGACTATAGTAACAGTCAGAATAAACCTTCAGGAAAATTGAAAATATGCCAAATGAAGTCTGGAATGGGGAAAAGAAAGGTTTACATGCTTGCACTGGTTTTGACTTGGAACAGAGTTAATTTTCTTTGCAGTAACTTGTATGGTGCTATGTTTTGGATTTGTGATGAAAACAGTGTTGATAATACACCCATGGTTTAGTTATTGCTGAACAGCCTCAAGGCGTTCTCTGTTTCTCATGCCGGCCCACCAATGAGTAGGTTGGCAGAGCACAAGAAGTTGTGAGGGGACAAAGCTGGGACAGCTGACCCCAACAGACCAAAAGGATATTCCATACCATATGACATTGTGCTCAGCAATAAAAGCCGGGGAAAGAAGCAGAAAGGGGGCCAGGGGGGCAGGGGAGGGGGGGGAGCTATAGCATTTGTCTTCCCAAGTAACTGTTATGCTTGATAGGACCTTGGTTTCCTGGAGATGACTAACACCTGCCTGCCCATGGGAAGTAGTGAATTAATTCCTTATTTTGCTTTGCTGACGTGCACAGTTTTGCTTTACCTATTAAACTGTATTTGTCTCAGGTCATGAGTTTTCTTGCTTTCACCCTTCCAATTCCCTCCCCTGTCCCATTGTGGGGGAGCAAGCAGCTGTGTGGTGTTTAGCTGCCTGCCAGGTTTAACCCACAATGGTCCTTTCTGTTGCCCAACATAGGCTTTGAAGAGTTCAAGAAAACAACAGATTTGACTGAGTTTGCTAGATGGAATTTACTTCTGTTATAGATGTTTACTTACTATTGGCTTGCTTGCCTTGCTGTGTATTAGAGTCTTGTGCTCGTCAGTGGCTGCTTTTTTGCTTTCACTGCTCACTGTACTGCCGTACTGCTGATCATCTGACTGTGCTGTGCCTGGGAACATTTTGATAACCACAATGGCGATGTGTCTGGGCTGGCAGGTGGCCAGGGCATCGTTGCTGGAACTCCTGTGTGTACTCGAGTTGAAGGGACTGTGACCTGTGGATAAATATACATGGGAGCAGGTACACCCTGAAGCATCTGTGGATGCCAGTGAAGATATATCTCAAAGCATCTGTGGACATGGATAAATCTAGACTGCAGCAGGTGCATCCCTGAAAAGACTATGGCCATGGATAAGCCCATACCACAGTAGGTACACTTGAAAACATCTGTGACTGTGGATAAATCTGTGCATCTGCATCCCTCAAGGGACTGTGGCTTATGAGTAAGTCCATGCTGGAGCAGGGGCAAGGGGAGGAGTTCAATTCAATGTTAAATCCTATAATCTGGTCCAAAGGGACCAAGGGTGAAGATTGTAATGTATATACTTCTAAACTGTTGTAACCCATTATTTGAGTCACATGATACAGGAAGTACTATAGCAGGAACCATCTGAACCAATGGAGGGCAAACCTCACAAGCAGTGCAAGTGCAGCAATGAGCAACTCGAATGGATTAAATACAAAAGGACCTTGATGAACTTGAGAACTGAGCCAATAGAAACCTCATGAAGTTCAGTAAGGACAAGTAAAGGGCTATACACTAATGGCGGATTTAGTTATTTATTATGTGTCTTTACAGGCTAATAAGTGACTGGCTGAATAGTAGCTCTGCTGGAAAGGTCCAAGGATTACATTGAATGCCATGCTTACTACAAAGCAGCAAAACATTCTAATTGGGAATAAGGCAAACCACAGACTGGACTACATTTGGATTGATATCATCATCAGATCATGTAGATTACCAGGGGCCTTGAATACATGACATATGAAGCAGGTTTGAGAGAGTTCGACCATTTTCACCTGTTGAAATGGAGGCTCAGGATAATCTAATAGTTCCTTACCACTATTTGAAAAAGCTACAAAGATAGTGTCAACAAAGTCTTTTTGGTGGTAGCAGATATAACAATGATATAACAATGGATAATATCCACAGATTCCAGCTTGGGAGGTTTGGACATTAAGAAGAAACGTTTGCACTAGGAGATTTGATGAAATTTGAAAATGTTCCCAAGAAGTTGCAGAATATTCATCCTTGATGCTTTTCAGGAGTCAAATAGACCAAGTTAAAGCTGACCTGGTCTTGTGATGACAGTAGTCCCAATATGAGTAGCAGGTTGGACTAGATTACCAACATTTCTATGATTCTTTACAAAAAAAACCAAACCAAAACAAAACCAAAAAAACAACCAACCAAACAAAAAAAAATCCAGACAGACTTCAAACAGATTTCCTTAGTTCAGTGAGAGAATCACAAATAATAAGCAGATGCTTGAAAACTGTCTGAAATTAACAAAATCTTAACACTTCTGTGAAGAGAAGTTTGTAGGTCTGGATTTCATTATTGGGACACATTTATAATGTCATTTTTCATAGAAGAACAATAATAGCTATTGAATTATTAAGCAAAGAGACATGGACAGGACTAGGCAGCAAAGATGTTCCATTTTTTTAGTTAAAAATTTTCCAAAGGCTTAGGTTGGTTCCTGTACAAAGGAAAGTTATATGGGTTAAGCCAATTATTTTTAATGGGTAATTGATTATGGATTAACTTAGTGTGTAGGCCTGATTAATGAGTACTTTATTTAAGAGTTGTTTAGTTTTGTTTTGTTTTTATTTCCTCAGATGCTGTGTAGTATTGGTGGGCAGGGTATGCAAAGGAACAATAAACTCAAAGTGGAAATATTTCCGACAACAGTTCTACCTTTCTGACAGGATCACTGACTTTACTAACCAGAAGTTTACATTAGGCCACTTACTCATTTTCTAAATCTAGAAATAAGATACACAATTCTTTGATTTACTTGGAGAAGAAGAGCTGCAAATCTCAAAAAAACAGTGGAGTTAACACTTTGAATATCAACCTACTAGTCCTGATCTCATTACAAAACTATCAATGTAAGCAACGTAATTGTATTGAAAGTCTTGAGGAAGATATTGTATTTGAGGAGTTAGTGATCTTGAGCAAGCTGCTTTATTTGGGCTTGTATTTAGGGTTTGAAAAGCTTCCATGATAGTGAGTGACCACTGTGCAAATCCCTATATATAACAATGTAAGGGAATGTGCTGGAATACCCTGGATAATTGCTGATTCTGGGTACAGTTCCTAGATATGTGTAGCTTGATATGCTCTGATGGGCATATGAAAGAGATAACATTCCTACCTGTCAAGACAAGATGTATAATTTCATTCGTTACATCTGATGTAAGAAGCTATGGTATGGATGAACCTCTCCACAGATGGGATATGTACAGTCTGCTGTGGGATGATTCCTCTGCACAAAAGTAAGTTCTCAGTATCTGAAGGGAGGTAAAATGTACTTGCTATCTATATTTTTCTTCCTATTTCTCTTTTATTAAAGCCATTTTACTGTGCTATCTGTTCTTGTACTTTTCTCACTGAGATCCAGAAAGAACTCTGCGGCTCCTCCAGTGCAGAAGGGTCATGAACTAATATATACTTCCCAAAGCACATTTTGAGGCCCATATCTCTGAAAAAAACAGTGCTATATCCATGATACCTCAGAAAATATGGTCTCAGTATAACCCAGTCAAACCACCCTACTGTTTATATAAATATAACCTTGGAAAATATATTCTTTTTTCTGCTTTTCACAGACTTCCTTTTCTGTTTCAGACACCTTTCAGAATAATAATAGACATAGACAAGCTGGAGGTCTGGATGGTTTACTTGCATAGGGAAACAATCTCTGGTCACTCATTACTGCTGGCAGCAGCAGCGAGGAGAACAGTGTATCTGGCTATTAAGATGACTAGAATTACAGTTTAAGCCTTAAAAATAACAAATCATTTAATTCCTTTTATCAGTATGGGTTTTTTATTTAAAGTTGCTACTGGTATATTTCTGGACTTTTTTTGCTATCTTGGACTTTTCTTCAGAGTTTGTGAATTGCAATGGATTAAATTTCTTATGGAGTAAGTTTGAATTTTATAATTTTTTGCTCCTCATTAAAAAGAAAAAAAGTTATGAATTATCCTGAATTCCATGGTTTATTACAACCCTCTGTAAAGGAATTGATCAAGGTGAAGATATTCAAACACATTTACCTACAGCCTGATGCACATGTATTTTATTTTTAATTTCCACCGGCAAGAAATGAAAGGTTTCCATTTTATTCCAATGCCATATGTGACTCTAAAGACTGTGTTGGAAAAAAAAGAAAAACAAAAAAAGTGGTTTTGACATCTGAGAAGAATGCAGCCTAATGTGTTATAATTTTATCAGCCTTAGCAGAAAGGTCATGATTAGCACCATAGCAGAGTTAGCAGACTGATCAAACTGAGGCTTACATTTTTGTACTGCTCATTAGCTGACAGACGTCTTGAAACTGACACATTGCATTTTTCCTCAAGGACTGCCACTTCGATTACTTGCCATTGCAAGATATAGTCCAGTGTGTATCAGACTTTATCAGAGCAAACTTGTATACGTCACGATCATCTTACTTCCAGAAATCATAATTCCTGGAATTCTTATGTGTAAATGACATTACTAATGTGTACTGATGGTGGTTGTTGTAATGAGGTTTGAATTCACTTTCACTCACTGCAGGAAAAATGCATTATGAATTTTTCATCCATACAAAAAGAGATTCTGTTTTCTGTAGTAAATCATAAGAAGGGGAAATTTCTGTTTATTTTCTAAAAGAAAGAACTCTCTGAAGTTGTACATTGCTGCTTTTGTGCTTGAGAAATGCCTTTTGAATTTTTCCAGACATCATCAATCTTTCAGAATTTTTTCTTTTTCACTTTGAGAGACCTTATAAAATCACACAGTGTTAGTTTTCCTCCTCCCAAGATGCCTCTTTCTCTTTGTTAATGAAATTATCTTTATTTGTTCTTGTGCCAAACAATTTCTGTTTAAATTGCATTAGTAAGATAGTCTTACAACACAATTTTATTCCTAAAAGTACAGTTACTCAACAGTAGGATAATGCAATCTGATGCTTTTGTTTCAGTTATACCAGATGAGATATAAAAGATGTTTTATCACTAGATCTTAATTTGACACTGGGAATTGATAATATTTACTGGGCAACCAAATTCTATACCAAAAGTTATATACTCAGTAAAACTAGTTATCTGTAACTTCTGTTACGTCTCCACAACGTCCTAGCCAGACCCCATAGATGTAGTACATTATGAAACTTAAGGGAAAGGGAAAAACATTGTTCTCTTGCTGCAAGAAAGACTATATTCCATTCCTCAGTTTCTTTAGAAGATGCATTCTGCTAAGCCTGCTCTCAGCTCCAGCTCTTTGGAGAACACCTTCCATATGGCACAAAAACTATGCTGGAAACTGTCACGTGTCAGGACATCATCCAGTTTGTGTGGTTGCTTCTTCTCCAGAAGCTGGCATTTCCTACAGTTAATAATGTCCTTTTTAATACACTCCTTGTCAGTCATATCTCCAAATATTTACAATATCTTGAAGCTTGCAATTTGTCACCTGAAACTTTGGCTGTATCTAAAAAAAACCAACAAACCAACCAACTACCCAAACAAAAAACACCATCCCCCCCCCCCCCAAAAAAAACCCCAACAACCCAAAAGAAAACCCAAAAGAATGCAGCTTTCTGCTGCTTAATGACTTCAGCATTTCAGAATAATCAGGTGATCTAGTATCCCTCTATCCCTTGCCATTTAAATCACTTCTCTCATTAAACCCTCTGTAATGTTCACTCATAATCATATCATAATCACCTTGGCTGTCTTCTTCCTTGCTTCTCTTTTTCTTTTTCTAGATTAGACTTGCCTCACCACTGGAACTCAGTCCAGATTTAAAAATTATAGTTAGTACAGTGACTGGAAATTCAAATATCAGGTTTCGGGACTCACTCACTAACTCACTCTTTCCTTTTTCCTAGCTTGATTTCTAGAAATTTTGATTCAGAAGGATATGGCCCAAATTCCACTTCCTGCAGTTGCAAACACCCACACTGTAATGTAAGAAACCAGACATTAATAAAACTAATTTTGCATTAATGCCTAGTTCCTGAAGGAAGTTCCAGGAGGCTCTAATGAGCCAGCAATGTACCAAATGTGAAATACCATGTCTATATTTTTAGTCATCAGTTCCAAAAGTATAGCCATGCAATCTTGAGGGAATGGGCAACAGGTGGAGTTTAACACATGAAAAAGTGAATTATTCTTCATAATAGAGCATCTCTGTATGGCAAGATTATACACATTGTCATTATCTACAGACACAGCTCATATGATTCCTTTCTAAAGCTGATCCCATGTAAATGGGCATCCTGTTCATCAGTAGATCGTAATCAACACGTAGTCTTCAAAATACTTACCATTCATTTTTCCCATGAAGAAAAAGTGCTCTTGTATTAACAGCAGCTTGCAAGAGAGTTGTGTTTATTAATTTGATGGAGGAAATTCTATCATCTGTACCTTTTTACAGTATGATGACTCAACTCTATACTATCTTTTTGATACTTATAATGGTATGATATCTGATCCCAGAACTTTCTTTACCTAAGCAAATTTTCTCATTAGTCTTGATAGGGGCTATCATTTTAAGACATTGTTTAGGAGTTTAAAATCTTTGAGGAGTTTCCTCTCTTTAGGATAAGTCTGGGTATTTTTGCCCTTAAACAGAAGTGAGCAATATAAGTGCTAGTTGATGTATTCCATCACAAACTGATGGAAAACAAAGTCATAAAGGTCTAGCTGTGTCCAAATATATTAATTGATGGATCTCAGCATCAGCTGTCACATTCTGCTATTTTGAATCATGAATGACTTCAGGAAATGTCAGCTATTTCTATGGACAACTGCCAGGTTTGAACTATAGAACTACTACAATTCATCCTGGTTTCAGTCTTGAAGGCAGTCACTGTTACATTCAGATTAAAAAAAAAAAAAAAGTTTGTTGCCTCATTTATTCAACAAATGTTTATTTTCAAAAACAGTGCATTTGAAAACATTTTGAACTATTCCTGAATTGAGATAAATTTCTTAAAACAATAGACTTGGAAAAGTCTCAAAACAGCAGAGAGGATTTTTGTGGGTGGGTTTTTTCTTGTTTGTTTTTGGGAGGTTGCTTTTTTTTGTTTTGTTTTGTGTTTTTTTTTAAGTGTTGGACTAATTCTGTCTAGTTTTTCATTTGACTTATTTTCTTTGACAGGGTGGATGAACCAAAAAATCAGTTATTGACTCTGCTTTAATCACTGCCACAAGGATGTGAAAATACTCCTATAGGTATATATGTCTACCAATTCCTCCAGTGAAAACTCTTTAGAAACTCAAACTCAGTGTCTCAGGAATACATGCAATTTAACATTCAGGTTGTAGTTTGGCCTTTGTTCCATCTTTCATTCTAGTATTTATAGGCTTATTAAGAGGTTACCCACTTAGAGAACAAAAAGGCCTCTAATATTTACCACATAATAAATTGGATCTTCCAAGTTTAAAGAGTCATTTGATTATCAAATTTTAAAAGGAATTCCTGAGTACTTCCATTCTGATGTAAAACAAAGGATGTCTAAGTTGTCAGTTCATGACTTTACTTCCTTGGGGCTTTTGTTCTCCTAATGATACATTTATTACGAACTTCAATGCTCATGTTTTCCTAACAATGAGTAGATGGTGAATTTTCAGTGGAATGTACCTACTCAAAGCGAGATATTCAGAACTGCAAATGGGACTGTTAGGTGTCTTGCTCAGCATCTTCTTTCTCATTTCTCTTTTTTAAAAAATAAGATTCATATAATGTCTTTATTTAGGAGCCATCTGATTTAAATGTCTGAGTGTCTATCTTGCTTGTGTAGAGGCCCCATTTAGATGTCTGGCTTATATTCAGACCCTGCTGTGATGCAGCCAGGTGTCTAAATATTTCCATCACTGTCTGCAAAATCGTAAATTCTGAGACCAGTCCACTCAAGCCCAGAGAAAGGTTAAAGACAAAACTTTTGAGCTGGCACTGAAGTTTGGTCATGAATACAAGAGCATCTGCTCTACATATCTAGTGAGCCTGCAGATAGCACATACAAGGAGGCAGAAGAAAGAGACTGCAAAGAGTTTCTGGCTTTGTCTTGTTGTGTGGCTTTGTCTTCTTATTTGTTTCTCTTTGAAACTTCAGTTTACATCAGTATAGAGAGGTGTTAGTATACACAGGTTAGGGCATGGAAGAAGATAGTCATAAGTATAATTTAGAAGAGAGAAATTTAGAGATGTTAGAGGCTACATCTGCACTGTGATACCCTCGTATCCTAATGTAGCATGAGTTCAGTGTGAGCTAGGTGACTTAAGAAGTGGCATGTGTAGTGACAGGGATTTGGAAGTGTTGGGGTCTTTTACAAAGAATTGCTGACAATACAATTATGAAAGTCCTGTGTAAACCTGTAATTGTGTCAATGTGATGTAAAACCTCTGCTACTGAACAAGACAGATGACAAAGCACTTTTATATTTCTTTTTTCATTGTAGTATTGGCCAAAAGGGCATTCTTCTCCTGCAGTTAAAATGTTATTTTCTGCTGTAATTGTAACTTGCTAAAGGCTACACAGCTTGAAAAATTGAGACCACAAATTCATGTCTTTCTTATAGAAGAAGGCATTCTTCATGTGGTCAGGAAAAGTTCTAAGGATGAGTTTTGTTAGAATTCCTGGCTTTTTCTTATATCAATAACAATAGTAATCTTTATGATTAGAAAATAATATTACGATGTCTGTATTAGAGGCTAAAAGCCATCATTTAGCATCGTAATTATTGCTGCTTGTCTGATCTGTTTTCTTTAGAAATCAGGTTGTGATTAGCAGGTATGTCATTCTGGTTATGTACCTTTATGTGCCTTAAAATTTCTCATCTGAGAGTAAGTTTTAACACTTTAATTTTTTAAAAGAAAACTCTCTGCAAGTCCCTTTTTTTTGTCATCATTGCTCAATCTCAAGTCATTAGACTTCATTTAAACATAGCAGCAAAGCCCTACTACAAGCTTTGATTTTGCTCATTCAAATGACTGTACTTTCCACGAAAGAAAGAACTGAAAGGCAGAACTGTGTTTTGGTAAGAAACACACAACTATTGTGGTTTCCAATTATTTGTATTCATGTAGTATTCATTTTCTCATCTGTTTTCTGTCTTCTCAGAACAAAAGCTCAACTTACTGCTGCTTACTGTGTACACATGCAGCCCTTATCCACTACCGAAATATAAATAAATAGGAACTTTTTGTCCCCCAAATATATTTTAGTTTTCACTACCAAAAGCACACACAGTGCTGTGTTATAAAGAATAGTGGCTTAATTTCTTCAACTTTCTGAATGAATAAATATTCATTTCATTACAAGTACAAGTTAGGTAGCACTAGTATTCATCATAACAGATAACTTTTAGAACAACAGTACAGCAGATGAATTGTACATTAAGGATATGAGTCAGCTAAGTAGCCCTCTAATGCTGCAATCCTAACCAAGTTCACTACATAACCTGTTTGTTATTTCAATAGTGCTTTGAAACTATACAAAGTGGGTTGTGCAATGGGGGTGTGGTAATGAAAATACTTATTTTACCTTTTTCTGAGACTTTCAGTACACAGAAAAAGGAGTTTGCCTAGTTATGCATTTTCTAGTGTTGGCTATATCAATAAGGAGGATTATTGTGGCTCAGTCACACATCTCAAGGACATAGAGATTTGTGAAAACTGGACTTAAATCTTCAGGCATATGCATTTTTTCTTCATGTCCAAAGCAGTAAATAAGTAGTTCTGAAATATGAGATGACAGGTATAAGTGATACCTGAAGTTTACTGTGGCAAAACAGACCAGACAGTCTAGAGAATATATTATTTAGTCTGTTCCTAATTTTACAATTTTTTGCCACCTTTTTCATATTAAATATAGAATTTCTCACTCTGCTATTATCTTCTGACAAAAGCCTAGTCAGCACTTGTAGCCTGAGAATATATCAGATATAAATACTTCCATTCCAATTCCTAATATTATTGATATAGGTCATAAACTGACTTTTTTCTTTGTTTTTTCTCCTTCATGATTACAGTTTCTGTCAGCTTCACTATATTCAATTAACACAAAGCAGTAAAGATATACCTTCCAGTCACAATCTCACATAGTTTTCTAAAGCAAGCAGGTTTAATCACCAGTAATAATTATACTGCTAAATGAAGACATTTGAATTGTACTGCAAAAGTACAACACAAGAAGACTGTCATCTGTACTGATAAAATTGTAAGTGATTTGAATTCAGTGAACTTTGGTGTTTTGGGGTTTTTTAATTTAATTATCAGTAATTACTTAATCACAGTGATAGCTCTTGGATACATTTATCTAGTGCACTTTTTACATTTCTGATTATTTCAGTCATTTTCTCTAGAGAAATACTAATAATTGAACACTAATGATTTTAGATACAGAGCTAAATTTCATTCAGGCTATTTTGTAATCTGAAGTTGATATAATTGGAGGGTTTTATGCTGCAAAGAATATATGTATATCTAATTGTTGTTGTATAGATTAAGCTTTCACCCACAAGGTAAGGTCAACTTTTGGAATTTTGGAAGTGAGTTTATAAATTTGTATCATCTCTAGCCTTTATTGTTATAATATGCTGACCAAACTTCCAGCTTCAAACCCTTAACCTCATCCTACTTCTTATTTCAGGAATTGTTTCTTCTCTACTACTTCTTTCTTTTGCAAAGCTTTTTTTTTCTTTTTTTTTTTTTTCCCCCTTTTTTTTTTCCCCCTTCACACATCTTTTAAACTGAGATGAAATTTTCCTTAAACTAGGGAAAAAACAAACTTTGCATGTTTATTTCATAGGAAACTACTGTGTTGGTCATGACCACATGAGAGTCTTATAAACACTGTGTTCTTGGTCTGGTTTTTAAGTGACATATAAAAATAGATTAATTAGCTTGAGTAATTCAAGTAGTATAAAGAAAGACATTCTTCTTCTCCAGTTTCTCCCAGAGTGTGGAATAGGCACGGAGAGAGAATAGGAGTCTCTTAACCACGTGGGAATCTTATGAATCATAATTCAAGATATGCAACATTTATTAGGAAACTGTGACAAGAACTGCGACATGAACTGACTGCTGAGCAGTCAGCATATCCGTGTTTGTTCATACAACTGTAGTACAAGGCTTCAGGAAGAGTGACAATGTCATTTGTAATGCTTTGTCACACAGAGTTGACTGAAGCTCAGGGGAAAAAAAAAAGTTTGCTTCAACTTTTCTGAAAAGTTATGAGAGATGGAAAACTTTCCAAACAGAGAATGACATAACTGAAGTGTTGATTCCAGTCTGATCTTGGGATGAATGAAGAAAGCCTTTTAAAGGCACACATAAGGAAGGAAGAGCTGATACTTCCAATTTTCACATTCATAGTAACTTAATGTGGAAAAAGATCAATAATAAAAGTAAGTCCATGCTCTGTAGGAGAACATTCTTTTATAATGCAGAGAATCCTGAATTAGTCTGGAGACAGCAGCAGATTTTTGAAGGACTTGAGGAAGGAAGATCAATGTATTTTATAATTTTGTTAAGTTCAGTGTATTTTTTACATTCAGTTAAGAGCACTGTGTTTAGTAACCTGTCAAAAGGTTGGATGCAAATGCTGGTGTTACATTACACTCCTAAAAATATATCTGAAAAATGAGATCATAAAAATCGTTTCAGTTCTGAAAAATCATGGTTGAAGAAGAAATTCCTGAGGTCCAGCATTTTAGATGGTAGAGAGCCAGCTGTCATAAAGAAGTGATAGCCATAATATCTTTAGCATTTATGTTTAGGAGTGAAATTCGACCACGTGTAAGAAACCGCCCAGTCCTGGTTTCAGCTGAGAGGGTTAATTTTCTTCATAATGGCTAGTATGGGGCTGTGTTTTGGATTTGTGCTGGAAACAGTGCTGTTAATATAGAGATGTTTTTGTTCTATGGACCTACTGTCGAGCAGTGCTTACACAGAGCCAAGGCCTTTTCTGCTGCTCGCACTGCCCTGCCAGCGGGATGGCTGGGGGTGCAGAAGAAGTTGGGAGGGGACACAGACAGGACAGGTGACCCAAACTGACCAAAGGGATATTCCATACCATATGATGTCATGCTCAGTTTATAAGGAGCTTGGGGGAAGTGAGGGGGGGGGGGAGGTGGCAGCATTCAGAGTGGTGGCGTTTGTCCTCCCAAGTAACCGTTACGCATGATGGAGCCCTGCTTTCCTGGAGATGGCTGAACACCTGCCTGCCCATGGGAAGTGGTGAATGAATTCCTTGCTTTGCTTTACTTGTGCGCACGGCTTTTGCTTTACCTATTAAACTGTCTTTTATCTCAACCCATGGGTTTTCTCACTTTAACTTTTCCAATTCTCTCCCCCATCCCGATGGGGGGGGAGTGAGCAAGCAGCTGTGTGGTGCTCAGCTGCCAGCTGGGGTAAACCCATGACACTCCCCAATAGTACTAGATGGCAATGCTGTTGTCTAAGTAGAGGAGGGACAGATCTACTGCACTGGCAAAAAAGATCTTAGGGAAATTGATCTCCAGCTCTGGTGTGGGCTCTCCTCACCGGATGCAGTTTCTTCAGGAGAAAAATCTGTTCCAGAGTGGAGTCTCCATGGGTCACACTTCCTTCAGGAAATATCCAACTGCTCCTGTGTGGATTTCTCCACAGGCTGCAGTGATTATCTTCTCCACTGTCCACTCTTCCAAGAGAAGAGCATTTTCTCTCCTTTCTTAAATATACTTTCCCCAGGGTGCCGCCATCTTGGCCAAGGGGCTCAGCTGTGCCCTGTGGTGGTTTGGTTGGAGCTGGCTGGAACTGGCTGTCTGTGTGTGGCATAGGGCAGCCCCTGGTCTCTTCCCAAAGAAGCAACCCCCATAGTGCCCCACACCCTTCCCTGTAGTTCCCCCACCACCACCACCTTCCCAACCTTGCCATGTAAACCCTATACAGTAGTGTTTCTAATACAGCTCATAATAAACTTCACATTAAATGAATATGAAGCAACTATTCCAGTAGTTTATGTTCTCTGGAAGGTCAGGTTTGTAGGTCTTCCTACAAGTAACACAGCAATATTTCCAGTAATACTACACTTTTAAAGAAATGTGTCCCACACTTAACAAAAGGCAATAAAATTCTAAGACTGTAGAGTGAAAACTATTTACTTTTGGCTCTCACGGAAGGGTCACCCCTTAAGATTTGGGACTGTTTGTTAAAACACAGATATTTCCAGCAAAGCAGATTTATTCAAAGAGGTTTATAGAAAGTTCATTATATCAGCTGTCTAAGACTTCACATTTAAAGAAGCATTCAGGCATCAAATTGTTCAGTGGTTTTCAAATAAATGGCAAGTAAGAATGACATTGGTATGATGGGGAGTCTTAAAGAGATTTCAGTAGCTACCTCTGGTGATGGCCCAAGGTGTAACGAAGAGATGACATGCACAGATCAGTGGGGCTGAAGATAAAGCAGGATATCCAACAGTGAATTCATACTAAAATCACAGGGTATGGCAGATTGCCAATTTTTCAGAGAGATTTAACTAATCTAATTAAGAGACAGAAGTGAGAGGACAAATTCTGTGACTGGTTGTCAGCACTGAAAACAGAAGGAATACTGAGTGGTGAAATGGCTGTAAACAAATATACTCAAGTCAAAACTTAAAATGATAACCAAATTGCACATATTATTTGCTACTCTACCAGTACTGAGTTTGGCTTTCTTTTTCTTGTGAGTTCACCATAAATCAGTCAATAATCCTGAGATTTTTGCAATTAATTAAATGGAAGTATATTTTACACAAAATATACAAAGCAAAAATGAGAGACTACAGGTAGAGGAGAAAAATAAAAGCAGCTGATCATAACTGCTTCTAAATAAACTCAGTGATGTTATTTTTATATACTTGCTTTAAAAATTAGATATTTTTTTTCTCTGAGATATTGAACAAGGTCGGGGTTAACTCTAAATTCATTGTCCCCTTTGAAACAGAAATAGCTTGGTTGAACATCTTTAGGTGATTGCTTGAATAATACAGTAGAAAACACTATCCAAAGGGATCAGTATAGAACCTATAACGAAGGGAAGGTGGAATAATGTTTTATTGACTCATGCTTCAGAGGACATGCAAAGCTAACTTTTGGTTGTTTTGTGACTACTAGCATATAATGAGCTCTCAATTACATAGTGCATAGATGTATCCAGTTCCAAAATATTACTGGTATTCTTTTGGTTTTATTCATACTTTTGTTTGTTTGGAGCTTATGCCAAAAATATAAGAATAAGAAATAACTGCAGGTAAGAAAGAACTTTGCCATGACGTGCTGGGAAAAAGCCATAAGACTTTTGCACATCTCAGCACTTCAGAAACAGTCAGCTTCTAAAGTCTTATTCTTTTTACTTCTGATATATACAAAGTGGACAGCTGTTGTGGTGGCAGAATTAGGAAGGTGACACTTCTGCTTTAGCTGGAAAACTTAGCTAATTTATTTCTCTATAGTTGGTGCATATCTGTGCCCATTAAAATCGATGGCAAAATTATCATTTTCTTAAATAATGTAAGATCAAGTGAAAGCATTTAAAGACTGAGATATTCCCACCCTCAAAACAAAATATCTTTGCAATGGCTGGGTGTAATGGAGGAGGAAAGAATCTAAGCTGAAGGTCTGTTCTCTGTCACTTATCTGCAGAGTTAACTTTTGTCAGAAATAACACTAACAGTTCCATACGGATCTTTGCTTTTTAAGTACACATTTAGCATTTTCTTAACATACATACTAGCAGTACAATCAATTTGTCTGGTTAATGCTGTGTTACACATATCTTAAGATGTAATATTTTCTTCATTCTGACCCATCTTAAGAGGCAAAGTAAAAAATGGTAATGTTCACTGGATGTGAGATGGCACAGAATATCTTTGTAATAATAAGACTAAATCCTCTAAGAAATCTTAGATTTTTCACCAAAGTATCAAAAAAAAAAAAAAAAAGGAAAAAAATAAAGAACTATAAACAGGAGTGGTGTCAAAGATTAGAAACAGACTGGAGAAGCCTTGATACTGCCCTGGGCAGGATGTTAATTTGGCATGTCTGCTCAAATCTGTAAATTGTAGGAAGCAAATTACAGCTTACTACCAAATATATTACAAGGACAGCCTTCAAAAAAACTCCATAGTGACTAGGGCAGGAAGTAAAATTTTGCACAATTCCATCAACTTTTAGGAAACTTGCACCATCTTTATTGTCTTTGAGACCTTTACTTTTTTCTCAAATGTGGTTGAAATTTCACGGTGAGTTGAAAAGTTTGCTGGTGAGGGGAGTTATCACAAAGGCATATAGGCAAACAGGGGATGTCATAAACTCTGTTTCTGTAGGAAATCAGATTACCACAAAAAGATCCCAAATTCCTGCTTTAAACACACTGCACAAAATGGAGAGTAGTTCTGACTGCAGCAGCCTATCTCCAAAGAATGAATTTGCCACATCTGCTAGGAAGTGAACAATAAACAAGAAGATTAGGATCAACCCAGAGGAAGAAAACACTTGAAGTCTATTTACGGAAAGAGTCTGACTAATCTTCATTCCAGACAGTTTACATTTTCTAGTTTAGATCTTTTAGACCTTGGTGGTCACTGGTGGAAGAGAAGATTTTCATGGAACTATCTACTTTTAATGCCTTCTCACAATGAAAATAATTGTCCATTGTATACTTGTAATCTTTATATAGGCAAAAAATTAACACACCTGGTGCATGGAGGCAATTTATTGTTAGTGCAGTTAAAATTTTAAAAGCCTAATACAATTATAACAGTTACCATGAGTCCAGTTACAATAATACTAACACTTACAGTTCAATTTAATACAGAAAATGAATACTCTAGAACAAAGTATTACTCTAGAATAAGTAAAACTAATACTTACGCTTTTTTTATGATGCTGTACTCACGCTTCTAATGTTCCCAGGGGTCCTAAGCATGATGACACCAGTGTTCCTCAGTTAGAAAGGTGGTGTGTTGGCACAAAACATTATTAATGTCTCCAGTTCTTCACTGCAGGAAGTATGATATTTGTGGTGGTCGTCCCTTTCTTCTCTGTCTTTGAGTCAGTTTGGGGCTATCTTTCTACTTCTTATTACAGCCTGTTTCCTTTTCATTTTTTTCCAGCTACAGGTTGAAAGTTGCACAGCAGCTTCTTCCAATCTCAATGGACACAAAGTCATTGTATATTTTTTACACAGTAACTGCATATATTGGTCAGACATATACCATATGTGGCATTCAAAGAGCTGATACTACAACAGGTCAGACAATGATCATACAATCACTAGATAATCCCAAAGAAAGAAAGATCGATAATGTGTTAAAATGTAGTTCCTGGCCAGTCCTCTATTATTTGTGTCACAGTGTCATATCAGCATCATCATAGTTCAGCTATGCTAACACATTGGTCTTGTCTGGAAATTTACATCTGAGACGCAGCATAAAGATATTTTTAGCTCCTTTAACCTGTCTAAACTTGGCTTCCAGTTGACTGAAAAATGACTGTCAGAACTAGTCACCTGCAGGAAAAATTAACTGGTAGTCATTTGTATGACTTGTTTTGGTGGTTTAATCTTGCATGTTTTGTCTTGCTGTAACATAGACTTCATGATTGGCCATAGTTAATTCCTATATGAGGTGGTAAACAGTAGCTTTCTAACCTACACAGTTGTTGATACTAACTCCAAACTGAGACAGAGGGTCTATGGATGGGTTTAGCACCTATGAAAATGCTAAAAAGCAATATACATTTTGCAAGTTTACCTCTCATGTGTGAGGTTGATTAGGACTGAAAACTCAGTAGCATATTCATATAAATGTAACTCTAAGCTTAATGGTTTGTCCGTAAGATCATGCAGTGCATGGCCAGGTGAGCATACTGACCAGCCAACTGTTTATACATGGCCAGCCCTTTTTATCACCTCATCCTTCTGTTTTCCCATACTTTTCCTCCTGCAATCATCTGTGTCCTTCTCTTTCCCCACCTTTCGTTCCTCCCCTAAACGTCTCATAGTAAGCCTTGTGCAATCCCAAAACACTCTTCACCTACCTCCTATAATATGTCCCATAACCCTAGGGAGTGAATGCCCTCAGTCCCAAAGGTGCTCTGGAGAGTTGCTTACCTTCTTGATGGGTTTCAGGCCTGGACTTTTGGGTGGACAGTATCCTGGGACAGCCCTGAGAAGGGCCTGAACATGGTGTTCCTTCCTCTGAGTCCTTAATTTGGGTTCCTGCCTGCCTTTGTGTCCCTGTGCTCCTTTGGGCCTGTGGAGATGGGCTTTTGATGGGCTAATTGCTTCTGTGATGGGCTTGGAAGTACCCCAGAGGGATATTATTTGGGCTCCGCTACCTGTCATTGTCTCTCTCTACTACCTTGTTCTGTGCAGAAAAGCTTTTCTCTCATAACCAAACACTCTTCAGACAGAAAACAATTTTCAGCTAAATGTGCCATGCTCTCCAAACTGATTACATATAACTGAGTTATGAACCTGGAGACACTTCTGGTTTGTCTTAATCATTTCTCAGGGTCAATTCAGTAAGAGAACAGTAGAGAACTTAGCATTATTATATAAATGAAACAATCAATTTAAGGTGAACAGATAACATTCTAACTAGGCAAATGATATACCAGGGCCCAAACTCACAACTTGTCATAGGTTTTTTGTAAAGGAATTGATATTTATGCTGTATGTTTAATGCCTTCTTGAATAAGATGACACTTGTTAATCAAGAGACAGGATTTTTATCAAAGGCAGCTTAAAATAGATACATTTATATCAAGAAGTGAGAAGAGTGTCCTTATACCAGCATAGCTAGATGAACTAGGTGATCTTTGAGGTCCCTTCCAACCCAACCCATTCTATGATTCTATGATTCTATGATTGTATAAGAAATCAGTTTCTAAGAAATTATTTTAAAAAAATGTGGGTTTAGATGAGTTAACGTGTTGGGTTAGTGTTTAAAAATGTATCTGAAGATAAACTTTCTTTTTGGAATAGACTATTTTTTTTTTTTCAGAAATACTTCCGTCTTTTTTTGTTAGTTTTTATTTTCAGTTCTTCTTTAATACATTTAAAACACGTATCTTACATCAAACAGTTATTTTATGTTGTCTGTCAGACAAACTTCTAGTAATTCAGTGTTCTTCTTACCCCACTGTATAATTTTGGAAGCCTTTCATTCCGCCAGCCACTGGTAACTTAGTGACCTTTCTTGTCATTTCCTGTGTCAGATAGCAAAAACAATATCAGTGATGGTGTCATGCACCTTTTCCTCTTAATTATCATAACTTGAAATCTGCATACTTTTCTGAATGTTGCAATTAACAAGCCTCTTACTTAGGTTTCCCTCTAGATTTTTTGTTTTAATCCTTGCATTACTGGGATGTGATTAATGAATCTTGCTTTTCATTTCTAACTATGAAGAGGTGTATCTGCCAAGGATTTTTCAGATTAAGGAATACACGCAGTTCAACATCTCTGCAAGACAGTTAAACTGCTATACTGCTGTAACTGTACAAGTCAGTAAAATTATACTCTAGTTGTATCAATGATACTGATATTAGTCTACAAAGGTTTATTGTTAGTTTCCTCCAACCAGTATAGTCTTGTCGGGTTTTTTTAATCCATCTGAGACTAAATTCAGAGGTTTATGATTTCATGCTCTCTCTCTTAAAAAAAAAAAAAAAAAAAAAAAAGGCCATTGTAAATTTTCTGGAATATTGTGTATGGTATATATATATATGGACATATTTTGGATGTGAGTGCACATTCTTACACTCCTTTGTGTTTGGCTTTCACACGATATGCTACTCTTGTTATAAAAGAAGACATTGCCCTAAAATCAGAGAGCCTATACTGTTACTTTTGTTACATGATGAAGTCTTTACTACAGGGTTTCTAGACATTTTGCCACGTGATGAGAGAACAGATGCGTTGGTCATGAAACGTTGTTTGTCTCTCAAGCGTGATATTGTGTGACAGCATTTAATTTCAAAAGCCAATTTCTTTTGAAGTTCATGTTTATTTTCTCAAGAAAACACTGCTACTAAACAGATTCATATTGAGAGGATTAAGTCTAAGGCTCCTGGCTGTCCCCTTATTTGCTGGCATGCAATTATATTTTAGACAATAGCATTTAAAGAAACTGTAGCATTTTGTAAACATTTGGTACTTCAATTTTATTGCATCTTTTAGAGGATAAAAAGAAATATTTCTGAAGTGACATCTGTTTTACATATTTCTTGCCTTTCCGTTATTCCTATCCTGACTCTAACATCCTTATGGATCTACTTGTTGGTTCATGATTCAAAAAAATAATGCAAATAGACATGACCATCTCCATTCAAATAAGGAACACAGTGTATACAAACTTAATACAAATGAAACTTATAAGTTGTTGCTCAAGTATGCAGACTGCCCTCTTGAAGTAAAATTCAGAGGTAGCATGTGTGATGTAGTTCAAAACCCATATGGTGTAGCTCAGAATGAATGATTTAGAACCTTACAGGTCTAACATACAAGGAAAAATATCACTGCACTTTCTGCTGACAAAGATATAAATTGTTCCGATTTTAAAATGTTCTTCTATGTAATCATACCTCTCATCTACGTGAATGATCAAGGACGAATACAGGAACCATAATCTTTTGTACAACAGTTAAGAGAAACTTTTATCTTTATTAATCATTATCTATTAATGACCTCCTTATGAGTCACTAAAAGTTACTCTTAACTGTTGGCAATTATCATTGCTAAATCACGTCTAATCATATAGTGAAATAATGTAGAAAATATTTCTGGAGAAAGAAGAGACTTAATCAACTTTTTCGGAACAAATACACATTTCTTTATGAGGTGACGAAAAACTAAGGTAATATCTGATTGTTGGTCTGGAGAACATCTTAGGATACCTGGATGAAGCTTTAGGATATATTTAGATTTTGATAAATATTCTAAATATTGATCTTATTTTACCCTAAAGCATATTGCGCTCAATATCAATATTGTCATGAAGAACATTAAAGAGCTGTAAAGTAAATAAGAAGAGGGATATCCAGTAATGGTTCAGTGTCAGAATCCCAATTTAGACAGAATTTGTTTTAATCAGCTCAGTACTGTTGTATGTCTCAGACTTTTTCCTGCTCCCTACTTCCTTCTGAGATGCTTACCTATACATATCTGTCTTCTTTCAAAGGAACAGAACTAAGAAAATTTCAACACTTAAAATGGGACAGAAGGAAATACTGTTACCATTCCAAGAAAAGACATAATGTCCTTGAGAAGAAAACATTGTTAATTGTGGATTATGAGTATCTGTAGAGACTATGGTTCCATCAGTTCCTGCAAAGGCAGAATTATATTTCAAGCTGCTACTTGAAATTCACAAACTGGACATTCCCTTGTCCAAAATAATTGAATTCTTGGATCGATAGCTAACACATATCAATAATTTCAAATTTGGCACAGAAAGCAACAGTCATGGTATTATGACATTTAAGCTAGTCATCCATATCAAGCAGCCTGAATACTACCCTACTCCAAATTGTCTCCTTTGTTTTGTGTCTGACCTCCTAGTACAAACAGTGAAAAGCCCTATTATTTTTAATACAGATATGGAATTCATATTTGTATTAGTCTGATTTGTACTGTAGCCCATCATAAACCACAGGAATAATAACTGTTTTTTATATGCTCTGATGCATAAATATATGAAATACTGTTCTTATTACTATCCAAAGACTATAAATATTACTGACAACAGAATAAAAAAAAAAAAAAATTAACTTGCTGGAAGGACAAGCTTATGAAGATTTTAAGAATTAAATGCACATACCTGAAATAAAATAGAAATTAATGGAAATACGATGGGATAGAATAATCAAAACCAGTTCAGAAGTTCAAAACTATACAGGAAATATTTTACATTGGACAAAGTATTTTTATGACAATTGTCAGAAATTAGGTTACAGAAGTTTTAAGAGGAATGTAGAAAGAAATAAATTCAGCAAAAGTTAGGTCAAGGAAACACATTAGCTTTCTCTGGTTATTTATTTGTTTGGTTGGTTCTAAGATGATTATGACATAGAACAGGGCTGTTCTTCATGGTTTTTTCTTACATCGTAATCTGGGTCACTGACGTTTATTTCAAGAAATTACTGGAAAAGAGGTAAGAGTTTATTTTTTTTCTTGTTGTTGCTTCTTTAGTGCTGCATTTGCTACTGTAAAATCTTGAGTATGATGTGACCTATTTCCTAGAAACCTTGGCAGAAGAATCAATTTCTCAGGTCATATTTGTCATTTAGGAGATTGGTTACAGAGATATCTATGAAGATTTGTTATCAGTACAATATTACTTTGTTTAATATATTCCCTAGATACTCAGTGTTACATGATAACATGTAACTTGGATTTCCCACATCCACTGAAAAGAAAATTAAAAAAAAGTAGTTCAGCAGATTTGGTTAATTTAAGACAGAAACAAGATGCCTTTTAAAATGAAGGAATAAACTTTTATCTTTCTCCATTACTAATTTCTATCTTTACTAACAAGCTGCACATCTGGAAAATCCCAGAAATACACTAATTTTATTCTCCTCTTGTGCTAATAATCACCAATATTTTGTGTTGCATTAAAGTTTGTATGGAAACATTCATGTAAGTTAGAAGTAACGATCGAATGTCCAAGCTGTTTCTTTTGATAGGTTTTCTTACAGAACTATCAAGCATTGTATTTTACAGACATAAGCAAGATTCTTTACAATTTTTGAGATCATTACAGCTAAAAGGATTATGAAAGGAATTGTGAAATTAGGTTAGTGCTATAACTGAGACATGATTTCATATTTGACTGCTAACTTGTCATTGACTGACATCAGTGACAGCAACCCATGGATATCCAGAATTTCTCATTGTCCTCCTTCTCTTACTCCTTAGGACCACTTTTTGGACTGAAATGTGTCTGACACTAATCAAAGTGATATTGGGAGAAAACAGCAGGGAAAAATCAGCTTGGAAATGTAGAAGTTGTTTCTTTTTCCACTGTACTCTTTTTGGCTGGGATAGAATTATTTTTTTTTCCTAGTGGTTTGTATTGGATTTGTGACCAAAACAGAGATGATGACACAGGGATGTTTTAGTTACGGCTGAGCAGTGCTTACATAGAGCCAAGGCCTTTTCTGCTTCTCACACCACCCCACCAGCCAGTAGGCTGGGGGTGCACAAGGAGTTGGGCGGGGACACAGCTGGGACAGCTGACCCCAACTGACCAAAGGGATATTCACAGAATCATAGAATGGTTTGGGTTGGAAGGGACCTCAAAGATCATCTAGTTCCAACCCCCCCTGCCACGGACAGGGACACCCTCCACTAGACCACGTTGCCCAAAGCCTCATCCAACCTGGTCTTAAACACTTCCAGGGAGGGGGCATCCACAGCCTCTCTGGGCAACCTGTTCCAGTGCCTCACCACCCTCACAGGAAAGAATTTCTTTCTAACATCTCATCTAAATCGACCCTCCTTCAGCTTAAACCCTTTACCCCTTGTCCTGTCACTACACACCCTCATAAACAGTCCCTCACCATCTTTCCTGTAGGCCCCTTCAGGTACTGGTAAGCCGCAATTAGATCTCCCCGGAGCCTTCTCTTCTCCAGGCTCAACAACCCCAACTCTCTCAACCTGTCCTCACAGGAGAGGTGCTCCAGCCCTCTGATCAGCTTTGTGGCCCTCCTCTGGACTCGCTCCAACAGCTCCATGTCTCTCCTGTACTGGGGCTCCCAGAGCTGGACGCAGTACTCCAGGTGGGGTCTCACCAGAGCGGAGTAGAGGGGCAGGATCACCTCCCTCGACCTGCTGGTCACACCTCTTTTGATGCAGCCCAGGACATGGTTGGCTTTCTGGGCTGCAGGTGCACGCTGCCATCTCATGTTGAGCTTCTCATCAATCAATACCTCCAAGTCCTTCTCCTCAGGGCTGCTTTCAATCCATTCCACGCCCAGCCTATAGTCATGCTTGGGATTGCGCCAACCCATGTGCAGGACCTTGTACTTGGCCTTGTTGAGCTTCATGTGGTTCACACGGGCCCACCTCTCCAGCCTGTCAAGGTCCCTCTGGATGGCATCCCTTCCCTCCAGCGTGTCGACCACACCACACAGGTTGGTGTCATCGGCAAACTTGCTGAGGGTGCACTCGATCCCACTGTCCATGTCGCCAGCAAAGATGTTGAACAGTGCTGGTCCCAGTACCAAGCCCTGAGGAACACCACTCGTCACTGTTCTCTACTTGGACATTGAGCCATTGACCATAACTCTTTGAGTGTGACCATCCAGCCAATTCCTTATCCACCGAGTGGTCCATCCATCGAATCCATGTCTCTCCAACTTAGACACAAGGGTGTTGTGCGGGACAGTGTCAAATGCCTTGCACAAGTCCAGGTAGATGATGTCAGTTGCCCTCCCTTATCCACAGACACTGTAACCCCATCATAGAATGCCACCAAGTTTGTCAGGCACGATTTGCCCCTAGTGAAGCCGTGTTGGCTATCACCAATCACCTCCTTATCTTCCATGTGCCGGAGCATAGTCTCCAGGAGGGTCTGCTCCATAATCTTGCCAGGCACGGAGGTGAGGCTGACTGGCCTGTAGTTCCCTGGGTCTTCCTTTTTTCCCTTCTTAAAAATGGGGGTTATGTTCTCCCTCTTCCAGGCGGCGGGAACTTTGCCAGACTGCCATGACTTCTCAAATATAATGGTGAGTGACCTGGCCACTTGATCCGCCAGTTCCCTCGAGACCCGCAGATGCAACTCATCAGGTCCCATGGACTTGTGCACCTTCAGGTTCCTTAGATATTCTTGAACCTGATCTTCTCCTACAGTGGGCGGTTCTGCATTCTCCCCGTCCCTGCCTTTTGTGACCTGGGCAGTGTGGCTCAAGCATTTGCCAGTGAAGACTGAGGCAAAGAAGTCACTGAGTACCTCAGCCTTCTCTGTATCCTGGGTAACCAATTCACCCATTTCATGCCGGAGGGGACTGACGTTTTCCCTCGTCCTCCTCTTATCACTGACATACCTATAGAAGCTTCTCTTGTTGTTCTTGACATCCCTGGCCAGACTAATTTCTATCAGGGCTTTGGCTTTCCTAACCTGCTCCCTGGCTGCTCGGACAGTTTCTCTGTATTCTTCCCAGGCTACCTGCCCTTGCTTCCAGTCTCTGTAGGCTTCCTTTTTTTGCTTGACTTTGCCCAGGAGCTCCTTGTTCATCCACGGGGGCCTCTTGACTTGACTTGACTTGGTTTGCTTGACTTCCTCTTTGTTGGGATGCATTGCTCCTGAGCTTGGAGGAGGTGCCCCTTGAATATTAACCAGCTGTCTTGGGCCCCTAATCATATCTGTATTTGATAACATATGATGTCATGCTCAGCATATAAGGGGCTGGGGGAAGAAGAAGGAAGGGGAAGGCAGTCGGAGTGATGGCGTTGGCCTTCCCAAGTCACCATTACACATGATGGAGCCCTGCTTTCCTGGAGATGGCTGAACACCTGCCTGCCCATGGGAAGTGGGGAATGAATTCCTTGTTTTGCTTTGCTTGCATGTGTGGCTTTTGCTTTTCCTATTAAACTGTCTTTATCTCAGTATGAGAGATAATCCATGAGTTTGCTCACTTTTACTGTTCTGATTCTCTTTCCCATCCCACTGTGGGGTAGTGAGCGAGCAGCTATGCGGGGCTGAGCTGCCTACTGGTGTTAAACCATTACACTGACTGACCTCATAATAGGAGATACAATCCAATTGGATCTTCTGTCTTCTCACTAATACATACCTTTCCTCATGTCATCGTGTGAAGGTTTTGCCTTCTTTCAGATGCTCTTTTTGTTTATCTTTTAATGTATTGTCAATGTGAATGATACTTGCTTCGAGTATCACAAAATCAATTTTCTTATTGGAATGCAATTGAACAAGTAGCAGTGGATATTTATGAACTTTCAGAGATACAGTTGACTAAATAGAAGTAGAATTTTGAAATTAATCACTAATTATTAACAATGATTGCCACTATAAACATCTTCTGATGTGGCAAAACAGTGAGTGAACAGGCACAGGATATTAGAAAGAATTTATTAATGAATCTTATACCTTTTGTATACAGAGATCTTTGCAAGCTGACATATTTCCTTTACCATATTTTTCATGGGTAATATAGAAAGTGCACTTCTGCAAACTGTAGATGAACTACAAAGGGCTTACCTAAACTGACTGTGAGTTATATAGTGGAAGTCCTTTAACCTTGACATCAGATACAGAAGACAGTAATTAATGGAAGAAAAATGAAAACAGAAATTAATTGAGCATGGAAGTTAAGGAGAGTAAAATAGATGATAAGTATAATTGAAAGCAAAATCTTTCAAATATGAGATTTTTCACGTGATATCTAGTAGCCAGTGACTGTAAAATACAAAATGGAAGGGTATCTCTTGTGATAGATTATTTTCCATTGAATTGCTTTTTACTTCAGATGGCCCTTTTCCAGTTTACTCTTCATAACTAATTCACCTTTAAGCCATTTTATTTCACTCTGCCTTTGTAAATCAACAAATATTTTTCTACAAACCTTGTCATAGTCTAATAATATCGCCAGCAGTTGCTAAGAGCTTATTCCCGGGTACTCACATTAAATGCACTTATTAGTAGCACTTGAAAATGCATGTTGGTTTTTTTCTTTTCATTTTTTCTTCCCTACCCCCCACCACCCATCCTTTATTGACTTCTGTGTATACACAGATTTTGAATGTTTATGTAAGGGAGAGAGATATAAAACAGGTACAATAGCCATGTGTCTTTCTGAGTAAACAGTTCCAATCTTACATTCCCAGTTTATATGTTTTCATTAGCACTTCTACTTGTCACAAGAGAACTGGTTTATGTTTTATAAATTTAGACTAAGAGTGTTCATACTTGTCATCTAGTCAAAGTTAAATGTGAAAAAGTGTTAAGAGATGCTATACTGAGTTTACTGGACAGCTACAAAAGCCCAGTGCTTTCTTTGTGCGTAAACTGTAGCTTCTGGAAGAGTGAAACACTCACATTGATTTTTTTTTTTTCCTTTGTGCACTGATGAAGAGAACATTCTCTGAAGGATGAGAGGATTCATACCTACTGGAATCTCAATTCACACTGCTACTGAGGAGAAGTGGTCTTTGCATTCACTATCTACTCCCACAAAAGCTTCCACGGAGTTGCCATGAATTAGTATTTCTGTGTAGCAGTGAAACTCCATCTTCCCTTCTGTGCCACCACTGCTGGGAGTTTGAGTTTTATTAGCAGTACTGTGCTGTAGTGTGTTTCTGCTCTGAGATGAAGGTAGGAAGTGGCTGATAGATAGATAAAACCCACCTATAATTCCTTTGTCTTGCAGAATCTCTATAGGGACCAAGGTTTCTTCACATAATTTTGCACAAAATGTGGCACAAAACAGGGAATGAAAATAAGCTAAGGCAGGAGTGAAGATACAGGTTTGTTGGACTGAGGCTAAGAAAAACAAAATAAGACAAGAGACAGTAAATTTTGTAATTTTTAAACAAGAAGACTGATGTATAGTCTGGTGAATAAGATGGGGGTCTAGACTTCACTGCTTTAGAATCTACTCCCAAACACCTCACTACCTCTGGCCTAGAAATAAGTCTTTCTTACAATGCCTTTCTTCCTGTCCTTCTTGAAGGACTGTGAAATAGCAAATTCCTTGGTCTACATCGGCAGTAGTAAATAAAGCATGGCCAAGAAACAAGCTGAAGCACTGCATGTGTGATCATGATCACTGCTTAGCTATTACATATTTGCTGCCTATGTTCCACGCTGCTCCAACTACCTTTTTACAAGTCAGATACTTCTACAAGACATACTGCTTAGGCTATCTCTAAGCTATATAGATGTGAGATAGTTGGTGGCATTTGGTCTTAGACCAGAGATAGGCCCCTTGCTGGTTTTTAGGTAGAGTACACATATTCTTTGTACACATTATAGAATTAATTTTTCAAAAAGTCAAGGCCCAGGTGAAATCCAGGAAATTAATGAAATTCATCATTCATTCTGCAATGTGGCTGCTTTTATAGATGTAAATAATTATTTTCATGTGTAATTTTATTCTACATGCCATGTCCTTAAAATTTATAGTGAAGCAGGATTAACTGTAATTCTCATATGATTCCTTCATTTCAAAAAGCACAGGATTTTAAATACTATCAGCTTTATTGCTCTCCTCCGAATGCATTCTAGTACCCTAACATCCTTCTTAAGTGGTGGGTCCTAGAACTGTCTGCATGCAGCACTCCAGGTGAGGCTGCACCAACGCTGAGTACAGCAGGACAATCAACTCTTTTGACCAGCTGTTTACGCTGTGTTTGATGCCCCCCAGGTGCGGTTTGCCCTCTTGGCTGCCAGGGCATGCTGCTGGCTCATGTTGAGCTGCTGCCGACCAGCACCCCCAGATCCCTTTCTGCAGGGCTGCTCTCCAGCCACTCCTCTCCCAATTTATACTAGTTACTCAGGTGTTACTCCAGCCTAAGTGCAGAATCTGGCATTTTGACCTGTTAAATTTCATGCCATTGATGATTGCCTGATGCTCCAATTTGTCTAGATCCCCCTGCAAGGCATCTTGTTCCTTGAGGGAGTCAACAGCACCTCCTAGTTTGATATCATCAGTAAACTTGCTAATGGTGCATTCAACTTGTGTATCCAGATCATTTATAAAATTACTGAACAGAACTGGACCTAGAACTGAACCCTGAGGAACACTGCTGGTGACTGGTCACCAGCCAGATGTAGCCCCATTCACCGCAACTCTTTGAGCTCTGCCTTTCAGCCAGTTCTTCGCCCAGCACACTGTGAACCTGTTCATCCCACAGTTGGACAACTTGTCCAGAAGGATGCTGTGAGGGTCAGATCAAAAGCCTTACTAAAATACAGAAAAACAACATCCATCGCCTTCCCTTCATCCACTAGGTGGGTGACCTTATCATAGAAGAATATCAAATTATTTAAATTAGTTAGGACTTCCCTTTGTTGAGTGTACCTGATGATCAAACACAGTATAATCAGCCAGTCAAAAGAGGTGATAATCCTGCTGTATTTAGTGGGTCCAGAGGAGGGCCACTAAAATGATCAGAGGGCTCGAACACCTCTCCCATGAAGAAAGGCTGAAAATGTTGAGGTTTCTCAGCCCAGAGAAGAGAAGGCTCTGGGGAGTTCTGATTGCTGCCTTTCAATACTCAAAGGGGGCTTACAAGACAGACAGAGAGAGACTTTCTACAAAGGCTTGTAGTGTCAGTAGAAGGGCAACAGTTTTAAACTGTAAAAGGGTAAGTCTAGATTGGATGTAAGGAAGAAATGCTTTACGAGGAAGGTAGTGAGACACTGAAACAGGTTGTCTGGAGAAATTGTGGATCTCCCATCACTGGGAGTGTTCAAGGTCAGATTGGACAGGGCTTTGAGCAACCTGATCTAATGAAAACCACCAGGGCAGCATGGTTGGACTAGATGATCTTTAAAGATCCCTTTGTACCCAAACAATTCTATGATATCCTTAATACCAATTTGAAAAAAGTTACTTAACATCTTTCTAGAGCCTTCAGCTCAGTTTCATTTATACTTCACAGAACAAAGAGAAAAAAAAATAATTCAAAGACCTAGGCAGATATTATGACGGAAATTTTACCATAAGAACTGAAAATTATTTTCTGCTTTTAAATAATTTAAATCATTAACTAACTTGAAAGGAACTTAAATAGAACTTAATAGAAGTTAAATAGTTTAAATAGAAGAAGAAATTAGACATGTATCTATATGTATGTGTATGTATAATTCTCATTAGAGATTGATTTCAGATAGGCACCACAGTTTGTATAAATCATTCGTAGTGCTTTAACACGGGAAAGGACTGGAACATTCTAATACTGTCAGCATTCTAAGAGTTAAAATGAGTTAAAGATGAAACCTGAATTCTTCAAGCTATGAAAAGACAGATGTTAACCTCTCCTGAGTCCTCTTCCAGCCACCTGCCAGTCTCAGTACAAAAACCAACACAAAATGTAACGCTCTTTCATATCCATAGAAAGCCTTTATAAAGATTAAAGCTTTGCATTATCTTTTCTTCATAAAAAAAAAAAAAAAAAAAAATCTTTTTCCCTTAGTGAGATCTCCTTTTATAACAGATTTCTATTGTGTGTTAGCTTTCTTTTTTAACAGCACTGATTCAGCTTATGGTTTCTTCCAACACTTCCCCCCTAAATAAGAAGCAAAACTTGTTAAAATTAAACAGAGGTGGCTACAAGCTGACATCTGTGTCAATGTGAAGAACAAGGACAAACTTTCCATGGTTCTCTTCTAAGAACAGAAGGGTCTTTTTTTTCTGGAATTCTGAAAGCGGTCTAAAGGATTATACATGTAGCCTTTCTTTATAAATGAAAGATGAAAATGCAGCAGCAAAACGAATCAATGTCCTGTAAAAGAATAAGTAAATAAATAAGTTCTTATTTGGGAAAAAAAAACCGTGACAAAAGCTAGAGCTGTATACATACACTCTAAGACGAGATATTCTATAGTATACTTCATATTTGTTTTTTTATACATGTATTGCTTACTTTCAAGCAGACATTTTGTCAGAAATTAAATACCTTTGTGCATAGGTGCTAAGAGCATAAATGTTATCTAAAACCAGAAACTATTCCTGTTTTTATCATCTGAATAGAAAATTGATATACTTTGAAGGTTGGATGCAAGCTGACAAATGTAACATTCTGTATTAGTAACCCATGAGTATGCTCAAATCTCATTTTTCAGAACAGGTACTATGCAAATTGCAACAGGTAAAGTTACGATTAGAAAAACCTATTTTGCAGTAACACCACATTACAGACATTTAAAAGACAAAAGCTTTTTTAACCGTAAGTTATCAGAAAATAGAATTATAGATAAATTGTATTTTGCTGAATTTTTAAGTTTAAATTTGAAATAAGGATAATTTAATCTAATGCCACAAGTAAATACATGTAGTCACATCTGCTGTGAGACAGAATATAGAATATATCATGTTTCAAATCTGTGTTAATCTTAAGTGTATTAATATTTTCTTTAGTGAAAACTGTGTATCTATCTGCAATGTTTTATTCTATATCATCTTTCATTCAGAAGCTATTCTTTAAGAGTATGAAAATGCATCCTGGAATCACTCCAAACACTTAAAAGATTAAATACAGCTGCTCTAACAGTATGTAATATCAGCACATCATAATTTCTAACAGGTATGACAGAAGAATGTTGAAAAAAGAACTATCTGATAAACAGCATAGTGGAAAGATTTTTTTTTTCCTTTAAATGAAATTTTTTTGAGAAAAAAATTACCTGTCTATTGACAGCTTTTCTTTTTAATTAAAACAAAGGCTGAAAATTAATCATTAGCTTTTCTCATTGGGCCATATTGGCTTGTGTTCCTTAACTCTTCTTCGTCTATTTTTCTCAATAGATACCATTTCCATGTGACAGCCATGATGAATTTCGTTCATTCCCCTTAAGAAGAATCACTAAAATATTTCTTGAACATAGGCTATAACTGTATGTAAGAGGAAAAAAGAGTTTGGATGACAAAATCATTGTGGCTTCATCGTAAAAGTTCAAAATTGAAGTGTAAGGAAACTTACTGATTTTTTTTTTTTTTAATTATTTTTCACTATCTTTACAAGAAAAGCAGCACTTGGAGAAATATCTTGTCTTTGACTATTTATAGACTGGTTTCATGCAATTAAAATCTTATCTTTCTATGCATGTATTATGATTATTTTAATATGTGGGCAAAATGCTAAATTATTGATTTTCTTTGGCCATTAGAATGAAAATGTTTTAAAGTCATATTTGACACCTTAAAGTTTGACACTAAATCTAGTCAAGTAATTTCTGGCTTTCATTACATTCGTGTAAGAAGTCAGAGTGCAATCATTCTGGTGATATTAGACACCTTTTTTTCAGGATTAGAAATGCTACCATCCAAATATGCCATTCTCTTTTCATTGTCTGCAAAAGAAGCCTCTGGGAATCAACTTTAAATCAGATATTCAGCTTTCAGTTTTCTAAAATTAGGATAAATGGAACCTGCCCTAAGCACCCTTCTGAGGTCACCCTACTAGATACTGAATAGACTTAGTCCTGCCTGGCTTAGAAAATCAGATGGCATCACACCCTCAGGAGTTTAAATTCTTACACAGTACATAAAGTATAATTTCTGGATCTTACTGCATTTTTGTATTTGCTTTAGATACACTATTATTTTTCATTCAAGTTTTTACTTTGCATGTTTAATTAGAAAAAAAAAATAATTGGTCAGCCAGTGAATAGTGGTATTTTGTCTTTTAAAAAAATGATATTTATAGTACTAAAGTTAAAAAAATAAAAATCCACTTAACCAAAAGGAATTATTTTGATTATTTGACATTGTTTTAGACTATATCTGATTAGACAGGCATTTTGTAGCACTTTCAAATACAACTCTTCTTCAATTGGAATATACGAGACATGTTTCTTTTAACAATGTTTCTAGACAAGTATCTCAAGACAGATTTTTTAAAAATAAGAATTTATTTTGTAATAGCAACCTCAAAGCAGCATGTTATGTATGTAAATTGAAAGTTGTATGTATTAACAAGATATCTTGGTGAATTGGTATCTAACAATGGTAATTATTAGCATATTTACCCTTATCACTCCAGTACATGGGCATCATGCCAGTTGTCTTTATGTAGTACAAGGCCCTCATTGTGCAAATTGAAAAGCACTTTAAAAAAGCACTTATGCATGTCCGTAATCTCACTGTCCTCAGTTAGTTATTGCCAGATACAGTGTACTTGACATTAATCACGTGTAAAAACTCAAAAATATCTAACAAACAGCTTCAAAATATACCCCTCAAGAATATGTGTCATAATCAGCTCAGAATTACTTACTGGTTAACTCAGTTGAATTAATAAGCCACTCTTCCTTATATGCATTCTTGGAGGAAATAAATTGGATACCTATTTTAATGTGATTGTGGCAGAATACAAACAGAAATAGAAGCCTGTTCTAGACTTCTGAGAGAAGAGACCATCACTCTAGTATTTTCCATTGAAGCTCAAATATAATCTCTTTCAGCAATAATCAAAATGTTATTCAAACTAGACTATAGTAACAGCAAAGACAGAAATTATCGTATTGATTATACAGGTTAAATCCTCTCAGGCAAAAGAAGGATTTCAACAAAAGTCTTACGACATATAAGTATGTGCTCCAACCATTAAGCCATTACGTATTGGACAAGGAGACCAAGTGTATCACAACTTCTGAGAGATTTCTCTGTGTGTATGCTAAAGGTCCTTAACGTCAGGAGATGGATTATGAATCCTAAATGGAGAGAGAAGCTTTTTTCCAGACCAGAATAAAGTGCCTCTCTTTAAGAAATGAAGCGTAAAACCTGCAGCTCTCCTCAGCATTTTCTGCTAGTAAATTTACTCTGCTTAGTTCAGCAGCCTGGCCTCATGGATTACTTTAGGTGGGTAACTCTTCTCAAACATTATGAAAGGTATATATACAGACCATATATAGCAAAATATATGAAAAAACAAGAAATTGGCACATCAGGCATTTTAAGACCTATCTCCATTCTCAAATGTTTTATTACCTAATAGAAAATTAATGACTATTGAGTCTTGGTCCAACAGTTTCTAATCAGTTCTGTGTAACCTACTTGTTACCAAATTAGAAAAAAGTCCTTCTCTGCCTGGCTGTTCTGCTTTCCAGTATTTTAAATATATATCTAGATAATGAATCAAAGATATTTGTTTTTCTTAGAAAGGCAACAAGAACTTAAAAAGCTAATATTCTTTCAAAATGGTACAATCAAGAGTGAAAAAAATAATAGAGTGATTTAATGTTTTTAGTAGTATTGGTATAATATTTTTTTGTAGTAGTGCACTTTGGAGTAGTGAATCATCATGGAATGGAATAAAAGTGCATTCAACTTCTGAATCTGGTAAAACCGGTATTGCCTGTGTTTTAAAAATGAAATGCCTTCATTTGGACCAGATGCACCAGAAAGGTAGGTTTTAATTCTGATATATATACCTATAAGATCATTATGTGATTTTATTTTTATTTATTTTAAAATCGAAAATGCTGTATGAACATCCCTGGAAAACAAGGTTCTTCACTCAGCTATCAAACACATAGACATCATGTGGAGACATCGGAGGTTTACCCTCAGGTGCTTGGGATCGAAACTACCACGTGTGTAGCACATAGTTATGTCTTTGGTTTTTTTTAGTTTTAAGCTGTGGTCTGTGTGGTGGGTTGCAGAGGGGGAAAATAAAATTAAAAAGCTCACAGGTCAAGATAAAGACAGGAATATGAGCGGTGCAGGGGGATGGGGAATGGGGGTTGCAGTCAGTTCGTAGAAGTTCCTCTTTGCCACTCCTTCCTCCTCCTGCAGTTGGGAAGTTCAGTAGCTACACCAAAGTTATGATAAATTATTTTTCATTAAATAATGTTAGTCACAGAATCACAGAATCATAGAATGGTTTGGGTTGGAAGGGACCTCAGAGATCATCTGGTTCCAACCCCCCTGCTGTGGGCAGGGACACCCTCCACTAGACCACGTTGCCCAAAGCCTCATCCCACCTGGTCTTAAACACTTCCAGGGATGGGGCATCCACAACCTCTCTGGGCAACCTGTTCCAGTGCCTCACCACCCTCACAGTAAAGAATTTCTTTCTAACATCTAATCTAAATCGACCCTCCTTCAGCTTAAACCCATTACCCCTTGTCCTGTCACTACATGCCCTTGTAAACAGTCCCTCACCATCTTTCCTGTAGGCCCCTTCAGGTACTGGTAAGCTGCAATTAGATCTCCCCGGAGCCGCCTTTTCTCCAGGCTGAACAATCATGGCCCTGGCCCAAAACATGTTGTTTGTTTGTTGGGGTTTTTTTCTGTCTCCAAGTAATTATGCTAAATCCATGTCATTTTATGAGAAATTTAATATCTATCAGGAAAAAAAAAAAGGTGTTACCAGCTTGGATCTTCACTCAGTTTTCAGCGCCTCTGTGGGTACACAAAAATGCCATTTTTCCATCATATCACTGCAAATTTCTTAAAAAGAATTTACGAAATTTCCTATGAAAAAACCCAAGCTAAGTAACGTCTCAGTAAGATTTGGATATATGTGGTAATCAATACCATACTCAGGACTTCTAAAATAGCTTTTGTTGGGTATCTGACATGTTTATATGCATTTAATTTAATCGCCTGTATTAATGACTTCTCATTAAAACTTCTGTAAAAAAGATTTCAAATCATCAATTCAATATAACAAATAAGAGTTTTTTGAGCAAAATACACTCATCTTGAAAACAAAAACAGATATATTCCAAGATCAGACTGTAATTTGTTGTACTTTTCAAGCTTTAACCACTCAGGGCAAGACTGTCAACATTAATTAAACATTTCTAGGATAAGGAATAGATTTGGTTAACTTTAATGTGTTCATATTCTGATTTATTTTGTTGAATAGATCAGAGACAATTCAAGGAGCTTTTATTATAGAAGACTGCAAGAAGGATTTGCACCTAACTTTAAGCTGGAGTGCTTAATTTTAAGCATTTTCATAATTATGTGTGACATGCTCTTTTTGCTAAATGCTTCACATTTCCACATAAAAGTACTGTTTATTTTTACTTTTTTAGTCAAGATTTTTATTATTGATATTAAGCAAATACATTTTTGTGCAGAACAAGCAATTTTATCTGCATGTTGATGATAATTGCATCATTTATTTTTTGCATCATTTAATTTTTTACCTTTATTTTTTGGCTCTGTTGTTGCTACCAACAGTAAGTTTCTGCACATACAGTGCTGTCTGTACAAAGGAATAGCTGTCTTTTGAAACAGACACAGCTTTCACTGACAGTGGTCAGATCAAGATAGAATCATAACAGCCAAAGCCAAATACAGTCCATTTTTTAAACATATCTTGACTTCAGCAGGCTTTGGATCAGGCTCAAATGCCCGTGTTTTTCCATCTCCATTTTCCTCGGGCAAGCAAGTCCTTGCTTGCAGGAAACCCATCTGGTTCTGTGGTGTAGGAGCTGGCTGCGAGAGGTCAGAATGTGAGGAGCCCAGGCTGGTGCAGAAACGTCTTCTGAGCCCCAGGAAGCCCCGAGGCAGAACTGCACAGCTCTACCAGTCTCTCATGCGAAGAAGTTAAAGCAGCTCAAGGCGGTAGCTGGGCAGTGGTTAGAAAGAAGTACAATCGCATCTTCCCTGATTCTTATGGATCAGAAAAAGACATGTTCTTTCGAAATCTGTGCAGTAGAAAGAATGTGCTGAATGCTCTTTTAATGCACTTAGGTCAAAACTGTATTTGCACATTTTGCAGGTACATCTTCAGTGTTATATTTTTAAAATGTGGACCTCTAACACTGACAATCTTTATCATTTTGTACTATTATTAGAGAGTTTATCAGTAGTTAACATATGAATATAACAGCAGGTTGACTTCAAACTTTTTTATTGTGCTATAGCCACTAAATGCATTACTAAATTGTCAAAACAAAATCATACAGAACTTGCTATTTTGGCGTCTTGTTACCAACTCAAATCAAGTTCAACCAAAGGTCTGTAAAGCTTTGAAGAGAACTTTAGCACTGTTTTAGGGAAAGCTCTGTGTTTTATACATGTGTTTTCAAATCACAGAAAATAGAGAATATACCAAAGCACTTAAAAGATATATACAAAATTAATTACTACATCATAAACTAAAAGACTTAAAAGAAAGAGTCAGAAATATTTAATGCAGGAAAATCTTCCAGATAGTCACCCAGTGAAAGAGAATTGTGGTGTTTATGAACAAGATTAATATTACTCATTGATAGTAACATTTAGGTCTACAGCAGAACTGTGATCATCTCTCCCTTTAATAAGTTCTGAACAAAACCATACTACCCCAAAGTGATAAAATAATATAATTATCAGGAAGAGGAAGCAGGAAAAGGAGCAGGACAAGGCAAGTAGAAGGGGAAGGAAAGGAAACTTAAGGGTCTAATAATATCCTCATTTACCAAACAGGAATTAAAATTGTAATAATATTAAAGTAATTTGCTCTAGGTCACACATATGTGGGAAAATATTTTAAATCTCCTAAGTACTAGCTCCATGAATTATCTAGAACTGATATTCATATGTATTGGAACCCTTCCCATTAAGCTGCCACCCTTGATTTTCTTTTTTCACTCTTTCCTGTCTCTTTCTTTATGTTGACTTTCAAGAAAACTGTTTTCTTCTTTCTTGTCTCTATTTTAATGGTTGAGGGGAACAACCAGAAAAAGATCTTCTCTGACTCTCTCCCAACTCAGTTACAATTGAAATTCTTCAAACCAATGCATCAAAGGCTCGAATACTGCAAGAAGTGGTGACACAATTCAATTACTGTCACCCACCTGTCCTGGAGCACAATCTTTCCCTCAGTTCTGTTTGGCTTAGTTTGGTTTTGAATGGCTTCCAATACACATGTCTATTCAAAAAGTGCAATCCAACCTTTTAAAAAATTGCAAACTATCAAAACCAAACCAAAATCAAGAGCTTGTTCACTTCTTCCTGAGGCAAATGGAAGAGCAAATGTGATTAAATTTTTCATGTGAGCTGCATTTACTTCTCTAGTGAACGTTGTTACAAAAACAAAGACTCCTTGTTGTGAAGTGGTAAAATTATATAGCCTCATAAAACCACAAATTCTCTTTACTCTTGGGGCTAGGTCTCCCTTACTTCGGAAATGGAAGAAAAGCCGGATGATAACAAAAATTTAAACAGAAACTAGGTACCTAAATCTAAAATTGTAATGCCTACTCATCTGTCACTGAAGTGAAAGGAGATAATACTAAATCAGGCCCTACAGTTACTATTACTAATTTTTTCCACGTTAGAAATCCTGAACAACTTATCATCCTCCCAATTGCTACTGAAAAATCCAACTTAAGAAATAATATAACACACAAAATGTAGTTGGGACAGCTGTATGCTTCTAAAATGCTTTTGATGAAAGATTGTGAAGTGCCTTTAAACAAACCTGACAGGTTGAAGTATGTATTCGTACAATGAAAACTTGAGTTTCAGTTTCCCTCCATGCATGAAGGATTGCAAATGTACGTTTCTCATCCCCATGACAGTCACTTAAGCACTAAACTGGAGGCTGTCAGTTGGGTAGAAGAAAGGGTAGTAACACTTTCCTTCTCTCTAAAGAACCTGTTATATTAGCAGAATATGTCAAGATTTACTGGACCAGGAAAAGAAAGGAAATGTAAATGTGTCTTTTTAGCTTCGAGTTATGACATCTCAGCAGAGATGAAAAACCTTAATTTCCCATCCCTGTTCCAATAATTTATTATATTAGTTTTATTTTCTAATTAATTTTAATATGAACAACTGTCAACAAGACTGTGAACAAAGAAATAAAACCCACCCATATCCTTCAGTCCCCTTTACCAAAACACCCTGCTGGCTTTTGAAAGGTCTCTTCTTAATCAAGTAATTTTAAATTTACTGCTTCATAGCCCATCTTAAGCAGGGAGAGAGTAAAGTGTGCTAGAATTATAAAAACCTTCTAAATTGGAGATATGGCACTTCTACAAAGGTAGTAAATATGTATGTGAATTGCCATAGCAAATAAGATAATAATTTTAGCATTGACTTTCTGTGGCACAGTTGAGATCAGAACTATCAAGTTGTTTTCAAAAAGTACCAGAAGTTTTTGAAAGAGTTGTTTCACATATCTATTTTCACTCTAGAAGTAGAAATCTCCAATGTGGGATCAGATCACAGAATCATAGAATGGTTTGGGTTGGAAGGGACCTTAAAGATCATCTACTTCCAACCCCCCCTGCCACGGACAGGGACACCCTCCACTAGACCACGTTGCCCAAAGCCTCATCCAACCTGGTCTTAAACACTTCCAGGGATGGGGCCTCCACAGCCTCTCTGGGCAACCTGTTCCAGTGTCTCACCACCCTCACAGGAAAGAATTTCTTTCTAACATCTCATCTAAATCGACCCTCCTTCAGCTTAAACCCTTTACCCCTTGTCCTGTCACTACACACCCTCATAAACAGTCCCTCACCATCTTTCCTGTAGGCCCCTTCAGGTACTGGTAAGCCGCAATTAGATCTCCCCGGAGCCTTCTTTTCTCCAGGCTCAACAACCCCAACTCTCTCAACCTGTCCTCATAGGAGAGGTGCTCCAGCCCTCTGATCAGCTTTGTGGCCCTCCTCTGGACTCGCTCCAACAGCTCCATGTCTCTCCTGTACTGGGGCCCCCAGAGCTGGACGCAGTACTCCAGGTGGGGTCTCACAAGAGCGGAGTAGAGGGGCAGGATCACCTCCCTCGACCTGCTGGTCACACCTCTTTTGATGCAGCCCAGGACACGGTTGGCTTTCTGGGCTGCAAGCGCACACTGCAGGCTCATGTTGAGCTTCTTGTCCACTAACACCCCCAAGTCCTTCTCCTGAGGGCTGCTCTCTGTGCATTTTCTGCCTGTAGTTGTGCTTGGGATTGCACTGACCCACGGCAGCACCCCCTTGCACTTGGCCTTGTTGAACTTCATGCGGTTCTCACAGGCCCACCTCTCCAGCCTGTCAAGATCCCTCTGGATGGCATCCCTTCCCTCCAGCATGTCGACCACACCACACGGCTTGGTGTCATCGGCAAACTTGCTGAGGGTGCACTCGATCCCACTGTCCATGTCGCCGACAAAGATGTTAAACAGTGCCGGTACCAGTACTGACCCCTGAGGAACACCACTCGTCACCGTTCTCCACTTGGACATTCTGCTGCTCAGCACTTGACTACTCACTGCATTTATGTGCTGGTGACTCCAGATCTCATTTGCAGGCCTCTTCTTCTCCACGCGCACTGTGTAGAGAGCCTTGGTTTCTAACACACGGTCCTCAATCCCCTTCCAGTGATACCAAGGACCACAGAGGCACCAACGGTCCTTTTTAAATCTAACTAATAGTTTTGCATGTACTGTACACATACATATAACTAACTGCCACAGCGTATGCTAGAGAGAGTTGGATACAGCTGAGTGGTGGATCAAAAAAGGTGAGGTTCATTGTACTATGTAAATGTCTTCAAAGGCCAGGCATAATATGTAGGCGTAATTCATTTCACCGTTAAAGAATGTGCTAGAGGGCTTATCACTCTCTACCGAATCTGGAAAATACCCAGGAAAGTTTATGTAGGCTGAATAGCTAACTTGTAGAAACTTAATCCATTTCAAATTATGGGTCCGTGCCTACAAGATGGTTAAGCCTTTCCTCTTAAGTATGTCAGCACTGCAAAGTAAGTACTCAACCTTCTAATGATGTGGCCTTTTTACCTTTTAAAGCTGAGTCCAGAGCAGAAATTTTCTGAATACAAATGTTAATACACAACTTCAATCCATAATTAGACTTTTTTTCTGGTTTATTCAGTCATCCAGTGATTGTTAAGGCAGAATGGCCTCTGGCTTTTTGAGGCCCCTTAGGCAAATCACATCATGTAGCTATAAAATAAAAATGGTGTAGTCATGCCTACCACTAAAGAGATATTTGATATAATGTGTTATGCATTTTGTTCAAGTGCACCAGTGAAAGGCACAACATGAAAGCTTGGAAATTATTAGAACGAGACATCCGTAGGGGAATCTTGTTACATGGTGCATACAACAAAAAGATACAATCCTGCAGTGAAAATTAAGTGCAGATAGCGACCATCATTTTAGTAACCAAAACCAATCCATATACATTTTACCTTTGTTCATCCATGTGAAAGCAAAGTTAGGTTCTTGTACCGATTCAGAATTTTAGATTTAACTTAGATCACTTTTATTTGAAATAAGTGTTCCTTAAGTGCAGCCAGTGTGAAAAACTCACAAAAAGTATACTTTCTCATGTAATTTCCTTTTGCTCTATTCTGTTTTCAATTTCAGCTTTAACACTAATCAAAAAGGAAGCTTTTAATAGTAACTTTGCTGAGTATTCCAGAACCTCAAATATAGCAATTTATGAAGCTTATAACATTTAAAAAATGCATTTATATAAATGTAGTGGAATACATACTAATTTGATGTAATATTATACATATTTATGTAAAAGCTAGACTTGTAAGTTCACTGCATTGTGGTGCAAAATTTGTTAAAGATCCTAATGACTATAGCAAAACTACTGTAATATCATTATTATGCGTGTACATGCAAAATTGTAATTAATAAAACCCTTCCATAACTAAAATGTAGTATTTATTGCTAAACAAAAAAATGCATCGCTGTCCTTACGTTAATAAGGTGAGAGATATGATTAAATTTTTTGCATATTCCATTGAATACAAAGGGCATTTACTGCTTAATATGAACATCTATGCCTTAGCACAGATAACTTTGTTGATGCTGACAGTTGTTCTGTAGGATAGAATGGTTCACAAAATCTTAGGCATGCATTTGACAGTAAATGCTTATGCAAAATGATGTAAATGAGATGACAAAACCTATTTAGTGATACTAATGTCTCTGAAAGAATTGAACAACTGCTTCTAAATTGTATAATTCAAGAGACAGATTGTGTCTGTACAGGCAGGACAACAGCGACATGTAAGGCAAGTGACAAATCAGAATATGCCACTGACAAACAGGTGAGATCATAGCATATATTCCCTTATTCTGTGGGAAAGTATTTGTTCTGACTGCATTTGGAACCATATTCAATAGAATATCCTGTTACAGAGGTTATTAATATGGAAGGGATGAAACTTACAGACAGAGAGAAAATAGTAGATTTTTAGAAAATAGTAGTTTCTGATTTATAATAATTTTAGTTAGTTTTTAAATTTTAATAACACTATAACATTGTTGGTTTAAGAATGTATGAGGTCCAGAGACAGTAGTCATTCAAGTACTGGTGTGGAAAGAAATATTTATTCCATAAGACCGGATGATTTCTTTTTTTCTTTTTTTTCTTTTTTTCTTTTTTCTTTCTTTCTTTCTTTTTTTCCTCCTTTAGATTTCATAACAGATTCAGCTCCAGAGAAATGTAATGACTGCAGAGACTACAACTCAACCCATCCCAACAAATTCAGGTGATTAGAAGTTCATGGTAATACTAAGCTTAAATTCAAGCCGTTCAAGCCATTGGTCAGAGCAACAATTTAAAGCTGAACTTCCCATTCTTGCTTCACTTCAATTGTTTCCTGCTTTCTCCATAATAGCCTGGAGGACATATTGATCTGCTTATCACTGCAGCATCCTTTGATATATTTAAGGATTATTTAGACATTTCCTCTTCAGTGTTCTCTTCTTCAGTTTAAACAAGCCCAAGTGACTGCATCTTTCCTTCTAGACCTCTTCTGTAGGCTCTCTGCAATTATTCCTTCTCTTTCCTGAAGAACAGTGTAAATTTTGTTAGTTGTGTCATGAAAACTTCATGACACAGTGAGCTTCTCCACACTTGCTGCTGACGTTGTTCTATGGGCATTAGAGAACTTGAAATTCATTGTACCAGAGAAAGAGGGAGTCTGCAACTAGTAACCTAATAGTGAAGGTGTTCAGCCTTGAGAGCTGCCTAGGCTGACTTTACAGTTAGAGGAGAGTCAGCCAGTTCAGGCAATAGAGGCTAGGGACATATGTCACATTAAACTAGGTACCTACATTTCATCAACAGACTAGTCTCTGGGCTCCATGGGCTTTGTTACCTAGATCTTCATTGACCTTGAGGGGTGGTCAGACAGACAACTGCATTTAGACATTTAAATTTGTGCGCGTCCATATAATGGACACGCTGTTAGTAGGTTAATTATTTAGTGCGACTATACATACAATTACTATGAAGTTTTGTACTTGCTTCTTCTTAATACATGCTTTCTTTCAAAGACCAGGAAAATAGTTTTACGTTAGCTCCACCGTCACTATGTTACAACCTATTTAGAACTGAGTGTATTTGGAAATTCCTCCAGATGAGAAATAAATATTTCTTTTGTCAACTGATACACTTGCACAGAATCATTGTGGAGATAAAATTTTAAATATTGTTTGTTTGGTTTCTTTCGTCAAATTTCCATGTTGTCAGTAATAGATTTATCTAGTGCTTCTATATAGAGTTATTTTACATTTATTATCTACATATATTATCATTCATCTGTATTGTCCCTTGTTCTGACTTTCAAGTCATCTGATCTGCATTAAAAGATAAAAAATATACCTTATTATCATTTATTCTTTTGAATAAAAAAAGTTATTTTGTTTCTGTAAGGCGCAAAGTCTTCCATCTATAAAGTTTGGAGGAAGGAGCTTGGAATTTTGATTGGTAAAAGAGAAGCAATAACAATAAAAGATGTGAATGCTGAAAGTGTATATATTAATTAGCCTTATGTAACATTGTAAAATGTATCAAATTGCTTTTCAAAGTTACACGTACCCTGCCTACTGAAGCATAGACAATGCTGTGATGTGCAGAGTGAATGTCCCTGTGTCATGCCCTGCAGCTCACCTTCAGCCACTGAAGCATTAGTGACTTTGCTGTTCTTGGTTCACAGACCCTGGTCTTTGCTCTATGTTTTCACTAGGAGGAGAAGTTCAGATAATTTGCTAGAAATGTATAAAGCTTCATGTGTCAATTACTGTGTGATGTTTTGCCAGTGGATCAGTCACAACTTTCAGAGCAGGCACATATGTCATTCGGTATATTTTTTTTCCTTTCAACTTTGCCTGGCTCACTTTTCCTCACCCGCCCTTAGCCAGGGAACTGTTCTGAAGAGTAAGAAATGTGCTCCTACACAAAAAGCGGGAAACAGATTTTTCATACACTTCCCCCCCCCCCCCCCCATTTGGCCTCACCTTATTTCTGTGTGCAGTTTTGCTTTTTGATCTTGCCTGAATTAGTCAAAGCAGTAACAACATTGTAAGTATAAATGCATGGTTTGCCCTGTTATGCAAAAGTGATTGATTACATTCACTGTAAGTGTAGTTTGGATAATAATATGCAAAAAGGAGAAAGTAGTACACCATTTCTAATAAACACATATATTCTAATAATTTGTTATTTATGTGCTCCTAGTATGGAAAATTCATTTAAATATATGGTCCTAGCTTCCAGGGCTACTATTTATTCTGTTTCTGTGTCACAGGTTTTTTCTTGCCATTATTTTTTATTATTATTATTAAAAAAAGGTCTATGTTTTCTATTTTCCATTTTTTATAATGCTTAAGCTAGAATCAAATGTTACCTATTATATGTATTACAACAGCTACATGAAATGTAGTGATATAGCTTATGGAGAAACAGAAGAGAAATTTGGAGATATCTATACATTTGTATCTATAAAAGCTTGGAGATATGTATACATACACATACATTCCTTCTCTCCAAAGCTGTAGTCAGTTTGGAATGAAGATATTAAGACACTTAAAGCTTTAATGTAAAGTATAAGGTTTCATTATCCTCAAGATAAGAGTCTCATGAGTAAAAACTAGCTCAATAATTTAGCTGAGCTTTTTACAACGAGTCAGCCTTAACTGTTCAACTCAGATTATAATTATGAAGTAATATATGCTATATTGTATTTACAGAAGGTATTTTGCCTGAATTTATTTTGTAAAAGTTGTAAAATGTTATATTCAATATTTAAAAGTTTTGGTTCAGCACATGACGTACTATATTTAGAAAGAAAACCCCCATTAATACGAAAAGTCCGTCTTCCAAAATGCTTTATATTTGGGAAAGGAATCTCATACATAGTCCCGATTCTTTGTTTTCCAGGTCATTGTGCAGTCATGCAAATAGGATGATAAATATTTGTTTAAAATTATTTTGTACTCTGTATACATAGACAAAAATAATTGCATTTAATGAAAAGCTGTACAGAATTAAGTCAAAGAAACACTTTGATTTTGATAAACAACTTATTTTCCTCTATTTGCACCAAAATGATGAGAGGCAAATGCAGACTTAATAGAGATATTCACATTCAGTATTTTACAATTATAGTTTAGAAACATGGTACATGTAAATGGTTTGAGCAACTGGTAAATTTTGTAGATAATTTGTATAGAAAGCAAAATTTATGATGGTAAATAAGGAGAGGGAATTCCATTCTCTGATTCATTAATAGGAAACATAAAAATTTCAAAATAAGTTTGAAGATTTTAATTCATGGGTATTATTAAGGCCAGTACTTTCTCTTTATTTTTCCTTAAAATATAAATAACAGTAAAATACATTTGATCAATTAATCAGGAAACCAATGACTTGGTGACTAATCAGAGGTATGAAAATAATTACATGGAGGAAACAAATAAATTCAAGTGACCATAAAACCATAGAAAGCCTTTTTACTTCCCAGCAATAAACCCTCAATCTTTCCCCTCCAAATCCTATAAATGCTATATTTATATACTATCAGGACAATTCTTTTTTTAAGGAAAGGATTTCTACAAATGAGACCTGAGGGACCTGCACTGAATCCCCCTTGCAAGACATCTTCTGTGAAGCTGGAAAAGTCCTAACAGCTCTCTGGGAAGGTTCCCTCACATACAGCTTTAGGCAGCTATGATAAAGGTGTCTACATCACCTGGTCGCCCATTATAATCAATAGAGAAAAACTTATTTTTAGAGCAGATTCAGCTGATTTACTCTAAATGTCTACATTTTGAAGTGACAATGTGTCTCTCTCTCGACCACAAAAAGAGCCTGGGATGAATCCCATTTTACATCTCTTTCTTTTGCCAAGTGTAAAATGAGGAATGTAGTCCTGCCTTTCTCCTCACAATAATCACGAGATTTAATTCTGAAGCACTGTGAGTTGCACAGGGTTTGTAGATAAATATTAACCTCTGGACATTGAAATAGAATTGATAGACCAATTATCAACAAATAATTCTGATATATCAACCCACTATGAATGAAGACTTGTGTAGCTTATAAAATGAGAGACAGAACTAACAGATTTATAGGGCTATGAAAAAAAGGAACCTGAAACTGAATCCCAAACATAAGTGTGTCCTGAGATCAGATCTGCTTTTGCTCTTCTACAGATAAATTTGAAGATACAGGATTAAGACTTATGTTTTCAATGTTATGCTACTCTTGCAAAAGACACAATATTTGTGACAATGCATAAGCAAACCCAGGATTTTATGAATATATCATGGGGTGAGGAAAAATAAGACTGAGAGCATAATTAGGAAAGCTTGAACAACACCACTACTTTTTTCTTTTTTCTTTTTTTCCACTTTGAATTTGCAGTGCCAGCAATATGCAATACAACTTTAACCTAGAACTGCTGAACTTTGTTTCAGCTATTAAAAACACAACTTTGAAGTTCTTCACATCTTAAATCAGAATTTTGCCTCTCTCATTTTTTAAAGTGATGTCAATAGAGGCTCCATGTTCACTACCAAAACAATGTGTTCTTTCTTTATTTGATTTATGTATTTTCACCAAAAGATTACAAGCATTAATATTTTTCCTTTTTAAAAAGGCAGGGGAGATTAGTCTCTTCCCTCCACTAGGAGACTAATATTCCTAGGACACTGCATTCCTCCTTATGGCTTTTAACATAGATAGATTTACCTGTAAAAAGAAACTACATTGCTGCATAGCCAAAGTTACAAAAAGATTCCTACCTTCCTTCTCAGAAATAAGTCACAGTATTCTTACGTTGGAAATTATATTCCCTGTGAACCAACAACAATATTTCGTAGAATCATAGAATCATAGAATGGTTTGGGTTGGAAGGGACCTTAAAGATCATCTAGTTCCAACCCCCCTGCCATGGGCAGGGACACCCTCCACTAGACCACGTTGCCCAAAGCCCCATCCAACCTGGCCTTGAACACTTCCAGGGATGGGGCATCCACAACCTCTCTGGGCAACCTGTTCCAGTGCCTCACCACTCTCACAGGGAAGAATTTCTTCCTCATATCTAATGGAAATCTACCCTCTTTTAGTTTAAATCCATTACCCCTTGTCCTGTCACAACAGGCCCTGCAGGGGCTTGTATGTCCAAGTGCCAGAAACTGGGGAGATCGAGATCCAGGGGCAGCTACTGCACTGAGTGTCTGAGCCCAGCTGCTGGAGGGATCCACACTGCACATATATACACATGCACATACGTATTTCCCCCTAACAGACCTTGACCCTAATCAGCCAGGGAGGGATGAGGCCGTTGGTGTGTTTGAGTGCTGAGCATGCCTGTGTTGGCTGTGTGTGTATATATATGTACATATATATACATCTGTGTATACATACAAGTCTGTATGTGTTGTATGTGTGTATTTGTGTGTGCGTGTGCCTGCTGGGAGTACATGGTCAGCCTTGCTACTGATTGACCTGGGGGCATGGAGCTGTGGCAACCTCACATCTGTTGGGCTGCCAAATTTGTGGTCCTCTCCCCCCGAGCCCCAACATCCCTAACAGCGTTTACACAGGTTTCCATCCATTTCCTCCTCTCCTGCCAGAGGATGATATTAATGGCAATCTGAAGTAAGGAACAATTTTTCAAACAACTATGTCTAAATTTTGCGTGGGAAATAAAACATAACAACTGGTGGGATATAGAGTAATGTTGTTTACAGAACACTGCATTGTGTCAGAAAGTAAAGTGACTGGGAGAACTGGTAGATATGAACATTCAATCTCCTATCTCTTATCTGATAAGGTTTTCTATGTCCTGTGTCTGATTCTTGAGAGCGAGAAAGAAACAGGGAAAGGAAGAGCCTTGTTTGTCCAGTGGCCTGTATGTTAACTGACTTTCTTCAAAATATAGATGTTTAAATCCACAAAAAAAATGGGATGTTTACTCATCACAAATAAAAGTGACAGGCTTAAAATCTTTTTGAGGCATGATGGCAAATAGGCTTTCAGACGTGGCCTGAAGACGAACACAGGTGGGTACTGTGGTATAGATATTATAAAGGCATCAGGGACAAAATAGTGTATGAATGTGTATGTGTGTGGATGTACACATGAATGCTTGTGCATATTTTACACACACACACATACAAATTTCTTTAAATGTACTGTTCACTCATTTCCATTCAAAGGGAAAGTTGTTATTACAGCACTTGCTTTGAAGGAGAAAGACATGTCCATCTATTTGATATACTAGAAGACTTCTAAGCTAAAGAGGTAACTTACACTATTAAATGTTATCTTCTTAACAGTATTGCTGTTCTGCAATCATTACAAAGAAATTGTTATGTGGCACAATACACAGAGAACATCTGCAGAAAAATGATGCATTTTAAATGGTTTTGTGAATACATGCCCTGTGGTTAGATATAACTGTGGAATTGTGTTTGAATGAAACCCGAGGTGACAGTTGAGGGAGCACACTAATTTAATAACAGTTGATGAATTAAGAAACTGTATTACTTTTTAAAATCACTTAGGAAGTCTCCTCTCAAAACCCTTGGTTGCCTGGTTGATTCTTCTGGACAGCATGTCAAAAAGATTTGGAAACACGCAGTCTGTACAAACCATCATGTCTGGTTTAGCCTCTTTTTCACTTTCTAAAGAGACTTACATCAAAGTTTTATATTTCCATTCCAATAAATAGGCTCTGTATGAGAGTTTTCCTTTTGGGACAAAATAGTGCTGATTATCAAAAAAATTATTCTAAACTGAATACATAACCTTTAGCATCCATCACTTTTAAATATGTTTCCTTCCAAAGAAGAAGAATATGTTAATGACACAAAGTCCAAGTATCCTTAATAGTGGTAAACCACTCCTTTGTATTTATACATAACAGAAAAGTAAACCATTTACAAAAATGCAACTTTCCAGGAAAAACTCTTAATATAGTGGCACAAGTATCTAGTGATTAAAGTCAAATACCACAAACATTGCAAACTCAGTGTCAGCAAAATGAGTATGGAAGAACTATTCGAACTTGACAGTTGTGGTTTCTAAAATGTTTTCAAAGCAATCAGGGAATGACTATGACTGAAATAAAAACAACTTACATACCCAAAAGATAATTCCCACCACTCTCAAGGACCTCAAACAAAGTAATTTCAGTTACTTTTTAATGTATTTAGACCTTTCCAGAGTTACCCTTGATATTTCCATTTCTAGAATAGATTACTTCAATGAATTCTTCATGAAGCACAAATTAACATGATGCCTGATCTGACAAGAAATCAGTGCTCCTCTGAGTAGTGGTAGATAAAGGGAATGTCATTATAAAAAGACAATGTCTGAAACAGGTGGTTTTTAATTAAAGAAGAGACAGTAATTATAGTACAAACATGTTTCTATGTACATGTAAGTGTTTCTATGCAACACAAGTTCTAGCTCTGACTTTTCATTTGTCAGGGGACATTCTGAGGCTTAAAAAACCCTGTTAGTGCCAAAACAGTATAAACAACACTCTAGTTTACCAACTCTGTGAAAACGTAACATTAAATGGAGTACAATACACCTGCTAATTAATTTTCTCTCTTGCTTTTCGAAGTGATTCAAAGAGTCAACAATGTTCTGAGTCATGGATTGAAAGTCTTCTCCCATAAGACATGAATTCTCTCCTGTAATAGCGGTAATAATGTACTATGCATATATAGTATTTGACCTATCATACTGTGTCTCCCTGTCCAGACTTTAGAATTTAAATTATATTATAAACATATATTTAGTCACAATGATGATAAGAAAAAAAGGACTTATCTTTTTTTCCCTGTGTTCAGCAATGATTATAATCGTTAGCTATTTAAAAACAAAAATCTCATCGTTGATCTTAGAATCCTAGAGCTAAAAAGTGAAGTCCCTGCTCCAAGGATGCATTAATTTACTCACAGTATTCTTGACAGATGTTTATCCAGCTTCATTTAAAGACCCTCATAACAGAGATTTAACAGCCTCTCAGACAGTCTGTTTAAATGTTCTGCTACCTTTATTATGATGTTCCATGGGGTTTTTAGCTACATATAACCTAATTTTCCTCCATTAAATTTTAAGACCATTATTATTTTTGTATCTTAGAAATTATTCCTTTCATCTTTACACCACACTTTTAGGTATTAAAAAGAATGACACCTTGCACTTTCCAAATTTTTCTCTTCATTAGGATGAACAGTCTCAGTTCATTCAATCTTCTCATAGAAATTTTATTGTCTAGATATTGATCATCTTTTTGATGTCCTATGGTCTTTTCCCAGCTGTTCTAAACTATTCTTAAAGTATAGTACTGAAACTTCACAATAAGAAATTAGCTGAGGCCTTTCTGGTTTTGAATAAACAGGAAGTATTATTATTTGTTGCACATCTGTTTTATTTGCAAAAGTAGTCTTCTTTAATCACAGTTCATGAACCACTAAGAAAATGTCATTTTTTGCAAAATTACTGTCTAATAATTTTGTTCTGCTGGTATTTGGATATCTTATTGTTCTGTCTCTACCAAAAACCCCTAATAATTTACCAAGGTGTTCCAAGGATCTTTTTTTTTTATTTATATGTAATCTATATGCATGCATACATGCTTCTGGATGTCTATATATGCATGCATGTATATTTCAGATCGTGATCTTTGTACATGATCTTTTCTTTCTTTCAAACATCTGGATGTTTTTCCTTTAAATAAGTAAATAAACAGGAAAAAAAATGTGTTCTTCATTGTTGTTACAGAGTAAATGTGATCACACTCAAAGAAATGGTTCAGCACTGTACAGCTGCTTTGTCGTACCTTAAGCTTTTCCTGTAACTTAAATGAAAAAGGCCTGTGATTCATTACTGAAGAATCCAGATTCTATCATGGAGCATGAACCTTTCACGTCTGCAAAGGAGCAGTTACACAAATAGCATGTTAAGTGCCAGGGCAAATACAAACATACAGATTTTAAGCAATGGAAGAGTGAAGTTTGGGAATTACTGAATAAATAAGAAATCATCTCCTAGAGTTCGGCTATTTAATTTAGTTTTCAGTCTGCAAATGTATGTTTATGTAATATAATGACCTTATTATTACTGAAGACCATGAAGCTACAGTTTGTTCATTGATACTGCACAGCTCTGGGAGACTGAGTTAAATTCTTGTTATTAGAACTCTGAATTCAAACCTTTATAATGGGATCTTTTCCATAAACCAGACAAAATGTCATTTACCTTTCAGATCCCACAGTAAGCTAACAAGACTGACAGTTAAAAAGCCTTTTTTTTTTTTTTTTTTTTTTTTTTTTTCCTATTCACTATAAGCTGTAAGGAAATCTCTCTGGAGACATTTAGAAAAAGGAATGAGTAGTGCTTTTACAGCTTTGGTCATTTAGGTTAGCTTTATCAAATGGCCTTGGAAAATAGAGAAGAACCCAATGTAAGTTTATTGCCCCTTTGTTTTTCCCATTCAGCTCTGCAAGTAAAGAGGAACAAGCACCAAAGACAAATAATTTTTTTCTTTTCTTCTCTTCTCTCTCCCACATTCATGTGGACACAATCACTATACAGAGGTGAAGGAAAATAAATGACTCATGCTATCATTTCAGGGACATTTTTATTCCATATATATTGAAAAATCCATGTTACATAAAGTCAATCTTTTATAAAATATATATTAGAGGGATATACAGTCTCTACAATACCTTTGCTAGTATGAATGAATAAGAACATGACTAGTGTTACTGTAAAATATTAATAATCATGGAAATTTATTAAATTTACTACTTAAACTTTCAATGACTGTACTTCAGCAATGGCAAATATTTAATACTTCCTTCAATATATTGAAATGGCAGGCCCTTGTGCTGCACTTGCTCAAGTTCTATCTCCTATGGGTTTTCTGGATCAGTATAGTACATATACACTAATATATAGCACTATGCACTAATTCCTAATATCCTCTATTGACTACAGAATATTCATAGGTTTCTGTGTGCCTTTCAGACATTTAAGAGGGCAGGGAAGAAGAATTTAATGTCTAAGATGACAATCACATGGAAGTAAAAAGTAACGGTATTAAAATGTCCTATTCATGGATGATAAGGTTCAGCTGTTTTTCATTAGTGCTGTAATTTTTTTTATTTTTGTTAAAACTTACTCTGTTTAGAAGCTTAAACTTCCAGAATACAAAGCCCTTAGGTATATTCTCTTGCTTGTGATTTAACCCTTGCACAGCCTCCTCTTAGAAGGATCACCTTTGTTTCTACTATACCGCAACATATATGAGGCACTCCACTCTACATATGAATAGAAGTAGCTCTTCATTTCAATAACATCAAGTATAGTCTTGCATTGTTTGGAAAATGAGGGTTTAGGAGCAAATGTAGATAAGTAGTATAATCTATGGAGAAATACAGACTTTATTTCTTAAAAATCATCTTGATAACTTAAAAAGCAGGATGTATAATGGGGAAAGGATTCTTGTTCTGGAAAAAAAATGGAAACCATTAACATTAGCTCAAGAAATACCACTGTAGCAAACCCACATTTTTTAATAAATGAAACAATAATAAAAGAAAAAATAAAAATGCAAAAGAAAAAAGGTGTATGCCTCAAGGCCTAATGTTCATGCAGAAGGATTATTGTAAATTGTGCTCTTTGAATGAAAATGATGGTGTTGATTATAAGATTTTCAAACCTCACTAAGTTTTGCTGATGAGAGTTTGGTTAAGATATAGTATAAAAGTTGATCTGCCTAAATGCTGTCTCGCTGCTTAAACCTTACTATTTGTTTCTTCATTATAGATATTACTTCATTCTATTGATGCCTACCTGGCTGTCTACTTCACCAGAAAGTTTTCTCAATGTCTACTCAAATTTTGTTATAGGCAAAAGGGAACACATCATAAGCACAGAGCTGAGAATTTATTGCTATTCCAATTAAAGTTTTAACTGTCCAAAGGTCTAAATTACCTAATACAGAAAATACACGCTAATAACACAGGTTTATTATCAAAGCAAGTGAGGGTCCTAGCATCAGTAGTTGAAGTGGCCATAGCTCTCCAGATCTAGGGAGGGTCCAACAGACCCTGCAATAATTTTAGGTAGTGCTGGCATTTCATCTTTGATAACATACCTAACGTACTACCAACTGTGAAGAAAATATTTGATAACTGTCACACATGTTTATTTTATACAAACAGTCAAAACCTGTTACCAAAGACAGAATTCCTCATCGAACTTCCCGAATTTGAAGTTTAACCTGTTGATGGGCCATTGTGTATTCCAATGCGTGTTTACTAGGAATGATTAACAAACACAATCTGCTGGAGTAGAAAAACTGATCAACCGCTATGCCCACAGCTTAAGAAAGATTAGTAGGTAAATAGGTGGAGAAACACACATACATCCACAGCAGATAAGATGCTAGCAGAGCAGCTTTTTTATTTCCGCTCAGATATTTTTTTTCTGTTTTGTTGTTGATAACAAGAAAAAGAATTCTCTTTAGTAAATGCCTCACAGGTAAAGCTGAAGACTTCATCAGAGGATGATGTTTAAATGGAAATGAAGAAATAATTGTGTAGCATTAATACAAGAAAAAGCTTCCTCTTTAATATTACACAGCAGTTGGTCTTAAAAAAAAATAAATGATCCAAATATTACTATGCTTAGTTCAGTTTTTTTATTCTGTAATTCTCCATTCTCTTTTCTAAGTGATATAGCAAGTACTAGTAAAGAGTGTTTCTTCAGCTTACCAAATTATTTCCTCTCAGATTGTTGAAATATCCACTTGAACACCCATTTTTACATGATTCAAAATCCCTTGATAATTGGACTACTGACAGTATACCAGTGACATGGTGTTCCTACTGTAATGAAGTTTCTGTGATGCAATATGGAAATTGAACAGAAAAGAACTAAAATCACTATCTTTGTACAAATTGCCAATAATAAAATGTAGATAAATTATTAAATTGCCATTATATTTATTCCTTCATATCAAGGAAATTACATAGGTTTTGTGAATTAGATACTTTAAAAAGGAGAAAAGAGGAGAGGAGAGGAGAGGAGAGGAGAGGAGAGGAGAGGAGAGGAGAGGAGAGGAGAGGAGAGGAGAGGAGAGGAGAGGAGAGGAGAGGAGAGGAGAGGAGAGGAGAGGAGAGGAGAGGAGAGGAGAGGTTGAAGCGAGGCGAGGCGAGGAGAGGGAAGGAAAAGGAACCACAAATGAATCCAAACCCACCAAAAACTGAAGAAAAGGGACAAGCTCTTTCACAGATGCTGACTTTGTATTTTCTAAATTGAATAAATAAATAAATAAATAAATAGACATTTCTCAGTAGTTCTTTCTTATGCCCATTAAATTTTCTCTAAACTAGTTAGAAAGGAATTGCACTGAAAGATTTGGATCCACCGCTAGAAGCTTCTCCAGGCTGTGGGAATCAGTAGCTTAGCTCTTTCATCTAACCTATGAACATTAAGTACATGCTGCAAGTCATCTCCTTCATGATCTCCTTTAGTAGGTTGGAATAATCACCTGCTACTAATCTAAGAGCCACCAGTGCAGAGGCTCACAGGCCTTGCAGTCAGTTAGTATGTGTGATCCTAGTCAGGCGTGCATTTTAAAAGTCTGGCACCCAAACCCAATAAATTGCATTCTTACATTAGGTTCATGAGAACTGATAATCTTAGTATATGACACAAATAATTTGTTGTGTTTCACATAGTTGGTCAAATAGAAAAGTTTGAATATCAGTTTTGTTTAAGCTTGTATGAAAACAGAAAGTAAAATAGCAAAATATTCATGAAAATCTGTTAATGAATATGTTCTTTGAAAAAAAGAAAAAAAGAAAAAAAGAAAAAAAGGTATACGATTCCTAAAGTGAAACATTCCATTTCATTTTCCTGATCCAATTTTGGCTGTTACAGCCACTGAAACTTGTATCAGAACTGCCAGAGGGTAGATTTAGATTAGATATAAAGAAAAAAATTTCACTGTGAGAGTGGTGAGGCACTGGAACAGGTTGCCCAGAGAGGTTGTGGATGCCCCATCCCTGGAAGTGTTCAAGGCCAGGTTGGATGGGGCGTTGGGCAACGTGGTCTAGTGGAGGGTGTCCCTGCCCGTGGCAGGGAGGTTGGAACTAGATGATCTTTGAGGTCCCTTCCAACCCAAATCATTGTATGATAATACTCTGCCATCTTGCAGTCTCTATTTCCCACACTCCTATTATTTTTGTGTGTCCAGGCCTTCCAGCAGTCAAGCTAGATAGAAAATTGCAAAGATATAATGAAAGATGTTGCTCAATGAATAAACTTTTTCAACAGAAAAAAAATGAAGTAAAATCATAGGCTCACCTCCTACAGTTTCCATAGGGTTTTATGAAAGATTAGAGGTAAATAATGTTGAAACAGAACAATCTGAAAAACTGAAATATTTAATTATTGACAACTGTGTTCAACTGAAAAAATTAGGTGTTATTTTTTGCAAAAAAAGTCTTCTTGTGTGAAATACTGAGGGTTTTGAAAACACATTTTTTTTTTCCATCAAGCTGTACTTTGATGGAAAATTCCCAGCCAGCTTGAGCTGTAATTCCTTTTCTTCCTCCCCCTCCCCTGCTCCCATTGCTCTATTTGTTTCTATTGTTATGATTTTACACCAAAAGATAAAAGAACCCAAGCAATGAGTTATACACTAGCAAGTTTATTAGGACCTTAGTCATCTGTTTTGTTTTCAAAGCCCATGACAGAGACTACATCATCGTCCAATGATGAGCAACAAACACTTAGAAAGATGCCACCTAAGACCCCCACAATTTAAATTTATTTGGGCCATAAAGTTATACATATATTTTAAAAAGAAAAGGAAAAAAAAGCTTAAAAAAATGGAAGCAAAAAAGCAATAAAAAGAAGCAAAACATATATTGAAGAGAAATACATGTTAGGCAATGCAGAGCACCACAGATCAATACTTGAAATGTTTTTATCTTCTTTTTTAACCTTTTTTTTCCCCTTAATGACTTATTTCTTTGTGTTGTTTTGTGTTGTTTTGTTTTGGGGGTTTTGGGGTTTTTTTTACAGTTGTTTTGATTAAAACACTGCTTAAATTTTTCAGTCCTCTCTTGGATCTTCCTATTAGAAGCAAGACCAAGCATTCACTGCAGTACTACCAGAATACCTGTGCATTATTTCCATAGCCTGTTTAGCCATCTCTTGTCTGAAAAAACTTTTTATGTGGGAAGGAAATTTTCAAAATGTAGAAAACAATCACATTTTTGATTGACATTAATATCTAAGAATTACATGACTGGTGTCTCGTTTTCTACTTTTAAATTGCAGGATTAAGGAGTAATTTTGTATCTATTTCTGAAAAACTTTTACAATCTTATGTCTGTGTTTAAGCTCAAAGTAGCAGATGTTTCATTAAATTTTTATGGATGATTCTCTGTGATTATTTTAATAATTTGAATCTTTCATTTCCTCTTCACGTGGCTAAATAATTGTTCTGGTAGAAACACATACATGTTTGTACTACCTTTAAGAGGTTTAATTTACTATATTAATATAATACAGAACTATCATAAGAATGGAAATTATTAGGAATTTATATTAAAAAAAATTCCATTAAAAAAATATCAAGAAAGCAAGTTATAGTTATGTCTGAGAAAATTGGTTTCCACAGTGATCCTAAACAAGTGTATACTAAGAATTTATTAACAGCCATCCCAGGTCAAATTAAAGATCCATTGAGTGTCCAGTACATACCTAGAGAAGAGTGTAAGAAAAAGGAAAATGTCATTGCATCTTTGTTTGCTTTAAATCTATACGGAAGTATTTGGTTCCAGGTAATAGATAACACACAGTAAAGGACTGTGAAAAGACTGATGACTAACTAACACTAGCATGCAGCACTGCACTTAGGCCAAAAAGAGGTCTGATATGCTTTCCTCTGCTCAGCATTAATATTGCCCATACTTTCTTTTCCTTAACAACACACTCTAAGAAAACATAGGATTTGAAAGTTGAAGAAGAGAAGAATGAGCTATTTTCTGAGATAATTCAAAGTCCAACAAAAACCAAAGAGATTTTTCATCTGAGAAAATGTATATGGATAAATAAGTCCTATTAAGTAGTCCCATTGAGTACTTGCATCACATGTAATGGAATTAATATGTTTTCTAATATTAATATTTCTTAAAGGACTGTCATTCTTAGATTTTTCATGCGGAAAAGAAAGTGGCACTTACAGTATTACTTGCAGTGGTTAGTGACCCAAAAGAAGATAGAAATAACCAAGACAATTAACTGACGTGATGATAATCAATGCATAATCAACTATCAATAAGCACATCTGTGATGATGTGTTTATTAGAAAGAAGTATGCTCACTTCAATCATCAAAGCCTAGAAATTTCATATTGTTTAAATATTCCATTGATATAGTTGCAAATCTGATCCTAGCTAAGTGGCAAATGAAGCTGATGAAACAATAAAAGCTGAGTGTACATCCAATACCACCTAGGGAATACAGCAAACAAACTGAAAGTATAGTCTTTTCAGGATAATTTTTTAGGTATAGTGATTCTAAACACTACTTAACTATACTAGGTACTTTTTTTTAAGGAGTATCAAAAGTTCTCCACGAAGTTACTGTTGCCAGAAGCATCATAAGCAAATATAAAAACCAGCCCCCTCTCAAATCCCTAACTGTAGAGCTAAGCAAATTGTCATACGACTTTTAACAATCAAAACCTACTTATATCAAATAGATCCCAATTCTACTAAATCAGTTGCATTTAGAGATGCACCTTACTCCAACTGCTGCTTTATAATATGAAAGATTCAAAGTAGCATTTTATGTAAAAAAAAATTTAATTTAAAATGTATATTAATCATAGACTGCATAATAATTTGGCCTTTGGACAAATAGAATGTATAAAGTAAGAACTGTTAAAGATTGCAAGATCCTTTGAAAAAGTAAGATTGTCACTACCTTTGAAATGTGTGAAGAATTACAACACCAGTATGTCAAGAAAACAAGGTTCATTAATTCAACCAGTACAGAAACAGACCACTCTTCAAGATTTTCAGATAGTTTCAGTATTTTATTTAGAAATTTGAAATCACCTGTCATGTAAGAAAAACAAATACCAAAGCCCAATAAACTTAGGTAACCACAGTTCACATGTATTCAGACCAACATCAGAGTACTGTTTAATTTGATGCAGCATCAATATTACTGATTCTCTATATCTTACAGAAGTTAGTTGAAAAGCTTTATTTCATGACAGTGTTTGGTGAGTATTGCCTTTTTCCTTTACTTTATATTCAGGAAACCTATGTATAGAAGAGAAAGACTTTTCTACTTTGCCCTCAAAAATCTTTTGCAGAATCGTAATAGAACCACAGATATTTTGCCTGGAAGGGACCTCTGGAGGTTGCCTAGTCCAATTTCCTGCTTTGAGCTGGTCTGTTGCTTCCTCTAGACTCCCTGTGACTTTGTACAGTAAAGTCTTGAAAATCTCCTGCGGACTAGGGTTCCACAGATACTTTGAGTAACGCATTTCAGTGCTGTGCTACCCCTTCCAGTGAAGAAGGTTTTCTTATTATCCAAATACCTTTTAGGTGTTTACTATTGATATTCACCTTTATAACCCATGTTGTGATCTTCTTTACATACCTAGCTGTTAGAAAAAATGAGAGTAAAAACCAGACACATACCTTTCATGTTTCAGGAGACAGTGTCATGGGAATCTTCAGATTAATTTTTGTGAAGCTAACGTATGTTTGGGCCTTATATGAACAGTCACTGGTCTGGTCTACTTCCAATTCATGCTGGCTGGTGCAGCAACACCAGTAAGTTTTTGCACACTTTTTTTTTTTTTTTTAATATATATCTGTATAGACAAAACTATAGACTTTTAAGACAATGATGCATAACTCCAGATCCAAAAGACATCATTCCTTAGCTTTAATGGCTCTTGGATCAGGACATGAATAAAAAATTTCATAATTTTCTTTACAAGATTGCTTTTACATAGGAAAATAGTAAAGCTTGTGTTTATTCTGTGGTCATTTTTATGAATAAAAATAATCATGGAATCTGAGCCTGCAAGAAGTCCAGTTGACGTCAAATGACACTTCAATGCTTAGAGCAGTGATAGATTTCAGTCTATAATAAACAATTACTTTAGAATCTATAGAACATGATTCAGCCTTCATGATATCCTGTATGGCAGCATGAAGATAGATATCCTCAGCACAGCATTTGCCTTCAGGAAATCTGAATGCATGAGTGGTCAATAGACAGCAACACCACCTCCTTCTCATCTCTCCTGAAGTGATCTATTACTTAAAGACATGTAACACATGACAGTCAAAATCTCCATATCTTAATCTTCATTTCATGATATCTCATGGAATTATTTACCTTTTGTGAACTGCAGTATCTAAATGCTACATTTCTGATTTATTAATGTTTTACGTTCATCCTTAAATCATATGATACAATACTGTAGAATATTGAACACCTCAAGCAAGATGAAAAGAGCAATCTAAATCATTAACTGTTGCTCAAAAATTCTTCATCTATAACACATGACCTTAAGGGTTTTTCACTGTCCTCCAAGTACCCAAAGATCCAGGGTGCCTGGATGCCCATAAATTAGCCCAGAATTGGCAGGCTGGAATCTTGTGTCTTATCCAGCTTCATAAAGATTTGAGAGGATCTTTGGGATCTGATCTAGTAGTTATATTCAAAGAACATTTAACACACAAGATCTTTTAAAAAAATGCAGTTGCAACAACCTTCCATTTACAAAAATAACATGATTGCATAGAATACTAGTTAGGCAAAGCTCTTCTGTTAAGAATGTCATGCATTTAATTGTTTTAAGTATGAACTTCTTACATAATTACATCTCATATGAACTGTGTGAACATACTGTACCACAGAGATGGGATTCCATAATATTCTACTTCCCAAAAAGTGCATATAACAAAGATACAAAATAATTCATCTTCTTATTTGTTCTCCTTGCCCAGGAAATGTGCAATTTTTTTGCACAGCACACTACACATTTTCAGCAGGGAAAGATTGGGGGAGTATCAGATTATATTTGACAGTATTTTTTTTTAATATGTCTTAATATAGAACCATTTAATATGTATTTAATCCAAATATGTGCCATTATGGAAGTGTTATGTTGGCTTTGAATTTAAAAAATGCAAAAATGGTGAGATGCCTGTTAATTTAAAATGAAAAATAATAGTAACTTTTATGAGCTAACAAAATAAATTTTATAGTTTATTTTAAAGTGCAAGTTTATGCTAACATTCCATAGCATTTCTGCATATATAAAAGTTTCAGACTTCTTTCTGTTTGAACAATTAATTATCCACTCTTCTGTAGTTTATTTGGTAATTAATTACAACTGGAAGAATTTAAAAAAATCTTAACTTGTAAAACAATTTATCTTAAAATTAAATAATTTGCATGAATTTGTCTACAAGGGCAAACAGCTGAAGTTACAGTAAATAACATTTCTCTTTGAAATACAAACCCAAGTTGTTTCTTTTTTTCTGTATTCGGTTTAGTCGTTCCATTGCATCAACTAAAAGCAATAGTAGGAGTAGAAGTAGTCTTTCCAGTAGTAACAGGAGGAACATACGGTGAATATTTTGAAGTTAATGTCTTTTAAAACACAAAACTTTGGTAAATGTTTTATGACATGTGCTGTGCACATGTACTTGCACTCCATCTTGGTGAAGCTGAATAAATAAAAAAAAAAAAGTCATTCATCGCATCTTGCTTTTATAGACATGAACAACATCTGGTGTTTTACTTTCTTCCTTGAGGTTAGCTGCTTTCCATTAGACTGTGGCTCTTAAGAATTTGTTCCGTTGTGTCAAAAAGCCAAAGCTGACTGTTAGGAGATGTGCAGGGAAGAAAATGCCATGCTATATCTTTTCAGTATGGTGATTAACTTCCCCATATTGGTTCCAGCTAAGGCTCACTTCTGTTTCAATGAACAAAAGGATTTGATACCAACTCCTCGAACAAGATCAAGAATATCATAAACTTCAGAAAATCAAAAAAGGACAGATCTTTTGACTTACAATACAAGATCAATAACAGACCCATCTTCCCTGTCTTAAATCCAACAGGGTGCACCAAAAATCAAGTCCCCGAGGAACTGAACACTGAAAGCAACGCACATACTGTAAAACCTCTCCCAGGAGTAGGTTTCAATTGCCACAGCAGATTGTACTGCCAGAGAGCTGTCTATGGCTGAGCAGGAAATTCATTAATGGAAATGAGGGTATTCTGTGTTTGGGAGCACAAGAGGAGAGAAACATGCCAGTCTCTTAAGAAAGTTTCTCAGCTGATCTTTTGAAATAAGACAAGTGCTTGATTGTTTTTTACCCTGATGATGAATTCAGTGCATCTACATGAAACCTGCAGATTGTGTTGGTGTGGCTGATATACTGCTGTAGACAATGGCATCCTCAGAATGATAATCCAGAATCACTTCTGATGATGACTTTGAGATTCAGTCTCCATTTTTTTCCTTGCCACTATTACTTTACCTTGTGAAATAATGTGGGATTTTTGTGGTAAATACCCTATTTTATTAACACACCAGAAATGGATCTTTTTAAGATGGTTTCTGATCCCAGTCAAACTTATCTTTTCAGTTTAGCATACTGTACAATTAGTAATCTCCATGTAGGTAAGTGGTACATTGCAAACATCCTCTATTTGGGGTCATACTGTGGGGTTCTTTGTCATGCAAAGAGGGGCAAAAAAACTGATCCTCAGATTCCAATCAGAGAAAAAAAATTACTGCAAGTGGAAAAGTTTTGGATTTTAATTTGGTAGCTTTTCATATTACTGATAAAAAGTATGAACTCATTTTCAATCTGGAATTTGGTTATAAAAAGGTTGATCTGTCATTCTAATGGAGAAGAATGTGTGAAAATATTGGACTGTTGCTGAATAGGCAAATGCCTTAATTTATGTGTAAATTGACAGGTTTTGTTGGAAGGGGTATTTGGGGTTGGGGTGTTGGGTTTTTTCTGTTCAGAAGTTTGGAGAGGCATCACTGCAGGTAATATATTCAAGTATCAGTACTAAAAGTCTGTGTGAAAAATACCTGTAGCAGGAAGAAAAAGAAAGAGAAATACATTTGACTTTTATAAAGTTGAAAAGATAAAAAAACAGTTTAAAATAAAAAAGTGCAATAAACTGCTTTAATATCTGTTTATTTAGGGAACAGGTCTATAGTGTTATTTAATATATTTTCTTCACTCAAATGTGAGGGGAAAAATGGTAGAGTTGGTTACCTTGAGGTACCCTAACAACAGTAACATAGCTGCCACATACACCAGTGTGCTTGACGAAGCACTGTTCTTGCACTCAATTAAACTATTGTGCTGACAGGAGAAAAATGGATCCACTTTGTTGCAAACTGTCAAACATGCTTTGCCTTCCAACCTCTATTTTTCTAGCTAAGTGAAATGTATCAAAACACTTAACCGTGCCTGCCACTAGGAAAAAAAAAAAAAAGAAAAAAAAAAGAAAAAAAAAAGAAAAAAAAAAAGAAAAAGAAAAGGAAAAGAGAATATGGGTTTAACAAAAATATTTCTGAATACCACTCCCAACTTTCCGTAAACACCAATAACATTAAGGACACATTTCTAATTGTTATAATGAAAGTGTTCTGAGGAACTTTTAGAAACAGATATTGCACCGTTCTTTCTTTGTACATGATACCTTCCTTATGTCATAATTTTATCAGCAGATATTGACATTCTTCAGTTGAAGAATAATCATATAAGGCCAAATTCTTATCTCTTTTTGTTATAGCAATATAAAGCTTCCTCATAGCTGGAAAACCACTGTCTGAGAGTGTTATTAAGAGGTAAGGCTATAGGCAGACTCCTCATCATACAAATACATTTCACTACATGGCAGTCCAGTAGAGCCAGACGATAGGAAAGTGGATTGTGTGCCACATCCTAGTGATTCCTGGATACTGCAAAACCACTTGCAGTGTTACAGACTGACACAGAGTACAGTTACCCTTATACAATGAATAATGTGAATCTCCCTGCTGAGGGAAAGCTAAATGCTAAAGCTCTCTAATTCTGCTGAGTGATGCTCTGAAACAGCTGTATAACTGAGTTGCTTTGACATGAGTTTAGCTCACTCTTCTTTCTGATGCTTTGAGACTGCAATGAAGAAGAACGTTTTGCCACACAGTTGTCCTAAAGTAACTGTTAGCAGCTAAGCAAAGTGACATCTGTGCATGTGGCAATTGTCTTTAGTCTGAAGCTATTTCTCTTAAATCTGAGGGCCTGAATCATCATTACTCTGCATTTTGCCAATTTTAGGGTATTATTTTTATACCCTTTTTTTACTAATGGAAATAAATACTGAAATGAAAGACACTAAAATACTAAACTCTGTTATCAAGAATCATGTACATTTTTATTGTTTTGTTTTCTCTACACTAATTTGACATGTCTGAAAATTCAGAAGAGAACAATATTAGCAGGTCTGATTCAATATTCAAAGACTTCTAGTGTTTCTTCCATTGACTGAATTAAATTTTTCATTGGATCTTAATTATTTCAAATAATAGTTACTTAGATTTTTTTCTGTGTGAAACTAAATTGTTTAAATGTAGACATCTAGTGTCATTTTTATGTTCTAAGCTATACCACCTGGGCTCCAGTTGCTCCTCCAGATCAGGGTATGGCTTTCCATAGGTGCTATGGTATGTCAATGAAGCCCATTCACGTCTTCAATTTGCAAGGAGAGCTAAAATAACACTAGATACCTAAGTTAATGTAAAGTTAATGTAGCTGCATTTTCCATTTTGTCTCACCCTTACCTGCACAAGTAATACTTAGCATTATCTTTACTCGTCTGGAATAAATACAGCATTGAAACATCTATGTTGTAACCTGATTCACTCTTCCTAATACTCTCAAATATGCAGGTGTTCTGAATGAAATTATTCTCAATCATAGAAAGAGGGAATAATAGTTATTCTCTAATAATTGACATTTTGTTTTTGGAAGTCAAAAAGTTTGACTTCCATAGCAAATTAATGACACCTCAAAAATATTAATAGGGAAGTTGATTTGTTAACAGAGACAACATGTGGTCAGATCCTCAAATCAAAGAAATTAGTATAGCACCATCAAAGTCATTATCTCTATGAAAATTTGAAAGAACTGAGAATCTGACTTTCGTATGTAGTATAGGAAAATTTTCTGTCAGAAATTTATGTGCAAAGAACATGAAGAACTCACATTTGTATATACAAATAGGTAAGACATCAACAGTAAGCTGAACTAAAGAATATATCTTTTTTACTTTGAGTTTATCAAGACTTCAATGCTATGTTTAGCATACATATGAAGACGTAGTTAATTAAGCTGATCTTTTGCTCTACAAATAGAAATAAAAAAAAAAAAAAAGAAAGAAAGTTCATGCATAGTCAGTTTACAAAAGATTTGCTTAGAGGAAGATAAACGCAGATCAGAATTTATGTTTTGGCACCGTATCAGTCATGCACAGAAATTGAAGGGCTTTACTGCACTCTGGACAAGATGCTTCTGTCCACATGACACGAGTGAGAAGCACTGTGTTTAATTCCCAAACAGTTCTAAACTTGTGCATGCAGAAGTTGCTGCCTTCTTTAAAAAGTGACCTTTAAGAAAAAGACATTTAAAAAACTCTTTATTTCTTTTTCCTTGATAGAGAGCAGTTCCTTGATTTGCTTGAAAGGCAGCCAGGAATAAGCTTTTTCTTTTCTTGTGAGTTGAAAAAAATTACAAAATTATACAGAATAAATAGTAAATATAAATCTAGCTAGAATTCATTGCAAAAATAAACCTGCAGTGTTCTACTTTTTTATCTATTTTTCCCACAACATTTTATTTTCTTCTAATTTCAGAAAATATAACATATTTTTATACAAACAGCTAAATACTATTATTCTTCCTCACATGTGTTTACTGTTGCAGTTATTCTGTCTGAGAGTTGCTTTTGGGTAGGGTGGGAAATGATCTGTATTTGCACTTGGAAGTTCCTAGCCACAGCAAACTCATTTCCTCCAAGAATATTTAAAGCCAGCACAGAAGTTATTTATATATATATATATAGATCAAACTTATTAAACACAGTAACATATTTACAGCTGATTCTCAGTAGCTTTTCAAATTGCCCAGGATTATGAGTTGAAACACCAGTGATGCACAATATTATATAGCAGCAGCTCAAGAAAAGATTGTCCAAACTTAGGTAAAGCTATAAGATAGGGAAAGTAGCAAAAGGCTTGCTTTTTTCTTCATTGAAGATGTTGGGTAAACATAGTTACATATTTTTCCTTCCACATACTGATACGGAATGCACACGATGAAGTTCTGTGTAAAATACTTAAATATTTGCAGGCTCTTGGTGCATACACAAAAATATTTTCTTATTTGTGTTTGTATGTTTGTTTTTTTAAAACTGACATTTAGTATGACAACATTTCAAATCCTTTCATATTTATTATAATGGTATGTTAGGTGGAGATGTAGACAATGATCATGTATGCAGTGCATGTACTAACCTAACCGATACACTCTAACCTTATAACTACAAACACAGGTGGTTTGGGGGGTTTTTTTGTTTTGTTTTGTTTGTTTTTTTTTTTGTTTTTTTTAAAAGGAATCTAATTAAACTGAGGAAAAAAAGAAAGAGTAAAGGTAACAAATATTTTTTCCATAGGTTGGGTACAGAATGGAGAGTGCCATACACACCTTTTTAAAATGTTGAGGAATATTACAATAAGCAATCTTCCTCCCACAGTTCAATCACACAAAATTCATGTTTAACTTGGGGTGAGACATATTGCCTGCACACAACCCCATGGCTTCCCACAGTGATCCCTGAGTTTTTTTTGCTAGGATTACTGCTGTGCTTAAGTTCTGACTGTTGACATGTTATTATAAGGCACTTTTATTTACAATGGTTCCAACTTAAAATAGAATTACAGAAATTCGGCCCCAGCTCAATGTATTATCACTTCATGTTTGCTGCTCCAGGACTTCCAAGTAGTCAGGCTCAGCATGTAAATTAGCTTTGAGTTCAAAATACTCATTTTTAGTTTGTTCTAGAAAAACCTTTCTTGGCCTGGAGTACATGAGTGTCTCCATTAGCTTCAGCTCCTCATGTGCTCCAGGATAATGAACTTCCATGTCAGGCTGGAGCTGGACAATATTTTTTCTTAGGTACTCCGTAATCCCTAGCTGCTGCAGTTCTCTCTCTTTTTCAAGAATGTTTCTATATAAGCAGCTGGCATCCTGAAAAGACAGAAATTCAGCAGATTGATCCGTAGCCTTATATTTGACATTTGAACCTGTAAGAGGTGAACTGTTCTCTCTTTCCAGAAGACTTCGGCGGAGATGTTTGGAATCGTTAGCTTCCTTCTCACTTCCCTCCTCCTGTTGCTCAGTATGCTTGGGGCTGAAGGATGGGCTGCGGTAGACCTGAACCATGGGAGTAACCATACGTTGCTCATAGAGAGTCGCTGCTGGGCGCTCTGTTGTGTGGTGTGTTGTCTTATGCCCATACATGCTGTACTGAAGGTGAACTGGGCTACTATCCCTCATTTGTTCATCCACTTGTTTCTTTTTGCATCTTCGTCGCCGATGCAGAACAAGAACAACTATTCCTGCTGCACAAAATACAATAGTTATAAACACAATAAGAAGTCCCAATATTAGAACAGAAAGTGGGACAGCATCTGTAAGGGACCGCAGGATGGTGTCTGCCGTGTTGGTAGTAGTAGTAGAAGTTGTCACAACTACAAAACTGGCATGAGTTGGTAGAGCAGGGCTGTTTATTAAACCTGGACACAAGACTTCACTGTTCAGGGATTTAAGTTCTTTTTTTGCTAAATGTCCTGGAGATTTACAAAAAATATCACCCATCATTGTATTCTTACTCAGTCTTTGTATCCATTTTTGCAGCCCAACTGAATCACAGGTACAGTCCCAGGGGTTGTCTTCAAGTTCAATTTGTACCAGCATATCCAGTTCATCCAAGACATTACTCACAGGTAAATGAGCAAATTGGTTTGTTTTCAGATTTAATCTGGCGAGTGGAACACCTGAAAAGATATGGGGTGGCAAAGTCTGCAGAAGGTTGTTATTTAAGTAGAGGACCTTAAGTTTTGGCATTGCATTAAATGTCCCTGGCAAAACTTCTTTGATGGCATTATATTCAAGGTACAAGTATTCAAGGTGCTGAAGGCCAAGGAAGAGATTCTGACTTAGCTTTGTAAGATGATTGCCATTGAGATATAATTTTTGCAGTTTAGTCAGATTCATAAAGGATCCTTCCTCAAGGATTTCAATGCGATTGTTCCCCAGGTGAAGCATTTCCAGACTGGCATAGTCCACAAGATCTGATTTCAGTAATGTCTGAATAATGTTTCCAGCTAGAATAAGCTTTTTAGGATTTGGAGGAGGGGGTCCTAAATCAGACAAACTTTCAATATTTCGCTCCTGGCAGTGCATGAGAACTCCTGAGAGCATATGGCTGGTGCAGTGGCAGGGGACAGGACAATAGAATCCTGGAAATTGAGTAGTAGGCTTTGAAGTATGAAGCACTAAACTTGGTTCTTTAGTAGGAGCTTTCAGGATAGGAATCACCTTAGTCGATAGGTGACTATCACTGATAGAGGTCGTTACAACCAAGGGCAGTGACCCTGAAGGGTCTTCAAGTTCATTGACAGGATGAGTGGGACAAAGTGATTCTTTTTTCAACCGGCTTAAGATGCTGCCTTTGATTACTGGAGGACTATTGCATACAACGTCACCTATTATTGACTGAGGCGGCATGTTTTCTAACCATATCTTCAACTGCAGCAAATCACAGTTACAGGCCCATTTATTGTCTTCCAACTGAAGGTCTAGTATTCTACCAATGTGTTCCAAAAAGCCAACATAGGGAAGTGTCTGTAGCTGGTTTCCGCGAAGATCTAAATGAGTCAATGGCACAAAACGAAATACATTTGGAGGAAGATACTCAATGGCATTATCATTCAATATAAGCACTTTAAGCCTGTTGAGTTTGCTAAAGGCACTTGCTTCAATCACTGTGATGAAATTGTTGTCTGCTTGAAGAAACTCCAAATTTTCCAATCCATTAAATGTATCTTCTTTAAGTGTTTCTAAAGAGTTGTGATTGATATGAAGTTGCTTAAGAAGGCTGAGACCATTGAACGCCCCAGGCTCAATATCTGCAATATTATTAAAACCAAGATGTAGAGAGATAGCATTAACAAGGCCAGCAAAATCATTCACGTGTAATGTAGTCAGGCCATTGTTTAACAGATTAAGATGGAAAGGCCGTGATGGTGGGACATTTATTTCTGATACCATCTTGATGCCTCTTTCTTCACAGTTTATAATCATGGTATCATCCTTTTCTTCACAGGAACACAAATTCTGACAAGATCCTCTGACTGAAGAAAAAGAAGACTGTGACTGGAAAGGATCAGATGCAATCACAACGGAATATAGAATAAAAATCCAGAGCTTCATCTTGCCCAGAAGATTCTAGAAAAAAAAAAGAAAAAAGAAAAAAGAAAAAAAAGAAAAAGGAAAAGTAATTGAGTCATCATTTCACAGGGTTGATTTTTATGTTTTTTTCTGGGGTGGTGGGGCAGGGAGGAGTGATAACCATGCCTAATACTTGTCTTTGAGCTATATCCCCTTTCAAACAATATTATATTATGCAAAACATTTGAATGATTTTCTAAGCAGAAAAAAATATATTTAATGTACTGAATCAATAAACACAGTCATAAGCACTTCAGTACTTTCATGCTGATATACCAAAGTAGGAGATAATCAGGAGTGTGCTGTCTTTATTTACACACCATCTAGAATGTTTGCCAGTGGACAGCAGTAATAAGTTACTGCCTCAAGCAACTTATATCAAGGCTAATATAGTATTTTGGATCGTTGCTTTGTGTCACCATATAGCGCTGCAAATTTTAAGAATACCTTGCTAAGATCAACTTAATGTTGTCCAGCTGCTGAAGAGAAGAAATAAGATTTGGTTTGGTTCAACAATATGTTGTGAGCAGAAGCCGATTCAGTCAGGATACAAGGAATCTCTCCTTTGGTTCTGCATTATGTATGTAAATCAAAAGGTATTTCCTCTGCAATCGTTGTACCCCCAAACTGAAAAGGAAGTAGCAAAATAATTCTTTTTCTTTACTTAAATTTTAATGTTATAATTTGTGGATATTTAGTGAAAGTGGGAACACAGCACACAGTGTAATTAATATACATGTGTGTATAATATACACATAAAATATTTGTGTACACAATTAAAAAAAGAAGAGAGAACTGACAATACAGGACATGTCAGAAGAAACAGGTAAGAAAGGGGCAAACTTTTTTTTTTTAGATTAATTATTAGACTCCTTCCTATTATTATAATCATTAATTACTGGGAAAAAACTGAAATGTACATGGAACTAACTGTGCTTTACTAGTTGAAAATGATCACCAGTATCATCCATATGTTATGTAACAAATTATCACCTGTCAAGCTGATCTTGAACTTCGCAGGACCTAATAAATCCATCATTAAAGTACAACTATGGAATCACAAGCAAAATTTACATGTTGAAATCAAGCATTTGTTATCAATGGTTTGAATTAATTTATGCTACATTCCATTTGAAGATTCTCTGTTCCTTTCTGCCAAGGCTGTCTAATTCGCAAGAACAATGGTAATTCTTGATATATGAGATGGAGTGAAATCACTGTTTATAATCTTTAATTAAACATTTCCACATTTCCTGAAAGAAAAAAAAATAAATCTTACAATGGAATGGATGATTTAAAACACAAGAACTTTTTTGGGGTACGCTATTTATTCTAGGGCTGAACTAAGCAGGTTTCTTAAGTAATCCATCTAATAAAGGTCACTTGATTTTTCAAAGTAAGCTATTTAAACATGAAGTACAGAACACCACTAGACAATTAACCAGCTGAAGTGTTAATTTCTGAAAGATTAGAACCTTTTACAAGAATCTATTCAATTACATGCATGAATATTCTTATAGTGCGGTCATATGATTTGGCATCTCATCACTACATATTTTAATCATCATGTACCTTTGTTACTAGCAACACCATCTCTCAAGGCTTCCCTTAAAGCTGACTGCAAAGATTTGTACATGCGCTTAAGTGTGATGGTATGAGTATTACACGCACACACCATGCACATGCAACAACAGCAAATGTGTGCACAGTGAATTAATTATGCTTTTCTCCATTAGTAGTTCCTGTTAAGTGGGAGTAGATGTATGAATTTAGAAGTAGTAAGTGCAATTCACAGTGTGAGAAAAAGTGTCCCTAAACATATGAACTTATATCTTTGTTTCAGTAGAACAAATAATTTTATTGTCTCATATAACACTCCTTGAACTCCAGCTGCCTGTTTAACATCTATGTCTTTAAGTGTATTTTCCCAAGAAGTATTGGATAAGACACAACATGTCAAGATATTATTTTGAAGTATGCAGAATAATTCTAGGATCATGTTATGCTAGAGATTTATTCTTGCTTTACATGCATCAATATCCTTTCCAGTGACCCAAGGTAAAAAATGCAGGCTCTTGACACAGATGCCAGCTTCAAACCTACTGTATGACTAATTAGACTTTATTTCTGTACACTTTTTCTCTGTAGGAATTCCAGCTTCAATCTGCATCAAACTCAAACTGCACTTATAAAGTCCCTGAGCAAAATTAAATGAAAAAACATAAAAATCTGAAAAGCATGTTGCATTCCAGTGCATATTGAGAAATTGGGTTATAAAAATGAAAGCCCTCCTCTCAGAGATGAAAGTAACAACATTTGTAACCAATTGGAAAACATTCCCATTTTAATCATCGTCATACCTCTGTGGGCAGCGCTGCCAGAACTCACACACACATATACACACAACAAAAATTAATAGGAGAGTTGTATTCTTTTTTCCTTTTTCCATTTTTTTTTTTTTTTTTTTTGATCTGAACACTCAGGAATATGTAATGAAGATCTCAGTGGGCTACTATTGTAAAATAAAAACTGCTTTCAAGTAACCGATGATCAACATCTAGCCAAAAGAATTCACAATAAAATAAAATTTCATTTAAAAGACTTGACAAAACTGACATTTTTCTGTTTCATATGGTGAGTTTTTTCAGCAAATTATATATGGTAACTTAAGTTTGTTCATTTTGTCTGCTTTCATGTAAGTCACTACTAAGTGCACACTGTAAGGTTTTTGCAGTAGGAATTCTAAAAGACTAAAAAATGTCACAGTCCTTTCTACAAGGCAAAGTTGAATACTGTCAGAAGTAGTCACTTTATAGCAAAGGCATCACATGCCTGACAAGTAATAATCCATGTGTTTTTAAAACATTGAAATAGCTTGCTTCATTTTACTTGGGAGTTGGTTTGTTTGTTTTAATTCAGCTGTTTAAAAAATGCATATTGAAGATTTTCAAAGGCTCAAATTAAGAATTGGTAATTTCTAAAAGCCTTCAGGATTGTTTATTAAATTCTGAAGGGAATCACAGTCAGATGATGCATTTAAGATCATTCTTGCACTTCAGGAAATAAAAGCAAACATCCATTCCTCCCCCCTCAAGGGATCTGAAATCAGCGTTTCCTTAATACACACATTCTACACAGTTGGCACTTTGAATAAATGCACTGGAAGACTGTTTGAAATACAGTATAAATTGCCATCATTTAACATAAAAGTTATGCAAAGTCATGCAGAAAAATAAATTCAACTGGTACTGAGAAATGAATTTCTCATATGCTCAGCTAATTAACTAACCGGAATCTTTCTTACCTGTACAGCAGTAACACTCCCTGAAACGCTCGGTAACGCACAGTTGGAGCAGCTGTTTCAATGCGATGCAATTTTTCCCTGTGAAAAATGCACACTTTCTTCTGAGTTTCACTTTGCTGCAAGCTCTGGTAATACTACAGTTCCATAAAGTTAAAATCCTTGTTCAGAAGACAAAGTACAAAGCGTTCAATTGAAAAAATCTTCCAGGCAGCGTGCACATTAGACCATCCTGTGAGGAGTTGTCCTTTTTCCTCAATTAAAATTCACAGCATACTTCACAGCTATGCTGACTTTTCTGCATATAGTTAACTGTTTGCAAGCATTTGCATGCAGTAAACAAACAAGATGCTCAGCAGAGCTTGACTTGATCACTTGGTTTATCAGATTTTTAGATCCAAGCTGCTTCTGTGTTCTCTCTGCTCTTTCTAGTCTTTCTTGCTAGCTCAGTTTGTTATTAGTCAGATTGCCAGGGGCTGGGAGGTAGGCGTAAATAAAGAGACTTCTTGGCTTTTGACTCAGCCTTTAAGCCCTTCCCCACCACAGAGCTTTAATCTGCCAATGTCATTTAATACAAGATACAGCTCCACCTTGAGACAGATCAGCTCCTCCTCCTGCAATTTCTCTCACCTCCTTTTTCCCTTATCTCAGTGAACCTCGGAAAGTAAAATTCAGCTAAATATCTTCTAGATTGCTTAAGGTCTGTTAATGACTGATTTTGTAAAACAGTAAACATGCACTGCAGCTCTTGCAGTTTGTTCTCTTGGGCAGATCTTGCATTTAGTTTATATCTGCAAACGCTTGCTTTAGGAACTGAAAGCATTCCAGCCCAATACACTCCACAAAACACACCACAAGGGAAACCTTGTCCTCTGAAAAATATGTCTATCACAATGAAGTGCAGGATTATACAAATATATAAATGAGACAGTACAGCTCTCAATCCAGTCCACTCAACGTGACCGGGGTAGGGATGAGTATGTACAGTTGTACATACTTCATTTCTGGGGAAAAAAAAACCCCAAAATTAGAAAAAACCCTGACACATTAGTGCTTATACTTGCACAATGATTGCTGACAGTCCTTTTTAAAACTGCCCTTCTTGTTCTGTAGGAAAAAACCTGGGTTGATTGTAATTGTCCATTTTATAGGTGTTAGGCTAGTGTGTTGGTATCTATCCACGTGAGATTGTATTCTGTTTGCATGAAATACTGCTTTGACAAAAAACAGTCTGGTTTGGGGGGCGGGGGAGGGGGGGGGAGTATATTCTTAAAGGCATGTGTCATGCTTAAGGTACTATTTTGTCTGTGCTCATAAACAAGTAATTAGCAGTAGAGCTCAGGAAAATAATTGTTCCATACAAGGAAGATTTTTCGTCACCCCTCCTGCACTGCATGGGATGGCTTTATATGCTGCAAATGCTACTTCCTTCTTCATTCCACTGCCATGGAGCCGCAAAACCTTTTGATGAGCAACGATAGATCTGGTGCTTCAGTGTATTTACCCTGTAGAGCATACCATTTCTGTTTTCTCCTGATTGTGTCTTGGATTACTTCACAGATTATTTACTACAGCCTCAATGACAGTCAGATTCCAGGAACAACTTTTGTGCTGATAGATTTCCAGGTGGCCTCCATGGCCTTTGAAGGGGTATCGTGACGTACTGTTCCATGTGATGAAGGCTATCAAGATCTTATCCTATATATGTACACACACATATATACATATATATAGGGATATGTATATATGCCTTGGCTTATTAGGATGGGTTCTTTATTACTTAATTTTCTACAGATAAAATATGTAATTTAGCAAAATAATAAAAAAGATAAAATATCCCTAAGAAACAGCAACAATTTTATTTCCACTCATTTCAACACATCACTTATTTGATTGCATTTTCCTACTTTGAATGAACCTTGCCACTCTGTCATGACTTGCACACATTCTACTATTAAGGCTCAAAGATTCTCAGCCAAATAAATCATATTCTTTATTCATTTTGAATTTATGAATTGTAAGTCAGAGTCTTTCTAAATCTTACTGAACATTTGCAGGTGTTCAGACTTCACTTGTGGTTGATTGTTTGAGATGGAGAATATCTGTATATATAGATACTCGTATCAGAAGTGAAAACAACATCATCCTTTGCTTTCAGTTAACATCTACATGAGTAAAACCTGATCACAAAAATATTTTCAGAAGTCAACTACCAAAAATAGGAGAGCATTTCCTAATCATACACAATTAAAAAACACTGAAAATCATTATCAATAATGTTTGTCATTCCACAAACTGTATATTTACCAGGTTTATGATTGTTTTTCTACTACAATTATATGGACCATTAAGCAGGTTATTATAAAGAATGTGATTCTGCAAGTGCATCTGTATGGACAGTGTTGAACTGACACAGAATTTGGATCATGTACTTTAAATATTCACCTTTATCAATTGCTCTGACAATTTTAAAATTTGTGAAGCTGTATAAAAAAAATCTAAAACTGTCAGGCTTACTTACTCCCAAAAAGGCCTTAAGCTTTTATGTCATTCCTCTTTACCTCTTCACAAAGTACAGCATCTCCATAGAATGGAACCGAGACCATACCCCTTAACTATACACATATTGTGCAGAATTCTCCCACGGCTAGTGAGCTTTCTTTCTTATCATTATATACGTGTAGATAAGGAAGTTTAAATGCTATTAAGCATGTAGATCTTGTATAAAATCCTTAAAAGAGGAGGTTCTAATGTTGTCTACCATGTTTTATTAAATTCTGTGTTATATGGTAAGCTGTGCAGGTTTCTTTAACTGTATACATTACAGAGGAAACATCTGAGCCTGAATTACATAATTTGTAAATATTGGTATGACCAGAAAATGCCAGGAAGGCTCTTCTGGAATCCACTGCTTTCTTCATAGCAATATATTTCCTCCATTCAGGAGAATTTTGAAGACCACAGGGACGCCCATAAGAAGCAGTGGAAAGCTTTCTCACACCCTTTCTGACAGAACTTACTAGTACCACTTCTAGATTACTTTTAAAAATGTTTTTTTATATAAAGGATATTAATTTCAAATGTTGAAATTAGGCTAATTTACAGATTAGTCTTCAAAATGTGAAATTTCGTGATCCCCTACTTATTTATTAGTAAATTCAGTGTTTAAAACTAACAGGAGGAATAAGGATTTGCATTTGCTATTGCAGTGGAAGGTAAAGCTCCCCTCCCCCCTCATTCATGACACATCCTCACTTCTCAGGATGCACATAAGGAACCATTGATTCCACACAATATGTATGAGCCAAATAACGTGTCCTGCCCTGCTTGCGAGGAGCTGCTAGTCCCTTTCAGCAACTCTTCACCTATATTTCTTGCAACACCAACTCTTTGAACTCTGCATAAGTACTGGTCTGAGAGCTTAAGATGCTATACAAAAGGAAGTATTCTGGAACAACTAAGTAGGATCTGAATATTCAAACCTGAGAGAACAGGCTGAGGGACTCTGTTGAAACTCATGTACATAGTATACCTGAAAATTCCACATGGAGAGACAGTCACCAAGGCTAAGTCTTAACTAAGTAGGATGAGAGGATGTAGCACAAGCACGTATGCACAAACAAAACAAACAGAAAACCTGCCATTATACAACATAGCTACAATTATGGAGGCTGTCAGTGCCTACTATAAAGCCAATGCATAGCCTTTCTCTCCCATAACAAAGGAAATTAGGAAAGGTTTTCTTGAACTGTAACTTTCATGACATCCAAGTGAACAGGAAAGAATTAATTAAGATTTGCATTAGGAAGGAGAGGGGTTTATTTTGTAGGCATCCATTTCTTTAATTTAGCTACAGAACACCTATTTCCCTCAATAAACTATTGCACCTTTTTTATGCATTGGCATAATGCAACCTTTTTCTGCTCTGAACACACTTTTTGTGGGGCTTTTTGCAGTCAAGAACACATTGCAATTATGTAATCAAAGCCCAGGATTCCTCTCTAAAAGTAATATGCAAGCCTAGTGACTATTCTCTAGGTAAATATTTGGTTTAATTTTAATAAGACCCTTATTGATAGGCAATTCTCTGAAAAATCCACTGAAAAAGAAGAAAACAATCAAGTTAAAGGAACAACTTTCTGTTATCCTAATATAGCTTCTACCAAACTAACTAAATTTAGATCCATATATACATACCTAATATACATGTATACATGCATATATAATATTGTATGCATTGATAATCATCATCATGCAAAAAATCACATTATCTGAAGGAAAGCATTTTGAAGAAAGTTATGTTGAAGTAAATATTCTTTATATTTCATTTTTTTAAGATTAAAAAGTCATATGGTCCTTTAAATTTCCTGCTGGAGTGAATAATGCATTTTATCCTACTATCCTTAGCACCGTGACTCCTTACAAAACAGTGGCTTCTTAGTCATTTAATAAAATACAATGCAGTGGCTGTAAATAGTCTTTATTTTGGAAAAAGATGAAACCAAGCTGATTTCTCTTGCATACTTATTCTTTAGCAATCCTGCTTTATTGTACTATTCAGCTCATTGTAAATGTGTAAACATTTCTTTAATTTGCACTATTTCCTTCTTCGGTATCTGTGCAATAGATCTTGAATCTTCTCCATGTTTTGTTTACTCATTGACAGAAAACTCCCCGTTCTGCATAATATAGGACGAGTTTAATATCCAAGTTAAAATCTGCTTATCTATTCAGAGATAATCTGTCTTGTTCATAAATTTTGGTGTTGGAGTGACAGATGTCCCTTGTTCTGAATCAATCTCTCGGAACAGGTAGGTTCTCCTCTCCTCTCCTTTCCTCTCCTCTCCTCTCCTCTCCTCTCCTCTCCTCTCCTCTCCTCTCCTCTCCTCTCCTCTCCTCTCCTCTCCTCTCCTCTCCTCTCCTCTCCTCTCCTCTCCTCTCCTCTCCTCTCCTCTCCTCTCCTCTCCTCTCCTCTCCTCTCCTCTCCTCTCCTCTCCTCTCCTCTCCTCTCTCCTCTCCTCTCCTCTCCTCTCCTCTCCTCTTTCTCCTCTCCTCTCCTCTCCTCTCCTCTCCTCCTGAGATTGGCAATATTTGAATGTCAATTAAAAAAAATGCCTAGAGGTGACTGGTCTGTAGAGAACAAAAGTCACCTGAGTACTTGCAGTCTTCAGTTATCATGAATCATATTCACATTTTTTTTAAATGTAGTCTGCTTGCCAATGACCCAAGAACCAAAAAAATAAAATTAAAAAAATTAAGTCTTTTTTGGCATTGTACTACATGTTAGCATCTTAAAAAATTCTCTGTTAATCTACCTGTGCACCCTTTTCTTAGTAACTTTTGCAACCCCAGAAGCAATATTGTCCATTGACCTTAAACTACCGTAGTTTTAAAGTAAAATGATCCTTTCCACTACCACATAGCCAACTGAAACTTTTTTAAAGCCAAATGGGTTTAAGTGCCTTTTGTCCATGTAGAAGAGAAAACCCAGTGTGAAATCAACAGAATTTCACTTGACTTCTTTGGGTGTTTACTTTTCTGATTATTCTGGACTTCCAGTCAATATCCTTTAGGTATATTCAAATAAAAATTAAATTTAAAAAATCCTTGTAAATTTATATATGCGAGTTATGTTCTAGTTACTTTTTTTTCACAATATGATCGTCAGCCGATTAGTTGCCAACTGCACATCTAACTAGTCAGCTTCACATAGTAGTTACAAATATTCCAATTGAAGTACAGTCAGATTTTTCTGAGTGTCTTGTATGACTGTAGCTGAATGCCTCTCATAACACACTTGGAAAAAACATCACTTCAATACTAATAGCTGGTGCAACACATAGGTACAGAAATTGTGTAAAGTTTTTGAAATAAGTAGTGGAATATTTTTATCTTCTGTACCACAACCTTTTAAAAGCAAAATTGCTTGGTCTTCTGTTCTTAAGATGGAGAGTGGAGAAATACACACATACACATGCTGTACGAGTTTGCAATGTACTTATGATGCTCTTTTTCAAATTACAGCCTAAGATGTTCACAGTTCCAGATGAACTACTAACTTTAGATTTATCTCTCAATAGTTTAAAAAGTTTGCTGCTAGGACACAGAAGTGCAGATATGCTAATATGTTATAAACCTTTTAAAGGAAAAGGAAATCAAGGGAAAGATAATAACTGAGTGTGCAATAATCAGTGATCAAAACAAAGGATATGGCATCATTTACATACGTTTACATGTATTATTTCAGTGTTAAAAATTACTATTCTTAGTCTTTTTCGATAAGTTTGTTTAGGAAAACATGAAATACTGAAACTGCTGTGTAAAATGATTTGCTTTCCTTTTGGCTATGATAATACATTGATATTTAACATTAGTATCCATAAAACACAAATGAGTTTCTACATGCTGACTATGCTTAAGCCTATTCACAATAATACATGCCTGTGTCTAACCTAAACATTACATGCTACTGCTGTTCCACAGAAATCCATCTAACATAGATTATATCAGGCAACTTGGAAAAACACCTGAAGAGTAAACTCTGCAGTAGTCAATCAAGTTTGGAATGTCACTAGATTGCAAATAGCCATAGCACGCAGTTAGTTTCTCTTCAGTATACTATATATATACACACTTAGTAAAATTCACAGACCCAACACAAGTCTAATGCACCACTGAATTAATATTTAAGCTCTGCTTTGAAGAGATTTTGTTGTCTTTGTGATAATGCATATCTTTTACAGAGGCACTGGCCTGTGTTCTGAACTCCAGTTTTGATGATGTAATATAGCAACTGAAGCAAGTAAGCACACATGTCAAAGCACACTCTTTGGCCCTGTAAAGTCATAGGTAGTTTTCAAGAGAGTAGTAGATCTCAGGAGCTGGAAACATGCCCCTCACCAATCTGACTTCACAATACAGGACTGATATGAGCTAATTTTCAGTCTAAAAGTTCATTAATGAAGTCCAAGTTCATCAATCTATTGTCCTTTTTTTTAATGCATGGACAAATCTTGCAATGGCTGAGATAAATCCAGTCCTAAATAGTTTTCTGAGGTTGGCTACTAACAGTGTATACTGGGTCTGGCTGGGATGGAGCTGATTTTCTTCACAGGGGTCCGTATGGTGGTATGTTTCGGATTTGTGACTAAAACAGGGTTGATGATAACACATCAACGTTTTGGCTATTGCTGAGCAGTACTTGTACAGTGTAAAGGCTTCCTATTTTCCCAATTCTGGCCTGCCATGGGTAGGTTGGGGGTGGGCAAGAAGTCGGGAAGGGACATAAGCAAGACAGCTGACCCAAAGGGACCAAAGGGATATTCCATGGCATATAGTCTCAGCAATAAAAACTGAAGGGAAGACGATTTTTAGGAAAGTAGCTGTTGCTCAGGGACAGGATGGATGTTGGTCTCCTCACATGAGGTGGTGAGTGATTGCCTTTGCATCACTTTTTTTCTTTTTTTCTAATTTTTTTCCCCTCTTTCATTTGTTGATTGAACTATCTGTGTCTTGACCCATGAGTTTTCTTGCTTTTGCTCTTTCTATTCTCTCTCCCATCCCACTGTCTAAATTCACAGGGGCCATGGACCTCTTTTGCACAATATCTCAGTAGTCAGGCTTTTCAGGAAGTGTTAGAACTGGAAAAAACTTCTCCTTATTTTGACCTTTCTCTACTTCCCAAAAGTCTGTAGGTGATGTCACTCTTCTGTGGTGCAGTTGCTGTATGGGAGAGTAAAGACTGAAAGAATTGGGCTCTAATGGTAAGCACATGAGCCATAAAAAATCCAATTATACCTGACTACAGATACAACTCAGGAAAGATGTGACAGATCTGTGTTCTGTTGCCCACCCTGGACTGCTTTTATTTGGTTAAAAATATACGAAAAGGAAAATAATGTATCAAGTAGGCCAGCATTATTCAGTTAATACCTGCATCTAAATCCTCACATACACTTATGAGCAGTTACCTCCTTGAGTATGTTTTCTTAGCTTTGCATTCTGCCATGTAGCCATACTCCTTGCTTCTATTCACACTATTATCACAGAGCAAATAGAGCCCATTAAAGAAATTAAATGTACCTAATTTAGAACCCACTTCAGCCGTTCTGTCAAAGTGGGAAGAACACACAAACCTACATTTGCCAATGATTTCACTTTTGGCTTCTATTCTCAAATAGCCATTTATTTTTAGAAAACAACTTTTAAAAATGTGAGGGTCATGTTAATCACTATAGAAATAAATACATTAGGTAGAAGAAAAATGAAATGGAGAGAGTAAAAAATATACAATTTCCTGAATTAAAAAAAAAAAAAAAAAAAACAATACAATTTTAAATGTTTCAAGGGGATTTCTCTCTATTGAAGGAAGGGCATAGCTATATCTAAGCCCATTTTTGCAGAAGGAAAATCAGATTTCTGCTTAAAAAATGTATGCCTCAGGTGCATAAAATGAGGATTGAAAGGTGTTTCTTGAACAGTTCAGCATGCTCTATCTATAGCTTAGCTTCTACTTTTGATGGCACAACTTTGGTGCTAACATTTGACTCACTAGGCTAGGTTCTGTTTTATTTCCAAAATAGGAATGGGCTTATATATCTTTCTTTAGTATCATTTCTTATTTTTTATTTAGGCAGATATGGACCCCTGCTTTATTTTTATGCAGTCAGTGCAGACTAAATGAACCTTTGAGTTCACCTTTGAGATGACAGTAAGAATTTTTTACTCATATATAAGACTGCATTTTATGTTGAAATATCCTTTCTGGTTCAGATCTTGTGAATCTGGGTTCCTTACATGGACTAGGAAGAACATTAGTACAGCAAAATCAGACCTTTTCCGTCTGTAAAAGGGAAAAAAAAAAAATAAAAAAAAATTAGTGTCCTCAGGGGTGAAGGATAAGGACAGGAGTGGGAATATTTCCAGTAAAGACAAAAAGCAGAAAGTAGGTCAGGAAGAGTGAACTTTCTGTTCATTTTGCTATTGAAGAAGATGAGAATAGGTTAAAGTAGTGGCTTTATTGAGAGAGTCCATCTCACCAACTGTGGACACATTGTTGCATACCCTTACCCTTCCTCAGTGACACTGACAGATACAGTTGGCAGGAATATACATATTATTTCTGCTTCCAAAAATCTATTATCCTGCACAGTACTTGCTATGTACCTTGCCTATGTATAAAGTCTTTTATGAACACAGTCTTCCAATTAGCATCATTTTCATGGGGGATTTTATAGATAAAGCAGCTTTGTTTAGAACCCATAATAAAGGCAACTTCTGAATTAATTTTCTGACATTGTTTTTCCTAAATCTTTATCTGACTTGAAGATCTAACTACAACTGACCATCTACTGGCAACTCTGCAAAGCCATATGGATTTCACAGAGTCACAGACCATGAGCAGGTGTAAACTTCACTGTAGGACAGCTGCTGAGTCAGTAGTAGGGACTGATATTCTGCATGACATCACAGATGGATTTTTTCATCGAAATCACCTACAGCATGGTAGTAACCATCTCAGTCAAATTAATAACAAAGAATGTGGACAGTGAATTAATACAAAGTGCTGTGCAATGTGCCCTGTAACTTGACTGAATAAATATAAATTCCTCCCCCCCCGCTATTATTTTTCAGATTGTAGTTTGGGGTTTTTTTAAACAATAAGAGACCAAAAACCATTAGAGTCAACTAAGAAAGAAAGAAACACAAGCTAGAAAAGTGATCATGATTTTGTTAGAAATCAAGTTCTCGGTCTATCATCAGTTGATTAGATCAGTTCATAAAATACTTTTCCATGGTGCAATAGCTGAAATTAGGGTCATCAAACAATGGAGCAGGTTGCCCAGAGAGGCTGTGGAGTCTCCATCTTTAGAGATGGCCAAAACTCAACTGGACGTATTCCTGGGCAAACTGCTGTAGCTGACCCTGCCTGAGCCGGGGGGGGGGGGGGGGGGGGGGGGGGGGGGGCGGGGGGTAGACTGGATCTAAGCAGATCCCTTCCAACCTCAAAGATTCTGTATTCTGTGTGATTCTGTGAAATACTTTGGAAACCCAACATCTGGTGGGTTTGGAATTTTAAGGCACATCACTTTAAAATAATCCTCAGAACTGGATTACTATATCTCATAACATAATAATTAGAATGCAATTAGTCTTATATAAGGTCATGTACTGTTATATAATTTTTCAAAATGGAAATAACACTTTAATTATCTGAAAACATAGTATATATCTCTAAAATGCCATGTTAACATAATATAGTTCATAGTAAACACGCCGTGTGATATTAGAGAAATCCCAGTAAATTAAGACGTTCATTTAATGCCAACTGTGATAACTAAATGTTCATTTCAAAGTATTACAGTTTTCAATCTTACAGGTCCCTAGACTCATCTTTGATTCATTCCTACTAGTTATGGATAGTCTGGGGTAATGCAGACAGTGATCTCCTCACAATTGAAAATAATGACCTAATCCAGTTTCGGAAGACATCAATTTAAGAAAAAAATATACGCCATGAATGCTACTTTACTTGATATTTCTTGTTCCAGTCTACAAAACAGATAATCAAAGCTGCTATTGTATCAGTTCATGCTTTTTAAAAAACCTGCTTGCACTTCTGCGACATTTAATATATAATTCTGGAAATACACTTTATTATTAAAGCTATTTTAAAGAAAACATTTCTCATATCAATGGGTGTCAATTTAGAAGTGCTGAACATTTGCAATGAACTGCTAGCTAAAATATAGAACAAACTATAAATCCATACAAAACCTAATTTGAAGATCAGAGGTCTTCTACCTGAAATTGATCAAATTGACTCAGTTGTCAATTTAAATACCATTCTAAAATACTAAAGCAAAATTATGTTGTTTAGTGTGTTTAAAACACAAAACAAGCAAGCATTGAAGATCAAGGGGCTGATGCCAGGACACTGTTTTTGGAATCTCAGAATCATTTAGGCTGGAAATGACCTTTAAGATCATCAAATCTGACCATTAGCCTAACACTGCCATGCCCACCACTAAACCATGTCCCTAAGTGCCACATCTGCACACCTTTTAAATGCCTCCACAAATGGTGATTCCCTCACTTCCCTGGGCAGCCTGTTCTAAAGATTGATGACTCTTTTGATGAAGAAATTTTCCTAATATCCAATCTAAACTTCCCCTGGTGCAACTTGAGGCCATTTCCTCTCATCCTATAACTTGTTACTTGAAAGAAGAGACCAACACCCATCTCACCACAACCTTCTTTCAGGTAGTTGTAGAGACCAATAAGGTCTCCCCTCAGCCTCCTTTTCTCCAGGCTAAACAACCCCAGGTCCCTCAGCTGCTCCTTATAAGACTTGTGCTCTAGACCCTTCACCAGCTTCGTTGCCCTTCTTTGGACTCAATCCAGTACCTCAATGTCCTTCTTGTACTGAGGGGCCCAAAACTGAACACAGGACTCAAGATGTGGCCTCACCAGAGCCGAGTACAGGGGGACAATCACTTCCCTAGTCCTGCTGGCCACGCTATTTCTGACACAAGCCAGGATGCTGTTGACCTTCTTGGCCACCCAGGCACACTGCTGGCTCATATTCAGCCGGCTGTCGACCAACACCCCCAGGTCCTTTTCTGCCAGGCAGCTTTCCAGCCTCTGTTTCCCAAGCCTGTAGCAGTGTTGCCTGGGGTTGTTGTGACCCAAGTGCAGGACCTGGCACTGAGCCTTGTTGAAGCTCATACAGGTGGCCTCGGCCCATCAATCCAGCCTGTCCAAATCCCTCTGTAGAGCCTTCCTATCCTCAGAACAACACTCCTCCCCAACTTGGTGTCATCTGCAACCTTACTGTGGGTGCACTCAATCCCATTATCCAGATCATTTATAAAGATACTTAAGAGAACTGTCCCCAGCACTGAGCCCTGGAGAACACCACTTGTGACTGGCCACCAACTGGATTTAACTCCATTCACCACAACTCTTTGAGCCCGGCCACCCAGCCAGTTTTTTACCCAGCGAAGCATACGCCCATCCAAGCCATGAGCAGCCAGTTTCTCCAGCAGAGTGCTGGGGGAAACAGTGTCAAAGGCTTTACTGAAAACCAGATAGATGACATCCACATTCTTTCCCTCACCCACTAAGTGGGTCTCCTTGTCATAGAAGGAGATCAGGCAGGACCTGTCTTTCATAAATCCGTGCTGACTGGGCCTGATTGCTTGGTTGTCCTGTATGTGCTGTGTGATGATGCTCAAGATGATCTGCTCCATAACTATTCCCACACCGAGGTCAGACTGACAGGCCTGTAGTTCCCTGGATCCTCCTTCTGGACCTTCTTGTAGGTGAGCGTCACATTTGATCAAAAGTATCGTTCATCTTTCATAGCCATTCAGCATCAACACATACATTCCTTAAGTAATCACTAATCTGAAGCTCAACAGATATGCTTTCATCAAAATGCATTAGAATCAGTCAAACTCTATTGTCTCAGTGGATTCAAGTAGGAAATAGTACAGTGCATTCTTCCATCCTTGCAGTGCTGCCACATTTTGTTTTCAAACTTCTACATTTACTGTTTCTATGTTTCAGTTAACTTTTTTTATTCTTTTGACACTGTCAGCATTATGCTAATTTTTTTCATTTTCTCTAAATATGAATTGCATTTCATAGCTGGTGTTTACCTGAATGTCTTTTTTTAATTGTGGAAGTATCAACTGTTCAAGATATTGAACATTAATGCATTCATTTATTATTTATATCGATAGTAAATAAATTACAGTAAATAACCATAAATGAATTTGAATTTTAAGCAGCAGAGCATAATAATGGAATGTGGGTATTTAAAAATTAGATCTATATATAGACTATTGAATAAATAGGTATGTCCATATGATTGTAAAGACAAGGAGTGTGTTGGTTATGCGTTATCTCGTTGTCTAGTTGTGTTGATTAAAATTCAACTGATGAAAGCTCAATAAGACTAACACTAAAGCAAAGAAGAAAAACACCCATTAATTTCTACTAAAGCTTTTGCTGACTCTACAGAGCTATTTGAAATACATTCATTTATCAGGATTTTTTAATAGTTATTATTATATAAACAACTGATCAATTATTGTTAGCTAATATGCTACCATTAAACATGCTCACATCTGTCCCAGTTCTAACTTGCAATTTTAACTTCATTTTGATCTCCAATTCTGTAAAACTTGACCTACCAAGGAAGAAAAAAAAATCATAAAACACTGATACCCAATGTTCTGAATGATATTAAGAGATACTCAGAGTATGTAAAACTTGTTTTCTTCATCCAGTGAAATGCATTTGTACTCATTACCCTGCATCATAAACATAAAATATAGAGGAGCAGTTCTTAAGTACACATCAGTGACATACAAATGTAAATTCTGCAAAAAACTGTTTGTTCATTAGTAAAGAGAACACTGATCAATCTGTACAAGGCTGCTGGCAGATCCTCAGCATTAAGTTGCTGCATCTAATGGTTGGCCTGAGAGTCAGGTTGTGGCACAGAGCAAAGATGTCTTGTGGATGTGACCATGATTTGATATTACAGACTACTGCTTTACCAAAATTAAGAATAGGGCTCCAATAAGAACTACAGTAATAATATTGATTTCTTATTTCCCAATTTCTATGAAAAAGCTGTTATAATTAATTTGCTATTATATTTTACACACCAACATTGCAAATATCACCACTTGTCCTTTATAATCTGTAATTCCTTTGTAACTGTATAAGAATTTACATCAGGAAAATGATTCAACAGGAAAAGAATAAAAATATAATAAGAATTTTAATGACTTTTAAAACTGTGGAACTAATTATATGTTCTCTTGTTTAATACACATATATGTTGATAATATATAATCATATTATTATGACTCATTACAAACGTTTGCCTTTAGGGTTGAAAGGATAGGAGTTCAACAGAGATATTTTTCCTTCTTTATGCATTCTGAAAAAGAACATAGTGTGTATTTGAAAACCTTACAGTGCCCTTGTCTTCTTTGAACTAAGTATTTGTCAAAAGGGAAAGTTTCCTAATATTTCTTGTGCAAAATAATGTACATTGATTCAAGTGAAGACTGAATTTACAGTGAAGGAAGAGATTGGTTTAGATTTATAGTTCAACATCACCCTCTCCTGGCAGCATGCTTGAACTAAAATATCATCCATGGACAGTCTGAAAAATTTACAAGACTTTTTGCATTGTTTTTAAAAATGAACATAATTTTTAATAATTTAAACAGTATGCTTAACTTATTGGAGAAGAAGAAAATTTAAATAGTTGGGTTTTTTCTTGTGACAACTATAATCCACTAAAGCTAAACCTCCTAGTATATACTCACCATGAATTTAAACTATTCTATTTCAGATTCATTTAAAGGTCTGTACAAACTTGACCAGCCTTCAGACAGTTCCAAACCCATGTTTAGTTAACACTGTTATATTTTAACCACTTACAAAAATCGTTGTTTGTTCCCTCTGTTGGTTAATCCAGGATACTAAAACATTAGGGGAAAAGTATCATCAAATAAAAGATCAGAAATTTATTTCCATTCAAATATAATATGAAAAAGTGGAGAAAATACCACTGGAAATGCTGGGCAGAGAATAAGTAACATGTTTAGCTTACCAACTTGATTTATAAATTGCTGAGGAATAGCTGCTTTTCCTTCTCTCAATTTACCTTGTAAGCTCTTTGGAACAGCTTCTTATGCACTTAGATGTTTCCTATCATCACAATCATTTTCCAATACTGACTGCATCTTTGGCAAAATTTCAATAGTTATCTGAAGATATATACTGCTACTGTAAAAGCAGTAAAATCTATCCACTTATGACAAGGCTAAGAAAAGAGATGTGGTAAAGGTCATCTGGAATCAATTTCTATAAATATCTTATTTTTTAGCGATTCCAAAAATAATAAGCATGTAAACATGAAAATTGAAAATAGATGACCCCTGTCATCAAGAACAAGGCTAAATTTGTTTTCAGGGCTCAAGATCTTTTTCACAGTAGCCAAATGATAAGCCTTTGAATTGGAGCTTGATATTAACATCAGAAATTATTGTAACTCTCTCCACAATGTTAAGTAATAATCATACTTCATGAAATAATGCATCTCTTGGAATATATGTATAAACACACATATCTGTATGCAACTATTTAGCACAGTTTAGAATGTTTTCACTTTTTGGCCCTATTGAAATAATTGGAAATTTTGCCATTTACTTCACTGAATCAGCAGTTTCATTTGGCAAATATAGATATGCATGCTTCCATATCTGAGCTTTGGTGATCTTATTCATGCTTGTAATAATTTGGGTATTTTTTTTAAGAATTGCAGTAATGCAATGAAGTAGTAGTCTGGCAATGTTTGCTAGAAATACTCCACTCAGTTATCAGGTGTTCATATATATATATTTTTATTATTATTACTATTTTTAATTTTCATTTCTGCAGATTAAATAACAATACAGAAATATTAATACCCACTCACCTAGGAATGAGCATGACAATGATGAAAATTAGAGTTGATTACAATTAAAGCAATCTCTTTGATTATTCTCTGTATCTATTTTTACACTAAGCAACAAAGTGTGTTTCTGCCTTGTGTGTAGAGTGGGAAAAATTATTTCAAATGTTATCGATAGTTAATTATACCTGTGATTGTAAAAGATGACCACCCAAAGAGAGAAAGATCATATATAAATAACAAGATTGTTTAACTAATCTGAAAAGACAGCAATAAAACAAGAACATGAATGTCTTTTCTGCATTCTCTGTAGCCTTAAAATGAAATCTTCCCTCCAAATTTTGTTAAAGTATCAATTTACAGTTTTCCTGGTCAAGGACAGTAGAATCTAAATTGCATAAATTCATGGAAGAGAACAAGGTTTTGTGTACCTAAACCAGAAAGTTCTCTCCTTGCTTCTATTAGGCTTGTTGGCTTATTAGGGATTAAGATTATCTGCAAGGTGACAGTTGCTTCAATGAAAAGTGCCCCATGTAGATGGATTGGGATATTAGGTTTCAAAAGAAAGAGGGAATTACTCATAGTCAACATTTAGTGACACCATATAAAATTACTTTTTTCTTCACTTTCGATTTTAAAATGGAACTTTTGTTTTAAAGAAAAGTTTGTCTTCGGGTTTGCAGATTTTGGTTCCTAGTGATACACCTATGTATCTTTTGCATTCCTTTTTCCATTGAGACTTCCATCCAATGCCAGCTATATAGTTCTTGCAATATAAAGGAGGTTTCCAGTGTTGAGGAAAAAGATATCTAAAGTAATCCACTGATTAGACAGTGGGTTCAAGATTTTAATGAGGCACGACAGGAGATAGAGAAGGATAATCAGGTGTCTTTTCTTGCTCTGTAGTTTTTAACAATGACCTTTACGTAGATAAGAAGCCCATTAAAGTTTTGATGAAATTTCTACATACTTCACTGAAAAAAACCTAATTGGGTTTTGGTTGATTTACAAGTTCAACGTACTGGAAGAATGTGGAATTTGCATCTTTAAAGATTTCTTCAGCCTAAATCTTAACATATCCCACAAATTAACAGATTTCATTTCATGCTTCCAATACAGGAATAATCAATGAAACATGGTAAACCACTGGTTGCAGAAAACCTCAAAGCCAGATAAATGATCATTATGTACTTGTGAATACCTATGAACTTTTAAATCATTGAGTTGTCCTGAAATGTTGGTAAATTATATGATGCAATATTACCACAGCATAAATGATAAAATACAACTTGGCTGTTGAAATATAAAGCCAAGAGTTATAACCTTTCAAATGCATTGTGTTTACCCTCCAGTAAGAAAAACATTGTGAAATATAAACCTGTCTTAAGTTGTTCATTATCACTGATCTAATCTTCCCCAAACTGTTCATATTTCATTATATTGTAAATGTTGACATTTCAGAACAGTTTCTTCAGTTATTAGCCTTTGATGACCTGTTAGTTCTTCTCTTTCCAATAATAAATTATAACAGTAACAAATAAATACAGCAGTAGATTAATGCTAGTTTAAATGTTACTGGTTTATTTTTATAACAGTGTTACACGCATTGTTGATGAGTAATCTGAGTTCAGGCTAATTCACTAAGAATATTCCTTCCTTTTTCTATTTTTAGCTGACTGTGGTGTATGTTTTCTTATATTTGCTAGAAACTAATCAAGCACATTTGATATTTAAATTTGTTGTAATACTCTGTACATATCTTAAATTATTGGAAAGTTGAAACATTACATAAATAGGTGCCATCGTATATGAAAGAGGATTATTTTATTTCCATTAACGAACATGTTTATTTAATTTTGAATGTGGATGAAATGAAAATCATTCTTGCTATCTTAGTTTTTTGATCAGCTATGTGTTCTCAGACTAAAACACATGAAGATATTTAATCAAATAATGTCTATCCTAGCAATTTTTTTTTTCCTTCTGACTCTACTTTTTTTAGTCTTTGGGCTTCAGAACTTTGAGTCCAGAGGAATCGCTGTCTAGGACCCTGAGAACGGCAGCCCGTCTGCAGCTGTATTGTCTGGTCCTTCTCAGCTCAATGCCCACAAACTTGATGAGGATGCATTCCATAATGTCTCACAGGTAATTGATAAAGATATTACACGTGACATGTCACACGACAGACCCTGAGTATATTGCAATAATAACTTCACTTTTCTGTTTGCCATGATGTTTCAAATGTAGCTCGGTATGTTTGCATTACTGGCAATTAGACAACCCTGTTGGCTTACTCAGTCTGCTACCGAATCCCACATCATTTTCTTCGGGACTGCTACTTGGTTGGTTGCATCTCAAACTCTGCCAAAGGTGGGATAACCACCTGGTTACTCCTTCGCAGGTGCAGACTCCTGGACTTTTTCTTTTCAAACTTTGGGAGGTTTCTCTTGCTCATGTCCCTCTGGATTTAAGCTCTACTTTTCAAAATATTTAACCCTTCTGCAGTCCTACCTTTATTACTGTCTGCAAATACACTGAAGGCCCATTCTTTCTCACCATGAAGGTGGCTGATACTATTGAACAATATGGAACCCAGCAGACATTTCTGGGACATTCTATTTGTAACCAGCCGATAGCTGGATCTCAATGCCTTAAACACTGTCCTTTGCCCTGAATATAAAGCTACTTTTACACTCATTTATCCAGTCCGCACTTCCTCAACTTACAAATGAGAATGTTGAAGAAGATGGTGTCACAGACCTTAGCAAAGTCAAGTATATCTGTCACTGTCCCATCATTCATATAGTCAGTCATTTCATCATAGAAATCAATGAGGTTGGTCAAACAATTATTATCGTTAGTCCAGTTATCATAAAATTGATTAATAATATTTGTTTGACCAACCTCATTGACTTCTATGATGAAATGACTGACTATATGAATGATGGGACAGTGGTGAATGCAAACAGGAAGTTTTATTGTAACTGGGCTAGCTGTCATAGACTATTTATCTAATAATAATTATCCAATTATTACAGAACAGGCCTAATTAATATTACAGTTTAAATTAGTTATTGAAAAACTAACCAGTGTCTTTTCCTTTTTTTCTGCGGTTTAGCTCATCCTTCCAGCATTTCTCTTTTCCCTAAGCTCCTTGGCTTCATTCTTGTTCAAGAAAGGTTAAGATGCATCATCAGTGTCCTGAATTCTTCACTGGGAAGAGTTGAGGCTGATGGTAAGGGTATCTTCCTCCTTTGACTTGTCTCTGCTTGGGGTTATTTTTATGTTTTCTTAACAAGAGAAGTACTTGCTCTGCTTATTTGCTCTTTAGCCAATGGTTACTCTGTGAAGTTTGAACATCTTCAACTGCCAGGTATTAGTTAAAGTTACATAATTGTTTGCCCAGGCACAATTAACATAAAGGGCTAATATTTGTTATTCAGTGACCATATAGATTTATCTGACCTTTAATGTATATAATATGGTATTCATCAAGCTAATACACAACAGTCCACAGTCCATTAACTGCTACACAATTGCTGTCACAGCTAAAGCAAACTAAAACTAGCTCAGGGTAAGACAAACTCAGATAAATCCTGAGACGCTGCAATGTCAAGTAAATACAGCCTTTTAGTAGAAATGGCAAAATCGTATTGATTTGGCATTTTTGGAAAAGAGTTTCAAGCGAGTGTTCTCCATAATGTTTACACAGATTGAGGTGCAGCTGACTGACTTACAATTCCCCAGGTACTCCTCATCTTTCTTGAAGATAAACATAACATTTGCCATTTTTTTTCCATTCAGGAATCTTCTCCCAGTCACCACAGTTTTCCATATTTTGTATAATTTTTGCAATCACATCAGCTTGCTCTTTCAGTACTCATAGATGAATTCCATCCAGCCTCATGGATCTGAATACACCCAGCTAATCTAAGTTCCAACCCAGGAAATAGAATTTTTGCTACAGCTAGTACAAGTCCATAGATTTTCTAATTAAGTGACAGTGTGCAGTATCGGATTTGTCTAGGCTTGCCTCAGCTTGACATTGTTTAGATTCTCTATACAATTGTCTAATGGAAAAGTTTGCCAGGGAAAACGTGGCTGCCTTTAATGGATGAGGGAGACACCCAAATGATGGAGCCACTTAAGATAGGCTTAAGTGCTCAGTGCTTTTTTTCATCGTTCTTCACAGCCTAAGCCTGTGTAAACCTGAACAGTTTGGATAAAAAGGGGCAAGTCAACAGTGGGGTAAGTTTGGTTCTGTTCTGGTGGCCAATCCAGTCTAAATGTCCTTGTGGTAGAGCGGACAGCCAACAGTGGGGGGCAATAAGACAGGGACTACTTTGTGGTGCTCAAATCCATTGCTGCTTGGGGCTATTTTATTAGTTAATTTTCTTCTCTGTTTCCTTCTTTTCAGGTCCCAGTGGAAGTGTGAAAGACTGAGCTTCCCTCAGCCTCATCTAATGTAAGGGCTATTGCTTGTTATACCACGACTACCTAGATTTGTCAGACCTGCACTATATATAGTATATGCAGAGCCTAAGCTAAAATAGTTCGCAATAGTCACTGGACGACATGAGTCACCTTACTATTAGACAACTGTTAGGAGAAGCTTAACATTGTTCTCTAAAGTGCTTGCAAAGAAGCAAATAAATTTAATATTTCTGCTGCCTGTCCATTTTCTGTTATAACAGCTCAGGTAGAAAAAGACCCATGCTATTGAACCAGTAGACGTTTGATAAATAATGGAAGTGTTCCTGTAACTAGAGTGATATATTTAGTGCAAGGAGAAAATAGTCATAAAATTTTTAGTTCACCTATTTTGCTCTAGTAAACTGATCTAATTATAATGAAAAGAAAGTGCACACATTTCATTAATTACACCAGGAAATCTTTTAACTATTCTACCATGTTTCCCTTGGAAATGAAATGAGGTACACATTGTTCTCACCCAAATCGATCTGATTATGATTTTGCACATTGGGTCTCAAAATAAAAGCTGGGTATGAAAAAAATTATTCCTTCTTTAGGTAATAGAAACAGTTCTAGGCTACTCCCATTGAAGTGGAATTATGTGATGGAATACATGCATGCTGAATATAGTCAAACTGAAACCAAAAAAACCTGGATTATTCAAGATTTTGGATAAATACATGGGACATATTTTTCTTATGCATCTCTTTTGTTCTACTCATGTGGCCACAACAGGAATGCAGTGACCAGAGACAATTTCATGATTTTTGGAAAGTATTGGCATCAATTTTAGACCTCACCTTGTATCCTAGAATATAGATCTCTAACGACAATGACCATTTTAAAAACCCTAGCATTAATTTCACATAAGTTTTTTTTTACTTTCAACACTGAAGAGAAAATTCCTTTGACAGGATCTGCTTTGAAAAGCTAGCTGCTCTCTTTCAACTTTTGTGCTTGTGGAAAATTAGACACATGTTGATTCAGATTTTCTGGGTGATGTGCAGTAACACAACGTGTCATTCTATATCAAGATGCCTTGTTACAAAGGAGCTGGTAATTTGAATTCATTCATCCATCACAACAAACTCATTTGATTATCATTTTGGATTAGTAGATCTGTACATTAAGCGGATGTTGTAGACTAGTGCTTGGTTAGTGAAAGGAATTCTGCTACAAATTTTGACCCACCAACCTCAGAAATATTACAGAGGTACATAATGAAACTGCAGCCTGAAAAAGGGCACAATTGCTAACACCACTAAATAAAATATCAGTTAGCTTGTGGTGATCAAAACATCACTATTTGGAGCCACACACCTCTAGATTATATGGGAAACTCAAGAGTTTAAATTTAGGGTGTTATATTCTTGATAAATTTTTAATTATGAAGACCATGAGGAATTAATAACTATCCTGCTTTTTGTGAGAATTTGTTTCTCCAGAGAAAGTGAAGCACACACAGAGGAGTAAAACGATGGCTCTAGATAGCCTAATGAAAGTTAAGAATTTAGAACAGTGTTCAGTGGAGGCCTAGGCAAGAGGATATAAATAGACTGGGATGTAAATGTGTATCTGACGGTATAACATTTGTCATAATATATTTCCACTTAAGCGCACAGCTTAAGATTCCTGCCTTTGACTGTGCTCAAGTGAATCAAGCGTCTCAAATCCCACTGCAGCAACAGGTTGGGACTGTCCACAGCACCTAGAGGGTTGTTAATCACTCTGAAACCTTAAAACAGAGTTGGACTGGGGTCAGTTGTCTGACAGTCAGTCCAGTGTTTGAGATATTGTAGAGCGCCTAAAACATCTGCATGTGTATAGGAAGAGGACTTATGGGAGGTCTGCACCCTGCAAGAACAGCAACTTGAGCCAAGTGGCAAGTGTGTTAAAAAATAAAAGTATAAAAAAGTATAAAAAGTATAAAAGTGTGTTAGCAAGCACGTAAGAATGATCCTAACCGGATCCTAGAGAAAGGAATAAGGACCCATCAACATGAACATCATATTCTTGCTGACAAAGGACTCAGAGGCTGAAGACTGTAATACCTTCCCACATACCACCTGAATGAAGCCACCAACCTTAGTACTCAAAGGAGCAGGGGAAGGGTGAGCATAACACTAGGAAGAGGTGTATAAAAGAAGTGTATAACAGCTTTAGCTGCATTATTATTCATTATTCTTCTGCAACAGTTAAATGTGGACTAATACTGATTAGACTCTTAAGATTTTATTTATATTAACAATAAATCCTTGATTGTAAGTATCTGAAAGGTGTGCTTCCTCTTTACCTATACACAAGACTTTGAGTGTAACACTGGGGCCGGTCCTGTTGCTTGCATAGATGCACATGGTGACCCAGCATATCCTTTGTGGGCTCCAGGTGCCTTCCAAAATGTGCACTTCTCTTGTAGTTTAACCATCATAGCTGTCAAACGCTTCTGGATTTCTCAGTCTAAATTGTCTCATGCAACATTAACAGCCTGCATTTAGGTAACCGAATTAAATCCCAGCTCTCCACTGACTATTGAAATGGAGGCTAGGCAACTATATTTCAATGTTTTAATCCCTGAGCAAAATTTCAGCCACCAAGTGACTGTTTAGCTATGCATAACTGAATATTATGGCAGTGTAGAAAAATATTCACACATTTACTATTACAAAACACATTTTAGCATTGCCTCATATATTTTTCTGGACACTTTATAAAAGACATCAGTGAGCTAACAGAAGATAACTCAGTGCATTTTTAAATGTAATTAAAAGGTTACATTCTTCCCAGTCTAACACCTGAGAAAATGTAATGAAACCAACAAGACACAATGGTGAGCACTTAGGCATTTGGGAGTTAATAGGAGTAGGAGATGAAAACTCTGTATACTAGATTCTCAAAAATACCAGTATTCACTGTATTAGCTTGGAAATTTTTTAATGTACTGAACATCAGTTTCTCTATATTTAGCTTTTGTAAGATTAATTGTAAAAGTAAAATCATCTTAAGATATTTGGAAGGATATACTATATAAATACAATTAGTATTGATAAGTTCTTTTAACAAGCTATGAAAATAAGCTATGAAATAAATCAAATATAAAATATTCAATTTTAAAGACTATATTTTATTTTAGTAAATATAGAAATCTGATACTTCCCCCCCCCCCCCCCCCCCCGGACATCAGGAGATAATACTTTCCTTTTTTTCCCATTTAGTATTACTTTTTTTCCTTTCAGAATTCCTATATCATGCTCATATTCTGTTCTTCCCACCATCGTATTCCATTACTGATTGCATGTCTCATCAGTAACGTTGTGATTATGTTCTTAGTAATTATTTTAAATTATTTTGACTCACATACCTTAATTAATGGTATTCAAATGAATGTTTGAACTTGAATCTGTCTGTCATTCCTTTGTAGTCTGTAGCTAGCTCAGGAATTCATTACCAGTCCAAAATAACTAACTTGTCACAAGTACTTCTAGAAAGAATTACGCTTAATGTATTTAAAAAGCTATCCACCTCTGCCCTCTAGTGGTCATGTCTTTGCTCATTCACATCTTAAGAGGAAAAAAACAGCTTGAGAAATAAAATCTTTATTGATTTTAGTTTATTTCATCTTCGCTTACAAAATTCAGTCAGATTTTCTGTTTTTATGCAACATGTCTTTAGACTCATGCTTTCAAAATCAAAAAATACTTTGTAAACATCCAAATAAGGTTATTTTCCATGTCCAGGAGAATATACAGTAAGTTTCAATTATGTTGCACTGCAGTTTCACTGAATTCTTTTAAAGTTGGGGGGTTTTGTTTGTTTTTTTTTTTGTTTGTTTGTTTGTTTTTTGTTTGTTTGGGTTTTTTTTTAGTTCTGAAGTACTACAGTATGGGACTTCATACCCCAACTCATTCAGAGTAATTTGCTTGAAATTCCTGGATTTTTTTCCTTACAATAAACTGTAGAAAAGAAGAAGAAAAAGAAAAAAAAATGGAAAAGAAAGGAAGAAGAAAACCCCTACAAAACAAAAAAATTGTATTACAGTCATTATTATATTATAACATATAGAATAAGAGTGTTTCATAAGTTAATTTGTTCTTTAAAAGAAACCAATCCCAGGCTACTAGCTTAACATTAGTGAGACTCTTCCCTACCTGCAGTGTCCTTTCCTGCAGGTTCTTGCTTCTAGGCTTGATGTCAATGAAAAGAGCCACTTCCTGGCTGGCATCCAACTCTAAAAACCCTCTTTTGGCCCTAGAAGTTTTCCTTTCCCACACCACTGAGGCCTGTGTGACAGTTTGTTGATCCTCTCAGCCTCTCTGTTTGGGATGCAGGTGGCAGCCTCATCTGCTGCATGTCTGTTAATTCTGCCTGCTCCAGACTCGACTCTTCTTGAACCTTCTCTTCAAGTTCAGTTGTTCCCAACAGAAAGGGGCAGGCTCCCTCATCTAGCAAGGTTCACCTGACTCTCTTATTTGCTCTTTAAAGGAGCACAGAATCATAAAATAATTCCAGTTGGAAGGGAAATCTAGAGACCATCAGTCCAAATCCCACTAAAAGCAGGGCTTATTTCAAATCTTCATGCTGTTGTTTAGGGACGTGTCCTGTCAACCTTTTAACATCTCCAGGGATAAAGACTTCACAGTCTCTCCAGGCAGCCTGTTCCAGTGTTCGACCACCCTCATTGCAAAGACTCTTTTTGCTAGTATCTTATCTGAACTTTCTGTGTTCCAGTTTGTGCCTTTTCCTCTGTCTCATCACTGAATATTTTGGAGGAGTTTGCCCCCACTTGCTTTGTATCCTCTCACTAGGTAGCTGACAGCAGCAACACAATCCTCCCCGGAGCCATCTCTTTGGGCTGAGCAAATGCACCTCCATCAGCCTCTCCTCCTAGGCCATGCACTCCAGCCCCCTGCCCACCTTAGTAGTCCTCTGCTGGACTCACTTTAGTATTTCAATGTCTTTCTTCTGTGAATCCCGAAATTGGACAGTGCTCCAGACATTTCTCACATGGGAATGATCTCTTCCCTTAACCTGCTAGTTACACTCTCAGTAATAGAGCTGGGGATGCTATTGTCCTTCACCATTACAAGGGCATACTCTTGACTCACAGAAACTCTGACTTCTGCAAAACTGTTTTCCACTCAGTCTTCAGTGCTTTCCAAAAATCTTCTGTGTTGCTTGTACCCAGCCACATTGCCCTGCAGAAAATACTTGTGGTTAAAGTCCTCCATCCAAACTTGGCCTAGTAATCTTGATGCTTTTTCTATGTTGGCTTCATACCTTCTTAATCAGGCATTATGTAACAGACACCTGACAATGACATCACTCCTTTTATCTCCCTTCTTACCCTCACTTAAAAATCTCTTAGCTAGTTAACCAGTCATTCACAAGCAGATCTCTGTGTATTTGAACCTCTCCTGAGTTCAGATAGCAACTCCTGTCCTCCCCTTCACAGCTCTGCAGTCATGTAACCTATGTTACCACATCTCTGGAATCTCAGTGGGATCATACCTTTAACATCACTCCAAGACTCTTAAATTTCTCCTGTTTCCCATAGTACATGTGTTTGTGTACAGTCAGTTAAGGTGGGTTCCCAGTCACACTGCTTTCTCAATGGAAATGAGAAAGCCTCCCCTAGCGTACCTCCTCACTGCTCTCTAGGCTTTCTATAACTTCCCACAAGCCTAGTTTGAAGCCCTCCGTAATAGATTGGGCAAAGATATCCACTTTCAAAAATAGATCCTCTATTTCACCAGCTGAACCTATTCCTCAAAGAGGGTCCTGGGGTCAAAAAGACTGGTGCATGACACCAACTGTGCCATCAGATGTTGACTGGCAGACTGCAGCTGCACCTGCTTGAGTCTTTTCCATTGTCTGGCAGAAGTAAGGACACCACCACATAAGCTACTATGCCTTCCTTCCTTAGACCTGAAGCTCTGGGCTCATCCTTGGTATGCTCAACATTAACTTTGGTGCTCACATTGATGAGCAGCAAGAGGTACTCATCCAAGGCCTCAGAAGTTTCTCCACACATCCTGAATACAAGACCTTGAGAAACAGCAAAACCTGTTAAGACAGCCCAGCTGGTGAGTAGATGGTGCCTTCACCATTACCCCACCCTCACCCTGCCAGAAGGAAGTTTCCAAACAATAACACAGACTGCTCTGTCTTTGGGTCAGTGCATGGATCATAATCTCATTACATCTCAAGCAGTGCCTTCAGGACCTCTGCCCTGACAAATGGACTGCCAAATCCCTTTTTTTGTTGCCCAGGGTTGCAGTCATTCCTAGCAACAATCAAATAAGCACCCCATGGTTGCACAGGAGCTCCCCATGCAGGAAGAGCTTGAAGGTGTAGGTCCTCAGTCAGGAAAGAGCAAACAGGTACAGAAGCCTATCTTTGTTGTGAACAACAAATAGCTGCTGTGTTAACTATAGAGTTCCTCTTTGCCAGCCCTGTTTGCTGGCCTTCTCAATATAATGTAAATTTGGGGCGGGGGCAGGGGGAGTGGGGGGATGGGACGACATGACACGACACACTCTGTTGTGCAACAGTCACTTTAATTTTTTTATTTGTATGACAGCACATGTATTATATTGCTCTAAAAAGGCAACAGACAAGAAATATCCTAGGTGTGCAGTACAACAAAGATTTAAACACCATTGCAAATAAAGGTCAGTGTGAGAAAGAAAGAATTCCTAGGGTCCAGAAGGGACTGCCTAAAACCCAACATAGGAAAAAGAAACTGAGTTGCCAGGCTGAAATCGAGCTAGGAGCAAGATCAGCCTGCAAGGACACAAGAGGCAAAAGATCCTTATTTGGTTTATTCTTATCTCCTCTGAGTTTCCTCTACTTTTTAAAGTTGCTTGTTTTACCACATACTAAAAAACAACTTTTTTTTAAAACACTTTTTGTCTTTTGAGAGTGCTTACTAAAACAACAACAAAAAACTTTCAACAGATACCTTTTAAAAGTCTGATCAAGTTAGGTTCCTACCATAACTCTCCTAGCACTTTGGACTAGTTTCAATAGTAATAGTAATGAGCACTGTGTTTCAAATATGCTCTTACAGAGTAAATTCTGTACTTCAGGTATGCAGGTTAGCTCTTGCTCAACTGATGTCAGCAAAAAGCTCCCCATTGGTGAAGATGGGCTACTCACCATCATGACAGCTGTTTATATCCTAATTAAACTTTGTTCAGTGAAAGGTTTAGTCTATACTTCTCAATCAGTTTCTATCACTTGTCTACATTTTAGGAGACCTTCCCTGAGGGTATCCAGACATTCCCATGTGATGTCAGTATTCATTTTATCTGTAAGCTTTAGCATCTGCTCAGTATTTTGACAGTAAGAATTTTTTATGCCCTGCACTGCTTTTCAGCACTTTCATTTCTGTGATCTAACAGCATACTGGGTTTTTTTAGACAATGTCAGACAACTTTCAGATTGTTTTTCTCGTGGCTGCCTGATCTGCATTCCTCGTACACGGTTCCTAGGTTTGCAGATTGGCACACATTTTCATGTTTTGCTCATTTACACTTTGTTAATACTGTGTTTTCTGCTTCCAAATGGTAACAGGCCAATTCTAACACCACCATACCTTGTTCTGTCACTGACACAGAGAAGGGGTGGTCAAACAGAAAACTACCGCACCACTACTGGAACAGTATCAGCAGTTACTTACCGCTGATTTATAACATGTAGAATTTAACTATTTTTTTCTTCTTCACATTTTTATTACCATTACAGGAATGCAGTAAAGCGATAGCTTTTGTATGTACTCCAGATGTTATCACTTACTCTCTTCCTCACTGTTCTTCAGCTGACTGAATGAACCAAGGTCCCTCTCAGGAATGTGATGCAAGAGATATACAAGGGTAATAGAAATGGGGTTTTAATATTTTGGGTTTTCTAAAGATTTCAGTTCCTGTAAACTTTATCTCAAACTACTTCTCATATGTCTTTGAACCAGAGAGGAGTATGGGTGTTAACACACAGTCACCTTAACTTCACTTTTGCACTTCTGCAAGACTCAAAACTTGAAGAACTGTCCCTAAAGGCTTCTTTGCCTCCAGCTTGTATAAGGTAAGAGTCTTGATGAAATTATGTTTTTCTATTTCTTCTAAGACCAGTTCAAATATAAAATATGAATATATTTTATATTTGAAGCTGGTACACTCATGTTCCTCAGTAGCTGTGAAATGGGACTTTACAAGCTACATTTACAGTGATAGGGGATTTTCCTCTCTATAGGACCTCTCTTCTTTTTGCGAAGTATTCCAGACTGATTTGCTTCTATGCTGCTAAATTGCTCTCTCTGGGATGGACTGCTTGTGTCCACTCTACATAGCACTTGGCATAGATCTTCTCTGGGTCCCACATGGTATGTCTGTGGAATCTATAATAATGTATTATTACACTTGATTTGGGGAGGAGTGGTAGTGCAAAAAGCATAAATGGAATGAAAGCAGTGTCCCAGCCCTGATAAGTAGTACTGAAATAGTGTGAGTCTAAGGGTATATGTTAGTGTGTGATACAAAGGTAACTAGGATTGACTGAATGTCTTCAAAACAGTGTTGGAGACATATATGGGGTAGAGGTAGCCAACTGTGATGGCTTTTCTGGATTAAGCTCTTAGGAAGCAGTTCCTGAAATGATGTAGAGTAATAGTTAATTTGCTGCAAAGGGAAGCCCATGAGGAACCTAAATTAGATGTTGTGGGGGTGCTCAGGAGCCCACAACCCCAGGAAGACCTGTGACGTTAAGTTAATTAAATATATTGCTGCACCAGCATGGCTTTTAAAATAATCCAGTACAACAGTCACATAAACATCATAAAGCCACCATAGATGAATATGGAAAAGGGACATATAAGTGTCTCCTGCTGTAAGTGGAGGATATGATGTATGTATGTCATTCTGTAGGAAGGTAATGGTAATAGGAAAAGGCAGTCTGGGGACTAGTTATGCATATTAGCAGCTCTGGTTTAGATAATCTCAGAAATATAAATTTTAGTATATCTTACTTTGGTAATTAGTACTGTTAAACTAGTGAAGCTGACTGAATTAAATTTATTTGTTTTGCCTTTTCCTTGAAAGAGGTTGCCAAGAATAATTCTTCCGTTGTCAGGAGTAAGTTACAAGATCTAAATAATTTGGTTTTAACCCCACCAGATGGCATTGTTGAGAGGCTTAATTAAATTCTGACAGCATAATATCTTGTTAAATTATGGTAACAATTAAAAAAGGAATGGGGGAGAGTGAGAAAGACAAGACTCATTATTATTCCTCTGAATTAGTAAAGCCAATCAATAAATAACCTTACTACAGTATAGAAGTTAGGCTCCTGGAAGAACTTTTTTGTTTAAATGAAATTTAAATTATAGATTCTCAGTCCTTGTACACTAGCAGAAATACTTCTTTCCAGTCTCTAATGCCTACCTTGAACTGTGAAACAAGCAAAAAAAGAACTACTTATGTGAAAAGTCTATTTAAATATACCAGTTTTAGGTTAGTTGATGAAAACTTTTATCATTGTATGTAAAAAGCTGATATGGAATAATTTTGTGCTATGCAGTGTACAAGCTTGGGTAGACATCAGCAACTTAAAAATCAATATGTTTTTGAAAATGTTTGTTTTTCTTTGAAATATGCAGATGCTGCAAATGTCTTACATTAGAAGGCTGGATTTTAATAGGAATTGAAGTACAACTCTGGTACATATTGTGAATCCTGTCCCTACCCTTGAAAATGATACAACAAACCATATCCTCCAGGCACCTTTTGATAAGCAAAATAATTTTTTCTCAATTATCCAGTTATTGTAACTTTAGTCTAGTGTATGTACTTTCCTGAAAATTTGAATGAAGTTTGCAGATTTTTTTCAGTTAAACATAATTTATTTCCATCAATTAAGTGTAGAACTTTTGGTTGTTAAACACATGCGGGATTAGTAAATGTCCAAATGCTTAATTAGTAATCTAATCTAATCTATTTTCTCCTGGTAACACAGATATTATTCATTTATTTATTGCTATTTATTATGATAGGGCTTAATGCCACCTCAGAGGACCAAAAAGGAAAGGTTGAAATGAAATCCTAGGAAGTAGTGTAAATCTCCAAGAGTTTGTCAGCTGTAATAAAGAAATATACACATGGTAGGTAAAAACAGGTGAATGAAATGAGGACACGATCACATGGAGGAGTCTTATCCTCACTGACTGGAAGATGTATTCTCAGCCTGTGTCTACATTAACAATTAAAACAGAAGCAGATCACAGAAGTTTGAGATAAAATCCCTGCATCTACAATGTGGTTAGGGTTTTTACTTTGGTTTAGTTTTTGTCTGCTCTCTGGCCTGAATATTTGGTTCAAAGTTGTCCAAAGAACAAGCCACTGGATCTGCCACAATGCCCTGATTCAGGTTGGAACATAGTTCACACTTTGCTTCATCTGAAAGGAACTTGGTTTACGTGCACTAATGTGTGTGATGTGCAGCAATGCACAGTAAGAGAGGATGATTAGGGGACTTTTCTCAAAATTACGGTTCTCTGAACTAAACTGCTGACACATTCCCAGCTTCAGCTTGTACAGCTTAACAAAAGCGCTTCATCTATTCTTAAAGAAACTACCCAGCCAGATCTAGTCATTGGTATCTCTAGCTACCACATGCTAAAACATTGCCAGAAGTCATTCATCCTCCTACAGGAAAAAGTATCCCACTGACAAAATAAGACAATAAAAAGTGAACTGTCTATTAATTTTGCAAGTTTAGATGTAAAAGATATAAACTCTCTTGCATGTACATTAAAAATGCCATATTACTAATTTTCAGTAAAACTGTTAATTTTCAGGACTTTTCAGAATGATTACATACCTTTTCATTTTCTTCTGAATATCAGAGATTTTCAAAGAAAATTCCCCAGACAATCCTGCTGAGTAATTCAGGAATAAGGTGATTGTGATAAATAAAGATAATTCATCTGTTTCACTTTTGTGCATATGCTGCAACTTTTAAACTTTGCTCACATACATGAAATCAGTAACATTTCACAAGATATTGTTTTAAACTTGATCTTGAACTGTAATTGGCTTTTTCAGTTTGAAGCACTTGTTTATGAGCCAAGACAAAGTGTAGTGAGCACAACTACAAAAAATAATGAGTTTGTATTCAAGTTATTTTGGCTAGTTTAAAAGGTTTTATTATCCATACAGAGGAAAAGCATTTAATTATTATTACTCTCTGGTTTTGGTTTTATCAAACCAAGAGACAGACTTTCATCTTCTTTGCTATCCCACCTACTTTTGAGATCTGAAGAACTGCAACTATTTGATATATTTCCAAACTTTTTCTTTTGTATCATTTACTGAAGCAAAACCATAATGATACTTAAAAAAAATGCTTTTCATATTTACTTTTACCTTTTGCAGGCATTTATTTTACCTTGATAGTAAAACAGTTAAATTGTGTCAATAGATGTAGGGTGAAAGCAAAAGAGAGCACAATTAGGTGTATGGAAGTAATTCCTGAGGCAAATAAAGAAATCACTGGTGGATGTGGACAGTCCAAAGAACTGATGTTAGAAAAGACAAATACTAGATGAATGCAGAGTGAAATGGCAGAAGAGAATAGTATGACCAACCAATGCAGGGGACTTTTTAAGACAAGTTGTTTTAAAAAAAAAATCATTGCCTCACTTCATTTTTAGTATTCATTTATCTTTAAAAAAATGAAAGGAATAGGTGAGCTTAAGATATAGAAAAGATACTCAGCAGTTTTCAAGAAAAGAAGTTTAAAGAAATATAAGCTTATAGAAAATTGAGTTTTGTGTTTGTTTTGTGATGCAAAAAAGCACACGTACTTAGCGTCCCAACTTTATATCTCAGAAGCAAGCAACATGAATCTTATGTAAATTTTATTTCCTTTGACAAGAAGTAAAAACGTATTTATTCAGATCAATAAACTCTGTGATAATGTTTTCTGAAATTGTGTTCATATCAGTGAGGACAGGTATAAGAAAATATATGCTGGTTAAATAATACAAGCCTATAGATTAGAAAGTTGCAGGGTTTTTTTTAATATAAGAGGATAATCAAAATGCAAATTATAATTTCATCCATAGTAGGTACATATTTGAGGAGTCATAAAAATTAACTGTGCCTCAGGCACAGTCAATATGTTTTTATTTTTTATTCAAGGAAAGTCACTGTTCAGTAGATAAGAGTATATGTGCACAGAATTACTGCGTAATATAGGTCATGAGTCAGTTTTGTAGTATGACAGTAGTGCAACTACTTTAAAGAAAGCTTAGCAAAAAGTATAACAGTGATTATTCTCATTATATACACGGGGCCTTAGATCCTTTTAATACATAAGATACAATGAAAAATACACTAGGTTCTTTCTACAGCACAAGATCAACACTAGTGTAAGTTAGATGGCTCTTGAAATTTTTACGGTAACATGGCACATGCTTGTGGTAATACATATGAAGCCTAATATTAATTCATTTATAAATGATTGCAAACATTAGAGAACTGCACGAGAAAGATTGCAAGCAAAGAACCAACTTAATATCTTCTATTAATGCTAATAATACTCAAACTGCTTAATGTATCATTATTATTATCATTAGAATTATTAAATTTGAGGTTATAGAAGGTGATGCAGGGATTCATCCTATCTAATTGTGACTACTCAGATGCAGGCACCTAGGATTGTGTAGTAGGTAGGAAAAAGGTGATACCTTCTATCTTGAATACCAATCTGGAAAATGAGACTTTAGTGGGAGGCTCATTCAAAACAAATTAAAGTACTGCATCATCATAATCACCATTATTATTGTGATACAAGCCAGTAGGTCTGTGGAAAGAATATTGTAAATGCAAGGAAATTGCATAGATTTGAAAAGAAATTTGAAAGACAAGAAACTTGGAAGCACTTGGAAGCAATATCAAATTCTGGCTAACAAACAGACAAATGCATGCTCAAAAAATCTGTGCTGAAAGTAGTCAGAAGGTGAGAAAATATTAGTGCAAGTACCCTGTATATTTCCCTTGCATTTACTCATAGGTGGCTTTTTATAGTCACAGTTGAAGACACTACTAAGCTAGATGGACCATTGGTCTGAAGAACTATGAATTTTCCTAATTTTTTTTTTTTAATAGTTTTTTTGTGAAGGACATGTTCTGTTTTGTTTTGTTTGTTTATTTCTTTGTTTGGGTTTTTGTTTGGTTTTTGTGTTTTTTTTTTCTGTTAAAGCATATCCCTAAATACCCATACAGAAATATTTAGCACAAATAAACCATGCCATTTTTTTAAAGGGATAAATGTAGAAAAGTCTTTTAGCTTTCATTTCTTCTGCAGATGGATTAAATTTTTACTGTTGCTTTTTTGTTTTGTTGAGGTTTTTTGTTTGGTTTTGGGTCTTTTGTTTTCATTTGAGATAATAAATACACAATGAAATCTGGAGATATTTCCAGATATTTCAGACTCAGGTAAATACTTGATAAGGTTGATGATGTAAGATCCCTCCTACTGAACTCCTACATCTTCAGTATAGTTGGTAAGACAGAACACAGTGTATCTGTTTGCCATGAAATGTGAATTGTTGAATTATGGCCTTGTTTTCTCAGCATTTCCGTTTAGGTAGACCAATAAAGAAGAAAGGGAGAGGAAGTAGCATCACACACAATGCCTTCAAGCAGCAACATAAATCTACTTTAAACTTCCTCCACCACTTATATCAAGAGTGAAATCTCCAATTATATTAATCAGCTCTTCAGAAACAGTTCAAAAGTGTCTTGTCACCCAAAAAGTCATGAACCAGACCAAATATTTTCCATCCTGTCAAAGGTGAAAAGATTAATGTTTTGCACTAAATAGCTTTCAGGTTAAAGTCAAACCTTTGGGTTTGGAAGGGGAGGCAGAGAACAGGATGGACTAGGTTTTTCTTGCTTTTTTATTGTTTGATGGTGTTTTCTTCATTCTGCCTTTGCACACTTGATGACAATGTCTATAAGTTTAGAGGAATATGAATCAATAGATGACCACAGTGATTTGTGAAGAAATTGCAGTACTTGCTGATCTAAGAAAAGAGCACCTGCAGACAACAGGATAGGAGTGAATTGTGGTTGTAACTTAGTGCCTGTTGCAGGTGCATTTGACATCTCTAACTTACTCCCTTTGGCAGAATGATGTTCCTATACTCCAATGGGTCTTGTGAAAGCTCGTTTTTCTACAAAGAACAGAAAAAAAAAAAAAAAAAAAAAAAGTGGGTGATAAATAACAGGGCTAGCATACTCCACTTGCTTAAGTGCTTCTGTAGTGAGACTAACCATAACAATAGTGACTAAAAACAAATTTCATAATGGAAGCAGTGATAAGTTAAGAGCTTGGATGACTACTAAACCCCCATGTGGATTTTCTGGCAATATCCTAAATCAATATCTGAGAGAAACTTCAGAGCACACCAGCTTTCTCACCTTTCTTTACAGAAAAGGATTTCAGGAATGAAGTCAGTCAGGAGTCCTCAGTGCTAAGATGAAGTACTTGGTCTGGAAATTTGGAGGACATGCAGTGTTACAGTGGGTAAGTGCAACCTGGACAGAAAAAAAAAGACATTGAAAGTAATGCACACATTATATTGATACTTGTACATGACAATTTTTCCTAGATTCATCCATCAGCTCTTTAATTAATACAAAATTGTTTTAAATGTTGACAGTTCTATAAAGGTCTCTGAATTAAAGTACCCTCTGAGTCATTAGTATGTGTCCTGGGTAATATGATTGTATTTTCCTGTATAATTTCATAGATACATATGACGACTTCTACTTCTTTCAAATGAAGTTTGTAAGTAAAAATATAAACCATAAGCAGTAGTAATAACTATTAACTGATTATTCATTACTTGTTTGCAATTAAAGATGCGTTTTCAATGTAATATAAGGAACCTTCTCAACTAAATTAGAGGGTGTTTTTTTTCTTCAAAGGAAAAAGATATCTTTTTTTTGCTTGCTTTCAGTTATAACTTAAAGAGTATTTTGTGAACTTGAAAATCTGACCTTTTTCACTATTTATGTTGCATGCAAAAAGAATTCAGAGGCCTCTTTTGTAGTCTGCAGCAAATTCTCTTTAAGTGGCGTTTTGCTATAAACAATATTAATGAGTTGAGAATTTTGAACTGGACAAAAAGTCATAAAATATCCTATCCTAATTATATTAAAGAAATAACTCTAGCGCTAAAGCTCCAATTGCATGTGACAAAAGTCTGTTGATGAGAGCATAGAGAGCACAGGTAGAAAATTCTTCCTGTCATGTCTTCCTTATTCATCCTGCATAAGAGCGTGAGAAAGTAAGTTTTCTAATGAACTGTATGGGCCCAATCCAATTATTATTGAAATTATTAGAAACACTGCACTGATTTTGACAAGACATGAATCGTGTTTCAAAGTCAAAAAATAGTAGAATTTGAGATGTCAACTGTTGCGTGAAAATATGAAAATAGTTAGTTGTCCTAAATTAGCCACAGGCTAAATATAAATGCCTAACTCCGGGACTGCAATTTGGAAAGCTTTGCTTAATTGTGACTAGTAGAAAATTCTTGCAGCTATTCCCTGAGATTTCAGTGGAAGGAATTCCTTCCTAAAAGTTTATACAACACAAACACAGAATCTGTTGTGTAAAACAGACTCTGCCCTGACTCTCTCTACTCTGTAAAAAGCACTTCTCACCTACATTCTCTAAACAACCCCCAATTCTTTGTAAACCTCTCCTCATGCTATTTCATGATTTTGTGATTCCTTCTCAGTCTAACGCTAGACAGACTGAGTAATAAAACAAATGAAAATCTATTTATTGAGTCCCAAAGTTTAACACTGAAGCAGTTTGAAGCTGAAAGCAGAATTTTCTTTCCTCATTTTGGGCTTCTTGCTTATTAAGAACACAGGTGTACAGTAGAAAGCTCCAGCTTCATTTTCCTACTGTATTTTCAGTTTGGCAGCCCTATCTTAAGAAGCCTGATGGACTCTCTTGAAATCCTGAGAGTATGATCTTAAAAATTGTTTTTCTACTCTACTGCATTAGAGGGAGTAACCACATTCATTTTACCCACATTCTATAAAGCCAAAAAAGTCTAGTATGTTATCGATTTGACACAAAGCACACGTGGTACTTTTGGCACATCAGCATACATAAGAGACCAGAAATACAGAATTTTGCCCAGACAGCTGTACATAGGTGCATATGTATATTTTGGCCATATACTATCAGATATAAATATTCCTGAATCATGCTGATCTTTATTATCCTGAATACCTATGGCAAGGTTCTTTAGCTGCCAAAAATATATTAAATTGTTCTGTCATTGAATTTGCTCTTACTCAGTACATGGAAAGGTATTATGCCATTTAAACCATCTAAATGCCTAAACCAGCTAAGGATTCATAAGCTGTGTTGCACTGCATCTGTTTCTACTATGCAACCTAATCTGTAAGGCATGCATTTAAAATGGATAATAACATAGACTGATGGAGAATGCAAAATGAGAAAACAGAGCAAAGAAGAGGTATCATTTCCCTGTTTTTATAATAGGGTCATGATTAGACATGTCTCTAAGTTCTGGATTTACTTATCTAGCCTTTGGTGGTTGAAAACCACTTCTCTCATTTTCTAGGAGAGTGGCCACTCTAGCAGGATTTTCAAGCAAAGATTAAGATATTTTATCATATTTTCTAATTTTTGTAAGTGTACCACGTAAATTGAATGATTACTGGATTAAGACAAAGACTAACTCTGCAAGCTAATGAAGAAAGTTCTAGCAACAGGAAAAAAGTTGATTTCTAGTCTATATTGCTCATACTATATAAGTAGCTTATTCAATGGCTCTTTAAGGCAAAATTCTGATTAATTTTGGACAGAGACCAGGCCCTCAACTTTTCCTTTTTCCTTATTTTTCATTCACTAATTCTTTCTAATTTTCTGAAGATCCTCGGATAAACAGCTTATCACCCCTCTTTCATCCAAAGAACTTGTGTCTCAGTCAGTTAGGATGCCCTGCTTGGAGAACAGAGGGTGTGGGCTTACACTCTGAAATTTAGGAAGACGTGCAATACAGATCTCCCACTTTATGTCCAAGATGATACTTATGAATGTTCAGCTTCAATTTTTCCAACAATGATATAAAATGAAAGTGGCTGTGACTGTTGTGTTTTATGCTGAATGTGATGCTGTCAGTTTGTGTTAAGTGAATCATTTGCAAGCATGCTGGCTTGATTGGCCCCCTTTGGAAACAAGCCTTGAATTTCAAATAACCAGAGGCAAAGGATAGGTTGTGAGATGCTCAGCTTCGCCCACGTAGTGGTACATCTTTAGCACAGCTGCATTCTGCACTGACATTAGCATTATGGTTCAGATCAGAATGGGGTTTTTTGTTTGTTCATTTATTAAGTGAATTGCTCAATGGTACTCACTTACTGTGCTAAGGTGCGCGCCATGGAGTGGTCTCAGGGTGTAGACAATGGGCATCTTTCAGATTACACTTTACCACAGGAAGTGACACTAACAGCTAAGGCATTTCAATTACTGATAGGCTTTTGATATCGGGCTACGACTAGGTCAGGGTAAAACATTGCAAAATGCCGGTAATGTGAATTCCAGGTCCTCTGCGCTAGTTGTTTTGCTGTATTCTTCACTGAGTTACATTTACTATTAATATAGATAGAGCCTTACAGTTGCAGAAGTTTGGGAGTGTAGGGAACTTCACCAACTCGGATGAAGGTATCTAGGGAATCTCTGTTGTCTAAGCCAGTGAGGGGTGTTGAGTTTTGGGGTTTTTGTTTTTTGGTATTTTTTTAATGATGACTCATAAATTTAGGTCACTACATTCTATTTTGTACAACTTTAGATGTTTATAAGAATGTTTATGGATAAAAGAAAATGATTCAGCCAATGAGATTATGCTTAAATTTTCATTTTCAGGAGACATAGACTTGTCTTTTTTCTGAAATGGGGTTTAGCTTTCCTTGAAAAGAACATATGCATTGAGGAAGAGTTAGAAAAAACTCGAGTCTGCTAGTTGTTAAGAATCCTCCAGTAGATGGAGATAGAGAATAGGACTTTTTAGATGATGTATCAAAATAATTTTTCTTAATGGTAGTATTCATACTTTTTCTGTCAATCTTCCTAGGATGTTTATCATAACTGTTAATAAGTTGCACTCTGACAATGTGCTCAAGAAAGCACAGGCAACAGTGCTGAGATAAGAATTCAATCTCTACATATAAAGAGTTAGCAAATGCATTAAGAATCAATTGCCTGCTTTTCTATCTCTCATTTCAGCATCCATCTTAAGAGGAAACACGCTTTTATTGCGTGTTTCCTGTATAGATAGGTATTTGTAAATTCATAATTTCAGATGACTAGATAGATTATATCATTCTTATTTTGATATAGTTTAATTTAACATGCAAACTTTCATCTGCATGATTTGAGTCTTCACCATACTAGTGAGGTTTTTTTGTTTATATACGCTTTTTATTATGCTAGACACATAATAAATAGTGTCATAATTTCCTTCATCTTTTAGTTCTTTTATGAAAAAATGCAAGTCGGTTACATTATTGGTAGGGTTCTTTTCTTCTCTGATCTCTACAGTAGGAAGAACCTGAATACATTAATATTAGAGGGAAGACTATGGGAATAAAAAGAGTGAAATAATAAAAAATAATCCACGTAGCCATGACAGGAAGATTCTACTGGTGGAACACAAAATACAAGGTCATTCCCAATCACATATTTTGTTCAGATACTCAACCACTTGAAAATATCAGTGGGTTGGCCCCTTAGATCGTCCACTTGAAGACAGACACTTAACCTTGCCGTAAAGTATTGACTCTACTGTTATTCAGTGGAAATAGATACTAGCTGTCCTTGGAAACAAGCTTGCTTCTGAAATAAGGAGTCACTTACATGAAAATATTTTTTTTTCCCATTCATCTATCTACTGTAGATATTTACAGGATTTTTATCACTGCAGCTCATAGACAGTTTGCTGCTATGTGTCTTTCTGCCAGGCAACTTGCCATGCATGTTGATTTGATTTTAAAAATAAATTGAAACCTTCAGAACATTAAAACAGTCTTAGAAAGTGGTGAGGATAGGTGGTCATTGTGGTGGAAGTCAATTCACCACCCATGGGTCATTATCTGGGAAAGTTTCTGTATAAACCTAATGCTGTTACTTGTGGGTGGTACTTCAGTGGTTACTGGTGATCATGGTCACGTGCAAAAAAATTGTGTCTACATTAACTTGGTGACAGATCAAAAAATAGACTATGAGACTATTTTTCAAAGATCCTTACAGATATTTTTGTTTTATCAGGCAGCTTATATTAATACCATATGTATTTTCCAAAAGCCAGCTTTATGCAGGAATTAACATTTTCTCATTGAGAGCTTGATCACATTTCTGAGATGCCTATCTGCAGAAGACATTCATTTTTCTCTCACTGTGTAAATGCAAAGATTCAGTTTCCTCCCCCCCCCCTTTTTTTTTTTTAATTAATGGGAAGCAATCTTGAGATTTCTGAGTATTTATGGAAAGAACTGGTAGAACTGAAAGAATAGTTAGATTCAAAGGACAGATTGCCTTGAAATCATTCTGAAGAACAGGGCAAAGCTGTGGTGCAGGTCTGCAGCCTCTTCAATAATGCAGTGGTCTCAGGAGCTCTATAGTGTTCGGTGGATGAGTGAAAGGTCTCTTTCATTTAGAAAGAGATATGGAAAGACTGACCTTGCTTCTGAAGAAGTGAGTACTAGAAGAAAATTTCCTTGGAATACCACAGAGGAATGCATTATCTTCTTTATCTCAAAAATCATGAGTCTCTGACTAAGAGCTGTTGCAGCATTTTTTTTCCTTCTTTGTCCAAACATTCTGCCTTACTACCATTTCTTCAAAGAAAGTTTGCAGAGAGGTTTTCTTAATTATTTTTTTTTAAATCTCCTTACATAACGAAGTAATGCTTTCTGTCAGTAATAAACGAGGAGCAGTGTACAGTGACATGTCATTATCAGAGAATATATACATGTATATATATGAAGATAAGGGAAGTGTCTTTAAAGATATGTAACTTGCCCTCACCTTCTTTCTCAAAACATAATAGCCGGATTTTTCTGTCAAATATTGAGACAGGAACTATTTTGACAACAATAAGAATTGTCAGGAATTGATGCATTCTCATGTTAGCAAGAGTTCACTTAACCAGAACATTAGGGATTTGGAATATGTCAAGGACAGCAAATACAGAACGTTTGTTTTTCCCTGTGTCTTGCTGCTCTAAAGGTCAATCAATCTCCCTCTTCTACCAACCTATACTGGGATTCTGGCACAGTTTTACAAGCATAACAAGTGATCTGAATTTGTTCTTCTTCTTTGTGCTAGAAGCCCCTGAAGTCATCGATCAGAGAGGAACATTTGTAGCTTTATTTACAAAGTGAGCATTCAAAACGATTTTCAATACTTTCAGCTGTTCTCTATTCCCTTTGTTGTTTCAAGCATAGCGGCACCGTGTTGCCGAAACAAGGACACACCATCTGACTTTTTCATCAGCTTGCCTGAGCCAAGCCAAAAGGGCAGTCCTGACAAAAGGTCTTTTTGATGACAGATCAGTACAACAGAGGTCTTCTATGGTCTAAATGGTTTCTGTTTTGCTTGCCTTGTCTATGGAGCTTGGATGAGTGAATGACCTTCTCCTTTAGATATAAGAAGCCCAGGCCAAATATAAAGCAAAATAAGTGGTGTGGAGGGGATGGAAGCTAAAATCAATTGTAGACTTTGAAATCATAGACCTTTAACACTCCTCATGGCAGTAATCCTCAAAGATGTAAGCTTTTTTCAGGCCCAGACGTTCTAGTTGCATTAGTATAACCGCTCAAGCCATTTCAAAGTAATGTGCTCTAGGTCTTAACAATTGCGTAGTGAAAGGATTGGTATTTCCTCTGACCTCAGAGTTCCTCCTTACAATGTAACTGCTGCACTGTTCTGTACTGCAGATGACAGCATTTCTTATTTCCACCTTCCACCTTTCCAGACTGTTTTCATTTGGTAGCAATTGTTACCTTCTTTGGAAGTATTTTTAGTGTCAGCAAAATTGGATTTAATGCAAAGAGCTTGTAATTGCCAAGTTATTTTAAAACAGCAACAATATTGTTTGTTTGTGAGACCAGAGAATGCTCGCTCTCCAGATTTTATGGTATCTTTTTAAAAGATTTTTAAAAATCTATTTTAAAAGTTATAAGGTTTTTATAAGATTTCTAGCAGAATGTCACTCTCACTTACTCTAAGTAGCATATACCAAAATATCTGTCAATGATCTGGATAAGAGGATTGCCTTCACCGTCAGTAAGTTTGCAGGTTACATCAAGTTGGGTGTGAGTGTTGATCTGCTTGAGGGTAGGAAGGCTCTACAGAGGGATCTGGACATGCTGGATAGATGGGCCGAGGCCACCTGTATGAGCTTCAACAAGGCTCAGTGCCAGGTCCTGCACTTGGGTCACAACAACCCCAGGCAACACTGCTACAGGCTTGGGGAAGAGTGGCTGGAAAGCTGCCTGGCAGAAAAGGACCTGGGGGTGTTGGTTGACAGCCGGCTGAATATGAGCCAGCAGTGTGCCCGGGTGGCCAAGAAGACCAACAGTATCCTGGCTTGTATCAGCAATAGTGTGGCCAGCAGGACTAGGGAAGTGATTGTCCCCCTGCACTCGCCTCTGGTGAGGCCACACCTCGAGTCCTGTGTTCAGTTTTGGGCCCCTCACTACAAGAAGGACATTGAGGTACTGGATTGAGTCCAAAGAAGGGCAACGAAGCTGGTGAAGGGTCTAGAGCACAAGTCTTATGAGGAGCGGCTGAGGGAAGTGGGGTTGTTTAGCCTGGAGAAAAGGAGGCTGAGGGGAGAACTTATTGCTCTCTACAACTACCTGAAAGGAGGTTGTAGCCAGGTGGGTGTTGGTCTCTTCTTTCAAGTAACAAGTTATAGGATGAGAGGAAATGGCCTCACTTTGTGCCAGGAGAGGTTTAGGTTGGATGTTAGGAAAAATTTCTTCACTGAAAGGGTTGTCAATCATTGGAACAGGCTGCCCAGGGAAGTGTTTGAGTCACCATCCCTGGATGTATTTGAAAGACCTGTAGATGTGGTGCTAAGGGACATGGTTTAGTGATGGTGGTCTTGTCATCGCTAGGTTAACAGTTGAACTGGATCATCTTAAGTCTTTTCCAACCAAAACGATTCTATGAGTCTATGATCTATATTGGCCCTTCCTTCTTGTTCTGGCTCTGCAGGATTTTTATTCAGCTCCTTTATGCTTTTATTTGATTGACTATAAATGCTTCTTTTAGTGTTTCTGTATGGCATAGCAACTTCATAAGCTGCAATAAAATGCATCTTGGAGGTATTATGTTTACTTACTTACAAAATAATGTAACTAATACCCTTGCCTTTATAACTTCACTAACACAGAGTACAGAGCATCAGAGACAAATGTCAGCTGCATATTTCAACCAGCTTTGGCCTATCTTCTATGCATCTTGAAATCTTTAGTGCCAATACTGCTGAATTTTGCGAACTAGTGATGAGAACACATATCCAGCATTATTTGCTCTTCATTCCACCTTTCTATCTTTAGCTTTTTTTCCAACAGATGCTAAGGACCATAGACTGATCTTTCTTTCTGAGGCAGTTGCAAGTCTCTACTGACCAGAGTTTAAGGGAAAGACATGGCAATAGAAAGTCCTGGATGCAGTGCTAAAGTAATGTCTTTAATGTTTGTTTTTATTAAATACATCAAGCACCTGTGGAAGAAAGAGTACGATAACCCAGCTGCCCTCAGGAGACATGCATTAAGCAAGAGAAAATATTCAAAATATCAGCTGTTGGGGTTTTTTTATTTAACTTTTATCTTAAACCAAACACAGAAGTGCTGCTGTGTGATCTTCTTTGATTACTGAATATCATATAATAAAAAACTTCATTTAATGACATATTTGCATGGTTTTCATTGGTAAATACTGATAGATTTTGACCAAAGTTTTGTAACTTATATTTACATAAAGCTGGACATACTGGTCTTCCAGATACTCTAAGTACTGTCAAAATGAAAAAAAAAAAAACAATAAAAACCCCACCAAAACCAAACAAACAAATAAACAAAAAAAAATCAACATATTATTACAAGAATATAATACTTTGTACACTGTTGTTGGGTAAACAAGGATCTAGAGAAGAAAACTGTCCTCATGCAATGGTATTAATCTCTATGAAACAAAACAACATATTCACTTTTCCCACATGTTTTATGCTGTATCTATTAGCATTCAGGGAAAAGATATATCACAGAAGGCTGTATTAATCCATCTACATACAGAAATCTATGTATGCTTTAGTCACTCTCTGTACACTCTGCTGTCAATAAAGGAAAACCAGGCATACCAGGGGTGTGATTTACTACCCCCAAAGCTAGGACCAGCTAGGCACAAATGAACAAGCTAGAATTCCTCTTTCTCTCCATTGATTATAAAGAGAATATAGAATGAGCAGTTTCGATTCAGACTTCCATAGCAAAATATGTCTAAACTATAAATGAAAAATTCTGCATTAACAAACTCATCAAGCATATGTTGGGTAAAAGCAGGGCATGTAGCCAAAACTAGCTGTTTCCATCTATATTGAGCAGAGAAAGAAAGGTAAAAATGTCAACTACTCTGCTGCCCCTTCTGTGTCACAAGGCTCAGGAATGTCTCTACTGTATCACGTTTCCACAGAAAGGAAGTTTTGCATGGAGGCTGGAAGGGAGTTGCTGTATGCTTCATTCAGGTTTGCAATGACAGCTGGAGACTATGACTGTGGGATATGCCATGGAGCACACCTGCTTATAATGCAGATGTAGCCAAATGCACGATTCATAATATCTATTTCTCTACTTATATTTGAAATGAATTATTCTGTTCTTCTAGAAGCACCTATTTTTAGAGTCAAGACAATTGCTTTACATTAAATGCCCAATTGTAGATGGCTATTATTAGGGAAAATAATCTTGCAGTGACTACACAGCATTTAAAGTTTTAGAGCCTTTCATTGCATGATTTTGGCAGGGTTTCTTTAAACTTAGAGGGGCTCATACTTAAATGTGAATTTCATATAATTTGTAACTGGAACCTAGTGGATAGATGTGGCAATGAATTAGTGTTATTATCCTGAATCAGATATAAATTCCTCTCCTCACACTTTTTGTACACCAGTTCCACTATCACAGGTCACAGTCTGCTATACTTTAAAAGATTATGTAAATTCTTGTACATGAAAGAAAGTAATGCACTATTTACTAAGCAGAATAAATCCCTGAAAGCTGAAAGTTCTGGCAACTGGCACCTCATTTATATGCTTACTTTGTGGAGGAAGTGGAGTGACTGGGGGGTTGATATTGATATAATCATGTATATTACTTACTGAAAATTTGGAAAAAGAATATCATTACTCTTCCTTTCTCAGACAAAAAGAAGTCATATTAGGGTTTATTCTGGGTAAGCCTAGAAGTTCTCTACTGTACTTTGTGCTGAACAAAAGCTTTATGATAGCACTAGTGACATATTAAAATCCTAGCCAAGATACCTTGCCAATGTACTAGGGCTACATCGCAAGGAAAAAAAAAAAAAAAAAAAAAGAAGAAAAAGAGACAGCAATACTCTCAGCCTCGTTATGTTATTCTACATTTTCATAATCTTCATCCTCACAAACTGAATTGTTACTTGAATATGTATACCTGCAGCAAAAAGCAATTACGTTCTTTCCACATTGTCTGAATATAATTTTAGATCACATACAATATTTCATTGATGATGCTTGTAGAGTGTTGATTTCTTAACTCTCACAGCTACTATAGAAAATTTTTAAAAATACATGATTAAGCTACTTCAACAATTCATTAAATTATAAACATATTTATCACCAATGTACTGTCATTCACAATATACAAGGTTAGACTATGGAAGTCACTTTGTAAAAACAGCAAGTCAGCATTAGTTCTATTTATATTGTTTGAATGTTGACTGCTTTGGTCATGTCCTTATGCTTTAATTTTTAAGTTCACCCAACTTATGGAAATCAATTTTCCTTTTCAAGTTCATAAACCTTGAACTTCAGTAACTGATTAACTAAATAAACACAAAAGGTTAAAATAAAAACAAAAATCACTTTTCTTCAAGAAACTTTGGGAGTTTCAGCATATAATTAAAATTTCTAAGATTAATAATGAACATGCATAAAGTTATTCATTCCTTCAAGTCATCAAAAAGTCAAAATAATGAAAAAAATACAAGATAGAAGCAATGTTACAGATTTATAAAAATGTTTTAGTAATTTTGCCAAGAACTCTATTTCTAGCCCTTCCTTGGATTTTCCTCTCTAAAATGTGCATCAAACAATAAAAATCTTTAATTTCAGCAATATCTTTTCTTGACCTTTAAACACATATTTTTCAAGATCAGCAAGGAAAAAAAAGGGGATTGTTATTCTAAACTAGTTCATATAAGATGCCTTAATTATCTAGTTAATATCTAAAAAATATTTTTTTGAGTTCTTAGCCTATCTTTAGAAAAAAAGATTCATAGTAGAAATACGTTTGTTCCCTATGCAATATGTGGAAAGAATTAGAATATAAGGGCAATTTACACCTGGATACAATGGTTAAATGGAACAATTTGCCTAAGGCTGAAGTACAAAAGAGGCAGTATGCAGTTGATAAGAGCTAGCTGGTAAGAAATACTTAGAAGAGGGTGAATCTCAGAGGCTTCAGATCAAAGCTGCAGGGACAAAGTTCAGATTAGCTTAAGACACTGATATAGCTATGTATACGGCTACTAAAAAAATCTGGATTTTCTCTATTCCTTTGAAACACAAACTTGGAAGAGAACATGCTCTGGAGTGGCAGCAGACCCTTTTCTTAAAACACACTGGTGAGTTCTGATTCCAGGTCTCATGGCTTTTCATGTAAATTTTATCTTGTAACCACTTCATGAAAAGTACACAAACTGACCTTACAAAAAGGCAAGAAACTCTCAGGTGTCATACAGAATCTTTCTCCTCTGGCACAAGGAATCTCAAAGGCTTTCCTGCATGTAGAACGTCTTCTACAGCACATGTGGAGGGAGTGGTGATGGAGCCATGCGGGGAAGGCTTCCCAACAATGATATGTGAGTTTCATGTCCACAGTGTGAGACTTGACATAGCTACCTAGTTATCTGTAAAAATCTGTGTCTTTAAATCTTAATGTGAGTTTACTGGCTGTATTGAGTTTTGGAAACAAATAACGGCATGCTAGATCACTGTGAATTGATAATGCTCTTGCATAGCTATCAAGTCTAATTGTGGATCATATTTGTGAAAATGACCATGATAAAGGAAAGCTAAACAGGATTTTTTTTTCCCCCTTTTTTATTTCAGTGGAAGGAAGGCAGACTGTTCAATTCACCTCTACATCCTCTTTGAGTTTCAAAGAACATTATGAGCTTTAACATTCATGTATTATGTGAATGAACATTCTGTAATGACATCAACCATTACTCTTTCAGCACCACACACGGCACTTACACTGATTCTTTCAATCACATTGCAAATAATAGATTTCTTTTTACCTGTAGTTTATGCACAGGTATTCATATGGAGCTATATAAAAAACAAGCTGAAATTACATGTCATGGCAAATCACCAGGGCAACAGGGAACTAACTATTCACAACCTTACAGTGCTGCTTTTGTATTTCAGAAGCTCTGAAGAGATACTACTGTTGCAGAAATAAACAGAAGGCTAGGAGGGGAAAAAAAAAAATAATCAAAAGCCAGTTAAAAGGTGTGAATCAAACTATTGTTAGGACACTTTAGTTGTGTGTGTGTTTATATTTACTCAAAGTTTACTGTGTCTTTTTTGTGGTTAAAAGAGTGAATGCCTTCAAATGAAATTTATGAAAACTTTACAAAGCATGAGTACCGTTATCAGTAACTTGCCACATGGCTGTTCTGCCAGTATTTAAAGATTGTTTCCATTAAAACCTTCCAACCTTTCTAAACTTCAAAATGCAAAGCTTAGAACATGTACTTTCTAAATGTTTTTATCACACTTTGTATGCTTTGATCTCACTGATGTTACATCTGTTGCATGTGGTTTTTAAACTAGATCATTTCTTTGTGGATCTGGAATAAAATTTCCATGTCATTCTATTTCCACGTGAGCCTGTGAACATGTTAGATAATTTCTTCCATGTCACAAATCTACACTAATATTAGTTAGAAGTCAAGAGCTTTGGATTTCCACAGTAGACACATGAATGGACTGAACGGCAAAAAAATGGGCATAATACCTGGAGTAAAGTCTAGAATACATATCCCCTGGACAGGCATGAGATCATAACTCTGTATCATATTTTGTATTAGCATAATTACCACTATCTTTAGTGAGAATCTTGCAGGCAGATAAGAAGAACAAAAGTCCTCATATACTTATTTTAATAAAGTTGCATTCAATGAGCTGCAGGAAAGAAAGTGTATGGAAAGATATGTTAGAGTCTGATATGAATTTCCTGAATGTATTTGCGATTCTTGTGGCTTTAGGTAGACAGCAGAGAGGATGAGTTGTTGGGTTTTTTTAAGGAAAATGGGGAAGTCATTAACCAAAAAAGTATATGTATATCTGTTTGCAATATCGACAAGAATACATTTTAATAAGATGGGGGAAAAAAAAGAAAAAAAAAAGAAAGAAATCAAAGAAGTAATAGCAATTCAATATCTTAGAATTGACTTTAGGATATTAGGTTAGATCTGCCCTTAACTGGTGTGTCTTTTATAAATACATGTGGGAAATTCTGCAGTGATAAGAAATATCTGTAAGCACCTATGCAGGCAGGTTTTTCAACAGCTAAATCACTAGGATTCCCTTTCCCATCCAAAGCTGAAAGATTTGTGAGTTGTGAGTTGTAAAGTAAACCAAGATTATCTTCAGTACTAGGGTTAATCCTCCATCATTTTACCTCCAGATCTTTGACAGAGTAGCTTCAGAATTTCCCGTTACCTTAGGAAGTATTTTGAAAAGAAAGATGGAGACATCATCTCTGATGATCTTAACTCCCCACCTTCTTTTTTAATTATTTTTATTTTGCACATCATGGAAGGAATAATATGTACCTCCCACTTCTATCAGTATGGCTCCACATGCAGCTATAAAGTGGTGAGTTCATCTGGCCCAAGTTACACACCTTCCTGATTTTATTTGGATTCTGACATGGAGGTTGTTCTCAGAGACTTCCATGATACCAGCTTTGGTGTAGTTCCACAGCTACAGATCTTCAGATACATCTGCTGTGTTGCCTATACTCAATTAATAAAAAGCAGGCTTTGATAAGACTATGACATCAAATGTGAAATACACTGAAACTTTAATAAAGGAGAGGAATAGTTCATGACAGTGCTTGAGAAGGAGAAGGGAAAAACTCCTATATGAATACAATTAATAGAAGTGACAAAACACCCACACAGAATATTGCCAGGGGCTTTGTCAGTCTAAAATTTTGGGCAAATATACACTGCAGGAGTCATCACCCTCTTAAAAATCTCCAACAGTAATAAACTCACTTTTCTGAAAGATTTGGGACAAAATACGCTTATCTAATACAGGGCCTTCAGGGAATCACTTTGGCAGGGGTTCAAGGGCATCACTCACTGCAGAGTTTCACAGACATTAGAATAAAAAATTATCCACATACACCATACTAAAAAAAGACCTGTAGGCCATCAATCTAGTTAAGTCCAAGGACATGTCTCTCTAGAATTCCCTAGGGTGTCAGAGGAAAGAGTATCTCTGCACATCATTGCAGATTCTTCATAATTACTGCAAGGATATTACCAGGAGAACTGCTGCAGGGAACAAAAAGCCTTTGGGTCACATATCTTGTATTATTCACCTGGTGATATATCAGTGTGACACACTGTTGTACAGACCATCATGGTGCAGGTTGTCTGTGGGAAAAATGAAGTGCTATGAAAATGAACATTTGAATGTGTGGAATGATTTTCAAATGTAATATAATATGGATCTGAGGGAGCAGTTTACATAATGAGTCTCAGAAATCATGATTCCCATTGCTCTTTATCCACAGGAGCTGTGAGGCACACACTAGGCTGCATTGTTGAAATGCACACACAGACACATTCAAACACAGTATCAGAAATATATTAAATTAACCAAAAGATAGATTTTGGCTGATCACACTGGGAGTTTGGGTGTTCACAGGGAAAACACTGCCTCTCAGCCTTCAGCTGCTCAGGTGCGCAAATTAGCATTCATTGTCTAACAGATTTCTAGCTGCTTCATGCAGCACTGAATGTCTGCCTTTAGTTAAAATCATTGACTAGCAAGGACAACAGTTGTGCACTGGGCTGCATTTGTTCTGGCTTCTAAATGTTTGGTTTATGTTCAAGTCCAAAGAAAGCAAGGGTAATGGGGTACAAGATCTGTTTGTAACAACTATTGGCTCAAAGACACTGCCTGAGGCTGAGATACACACAACTTAAAGAACAAAGGATTCAGCTTAACAGTTATGAGAAAGACAGTGGAGGTTTGTTAATTTTTCATGGTATTTATGGTTGCAGGTAAATAGTTGTGTCTCAAAGACTGATTTAAAGGCATTAAAATCAACAAATTTGAGATGAATAAAAAAAATTAAAACACAATAGAACAAATAATGTTAAGCTCTAAAACCAAATTAAAAAAAAATCATCAGTGATATTGGAGTTAAACATTTTAGAAATGTTCACTCCATTCATAAGCATCTGTCACTTAGAAACACTTAAATGCCCACTGAATTATATAAAGTGATCAACCTTGTAAAGCGCCTTGAATATCATTAATTTTGGAAATTTTTTTTAGAATAGATAAGAGACAAGGGTTGGAAAACTGATGATCTTCTACAGAAACAAAAATTCCCTAGCAGCTGGCTATCTGTTTAATTCTGTACATTCTAATTTTCCTATCTGGATCTTTCTAACATTATTTTTCAGAGACAGAGTGTCTCAGTCTGTATCTCCCTTTTATCTTTCTCACCCCAAATGAAAAAGCAGTCTGATTCCTAACAGGACATTTTTAATTTTTGGAACAGACTTCTAGCACCTATGTCTTTTAGGGTGCAGTGAGACATTCCATTTCTGAAGAAGAAAGTGTGAAGTTTGTTTAATGTTTTGTTTAGGTCACACCATTGGATCTTAGCTTTTTTCCCCTTGAATATGTGTTTCTTAGAGGCATCCAGAATGACTTTAAAATCAATATACATAAACCCAGGATAAAATTATTTATCTAAGTGATGGTAAGGCCCAGGCTTGGGATTTTTGGCAGATCCTGAATAAGCATCACAGTGTGACTAAAGTGCTCAGAAGTACATTGGAGACTTACCCTCTTTTGATTCAGACTACTGAGGGCAAATTGAGAGCAGAGGGATGAGAATGAAATCCTGAGAGTGTGCTGGAGTTCATTGCTTTCTTAAAGTCAAATGTTAATAAAAGTTAAATTATCCATAGTAAAATATGTTTTATTCTTTCTTTGTGCTTGTTCAGAATGAGTTCATTCAGAGGGTATTATATTCAACTGTCAGATTTATCTGTGAGTCAGACAACTGTTGCAGTTCCTTGTAACTTAACATGCATCTGCTAAAAAAGAAATTAAAACATGAGAATGTTTTATTATTGTTTGAAAATAACCTTTGTAATACTATCTTTCAGTAACCATTGCTGTTTCGTAGCTAATACCAGATAGCTGTAAAGTAATTTTACATCTAATTCCAGAATTAAGTAGTGCTTGAAAAGTTTTATATAATCTTCATTATACTTCTGTCCTTAGGAAAACCTAAGGATCTGTTGTATTGGCTCATTCAAACAGACAACCCCTTCTTTGTAAAGGTGTGATCACCATATGAACCTGAGACATCAATTTTACTTAATCAGAGGTGATGCTCTTGAGTATTTGCATCTATAAACCTACAAACATGTTCCTGAGAATACCTCCTCTATGAGACAGTTTTTGCAGAAGCTGACTTCATAATAGAAACCTTCATACAGCAGCATTTTGATTCCTGGTGTCATCAACTCATACTTATCTATGGTTTACATACAAAAAGTTTTGTTCAAACTTTCCACGGAGACATACATAATGAAACGAGTAGATAGATTTTAAGCAGTGTTCAACATAAACTTGTTTAACATAATTTCTGAAAATCCAGATTTTTTTATACAGGTAGTAGAAGATGGACTATGATAAACCACTGAAAGAGTTTATCAAGGCCTAGGATAGTGTTCCAGGCAGTGGCATGGGGACGGGATGTGTTTCCAGCCATCCAGTGGTTGCTTCCACCATTGTAAGTACATGGTTATTGCTTTGCTGGGTTTGTGCGAGTGTGATATAATCAATCTGCCAGGCCTTCCCATATTTATATTTCAGCCATCATCCCCCATACCAGAGATGCTTGAACTGCTTGGCTTGCTTGATTGCAGCATGTTTCACATTGATGGATAACCTGTGAGATAGCCTCCATGCTCATGTCCACCCCTTGATCACAAGCCCATCTATATGTTGCATCCCTTCCTTGATGGCCAGAGGTGTCATGGGCCCACCGAGCTAGAAATAATTCACCTTCATGCTGCCAGTCCAAATCCACCTGAGCCACTTCAATCTTAGCAGCCTGATCCACCTGGTGGTTATTTTGATGTTCTTCTGGGGCCTGACTCTTGGTACGTGGGCATCTACATGATGGACTTTTACAACCAGCTTCTCTAGCCGGGCAGCAATATCTTGCCACAATGGGGCAGCCCAGATGGGTTTGCCTCTGCACTGCCAGTTGTTCTGCTTCCATTGGTGTAACCACCCCCACAGGGCATTGGCCACCATCCATGAGTCAGTATAGAGGTATAGTGTTGGCCACTTTTCTCTTTCAGCAATATCTAAGGCCAGCTGGATGGCTTTCACCTCTGCAAATTGGCTCGATTCACCTTCTCCTTCAGCAGCTTCTATTACTCGCCATGTAGGACTCCATACAGCAGCCTTCTACCTCCAATGCATTCCCACAATGTGACAGGACCCACCAGTGAACAGGGCATGTAGCTTCTCATTTTCTGGCAGTTTGTTATATGCTGAGGCCTCTTCAGAACGTGTCACTCCTCTGGTGACATTCCAAAATGTTTGCTTTCTGGCCAGTCTGTGATCACTTCCAGAATTCCTGGGTGACTGGGGTTTCCTACTTGAGACTGCTGCGTAATCAGTGCAACCCACTTACTCCACGTGGCATCATTGGACTCCATCAGGATCTGTGGGTAACTGCATGTTGTCTGGGTCATAATAAACCATCTCCCGCACGGTTAATTCCTTCAGGTACTGGATACCTCTCTCCATGGTGGTCCACTTGCCTGGGTGACAAATAACATCTTCATTGAAAGGATACCTTTCCCTCATGCCTGACAAGAGTCACCTCCAGAGGCTGAGGGCTTGTGTCTCTTTTCCGGTCGCCTTGTCAATAACCCCTCCCCTGGACAGAGATTCCAGCTTCTTGGCTTCCTTACCCTCTGATTCCAGGCTACTGGCCCTGCTATCCTGACATCAGAGCAGACAGGTGACAAGTTACTCTCCTAATCAATGACTGAAATCTTTTCCCATATCTCACAGCTCACTGAGGGACAGAGTTCAGGTGATTATTTCTGGTGGTTATCTCTGGTTCTGTCTATTTCTCTTGTTCTTGTGATGGCCCTGTTTTGTCATCCTTTACTAAATGAGTTGACTTTCATGTCCATTTCTTCTTATGTATAAGGGCAACTGATACGGGTATGTGTTGGTTGTCTGGTTCAGCTGCAGTGCTATTGCCAGCATTTGAGTAGCCACAGTGCTTGTCACTGGGGTTTGAGTAGCCACAGTACCTGTTGTGGGGGTTGATCTCTGGGTGGTATTCTTAAATAGTTGTTTAACCCTAAACATGAGCTGAACCACATTCAGGAGACCTGGCAATAGAAAATGCTGGTCTGAACATCCTAAGGGTATTCAACATTCTCAAGAGCTATTGTAATTAGGCTGGAGAAGAAGGGGAAGGTGAAGGAAGGTGTCTCCCACACACATTGGCTCTCTGAAGAGAAAAAGTAAAAAGTATAATTGTATAATATTTTCAGGAGCCATCCCTGCAGATGGATCCCCAAATATGGAGATGAAGCCATTGCTGTTGCTCCACCACTGCTGAATACAGATTCAGCCACCGCTGAATACAAATACAAAACTAGTCCAACTATCAATGATTTTGTCATACCATAAGCCAGTATTACACCAAACAGCAGAGCAACAACCTTAATGCAGCGTCCAGAGGTGAGAAACCACACATAAACAGAGCAAGTAAGGTGTTACATGATACAACTCTGAGAAGAATTCTGAGAATTAATAAAACAATGTTGAGACCAGCAGACCAATGACAAATAAACTAATATAATGAATGCCTATAACATATTTGCTTTAAGATGCTCTGGTCAGATCTGTCATTATTTCAACCCTTCGCGCCCCACATTGGGCACCAAAAAGGTCTGTACCAGCTGGTAACTAAGCACAATGCAGCTGCTTGCTCAGCCCTCCCCACTCAAGGGGATGGGGAGGAGAATGGAAAAAAACCTTGTCAGTTGAGATAAAGACAGTTTAATAGGATAACAAAGAAAGAGAATAATTGCAATAACAATAGCAATGATAACAACAGTATTATTAATACAGATATGAGTATTAATATCAATATTAATATCAATAATAAAACAAGTGATGTACAAATGCAATTACTCACCACATGCAGAAGGAAAAAATAAAAAACAACCCGATGCCCAGTCTGTTTCCAAGTAGTGATTCTTCCTCCCAGCTAGCCTCCCCAGTTATACACAGAGCATGACGCTCTATGGTAGGGAACGTCCCTTTGGCCAGCCTGGGTCAGCTGTCCTGGCTGTGCTCTCCCAGCTTCTTGTGCACCTGGCAGGGCGTGAGAAGCTGAAAAGTCCTTGACTTAGTGTAGGCACTACAACTACCTAGTAACAACTAAAACCATCAGTGTGTTATCAACATTATTCTCATCCTAAATCCAAAACACAGCACTATACTGGCTACTAGAGAGAAAAATTAACTGTATCTCAGCTGAAACCAGAACAATTCTGCTTTCCTATTTTTTTCCCTGAAGAAAGGTGGTTTTGAACTGCCATTAATATTTTTGCTTGTAAACTTTTTAGGTAGTTGCAGGTAGCAGGATATACACACTCTACATTGCATAATGGATGTTTCCAATATATCTATCTGAACTTTAATCAAGTCAAACGTCTCTGCAGACCCATGAACATCTGTGATATTATCTATTTCTGTATATTTGCTTTGTTTGCTTTCCATCACATGATGTTACCAAGGGAAAATATTTGGATCTTTAAGATCCAGAATTTCTCCTCATAGATAACTCTTTACAAAGTTAGTTTTCTTATGTTTCCTGTACTGCTGATACCTAAATAATGACTTCTTTTTAATTTAGATCCTATGAAAACAGAGAAGGAGCAAGGGAGAGCTTGTATGGATCCAAATAATGAATGTTTCAGTATAAAGAAACTTTGGCAAATTACAAACTACAAAAAAACCTGCTATTTAAATGGTATCAAGCACAATTCTTCATCAAAACATATAGTGAGGGGTTGTCATTGGCTCCTACCTGAATGAAATTTATTTCTTAAAAGCATTATTGGGTCAGCATGAAATTAAATGAGAAAAGTGAAAAGTAATTATATATAATGATATGCCTTGTAATTAGAGCTTTATGACTACAACAATAATACTTTTATGTACATGTAGCAGGGCATATTGGCCAAATTTAATATAACAGCAAACAAAGGAGACAATTAAGAGTAGATATCTGAATATCCACGGAAATGGAATAATGTTTTCAGATTAAGAAGCACAAAGTGCTTCTGTCCAGACCATCTTAGATGAGAATTTTGTGAACAATTATGAAATAAACAGGCTCAGGCCTGTTCTCCCACTATGTTGATTATTGTAAATCTGAGGCCTGATCAATACCTGAGTGAGTATATACAATTCCTTCAAGTGAATCACAACAGTATTTTTGACTTCTTATTTGCATTCCTTGATATGAAGCTGTATTAAGACAATGTGTAATTATGGCATTAAGAATTGGTAAATGTCTTCATTCAGAGCTGAATGTGGTCAAGAGACTTTCCTGGAGCAGGTGGATGTCCCTGAATAGGGCACATCTACAGTGCTACGAATTGTAATATCAAGGTCAGAGATAATGGTGTGACTGCTGTTTTGTAACTGTCGGATCTGCAAGACATGTAGACCATAAGGGGGGGGGGAATGAAAGTTGTTTAGGAGGCAACGGGAAGCAACAGATGCATTTATGCCTCTGAAATGTTCATAAGTTTTATCTTAGAGCACGACTGTAAGCACTTTTAATGTTTAGTTTGTAGTTTTCCTCTCTTGTTCTGCACAGCATTAAGCTCAAAAGAAAGATTTTATAAAGATTAGGAAATACAGAGCCTTTTTGAATTGAAGGTAGATAAGAGTTATTCTGAATCTCAAAGTGTCAAAAACAGGAAAAAAGGAAATGATATGTTTTAATGATGATAGTAGCTCAGCTGAAACCATCCAAAAAAATCAACCTGTGAAGTATAGTGAAAACTGCTTGTTTTCAGGCTATTCCTTCCTCAAAATGAAAAGAATTACCTCTGAAAATGGCATTTCAATTCCTAGGTGATGTTAAAGAGTGAATATATTTAGTTCTTCTTGTGAGGTGGGATCCCTTCCCCTCCCCCCCCCCCCCCCCCCCCCCCCCCCCCCCCCCATGATGGATCAGTATAGCATAGCTTTAAGGAAAAGTCATCTTGGGTTTCTTAATTCTTCATTTTGTTAGCATTGGACAAATGCAGTTAGTTTCTTCCTAAGTTCAAAGCTATGATAAATTGGAATGACAAGAGGGATGCCATGCTCAGAATATTGTTGTCAGCAAAAAGAAGAGCACAACCTGTATGTGAAACCATGTAGGGTTTTACCAGGAAATTTTATCACCAAATGATTTAGTTTGTATGTATTAATTTTATGGAAATGAACTCTTCTTCATTTCCTGTTCTTTTTCTTTACACAACATTAAAAGATAACCTAAAGCTGTCACCATTTTCCATGACCTCATTTGTTTAGATAATATTTCTTTTCTTCAATTACTGTTTCAGCAGTTCTAACTTCGTCAGACTTTACATTCACGCTTTATATGTAGTCTTATTGCTCAGATAATCTATGCTCAGACATAGTATTTATAAAGATTATATAATGTGTATGCGTAACCATCATCACCTCAGTCAAAACTTAAACTCCTTTTCCTCCTTCATCCTTTGTAGTTAATACTCTGTATAGTTGTGCCAATGAGAAAGACAATGATGTGTTTCTTTCTCCTTTGCTGATGACTCAGTTCCCTTGATTGACATGATGCAAGGGCAAAAATACGGTTCCATTCTTTTCCTGATTGTTTGCTTCACTATTATAGCAGGACCAGGCATGAAAACATCTCTTATTCTATGAAAAGATGCATATTCATAGTTCCTTTATCTAGTTATATAGAAGCAAGGCTGAAGTCCTTACTCTGTCTACACAGAGAAGTCAAGAAGTTAGATTTTCAAAAGGCTGAATAACTTAGGACCCTAAGATTCATTATTTCCCTCTGAGATTCAGGCTGCCAAGCACATAAATTATGTTTAAAATGTTATGCTAAGTTGTATTCTGGGTCTCTAAGATAAGAAAGGTAAGATGCATGGAAAAAAGTACTTGGCAAATTCAGTTTTAACCACCTAAAGAAACAAAAAGAGAACAGTAGGATATTTTTCTATGACTCAGATGAATTAAGTATAAGTGCTTCTAGCACTGACTTGGATAATATTTCTGTAATAAAACAGTGGAGGATTGCTTGGTAGTATTTCAGATTTCATGAAAACTAGGAATTTACTATTCATACTTTGCATGATTATCATATATATTACATTCTGTAATGACATGTTGACATAATAGTGGCTTTATCAGTATGATTGTGAGTAGTGATTGACAAAATAAATTCCACAAACAAATAAAAACATGCTCCACACCTAATGTGTATATGGGAAGATGCTGTAACTAATGAAGTGTAAAATGTTAAAAACATCAGTTTCGTGAGATTTCTTTTGCTTTTTTAAGGTAAGCTGATCCTCGGAGAGTGTGTGCCCTCTGAGAAAGAAACACAAGTGCAACACTTGAATACTAAATACTTGGTGTAATCAAGGACCTAGAGTGACAAAAGATGTAAAGATACTTCATTCACCAGTGTAGCAATGCATCCTCAAACTAAAGTATATGTGCTGAAATTTTGTATCAACCTCTGACCCTAACTTTGGAAAAAAAACCCCAAAAAAAACCAGTAGGCATAGGACTGAGAATCCTGAAGTTGCAATTCTTTCCTGAGGCTATTCTTCTATCTAAGTAGGTTGATACCAGGCTTGATATTATCCCTGCATTTTCCTACAACCAAAGCCACAATGGAATGTGGAATTTGATCTGGATAAGGACATAATTCAAGCTTAAGCTACATTGTTTGCTATATTATCTAGTCATATTTAAAAATTATTTCACATAGACATAGAAGGAATAGGAATAAGGGAAAAGTATCCTAAAGTCCATGTATTCATCAGGAACATGAAGTAAGATATTTATCCAAAAAAAACCCCAAAACCAAAAAAACAACAACAACAAAAGAATTTAAATAACCAACTACTTAAAAACACTCATTAAATATGAGGATTATATATTCTCTTTAAAAAATACTATCTGGAACTAGCAGGCTTCTTTATAGGAATTTTCATTTGTCCGTTGAAATAGACCCATTTTGAATACTTTTTAAATAGATACACCATGTCCAATTGGAAAGTAAGTAGTCAGAAGTTAGGATATATAGTTCTGTGGTGATTCACTATGGTTGTCTCCAGTTGTATTTTAGATGGCGTGTCTTCATAAATTCAAAGTGTTAGCCTCTGAGATCATCTTTCATTTTCCTGGAAACCAGAACATCATTGATGAATAATTGGCTCTGACCCAGAGCTGAGTCATAAGCAAGTTTCTGCATCTGGCAATGAGAGTCCAGGATCTCTTCTGAAGCTAGCAGCACAAATGTAATTCTCTGTATATCCTCCCCAAGTCACTTTTGATAGGGTTGTTCACATGTAGTATAAGGATCTAAGTGATACATCTAAATAAGAGTGTACTTTTCCTTGTCTGTCACTTGAAATAAATGTGAAGAGAAAGAAAAGCCAGAAGAGGAGTGATAGTTTTGAATAGCTGGACAAACTTTCAGTGTTGCCTATGTCCACATTTAAAACAGTGGAATCCTGGTTTCACCTGTGTGCCATCTTCATACAGAGAGGAGACGTGAATTTGAACTTTTCCCTTGTGACTGTAGGACACTTACTTGGGGACTAGGAATGGTGACTGGGTAACCTGAGTTTCTGGACATGCTGTGACACATGCAAGCTGCTACCTTTAGATCATAGAATCATAGAACCACAGAATGGTTTGAATTGGAAGGGACCTTAAAGATCACCTAGTTCCAACTCCCTTGTCATAGGCAGGGACATCCACCACTAGACCAGCTTACCCAAAGCTTCATCCAACCTGGTCTTGAACACTTCCAGGCAGGGGACATTCACAGCTTCTCTGGGCAACCTGTTCCAGTGCTTCACCACTCTCAGAGAGAACATTTTTTCTTTATATCTAATCTAAATCGACCCTCCTTCATCTTAAAGCCATTACCCCTTGTCCTATGACTACACTGCCTTCTAAACAGTCCATCTCCAGCTTTCCTGTAGGTGCATTTTTGGTACTGGAAGGCTGCTGTAAGGTGTCCCCAAAGCCTTCTCTTCTCCAGGCTGAACAATCCCAACTGTCTCAGGCTACCCTCATTGGAGAGGTGCTCCAGCCCTCTGATCATCTTCGTAGCCCTCCCCTGGACTCACTCCAACAGCTCTGTGTCTTTCTTGTACTGGGGACCCCAGAGCTGGAGACAGTACTCCAGGTGGGGTCTCATGAGAGTGGAGTAGAGGGGGAGAATCACCTCTCTTGACCTGCTGGTCACACTTCTTTTGACGCAGCCCAGGATACAGTTGGCTTTCTGGGCTGCAAGCACACGTTGATGGCTCATGTTGATCTTCTCATCCACAAACACTCCCAAGTCCTTCCTTCAGGGTTGCTCTCAATCCATTCTCCACCCAGCCTCTAGTTGTGCTTGGGATTGCCCTCACTCATGTGCAGGACCTTGTACTTGGCCTTGTTGAACTTCACATGGTTTGCATGGGCCCACCTCTCCAGCCTGTCAAGGTCCCTCTGGATGGCATCCCTTCCCTCCAGCGTGTCAACTGCCCCACACCACCTGGTGTCATCAGCAAACTTGCTGAGGGTGCCCTCGATCCCACTGTCCATGTCGCTGACAAAGATGTTGAACAGTGCCAGTCCCAGTACTGACCCCTGAGGAACACCACTCGTCACTGTTCTCCACTTGGACATTCAGCCATTGACTGCGACTCTTTGAGTGCGACCATCCAGCCAATTCCTTATCCAACAGGTGGTCCATCTGTCAAGTCCATGTCTCTCCAATTTAGAGACAAGGATGCCATGTGGGATAATGTCAAATGCCTTGCACAAGTCCAGGTAGATGACATCTGTCACTCTTCTCTTGGCCACCAATGTTATAACCCTGCCATAGAAGGCTGCCAAATTTGTCACACACAATGGCCCTTAGTGAAGCCATGTTGGCTGTCACCAATCACCTCTTTATTTTCCATGTGCCTGAGCATAGTTTCCAGGAGGATCTGCTACATGATCTTGCCAGGCACAGAGATGAGACTGACTGTGTTCCCTGGGTCTTCCTTTCTTCCCTTTTAAAAATGGGGGTTATGTTTCCCCTTTTCTAGTCAGTGGGAACTTCACCAGAATGCCACCCCTTCTCAAATATGATGGAGAGTGGCTTAGCCACTTCACCTGTCATTCCCTCAGGACCCAAGAATGCATCTTATCAGGTCCCATGGACTTGTGCACCTTCAGGTTCTTAGATGGTGGATTGTTCTCCCTCAATAAAAGAGAGAAACCTAACTTCGCCATTTTAGTAATGCCCAACTAACTAGCTGAGTGGGTGACATAAATATTTTTGCATTTTATTTTCCTCATCTGTAAAATGAAACTAATAATGTGCTTATTCATATAACATTTATGGAACAAATGTAAGTTTTCATCCAAAAGGAACTGCTGCTGTTCATCCGCAAATGAACTATAGCTCAGTATAGTTACCAAACACATACATAATACTCCAAATTTATGATCTTCTCTGTAAACACTGTTCGCTATTTACATGCAAAACCAGGATGAAAGCTATGAGATGGTTAGCATTAATCACGAATGTTATGTTAGGTTCCCAGGCAGCAGAATGTTATATATACACTGAAGGTTTTTTTTATTTATCTTCAGCAGCAAAGAAACAAAAATGGAATCTTTTGCACTGAGGTATTTTACATATGAACCAGTTTTTAAATATATTTATGTACAAAAATTTTTAGTATTATCAAAAAAGTTTTATTGTCATTATAGTTATTGTGAATAAGCAACTCACTATTCATTACTGGCATGAGGTATTTTAAATTGCTTGCTCAATTTCAACAATATTTAAAAAAAGGAATGTCCTTTTGAATAAGGTTTGGATGCAGTGATACATCTTGCTGTTCTTTTGTTCAGAACATTCATAGAAAAAAGAGCAGATCAGCCCTTTCTGTTTGTTTGTTTATTGTCTACATAGGTTTAGAGCAATTTATTATGGGATGTCTAAAGTTCCTTAGTGAATCTCAAGGTAATCTCATCTATAATACTTTTATACAGTAGCTATTTAATCTTCTTTATGGAGAGGACAGAATGACCTTATTCTTTACTTTTCCTAATAAAACTTCTTATGGTTCAGAATTTCAATGAGGTGAAAAGTGAATTTTGCCTTACTGAAAAACAAAAACATGGAAATGTCTGTGAAGTAAGAAGAACATTTTCCACCTAAGTTTTAACTGGGAAAAAAAAAAAAAGTAATTTTGTTTTAATGATTAATCTCTTGCCATTATACAGTTGTTTTCTGTCAATGATTGGCCTATAAAGCAGAAAATTGTATTTATCTTTTCCAGTTGATTAATTCAGATATCTTAAAAATAAAGCTATGTATAGTAAGGCTGCAATGTAAAAATATGTCCTAAAGTCTGTTTTCACCAAATAATTTATTTTATTCACTGAGTTTAACTGCTTAGCATTGTGTCTAGTTTTGCTTCAAAAATGATAGATACTGTCAACATTTGTATTCAATTCCTTTCTGTGAACAGACAAAAAAGGTCTATTTGACAGGGTCTCAAAAATACAGAATGATTTCAAGAAAAATCCTTACAGACAGAGAAATATATTTTAGGTGAATCACTGCTAGTGTTTTTGACAGATTAAAAAACCCCAACTTTGATTACTGCTTCACCTTCAGCAACAGTAGCATGAATACGCACATTCTTGAACTGGGAAAGATCTCTCTTGGTCAAGACAATTATTCTTAAAACCTTTTTATGCAACTAAAGATTTTACCTAATGGACAGAAAGAAGAGGGATTCTGAGCACCTTAGACATAATCTGCAGTAGATTTTGCAGGATTTTACTCCTGGTTGGCATAAAAATAGATTTAAGGATTTTTATACAGTGAGTAAAAACACAAACCACGCAGGAAACTTATGAATGATGGAAGTTTCTCAGTTTGAGAGTCATATTTCATCATCACATAAATCCTATTTATGCTGCATTGAATGAACAGTCTTCAGATCAATAATCAGACAGCTGTTTATATGATAAATATGGATAAAAGACCCTTTGTTGTTTGTTGGTTTTGTGGGGGTTTTTATCTGCATATATTTAGTTTCTTAACAATTTCTTTCCATTCGAAATTTTTCAGAATTGATTAAGCATACCAAACCACTGATAATGAGACTTCACAAACACACAGTACTGAGTTTGGATCAAGGGAATTTATCCCTTGACGTGAATTAACTTTACTAGAATGTGTAAATGAGTAGCAAGTGGAAAGTCTTATCTTTGTAGTTGTTCTCATTAGACAGTGACATTTAATATTACATGAATTTGAGATAGTGGAAAAGACAAATAATTGCACTTGTTACTGTGCTTGCTAAACATGAATGTTAACATTTGTTGACATATTTCAGAGTGATTCCAAGCAAGGTTTTCTGTAGTCATTTGGAATATAAGTTTTGATAATATTGTAGCTGGATTAGTGGTACATATTTGTTGTATGTTGGTTAAATTTTTAAGATTAGGCCAACAATAATTCCTTGGGTCTTCAATTACATGCAGTCTGTTCCCTTTTGCCCATAATGAGATTCTGAGTTAACATTTAAAAACACCTAACATGGTCAGCAGCAGTTTGTATATTTTCATGTTGAATTATATTTAAATGAATAGAAGAATACGCAAACCCAGTCATTAACTGATGAGTGGAGTGTTGGAAAGTGAAGTGAATAGAGTTACTCCTGAGTCCTTAGCATTAATTAGGGTCACTTCAAATTTACTTTGCAAGGGAATAAAAGAGATGTTTTGTTTGGGTTTTTTTCCCCACCGAGATGACACATAACAACACAAATTATATCAAAAGAGACTTCAGGAAGATGAAATATGAGACAGCTGTTAACAATGTACTGTTGAGATCTACAGAGGTAGGCAGTGTCTTAGCCTTCTGTTGATCAGGGAGGGAGGAGGAAAAAGCTAAAATCAAACACAAGGGTATGAAGAAGAGAGAAAAGAGAAAAGAGAAAAGAGAAAAGGGAAAAGAGAAAAGGGAAAAGAGAAAAGAGAAAAGAGAAAAGAGAAAGAAAAGAGAAAGGAGAAAGGAGAAAGGAGAAAGGAGAAAAGAGAAAAGAGAAAAGAGAAAAGAGAAAAGAGAAAAGAGAAAAGAGAAAAGAGAAAAGAGAAAAGAGTGGACCTATGGATCCCACTTATCCAAGCCAAGAGAATCCATTTTCTGTATGACAAAAGACGAAGGATACTTGAGGAAGTCCAAGGATTTCACACTGTTAAAAACGTAGGTAAAGTATTTCTATTAAAAAAAAAAAAAAAAAAAAAGAAAATTGTTATAAACCACTGAAATTAAATATGGGACAATACCAACATGTAGGGCTATGCTCATACTGCTAAATGAAAGGTCAGCTATAAAGCCTTTTCCTGAGGCTAATTTGCCTTTTTTTTTTTTTTTTTTGTGGTGGGATTTTTTGTTTGTTTAATTTTTTGTTTGTTTTGTTTTGTTTTTAATCACACTGCTTGGCATCATCAGCTTTTTATAGGGTGATTCATACTGAGGATTTTCATCACCCATGAGAAACCCAGGGTATAAGTTAACAGTTAAACCATGGATGAGGTTTTCAGTGCTAAACCCATTCCATGGTGCTTTTATTTCACTGTAGAGACATATCGCAAATAGCCTGCTAAGTCATTAAGGAAAAAAAAAAAAATCATGCAATTAGGTAAATAAGATCATGTTATAATACCCTGAGCAGAAAGTAGCTACGCCATTTTAAATAGTTTTGCATCTGTCATAAGGTACTTGTCACCATGAATAGGAGTTCCAGAAATTCACCTGCAAACAAATGCTCCTTAAAAAGAAAAATATTCTAAGACATGCCAAAATTGTTTCAAATAAAGACTCAAATAAATATAAAAGACACTTACTTTATATAACGTATTTTCATAAAAGCAAGAAAACTCAGAAAACTTGACACAAAGCTTGATTCAGCATATATGCTTTATATTACCTAGAATTCTCTGAGTAGAGAGTAACCTGATCATAGGAGATTCTCATCTAAGATTTTCAATATTTTCAAATTTAGACTAGAAATATCATATAAGTAGCCTTAGAAAGGCAACATATTTCCAAGAATAATGTGTTGAAATGTTTTTATAAAGACAGATTTTTTATAAAGACAACTATGAATTTCTTAAATGTAAGTGTGGCTCTTCTGAGGGATGTATTTTTTTCTCTATTTCTTATGTGCTGCTACAAAGTTAACATTTCTTCATTCTCCTTTGTTGCTTCAATGTTTTAAAGTAGTTCAAAATAATGAATTAAATGTGTAACAGTTGCTTCTTCGTAAGTTATGACTATGTGAAGCGATGGGTCTTCTAGAACATCTTGAATAGCGCTATGCAGACTTGAATCTGTCATCCGGATGTACTAAATCTACTGCAGTTTTTCAATTAACATTGATGTATTTTTAAAACAATTTAGATTTTGGGAAATCTTTCTTTTCTCCAAGCTATCAATATTTACTATTAAGTATTTTCTTATTTTGTACAATGTTTTGCTTTTGATTACAATATATGAAGAGAGTTAGGTGGAGAGTTAGGCTAGAGTTAGGCTACTTCATAAATGGTTAAGAAAACTCATATTTTCAATATGAGAAGTCAATAGAAATTTTATATGCATAGGATTTAAAACTATACAAGATGACTGCACTTCTCTCCCAAGAGACACTATTACTGCAGTGGAGTAAGTCTTATATAGAAAACTTGTATATCATATATAGCTAGATGTCTAGCCCAGCCTAATTGACCAGATTCCCTCCATAATAAAAAGAGAGAGTTATGTCGAACTTTTAGAGAGCTAATCTTAAATTGCATAAGCCTTACCTAGTATCTCTGAGCAGCTGTTCATGGAAAATATTTTTTTTTAAATCATTTTTCTACTTAAAGTATATTAAATATTCGCAATTTTTTTAAATTAAAATACCCTGCTGTACACCAGATAATCACAATCATAAGAAACAACTCTATTAATGCAGATATAGATTTATTAGAGTTATATCATAGAATCATAGAATGTCCTGAGTTGGAAGGGACCCATAAGGATCATCGAGTCCAACTCCTGGCTCCACACAGGACCAGCCAAATCAGAGCACATGACTGACAGCGTTGTCCAGACGCTTCTTGAACTCAGTCAAGCTCGGTGCTGTGACCACTGCCCTGGGGAGCCTGTTCCAGTGCCCCACCACCCTCTCAGTGAAGAACCTTTTCCTGATATCCAACCTCAACCTCCCCCGTCACAGCTTCATGCCGTCCCCTCGGATTCTATCACTGGTCACCAGAGGGAGGAGATCAGCACCTGCCCCTTCGCTCCCTCTCGTGAGGAAGCTGTAGGCCGCGATGAGGTCTCCCCTCAGTCTCCTCTTCTCTAGGCTGAACAAACCAAGGGACTTCAGCCTCTCCCCATACGTCTTCCCCTCTAGACCCTTCACCATCTTTGTTGCCCTCCTTTGGACACTCTCCAATAGTTTTATGTCCTTTTTGTACTGTGGCGCCCAAAACTGCACGCAGTACTCGAGGTGAGGCTGCACCCGCACAGTGTAGAGTGGGACAATCACTTCCCTAGACTGGCTAGCAATGCTGTGCTTGATGCACCCCAGGATACGGTTGGCCTTCCTGGCAGCCTGGGCACGCTGTTGACTCATGTTCAACTTGCTGTTGACCAAGACACCCAATTATATGCAGAGGTTTGTAAGTTCAATGGTGGGGAGTATAAGTATTTGCTTTGGCAAAAGAAGAGGCCTTAGTCTTTTATCAGAGATTCCACAATAGTAAGCACAAATTTGAGATTTCTAAGAATAGTGGGATAAGCCCATAACCAACTGAAGAAAGGCACATTGATAGAATTAGATGATTTGAAGAAGAGAGTGGAGAAATTGCATTCTAATATAAAATTTTATATTACCTTAGCAATGAAATTCTTATTCTTTGTATCCTTATAGTGATAATCACAAACCAGCTTTCCTTTACTCTTTCTAGTAAAACATTTTAATATGTCTCTGTTAGAAATGAAGTTTACATATTTGGAGAGTACTGAATTGGAAACGTACTTTCCCTTCTTTCCTGGCATAAACCCCAAACTAAAACAATTATATTTAAACAAACAAACAAACAAACCTAAATAAAACAAAAAGCCAAACCAAACCAGCAACAAAACCAAACCACTTCTATTTTCTTTTTCACAGTAGTCTCTTCCACTCCCAGTTCTTAAAAAGAAAACATTACATGTTTCATTACAATTTTTTCAGCTTTTTACTGATGATGTTATAATGCTTTAAATTTGACTAAACAAGGATGCACACAATAAATTAGTCAGGTAAAATATACTTTTATTAACTGCTTATCTCTTTGAAAGCAGTAGCAACCTTGCCAGCTTTTCCATCTACTACTGAAACACTATAAAAAGAAGATAAAAACTTTAGCTGTCAAAACATCACTTTTAGTGATTTGTAGATGGAATGTTAGCTGAAAGGTATGTGTTTCTGTTATGGAGTCTGTCATCATAATATTGAGATACAGCAGAGGTAACCTTCAGATGTGTCTTTGTAAGATCTTTCATAGCTATCCAAACTTAGAAATTTTTAATACAGATGGATAGATATCATTGCTCACAACATAATTTCAGTCGGGAAAGAGGAAAGCACTTAGAAAAAAAAATCTTATTTTTACTCTTTATTCTTCTAGGCACTAACAATTTATTTCCTGTCACGTTGGTATGAAATTGTGTTCCTTATCTTCAGTTGCTTACACTGTCATCAATTTTGGAGGAGACTAATCTGTTGGACTAACAGAATTCTTATTTTTAGTTCCAATACATTTTGATTTTATCGCAATCAGAGTCAATTCTTGTTCAGAATACTGAAAAATGCATCAAATTCATATGTATATAATCCATATGTGATTGGCTATTAGAAAAATTTCTTCACTAAAAGGGTTGCCAATCATTGGAAGAGGCTTCCCAGGGAAGTGGTTGAGTGACCATCCCTGGAGGCATTTAAAAGATGCGTAGATGTGGTGCTTAGGGTCATGGTTAAGTGGTGACCTTGGCAGTGATAGGTTAAGGGTTGGACTTGATGATCTTAAAGGTCTTTTCCAACCAAAACAATTCTATGATTCTCTATTTAATTATATATGTTGTCCACTATGAGGTTACCATGACCAAAAAAAAGAGATATACATGAAAACTGTCTGTGTGTCCTCTCAGTTAAACAACCATCTTTCAAGATCTCTCTTTCCTTTTCATAGTATTTTTTCACAACTTTGCTGAACATGGTTTTCTGAATCAATGGTATTTAGGTCTTTGTTTTTCTGTTCCTACTAGATGGAACAGAAATTATAATTCCTATTCTTAAAACACAGTAATACTTTTTAATGTGACAAGATGCTCTTTTTGCATAGTTGTTGTTTTGATTTTTCTTTCTCTTCTACTGTTTCATCTTAAACTGTCCCAGCCACCTCCAAACTTTAATCATTGTATCTTACCTTTCATTTTACAGTCTTGGATGTAGAAAAGTTTCTCAGGTGAAAGTTAGAGACTGAATTCTCGAACTGTCCACACTCATTATTTCTTTGCCTATTGCCTAAGAACAGATGTATTGCGCAGTATGCAGCACGCTGTGAAACATATTTAATGTTCTAGTGAATAAATTCCACTAACATTAAAAGAATCCTCATAACTGTAACATCTATGGAGTTCTGGAAAACTGTCTGTTGATCTTCCAAATGGAGTTTGCTAAGTTCATAAAGAGGGCTAAGTTCATAAAACCAGAATTGTTGCTTCAAGGCATCTCATCCTGTGTTCCTAAGTCTCCAATAAAAACAATGGAGGGTATTAAATATCTATTTCTTCTGTACAAAAATACTTCCCTGCACATACCCAATAAATGAATAATGCTGACTATTAATCACTCTGATTATTTTTTTCCCTACTCAAGGGCATTATGAAAACTAAAATCCCTCCAAATTTTGAAAAGCTGAAGCTATCAATCAGACCTATTGAAAATGTGAGCGTGAGTGCTTTGCCTGAATCCATACTCTTTCCTTTTTTGGGATCCAAATAGTTGTATTACTTCATACCTTCAAGTACTATGATATTAATGTGCACTGCCTATATTTTTTTCTCCATTCTAAGTGTATTAATAAGCTGCAGTATTATTCCTGCAGGTGAAACTAGTGGAGTTTTAATGGATCTATTCTGAGACATTGCATACCTAATTTTTAACAAATAATACAAATATGAGACCAAATTAATATGCTTTAAAATAAACCCTGCTTGTAAATAAAGTCATCATCTTTTTCCTGTCTTATATTGTGGTATGCATGCATATGGTACCATATTATATTATTTTATATTAATGAAAAATAGTTGATTATGATACAATCTGTCTTACAGAGAAAGAATAAAGCAAAAAAAAATCTATATATGAATACATTTTAAAGTGGAAAAAATACATCAAATATGTGGCATTTGTTCATGTGCAAAGTATGAGCTAAGTTATAATAGTATTAGTCAGAATTCTGTAGGATCAAGATCAGAATTATAGGCATCATGCTGCATGATAGAGCAGAATACTCTAGTCTCACCATTTCCAGTGTGAGACTGCTTTGAGGAGCTGACCTAGGGACTTTTCTCGGAAAGCACTGCAGATTTGCAAAATGCAGTTGCTTTATGCTGTAGATACATATATCATCTTTCTGGTGAAATAAGTTTTCTTCTACTTGGCTATGTTGTCTGCCTGCTCTCAGTAAAAAAATTGCAAAATAAAAATTATGCTCCCCTAGCAGAATACATACTGGAAGGAATTAGAAGTTTTGCATGAGATCATCATTCTGTGTAAGACCAGAAGGAATTGTATTTCAGTAAAAGTGGTAGCAGACAGCTCAAGAGATGCAAATAAATAGAGATTTTCCTGTTCCACTTTACAATGTTTTCAAAGTGCAGGTTGGAAATTCCTAATTCACAAATTTGGAATTCATCTTGCATAAGCCCGCATTCAGCCTTTACATGTGCATGTACACTTACATCTTTGTTCCTTGTGTGAAAAGACTGATAAAACACAGATATTCTTTCTATGCTGCAGCAGACGCTGGCTCAATAGGAAATGGACCTTCATGGGAACTAGGATTCAAGAGATTTTTATTATGATCATCAAAGAATTAATAGCAACAAAGTTGACTGTGAATAACACAGGTCTCCATACTCCATGGAGCATTTCTAGTTCATTTAGATCCTATGCACCTTCATTTGTATATAGGATATGCAGATCTACCAATCCAAACTCACTCCTTCCACATGAGGGGAATAAATAACAGTCAGAAGCCTGTAAATTTGGAAATTTGTTTTTACTCTACTTCCTTTTTCTCCCCGCCCCGCGTAGAGAGCATTTAGATGTTAGAGCACTTCAAACCCTGAAGAGACCTGCTCTACACAGAGTAAAAGGGTGATCACTTTATATGGGCATGAATGAAAGCCAAATGCAAAAGAATTGAGAACCAATTCCAAGTATGAAATGTAGCTTTCTTGTAGAGATGATGGTAGAACAGCCATGTATATTCTCAAACTCTGGTCCTTCTGAGTCTTTCTTGATCATTTCCCATGTTTTCCTGGGCTGTAATCAGTCCATGTACAGACCTCTGCACCACTGAGACAAAAGACTTCTCCTTTCACTCTCTGGAATATGTGTCTAAGTGTCCGTGTGTATGAAGGTTTTAATTTTCAGTTTCAGGAAGGTGTTAGGTTGATATTTTGACCTACAATTTTTACTGGATAGCATAAACCCCAAAATTTTATTTTCTGCTTTACCTATGATAGTATGGATTTAAAGTGACTTTGATATTCTTATTATTATGGCATGGTAGTATTACTATGTACATAACTTAAAGTTAAGTAAATGTTAAGTTTTATTTTACACCAAAATAGACTAGAATGTCACTAAAAGTCGAGACACTGTTTTTTTCTCTTTTTATTTATTACATTATTTCTCCTTTCCAATATTATTTTGCAATAGAAATCCCAATTTCAATCTAAACCACTCTTCTGCTTGAAGATACCTTAAAGCATTCATGCTGCTGCAGCACCCAATATTTATGATTCTCTTTTAATATGAACTTTTCTAGTCCACAGCCATTATTACTAGCTGGATTTCCAAAATCATTACTAATATGTCAAGCATTTTGGAATTTATATGACATTTTTATGTAATCCATGGGCCTCAGAGGTTAGAACAGATTTTCCATGTATGTTCATCTATGACTTGAATTTGTACTTCACATCTTAAAGTACATGGTGCCTGAAACTCCAATACATCTAACTCATTCAGATGGAAAACATCAACTTCCTGTACAGATTATCTCTCTCCTAAGCATCTTGCAAGTTGTATATCAACTAGACAATTTCAGTCTTTCAGATCAATATCTTGCGAATTATGTTGCTTTCACATAAGGAAATCTATGCCTCAGGTTTTTCATGGGATCCACTGTATTCTTTGGTGTCCCCAGAATTTGCATGACATGGCAAAATTTATGATAGCATGTAAAGTACATTTTTAGTGAGGTTTTTTTTTTTTAAATCAGTTAATAATGCAGTGTCCTAAGAGAAACAGATTTATCAAATATGTTACATTAAAAGTTATAATTAAATAGCATATAGGATTGCCTTTCATATTTTATTATCTCTCTATAGGTAAATGCCTCCTTTCAAAACCAAAAAAATTAAAATCAGTGAATCTTTATGGACTATACAGAGTCTTTTTGTAGCCTTGTATATCAATCCCTCAAAGGAAACAATTAATTCTAGAAACATGGATTGGAATGGGAAAAGCTAGAAAATGGGTAAAGGAAGGCACTTGCTCAAATCTATCAGATTTTTTATTTCTAGAAACCACAGAATTACTTCAGCTTAGCACGAGTGAAGTTCTGCTAGGTGTCTTGATGGTGAAATGGGTTTATTCTTCACTACTGTCCAGCTACAGGGTGAAATGTAATTCTCCTGTGCTGCTGTTTTTCCTCAGCTTGTGCTATTGCAGCAAATATGATTTTGTATCTTTCTCCCCAGCATTTCTGAGCCATGGTTTCATTATGCTGCTCGTTTTTGCAAAATCTTGTCTAAAAACTCATCAGTATCGATGCAGGACAGAACTTTCCCTGATATTCGAAAGACGTGAACGCCCTGTCCCGTGTGTGCCTTTCCTTCCCCCTGTGTACAGTTCATGCAGCCTCGGAGTGTGGCTGAGCTGGTACAGCGGTTTCTGCACGCTGGTGTAACATTTTGTGCAGTTTTTTACACGACTTAAAGATGTAAGCAATCCAGGACCCACCACTATTAAGTGCAGGCATCATCTCTTATCTCTCACTGCAATGGGGTCCATTTGTCTCATTGTCAGACACTGTGAAACTTGGCCTTTCAGTCCTTCTTGTAATTGCTCCATAATGCTCTCTGCAGTACCTTCTCCCTGCTGCCCTCAAAGATGGGACGCAGAGTGCTACCTGTATCTATCACACAGCAGACATTTGCTATAGGGCAAATCACAGCTACTTTGGCTTTAAGGATGTGAGATATTTTTCAGCTCAGTTTCACAGCCTGCTGTAGCTAAATTTACTCTGGTGACTTTCCTTAATTGGTTTGCTAGCATGTCAGCAGCTGGCATATAATGATATGAACTAAAGAGCCTGCTAGCATATATTATTAAATGCAAATTCTGATACCTTCTATAGTTTTATAAACTTTTTAGTTTAATTGTAGTCACAGTCCCATATCCAACAAAGAAATCCACAGGACCATTATGCCTGCATGCTGCCACAATGAAATTGCATTGCCCTGTGGAGGAAATGAGTGTCCTTACATCTATGCCTTGACACGAGCATGGCAGAATTTCAGTTTTAGAATTTCACAACTGTGAAGTGGCACTTAATATTACTTCTTACCCTCACATTCAACTCATTTTTGAAACAGCCACCTAGAGATACAAAATTTTCTGTGGTTTTACATCTGTCATATAGAACATATTAACTAAATTTGAGCAAAATTCCTTCAAGTCACAGAAAAAGCTTTTTATAGTGTGAATACAGGTCTTTATATATTCTCCTCTGAGAATTGCTAAAGAAATCTTCATTGAAATTGAAACAGGAAAACCTGAGGACTGGAGAATTTCCTCTACCTCCACCACCCTACCCAAGGCTTTTAGGCTTTACCTGCAAAGCAATGTCATGCAAATATCCACATTTTCCCACATACTTTACTTACATCCAGCAGTGATCTGGCTGGGAGAGCAGAACCAGTAAATCCACTTCACCTCTGCAAATGTACGGGCAATGCTGAACGGCCCATCTAGATTTACTCTCATTTCTGCATTAGCCTGCAGTATCAGAGTACTACACTGTTTCCTGTACCTAGGTTATCCCTACATGCCTGAAACAGAAGGTAAAAGCTTTTGAAGTTTTCACCATGAGCAGGCCTTCAATTCTCACTCCAGGCTTCTAAATGTATTATCAGACTCTGAGTTTCTAGTTACTTTCCCCCAGAAGTTCTTCATTTTAGGAGTGACAACCTATAGTCCACCTTGTAGGAAGAATAGATGCAGTTGTGCAGAACGGGGTCGTAGCTGAAGCTGAACAATGGTTCTTAGGGTTTAATCTTTTCTTTCTGGGTCAGCTTGTTTGGCAAAATCTTCATTTTGCCTTTGAATCAGCTTACTTCATAGACACTTGACAGCAAACTCTTCTTGAAGTGGCTACAGATAACTCAGTGGTGTCTGCTGTTTACCCTCAATAATATGGTCTCTGATCAGCTTGCACAAGATAGTCATTGTGTTGACAGAGAGGCAGGGACAGGGCAACAACTTTTCTGTTCTTCAGAGCAGTCATGGACATGTGTGAGCTACTGGGATCTCAGGGAACAAAGGCACTTAACTACTCACATAAACGCTTGACCACAGCAGGACTGCAAATTGCGCTGGGGGTTGGGGGGAGATTTCTGAAGCAGAAATTCTTTTAGAATTATGTACAGTTTCAGGTTGTTGATTATTTTTTCTAGACCCACCACAAACAGACAAATACATGTCTGCTAAAGAAGAAAAGAAATATCTTGGTAATTTGATTAGTTTGATTCTCTTCTCTTTCCCCTGTCAGCCTCTCATTGTGAATAAAAATTAATTGTATGTCTAAAATACAAAATAATGCTCTGACGTGGCCTTAGATTCTCTACCAGCTACTAGTAGAGTGAAGATTACTATGTTTCATAGGTTTTTAACACTGAAAAATAAATCTCCCTAGATCACATGAAGTCTAGATGTCTGTATTTAAGTCTGCATTTAACTTAGATTTCTTTGTAAAGTTTGTAAACCTTTTCAGACTTTACTATGCCTATAGATAATTTATTATCTTAGAGTTGAAACCACAAAGTTTTAAGTGATTTTATTATATCTTATGACATTTTGCATCCACGCTTCTTGCTGTTGTCATTCTTGATTTTTAAGATATATTGTTGAGTTGTGTTCTGATAAATGCCTTGAAGGCACACCCTTTCTATTGTACTTTTATCCTTCAGGTTTTTTTACATTTTCAAAAAGAAACACTTGATGTCTTGTTTGTTTTCAGTGCATGATCTCTTTTCATATGTTTTGCTTTCCATTCATGTGATTGTCCTCTTTTCTACCTAAAAACTTTTCTAGTGTAATCAATTTAATCCTAGAGAACAGCATGATCTGGATCTTTCTGCGAATGCTCAGCACAGAAACCTCTATTTGATTGATATTACTGAATATTAGAAATATACAGTAATATAGTTTATACTGGGTAAAATGTATACGGTTTGTCCATCTTTTAATATTTTTTTTTTTCTGAAGGAAGATTTTATATATTTATTAAAGCCATTTTTAGAATAATGCTATCTTTCAAGACTGTTCATTCATGTTGTTAAAATGAGTTCTTACATAATGTCTGATCTTTGTAATTATAGTCACTACTTTTCCTAAATCTTATCTCATATTAAGGAAAAAAATTCAATTGAAAATTAATCCAAAAAACATAGAGTAATCTTGGGTATGCAATGAAATTAAAGGATTTCCATGCTCTTGATCATCTTGAAATATGGGAATGAGGTTTATTAATTAAGGAATACTAGGAATTCAGTTCCCAGATGCTTCAGAATTTATGCTGGAGTTTTACAGTAAGTTGATATTACTATGTAATAGTATATTGGCTTCCCTATATTTTACCATCAGTGAAATTAAAGTGATCTGAGTTCCAGGAAGCCTGCTTGCCTCTCATTACATGAAGTTTAATTAAACATTTCAGGTTTAGTGCAAGCACTCCTCAGTCTGAAGGCAACCACCCCCACCTGCTGCTAAAGGGACGCTGTCTGTGTTCATCAGAGCGTTGCTGGGACCAGCTAACCACAGCAGCTTCTTCATGCAGCTGATCCGCATCTCCCTCTAGACAGGAATCTTGATGAGTGCTATTAGATTAAGCTATCTGAAATGGTGATTTTCTGGCTCCTAGCCACATTCTTTGTCCATGCAGGGGGCTTTTATGGCTTAATAATGCTTTGCAGTATTACAACACTTAAGTAAAAAAAAAAAAAAAAAAAAAAAAAAAAAAAAAAAAAAAAAAAAAAACAAACCACTCAAGTCAAAAGCTTGGAAGAAGATGGATTTTGAGATTTTTCTTGACTTTGATTGGGTTTTACATTAAAAAGGATGAGCTGCTTTGCATCCATTAAAATGTTCCCAGACTAGATTGGTATCTCATATGAGGCTTGGTACTGTTGTTTTCTTTGGACTATGAGGATTGTAATAATTTATGTATGTCTTCAGACTTCTTTTACACTAAGAAATCTCTGAAATTTCTGTCTTAAGGTCTCTAGTTCTTTTATTTCCTTCTGCCTCAATGTTTCTATCAACTTTTGCTAGCATTTGCAAAGAGATTGCTGCTAATATCTGTTACTCTCCTGAGATGGAGAATATCTTCCTTAGTGTGTCATTATTCTGAAAATTCACAGGTAGTTCGCAACAAGGAAGCAGGGCTGCCGTTATGGCTGACATTAGCCTTTTTTTTTTTTTTTTCTTTTGGCCATTCATTAGCAAGAATGCAAACTTTCCTGACAAAATGTGGATGTTCCTAGTTTTCCTTAACAGTGTAATTATATTTTCCAGTCATCTCCAGTGTTTATGTTTGATTGTCCCACTACTTCAGTAGAGAAAGAAGTAATAGCAGTTGAAGCTTCTTCCTTCATCTTATGGCAAATTCTCAAGTATCCTGGATTTTTATTATCCAAACATTCATCCAACATAGAACAGGTGTGTTTAGTCCAGCAATGCAAAGGTACTGTATACAGAGTAATAGCTAAGGTACTCTTCTGAGGTGCCAGAGATCCAGATTTAAATGTCTACCCTTGTTACTATTAATAATTCTGTAAAAGCCTAAACTTGAAAAAAAAATTTAAAAAATTATATTCCAGAATACTTGCCTTGGAACTGTAAATTCTGCATAGATATTAATCTGAAATAGAGCATCTGGTACAGTCAGAAATTCAGTGGGCTTTCCTTCTGCTTCCCAGATCAGCTTCATATCCAATAACATTGCAGAGTGATCTGTTTCTAATTTTTGTTTGTTTGTTTTTGTTACATCTTTTCTTCTTGACAGAGGAAGGACTAATATGAGGCATGAGTATTTCCTTTTCATCCATGAAGAGATGGAATTTTTAACAGCACTATACCCCTGTAGCAAAATCAAACTACTCAGGTTAAAACACCAGCTAGAGTGCAAGTGCTATAATTAACTTCAGTTTAAGCAAAGCTATTTAACTTTGAAGTGAAAGGAGCTGGAGAAGAAACACTCATGTACTGACCAACACCTGAAAGAGAATTAATCTCTGATTTACAACGATTCTTTATTGTCTTCAACCTGAGACTGGTACTTGAAGGTAACAGTTTGCATGTGAAGAAGTATTTGGCATGCTAATGAAACAGCAGGAATGGGCTCCATATCAGCTGAGATCCTTACATCTGAAGGGTCTATCACTTACTGCACAAGTGTTCAAAGCAGTAGGTTACTGTAAACATCTTGGGTTTTAACCTCCTCCTGCCAAATGAATAAGCTATATTCAGAAGGATTTTCAGAAATATATTTTTCACCCATGTTCTTCGCTCACTTATGCTCAGTGGTGTTGTGAATCTGAGATACCTAAGTAACTCACATTTTAAAAATTTATAAATTTAATTCTGACTACTGGGAACCTATTTTTTAAACTAAAAAGTTGTACTATCTCTTCTTGTGAATCGGACTCTAAATATATTTATTTTGCAGATTTTTATGACAAAATTTTTATATATATATATATTCTAAAGATATTATGATTTATATAATTACTACTCACACGGATCTTCAGAAGAGGCATGGGAAAAGAGAAGACTCTGAAAGAAACCATATATGCTTAAGCTTTTCTCCACTGAGAAAATACATCGAAATGGCAGGTCATAGTTGCAGCAGCAGCAGCAGCTACTGAAGAAATGAAAAAAAAGTGAATATAATACTCTCAGTCTTTTCTACTTCTTTGACTGAGGAAAACAGAAAGGAATCATGTTACGAAGAGAACATTTATGTACACTTAAAAAGGATTTGCAAAGAGAGACAAGATTTACAGTTCATTTCACACTTCTCTTTACCTACCCCTTTGTCCACTTTGTTTTTCCTTATTATTCCTGAATATCAGATAAGGATATCTCATCACTGAAAATAGAATAAAGAGGTTTTTTGGTTTTTGTTTTTTTTTTTTTTTTTTTTTTTTTAAATAAAAAATACAAGAGAAAGATCAGTTAAGGAAGGTTTTGAAGGTAAGTTTTCCTGTAATGACTGTGAAAGACAAGCAATGCTGATAGGTTAACAAGTGTTTTGATATGAGAATACATGGCACGTCTTCTTCCTCTTTTTTCTAGCTAAAATCAGTAAAACTATTTTACTGTACTGATTTCTCTTGCATTATAAAGAAGAGCTGATTCTCAATACACTGAGTGCTGCTCAGTGCTTAAAAAGTGTTATCACTACAGCCAGCATAAGTATAATGATGATGAGAATACGTGGAATTTTTTTTCTTTTTAATAGCCATGGCACACTACTAATTAGAAAATCATTCTCTGCAAACAAAGAAAACCGAAAGAAAATTAAATAATGAGTGTTATTTGAATGTTAATATGAGTAATATTATGCCTTTGTCAGTATGGGAATGACTGTGAAAAAGTTAGCACTATAACAGGAACCTAATTTACAAACATGAACGAGCCAGTAATGATTCTGAGATGAAGACAGAACATTCTTAGATCCAAAAATGCTTAAATTAAAATAGTTTTTTGGCTGCAGAATATTTTCTTGCAATGAAATTATGTGCAAACAAGTACAGCACAACAATAAACACAAAACCAGAAAGTTAAAAGGCATGCTAGAGACATGGCAAATTAGCACTTTGCATATTTATGACTCATAAATCAACAGCACTTTGAAGTAATGCAAAACAGTTTAATAGAAATGAGAAGTATGTCAGCGACATCAAAGAAAAGCTCCATTAAATCGATATTAATCCAAACTGTTCTGTTATTTAAAGAAAAAAAACATGGTAATGCAACTTTAATATAAATACTTGGAAGTAAAAAAAAATCAAAATGCTAACTTTCATCATTTAAAACACAGGGAGACAGATTTTATAGCCTCATATATAATAGAATAATAACAAGCACAATTCGTGTAGAGTAACTTGTGATACTGGCAAAATGTAGCCAAATTAAAATATTACTAGCCAATATTTTAAATATTTTCTTTAAGTTGAAGAAAGTTCTGGATGAAATTTCTCATCGGATGGGAGCTCAGTTAAGGTATAGAATTTAAATATATAGTAGTTTAAATAATTATCTCTGTCTCAAATATGATGAAAAAATAATTTTCTGGGTTAATTATCTTTTCCCAAACTCTAAAGTTACAACTGATTATATGGTTGATGCACTTTTCAAATGGTTGAAACCCTGATTTTCTTATCCAGCCAAAAGCATAACCAAAATGCATAATTCGATCCATATAACCTTAAACATCTGATCACTAGAATTGCTGATTTTCTAAAATAGGAATGAGAGTTGCTAAATTTTGCTAACATTGATCTAAAATGTTTCCAACTATATTGAACAAGCTTTATTGCTAGTGTATGGTAAGACAAAGTAATATATTTTGAAGCCCTTTTTCTGAATCTACAGTAGCTTAATACTATTGAGCGGACAGTTCACCAAAAGGCACTTTCTTGCTTTCACTAATTGCTTTGTGCTCATTATTTCCTGGACCCCCATTTGGACGATTCAGTTCATTAAACCCACAAAAAGCAACTGTAAAAAAAAAAAAAAAAAAAAGTGAACACATTTTCATTCATCATTGACAAACAGAATCAGTCTTACAGCCTGTTAAGAGCCAACACAAGGGAAGGGCACATGTTGTAAGCAAGAAATTCTTTCTCAAGTATTTCTTGCTAACAAAGTCTGAATTTATGGCAAGATCTATATAAGAAGGTTTCATAATTCATTTGTACAGATATCATTTTTTCTGTTCTTGATGACAAGAATAGAGCTTCAACAGAAATATAGAGCAAATACTAGCTCAAACTAATCTAAGCCTGTTGACACTACAGAGCATGGCAATAGGGAAAAAACATGAGAGCTGGAACAAACTGTTTTTAGTAAACATGCAGTGAAAGAAGAGCAGTGAAAATAAACACCAACAGCATTTTATTTATTCTTTCTGAATATTATCTGTGCCAGGGGTAGGGTAATACAGTGAAGGCACTTGCTAAAAATTAAGGTAGCTCTAGAAAGGGAAGAAAATGGGAAGACTGAAAATGAGGAAATGAAGTTAAAACTAATAGTACCATAATACAGAAAAGACAAATTTAGATGAAGGTGAAGGATGAGAAATGTTTGAACTGAACCAAAACCAAGAAAAAGCATCGACCCTGAGATTAATAGTATTTCTACTATCACTCATGACAGCTGTTATCTTTTGAAAAATTAATAGAAATTTTTCTTTGAAATGTATTCTGATTTTTCTGATCCCCAAAAATAACATAAAGAAGGAAACAAATAAATCTGTTCTTACTTTAAAATGCATGATAATTTTGTTAATTCTGTGTAATGTAAGTAGTGAGCCTTTCACCAAGAGAAAATTAATGGATGCAGATACTTGAGGGATTCCACAACTTCATTCATGTCCAGTTTGCCCTGCTAATCTGAGTGGAATAGATATGATTCCACTTTTTTTTTTTTTTTCTTTCTTTTTTTTTTTTTTTAATGGGAATTAAAATTGTTTTGAATTACCATCTACCTATTCCGAGCTGTAGCTTCCCTGTATGGCAGAAATTAAACATCTAGACATTTTTTTTTTTTTGTCTCCAAAAGGTGCAAGTTTCTCCAAAGGACTTGGAAAGAAGGTGACATAAAATGGGATAAAATACCACTTTATTAGCTAACCAGTATAGGAATGCTTGTTGTTGTCTCTATTCTGAAAAATCATCAGCAGATAATAAGTAAGAAATTCTGAGTAAACTCAGTGAAAACAGAAACTCTCTTACAAACAAGTAATATGTTATCCTTAATTGTGGAGTTTCTTGTTTAGGTAACAGAAATGCCAGAGGGAGGGTCAATGCTATGTAAGGTAGTACCATTATTATGCAAGGCTATTTACTTTCTTTACAGTGTTACCTTTACTGCTTTCACAAAGTCATAAAATAAAATCTCCATGGGCAGTTTTCCTGGGACAATTACAGTCCCAGGAAAGGATAATATTTTTTCCCTCAAAGCTAAGATGGATAGATAAAGCCCAGATAAAAAATAAAGTGTAATGAAGAAAACCCCCAAACTTCAGGTGATTAATATCAGGATTCCTTTATTTGTGTATTTAGAATTTTAGAATAATTCCTTTAGATCTATTCAACTTGATGCTTCCCAAGTAAAGAGAATCAAGCTCAGAATCTTCTTAAGAAATGCTTGAAAAATGAAGTGGTTTTAGGTTTAACAGACAAGGTTAAGAAGAGATTGCCATGAATAAAAGAGCTCGCAGATGAAAGTGAATGAAAAACATAAAGGTTGAAATTCATTATGCAATAACCAATAGACAGAAAGATAGAAATGACTGAAAACTGTGAAGTTAAGAGAACAGATAAAATATTAAGTAAAAAAAAAAAAAAGCAGCCGCCTTCTAAATTGTATTACAAAAATGTAAGAACTAGAGATGTACTTTCGTAAACAAAACATGAAGCCAAGAGCAAGTTGGAGATAACCACTATTTTTCATGCTCTCCCACTGAAAGAAACACATTAGGCTCACCCTGCTGAGCTAGCAGTCTTTGAGAGCACATTAGATAGGCTGGTGAGTTCGCTTTGCAGGCAGATTTTCCAAGGTTCATCCATCTCTAAGATTAATACAGCCCTCTGATATAGCTTTTACAATATAGTAAGGCTGTATTTGCAGTCAGGTATTACCTCCTCAGTTTTGTATTCAAATCTTAAACTGATCAATCACATCAGGCTTTAAGTCTCAGGTCTGACATATATTTGTGGATTACTGATCTGTAGAAGGTTATTTCTATACCAAAAGCAGCAATGCAGTTTTCAGCTGAAATCTGAAATCTGAGTCTGCACTAAACCAAAAAATGTTTCTGTATGACTACTATCCTGACCACATTCCAAAAGAGAATGAGATTTACTTTTTTGCTTTATGGCTTCTTTCCTTTTTCAGTGGATTTATAATCTATACGTAAACCATTTCAGTTATAATTAGTGCTGTCAACAAATTCTCTGTGGATGTGTTTGGTTGTTTGGGTTTTTTCTCCCTTTCTAATAAGATCCATTTTTTAATTTATCATAGCAATACGGCTATGATAAATGGCTGTATGGCAAGGCCCAGAGGGCCTGACTGAGGCATGATTTTTTATTTATTTATTTATTTTTTGTTTCCCGTACAATAAATTGGGAGAGGGGAAGGAAGTCAGGAGCCCTGGAGAGAACACAGAATTTCAGCATGACTGAATCTGAAATTTCATTCTGAGGTTTAAAATATTTTAAACTTTGGATCTTGTCTTTTGTGTGTGTACATAAACTGAGAATCACTACCAAAGACAGTGTATTACATTTACATGTCAAGGTTTTGGTAGCAAGTGTGTGGGTGGGGGCTGCAGGGATGGCTTCTGTGAGAAGACACCAGAAACTTCCCCCATGTCCAACAGAGCCAGTTCCACCGCTGGCCAAGGATGAGCCCATCAGTGACGGCAGTAGCACTTCTGGGATAACACAGGTAAGAAGGGGGAAAAAAGCCCCTGCACAAGAGCTGTGAGAGAAGAGTGAGAAGATGTGAGAGAACATATGTGCAGACACCAAGGTCAGTGCAGAAGGAGGGGGAGGAGGTGCTCTACACACTGGAGCAGAGATTCCCCTGCAGCCCCTGGAGAAGACCATGGTGAGGCAGGTTTTTCCCTGCATATATCCACCTGCAGACTGTAGAGGACCCAGTGCCAGAGCAGGTGGATGCGCCTTGAAGGAAGCTGCAGCCTGTGGAGAGCTCACGCTGGAGCAGGCTCCTGGCAGGACCTGTGGCCCATGGAGAGGAGCCCATGCTGGAGCAGTGGGGGTGGGAAGAAAGTGTTTTTAGACTTATTCATATTTCTGATTATCCTACTGTGCTTAACTGGCAATAAATTAAATTAATTTCCCCATGCTGAGTCTGTTTTGCCTGTGATGGTAAGCGATCTCCCTGTCCTTATCTTGACCCACGAGCTTTTCATCATGTTTTGTTCCCCTGTCCTGTAGATGGAGGGGGAGTGAGAGAGCATTTTGGTGGGCACCTGGCGGCTAGCCAAGGTCAACTCACCACAGATAGAAAACAAACCAGCGCAAAACTCACTTGGTCCCACTGTGGATCTAACAAATGTAATCAAAATCCACAATCTACACTTTTTTGGAAAATCCCAGACTTTCTCACTTCAGAATTCCTTTCTTCTAAGAGGTTAAGCTTGGAATTTGTGTCTCAGTTGCATAAGACACAACCAAAATGTTGGCACAAATGGATCTTATTCCAAAGACTTCAGAACATATTCAAATAAATCTGAATGTAATTACGCAAAACAAAAGTCTTAAGTCTATACTCTTCAGGCATTAAACCCTAAAACTACCAAGGGAAGCAGAAAATAGAATTGAACAATATGGTAATATTTTAGCCAGTTTAAACATGATTGTGGGAGGGTTCTTTCATCCTTGTTTACATTTAGTTCAGGATAATTGTATGGTTGAATTATAAGTATATCAAATAGATACTGCCATCCTGAGAAGAAGAAATACTGCATCTCAGTAGTTTTGCAAATATACTAAAAGTACTTATTCAATGAGTATTCTTTTTAGGAGGAATACAGGAATACTGAAAGAAAGTTTTATACTGAAATGCTTGAATAGACGAATATAGAAAAGGATACCATTGTGCCTTTACCAATTATTACAGTATTCAGGGCAATTTAGTTTTCCCATTTTAACAAATCTTTGGAATTTTCTCAGAATATTCAGTAGTGAGTTATCTATGAACATAGTCTGCTTTAATTTATTCTAAATTTATTGCTGAATTATTTCTGTAAATTGCTTGTGATGGGTTTGTTGGATGCACTTACTTGAAACTCAAACTGTTATTGAAATCATCAGTCACAACTTTTTCATGCTCTAGCTCTGTCATTGTAATTTTTAATCTTGCATATTTTCAATGCTAATGCTTCCTATTTCCAATTTGAATAATTTTGCTAACATCTTGTGATACTTAATGCATCTGGAGCTTGCTGCCTGTAAATTATTCACTGGAATATTAGCAGAGAACAAGTACAAATTGCACAGTTGATAAAGCAAATTTTAAAACTAGAGTGAATGGATTTTTTTAGCAGTATTTGCTGTTTCTATTTTTTTTTTTAACTTCCCAGAAATTTTATATCAGATAAAAAAATATTGGCTTCACTACTAACTGTCTACCTACCTCATTATGTGCTTGCTTAATGGAGGTAAGTTACAGTGTCCTTAAGTGAGAAGTTATGAATGAGCCTTATGTAATTTTTCCCCAAGTCTTCATTTCATTTTGCCTCAAAATAAGAGATATGGCACAGAAATGAACCCCAGCTGCCCCCTTTTCCTAAGTAACAGTGATTAATCTTTATTTTAGTTTACTACATCTGCTATTGTAGGTGACATCATTCCAGAACAATTTTATGCATTTTTTTTCTTCTGTGTTCTATGAACTTTGCTCTGCTGTGCAAAGAGACATCCAGGAGATCCTGTTGTCACTGTTGTTTATTTGATTGTGTCAGAAATGTGGGGCTGAATAAGGATTCAGTGACAGATTTTCCAAGTGCCTTGCAAAACTGGACTTTTTAATTTCACAAAGTCAGATGAAGCTGGTAGTTGAAGAGACAGTGGCTTCAATCCAGTTGCTTATGTGTGGGCACCTGAAGCCATTTGAGAAGCTTTGGTTAACCCGTCTGGCCCGAACCTGCTAATTCAGGAAGATATAGGTCTCATATAGGTCTTTTGTCACATCTTCCAGCCCCAAAGGAATGCATTAGATATACTAGGATGTCTCAAACAGCAGCAGAAGCAACTTTTACATAACTAATTCAAGTTCGATAGATTATTTTTTTTTTCTGTCACCAGGAAGATAATATCTGAAGAGTGAAATGGGAATCTATTCGGGAAGACATCTTTTATGCAGACTACTCTTGCAGCCAAGCGAACTTCATATATAGATAGGACTTTTTCAGGTTTTTAAAAACAAAAACTTAAACAATTCGTGTCTTTGTAGTCTTTAGACTACTGAAGTAAATGTTACCAGAAAAAAGAATTCAGACTAATAGCACAGAATGCAACTCTTTGTTAGACTCAAAGTATAGACAGAAGATTACAAATTGCTATGGCTTAATGACTTATTTATTAGCTCAGTTTCAGTAATTATCTGTTCATTTCTGCACTTAAAGCAAACTGTTACCCTAAGCTTCTTTTGAAGCTTCTTTTGCTATGGCTTACATTACAGTTTTAGTGTGTTACAAGGGTAATTTCAATCAGGTCTTGTGATTTTGCTGAAGATTAGTTAATTGACTGCAAATTTACACATGGGGGGAGGGGGAGAGGGAGATTTTAGGGTGGAGGGGAACGTACCACTTGCCTTTGTACTGTTTGCACCAGTAGCAAATAGCTAAATACCTTGATTAAAGAATGTCAGTAGGATCAAGCTTCAAAAAAATCATAGATTTTTTTTTTTTTAATCACACTGTAAGTCTCTTTTTCAGTAAATAGTTCCATTTTCAAAATACTGGGAGGCCGTGAAGGATGAACCAAAGAATGTGAACACGAGTAAATCACAAATGAACTGAAAGAAAATTATAAATGTAGCCTCAGAGCCAATTGTCTTGTGGCCAAGAAGTTTTGCCTGCATTTTTGGTAGCACCAGGTAGAATAACATGATTTAGGCCAATACAGCCTTCTTCCATACCAGGAAGAAAGTGAAGGGGATGGGAAAAACTGAAAAGCTGTTCCTGCAGGAATGCTTTTTTGAACCATTGCAACTGACAGGTGAGTATGCCATTTTTTCTTTTTGAACCCATCTGACTTCTAAAGTAATTTTACCATAAGAGTTATTTGATTAAAAGTAGTCATTTATGCCTGAGTTTGAGTGTATACTCAGTGGAAAGAAAAGGACAATTTATGTGATAGTAAACTGTATCTCTAAAATGCATCAGATACACTAAACCCTCCATTTCTCTCCATTGGCTGTTAAAAAGCTCAAGCCCACTCCACCAGGCCTTTGGAAATTTAAGCATCCACACAAACTAGCTTCCTTTTCTCTGTATGTGTGTTTTGCCATATACTGTCTTGTTTTACTATATCAGGTATTTTGAAATTATGGGAAGCATTTCACAGTGACTTACCTGAAAGCAAGTCTGCTGTGATTTCAGTATGGAAGTGGATCTTTAGGCCAAACAGATTTTAGGCCATGATGACTTTGGACATTTGGCAAACAAGAACAAAGGAACTCTGTTAAATATAACTATGACTTTAGGTATAAAACTATTGAATTTTGAAATATTGAGATCATATTTGCTCATCCCATGCAGATATCTCCAAAACACAGTGTCTTCAGAAATGACATTAGACATTCACACTTAATGATCTAAATTGTACTCATAGTGTGGAAGTCAATTAGAAAGGAGAGAGAGAGAAGATAAAGACAGAAAAAAACAAAATTATGAAAGAATGAAAGAAAAGGGAAAAAATGAGTACTGTTATTCTTTGAGCATTCCTCGTGGTGATGCTTCTGGACTCACCTGGTCACCTTATTTATCCATTTTGTTTCTTCCAGCTTTGACAGGATAACAACTGCCCTGTAAATTTTGTGAATAATGAATCAGAAAAATAAGTGTAAATAAAAAGGGTTAAACAGCTTCTAGTCAATCTTAAAATATATTGGTAGACAGTGAGCAATTTGGATATTTAACTTGAATTCCATATTACAGTTTGACAATTGGTCAAAAATTATTTAATTGTCCCAGGCACAGCTGTTCCCATATTTACTTGTTCAGGCCATTGAATAAATAAATAAATACACAAACAAATGCTGCTACAAGATTACTCAGCTTTCTCAAAAGCATAAGCATACTTGGTAGTTCCCTTCAAGATTTTTTTAAGTTTTGAAACCCTGCATCGTAAGCACTGACCACAGTGAGTGTACCTAAAGGATAAAGTTATCTACTGAGGATTAGTTTTATATATATCATTGAAGTAAATCTTGTCTTTTCAGAAAATAACATGTCTGTGGGTGGAAATGTGATGAGTTAAGCACAAAGTACATCACTTCCATTTTAAATGGAAATCTATCCTTCCTTATCTGCTTATCTGAAAAATATATATGTTAAAATATGCATATATTACTGAATACTTGGCATAATAGTGGAGAAAACTTTTTCCTAGATCATAAATGTTTTAAAGTTCTAATCTCTCACACATTTCTAAAAATGTAGGCATCAAGATACCTTCTTCTTGGTTTATATATTGATATGGATAACACAATTTTTAGACTAGAAAGGTCACAGGTTGAGGACTATAGTACAAGATGATACATATAACCAGGCAGAAATACCAATTGAAGGTATACCTGTGGAGGATAACAACATTTCAAAGAGGTTCCCTGTCAAGGTTACAGGAATTCACAGAATGAAAATAGCTCGACTGAACTTCCATTGACATTTAGCTAAAAATCAGCTTCATTTTCACCGACGGAAATAATGTACTGCTGTCCTCTAAGGAAAATTAAATTGCTTGATTTGTTTCCAAATTAAGATAAAATGTATCATCAGTAATAATTATCATTCAGCCTGTATCTACTGGTACAATAATAACCATTGGGCTGATTAGTCTTCATCAAAGGTTTAGTCATATAATTTCTATTCATGCTAATAAGATATGACCACGAAGTCTGAAGGTCCGCACTGAGCAAGTTTGGAAGTCCTATACTGAACTCCATCTACTCTGGGTTGGCTTAGCAGGGAGGTTGGTTTACTTCTGGAGACTGAAAGAATGGCTGTGTGGGTGCTCAGCTGCTGGCTCTGGTCAACCCACCACAGCCATTTTGGCACCCAATATAGCACTCTCAATAATATGCCTTTGATTACAATGAATCTTCTCCCCACAACCAGGCAGTCCATGCCTCCATAGCATATAATCAAAGACTTCCATCTAAATGGAAGATGCTGAGGGAGTGGAGCTTACATCCTGGTGCTTGATGGACAAACAGCCATGTTGCAATTGTATAAATATGCTGAAGTACAAGTGCGGAGATTCTTCATACCATCTGTCCATAATGCAAGCATTTACCTCTTATTCAATCATCTAATTTGATATAATAATCCATTTAAAATTAAGGAAGAGAATCAGTAATTTTGGAAAAATTATTCATAGTATCTAAATATTGATTTTTATTTTTTTAAAAAGACAAATAATTACTTCAACCTTAAAAGTGCTTCTTTCTATTAAGTAATCATAAAATGAACGAAATACAAATAATTCAGATGTCCAAATGCATTAAAATCTTATGTCTGTCTGTCTAGTTCCTCATATCTCTCAGAACTGTCTAGAACTCCTTTCCCTGAATTCATTTTTTATAATCACATCAGTGATTAGTTAATTCCTGAACCTACTTAAAATCAAAAGTATGTCTTGCAAGGCAGTAGGTATTCTGGAAGCTGAAAGTAGACATACAGAATATCTTGCATAAAATGTAGTAAAATGAAGACTTTTCTCATAAAACATGTTCAAAATGTGGAGATTTTTTTATATTATTATTGTTTTTTATATTATTATTGTATTTGTGCTGTACAATAGCCTATTAACTGCAGAACACAACTGTCAGAACACAAATTCAGTTCCCTTATTCTCATTATGAAAAGACTCAAAAAGAAAGTATATTTTATAACCAACAGGTCATGAATACCACAGCTAGAAGGGCATTTCAGATTTCTTTGGAGGTTTCTTTTTAAAATGTAGGAACAGGGAGTCCTACTGCTTTGGACAGAAGCCTTACCCCCATGGCTGTGTTTAATAAATGCCTTATAAATCAGGTTGGGAGAGACTGTTAGCAATTTCTGTAAACTGTAGGCTACATCTCTCATGCTTCCCAATGAATCTTAAATTATTTTGTACACATTGTTGCAGCTGCAATGTTAGGGATACAAATCTGAATGGTTATGACTATGACAGTTGAATCCAAACTTGTGTGACGGTTTAAAATTATGACTCAGGATCTTGTTGTACTCCTGGCTGCTATTTGCCCAGCCACCTGAGAGTGTTTTCAGCCTTCTGGTTCCATTGGTTAAAGAAAAGTTTGAGTAATAAGAAAAGATATCTGATTTTGATTTTAAAAAGTATAAACACATGAAATCACAGGATGTCTACAGTTGCTCACAGATTATCCATGACAGGAAGTGTCAAGCAAACTAATGCAACTCAGGTTGCCACAACTTTCATAATTCTGTGATCATCAGCCTGAGCGACAGCCACTGCTATGTCAGCCTAACACGTGATGCTACCAACAACTGATATGTTACCATATGTTATGTAATGACGTATGTGGATATGATGGTTTGATACTAACAGTTCTTTTGAATTCCCAACTAGAGACTCATTATCAACTTGGAAAGACTAACATTATTTTTTAAAGCTATTACAGAAAGTCAGGTTAAAGGCAATACTTTTTGTTTTGTTCAATACAGGTTGAACTGAAGAAAACAACTCAGTTCAGAGGAACAAAGATAAACTCCCTTATCAAAACCAAATTACTTCCTATTAGTCACTCTTTAGATAGGAAGAATTTTATAGAGCTTCTCCAGGTGGATAAAATGAGACAAGTTATATAACTTGCACAGAATTCATGCTCTCCTCCTTCCGGTTCTGTACAGTAAATATTAACACAGGTTCTATACTCACTCAAAAAATGTGACCTTCTAATGACTGTCATAGTAATACTTCTCTTAAGATGAATTTTAGTCTATACATCCAATTTACCCCCAATAGCCTGAACTATAAATTAAACCTCTGTACATGAGAAAAAAATTGACTTCTGGAATAATTTTAATCTAAACCCATTTTTAATAACTTATGCTATATTCCAGAGGCCTAGCAAAGAATAAGCAAATATTAGAATCTTCTATCCAAATGGTCATAGCTTTAGGCATTAAAAAATTTATATAGTAAGGCTTAATAAATATTGACAAAAGTCAATAGGGCAGGGATGAAAAAAATTTCTTCACTTAATCACTGGCCATGACTCTTTCCGCTTGGAATATGGCATTCCAAAGAAAATTGAAATAAATTTTAATAGGAAATCTTTGGGTTTTTTTGAAATGACCAGAAAAGTGCACTAGTAGTTCCATTCAGCATTGGTTAGAAGGCTTTTTTTCTGATTGATTGTGCTGGTTTTTGCTGGGATAGAGTTAAATTTCTTTACAATAGCTGGTATGGGGCTGTGTTTTGGATTTGTGCTGAAAACAGTGTTGATAGCACAGGGATGTTTTCGTTACTGCTGAGCAGTGCTTACACAGAGCCAAGGCCTTTTCTGCTTCTCACACCACCCCACCAGCGAGTAGGCTGGGGGTGCACAAGGAGCTGGGAGGGGACATGGATGGGACAGCTGACCCCAACTGACCAAAGGGATATTCCATGCCGTATGATGTCATGCTCAGCATACAAAGCTGGGGGAAGAAAAAAGGAAGGGATGGACATTTGGAATGATGCTGTTTGTATTCCCAAGTAATCATTATGCCTGATGGACCCCTACTTTCCTGGAGATGGCTGAACACCTGCCTGCCAATGGGAAGTGGTGAATTAATTCTTTGTTTTGCTTCGTGTGCATGCGCAGCATTTGCTTTAGCTATTAAACTGTCTTTATCCCAACCCATGAGTTTTCTCACTTTCTCTCTTCTGATTCTCTCCACTATCCCACCATGGGGGAAGTGAGCAAGTGGCTGTGTGGTGCTTAGCTGCCAACTGGAGATAAACCACAACACTGATATTGTATCTCTAACAGGATCACATATAACCAACCATCAGAGTTCCCTGAAATGGCCAACTCCTTTCTGAATAGTGCTAGCATCTTAAAATAGCTTGGGCTGACTTTAAGGTCCGTGGAAAGGATATACACACATATGCATATATATACAAATGTACATATTGTTCTGGAAAATAATTTATGTAGAAATTTAAATGGAATCTAGAATACTTCCTGAAGCAAATTAATCAGAGGCATCTTATTAAATGTTATTGCCTTTACAATTAAGTTTTTAAAATTAAGCCAAGCTATCAATAACACCATTTGCTATTCTGTTAGTTTGAATATTTATGTCTTAAACTATAGACTAAAACACGAATAAATTTGGGGAGTGGAATATTAAGAAACTAGAATACCATCATAAATCATAATGGGACTAGAAGAAACCTTTTGATGCATCAGTTATAGTCTGCTGCTGCAGGCAACCATACCATATAATCTCTTTGCTAAACTGATCAAAGTCCATTTATTCACAGTTATGGTTTTGGGGGTTTTGTTGGTTTGCTTTGTTCCTCCTTTTTGTTCTTTATCAAGACAGTGTTTTATAATCTTCTTTCTCTAATATTTGAAAGTAGTCCTTTAATTCCTGTCTAAATTCAGTGGTGGTTAGGGATTCTTTATTATTATTATTTTCCTCTTCCCTTCTTTTTTCCCTTGTTCTTTTCCTCTTTTTTCCTTTTCCTTTGTTCTTTTCATTTCTCTCACTCTCCCCCCATTTTCTGTTTTTCTTTTCTTTTTTGTTTCTTTGCACAGAAGTTGCACTTCTCTTAACTTATCCTTGCCTTTGCCATCTTGATGTAGTTACACAAAGTAGGTACCACTTAGACATCATTTTGGTAAGTTATGCTTACCAAGTTGCTTGAGGACACATATTCATTGACTTCAATGATTTCAGAAAAGAAAATATTTCAGACAGGCTGATGCTAATATCAACCTGACCTGAAAAACAACTAACTGGTCTGAAGCTAAAAAAAAAAAAAAAAATCAGGAAGATAAATGGCATTCAGGAATTCTTATCTTTGCATTTTACATCACAGAGGAAATGGAAATAGTAATAGAAATAGGTCTCTATTATTTCAGGAGTATATTCTAGCAATTATACCATGTAGTCAAACTCTCATTTTCTGAATCTTTTTCCGTCTTCAAGAATTTTTCATTTCTGGCTACTCAGTGTCACAGTTCTAATAGAAGGCTCAGAGAATACTCATTGACTTGTGGTGGATGTCCTCCTTAAAGATTGGAATATGTGATTTCCTGTCATTTAGGGTGAGAGATGTTAGAAACTGTTTTTCTATTCCCAGAGCAAATGCTCTCTGATTCCTGACTGAGTGCTGTGCAAAAGGGTGCAGCACCTCCAAGGGTTGATATATTTTCAAAAAAACCCCCCAAATGTTCCACAACAGTGCAGATGAATGCATGACTTATGTTTACATTACATGAATTTTTTGAACCTTTGATTCCTACCCTTCTTTCACTGACAAAAATCATAAATTCATACTTCACTGTCAGATGCTGACAAGTGTCTAGGATGTCTTCTAGGATTACCATTGTAAATTATAATTCCAGTTGCATGTATAAATACAGTGCTGGTGTATTTACAAAAATATAAAGCTACAAATTGGTGTATTCCACATATAGCTGGCTATGTCATTGAAGGCTCCTTTTGACTTTATCTTGTACTCTACTTATGACACTCAGGTTTATTCTTTGCCACAAGTCATCTTGAATGCATTAGTACCCAGATCTTTTTTTCAGTTGTGAGGTATGTATCCAGGTATGGACACATACTACAAAATATGAAATTCATCTACCTCTAACTTTGAAGTCTAAAAGCTACATGTGTGATTTAGAGCTCATAAACACAGGTAATGGATAAGTACTGCCAGACAGAGTTTATTTCATCCTTCTGCTATGGAAAAATCTCTGGAGGTTTTATTAAATGTAAATGGCCCACAGAAAGGTCTGGTGATATGTAGAGGAAGGCAGACCATGCAGCTGGGAGCAGGAGAGAAAAAGTGATAGGGATGGAGAAAGCTCTGAAAGGAGTGTGGAAAGAACAAGCTTATTACTCAGGTTCAGTGAGATCTAAAATCAAATTAGTTGCATGTAGAATTCCTCATCTGGAAGAGTGTTTCCTATTAGCAGGGTGAAGTGTCTTCCTGCTCACAGTAAAGTATTTTTACCCAGTTCTAAAGTATAACTATATGAAGTGATAGAGTCATGCATTCTTTCCACCTACACCCTGATCTGTCAGATGTAGGCAGCTCTCATCACTGGGTTTGAGCTGATACCTCCTGCCTCTCATCTAACTCCTATGTCATGGGCAGTGGTCAGTTCTTATCTTTCTTTATTCAGAATATGAAGAACTTAAACGCTTGGACCTGTGAATTAAACCCCTGGAAGTGCAGTCCTCACTTTTAGGCTCTAATGTGTTCCACAACACTAAAGTCTATTGTGAATTGGGTTTCTGTTATCATTCTTCATAAAGCCTAGCTCTTCTTTGATTTCTTCAGGCTACCACATAATGATAGAAATAAAAGAATTTCTATCCTAGACACTTTTACAACCTGCGTGTGTCCTCATTTTATACTCACATACATATTCATATTGTAATTGGAAGGTAAGCATTGTAATATTATTTATATGACACAATATTGTGTGAGCACATTCAAATCATAATTAGTCATTCAGACATCCACCCAATTCACTATGACAATGGAATTAAAATACCTGAAGCATTCTGTGACTTAAAAGTTGTTGTGAGACACCTCTGAAAATTACAATATAAACAGAACACTGATACTATCCCAGCTGTTTTAATACATTATCGTTAATAAAATGCAGCCATTTGTAAGCAATTCAAGAAATGAGAAGCAAAGGTCCTTATCCTATATATAGTGTTCTGGTTCCACCAAAATAAAGGAGCTACAATAATTTCAGCAAGGGATATACCTATGTGAAGACAGCAATGGTGAAAGTGTCCAAATCTATAAATTCCAGTCAGTGACAAGATAATTTCAGACTCTTAGGTGGAAAACTGTACATTTTTTCAGGCTTACTGGTGTAGATAGTATGAGGGACTGGCTACCACATGGTCAAGTGGCAGATCTGGTTAAAGACATTCTTTGTCATAGATTTGTTTGCCTTGGAAAAGTTTCATAATCTTTTTATGGTTTAGTTCCCTACTTATGAAACAGGCAGAGCAGTTCAATCTCCTGAAATATGGTTTCCTGTCATGCACAAACTATACATCCCTATGGAAGCTACAGAAGAAGCTAGAATTTGGTAATCAGCCTCCAAACTACTGTCAATGAAGCCTTCTCATGTCAAGTGCTGAAGCCTTTCTTATTTTCTAGCAATTCCTGGAACCTTATAAGAGCTATACAAATACGAGCACATGTGCATACATGCTTCTTACTGATTCCTTTCATTCCTTGATACTGCTGCTGTGAACTCTGCCACCTGTGTGGAGTCCAGTAGCATTGATGGAAGTAGCCAGTATGTGAGAAGGGACTCAGGCAAAGGTTATGTACTTTTAACAATGATACCAGATATAAATTCTGACATGCATAGGTTTGTCATAACTACTCTAAATATTACTGTGACAGAAATACATGTAAAATTCTAAACACTTTTTCCAGTCCTCAGAACTATATTTCATGGTATAAATGCAACAGTAGTGATATTTAATCAGAAATGCTTAATAGCTTTCAAAAATCTGTTTGAAATTCTAGATACAGAAACTTTTTTTTTTTAATTTAGGTGTCAAAATCTATGTCAACATCCATATTTACATCTTTAGTTGCTTGCTTTAGGATTTTTTTAAACAAATATATCTAACATTTCATAATTGGAAAATTGTACTTGTTTTCAAAATTCTAAAATGTGAACAGATTAAAGCATGTTACTTTAAGAAATTGATAAAGTTCATGATTTGTTGTACATACAATTATTTTGCATAGGAAACAATATATATTTATAAAGTTACGAGAGATCTAGGTTCCACATTTTTTCTTTTAGCTTGAAAAGTTTCAATGAAATCAATTCACTGTAAGAGCAGGAGACTTTGCCCTTTTAATATAACTTAAAACATTAATCATGCACTAGCTCTGAATTTATACAGTGTTGGAATCCTGTGCCCATGCACAATACCGAACATAAACTACATTCCCTTCTGAGTTGTAGAAGGACATATTTCCTAGTTTAGTGTATTTTGTATTTTGTATCAGTTTTAATGACCTTTTTTTTGAGATGGGTAAGTGTAAAATGTTTTGTTAGCTTCTGATATGAATTGATGACCAAGTACTAGAACAGGCTGCCCAGAGAGGTTGTGGAGTCTCCTTCTCTGGAGATAATTAAAGCCTGCCTGGACACAATCCTGTGCAACCTGCTCCAGGTGATCCCGCTTTAGCAGGGGGGTTGGACTAGATGATCTCCAGAGGTCCCGTCCAACCCCTACCATTCTGTGATTCTGTGAAGCTCTGATATTGTTGATATTGCTGATATTGCAACAACTGATCACTTAAGTTAGTTTCTGGCTTCGCTAGTTCAGTGGGTCTCTTGACTAAATAATGGTTTCACCTTCCTTTCTAATCCTGCTATTCACAGATAGTAACTCAGTATGAACTGGTAATTTTTATTCTTTGCCTTCTTAGTGACACAAAATATGCAAGGTGTCCATATCTATATTAATATCTTTATGTATATTGCTTTTTCTTGGTCTGTTATTTGGTTTCATTTTGCATAATTTCCATAGAGCTCATATATCTGTCCCAAACCAAAGTAAGATAGCATCGTTTCCTTTTTGCTCCAGTGACATTTAATTAATCTGTGGGTCTTATAGCTGATGTTATCACTACAATCTTTTTAAACAATTATTAGTATTCACCTTTTAATGACAATACATGAAGCTAATCTATGTCTACATTCAGTTTGCTGAAATAATTTGCAATCAGAAAGGCATTTTTATCTTCTGTACTCACATAAAACTACATAAACCTACGTAAAATAAAATAATAAAATATTACAACAAGCTTGAAATGAGCTTCATTTAAAAACTTAGTCAACCAATCTTGTTTCAGAATACGGTGGTGTTGTTTTCCAAAGGTAAGATTTAGGTAAAAAGAGGAACTGCAATTCTCATTCAGGATTTTCAGTAGTAGACAAATAGTACTTTTCAACCAGGTTTTTTTAATTATTATTCTCAATAAGATAACTAGCTTTTCTGAGATAACTTTGGAAAAGATGGATTAAAAGTTGTCTTCAAATTGTCATGGAAATATCAAGCTGGAAAAACCACAAAGTCCTATGCTAAAAATTTAGAAATAGAATTATGTTTCATTTCGAAGATTTACAGTGAAAGAAAAAAAAAAAAATTTTTTTTCCAAAACCCTCAATTTAATAGCAAAGAAAAAGATGGAGGCAGAAGGATCTAGAAACCTTAAGACTTGAGTTTCAACGCTGCTGAAATAGTTCAGTGCTCAAAAATCTTAGCAGATACTCTTAAAGATGAGTTCAGCTTTATCAGACCTCATCCACATTGTAGAGCACTTCTGGTGGATACTCTGTCTCCTTGGTGTTTTTTCATGGTAGAGGAAACTACAAGAGGCTACCTACAAGATAATTGTGTCTGAGAGATTCTTCATATATATCAAAAACTTCTTTTGAGCCTGTTCATTTAATAAAGTACTACCTAGGAAATATCTGAGCAACTAGTAAACACAGACATTCTGCCCACTTAAATATTCATTCCTTGGTTTCAGATGAATTCTCAAGAGCAAATATATATAATATAGATGAATGTGAAAAGAATAAACACAGATAATTGGAGAATAATGTTTCATCCATAATTCTTAATGGATACAGTTTTGCACATGGTGCTCAAATAGTTGATTATACTTGCAAGCTGGGTACTCACATGTCAGTGTTAACTAAGTTTTCCAACCAGGTTAAAAATACGTGTAAAATGTCCACAGTCTTTGCTTTCAGTCTCAAAGGCACAAATAAAGGGATTGGCAAAACTAAATATTTGTTGCCTACTCTTTTATATACATAAAACTGTGACTTAAACAACATAGTCTGCCTGAATTTTAGCTTCTTAAAAAGGAAGAACTATGGTAAACATTTCTAAGGAACACATTTTCCCAGAAGATACTGTAGTAAATAAAAATGTTTTTCATCATTAGTGGAAAAGAGTACCTATGAATTTCATCAGCAGGTCCTGAAAGGAGTGAAACAAGCTGCAGTTGTAAGATCCTTTCCAAAATGCCCTTTGTTATCTTGAGATATAAGAATCTTGAGTTTTAAATACTTCTTGACTAATGTCAATTAGTTCAATTGGTTCTTTCTATCTACATTTTAACTAACCAAATCTCCAAGGTCAAAAGTTAAAAATATTTTCTTAGATCATCTTTCATCATAAACATATCTTACTTTTTTGTGTACTTAACCTTTTTGAGATTTGGCAACTGAGCTTCTGTATTTCTGGAAGATAAGGTGTACTGCAGTGATTTTCTTTGAACAAGTGCTGCTTCATAGGATACTAGCATTCAGAATGGTCCATTTGATTTCAGCATTTTTTGTCAGTCTGGATTATGATTTAATGTTTCCTTCAACTGGGAATTTTATCCTAGCCCTGTGACAGAAGATAGAAGCATCTGATAAATTTCTAAGTTGAAAATTTTGTTACAGAAGTAAATTTAAAGACAAGAGACAGAACTTTCTCTTTATTTCTTACTGTTTTACAAAATGCAGCACACCTCCAGGAGATGTAGAGGAACAAATGCAGGTCCTTTCTTCAAACCAGTATTAAAGAGATAAAGAAGGTGCTGAAAGGGAATCTAAATAGTACTGAACAGGTTTTCTGATTTCAGTATGCAGGGAAGGAAGAGGAAATGTCTTTCCTCAATCACAATAGTTTTTTCCTGTTGCTCCATTTCAGAACATATACATAGAGAGGAAAAGGTGTAGCTGCTTAGGATAGCACCAGGGAAATCCATCCATGTGCTGCAATTCAAGGAATGTATTTGGCTTTGTAGTTAAGTTAGAAAACCTAAAGCAGTCTGATCAAGTCTGCAGCTGGAAATCATTGCCTTCTGCTAGAGAAGACAAGAGTAGCTATTTGAGTAGCAAGCATTCATTGAGAAGAGGCATATATGGTCTCAACTGCCTTCATAGAATCATAGAATGGTTGAAGTTGGAAAGGACCTTAAAGATTATCTTGTTCAAACTTCTCTGCCATGGGCAGGGACACCTTCCACTAGACCACGTTGCCCAAAGCCTCATCCAACCTGGCCTTGAACACTTCCAGGTACAAGGCATCCACAGCCTCTCTGGGCAACCTGTTCCAGTGCCTCACCACCCTCACAGTAAAGAATTTCTGACATATATCTAATCTAAATCTACCTTCCTTCAGTTTAAACCCATTACCCCTTGTCATATCACTACACTCCCTGATAAACAGACCCTCCCCAGCTTTCCTGTAGGCCGCCTTCAGGTAAAGGAAAGCTGCAATTAGGTCACTCTGGAGCCTTCTCTTCTCCAGGCTGAACAATCCCAACTGTCTCTGTTTTCAAAGGAGAGGTGCTCCAGCCCTTTGATCATGTTCATGGCCCTTCTCTGAACTTGCTCCAACAGCTCTGTGTCTCTCTTGTACTGGGGTCCCCAGAGTTGGAGACAGTACTCCAGGTGGGATCTCAGGAGAGTAGAGTTGAGGGGGACAATCACCTCCCTTGATCTGCTGGTCACACTTCTTTTGATGCAGCCCAGGACACGGTTGGCTTTCTGGGCTGCAGGCGCACATTGCCGCATCATGTTGAGCTTTTCATCCATCAGCACCCCCAAGTCCTTCTCCTCAGGGCTGCTTTCAATCCATTCTCTGCCCAGCCTATAGTTGTGCTTGGGATTGTGCTGACCCATGTGCAGGACCTTGCACTTGGCCTTGTTGAACTTCATGCGGTTCGCATGGGCCCACCTCTCCAGCCTGTCAAGGTCCCTCTGGATGGCATCCCTTCCCTCCAGTGTGTCAACCACACCACACAGCTTGGTGTCATCAGCAAGCTTGCTGAGGGTGCACTCAATCCATGTTACTGACAAAGATGTTGAACAGTGCCGGTCCCAGTACCGACCCCTGAGGAATGCCACTCATCACCGGTCTCTATTTGGACATCGAGCCATTGACTGCAACTCTTTGAGTGCAACCGTCCAGCCAATTCCCTATCCACTGATCTTCTCCTACAGTGGGTGGTTCTTCATTCTCCCAGTCCCTGCCTTTGCCTTCTGTAACTTGGGCAGTGCAGCTCGAGCACTTGATGGTGAAGACTGAAGCAAAAATTCATTGAGTACCTCAGCCTTCTCCATATCCTGGGTTACCAGGTCATCTGTTTCATTCTGGAGAAGGCTCACATTTTCCCTCATCTTCCTTTTATCACTGACATACCTATAGAAACTTTTCTTGTTGTCCTTGACATCCCTGGACAGATTTAATTCTTTCCTGGAGGCTGGTGCATGACAGGGAACGTGATACACCCACTCAGTGCCATGCTTTTTGGCCTAGGTGTCTATGAGGTTGTTTCGGAAATGAGTCCCATTGTCTGACTCAATACTTTCTTGGGTGCCATGTCACCATAGTACCTCTTTTTTCAAGGCCCAGGATAGTGTTCTGGGCAGTTGCATGGGATATATTTCCAGCCATCCAGTGGTTGCTTCCACCATTGTAAGTACACAGTGCTTGCCTTGGTGGGTTTGTGCGAGTGTGATATAATCAATCTGCCAGGCCTTCCCATATTTATATTTCAGCCATCATCCCCCATACCAGAGATGCTTGAACTGCTTGGCTTGCTTGATTGCAGCATGTTTCACATTGATGGATAACCTGTGAGATAGCCTCCATGCTCATGTCCACCCCTTGATCACAAGCCCATCTATATGTCGCATCTCTTCCTTGATGGCCAGAGGTGTCATGGGCCCACCGAGCTAGAAATAGTTCACCTTCATGTTGCCAGTCCAAATCCACCTGAGCCACTTCAATCTCAGCAGCCTGATCCACCTGGTGGTTGTTCCGATGTTCTTCAGTGGCCCAGCTCTTGGGTACATGGGCATCTACATGACGGACTCTTACAACCAGCTTCTCTAGCCGGGCAGCAATATCTTGCCACAATGGGGCAGCCCAGATGGGTTTGACTCTGCACTGCCAGTTGCTCTGCTTCCATTGCTGTAACCATCCCCATTTACCCACCATGGCTCGGGGGCTTTGTGAGTGCCCTAAGCCGGTCTCTGCTGTGCCTTACACTCTTGTGGATCTGATGTGCCAGGACATCAGATCCACACAGTCCAAGATCTCATTTGTCCCTTTCTTCCACCTGGCTGGAGGCTGGGCCCCTCTAGTCCTGCTCATCGTATTCATTACTCACTTCTTGCAAAAATGATGTACAAGTCTCTTCCAGTGGACCATAAGTATGAGTAGGCTTTCCATTTGGTCTGGGATACTGCCCATTGGAAATTAGAGTGGCATTTTTCTTGGAAGAATCCCCTTTTGTGAATATTTTGCTTTGAAACTCACGTGCTCATGCCTCTAGGGTCGATGTATGTTTTCCATCCCACTTCCTCATGTCCTCTCCATGGTCACATAGATAAAACCACAGGGTGCCCCATGGTGTGTACCCTCTATGTCCTCTCTCTGGAGCAGAGGAACGCTTGCTCATAATAGTTGAGATACTGGTCCATATAGGTGGGGAAAAGGACATATTGTCTTCAAGTTGCTGGACCTTCTGGGACAGTTTCCCTACAGCCGAGACGAGGGAGAAAGAGAGACTTTCTTCGTATTGCCCCAGTTGGCCAGCTACTTCATCCACCGTTGGTGCTTCTTTGTCTTTCCAGGCTCGTACTGCCAATGAGTTGGTGTACAACAATGGTGCACTCCACACAAAATTCTGTTACATGTGTCAGTTACATCAGACTTCATCAACGGATCTGTGGGTAACTGCATGTTATGTGGGTTGTATTAAATCATCTCCCGCATGGCTAATTCCCTCAGGTACTGGATACCTCCAACCATGGTGGTCCACTTGCCTGGCCGACATACATCATCTTCGCTGAAGGGATACCTTTCCCTCATGCCTGACAGAAGTCGCCTCCAGAGGCTGAGGGCTCGTGACCCTTTTACGCAATCGCCTTCTCAATGCTCCCTTCCCTAGACAGAGATCCCAGCTGCTTGGCCTTCCTATGCTCTAATTCCAGGCTACTGGAATTCCCGTTATTCCATTATCAGAGCAGACAGGTAATGATGTGCTCACCTGGATGGCAGTTGAAATCTTTTTGCATATCTCACAGCTCACTCAGGGACAGGGATCAGGTGATTACCTCTGGTTCTGCCTCTTCCTCCTCTTCTCATGATGGTCCTGGTTCATCCTCATCCCTTTCTAAGTGAACTGATTTTTTGTGTATTTCTTCTTGTGGCTAGGGAGGACTGATACCAGCATGGGTTGTTTTTTTCGTTCAGCTGCAGTGTCTGTCACTGGGGCTGGAGTAGCGGCAGTGCCTGTTACCGGGGTTGGGGTAGCCACAGTGCCTGTCACTGTTTTCCCTCTCTTCCCCCTGAAGCCGCTGCCTACTATCGAGCAGTATTTGGTAGATACTGGCCAGGGCCCAGCACAGTGCAGTAAGTTGTGCCTCCTTGGAATAGCCACGGCATTTTCCTTTCAAATATTCTGTGACTTTATCAGGGTCATGTAGTTGTTCAGGGATGAAGATCCAAGCCATTGGAGGTGAGAAGTTCCCTAGATACCGTTCCATACTCTCCCACATGCCATGCCACCCATGACTATCCAGCCTTGGGGCAGATCTCTGGATGGTATTATTAAAAAAATTTTTTGTAACCTTAAAGAGGACTTGAAACACATTCAGGAGACACAGCAATAAGAGCATGCTGGCTTGAACATCCGAACGATACTCAAGATTCTCAGAAGCTGTTGTAACCACCCTGAAGGAAAAAGGGGAAATGAAAGAGCAGGAGAAAGTGTTCCCCTGTTCCATCCCGATAGATTGAGTGGGATTAGTAATCAATTCCAAGAGATGTTGTCTGAGGTATGGGCATGAGAGCAATGACACATACAAATCCCAGCTTAACTTCATGGCCAGTGATGTTATAATATCATAAATTGATATTACACAGTACAGCAAAATGAAATTCCTGACCCCTCTCCCAGAGGTGATAAACAGTGCCGCAGGGAATACAAACCTTCAAGTAAGGGTTTACATACTACAGACATGTGAACAAACAAAACACCGTTGTGACCAGTGACTGTTTACTTAATATAATAAATGTGTATAATAATGTTGTTTTAACATGCTCTGGTCAGATCTGTTGTTACCTCAACCCTTTGTGCCCCATGTTGGGCGTCAAAAAGGACTGTCATTGTTTAGCCCCAGCTGGCAGCTGAGCACCACATGGCTGCTCACTCACCCCTCTCCCCCACTGGGATGGGGAAGAGAATGGGAAGACAAAGGTAAAACTCCTGGGTTGGGATAAGGACAGTTTACTGGGACAGCAAAGGGAGAGGGAAATAACAACAGTCCTTACAACAGAATATACAAAACTGGTGATACACAATGCAGTTTCTCACCCAATGACTGCACTCAGCCCACATTCAGACTGTCCCGGAGCCACACTGCCCCTCCCTGGCCAGCCCCCTTTATATGCTGAGCATGACATCATATGGTATGGAATACTCCTTTGGCTAGTTTGGGTCACCTCTGGCTGTGTCCCCTCCCAGCTTCTGGTGAAAATTAGCTCTAACCTAGCCAATACCAGGACACTGTAGTATAATCCCCAGCCAAACATTCATAGTAGATACACCTGCAATCCATTACTCCAGGTAAAACCAGGTGATATTTACATACTTTATCTAAATTTTTAAACATTTCATTATCTTACAGCTTAGTTATCTAATGGACTTTAAAAATAGGATTAATTTTATATATTTTAAGTCATGTATACTTTAATCATCTAAATCTGTCTCTAAATTATGGAAAGTCTCTTTAGCTTGTCTTAGGTCATTATTTTACAACTGGAAGTCACTCTATCTGTCTAACAGCCATTCTGGCTGTCTTCTTCCACTAACTATATTGAGTGACAAGATGAGCTGCTTGTATCACATACTTAGCTTTTAGGTGGGTAAAATTAGATTAGACAAGTCAGCCTGCAAAAGAACTTACATTTCTCTTGCATTTGAAATATCTCAAACCTTGTCATACTAGCACAGTATTTGTATTTGCAAAAGTCCAAAATCTGCTTATGGACAGACAAGTTAAAAGCTAGGAAGGTATTTTAACAGTTGGAGTTATCTACTGTATGACAAAAACACAGTAAAAATAAAAAAAAAAAATTGTGAATCATCTCAGATACTTCATTGGGAGGTTAAGAATCTCATAAAGATGCAGAAGCCTTTTATCACACAGACCTTCTGCTTTCCTCTAAAATTAGTACCACTTTCAGGGGGCAATTCTATGGGAATTCTATGAGGATTCCATGTACAGAAGCAGTACATAGGGTCTAGAGTAAACCAAGTAAAGTGTTAGGTCAGGTGAATGTTTTCAGTACGCAATAGTGGGAGATTAACCTTCCTGGTTGTTTTTTTTCCCACATTTTTTTTTTTTTTAATTATTTTCTCCAATTTCTGAGTGCAATTGAAATAATCTAGAAAAATGCAGTCATAAATTATGGCAGTTGTCTTAGAGGTAAAAATTTTCATATTTACAAATATAGATGGTAAACTAATAATAAGCCTATTACAGTCACTTTCAGATTTACAAGTTGTTTTTGACACTGTAAACCATGTAGTTTCAGCCAAACAACAACCAGTCCAGATCCTGGTGCTGTTTAGTAACAAATCACCTCATTGGCTGTGACACTGTTGGCAATATACAATACCCTATAACTTCTGAATAATGGTTCTTCAGCTTTGCTCTGTGTCTGGCTAGGATGGAGTTTTTGTTTTCATAGCACTCCATATGGTGCTGTGTTTTGGATTTGTGAGTAAATCAGTGTTGATAACAGCCCAATGTTTTGGCTGTTATTGAGGAGTGCTCGTGCAGCCTGAGGGTTTTCCTTTTTCCAACTCTGTCCCCCCACAGTGATTAAGCTGAGAGTGGGCAAGAAGTTGGGAGAGGACACAGCTGGGACAGCTGACTGAGACTGACAAAAGGGATATTCCATGCCATATAGAGTCATGCCCAGCAATAAAAACTGAGGGGATGAGGTGAGTGGGAAGGTAGCCATTTCTTGGAAACTGGGCATCAGTTGCCTTCTTCCTCTTCTTCTTCCTTTCTTTTCTGACTTTTTCGATTCCTTATTAAACTATCTTTATCTTGACCCATCAGTTTTCATGCTTTTTCTCTTTCTATTCTTTCCCCTGACCCTCTGGAGATGCTGGGGGCAGTGAGTGAGAAGCTAGGCGATGCTTTGCTGTCAGACTGGTTTAATCTGCCACAAAACTGAATCCCAAAGTAAGAGAACAATAGAGCAACATTATATACAACTGTTGCTGTAATTAAACTTTTCTGATTGTGTTACTTCCTGCGCAATACATTTTGTTATCACTGATTGTGATTTTCCTGAATTGTATTTTGTTGTTCTATCACTTATTTAAATAACGCTATGCTAAACCCTCTTACATTATGTAATAATTCAAGCTACTTATAATAAGCAGGAAGATACAATTACATTTGAAACTTTTGCACTTATTACTAGTAGTTCAGTTTATTACTGATCTGGTTTAAAATGCCTCTTTATCACAGCTTCCAGAAAAAGAAATTCAGTAATAGTATTGTTAAGAGAAATATAGCATTACATGCTTCAGAAATTTACGATTCGGCCCATTTGTGAAATCTTTTTCAAAGAATGAAATGCGAAGAAAAAGCGTTTTAAAATTATGAGGTTGACCTTATGACATACTTGAAATCTAAGGGATTTTAATTAATTCCATCCAACTAGAATCCAGAACCCAAGGTCTTCTCTGGAGCAAAGCAGCCTGTAAGTATGCTTTCAAAGAATGAAGTAGGAACCACCTGTTAAAAAAGAAAATACAACTTTATTGCTTAGAATTGTGAACTTGAACTACTGGCTTGCAAAGCACTGATCTCTCCCTGAGGTAATGAAGGGATGGATTACTGCTGTAAGATATATGTACCTATTTACTAGTTCATTCATCATGGACCTTCACCTCCCCTGGAGTCACTGAAAAAGATTTTATCTAAGATGAAAACACTGATACCAGAGTAATGAAAAATGTTGTGTTGTCACTCACTAAATTTGCTATGTCTAGAACCTCTGCATCTAGATAATCAGTACGTACTCTCATCAGCTTCTTTCCTCTATTTCTTAATCTAGTTTATGAACAGTTAGTTATATGGGGTTTTTAATACCAATACACCATGAAAAATCTAAACCAAATGAAAACTAGACTTCTTTTAACTCAAAAATTTGATTGCATAATAGTGACATATGATAATTTTAAGATTATAATGGCTGGTTTTAATCTTATATTTGAACACTTAGACTAAGATTGATAACTACAATGAAGATTAACCCTAATTAAAACAGAGAATATCAATTAATATCAACATTATTATGATAGATTTTTAAAATAAATAGAACTAAATCCAGTATGTGTCTTCCTCTATGAAACATTATTTTAAGTGGCCTGACTTATCTCTTTAACTGATGAGCTTATTTCAAAATTCGGAGAGATTTTAGTTTAAAATAAAACATTTAAAAAATGCATAACATAACTTTAAAAATATAACTAATAAATATAACAAAATATTTTATTCCAGCTCTCTTTAAAAGGAGAAATTTTTACATTCCTCAAACTATATTATTATTATTATTATTATTATTATTATTATTATTTTGCTTTCAATTCCACAGAAGCAATGCTACACTCAATTGTATTTTCCTGCTATAATTTCTATACAGTTTTGTAGCCTTGTTGTTCCATTTTGCTCTATGTGGTGGGTTGACCTTGGCTGGAGGCCAAGTGCCCACCAAAGCTGCTCTATCACTCTCCCTCCTCAACTGGACATGGGAGAAAAAGTATAACGAAAGGCTCATGGCTCAAGATAAGGACAGGGAGAGATCATTCACTAACTACCATCACAGGCAAAACAGACTGAACTTAGAGAGGAAATTCATCTAATTTATTACTAAGCAAAACAGAGTTGAGCAATGAGAAATAAAACCAAATCTTAAAACACCTCCCCCCACCCCTCCCATCTTCCCGGGCTCAACTTCACTCCCGGGTTCAACCTCCTCCCCCCTCCAGCAGCACAGGAGGATGGGGAATGGGGGTTGCGGTCAGTTCATCACATGTTGTCTCTGCCGCTCCTTCCTCCTCAGGGGGAGGACTCCTCTCATTGTTCCCCTGCTCCAGCGTGGGGTCCCTCCCATAGCAGACAGTCCTCCACGAACTTCTCCAACTTGAGTCCTTCCCACAGGCTGCAGTTCTTCATGAACTGCTCCAGTGTGGGTCTCTTCCATGGGGTGCAGACCTTCAGGACCAGACTGCTCCAGCACAGGTCCCTCACAGGGTCACACATCCTGCCAGCAAACCTGCTCCAGCGTGGGCTCCTCTCTCCATGGGGCCACAGGTCATGCCAGGAGCCTGCTCCTGCGTGGGCTTCCCACGGGGTTACAACCTCCTTTGGTGCCTCCACCTGCTCTGGCATGGGGTCCTCCATGGGCTGCAGGTGGAATCTCTACACCCCCTCATGCTTCCTCCATGGGCTGCAGGGAATAGTCTGCTTTACCATGGTCTTCTCCACGGGCTGCAGGGGAATCTCTGCTCCGGCGCCTGGAGCACCTCCTTCTGCACTGACGTTGGTGTCTGCAGAGTTTCTTACATCTTCTCACTCCTCTCTCTGGCTGCAAAAGCTCCTGCTAAGTTTTTTTTTTTTTTTGTCCTTCTTAAATATGTTATTTTAGAGGTTCTACCACTGTTGCTGATTGGCTTGGCCTTGGCCAGTGGCGGGTTCATCCTGGACCCGGCTGGCATTAGCTCTGTCAGACACAGGGGAAGCTTCTAGCAGCTTCTTGGAGAAGCCACCCCTGTAGCCCCCCCACTACAAAAACCTTGCCACGCAAACCCAATACACTCTATGAATTGGATTATCTACCGAGTTTACAAGCGTAATTCACATGTCCAAATTTAATTATTGGGCCCTCTATTCCCTTCAGAAGGGAGGCTCCCAGTCAATGACCCATCTTTTTTTCCTTTATGGAATGAGTTTTGATGAAGGGCTTAGGCTGACTTGGTCTCAGCAACACCTCCAAGCTAGATGAACCATCCTCCTCCTTATTGTTTGGTTCTGCTTGCAGACCCTCATACCTGTTATGTCAGGGCACCTGGGAAGGAGGGGTAGTCACAGGGCAGATGCACGTGCTGTGCCAGGCAGGAACTTGGCACCATTCTCCTCTATCCCTTAAGTCTCTGTGTTCAGCCAGGCAGAGAGAGGACAGGGAATCCTGCATATAATGTGCCCTGCCTGCCTGTGGGGCCTGTCCCAGGGAAGGCAGGGTACGATTCCAGCAGTCTGTCTCTCTCTCACACTCCCTGATGTTCCTCAACCCACTCACCTCCTCCTGGAGCTCTGTCACTAAGCGGAGGCGTTCCTCTACCTGGGCACACCTCCCACAGGTGTGCTCACTGCTGCTGTCCTGTGCTGGTGTGAGAGCAGGGCACAGCCTGCAGCCTGGCACCTGGGTGGCAGCGTGTTCCCGGAGCTCTGTTTGGGAAGCTGTGTCAGTTGTAGTGGGTGCAGAGCTTAGAGAGGCCATGGCTTTCTGCCGGGTGGATACTGTTGTGCCCTGGTTTTGCTGGCAGAGCTTCATTTCCTTTCCTGCACGTCCTTCTGCACAAACTGCCACACCACACCCTGGTCATTTGTGCTCCCCAAGGGCTTTTTTGTACGTGGGGAGGGGAAACTTGGCCACTGTTACACCTGGCCCCATCCAAGTCTCGTCAGCGGCTGTCATGCAAGCTGTGGGCTCCTGGCACCTCTCTCGGCTCCCTCTGAGAATCCCTCATTTCGGGAAACCTGAAGAGTTTCTTGGTAATAATACTACTTTCTTTTTGCAGATCATGCCAGTGCCGGAGCTGCTCACCTTGGTGACAATTGTTTGGAGGAGGGGGGCAAAACCCCTTTAAAATGTGATTTTTATGCAGTTACATTGAAGCACTAGGTTGGGAAGGGATTGGCTTAGTCTTGATACTTAAAGCTGAGTGAAAATAATATATTTATGATATCCTGAGTTGGGCTGGCAGCAACGATACCATAATTTTCCAAAAAAAAGTCTGTGTAAATTGTAAAAGAAAAATCCCAACCAAGCACTCTAATGACATAAGAACCTGATTTAATTACAGCCTAGGGCACTAACACTGTGCCAAAATTTGAGACAGCCAAATTTTTCATCTGAATGTTCTGAAGATGAGATCTGAACCTACCTAAATACGTAAAAATTAATACATCAAGGTTTTACACCCAATAGTGATCACTAACCCCACCACTCAGGTTAGTCTGCTCAAAATGGCAATTAATTTTCACTGCCTTAGCAGAATTCCTTACTTGACCATTTGCTTTCATTTTTGTCTTTTATTTTTCAAAGCTTGAGGAATAACCTGTATGTACTGACAGTGTTAAAAGTAATGGTCCAAAGGCATTCACAGTGCAGATGATCAGAGTGGAGGGCAAAAGTTTGAAATGAAAGTCAAAGTTGGTAAATAAGTGATCTATATCAGTGAAATTGGTAGAAGGTTAAAATGCTCCACATGAAGGAGGCACATGTGCTGCTGGATGATTAAGCAGTGTCCATCAGTAGCGGGAAAATGTTGCTCTGGCATGGGAATCCTTCCAGTCAGCTCTGAGAGTTGCACAAGCTATAAAAGGCTTCGTGGATGTTTTGGTGCCACTTTGGCAAAGACTCTCATGTAAATGTGTGTTGGGTTTGCGTGGCAAGGTTTTGGTAGCGGGGGGGGGGGGGCTGCGGGGGTGGGTGGCTTCTGTGAGAAGCTGCTAGAAGCTTCCCCTGTGTCTGATAGAGCCAACGCCAGCCAGCTCCAAGATGGACCCGCCACTGGCCAAGGCCAAGCCAATCAGCGCCTCTGCGATAACATATTTAAGAAAGAGAAAAAAAAAACCAGTTAGAGGGAGTTTTTGCAGCCAGAGAGAGGAGTGAGAAGGTGTAAGAAACTCTGCAGACACCAAGGTCAGTGCAGAAGGAGGGGCAGGAGGTGCTCCAGGCACTGGAGCAGAGATTCCCCTGCAGCCCGTGGTGAAGACCATGGTGAAGCAGGCTGTCCCCCTGCAGCCCATGGAGGAAGGATGAGGGGGTGTAGAGATTCCACCTGCAGCCCATGGAGGACCCCACGCCGGAGCAGGTGGAGGCACCTGAAGGAGGCTGTGACCCCGTGAGAAGCCCACGCTGGAGCAAGCTCCTGGCAGGACCTGTGGATCCGTGGAGAGAGGAGCCCACGTCAGAGCAGGTTTGCTGACAGGACTTGTGACCCCATGGGGGACCCCACGCTGGAGCAGTTTGCTCCTGAAGGTCTGCACCCCATGGAAGAGACTCACGCTGGAGCAGTTGGTGAAGGACTGAAGCCCATGGGAGAGACTCACGTTGGAGAAGTTCGTGAAGGACTGTCTCCCATGAGAGGGACTCCATGTTGGAGCAGGGGAACAGTGAGAGGAGTCCTCCCCCTGAGGATGAAGAAGCGGCAGAAACACCGCGTGATGAACTGACCGTAACCCCCACTCCCCGTCCCCCTGTGCCGCTGGGGGGTGGCAGAGGTTGAAGCCGGGAGTGAAGTTGAGCCCAGGAAGATGGGAGGGGTGGGGGGAGGTGTTTTAAGACTTGATGTTACTTTCTCATTCCTCTACTCTGTTTTGCTTAGTAATAAATTAGATGAATTTCTCTCTAAGTTTGGTCTGTCTTGCTCGTGACAATAATTAGTGAATTATCTCTCCCTGTCTTTATCTCAACCCATAAGTTTTTGGTTTTTTTTTTGTTGCACCTTTTCTCCCCTGTCTAATGAAAGAGGGGAGTGATAGAGCGGCTTTGTTGGGCACCTGGCCCTCAGCCCGGGTCAACCCACCACAAAATGTGAACTATGGTGTCAACTGAAACAATAAACCAGTTAACGTTTCTAACACAATGGCTGCTACTGCATGGTGCCTGTGGGTGAATCTTCAAAAAATTCAGATTCTGGGAATGGTTCATCCAGGATTCTCTTCCTCAATATTTTTTTTTTTTTTTCATGATCTGTGAGAATTATGTTTATATTTTATTTTTAAATTTCTTTGAAAAACATCTCCATCAGATGGTTGAAGCATCATGAGAGAACGTCAGTAGTATTATTACTAAACTGTAATGATATTTACCATCATAAAATCTAAGAGAAGAAAACAGAAAAGTTTTACTTTAACTTGTAAGTACTTAGAAGCACTTCCAGATACTTGTTAGCAAAGACACTTTGCTATAAATTAACACCTAATATTAATAAAACCTAATAATAATAATAAAAAATCATTATAAAATGGTTCAGAATCAGAACTTTAGAATGAGAGTAGATGATAGTAAATAGAAGTAGTTGCATAGGGGTTGTAGGTGTCACTCATTGTCATGCATTGCCCAGTTGCCTTCTTAGCAGGCAATTAAAGAGATACTGCAGAAATATCAATGGACAATAAAAAAATCTGCAAAGCCTATAGCATTTGAGTCTGAAATCAAAAGATAGGCAATCTTGTTTGTCATTCCGAAAAAAAATCAAAGGAAGCAGTATTACTTTACACATTCTTATGCTGTTTATCGAAGAGCACAGTTTAAAACCTTCTGGAGATCTAGATAACAATTACATTATTATCTTTCACAACTATTAGACATTATTTTTAATTACAGATAAAGACGGAGAGTGCCAAATTTATCTTCTTTAAGGTTAGAGATAGCTTAAATAAAGTTTAGCTATATTATACAGTAGCTTTTCCTTTTCTGCATTATTTAATCAGAATTTCCTGGATTTCAACTTTAAAAATAGTATGAAAAGCAGAAGCCTCAGGATACACAAATTGCTTTTGTTTAAAGGGATATGGAAGATGGTGAGAGAAATGGCATTTCCTTCCAGTAAATATGAGTTAGATTGAAGAGTTAGGGCACAAAATAAAGCAAATTGTATTTTCCCCAATTTTAGATGAAACTTCTACATTTGACAAAGTAAAAATGCAAAAAGGAACAGGATATAACCCAAAAGGAATAAAAATACAGTCATAAAGTTTTCCAGTACAATACAGTGTATTTTTTCACCTGTACTGTTCTTTAGACAAGGTGCAGGATTTATTTGTTATGGACATACTTTAGTATATGTTACCTAGTGTACAGTTCATCTGTCTACTTTAAAATTTCAGAATATTTTCCAATATTTTAAATCAGAGGACAACATGAGTCCATAAGAAGCTACATAAATACAAAATAGGACGCTTTGTGCCTTTAGACCTTAACTGAATGAATGTATTGTCCTTGTATTGCATTTTTGTCTCTATTGCAAATGGAGCCATTATATCAATTTCTATGGCATCTCATTCTGGAAATATTATTGTTAAAATATAGAAAAGAAACAAATGTAAAATGCAGAGGAAAAATAAACAAAAGGGCACACATCATTTCTAATGGCAGCAGACTCAATTGTGGCTATTTCTGAAGCAGATTTTCACTGAATGAAAAATAGCTTTAACAAAAATCCTTCACTGGTACAGATACCACTTTTCATCTCTCAAACTTCTTTGCATTTATTCAGATGCCATTCTTTTTGTAGGAACAATAACAGTTCATTAAGGTTTGGCATTGTGTTTCTTTAATGCTTTCTGAAAAAGTAATAGTTTTGGAGATGTTTCTGCACATATTGTGTGCAAAAGCATTCAGTGCCCAAATTTAGTCTGTCTACAATTTCTGGGGAAAATTAACCTGCATTATAAGTTAGGCATACAGATTTCTTTTTCGGTAGCTGAGTTTTGTTTGATTAAAATGTCAGTTTTTAGAAAACCAAAATGCTTTCAAACTACCAAATAAATATTTATGTAAAAACACTACACTTTAAAAAATGTTAAATTAATATGTATATCATTACATGATTCAAAAATTACATTATTGAGTGCAATTATAATTTTAATTTCTGCCACTGGCATATATCTCTTATGACTTACTGTTGAGGCAAATAGGAGCTCTAATTTAATTTCTTTAGTTAAATGTATGGACAACATAAAATGAATCTGGGTTGAATATGTGTTGTGATTTAACCAGGCCGGCAGCTAAAACAACCACACAGCTGTTTGCTCACTCTCCTCCCAGCACAATGGGATGGAGAGGATAATTGTGTGGGACGGGGGGGGGAAGGTAAAACTTATGGGTTGAGATAAGACAGTTTAATAGGACAGAAGAGGAAGGCAGTAATAATAATTATGATAACAACAACAACAACAACAAAACAAGTGATGCACAGCACAATTGCTCACCACCCAGAGCCAATGCTCAGCTAGCTCCTGAGCCAAGTCACCTCATGTCCAACTCCCCTGGTTCTATCTGGAGCATGACTCTCTATGGTAGGGAATATCCCTTTGGCCAGCCTGGGTCAGCTGTCCTGGCTGTGTCCTCTCCCACCTTCTCATTGGTAGGCCAGTATGAAAAGTTGAAAACTCCTTGACTGCTTGGCAACAACTAAAACATCAGTGTGTTATTGTAAGGCTCTGATAACAAGTGAATGTCGCAAACACCCGTCTTGACATGGACAGGGATGGGCAGATGATGACCAGGGAGTGTTGAACAAGAACGGAGCCTGTGGAGGCAGGATAACGTCTTGTGGGACCACTCCTCTATTCCTGAAACACGTAAACAATGACCATCTGTGCCCTGTGCACCATGTGCCTGTGACAGATCACCACTCGCTTGGTCAGCCCTGAAGGGGGGGGGGGGGGCAGTGAGACCCCCAGGACCCCTACAACCCACCGACTCATTTCTAGAACATTTCTGAACATTCCTGAGCACATACTGTGCCTGCTCAGTGATGACAGACCCCCACCTATGGGGCGGGCACATTGGGTTATAAAAAGTGGAAACATAAGTTTTCGGTGCGTGCCCACTACCTGAAGACTACAACTACGAGCTGAGAACATTGCTGGATCCAAGGGTGGTGATATCTTTTCTCTCTCTCTTTCTCTCTCTCTTTTCTTTCTCTCTTTCTTTTCCTCTCTATCACTCTCTTTGTCTCTAACTTAATTTTCTGCACATTAGGGTAATATCGTCACATGTTTTACTAAACCCTTACCTTTCATAGTTCTGCTAAATTTTGAGCATTGTTATGACCTTTGCCAAGCCTCTATCTTTTGTAGTTCCACTGAGTTTTAAGTAAATTTATGATTGGTTTGAACCTCTAAAGTAATTGTCGTTACTTCTGATTACTGCGCAGAGAATCACCCCTCACCCCCTGAGTGGGACGGAACAGTTATCAATATTATTCTCATCCTAAATCCAAACCACAGCACTATACCAGCTGCTAGAAAGAAAATTAACCCTAACTCAGCTGAAACCAGAATAGTTTTGTAAAATATCATTTTGATGATTGAAATAGAAGGAACTATGGAAAAGATAACTGAGTGGGAAGCAATGATAAAGGCAAATTTTATTTCCCTTTCATAAGAAATTCTGATTTTTTTCATGGCAAAATGGAATATTGAAATACACATTTTTAGAGCACATAGGGATTTTTTTTCTTCCTCCTCAGAAATGCGGAATGTGAAATTTAAGTTTTGTGCTATCAATCACCATCTTACAACTTTCACTGTGATGTAATTAGCTGTTCTGAATGATATTTAATTACCTCTTTTCAGGAATTTCCACTCCACTGGAATACAAATTTTGGATTTTCCTTTCTTAAATGTGCAATTCCATTTCCTGAATTCCATTTATCAAAACATGATGGTTTGTATTGCTTTTCAGAATCAGTGATTACTTTTCAACTACAAATGAAGCAGATCAGATATTAAAACAATTCTGTTCACTGCTGGAATTGTAATCTTAGACATAAATAAATATTTTTATAGACTATACTGCAAAACAGATTCAATGCTAGATCCTATTTCCCTATGAAGTACATACACTTCTGACATTAAAAAACAGGAGACAATTCCAGACATTCAAAGAACAACGAGAGATTCATCCATTTTATTACTGTGTGACCCAATGTAGCATGCAAAAAAGACTACTGAAGTAGATTATCTAAATTCAAAATACAAAGAGTCATTAGTTACGCCTTTTAAAACATTTATGTTCTATTTTTTTATAGAATTTAAGTAGTTTAATTTTTCTTCATCTTACTGAAGTTTATTTGTGGAGACACTATGTGGGTCATAAAGATGAACAACACTGGTTAAAAGCATGGTTCAATGTAGGCAGTGGTACAAAATGGCTGTATTTTTACCATGTTGCTCACTAACAATCATAAGAATGTACAGCAAGAGAAAAGAAACAAAATAACTAGAAAGACCCTAAAACAAACAAACAAACAAACCCCTCCACTGCCACAACAACAGCAATAACAAAAACACAACATAGCAGAAGTCGATAGTAAGTGTCCAAAGTCTTGTACTTTGTTGATGACATTGCTACTGGACAACATCTCTGAAAAATGATGAACGAAGACAAATAAACAATTAAATGCAAATGATGAACTGGGATTTTAAGAGAAGTGGGAAAAGGAATAGTGAAAGGAATAGGGAAAGTTTACTTCTGGGGGAAGCACTGTTAAGGCAAATGGATGCCTGAAGGAAACTATAACATCATTTACCTGATTCAACAAATAACCTGTCAGCATTTCTGAGTCAGATTGAAGAGGCTTCTGTCACAGGGAAAAGCTGTCCAGTTCACATAATTTAAAGTCAGATCAGAACTTAAGTGGTTTATTGAGAACACATGACTAATGAGCAATCAATAAACTATACATTCAGGATCAATATCAGCAATGCAACAGATAAACCACACTTACAAATTGTTAACATCACAAAACACCAACAAACTTCCAAACACCCTCTCTTCACTGATCCCAAGAAGTTCTGTTTTCTTCTCAGACACACTCCTCTCCTCCAGGTCACGAGGAACCCTCCCCAGTCATAGGGGATCTTTTCTACGTCCTTTCAAGGTGACTCCCTGTTTCAAAAGTGTCTTTTTAATTCCTTGTTACTGTTTGATGGTTATCTTCTTCAGCTGTACCAGTTTTGGAGAAATGCATTCTCAGACAATTTTGAGTGTTCCATTCTTACATGCTGTTTACACTTCCATTCTATCTTACTAACTGTTGTTATGCAGGCCATTTTGCCAAGGCTGGGCCATGTGAGCACCCTTGCAGCTTCAGTGAACACATTTGGGTTACATATTCCAAATTACAGTATTTAAAATCCCCTGTGAAGCCTTCAGATAATACAAAATGGGATGGAATTCCATTGTTGCATTTACAATGTAATTTTCTAATTTACCACAAACTTCTTCCCTTAGAGACAAAGAAATATCTGCCGTGTCAGATCTCTCCAATTTAGAATACATAAAAAAAGAGAAAGATTAAATCTGATTTAGACTGAGACAAGTCAAACTGCTTTATAGATACTTTAAAATGTACACCTGAAAATGTAATCCACAATTTAACCAATATTGAGTAATTTATACCTCAATATTCTGAACGGAATAAGATGCTTTGAGTAAAGATGGAAGAATCTGGACATGAAGAATATAAAGGTTAGGGGATACATTAATTTTTAAGTATTGTCACTAGCACATTCAAATTAATGGTGGTGACACAACATTAATTGTAAATTGAGGGGAAAGTGAATTATCTGTTAATGCATGGTTTGAAGGAATAGAAGGCAGCTGAAGCATCTGGCACTTCTGTACTATTGACTTTATATTTTGGCAGTAACTTATATTTTGTGATTTCTTTTCAAGGCTTGAAAACATAAATGTTACTTTTGACCTTCACCTAAATCCACGAAGAACAAACTGTAGTACTTGCTGTTTATCTTCTATTTTTAGCTGTTCCTATCAAGATTTTTCAGAATTTCATACTACTCAAATATGTATATTAATTTCTGCATTTAAAGATGTGTTGGTTTTGTGTGGCAAGGTTTTGGTAGCGGGGGGGCTACAGGGGTGGCTTCTGTGAGAAGCTGCTAGAAGCTTCCCCTGTGTCTGACAGAGCCAATGCCAGCCGGCTCCAAGACGGACCCGCCGCTGGCCAAGGCCAAGCCAATCAGTGCCTCTGTGATAACATATTTAAGAAAGAGAAAAATAGTTAGAGAGTGCTTTTGCAGCCAGAGAGAGGAGTGAGAAGATGTAAGAACATCTGCAGACACCAAGATCAGTGAAGAAGGAGGGGGAGGAGGTGCTCCAGGCACCGGAGCAGAGATCCCCCTGCAGCCCGTGGTGAAGACCATGGTGAAGCAGGCTGTCCCCCTGCAGCCCATGGAGGGAGGATGAGGGGGTGTAGCGATTCCACCTGCAGCCCGTGGAGGACCCCACGCCGGAGCAGGTGGAGGCACCTGAAGGAGGCTGTGGCCCCGTGGGAAGCCCGCGCTGGAGCAAGCTCCTGGCAGGACCTGTGGATCCGTGGAGAGAGGAGCCCACGCCAGAGCAGGTTTGCTGACAGGACTTGTGACCCCGTGGGGGACCCACGCTGGAGCAGTTTGCTCCTGAAGGTCTGCACCCCGTGGAGGAGACTCACGCTGGAGAAGGCCGTGAAGGACTGTCTCCTGTGAGAGGGACCCCACGCTGGAGCGGGGGAACAATGAGTCCTCCCCCTGAGGATGAAGAAGCGGCAGAAACACCGCGTGATGAACTGACCGTAACCCCCACTCCCCGTCCCCCTGGGCCGCTGGGGGGTGGCAGAGGTTGAAGCCGGGAGTGAAGTTGAGCCCGGGAAGATGGAGGGGTGGGGGGAGGTGTTTTAAGATTGGTTTTATTTCTCATTTCCTCTACTCTGTTTTTGCTTAGTAATAAATAAGAAGAATTCCCTCTCTAAGTTCGGTCTGTTTTGCTCGTGATGATAATTAGAGAATGATCTCTCCCTGTCCTTATCTCGACCCTAAGTTTTTTTTTCATTGTACCTTTTCTCCCCTGTCTAATGAAAGAGGGGAGTGATAGAGCGGGCTCTGGCGGGCACCTGGCCCTCAGCCAGGGTCAACCCACCACAGTCTTTTTTGGTGCCCAACGTGGGGCTTGACAACGGCAGTTTAGCATTAAGAGGGCTACAGCTATAGTAGTTATTAAGTTGCAAGCTCCTGTGCAGGTCACCGGGTTTTGTTAGCTGTGCTGCTTATCTCTATTTGCTAAACTTAGGAACATGCTGATACAAACAATGGCTGCTCTGTGCTTTGGCCTAGTGTTGATGGTCTTACTGTGTTGGGGTAGCTATTTCGTGGGGAGGATGAAGGAACTTGGGAGCATGCTAGTACAAACAATGGTTATGTGCATGGCCCCTGGCATCGATGTTATGTGCTGTGCTGGGGGAGCTATCTTGTGGAGATGATGGGGGGAATACATCTCTCTCTCTCTCTACCGGCTTTTGACGTGGATTGGTTTCGTTATGGCAGGCTCCTAAGGTCCTTGTTCACCCTTATGTAAGCTCATTAATATTACTAATTAATACTGCTGGCATATTACGGGTGTTGTGGAGTTTGGTTTTGTCCTGGTTTAAGGGGAGACAACTTTTAAGTGAGGCAATACTGAAACGTGCCCTGAGGCAGCCAGTCCCCGGGTGGCAGGGTGTGTGGAAGGATTTGGGCAGGTTCCTAGGGCGATTATCACCTCCTATAGCCTGGAACTTCACACCTGAACAGGCAAGCAATCCCAGCAAACTGACACGCCACCTGATAGAAGGGTGTCTTGCCTACCCCAATGAAAACCAACAGCTTCTAGCACTGTACTGGGGCCTGGCCTGGGCCTATCGAGCCACAGTGCAGAACTCTCAGAGGACTGTGGTTGAGGAAGGCACCCAAACTGCATCTGAGGACACCGTGGCTGAGATAGGGACACAAACAGTAAGAACTACAGTAATTGCCCCAGTAGTAAAAAAGAAACAGTGGACCAGGAGGTCAACAGGTCCCTATCATCGATTAGTAAGGGAAGAGGAAGAAGAGGAGGAGAGGTTTGAGCAGGAAGCTGGTCCTCCAGCAAAGAAGTGGGAGGAAGGAGTGAGAGAAATAAGACAAGAAGCAGAAACTACCCGGTCTCTGACCTCATCCGAACTTCGAGATATGCGGAAAGATTACAGCCTCCAGCCTGGTGAGCGGATTGCTGCCTGGCTGCTTCGATGCTGGGATAATGGGGCCGACAGTCAGCAATTGGAAGGCAGGGAAGCCCAACAGCTGGGATCCCTAGCTAGAAACCGAGGAATTGAGAGGGGAATTGGAAAAGAGACAGCAATTTGCAGTCTCTGGAGACGGCTGCTTTCAAGTGTGAGGGCAAGATACCCATTCAAGGAAGATCTTGTTAACTCCCCAGGAAAGTGGACCACCGCAGATGAAGGCATCCAGTACCTGAGAGAACTAGCGGTGTTGGAAGTCATCTATAGTGATCTAGATGATGAGGAGGTCTCCAAAGATCCAGAGGATGTCCTGTGCACACGGGCCATGTGGAGGAAGGTGATTCAAAGTGCCCCAGCATCATATTCTAACAGCTTGGCAGCAATGTATTTCCCAGATATGGACACACCAACTGTGGAGAAGGTGTCTGCTTGGCTTCAGAACTTTGAAGAAAACCTCTGTACCACCTCCTCCTCCCTACGGGCCAGCACGTCGGCTGTCAGAGGTACCCCAAGAAATCAGTCATCTCCTGCTCCGGTCAGAGGGAAAGGGAGCCCCAGGCATATGCCACGTGGTACACTCTGGTTTTTCCTGCGTGACCAAGGGGAGTACATGAGGAAGTGGGACGGTGAACCCACCTTTAAGTTGGAAGCCCGTGTTCGTGAACTAAGAGGGAAGACAGCTGTTAAGAAGGGGACACCCAAGAAGGCCGTCAGTGTAGTTGCTACAGAGACACGAGAAGGCAAACAGCAATCTCCCAGATGTAAAACTAAAATCACCTCCCTTGATCCTGGTGAGGGGACATCTGGTCTGTCACCGCGAGGGTCAGACAGTGAATACTCTGACCAGGAACAGGAATAGAGGGTCCCTGCCTTCGGCCAGGAGGAGGAAAGGGATGACCGGGTATACTGGACTGTGTGGATTCGATGGCCTGGCACATCAGACCCACAGAAGTATAAGGCTTTGGTAGACGCTGGTGCACAGTGTACACCGATACCATCAGGGTATAGGGGCACAGAACCCATCCGGATCTCTGGAGTGACAGGGGGATGCCAAGAACTGTCCGTATTGGAGGCTGAGGTGAGCTTAACAGGGGACAAGTGGGAGAAGCACCCCATTGTGACTGGCCCGGAGGCCCCTTGTATCCTTGGCATAGATTACCTCAGGAGAGGGTACTTCAAGGACCCAAAGGGGTACCGATGGGCTTTCGGTGTAGCCACTGTGAACACAGAGAAGATCAAACAGTTATCTACCCTGTCTGGTCTCTCAGAAGATCCCTTTGTTGTGGGATTGCTGCAAGTTGAAGAACAACAGGTGCCAATTGCTACCAGGACAGTGCACCGGCGGCAATATCGCACAAATCGAGACTCCCTGGCTCCCATCCATGAGCTGATTCATCAACTGGAGAACCAGGGAGTCATCAGCAAGACTCATTCACCTTTTAATAGTCCCATATGGCCAGTGCAAAAGTCTGATGGAGGATGGAGGTTAACGGTGGACTATCGTGGGCTAAACGAAGTGACACCACCACTGAGTGCTGCTGTACCAGACATGTTAGAGCTCCAATATGAATTGGAGTCAAAAGCAGCCAAGTGGTATGCTACAATTGACATCGCTAATGCATTCTTTTCAATTCCTTTGGCAGCCGAATGCAGGCCACAGTTTGCTTTCACTTGGAGAGGTGTTCAATACACCTGGAATCGACTGCCCCAAGGGTGGAAGCATAGTCCTACTATTTGTCATGGACTAATCCAAACTGCACTGGAAGAGGGTGGTGCCCCTGAACATCTACAATACATTGATGACATCATTGTGTGGGGCAATAAGGCAGAAGAAGTATTCGAGAAGGGAAAAAGAGTAATTCAGATTCTTCTGAAAGCTGGTTTCGCCATAAAGAAAAGCAAGGTCAAGGGACCTGCACAAGAGATCCAGTTTTTGGGAATAAAATGGCAGGATGGATGTCGTCATGTGCCTATGGATGTGGTTAACAAGATAGCGGCTATGTCTCCACCAGCTAACAAGAAGGAGACACAAGCCTTCCTGGGCCTTGTAGGGTTCTGGAGAATGCATATTCCAGGTTATAGTCAGCTTGTGAGCCCTCTCTATCGAGTAACCCGTAAAAAGAACTATTTTGAATGGGGCCTTGAGCAACAACAAGCCTTTGAGCATATCAAACAGGAAATAGCTCGTGCAGTAGCTCTTGGACCTGTTCGGACAGGACCAGCTGTACAAAATGTACTCTACACTGCAGCTGGGGAGCATGGCCTCACCTGGAGCCTCTGGCAGAAAACAGCAGGAGAAACCCGAGGTCGACCATTAGGGTTTTGGAGCCGGGGGTATCGAGGATCAGAAGCCCACTACACCCCAACTGAAAAAGAGATCCTAGCAGCATATGAAGGGATTCGAGCTGCTTCAGAAGTTGTTGGTACAGAAGCGTCTCTTCTCTTGGCACCGCGATTGCCTGTGCTACACTGGATGTTCAAAGGAAACATTCCCTCTACACATCATGCAACTAGCACTACATGGAGTAAGTGGGTAGCACTAATCACACAGCGAGCTCGACTGGGGAAACCCAACCACCCAGGAATTCTGAAAGAGATTATGGACTGGCCAGAAGGTAGAGATTTTGGAGCACTGCCTGAGGAGGTAGCTCGTGCCCAAGAGGCACCACAATATAATGAGTTACCAGAAGACGAAAGGCGTTATGCTCTGTTTACTGATGGATCCTGTCGTGTTGTAGGAAACCATCGGAAGTGGAAAGCTGCTGTATGGAGTCCCACACGACAAGTCGTTGAGGCCACTGAAGGAGAAGGTGAGTCAAGTCAGTTCGCAGAAGTGAAAGCCATTCAGTTAGCCCTAAAGATTGCTGAACGAGAAAAGTGGCCAGTACTCTACCTCTATACTGACTCCTGGATGGTGGCAAATGCCCTATGGGGGTGGCTACAGCAGTGGAAGAAGACCAATTGGCAGCGCAGGGGTAAACCCATCTGGGCTGCTGCATTGTGGCAGGACATCGCTGCCCGCGTAGAAAACATGGCTGTGAAGGTACGTCATGTGGATGCTCATATACCCAAAAGCCGTGCCACTGAAGAACATCAAAACAATGAACAGGTAGACAAGGCTGCCAAAATTGAAGTAGCTCAAGTGGATCTGGACTGGGAGCGTAAGGGTGAGCTATTTCTAGCTCGATGGGCCCATGAAACATCAGGACATCTAGGGAGAGATGCAACATACAGGTGGGCTCGTGATCGAGGGGTGGACCTGACCATGGAGGCCATCACACAAGTTACTCATGAATGTGAAATATGTGCTGCAATCAAGCGAGCGACACGAGTAAAATCTCCCTGGAATAGAGGGCGGTGGCTGGGTTTTCGATATGGCGAGGCCTGGCAGATTGACTATATTGGGCCACTGCCACGAACACGCCAAGGCAAGCGCTACATACTCACCATGGTGGAAGCAACTACTGGCTGGCTAGAGACATTTCCTGTAAACCATGCCACTGCCCGAAACACCATCCTAGGCCTTGAAAGGCAAATTTTATGGCGACATGGTACCCCAGAAAGGATTGAATCAGACAATGGGACTCATTTTCGAAATAACGTCATAAGCTCTTGGGCAAAGAAACACGGCATTGAGTGGGTGTATCACATCCCCTATCACCCACAAGCCTCTGGAAAGATTGAGAGATATAATGGACTGTTAAAGACTATGTTGAGGGCATTAGGTAATGGGGCATGGAAGCACTGGGATACAAATTTAGCAGAAGCCACTTGGCTGATTAATACCAGAGGATCTGCTAACCGTCCTGGTCCTGCCCAAACAAAACCCCTGCATACTGTGGGAGGAGACAAGGTCCCTGTAGTACACATGGGAAAGTGGCTGGGGAAGGCGGTGTGGATTGCTCCTCCCATGGGAAAAGGCAAACCCATTCCTGGGATTGTCTTCGCTCAAGGACCTGGGTGTACTTGGTGGGTAATGCGAAAAGATGGGGAGACCCGGTGTGTGCCTCAAGGAGATTTAACCTTGGGGTAAAATAATCTGTAATGTGAGTTGTACCTTCTAGGAAGTAATGTAGAAGGAATGACCCAAACCAATGAAGAGCAAGTTTCACAAGGAGCCAGATGAATGCAACAACAGCCCAAAGCAAGCCGGTGTTGGTGCCCAACAACTGAACCTGAACACCCATCCTGACAGATTGGGCCCAAGTCATAGCCGGTTCATGAACATCTGGAGGAGCAGAGGAAGCTCATGGAATGGGAGAATAACATCTATCTGTTAAAGGGCTGGAAATAGTAGTTAATAAGAAGTAAATACAATGAAACAGTTATATATATATATGTATTAAAGTGTGTGAAGCGTGAGCACGACACAAATGGTATGGAATAAGGGGTGGAGATTGTATTGGGTCTGGCTGAGATGGAGTTAATTCTCCCCACAGCAGCCCTCATAGTGCTGTGCTGTGTATTGGTAGCCAGCAAACTGTTGATAACACACCAGGGTTTTGGCTACTACTGAGCAGTGCCAGCACACATCAAGGCTTTCCAACATTTCTTTTTCCCCAGCAGCAGGCTGGGGGTGGGCAAGATCTTGGGAGGGGACACAGCTAGGACAGCTGACCCAAACTGACCAAAGGGATATTCCATACCATATGATGTCATGCTCAGCAGTAAGAAACTGAGAATAGGGGGAGGAACAGGGCGGGGGCATTCGTTGTTTTTTTTTTTTACAATGTTTGTCTTCCGGAGTAAGGGGCACGCTTACTGAAGCCCTACTTCCCAGGAAGTGGCCGGACATCGCCTGCTGATGGGAAGTAGAGAATAATCTTTGCTTTTTGCTTTGCTTCCGCGCGCGGCTTTTTGCTTTAGCTACATTAAACTGCCTTTATCTCGACCCACGAGTTTGGGATTGTTTTTTCTCCATCTTCCCTTCTCCTCTCCCTGCCTTGCTGAGGAGGCGAGTGATAGAGCGGCTCTGGTGGGCACCTGGCCCCCAGCCAGGGTCAACCCACCACAAAAGAATATAGTTTAGCAGTAGTATTCCCCCCAAAACCAGTAATAATTTGGGGAAAAATCAGAGCAAGATGATCATGCTTACTTAATATGCTGAAGCACTTCCTACAGGTGGTAACCTTTCTTTGCTTCCTCCCACCATTTTTATACTTAACTGAGTTTAATAACGATAGAAAACTATATGAGTTTTAGCTATTCAGGAGCAATTCTTATTCTAACAACTGTATTGAATTGCAATGGGAGAACATTAAACCTGAATACATTGAAGTACTATAGAGTATTTTATTATTGTCTACATGCAAGCGATGCATTTAGCTGCAGAATATAATTCCCCTTGCTTTTTAGACAGCATGCTGAGAAAATAGTTCTGGGATGAGCAAAAATTGTTAGAACACTCATTTACTAGAAGAACAGTGTGCCACAGAGTACAGTACATTATCCATTAAACCAACTCCTTCCCATGGATGAGATTACACATAATTTAAAACTTGACTGCTATCTATCTTTTCTAAATCCCCTGAGATAAATTCTATGTTGTGATAAAACACTGAATAGACAATACAGATTGGCCCAGTTTGCAAACTTCTGCATTTTGAAATTAAGTGCCACGAATGATTAGGGTTCAATTTTTAACAGTATTTTCTAACAGAAAAGGAAAGAAATCAGGCTAACTGCTTTTGTAACAAACTTAAATATTTGACAACATCTGTTCAGGAAACTGAGCCTAGTATCTAACAGCATGTGTGTATGTGTCTGGATTAGTTTATGGCTACAGTTCAGTATTACTAGTTTTCACAGTATTATATCAATTCTCCCAATACTTCTGTAGTCATCTTTTCAGTGATTTACTTCCCATAGACAAGATTATGTTTTAAAGTTTGATTCTAATCTCATGTCTGTGAAAAAAATTAAGATATCAGCCAAGTGAAACCTCAGACATCATAAACAAGAAGCCAAAGATGTTAATGAAATAACATTTCATGAATTTACTTTAATTCAAGTTTCTTCCAAATAATTAGACTTTGCAAATATGTGTAAGGACTGGGAAAGGATTGTAGAGTCTAATAAAATACCACGTATTCTGGTTTATGTTAAGAAAACTGGAGAGCAACGTTCTCTTTGTATTCAATATTTTTTATGTATATTACTTATTTTAATTAGCTACTCAATGCGGACTATCAAGGCTGGTGGCTCTGACATATCCCCTTTCTCTTCTTGACTGTGGTATTTTCATACATATCATATGCAACAGATTTCACATGGCAAATGAAAAGTACAAATGAATGAACATTAGTTTGTACTTTAGCAAGTCCAAAGTTAAAATCAGGGCACAGCATGGCCAGCACCCCCCTAGGGCTGTGGCACTGGAAGTGTAAAGAAGTCCCCATGGCTCCATCAGGGCAAGGCCTGGCAACCAGGGCCTGTCCCACCACCTCAGGCAGGAGCAGAGCACCCGGGGGGCACTGGGGCAACCCTGGGCATCGGGCACCTCCATGGTGATGGAGACAGGCTGAAGCTGGGCTGGGACATGGGCCCATGGGTGGCCCCAGCTCAGTGGGGCCCATGGCCAGGCAGGGCAGGGCTGTGGGGATCTGGAGACTGGCCCTGCTGTGGCATTGCTGGGGCAGGGGCTGATGGCCCTGGCAGGCTAAAATGGGGTCCTGGGCCATGGACAGGGTGGGGAAGCCCCAAGGCAGTGGGGCTGGTCAGGAGCAACCAGGCCTGGTGGTGCCCTCAGGGCCTTGACATAGACCACAGAACAATAATAACATGGAAGTAGCTGATACAAAACCCATTGCACAAAAATGAGAAGTCGCTTTCCTGCACCCATTTCTGTTTCAGAGTGCTGAAACTTTAGTCAACTTGCACAGAGAAATCACTTGCAAACATAAACTTTTCCTCTTGCTTTGGGGCCTGATCCCCAATTTACCAGCACTTTATGGAATGATATATTACACAAAATGGGCCTTGATTGCTGTTGCTAAAATCTAGTTAAATGCTTTAATTTTCTTTTGAGTATATATGTTTCTGATTAGGTAGTGATTAAAAGTGTTACTTTGTCACAGCCAAAATATTTTCCAGAAAGTGCACTGGTACTCTCAACATTTCTGTCAAAAAATTTTCCCTCCCTCCCGTTCTCTCTTTTCTTCTCCCTGGTAGAGAAGCCTTGTAGACAAAGATGCAATATCACTTACTCATGCACTGATTTGCTATAGCATCTTCCTGGTTAAGTACCTGCCTGATATGGGGGAGGACAACTAGAATACCGTATAGAGACTTACCATAGAGTTTAGCATACTGAGTTTTGAAACTGGTTAGGTAGAAACTCACTCTCAAAATATCACTTGCTTTTCAGAGATGTTAAAATCTGTCTCTATGATGAGTTTAGGGAACCAGAATGTTTGCCTTTTAATCGCTGCAATGAGATCACCACTCTGATACTCTGAAAAATCTCCAGGGGGCAAAAAAAAAGTCAAATCTTTGAACTGTATCATACTCCAGTGTTCCTATGCCAGCTTCCACCATGCCCACAGTTATTGGTTGATACAGTGGGGTATTGGTTAAGTTTTCTTCAGTTGAAAATAATTCTTAAACAGGCAACATGCATCAACTGCAGTCAAAGGTTTGTAAGTGACTGTCAGACTCTATTCTAAAAAGTCGCTCAGACACTGTAACTTAACTCTGCCTTAAAAATCTGAATATATACAAGGTACAGCTCTTTTAACAAATTACTAGAGCTTCCCTATATTCAGCAAGCTGTGCCATTTCTCCATTACTGCTTAAAATATTATTCCATAAATTTGCACATCAGAGCCGTTTGATAAAAAAAAACCCTGTCAGATATATGCATTAAATTGTATTAATAAAAGTGGATGGAATATGGTATTTTTGAAGCTGGCTATTCTGAGTCACATTGAATCATATGCCATGCCATGCTATGCCGTGTAATGCAAGCTATGGTATGTCCTGGGTAATTATTTGAAGTCTGTAATGATGCTTATTTATGCAGTATGATAACATTGCTTCATTTTTATTTATTTTTTTATTTTTTTTTTTAATAAGAACGACAGACAGCATCAGAAATACCAGCTTGGGATAAGTGAACTCTATGAGTTCATGAAGGAAAGAAAATCTTCACAAAGCTCCAGGAAGATTTCAAGCACTAATTCATGGGAGAAAAAACTGTCTGAAAAATGAAAGAAGTAATGATGAAATGCAGTTCATATTTCAGCAATGTGCAGCTGAGATAATCTACAAAAGTTCAATTACTTCAGAGTGGTATTCTTTGAAACTAAATCAAAACTATGATTTAGAGGTTCTGGAACTCTTTTGAGGACAGATTCTGATGTCATTTTTCAAACTGAATAGTACCTTACTTCTTACATAGTCCCATGAAAGTCCTGGGATGACTCAAATGCAATTCAGTGCTAGTAAAGCTATTGGGATGAAGCCTCTAAGATCTGAAGGGCTATCAATTTTTAATGTTTTCTTTTTTAAGCATGCCATTTTCCACTGCAAAACACCTTTTAATTGGCTTGTCACACTGTTATTGCCAGTAGGGTTTTAAAATGCAATATTTATATATATTTCTGAATGTGGCAAAGTAGGAAAAAATGCTTTAAAATTGTACAGGTGTTAAAAGTAAAAATGATAAAAGCACAAAAGTTTTTTTTGAGGTAACGTGACTCAAAACTTCTTCGATCTTAAAATATTGATAAATACTCTTCTGACTGACATTCAAACAAAAATAAAACAAAATATGTCCTCTTGTAAATAAATTTTATATTGTCTTTTGACCTGGGATTTTCATTAGACTTTCAAACACTTTGTAATATAATATAATTTGTCCCATATGCTAAAGTTTGAATTTTGTATAAGCAAATAAAGTCTTATTCTGAAGGTATTTTCCCTTCTAAGATAATGGTGGTGACTTGGCCTTGGCTGGCTAGCAGATGCCCACCCAGCTGCTCTCATTCCCCCTCTTCAACAGGATGGGGGTAGAAAATAAGCTGGAAGAAAGCTTTCGGGTTGATATAAAAACAGGGAGATCATTTACCAATTACCATCACATGCAAAAGAACTTCAACTTGGGGAAAAATAGTTTAATTTATTGACAATTAAAACAGAGTAGGATAGTGAGAAATGGAGATTAAAAAAACCCCCAATAAAACAACAAACAAAAGCCTTAAAACACCTTCCACCCATTGCTTTTTCTCAGACTCAACTTCACTCCTTCATTCTTGGCTCCTCTATCTCCTCCTCCTCACTGGGCAGCACAGGGGGATGGAGAATTGGGCGTTGCAGTCATTCCATAAAAGCTCCTCTCTGCCGCTTCTTCCTCCTCACACTTTTCACCTGCTCCAGCATGGGTCCTCTCCATGGGCTACAGTCTGAGGAAATACCCATCTGCTACATGGTGTTCCTCCCCATGGGCTGCAGGGAAATACTTGCTCCACTGTGGTCTTTCTCCTAATGGCTGCAAGGGAATCTCTGCTCCCCGAGGTCCCCCACCTTGGCTGGGGGCTGAGCTGTGCCCTGCGGTGGGTGGGTTGGATCCGGCTGGAATCGGCTGTGTCTGGCACAGAGCAGAGAATAGGCAAACTGTTTGCCGAAAATGTTACATTTCATCTAGTTCTAAAAGCGAATTATTTGTTCATGTCATTGAAAAATTTTTGGATTATTGAAGTTATCACTTCTTATTTTCTCAAGGTTTTATTTGTGTGTTTACCTTTGTAACAAAGACAGCTAAAACAAAAGAAATTCATAACAGTTAGGTATAGAATTCAGGAACATATTTGTCCATTTCCAGCTCGGATAGGATTTTAAATAGTTAATGTTAATTTTTGTTTATTAAATCAGACAAAATAATGTAAATTAGTGAAGAATTTACTTCAGGAATTTAGCCAGGAACAGTATAGTGAGGCAATTTTAGTTTATTTTACTCTGACTTCAGTATTGATGATAAGGACCAAATTAGGTCCATGACTGGAAATTAAAACTCAGATTATTTCTATAACATTTACTCATATTCTTTTTCTTTTACCTTTATTCAGTTTGTAAAAAGAATCTAAAGGAACTAGACTACTTTGCATTTTTAGTGACTAAGCACATTACCTCTTTGGTTCATCTGTGAAAATCAAGCTTGAATAAAATACAGACAAATAATAATAAAGGAAGGCAAATTATTTCCTATGAAGACCATTTCTCTCATAGATTTTTCTCAAGGAGTAGCAATAGCTCAATGAGGAGTTATAGAAGGAAAGGTAATTTCTCATCTTAATCATTCTGAATCTGTTAATAGACAAATACAGACCCCAAATTTTTCCTCACCAGTAATGCACTTGTAATATTGACACATCTAGCAGGAAGTTCCACTTTTTTTTTTTTTTTTTTTTAAATGCTATTTAAGTATCCTGTACTCTTAGCGTCTTCAGGGAGCCCAGGTGGGTACTTGGGCCATTTGATGGTATTTTATCTCGACATGTCATGCGAATTTAAACTGCATTTATAATGTTCCTTTACGACCTTTTTTATTTTATGTGTAGATACCAAATGTTTATATAAAATAGCATCTAAGTTTAAAGATCATAGAATCATAGAATGTTTTGGGTTGAAAGGGACCTTATAGATCATCTAGCTCCAACCCCCCTGCCATCAGCAGGGACACCCCCCATTAGACCAGGTTGCTCAAAGCCCCATCCAACCTGGCCTTGAACACATCCAATGATGGGGTATCCACAACTTCTCTGGAACACTTCCAATGATGGCGTATCCACAACTTCTCTGGGCAACCTGTTCCAGTGCCTCACCACCCTCACAGTAAAGAATTTCTTCTTTATATCTGATCTAAATCTACCTTCCTTCAGTTTAAAACCATTACGCCTTGTCCTATCACTACCTGCCCTTTTAAACAGTCCCTCTGCATGTTTCTTGTAGGCCCCCTTTAAGTATTGAAAGGCTGCAATAAGGTCTCCCTGGAGCTGCAAGCACACATTACTAGCTCACGTTAAGCTTTTCATCAATCAACACCCCCAAGTCCTTCTCCTCAGGGCTTCTCTTAATCCATTCTCATCCCAGCCTGTAGTTGTGCTTGGATGAAGACCAATCAGTTTTCATTCAAGTTCATTCCAAAATAGCCAGAATTTAGACTTTTAGTTACAATTGACTTAAAATACTCTATCTTGTGAGGGTTTTTTCAGTGCAGAATATGTAATATGGTATAGCAATCTTGACAGATTTTTAAGTCTGGTATGATTTAAACATAACCCTGAGCTTTGAAACTATATAATTATGTTTTCATCTCAACAGTTTCAACCACGTGGAAAATATTAATCTAGAACCCTGCTTCACTTATGTCAATGGATATAAATGGACATCTCCAAAAGGTGATTCATCCCACACATCACAGACACACAGTGCCTATTTATTCTGACTAGGGATAGAAAGCTTGCTCATTCCATTTAGTCTAGAAGTCTAAGTTTTAGAAGCTTATGTCTGGTAAGGTAGATCAGTGGTTTTATATACGAGTAGTACTATTTTAACTTGAGGGACCCACTTCTGCCTCAATAACATAAGGAAGTTTGAGAGCAAACCACTTCAAAATACGTAAAGCAATATTCTGCAATGCATAGTGTGTTATGGGTGTTGCATTCCATATGCAATCAAATGAAAGCAGAGAATGAAGTCAGAGGCAATTACTGTTTGAACTGCAAAGTAATATTTGCATTAAACTGAAATAGAAATATGTAATTTCTAGATTCTAAGTTGTATCTGGAAGGAAAAGAACTTGGTTCCTGAATGTAATTCAAGCTGCATTTAATTTAGCTATTATGGATCTTTACTTATCGTGGGCTGAGGATACATGTGAGGAAAAATGGCAGTGGCTAAAATCTGAAGCATAATTTATAATATACAGTGTAGTTAGATGTACTCAGAAGTAAAGGATCAAACAAATTTAGTCAGGTACTTCTCCGAATTCTCTGATTTAAGGAGAAACTGGGCTTTTTTTTAAAGCCATTAATATTAGCTCTTACACATTCATCTGAATATCAGTGTGCACCTACACTTCCTACACATTTAAGTATCATAGAACTTAAGCAATAAATCAGAAAAAATACTTGTTTTACTGGGGAGTGTGAATACAAATAAACTTTTATTCCACAGAGATACAAAGCAAAGGGCTCCTAAACCAAACACTGAGCATGTGAAATAAATCATAAAAGTCTGTGACCTTAGGTAATTGTTATCACTGAAAAAATGAGATAGTGAAAGTTAGATTGAATGAAAATCTAGAATGAATGAATGGATGAATGAATGATGTTTTTGCATTGGGGCACATCATGGAATAATTCCTTACAGTATATTCAATAATGAGGACTATGTTGGCAAATTTCTGCTTCTAGAAGATATCAAAAATTGTTACTCAGTTTTTAAATTTTTTTGTCTTCTTTGATTCAGCCTTATGACCAAGCATGTAGCATTTAGTGACATCATTAAGAAGTTTCTTTTATATATTATAAAAATATTGTCACTTATCTGGTCCTGCCTGTCAGAATGACATATTAACATTTGAGTTCTGTTGTGGTTCTGGTTCTGTTGGCTTATTCACAGGTTTGGATGCGTCAATTTGAGATGGATTTCATGTGAAAATAAGATTTATTCAAATGTTGTATGTTTGCCTGTGTGTATGCTCTCCTTTCTTTGCTGTCCTATCCACAATAGTGCTTGACTCCACTAGATAATCTCAGCCAAATTTGATAGACATTTCAGGATAATTCAAGTCTTAAATTTTCATGAAAATAACTCACAGAAATAGTTCATTTTGAGCTAACATTTTCCTAGACATTGAAATCAAGCACAAAACATCCATCCATAAGATATTAGATTTAATTTGTTTCATGCTTCCAAACTGAGTTTAATTTTCTCTTTCTTTATGTAAAGTAAAAGTTTTTTTTAAAAAAGGATATGCTATATTTTTTACAAACTCATTAGGATATTTCACAGTTTAGGCCCCTGTACTGTTACTTTCTAGGAATACTGACTAGTACTTACTACCATGGTATATTTCTTCATCTAGTGTCTTCCAATGAAAGCTCACAAACGTGATCACTCATCTTATTAGAAGAACACCTTACTGCCTCGTTTCCACTCCTATAGCTATTCTATCCACTCCCATTGTGGGAGTGGAGCATCATCCCTGCATGCACTGTTGACGTGGTTCAGCCCCAGCCGGTAGCTAAGCGCCACGGGCCACTCGCTCACCCCTCCCCCAGCGGGATGGGGAGGAGAACGGAAAAACAACGGCAAAGCCTCGAGGGTTGGGATAAGGGCAGTTTACTGGGACAGCAAGGGAGAGGGAAAACAATCAACAGCAGTGCTGATAACAGATAGTAACAATGGGTGATAACAGAGAACGATTTTACCGATCCGAGGACCACCAGACCAGACGCTCGACCCGTCCCGGAGCCACACCGACACGCCGAACCCACCCCTGCCCGACTGGCCCCCTTTTATGGTGAGCATGACGTCACATGGTATGGAATAGCCCCCGGCCAGCTTGGCTCACCTGTCCTGGCTCCTTGGGAAATTAACTCTATCCTTGCCAGAACCAGGACATTATCCACCCCTTATTCCATACCATCTACGCCATGCCCAGATTATTTTACAGAACTCATTGCCTTACTCTATGGGCTATCGTTCTAAAATGTCTGTCGAGTTCATTTAGTCCATGCCTTTGGGTTCCATCTGCCATTACAGTCTCTCAGAGCAGGAGCAATGGTGCGTGCTACTGGATTGTTGCACGCTGCATCCGGAGTCTTCACAGCTGGTGTATCTGGTATGGTCCATGCTCACAGTCTGGATGCTAAAGATGTGATTTTTCAATAAAGTTTCTGGGCACCAGTTGAAGTCAGTTCTAGTTCCAAAGTCCATCCTTCATTAGTTTTGGGTGATTCTTATGATCATACCATTGATACAGTATATCGCTATTAATATCATGCAATTTAATTTATTGGCTCTTTTCACCCAAAATCAAATCCCCTTGGGGTACACACCGGACTTCCCCATCTTTTCTCATCACCCACCAATTGCACCCTGATCCCTGAGCAAAAGTGTGTTGGTTTTGCGTGGCAAGGTTTTGGTAGCGGGGGGGCTACAGGGGTGGCTTCTGTGAGAAGCTGCTAGAAGCTTCCCCTGTGTCTGACAGAGCCAATGCCAGCCGGCTCCAAGATGGACCCGCTGCTGGCCAAGGCCAAGCCAATCAGCGCCTCTGTGATAACATATTTAAGAAAGAGAAAAACAGTCAGAGAGCGCTTTTGCAGCCAGAGAGAGGAGTGAGAAGATGTAAGAAACTCTGCAGACACCAACGTCAGTGCAGAAGGAGGGGGAGGAGGTGCTCCAGGCGCCGGAGCAAGATTCCCCTGCAGCCCGTGGTGAAGACCATGGTGAAGCAGGCTGTCCCCCTGCAGCCCATGGAGGGAGGATGAGGGGGTGTAGAGATTCCACCTGCAGCCCGTGGAGGACCCCACGCCGGAGCAGGTGGAGACACCTGAAGGAGGCTGTGGCCCTGTGGGAAGCCCGCGCTGGAGCAAGCTCCTGGCAGGACCTGTGGATCCGTGGAGAGAGGAGCCCACGCCAGAGCAGGTTTGCTGGCAGGACTTGTGACCCCGTGGGGGACCCACGCTGGAGCAGTTTGCTCCTGAAGGTCTGCACCCCGTGGAGGAGACTCACGTTGGAGAAGGCCGTGAAGGACTGTCTCCCGTGAGAGGGACCCCATGCTGGAGCGGGGGAACAATGAGTCCTCCCCCTGAGGATGAAGAAGCGGCAGAAACACCGCGTGAGGAACTGACCGTAACCCCCATTCCCCGTCCCCCTGTGCCGCTGAGGGGGGCGGAGGTTGAAGCCGGGAGTGAAGTTGAGCCCGGGAAGATGGGAGGGGTGGGGGGAGGTGTTTTTAAGATTTGGTTTTATTTCTCATTCCTCTACTCTGTTTTGCTTAGTAATAAATAAGATGAATTCCCTCTCTAAGTTCAGTCTGTTTTGCTCGTGATGATAATTAGGGAATGATCTCTCCCTGTCCTTATCTCGACCCGTAAGTTTTTTTTTCATTGTACCTTTTCTCCCCTGTCTAATGAAAGAGGGGAGTGATAGAGCGGCTCTGGTGGGCACCTGGCCCTCAGACAGGGTCAACCCACCACAAAAAGCAATCCCACAGATGGGCTTGCCTTTGCCTGAAGCAGGGATAACCCAAACTGTTTTACCCAACATATTTTTCATGTGCACTACAGGAACTTTATCCCCTTCTACTGGGTGTGGGAATTTTGACTGGGCAGGGCCAGCTCGATTGGCAGATCCCCTAGTGTTAACTAACCAGGTGGCCTTTGCTAAATGCGTATCCCAGTGTTTGAGGGTCCCACCACCCATTGCCCTCAGGGTAGTTTTTAGCAGCCCATTGCACCTTTCAACTTTCCCAGAGGCTGGCGCATGATAGGGGATGTGATACACCCACTCAATACCATGCTCTTTGGCCCAGGTGTCTATGAGGTTGTTCCGAAAATGAGTCCCGTTGTCTGACTCAATTCTCTCTGGGGTGCCATGTTGGCACAGGACTTGCTTTTCAAGACCCAGAATAGTGTTCTGGGCAGTGGCATGGGGCACAGGATATGTTTCTAGCCACCCAGTGGTTGCTTCCACCATTGTAAGAACGTAACGCTTGCCTTGGCGGGTTTGTGGGAGCGTGATGTAGTCGATTTGCCATGCTTCCCCATATTTATATTTCAACCATCGGCCTCCATACTGTCACCGAAATCCGGGAATAAACCTCGTAACACCAATGTAGTGTTAAAAGGCAGGCATTCTTTATTGCAGCGCTGGATGCACGGGGGATAGTTCCACCTAACGTGCATACCTAGCCTACGAACACGCACATATTTATATTCTCAATACACACATGGTCACAATTACATCACATAGTTACATAGTTACTTCATTATGATTGGTGTAAAACTTTCTCGCTTTGCTTTTAAAGCTATATACTTAAAGAAATTCAGAGAGCATGCCCAGTGAGGGGTGGTCGTACCTTGGAGGTGGGTAGTTTTTAGCATGGAGGTGTGTTTTGGTATTATAATGAGATTATAATGAACAAAGTTCACTCAAAGGACATGATTTTGACAGAAAATGAAATATTATTTGGCTCATGTACCAACCATGCAGTTTATCAGTTCCATGGTACATACCAACCTCTCAGGTTCTCATTCCTAAAATGTTTTTCTCATTCCTTATTACTGCTAATAATCTCATCTCGATCCCATCACCATGGTTAAAAAGTTAAACACATCGGTTACAATCCCCCCTTTGGAAGTTTTGAAATAATCACCTTTTCAATACTTCCACTATACTAATTATTTTCTATGTGTTGGAGGAAACTCTGGGATTGTTTGTTTATTTTGCTGTTTCACAACAGCTTGGATGATCATATGAGTGAGAGAAGTTTCACGAATAATTTGTTCTTTCAGATGTGTTAATCGATTCATCATTTTCCAAGTTATGATATATAATATTATTGACAAGGTCATACTGATCAAAACCAATGTTAAAAGAATCACGATGGGGCGACACAACTTGTTTAGGATGCCTGTAGCAGTAGGCGACCATCCGAAAAGTGTGTCCCACCATTTAAGTTCTGCATCTCTCTGCACTCTTTCAAAAACTCGATGTATTTCTTTTACATTGTGATGAACAGTTATTAGGGTTTTCTGCCCATTTTCCTTAATTTTTTTCCAGAATTTCAATCAAATTCTTGTGTCGTAATAACTGTTTTACTAAAGTGAGATTTATTCCAATGGGGATAGGTAATAATTCATGAATCAACATATAGTTAGACTGCAAAAGTTGGTGCGATGTGACTGGGGTCGAATAAGAAAAGTCACATCTATCAATCTTAGTAAAATTACAAATACAAAAATTTGAATTATTTTTAATCTCTACCACTACCTTATCTACATATAAAAAATCACAAACAGTTCTCAAGCATACACAGCCCTTGCCAATATATATAAATATGGTTTCAGGGTTTTCGTTAGGATGAACCTCAAAATGGCAAATATTTTGTTCAGTGTCCAAACAAATATTTTGTGCCTTAATTGCATTATCTTCACAGACAAATCCTTGTTGTTCTCATACGATGCAAGATTCCAAATTAACAGTTTGCCATTTTTCATTCATCTTTCGGGCCCATACTCTATGCTCAGAAGGATAGAGTATAGTTCCGTTATGGTTTATCCCTAATGCAATAATGGGATAAATTGAGTATTTAGTAGCATTAGATATAGTGAGCACAAAAGTTGTAGCTGTGTTTGTAACAGGATCATAAGTAAAGTTTACCAGGATCCACCAGGACTGGAGTTCTTTCTCAAAATCAGTAGCACTGTCCCAAATTATTTTTCTAATTTCAGTAGGGAGAGTGCCTTCTTCGCCTTCTCTTATAATTGAGGCAGCCACCGACTGCATCCATAATTGAGCCTGAATGCAACTGAGAGCCAAGGAGAGGTTATTTTGGATCACCCCAAGTGCGTCCGTAATTAACTCATGGTCCCTTACATTTATTCTTTCCCATGTGGGTAATACACTTGACAACAGCCACTGGTTAGTTCCTAAAGCCAGTAAAGAGGATCGTAAAGGTTGTTATAATCTAGCCAAATCACTAATTGAGGCTGCCAATTTGTTCATTATTACTTCTGAATCAATGCTATTTAAAACTCCCAATCCTGTTCCCAAAACACCGGTCAAGTCTCTTTGTGTTCTTTTCGTAGTAAGAGTTCGTTTTTGTAGCCAGGTTGTCCACCCCTCATATGAGATTTTTAAGAAAGGTGAACAAGCTGGTTGAACATCTGAAACATTGTTTTGCATTGACAATTCAACTTGTTTGAGAGACCATGCCGGGTTAAACAACATTTGTTGCAAGCCTGTATTTCTGATCACGTATGGTCCAATTTCAAAGATTTTCGGGTTAAGCGCAACAATTGGTTGAGTAGTAGGTATTATAACATCTATTTTAAGTTCTCCCCAGTATTTGGTGTTATTTTTACCACATATCACTTTACGGGAGTATTGTACAGTAGTCAAATTTAACCAACAGTCTAAATTTTGATCTTTACACAAAATAGGGCCATGTGATCCATTTTTATAACTGTTTATAGGTTCAATGCGAGATTCAGTGATTAATCTGCATCTTATTGTGATGTTATTCCCTTGTGGTACCATAAAAGAGGGGGTGACTTCACTTTTACTAGTTAACGTAAAAAGGGTATCTGTGCCAGCGTGCGTGACTATTGCAACAAGCATCACTAGGGGTTTAGTTACAACATTTATCTTGAATTTGAATGTAAGGCTTCGTAATCCTCCTGTCAATGGATTAGGTCTCCAATTGCATATCACATAAACTGGCTTAGTCAAAGTAAAATTGTGCCAACAATCTCCTTGTTCCTTAATACAGAATTTGGTGATTTCAACATTATTGGTACTAGGGTCTAAGGAGTAATTACCGACATTCTGCTGGCGGCAACACGTAATGAGAGAAACTTGTTTGTTACATTTCCATTCTGTGGTGGGACAGAGTCTCGTTGTAAGATTAGAACTAGGGTCTAATAGATTTCCGGTGATGGTAACTGAAGAAGCTTTCTCATGAAGAGATCCTTCCATCTTTCTGCATCCTACTTGGATTTTTTTCCTCCAATTGTTCCTGTTAAGACACGGACCCAGTCCTTTCTGTCCCATTCCCACTCAGGTGGGTGGTAAACTTCAGATTCATGCATTACCACAGTGGCTAAATTTGGGGAACGGTCTTTGGGATATGGCCCCATCATAGCTTGGGACCGTGGCCATTCTGTATTTCTTTGGCTACAGATCAGCGACAAAACACAAAAAAGTGTTATTAACCCAATCAAACAATTCATAATATTCATAGTTCAACACATAACATGCAAACCCTTTATAAATTTTCCATTTTGAAAATCAGTTCTTTTAGCTTTCCAGTTCCCTGTCAAATTTTCTACACAGTCTGAGTTTCAAAGGTCCTTTTTGCATAGATGTCCACTGCTCTGACGGTGCCTTCTTTACTCGAGTATAATGAATCCACGGCTCCACTCCTTCTACCTTAACTGCGGTATAAGTTGTCAACAGTACCTGGAAGGGTCCTTTCCACTTTTCTTGGAGTGGTTCAGAACTCCATGTTCTTATATACACAAAGTCACCCGGCTGGTATGGATGTACAGGCGTATCAAGAGCAAGCGGTCTGGTCAGCACAATATATCTTCTGAGCGCTTCGAGGGTCTTTCCTAAAGAAATCAGATATGTTTTCAAATCTGTTTCCCCTGTTACCCTCATGTCTCCTGGGATTAAAGGAGTTTGGTAGGGTTTGCCATATAATATTTCATATGGACTTACACCGTCTTTAGATCTTGGTTGGATTCTTATTCTTAACAGAGCTAATGGCAAGGCCTGTGGCCATTTCAAAGATGTTTCTTGGCAAATTTTACTCATTTGTCTTTTCAAGGTCTGATTCATTCTTTCAATCTTCCCGCTTGATTGCGGTCTCCAGGGAGTGTGTAAGTCCTATTTTATCCCCAGAATTTTACTTACTTGCTGGACTATTTCTGCTACAAAATGTGGTCCTCTATCAGAAGACATGTCCAATGGTACCCCAAACCTTGGTATTATCTCTTTTAACAATATTTTAACCACTTCTCTCACTTTGTTGGTGCGACAAGGAAAAGCCTCCGGCCATCCAGAAAACGTATCAATCAGTACCAGCAGATATCTATACCCATTTTGTCTGGGTAATTCAGAAAAATCGATTTGCCAATAATCTCCTGGGGAATTACCCTGCTTTGTTACTCCTAAAGGTGCTTTCCTCTGGTTTAAAGGATTATTTTTAAGACAGATCGGGCACTTAGCTATTATTGACTTAATTATTCCTGTCATTCCTACGCACACTACAAATGTTTTCAAATTTGTAACCATAGCATTTACACCCCAATGCGTCTGCTCATGTTGCTCTTTTGCAAGTTCCAACATAATTTGTGGGGTCACTATTACCTGATTTTCTGATGTTACCCACCATCCTTTTGCATTTTGGGATGCCTTTAAATGCTCTGCCAATTGTTCATCTAATTTACCATATCTTATTTTTACATTTGGAATTTTTACCTGTTTTACTGGTACCAGTGCAAGGATACCTCATTCTGCAGCCTCTTTTGCAGCTTTATCCGCCAACCGATTACCTATATTGACAGCCGTCTGACCAAATTGATGAGCTTTGCAATGCATTACGGCCACTTCCTTTGGTTTTTGCACATCTTGCAGGAGCTGAAGAATTTCCTCCTTATGTCTTATAGGTGATCCTTGGGCTGATAACAGCCCTCTTTCTTTCCATATGGCTCCATGAGCATGGATCACACCAAATGCATATTTGGAGTCAGTCCATATGTTTACTCTTTTCCCTTCAGCCATTCGTAAGGCCTGCTTCAGCGCCACCAATTCTGCTTTCTGTGCTGATGTATTTGCAGGTAGTGTCCCTGACTCCAATATTTTGTCGATGGTGACAACAGCATACCCGGCCATTCGCCTTCCTTCTTGCACAAAACTGCTTCCATCCGTGAACAGTTCCAGATCAGGATTCTCCAAGGGTTCGTCCTTCAGGTCCGGTCTGCTGGAATAAACTTGTTCAATGGTTAACAGACAGTCATGTTCTAATTTCTCAGTAGGATTTTCTGTTGACAGGAACATTGCTGGATTTACAATTGCTGTGGTTTTTAATTCCACATCATCTTGTTCCAATAGGACAACCTGATATTTCAACATTCTGCTAGGGGATAACCAATGACCCCCCTTTTGTTCTAAGACAGTTATTACCATATGCGGTACATATACCACTATTCTTTGGCCCATAGTCAATTTTCGGGTTTCCTGAATCAGCAGCACTGTTGCTGCCACGGCACGCAAACATCCCGGCCGTCCTTTACTCACAGTGTCAAGTTGTTTGGAGAAGTACCCCACTGGTCGCTTCCAAGATCCCAGCCGCTGCGCCAGCACTCCAAGGGCCAGATGTTGCCTTTCGTGTACAAACAGCTCAAAAGGTTTGGTTAGATCAGGCAGACCCAGTGCAGGGACCATCATTAATGCCTTTTTGAGTTCTTTAAATGATTTATGGCATTCAGGTGTCCAAGTCAGGTATTGATCTTTAGATTCTTTCAGGGCTTCATATAGGGGTTTCACATACAGTCCATAATTTAGAATCCAGAGTCGGCACCATCCAATCATTCCCAAAAAGGCTCTCAGTTCCTTTGGACTGTTAGGTTCGGGAATCTGACAAATGGCTTCTTTCCTTTCGTTTCCCAATTGTCTTTGTCCTTGTGATATCTCAAATCCCAAATAAATCACTGCTTCTTTCCCTATCTGAGTCTTGTTTCTGGAGACTCTATATCCTCCCTGGCCCAGGAAATTCAATAAACTGATAGTCATTTCAAAACATGTTTCTTTACTTTTTGCTGCTATCAGGATGTCATCCACATATTGTAGTAATATGCCTCCTCCTTGATTCTGTTTCTTCCACATTTCTAATTCCTTTGCCAATTGGTTTCCAAATATTGTAGGGCTATTTTTAAATCCTTGTGGAAGTACAGTCCATGTTAATTGTGTTTTCCTTCCTGTAGTGGGACTCTTCCATTCAAAGGCAAATATGCCTTGACTTTTCGTATCCAGAGGTATGCAAAAGAAGGCATCCTTTAAATCCAGCACAGTAAACCATTTATGTTCCTCCCTCAGAGATGTCAGCAAGGTATATGGATTGGCCACTACTGGGTGTGTATCTTGAACTATCTGATTTATGGCCCTTAAATCCTGAACTATTCGATATTCCCTGCCTCCTGATTTCCTTACTGGTAATATAGGGGTATTATATTCTGATTCACATTCTACTAACAGCCCATATTCTAAAAATTTTGTGATTAATTCCTCTAGCCCCTTTCGGGCTTCCCATTTGAGAGGGTACTGTTTTTGTCTTACCGGCTTGGCTCCAGGTTTTAAAGTCACCTTTACCGGTTCTGCCAGTTTGCATCGTCCCGGAACTCCACTTGCCCATACCAGGGGATGACTGCATTGTCCACTACTTCTGGAATCTGTTCCTCCTTGGGGGAATCCTGTAACATAAACACTCTCGCCTCTATAGCTTTTGATTCTGGTATTAGTAATCTAATTTCTCCATCTTTAAAAATAATTTGTGCCTTTAATTTGCTTAATAAATCTCGTCCCAATAAAGGCAATGGACATTCGGGCATATATAAAAATTGATGTGTTACCCACTGTTTTCCCAGCTTAAATTTTAACAGTTTCAAGAAAGGCCAATTCTCTTTTCGCCCTGTCGCACCAACACCCTCTGCTCATTTATAGCTGAGTTTTGCTTTACATGTTTATTATTCTCGGTCAAGATTGCCAGAATTTTCCATCCCTTTGCATTTGTCTGACTTCTTTTTCCTTTTCCCTGTTGTTATACACAATCCAGGCGATTTCAAGCATTTTGCCTAAATCTCTGGACTCAGCCCCTTCCAGTTTCTGAAGGGTTTTTCCTTATGTCTGGGGCTGATTGTCCCATAAATATAGAGGCCAATTGTAAAGCTTCCTCGGGTTTCTCTGGGTCCAGATTGGTATATTTTCTAGCAGTCACCTTCAGTCATTCCATAAAGGCCGAAGGGGATTCATTTAATTCTTGTCTTATTTCATATAATTTAGACCAATTAATTGCTTTTGGCATTGCATGTCTAACGCCAAACAAAATCCACTTCTGGTACCTAGTCAACATTCTTCTGGGCCCCGGCTGATTAGGGTCCCATTTAGGGTTTGTGGATGGAAAATTCTGGTCCACCGATCCTTGTATATTTCCATTAGCATGGGCACTTTCTACTTGTTTTCGGGCTGTGTTTAATACCATTTTCTTTTCAGTGTCTCCCAATAATGTATCCAATATTACTTGCAAATCTTCCCAATCAGGATTTTGGGTTCTAATTATTGTTTCCATTACTTTGGCAACTCTTTCTGGGTCATCCCGATAGGTGCCTGCAGTTTCTTTCCATGCTCTTAAATCGGTTATGGAGAAGGGGACTTTCACCATTACCGGACCCTCGTTGCCAACAGCCTGTCGAAGAGGGGCCTGGAGGGGAGTTAATCCGTTTCCTCCCCCTCTTCCCCTTGTTCTCCCAGCAATTGGGCTGAATTCTTCCGCCTCTTCTTCCACAGGAGGGGCGGAAGCATTATTGGCCCCCAGATTTTGACCCCCTTGATCATTTCCTAACCTCCTGCGAGGCGCAACTAACAGTTCAACATCATCGTCTTCAAATTCACATTTAAAACATTGTTTACCAATATCACAAGATGAGCAACCTGTTTTCAAATCTTTACCGGGTTCCTGCCCCTTTAATGCCATTATCGCAGAACTAGATGGAATCAATTCACATTGCCTTTGCCATTCCGGATAATTTCGCAGTGTGAAAAACAAATCCACATATGCCATTTCATTTCATTTACCTTCCCTTTACAAAATAACATTAGTTGCAAAATTGTGTTATACTGCAACGTCCCGTTTTCCGGCCACTTTTCCCCATTCTCTAAAATATACAGTGGCCACCAGTGATTACAATATTCAATCAACTGTTTCCGAGTCAAAGGATCAATGTTTCCCAGATCTTTCCAATGTTCCAAAATACATCCCAGTGGTGTTTTTCGTGGGATTGGTTTCTTACTCGGAAAAGTACCCATCTCTCAAGGACTCAGTGGTTGTGATTGTGCACTATCACAAGCACTAGTCAGAGGGACTCCAACCCATGTTAGAGCTCCCTCAGGGATTTCCCCTGCCACTGGAAATCCCAGGGATTTCTGCTGCCACCAGAAATCCCAACCTTGGAGGCTTCCCCTCCCCAGTGGGCCCTGCTCCACAGGCTTTCGCCTAGCAGAGACTTTTACCTGAGACGTCTCCTCAGCCCAACTCTGCGCAGCTTTCACCGCGCCTTATGAGCAGGCCTCCCGTGCTCCTAATGTGGGCCTGTCCCAATGCGGGCCTGTCCCGGTGCGGGCCTGTCCCAATGTGGGCCTGTCCCGGAGAGCCACGGGGCTCCTTGAACCTAGTGTGGGCCTGTCCCAATGTGGGCCTGTCCCGGTGAGCCACGGGGCTCCTTGAATAAGGCCTTCAACTTGTGCTCTTGGTGCGGGCCTGTCCCGCCACGATGGTAAGAGCAAATATTCAAAAAAACAATATTCAAATCAAATAAGAATGCCTTTACCTCTCCCAGGGGTCTTGCTCAGAGCTCTTCGGTCCGGGGATCGGAGGTTCTCCCCGAGAATTCCCCGGTGCCGGCTGGAGATCCTGCGATCCCACGGATCCGTCGAGGTTCAAAAGCAGGGTCCCATCTGGGTCGCCAGAAACTGTCACCGAAATCCGGGAATAAACCTCGTAACACCAATGTAGTGTTAAAAGGCAGGCATTCTTTATTGCAGCGCTGGATGCACGGGGGATAGTTCCACCTAACGTGCATACCTAGCCTACGAACACGCACATATTTATATTCTCAATACACACATGGTCACAATTACATCACATAGTTACATAGTTACTTCATTATGATTGGTGTAAAACTTTCTCGCTTTGCTTTTAAAGCTATATACTTAAAGAAATTCAGAGAGCATGCCCAGTGAGGGGTGGTCGTACCTTGGAGGTGGGTAGTTTTTAGCATGGAGGTGTGTTTTGGTATTATAATGAGATTATAATGAACAAAGTTCACTCAAAGGACATGATTTTGACAGAAAATGAAATATTATTTGGCTCATGTACCAACCATGCAGTTTATCAGTTCCATGGTACATACCAACCTCTCAGGTTCTCATTCCTAAAATGTTTTTCTCATTCCTTATTACTGCTAATAATCTCATCTCGATCCCATCACCATGGTTAAAAAGTTAAACACATCGGTTACAATACCACAGAGGCTTTACCCGCTTGGCTTGCTTGATTGCAGCGCACGTTTCACATTGATGGATGACCTGTGAGATGGCGTCCATGCTCAAGTCCACCCCTCGATCATGGGCCCATCTATATGTCGCATCTCTTCCTTGATGGCCTGAGGTGTCATGGGCCCACCGAGCTAGAAATAATTCACCGTTACGCTGCCAGTCCAAATCCACCTGAGCCACTTCAATCTTGGCAGCCTGATCTACCTGCTGGTTGTTCTGATGTTCCTCAGTGGCCCGACTCTTGGGTACGTGGGCATCTACATGACGTACCTTTACAACCAGCTTCTCTAGCCGGGCAGCAATATCTTGCCACAGTGGGGCAGCCCAGATGGGTTTGCCTCTGCGCTGCCAGTTGCTCCGCTTCCACTGCTGTAACCACCCCCACAGGGCATTGGCCACCATCCATGAGTCAGTGTAGAGGTACAGCGTTGGCCTCTTTTCTCTTTCAGCAATATCTAAAGCCAGCTGGATGGCTTTCACCTCTGCAAACTGGCTCGATTCACCTTCTTCAGCAGCTTCCGCAACTCGCCGTGTAGGACTCTATACAGCAGCCTTCCACCTTCGATGCTTTCCCACAATGCGACAGGACCCATCAGTGAAGAGGGCATATGGTTTCTCATCTTCCGTTAGTTTATTATACGGTGGGGCTTCTTCAGCACGTGTCACCTCCTCTTCTGGTGACCTTCCGAAATCTTTCCCTTCTGGCCAGTCTGTGATCACTTCCAGAATCCCTGGACGATTGGGGCTTCCTATTCTAGCCCGTTGTGTGATCAGCGCAACCCACTTACTCCACGTAGCATCGGTTGCATGATGTGTAGAAGGAGCCCTCTCTTTGAACATCCAACCCAGCACTGGGAGTCGGGGTGCCAAGAGGAGCTGTGCTTCAGTGCCAATCACCTCTGAAGCAGCTCGAACCCCTTCGTAGGCTGCCAATATCTCCTTTTCCGTTGGAGTGTAGCGGGCCTCAGATCCTGTATATCCCTGGCTCCAAAACCCCAGGGGTCGACCTCGAGTCTCCCCTGGTGCTTTCTGCCAGAGACTCCAGGTAGGGCCATTCTCCCCGGCTGCGGTGTACAGCACATTCTTTACACCTGGTCCTGCCCAGACTGGCCCAAGAGCTACGGCATGAACTATTTCTTGTTTAATTTGTTCGAAAGCTTGTCGTTGCTCAGGGCCCCATTTGAAATCATTCTTCTTCCGGGTTACATGGTAGAGAGGGCTTACTATCAGACTGTAATTCAGAATGTGCATTCGCCAGAAACCCACAACACCTAAGAAGGCCTGTGTCTCCTTTTTGTTGGTTGGTGGGGACATGGCTGCTATTTTGTTGATAATATCCATAGGGATCTGACGCCGCCCATCATGCCACCTTATTCCTAAAAACTGGATTTCCTGCGCAGGCCCCTTCACCTTACTTCGTTTTATGGCAAAGCCAGCCTGCAGCAGGATTTGGATTATTTTCTTCCCTTTCTCAGAAACTTCCTCTGCTGAGTTGCCCCATACAATGATGTCATCAATGTACTGCAGGTGCTCTGGGGCTTCACCCTTTTCCAGTGCACTCTGGATCAGTCCATGGCAAATGGTGGGGCTGTGCTTCCACCCCTGGGGCAGTCGATTCCAGGTGTACTGGACGCCCCTCCAAGTGAAGGCAAACTGTGGCCTGCACTCTGCTGCCAAAGGGATCGAGAAAAATGCATTAGCGATATCAATTGTGGCATACCATTTGGCTGCCTTTGACTCCAGTTCATATTGAAGTTCCAGCATATCCGGCACGGCAGCGCTCATGGGCGGTGTGACTTCATTCAGGCCACGATAGTCTACCGTCAGCCTCCACTCGCCATTGGACTTCCGCACTGGCCATATGGGACTGTTAAAGGGTGAGCGGGTTCTGCTGATCACTCCCTGACCCTCCAGTTGATGAATTAGTTTGTGGATGGGAACCAGGGAGTCTCTGTTGGTGTGGTATTGCCGCTGGTGCACAGTTGTAGTCGCAATCGGCACCTGTTGCTCTTCAACCCTCAGCAACCCTACAACAGAAGGGTCCTCCGAGAGACCAGGCAAACTAGACAATGGTTCAATTTCCTCCGCTTCTAAGGCAGCTATTCCAAAAGCCCACCGGTAACCTTTTGGGTCTTTGAAATACCCTTTCCGGAGGTAGTCTATGCCTAGGATGCATGGAGCCTCCGGCCCAGTCACAATGGGGTGCTTTTGCCACTCATTCCCAGTTAGACTTACTTCAGCCTCCAACAGAGTCAACTGTTGGGATCCCCCTGTCACACCAGAAATAGATATCGGTTCCACCCCTTCATAGTTCGATGGCATTAGGGTACACTGTGCACCCGTGTCCACTAGGGCCTTGTACTCTTGTGGGTTCGATGTGCCAGGCCATCGGATCCACACAGTCCAATAAACCCTATTGTCCCTTTCCTCCACCTGGCTGGAGGCAGGGCCCCTCTAGTCCTGCTCGTCATAGTCACTACTCACCTCTTGCAAAAAGGACTTAGAAGTCCCTTCAAGAGGATCAGAAGTGCGATCTGGCCTTTCACTTGGTCTGGGGGGCTGCCCGGTGGAAACTGGAGCAGCATTCTTTCTGGAAGAGTCCCTTTGTACAGCTGTCTTGCCTTGTAGCTCATGTACGCATGCTCGCAGGGTTGAGGTGGGCTTCCCATCCCATTTCCTCATGTCTTCTCCATGGTCACGCAGGAAAAACCACAGGATACCTCGTGGTGTGTATGCTCTATATCCCCTCTCTGGAGCAGAAAAACGCTTGCTCCTAACAGCTGAAATGCGGGTCTGTACAGGTGGGGAGTAAGATATATCCTCTTTGAGTTGCCGGACGTCCTGAGACAGTTTCTCCACAGCCGAGACTAGGGAGGAAGAAAGGCTCTCTTCATACTGCCGGAGTCGGCCAGCCACTTCGTCCACCGTGGGTGCATCTTCACTTTTCCAGTCGATTACTGCCAGTGAGTTGGCGTACGATGATGGTGCACTTCACACAAATTTTCGCCACATGGGTCGGGTACAGTGGACTTCATCAGGGTCTGTGGGCAACTGTGCATTGTCCGGATCATAATAAACCATCTCCCGCACAGCTAATTCCCTCAGATATTGGATACCTCTCTCCATGGTGGTCCACTTGCCTGGCCGACATACATCTTCGCTGAAAGGATACCTTTCCCTCACACTTGACAGGAATCGCCTCCAGAGGCTAAGGGCCTGTGCCTTCTTCCCAATTGCTTTGTCAATGCCCCCTTCCCTAGACAAGGAGCCTAGCTGCTTGGCCTCCCTGCCCTCCAATTCCAGTGCCCTGCTTGGCCTCCCTGCCCTCCCAGCAGTGGAGCAGCCAGGTAATAATATGCTCCCCTGGAAGGCGGCTGAAATCTTTCCGCATATCTCGCAACTCACTCAGGGACAGGGATCGAGTAATCACTTCTGGTTCTGGCTCTTCTTCTTGTTCTCGTGATGGTCCCGGTTCATCATCATCTTTCACTAAGCGAACTGATTTCCTTGTGTATTTCTTTTTGTGTATAGGGGCAACTGATACTGGTGTGGGTTGATCTTTTGGCTCGACTACAGTGCCTGTTGCGGGGGTTTGGGTAGCTGCAGTGCCTGTTGCGGGGGCCTGGGCAGCTGCAGTGCCTGTGGGTCCGCTCTCTCCCTCTGGGTGGTGCTGTCTACTATCAAGCAGTGTTTGATGGATTGTGGCCAGGGCCCAGCACAGCACAGTAAGTTGTGTCTCCTTAGAATCCCCACAGCATTTTCCTTTCAAATATTCTACCATTTTATCAGGGTCTTGCAATTGTTCAGGAGTGAAGCTCCAAACCATTGGGGGTGAAAAGGTCTCTAGATACCCGCCCATACTCTCCCACATGCCATGCAAGCCCTGACCATTCAGCCTTGGGGAAGATCCCTGGGTGGTATTCTTGAAAAAATTTTTGCTAACCCTGAACAGGAGTGGGGAAGCATTCAGGAGACCTAGCAATAGGAATATACTGGCATGAACATTCCAAGGGTATTCAAAATACTCAAAAATTTTTGTAACCAACCAAAAGGGAAAAGAGGAGGTGAAAGAGTGGGAGAAGGTATCCCCCCCTGTCTTCCCCATAGATTGGGTCCAATTATTAATCAGTTCTGAAAGATACTGACCAAGGTATGGGCCTGACGGAAATGCTACATACACATACCAGCTCAGACCCATGACTGTCAATGATATCTTATCATAAGTCATTATCACACAATACAACAACATGAGAACACGAACCCCTCTCCAGAGGTGATAAACAGCACCGCAGGCATTACACAGAGTAAACACGGGTTTACAAAACAGAGCCATGTGAGCAAACAGAACATCATTATGACCAGTGACTGTTTCAATAACATTATAAATGCTTATAACAACTTTGTTTTAACACACTTGGGTCAGACTTGTCGTTATCACAACCCCTCGAGCCCCACGTTGGGCGCCAAAAAGGACTGACGTGGTTTAGCCCCAGCCGGTAGCTAAGTGCCACGGGCCGCTCGCTCACCCCTCCCCCACCGGGATGTGAAGGAGAACGGAAAAACAACGGCAAAGCCTCGAGGGTTGGGATAAGGGCAGTTTACTGGAACAGCAAGGGAGAGGGAAAACAATCAACAGCAGTGCTGATAACAGACAGTAACAATGGGTGATAACAGAGAACGATTTACTCATCCAATGCTCAACCCATCCGTCCCCAGAGCCACGCCAACACGCTGAACCCGCCCCTGCCCGACTGGCCCCCTTTTATGGTGAGCATGATGTCACATGGTATGGAATAGCCCCCGGCCAGCTTGGCTCACCTGTCCTGGCTCCTTGGGAAATTAACTCTATCCTTGCCAGAACCAGGACAACTGTTACTGACTTAAGAGTCAAATTTCTCTGTTTCAGTACTTGTCCTGAAATGATTGCTAAAATTACACAAATATTAACAGAAAAGTAAAGTAGGCATGCATTCTGTTATCAGTTCCTGTCTGGTTTAGATCTCTTCCCTTTGAGATTTCATAAATAGAGCACTTCATCAAGATATTACATGACTAGTTAGCTACTACAAATACGGTTAACCACTAAAAACTGTGGTTATATGTTTTGCATCTCTGTTTTAAGCAAATTTATAACCTTATTTACCTACTAAGATGTTTGAAATCATTGACAAAAAATCCGTTTCAGAAGGACAGCTGTCAGAATACTCCTTCTTGAAGTGATGCCTGCATTCTAGTGTCAAGGTAATGTCCTACATTCAGAGCAAAAATTTGATTATTGTGTTGGCTAGTAAAAATGTAGGATGTTTTCCATAGAATGTTTCCATAGAATGTTTTCTATTATTGAGTTTTTGCAAATATTTTAGATGTTGATCAATAACTGTTTAAAAAAAAAAAACCTGCCAGAAAATGTTTCCCCCTCACAGATTACTCAGCAACCATCTTAATCAAAGAACTATGCAAATTCCAGATTCCTTTATCACTGAATTCTCATACAATGAGTGTATTTAAAGAATTAACTGTTATCTTGCTAATATGCTTTACAACCAAATGGTTTGGGTTTTTTCATAACAAGCTGAAAAAATCTACTTAACTTCAGATAATTCCATGAAGAATTGATTTCTTAAAAATAAGTTTTTTTAGAAAAAATAAAACAAAAAAAAGTCCAAAGAAGTGCAAAAAAACCTGATACGCAGCCCCCCCCCCCCCCCAAAAAAAAAAGGAACCCCAGTTCTCCATCCTGTTTCTTAAAAGAGTGTATAGCCAGATAATGAAGACAGTAAAACGTGTCATAATACTAAGGCCTGATATAACAGTGTGGGGAGTGTGAAAGGTAAAAAAATATTTTTGCCTTCTGTTCAATTCTATCAGCTACGTTGGTTGAGACATGTTTCCTATGACAGGGGCATTTGCTGCCAAGTTGGAAGATTAATATGAATATGTAAAAGAGAAGGAAAAAGTGAATCACATCATTAGCATGTTCAAGGTGATGAGGAGTAAACAGACCAAAATTTATAGGCATTAGAGTATGACACTCATAGATTACTACAGCTATAGGAATGGAAGTTGCTCATCTGTTTACCTAGAACTCACACATCCTGCACACAAACATGTATCATTGCACTATAGCACTTTTCTGAATGTTATTTACATGGACTTAAGTAAAGTCTTTGACAGCATTTCCCACAGCATTCTCCTAGAGAAACTTGCTGCTCATGGCTTGGACAGGTGTACTTTTTGCTGGGTGAAAACTTGGCTGGACCAGGGAGTTGTTGTCAATAGAGTTAAATCCAATTGATGGCTGGTCAAAAGAGGTGTTCCCCAAGGCTCAGTACTGGGGTCAGTTCTCTTGAATATCTTTATCAGCTGTCTGGATGAGGAGATCGAGTGCACCCCCAGTAGGTTTGCAGATGACACCAAGTTGGGGAGGATTGTTGATCTGCTGGAGGGTAGGAAGGCTCTACAGAGGGACGTGGACAGGCTGGATAGATGGGCCAAGGTTCAACAAGGCTCATTGCCAGGTCCTGCACTTGGGTCACAACAACCCCGTGCAAGGCTACTACAGGCTTGGGGAAGAGTGGCTGGAAAAGCTGCCTGACAGAAAAGGACCTGGGGGTGTTGGTTGACAGCTGGATGAATATGAGCCAGCAGTGTGCCCGGGTGGCCAAGAAGACCAACAGCATCCTGGCTTGTATCAGCAATAGTGTGGCCAGCAGGACTAGGGAAGGGATTGTCCCCCTGTACTCGGCTCTGGTGAGGCCACACCTCAAGTCCTGTGTTCAGTTTTGGGCCCCTCACTACAAGAAGGACATTGAGGTGCTGGAGTGTGTCCAAAGAAGGGCAACGAAGCTGGTGAAGGGTCTAGAGCACAAGTCTGATGAGGAGCAGCTGAGGGAAGTGGGGTTGTTTAGCCTGGAGAGAAGGAGGCTGAGGGGAGACCTTATTGCTCTCTACAACTACCTGAAAGGAGGTTGTACCCAGGTGGGTGTTGGTCTGTTCTCCCAAGTAACAAGCAATAGGACAAGAGGAAATGGCCTCAAGTTGCACCAGGGGAGGTTTAGATTGGACGTTAGGAAAAATTTCTTCACTGAAAGGGTTCTCAATCTTTGGCACAGGCTGCGCAGGGAAGTGTTTTAGTGACCATCCCTAGAGGTATTTAAAAGATGTGCATGTAGATGTGGTGCTTAGGGACATAGTTTAGTAGTTGGACTTGGCAGTATTAGGTTTATGGTTGGACTTGATGCTCTTAAAGGTCCTTTCCAACCAAAATGATTCTATGACTATGATTTTATAAGACAGAATTTCCAGTTCACCTTCATTTATACCACCATTATATTCATTAGGTTTTTTTATATAGCATTATTACATTACCATATTACATTGACCTGATTTCCTACTTACCTCTTAAAAAATCAAAAACCTTTGCTATACAAAAATAACAGAAAATACTAAGATGTATAACTATAGATGTATGTTAGATATTCCATGTATTTTCTATCATGTCTTTAAATAAAAGACCTCAAAAACCTCAATTAATTAACCTGAGATTTTAATGTTTTCATTACATTTAAATTCAGTGACCTTCAATTTTGCAGTTTTACAATTTCAAACTTTTCTTTCTGTCATTAGATCTTCAGTCATGGCAAGATTATCCTCACACTTTGTTCTGCAAGTCCCTGATCCTTCAAAGGATTTTTGTGTTTCCTTGTGCTCTTGTGTTTTTCTTTGCAAGATCTGGGCTAAAATCAGTTATGAAGAGCCACAGAGAGATTTTGAGATTAGTAAATAGTAATTAGTAAAGAGTAATTAATAAATAAAGACTTATGAAACAAAGGTTTAACAAAATAAATGGAAGTATGGAATCTGACATCTGCTCTGTTTCCCACTGCAGGCTGTTCTGTAGATCACAGTGTTGTCAGAGCCTTAGACTATGGAAACATAGGTGATAACCCACCTGAATAACACGGAATCTTTCAGTTGACCTTGATGAACTCTGGATCACTCCTGTACTTCCTGTTTCCATGATCTTTCTGTATCATAGAGGTAATAGCAGTTGCTAAGACTTTGAAGTATTTTCACTGCCTTATATTGCTGCCACTGCATAAAGCAAACTATGCCACAATATTTTTTTCCAATGCCCTTACTACTGCCTTCCTGCCTCTCAACTGGAATAGCATTTTTTTAAAAATTTATTTTATTTTCATTATTACTCTCACTGTATCATATCTTTTCCTTGTACCTTTCCTTTCTTGCCAAAGTCTGACATGCTGTCAGCATTACATAAGATAATTATCCATGTCTAATTTAAGTAACAGTCGTGTAATATATAGTACATCTGTGAACACTGATCTGGAATGACAGATAGTTCCACTGAAAATGTCTGCATTTTACTACTTGCTGGAACCATTTCTGCTCTATTTATGAGTGTAGAACTTTTTGTACTTGCATAAATTTACCAAAGATAAGTAATTGTTCTTTTAGTTATTTTACAACTATTTTCCTTTGGGATGTCTGTCATTTACTTCCATCTGCTTGTCAATATATTGAATAATTTTCTCTTTGTTTCTGAAAATTGTTAGAGGAAAATGAAAAACATTACATTTAGAAAAAAAGTATATTACCTATACTCCCCTGTTAATCATATACAGTATCTAGCAATTCCCTAATAATTCCCTAATGTTTTCTAAATCTAATATTGGTCACAGTTACTTCTCATATGGAGATATGTTAATGTAGCAAATTACAAAAATTCTTTCCAGCTCAATGAAATTTTATCCCATTAAATCTTTATGTGTTATTTTTTCTTTTCTAGTACAACTCTAAGAGATAGTAAACAGACAATTTAGACAATAAAAACATAAGAACATGTTGGAAAGAAGCATAAATGTTGATAGCAAAAGTTTCTTTACAAGTTACTTTTTTTCTTTCTTTTTAGAATTGATTCTTTGAGTTTATTCTTTAACTTCTTACAGCAATTTATTTTATTAGAACTAAAGTAATTTTCTCTGTAATAATATAGTAAATAGCATAGTATAGATTTTTTTTTTTTTTTAAGAAGATGAAAAATATGAGAGTTTTCTGTTCTAGAGAAGTTTCTTTCCATGCATAAGTAGAGGTATGTGCTTTCCTATATGTATAATAAACACCTAAATCTGCATCTGAAGAATATTATCCTTAAACTTGAAAAGAACCAACAATTTAGGGTTGCTTAGATCATTTAGGTCATTGGTTTTTACTTAGGTAAATCCTAAGTTTGCCATCCTCCTGCTTTCTTTTTCCCTACTGAGTCCAATTTTATTATCTGAATTTCATATTTTTCCAAAGTCTTCATCTCAGTTTTCCTTCTGAATTATGGTTGTCTCTCAGATACATTCAAGTATAATACCTTTCTCTGCTTGCTTTTTTGACTCAAAGATGTGCCTCACTCTCTAATTTTCAGTTCCAGTCTCCATGCCTTTCCTTTCCACACCAAGGTTAAAACAGAGATCTCAGATGAAAGCCAAAATTTCTATTGACAAAAATTCACTTCAATTTATTAGTCTCTGTGAATATATGTGTCTTTGCATACTGACACAAGTTTGGCTGAAGTGGTGAAAGAGAAATGCCTTCCTATTAATTGGGAACTGTGCTCATAGCTGTAAAACCAAATCCTTGTACTCTGTGGAGGGAGCTGAACGTTGAGCAAATATTCTAACTATACTAGTAGCATCAAAACTACACTTTTACTCATGAAACTGGGCTCCTCAACATATATGTTTTAATGAAAATGTAATCATCATTGAAACTCTTGAAACAATTTTAACACGTAAAGCTCAATTTCATATAAGTGCTGAAATTCTGACTTGTGGTCAATGGCCAAGCTTAATTTTCCAAAGCTTACTGGTCAAAATGCAGTAAGTTAACTTTACACAACAAATGGTTGCTGTAGGAAATTGGACTAGATGATCATTGTAGCTCCTTTCCAACTGGAACTATGCTATGCTATGCTATTTTGAAACTAACCTGGTGGTTACTTAGCTGGGATTAATTTCCTCCAATCCAGATGGTCAATTCTGCTTTAAGTCAATAGACTATGCTCCCTTCTTTAATGATATTCCTCTTCTTTCCTCATCTGTGGATACCCATCTTGTCAGCATTTTGCCAAAAAGAAATTCTCTCATGCCTTCTTGACAAGAAAACCTCAGTTCTACCTTTCCTTTGATTCGATGCATGAAAAAAAACCAAAACAAAACCAAAAACATGTGTATGACATAGACTTGCTAATCACAGGTGACACAAATCCTTTGATGTTATATACAGTTTTGATTATTCCTCAGACCAAATATGCAAGAACGACTGCTTGTGTGGCTGTTCTCCACTTAAACTAACCCAAGTTTTCCTCTACAATCTTAGTCAAATATATTAAGGGGAGGTTTATCTGTTGTCTAAGTAATATCATACTGTCACAGTCTGGGAGAACTAACATTTGTTTCTTTTAGTAACATTTTCCCTAACATTATGCACACTTAGCAGTCTACCAAACTGCAAATTGATTTCATTGTAAGGCTAGTCTCTACATTTCCTCAGCCCATTTTTTCTATTTCTGTACTACTGAGTAAAAAAGGCAAACTAGCACAGAGAAGCTCATGTCCTCACTGCTTAGGACTAGCCCTTTGAAGAGGATAATTGCTTTCGGTCTCCTCTGTGGTGCACCAAGGGCCCTAAGTTATAACTAATGCATTTTGCATATTCTTTTCTGTTTATTATATTCTGAAATAATGTAAAATTTGCCATGTAACCCACCATTCTGAAATAGAAATTATGTACTGTGTGCTCTGGATGAGATATGAAGTCATATGGAGATGTTTAAGAGTGCAAAACCTGATGGGATAGTGTTGATAGACTGGGGGGGGGGATCCACATATGAAATTTAAATTCTGAGGAATATTTCTTGGAGTGAACAGTTTTCCAAACCGCACCAACATTAATAGAAGCCAGTTAAGCATGTTCTAATCAGTGGCAGAGAGAAAGGTGACAATTCACCTGAAAAATTACAGTCCAGTGCTCAATCTTTCTCATTGGCCTTTTATTCAGCAACACAGATGTATCCTTTAGTGCACGAAGCCTCCATGTTCTTAGATGTCTTCAATCAGAAGTGCAACCGGGACCTCCACGTGGTCATCCTAATCATGCTGATATACTCGAACTCAACCTATTGGCAGAAATCACATACAATTATCTTTTATTTTGCAATAATTTGTTTTTATTTTGAGCAGTAGAAAGAGTGATTCTTTCTGAAAAATTCACAATAGTGGGGATCTAGCATATTTCATGAGCTATTGGCCTTCTTTGCAGGGTAAGTGCTGATCCAGAGAACTTGGTATAGCTGAGGTTTTGAACATTCAGCTGGAATTCTAGAAGTAAGATTAGTGGCCAGAGTTTTACTATGCCTAGAAACAAATGCAGAGTAGATGGGGCTATTATTGCAGTACTTTAAATGTGGTTAAGAACTTTGGAGACCATAGGCATAATCCTCATTATCAAACTCTTCAGACCCAAAGAGATTCACCACATGTAATGCATGTATAGTTCATCAGTAACTGGCTATCTGTTGTTAAACGAACTGTGAACGTGCAGTTTCTCTGCATATGTGCAGTAGCTGCTTTTTGGAACAGTCAGTGATCACTGAGCACATGCAGAAATAGATAACTGACATAAACCAAGAAAAAAACAAACCAAACCAAAACAAAAAAAACCAAAACAAAACAACCCAACATGAAAACACCCAATATCTTCCACATGCATTTTATATGGTGAAAATAAATTCAGTGCAAATATTGGTAGTGTAGACAGACACAAATTGCTGAATCTTTGGATGAAAGAAGCAGTGAAGTGTAAATATTAAAAAAAATTTGTTTTCTGTTGAAGTGACAGTAAGGCTTTGAGGGAAAAATATGAAGAAGAAACCAGTTATAACAGTAGGCATGGAACAGTGAGCATCTGTGTTATAAACCATTTGGAAATGTACTTTAAGAAATGTTCTGCCAAGCAGTCAGTTTATTTAGTATTCTATTCCTTGTGATATTATCTAACTCTGAATCTGCTTTTACTGTAAATATTAGATTTTGCTTCAAGCAAAGTAGATGATATAGGCTGAGGACCTCAGTAAAGATTAACAGGGTTAGAACTCAATCAACTGCAATAACATAACTAAAACAAACACTTAAGCTTTACCAGTTTAGTTAAGAAGTCTTTGTACATGAGTTCCTTTCAAAATGAAAAGAACAGATGTCTTTTCTCATTTTCTTTCAAGGGAAGTGTTTTCTTAAGCAGTAGTGGACACTTAAAATGGATTTGTTGTCAGCAGCTTTTCAGCATGAGTGCTGAATTCCAATGAACAAAACAGTTATCTGGGGCACAGAAAAAACTTTTCCCCTCATCTATACCTGAAACATCACAAAAAAAAAAAAAAAGGAAAAAGCAAAATGCACTGATAGTAGGTATTAATCTATTTTTTAAAAACAAATTTAAAGGCCAGTCATCTGAAAAGTAGCTACTCCAGAGAATGTTACAGATGATATTAAAATCCTACAGAATTTTAGCATAAAATTCAGTGTGTGTTTTTCATATGTGAAAACAAAAACTTTAATAAACTGAGCAGTTGAGTGCCATCTCAAAAACTAGAGTGTGTAAGTCTGGAACTCAATTTCTAGAACACCTGTAGAAAACAAGAAGAAATGACACGAAAAGAAACAAATATATTTGCAGGCCAGGAATGAACCAGATAGGTCATTACATCAAGTTTCATACAAATGATAAAACCATAATAAATTCCCTTTCATAAACATGTGAAAATAGATAAAACTATAAGATTTGGCTGAGGTTTCCTATGATTAGTTTTTGGTTTTTTTTTTTAAAATAAGGTTGAAAAAGGAAAATGGTGTTAAAAATCAGAAATTAAATCTTCAGGGTTAGTTATTACTTATTTGCTGTGGCATTTACTTCTAAAATATTTGTTATTTCAAAAACCAAAAATATTCCGCAAACCTAACTAGTAGATTTTTATTTTGAGGAAAACATTTCCTATTAAAAACCATACACAACACACATTCTGTAGTATAGGGTATGTTTACTTGTTTTCCTAGGAAAACATAAGTATACCTATTTTGTATTAAAAACTATTTTCCCTAATTTTCCTATTACATCTGTGAATAGAAGATAAAATGTATTTCTTCACTTACCTTGTAGAAGTATCTTGGAATAGAAGACCATTCAGTAATTTCAAATTATGCTGGGTTTGCATGGCAAGGTTTTGGTAGTGGGGGGGGCTACAGGGGTGGCTTCTGTGAGAAGCTGCTAGAAGCTTCCCCTGTGTCTGACAGAGCCAATGCCAGCCGGCTCCAAGATGGACCCGCTGCTGGCCAAGGCCAAGCCAATCAGCGCCTCTGTGATAACATATTTAAGAAAGAGAAAAAACAGTTAGGGAGGGCTTTTGCAGCCAGAGAGAGGAGTGAGAAGATGTAAGAACATCTGCAGACACCAAGGTCAGTGCAGAAGGAGGGGCAGGAGGTGCTCCAGGCGCCGGAGCAAGATTCCCCTGCAGCCCGTGGTGAAGACCATGGTGAAGCAGGCTGTCCCCCTGCAGCCCATGGAGGAAGGATGAGGGGGTGTAGAGATTCCACCTGCAGCCCGTGGAGGACCCCACGCCGGAGCAGGTGGAGACACCTGAAGAAGGCTGTGGCCCCGTGGGAAGCCCGCGCTGGAGCAAGTTCCTGGCAGGACCTGTGGACCCGTGGAGAGAAGAGCCCACGCCAGAGCAGGTTTGCTGACAGGACTTGTGACCCCGTGGGGGACCCACGCTGGAGCAGTTTGCTCCTGAAGGTCTGCACCCCGTGGAGGAGACTCACGTTGGAGAAGTTCGTGAAGGACTGTCTCCCGTGAGAGGGACCCCACGCTGGAGCAGGGGAACGATGAGAGGAGTCCTCCCCCAGGATGAAGAAGTGGCAGAGACAACGTGTGATGAACTGACCGTAACCCCCACTCCCTGTCCCCCTGTGCCGCTGAGGGGGGCGGAGGTTGAAGCCGGGAGTGAAGTTGAGCCCGGGAAGATGGGAGGGGTGGGGGGAGGTGTTTTAAGATTTGATTTTATTTCTCATTCCTCTACTCTGTTTTGCTTGGTAATAAATTAGATGAATTCCCTCTCTAAGTTTGGTCTGTTTTGCTTGTGATGATAATTAGTGAATGATCTCTCCCTGTCCTTATCTCGACCCATAAGCTTTTCGTTATACCTTTTCTCCCCTGTCTAGTGAAGGAGGGGAGTGATAGAGTGGCTCTGGTGGGTGCCTGGCCCCCAGCCCCCACCACACAACTTTATAATGGTGTCTGCTGCATATTAGAATGATCTAGAGGCATAATGCTTTGATGAATCAGTTTAGTTTATAGAGCTGGAATATCAGTAATGGAGGTATATTCTAACAGATAAAGTATAAGAATAGGAACACAATAATTTTACTTTTGTTTCATAAGTTGACTCTCCATGACTGCAAGAAATTCCCTTAACTTGCCCACATTGTTTTTTACCTTCTTACTGAGTGTGAAAAATAATGGCTTACTGCTTACCTGACAACAACGTTTTCTGAGGATTATTTACATCCTGACTGTGGAACTATTGCTTGCATTGGTGAATGTTGATTTACATCTTACTAGTAGTCTTACAGTAGTCTTACTACCTCCAGTAGGACTAGTCATTTAAGTAAGGAAGCAATCTCCAATGTTAAGAAGTAGTTCATATTTCCACTTACATGTGAACAGGTATTTTGTAGAAGATGTCATCCTGCAGTTACCAAAGCCTGTGAATAACCTTTTGATTTCAGCAAGTGAAATAATACTAATATTAAAGTTCTTGCAGATGAATTGCCAAGTGCTATTGTTAAAAATCCTCAAGGGGAAAAAAATTGACTTTGATTTTAATGACAGGCCAACTTACACTAGCTAACCTTGAAAATAGATCTACTTATGATATATGTATGTCCTTTGATTGAAATTGCATGATGGCTGAGTAAAAGTTAAATTATATAGTACAACTTTAAATAGGATTATTCTTATATTTAACCTATTCCCAGACAGATCAAAAGTCTCATTTAGTGATGTATAAGTGAATTACTTCACTAATATATGTGGGCATATAGTAGGATGTTATACCAAATATTTGATTAAAGGCTAAACTTCAGTACTAATCAAAATTTCATTACTAGTACAATACATTTTACAGCTTTGGCAGTTTGATTGATGTCACAGTGTTAGAAGTTCAATCCAGTGTGTAACTTAGGAGCAAACAAGTGGAGAGAAAAGTAACTAAGTGAAACCAAGCAATGCCTATGCTACCAAATAAGAGTGTCAGAGAGTAAGCATCCCAGAGTATTCTCATTGTCTTTTATACAATACTTGATATGAAAGAATGCTAGAAAAAAGGTAAAGCTAAAAGGGACTTGAAGACTTCACCAAGTGAAGTTCTACTGCCTATCTATTTTATTTCTAATATGTTTACCTAATGTTTCCATATTGGAGTATGCTACTGAAAACCACAAAAACCACCAGTCCAAGTAAACTGTCAAGTGAGGAACTGACAAAATGCAAATAAGGAATGAATTCTTTTTTGTAATTATTCTTGTAATAAACAATATGTCCCTTGCCTTGAACTCCATTTAATATAAGCTAAACTAACTGCTTCAGTTTTGAAGGCCAGAAGAGGAAGAAGGGAATACAAAGAGAGGGCTGATTGTGGCAAAAATTATGAAGCCTTTGACTGAACAGAGGAAATTGGTTCTTCATGGCACATGCACACAAAAATGACTGGGATAGGATGGCAGATCAAAGAAAACACCAGAAAACAATGGACTAACTTAACATCATCTAGATGTTAAGGAACAACACTAGGACCCAGGAAATACCATCAGATCCCAAACTTTCTTATGGTGCTATAAAACATCTGTTCAAATATTGCATGACTGTATAAAGTCACACCTCAGGTGATATTTTGTGTCACAGTATTTGTGCTCTGAAGTGGTATGTTAAACCAGAATAGAAATTTGTTCTCCCTCTATATATTCCACTGCCATCACCTCTTGCAGGAATCAGCAATCAAGTGAACTGAAAGTATTTCTAGCTAGCCTGATTGATGTCAGACATCAGTTGATGTGCAATGCATGAAAAGCTCAAATCTGGACATCTAAATGTAGATGTCTGCAACCTACACCAAAAATCCCCTACTGAGTTCTTGACTTTCAAATATGCTGCAAAGCATTTCTCTGAAGTTACTTGGAAAGGATTAGATGATTTCATAACATTTATTTTGTAGATTGTGATTCATAGCTCTAACTCAAAATTAAAATTGCAAATTTCATTCTATTGCAATAAAATAACAGATTTTTTTTGTCTTCAAAGCTTTTCATATTCTATCCTCTTCAATGCATCCTTCCTTTTGTTTTAATACACTGGTTATATATCATGTCCATTTCCAAAGATATTTTTATAACTGTTTCCCTACAAATGTACACGCATCTTCTTATACACTGTTACTTACAGACATTCCAGCTGATCTGTCTAGTGAACATAGCTACCTCTATTCCTTATATAGTAAATAATACAATACAAGCTTATACAGAGCTGAAGAGGAAAATGTTCAGAATACCGTCCTATGAATTGTCTTCTGAAGAACTCTTATTTCCCTATTAAATGTTGGGTTTACTGAGGGAAAAATTCTCTTTAGATTAACGTCAGACTTTGAGAACTCCTCTCATTTTCTATATTTGAAACCTAGTATCTTTTGAAAACCATATTAGTATTGGCATCACTTGGAAAGTTATCTCTACTTCTGTTTTTTTTTCATGCTTCTTTGGATTCCACAGTACTAGGTACTGATTGTTGTGGTTTAATCAGGTGTTAGGAAAACAAATAGCTGTAGTAAAATATGTAAGGAGATCTCATTGCATGAACATGATCAAAAGAAACCTGTTGCAGTTCCCTCCCACAAGGACAGTTTTAATACATATTTTTATGGTAAATGTGTTAGTATATATAATATATTAACTTTCTACTTCATGTATTCAGTATTTTAAGAGGCCAGTCATCTGAGATTAATGATTGAAAGTCTTCAGAATGTTTAATTTTTAGTAACAAAATATATGGTATGTCCACCTGAAATCTATGTACATTTTTTTTTGTTTTTAAACCTTCACTTTCTCTCAGCCTCATCTTTAACATATCCATAATAAATTCAAATTCCAAACCATTCATGATCCTTTGTATTATCTTCTTGCTACTGTATTGGGTTTGCATGGCAAGGTTTTGGTAGCAGGGCAGGGGCTACAGGGGTGGCTTCTGTGAGAAGCTGCTAGAAGTTTCCCCATGTCCGACAGAGCCAATGCCAGCCGGCTCCAAGTTGGACCCACTGCTGGCCAAGGCCGAGCCCATCAGTGATGGTGGTAGTGCCTCTGGCATAACGTAGTTAAGAAGGAAAAAAACTGCTGTGCAACAGCAGCCAGAGGGACGAGTGAGAAGATGTGAGAAAAACAACTCTGCAGACACAAAGGTCAGTGCAGAAGGAGGGGCAGGAGGTGCTCCAGGTGCCAGAGCAGAGATTCCCCTGCAGCCCCTGGAGAAGACCATGGTGAAGCAGGCTGTCCCCCTGCAGCACCTAGAGGTTGATGGTGGAGCAGAGATTCCACCTGCAGCCCATGGAAGACCCCATGCTGAAGGAGATAGATGCACCCAAAGAAGGCTGTGAGCCCGTGGAAAGCCCGTGCTGGAGCAGGCTTCTGGCAGGACCTGTAGCCTCGTGAAGAGAGGAGCCCACGCTGGAGCAGGTTTGTTGGCAGGACTTGTGACTCCATGCACCCTGTGGAAGGGACCCACGTTGGAGCAGTTCGTGAAGAACTGCAGCGCATGGGAAGGACTCACATTGGAGAAATTCCTGGAGGACTGTCTCCTGTGGGAGGGACTGCACGCTGGAGCAGGGACAGACTGTGAGGAGGAAGGAGCGGCAAAGACGATGTGTGATGAACTAACTGACCACATCGCCCATTCCACATCCTGTTGCAATGTTCAGGTAGGTAGAGAAACCGGGAATGAAATTGAGCCTGGGAAGAAGAGAGGAGTGGGGGGAAAGTGTTTTAAGATTTGGTTTTATTTCTCATTACCGTACTCTGACTTTTCATTGGCAATAAATGCAATTAATATTCTCAAGTTGAGTCTGTTTTGCCCATGACAGTAATTACTGAGTGACCTCTCCGTGTCCTTATCGCGAGCCATGAGCCTTTCGTTACTTTTTCTCTCCCTTGACCATTTGAGGAGGGGGAGTGATAGAGCAGCTTTGGTTGGCACCTGGTGTCCAGCCAAGGTCAACTCACCACAGCTACTCTCACAGCCACAGTTCTATTATAATTTCCATTCACCAAAAGGTTTTTTTAAATGAGAATTCTTCTAGACACTTCTGTTCTCTCAGCTGTTGATTTCCTTTTTTTTTTTTTTTTTCCATTTTGTCTCTTCCAAAAGGGCAGATCAATATCCTTTCTCCCAATTCTCATCATTTGTGGATTCTAGTTCTGCAATATGGATAACTCTTAAACTTGCATCCTTCTTTGTATCTTCTTACATTTAATATATTTGTTGATTCTCTGCACTCTGTCTCCATCTTCACCTGCAATCAAAACTTATTTTCTATGGCAAGATACACCCTATAACTTTGATTATTTGCAGTACCTACTTGTTTCTTTTTTTTTTTTTTTTTTTTTTTTTTTTTTAGGATATCTGATTAAAAACTCATGGGCAGATTGGTTTGCTTCTTAAAACCATAGAATAATCTGGGTTGCATGGACCTCTAGGTGTCTTGCAGTCCAACCCCATACTTAAAGCAGAGCCAACATGGAAGACATTACTTAAGGCCGTGTCCAGTGGAGTTTTAAGTATCTCCAAAGATGGAGTGTCTACATCTTCTCTGAGTAAATTGTTCCAATGTCTGAGCACCCTCATGGTAAAAATAAAAATAAAGCCTATATCAAATCAATTCCCTTTTTGTAAGGATGCCTGTTGGCACAACTATTACTATGCATATCTCAGAAGACCCTAGCTCACTTCTCACTATATCTTCCCATCAAGTGGTTGCAGAAAGCAGTAAGATCTCCCCCTTAGTTTTCTCTCTGTGAGACTAAATAAACCCAAATACTTCAGCTTCTCCTTGTGCATCCTGTATAACAGGACACTACCATGTCAGTGGCCTCTACTGGACTAGTGCCATTATGCTAATGTCTTGCACTGGACATGTGAAAACACAAAAGAATACTCCAGTTACGATTCTGCCTACACTTCTGCTAATAGCTAGTGTAGCCCAGCACAGCTAGTTTCCTTTGTCAAAGTGCACTGCTGACTTATGTTCCATATGATGTCCACTTGGGCCCTGCATCTTTTTCCACTGAGTTTCTTGCAATCCAGCTGAATTTCATCCTATTATCCCATTATCCCATTTCTCCAGCCTGTATTGGTCCTCCTAAATAGCAGCCCTGCCCATCAGCCTGTGAATCACTTCCACCAATTTTGTATCATTTGCAAACTTGCTGATAGTTCATCCTTTTCCATCATCCAGATTATTAATAAAGAAATTAGCCTCTATACTAAGCTTTGAGGAATGTGAACAATAACTGGCCTCTAGATGGACTTCATACTGCTATTCACAAACCTTTAAGACTGACAATCAAGCCAGTTTACCACCTGTCTTAATATTCACCTATCCAGTCCATATATGACTAAAGGAATATCTTGCAAGACTGTGTTAAATGCCTTGATAAATTAAAGCGAAATGACATCAGTGACTCTTTCATTCACTGAGACTCTCATTTCCCCATAGAAGGCAGTCAGATAAGTCAAGTATAAATTACCCTTGATTAATCCATATTGGCTAATGCTCATCACTTTCTTTTCTTTTACATGCTTGGAAATGATTTCCAGAAGATTCACTTCAAAACCTGTTTGGTGACTGAGTTGAGGCTGACCAAACTGCAGTTCCTCAGATCCTTCTTGTTTTTCTGCAAGATGGGCATGATGTATGCCTTTCTCCAGTCATCAGGTCATCAGGAAACCCCTGAACATCATGACCATTCAAAGATGATGGAAAATAGCCTCAAAATGATCCCTCCAAGTAGCTTTTGGATGCATTCTGCCTGGTCCCGTGCACATTTCTAATTTGCTTGATCCATGACTTGATTTACCTCTGTTCAAAGTAAAGCTCCACTCGCACAGACTTGTCCCCTAAGCTCTGGGATCTGTGAGGCCTTAGGGCAGACCTAACTAGTCAAAACTGAAGGCACTGAGTACCTCAGCCATATCTTTGGTCGCTAGATCCCTTGTCCCACAGAGCTATGAGACTCTGTTTCCTTATCCTTCCTCTCACTACTGATGCAGACATAAAACTCCTCTTGCCCATCATATCGCTTGCTAGTTCCAATTCCAGATGAGTTCTGGCTTTCCTAATTCCATCCTTTCATGCACAAATAATGTTTATATATACCTCTTGAGTAGCTAATCTCCTCTACCACCTCTCACCTACTTCCTTTTTGTGTCTGGGTAAACTTACTATTTCATTTGTTCATCCATTCTGATGTTCTCCAACACTTGCCTGATTTTTTACATTTTGGAATGGACCAATCTTGTGTTTTAAACAAGTTATCCTTGAAGATCAAGCAGAAAATGCAATAAATATTTTTCTCTTCCTTCAGTTTTATCATTTGGTTAGTATACTTCTTCAGGTTACTCAGATTTCATACTTGCAATGCCTGTATGAAATGACTTTTCTCATCCTTCACTTCTTAATCTTCCACCTTCTTCTGTACCCAAGTCTCTGTAAATACATGATTTCAGAAAGAGATTTCTTCCAAGAAATAACGGATATGATATGATTGTACTTTCTCCCATTCTGTCACTTTTCTCTTCCCTGCAAGTGAATCTTCATGCCCTGTATCTTTTCCTTTTTGTTCTCATTCAGTTTTGCTTTAGGGTTTTTTCTTTGACAACAGAAAGATTTTATCATCTTAAAAAAAAAAGTAGTGATGACTGAATTTGTTTAAGCCTGTTTAAAATTGCAAATGCTGCCACACTTCCCTTTCACTTGTAAGATAATTGAATATGTTGTCCACAGTTTCTGTGTAGTTTCTCTTTTAATACCATCCTAGACAGTCCCATCTGACTTCTCCTGCTTCTCAGCTATTACATCAAATGTCTCATTACATCTTTTTGGTCAAATTCCAGAACCATTATGACATCTTTATCTTACTTGAACTATGAACTAGTTTTGTAATTGAATAGATACTTCTAGAAACTGTATTCCCCTTTAATTTCCATCATTCATCATTTAATCATCTTTGTTTCATCATTCTGAATTCCCTCTATTCAGTGTTCCAGGATCACGTCTTGAGAATTCTTCTAATTTCTTTCCTCAAAATTACTAGTGTTGTTTTTTGGGGTTGAGTTGGGTTTGTTGTTTTTTTTGTTTTTTTTTTTTTTTTTCAAAAAAGTCTTTAGGCCTTATCCTTCCTCACTCATCTCTAATTAATTTCATCCACAAAATTACAGTCACTATGTGTATGACTTGCAAATCTCTTTCTCCTCAGCATGGGCTATTTTTGCTCAAATTTAAGTGTCAGCTTCTCTGACTGCTTATTTTGAATATTTAACAACAGACTTTTGAACAGTCTTCAATGATTCTCTGAGAAAACCACACTTGAACTTTATTTTGTTTTGTTTTTAATTCGCAATCAATGTAAACAATACCATAGCCTTATGTGAGACTTGGACATGTAAACCAGGTAACTATTTTGATTCATCCTAAGCCTAAGTACGTAGTGAAAATAGCCTGATACTAGCCTTTACAAGTTTTGCTCTTTTCTGACTTGCTTTAGGTTACTGTTACATTCACATAGTCTTTTCTAACCACTGTCTATCCAGAATAATATTGTTAAGACAGTATTCTCAGCATGTCACTTTCCTATGTCAGACTTCTCTTTGCATACCTTCATATCACTCTCCAATAGTGAAACAACTATGTTCTTACTTTCAAAGTCTCTCTCTAATCTCCATCTCACAAATACATACTCATTCTTTCTTTTGAAATAACTGTTTCATTTCATACCAGGAAGAAAAAAAATGAACAGAAGTAATTTACATTTAAAACTCATCATGGGTATTATTATGACACGTGGTCACATGAATTCTTAAAATCAAAGGCCTTATTCAAATTTGGGACAATACTATTTTTTTTCATTGTTTGTCTGAGCATGTTTTCCAGTTAAGTACATCCAAAATCTGTTTAGCTATCAGCCGTTTGAATGTTCTCATTGAGGAGACACTCCCATATACTCCCAAATATCCATTTTCTGTGGGGTATCAGCTGACAGTGAAATTTTATATGGTGACCCACAAAAGGACGTTTTAAATTGCAACTTATTGCAACTGCTGAACATACGAGTAATGTGCTACAAATATTTTTTTAAGTCGTCAAAAAATCTTGATATCTAAATTATTATTTTACTTTCACCAAACAAAAAGGGAAACTGGTAAAACTGCCCATGGTGAATTAGCTTTATATATTTTTCTGACATCTGCATTGGGAAGGTTTCAACCCCAGATTCGGATCCCCAAACATGTATGTTTAGTTGCCTTTAGAGCAGATCCCATCATACTAAGGTAGAAATCTGTATTTGAACACATGCATTATTCACAGGAAACTTTGTCTTCATTGAATCCTAAGGGCTCTAAAATGCAATTCCCTTAGAAATATCTATATTAGAGGTGTTTAAAGTGAAATATTTTAATCTAGAACTGAATCTCATGATTTTAGTTAATTTCTATAATTTCTACGTGACGGCTACCATATATATAGACGGACTTAATCCAACTGGGAGGAAACAATCACGTGCAGAGAATGAATAATTCCTGCTTACTTTCATGGTTGTCATGAGATGAAATTAATTACCTTGCAGTGCCTGATTATTTGAAAAAAAAACCCAAAAAACTAAACAACACAACAAAACAAAAACACCAAAGAAAAACAAAACCCACCACAACAAAAAAGCAAACACCCCTCCCCCCCAAAAAAATTCCCAAATGAACCAACCAACCAAAAAAACCCCAACCAATCAAACCCCCCCCCACTTAGATGATCTAGCTTAAACTTGGACAACTACAATTTAGAGAACTAGGGTTCAATTCAGTAGTCTTAATATATATTTCTAGCATTATTTGAGATACATTAGGATATCCTGTCTGGCCTCAGCTGCTGCTGAACATACAAATAGGTCTCCTGAAGATCTTGCATCACAGCTGCCACCCTTCTGTGGATTTTTTTAGCTGTTATAGGTTGTCTCAAATGGCAGCTGAATAAAATCCCTAAAATGACTGAGAAAAGAGTGACAGAGGAACATATCTGACTTAACAGCCTTGTGCAAAGGCACATATGACAATGCAACTTACATACATACTAATATAGCTATTTAAAAAATAATTTATGAAAGAGAAATTTAATTTTTAAATTTATAGACAGCAAATGTAAGTTTATATACAGTACCTAGAAAAGAGATGTTGTTATTTGGAAACACTGTATTGTTCAATTCCAGTTGCTGCAGAACAGAAATAAATTTAGCAATAAATTTTTTTCACGTTTGGCAAGTACCTATGAAATGGCACTTTATATATCAGGTATACTCAATGACAACTGGTAGTTCAGTTCAAGATAAACTGCAGTTTTCAACTGTCACAACTAGAAAGAACACATTTTTATTTTAATTAACTTTTTCTTTCTTGGATTGCACAGTAAGTTTTTACTTCATGGCATACTTCATGGCATATCTAGGTAACTTATAATACCCTGAGACTGTGACACATTTTGATAGATAAGTTCTTTAAGGACCCTGAAGGTGCAGGATAACAGGTTTGACAAGACTGATGAAAACATGAGTCTAGACCATTTCCATTTAAAAAAAATAAAATGATGACTTAAAAATAACTAGCAATATTAGAGTAAAAAAAAATAATTGCCTAAAGGCACTTGGGGAGTTAAAACCCCCAATATTTGAGCTGTGCTATCCTTGTTACCAGGTCTTTCAAGGTGTAAGGGAATTTTACTTTGCTACCATCAAGCTTTGAAGAGCGGTTCCAAAAACTAAAGAAACAAGAGGAAGAACAAATTAAAAAATAATGAATTTCATAACTCATAATTTAAATAAGAAAACTTATTAACAGATATTACGTAACACCAACATCATATAAAATCTGTACTATCACATTGCTTCAAAAGGTGTTTGTTTGTTTGTTTTGTTGCATGTCATTATGACTTAACAATAATTTGCATTTCAATTTGTAAGTACAGAATATGGAGAGATTGCAAATTAGATGTTCTGGAGAGGAAAGAAAAAGTCTGGGGCTATACTTTACCATTCGCTGAATTTTAGTAAAGGATGTTTGTTGAAAAAAAAAGTCAAATATTAGATGTGTGATGTATAAAGCACATGAAGTAGCCTTCTCCCCAACCTGGCTTTAGAAGGCCTGAGCTGGACTATCATGTCTAAATTTGTCACTTCTGGATGGATACAGATGACTGGAAAGGGATTAAAGAAGAGCACCATGAATGAATAAAGATTTTATAAAATGTGAATGAAAAGAGATTGAATGAATCCATGCCATTCTGTCTAGAGAAAAGAAGACTTGGGAGGAACATAAAAGCAACTTTCAGATCTCTAAAGGACTGCTGCAAAACAGAAAGGAACAATTTATTTTCCACATCTCTGCTGCACAGTGCAAAAAAAGGAATAGGTTTAAACTGAAGCAAGGCTTCATGTTAGAAATTATGAATATCTTTTAAACAGCAGGATCAAACATGGATGTTTGATCAGTGATCTGGGGTCCTGGAGAATACATAGAGGAAAAAATACTAGGAGTGTTAAAAATGTGCTTTATTGATCTTGTCATCAGGGCCCTAAAGGATTAGATGGTTTTATAAAGTCCTTTCCAATATTATTTGTTGAAAGCTTGTTTTAAGACACAACACATTCAGTTTCTTTCAAAACAAATTATTTCACAGAACTGTTTGATTTGAGGTGTTCTGTGTTTGTTTGTTTGTTTGTTTGTTTAAAAAAAGCTTACCAATTTTTATGTCTCTCGTCATTTATTACGGTCAGTGTGTCATACTGACACTTTAAGCAACCAACTAGATATTAAAGGACTTGCTAGGATGTAGAATTTTCCACTGACATTTTAAAGCTACAGCAAATGATTTACAATGCTTGTTAGTGAAAAAATTAATGTATAAAAAACCCCACAACTTTTAAAATTTTCTAATATTCTGGATTCTAGACAGCTGTGACTTGCTTGTTAATTTGATTTGTTGTTTTCCATTGCTCTGCTTGTTTTTTATTATTATTAGCAATTTTTGCTAAAGCTAGTAAATTTAATTTTCTATACTACTATTTGACTTGTACACTGTTAACATGAAACATTTATTAAGGGGTATCCTGAACTCTTTCCATATAGGAATATTTATTAATATGGATCTCTTCATTAATTATCTGTGGGTAGAACTAAACGTGTTTTATGAGATTCTGTAGAATTCATTATCACAGACTGTATCTTGCCATCTCTTCATTTTCAAAACAGATCTTATCCTTTCACATCATAATCTCAAATAATGATTTCTACTTTTCTCTTTCATAACACATGTAAGAGACACTTCTTCAAATTCTTCCTAAGTGTGTGTTTCAGAATCTTCAGAACATAATTACGCATAATTACAGCTATTACTGTCAAGGCCAGTGTAGTGGCAAGAGGAATAAAAACTTCTCCCATTAAATTCTTCTAATAGCTTCAGTCCATGTTGCTGGAATCCAGAGACCAAAGCACTGCAATTATGATATTTGTGCTAGCAGCATAAATAAATGAAGGTTGAAGCAGTTCATACTGCATTTCTGAAGTGATAGAGATACTGTTTGTCCAAATGATCATCAAAACAGAGATTGTTCCTGAAATACACTGTAACTTCTTATAATCAAATTGCAGAATATTTGAATTTCGAACACTCTTAGCTGGTCAGTGATGTAAAAGTAAGTAAAACTAATCTGCAAATAGATGCTGATGCCTTTTTTACATAGTTAGAGATTTGAATGTACAGGCCAGCATCGAAGTTTTCCCATGGTTATACATCATAGCAGTCGGATCATTCACTTAAGGTACCCACTACATTTCCAAAGGTGTGCAGACTCATCAGAAATATGCCAAAGAGTGAGTGTAAATTGAAGTATTGAAAACAGATTAAAGGTGTATATGTCCCTTACCATTTTATTATTAGTGTTTTCAAGTTGCTTTCATTTCTCCTTACCAAACTGACTTCAGTACATTCAGTGGTTAATATTTTGTGGGACTCTTATCTGTATGCCAACCAATGTAATGTTGGAATACTGTTTTTAATGCAAGACCTATGTAAAATAAAATATTTTGCAATTATTCTTTCCAAAGGAATGGAAAGTTCTCTGATCTTTTTCTTTTTTCTTTCCTTAAATTCTGTTGTATTAAAGATACATTGTTGTTACTTGCAGAGAGCTTCTCAAATAATAGGATGGTAAAGCCTTTGTGATATTTCATGTCCACATATACCTGGTTGTGAATCTAAAAGATGAATAGCATTCAACACACTACACATAAATTATTATCTATGCTCAGAATTCAGTCTTATCGCATTGCAATTATATTTTTTCTATCACATCATATCTCTTTGTTCTTACAAATCTCTTCCTGTATGTTTCCAACAAAGAAACAGAAGATAGCAGGGAAAAACAAAACAAAACAAAACAAAACAAAAAACCCCACCAAAACCAAAACCAAATCAACAAAAACCCCAAACAAACAACCCCAACCTTACTATCAAAGTCTTCAAGACATTAAGGATTAATCCTTTAATCAGCAGAAAATCTTGAACCACTTATAGCAGTTACCATGTAGGTCTAATTAACAATAGTGTTAGCATATGGAATGTCACTAACCTTGTAGGATGAAGGAGTAGCTCAGTTATTAAAATAGAATACCATAAGTGTAAGTAGCATGTCAATCACTGAAAGTTATGAATCTGTCCAGAACTTTCCAAAGGAGCAGACCATGAGCACCAGTGGCAGCCAGTTAGGTGCTGAGTGAATATGAACAGGACAGTAAAAAATCAGGTGTCCTCTACCCCATTCAGTAACTGACAGTGCCTGGGGTCAGCCAGGGAGATAACTCCCAGGACCCCAGGTCCTGGTCCAGAGCTCCACACAGCATGGCTGGAGTCTTTACCTGTATCTGCCCAACTTCCTTCTGCACTGTATCATCTCTCCTATTGAACAGCAAAATCGTGTGATTCATAAAATTGCATATGTTTGTGATTAAAGTGTTTTGGTATCTGAGATCATTTAGTCTCCCCACTGTCATTTGGCAACTGTGACGCAAGAGAAGTGCCCTTGCTGTCAGACAACAGAAGCCAGTCTCTTTTTTCTATGGTCCCTTGTATGACTGGCAAAAAATGGAATAGTTGCAGCTGGAAAAAAAAGATGTGAAACTTGAATCTACAGTTTCTCTCTGAACTTAAGTACCTCTTAATTGTAGATTCCTTTTTTCCCCGTTGGAACAGTTCCATTTTGCCCAGTGAACCTTTGCGTATTTATACAACAAGAAAATGGGGCAGAAGAAATATAAATCTTATTTTAATCTCTTCCAAAGTAATTATGCAACCACAAAGCCAGTTTTTCTAAACAAATGATAAACATTTCTACAGGAGATTCACTTTAGGTCTACAGGAGATACGTTACATGTCTGTTGAAAGCCAAGTCTTAACAGCTAGAGTATTCTGGAGGCTTTCTCAGTTTGTCAAAGAATCCAGACAGAAAAGTTTCCTATAAATGTTTTGACATACTGCCATTCTATGAGCAAAAAAAGATTCAGTAAGGAATTGAGTCAGTTGTAGCAGACAAAGATCCATGTGCCCAGTGCAGCTATCTGATAATATATACAAACCGAATCTCTAAGATCTACCTTCTCTCTTCTGCCATGCTGAGCAATGTCATGATCCCATGAGTATCTATCATCTTGAAAAAAGGAATGGTTTCCAATACCCCTTAGAGACTGTGTAATTATTTGAACTGTACCTTAATAGCAGAGTCCTTTGTCATTATGATTAGATTATACACAATAATGGAATTCTATGTTTAGAGCAAACATTACATTTTAAAGATTCACAAAACACAATATAAACCACTCACAGATGGAATAACCACAGCAGAAAACTCACAGGAGTGCTTATTTGTAATGTACTGCAGTATGTAAATAAAATATTGTAGGCAGTTTTCCCTGGCATATATAGAAGTTCTATTATTTAGCATATATGAGCTGTTCAGGACTCAATAAGCTAATAGGAAAATTGGGAGTGTGAAAAGAAAAATCCCAAATCCTGGTATCATTTTCTTCTTTAAGAAGATTTCTGTGGCTGTATTTTTGGAAAATAAGAACAAGGCAGCTTACAGTATACATGTTGGTAACACACATACTAAATGGCTGCATATATTTGAGCAGCATTCACATAACTTAAGATAGTATGTTTTTAAATGCATTTGACATGCAAGTAAAAATCTGTCCTGACAAAATAAAAAAGAAAAAAGCTAACTCAAGAAGTATAGTGGGTGAAAGAAGTTGTTTGGGTTTGTTTTTTTTTTTTTAATGGTTTTAATATGAGATCTATAAGTGAATGATTCTCTCTCAGAGAATATCCTGTGTTGGAAGGCACCCTCAAGAATCATCCTAAGCATTATCGCTACTAAGTCACAAATCTAGCAATTAAAGTAATTTCCTACATACATTAGTCTACCCAGACCTACTTGTTATCTTTAATATCAGGGCACATTCTGAGGTCATAATGCCTTATGAGAACTGAAAAAAAATCAGTTATAACCAATATTCTGTCAACCTACCAGGACATACACATCTCATGATTTCCTGAACATTTTCTGAAGTTCTTTGTTGATATTATTATATTATATAATATTATATAATCACAGCCCCTATTCCAGCTATGTCATCAAATATTAAGTAAGATTGAAGACAGAATTCAGACTAAGTGCCATAAAGGCTGTACAAGTAAATTGATCACCTTGGTTTCACAGGACAGAAGGTCAATATTGCTGTCATTTGCTTCTGAAGGTTTAGTTTGCTTGTAGTCATTCATGACAAATACACACTACATTCTCAAAGAAGCAATTAACTAAAACATATTTTGTGTTTGGTTATTTTATTGCTATTTTGAACACTGGACAAATTTTGAGGTATTTGGAAATATATCTTCCATTACTTTTCTTGAAAAAAAGCAAACCAGGAAAAAAATAACTTGTTGTACCTCAAAACATTTATTGCCAAAGTAACTCATGGTATTAAGCTCATTTAGAAAAGGTGTCTTTGAATGGGAGTAATAGTTTTGACTTGCTAAAAAACATGCCCAGCATGTGTAATTTTTGAAAATTTGCCTTTTGGTTCTTGTGAAAGATTGCATCATTTCTGGAAGTGCTTTACCTTGTAATGTAAACAAATGTGCCATTTTCTCATCTCTATTGAGAAACAGCATTTGATGGTGTACTTGCAGACAAGAACATGGTTCATGTCTGTTCATTTTTTGACATTGAACTGTGTACATTTAACTTTCTCTTAATATATGCAACCACAATACAGTAATATTCCTATAAATATGTCTTATCACTCTGCTAGTAGAGAACCAGTATCAAAAAACTGATCTAAGTGACCACTTATCTGACTTATTAATTATGAAGCCTTTAATTTGACAATCAAACTTTTCCCTTACCTATGTTTTTTTTTATTTGGCTGACACTGAATTTGAGAAATTACACTTGACCTGTTGTATCACCCTGTGAACTCAAGTTATTTGAAATGTAACACTCAACCAATAATGCTATTAAACCTTAGCATTGAATCTTCAAAATATATGTTGGTACATGGCTGTGTGTGTATAAACATCAGAAACATTAAATCATAGCTGAATTAACAGAATAATGTCCATAGATAATTCACAAATTACTCATTGTGCATATTTCGCTCAGAAGAATTTATCAAATATTTTTCTATGAATGGGTATTCCATTAGAAAATGCCAGTTTATTCAAACTCAACCTTTTTGAATAAATACACATCCCCCTGAAATTTTCAATTGGAAGGTTTCTCAGTCTGAAAATTACATTTCTAGTAAAAGTCAGAGGTAAAAACCTTTGTCCCAGAAGTTGTGTACCTTAGAGAATTATTTTGAATGAGGTACAAGATTTCCATTAAAATCTCTATTCAGAAAGCTATACCATCAATCTTATTTCTATACAGACCTGGAGAGAAACTGGCATCCATGAGATTCCACAGATGTCTTTGTTTAGAGTACTCACTGAGGACTTGAGGCCCCTGATCTTTTCAGTTACAAGAGGTGCTATATTGTGTTTTCTATATCATCTACAACAGCTGTACCTACTAAAGTTTAAAGTAATTTTCGCCTTTTGGACTTCATTTAATAATACTGTTGAAATGAAAAGTTTGAAAATCTTTAATGGCTCCCAGTAAAGAATAAAAAATAACCTGGAAATAGTAAAAAACCCCCAAACCCTCTGTTTTCCAGACCTCTGATCTCATCGCACCATCCATGCTATTGCTTTGTAGCACTATTCTGAACTGAAATATACACTGCTCTGTATTTTAATTCATTAGTCTGACCTGATGCAGCACAGAAGACATTCTGCATGTGCACAAGGTACACAACTTCTGCTTTTTATTATCTTACATATTTCCATAAATTTAAAATCGATTATGTGTATGTTCATAATTACTTTTGGGTTTTTTTAAAGGATAAACATACCACACTGGTCAGAACAATGCCTAAACTCTCAGTTTTTGCTGTTTCAAATGATGCTTTAACTCACACTTTCAATAGTCAAAAATACATTCCTCAAAATATATAATTATATGCATTTTATTTTCTTGCCTATTTTAAAAATAAATCTCCTGAGGAGTAAATGAACACACAGCATTTACATCTATTTGTATTGTAAGCAAAGGTAGATGAAGAGAATTGAATAGCTACAAGCAATAACACACAGTAGAAGTAAATTCAGTATACTGTAACAATTTGTGTTTTCTTACTACAAAAGTATTGAAGAAAATTCTTACGCCTTTAGCATTCTAAACGTAGCTGGCTCCTGAGGACCTGGACTTGTTGCCCATGAATTATGTAGGTTGTAAAACAAAAGCTAGAGACCTATAGGAACTGCATCCAAGAAAGAGACATATCGAAGTTTTAAAATTGGTATGTGGCAGCAGCTGGGAATAGTTCTGTTTATATTAGTGTTATCAGAATTGCTGGTGCTAGCAATACTTATTTTTCTCATAAAACAGCTAGAACTAAAGTTATGGTCTTCTTGCATTGCGCTACAGAAGTCCACATATCTCACCCTCTTAGAAGGGATCTATATGAACTAGAAGAAATTTCATGATTTATTAATTTTAATAAAAGTATATAATTATATGTTCATATGGACATTCTGAAATTAAACAATTTATCTTCAGTTTTCATATAATTACATTTAGAGACAATAAAGAGTATCATTGCAGAAATATTTGTTAATTCATCCCATTTGCACATTAGGATATAGACCTATTATAACCCTCACAGAAATAAGAGTTATTTTCAAAACTGAATTAATCTGCCAAAGGATTTGAAAGTAAAAACATTAATCAAATAGTATAATAACAGAATAATTTAAGTATTATCATAATTTCATCAATGTATCAAGGTATTAAACCCCCCTCATCATCTGATATCAAACAGATAGAGTCACTATGTCTGTGTTTATGTTAATAAACCTCTGAGTGTTTCTGAGTTCCTAAGCATAGTGCTTGTCCCAGCCTGCATTACAGCTCCATCTCAGGGTGAAAAAAGGTGCATGCTAGTTTCTTATCATTTCACATTACCCAGTTTCCCTGAAAATAAAACATAGATCTAACAGATAGTGGTAATTTAAGTGCAACTTCAACATCATTCAGATGGTCAACTGGTCAATATTATGCATGAAGGCATTGGAATAGTCTCCAATAACAGTATTAAAGAACCAAAATGAGGGAATGAAAGGAATGTATTTGGAGTGAATATACAAGTCTTATGTAAAAATGCATACACACATAATTTTTTAACGTAAGCTATTAGAAAGAAGAAGGAAATTATCTAGGTGCATATGGCTGGCCAGAATGCAATTTATAGTGGCACAGAGCATCCCTCAGCTTTTGTATATCTAAAAGAAAATACGTCGTTCTTCCCCTATGCCTCTCCAATAAAGCCATTCTGTTATTGATTTTGTTTTGGTTTATTTTCCGTATAAAACTCTCAATGTCAACCTTGTATTAAGAAAAATCAGGTTTTGTCCTACAGATAATGGTACTTACTGTGATAGAAAAGGTTAGACTCTACTACAAATGACAGCCATAACTGCTCTAAAGTCCTTTCTTTGTCCTACACATAAATGTGCATGGAAGTAGAGTCATGTTTCAGTACACTGAAACCCCATTCACTTGTATCTTACACGTTTATTCCACAGAATTTAGGAGGGGGGGAGGGGGAAACAAAAGCAACAAACAACCCGATTAAGAAGTGTGGGACAATGTAAAATTTAGGTACTTATAGGTTTCATTTATCATAATGCTCATATTGGTTCAAAGATTAACAAGGAAGGTTGGGGAAAAAAAAATGCAGCTATCCAACATTATAAAACAACTCAGATCTCAGCTATGTAGATAACAGCAAAGCAGGATTTGTTTGAAACAATTAATAGAAAAAATCATACTTTGTTGTATGATAGCAATTGGAAACCTATTGATCTTAAAAGCTCCAGGGTTTTGTTCAAGTGAGTAATGTTTCATTTATTCACTATTATAGACCACTCAGAGCTGAGCCACTGTATTAAGCTTGTTTATTTTATATTATCTTTTCACCTCGGGGGAAAAAAAAAAATGTAACAAAGCAGAGAGTCTTAAAGTACATGCTTGCTTACCAACAAATGCCTGTCTCCAATTTCTGATGGCTAAATATGTTTCAGTTTCATAAATTCAAGAACTACTGTGGTTTTATTTCTATTTATCTCTGTCTACTTAGATCAGAAGGAATGGAAAAAGTTGGTACTTTTAAACTATCAAAGAAGAATAAAATTAAGAAGCAATACGAAATTGCATACATTTTCATCAGTCTCTTTCTTTTAACCCTTTGTTAACCAAACCTATTCCTAGGCCTGTGGAAAAAGATTTTAAAGACTTCTTTATTCTCCTAGATGCCGGCTGTATCAATGAAAAACTCCTTCCTTCGTTGGTGCTATCACTCCATTGCCAGTATTTGAAAATCATCCCGGTACTAACAGGAGATTGATCTCTATTATAAGGTTTTTAACTTCAGAAAGTTATGGTAAACCAGTTGAGTCAAACATTTACAACTTCAGAAGACTAAACCTGTGCTGTGGTGGAGAACTGTAGAAACCAGCCAGTACAAAATGCTGAACCTAAGTCTAGCCATTTAAAAATAGGTGGAAGCCTACTCTTGGACTGAATAAAGTGCTCTTCAACCTGCTTGACTAATCAGATTGGAAAAACTGGAATGTAGGAGACACTGATTTAGACAATAATCTACTAGAGTTGAATCAAATATTTGAATTTATACCTGCACCCAACCCAATAAGTGGGTTATTACAGGTATTTCTTTAGAATAGAGGATAGTCTGACTTAATGCAGTTGAAGCTATGTCCCTGTTAAATTTAAATATTCAGTATGTCTTTGAAGTAATAAGATTCCATGGCATGATGGATAATTCATACCCAGATTCCAAAGAGGAACAACATCAACAACAGAAACTTTAAAAACCAAACCAAACCAAACCAAACCAACCAACCAAACAAACAAAACCCCCATAAAAACCAAACCCAAAACTTTACAGTATCATAAACTACATGTCTATCCCTATAAAAAATGACACCTGGCTGTGAGGACAAACAGCACAGTACCACTTGTATCTTCCTGTCTAAAAACATCTTTTATCTCCAAAAATAGGCTAATCTACACTCACCTATAGTTCTTTCAAGAATAGTTGCTGGCATATGACATCCTGGGACTTGTGTTTCAACTCTGTGAACAAGCACTAGCTGGCACTGGCCGGACTATGCCAGGGAGCATGCTAACAGTCGTGTATCAGCTCTTTGTACTTTTTCCTGGCTCCATTTACATTCCTAGTACAGACACCCTACTGAGTATTTGGGGGAAGTGGAACATCTGGGTTCAAGTCTGCATGCAACAAGAACAGTGACTTGGTTCTGCTTTACCAGGGTTCAGGTAAGTGCTTCAGGTACTGATGAACTGGAAGGTATTGTGAGGTCCTTTTACTTTTTCTTGGGGAAAAGAGACCAGGGGAAGGGGAATGAGATGCTTAAGGCAAAAAAAAATGAAAATATCTACAGGTTTTCTGTCAAGAGAAAGGAAAAAAAAAAAGGCAAGTTTAACAATTTCACTATAACTGTCTGACTCTTTGTAGTATCAATGCAGGGAACAAAGGAATTTTCTTCTAATAAACTGAGGAATTAAAGAACTCTGAAGTTATAAAACTGAACGGTGATTTTGGGAAGATACATTTTGAATTTAAACCTAAAGTGTCTGCCTTGTATATATCTCTCTTTGTGGACCTAGGCTGTAATACAAAAATACTTTTGAGTATCTAAGGCTTAATTCTTTTGAAAAAATGTAAGAATTAATACTTCAAATGCAGTTCAGGATTTTATTTCTTTGTGATGCTAAAATGTCTTAATATGCTGTACTTACTTTCCCAGCTGTGCTGATGTTGGACAAGTTCTTTCTATCAGCCTGAAAAAAATCTCTTGAAAGTTTTCTTTTCTGTAAGTGCAATTAATGTTTGAAAAATCAGCACCTGCAGTTTGTGCTCTATTATGCATCTCATTGTCTTCTCTAATTCTATGGATTTCAGTGAACTTTCACCAGACTTATACTCTTATAAGCACAATTTGATTTATGTATGATGTACAGATCCCTTACCAACACAGATATGTCAATTTTCTCTACTTCTCGTACAGTAAACTTTACTATGTGTATAAATCTGAATTTTAATATTTATTAGGGGAACAACAACAATAAAAAAAGCAAATCAGCAGAACCCATGTATTGTTATTGCTTATTGTTAAGTTTTCTCACTCAAATGATGCTTTGTATAGAAGTGTCTCCACTAGAGGCCGCACAGACACTGCTTAAATATTACCTGTTAAACTGGAAAAATACACGAGAGAATGAAAAAACAATCAAGCCCCAAAATAGTGCTTTGATCCATGATCAGGAGCAAACAATTTAAATTCCTATGGAAGAGTCACTCCTGGTTTTGTTTGTTTGCTTGTTTATTGTGAATGTAAGTAACATCCTAATTTTATTTTTTTAGTTGTAAAACATTGACCCATGCTGGAAAAAAATGAAGTCTTGCACTTCTAAATTGTACTGCATAAAAGATACTCTTTCCTTTCTCATATTAGGATAAGCTATACTAACATGGGGCAGGGCAATGTCGCTTCAAGTAAAGCTAAAGGAAAGTCTTTTTCCTCGTAAGTCCTGAGGAAGCAGAAGTCTTCGGGTTTTTTCACATAAGCCCAAATCAGGAGCTTTTTTTGTGGTGCTCCCTGTGGTGGTGTTGCAATTTCTGCTGAGGAAATGACAGGGCAGCAGTGATGAGACCATCCTCATTTGAAGGGGGGTGGTGGTGGTAGAAAACCACTCGCAGAGTCCCAACAGGGTCCCTGGGCCAAGGGTGCCATACCCACCATGGGCACCCCGCCCTTCCCCATGGGGACCAAGGGGTGCTGACTGTCCCCGCAACGCCCACAGCCCCAGTCCGAGGGGAACTGGGACCATTGGCCTGGGGGCCCCAGGGACATGGGCAAGGATGCGTAACATCAGAGAGGAGGGTTTGGTGACAGTCACTTTTCTTTGCAGATCACTTTTTGGAATATTAATAGGGAGGTTATCTGTGTTAATTTGAGCCTACATAACTTACTATTTTAATAATACCTTTTTAAAAATAACATTAATAATCACAATAGTATTTGGTCAGATATTGAAGATTTCAGTTAGGCCAACAATCCTTGGCTCTTCAAATGTATAAGGTTTGCTCCTGTTTGCTCATAAAGAGATTATGACTGTAATTCTTGAGGACGGGGAAGTTTCACCCAATTCAGTTGCTCCTGCATTTCCAACCAGTTCTTGGGTACACATGAAGCTGACTAGTGGTTTGGAGGTTCTTCACACCTGATTTTCTTTTCATTAGTCTACAGTGAAACCCAGGGATCTAAGCAAAACTATGGCTGACACTGCACTGACTTTCTGAAATGACCAGTTTTGTATTTCTTCTCATGGAAATTTGGTCCTTGCACAAAATCCAGGATGTCCCAAGAACTAATACTGTAATTTCCCTTGAATATAACATGGTTTAAAATCCTAAAGTTGAATGTTAGCAGTTTAAGTTAAGAAATAACGTTTTTATTAGTATTACTGTTGTTATTGTTGCTGTGGATACAAATGCTACTGCCAATGCTACTGCCAAGCTGATGAAGTATAGGATGAATGAGCACAGTGAGGTGGATGAAAAACTGGCTGAATGGCTGTGTCCAGAAGGGGTTAATGAGTAGCACAAAGTCTAGCTGTAGGCCAGTAACTAGTGTATCCCAGGGACTAATGGTAGGTCCAGTCTTTATCTTCATTAATGATCTGGATGATGGGGTGGAGCGTGTCCTCAGCAAGTCTGCAGATGACACAAAACTGGGAGGAGTAGCTGACCGCCCAGAGGCTTGTGCTTCCATTCTGAGAGACTTCAACAGGCTGGAGAAATGGTCTGACAGCAAACTCATGAAGTTCAACAAGGAGAATTACAAAATACTGTACCTGGGGAGGAACAAACCCATGCACAAATACTCTAGATGGTTTGCCCCAGCATAAGCAACTTTGCAGAAAAAGATCTGGGGGTCCAGGTGGACACCAAGTTGAATATGAGCCAGCAATGTGTCCTTGCAGCAAAAAAAGGATAATGGTGTCCTGGGCTGCATTAGGAGGCTTGTTACCAGCAGGTCAAGAGAAGTGATCCTTCCCCTCCACTACTGGTGAGGCCACATCTGGAGTCTTGTGGCCAGTTCTGGGCTCCTCAGTACAAGAGAGACATCAACATACTAGAGTCCAGCAAAAGGCTACAAAGATGATTAAGGGATTGGAATATCTCTCCTGTGAGAAAAGGCTGAGAGAGCTGGCACTGCTCAGCCTGGAGAAAAGAAGGTTCAAGGGGAGATTTCTTCAAAGTATATAAATACCTGAAGGGAGGGTGCAAAAAGGATGGAGCCAGGCTCTTTTCAGTGGTGCCCAGTGACAGGACCAGAGGCCATGGGCAGAATGTGAAACACAGGAGGTTCCATCTGAACATCAGGAAACACTTTAACTGTGAGGGTGACAGAGCACTGGCACAGGTTACCCGGGGAGGTTGTGGAGTCTCCCTCCTTGGAGATATTAAAAATCCATCTGGACACTGTCCTGGGCAGTCTGCTTCAGCAGGATGGTTGCACCAGATGACGTCTTGAGGTCCCTTCCAACCTCAACCATTCTATGATTCTGTCATTAGTCCATAAAAGCAAAAAAAGTAAATATTTTGGTCATTTGAACACTTAGCATAAAAATACTTGAATCCTTTTTATTTTTAGCATAGATTCTGAAGCTATTTCTCATCTTTTCATTCCCTCCTATAAATAGCATACATTTATTTGTAGTCTATGAACTGAATAGGTATAGGTTTGGCATCAGAAATATAGTACAGGTAAGGTTGCCCTAATCTTCACAAATGTGCTATAAATATGTATTATGTATGTGTATATGTACATAATTATATATATCACAAAAGAGACAACTACTTTAAATTTTTACAGGGTTCATGAGGTACAAAACTATTTCCAAAATTCAGAGATTGATTTTAAATACACTCCTTAGTCAGAGCAGGATGAAGAACAATGTTAATTCAAAAGTGACAGAGAAAAAATTCAAAGGAGATTTCCAAAGTCAGACTTTTTAAATCCATGCTGAAATACTCCAAAGTAGATGATGATACTAAGAAAAGGTAAGAATATTACTTTGGTGACTAAAAGGATTGCTCTGGAATTCCGTAAATGAAGTAACTTTTGTTTAAGTGTGGTTTAGGTGGTTTAAAATGCCTGCACTGATAAATCATGGCAACTTGGTTACTGGCTTCGGAAACACTAGCCTTTCTCTTGGTCCAAGGTCATAATTTTTAAAAAACTGCTGTGGGTTGACCCTGGCTGGATGCCAAGTACCCCCAAAGCTGCTCTATCACTCCCCTCCACAGCTGGGCAGGGGAGAGAAAAATATAACGAAAGGCTTGTGAGTCAAGATAAGGACATGGAGAGATAATTCACCAATTACCATCATGGGCAAAACAGATTCAACTTGGGGAAATTAATTTAATTTATTGCCAATCAAATCAGAGTAGGACAATAAGAAAATAAAACCCAAATCTTAAACCACCTTCCCTCCACCCCTCTCTTCTTCCCAGATTTCTACCAAATTTTCTACCTCGTCCTCCCCTCCAGTGGCACAGAGGGACGGGGAATGGGGGTTGTGGTCAGTTCATCACATGGTGTTTCTGCCGCTCCTTCCTCGTCAGGGGGAGGACTCCTCACACTCTGCCCCTGCTCCAGCACGGGCTTCCCACGTGGTCACAGCCTCCTTCAGGAGCATCCACCTGCTCCAGCGTGGGGTCCTCCATCGGCTGCAGGTGGATATCTGCACCTTCTGCCCCTCCTTCTGCACTGACCTTGGTGTCTGCAGAGTTTCTTACATCTTCTCACTCCTCTCTCTGGCTGAAATTGGTCTTGGTGTTGCACAGGGTTTTTCCCCCTTCTTAACTGTGTTACCCCAGAGGCCCTACCAACGTTGCTGATTGGCTTGGCCTTGGCCAGTAGCGGGTCCGTCTTGGAGCCGGCTGGCATTGGCTCTGTCAGACACAGGGGAAGCTTCTAGCAGCTTCTCACAGAAGCCACCCCTGTAGCCCCCCCCCGCTACCAAAACCTTGCCACGCAAACCCAATACAAAAAGAAACTCCCCAAACCTCTGATTTTGAGTGAGTGTTGTCCCTAATTTTTAAAAATAATAATAGAAAATTATGAAGAGAATTATTTGCAAAAATAATAATCTTTTACTGTATTCATCATTACATTCCATCTAAGTTAGTTAATGAGAAAAAGAGATTTACAATATCTTTAAATAAAATTTATGCTTGATTTTGCTACAAATTTAATTACTTTTAATAAAAGCATGAAACAAAACAACATAAGCACTTTCATGGTGCGTAGACCATAAATTATTTTCTTTAAAAGATTAATCTAGTATGCGTGTATGTTCAGAAAATTATCTGTGTGCACTCTCTGTATATTCACATACATCAACTTCCCAAATAAAACTTTTTCAACAACACTCATAATTTTCATATATCTATACACCCACAAAAATATTTTCTTATAGACTGCTTTTTGTGTGTGTACGTACCCATAAATAGGAATATTTAGTTAGATATAATTGCATTCCTTGTATTCATGACAGATTCTACAGTATTTCGTATGAAAATAACTGCAAGATATGCTTGAGAACTGTTCACAATGACTTTTCATAAATCTTGGAAGCTTTACTGCTAGAAGATATTACTCCCATAAATTGTGATTGCCAGTGCTAAGAGTCTAGATGAAGTCTGTGCCCCTTGTCATTTTAGCAGCACTTCATATTAACAAAGTCACAAGTGGTTTCCCATAACGTGGTACCATTATCCTGCAATGATTTGATTGGCAGCAACATCTATAATAGCATAGTATTATTGTCTGTGGCAGTTGCTGATAAGTTTAAGAACCAGTTTATACTTGATGAGCGCCATACTAGAAATATGTACCTAAGATTTAAAAAATGTACCTGCTGTCACTAGGTACAATTTGGGAACACTTGCTCCACAGAGAGGGGGAGACTGGTTGCTAGACTGTAATTATTAATCCTTTAGACATTAATGAACTTTCTTCCAGCTAAATTACTGTGTTTATTAATAATTCATAAAAATTGGCCAGCCATTTAACACAGTACATACAGCTGTCTGATAAAGAGATAGTGCCTTTTCATTTGGTCTTAGAGTGTTTAATAATTTAAAAGATGAAAGGGATAGGTTTTTGCAGTATGCTTATGTCACTAATAACTGAAGAATGCTAAAAACATGTTCCTTTTGCCTTGTTTTTGCAGTTTGTGACTAGCACTATGACAAAGAAAATTAGGTCCTTGGGAGATAAAAAATATCAAGGAGAATAAGTAGAAAAAAAAAATGATTCCATACTTCCTCAAGCTAATGACACACTAGATTTAAAAGAATTAATGGCCAGCTTTCCTATATGATATGTGCACAGAGAACTAAACAGCGCTTCATGCCATGTGTCCAGAATCTTAATGGCCATGCATTTCACAGAAAGTCCCAGAAGAGGGAGGTGTTTACTCTCAAATAGAGAAGACCCTTTTTTTTAACCTTCTAGCATTCATTACAGTACTAAGAGGAATAAAGGAAAAGTGCCTCTTTTCCTCTTTAAAATAAAATTGGGGTAATTAAAACAGTTATTTTGATTTAAAATACAATGCTATAGATTAGCTGCTGTTTCCTCTTCCATTTGGCTCTTCATCCATTAGATCTGTGGAAAATTTCAGCTATCCAAAATGTGTACTTATTCTAAGTAAATCACTTGTCTTCTCTTTTTAAAGAAATGTGACACCTGTTGAACTGCTAAACAGCAATAATCAAGCATGGGTAGAAGTGTTCTGGTATTTCTATCTACATTTGGAGAAAAACCTTTGAAAATATATATGTTATGATCACAACATATGCTCCACTCTGACATCAGCCAGAAGGATATAAAATATCAGCTACTAAAATTAGACTTTTGAAAATTATCAGATCTGAATAGGTTTCAGCCAAAGTTTTAAAACACTGCCAAAGACCAAGTTAATTCTCTATAAAAGACAAGTGATATGATCTGGCTAATTACAGGCCATTCATCGTGATATTGGTCCCAAGCATGATAATGCAGCTGATGATGATGGACATAATTCATAAAGATTTTTATTAATGCTAAGTAGCACAGGTTTATAAAAAAATCTTTTTAAACTCAATGAATATCTGTTCTTGATGAGAACTAAAATCTGAATGATACTGCTTTTAGCACTAAAGGATTACACTTGCATGCTTGTGTGGCACTGCCAGCATGGTCTATGATGTGCCCTTTGATAAATATGCTATTGACATGATTGATATTGAATATTTTAAAGATTAACCAGTTATTGGGTTTCAAAACATAATTTTAAATAGGGGTCATGAAATAGGGGTATTAACTGCCCAGGCTCTTTATACAACACATGGAAAGATATGAGCTGTCTTAGAATCCAAGTTAACTTGACACTGAGATGGCTTCTTAGACCTAGACCAAGATATTAGCTGCACAGACTAAATGTTGCTCTCCAACCGCAAGTGTCTTTCCCTTTCTCCTTAACAAATGCATTGAATTTACCTTTTAAAATGTTGTCAAATACTCTTTTTAGAGAGTTGAGGTATGAATCTGCATGAAAAATCAAAATTCAGCACCTACTGCTACTCCTCTTGTCAAGAGACGGTTATCTGCTTATTTTAGGAATGTTTCAGGATCAATTTCTAGTATTGCTACTAAAGCACGTCCACTGTGTAGAAATGACCTCAAGATTTACCAGATAAAAGAAAGAACAGTTCCCTGAGTAGTGTCCATATTTTACAAAAGGTGAGATTCATCTTACCTAAATTTAGATATCCTGAATATAAATGGTGGTATCTGAAAAAGTTACCCCCAATGACTTCTACAGTATGTGGAGAAAAATGCTTAGGTTTAGGATATTAATCTGCTGACCTATTTTGAGCATATGCTTTAGGATGAGATTAGTTGATCCAAAAGTGCCCATACATGTGGCTAGCTCAGATACAGACGCTGTTTATGGTCAGCTGAATGCTACATGAGATAAATTCCAGACTTAAAACCAGAACCCATGTCCTTCCCTTTCCAGAAGAGAATGACTATGGGAAGAAAACAAAACAAAATAAAACAAAAAAACCCGAAGAATTCCTCCCTTACAGACCTTGAATTCTCTCCTAAACAACAGGATAACTTTAAATGGAAGGAAGGAGTGCAAGTTACCTCCCCTATTCCTTCAGTCCCAGCACCACATGCTAGAATATGGACACCTTACGCTGTTTATGAAAGTGAGTGGAAGATTCTTAAGAGATGGAAAATGGTTTAAACCACTGAAGACAGAGAGGAAATTGATCATTTGTTTTCTGTATCCTTGGTCATTGCTTTAACCCCCAAGTTATTCCTTAAAACAGATATTGACATTCATCATCTTTTTTAAAAGAAAAAGTCAACTAATGCTACATTACATATGGAGCCTGATTCCGTCAGCATGTGTGAGCACACCTTGAGAACTTCTTGTCACTTGATCCCCACTGGAGGCTTCCCTCCTCTACAGAAGCAGATGGGCACACTCTGATTAGCCTACAGCTAGTGATGAGGGTCAAAGTAGGTTCAATGGTTCATTTCTGGATTCTGATTAAATGCAGAGGTAAGCTAATCCAGACTTTGATTTCCTGAGCCAGCAAAGGAGGTGATTTCTCTGTGTACCCACTAGTCTTCACCAGATATTCTGCATATGCTCGCAGGCACATGAATTGATAAGATCTGCACCATGCAGTCTTCCTTCATTCTTATTTCCAGCACTACACCAGTCCATTAATTCTGATGCAGTTCTGTGAAAATGCAATGTTGTGGCTAGGCACTAAAAAAGCATAGAAAGTAAATTCCTCATTGAATTCAAGAAATTCCAGCATTTGTCCGTGATAATTGATATTTTCAGTATCGTAGCTTTCTATGAAATGCCTAAATTCTGCCCTTTCGATATCCTAACAGCTCATGGAGATAGGCCTTAAGAGCCTAAACCAGACTTAGGGCATCAGTGTCTCTCTCCTGGGGGAGAGAGATGCTGAAAGACATATGACAAGATTTATGTGCTGAGGTTTTGGGGGTTTGTTCTCTAATTCTATGGAATTCTGTGCAAAACACTTTATTCAAGGAAGTTATTTGGGCTGCATTATGTACAGAGTCCAATATTAATCATGATGATCTTGTCTGGCTTTAGAATATCTCAATTTATTTTAACAACCATGTTTTAAAAACATGCCTAACATATTTTTAAAAGAAAATGCTGCTTTTTGTGAATCATCCAAGAAACAATTGTTTTTTTAATGCTGTTATTATTCATATTACTATTGTTATTACAATTCTTTTTTTCCTTTCTTCACGCTTTCCAGAAAATTTCTTAAATTAAATGTGTTCAATTAAATTAAAAATACATTATTGAAGAATGAGATTATGAAATTCGTGAAATGTCAGAGGACAAGTCAAAAGCAATACAACAATTAAGTTCTTCTCCATATCTCTGTTTAAGAGTCAAAATTTGACTAAAGCAATATGCAATTTTTTTCTAGTCCCTTTATATATACATGTCTGAAGACAGATGCATTTTTCTTCTCCAGTCCTAATATTTATGTCTGAAATGACACTAGTAAATATCTTCTGGTCTTGTAGTATGGAGGATACTGAAAGGATCTCTTTTGTTGCATTATGCCATACTATACTATTAGAGGATTATGGAAACATGAACAAAATAGTTGTGTTCATGTTATTACTACTTGACACTAAGGAGACCCTGCACTGTTTCAAAATAAGATATAGCTTTCTGGAATACAGCTGTGACAAAATGTTCTGTCTCAGAGACTACCCACTCATTTCTCTGCTTGAAACTATAAAAATGGGATTTGCTTCCCATATACGTGGTGATATGTGTGATGGGAGGATACATCACATAAACCACGTAAGTCAGGTTGGCATCAGTCATGCGGTGATGATTAGTACCCTACATAATCCAGAGTGGAATCTAGAGTGGTTTCTGCTGAAGTAACTATTAGATGGAAATGCAGCTTCTACAAGATCAGCTCCATTTCCATGTTAGAAAAACATACATGTGTTTTGGTTTGCTGAAACAGAGAAAACATTTTGTTTTGGTTTGAGTCACTGTTAAACTACAACTTTTGGTGGGGCCTTGCAGGCATTTAGTTACAATGTTTCAAATTTGCCACTCTTTTCTTTCCAAGATTTATGGCTTGACTGTGCATTGAACGTCCTCAGTTTGAGATCACTTGCTGATTAGAACAGTCACATATCTGTAGGTCATCATGGGAAAAGTAGGCCTAATTTGAAGTCTAAGACCAGAGGAAATGCTGAAAGAAGAAAGATTTCAAGCTTAAAGTCCCATGGGAGAGTCTAGAACCTCAGAGACTGAATTTGGTATCTATAAGATTGGCTCAAAATTTAAAGTCTTTGTTCAGAATTTATTTTGGAATATGCTAAAGCAATTTTTCAATAGTCTTTTTAAAACACCTTTTCTGTCCTTTCCAGTTAATGTGAAAAAAAGCAAACAAATTCCAGAGAGCAGTCACTTAATGCAAGGGAGCTCTCCCTGCATTCCATTATTGCTCTTGCAGTTGTAAATTATGAGGGTTTGTGCCCTAAAAGCAAGATATCCAGTAAAGAAGCTGTGAGTGATGCAAATCACAGACCTTGTGTAGGCCGTGAGATGTGATATAACATAGTGTGGAGAAATAACGGTATTATGACACAGAAGATCACCTTTTCCTACTACGCCATCAGTGGAAAAAACCAGCCTTTTTCTTCAAAAGACTGTGTTGAAGACTTTTTGCAGGATGAAATCCACTCTATAGCTTTTTTATGGAATAAAAATCTAATCTGGCCTGACACCTATTAATTTTTTTATTCACTGAATGTTCTTTTTTCTCTTCCCCACCGCCCCATTTATTACAATCAAACAATATTAAATTTATTTACTGGTAAACAGAAATAAGCTTTCTTATATTTTCTTCATCATTCTAGATTATTTTTTTTAAGTATTATTCCTAAGATTTCCCAAAATTAGGATTCAATTTAAAGATGATTAGGTAATTTGTGTCATGTATTTCTCCTTGGTCACTGGTATCTTAAAAGAGGAATATTTTAGATGTCAAGCTGACTTCTGCTTTTTTTCAGTTCAGTTTGTGTCCTGCCTTTTTTTTTTTTTCATTTTGTCCAATGTTTTCATCTCATGCATCCTCTCAAAATCTGCTTGCATTATCCAATAGCAGCTATGCTTCAGGACCGCTACACGCTTCCTCACAGCAGCATCTTGTCAGCTCTAGCAGAGCCCTCAGTAGTGGAAGCTGCGAAAACAAGACTATACTGATAGACTACTCCTTTGCTGCAATGTCTCTCAATATACAGAGTTTTGAAGGCTGCCTCAGCAGTTTTGACTCTGAAGAGATCTCAGCAATACATAATAGTCAAGCATTCTCTAATGCTTTCAGAAATAAAGAACAGCTAGCATCCTCATCTCAACTTATAATTTCCCTATGTATGGCACTTTAGATGACGGCTTAATTGCATGCTAAGGCCAGTAGAAAGCATTATAAAAAAAAAAAAAAAAATCACTCACCTAAGAGATGATGTTAATCTGACTCTTTTTCAAACCTCAAATATGTTGATTAGTGTTCATTCAGTCTTGGAACTTTTTTTTTTTCCTCTGATGTGTTTTTCTTTTACTATATTAATTGCACCTTAAAGTAACTTGCCTGCTTGGCATTGTAAAACCTGGACATATTTGAAATTTCGTAAAATCCAAGCTTGACCTGATTTCTCCTGCTGGCATATGAGTAGACTAAGTGCAGTAGAAACAAAGCAGCAGCTAACCAATTTACACTGACATGGTTTTGTACTTCTAATAGCTAGGGCATCTGCTTAGCTGTTTCCTGTACTTAGCTCTTCCTGACCATGTGCAGATATATATGATTCACTAGAAAATTAGTCAGATGCTCATTAACACTCTGGAGTCCCACAGCAAGCTGTTCATTAACCTGTTAGGTAAATGTCTATATTTATTATTCGCTCAATCCAGTTGATACCCAATGGAATTTATGGAAAACAAAAGTCTGTCTAATCCAAAGGCCTTTGATCTTCCAAACCTGGGTTTCGAATTTCAGCTTCCCAGTCTTTTTCCAATGTATTTCAGTGGCATGAAACTAGATAATAAATAGTCTTTAGCAAATAACACATTTGTTAAAAAAAAAAAAAAAAAGAACTTTGTGTATCGCAAAATTTTCTAGTACGTTCAAATTCAGTTTTGAAAACTTACAGAAAGAAGATATATACAGCTTTAAAAAGGTAGGCATTCCTCTTAAGGGACCATTCTGTTTTTCTTGCTGGAGGAGTAAGAAAATTCTTTTGAAGATCTGTGATAGGTGTATTCAGGATCAGTAAAAAAACCCACATGACATTCTTAGTTTCATATTATCCTGACTACTGCCAGCCTAAAATTAATGACCAATACACTTCCTGAAAACGCTTATTCTGACTAGAAACATTTCACTTTATTTCATATTCTGTTTTAATTGGCATTTGATTTTCTCTGTAAACACATGCATGTAGATACTGTTCTGCATGCAAAGGGCAAGGAGAATACTGGGGGAATTCTCACCTGTGCTAACTCATGATACTCCCAAAAGGTTGACCACAGGTGTTTGAATAGAAACACAGATTGGCTGAAAACTGTGGGACTGTGTCCAAATTCTTAGAGTTGAGGAGCAGCTGCAACTATTATTATCTTTTGGACCTGTAAGAAATTAGCAAGCAGCACCAGTTGGAAATTGAGGAACTGTAAGTGTAAAACATTTTTACAAGGAGCCACTCGGAACTTTTTGTTATATGATTTTAGTTAAAACTCATTTGATGAATCAGTTAAATCCCAGACAATGAAGTACTTCCTGTTATGTTCCTTGACACTGAGGGATTACTGTCCAAAAATGATTCTGTGACAATAACTTTAGCTGTTAATAACTTTTTAATAACTTTTAAATATGCAGAGGGCAGCTGGTGGAAGTTCAGACTATTTATTCTGCGTTTTCAAGCAGTGGCACCAGGAAGAAGTCGAACCAGTTAATGTTATTTTTTCAGTAGTTTATCATGGATTTATATTCAGGTTTTTTCCTTCAAAAGTTTAAGTTAACTCAGGCACAAGAGACATTGCTAAAATGTGAGTACTACAGAACTGAAACATTTGTGATTGATTCATGTTTTTCAAACAAGGATACAGAAATGAACCATAAAGGAGTTTGTCCTACATATAAGACTGAAGAATTGGTCTTATTGAATCTGGGAGCTTAAATGGCAGATCAGATTATAATGGAATAAAACACTCAAAGTCATGTGGGAGACCCAGAATTAATCCCTTGAAATTGAATTTGCCAAGCAAAGAAGTCATGAAGTCTGGACTGAAGCATATGTAGTGTCTGTGATATTCCAGTCCTGAGGTAATAATGATAATTCCAAATTATTAATGGAAAAGAGAAGAAGAAAGGTGTTTTCTGAGTTCAGAGTTGGAGTCACACAGACAGATAGCAAGACAAAACAAAGGGAATATGCAGTGTTATGCAAAACAAGATGAGACAGCATTCAGTGTTTTGGAAAAGACATGAGAATTTCAATGGGTTTTGTAAGCATTTGCAAGAGCTAGAAGAATTTGCACAGCACAGACTTTTAGCCAAATGTAGTATTTATAGCAGCAGTAAATAGTGATTGAGCAAAAAGAACAGAATTATAAGCTTGAAAGTACAGGAGACATTTGCTAATTTTAAGCAGAACAGGCCAATGGGCTAGGAAGCTGCATTGAAGAAAATCGAACATACAAGGAGAAATAACATGATGAAATTCAAGGCTGATAGAGATCTTTTTCCCACTAAAAATGTAAGAATTAAATGTCCTTTTTAACAAATTAGAAAAAAGATACAATTTATGAAATTATATGGTTGCAAAAGACTCATTTGAGGGTTAAAAATATATTAGGACACTGGTTTCACTAAATAGTCATATGAATTTCTTTGAGAATTACATAACTTGAGGACATTCCTGATTAACTCAAAAACACTGATTAAAGATCCGTAATACATTCATTTCCAAAACTGAGGAACAAAAAGATAACCATCATGCTCAGGAAAACATGTAGAAATGACAAGCATTATGTTAATTTGTTATTTCTTGATAAAAATATATATAACACATACATATACAGTAAAAAAATCTCTTCACTTCTATAGGTTCTGAAATACTAAAATGTATACAAGGGAGACTTCTTCTGAAAGATCGTTGCAAATATTTTTCTACAGTTGATAAGTAAGAAAGCAAACTTCCATAATTCCCTTAGACATACACATCATATAAGGCAACTGTCATTTGATTAGAGTTTAGTAAGCAAGGTATTTCAAGGGAAGTGGTAACACTTTCCATCACAAGGGATGTATTAACATTTCTAGGAAAATGGTTTTATCTGGGTAGAAAAAGTGAAAAAGTATTCTAAATGTTTTTGGAAAGGGTCACTCTTCTTAGTTAAGGCAAAATACACAGGAATAGTCATTTCATATGGTAGAAGTTATTTTTCTTCCAGGTGAAGAAAGTTTCTCCTTCATGAGAATGAAAACTGGTAGAATAACAGTGTCTCATGCTGTCTTTCCAGAGTAGTTTTCAAAATGATTAGCAGAAGTAGATGTCTGGAAAAATCAAGGGAGAAGTATAAGCTCATGTCACCAAATATCCAATATGGGTTTTGAACTGTGAGAAGTGTACATCTAATTGACAAATAGCAACTGACTTCTTTCAGAAGTATTTGCTCAGCCATTCTACGGAACTGAAGCAATTTAATCTAAAAGATTATGTGTTGCTATATTTCTTTAGCATATCTATCTTGGGGGTAACTACCTCTGTATTTCAGCTACTGAATTCATAAAAACATCTGTTATGATTGGTACAAGTACCCTGGTGATAGAGAACTTTGATTTATAAAATCATAGACTCATAGAATCATCTAGCTGTGAAAAGAACTTCAGATCATGGAGTCCAACTGTTAACCTAGCACTGCCAAGTTCACCACTAAACCATGTCCCTACGCACACCTTTTAAATACCTCCAGGGATGATAACAAAAACTTCCTTGGGCAGCCTGTTCCAATGCTTACAAACCCTTTCAGTGAAGAAATTTTTCCTAATATCCAATCTAAACCTCCCCTGGCACAACTTGAGGCCATTTCCTCTTGTCCTATTGCTTGTCACTTGGGAGAAAAGACCGACACCCACCTGGGTACAACCTCCTTTCAGGTAGTTGTAGAGAGCGATGAGGTTTCCCCTCAGCCTCCTTTTCTCCAGGCTAAACAACTCCAGTTCCCTCAGCTGCTCCTCACACGACCTGTTCTCTAGACCCTTCACAAGCTTTGTTGCTCTTCTTTGGACCAGCACCTCAATGTCCTTCTTGCAGTGAGGGGCTCAAAACAGAACTCAGTACTTGATGTGCAGCCTCACCAGTGCCAAGTACAGGGGGACAGTCACTTCTCTAATGTGGTGGGTTGACCCTGGCTGGGGGCCAGGTGCCCACCAGAGCCCCTCTATCACTCCCCTCCTTAACTGGACAGGGGAGAAAAAGTATAACGAAAGGGTCATGGGTCATGATATGGACAGGGAGAGATCGTACATAAATTACCATCACAGGCAAAACAGACTCAACTTAGAAAAATTCACCTTATTTATTACCCAGAAAACAGAGTAGAGCAATGAGAAATAGAACAAAACCTTAAAACACCTTGTCCCACCCATCCCTCTTTTCCATCCAGTCTCAACTTTACTCCCAAATTCTCTACCTACTCCTGAGTGGCACAGGGGGACAGGGAATGAGAGTTCTGGTCAGTTCATCACACATTGTTTCTGTTGCTGCTTACTCCTCAGGGGGAGGACTCCTAACACTCTTTCCTCACTTAAGTGTGGGGTCCCTCCCACAGGAGACAGTCCTCCACAAACTTCTCCAATGTGAGTCCTCATGCACTGCAGTTCTTCATGAACTGCTCCAGCATAGGTCCCTACCACGGGATGCAGAGCTTCAGGAGCAGACTGCTCCAGCATGGGTCCCCCACGGGGTCACAAGTCCTGCCAGCAAACCTGCTCTGACGTGGGCTCCTCTCTCCACGGATCCACAGGTCCTGCCAGGAGCTTGCTCCAGCACAGGCTTCCCATGGGCCACAGCCTCCTTCAGGTGTCTCCACCTGCTCCGGCGTGAGGTCCTCCACGGGCTGCAGGTGGAATCTCTACACCCCCTCATCCTTCCTCCACGGGCTGCAGGGGGACAGCCTGCTTCACCATGGTCTTCTCCACGGGCTGCCGGGGAATCTCTGCTCTGGCACCTGGAGCATCTCCCCCCCTCCTTCTGCACTGACCTTGGTGTCTGCAAATTGTCTCACATCTTCTAACACTTCTCTCTGGCTGCAAAAGCTGCTGCTTTTTTTTGTTTAGGTTTCTGGTTTTTTTCCTTCTTAAATATGTTATTGCAGAAGCACTACCACTGTTGCTGATGGGCTCAACCTTGGCCAGCAATGGGTCCGTCTTGGAGTCGGCTGGCATTGGGTCTATCAGACATAGTGGAAGCTTCTAGCAGCTTCTTGCAGAAGCGACCCCTGCAGCCCCCCCCACCAAAACCTTGCCATGCAAACCCAACGTAGTCCTGCTGGCCACACTATTTCTGATACAAGCCAGGAAGTTGTTGGCCTTCTTGACGACCTGGGCACATGGGCACACTGCAGGCTCATATTCAGCCGGCTGTCAACCAGCACCGCCAGGTCCTTTTCTGCCAGGCAGATTTCCAGTCACTCATCCCTAAGCCTGTAGCATTGCATGGGGTTGTTGTGACCCAAGTGGGGTTGTTGTGTCCCAGCACTGAGCCTTCTTGAACCTCAATACAGCTGGCCTTGGCCCATTGATCCAGCCTGTCGAGATCTCTCTGTAGAGCCTTCCTACCCTCCAGCAGATCAACACTCCTGCCTAACTTGGTGTCATCTGCAAACTTACTGAGGGTGCACTTGATCCCCTTGTCCAGATCATTGATAAAGATATTAAAGAGAACTGGTCCCAGTACTGAGCCCTGAGGAACACCACTTGTGACTGGCTGCCAACTGGATTTAACTCCATTCACCCCAACTCTTTGAGCTTGGCCATCCAGCCAGTTTTTTTTACCCAGAGTAGTGTTTGCCTGAGAATGCTGTGGGAAACTATGCCAAAGGCTTTACTAAAGACTAGGTAGACAACATCCACAGCCTTTCCCTCATCCACTAAGCGGGTCATCTTGTCATAGAAGGAGATTAGGTTGGTCAGACAAGACCTACCTTTCCCACGTTGACTGGGCCTGTTCACCTGGTTGTCCAGTACGTCCCGCGTGATGGCAATCAAGATGATCTGCTCCATAACCTTCCCTGGCACTGAGGTCAGACTAACAGGCCTATAGTTCCTCAGATCCTCTTTCTGGCCCTTCTTGTAGATGGGCATTACATTGGCTAACCTCTAGTCATCTGGGACCTCCCTGGTTAGCCAGGACTGCTGATAAATGATGGAAAATGGTTTGGTGAGCACTTCTGCCAGCTCCCTCAGTACCCTTGGGTGGATCCTATCCAGCCCCATAGACCTGTGTGTGTCTAAGTGGTGCAGCAGGTCAGCAACCATTTCCCCTTGGATTATGGGGCTTCATTCTGCTCTCCGTCCCTGTCTTCCACCTCAGGGGGCTGGGTACCCTGAGAACAACTGGTCTTACTATTAAAGACTGAGGCAAAGAAGGAGTTAAGTACCTCAGCCTTTTCCTCAGCCTTTCCACTACGTTTCCCCCCACATCCAACAAAGGATGGAGATGTTCCTTAACCATCCTTTGTTGCTAATGTATTTATAAAGACTTTTTATCATCTTTTAGAGAAGTAGCCAGATTAAGTTCTGGCTGGTCTTTGACCCTATTTTCTCCCTGCACAACCTCATGACATTTGTGCAGTCCTCCCAAGTTGCCTGTTCCTTCCTCCAAATATCATAAACTCTTTTTTTTCCTGATTTTCAGCCAGTGTATCACTTGTTTTAGAAAATGTTCTAGAAGACATTAGGAATGCTTTGTAGGATACAAACCAGAGATTTTTAATGAGCCTAGATTATAGGCATTTAGTAGGTTATTTATTTTGAAATAAGCCTTCATTTCCTCAGTGGTAAAAGGTCAGTGCCTTTGAAAGTATCTCATTCAAAATCTTGTCCATTTAAATGTTTTCCAGTAGGTATGAGCACATCTAATGAATGACTTGCCAAATGAATGCTATCTTAGTAAGTCCTAATTATACCTTTTATGGAGATGTAAGTAATTACATATTGTTCTGAATCCACAAATTTCAATTAAACTATCATTCTTTCAACAGACTCTCAGTCTCCATTGACAGGCATTGCTAGAGGTGTTTGACAGGCAACTACAGTTTATTTCCAACTGTTCCCTTCCAGACAGAGATTGCTACATTTAACTCTGTGATGATAAGTGCCAATAGTCTAAAATATAAAATCATGTTCACCCACCACTGATAAAAGCAAATTTTGCCTGGAACATTTCATTGTGCCCTCTCTTTTGGTGAAGGACATAATGAAATGAACACACACCATCCATTTCTGAACACAGAAGAAATCTATACTGTCATCTTTTAGTTTCACAAGTGGGATATAATCTCCCATATCTGACGTAACAATACTTTCTGGAACAAAGAAACACTTTTGATGTGTAAAGAAAGGTATAAAAATGCAAGTACACTTTATTTTTCTCAAAATATGTCAGTTTTATTTCCTTCAAACAACATTTGGTTATATAGAGTTTCCACTACCGTGGTCATTGGCTTTGACTGTGTTCCATCTCATCAGGAAACAACTGACATACCATGTTTACCTTTGCAAAATAGTCTTCTGATGATGTTGTCCAGACAATAAAGTGTTAATTGTTTTCTGGGTTGTTTGCTTTGATATCTGTAATCATGGTTGCTCTTTATAATTGCTCTCATAACAGAACCTTTCACATGCAAATTAAACTGTCTTTTTATAACACTCTTATTAAAAATTATTATTCCCTCAGTGGGCTGAGACAGCATGGAGGTGACATATGTGTTCTCTAGGGGAAGGGATGGAACATCTGAATGCATGACAAGTCTTTGCTTCAGGAAAATAAATGCATCTTTGTGACTAAAATGAAATTAAGTGAATTTTATTTTGGTCTCATTTTGAAGAGATGTCTTGGAGTGCATTCATGAATACAAGGGAAAGATACAGTATTAATCCTTCGGTGATGGCAGCTAGGTTTCTGACTCATCTTCTTTGCACTATAAGTATTAAACTCTAGAATGACAGGATTATAATTTTTTTTTTACCCATAAAAATATCAACAATGAGGTTTAACAATATGAAAAGTTTTATTTTTCTTTTCATGCATACATATTGCTCTCATCAGTAGCAATGGGAATTAAGAAACAACTTTGGAGATGAAAAATAAAGAAAGAAGCTACTAAACCCCAAACAAAATCCATTACTTGTAGGCAAATAAAGACTGGATGACTTTCCCTCCCCTTCCCCTTCCCCTTCCCCTTCCCCTTCCCCTTCCCCTTCCTCTTCCTCTTCCCCTTCCCCTTCCCCTTCCCCTTCCCTTCCCTTCCCTTCCCTTCCTAACTTGAGTTGGAGCTCAACTATGCATGTCTTGTGTACCCATAGTTCTGAAGGCTTTGAGTAAAAAAAGTGCAAGAAGAAAACCCCTGAAGTGTTGAGTCATCACTGCACCACTGTGCTCATGAGGTTGTTCCTGAGTAGTAGCACGATTACATGATTGTCTGCATTGTATCTATGCACAGTACAGACAATAGAGATGAAGACTATGAGCTCTCATAAGGACTGTGGATCCCACTTGTCCCTCACGCTGGTAATAATCAGTGAAAACCTTTAGTACTTTAATCAGTACAAAAATAAATCTGAGTTCAATGATCAAAATTTAGCAGTATGTGAGGGAGAAGAAACATACTTTTCTCTAGTCTTTAATTTTTAATTCTTTAAAGTTTGTGTGATAATTAATGGTTGAATTCAGTGCTGTCAAACTGGGCAAGTAAAACAAGCCTAGATTTCGGTCTTCTAGTGATTGGTTCTCCTAGTACTTGTCTCAGCCGAATCCTACTACACAAACCTATGTTCTTCCTGAGATGGAAGTGATTTTGTATGTGGGTGTGAATCCAGTATTTATTTCACACAGGAAAAAACAATACAATGACATTTCATTCTTAGGATATTTATGAGGAAAAATATTGTCATGGTCACTTACATGAAAGTATAGAGTGCCAGGGACAGAAAACTGTTTCTCTGCAGTTAAAAATGAGAGTACTTAGGCAGTGCCAGGACACAGAGGTCTAGAAATTTATTAAGCTAAGTTAAAAGTAACATCTTGTGAAACAGCTGTCCAACGGTAGACTGTTTTTGTGAATCCCTTTTTATACTAGCTTTAATCAAGATAGTTGTTTCAAATGCTTCTGGGTGCCATAGCCAAATGGAACAACTTTAAATCCTTGAATTTATTTGGTTTCTACACATTGTGTACCTTTCAAATACATCCTTCAAAATATAAACATTCCCAAGGTCAAGTTACATAATAAAATTATACGAATGCAGTGTCATAAAATGTTAATAGTACTATGTGACTGAACATTCACAAAAAAATGGTAAAAATATTCACCTGCTTGAATGTACCTCTTTACCAATGCTAAGCTATACTGATGGATGGAGGAGTATGTCTACACAGATATACTGCAAAGCCCTTAAGTCCATTTTACATTTTAAAACATTATACATTTGCATCCATACCATACAGGCTATTGCACTTTAAGTCTGTCTTATTAGCAGATTATTCTCTAGTGCTAACAATCATTTTATTCCTAGTTGACATGCACAGTGCTACAGTAAGCCTAACCAATCAAAATTCAATTGTCAAGAGGCAGAAGAAATGTCTCCATGCATATTACACTCCATCAGCTTTCTTTTACTTTTTTTTAGTAAAAAAAAGCTTTTTTTTACTTCAAGTAAATAAGTCCGAAGACTTTTTAACCTAATTTACATAAAATGCATATTCACTTCTGTCCCCTCTTATGTGAAATAGATTTTTATCTTTAAATGCCTTCTTTGATACCAAGGATGGTGAAAGATACCTGAAAGTATATTATTGGTGCAGCTGGACTTTGTGTCAAGGGGGTCTGTGAGAACAGCCAGTCCTCAGTTTCCTCAGTGATCTTCAATGGATTTACATGACACTGTAACAGGACTAAGAAACATACTTCTGCTTGTAATCAGAACCTTGAAGGATCAACTCACAGAGAAAGGACTTTGCATGTGGATAACCCTACATTTTTAGATTGTATTGCGAACAGACAGGCAATGAAAAAGCAGTGAAAAACTAGGGATAGGCAGATTAAAAAGAATTAAGAAGGCGATGAAAAATCTCTGGAGGTAATATTAAGAGTAATTTCTAAGGTTGAGCCAGGCAGCTTGACAGAAGGAGTTAATGCAAGAGTTTTTAAACTGAGTTTCTAAGACCAAGTGTAATGTGTGTTCAGCATGAATAGGAGATGTTGCCTTTCAAGACACATCCCTACTTTCTTTTTATGTTCATCCAGTCTGTTCTGTTAAGACTGGGGGCTTCAGCAAGAGTGCATATATTCCCAGAGATCCCAAGCATAAGCTTGGATACCTAAATCTAAATGATCTGGAATTTTGTAAGGGATGCAAGCAGGTTAAGGAATACTTCTGGAGTTTTAAAGCAAGTGATATATATATATACACTGCTATATAATTGATACATAATTTTCTGTTATGTGATTAGATGGGCTTGAATGTTGCCACTGCCATTATTTAAAAGAGGTAGAATACGGTGTAAGTTAAAGAAGAGGAAATTATAAATAAGCTTTTAAGAATAAGGATTTATTTTTTTACATCTAGCCACATTGTTTTTCTCGTGTGTTTGTGCGTGTGTGTGTGATAAGCTGGAAGCTTGAATTGTACACAAAAATCTGGATTTGCTCTTGTTTCTGTGGTCTAGTTGGCACAGTAGGGACCCAGTTAAGTTTTCCTACTTTTATATTCTGGTGTGTTCAGACCTCAATTTTGCCCATGCATCATGCACTGAGAGCTCAAAGCTGCTGTAGGGTTAGTGATCTGTGTCAGCACTGATAATCAGTGCACAGGAGCCAAGTGTTCTTTATTTTCAAACTTTCAGAATATGTTCATTTCTTTTCCTCTGTGTACTCTCCACACTGACATAGGTTCAACCATTTCTGTGAGCTGAGTGAGAACACATGAAATTTGAGCATACCAATTTATATCTTGGGCTGGCTGCTTTGTGCCACCTCACCAGTTCTTACAGTCAAGGGGAGGAAGAATTAACCAATGCTGTACAGAATTCATTACTAAGGTAATTGTACATCTGTACATTAAATTGCACCTTCATAGTTACACCTGAAGACTTCAGTACTGAATGACCACAATATTTTACAGGGTTATTAACTGCTATCAGAATATAAAAATAATTATAGATGAAACTCATTGCAGTTATATGAATGATGATAAAAATTAGTTTTTTCCCCAGATTTGTTATGATCTGTTGGTGAAAATATTACCTTTGCATTTCACTATTTGCATAGTGTCATTTACTTCACAGAAGGTATATTCATATGTTTTGTTCATTTTTCCCTGTTTTGTAGGCTATCCCTGTATCTTTCTGTATCAGGCATTCCTAAATGAAATTCACTCTACTTTCCAGCTTCCCCATCTTTAATTAAAAGAGTAAATTAACATTATCATAGGAGGTGTAAGCTTCACCTTTCAAGGGAATGATTGCCTTAGAACTTATCTGTACTTAAAAAAACCCAAACAGATACATACATGCCTGCCTGCCTACCTTCCTCCCTCTCTTCTCCAAGATGTCAAACTTTTTTTTTCCTTAGCATATATTGAAAGACTTGAGACATAAGTACAGAGGTGTAAGCAGGAGGAACTAATGGTAGAAGAAATTTTGACTATCTAAAACCATAGCTTTTTCCACTTTTTTTCTGATTTCTTATAATTTTCATTTAAGTTTTGCACTGCTTAGCAACTTTAAGCCATATATAGCAAGTTCTTTTCATTTTCCACTTTGTAAGTCTTCAAGTTGTCTTTAGTTCCAGCACTGAGACACCTGAATTGACGAACAATTGTTCTATAGTCAAGTGCATGAATCTCTAACTGAGCTGCAGCCACTGCAGGCATAAAGGCTGAATTTAGTAATGTAGCTACCTTCTTTTTTGCAGAAAGATAAGTCTTCCTATCAGAGTGAAAAGAACTAAATAAGCTTGCAACAAGAAAAGTTTTTTACAAGAGCAGCAGACAGTAATGTTTAAAAAGCTAACAAAACAGAAACCATTTTAAACAAAAGCTTCCGTTACACTGTATTTTTAACAATGCAATACTGTCTTTCTATATAGCAAAGAAGCAAGGCTACATAAGCAAAATAATCCTTTGGGGGAAAAAAGAATAATATAATATGTACCATAGCATACTGGAGTGGGTTTGGCATGGGTACAAAAAAAATAGATTACTACTTTAGTTGTTTTCTGGTTTTCTTTTCTGCTGAAAGCGCAGAAAATATGGTCACATCATGGGTAAGAATATTATCAGGAACTTTCACTGTTAAATAGATGAAAGGAAAGCTTATGACAGCCATATCACTGAGGCCATGTGTATTGATAAATAGAACAGCATCCTCCCACTATTAAGGCCAGCTCCCTGTAGAGCAGATTGCTGCATCCCCACTGCATAGCATTTTGTTCTGGAAGTGCTCTGGACTCAGTACAGGACCTGTATGATTTTAAGAGAGAATTATTTACTCAGGATATTTTTTCCTCTTTTTTTTTTTTTTTTTTTTTTTTTTTTTAAGGTCAAAATACTTTAAAAACTGGAAACGCTCAGATGACTGTTTACTTCCTGGTGTCTTTCTTATTTTGTTTTGTGGCATGAGGACATGTAGTAGTAGCATGGAGTATAAAGCTCTTTGTGTTAAAGTTGGAGAGAGACGTGGAGTGAAGGCATCCATTCCGTGAATGCTTTCGTGCTTATTGTCTATGGGAGTCATCTCTGGACTTAACTACCCCTGGGCTTTCTAGAAGATTGCCAACTAAAGGCTGTCCACAAGAGGTCCAGAGAGTGACCTAACAATTAAACAGCTTGGATAATCAGGCATCATTTTGTTGTGTGAACTTCTTTTATTTAGCAGCGTAGACTTGTTATTTCTAAGTAATCGTCGGTTAGCTACCAAAAATACACTGCCTGCACTTTACGTAATAGATGTTTCTTGCTCAATTGCTTCGCATGCACTCATTAGTTTTTGCAGTAGTAGTCTATGTAGCAAGATTCTGTGGTAACACCAGTGTATAACATGACTGCTGAATTACAGTATTTTGCAATGTTATACCAAAAAAATTGCAAAACCAAATAGACAAGGAGAAACAGCTCAATCTAATATAATTTTTTTGTTCTTTTTTTTAAAAAAAGTACTTCAAAGAATTTCTGTCATCTCCATAGTGAACTTTCAGATCATCTGTGAAGCTGTTTGTAGGAAGAAATAAAATGTTGAGATTCTTCTCCTGACTTGCTCTTCTAACGTAATAAATCATCTCTTTCTATTTAGGGAAGCACAATTGTCATTGTAAACCCAAATTATTCCACAAGCAGATCACAGGAGACCTTGTTCTGGATTTCAGCTACTAGCATCTTGAGATACCCCCAGCACTCCCCAATGTTTTGCAGTTCTGCATCATCTATCATCTATATGGTTCATTGAAAACACATTGGAATTGTGGAGTTTTGATTTTTAGCTTATGCACTACGAGGTGTCAAGTACAATGAAAAAAATAGGTTTTTATTTTAATGTGAAGTTTAAGACTGGAATCTGCCTCAGTTGGGAACACAATGCACAAATGTACGACTGAGCTTGGTAAATTTACCTTATAGTAACTTACCATGTTTGGTAGTGGTTGTTTTTTTCTTGAGTGATAGGCAGGAATGGTAGGTCTCCTGAAGTAACTCATCTGAGCTTAAAAAATAATGATAGTTTTCATTAGCAAAGACAACACTAAACACCATAAAATTATTTATAATAATGATACTTTATTCTATGTAGTTAGAACCTACAAAAAAGGCTTTAGACTAAAAGATTGCATATGAAGAAAACTATATGCATTTAAAGGTCTTAATAATAACAGCTGTAATAATATAGTATAACAGCAGTAATGATAAGCTCTCATTTAAAATGTTATAATCCCTTCAAAATACTTTGAAAGGAAGAAATATGTAATTATGCATATTTTTCATCTGGGAATAACAACAGCAGGGTTTTTTCATATATATATGAAAAAACCAAGCCTAGTAGCTGAGTAGCTCCCTACAGCAAGGGAGTCACATTAAAAATCCTCTTGGGCTGCCATGGTATGTTTTGTGTTTCCTAGAAGAATTCGTTAAGCATTAGGTCATAGGTGAGGAGGAAAAAGGAAGGTATGGTAATGCTACTATTTTCAGACACGTTGCTACTGTGAAAAAAGCAATGCAAAAATATAACAGGCCTGCTTTTGCTGGTGTTTGTTAGGTATGACGACAGGATTTACCCCGTAAAGACAGCTTTATATGGAACAGATCCTGGGTGTCGTTTAGACAAGATCAAGAATGTGTAGAAGAACTGTAATATATAGAAAGCACAGAAAACATTCTGAACAGAAACAATCTTAATATATTTTACATACATCAAGGATAGACATTACGTAAGCACAGATTGATGATTTACATACTCTAGTACTCCTTTATATAACTGTTCCCTTATTTCTCTCTAGTCCCAAGTCTTATTTTGAAAAAATGATTCAGTCAGGGATTTAACTGATGGCATTGTGATGCTTAGTACTGCAACATCTAAAATGTAGATACTGTCATAGAAAAGTCCATGATGACCCTCCCACAGAGTCATGAGGTTCAGGCTGGACCCCCTTGCTTTGTAAACTTCTTCTCAGAGAGGAATCTAGGTGCGGCTGGATCCAGTCTTAGCCTCCAACTCTAAAGCAGAGTTTGAACCCTTGGTTCTGCCACAGAGTCAGTTTATTTCAGCTCGAGCTGGGTGCCTCTGCAGAGGGCCCTCCTTGGTTATTTTCCTGTGCCTTTTAAATCTACTACACAAGGTCTTCATGCGCTGTCCACGCGACATACACGAACCTTTTGTCCAATCCTCTGCGATGATTGGAGTAACACCTTTCAAATTGTATCTATGCAGTTTCATCATCCTTCCATCTTATCCACACCTGGGTCTCATCTGTCTTCTGTTGACTTGAGATAAAATGGTTTCTCTCCCTCTTTGAAGGTCTTTCCCTTGAATTATAGGCTTGATCCAGTTTATCTTGCTGTACGTGACTCACAGTACTTCTCCCCCTCAACCAAGTAAAAGTTCATCTAACGTTCAGCTACAGTTTGCAGCCTAAGGCTTCTGCACTCCAGTCAGTCATGCCAAGCAAAATCACTTATGTCAAGGAAAGCCACTCAAGTTTCAATTCAACCTAATTTTAAGCAACGACCCAATTAATTCTAATATTCTACAAGTAAACTATTTTAAACCCCAACAGATACTCAAGACTGATAGATACTGCAGCGCTGGTTTAGGTGCCTAGATATAAATATACACCAAATACAGGAACATAAATTAGTATTCAAAGCAGCCAACATGCTTAGCGCTGGCATGTTAAGCTCCCCTGTATGAAATGTGAATCTGAAATTTGGAAGATGAAGCAGCTTCATGGGGATTCAGAGCTCTGCTTTCTTTCTGAAAGGAAGACACTACTGAATAACAGCTTCCTCCTCTCCTACATCTTATTGCAGGAGACTTCCTATGGAAGTTGCAAGGCAGAAATTGGAGTATGACAGCAAGTTTTCTCTGATTTGCTTTCCTTAGGTATTCAACGAGACGTTAGGCATCGTTCATGTGGAATTTGCAGAGTTACCTTGAGGAGTAATTTTAGGAGCCTAATTTCAATTGCCTTTCACACTTAAATGTCTTCCTTTTGCAAATTGGGGCTTTTGCAATTTTGAAAAGGTTATGCCTTTCTGGCAGTGAGCCCACATGGCATAAGTTCTGATAGTTTATTGCACACCAGACAGGAGATTTTCATGCTCTCTCATGGTCTAAGACAGTTTAAAATACATGGTAAGTGACTTGACGATTGTGGAAGGCATTGTTTTTACAGCTTTCATATTGTCAAAGCCCAGTGTCTGATACTGTTTCCTCTTTGGAACTCGATAGCGGTAAGTGACTTGACGATTGTGGAAGGCATTGTTTTTACAGCTTTCATATTGTCAAAGCCCAGTGTCTGATACTGTTTCCTCTTTGGAACTCGATAGCTGTTTTTACTGTTGTGCAGTGTTCTTTCCTTTTACGTGAGCATATGTGCAACAGCTGTTGTCTTAGCTGTGACCTAGGGACTTCCAATGCTTAAGTCATGATCCTCCACAGTTTCAGTAAAAGGACTAGATCTATACTTGAGCGACAGAAAAGACTCATATCCTCTGCAACTGAGCACAAAGGCGAGATACATAATACATGCTTACTGCTGGGTTAAGCACACACCGTAGGTGGCAAATTCCCCAAACTGCAGTTTTTCTCAGAAGCACTTTGGTATTAAATTCTTTACAATTTCCTCAAATGAACTAGCAGCTGACATAATCCTTCCTAACCCATCTCATATAATAAAACAATAGCAATCTGGTGTGTTCTTCTCTTCCCATCTGTCTCATGATGTCATTTGTGAACTTTCCTCCATCCCTAATATGCTTGAGGAAAGATTTTTCCAAATAACCTTTACAAATCAAGTTAATTTTGCTAAATTAATTGCATTTGCTTCTTATTGTTGTGTATCAGTAAAAGACTTTAAAATACATTAACGTATCTGATTTTTTTTTTTTTTTAATAAATGGAATGCAATTTTGTTACGGAAAGAAAGAAAAGAAAAAAGATTCCTTTCAGTTTAAAGGTGGAAGACAATAGAAAGCTTGTCTGCCACTCAGCTAAGCTACAGCAACAAGACTGTCATGGAATAATCATACCAAGGTAGGGGGAAAAAAAGAACAACACAATACAAAACAAACCCACCATAAAAACAACAGAATAAACACCCTTGGCATTATTTTGTTGTAATTGTTGTTGAGAGTAGTGTTGGGGTTTTGTTTGGCTGGTTTTCTTGTTTCTTTATTTCTTTTTAATGTCAGGAGGAGTTCTAGCCACCTTTCTACAGTTAAAATAATTGTAAAATACCATTAGTCTTTCTTATGCAAGCAGATAAGAGGAGATTGCCAAACTAAGCACATATTAAGACAGTTTGAGCTGAAACTCAGCTGGGTGACTCTGGGGATTTCTCTAGGAACAAACACAGAGGTTAGAACATTAATCAGTAAGCTCTGTGAGAAACTGCAGAGACTGGGAAAAAAAAGACGTTATTATGGTAGCAGATCCTGGAAGCAATGGTGTATAAAACCTGAGGGCAAAGACAAGCAATCAGATTACCATGGCTTAACAAGTTACTGCTTGTCATCAGAATACAGGTAATTGTTAGTGACCAAAGGAAGATGACAAAGGAAATCCTATCATTCAGTAAATACCCGAACAGAATACACATCTTGTGCAATTGCTGTCAATTCAAAGCATGCTGTCTCCCAAAGTCTCTCTCTGTAAAGAAGGAATGCACTTGTAGGTGCAGAAGGGCAATTGGAATACAAAGGCCAAAGAATGCTCACGGTAAATCTAATGCACCTGAAAAATAGCTACAGGCAACTGAGGGATGGATTTCATAAACTAACTCCACATAATTACAAGAGAGCCAGATTGTCACCGAAATCCGGGAATAAACCTCGTAACACCAATGTAGTGTTAAAAGGCAGGCATTCTTTATTGCAGCGCTGGATGCACGGGGGATAGTTCCACCTAACGTGCATACCTAGCCTACGAACACGCACATATTTATATTCTCAATACACACATGGTCACAATTACATCACATAGTTACATAGTTACTTCATTATGATTGGTGTAAAACTTTCTCGCTTTGCTTTTAAAGCTATATACTTAAAGAAATTCAGAGAGCATGCCCAGTGAGGGGTGGTCGTACCTTGGAGGTGGGTAGTTTTTAGCACGGAGGTGTGTTTTGGTATTATAATGAGATTATAATGAACAAAGTTCACTCAAAGGACATGATTTTGACAGAAAATGAAATATTATTTGGCTCATGTACCAACCATGCAGTTTATCAGTTCCATGGTACATACCGACCTCTCAGGTTCTCATTCCTAAAATGTTTTTCTCATTCCTTATTACTGCTAATAATCTCATCTTGATCCCATCACCATGGTTAAAAAGTTAAACACATCGGTTACAAGATCATCTTAAAGACTTACCTGTCTTTTAAAAAAATAGACTAAGCCAGCAGTAACTGTGATATGATGGGTCTTAACATAAGCCACAGTGAGACCACACTGAAGTAAATTATTTTATGAAGCATATGGACTCCAGCTAAGGATATGAAGAAAGAGAGTTATTGTGGGTCAGTTTAGTGTAGTAATGGTACTTGGAACATAAGTCAGCAAACAATGAACAAAAGGGTTTTGCTTTATGTGTAAAGGAAGTTAGCTCTCTGAAGGAAAAAAAAACCCACCAAAACACCAAACAAACAAAAAACCAAAACTTGTCTGCCTTTGGTTTTGTCTGTGCTATAGGAAATTAGAATTTTGTGCATTCTTTGTACATGAATATTTTTTCCAAATCCAGCTGGTCCTATGGAGCACACTAAAGCAAATACCCTGCAAGATCAAAATCTTACCCATTTGCTTCAATCATAAAAAGACTCATTTGAAATCACTGTTATCCTAAACACATAAATTATGTAATGTTTTCCTTAGAGAGTTTGTGATGAAAAGTTTTGTATATGTATCAAAGTTAATACTTTTATTATCCTAATTATACTGGTGTAGTTAAATCAGTGTAACTTCTTCAATTAGTACAAATTTAAATACTAAGTCCATTTTTATGACGCTACAAGTAGAGGATGTTTAATTTAGAATATCCTGTTCTTATATGAAGATCAGAGATCAAAAATGTAGCTGAATAATTCCAATAGTATAAAACTATTTAAGATAAGCCTATGGAGAAAAATGGAGAGAAGAGAGAGACAATATCCCTTATTTTGCTGGGAACTGTAAAACATAGTACCTAGACAGCTTCCCCAAGATCACAAAAAGAACCTGTGTCAGAGCTAGTAGCTCAGAAATTCAGCCTATATCTTTTGAGTCCCTGTATAGTGCTTAGAAATTATCATCTTTTCTTATGGATCATTTTTAGGGCTGGTACTGTGAATATGAGTTTGTGATAGGTTGTGTCAAATTGAAATCTGAAGTATTTGGGCTCAATACCATAACAGAAATGAGGATTGCCTGGTTACAGCTGCTGTGAATTTGGTCTATGCAAATGCTTCAAATGAGAGGTGTGACTCTTTTCTCAAGTAGATACGTGTCATGGTGATAATATTGGAACTGATGGTGTTAGACCTACCTGCATTCAGTTGAAGGAGAATGAATGAGACTTTCTGTTTATCTTTACCACTGATTACTTTCCTTATAACCCTGAGACAATACCAAGGTGATACATGGATATTTAGTCAGTGTACAGGCACATGAGAGGAATTCTACTTGTGTATTTTGTGCAAGTCTACTGATTGTCAGATTGAACAACATATGCTCCAGGGCAAAACATGGTAAAATACTGCAAGGTAAAAGATCTAAAATTTCAAATAAGAATTTTCATGACCCTCTGTAGTTTCTATTGAACTTTTCATATACTTTTTTTTAATTTTGTTTTGATAAGTTGTAAACTAATAGAGATACAACAGCAATGTAAAAGTAAATAAATAAATAAATTGGAAACTTCCTTGAAACATGTTTGAAAGTTCCTAAAGATGTACATTAATTCTGAGTTTCACAAAATAGATATTTAAACATAGCTGAAATGAATTCTACTCTTTCTGCGAAACAGAAAGTTGAGTGGAATTCATTTCAGCTGTGTTTAGATGCCTACTTCTGAGCTAGTCAGTGTAAGAACCCATTATAATCAATGCAGATAAATAGTTCTATTCATCTGATCTGGTTTAGATGTTGAAGTTAAACTGAGATGAATGGTGTTGTATAACTTAAAGAATGAGCTGAATAGGCCAAAAATGCCAATTTCCATCTCTAAAGTGAATTACGGTGATTAGATGAACTCCACTCAAAATGCCTACACTACCTCATGCTCCATAGAAAAGACTGATTTTATATGTGCCTACTCCAGAAAGAAAAACAGTATGTCCATTTTGTATCGCAGTATTGACCTGAGTTCTCAACTGCTTTACTTTAGTGCTTCTAGCCCAGGCTGGTATCCCTGACCACTGCAGCAAACTGTGTAGGTGTACAGAATTGAGTCCATGCAGTTTTTTGTATTTCCTCATTTGTTTATATGGGCAGGATTATTACATTCACTTTTCCTTTAAACAGATGGCCAGGAATGCCTATATTCTTTCTCCATTTTGAAGATTCCCTTTGGACAGAGCCCTTAGGGATTATTGGAATGGAAAAGTTAAATGATGATAGATAACCATTTCTCATTAATGGCTTTCTACAAAAACAAGTCAAAAAAAGTATCTTTGGAAGTTCAGGGTATTTGAGCTAGTGATGTGATCTTGATGGTTGTATGAGATGATATGCTTCTTCAGCGCAATACTGCTATCAGATTGCAGGTCCCTTCATTTTAGTAAAGTACAATCACCATTTTAATTTGTCTTCTTTTTTTTTTTTCTTTTTTTTTTTACATATTAATTCACTGGTAAAAACTTTGATTTTGTATCATCTTTAAAAAGATGACTGAGTATTTGACTCTGTATGAGCTAGCACTCTCAGCTTTATAGCTGGTAAGGTATATGAGCTAAACCCTGGCAGCTGCAAAATTCTCTGTGAAACTTCAGAGCACAACTTTCTGAACATCTCGTTAATTAATGCAAAAATAAAAACAGATATTCAGTCTCAGCAGTACAGGCCAACTTCTAATAAGTATTATTTTATTTACTTATATTAGTTATTCATTATTTTTTGACACATTTTGCACCAGTGCTCCAAGAATCTTAGTAGAGTTCTGATACCACTGGATCAGTATATATTTTTTATCAGAAGTATTTTAACCACAACACAAGTATACTGTTTCTTTACTCTCTGTTTACATTTAAATAAAAATGGCACTTATTTGCAAGTATTTTTCACCAGATACTTTTTATGGGTTTCTGCAGTTCAGAATGTTCACAGTAGAATGGAAGTAAGCACTGATAATCCTCAAAACAGAAGCATGTTAAGACTTGAAGTAGTGCAGTCTCACCTGTCATCATGCCTTTGAGTGAAAGCAGTAACAACGGAGTACTAGAAATCAACAAAATTTGATTATACATACAAAAAAACCTCCCTCTGTTAGCATATACATAAGCAGCTCTGATGAATAAGATGGAGAACTCTAGGTTTTGTGTAGAAAACTGAACTTTAAATTAACTAAGCTAGATGGAATTTTTCCATTCACCTAACATGATTAGAGATAGTAATGAATTCATTTCAGTTTTCTGGTCTATCTGTCTTCCCCCCTGTGGTGTGTTGACGTTGGCTGGACACCAGGTGCCCACCAAACTGCTCTATCATTCCCTTTCTCAGCAGGACGTAGGGGAGAAAATAAGATGGAAAAAACCTCGTGGGTCAAGATAAAGGCAGTTTAATAAAGTAAAAGCAAAGGCCACATGAGGAAGAAAAGGAAAACAAAAGATTTATTCTCTACTTCCCATCAGCAGGCAATGTTCAGCCACTTCCCAGGAACTAGGACGTCAGTACAGGTAGTGGTTGCTCTGGAAGACAAATGTCATAATAACAAATGCCCCCCTGCCCCTTCTCCTTTCTCTTAGCTTTTATTGCTGAGCAGATGTCATACGGTATGGAATATCCCTTTGATCAGTTTGGGTCAGCTGCCCTGGCTGTGTCCCCTCCCAAGATCTTGCCCACTCCCAGCCTACTGAGTGTTGGGGGGGCAATGTAGGAGAAACAGCCTTGGTGCTGTGCCAGCACTGCTCAGGAGCAGCCAAAACCCTGGTGTGTTACCAACACCTTGCTGGCTACCAACACACAGCACAGCACTGTGAGGGCTGCTGTGGGGAAAATTAACTCCATCTCAGCCAGACCCAATACTCCCCCTCCTTCCCAATCCATAGAAAGGATGCTGTTCAATCTTGGTTCATGGCAGCCTCTGAAATTTATTCTGGATTATTCATCCTGGAATGAGCTCTCCACACTTACTTTCCTTGTTGTAAGGCCACTGGTACACTTCTTGACTTCCACTCAGAACCCATTCAAGAGACATAAAAATCTAACAATGTTTTTTTGTAATCTAAATATGTCATGAACCCGGAGCATAGTTTTAATTTAAATCATGCTTTACGTACAATTTCATGTTCAACATAACCATTGCTTCTAAGCAGAAAGAGGCAAAACAGTATTAGAAGAACAACATATTTCTTTCTAACTTGTATCATGTTTTTCATTTCTTGAGTCTATGGAAAGAATATACACCAAAAAAGCATAATATTTAGTTAGCAGTAATGCTATTATTTAATATTATTTTTTCCCAGTAAATAGTGAAGAAACATATCTTCTGCCATACAAAAGACAGAATGTAACTTTTTTTTTTTGTTTAAAATGTGAACTGTTTTTTCTCTTCCAAGTCTGTACCTGTCAGTTGTTTTCAAATTGAGCTTACAGCAAAATCTTTCTCAAGCCGTTGATTGTTTTTTATGTACTAATTATTCTTTTTTTTTAAAAACAGGATAAATTATAGGACATATAATTTTATGATTTTTGCCTAAATTTTCTCTTCTGGTTGATGCCAGTGTATATGAATCCTGATAATTAATTTTGTTTGTCAGAAATAAGACTAATGATTTCATTATAATGCATAAGTCCGAAAATCACACTTCTATAAATTGCAGGGTTTCTGCTTGCTAGACTACTTGCTTGCTAGAAGCAGATTTATTATTAAACAACACAAATTCAAAATGCTCTTCTCTTCTACCCTTTGCAAATTTTTAAATGACAGAACTCATAAGGACTGGCTCATTCATTTCTGTCCTGGTTTCACTTAAGAGAGAGTTAATTTTCTTTCTAATAGCTGCTATAGTGCTGTGTGTTGGATTTAGAATAATTTTGACAACACACTGATGGTTTTAGTCATTGCTAGGTTGTTGTAGTGCCTACACTAAGTCAAGGACTTTTCAGGTTCTCACACCCTGCCAGGTGCACAAGAAGCTGAGAGAGCACAGCCAGGACAGCTGACCCAGACTGGCCAACCATACCATATAGCATCATGCTCTGGATATAAAAGGGGAAGCCAGCTGGTGGGATTGCTGCTCAGAAACAGACTGGGCATCAGGTTGTTGGTTTGTTTTTTTTTTCCTTCTGCATGTGGTAAGCAATTAACATTTGTAGAATCATAGAATATCCTGAGTTGGAAGGGACCCATAAGGATCATCGAGTCCAACTCCTGGCTCCGCACAGGATCAGCCAAATCAGAGCACATGACTGACAGCGTTTTCTAGATGATTCTTGAACTCAGTCAAGCTCGGTGCTGTGACCACTTCCCTGGGGAGCCTGTTCCAGTGCCCCACCACCCTCTCAGTGAAGAACCTTTTCCTGATATCCAACCTAAACCTCCCCCGTCACAGCTTCATGCCTTCCCCTCAGGTTCTATCACTGGTCACCAGAGGGAGGAGATCAGCACCTGCCCCTTCGCTCTGCCTTGTGAGGAAGCTGTAGGCCGCGATGAGGTCTCCCCTCAGTCTCCTCTTCTCTAGGCTGAACAAATCAAGGGACTTCAACCTCTCATATGTCTTCCCCTCTAGACCCTTCACCATCTTTGTTGCCCTCCTTTGGACACTCTCCAATAGTTTTATGTCCTTTTTGTACTGTGGCGCCCAAAACTGCATGCAGTACTCGAGGTGAGGCTGCACCGGCGCAGTGTAGAGTGGGACAATCACTTCCCTAGACCGGCTAGCAATGCCGCGCTTGATGCACCCCAGGATGCGGTTGGCCTTCCTGGCAGCCAGGGCACACTGTTGACTCGTGTTCAACTTGCTGTCGACCAAGACCCCCAAGTCCCTTTCAGCATGGCTGGTCTCCAGCGTCTCATCGCCCAGTCTGTATGGATAGCCAGGGTTGCCCCTTCCCAGGTGCAGAATCCAGCACCTGCCCTTGTTAAACCTCATGCGGTTGGTGATTGCCCAGTTCTCCAATCTGTCCAGATCTCTCTGCAAGGCCTCTCCACCCTCAATGGAATCAACAGCTCCTCCCAATTTGGTGTTATCTGCAAACTTGCTCACAACACCTTCTAGTCCTACATCCAAGTCGTTTATAAAAACATTAAAAAGCACTGATCCTAAAATGGAGCCCTGGGGAACCCCACTAGTGACTGGCTGCCAGCCTGATGTAACCCCTTTTACCATAACTCTTTGGGCCCCATTTGTGCATCACTTGTTTTATTATTATCATTATCATAATTATTACTATTTTTATTACTAGTCTTATTATTGTTGTTATTGTTAAGATTATTATCTTCCTTTGTTACCCTATTAAAATGTGTTTATCTCAACCCATGAGGTTTTTTTCCCCGTTCTCCTCCTCATGCCCTTAAGGGGTAGCACTGAGCTGCATGGTGCTCAGTTACTGTCTGAGCTTAAATAACAACAGTCCTTTTTGGCGCCCAAAGTGGGATGTGAAGGGTTGAAACAACAACAGATCTGACCAGAACATGTTAAAATAAAGTTGTTATAAGCATTCATTCTGCCAGTGGTCCACTGGTCACAATGTTGTTTTATTTGTTCTCAGACTTGTTCTCAGAGTTGTGTCACGTAACACCTTACTTGCCATATATGCTGATTATCAGTGTTTATGTGTGGTTTCTCACCTCTGGGCGTTGGATTAAGGTTACTGCTCTGCTGCTTGGTCTAATACTGGTTTATGGTATGACAAAATCATTGATAGTGAGGCCAGTTTTGTATTTTGGCGGATGAATCTCTATTCAGCAGTGGTGGAACAACAGCAGTGGCTTCATCTCCATACTTCAGGAGCCATCTGTTGGGAACTATTAACAATTACACTTTTTACTTTTTCTCTTTGGAGAGCCAATGTGTGTGGGAGACACCTTCCTTCACCTTCCCCTTCTTCTCCATCCTAATTATAATAGCTCTTGACAATGCTGAACCCATCTGTATTTCTGGAGTGACAGGGAGATCCCAGCAGTTAACTGTACTGGAGGCTGAAGTGAGTCTAACTGGGAATGAGTGGCAAAAGCACCCCATTGTCACTGGCCCAGAGGCTTCATTCATTCTTGGCATATATTGCCTCAGGTACTCTATTTCAAGGACCCAAATGGGTACCGGTGGGCTTTTGGAATAACTGCCTTGGAGTGAGAGAAAATTGAACAGCTGTCTACCTTGCCCAGTCTCTCGAAGGAACCTTCTGTTGTAGGGTTGCTCAGGGTTGAAGAACAGCAGATGCCAATTGCTACCACAATGGTGCACCAGTGGCAATATTGCACCGAGACTCCCTGATTCCCATCCATAAGCTGATTCATCAACTGGAGATCCAAGGAGTGATCAGCGGAACTCGCTCACCCTTTAACAGGCCCATATGGCCAGTGTGACAGTCTAATGGAGAGTGAAGAGTAATAGTAGACTATCATGGCCTGAATGAAGTCACGCCACCACTGAGTGCTGCTGTGCTGTACATGCTAGAAGTTCAATATGAAATGGAGTCAAAGGCAGCCAAATGGTATGCCACAATTGGCACTGCTAATGCATTTTTCTCCGTCCCTCTGGCAGCAGAGTCCAGGCCACAGTTTGCTTTCACTTGGAGGGGCATCCAGTACACCTGGAATTGACTGCCCCAGGGGTGGAAACACAGCCCCACCATTTGCCATGGACTGATCCAGACTGCACTGGAACAGGGTGAAGCTCTGGAGCACCTGCAATACATTGATGACATCATCGTATGGGGCAACACAGCAGAAGAAGTTTTTGAGAAAGGGAAGAAAATAATCCAAATCCTGCTGCAGGCTGGCTTTGCCATAAAATGATGTAAGGTCAAGGGACTTGCACAGGAGATCCAGTTTTTAGCAATAAAATGGCAAGATGGATGCTGCCAGATCCAAATGGTTGTGATCAGCAAAATAGCAGCTAAGTCTCCACCAACTAACAAAAAGGAAACACAAGCTTTGTTAGCTGCTGTGGGTTTTCTGGAGAATGCATATGCCAAATTACAGTCTGATTGTAAGCCTTCTCTATCAGGTGACCCAGAAGAAGAACGATTTCAAATTAGGCCCTGAGCAATGCCAAGCCTTTGAACAAATTAAACAGGAAACTGTTCATGCCGTAGCCCTTGGGCCAGTGCGGGCAGGACCAGATGTAAAGAATGTACTCTACATCACACCCGGGGAGAATGGCCCTACCTGGAGTCTCTGCTCAGAAAGCACCAGGGGAGACTCGAGGTCGACCCCTGGGGTTTTGGAATCGGGGATACAGAGGATCTGAGGCCCGCTACACTCCAACTGAAAAAGAGATATTGGCAGCCTATGAAGGGGTTCAAGCTGCTTTGGACGTGGTTGGTAACGAAGCACAGCTCCTCCTGGCAACCTGACTGCCGGTGCTGGATGTTCAAAGGGGGGTCCTCTCTACACACCATGCAACTGATGCTATGTGGAATAAGTGGGATGCACTGATCACACAGCAGGCTCAAATAGGAAACACCAATCGCCCAGTGATCACGGACTGGCCAGAAGGCAAAGATTTTGGAATATTGCCAGAGGAGGAGGTGACACATGCTGAAGAAGTCCCACTGTATAATAAACTGTCAGAAAACGAGACACAACATGCCCTGTTCACTGATGGGTCCTGTTGCATTGTGGGAATGCATTGGAGGTGGAAGGCTGCTGTGTAGAGTTGAATACAATGAGTTGCAGAAGCTGCTGAAGGACCAGATGAATCAAGCCAGTTTGCAGAGGTGAAAGCCATCCAGCTGGCTTTGGATGTTGTTGAAAGAGAAAAGTGGCCAGTGCTCCACCTCTGTACTGACTCATGGATGGTGGCCAATGCCCTGTGGGGGTGGTTACAGCAATGGAAGCAGAGCAACTGGCAATGCAGAGGCAAACCCATCTGGGGTGCCCCATTGTGGCAAGATATTGCTGCCCGGCTAGAGAAGCTGGTTGTAAGAGTCCGTCATGTAGATGCCCATGTACCCAAGAGTTGGGCCACTGAAGAACATTGGAACAACCAGCAGGTCGATCAGGCTGCCAAGATTGAAGTGGCTCAGGTGGATTTGGACTGGCAGCGTAAGGGTGAATTATTTATAGCTCGGTGGGCCCATGACACCTCTGGCCATCAAGGAAGGGATGCATCATATAGATGGGCTTGTGATCAAGGGGTGGACTTGACCATGGACGCTATCTCACAGGTTATCCATGAACGTGAAACATATGCTGCGATTAAACAAGTCAAGAGGTTAAAGCCTCTCTGGTATGGAGAATGATGGCTGAAATATAAATATGAGGAGGCCTGGCAGATTGATTATATCACACTCCCACAAACCCGCCAAGGCAAGCACTGTGTACTTACAATGGTGGAAGCAACCACTGGATGGCTGGAAACACATCCCGTGTCCCATGCCACTGCCTGGAACACTATCCTGGGCCTTGAAAAAGAAGTCCTGTGGTGACACGGCACCCCAGAAAGAATTGAGACAGACAATGGAACTAATTTTTGGAACAACCTCATAGACACCTGGGCCAAAGAGCATGGCATTGAGTGGGTGCATCACATTCTCTGTCATGTAGCAGTCTCTGGGAAAACTGAATGATACAAAGGACTGCTAAAGACCACACTGAGACCAATGGGTGGTGGAACCTTCAAACATTGGGATACACATTTAGCAAAGGCCACCTAGTTAGTTAACACTAGGGGGTCCACCAATTGAGCTGGCCCTGCACAATCGACTTTTATGCACTGCAGAAGGAGGTAAAGTTCCTGTAGTGCATATAAAGAATATGTTGGGGAAGACATTCTGGGTTACTCCTGCCTTGGGCAAAGGCAAGCCCATCTGTGGGATTGCTTTTGCTCAAGGACCTGGGTGCACTTGGTGGCTGATGCAGAAGGATGGGGAAGTCTGATGTGTACCTCAAAGGGATTTGATATTGGGTGAGAATAGCCAATGATTTAAATTGTATGATGTTAATTCCTACATAATATTGCATATTATCACTACTGTGATTGCTATATGCTATAACACAGTATCACAGTAAGATTCACACAGACTAATGAAGAATAAACTTTGATGAAAAAGGGCATGGTGCAGAGGTGATGAAACCAGAACTGGCTTCAGCAATGAGTGCCCAGCAATTTCCTCAAGACTGACATCTTCGACCCACAGACTCCAAGCATGGACTGCACCAGATACATCAGCTATGAGCTCCGGGTGCAGTATGCAACAATCCAACATCACACACCATGTCCACTGACCTGAGAGACTGTTACAACAGATGGAGTTCAAAAGTCATGGACTAAATGAACTCAACAAACATTTTAGAGGGATGGCCCATGAAGGAAGGGAATGATATTTGTGTGCATATATCCAAAGATGTGAAAAGTGATGGTGATTAACTGGAATGTATTGGGAAGTATAGGACCTGTGCATGATGTAGGGGTGGATACTGTCCTGGGTTTGGCTAAGATAAAGTTTCTTTCTTTCTAGTGGTGATCATGTGGTGAGCAATTGCATTTGTGCATCACTTGGTTTATTATTAATATTAATAGTGTTTATTTTTTTAATTATTATTATTAACTATTTTTATCCTATTAAACTGTCTTTGTCTCAACTCATTTTTTTTTTTCCATTCTCCTCCCCATCCCCTTGAGGTGGGAGAATTGAGCGAGCAGCTGCATGGTGCTTAGTTACCTGCTGGGGTTAAGCCATGACAATTTGCTATTAGCATAAATTTATCTTTTTTCTTAGAGAATTTCTTATGCAAGCAAATTTGAGGAACGTGATTCAAATATTTCACAATATATCCAGAAACTCAAATACACATACCTTCTTCCAGAGGAGCATCTTATATTTTGCATTTCTTAATATTGCTGTAATATGTACATATTTTTTATTTTGGTAGACATTATTTACAAAATAATTCTTGGTTCTTATTAGTTAGGGCATTAAAATAGCAAAATAGGACTCTATATTCAGCGGAGAAGGTAAATTTGCTCTTGCATCTATCTTCCATTGCATTTTCCTTTTGCATAGATCTGATTATTAACATTTTCAGCAAATGACATGAATCGCTTTCATAATCTTTATTAATAAGCAGTAACCAGGCTCCCTGATGTTTCTTTTCTTTTGATGCATCTGAAGATACATGTTATTCTGCAACAGAGTCATTTAGGGTGAAATTCATAAGCACAAGCTTTCTGTAAGATAAGACGACAAAAGCGCTTTTCAAGATAATTTTGTATCTTTACTGACTTAATAGGCAGAAATACATTTCCTCATGTTACCTATTACCCTATCCCTTTAATCACTATATTTTGTGCATTTTCAGATCAGCTTCAAATTCTTAGACTTATCTAAAAGGCTAGAGATTCCAGGCCCATAAAGGTTGTCACTGATAGGCATAATGTATTAAATGAACCAGTTTTCTGGAACCAGTTCTGAAATCTAACACAGGGTGTAATTCTTTGTATAAAATAGCAGCAAAGGTCAGATTGTGCAAAAGCTTTTTTGGGGGGTGGAAAGGATCAGTGATTGGATTACTTCAGTATCAGAAATCTGTTTTTCAGAAGCTTCCTTCAGGGAACTATTATTAAATGGCTTTTTTAATTTTTATTTTTTTTTTTTATTTTTTGATGTATATATGCATCAGTGCAGAGATTTTACTTTCTGAGGGCCTCAAAGCCTTTTAAAGTGAACAGGAATGCCTATATTGATGCTAATAATCTGGATTGGTTCCTTTATTGGATATAATATTTCAAGGAGTTCTGCAAATGCACAGAAGTAAAAGAAACTACTTTGAGATTAAGATTTTAATACAAAATATAAAATGTTATTCAAACATAGATAATCCATAGCTAGAGGAACTGACATCCAGAATGATGAAATATGTGTGAATGCTGTTTGAATTAAGTTAAAAAATAAGAAAAGTAAAAAACACAGACAAAAGGGTAGCCAGTGAAATGAGGACAGTTAGTAGCTCAAGGATTCAACAGGAAAAATACCGGCACCAAAATCCTATCCAGCCCTCCCTCCCCAAAACAGGAGATCAATTGGAAGACAGTAATTCAGCAATATTGAGGGTCATCCCAGTACAAAATGCAACAAAAGCTCACTTTTCCCTACGCAACCGACTGATGAACATACTATTGATGAGTGTAGTAGTTTGTTAATCTTAGCAATATGTTGTGTGTAGTAGCCAATAAATGATTGCTTTGTACTCTCAAATTGTGTATAACCTACTTCGGTAGTATCTTTGCACATGCTAGAAGTTGCACAAAAAAGTGACCCAGAGAGAGAAGGTTAAAGTGGGAACCTGAGAAAAGTTGGGAAGTGAATTCCCACTTTCTCTTAAAATGCTGCCTGGAATAACTAGCTAGCTGGCAGAAGAGACCCACTGCTGCTCCTCCATGTGGGTGGGGATGAAGCAGAGACACACACCACAAAAATGATCAAAAGGGACTTCAGGCTCTTAGGACAGTCACTGAAGGATTCGGGGGCGCAGGTAATATTCTTCTCCCTCCTTCCAGTTAAGGGCAGCAATGTTGGGTGGAACAGGCGGACGCAGTCCATAAATGCATGGCTCCGTGGCTGGTGCAAACGCCACAACTTTGGGTTCTTTGACAATGGGGCGGCCTACACGGCACCAGGCCTGATGAACCCTGATGGGATTCATCTCTCTCAAAGGGGGAAGAGGATCTTTGCCCAGGAACTAGTGGGACTCATCGACAGAGCTTTAAATGAGGCTCAAAGGGGGAAGGGGATAACATCAGGCTTGTCAGCGACATGTTGTGGGATGATGTACCCAGGTTGGAGGGACAGGGCGCTAGTGAGGGCCCTCGGCCTACTGCTCAGAGACGCGCTGAATGCACTACAGCATGCTCGAAGCCTAGAGGAGACGAGCTGGGGGCTCCAGATGCAACAGGAACCAATGGGGTAACACTGGGAGAATACATCAAAAGAATTCCAGTCACCCCAGCCAATAAGTCAGCCTCATCGGAGGCACAACTGAAATGCCTCTACGTGAACACACAGAGCATGGGGAACAAACAAGAGGAGCTGGAGATCTGTGTGTGCCTGCAAGGCTACGACCTTATTGGCATTACAGAGATGTGGTGGGATAGCTCCTACGACTGGAGTGTTGGGATGGAAGGGTACAGGCTCTTTAGGAAGGACAGGCAGGGCAGATGAGGAGGGGGCATTGCCTTCTATGTCAATGACCAGCTGGAATACACAGAGCTCCACCTGGGGATGGATGAGGAGCCCACCAAGAGCCTATGGGTCAGGATTAAAGGGAGCGCTGGGGCAGGTGACATCATAGTGGGAGTCTGCTATAGGCCACCTGACCAGGTAGACCAAGCAGATGAAGCCCTCTATAGGCAGATAGGAGCAGCCTCACCCTCACAAGCCCTGGTCCTTATGGGGGACTTCAACCACCCTGACATCAGCTGGAGGCACAATGCAGCTGAGCGCAAGCAATCCAGGAAGTTCCTGGAATGTTTCGATGATAACTTTCTGCTCCAGGTGATAGAGGAGCCCACGAGGAGAGGTGCCATGCTGGACCTTATTCTCACCAATAAGGAGGGCCTTGTAGGGGACATGAAGCTCAAGGGTAGCCTTGGCTGCAGTGACCACAAAATGGTGGAATTCAGGATCCTCAGGGCAGTGAGGAGAGCACTCAGCAAGCTCACTACCCTGGACTTCAGGAGAGCAGACTTTGGCCTGTTCAGGGACCTGCTTGGTAGAGTACCATGGGACAAAGCCCTGGAAGGAAGAGGGGCCCAAGACAGCTTGTTAGTATTCAAGAGTCACCTCCTCCAAGCTCAGGAGCGATGCATCCCAACAAAGAGGAAGTCAAGCAAATCCACCAAGAGGCCCCCGTGGATGAACAAGGAGCTCCTGGGCAAAGTCAAGCAAAAAAAGGAAGCCTACAGAGGCTGGAAGCAAGGGCGGGTAGCCTGGGAGGAATATAGAGAAACTGTCTGAGCAGCCAGGGAGCAGGTTAGCAAAGCCAAAGCCCTGATAGAAATTAGTCTGGCCAGGGATGTCAAGGACAAGAAGTAAAGCTTCTATAGGTATGTCAGTGATAAGAGGAGGACGAGGGAAAATGTGGGTCCCCTCCGGCATGAAATGGGTGAACTGGTTACCTAGGATACAGAGAAGGCTGAGCTACTCAGTGACTTCTTTGCCTCAGTCTTCACTGGCAAATGCTTGAGCCACACTGCCCAGGTCACAGAAGGCAGGGACGGGGAGAATGCAGAACCGCCCACTGTAGGAGAAGATCAGGTTCAAGAATATCTAAGGAACCTGAAGGTGCATAAGTCCATGGGACCTGATGAGTTGCATTCACAGCTCTTGAGGGAACTGGCGGATGAAGTGGCTAGTTCAACATCTTTGTCAGCGACATCGACAATGGGATCGAGTGCACCCTCAGCAAGTTTACCGATGACACCAAGCTGTGTGGTACGGTCAACACGCTGCAGGGAAGCGATGCCATCCAGAGGGACCTTGACAGGCTGGAGAGGTGGGCCTGTGCGAACCGCATGAAGTTCAACAAGGCCAAGTGCAAGGTCCTGCATGTGGGTCGGCGCAATCCCAAGCATGACTATAGGCTGGGCAAGGAATGGATTGAAAACAGCCCCGAGGAGAAGGACTTGGGGGTATTGATTGATGAGAAGCTCAACATGAGCCTGCAGTGTGCGCTTGCAGCCCAGAAAGCCAACCATGTCCTGGGCTGCATCAAAAGAGGTGTGACCAGCAGGTCGGGGGAGGTGATCCTGCCCCTCTACTCCGCTCTGGTGAGACCCCACCTGGAGTACTGCATCCAGCTCTGGGGTCCCCAGTACACGAGAGACATGGAGGTGCTGGAGAGAGTCCAGAGGAGGGCCATGTGGATGATCAGAGGGCTGGAGCACCTTTCCTATGAAGACAGGCTGAGAGAGCTGGGATTGTTCAGCCTGGAGAAAAGGTGGCTCTGGGGAGATCTAACTGTGGCCTTCCAGTACTGAAGGGGCCTACAGCAAAGATGGTGAGGGACTGTTTATCAGGGAGTGTAGTGACAGGACAAAGGATAATGGGTTTAAGCTGAAGGGGGGTCGATTTAGATTACATGTTAGAAGGAAATTCTTTACTCCGAGGGTGGTGAGGCACTGGAACAGGTTGCCCAGAGAGGTTGTGGAGGCCCCCTTCCTGGAAGTGTTTAAGGCCAGGTTGGATGAGGCTTTGGGCAACGTGGTGTCCTTGCCTGCAGCAGGGGGGTTGGAACTAGATGACCTTTAAGGTCCCTTCCAACCCAAACCATTCTATGATTCTATGATTCTAACTAATTAAAAATCAGAGATGGTTCTGTTTCTTCTGTAAGATTAACAAGGTACATTATTCTGACAGAAGCCACACTTCAAATCATGCCCTATTAAGAAACCTTCACCTCTACCTGCTGTGTTCTAAGTAGGAAGAACAACCAATGAGTGCCTACAGGGTGAAATATGTAAGAGTGCAGTTTACACTTTCCAGAGAGGTTAGCACTGGATATAACAGCACATTACACTGTGGGAGCTCAACTGTGTCTGTGTATGTAGTTAACTCTTTCTGTCCAAACAGACATTGCTATCACTAGTTTTTTAGTCAAGGTTTCTTCTAGTCAACCAGAACCAGAACAGTTTAGATATAATATACATTTTAGCACAGCACGCAAAATTAACTACTGTAGCAAAAGTATTATCAGTGTTCCAGTTAGATAAAACTGTCATCATAGAAATCTGTTTAAAGTGGGTATGTCATGCTTCAGTTGTTTTCACTTAGACTGTACTGCAAATTTGTTTTGCAATGACCAATATCCTAATATTATCAAAAGTTACCATCGCAAACACAGGGAAAAAATGGAGGGTAGAAGGAAAAAATCCATTCATGTAATGAAGCAGAGACACAAAGACAATTTTTTTTATCCCAGTAGAATAGATGAAGTAGCTAAGGAAGTTACATTTAACGTCACTACTTACAATCTCTCCCGTGAGTTTCCACAGGTGGAAAAACCAGCCTGAAGCTACTTACACTTAGTTTTTCCAAATTCCATGATGACCAAGACATGAAGAATGCATAATAGCCAATTGCTTGGTTTATGTGAAAAGTGGTCCTTCAGTCTAAGCAGAGTGTTGGATTTCTAGTTAAGTCCAGTACTCCTGGGGACCTTCAGAAATGTTAGATTTCTGGAGAATACCACAAACAATAGATAGTAATCAAGATTTAATTTTTTAAAGGAAAATAATAATCATTACCCAATATAGCAAGTATTGCCTATTACCTTATATTTCCACTGGCCTGGTGAAAAGAAACAGAAAAATAAGCTCCGTTAATGGTCATGGTCAGAGAAGCTAATACAACTGGAGAAGATAGCTATATAAAGTAAACTCTTATCTTAGAAGAGCTTTGAATACAGCCACATTCACCTCTTATTTCAGTGCCATAGATGGAGATAAAATGAAGCTTCCCAAGTATCTTTTTGCAACTTCAATTACTAATGAAAAAGAAATACAGCACAAGGCAGCACTGAATAGTTGTATCAAAGTAATGTGTGTCTTACAAGGCAATTATGATGTTTACAACTTTAAATCAGCAAAACAAAGATACAAATGAAAAGGGTGAGGGAGGGTTATCAAAAGCAAGGTTACCAACAGTCCAGGGATGTCCACATTTCCATGCCACGGACATGGAAAGTACTCCTCTCTCTACGTCCACGCTATCAAAGCAGAGATGGGCAGAAAGTGATCCCTCCTTATAAGAGGATGTGGCACAGCTGACTCTTACTCAGATCACTAAGGGCTGTCCTGCTCTAAACATATTTTGCAAAAGTTGTGAGGAGACAAGAACAGATCCAGGCGATGACCTAACAGTTAAGCATTATGGATAAATGAGCGGCCGCATGGTGCTCAGCCGCTGGCTGGGGCTGAACCACAACACAAGTACAGACTTCTATCAGGAGCTGATCAGGACAATTAAGTATTAAACTCCTTATGTTCTACTTTTCTGTACTGTGGAAATTGAGATTTTCCTTGTGTTATGTGACACTATTGTACATAAAGACCCAGAAATGGTTTACCTCATCAGAAGTATGTTTCTTAACTCCAAGACAGTATTGCTTGAAAATGGAACTGAGCAGATTCTAAAGCACTATGGGAACACAATCAGTCTTTCCAGCAAAGGTTATGTAGAAATGTAATCAACAAAATAAAGACCTTCCTGGAGCACACTGACACAGCAAAAATAGTTTGTAGAAGGTAAATCTACTATTCTGATTAACTAACCTAATTATGATATTATGGGAAGAAGTGATTAAGATAAGGACTTGTTACACCATGTTACAGTTAATTTTTAAATTCTATAAAAGAGCTGATGAAATATGTAGTTGTGGTGTGTTGATCTTGGCTGGATGCCATGTGTCCACCAAGCTGCTCTATCACTCCCCCTGCTCAACTGCAAAGGGAGGGGAGAAAAATAAGATGGAAAAAAAATTGTGGGTCAAGATAAGGGCAGGGAGATCTCTCAGCAATTACCATCACAGGCAAAACAGACTCCACTTGGGGAAATAATTTTAATTTATTACCAATCAAATCAGAGTAGGATAATGAGAAATAAGAACAAATTTTAAAAACACCTCCCCCCACCCCTTCCCAGGCTTAACTTTACTCCCAATTTCTCTACCTCCTCCCTCCAGTGGCTCAGGGGGATGAGGAATGGGGGCTTGTGGTCAGTTCATTACACGTTGTCTCTGCCGCTCCTTCCTCCTCAGGGGGAGGACTCCTCACACTCTGCCCCTGCTCCAGCATAGGGTCCCTCCCACAGCAGAGAGTCCTCCAGAAACTTCTCCAAAGTGAGTCCCTCCCATGTGCTGCAGTTCTTCATGAACGGCTCCAGCGTGAGTCTCTCCCACAGGGTGCAGTCCTTCAGGACCAGACTGCTCCAGCATGGGTCCCCCATGGGGTCACAAGTCCTGCCAGCAAACCTGCTCTGGCAAGGGCTTCCCATGGGGTCACAGCCTCCTTTGGGAGCATCCACCAGCTCTGGCGTGGGGTCCTCCATGGGCTGCAGGGGGACATATCTGCTCCAGAATATCATGCATATCTGCTGCACCGTTAGCTTCCATGGGCTGCAGGGGGACAGCCTGCCTCACTGTGGTCTTCTCCACCGGCTGCAGGAGAATCTGCTCCAGTGCCTGGAGCACCTCCTCCCATGTCTGGAGCACCTCCTCCCCCTCCATTACTGACCTTGGTGTCTGCAGAGTTGTTTCTCTCCATATTCTCACTTCTCTCTCCAGCTGCAGTTGCTGTTATGCAGGTTTTTCCCCTCCTTCTTAACTATGTTACCCCAGAGGCACTACCACTGTGGCTGATGGGCTCGGTCTTGGTCAGCGGCGGGTCCGTCTTGGAGCCGGCTGGCATTGGCTCTATCAGACTCAGGGGAAGCTTCTAGCAGCTTCTCACAGAGGCCACCCCTATAGCACCCCTGCTACCAAAACCTTGCCACGCAAATCCAATACAATAATGTAGAACAAAAATTTTATTTCCTTGAAAGTGTTACAATGCACTTCTCTTTTCATTTTTACAATGAAAAAGGGATGTGAAAACAGGAGGGGAGGAAGAGGGAGGACTAAGCCTTCAAAACACTCTCTTACTTTACTCTTACATGGAAGCTGTGTTCTTACCCAGAAGAAGCATAGGTACATCCTGTGCAAAACTAAACCCAGCCAAACAACAAACCCTAAACGTGAAAGTAATTTTTCTATCTTTCTCCTAGTAAAGGAAAGGCTGGGACAAACATGAACATGAACATGTCTCATTTAGTACTGTGCCAGAATTATAAAATCTATTTTCCCTGGGTTTTTTTAATCGTTTGACCTAATTTGTCTGATTTTAAAATATAACTGCTGTACTTTATTCATGGCTCAAATTAACACAAGATTTGGATTCTACCTACCTACCTAACCACTTACCTAATATAGACAGACTTCAATTTACTGAATACTGCAAGGGTATTTCCTTTTCTATGTTTATTTTACTTTTAAATAATAAATATTTTATCAATGAAAAGGAACTGACCCTGTATTTCCAGTATGTCTTTAGAGGCAATGATCATTTAACATGACTCAGTTACAGCTCTTATAAATATGACCTGAGCATCTGATAATAACCTTTTTTGGGTGTATGTGTTCGCTAAGCTACAAACAAACCTCACTTAAAAAAGATCTATTCAAAGTGTCTCTGAAATCATAGTATTCCTTTACCAGCCTTATTATTACTGTGTAACTGCTGATGCTTTCTGTTCCTTGCTGAAAAATCAAGGAGACTTATGAAATTTGAATCTTCCCAGTATAACTGAAGTCTTTGAAGTTTAAACAGTTTTACAAAACATCTATAAAGGCTTTCTGTTATTTTTAATACCTTATCAGTACCATATTCTGCCATGCCATGAAAGAATTTTTCCTTCTGCACATTTTTTTTCTTTCCATTTGAGTATTATCATAAGATAACTGCAGACTTTCAATATATCTAGTATATGATATCCAAAATTAATTGAAATACTCTAAACTCTATTGAAAGACAGTGTTGTCTAATTCTACTGATAATTTACTTTGTGGACTTTCTTCCCTTCTTTCATTTATCCAAGTGCTAATTTTCACTTAACTTTTTCTATGTAAGGAATCACAGTACTCATCAATGGACAGAAAAAATAAAAATATCAAGATTAACCTTTCAACAATATTCTGTTGAAAAATTTCAGTGCTCAGGAAAAAAAGCATTAAAAAGTTCACTTTCTTTACTATTTTTTATTTGAAATGTTTTCATCCTTTGTAGCTGTAAAAGGCAGGTGGTTTGTTTTTCAAACTTTTATTAACAATTGAAATGACTGGATCACGTGGAACTTTTTATCAAGCTGGGTGTCTTCCTTCTATGAGGATTATTAGTCATTCTAGGAGACTACAAGATATTAGATATAGCATAGGATTATAGCATATCTGCAGGAATTTACAATTTATGCAGAGACCAAGACATTGGCAAGAGCATCATGGAGCTGCTGAATTGGCTGGCTAGAAGGAAGAACAAGGTGAAGGGCTGTGTATAAATCTTTTCATTATCTTGAGTTCTTTAATAACTGAGTTCATGCAGCTGAAAATATAACTATCACCCAATTAAAATAAGTTTTTGAAAAAGAAAAAATTTAAAAGCCTTTTAATCATCTTTGAATAACTCCCTACACTGTCTAGGTAGATCTCCAGCCATCTTTATCTGATTTAATTGAAACACCACCAGGTATAAGAATGTAAGATGGCCATATTTCATTACACCAAAGTACATTTAGCTTATGGTCTTATCTCTGATAGCAGTCAAACATGGAAGCCTAGCAAAGAATACAAAAGCAGAACAAGAATGCAGTGACAGTTTCCCAGCATATGACCTCAGCCTACAAAACTACGTCAGTTTGATACTTTCTAAACTGAAAATGATGTCTTCATATTTAACAGATGTCTAAGGATTTCTCTTCTGTATTGCTGTCTGGTCTTCCATTAAGTCTTTTCTTTTAAAATACTTAAAAACTTGTGTCATGGAATTCTACAGGTTAGCTAAAGATTTTATAAAAAGCTTCCTCCTTTTGTTTATTTTGTAACCGCCATCTCTATTAGATGTTATACATTTATTTAACTGGAAAGATTACACTCTGCCATTCATGACCTTATAGACTTCTATCATATCACATGTCCATCATTTCTTTGCCTTAAGCTAAAGAATCCCAAACTACTTAGTCATTCCTCATTGGTATTAAGGCATAGTAGGGATATTTATGATGTTGTAGTGATGATATTTGTTTTGTTTGTAACACTTTACATTTATCTACAGTACACTTATCAGTCCCTTTTTTTTTTCATTTAATTCTTCTGTAATAATTCACACATGGCTCTCATTTTTAGTCTCTTCAATTATTATCAGAAAACTTTCTCATCTTCTATTTACCCTCACCCTTTTTTCTATGTCATTTATGACTGCTGAAGATCATGAGTTCTAGCAGAGATCATTTTAGTGATCCTGGCAGCTTCCTCCCTCAGTGTGAAAAATGTAAATTACTCTTGACCTTTTGTTTCCTAACTTCTAACCAATTATTTAGCTATCAATGGTTTCTATTCTCTCAGGCTGCTTATCTTATCATAGAATCATAGAATCATAGAATGGTTAGGGTTGGAAGGGACCTCAAAGATCATCTAGTTCCAACCCCCCTGCCATGGGCAGGGACACCCTCCACTAGACCACATTGCCCAAAGCCTCATCCAACCTGGCCTTAAACACTTCCAGGAAGGGGGCCTCCACAACCTCTCTGGGCAACCTGTTCCAGTGCCTCACCACCCTCGGAGTAAAGAATTTCCTTCTAACATGTAATCTAAATCGACCCCCCTTCAGCTTAAACCCATTATCCTTTGTCCTGTCACTACACTCCCTGATAAACAGTCCCTCACCATCTTTGCTGTAGGCCCCTTCAGTACTGGAAGGCCACAGTTAGATCTCCCCAGAGCCACCTTTTCTCCAGGCTGAACAATCCCAGCTCTCTCAGCCTGTCTTCATAGGAAAGGTGCTCCAGCCCTCTGATCATCCACATGGCCCTCCTCTGGACTCTCTCCAGCACCTCCATGTCTCTCGTGTACTGGGGACCCCAGAGCTGGATGCAGTACTCCAGGTGGGGTCTCACCAGAGCGGAGTAGAGGGGCAGGATCACCTCCCCCGACCTGCTGGTCACACCTCTTTTGATGCAGCCCAGGACACGGTTGGCTTTCTCGGGTGCAAGCGCACACTGCTGGCTCATGTTGAGCTTCTCATCAATCAATACCCCCAAGTCCTTCTCTCGGGGCTGTTTTCAATCCATTCCTTGCCCAGCCTATAGTCATGCTTGGGATTGCGCCGACCCACATGCAGGACCTTGCACTTGGCCTTGTTGAACTTCATGCGGTTCGCACAGGCCCACCTCTCCAGCCTGTCAAGGTCCCTCTGGATGGCATCGCTTCCCTGCAGCGTGTTGACCGTACCACACAGCTTGGTGTCATCGTCAAACTTGCTGAGCATGCACTCAATCCCAATGTCCATGTTGCCGACAAAGATGTTGAACACTGCCGGTCCCAGTACCGACCCCTGAAGAACGCCACTTGTCACCGTTCTCCACTTGGACATTGAGCCATTGATCACAACTCTTTGAGTGCGACCAGTCGGGACAGCTGACTCAAAATGACCAAAGGTATATCCCATAATATGACTTCATGTTCAGCAACAAAATATGGGGGAAGGAAGAAAGAAAGGGGGATATTCTGGGTTATGGCATTTGTCTTTCCAGGAAACCATTACATGTGATGGAGCTCTGCTTTCCAGCAAGTGGCTAACTACCCACCTCATGATGGGAAGTTGTGAATTAATTCTTCATTTTGCTTTGCTTGCTTGCACATCTTTGTCTTACCTATCAAACTGTCATTACCTCAACCCATGAGTTTTCTCATTTTTGCCCTTTGGATTCTCTTCCTCATCCCACTGTAGGGGGAGGGAGTGAGCAGATGTGTGGGGCTTAGCCACATACTGGGGTTAAACTATGACAGCCCAGTACTCAAAACACTTCTTAACTTTGCTGGAATCCCTTAAACAAATTAACATCATTGAAGGTTGCATATCAGTGAAGATGCAGCTTCACTGAATGCTCCATCAGAGCCTGAATATCACAAACTACATATGCTACTACATAGTCCTATTAAATCTGTTCATTGTTTTATTTCTGAAGTACTATAAAAACTGCCATGAATACCAAAACCAAACTCTAAACAGAGTTCCACTGCACAGCTACTAAAGGACAGCATGGGTACCACTGAGAGACAGGTAGCCCTTTTAGCAATGGCATCCTGCTGGCTTCTCCTCTTCACCAGGTAATAATCATGGTCTTTCAGCTCTGCAACACCCTGACTTGCTCTTTCTGTAGTAGCTGTAGTCTCCAGAAGAATGGGATTTTGGTCTGTTTTCCAAAGCCTGGGTCTTGTTGCTTTTGCAGTAATTAGCACAGTCTAAAAGACCAGCTGCTTCTTATTTGCAGCATTGGCCTAAGGACAAGGAAACGCATATAGCACCAGCCTCCACCCCAAAGTGATCTTACAGACAGCTGTAAGATTCCCCCACAACCATGTGGAAATGGAGACCCACAATGCTACCCACATTCTCAGTGTGACACTTACCTCAAAATCCAGTTTGTGGTTCATGGGCCCATTGACTGGCTCTTCTCGTTCACACAGTCTTTTTCGGGGTCCCCTTTGGGTCTTTTCCTTATTGTCCCCACACACATGTTCTGAAGCTGGCATTTTGTTCTGGATTTCCGTTTTTTTGCAGACAGTGTTGCCTGGGAGTTGCCACGCAAAGACCAAAGTATGTCCCAGTAATACTGCATGATCATCCTGTTGGGCTGGGCCTGGATGTAGGGGCCTTTGAGTTTGGCTCAAAGGACTGGGCTCTTCTTTGCCATGATGGGATTTGCACCAGGGGCACCTTGCTGGGCTTCTTATGAGGAGACCACAGCCCTCAGGCATGTTCCTACTTGTTTATGCCCCTCTCAGCCTTTTGGCGCTCATCCTTTTGAAGTGTTCCCTCCATCACAGGCATGTCAGGGCTTTCTCTGCAGGCTGGTATAGTAGGGTACCCTCAACCTCCATTTTACATTTGTTTAATTAATTCCTATCCGCATTTAAACTGTAATTATTCATTCCATTAACTACCATTAAAGAATGTTTTATCCATTTTATACCTATGTTTTTATGGCTATATGTATTTGATTTCTAGAGCTTTATAAATGTATATATATGTATATATATAAATTCACCTATATACATATATAGAAGTACATATAAAAATAGTGTCTATGTATAAACAGATAAATGTTTATTAGTATTTGTACACTCCTTTATAAGTATTTGTACACTCATATATACACATATATGTATATGAAGGATGTGAGGGTGTTGGTGCATTAGAAGCTCAATATAACCTGGCAATGCATGCTTGCAGCCCAGAAAGCCAACCATGTCCTGCATCAAAAGAGGTGTGACCAGCAGGTCGAAGGAGGTGATTCTGCCCCTCTACTCCACTCTTGTGACACCCCACCTGGAGTACTGCATCCAGCTCTGGGGGCCCCAGTACAGGAGAGACATGGAGCTGTTGGAGAGAGTCCAGAGGAGGGCCACGAAGCTGATCAGAGAGAGGGCTGGAGCACCTATGAAGACAGGCTGAGAGAGTTGGGGTTGTTCAGCTTGGAGAAGAGAAGGCTCCAGGGAGATTATTCTAGGATTCTGTGATATATCTACATTGTATATAAATGTCTATTTTTTATATCTGAGCACTTTCTTGTCCAACAGGAGTAGACAACCAATGACAAAGCTGCCTGAGAACACGTGGATATGACAGTGTCAATAAACATCTGCCAACCAGTCACAATAAAGTATGAAAACACATTGGGAATGACGCTGTTGAAAATGGTGATCTCCCTGTATATAGTGGCAGGGTGCTTCCTTTTCTGATATGCTTCCCAGTTCACAGTACTGGAGGCTTGTCTTGCCAGCAAATCCTGCCTGACAACCAATCTAGGGCTGCCTGAGAGCACGTTGTATGTTGGTGCCAAGAAATGGCCATCAGCCAATCACAGAGCAGTATGACATTTAACACAACAGCAGTTCTCTAGCATTGAATAGCAACACACTAGCAAACCAAAATGGTGGCTCCTGCATGCAAAGCAGAAGGACTTCCTGGGTCTGATGTACTTATGAGTAAACCAGTAAGGATGGTCGTTCCTGCCAGCCAGTCACAACAGAGCACGTGACTGGGAAAGAGGCGTGACTTCCAGGACAAAGAGCCTCTGAGGCTGCTGAGAGGGGGCAGGACTTCTGCCAGAAGTGGTGGGCAGGGCTCCTGTTATCTTCTGTGGCAGTGGTACCTGTATTAGTAAGGATAATTCAAGGTAACTTCACAAAATCTTATGAAATATTTTGTAGATAAATTGACCTCTACTTTTGTCAGTGAATAAGGCTTGCGTACAGATACAAAGTGGCAGTTTCTTTACAGCCATGTTTATTAGCAGATTTTGAGTCCAAAAAGTCATTGGTGTTTCTGCATGTATACCAAAGTATAAATATGACCAAGCCATGTTATTGAGCTTACATATAGAAATGTTTTAAGTAGGTCTGTTTTGAACAGCATAATTCATTTTAGCAGTGTGTGAAGATTTAATTTCTATTCCAATGCCAATGAAACCCACTCATTTAAATATGTGAAATAATGTTGGATCTTGGCAATGTCCCTGGGAATCCAACCATGGTCCTAATTTTTTTGCATTGAACTAAAGTTTCCAATAAATAATAATTTAAGGAAAGACTGAAGTATTGGTCCATTTTTTTTGCATAGAAAAAATAAGAGTATGACTTTTCCACTGTGTCCTGCCAGTATTTTTCCAGAGTAGATTAGAAAGACAGTCCGACTCTCAGAATTATACATCAGACTGCAATACTCAGTATGAAAATCAGTTTGCATCAGTAATCATTGCCATTCTCAAGGCATTTGCTTCTAAATGTGACCATAAAACTGTTTGGCGATGCTTTAAATCTCTTAGGCTGCGGTTGCTGCATTCTGAAGCATGAAATGTTTGTCTCTTTGGAATATGTTTTGTTTGATTCTCTGTTTTGCTGCTTTTAATAACAAATTACACTCTCTAGTTCAGTTTTAGTGTTATTTGTTAGAAAGGGGTTATTTCTTGGTATTTGGATATGGTGACTGTGTTCTAGCTCTGTGCATCATATAATGGTTACGTTTTTTACAAAGCTGTTAATGTGCGTTCTTTAGAAGCTAGTAAAACCTCCTACAGATCTTTTCTAATAAAAATTAGTCTAGTGACAGTTGGGTTCTGAAAAAGAAACACTAGTTGTACATTTAAGAAAAGCTTCTCCCCCCCTCCCCTTTTGGAAAGCTATAATATCAATGGAACAATAAAGCTTCTAATTAGTAAAAAAGTGTTATAATGGATATTATGTGTACAACTATGTTAATGCAAAGATGAAGAAAGAAAACCTTCAGAAGGCATTGCCTATTCATCTGGTTCATCTGTTTGAAATGTAGTATTTGTGAAATAAAAAAGCACCCTAAAGGGCGCTTTTTTGGGGGGGGGGGGGAAGAAGAAGAATACAGTGACATTTTCAAAGCAGGATGAACCTCTGATGTGCACTGTACACCATAAAATGTGTTTCTTTTCCCTGTGAAATTCTTTCCGTTTCCAGAAGATAAAGTATGAGATGAGCTTCAGCATCTCTGCTATAGGCTCTTAACTTATCCTTTATGTAACATCTAAAAGCATGCATTTGAGTAATCCAAACTTCCTAAGTAAAGATCACTGGCTACAGCCAAGGGAGACAAGTAAAGGTCTCTGCAGGATGTTTCAAGACAGCTAAATTAGATAATTCCCTTTTTTCCTTTGACTGCATAGGGAACTGGCATAGAATAATTCAGTGACCTCAGGTGATAAATGTGAGCAACTTAGAAATAGCCAATAACTACCCAATAGAGAACATTAAATAAATAGGTTTATCAGAACAGATAGCTGATTCAGAGGCATGTGGTAAATCCCTCATGACCACTCAGGATTCAGAATGGCTGGTCTTCCCTTGAAGATGGCTACAAAGAAAAAGAAACTTCTTTTCCCATAAACTTCTGTTAGGTAATGAACTCATCCCGGATGGGGAATTTGTGAGTTTCAGATCTACCACAGCCTGAGGGAACTTTGTCTTGCCAAGAAAAAAAAATTAAGCAACAAGCCACAGAATAGTTTACAAGAAGTTCTCTTGCAATCTTCCCACTAACTCTGGCTCACTGTGCAGAAAAAGACTTAAAAGTTTATGGGACTGAAAATGCATGGAATTTAATGAGCAAGAGGGAATGTGAATATGAAGCTCCTAATACAGAATTCATCTATGAGAGAATTCCTTCCTATAAGTTTTGTCTATATAAGTAAATTAAACAGTGTTTGGGAATGTTCTCAAGCATTGGAACACAATCTTTTATACTGGCAAAGTGTTAGAAAATTTGCTGGGGTGATTTTGGCATGTACCAACCAGCAGTCTCCCACAGGAGTCTGGGCACTCCTTGGGCATTAGAATTTGCGAAGGACCATTCCAAGAGGAATTCTGCATAAAGTCACCCAGCTCTGGAGAATAACTTGCTGTGATCGATGATCACTGCTCGTTGCCACCTGGCCCAGTGCTCAGGTGCATTCATGTGTACATGTAATTCACTGGTTTATAACCAGTAGCCAAAAAGTTTTTGTTATGAAGTCTTTTCCCAATGATCTTAATGTTCTTTATCCTAATGATAAAAATAGTACTAAAAAGGAAGAACAGTCCCTAGGAAAAGGAGACAAAAGACTTTCCTGCCTAGCCTGCTGCAGTTATTTCCTTCTCACTGGGCCATATAATTAAGTTCTTTTGTTTATTCTTTTCTTCTGGACCCAGGAATCTTGAATTGAATGGAGAGAGACATACAAGCAGGTAAAATAAGTTGGTCATCTACCTTATCTGATCTATTTTTAGAGATGAAAAAAGATAATTGGGTAAGAATCTAAGTTTTGGGTTTTTGGAGATGTTGATGCCATTAATCAGTTGTTTTCTAAAATAATTTACAGATTCTTTTATGACATTCAAGGTTTCGGTTAGAATGCCAGACTCCTGGAATGTTTCTCATGCTGACCTAATTTCTGGTTGGAAAGGCTTGGCCATGCTTTTCTCATCTGTATACAACAAGGTCTCATTCAGTTCTCAACTGTGTTCATCTTGCATCAGTATAAATCAAATTAACTGCAAGGAAGTTACACTATGAATTTAATCTATGTCATATAGCAGGGATTCCCAATTGTTTAGAGGGCTATAAATCCAAATTATTCACAATTAAATTCATGGAAGGCATGAGACGGCTGCAAGAACGCATAGCACATTGTATCCAGTACTTAAGCTTATCTTGTAATCATTATTTTCGGGTTTTCTTTGCATATTGTTCTAACCACATTACATGCTTATATTTTCTTCTGCTTCCTTAAGTGTCTGTTAGGGTGATGCTGGAGAGTTCCCATTCAGTCTCTCATAATCTCTAACTTCTGCTACTACTAGCCTTTGATTTGTTTTGGGTTTTTTTTTCTCATCTTTCTCCACAAAATGAACTCCGTATTTTAATTCCTGTGAGATTCACAATAGGTAATCATGTTCAAAATACAGTTGTGAAAAGCAGTCTGACATTATGCAGGGTTTTCCCCTTTTCTACCCAATTTTGTAGGAAGCCCAGTCTTTTTACTTCAGTAGTAAAACTTTGCCTCTGGAGTTACTGTTCTTTGCCTATGTAAACAATACATTGATGCTATACAAATTTTCAGCTATAAAGCAAACCTTGATTAAAAACAACACACAACCTTTTCACTTTGGTTGGGTTTTTCCCCCCAGCTGGTGTGGTGAATAGGATAAAAATTTTCAGTTTTTGCCACAGAAAGCTAACTCACCCATTCCCTGTATTTATTCAAGTTAAACTAAATCACGTTCTCAGTTTCTAATTTGACTGAGAAAACTTACATAGGTTAAACTCTTCTGAAGGAAGCATGCTGCTATTACTTACTCAGGGATCATAGTCAAAGGAAGAATCTCCTTTAATAATCCAATTAATTACCTGATATCCTCATTGGCTAAATGTGTCCTGTATAATTTAAAAACAAGTATTTCTATTAAATAAAATTTTTATTTTTGCTGTGAATTTCCATTTTTAAAAATCTTTTTCTCAGTACAGATTGATTGGTTAATTAACTCCAGTAGGTAACCTAGCATTTGATCGATCAAGTGAGATGCAACATGTATTTTAAGTATTGTAATCCTGGATTGGAGCAATGGTCTCTTTAGTCCTGTACTTTATCAATGTCTGTGCTCAATGTTGGTTGCTGCTCCAAAGTCACAAAACCTCATAATCTGCTTTACTGTGTAATAAGACACCATGAGGGAGATTGCTTGTGGATGTCAGCTGGTGATCAGCTTATGCCCTAAACCATTAAGATTGATGGCCCTTATAATTTTTTTTTTTTTTCCAGAGTTAGTGTAACGACAGATGTTATTTGCTATTGTTACCACAGTTATTTATGGGCCATGCTTCCAGCAGCGAGTCTACAGTTCTTGAATGAGAATCTTAAACACTTTTTTCTACCTCATCTACTTGGAGCTGTTATGAAATCTCATCTACTTAATTTTTTAAGCATTACTTGTTTTTTAAGTGGTAAATCAATCTGGAAAGATCACACTGTTCCAACAGGATTTTTACATGTGTGTTTTATCTAGGTGTTTGGGTGTTTTCTGACTGAATACATCTCAAGGGCTTTCAACTCAGTGTCATAGAGCATGCCAAACCCTTTTTGGTATGTTTCCTCTTAATTCACCTGTATCTCAGTTTCTTAGGATTTGCAGTGCAATATTTATGTCACTGTGTCACAGAGGCATCTGAAGAACAAAAAGCAGTAACTCTCCCATGTTGCATTTGAATGGGGATTAACCAAGTGGTGACCACTTTCCATTTTGAATTGATACTGAAAATATGAAATACACTTAAATGAGATAGTGCTTTGGTAGCTTCCTTATGAATAAAAAATTCTAATAATTTCTTTTTTTGATGAAAAATTCTTATCTCATGAAAGAAAATTTATGAACCTAAAGCACCAAATCTAATGTGAAATGAATGTAGAGAAAGCAATAGAGACTTGTATACTTAGGTGTATAATGTTCTAGACATTTTATCCAAACTGAATATCTGTGGTTCCAGATATTTTACTTTCTATAAGATACAGTTCCTGCACTGAATCAATCGTTTATTATCTAAAGAGACAATGAGATGAAAGAATGAAAGGCAAAAATGAAACTTAGGAGATTTCAGATGATTTGCCCAAGGTCACTCTTAAAGCAGCTGAGCCAAAAATAGAAATTGAGTATCCTAATGCAACTCCAGTGTCCTATTCTTACCAAAGAATACAGAGAATACTAAGCATTTAATAAAATACCTATTAAAGACTTTTCTAATCTTTTCCAAAATCGAAGAAACAATAAAACCTTCCATTTTTTATCTTGTACATATTTTCCTTTTTGAGTTACTGGTTTTGGTTTGGTGGGTTTTATTTGACATCTTCAAAATCTAAATTCATATCTAAAATCACTTCTTTGCTTTACAGAATGAATCATAAAAGTCTGTGCAAGAATAACCATTTAATAGTTTGCTCCAATGGTTTTCTTACTACATGTCCTGAATTAGCTTTACTTGTTTCATATAAGTTCCTGAAATAAAGTGGTAAGAAATTGGTTAAAATTATCAATGTAGCACAGTAACTCGTAATGCAATATTGATACAGAAACAAGATATGAGATGCATCCACAGGTCCTGAGGGAACTGGTGGATGAAGTGGTGAAGCTGCTCTCGATTGTATTTGAGAAGGCATGGCAGTCTGGTGAAGTTCCCACTGACTGGAAGGGGAAAGATAACCTCCATTTTTAAAAAGGGAAAAAAGGAAGATCCAGGGAACTACAGGCCAGTCAGTTTCACCTTTGTGCCTGGCTAGATCGTGGAGCAGATCCTCCTGGAAACTATGCTTAGGCGTATGGAAAATAGGGAGGTGGCAGGTGACAGCCAACACAGCTTCACAAAGGGCAAATCGTGCCTGAAAAATTTGGTGGGCTTCTACGATGGGGTTACAGCATTGGTGGACAAGGGAAGAGTGACTGATGTCATCTACCTGAACTTGTGCAAGGCATTTGACACTGTCCTGCACGATATCCTTGTTTCTAAATTGGAGAGACATGGATTCGATGGATGGACCACTCGGTGGATAAGGAATTGGCTGGATGGTTGCACTCAGAGAGTTGCAGTCAATGGCTCGATGTCTAAGTGGAGAACAGTAACAAGTGGCGTTCCTCAGGGGTTGGTATTGGGACTGGCACTGTTTAACATCTTTGTCGGAGACACGGACAGTGGGATCAAGTGCACGCTCAGCAAGTTTACTGATAACACCAAGCTGTGTTCTGTGGCCGATGTGCTGGAGGGAAGGGATGCCATCCAGAGGGACCTTGACAGGCTGGAGAGGTGGGCCCGTGTGAACCACATAAAGTTCAACAAGGCCAAGTGCGAGGTCCTGCACATGGATTGGCGCAATCCCAAGCACAACTACAAGCTAGGCAGAGAATGGATTGAGAGCAGCCCTGAGGAGAAGGACTTGAGGGGACTGGGGATGAAAAGCTCAACATGAGCCTGCAGCGTGCGCTTGCAGCCCAGAAAGCCAACCATGTCCTGGACTGCGTCAAAAGAGGTGTGACCAGCAGGTCGGGGGAGGTGATCCTGCCCCTCTACTCGGCTCTTGTGAGACCCCACCTGGAGTACTGCATCCAGCTCTGGGGGCCCCAGTACAGGAGAGACATCGAGCTGTTGGAGCGAGTCCAGAGGAGGGCCACGAAGCTGATCAGAGGGCTGGAGCACCTCTCCTGTGAGGACAGGCTGAGAGCGTTGGGGTTGTTCAGCCTGGAGAAGACAAGGCTCTGGGGAGACCTTATAGCAGCTTTCCAGTACCTAAAGGCGGAAAGATGGTGAGGGACTGTTTATCAGGGAGTGTAGTGATAGGACAAGGGGTAATGTATTTAAACTAAAAGAGGGTAGATTTAGATTAGATATTAGGAAGAAATTCTTTCCTGTGAGAGTGGTGAGGCACTTGAACAGGTTGCCCAGAGAAGTTGTGGATGCCCCCTCCCTGGAGGTGTTTAAGACCAGGTGGGATGGGGCTTTGGGCAACGTGGTCTAGTGGAGGGTGTCCCTGTCTGTGGCAGGGGGGTGGAACTAGATGATCTTTGAGGTCCCTTCCAACCCTAACCATTCTATGATTCTATGATATTTTAGTTTTAGCTATTTGAGCCAATATTTTTCAGTGAATGACCCAAATTCTTTATGCTTGTGGTGATTATCTAAAAAGGGCAGAAGGAATATTAGAAAGTGATAAAATACAGCTCTCAAGAATTCTAAGCCTCTTGAGCACTTCTGACCTTGAAATAATCAAGCAAAAACTGAATCAGGCACCCATACAAAGGGCAAAACTCTTACGAGATTGACTGTTGCTGGCAAAATTCCATGCTTTTCCTTCGTGTAGTAGTATGGAGAGTTCTACATTAAATACTCAGTGGAGTATTACTTCAGGAAGTAAGAAGGATCACCAATTTAGTGGTTGTTAACATGTTTTTGGAACATGTATGTTTGTTTCACTATGCATAAAGAGATCAAAGGAATAGAGGCAATCTAGAGAAAAAATGTGTATATAGAGGCAATCTAGAGAAATGTGTATAAAACTGTTCCATGACCTCATGCAGACCTATAGCCAGATTAATAAAAGCATGTGGGGAAAATCCTGTCCCTGCAGAAATCAAAGGCAAAACGCCTATGGGTTCCATATGTACCAGGTGCTGAGTATCTGGGTGAATATACATTTCATTCCCTGATACATTTTCCACAAATTAGAATCCTTTTATCATTTGTTACCAATAGATCCAGGTAATTACATATTTCTATATTTATAGTTCTGTAATTAAGAACAAAAAAGATTTCATTATCAATTTTTAAAAAAAATCACTATTATTAATTTAAAGTGAGAGAGACTGTTCTGTAATTTTTTTTTTGTAGGTTTTTGTAGTCAGATGATCTACTTTTCTCATGATCCTCAGAACCATTTTGAAACTTTTGCAGAATCTCATTCAGAACTCTCTTTTGCTGACAATTACTTGCCCTCATGTCTTTCAAATAACAGACTCACCAATGGAAAGTGAAGATCCTGTATCTTCCCCCCTCCCCCCTCCAAAAAATACTTGAGGATCAGTTAATTAGTAGGAAAGAAACTGAGATAAAAAGGGAAAAAGAACATAATTTTGTCATTCTAAATCCATAATTCTGTTCCCCCTGAAAATAAAGGGGAAAAAAAAAGGGGGGGAGGGGAAGCCCTACATTCGGTACAGATTACTGTGAAAAGGATGATCATCCAAAACTGTGGAACAACTTTCATGTGAAGAAATTTGTAATTCATTTTTAGCTTGGAGAGAAAATGTTTGTGGAGAGAAGTGACAGATTTTCATAAAACCATGAATGTTATGAACAAAATGAGTTGAGAAAGGTTAGTTGTAATTTCTTATAACATAGCATTAAATGAAGAAAGTAATGGGATACTTCATGCATAAATTTGACCATGTATGTAAGTCTCCTGCTAGTACTTCATCCAACTGTGAATGGTATTATGGAAGAGAAACTGGAGAGCGTCTTTTATCATAGCCCACTAGCATGTGTGCAAGAAGATAAAGAAGAATATGAGAGACCTGGCATCTCTTCATTTGATTTCTGGTTACTATCACAAAGTGAACACATGACAGCAACTCATAAGCAGCTGTATGAAGAGTTGAAAGGACTTCTTTATGGAACAGGAATTGAACAGGAGATGACTTGCAGCCCCAGAGCATGGTTCATTTCATACAGTCCGCTGTGTAATGTACTGTCCTTCACTCTGTGCGGATGGTAGAGTTAATTGAGCCCAGAGAGAACAAAATAAAGGTTTTTGCTTGCTAACATTCCACTGTTAAAACTCAATAGATTACAAGGAAATTATTTAAGTGAGGTATTGATGAAAGCAAAATCAAGAACAGTGACTCTATCTGGTATAAGAAGCTCAGCTATCAAGCATTTTATGCATGTGCTGTTAGATAAATTTTCTGGAGAGTTTGCTTTGCCGAACTTTATTCCTGTAGTCTTTAAAAAGGGACAAGAAAGACTCTTCTAATTGGAAAAAAAAAAGCCCCCCCAAAAAACCATCACCAACAAAAAAATGACATCATGACAACCCACACTCCCAACACAGCTCTCCTGTGACAGTTTTCATCTCAGCTTTCAGGGCCTGAAGCTGTGCTGCCAGTTTGCACACAAGAACACAGAGACAAAGTTTAAGCTGCTTACAGAAAGAATTGCCATATGTAAGTATTATTATTCTCAAAGTAATTTTAATCACACCATATAAAATTGAAAAATCCATCAAGAATTGTTAGCAGATATCACAGTCTAATTACACACTGGAAACTTTCAAGAAACTTATGAGGAAACAGAAAATAAGAGTTGTTTAAATAGTACACTAAAATTTTATGTATTTACTAGATGAATACTGTGAGAATATATTCTCTTCAAAGTTTGAAATTTTTACTTGCTAACAAAGTAATACACAGTTCTGTTCATTTAAAGTAGGTAATTTAAAATAATGTAACAATAAGCAAACTATATATCACTAAAAATTTAACATTTGAGTCTGTGATTTTTTTCTTCTACATCACCTGCTTCACTGCATGGCATTATTTTTGTGGAGCCTGAGCTTCATATGAGGAGCTTAAAAACTCATCATGAATCTACTGAAATGAGACTCAAGGTACTGTATCAAAGCATGACTTCAAGTTGTCTTTTCTACTGGTACAGTGACAGCAACACTAACATTTGAGATTATGTAACAGTTTTCCTTCTAAGTCATCATTTCAGTTATTGATAACTTCCTGATTTCTTCAGTTTGAGGATAAAATGTATCAGGACTAAGCTGTCCATATTTTTTTTTTTTTTTTTCATTTTTTGTACATTAATAAAGACCCATTTTATGGACTGCAAGACAATTGAAAGAAAATCAGTTGTCCCATAGTCCATGTTTTCAATCCTGACAATCTTTAAAATTACATGAATTTGTAAGATGTAGTGAAATAAGAGATAATAAAAACATGCTTTACAGGAGAGTGCTTTTTCATAATCTGGTGGAAACATGTTCTTTTTTCTTGGTACTAGAATATAAGAATATATTTCTGTTTGATTTTTTTGTGGTTTTGTTTGTTTGGTTTTGGTTTTTGTGGGGTTTTTTTGTTTGTTTATTTTCCCTGGTTGGTTATTTTTTATGACAGCTGTTTTTATCCATTGAAATTAAGACTCACAATGCTACAACTTTTCCATGTGGCAGGGTTGCTAGTATAGTAGAAAATATTGTAAGAGATAAAGGAGCAGGAGAAAGGGCTTGTGTAGGCTTTTTTGAGATGAGACACTCACAGTTCATTTTCCAAATACCCAACAGAGCAGAGAGAATGCATTTAGTGTTGCTGTCTAAAGGAAAGCAAGGGGAAAATAAATAAATAAATTACAGACCTGATGAATTAGGGCTACCTGCAAAACTTCTAAAAGATTGTGTTTGAGGATTTGCCTTCTCAGACATTATTTTTAGTTTGCTGACCATCAGAAACTTGCCTCCTCACAGTGCAACCCCAGCCTGTCACATTATTTCACTACAGTCTTACATACTGTTTGATCTTACTTGGTTTCACAGGCAGCAGTTAAAACTCCGCCTGTTCTTCTGGTAGCCTTAGCAGACTGAAAATTCTTTGCCTCCTTTTTTTTTTTTTTTTTTTTTTAACCCTACTGAACATTTTTTTGTAAAAAATGTCAAAATTACCATCCAGTAAAAAGGATGTGTGGCAGTGATGTGTCACAACTATCAGGGAAGAGAGATGTTATGAAGAGAAGATACAGTGCTATGTTATGCTGTGTAGGTTATCTGTCTAAAGTATTAATTGTTCAGAATCCTTATTCTGCTGACATGGATTTACCGAGATGTAAGTAGCCATATAAATTTATGCTAATTTGCTACTAGTTCTAAGTAGCTGAAACATAGCATTAAGGTATATCAGTGGGAATAAAAATCTCAGCAGGGAAATCCATTACCAAGTAACATTTCACTTCAGTCACTGAAAATAGTTCCTGCTCCCCACCAATCTAGTAGCCTGAAACCATCTTAAAGTATTCATACATATTGCGCTCATCTTATTTTGCAGCATAATAAATATTTGTATTAATTATTTTGAATTGGCAAATAAGACAAACCTCAGTATCAATATACAGCTAGTTTTATTTATTGTTCTTTTGCCTCTCATGTAATTTACTTCACCATTTATTACTGTACAGTACATATTGTATAGGTTGTAAATTTAAATAAAATAGCACTAAATGCTTAGTGGCTGGAAACTTATAAAATTAATATAGTCTTTTTAATTACATTATAACCAAGGAACCATGAGATCTATTATAATTATTCATACCAAATGTTTTGTTAGTAAAGTTAACTTCAAAATCCAAGGGCAAGGTGTCACTGTTATGTAGCCAAGACCATGCAGTCAGCATATATTTCATTACATCATTTCTCGATCTTTTTTCCAATCCCTAAAACCAAAAATGACAGCAGAATATTGGTTATCACTCTTTCTGAGTTTTCCTCTCTGTCATGCTTTCTGTTATTCTTTCCTAATCCCCAGTAAGATGTTTTATTTACCGGATGGCACTTTGATCCGCAAGTGAAATATTATGCATATTTTTGTCATCCAGCCCAATTTGAAAAGTATATAATATTGACCTGCTGGCCTATGGCCAAATAAAATGAGAATATATTGAGCTCAGAACAATATTTTGGGTGCCTCAATATAAGAAGGGCATCAGACTATTCGAGTGTGTCCAGAGGAAGATGACCATAGAATCATAGAATCATTTAGGTTGGAAAAGACCTTTAAGATCATCAATTCCAACCATTAACCTAACACTACCAAGTCCAACCACTAAACCATGTTGCTAAGCACTATATCCACACGCCTTTTAAATACCTCCAGGGATGGTGACTCAACCACTTCCCTGGGCAGCCTGTTCCAATGATTGAAAACCCTTTTGGTGAAGAAATTTTTCCTAATATCCAATCTAAACCTCCCCTGGCACAACTGGAGGCCATTTCCCCCATCCAATCACTTGTTACTTGGGAGAAGAGACCAACATTCACCTTGTTTTCAGGTAGTTGTAGAGCACAATAGGCCTCAAGGACCTATTGTCACCAAGATGGTGAAAGGCCTCAAGGGCAAGACTTACAAGGAATGGCTGAGGTCACTTGGTTTGTTCAGCTTGGAGAAGGCTGACGGGTGACCTCATCACAGTCTACAACTTCTTCAAGGTGGGTGGCGGAGAGGGAGGTGGTGATCTCTTCTCTCTGTTGACCAGCAAAAGGACACAAAAAAATGGAATGAAGCTGCATCAGAGGAAGTTCAGATTGGACATTAGGAAAAGGTTCTTCACTGAGAGGGTGGTCAGTCACTGGAACACGTTACCCAGGGCAGTGGTCACAGCATCCAAGCCTGTCAGAGTTCAAGGAGAGTCTGGACAATGCTCTGGGTCATGTGTTCATTTTTAGGTAGTCCTGTAAGGAGCAGAAAGTTGGACTCCATGATCTTTATGGGTCTTTTCCAACTTGAGTTATTCTAGGATTCTAGGATTACTTTTTGTTACATATCCTTATTTTTAAATGTTTAATGTGTTACGACAATAAGCAACGCGAGTATCTCAAAGAGGCATACTACCCATTATCTTTTACCTGGAGATCACTGAAACAGAGAAATATTGACAGGCAAACAAAAATAGTAGACATATATCCTAAGAAATGCAGTACCAGAGCCTCTTTCTGTCTCTCTGCTCCAAAATACCTTGATGTAGTATGATTAACATCTAACATTTGAATGGGAAAGGTACTGGAATATAAATCTGGGTACCAGCTAACTATTAGGCACTGAATCTTTTTTTTTTTTCTTCCCTTTTTTTTCTGTATTTTGTAAGCCTTGTGTTGAGTAGCAGAGGAAAAAATACATTCTTACTTTAGGGGCTTCTTTGACAGCAATCTTAATGTTTGCCTGTGATAATGTTTGCTGTTTACAGCACTTACTACCCATAAACAGTGGAAAAATTTCTCACCTTTTGAACACAGCTGGTGGTGTATATACCCTAGGCAAGTTTGAAAATGTTATGTCAAAGTGAAAAGTTTTGCTGACAAAGGGAAAAAGGGTGGGAAGGACAAGAAAGGAATACATGGGCAGAAGCATCAAAGAGGAGGAAATCAAGAATTGGGAAAAAGAAATATATATAAAAAAGAGATATTCCATACCATACAACATCATGTTCCTTATATAACTGAGGGGTGGGCCGCGAGGCAGGTCAGCTCAGGGTCTTCTAGAGCATTGACTTCGGGTGGTGAGAAATTGTGCTGTTCATCACTTATTTTGTATATTATTTTATTATTATGTGCTGGTTTTGGCTAGGATAGAGTTAATTTTCTTCATAGTAGCTAGTATGGGACCATGTTTTGGATCTGTGCTGGAAACAGTGCTGATAATATAGAGATGTTTTTGTTGCTGAGCAGCGCTTACACAGTCAAGGCCTTCTCTGCTTCTCACACCGCCCCACCAGCGGGATGGCTGGATGTGCAGAAGTGGTTGGGAGGGAACACAGCCGGGACAGCTGACCCCAATTGACCAAAGGGATATTCCATACCATACGATGTGATGCGCAGCATAGATGGGGCTGGGGGGAGAGGAAGGAAGGGGAGGGATGTTCCAAGTGATGGCGTTTGTCTTCCCAAGTACCCGTTATGTGTGATGGATCCCTGCTTTCCTGGAGATGGCTGAACACCTGCCTGCCCATGGGAAGTGGTGAGTGAATTCCTTATCTTGCTTTGCTTGTGCACGGCTTTTGCTTTACTTATTCAACTGTCTTTATCTCAACCCATGAGTTTTCTTATGGGTAGTCTAGTACTGTGAAATAGGATGTTTTAACAGCCTTAACTGCTCCTTTACCTATATTATTGTTTTGGTTTTTTACCATGTAGCCTGCACGTCACAATTGATTTTGATTCTTCTCATTTGCTTTGTAATACAAAGTAATGTTACTAAAGGCTACCTTTACATTTAACATAAAATGAATGTAAGCAAATACCTGATGAACATATAATGTAGAAAATGAATATGCCTGAGGTGGGGTAGCCTTGGCTAAGTACCGAAAGCCCAACCAGCCACTCACTTACTCCCCCCTTCTCAGTGGGACAGGAGGAGAAAATAGGATGAAGAGACTCGTACGTTCGGATAAAAGCAGGGAGATTGCTTACCAGTTATTGTAGTGGGCAAAACAGACTCAAATTTGGGAAAATTAATTTAAGTTATTGCCAGTTAAAACAGATACAGATAGTGAGAAACAAAGACAAAAAGTAAAAAACACCTTTTCTCTGCACTCTTCTAGACTTAACTTTGCTCCTTCACTCCAGACTCCTCTCCACCCTCCTCCTAAGTGACAGAGGGAGGAAGGGGGCTTATGGTCAGTACATAGTAGTTTCTCTCTGCTACTCCTTCCCTCTCATATGCCCTGCTCTGGCATGGGCTCTCCCCATGGGATGTAGTCCTTCTGCAAAAATTCTACTCTGGCATGCATCCTCACCATGAGCTGCAGTTCCTTCAGGAATATCCACCTGCTCCTACATGTGGTCTTCCAGGGGCTGCAGCATGAATACCTTCTCTGGTATGGTCCTCTCCACAGGCTGCATGGAAATACCTGCTCAACTGTGGTCCTCTCCCAGGAGCTGCAGAGGAGTTCCTGTTCTGGTGTCTGGAGCACCTCCTCCCCCTCCTTTTTCTCTCACCTTGGTGTCTTACAGGCTTGTTTCTCATACTTTTTTTCTCACTTTACCAGGCTGCATTTTGCTCTCTCTTGAATACTTTTCCATAGAGAAACAGTCATCTTGGCTGAGGGGCTCAGCCGTGCCCTGCAGTGGGTCCATTGGAGCCAACTGGAACCAGGGAAGCCCCTGACTTCTTCTCACAGGCTGCCTTTGCAGCCCACCCACCTCCATACTAAAACCTTAACACACACTCCCATTACAATATCCAGTGGTGTATTTTAAACAATTATATTTTCTCATATTGCCCAGCATCTACAGTTTTAATTTACTTGGTTATTCCAAATACCATTTTTGCCTTTTCTAATTTTAATCTACTACCTTTTCACTATTTGGACATTGAATCTTTTGATTAATAATCAGTTAAATATTAGGTAATATTTGGTACACAATATTTGGATATTTGGTACAATAAACATGGAAGAAGTGTTACTGATAATCAGAAGAAAATATTTTCTTAAAATAGAAAGACAATTAGATTTTTTTGAGAATGTACATTGATTTTTTTTCTTTGAAAAACAGTATTCCGACCAACCAGCTGACCAAGCTATGAGTTCTTTCCTTTGTTAAGAAACAACTAGTAGGTTCCTGACTCTTGAAACCTGACATACCATGTTATATATGAACTTTCTAGTCTTCTACTTTTCTGGATCTTCCAAGGAGACTTGAGCTGCTTCACCTTTCTATTGTTCTTTGTTCTTTTTTCTAATTCTTATTTCTCCTTTCAATGAGATGTTTTTTCTCTCTCTCTGTGTCTTCCTTTTTCTCTGAGTATTTCAGATATGGCTGCTCATCATGATGAACACCTAACCCTCAACTGTACCTATACTATGAGGTAAACTTACGTAAATGCTGTTTCCATAACACCATTTTCACTCCAAACTCAGAAGCATGTCTTGAGTGAATATGTTACTGATGGTGAAATTCTAATGTGTAAATTAGGTGTGCTTGTATTTCTTTCAGAGGAGTATTTTTAAATATTGACAAAACCAATGCCTTTAGACAGTTCTTGCCACGGAACAGTATCTGTATTTAGAACAGATTAAGTGTTGTTTGTGGTGCTTTAAATATGTCTTATGAAAATTTCAAATTACAGCCTTCTTCTCAAGATTCATGGTGATAAGAGAGGGTTCTTAATGTTTGTTCATAATTTTGGTTCCTATGGGTAATGTCTAAGATCATGATGATACAGATTTGAGCGTATCAAATGACAGCAAGCTTGGAAGTTGGAGAAATTGTGAGTATGTGCCAGAGGCATGAACTCTAGCTCCACTGTAATTGTTACTGTGATGTTCTGAAATGAAAATAAAATACATTTAATGGCTTTTTTCTCAATTAGCAATATCACTGCACAATGCTGAGAATATTTAATGACTTCAGCAGAACCACAGCAAACACAGCTTTATCAAACATAAATGGAAGAGCTATAATAGTCTCAGACACAAACACATATAACACAGCTGGGGACTGCTCAATTTGTAACATGCATTTCTCAACATTTCCTTAAACCACTAGAGCCAAATGAAACATTCCCCAGGGATAACATCTGGGCAGTACTTCTAAATGGCATGCTGTCACATATGTCAAGCTTTCCTGTGGCTTAAATCTGCCGTAGGCTCAATAGCAGTTATCACTACTGCCATTGACATAATAATCACTTGGCAAAACATTGATTTCTTCACTGAAATCCTATTTGTAGTGATTACTTTACTGAGATCTTATGCAAACTCTCCCCTTAATTATACCCAAAATGCCTGTGAAATACATAGTTTACTGATGTCTTTACTAGAAATGGCAGAATGAACACTTTCCAGAAAAGACTTATAATAAAATAAGTATTCTGCAGGTTCTTCTTTATTGGAACACACTGTTATCACATCAGTTTTCATCACAATTTTGAACATTACTTCCCTCACCACTAAGATATACAGTAAACAATCATGTCTCATTTTCAAAATGTTCCATATCCGTATCATCGTATCTGATGCCAGAAGTCATAATGTTGAATGAGAATTTTTTTTTGCTGAGATTTGTTACTGAAGTCTTATTTGTTAACTCTTACTGGTTTTATTTTTTACTTATCCATCTGTATTTGAAGTCACCAAGAATATGTGTTTTTTAATGGAATCTTTGCTTTGAGTTCTTGGATAGAGTAGGAAACTATTTTAAAATTATTATACTTATCTTAAAATTTAACATGAATGGATTATGAAAACAAAAAGAAATAAAATATCTGTATAGCATACATATCACAAAAACTGAGCAGCATTGCAAACACAAGGAAGTCATTGGTACACAAGGATAGAAGATATTGTCTCATTTCTTATCATTTCCTTTCAAAAGTATTCTGATTCTGAACCCTTTCCTTTGTCATTTATGATTATACTTAGTACACAGCCTGCCTGAGATTACCTGGTCAACAATCTATTTCTCTGTTAAGGTCTACCTTAAGGATGGACAGATATTAACATCAGTTCATCCTAGTTCTTTACCAAAAGCATGGAATTTGTAGAGTTCCATGGGACATGACATCAGATGAGTGGGATGAGACAGGTGACACTGTCATGTGTGTTGGAAAGATGAAATCAGCTTAGAATTGTGCTCCTGCCGTTGTCAGCTCTGAATAGTCAAAAATGAAAAAGGAAGATTTGGCTCTCAGGTGAATAATCAAGTGGCTGTTCTTCTTTTTAAAAATGTGCCATAGCTGCCAAAAGATCAATGCTTTTATCACATTCAGTATGCTTAGCTTTTCAGAAAGGAAAAGAGAGACAATTTTAACTGACTTAACAAAATACTTGTAGGCTAACAGTTAAAAATTTAAATAAATTAAAAACTAATATAAAATCACATTGAAAAGACAGTTGCAACTGTGTTAAGAAAAAGTGATGGTAAAGATTTTATGTAGCTACAGTTTAATTACTGCATATGTTTTATAAGGCCAAAAGATAATGACCAGATTGACAGTTTCAGCATACAATCAGTTTGTATATCTAGGTCCATAGTGTCTAGAGCAGATGTTTGCTAGCAAAGATGCAGTGCTGAAATTTGATGGACTGTAATATATGTATAGATATGTGTGTGCATCTCTATAGATATAAAAATGCATTCTGTATGATCTCTGAGGTGTTTTAGGGGATAAGTAGACAGCTCTGAATAACTGCAAATTTTGTTTTTCTAATGTCTGTTTTTGATTTATATGTAGCAGATTTTCTTCTATAATACATTCATCTCAAAACATGATTTGAAATATGAGACTGCCTAACCCTAGTTCATTTACTAAGATGCAAATTAGAAAGGCGCTATTAAAATCTTTTATTAACAAATGTAAATATCATACAGTAAAAATTTAGATGGTTTCTAAGAGCTGGCTTTTACTGTATATTTTCATATGAAATGAAATGGTAATTACCTTTATTTGTAAATAAATGCTCCAAATTTCAGGGAAATAGCTCTGTCCCCTACATGTAAATAAGCTCATTTTTCAGGGGTGTATTATGGAGATTTTCCCCCTCATATAATGTAATCAGTCTCAACTAGTGTTCTGTACCATAATTTTAGTGAAAAAGTATTGTTTGTATTATTTTAAATGTCCAATATACTGAATGAAAATTGTCATGCCCTTCTATGAAGAGAGTGAGTCAGAAGGAACATAGTGCTGCAGTATAGTGACTTAGGTGTTCTTCTATACTGGAAAACAGGAGTCCAGCTACCAGCCTTTGCTTTTAGGAGTGTTTAAGAATTTTACATTACATTGTTATTGCTTAAAAAAACCCCAAAACAAACAAACAAAAACCACCAAACAAAATTAATAAAATCAAAATGTGGCAAGGAAAAAACTACCTTCTTCTTTCAGTTAAATTATTTAGTTATACAGACTTAAAGCTGTCTTTTATCTTCTTTCACTTTCTCTGTAGTCCTCTGACTTGTTTTCCTGGCCACAGTGGTTCACAGCCTGTAGGGATGCCCAAGTTTTCTATCTTGGGCTGTATAGACAAAGGCAATGTTATTGTTTTTTTTAATTTGTACTTCTGATGCTGAGGAAAAGCCAGATAAATACAGTAAGTATATTTTGCAGTATTGTCAGTCAAACTTGTCTGAGCCCAGCTTTGGGGAAAACTAAACCAAACAAGCAAACAGATGCTTTTAATAAAGTGTAAGGTCCCTAGCAATCTGGTGTGATTTGAAATTAACAAAGTGTGTAAATGTTATATTAAAACATGAAGTCAAATTCTCACAAGTCTTGCTGTGGATAAGATGTATGAGGGTATAACTCCCAATGTTCCACTCAACCATTCTGCCACATATTACCATTCCCGCATCAGAGTAAACTAAAGGAAACAGCTTTCTGTGAATGGTTACGTGTGGCACAAAATTTGACATGCTTTGTATGAACCTTATTGCAATGACAGTATGAAGCTAAGATGGTAGACTTTTACACAGACATTTTAGCTGTAGGTACATTTTATTTTCTGCAGTCTATCACAGAGATGCTAACTTACGTCAGAAAGCAGAGAAAGAGTGCAGTGGAAAGAAGTTTGCCAAATCTTTCAGCTGTGTAGCCAGGAAGTGATACAAGTCCCTGACAATCCTTTGGCTATAGTGCCACTAACAAGTGTTATGACTAGAAGTAGATGAGAGATGATTAGTGAAATTTTCAATATTTGTTTTCTGTCTATAATAAGAGGAATAAAAACTTGGATATCTGTCCCCACTCTCAAACTCCTCCTCCCTTGAAATAATAAATCAGAAGTTTTGGTGACCATTTCTTTGGAATGTAGTTTCATCAGGTTCAGATTCCTAGTGTTATGAATATAGAATTTTCTATATAACAAAGAACAGCTTGAAAATGAGAGATCTAAAATCATTAGTAGATATTCATATTGTCTAACATACACACCTGACTTTGTATGGGATTCATCTTAGTTTTAAGGAGAAAGAAAGAATTCTGTTCCCATTTCAGACATTTAAGATACAGGTGTTATCATGTGATTTAGGTGTCTAAGCTCCCAATACAGTGAATGAACATTAATTGGTGGAGGCTAAAGAGAAATTCTGATGATTCTAAAATAGACATACAAAGGTTGATTAATTTGCTTGAAGAAGGGGGTCTCACACTATATCTTAGTTATTCTTCCAAGTTTTCAGCTGCTCCAGGATGTCACAGGTATCTTGTAGGTCCTGTACCAGTCAAGTGAGTATTTCTCAGATATCCTAGGGCAGCAACAATGGTTCTGCGCCATATGGTTAGGGAACTGAACCTAATCCACAGAGGTTCATAAAATCATAGAATCATAGAATGGTTTGGGTTGGAAGAGACCTAAAGATCGTCTAGTTCCAACCCCCCTGCTGTGGGCAGGGACACTCTCCACTAGACCAGGTTACCCAAAGCCCCATCCAACCTGCCCTTGAACCCTTCCAGGGAGGGCGCATCCACAGCTTCTCTGGGCAACCTGTTCCAGTGTCTCACCACCTTCATAGTGAATAATTTCTTCCTTATGTCTAATTTAAATATACCCTTTTTCAGTTTAAAGCCATTACCCCTTGTCCTATCAATGACAGGATTCTCCCCACCTACTCTGCTCTTGTGAGATCCCACCTGGAGTACTGTGTCCAGCTCTGGGGTCCCCAATATAAGAAGTTACTGTCAATGCCGAATCTCATCAATCAAAGGGGATGAAGTGTAAAAATGTAATCCTAATTGCTTTCAGAAGTTTTAGATTGTATATGTTACAGATATGTGAACTGGCGAAACAGTGCATTTGGGGAAGTATTTTATAGAAGGAAGAAAGGAAATGATTTAGAGAGCTTTAAGACCTTTAATGGCACTGTTCTGTAAACATGAAGAAGCCATCAACATGACTGAAAACACAGTTCATATTCATTGGAAGACATAACTGCTACCGATATACTGTCACCCTGGGGGGCCCTGTCATCTCCAAAATGGAACACAAGTAATGCCTATGGGCCAGAAGCTGTATGCAGAAATGTGCAGTAGACATGTGTCTCAGGTCAACTGAGACACTATTGTATGTGTATGTGTCATACTCTTTCCTGATGCAAACAAAAGTGCTTTATCTTCTTCATTAGTGTGATGAACTCCTTTCTAGGCTGTAGAAACTGTGACTCTGATCTGCTGCCTAAAAGTTGCCTCTAGTGCTATTTGAAGTTGCTTAGATATTTAAGACTGCTGGGAGATCCATTCCTCCATGAAGAAGGAGCTGGAAGGTAGAAAAGATAGTTTAGGACTCAAATGGCACTTGGCATATCTCATTAGGCAAGTGAATCAAGTCCTAGAAGTCTGTAATGGAAATTCTTACACATAATTCATGTGTATACACTACCCATGACCATTCAGGAGTATGATAATGTATCACAGGTACCATGTGACTGCTGTTTAATCAAGGTGTATCTAACTAATAGTATAATTAATCACTGTACATGTGTGGGGTGCCGGACTTATCCAGGCTTGTTGGTGCCGAATACAGGGCCGTTATGACCCAGCAGAAGGGGCCCTGGGGGAGTCCAGCTTGGGCGAGAGCAGGGATTGAGCAACTTGCTTATCTTGCGCTGATAAGCACTGGACCTGAACAGGGGCAGGAGATGAGCAATTTGTTCATCTTAACAAGATGCAGCGCCTGACGGGTCTGCTCCTTAATCAACTAAGTGACGCCTGGGGTGAGGGGGAGCCTTCACAGCTTGACGTTACTTTGGTAAAACTAAACAGACCACCGCTCCTCTGTACTGAATGCCTTTGTTCTCTGCCACTTCCCCCCCCCCAGCCCCGATCAACTGCACAACAAGCCTTGTTAAGGGCCAATCGACACACAATACCTGACTTAGTCCCACCTCGCCAAAAGTATAAATCTGGCATTTAGAATCCTCTTTTCTGAGGACGAGAACTCCAACTATCCGGATGGGTCGATGGGCCTGGACCTCTCTCCTCCCCAAGCAGGGACGCCTCTTTGGTAAGACTTGCGCCTCCGATTATGTCGGATGTTACCCCGGGAAAACTATCATTAACAAAAGCGCTGAACTATTAACTTGAGCTCAAAATCGTTGCAGTTAGTGCATTTATCAACGGCAATTCCGAACTTTTATATCTGTCGCTTCAATAAATTACCTATTTTTCTTTTCAACTTTGTGAAACTGTTTCAGTGAAAGTCCTTAGTGGGGCTCTGACAGGCAAACGTTGACTCTGATAAGTGGCTACACACATAACCCTTTAGACATAAACCGTTGACCAAGTCTGGGACTAAGACTGGACCTAGCCGCACCTAGGCTCCTCTCTGAGAAGGAGTTTAGAAAGCAAGGGGGTCCTTTCTGAACCTCGTGACTCAACGGGAGGGCCTCTCTCAGCCACATGTCAGACTTGTACCTTTTCACGCGACAGTAAAATTGGCGTCACGGACAGGATTGCCATGGATAAACTGCTGCAAAAATATAAGTGTGCACCATCCCAAGCGGGAATAGAATGGGCCCAAAAATTTTGGAAAGATGAGGATAAAGTGATAGAGAGGATAGAACAGTGTAGAAGTGAGCAAAAGATTAAAAAAGGTAAAGGCAAAGGAATTGTTTGTGCAGTGTTGGGGGCTTGTTTATCCTGTGCACAAAGGGAAATTAAAGAGTCCCCTCCCCCCGAACGAATTGCAGATGTAGAATATGCCTCTCTGAAATCAGAAAATGAAGTATTGAAAACTTCATTAACCTTTGAAAAGGAAAAAGGTGAGAAATTGGGAACACGAGTAGATGCCCTCGTGATTGAAAACCAAAGCTTAGAAACAGAAAACAGGGAACTTAAAATGCTATTAACCTCAGCGGAAAGGCGAGAAAAACAACTGCAGAAAAAGTTAAATCTTTTACTGAATCAAATGCCATCCTCGGTCTCGGCTAAACAGATCCGCAAATTAATACACTGTGCAGATCCCGAGACATGGGATGGAGACATCTGGTATGATAACGATAATGATGAACTGGTGGAAGATTTTGATCTTACCCCAGAACCTGTGCCTATACGACCACTGATTAAAACTGAAACTACAAATGAGGGGGATGATGATGTTCGTACTACTGTACGCACTATTCCCTGGTCTCCTGCTGAATTAGCAAAGTTGCAGGAAAAGTATTCCAGGAACCCGGAGGAGTCTGAGACGGAATACGTGTGGCGAGTCTCCCTTACGGGGGGGGACCGCATTTTACTAAGCGAGGAAGAAGCAGGAGGCTATTGGGGCCCTGGAGTGTTTTTAACCACTACACCAGGCAATCATAATTATTCATTAACGACACGGGCTGCCTATTGGGCTGGCGGCATAGACCCGCAAGAAAGAGGAGATCCCCTTGTTATCAAAACATCAGGATTCTCTGACTTGGCTGTGTCTGTACAAAAGGCAGCCTGCATACAAGCAATGTATGAGAGGGATGTGTTAAGGAAATCCCCAATGCTAGCCCCTATTGACCCAGCAAGGTTAACTCCCCTCATCCGTGGCCTCCTGGACAGCTTAAAGACATATGTAGCTAATGTCCAGGATAGGATCAGAGCCACCGGGGAGGCTAATGCTGTACCTTACCGTGCACCCCGAGTTGGGAGACACAGGGATCAGTCAATTCCCACCTGGAGCGAGTTTGTACAAGAGGTAGTGAATTATGGGCGCCGCATGGGTTGGATTGGACCGACCACTGGGAAACCACCAGAACCACCCCCTCGACGAGTTCGTCAGGTCCACACCACTAAGCCTAAATCAGAGTTCAAACTCAAGTTTGATAAGGAACGTAATGGTCTGTGGCGCAGAGCCTTGGCGATGGGAGTGCCACGACAGTTACTATACAGCACATCCACTGCTGATCTCCGAGCTCTGGTACAATCACTAAGCCAAAGAATTGATTCAGTGGGGGGAAGTCAGACGGCTGGAAATAAATCAATTCCTGTTAGATCCTTGCCCTCAGCCCCACAGCAGGAGCTGATTGATTTAGTAGATACTCAAACAAAAAACTTGCATCCCCGGGGAGGACAGTGAGCCACCCTGCCCGGCAAGTGCTAACTATACAATGGCTCTTTGATAAACACCATGAACCTGTCATTGCTATTCCAGTAGGACCAAGGAGAATTTTTACATATTTCCTCATTGATACGGGTGCTCAAATGTCAGTAATCACCAAGGAGACCGCGGAATGCCTAAATGTGAAACCCGGTCGCCGTAAGGTAAAATTTACAGGGATTGATGGGATCGTAAAGGAATGCCCCACAGCAAAAATTGCCTTGTGGCTCCCAGGCGAGAGCAAATTGACCCGCACTGAAGTACTGGTCGGTGCTGCAAACACCAACATATTGGGATTTGATGTATTGTATGGCAGAGTGTGGAAACTCCCCGATGGGTCAGTCTGGAGTTTCGCCGGACGAGGTGATGGAGAAATAGCATGGCTTGAAGAGGATGAAACTAAAGCTATAAACTTATTAGAGATGTCTATATCTCTACCCCCATCAAGAATTACTAATGTAAAGCAGTACCCCCTGCCAGCAGCCGCACATTCGGGCATTGATGGGGTGGTAACAGATTTAGAAAAAAGAGGTATTATCACTCGCACACACTCCCCCTATAATTCTCCTGTCTGGCCAGTAAAAAAGCCAAATGGACAGTGGAGGCTTACAATTGATTATAGGCGATTGAATGCCAATACTGCACCTTTAACAGCAGCCGTACCAAACATTGCAGAATTAGTAACCCAAATTCAAGGAGCATCGCACCCATGGATGGCAACTTTAGATGTCAAAGATATGTTCTTTATGATCCCACTCCAGGAACACGATAAAGCCCAATTCGCTTTTACCTGGAAAGGGGTACAGTACACCTTTAATAGGCTGCCTCAGGGATATAAACACTCCCCCACCATTGCTCACAATGCTTTGGCGAAGGTTTTATCAGAAATTCCCAGCCCACAGGGTGTCACGATCTATCAATATATTGATGACATACTGATAGGAGGAGAAAACTCAGAGGAAGTCGGGCATACCATGGAAGGTATACAAGAAAAATTGATGACTTTGGGACTAGACATTCCCCCATCCAAGTGTCAGGGACCTGCCCAGGAGGTTAAGTTCCTGGGAGTTTGGTGGATTAAAGGAGCCGCCTCTGTTCCCCCTGACACCCTGGAAAAAATAGAGCATGGGCAGAATCCATCTAGCATAAAGGAGTTACAGCAAGTTCTGGGAACCTTAGGCTATTGGCGCAAACATATCCCTGTTTTTTCTATTATTGCCCGTCCCTTATACAATCTGCTCAGGAAAGGTGAATCATGGGAATGGACTAAACAGCACGAGACTGCGTTAGAATTGTTAATAAGAGAACTGAGGCTATTTCAACATCTAGGCCCCTTACACCCAACTGACCCTATCCACGTAGAGTGGGGATTCAGTGAACATGGTTCCCATTGTAACCTATGGCAAAAGGGACCAGAAGGGCCAGAGAGACCGCTAGAGTTTGGCTCCCATTCTTTCAATGACACTGAAATGAGATATTCAGACCTTGAAAAAGGCTTGCTATCCTTAGTGCGAGCAGTGAAAAAAGTGGAACAGATAAGAAAAGAACAGAGTGTGATCATTCGGGGACCTTTCCGTCTTCTGGATATAGTTCGGAAGGGTACGGCACCACCTGCAGGCATTGCCCAGAAGCCTACAGTCCGTAAATGGTACGCCTACCTGGAAAGTATCAATGACATCATGCCTATTACGGAAGGCAGCATTAAAGTATCTAAATTGCAGAAAGATATAGACAGCACATTGTTATTCCAAACTCCATCAAGCAAACAATCTCCAATTCAGGAGGCACCTCCTCTGAAGGAAGGCATTGACCTTAAAGGGGTATGGTTCACTGATGCGTCATCTTACAGGCAAAACAAGGAGTGGAATTATAAGGCTGTGGCGCTGGAAGTGGCCACAGGGGAAAAGTTAAGCGAAACAGGTAAAGGAAGTGCACAAGTAGGGGAGCTTAGGGCAGTCCTACTAGCCGCCCGACATGGTGCCAGCCATATCTACACCGACTCATATGCTGTTTTTAAAGGAGCCACAGAGTGGGTAGGCCACTGGGCAGTCAATGACTGGCAGGTAAACAGAGTCCCAGTCTGGCAAACTGACAGCTGGAAACAATTGCTAGAAATAGGAGAACAAAGGCTGCTGCATATCGGATGGGTGAAAGGACATGATCGATCAGCTTCTATCGCTGCCCAGTTCAATCAACAAGTCGATAGCCTCACACGACTACAGAAAATTGATGTCGTGAGTAATGAGCATGAATGGGAACGCTTGCTTGAATGGTTGCACATAAAACGAGGCCACACTGGGCGAGCCGATTTGTATCGAGAAGGTATAGCCCGAGGATGGCCCATATCAGTAAAGCTGTGTGAGCAAGTAGTAACTGCCTGTTCACAATGTCGTCTGCGACTTAACAAAGATCATCCAAGTAAAGCACCTCCCCTGCATATCCGGGACAAGAAAACACTGTGGCACACCTGGCAGATTGACTACATTGGCCCACTACGACCCTCAGGGGGTAAAAAATACATACTGGTGGGAGTGGAAGTCATTTCAGGAGTTACCATGGCTACAGCTGTCGCAGCTGCCACTGGTGAAAACACAGTCCATAGTCTGAAGGAATGGTTTAGTACACTTCCCCTTCCTGAAGAGATTCAAAGTGATAACGGGTCACATTTTTCAGCTACAGTAGTACAAGACTGGGCAAAGGAAGAAGGCATCCAGTGGGTATTCCATACTCCTTACTACCCCCAAGCCAATGGTATTGTGGAGCGAACAAATGGCTTGGTCAAGCGATTTGCTAAAACTCATGAATCTGGATGGCATCTACGACTGTCCAGTGCCATCTATCAATTAAACAATAGATGGAGCGGAGACGGTTGCCCAAAGATGAAAGCTTTTTGTGCTTCTGCCACAACTTTAGTGCCAAAGGCAGATGTAAAACCTGGGGAATACCCTACTGGCTTTTATGCAGGCCAGCCTGTGCTGGTTAAAATGCCTCACATTGGGCCAGTGGCAATGGTACTAACAACTCCAAAGAATCTTTATGCTTGGGAAGCGAAAGACAGTTCTGGAAAACTCCATCGAATCAGCACTAGGTGGATAGTACCCACCTTCTAACCTAATATCTGCCGGTCAAATCAAGACCGAGCACTTCTTTTGTGTTCACAGGTACTCCGAATGACAGGAAATTGCACCTGGGATCACGGACTCCCCTACACCAATCTAGAGTGCCCCCAAGGGCTACTGATTTTTATTTGTTGCGTATTTCTATTTCTAATTCTCATACTTATCTGGAAACCAAAGTTTTAATATGGCCATGGTTAACAAAACTGTGATATTGTTTGAGGCCATAGTTGAAATAATTTGTGTGTTTAGTAAAATGTTGGTTTGGAATATATTCCAGGCTTAACTGTGTTTGTTTATCATTACTGCTGTTCTGTTTGTACTATTTACTGTTAAGTGGTAACCAAAGTTTTGATTATGAGCCTATTATGTGTAAGTAGTTTTAGGATAAGTTTAATATATATATACGTGTTAGGTATAGTAATTGTGTGTGTGATCCATAGAGACTATGATCGAAGAAGCAAAAGAACCTTAGAGATGTTACAGGACAACACTGCTTTTAAGCTAATGCAAGGATTTTTTAGGATGATGGAGTGGACTCAGGGTACTACTTGCTTAATGATGCCAACAACCCCTGCGGAGGGACTCCCTTTTATGGTGATTCCTCTTGACCTAAGTGGAGCACTGTCTGATCTGTGGAAAAGAAATGACACTCTAATACAAGACTTAACATGGATGAATGTAGAAAATACTACTTCTTTAAACTATACATATCCCTTGGGCCTTAACCTTAGCAATATATGGGATACCAATTGCACTATGCAATATTGGCCACAGAATCCTTGGATAAACCCACGCAGAGCAGCTGATAACAACAATGTACCTGCAAATGTCAGTTGCACTGAGGTACCTTGGCTTAATCAGCCTCCTCGGCCGTTCTGGGGTTTGCCTATTACATTCCAATATAATGTCCCAGTAGAAGCTGAATGGTGTATTGAGTTTCCTTCTAAGTATGGATCTGACTGTGGCCCACAATCTAATAATTTATCTTGCATATGGACCACCACTGATCACAAAAAACGTTTTGAACAATGGGTGAGGAGACCCCAATATACCACGCCATTGGGACCAGACAGGTTATGGAATTGTACTAACAAAATAAATTGCTCCAATATTGATGATTATCTATGGGTATGGTTTGCCTCAGACCTCTATCATGCCTTACGAAGTATATGTCTGTGTCATAATTATAGTGCTCCAATCCCTGGGCCAGCACCAGACTGTAAAAAGGAGGTGACGCCTGGAAACATCACTGTCTGGTCAGTGTACAATTCTGGTAAATGTAAAATCCCTACGAGACATTATAGGAACGGACACTCCATGCGTAGCGTAGTAGAAAACAGTACGTGTACCACTCTAATGTTACCTGCACCACCTGATACCATATGGGTATGTTCTGATGGACTGATATCGGATTACATTCAACCCTATTGGGATGGGTGGGAATGCACTTTAGGACTTCCAAGTTTATGTCCTACAATAGCTTTTAATTACACTCAATCATTGATGAAAGTAAGAGGGTACAGAACAAAGAGAAACGTATTACCCCCCACGTCATGGCCAAGTTATTATACACCGGGAATGAGGATAAATTTAGCCATGAAAGCATTCTGGGGTCACTGGACAGTAATAGTTAACAATCGACTTTATATAGAAAATCTAACGTGGCAAGTAGAGACTCTTGCTAATTGGACACGAACTGCCATCGAGGCTAGCAACACCCAGCTACAAACAACCTCACAGATGACCTTACAAAATCGATTGGCCTTGGATATACTACTACTGAAGGAGAACGGCGTTTGTGGGTGGCTAAATAACACCTATCCCGATGAAACTTGTTGTGTTTCAATCCCAAATGTGTCTGTTACCTTGCACGAAGCGATGGATGAGATGAGAAAAATTGCAGACCAGACCCGCGAACTCCGTGAGAAAATGAAACCAGGAGACTGGCAGTGGACTGGGTGGATTTCAAAAGTTTTCAGTTGGTTTGGATTAAAAGTGAGTGGATGGATTCAGAATCTAATCCAGTATGCATTAATGTTTATCATAATGATTGTTATTGTTGGAATTGGATTGTCATGTGTGAAAACTATGATAACTAGAGCTGTAACTGCACAAGTCAGGATGCTTCAAGTCTGTGATACTGAATATGTCCCTTTAATACCATCCCCTATTGAAAATTATGAGAATGAAAACACGGGAGAGAGAGATGGATCCCTCAACCTGCCTAAATCCAAATTATATGATGTTCCTCTTGGCGAGTTGTGACTAAAGTCACGGGGTGGATAATGTGGGGTGCCGGACTTATCCAGGCTTGTTGGTGCCGAATACAGGGCCGTTATGACCCAGCAGAAGGGGCCCTGGGGGAGTCCAGCTTGGGCGAGAGCAGGGATTGAGCAACTTGCTTATCTTGCGCTGATAAGCACTGGACCTGAACAGGGGCAGGAGATGAGCAATTTGTTCATCTTAACAAGATGCAGCACCTGACGGGTCTGCTCCTTAATCAACTAAGTGACGCCTGGGGTGAGGGGGAGCCTTCACAGCTTGACGTTACTTTGGTAAAACTAAACAGACCACCGCTCCTCTGTACTGAATGCCTTTGTTCTCTGCCACTTCCCCCCCCCCAGCCCCGATCAACTGCACAACAAGCCTTGTTAAGGGCCAATCGACACACAATACCTGACTTAGTCCCACCTCGCCAAAAGTATAAATCTGGCATTTAGAATCCTCTTTTCTGAGGACGAGAACTCCAACTATCCGGATGGGTCGATGGGCCTGGACCTCTCTCCTCCCCAAGCAGGGACGCCTCTTTGGTAAGACTTGCGCCTCCGATTATGTCGGATGTTACCCCGGGAAAACTATCATTAACAAAAGCGCTGAACTATTAACTTGAGCTCAAAATCGTTGCAGTTAGTGCATTTATCAACGGCAATTCCGAACTTTTATATCTGTCGCTTCAATAAATTACCTATTTTTCTTTTCAACTTTGTGAAACTGTTTCAGTGAAAGTCCTTAGTGGGGCTCTGACAGGCAAACGTTGACTCTGATAAGTGGCTACACACATAACCCTTTAGACATAAACCGTTGACCAAGTCTGGGACTAAGACTGGACCTAGCCGCACCTAGGCTCCTCTCTGAGAAGGAGTTTAGAAAGCAAGGGGGTCCTTTCTGAACCTCGTGACTCAACGGGAGGGCCTCTCTCAGCCACATGTCAGACTTGTACCTTTTCACGCGACAACATGTAATCAGCATGTATATATAATCAGTATGTTGTTACTGTACATGTATTCAATGTGCATTTAACCATAACTTTCAGTGTGCATTTAACCATATGTATATTGCATTTTGTCCATGGGAAATATTATATGTGCCTCTCCAGGAAATGTAATTTTATTATGAGATTAGGATATTAGAATGTGTTGTCCAAGGGATTCTTTGGAGCTAAGTCCACAAGAACTTTGTGCTGGTGAACTTCACCATGGACAGGAACTGTGTGCAGCATGCCGTAATCGATGAAGAGGGGCTCATCTGATGCTGCAACAGCTGGGGTTCCTCGCATCAGGAGAGGCAGAAGATTGTCATTTTAGGTTTAGCGGGTTTTTGTTCTGCTTGACATCTGGTTTATGATCTGGGAGTGGGTTTCCTATATGATTTTTATTAGCTCTACATAGATGTCCTGGATGCCCTGGAGTTCTTCAGTGGGATGGGTGCCTTTACATGAGCAACAGAATTAAGGTCATAATCATTAGATAACCTAAAGCTCCTTCTATAGCTTGCAAAAAGATACCGGCATCTCTAGAGACCAACTCATCTGCCCTTTCCTATTCAATGAATTGTCCTTGGAGGTTATTACAAAGTGAGACCAGAGTGACTAATTAAGACTTGTATGCCTTTTAGATCCATAAACTAGGACAGATGAATCCCAAATATATGTACCTAATTTAAAAGGCTAGTCTGCTTTGATTCTCATATAGGCAAAGCAGAAAGATAGATTCCTCCAAAGAGCTACTCAGAGCAGGCATCTAATTTAAGTGCTCTGTATATAGAATAGCTTCTCATCCTCTGCTAATTACAGAGAAAACCTCAGGACTTTTACTCTTTCTGTCCTATTTTCTTTCATTTTTGGAGGCAGAAAGAAAATAAAAATGTCAGGGGATGCAGAATTATCAAAAAAGAACTAGAAATGTTGTGACTGTGTTGCTCAAATGTGATATGGAGGACCTAAGGACATGTCCTGGTTTTGAATTAGAAAAGATACAATTTTAATCTCTTTCTGTAGTTTTCAAGATGTAGTCCCTATGACAACATAGTATTTGTTACAGGAGTAACTTGTTTTTCTCAGATTTTGACCAGAATTTCCACCTCAAGAAGTGTTAAAGTTTTGTTGAAACTGATACACTGTTATAAAATGTTACAGTTTTGAGAAATTGGCATTTTTAGTCAATCAATGGTATTGTCAGAAATTTCTTGTCTATTTATAACCAAAAGCCTAGAAGTTCCACTGCTTGTGACCCAAAGTCCAGTTGTGTGCAAACTCAGCTCAGCATTACTGAAAAAAAAAAAAAAAATATCTTGAGCACTGAGCAAATACATAACATAAGGCCATGTAAAATAAGAATAGTGACCACAAAGAAAACTGGAATTGTTGAGACAGTACCATACAGAAGCTTACAGACTCAGGAGAAAAATACTGATGCAAAAAGTTAAAAAAAAAAAAAAAAGAAGTAGAGGGTGAAAAGTCAGCAATTCAACCAATGCATCTGAAATTTAGTGACAACTGCCCAATCAACAAAGACCTGTACATTGCCTACACTGGTAGTTCTAATAGTATTCAGAGTTATCCTAATACAATATTAGTCCTAAGTATCTGCAATGAGTATTAGTCAATAATTGCTGTATATGCTATATGCTATGCATGTATTCTGTGTATAAACATCTGTGCATTTGGGGTTCAGTCTGCCTTGACTCAAGGAAAACGTATGCCTCTACTGCTAAATATAGGAGAACTAGGGAGAGCAATCTTTGTATCCTTGATTATTTCCATCACTATACGGCTAGTTTATTCCCTACTCTGTTTTAACTAGCTTTGTCCAAAAAAAAATCTGCTATAGAGGAATCTGCCACTAAGCAATACAGATTCCAGCCTGATGTGCCATCAGACCTCTGAGCCAGGGATTTGTCCCTAACTGTTGTTTATTTATACATATAGACATTGTGACTTTATAAAGTGCACTCCAAAACGCTCACACAGACCACAGCATATACATCAAAACACTTCATAAGAGAGTAACAGCAGTTTCTGGACATCCCCATCCCAGGGTCAGGGAGCATCAAGTGTGGGTTACTCTGTAAGGGTAGCTAAGGAGGGAGCCAAGGGCGGCCCAGGGTAGGAAGGACAGTGCCCTCACCATGCAGTGCAGTCCCACAGCCCCTGAGCAAGAGTTGCTGAGCAAGCCTGTCGACATTAACCTCAATCAGCCAGCAGGCTGGGTGGCCACACAAGTCCATAGCAATCGGGCAGGTCTTAGGGTCAAGCCAGAAAGTCAGGTAAGTGGGTCAAGGACAGGACCAGGACCCACACAATACAGGGACAGGCCCAGGCATATGTGCTACATAGCATAGGCAAAGATAGTGCCTGAACTTGAAGGTAGCTCCCCAGCTAAGAGGAGTAGGACCCCTACTTCTCACAGCTTTTTTGGCCAAAGCTGATTACATCTGCAAGCTACAGGGTACAAATTCTATGCATTAATTTTATTTCTTTCCTAGTCACATTGTAAAGAAGAATTGAATTCAGTAGGACATTCCTATCCTAATGCAGGAAGACAAGCCGTGTGTGAATGTAATAATCCAATCCTCCACAAAGATGCACTGCATAGGTGTATCCTCACCTTTCTTTTTGTATACTAATGAATGAGCAGAAAGATGGCAATGTTTTGTCCGTGATGCATTGTCCTCATCTTCACCACACTCTGATCCAAGGCCACACAGCAGCACTGGATCAGAGCCGGCTTGAGCACAAGCAGCTGAGCCCGCAACATAGGGCACAGGGCTCAGACATATGGTACTGAAGTCCTGGACTAGCTATTCAGCTGAAACCAATGATAGCCTAAAGGTGTCAGCTTTGGCTGCTTTTGCTTACCTGCCCAACAGCACTTGTGGCCACATGGCCTTGTTGCAAATAATGTGATGTGGCTTTGATACAGAAGTAGAACGTGGGAGCTATTCATGAATTCATACTTCATGGGGCAAGACGACTCCACACTTGTCATAGAAGAGTCTGCAACTAAAATCAGAGCTATTCATCCTCAGCTTTCTTTTACAGTCAACAAATACAAAACCCAGCACTTTTAGGAACCAATCTATCTAACTAATGTTAAAATAAGATGAAACACATCTCAATACCTTGTAAGTGAGTCATGGTCTCCTCTCAGAATGAAGGGAGACTAAAATCACTGGCTTAAGTGTAGACATCTGTTCGGCCGATTGTGGAGGGCTAACCCTGGCTAATGGCCAAACACCCACCCACTCACTCTCTCACTTGCCCTCCTCCACAGGACAGAAGAAAGTAAGATAAAAAAGCCTGTGGGTCGAGATAAAAGCAGGGAGATCGCTTACCAGTTACTGTCACAGGCAAAACAGACTTGATTGGATGAAAATTCATTTATTGACGATTGAAATAGGTTCAGGTAGCGAGAAGCAAAGACAGAAGATTAAAACAGCACCTTTGCCTCCACCTTTTCCCAGGCTCAACTTCACCCCTTCATCAGCTGCCCACATCCCCAGCAGCGCACTCCTCACTGCCCTGCAGTGTTTCCCCATTCTTATATACGTTTTCCCTGAGACACCCCCACCTTGGCTGGGGGCTGAGCCGTGCCCTGCGGTGGGTGGGTTGGATCCAGCTAGAACCGGCTGTGTCCGGCATGGGGCAGCCCCGGCCTCTCCTCACAGAGGCCCCTGCAGCCCCCGCTGCTGCCAACACCTTGACGCCTACACCCAATACACTGTTGTTTGTGTGTAGTCAATGAGTCCTGCCTTGTCTCCCCAGCATACTGGTCTCTGCAATGGCTTGGCTTATACGAGAACAGCAAGATGTAGAATGCTGTGACGCATGATAGTTGGAGAACCTTTTATGCAGCAGATCTTTACATAGAGTTTAACACCTGGTCTCTCGAAGTTCAGATGAGTATTGTGATTTGGTGCCACTCTGACAAAATAGTTAGGCTTATCTACCAAAATCTTTAATTTAATTGACTGCCAAACAGTGGAAAAAACTATTAGCCTAGAATAAGAATTTCTGAACATGCCTGGCAAACTTTCGAACTAAACAGAAAGTTGTTGTCTAATTAATTTTGTCTTAAAAGTAACACAGCCTAGGGAGGTAGATAGACAATTTCTATATCTGGTACACAGGTAAATGGGATTTAGGTATATGTATCTATATACGCATACTATACTCATGGAAATCTCCACAGAGGTCATATTCAAACTTGTAAAAAAAATTAATATTAATACAGTAGTTAGATAATTAATACTTTATACTTTTTATATCTAGTCCTAAATTGGACTCTTACATTGTAAAAAACAGAGCATTGCTAAATCGTATGTGTAATACGATTTCTTCTAATAAGTGCTTCACATTTGTGGAATATTGCAATATGTTCAGCACCTCCATATGTTGTTGTGGCACCATGCCAGTTACAAATAAGCTTTCTATACAGTGCAGAGTTTTCATAGCCACACTTTAAAAATAACCTCAGAGGAGAAAGATAAAACATTGAAATGTGACAGAGAATCTGTCAAATGTCAGCTAGGATTACAGTTACACAGAACTTCCAAGAGATATCTAGAGGCCTTTTATCTGTTGATGGCATGGCTGACTATAATTTTAAAATAAAAAAGATGGTCCAAATCTGTCTGTCTATGAATAATAATTTCATATGTTTCCATAATAAAATTAAATTTAAAAAATGGTAATGCTATCTGGAAAAAAAAAACACAACTTTTTGATGTTTGAATGGCAATAGGATGCACAGACAAATACGTGTTTAATTATGTGAATTATAGAACAACTAATATATCTTGAATTTCTATACCGTCTTTTATCCCACAGGATTCCACTCACAAGTTTTCTTAAGAACGGGTTGCTTTCAAAAGTGTTGTGGAACAAGAAAAATAATGTGGTTCTGAAAACAGTGTGCAAGGAGGGCATCGTAACATACTGTGTGCTTCCTGAAGACAGCATGCAAAGCATGCATTGTAACATACAGTAAGCATACTTCTGCAGTAAACAAGTAATCTATGTATCACAATGGAAATTATGAGGATCTTAAAAATGGAACACAATTTAACAAACAAGTACAATGAACAGAACTGAAGTTAAGCTTTCAATGTCTTGTTAACAATCAGCCTAAAGCTTGACTTTAAAATCTTAACAGTATGTCTCATTTAATTCTTCGATTGTTCATTGAAAGCTGTGCACAATGTTACAATCTGTAGGATCTGAAGAATGGTATATGTGCTATAAACACATGCTTACAGTTTTCATTACATTTTATTAGCTCCCAAGTTCACATTCTAGCTCCTTCTGGGGCAAAAAAAGAAAAAAGAAAGAAAAGGGGAAAAAAAAGAAAAAAAAGAAAAAAAAAGAAAAAAAAAAGGTGCACGTCAGTCCTGGTACAGAAAACTTTCTTCTCCTTAGCAGGAAAACTGATGAAAGAGGTTAACCCTCTAAAATGTTAAGGTATGGTTCCGTAGTACAGCTGTTCATGGTTAAAACCAACCAGAACCCATGTTAATGTAGCTATCCAAATCTTACTTGCAGTGTGAATTGACTCACCTTCAATGCCACTAGCTCATGCTCAAGGTTAACCATGCGGTTACCATGTTCACTCAGCAGTTACTAGTCTACTGGAAGTGTGAGCAGGCTAAACCGTATCTGCCCAAGGCATAGACAAAATAGATTCGTGCCTGCTGAAAAATCCTATGCTGTTTTTATATACTGAGACTATTTCATGAAAAGCATTAAAAATGTCTGATCAATCTGACATAACATTTCGACGTTTGTCCAGAGAATTGATCTGGTCTTCAACTGGGCTCAGTCTGAAGAGCAACGTTATTTGGACTTTCTGGAGACGATTGCTATACAGGATAAAATACTTTAAATGCAGCAGTACTTTCTGTGGTAAAACAGGATACACTCAACATGTTGCCTAAACATGTCCTGGTTTGCTCTGGTGGGTTAACTTTGGCTAGCCATCAGGTTCCCACCAAGCTGCTCTGTCACTCCCTCTCCTCAAATGGACACGGGGAGAGAAAATATGATAAAAGGTTCTTGGGTCGAGATAAGGACAGGGAGAGGTCACTCACCAATTACAGGCATGAACAAAACACACCCAACTTGAGGAAATTAATTTAATTTGCTGCCAATCAAATCAGAGTTGAGTAATGAGAAGTAAGAACAAATCTAAAAACACTTTCCCTCCACCCTTCCCTTCTTAAGGGGCTCAACTTCACTCCTGATTTCTCTACCTCCTGCCCCTGAGCAGCACAGGGGGACAGGGAATGGGGGTTGCAGTCACTTCATCACACGTTGTCTCTGCGGCTCTGTCTTCCTCACACTCCTCCCCTGCTCCAGTGTGGATACCCTGTGGTCCAGGACAACCTTGTAAATTCTGTAACTGAATCAGAAAAAGAACATAGAAACCTAGCCACCAGATTAAGTATATGAGTTAAACATTCAGATACTACTGACATTCACCAAATTTCTAAAAGCTGGACTGCAGTTTGGTGGGAAAATATTCACCTGTGTTTCTACAGATGAAGTCATACATTTGTCTAAATTTACCCACAAAACTATTGAAGCCTGTCAAAACTACAGAACTGATGCTTGATGCTTCAATTCCTCATGCATCCATAAACCAGGTAATTTCTCATTCACATTTGGAGCTTTATCTGGTAGACATCTCTAGAGACTAGTACCACATAAAACACATATTGAATAGGCGAATTTTCTTCCTAATTTCAAGTGGTAATTTGCACTGTGAAAGTGGTAACAAGTGTATTATGGGAAAGGAAGAAGACAAGAAGGTACAACACTTTTTTTTTTTTTTTTTTTTTTTTTTTAATTGTCATATATTAGCAATTAACAAGTATTATTAAGTCTTTCTTGTACTCAGGAGTCCAGACCCGGACACAGAACTCCTGATTTTGTCTCACTCAATGAAATATCTCTCAACTTGTAAGGATGTTCTAGGATATTTCATTATACAGTGGATACACGTATGTGTACAATTGAATGGAGCCGTCCTGGTTTCAACTGAGAGAGAGTTATCTTTTCTTTCTAGTAGCCAGTATAGTGCTGTGATTTGGATTTAGTACAGAATCAAAGATTCATGGAATGGTTTGGGTTGGAAGGGACCTCAAAGAGCATCTAGTTCCAAAGCCCTGGCCGTGGCCAGGGACACCCTCCACTAGACCAGGTTGCCCAAAGCCTCATCCCACCTGGTCTTGAACACTTCCAGGGATGGGGCATCCACAACCTCTCTGGGCAACCTGTTCCAGTGCCTCACCACTCTCACAGGAAATAATTTCTAACATCCAGTCTAAATCGACCCTCCTTCAGCTTAAACCCATTACACCTCATCCTATCACTACATGCCCTTGTAAACAGTCCCTCTCCAGCTTTCCTGTAGGCCCCTTTAGGTACTGGAACGCTGCAATAAGGTATCCCTGGAGCCACCTTTTCTCCAGGCTGAACAACCCCAACTTTCTCAGCCTGTCTTCATAGGAGAGGTGCTGCAGCCCTCTGATCATCTCCGTGTCCCTCCTCTGGACTCTCTCCAGCACCTCCATGTCTCTCCTGTACTGGGGCCCCCAGAGCTGGATGCAGTACTCCAGGCGGGGTCTCACAGGAGCGGAGTAAAGGGGCAGAATATGCTCCCTCAACCTGCTGGTCACACTTCTTTTGATGCAGCCCAGGACATGGTTGGCTTTCTGGGCTGCAAGCTCACATTGCCGGCTCATGTTGAGCTTCTCATAAACCAACACCTCCAAGTCCTTCTCCTCAGGGCTACTCTCAATCCGTTCCCCGCCCAGCTTGTAGTTGTGCTTGGGATTGCGCCGACCCACGTGCAGGACCTTGCACTTGGCCTTGTTGAACTTCATGCGGTTCGCACGGGCCCACCTCTCCAGCCTGTCAAGGTCCCTCTGGACGGCATCCCTTCCCACCAGCATGTCAACCTTACCACACAGCTTGGTGTCATCAGTAAACTTGCTGAGGCCCACTCTCCATGTCCCTGTCCATGTCCATGTCCATGTCAGCGACAAAGATGTTGAACAGTGCCGGTCCCAGTACTGACCCCTGAGGAACGCCACTTGTCACTTGTCTCCGCTTTGACATCAAGCCAAGTGTTATGGGATTTTCAGAGAAATTACAAGTGAACAAACTTTTAGAAGATTAAATCAGGTAAAAATAACTGATGGAATGTGTGTAGGGAATATTTAGTGAATTAAACTGAATATTACAAAGATCATATTTGTCTTTATATATCTCTACTATAAATTTGGGTAATAGGCTTTATACTTCTAATTTACCCCAAAGTCCCTATCTTCCATGAAATCTAGAACTACTCTTATCTATCATGATACGAAATCACATTACCGTGGACAAACATGACATAGTCAAACTCATATTGGAGGACACAGAGATTCATCAAGTCTTTTAAATATCCAGTCAGATTGTTACAGGTTGAGATCAGTAGTCAAAGTCGATTGTGACTGTAGATCTATGCACCAGGAAGTAGACTAAAGAATTCTGAAATCTCTGATCTATGTCCATGTATCTATAATGCTGCCTTAAAAATCTAAGTACAAACATGACTGCACTGTTGAACTCATGACTTAGTTCAGGCTGAGTACATCAGACTTTGTAGATAATGCCCATAAATTAGGTAGAAGCTTTTAGGAAGTACTCTATAACTGACATTTATCATGTGATATCACCACATGAGAAGGGATAGATGATGTTAGTGAGGCTCATTCACACTGTAACTATACCTATTGAAGTCATGGTGAGAAGTAAAGTAGGCCCAAATTTTTCTGCTGTCTTACCCCAAAACTCAGCTAACACATATGCCTGAGACAGGGGTTGTGTCAAGATAGTTTGGATGCTACCAGAGCTTAAAAGATGTTCCTGAGTCCCTTGTTAAAATATAACATGGGCATATGTTTTTGATATAAATAGTGAAGGAGGTTTGTCTTTAGAGTTTTACATGTTCAGGAAATGTGATGACTCAGTTGCTGAGCTGCTTTGGACCTGCACAGCTGAAGTAAGCAGTAAGTTCATCTTACTCCAAAGCCATTGGCTCCAAACCATACTGGAGATTGCCCCATTCAGAGTCTTTGTGCTAGTCAACAAACACAAACTGAATAAAGAAAAGCTGCAAATATCTTGTTAGATAGAAGACCTCCCCACAGACATAGAACAGGCAAAGCACAATCCTGTGTTACCATCCTCAGAAGAGGAAACCACAGGTTGGTGGAAAAAAAAGACCAGTGAAAAAGGAAGTTTATTCTTTTTTACCCAGTCCTATCAGCCCCAACTTGCTGATGTGTGTTTTGTATGTGACACTGCATTAAGGGAAAATTTATAGGAACTACTACATGTACTTTTACACACTCTTACCATACCATTGGTATTTCTTTTTTGCTTCAGGATTTTTATTTTTGCTGTAGTCTCCAAATGATTTTATTCAGATTTAATTGGATTTCAGTTTTACTTCTGTTCTATTTTAACTCAAATATTTAAATACACAAAACCTATCTCTGGTGAACAGTTACAGTTTAAAACAAAATAATTCAAACCAGTGTAATATAGTGTACTAATTTTATTCATTCCTGCTAAGCTTACCAGCATTTTTGCACTAGAGGGGGGGGGGGGGGGGGGGGGGGGGGGGGGGGTCTAATGGTTATTTAAATTGAAAGGTTAAAACTGAAAAGCACTTGCATTTATAAATTGTATATGTTAATATTTGCTGAGATACAAACATCTTTATTTTTTAATTTCATTTGTGTTGCTCAAAATTGGTTTTGGTCACAGTTGCAAATACCCAAAGATAAGCCCAGTCTGACTTTGTACTGGAATGACCCTGGTTACAAGGTAAACTATAAACTGATTTATTGATTTTTTAATAACTTGACTTTGTCAGGTAAATAACAGATTTACCAACATACATACATTAATCCACCTGCATAAATATAGTCATACATTTATATACATAGATGTTTGTGTGCACTTCTATATATCCTCTTGAAATATGATGGGCTTCCTTGTATAACTGAAAGCTCCTAAGTTCAAGTTGAATGCTCCTAATGGGAAAAGGAACATCGACATTTGTCTGAAAGTGAGAGAGGAAGATTTGATTCCCCTACATCACCACTGAAAATCCAGCATACAGTATTTAAACTGTAGTCCATCAGCCCTCCTTATGCAGGTAGTTCTGCTGAAATCAGTGTACTTATTCTGAGGAGGAATGAGTATGCATGACAGAAATGAGAGCTGCAGAATGAACTCAGTATCTAAGCAATGAAAACATGTTTGGGATTTTTTTACATCTCATGGATGTATCATCTCATTTACAGTCCATGGTAGATTAATTACACAATACCAAAGTGAAATAACTGTAGCAGAATAGTAGTATGAGAACCTCTGCTACCAAAAAGTCACTGGGTTCTTCTGACTATGCCAGATTGGACAAAAAAATATTTTTCCTACATGTTGCCAAGCTATTTCTTTATGCAATATCTTCTTCTGGGGATATTACCTCTTACTGTAACAAAGAAAAAGTACAGCAGAAATAAAAAGTAATTATTAATGCTAAAGGAATAATTTAATGAACCAACTTTTAAATCTCTCTGTTCTCAGAAAGGCAACTGAAAAGAGAGTCCTCGTGTTATTACACTTGTGGTAAAGTGGTTTGCAATGTATTGCATTTAGCTCAGAAAAATTCCTCCCTGAAAAACAATATAAAAAAAATTACATTTTTAGTAAATTTATTCAGACAGGGCTAGTACCATCCTCTTCTCTCCAGAGAACTCTGAAACAAAGAAATCTGTCAGACTGAGATAAGCATCAACCTTTATATGGAATGTAATCTCCTCTTAATAAATATAAAAGATACATCCAAAATAATATTTGTCCAGGATTTGCCCAGTATGACATGATCATGAAGTCCATTAAGAGACTCTCTAAGCCCTTTCAAAACACCATAGATATAAAAAGCCTGGATATAAAGTAATTTAAGTTGCACACTGAGCAAATATCTCTAGGAATACTAAGCATGAATGATTATTATGGTAATTCTAGGGAATTGTAAAGAAGCGGTGCCAGCAATGACAGCAATGACAGCATGAGGGCATCACAAGATCATAGATATATAGTCAGCTGTCATTACAGCCACTTGCAAGTTTATGTTCATATACTCCTATAAAAATAGCATCCCTTTATTGCATAATAGCTATCATAGAGACCGTAAGGAACACCGTTTTTGTAAAAAAATGTTACTGATCCGTTCTTTCACAGAGTAATTTACAGACAATCTGATCTATCAACACATAAGCAGTAGAGAGCATATAAATTTATTTATTGGTACCTTATAACTGTTTGTTACATCTGTACTGTAAATTTGCTCGAATTGTTTCAGAAAATGCATTTCCATTCATAAGACCTTTAAATCCTTAAGTAATGTAAAATTACTTTTTCCTGTAAAATCACAAAGTATAATCCTTATTAGAGATCAGTATCTAAGGCAGGAACATCTTGACTGTAGCACAGATTATTAAATATAAAAATAATAATAAAAGGGTATGAATATTTTTTTTCTTTTGATTTGAAATAAGGGGTTTTTTTCAGTTTCTTTCTGGAATAAGAAAGTAAAAATATTATCTGAGTATTGTAAGAATAAACCTATCTGTCACAGAATGCCATTCCTAATAGTAGCTAGTAATGAATACTTGGAAAAGAAAACAGGACTTTAAAGACAGGAACAGCGTATGCACATATTTCTCCAAACAATCCCCTTAACTTCCTACTATTGAATAACTTTCTAAACTAGAAGCAACATGTTTGTCTGTGACCACTTGGATAGATTATCTTTCCACTGCTTGCTGATTCCATGAGACTAGTTATTATCCAGGTGACAAGTCCCACAGCTTTAATAACATGTTGTATGAAGCTTTTATGAGCTCCACCAATTTCCCACCATGGCTAATTTATAAACTGGGAAAATTACAGGACAATTGCCAGATCTACCACTTCTATTACTAGTGTCACCAAAGCATATTCTGTGACCAAATGACTAAATCAAGTTTCTCTTTTTCTTAATTTATAGTAGGAGAATGAGCTCCAACTGCAAAGACAGTGCTAGTGTTATCTTTTTTCTTTTTTTTTTTCTTTTTAGTAATGATTTAAAGACAGCTACCAGCCTTATGTTTTTTATGTAAAAACTTTATGTTAAAAATATGGTATTTTATTTTAAAACAACATGAAAACCAACCAACCCAAAAATGACTCAGGACTTCTTATTTGTAGTTTTGAGATAAAGATGATGATGGTGGTTACTGAGACACATTATTCTGTGCTCCTGTATATCCTGTTGTTCTTGGATAGGGAAGGCAGCTTTTCCATCCATCTTCCTCATTTACCTCCTATTCCTATTCCCATATTTCTTTCCTTCTTTCCATGTTTTTCCAAATTCTTTCTTTCTGCAGTGGTATTTCTTAGATAATTTACAGATATTTCCTCTGCAGGATATACTACTTATATATAAATGTTTATTACATGCATTTCTGAGACCCACTTCCCTCCCATCAGTCTTGGTCTACTGCTGTAGACCTCATCCTCTCTAGTAGTGCCTGCACGCTTCAAAGGGTTTCTGACTTTTTCTTGCCATGAAAGACAAGAAAAAAGACAGAAACCTTGTTGTCCCTTTCATGTAATTCTTGACTTCTCCATATATTTCTATTCCTTGCCTAGCTGACAAAATGGCAAAGGAACTATGTCATCCATTAGGACATGCTTGCTTCTACTCTGTTAAAAAGGATATGAGATTAGTATCTGGACAGCCTCACTTTCACTTGCAAAATGTAAATCGACACCGCAGCCACCTTATAGAAAGAGTCTGCTGCTTTCAGTACTATGACTGTAATGAGTGATGACAACCATTTGGATAAATTAAAAAAAAAAAATCTAATTGAAGATTAAAGGGACAAAACAGAAATTTCCATGGTTTCTTTAAATCAAGTGAAGAATTTGAGAATAAAATCCCCACTGGTGGCTATGCTGCTATCATCCCTTGTCATTCTTTCCCTACTCCTCTCACGTATCATTAGTCTCTTGTTCCTCTTATTCACACCACATATCTTCAAACAGATTTCTTTCACTTTTTTCCACTACTTTGACAAAACCAACCACTGCCTACACTTTTCTCCATAATTCAACATCTCCATTCTATTCTGCAGCACATAATACTTAATAATATTCTCCCACTCACCCCTTTGCTGTATGCATCAGAAATAAAGCAGGCAAAATATATCTTTCCACTAATAAGGGGATTCTCTTAGGAGTATAGGAAAAAATGCTACGTTTATTCCTGTTGCTGTCACTGGGTGTGAGGATGAAGAGCATTGACTCCTAAGTTCTCAGGAATTTCCGGCTTGATGACTGTCTATGTAAAAGTTAGCTGGTCAATCATTGCAGATCCATGTATCTCTGAGGACAAATGAAACAAGGTGCTCTCTGCCCTGGTGCTCTCAAATTTTCCTTTTCATGCTTTCATGGTTTGAGGATGTTACATTCCTTTTTTTCAGACTTAATATTCAGACTTCCACTTTATAGCTAACATCCTTTGCATGAAACATCATATGTATTTAGGGGCCTGTACTATATTAGAAATTTGTGTAAAAGAAGCCTAGTAATATTTGGTGTATTTGTCTCTCTACAGCACTCCATGAAGTAGGAAAATGAAACCTCACAAACATGGAAGTGAGGCAACTAAATATCTCTGAAAGTTCAAGCTAAGTCCCAAAACCTTGCATGAAACCTTGGAGCAGGGAACTGAAATAATCATACAATACCAGTTTGGAAGGGACCTCAAGGATCATCTGGTCCAACCTTCCTTGGCAAAAACACAGTCTAGACAAGATAGCCCAGCACCCTGTCCATCTGAATCTTAAAAGTGTAATGTTATTTAAATCCCAGGAATGTTCTTTAATCACTCCTAAATTAAAGAATTAATGTTTGAAAAAATTCTATTAGTAGAATCTCCTGACAATAAGGAAGAAATCCTCCCAAAAATCAAAACTAGGCGTTTTTATTCTAGCAATCAGTTTAACCAAATAAATGTAATATTATGGTTCTAGCATCAGTCACTACAAGAGATACAGTAATTTAACATTGCAGTTCCACAGAAACAGAAGTAAGCCAACATGCCACTTAGAAGGAACCTTTGTTTCTATCACTCATGGGCATAATCTAGAAATGCAGATTTTATCATGCTCCAGGAGACCTCCTCCCTGGACCCTGCAAAGGAATTAACATACATAGATGCATTTAGTATTTTCTAAAAGACTCTTGCATACCTGTATATTTCAGAGAGTGGATCCAAGATGTTTTATTTCTTGCTGGTATTTCATAGTTTATAAATACACAGCTATCTAGGTTCAGATTTTTTAAAACTTAAAACTGAATGTCGTGGTTTAGGCCCAGCCGGCAGCTGAGCGCCACGCGGCCGCTCACTCACTCCTTCCCCAGCGTGATGGGGAGGAGAAGTTAACAAAAGGCTCGGGTCGAGATAAGGACAGGGAGAGCTAATTATCATCACGAGCAAAACAAAACTGAACTTAGAAAGAGGGATTCATCTAATTTATTACTAAACAGAATAGAGCAATGAAAAAAAAAACCAAGTAACATCAAGCCTTAAAACACCTCCCCCACCCCTCCCCCCCTTCCCGGGCTCAACTTCACTCCCGGCTTCAAACCTCCTCCCCCCCTCAGTGGCGGGGGGGGAGGGGGGGGGAATGGGGGGAGGGGGATGGGGGTTGCGGTCAGTGCAGCGCACGTTGTTTCTGCCGCTTCGTTGTCCTCGGGGGGAGGACTCCTCTCATCCTTCCCCTGCTCCAAAATGGAGTCTCTCCCACGGGCTACAGTCCTTCCCGAACTGCTCCAGCGTGGTCTCTTCCATGGGGTGCAGACCTTTAGGAGAAAACTGTTCCAGCATGGGTCTCCCACGGGGTCACAAGTCCTGCCACCAAAACCTGCCCTGGCATGGGCTCCCCTCTCCACGGGTCTACCGGTCCGGCCAGGGACTTGCTTCAGCCCGGGCTTCCCACAGGCCACAGCCTCCCTCGGGTACCTCCACCTGCTCCAGCGTAGGGTCCTCCACGGGCTGCAGGTGGAATCTCTACACCCCCTCATCGGTCCTCCATGGGCTGCAGGGGAACAGCCTGCTTCACCAGGGTCTTCACCACGGGCTGCAGGGGGATCTCTGCTCCGGTGTCTGGAGCACCTCCACCTCCCCCCTCCTCCTGCACTGACCTTGATGTTACATCTCCGCACTTCCCCCTCCGGATGTAAAAAAACTTCCCACCTTCTTAAATATGTTATCACAGAGGCGCTGATTGGCTTGGCCTTGGCCAGGGGCGGGCCCATCTTGGGGCTGGCTAGCATTGGCTCTACCAGACACTGTGGAAGCTTCTAGAAGCTCCTCACAGGAGCCACCCCTATAACCCATGCCCCCACCCGCTACCAAAACCTTGCCACACAAACCCAACACATTCCACCCCTCGCCTCTGTGAATCACATATTTAAGAATCATTAAAATATACATTCAACACAAGAATCATTAAAATATACATTCAACACAAAAACTTCACAAACAGTAATCACATCTATAAAGAAAAAAAAGAATTTTCCCACACCAAAGTGAAAATACCCCCATCACAACACCAATACAGAGTCCACCCCTCGTCCCTTCACCACTACTTCAATCTCAAACTATGTTCAGTTCATGTTTTGCCCGTTACCTCTTCCAATTAGTATCCTTATCTCGATTTTCTCGAGCCCCACGTTGGGCGCCAAAAAGGACTGTCGTGGTTTAGGCCCAGCCGGCAGCTGAGCGCCACGCGGCCGCTCACTCACTCCTTCCCCAGCGTGATGGGGAGGAGAAGTTAACAAAAGGCTCGGGTCGAGATAAGGACAGGGAGAGCTAATTATCATCACGAGCAAAACAAAACTGAACTTAGAAAGAGGGATTCATCTAATTTATTACTAAACAGAATAGAGCAATGAAAAAAAAACCAAGTAACATCAAGCCTTAAAACACCTCCCCCACCCCTCCCCCCCTTCCCGGGCTCAACTTCACTCCCGGCTTCAAACCTCCTCCCCCCCTCAGTGGCGGGGGGGGAGGGGGGGGAATGGGGGGAGGGGGATGGGGGTTGCGGTCAGTGCAGCGCACGTTGTTTCTGCCGCTTCGTTGTCCTCGGGGGGAGGACTCCTCTCATCCTTCCCCTGCTCCAAAATGGAGTCTCTCCCACGGGCTACAGTCCTTCCCGAACTGCTCCGGCGTGGTCTCTTCCATGGGGTGCAGACCTTTAGGAGAAAACTGTTCCAGCATGGGTCTCCCACGGGGTCACAAGTCCTGCCACCAAAACCTGCCCTGGCATGGGCTCCCCTCTCCACGGGTCTACCGGTCCGGCCAGGGACTTGCTTCAGCCCGGGCTTCCCACAGGCCACAGCCTCCCTCGGGTACCTCCACCTGCTCCAGCGTAGGGTCCTCCACGGGCTGCAGGTGGAATCTCTACACCCCCTCATCGGTCCTCCATGGGCTGCAGGGGAACAGCCTGCTTCACCAGGGTCTTCACCACGGGCTGCAGGGGGATCTCTGCTCCGGTGTCTGGAGCACCTCCACCTCCCCCCTCCTCCTGCACTGACCTTGATGTTACATCTCCGCACTTCCCCCTCCGGATGTAAAAAAACTTCCCACCTTCTTAAATATGTTATCACAGAGGCGCTGATTGGCTTGGCCTTGGCCAGGGGCGGGCCCATCTTGGGGCTGGCTAGCATTGGCTCTACCAGACACTGTGGAAGCTTCTAGAAGCTCCTCACAGGAGCCACCCCTATAACCCATGCCCCCACCCGCTACCAAAACCTTGCCACACAAACCCAACACACTGAACAAAGACATTAATCATTAATTCAAAACCTACTAAGTGTACCTTCCTTAAAAGAAACAGATAAGTCCTGAGGAATGTCTAGTAGCTACTGTAGGAACATAGTAAAGGGACAACGGGAATGAAGTATCTTTCCTACATGAAGGCACTTTTTTACACAGTGTCTTTCACTGTTTTATTGATTTTTCCAATTCAAATCTGCTTTGAAAACATGTTTTCTTTATCATCTTTAGCTGTTGATTAGAGTGTACTTCTGGTATTATGGTTTTATATTTTAACTTTTAACTGTGAGTCAAAGCACAGGCTTGGCTCTTACTATGGTACAGGTAAATGCACAGCCATAAAATTTGTGAAATAAACAGACATGAAACTGGGAATGCAAAAATGGACATTTGAAGATAAAATTTAAAATAAGGTAAAGTAGAATGTTAATGAATTAATTGTTAGCATAATATCTGTGGTGAGCTTTAAGCATTGCCCTTCTTTAACAAACATAAGCACACATTCATGCATAGACATACACACATGCAGACACGCTTATATAAAGTTGATTTATTAAGACTTGTATGGTTCATTCTGCTGCACAAAATTTTTTACAAAATGAAGAAAAAAGAAAATTTATAGACATGTTTATTTGAAAATAAACCCCTTCTATATGACTTAGGTTTAACATGTTAAGGTGACAGGAACTGTGCAAACAGACAATAAAAGTTTATGGAGAGCCTTAACTGAAAGCTACTCCAGTCCAAGGAATCTCTCAGACTGATTAGACTAGGACTGAAAAATCATGGTCCTGAGTTCTGCCAACAACATACATAGAAGAGGTATGTCAGCATAAATCTCCCTTCATTTGTACATAGGATAAAATATAATTAATATCTATATTAATTCTGTACAGCCTGAGGTGAAGAACATTTTCTTAGTATGTTCTTAGAAAAGGAGTTTTGAGTAAGCTTAAAAATACCAAAGAAAAAGTACAGTAGTAGTAAAAAAATAGGTTTTTTTTAAAAATCAATATAGTATAAGTAAATAGGTTTCAAACCTGAGGAAGTACAAGACCATATATGGCATTTCCTGAAATACAGAAAAATTGTGAAAATTATTAATATATGAAATTATGAAGATTATACTATGACATGAAGGTTGTGAATACAGAAGGATAATACTGATATTTGACACAGTCTTATATCCAAACTCTGCAGTTACTTGCTCCAAAAAAATTTCAGAGGAAGGTGTGGGGAATTCTGTAATGGACAACTACTGTGGGAATAAAGATTTCAGTATTATTAGTTTTTCCTTGCCCTCAGCAGTACACCATTATTTCATAAGGTAAACTGTGAAACTCTATTTTGACTCTTATTTAACATCAGGTAAGGGCTCCATAACAATTTTGGAATGCATCTATCAAATCTGAGGGCTGATTTTGATCATAACTTCACTGGTTATGTGCCTGTTATTCTTCAGAAACCAGTTGAGTCATTGATTTATACATGTGTGAGTAAAGCCAGATTTGTTCCTTTTATTGTGATATGGGGAAGGGATAGTTCCCCTCTAACTGCCATGGTGAGACAAAACTTCTTATAGGCAGTTCAGTACTCACTGTCTTATCAGAGTGAAGAAAATGGTATGAATGAAGAAAAGGAAACCTTAAAAAAAGTAGAAAAACTTTTACAGCATTTGGTGGAATTACAATGAGAAAAATGTCAAAAAAAAATATATGTGGCTTGAATAAATGATAATAAAGAACATGTGCAGCTGTTCTGCTGATGAAATACAGATGAAATTATTAGGGACACTAGTAAATAGTGATGTGAACCCAGAAACTTGTTAAATTTAGTTTAAGCTGTTGTGGTGCTTAGTTAATGTTTTCCATTTGCAAAAGATGATCCAAAAAGCAGTGTCCTTAAACATCCTTAAAGCGCTACCAGCTCTGTTCAGCTCCTTTGCCCCTGACAGCAGTTTCCCAGGGGGTTCCATCCACCAATTCCTTAAACAACTCCAAGTTTGCTTTCCTAAAATTTAGCATCCTGACTCTATTCTTGATCTGGCCCATATCCCTCAAGACTGTGAATTTCACTAGGGAATGATCACTACAGCCCAGGCTGCCACCAATCTTGACATCCTTAATTAGTTCTTCCATGCTGGTGAGCAATAGATCCAGTAATGTTTCTCCTCTGGTGGGGCTGTCTGTCACCTGGATTAAAAAATTCAAATTATCCTCGATGGTTTCCAGGAGTCTCCTGGACTGCTCACAGTTTTCTGTGCTGTTTTTTCCACAGATGTCAGGGTGATTGCTGTCCCTCAGAAGGATCAGAGCCTGCAAGTGTGATGTTTCCTGTAGCTGAAGTAAGAATGCTTCATCTACAGGTTCCCCTTGGTCAGGCAGCCTGTAGTAAACACCATCCACGAGGTTCCCTTTGTTGGCTTGGCCTCTAATTTTTACCCATAAACTCTCATCCTCTTCATCGCTGTTTTTCAAAGACAGTTCTGTGTAGTCAATCCATTTTTTTTACATAGAGGGAACACCCCCTGTCCCCCCCCTTCCTTGCCTGTCCCTTCTGAACAGTTTATAGCCATCGATTGCAGTGCTCCAGTCATGCAATTTGTCCGACCACACTTCCACCACAGCAATTAGGTCGTAGCTTTCTGTGTTGGTTTTGCGTGGCAAGGTTTTGGTAGCCGGGGGGGCTACAGGGGTGGCTTCTGTGAGAAGCTGCTAGAAGCTTCCCCTGTGTCTGACAGAGCCAATGCCAGCCGGCTCCAAGACGGACCCGCCGATGGCCAAGGCCAAGCCAATCAGTGCCTCTGTGATAACATATTTAAGAAAGAGAAAAACAGCTAGAGAGAGCTTTTGCAGCCAGAGAGAGGAGTGAGAAGATGTAAGAACATCTGCAGACACCCAGGTCAGTGCAGAAGGAGGGGCAGGAGGTGCTCCAGGCGCCGGAGCAAGATTCCCCTGCAGCCCGTGGTGAAGACCATGGTGAAGCAGGCTGTCCCCCTGCAGCCCATGGAGGGAGGATGAGGGGGTGTAGAGATTCCACCTGCAGCCCGTGGAGGACCCCACGCCGGAGCAGGTGGAGGCACCTGAAGGAGGCTGTGGCCCCGTGGGAAGCCCGCGCTGGAGCAAGCTCCTGGCAGGACCTGTGGACCTGTGGAGAGAGGAGCCCACGCCAGAGCAGGTTTGCTGGCAGGACTTGTGACCCCGTGGGGGACCCACGCTGGAGCAGTTTGCTCCTGAAGGTCTGCACCCCGTGGAGGAGACTCACGTTGGAGAAGGCCGTGAAGGACTGTCTCCCGTGAGAGGGACCCCACGCTGGAGCGGGGGAACAATGAGTCCTCCCCCTGAGGATGAAGAAGCGGCAGAAACACCGCGTGAGGAACTGACCGTAACCCCCACTCCCCGTCCCCCTGTGCCGCTGAGGGGGGCGGAGGTTGAAGCCGGGAGTGAAGTTGAGCCCGGGAAGATGGGAGGGGTGGGGGGAGGTGTTTTTTTTTTAAGATTTGGCTTTATTTCTCATTCCTCTACTCTGTTTTGCTTAGTAATAAATAAGATGAATTCCTTCTCTAAGTTCGGTCTGTTTTGCTCGTGATGATAATTAGAGAATGATCTCTCCCTGTCCTTATCTCGACCCATAAGTTTTTTTTTTTAATTGTACCTTTTCTCCCCTGTCTAGAGAAGGAGGGGAGTGATAGAGTGGCTCTGGTGGGCACCTGGCCCTCAGCCAGGGTCAACCCACCACACTTTCTAGCTGCACAGTGGCTTCCAATTCCTCCTGTTTGTTACCCGTAGTGGGTAACATGCATTGGTGTAGAGGTAACATGCATTGGTGTAGAGGCACTTCAGCTGGACTATGGACCATGTCACCTTCTTAGAGGAACATGCCCTAATTCATTTGAGTCATTTCACAAGTATTTCCCTCTTGGTTCCTAATACATCAGCAGCCCCTAGATTTTTTTCTATTCCATCATCTTCCTCTGCTAAATCTAGTTTAAGCTTCCAAAGTTTAATCTAGTTTAAGCTCTCTGTATAATTCTGGCCAGCTTTTTGGCAAAAACCCTCTTGCTAGACTTGGTCAGGTGAATCGCATCAGCTCCCCACAGACCTGGCTTCTCAAAGGTAGATCCATGGTCATAGAAGACAAAACCTTAAGTATGGCACCAGCCGTGTGGCCAGGCATTGACCTGTTCAATTCCTCTCCTTCTTCCTGAACCCCTTCCACTGATTGGGAGGATAGAGGAGAACACCACCTGTGATCCAGATCCTTTTAACATTCCTTCAAGGGACATACCGTCTCTTTTGATGGTTCTAAGTTGCCTCAGTGCAGTATCATTGGACCCTGTGTGGAATAGAAGGAGTGGATGATAATCCGCAGAGTTCAGCAGACTCAGCAGCCTCTCAGTGCTGTCACCAATGCGAGCTCCTGGTAGGTTATAGCCTTTACCAGTCTATGACTTTCCAGTCTATAACTTTAGTCTGTGACTAACTCCTTCCCTGTCTATGACTTTTGCTTCTCTAGACTCAAAACTATTGCTTTAAACATAATTTGCTTGAACAGACTTCCATTATGAATCATAAAGTGTATAATCACTGCAGTGCTGTGAGATGCTTTTTCCTAGGATTTACTAAACGTGCCAGGTGATAGAAAGGAGGAGGAAATAGAATATATAAGATGGATCCAGACCACTGCTGAATCTTAATTTCAATGGAACTGTTATGAATATTTTCACTTTTTCCAAGATCAAAATTTATTAAAAAGTTAGGTTTTGTCTTCTGAAAATTTTGAAGTAGACTTTTTCAGTGAAATCTTCTGAAGGACCATAAGACTTAGTAGATGTTGTTCCCAAAATAGAATTACAGTAAATGCTATTTCATTTTTAATATATGTATCTCAATTCACATCCATGTACCATTTCTTAGTTTGGTAAATTGAAAAGGAATATGTCATAAATAGAAATATTATGAATTCTGAAAATACTGAAATGTCATTTGATATGAGAAAGTTAAATAATAAAAAGTATAATCTGTACTGTAACTACCTTACTTAAAAAGAGAAATGTGCAAAATCCCAAGTTGCTTTTTATATAGATATGCTATAATATTTTTCTTTGTTTTCTAAATTGTTTCAATTTTTAAAATTTCATTTTACCATTACATTGCTACAATACATCTGTCAAATATATTTTTAGTGTTAGAGCAAAATGTTGTCTCAAAGTCTTGAAATATGCAAATATCTCTTCAAGTCTTTATTGTTACACTTGTAGAACTTGCTTCGGGTATCCAGTGGTCTGGACACAAATAAAATGACAATAACATCAGTTCCAAGTTACTAAGTAGTTTCTTCTTAGTAACTGACATAAAAGATATACTCTCTGCAGGTCTATTTTCAGATATACTGTTCATAATAGACAGTGATTTCAACATTTGGAGAAAATGACTGACAGATGGCATTGTTTCTTTCTTTTATAAACACAGTTGGAATGGAGTTGAAGTCTAAAAGACTTTTTGTCAGTAATAGAATAAGGAGTGTGAAAGGGAGCCTGCACTGCTTCTAACAACTCTGAAGACAGTTAACTCATGTTCCACAAGTTTTGTTCATCACTTAACAATGCGACTTTCCAGAGAAAAAGGTTACCAACAAAAATGAACTACACTATAAAGAAGAAATCAATGTATTGTGAATGATAAGAAAGGTCAGTTTGGGTTGCCAGCAAAGCAGCCTGTTATTAACAGATCAAGAAGTTTAGACCACTAAATTAAGACAAGATTTTTTAGGAAGGAGTAACAATAAAGTCTAGTAATTTTTTCAGTTAGAAATAAGAAAGAAGTTTTCACACTGAGCAAAGCCAGTGAAGCCGTGAACTGTCTCTCAGTGCTTGAGCAGTAAACATTGAGCCCCCTGTACTACCTTTGAAATGCGTATAGAAGACAGTGTCCTTGGAGTTTAATGTTAATTTCCAGATTACTCTAAGACGACTGCTCTTCAGCAGACTGTTCTGATGGTGCTGTTGAACTTTAAAATCTTTAGTATGTGGCCATTAAGTATTCTGCAAATGCTTTCTACACATGATGTGCTCTTATAAGCTGCCAGGATTTAACAATTGACCTGTGATAGATGAAGTGAGAAGAGCAAAAGCAGTCTGTAGAGTACTAGTGTCCAAACTCTTACTTAAGTCTGAGTGACTTCAACGAGCAATACTGAAGTTTTATGTCTGACTAAAGAGAAAGAGAAAGGGTATTCCTCTGCCTCTATCACAGATTCAGCAAAGTCCTTCACATTTAAAGTGTGAAACCTGACTTTTAAAGCCAAGTTACTTCAAGCAACTTCTACTCCAAAGTAGTTTTTTCGCTTACCCCCTCGCACTTTCTCACTCTCTTCTTCCCCTTCACTCTCCACGCCCCCTCCTCCCTCCCCCCTGCCCCTTGGTAAAAACATTTTCAGGAAATTTTAGTGTTATAATTTAGGTTGTGATGTCTGCTTTTTGAAGTAATATCAAGGGTATAGAATCATCTCCACTTTTCTTTTGCTTCTTCACAGATAATAAAATAATCCTGCTTTTTCGGGTACTGCAGAAAGTCCAGTCTGGTTTTACCTGTTCACTTGAATTGGTCTAATCTTACTGGACAAGATCACAAAAAAATTAATTTTCAATTCAGATCCTTCTTATTTGCCACTTATGTTGGGTATGTATATATTTGGTCATATTTTTAAAAGCTGCAGTCTTAATATTTGTTTTATTCCTTCAATGTGGAAAGGAAATTATTGATCATAAATGTTAATACTAAGCATCCTGAATCATTATTTCTCATAAATATGAGTTTGATTTCTGGCTTAGATACCAAGAGAAGTTTGTTAGTTATCCTATTCATTTCAGTAAATACAGACAAAAGCTCAGTTCATGGAAGATGTTTAGATATAAATCTCTCACTGATTTCCAGGAAATCATAGGATCATAGAATGGTTAGGGTTGGAAGGGACCTCAAAGAGCATCTAGTTCCAACTCCCCTGCCATGGGCAGGGACACCCTCCACCAGACCACATTGCCCAAAGTCCCATCCACCCTGGTCTTGAACACTTCCAGGGACGGGGCATCCACAACCTCTCTGGGCAACCTGTTCCAGTGCCTCACCACCCTCACAGCAAAGAATTTCTTTCTAACATCTCATCTAAATCGACCCTCCTTCAGCTTAAACCCATTACCCCTTGTCCTGTCACTACACTCCCTGATAAACAGTCCCTCACCATCTTTCCTGTAGGCCCCTTCAGGTAATGGAAGGCCACAGTTAGATCTCCCCGGAGCCGCCTTTTCTCCAGGCTGAACAACCCCAACTCTCTCAGCCTGTCCTCATAGGAGAGGTGCTCCAGCCCTCTGATCAGCTTTGTGGCCCTCTTCTGGACTCTCTCCAACAGCTCCATGTCTCTCCTGTACTGGGGCCCCCAGAGCTGGATGCAGTACTCCAGGTAGGGTCTCACAAGAGCGGAGTAGAGGGGCAGGATCACCTCCCTCAACCTGCTGGTCACACCTCTTTTGATGCAGCCCAGGACACGGTTGGCTTTCTGGGCCTCAAGCACACACTGACGGCTCATGCTGAGCTTCTCAGCCACTGACACCCCCAAGTCCTTCTCCTTGGGGCTGTTCTCATTCCATTCCCCGCCCAGTCTGTAGTTGTGCTTGGGATTCCGCCGACCCACGTGCAGGACCTTGCACTTGGCCTTGTTGAACTTCATGCGGTTCACACGGGCCCACCTCTCCAGCCTGTCAAGGTCTGGATGGCATCCCTTCCCTCCAGCGTGTTGACTGCACCACACAGCTTGGTGTCATCAGTAAACTTGCTGAGGGTGCACTTGATCCCGCTGTCCATGTAACTGACAAAGATCTTAAAATGTGCTTGTATTTCTAAAAAGAACTGTACCAAAACATCATTTTCAGACATCTAAAATGCATCTACTACATGTTTTGATACATTACCTGTTGAGCACATTTATTTTCATACTTTTATAGATATAATGAATTCCTGGGGGAAATCTGCCCCATGAATTTGGATGTAGTTTTATTATTTAAAATAATTCATCTGTCCTGAGAGTTAACTGAGGACAGTCTTCAGGTATGACAGATAACTTCATACATATTCTCCATGGCCTAGTTTACTTGTCAAAAGAGGATAAGGAATTAAGTTTTTCTTAGAGGAACTCAGGAATAATTACACAGTTTCAAAGTAGTGCTGTTTCCTACTCTTAATTTATGGCATGGTGCCAGTTAGTCTTTAGGAAAACTATGCTGTGTTTCTGCTGACTGAAGAATATCAAGTCAGGAGAAATTCTCTGTGAGAGCTATTCATGCCCATACTGTTGGCTGCAAGTTGTCATAGCTTTGATTCAAATTTCCACGCTATTTGATACACAGTACAAACCTATAGTGCACACAGACTCTGTACAAATCCCATTTGCTTCCATGACTTCAGTCTCTCCGAGAGATCCACCAGCACATAACACATTGTGGTAAAGATAGACTGTGTGTGCAACGGAGTCAGATCCTGTTCATCACGCCTGTATTCTTCAAATAGCACTTTTAGTCCACAGTGGTGGGTTTGAGGCTTATTCTGTTGGTTCTGAATTTTGTGAACACTATCTCATTTTGCTATTACAGATGTCAGGCAATTTTTTACTAGAGCGTAGGGCTGAGCTTCAGCTTGGGCTAAGGGCAGCTGTAGCTTACCATAGCTTTCTGTCATATTGCACGTTTCAACACCACTTGTGAAATGTCTACAGAATTTTACGTGTTCAATAAATCACATACATAAAAGAAGGATGGAGGTCTTATCAGCTGACCTAGTCTGTTCCTGTGCTCCAGCATAGGATCAGCTATAATTAATAGCTATGGGTTTTACTAATACAATACTGGCCTGGTGCTAGAGGGACGATCCTGCTGGGGATATCAAAGAAAGTGTTTTCTTCATATTTATCAAAGAGGCCAAGTCAATACAGAAAATCTAACCTGAACGCAGCATTATTAATAAAATCATGGCTGCTACATTCACATAATATATAAACATTTCTCCTTTTATTTCTATGTTATTTTTTCTTTCCATTCTCTCTAATATATTGAAAACCACATTTTGTTCCATTTTTAATGTAATAAACAAACAAACTGATTTCTTCCTTTTTTTCCTTCTCTTTTTTTCCACCCAATATTAGCAGTTTTATATAAATGGGCATCTTGAAAAATGAATATACAAAGAAGAATTGATTGTTTATTCATTTATATTTACATTCACTATCTTATTTCCATTGATTTCAGTACACTTGGTCCTGCCTGAAACTGAAGTTATCCCAATTTAGATTCAGAGCATGCTTATTTTCCACATAAGACCATATCTTTTGCGATAGGAAATCAAAGAGATTATGATTGAATATGTTAAATCCTCTTATTTCATGAGAAAGATGGCTCTTTAAAATTAAATTAAAGCAACAGCAACAGGAAAGTTTTATGAATTTTGATCTTTGAGTTTAACCTTTTTTCACACTATGAATTCCCCTACACACTTATAAGGGATCAGGCTTGTATATTCAGGAGGAAAAAAAATAAAAAAGAAAAAAGATTTGTTAAGAAGAGTAGACAGTCTTTAAACCAAAAACAATTAGTTTCTAACTGCCTCAAGTGTCACTTTATCAGCAGGATCTGCTATTGCCTCTGTACTAAAAGAATGAAATAAAATAATCTTGTAATGGCAAACATGTAAAATCTCCTTTAATCACATATTTAAATAATTAATCTGACTACATCTCCAGCAATAAAAATAAACCTTTTGCTTGTTGTAAGCATACCATTAATGTTATACTCTGATTTGTTCCCCAAATATGCCTCTCAATGGTAATATCAGAATTAAAATAAAATTGCAAAAAAAAGTTTACAGCTGAGATGTTCACAACCCATGTCTAATAGTCTGTCATGGGAATAATTACCCGTAATGGGTATCCAAGGGATATAATTGTCTGCTGCTGTGAATTAGGAGTGCCACAGGTGGTGTTAATCACTTGGAATGTATTGGAGTAGAACAGCAGCCAGAGACAGAGCCTGCTTAAGCTTGATTTGTGGAACCATTGTTTCTGGACGCTTCAGACATAAATTGAGCACATGGTAGTGATAGTGCACACTCAAGTAGTTATACTGAAACAGAGGGATATAAATATAAATGAAAAGCAGAGGAAAGTTTAGTTCCTTAGCACAGGTTACAGAAATGGTCGTTGAGCAAAGTTGTTCCACACTGTAGCACTTGCATTTTTTAATAGGGAACAGAAACCAAACAGAAGGTCAATAGCTGCTTTTATTGCTTGAACCTGCCTGGTACATATTAACAAAAGAGCTTTCATCAATTAAGTACTCCAGAACCTTCAGTCTTCGAATATTCCATGGTATGTGACTTACATAGATATATCCAAGGGTAGCGGTCTCTTTGATAAGGAACTGAAGACTTTCTTCAAATATTATATAGATATATTAGAACATTATCATCTGAATTTAGGAGCATATAATCAATAGTTTCTCAGAAATGTGATGGACACCAAAGAAATCAAACTGACTACAATTTCTGTGAAATATGTAAACATATAGTAACTAATTAAATGTGGTGATACCTGGATCTCATCAGAGCAAAGTCAAAGTCAGGGTCTTGACTACATATAAATTAGAGACAGAGGAAATGAGACTATCGATGATACCATATGTTTTTGAAGATGGTGATTAATTCAAAATGGAATTCCTCAAGTCTTTTAAAAAAAATTGTCTGTAAATTCTGTACAAACTCAAATGCCAAAATCAGTCAACCTTCTAAAGCATGAGGGAGGGGAAGGCTGGTCAAATATCACTGTGGAACATTGTTTCTAAAAGCCAAAGCAACCTAAAATAATGTTTATTTCTGAGGTCTTTAGACACCCTTCTGCATTTTAGAGCATCTGTTGCTATAGATGTGACTTTTGCAAGTGTCCTGGTTTTGGCAGCAATAGAATTTTTTTTTTTTTTTTCCTAGAAGCTGGTATAGTGCTGTGTTGTGGATTTAGGATGAGAATAATGTTGATAACACACTGATGTTTTTAGTTGCTGCCAAGTAGTCAAGGACTTTTCAGCTTCTCATACTGGCCTGCCAACAAGATGGTGGGGTGCGTCCAAGAACTGGGAGGTGACACAGCCAAGACAGCTGACTCAAACTGGCCAAAGAGATATTCCATATATGACGTCATACTCCGTATACAGCTGGGAAGTAGGCCGGGAGGTGGGACAGCTCAGACTCATGCAGAGCATCAACTTTGAGTGGTTAGAAGTTGTGCTGTTCATCACTTGTTGTTGTTGTTGTTGTTGTTATTATTATGTAAATGGTTATTATAAAACTGTATTTATCTCAACCCACAAGGTTTGGGGCTTTTTTTCCATTTTCGATTCTCCCCCCATACCACTGGGAAGGAAGGGGATGAGCGAATGTTTGTGTGGTATCAGCTGCTGGATGGGTTAAACCATGACAGCAAGTGAAAAGATTGTACCTAAAAAGAAACAAGTTCCAGTCACTCGAGTATTTTAAACAGTGAGATAAAGAATGAAGTGAGATCTCAAGTTCGATGTTTCAAGTTAATCAAGGGATTTTGGTGTGGTGGGGTTTGTTTGTTTTGTTGTGGGTTTTTTTTAAGTCATCTAGTTTACTGAATTGTATCATGGCTGATCTATAGCTCATAAGAATTAACACACATCATTAAACCAAGTTTTGTTTTCCAGCAGCTTCTTCTTTCTCAGAATTCTTAACTATATGGGCTAATTACAGCCTGATAGCAATCCATGAAAATGATAAATATTCTTATCCTCATTTTGTAGATAGGTTTATCAACACATAGATTGTGTCTTGCCTAGACTATGAGAAAGCATTTGAACATCATGAAGAAAAAAGAAACAGATACTTCAGCTTTTGCAGTTCCATGTCATAACTGTTAGATTATACTTGTCCTTTACTATATTTCTTACAAATTTTAAATTTGTCAGACACAAAAAGGAGAGAAGAAAATGTGAAAAACTGACAGGGAAAGAACACAGAAAAAGTAGGGAAAAATACAAAGAAATACTAAGTAAAGCAGAGGAAATCTGGTTGGGTAGATGAGTGGGTAGAATACAAGCATGAAAGAATAAAATTACATTTATCTTAATCTATGAGTGAACTTAATAATATTTTTAAAAGGCCTTGAAATGGAACATGTTAGAAAGAACTATACTGAATATACTTCTTACCTTCAGTGGACTAAATTTCAAAGGAAAATTATTAAAATAATAATAATAAAAAAGTTGTATTCTGAAGATGTGGAAACAAAAACTGAAAAGAAACTGATATTATTTACCACAGTTATGTAAATAGAATAACCAAAGTGCTACAGACTTTTTTCGTGATTGATTCCTAAAACTCCTCCTACTATAATGTATAAAACAAGTGCATAAATATCTAACTACACTTAAATAAAAGAGAAAAATAGTTTTGATTTTAATACACCTCCAACTTTAGTCATAAGAGACTTCTAAATAAGCAGAAAACAAAACCACAGTACAAAGACTTGCACTGCTGTATATGCCAGAATTTTTCTTCATATATTTATAAAAGAAGTGAAAAAGAATCATCATGGCAAATAACCAACTAGGAGTGTCACCATAAGCATTTTTGTCAAGAGCAAAACCGCTGCTGAGAACTACAGCTCTGCAAGACAATAACATACTGAGTCATATAAATATGTGTTATGGAAAGATGTTTTTCCCTTTCTGTGTGATTTTCTGTTATTATTCAGATCTTTAAAGTATTTTCAGGATCGATACTTTATTCTGTATTTTATTTCAAACACCTCTGTAAAATTACAGGAATTGATGCTCTAAGGCTCTCAAATCTTTACCTGCAGCACCAAATGTCTCTCCTAAGCTAATAAGAATTAACACACCATTACACGTATGTATAACCATTTTAATGTGTAAATCTGATAAAAGTCAGTAAAATACTGTCTGCCAAAATCCTGTGCGCGCTGTGAATAATGCAGGAGATTAACACACCACTCTCTGCTGGAGAGCTGCTCTGTTTACCTCTCAGTACTGCCAAAACTGTGTTTTGCAGGAGATGCCTAAATTATCATGATCAGAGAGAGAAAAAATAGGTTAGTTCTTTGTCTCCAAATCCCTAGAGGTGTCCACCTCTCTTTGTTCAGATAAATGATATCAGAGGACCAGGATTACTCCAGAGGGCCCAGAATCTGAAACATAAATGAAAACTATGAAATATGGGAATTGTGTTCCATGCACTGTTGGTGTTGGCAAATTGTTCAGGAATCCTACAGAATACAGTCAGCCCATGCTTTAATATTATTGTGTGTTTTCCAGGGATGTTGTTTTTTAGCCTATTTGAGCTCTTTGAGCAAAACCGCATACCATCTCATTTTCTCTGTAGAATATGAAAAAAACCCAAACTTATCATGTCTTAGTACATCTCACCTTATATATCTGTGGATCAGCCTTTATGACAGTACAACATTATATTTATAAAGTGATAACAGTTTACTTTGGTAAACTGTTGGTTTACTTTAAAGGCAAGTAATACGCCCTGGAACTTTACACCAGTTAAAATTTCTACTTTTACCTTAGATAAATAATTATGATAACATGCCAAGAATGGATTGCTTCCATTTTTAAAATTTATTTTGTGTCTAAAATTTCTTTTATATTTTGATTTAAGGGTGTGTTTTATTAGTCTATAAATAATATAATCTATAAAATAAAACCTACTAGAGTAAAAAAGCACAGTCTTTTAAATGTGGCCATGTCAGTTGATTAATTACATTTGCAACATTCAAAGTCGGCATATTATAATCTGTTTTGTGACAGCAAACACTGGCAGTGTTTAATGACAACCACATTGTTAGAGTGTACAATACTGTTAAATGTATTCGTACAGTTTGATATTAATCCTTAGTTCTGCATTTGGTACATTAGAACTGTATTGTTTGTGCCAAGTTTAAAATACAAAAAAATACAGAACCCTCAAGGTAATGGATATGTATTAATGTGGGCTGACATAGCACTAAGCACATGAAATGAGTATATAATAAAGAAATAAAACTTTAGAATACAATGCCTTTTATATCTAATAAACATACATTCAATACTGTTAAAGGTAAAATGACCAATATAACATTTAATTTATATGACAGAATGATTGATGCATCTTAAATTGGACTAATATACTGAATAGGCTAAAAACCCCAGAATTATTATGATACCACTTTATCATTATTTCTGTTTTCTTTTACATTTAATCTTCATAAATAAATTGATTCCTTATAGACAGCATAGGAAAAAAGAAGAGGAAAAGAACGTAAGGGTAGAAAAAATTCACAATCACTGCTTGCTGAATAGATAACACTAAGCAAAATGTGGAAACAAAAATGTCCTGTAGTTTTAGGTGAACAATAATTAAGATTTAACAATAAACAACATCATAGAACATTGTAAAAGTATTGCATCCCCAGGATAAATCTGAGTTTCTGAGTAAATATGGTATCATTTAAACACAAAGTCAGTTCTTAAATCTGGATTTTCTTTCCAAAAATCTCATATTAAAAATTCAAAAAGATATCGGGTCAATCTTAATGTCTGTTTAACAGCATAAAGAAAATAGCTTTTATAAATGGATCAATAGATACAGATAATTCTATTATAAATTTTGAACCACCAAGGCTCAATCGTGTGAAAGTACATATGAAGCTGTGTATGCATTTCTATTGGTATAATGGTTGTGCCTAGTTATAAAAATACTTAAATGTCTGATTATTTAAATTTCTCAGTTGAATATATAAATGCACAAAGGACAAAATATTGTCCAAGTTGGGAAGATATCAAGATGACAGTTATGAGAACTACTAACAGGTCAAGGGAGATATGGGTGAAATAAAGGCTTTGAGATCTGGTTGGGGAAAAGGTGGTGTGATTATGAGAATTACAGCTAAAGGGAAGGAAATTTCATTGAGGAAGACCTGGATAGAACTGAATGAAAATAATTCAAGTTAGTGATTATACACATAAAATATGAAACAAAAATGAGGGGAGGGGGGAAAAGCATAGGAAACGTTATACCTAAATAGAATCAAGAAATCAATTCTGAGACACAGGGAAGTCTAAAGAGTGAATGTAACTAGAAAGAAAAAAACCCAATTTTAAAAGACTATAAGAAATAATGGAGTCGCCAGGATAAGTAGTGGAATTACAGGGGAGAAAATTTAGTACTGCTGCTGTATTTGGTCTGCATGGCAACATTTTGGTAGCAGGGGGGCTACAGAGGTGGTTTCTGTGAGAAGCTGCCAGAAGCTTCCCCCATGTTCAATAGAGCCAATGCCAGCCAGCTCCAAGATGGATCTGCCACTGGCCAAGGCCAAGCCCATCAGCTATGATGGTAGCGCCTCTGGGGTAACAGAGTTAAGAAGGGGGAAAAACTGCTGCACAACAGCAGCCAGGAGAGAGAAGTGAGAAGATGTGAGAGGAACAACTCTGCAGACACCAAGGTCAGTGCAGAAGGAGGGGAAGTAGGTGCTCCAGTCACCGGAGCAGAGATTCCCATGCAGCTCATGAAGACCATGGTGAGGCAGGCTGTCCCCCTGCAGCCCATGGAGGTTAATGGTGGAGCAATATCCACCTGCAGCCCATAGAGGACCCCATGCCAGAGCAGGTGGATGCACCCAAAGGAGGCTGTGACCCCATGGAAAGCCTGCACTGGAACAAGCTCCTGGCAGGACCTGTGGCCCCGTGGAGAGAGGAGCCCGCGCTGGAGCAGGTTTGCTGACAGGACTTGTGACCCCGTGGGGGACCCACGCTGGAGCAGTCTGCTCCTGAAGATCTGCACCCTGTGAAACGGATCCTCACCGGAGCAGTTGGTGAAGAACTGAAGTCCATGGGAAGGACTCACGCTGGAGAAGTTGGTGGAGGACTGTCTCCCATGGGAGGGACCCCACGCTGGAGCAGGGGGAGAGTGTGAGGAGTCCTCCCCTGAGGAGGAACCAGTGGCAGAGACGTGTGATGAACTGACTGCAACCCCCGTTCATTGTCCCTCTGCACCTCTCAGGGGAGAAGGAGGTAGAGAAAACAGGGAGTAAAGTTAAGCCCGGGAAGAAGGGAGGGGTGGGGCAAAGGTATTTTTAAGATTTGGTTTTATTTCTCATTACCTGACTCTGATTTGATTGGAAGTAAATTAAATTAATTTTCCCGAGTCTGTTTTTTCTGTGATGGTAATTGGTGAGTGATCTCTCCCTGTCCTTATTTTGACCCGTGAGCCTTTTGTTATATTTTCTGTCCCCTGTCCAGCTGAGGAGGGCAATGATCAAGTGAGCGGCTTTGGTGGGCACCTGGCATCCAGCCAGGGTCAACCCACCACAACCACACAGCTGATTCAGAGCAGATATGAAGTAAAAAATGTTAAGGTAAAACCCTACGAAATACTACAAATTCCAGAATGAATAAATAAATAAATAGATGTGAAGTATGAAGAAAACATTGTGGGGATCCCTGTACAGCTGCCTCTTTGTAACATGCCCTGGATGACAACAGCTGATAAGAGGATGGAAGTGTAAACAGTGTGTGAGGAGGGGACACCCAAAACTATCTGAGAGGGCATTTGCCTGAAAATGATAATGCTGAAGAAGATGACCTTCAGTGGGATTAAACAATAACAAGGGAAATTCAAAAAAGTTTATAACACAAAGAGGCAGTCAGCTTGAAAAGAAGTATAAAGAGAGCATAGAAAATGGGAACAGGTGATTTATCACTACTGGCATCAGACCTTCAGGAGATTAAAATAGTGTCGCTCCAGTTGCCTTCAGTGAAATTTTACCCATTTCCATAGGCTGAAGGTTTGGCCCAGCTTCTTTAGGATTAATTTTCCATTTAGTAATTTTGAAATCAGAAAGCACTGATGCTTTATGAGTGTACGTCACTTAAGGCATAGAATAGCACCATGTCTGTTTTTAAGTGGTTAATAATTTTGTGATTTAAGAGGAATGAATATTGGTCTTGTGACTATGAATAGGCATTTATATTAAGGAAAAATGAAGCCAAGCATAATAATCTTCTTCTGGTTGTAAATTTAAGTAGAGAAACAGTTTGAGGAAAATTTCCATTTTGTACACAATGCCCTTCACCTCTAGAGAAATTTGCATTGCATTTGACATGATAACATATCAACACTTGAAAAAAAGAACTATCCTTTAAACTACACCAGCATATATTTCTGCTGTCATTAGAGCTTAGAAGGGCCAACAGAAACATAACACATTTACATAGATTAGAAAAATGAGAATGGATATAAGGCTAAGCAAGTTTTAAAGACTGGACTTGAACAAATAGAAAATCAAGATCTGAGGGTTTTTCTTTGTGCATCCTGTGCTCCTAGGAGCCACTCACACATCCATATCCAAGGTCCTTCGGTACTTACATTTAAGTGGATGCAAAAGAAGAGTTGGCCGTTCACAGTAAGACACATTTGACCATATTTAGGTAAAAGTCCATTGCTTAATCAATGTCGATTCTCTAGGTTTCCTCTTCAGTTAGTGGAAGAAAAAGGCTGAAACTTCAGAGAACAATATTTCTTATTATCTGACCAGTTAAAAGGCATTAATGGTTCCTTTTCTCACTGATTCCAGGAAAAGCTGTGAGCACAGTCTGGCTCCAGAATGTTGATAGTTATACAAATTCCACCTTTAAGTGTGGAAGTCAAGAGTGAAAACTGCTGACTAGGGCAGATTTTTTTTCTTACAGCTTTATTCTTGAAGTGAAAAAATGTCAGTTGGAGAGGAGGGAGGGGGGAGGAACCACACAAAAAAGAAGATGGAAAACTAAGGATCAGATGTGTGTTCCAAGATTAAATATTACTTTGGTTGTTCTGTGCAGTATCTTCTCAATAATAAGAGGTTATACATTTTTCTTTGCCTCTTTGATATCCACTGAGCAGCCATAAAATGCTATCCCATCTGAACAGGAGCATCTTTCGTTGTCAGTAACATTTTTCTAATTTTTGAGGTAGTAGATAATCAGGCCTAGTGTCCCTAAAGGATCTATGGTTACTTCAAATATTTTCCTTCTCTGGCCGATGGCATGACATGTGTGTGCTTATATTGTTCATTTTTCTAACAGATGCCTACTGCCCTTAGCACTTTTACCACATTTTTATTACATAGATAGAGGCAAGACATAATGTGGATTGTGTTTAAACTGCAATAGCTGATTGAACTCTCTGTCTTCTGAAAAAAAAAAAAAAAAAAAATCTGATTTTAATGGGGGTTACAGTGGGATGGTTCTCATTTGTTTCCTAAAATAATATTTCACTGTCTTATTCTTGAAGATATTGCAGCACACAGAATGTGAATCTACCCTGCTATTGCTCTTTTTGTGCTGAGGAGAGCTTTTTTTTATTTGCACTGCTCTCACTAGAATGGCATACTCCTTGCAGAAGCTAAACATTAAAAATAGTTCTAAATTAATTCTTAACATGGAACCTCAGTTTCTGCTGTTATTTTTAGTAGCTTTCTAATCATTCCTTTATTTTATTCCCTACCCCCCTCCCCAGTGATGGCTTGCAGGTAATCTGTAGCAAATGAAGACTTTTTGTATGACTCCCAGAATAATGGTTTAATTATGGCTATCCTAATGAACATAAAACTATTGCAATATAGGTGAATTTCAAAAAGTATAGGTAGATTTTGCAAAGTGAATTTCTGGAAAGTGTCAAGTGTGACTACCTAGGTATGGGAGTGAGAGTTGACAGCATGGGGGTTTGAGTGGTTGTCCCCTTGATCCTGCTAGTGAGGGAAGGGGCTTGAGGAGTTGTGGTTAGGTCCTAGGAGTCAACAATTGGTTCCAAGCTGATATCAGCAACAGGGATTTGATTTTTATGACATTCAGCCCGCTTTGAGAATGCAGTACTGCTAGGAAGAGGCAGAATCCACGTTATGAACCGGCACAAAAGCATTTTTACCAATAGACGGGCCTACCTGGTGAGGAGAACTTTACACTAGGAAAAATGGGAGTGGAAGATGTAAGGAAGATGATTTCTAAATAACAGTGGTAAATTTATTTCATGTTTTTGTGACTTTTGCTGGATCTACATATTTCATAGAATCATAGAATCATAGAATATCCTGAGTTGGAAGGGACCCATAAGGATCATCGAGTCCAACTCCTGGCTCCGCACAGGATCAGCCAAATCAGAGCACATGACTGACAGCGTTTTCCAGACGATTCTTGAACTCAGTCAAGCTCGGTGCTGTGACCACTTCCCTGGGGAGCCTGTTCCAGTGCCCGATCACCCTCTCCGTGAAGAACCTTTTCCTGATATCCAACCTAAACCTCCCCCGTCACAGCTTCATGCCGTCCCCTCGGATTGTATCACTGGTCACCAGAGGGAGGAGATCAGCACCTGCCCCTTCGCTCTGCCTTGTGAGGAAGCTGTAGGCCACGATGAGGTCTCCCCTCAGTCTCCTCTTCTCTAGGCTGAACAAATCAAGGGACTTCAACCTCTCATATGTCTTCCCCTCTAGACCCTTCACCATCTTTGTTGCCCTCCTTTGGACACTCTCCAATAGTTTTATGTCCTTTTTGTACTGTGGTGCCCAAAACTCCATGCAGTACTCGAGGTGAGGCTGCACCGGCGCAGTGTAGAGTGGGACAATCACTTCCCTAGACCGGCTAGCAATGCCGCGCTTGATGCACCCCAGGATGCGGTTGGCCTTCCTGGCAGCCTGGGCACACTGTTGACTCGTGTTCAACTTGCTGTCGACCAAGACCCCCAAGTCCCTTCCAGCGTGGCTGGTCTCCAGCGTCTCATCGCCCAGTCTGTATGGATAGCCAGGGTTGCCCCTTCCCAGGTGCAGAATCCAGCACCTGCCCTTGTTAAACCTCATGCGGTTGGTGATTGCCCAGTTCTCCAATCTGTCCAGATCTCTCTGCAAGGCCTCTCCACCCTCAACGGAATCAACAGCTCCTCCCAATTTGGTGTTATCTGCAACCTTGCTCACAACACCTTCTAGTCCTACATCCAAGTCGTTTATGAAAACATTAAAAAGCACTGATCCTACAATGGAGCCCTGGGGAACCCTACTAGTGACTGGCCACCAGCCTGATGTAACCCCGTTTACCATAACTCTTTGGGCCTGACCCATCAGCCAGTTGCTCGCCCATTGCACTATGTTTTTTTCAAACTGTATGCTGGACATTTTGTCCAGAAGGATACTGTGAGAGACAGTGTCGAAAGCTTTACTGAAATCTAAGAAAATGACATCAACTGGCTTCCCTTGGTCAACTAGATGGGTGACCTTGTCATAAAAGGAAACTAAGTTTGTTAAACAGGCCCTTCCTCTCACGAACTCATGCTGGCTGTGACCAATGACTGTGTTGTCCTTCAGGTGTTTTTCGATAACTCCTAGCATAATTTCCTCCATAATTTTACCAGGCACTGAAGTGAGACTGACAGGCCTGTAATTACCAGGGTCTTCTTTCTTGCCCTTCTTGAAGACTGGAATGTTTGCCAGCTTCCAGTCAACTGGGACCTCTCCAGATTCCCAAGACCGTTGAAAAATAATTGAGAGGTCTTGCAATGATATCAGCCAGCTCTCTGAGCACCCTGGGATGAATCCCATTGTGCCCCATGGACTTGTATGTATCCAGGTGGAGCAGCAATTCCCACACAATTTCGGGGTCAGCTGGGAGTTTATCATTACTGCAGTCACAGTCCTCCAACGCAGGGCATCTGGCGTCCCAGAGCCTGTCATCAGTGTTGAAGACAGAGGCAAAGAAGGCATTAAACATCTCTGCTTTGTCTATGTCCCTGTTTGTAAGGTGACCATTCTCGTTGAGTAACGAGTCTCTGGTCCTCCTTTTGTTATTAACGTATTTAAAAAAGCCCTTTTTATTGTCCCCCACAGTACTGGCCAGCTTCAACTCTAACTGAACTTTGGTCACATGAATTTTCCCCCTACAAAGGTGAGCAGCATCCCTGTAGTCCTCCCACGTTGCCTGACCCCACTTCCAGTGGGCATTCACTTTCTTTTTCCACCTAAGCTCTAGAAGAAGATCCCTGTTCAGCCAAGCCGGCCTTCTGCCCCACCTGCTTGACTTGCAGCATTTTGGAATTGCCTGTTCCTGAGCTCTTAGGAGGTGGCCCTTAAAAAGTGACCAGCACTGATGGACCCTGATGCCTTCAAGAGCAGTTTCCCAGGGGACCTGACTGACTAGTTCCCTGAGCAGCCTGAAGTCTGCTCTCCCCATATCCAGGGCTGAAGTTTTGGTGGCAGTTTTCCTTTTATCACCAAAGATTTTAAATTCTACCACTTCATGGTCACTATGGCCAAGATGGCCATCAATCGCCACTTCCCCCACAAGACTTTCTCTGTTCATGAGTAACAGATGTAGGAGGGCACTTTTCCTCATCGGCTCCTTTAATACTTGTACCAGTACCTGTACCATATTTAGATGACTTTCAAAACCATTGCAGTTATTTCTGATAACTCAAAGGAGGACAGTTGAGAAATTAAAAATTCAGGGGGAAAAAGGTAATATTTGTTTGAAATGGAAGAGGAAAGGAGAAAGGAGGGGAAAAAGATCAATTGTCATAGTTTCAATTTCCAGATGAATAATTTATTTTTTAAAATTATTCTTCTTCAAGGCAAAAGTAGCAGCCAGTATAGATTTTAGAAGAGCAAACTGTGTCAAACATTCAAATTAAGTTTTTACGATAGAGTAAGAATTATTCTTTTTTACAAATGTAAAATAAAGAATAACTGCTATGATAAAAATTCTTCAGAAATTGCTAAATAAGAATTTAATGTTATTTAAAAAAAATAATAAAGAAGGAAATACCACACTGCAATGTAAAGATCAAAGACAATAAATCATTCACTTACTCAACACTGGTAAGTCTGTGGGTGGTATATGATATTCTGTTTTCAGCTTTACATTTCATTATCATTGTGGATCAATTGCAGGGGCCCAGAGAACATTCAGACTTAGAAAAGACTAAAAAAAAAAAAAAATATTTTTTACCCTCAAGAAGAGAAGATTGATCCCAGTCTTCAAAATATAGAAGACTGTTGGAAAGATGAAGAGAACAACCTTTCTGTTTATCTAGAAAAAAATACTAATTTTCACCAAAATATTACATATTAGGGAAAAAATACTGGTAAAGGATTGCCTTACCAATTTTCCAAGGAGATTGTTTGCAAGGGGAGCAGGAGGATGTATATGACAATTTCTTCAGAAAGGCTCAGTTAGCACTACAGTTCCTGATATAAGGCTATAACAGGCTGTTCCAGCTCTATTTTTCCACAGTTTTATAAACTCTAGGCAACTCCAAACTGCATTAACCATCATTCAAAATCAAGTTGTATATGTTACTAAATTAATGCTACATGACATGATTCAAGAAAAACATTTCCTGTTCTGTAAGCAAATACTGTTATGCTCTATCTGCTCCCCGGTGCAGAGGGACAATAAAACAGCAACTGTTTTGCTGTCATATCTTCAGAATAATTTGTAATTAGTGCTTTAAAATTAAAAAGTGAGAAGAAACAGCAGTATTAATTCCTTTATTTAAAATCCATTCCATTTTCTGCTTGCCTGAAGCATGGTTAATTTGATAGGCATCTTTTAATTTGTAATTAGTCTTCAGGAAGGACTGTTTTCTGATGCTTTAAGCAGTGCACTATTTATTAATTTGTGTTCTCTCCTTTTACTCAGTGTTTATGCACTATGGACGAGATTCAGTACCCACTGAGACACAATTGTAAATGAGTTCAGCGTTTAGCTCATTTGGCCTTCTTATATTTTTGAACACATAAACCAAGATAAATTATAACTGGATATGTTTAGTTTACATCCTATCTTCTCAGCTTGGCTATCTGCTATGCTTGCAGATAGTTCTTACAGAAAGCAAAACATCTACGGGAAATATTTTTGCTCTGCTGCGGTACAGAGTAGTGCCAGCCATGTGAAGCTGTCAGCAGCAGAGGAAACATGGCTACAACCATGTTCACTGAAGCTCTTCTTTTGAGACTTACCTGTCTTTGCTCAAGAATATGTAAAACCAAATCAGGTGAAGTTTGTTTTCAGCTAACTCATAGTTGATACTGCCTCAGGCTAAAAACTTGCCATGAAAGTAGTAACCTTCTTGTAGTGTTTATGTACTACTTAGTCTACGTTAGCATTTTGATATTAATTCTATTGGTTTAAATATCATCTAAAGCCAAAGTGAGATTGGGAACCCCTTGTTCAGGCACTGTACATATAGTTAATAAATGATTCTTGTCCCAATGGATTGAGAACAAAAATTGCAGAACAAGCACAGAGGAAAAATTGCTGTAAAACATAGACAGAACATAATATTTTGCAGCCAGAAATGCTGGTTTAAGTAGTCATTCTCTTTTTGAATAATTCAAGAGAATGGCAAGTAGAGTGGCGACAAAGAGCACAGAGGTTCTCTCTTCACAAGGAGCAACATGGAGAAGACAAAGGGCAATGGGTGCAAGTTGCACTGGGAAATATTTAATCTCGATATAAGACAGAAATATTTTGCAGTGAGAACAGTCACTGGAACAACCTCCCCAGGGATGTGGTAATGTCCCCATCACTGGAGGTTTTCAAGACAGAGTGCTAGATAATCTTGTCTAGGCTCCCTTTCCCACAAAAAGTTGGACCAGATGGTCCTTCAAAGTCCCTTCCAACTTGGACTATGCTATGATTCTATTAATAATTTTTTTTTTTTTTGAAAGGTGGAGGGAGAGAAAGTAGAAAGTGCTCTCGCAGAGACATAGTTCATTTCACTAGCATTTCCCAATACTTTATTTCAAGGTTTCTTGTAATTTTATCCTGTTTCTCCTAATAAAAGTGATTTGAGAAGCTCTTATTTATGTTTTTACCTACATGTAAAATTAAATTCTAAAAACTTTTCTTATAGTACATGCTTTCTGTCTGTATCTTTAAGTCATTGTTTGGTATCCTTACTGTGAATTGTCTCTGAACATTTTTGATTCCTTACCCACTATTTTCAGCTACTTTTATGAGTGTTCAATCTGTGTGATCTTGTAGAATAATCTTGTACTTAGGATTCTAAGCTATATGTTTTGCCATCTATGGCTTTTTAAGGGACTGTGGTTGAGTTTTCAGCCAAACTATATTCATTATGTCAGATACTGGAAACTAAATGAGGTCAAGACTACTTGGATGACACTTGTAGGAATACAGCAGAAGGGGTGTAATGTTTTGTGTGGTTTATTTTTTTTTTATTTTTTTTTTAATTCATGGGTCAAAGGCAGAGGTACTTCTGAATGTATGCAGTTCCAGTGTTAGGCAGTATAAGGAGAACTCTCACATAAATATTGCCTATTTTCCCAAAAGACTTCTTTATTGTAGTGATTACATATATTACTGCTATTAATCATAATAACTTGAACTTTGCTTGTGTAACAATGACTTATAAAATGAGAACTTCAATGTATTGTTTCCCAGTAAAATGCACTGTTGGAAATACTGCTTGTTTACAATGAGGAGTTTAAAAAATTCAAGAGAATATATAGAATCTCAATTTTCCTATACAGCCTATGAAAAACTGAAATGCCCTGATTGTATTACAGATTATTTATTTTGTACTGAATGAATAGACCACACATTTACACAGATTATTGGCCTTTTAAATGATCCAGTACTGCAAATTAGTGTCAAAAGCATTTAGGAAAAAAAAAAAAAAGGCATCATATGCATATACATTAATAAAAATACAATTATATAGTGTAATAGAAGAGGTATGTTACTGTTTTAGTTAAGCATTTTGTTGTCCAGATATTAAATAACAGCCTGCAGATCTTTAAGAACTTCAAGAGAGAATTTAATAATCTCAAAGGTATTGTAACTGTAAGATATGGCATAAACTGTTAGATATATATCTTTGAGTAAATACAACAAAGCTGAACTATCTCGTGATAGATAAGGAAATTTAGATTTAAGGGTTTAAGCAATCAGGTTTTAGTTATTATCTTCCTGCAAGCTGCTCTAACAGACAGCCATTTACCACAGTAAAATATTTTTTGAAACTTCATAGATTTCATAGAGATTTCCTTGGGTTTAAAGCCTGAGGGGCTTTTAAATCATCTGATCTGACCTCCAGTATAACACAGGTCATAGCACTTCATCCACATATTTTTATACTGACTAAAACAACTGCATTTCAGTCTTCAGAAAAGTTATATGCCACAAGAAGAAAATAAGAGAGACTAGAATTGGAATTCAGAATGATTTTGAAAAATTAGAAAAATGGTTTAAAAAGATAAGTAATTCAGTTAAGTATGCATTTTCTGTTTTGGTAAGAATAGATAACTACAGTACATGTAGATCCACTGATTAGATGACAAATACCTATAAATTAACTGGAAGTTAAAGATGATCACAAAACTGATCAAAAATCTACAGTAGTACTGTTATTCATGGAAAAACCACATGGGATATGTAAACAAGAGTGTCCTTATTCAAGTCATCTAAAGTTGCCCTTGGAGAACTAATTCAATTTTGAGGACTTTGGAAGAATTCTGCATGAGTTACAGCTCTGTAGTTAAGAAATTTGGTATTGCCATTGCTGGTAACAGGCCACACACAGGCTTTCTATGGACTCTGCAAAGTCCCATGACTGGGATTGTTGGTCTTGCTTTGTATGGATTTGTCTAGGCCAGCCTGGAGCTTTCTGTTCACTTCCTTTACAACATGAGCCCTTCTCTAACAATAAGAAGACTCTTGCCTGAGTGGTTTTAGCTTCAGCATGGCTGTATACCATTGTGTGGTGGAATGCCCAGTAGTTTATGCGTTTTTTTGATCAGTACATAGTGATAACAAATAGTTGTCCTGTGTAGAATCAGCTGTCTACGGCCATATAAAAAAATGGAAGTATAGAAGAGTGCAGCCTTAGGATGATGTTTTGAGTTTCTGTGGCAAGGTTTTGGTCGTGGGAGGGCTGCAGAGGTGGCTTCAGTGAAAAGGTGTTAGAAGCTTCCCCTAGGTTCAACAAAGCCAATGCCAGCCAGCTGCAAGATGGACCCACTGCTGGCCAGGCCAAGCCCAAGCCCATCAGCAACAATGGTAGTGCCTCTGGGATAACATATTTAAGAAGGAAAAAAAAAAAAAAAAGGAGCAGCAGCTTTTGCAGCCAGAGGGAGGAGTGAGAAGATGCAAGAAAACTCTGCAGACACCAATGTCAGTGAAGAAGGAGGGGAAGTAGGTGCTCCAGTCACCAGAGCAGATTCCCATGCAGCTCGTGAAGACCATGGTGAGGCAGGCTGTCCCCCTGCAGCCCATGGAGGTTAATGGTGGAGCAATATCCACCTGCAGCCCATGGAGGACCCCATGCCAGAGCAGGTGGATGCACCCAAAGGAGGCTGTGACCCCATGGGAAGCCTGCACTGGAACAAGCTCCTGGCAGGACCTGTGGCCCCGTGGAGAGAAGAGCCCACGCCAGAGCAGGTTTGCTGGCAGGACTTGTGACCCCATGGGGGACCCACACTGGAGCAGTCTGCTCCTGAAGGTCTGGACCCTGTGGAAGGGACTCATACTGGAGCAGTTCATGAAAAACTAGCCCATGGGAAGGACTCACACTGGAGAAGCTGGTGAAGGACTGTCTCCTGTGGGAGGGACCCCACGCTGGAGCAGGGGAAGAGTGTGAGAAGTCCTTCCCCTGAGGAGGAAGGAGCGGCAGAGACAATGTGTGATGAACTGACCATAACCCCCATTCCCCGTCCTCCTGTGCCGCTGAGGGGGGGGAAGTAGAGAAATTGGGAGTGAAGTTGAGCCTGGGAAGAAGCGAGGGGGTAGGTGTTTTAAGATTTGGGGTTTTTTCTCATTACTCTGTTTTGCTAGTTAATAAATTAGATTAATTTTTCTAAGTTCAGTCTGTTTTGCCCGCGACAGTAATTAGTGAGTGATCTCTCCCTGTCCTTATCTCGACCCGCAAACTTTTTGTTATATTTTCTGTCCCCTGTCCAGTTGAGGAGGGGGAGTGATAGAGCAGCTTTGGTGGGCGCCTGACCTTCAGCCAGGGTCAACCCACCACAGATGACAGCAGAGCTTTTTATTTGCACTCAAATTCTTATGTTAGCAAAAAAATCCATAGCATGTGTATGGAGCTAAGACATTATTTTTAGTCCTGATATTTAAATACTCTAACACAGAAATGTCATGTTAATAGCAAAGTTATAACTGTTGCACAACAAATTCCTTCCTTCCAGTGTTCTTTTGGATCCTAAGGATGCCAGGTTTGGTGTTTCTCAAGAAGGTTTGCACATTCAGAAACCTTTTGCAGCTCATCATACTGTGCAAGCAGCGTGCATACCGTGTATTCACTTTCATATAAAAAAGCTCCAGCAACCAGCAGAGTTGTCTCTTTATATTAGATTCTGATCTGAAAAAAAACCTCAAAGAAATAATTGTTTTAGGTGTAAAAGAATACAACCTATGGCTCAGCAGAAGGCTGAAGTCAGCTTCTTCAAAGTCAGGTAATCCAAATACTGTGCGTGGCACTCAATGGAGCTGAGCTGCATGGCCAGAGAACAGTACCTGGCCTCACTTTACTTAGTGGTACTAGTATATGATTTTTTTAAATAGATGACTCTAGAGTTTTCTTTCATCTCTTTTCTATATGTTAGTGGTTTTCCAAGATAATGAATTCTCAAGGAATTCATTAAATAGATTCAGTAAGTTTTTTATATCAGATAATGTATGTTCCATGGTGCAAAAAAAGTCATCATAATAATCCAGCCTTGCTGGGTCTAAGAGAATGTCCCTGGAGGTTATGATCACTTTCGTCCCCAATCCTGTGATTGTGACAAATTGTGAAAAAGTTAAGGGTAATAAAAGCAGCCCTTCTAGGCAGGGATAAAAAGAGGATTTATAAAATTACTTGTTCCAAGGGTAGAAGAAGCCTGCCAGTATCAAGTCTACACAGGTCCTCCCCAGCTGGAAACAGGGGTTTCCAAATATATAGACTGATTTTTTTGCATGAATTTTTATTTCTGATTCTTTGTTGATAGCCAGAAATCAGTTATTTTATGAAAGATACATATCAGCCTAAGCAGTCTATGGCTCTCTGGGGCTTTTCTTCATTGCAGCAAAATACTACTACTGTTTTCAGTCCTCTAAATGTTTGAAATGTCCCCAATTTCCTTATGAGTTATTAAAAAATTAAAATCAGTGGTTTGGAGATAATTCTGCTATTCAGTCCTTCCTAACAAATTTACAGTTCAGAGGGTAAAAACAATTGTTACTATGACAGCAATTTGCTACATCCCTTAAGATGCTTGGGGATGAGTTGCCTGGGCCTGTCAATTTGTTTATCTATGCTTAGTTAATTTTAGCAGGTGCTGTTTCAGATGTTCTGTTGCTAAAGATGGTGAAGTTTTGATTTCATCCAAGGGGGAAAAACTTTATTTTAAATTTTTTTCCTTCCCATCAGAGAGTTAACACAGATGAAAGCAAGTTTTCATGTAAGTTTATATCCTCGTAGAGATTCTACACCAAACAAACAAACAAACAAACAAACAAAAAATTATACTGATTGTCACAATGTGATTTCTACAGAAGAAATTTTATTTCTAGGACAACTGGAGGAAGTGGGTTTTTTAATTTTTTTTTTACTTGGTCCTTGCAGAGGAAGAACATGAATATATTTTTTATTGCCATAACTAATCAATATACAACAAAAGCAGAGTTAAGATTCCATTAACTGCTTTAAAGCTTTACAGGCAGCTGATAGGTATGTTCAATGAAATCAGAAACAAACCCAAGGAAGAATTCAGCCACAGTCTGTGATTATTGGATATAAACTTCCTACTATCTCAAAAAATACAAAAATCTGACTAATGAAAAACTTGATTGTTTTCTTTACTTTTTTTCTTTTTACTGTTAACTAGAAGTAAAATAAAACCTCGCTGATGTGAATTTAGTTATGGCTCTTCTATATTTGTAACTGAAGAGAGGTAGACATGTTAAAAATCAACATGTGAAGACTTCGGCTCACCTCCTCCTGCAGTGGCTTAACTTAATGGCTCACCAGCCAATGCAAACCTCCTGCAGGCAAGGCCACCATCTCTTCATGCCCCAGGCTGAGGGAGAGGCACCATGTGCTCCACGCTCCACGGCTGTATGGCCGTGTCCTCCCTGCAGAGTCTGATCTGAGTTCGAGAGGTATCTGATGTGCTGGGGTAGCTGCTTCCGTTGCTGCTGGGAACCGTGCCCTGTGGCGCGTGACTGCCAGCGTTGAGCAGTTCCACACTCGGGAGAGTTTTTGGACACTTTCCACCACAACTGCTGCACAAATTGCCACCTCTGTTCACTCTGTTCCCAGCTGGTGATGCTTTCCCTAGTGCCAGCTGAAGAGATGCTTGACAATTCCTAACTCCAAATTAAGAGTCAGCTGAAGATACCAAGTGTAAACACCTTTTGGGTAGATTAGCTCTCAGAAGCTGTTAGAAACTGCTTGAGCTGCTAGGAGCAAACATCTCTCTTACCTACCTGTGTGACCAGCAGCAGCAGCCTTCTGTAAGGAGAGCCCAGAATCTGCTTCACGAAGTACAGCATCTCTTAGCTGCTTCTGTTTCCACTGTTCTTCCTTGGAGTGATCTACTCTACTTATTGAGTCCATTTCCATTTCAGATTCTCCCATCTTTATTTCTGGCTGATGGTGTTAAAGAATGGGATATAGCTATTATAGTATATAGCTATTATAGTAAATCAGTATCAGAATCATAGAATCATAGAATGGTTTGGGTTGGAAGGGACCTTAAAGATCATCTAGTTCCAACCCCCCTGCTGTGGGCAGGGACACCCTCCACTAGATCAGGTTTACCAAAGCCCCATCCAACCTGGCCTTGAACACTTCCAGGGATGGGGCCTCCACAACCTCTCTGGGCAACCTGTTCCAGTGCCTCACCACTCTCACAGTAAAGAATTTCTTTCTAACATCTCATCTAAATCTAACCTCCTTCAGCTCAAGGCCATTACCCCCTGTCCTGTCACTACACTCCCTGATAAACAGTCCCTCACCATCTTTCCTGTAGGCCCCTTCAGGTACTGGTAAGCCGTAATTAGATCTCCCTGGAGCCTTCTTTTCTCCAGGCTGAACAACCCCAACTCTCTCAGCCTGTCCTCAGAGGACAGGTGCTCCAGCCCTCTGATCAGCTTCGTGGCCCTCCTCTGGACTCGCTCCAACAGCTCTGGGGGCCCCAGAGATGCAGTACTGGGATGCAGTACTCCAGGTGGGGTCTCACAAGAGCGGAGTAGAGGGGCAGGATCACCTCCCTCGACCTGCTGGTCACACCTCTTTTGATGCAGCCGATGATACAGTTGGCTTTCTGGGCTGCAAGTGCACACTGCCAGCTCATGTTGAGCTGCTCATCAATCAATACCCCCAAGTCCTTCTCCTCAGGACTGCTCTCAATCCATTCTCTGCCCAGCCTGTAGTTGTGCTTGGAATTGCGCTGACCCACGCACAGGACCTTGCACTTGGCCTTGTTGAGCTTCATGTGGTTCACACGGGCCCAACTCTCCAGCCTGTCAAGGTCCCTCTGGATGGCATCCCTTCCCTCCAGCGTGTCGACCACTCCACACAGCTTGGTGTCGTCGGCAAACTTGCTGAGGGTGCACTCGATCCCACTGTCCGTGCTGTCAAAAAAGATGTTGAACAGTGCCGGTCCCAGTACCAACCCCTGAGGAACGCCACTTGTTACTGGTCTCCACTTAGACATTGAGCCACTGACCGCAACTCTTTGAGTGCGACCATCCAGCCAATTCCTTATCCACTGAGTGGTCCATCCATCGAATCCATGTCTCTCCAATTTAGAGACAAGGATGTCGTGCGGGACAGTGTCAAATGCCTTGCACAAATCCAAGTAGATGGCATCAGTCACTCTTCCCTCATCCACCAATGCTCTAACCCCATCATAGAAGGCCACCAAATTTTTCAGGCACGATTTGCCCTTTGTGAAGCCATGTTGACTGTCACCTATCACCTCCCTATTTTCCATTAGCATAGTTTCCAGGAGGATCTGCTACATGATCTTGCCAAACACAGAGGTGAGACTGACCTACCTGTAGTTCCCTGGGTCTTCCTTTTTTCCCTTTTTAAAAATGAGGGTTATGCTTCTCTTTTTCCAGTCAGTGGAAACTTCATTGGACTGCCACGCCTCTCAGATATGATGGAGAGTGGCTTGGCTACTTCATCCACCAGTTCCTATGTGCCTACTATGTGTCTGCTGTTTGTTTCCACTTGCCACTTACTTCAGCTCATGTACCTAATACTGAATTGCTGGAAATGCAAAGTCTGAGATTCCCCTATCCTATTTGTTCTCCGAAGAAGAATCACAGAATCACAAAAAACACAAAATCAAAAAATGTTTGAGGTTGGAAGTAAAGATCTGTACATCATCTGATCCAATCCCCCTGATCAAGCAGGGCCACCTATAGCAGGCTGCCTTGGCTGAGGAGATGTTCTTCCTTGTGTGTGAACCAGATTGCATGTTTTGGATCTTGGAGGCAGGGGACATTCTTAGGCTGTGACTGTTCAGCTGCTTCTAACATAGTAGGCACACAGCTTAAAACAAAACTGGTAAGGTTTGGATTAAATCTTTATTTGGTTGGGTTTTTTTTCTGTTTAGACTAATAATCTTGCTTAAAATATTGTGAACCTTGAGATTTGTTTATTTTCCCCTTTTTTCTAGTCTGCATTTTTAATCAAGAATAGTTCCTTATTTGTGAGTTATAGTTGCATTTTACTACATTTTCAAGAAAGTTTTATCATGGTGAGAACAAGTCAGAACTTTTCATGTATTAAGAGGTTTGTAGCAGAAAACATGAAGCAGTTCACAATGGTTTTGTGGTGACTTTTCACATATTTTTGAGCATTCATTCTTTCCTACAAATAGTGATTGTAAAGAAAGTTCTCACTTAAATCTCCTCATATATTGTATATATAATTGTATACATTTTTTTAAAAAAAGTATTCAATTATCAGTTCCATCACAAAATTTACAATTCCCACTGAGAAATACTGTAGTGTCAGTCATATAGAATCCTGTGTGGCATTTTGAGTTTATTATTCAACTTCCTAGAGGCATACAAGTTGGCACAATTTAAAACCAAGAACACCTATAGAATATTTAACAAAATTGCCAGAGACAGCATGGCTAAGACTGATGTTTTGGATTTTTTTTTTTCTTAGATGGTTATTTAGTATGTTGATTTGTTGTTGATTTGATTCTTTGCTATCTAGTGAAGACTGAGGATTGTTGATCTACCGTTCAATTATTATAATGCACTTTTACAAAACTGATTACAGTGAATCATTGAAGCAGGTTGTGTAAAATCAATAAAGCTATCCAAGTAAGATTTTCCACTTTCTCTGTCATATTCGAGGAACTGCATCCTGCAGCAGTTTGTGCAAATACTTGCCTTTCTACTACAAATAAAATTTAATCACTGTAGTCGAAAAAGCTCATTAATGCTAATGGAATCAAAGCATCCAAAATATTTCTGATAATTCTGATATATATGTAAAACATGCATGCAGGCTTTGAGACTACTAAGGAGCTGCTTAAACAAACTGTTTGTAGTATGGTGTCACCTTTGTTTTTGTTGTTAGAAATGCTTTATTCTCTCCTAAGACTGCAGTAGAAACCTCTAAAGCGAGGTATTTAAATAAATTCTGCAATCATAAAAATAAAGATTCATGTATTAAAGTTTAAGGTTTAGGTATTACCTGTGTGCTGTATAACTCTTTTTTTGTTGTTGTTTTGTTCTTTTTTTTTTCAAAACAGGACAAAGGAAATATTATTTCAAAAAATCTTTTTTTTTTTTCCAATGTTGTTATTTTGCATTACAAACTATTTTTCATTTTCTGCTATATAAACATAATGATAAAAAAAACCTCATACTTTTCTTAACACAGCAAAGTTGCTGAAGAAGCAAAAAATTAATAAAAAACTTACAGTTTGTTTAAAACTCTCTACATTTCAAATAAGCATCAATTCTTATAACTCCATGGCAGCACTGGACTGTATTTGAATTATATTTGTACCATCACCAAATTGGACATTCGCTATTATTTCAACTCAAGGTAGCATGATTTAGCTGGAACATTTCATGCCAGGTTAGAAGTATATTCCCAGGCATATATGTAGAAATATAAATTGATGTTGATAATACTTTTTCTTTTTGATTTTATTTTATTTTATTTTCAGGGGGAAAAAAAAACCAAACCCAAACCCAAACCAAAACCATATTGTGCTTCAGGAATTTCCTGTCAAATGAAAAGGAATCCATTCTAATACAGATACATTTTGTATTTCCTGGGAAGTATGAACTTGGCTTCTTGAAGGGTTGAGAAGTTATTAGTGGAGTATGGTAAACTGGAGAATTACGGGACATTGTTAGTGCAGAGGCACAAGCACCATGCTTTCAAGAAAATTTATTTATTCCATTTTAAAGGAAGAGAGCGGTTCATGAGAAGTACCTTGCTCAAAGGGCACAGATCATGTGGCTATATTCCAAGCTACTGATGATGAACATCATTGACAATTTCATTGAAATCAGCAGCTCAAAATTTACCTAAGAGCATTTTTTTTTAAATTTTTTTTTTTTTTCGGCTCAGTCCCCTACAGTCTGTTATTTCATATTGTTGAAATGACAGACTTCTGTTCAGAGGTACAGGGAAGGAGGCAATGACATAGCTCTGCCAAGACCAGCACAAATCCTGTGCTACTACTGCATTAGAAGAAGTCATAGTTACATCTTACCTTCCAACTAGCAAAATCAGAATTTGTATTACCAGAGCTAAGGGAAAAGGACATTGAAATTATTGAAGCTAAGTAAACAAAAGATCAATGAATAAACATATGTATCTAATAACAGCTATGTGGGTAATGTGTCTCTGTACAAATTCTTACCCCATAGTAACAATTAGGGACTGCTATTCAGCTTCTCAGAAAACCTTGCATCCTCAATCAGTTATGAATAGTCTGATGCCTTACTAATAACTCTTTCTGAGTTTTACTCTGCAGATTTTCAAGATAGTGTTTTGTTCTCCATAACTTCCTTAACCATCATACTTTTCTCTCATATTTGCATTGAAAAATATTCTCTTTACATGTCTTATACATTAAACTAGATAGGTCAGGGAAGAGTTTTCATAACTTGAAGAGGAGTGAAGATGCAGTGGGTGGTGAGGAAGCATTTGGGTGACAGTGTGATGGGGGAGGCTTTCATTATTACCCTGTGAAAGGAGCACAAGTAGTGGTCCTCTTCAAGCGCCTGCACACAAATGCCCACAGCATGCAAAACAATCAGGAGGCATATTTAGTATGTAAGTGTTGCCAGTGTCAGAAGCTTTGCCTGAAGATGGAGTACAGACTACTTAACTCTTTTGATTCCCTCATTTTATTGTTGATGCTATCATTGCATCTTGTTGTGTATGGGAAGGAAGACACCCTGACAGTGACACAGGCTGGGCACTGATGCTCTGGGTAGCAGCTCTGAGGAAAATGTGCTGGGCCCCTGGAGGATAGCAAGCTGAATGTGAGCCAGCATTGCACCCTGGCAGCAGAGATGGTGAGCAGCATCCATGGCTGTGTAAACGGGAGCATAAGAAGCAGATAAGAAAACTGATGATTTCCCTCTGCTTGGTCCTCTTTAGACCACATCTAGATACTGCATCCAGTTTTGGTGACCCCAGTAGAGTCTCTGTCCTTTGAATTTTTCAGGACCCAACTGGATAAAGCCTGGAGTGACATGGTCTGACCTCAGAGCTGACCTTGTTTTCAGCAGGAAGTTGTTCTAGAAGGACTTAAGTCCCTGTCCTGGTTTTGGGCTGAGATAGAGTTAATTTTCACAAGAAGCTAGATGGGATACAGACAGCATAGGAGATCCAAACTAGCCAAAGGGGTATTCTATAACATATGTCCTCATGCTCAGTATATAAAGGGGGCTGGCCAGGGAGGAGCCCCAGCTTTGTATATTCTAAGTACCGTTGTTATTTTTCCTTTTTCTTTGCTGTCCTAGTAAACTGTTCTTATCCCAACCCAATGAGTTTTACCTTTTTCTTCCCATTCTCTGCCCCATCCCAATGCGGGGGGGGGGAGGGCAGGGAAGGGTGAGCGAGCAGCCGTGTGGTGCTCCGCTGCTCGCTGGGGCTAAACCACAGCAGTTCTTCTTGGTGCCCAATGTGGAGGTCAAAGGGTTGAGACAACAGATCTAACCAGAGTGTGTTAAAACAAATTTGTTATACGCATTTATTATATTAGGTAAACAGTCGCTGGTCACAATGGTGTTTTTTTCATTCACATGTCTGTAGTATGTAAACCCTTGCTTGCTCTATGTATTCCCTGTGGCACTGTTTATCACCTCCAGGAGAGTGGTCAGGATTCTCATTTTGCTGTACTGTGCGATAACAACTTATGATATTATAACATCAATGGTCATGAAGTTAAGCTGGGATTTGTAAGTGGCATTGCTGTCATGCCCATACCTCAAACAACATCTCCTGCAATTGATTAATAATCACACCTAATCTATGGGGACGAAGGGGGGGAATACTTTCTCCTGCTCTTTCACCTCCACTTTTTCCTTCAGGGTGGTTACAACAGCTTCTGAGAATCTTGACTATCCTTAGGATGTTCAAGCCAGCATGCTCTTATTGCTGTGTCTCCTGAATGTGTTTCAAGTCCTCTAGGGTTACAAAAAATTCTTTTAAGAATACCACCCAGAGATCTGCCCCAAGGTTGGATAGTCGTGGGTGGCATGGCATGTGGAAGAATATGGGCAGGTATCTAGAGAACTTCTCACCTCCAATGGCTTGGAACTTCACCCCTGAACAACTACATGACACTGATAAAGTGACAGAATATTTGAAAGGAAAATGCTGTGGCTACTCCAAGGAGGCACAACTTACTGCACTGTGCTGGCCCTGGCTAGTATCTACCAAACACTGCTTGATAGTAGGCAGCGTCCTCAAGTGGAAGAGAGGGAAAACAGAGTGACAGGCACTGTGGCTACCCCAACCCTAGCAACAGGCACTGTGGCTACTGAAACGCTGGTGACAAGCACTGTGGCTACTCCAGCCCCAGTGACAGGCACTGCAGCTGAACCAAAAAACCAACCTGTACCGACATCAGTCCTCCCTAGCCACAAGAAGAAAAACACAAAAAATCAGTTCACTTAGAAAGGGATGATGATGAACCAGGACCATCATGAGAACAGGAGGAAGAGGTAGAACCAGAGGTAATCACCTAATCCCTGTCCCTGAGTGAGCTGCAAGATATGAAAAAAATATTTCAGCCACCATCCAGGGGAGCACATCATTACCTGGCTGCTCCAATGCTGGGATAGCAAGGCCAGTAGCCTGGATTTAGAGGGTAGGGAAGCCAAGCAGCTGTGATCTCTGTCTAGGGAATGGGTCATTGACAAGGCGATTGGAAAAGGGACACAAGCCTTCAGCCTCTGGAGGCGACTTCTGTCAGGCGTGAGGGAATGGTATCACTTCAGTGAAGATGTATGTCATCCAGGCAAGTGGACCACCATGGATGGAGGTATCCAGTACCTGAGGAAATTAGCCATATGGGAGATGGTTTATTATGGCCTGGACAACATGCAGTTACCCACAAATCCTGATGAAGTTCAATGTACCTGACCCATGTGGCGGAAGTTTGTATGGATCGCACCATTGCTATACGCCAACTCACTGGCAGTACAAGCCTGGAAAGACAAAGAAGCACCAACGGTGGATGAAGTGGCTGGCTGACTGGGGCAATATCAAGAAAGTCGCTCTTCCTCCTTGTATCAGCTATGGAGAATCTGTCCCAGAAGGTTCAGCAACTCAAGGAGAGTATGTCTTATTCCCCGCCTGTACGGACCAGTATCTCAACTATTAGGAGTAAGCGTTCCTCTGCTCAGAAGAGAAGATATAGAGGGTACATACCACAAGGTGCCCCGTGGTTTCACCTGCGTGACCACAGAGAGGACATGAGGAAGTGGGATGGAAAACCTAGAGGCATGACTACGTGAGCTGCAGGGAAAAACAGTCAAAAAAAGGGGACTCTGGCAGGAAAAATACCACTCCAGTCTCCAGTGAACAAAGTAGGAGGACTGATCTTACTTCTCATTTTCTTGAAGGGACTTCTAAGTCCTTTTTGCAAGAAGTAATGAATACGATGACCAGGATTAGAGAGGCTCTGGCTCCAGACAGTTGGAGGAAAGGGACAACTGGGTTTGTTGGACTGTATGGATTCGATGGCCTGGCATGTCAGACCCCCCAGGAGTACAAGGATGTAGTGGACACCAGTGCACAGTGTACCCTAATGTCATCAAACCATGAAGGGTCAGAACACATTTGTATTTTTGGAGTGACAGGGAGATCCCAGCAGTTAACTGTACTGGAGGCTGAAGTGAGTCCAACGGGGAAGGAGCGGCAAAAGCACCCCATTGTGACTGGCCCAGAGGCTTCATTCATTCTTGGCATAGACTACCTCAGGTATTTCAAGGATCCAAAAAGGTACAGTGGGCTTTTGGAGGTGGAAGAAATTAAACAGCTGTCTAACTTGCCTGATCTCTCAAGGGACCCTTCTGTGCTGGGGCTGCTTAGAGTCAAAGAACAGCAGGTGCCAATCACTACCACAACGGCGCACTGGCAGCAAGATTGCACCAAATGAGACTCCCTGGTTCCCATCCACAAGCTAATTAATCAACTGGAGGGTCAGGGAGTGATCAGCAGAACTCGCTCACCCTTTAACAGGCCCATATGGCCAGTGTGACAGTCTAATGGAGAGTGAAGAGTAATAGTAGACTATCATGGCCTGAATGAAGTCACGCTGCTGATGAGTGCTGACGTGCCAGACATGCTGAAACTGGAGTCAAAGGCAGCCAAATGGTATGCCACAATTGATATAGCTAATACATTTTTCTCGATCCCTTTGGCAGCAGAGTGCAGGCCACAGTTTGCTTTCACTTGGAGGGGCGTCCAGTACACCTGGAATTGACTGCCCCAGGGGTGGAAACACAGCCCCACCATTTGCCATGGACTGATCCAGACTGCACTGGAACAGGGTGAAGCTCTGGAGCACCTGCAATACATTGATGACATCATCGTATGGGGCAACACAGCAGAAGAAGTTTCTGAGAAAGGGAAGAAAATAATCCAAATCCTGCTGCAGGCTGGCTTTGCCATAAAATGATGTAAGGTCAAGGGACTTGCACAGGAGATCCAGTTTTTAGCAATAAAATGGCAAGATGGATGCTGCCAGATCCAAATGGTTGTGATCAGCAAAATAGCAGCTAAGTCTTCACCAACTAACAAAAAGGAAACACAAGCTTTGTTAGCTGCTGTGGGTTTTCTGGAGAATGCATATGCCAAATTACAGTCTGATTGTAAGCCTTCTCTATCAGGTGACCCAGAAGAAGAACAATTTCAAATTAGGCCCTGAGCAATGCCAAGCCTTTGAACAAATTAAACAGGAAACTGTTCATGCCATAGCCCTTGGGCCAGTCTGGACAGGACTAGATGTAAAAAATACGCTCTACATCACACCCGGGGAGAATGGCCCTACCTGGAGTCTCTGCTCAGAAAGCACCAGGGGAGACTTGAGGCCGACCCCTGGGGTTTTGTAGTCTGGGATACAGAGGATCTGAGGCCATTACACTCTGTCCCGTCCCACTCAGGGGGTGAGGGTGAGGTTAACTTTTTAATTCTCTGCACGGTAAGGAGAAGTAATGACAATTACTTCAGAGGTTCAAACCAACTATAAATTTACTTAAAATTCAGTGGAACTTCAAAAGATAGAGGCTTGGCAAAGGTCATAACAATGCTCAAAATTTAGCAGAACTATGAAAGGTAAGCGTTTAGCAAACCATGTGACAATATTACCCTAATGTGCCGAAAATTAAATTACAAAGAGAGTGATAGAGAGGAAAAGAAAGAGAGAAAGAAAAGAGAGAGAGAAAGAGAGAGAGAAAGAAAAGATATCACCACCCTTGGATCCAGCGATGTTCTCTGCTCGTAGTTGTAGTCTTCAGGTAGTGGGCGCGCGCCGAAAACTTACGTTTCTACTTTTTATAACCCGATGTGCCCGCCCCATAGGTCATCACTGAGCAGGCACAGTATGTGCTCAGGAATGTTCAGAAATGTTCTAGAAATCAGTCGGTGGGTTGTGGGGGTCCTGGGGGTCTCACTGCCCCCCACCCCTTCAGGGCTGACCAAGCGAGTGGTGATCTGTCACAGGCACATGGTGCACAGGGCACAGATGGTCGTTGTTTACGTGTTTCAGGAATAGAGGAGTGGTCCCACAAGACGTTATCCTGCCTCCGCAGGCTCCGTCCTTGTTCAACACTCCCTGGCCATCATCAGCCCATCCCTGTCCATGTCAAGACGGGTGTTTGCGACATTCACTTGTTATCAGGGCCTCACACACTCCAACTGAAAAAGAGATATTGGCAGCCTGTGAAGGGGTTCAAGCTGCTTTGGACGTGATTGGTTAACAAAGCACAGCTCCTCCTGGCAACGTGACTGCCGGTGCTGGGCTGGATGTTCAAAGGGAGGGCCCCTTCTACACACCATGCAACTGATGCTATGTGGAGTAAATGGATCATACTAATCACACAGCAGGCTCGAATAGGAAACACCAAGCACTCAGGAATTTTGGAAGTGATCATGGACTGGCCAGAAGGCAAAGATTTCAGTATATCACCAGAGGAGGAGGTGACACGTGCTGAAGAAGCCCCACCATATAATAAATTAACAGAAGATGAGAAGCTACATGCCCTGTTCACTGATGGGTCTTGTTGCATTGTGGGAATGCATTGGAGGTGGAAGGCCGCTGTATGGAGTCGTACATGATAAGTAGTAGAAGCTGCTGAAGGACCAGATGAATCGAGCCAGTTTGCAGAGGTGAAAGCCATCCAGCTGGCTTTAGATTTTACTGAATGAGAAAAGTGGTCAATGCTCTGCCTCTGTACTGACTCATGGATGGTGGCCCATGCCCTGTGGGGATGGTTACAACAATGGAAGCAGAGCAACTGTCAACACAGAGGCAAACCCGTCTGGGCTGCCCCATTGTGGCAAGAAACTGCTGCCTGGCTAGAGAAGCTGGTTGTAAAAGTCCGTCATGTAGATGCCCATGTACCCAAGAGCTGGGCCACTGAGGAACATCAAAACAGCCAGCAGGTAGATCAGGCTGCCAAGATTGAAGTGGCTCAGGTGGATTTGGACTGGCAACATAAGAGTGAATGGTTTATAGCTCAATGGGCCACATGACACCTCTGGCCGTTAAGGAAGGGATGCAACATACAGATGGGGGTGATCGAGGGGTGGACTTCACCATGGATGCTATTGCACGGGTCATCCATGAATGTGAAACATGCGCTGCAGTCGTGCAAGCCAAGCAGTTAAAGCTTCTCTCATATGGAGTAAAATGGCTGAAATATAAATATGGAGAGGCCTGGCAGATTACCTCACACTCCCACAAACCCACCAAAGTAAGCACTATGTTCTTACAATGGTGGAAGCAACCACCAGATGGCTGGAAACATACCTGTGCCCTATGTAATGAGACAATTTAGAGCATATGGATAAGAACAGATCCACATAGAGACATTGTGACAAGCATCTGCTGCAGACTACCTAGTGAAGAAGACAATGTAAATGAAGCCTTTTCTAGGAAAGCAGTTGCTCAGGCATGTTTCATAAATCTGTGCTGACTAATCTCAGTCACCTCCTTGTTTTTCACTTGTTTGGAAATGGTTTCAAGGAGGATTTGCTCCATCACCTTTCCACTGAAAAACTGTGGTTTCCAAGATCCTCTTTCATGTCTTTCTTGAAGATAGGAATGCAATTTACTTTTGGCTACTCCTCACAAATCTCCCCTGAGATATTGCCATGATCTTTCAAATATAACAGAGTGAGACTGAGTTAAAAAAAGAGTTACAATTCTGGACTTAACTGATTTGGGCATAGTCCAGGATCTATTTTGCAGGATCCCATGGGAGACTGTTCTGGAGACCAAGGGGCACAAAAAAATTGAGATGGTCTTCAAAGATAGCCTCCTCTGTACACAAGGACAGTCTACTGCAGTGTTCAGAAAGTCAAGGAAATTTGGTAAAAGATGAAGGGACGGGGAACAACTGACTGAGCTCAAACAGAACAAGGAAGCACACAGAAGGTGGAAGATGTGACAAGTTACTCAGGATGACATTGCTTAAGCATGTAGGGAAAAAGGAAAGCCAAAGTTTAGTCTGGATTTGAAACTAGCAAGGTATATGCAAAGCAATGAGAAAGGTTTCTGTAATGACAGTAGCAGCAAAAGGAGAGCTAAAAAATTGTGGGTCCACTACTCATTAGGGAGGCAGACCTAGTTACCCGGGACATGAAAAAGAGCCAGGTACTCATTGTACTCTTTCCCTCAATCATTTCTGTTGAGGTTTGCCCTCAGACCTCTCAGGACCTCAAACCTACTTGTAGAGTGGGGTGTCTGTGTGTATGTGTGTGTGTATGTGAAGAATTGCTCACTGCAGAGAAGGATAGAGATAGGGAAAACTTGAGTAAATTGGTCAGACCAGTGGGTACATTCAGAGATGCTAAGGGAGCTGGCTGAAGTCATTGCGAGGAAGTGGGTCAAAGGAGGTTATTCTCTTCTCTTCTCTTCTTCTCCTCTTCTCCTCTTCTCCTCTTCTCCTCTTCTTCTCTTCTCTTCTCTTCTCTTCTCTTCTCTTCTCTTCTCTTCTCTTCTCTTCTCTTCTCTTCTCTTCTCTTCTCTTCTCTTCTCTTCTCTTCTCTTCTCTTCTCTTCTCTTCTCTTCTCTTCTCTTCTCTTCTCTTCTCTTCTCTTCCCTTCCCTTCCCTTCCCTTCCCTTCCCTCCCCTCCCCTCCCCTCCCCTCCCCTCCCCTCCCCTCCCCTCCTCTCCTCTCCTCTCCTCTCCTCTCCTCTCCTCTCCTCTCCTCTCCTCTCCTCTCCTCTCCTCTCCTCTCCTCTCCTCTCCTCTCCTCTCCTCTCCTCTCCTCTCCTCTCCTCTCCTCTCCTCTCCTCTTTGCCCTGCCCTGTCCTGCCCTGCCCTGCCCTGCCCTGCCCTGCCCTCTCTCATGTAGGACCCCATTTCTGGGCTTTCTAGTACATGGCAGACATAAACATACTGGAGGAAGTCCAGGATGGTCAGGTATCTAAAAAACATGATGTACAAGGGAACTTGTCCAAGCTGAGACAACTGGTGTTGTTCACCCTCAAAAAATGATGGTGAAGGGCAGACCTGATTGCTACAACTACCCAGTGGGAGCAGAGGAGGTGACAAACAAGAGGTGGCACATGGGAAATTCTGGTTTCACTATGAGGGTGTCAAACACTAGAACAGGTTGCCCAGAGAGGTTGTGAATCTCCGTTCTTGGAGATATTCAAAACTCAGAAGGATGAAGCCATGAGCAGCCTTATCTAATTAGACTGTCTTTGAGCAGGAGACTGGATTTCTTTGTTCCCAGACATTTTCTTTCTGGTAGAAAGAGCTTTCAGTTAGCATGTTGCTATTTTTTAATCTCACTTAGAAAGAGCTAGTTTGTTCTTCCTATCCTGAAAGCTGTGGAATTTAGAAACAGCAGACTCCAGATATCTCTATATTTATTCCTATAAAATTCATCTTTACAAGTAAATCACAATATTTTTTTACAAATTAATTTCTCAAATTTCCCTATACAGTTAATTATTTTGTGAACTTTTTTTTGCAATTTTTTTTGCAAAGTTTTACTAGAATTCTGAGTTAGGCAGCTAAAAATAGATACACCAGAGTGAAGATTCAAAACAATAGAGGGTTTTAAGCATGTTTTGAAATAAAACTTTTGCCAAGTTTTTACTTTGAAAAAAAGTTTCTTAACATACAATTTTTATTTTTTGTAAAATCAGAAATGCTTTCTTGAATACCCCATGTTCTGAATACATATCCTGCTTAAAAACAAACAAACAAACCAAAACAAAACAAAAAAACACCCCCCAAACCATTTAGACACATACTCCTGTGCATTCCTAGCCAAGAAAAATGCTTGAAGGTGAGATTGATTTGAAATAGTTTAAACCCTTTAGATCTAAAAGCATCTGTGTTTGTTTTTTCTTTCTCAGTGGGGGTACTTCTCTGATTGGGGCTGTGAATTTGAATGAGAGTACAGTCAATAATTCAATCTGAATAAGTGTTTCTAACCCATTCTAGAAATGTGTGTGATGTAGAAAATCAATGGTGCTTCATTAATTTATACCAGATGAGTATCTAGTCCTTATGTATTGACCTCCACAGTCTTAAAAGTTTAGCTTTGTTTTAAGTATATCTACATGCATTATTATGGAGTTAACTTGTTTTACAGCTGTCTCTGAAAAACTCAGCTACAACTTTGCATCATGAACATATCCAAATTTAAAACATTATTGATGACACAGTCTCATGTAGATAAACACACATGCATGAACATTCTATATTAAAAGAAATTTTTTTATCTGTCATATTCTAGCAGACGACTCATTTAGTTTTCTTTCCTGAATAATACTCTGAAGTGTTTCTATTTTCCCATTAGCTTTATAGGAGACTTGTTAAGACTGGAATTCTGAGTTAGGCACCTAAACATAATACACCAAAGTGAAGATGCAGATGAATAGGGGGGCTTTAAGCACGTTTTGAAATAAGTTTCTGTTGGAGGAGTTATGGGGAATTTTGTTTTATTGCATTTTTTTCCTATTAAAGATGTTTACTACTTCACAGAACTAGTACAATTGATTCATTGTAAAAAGAAAAGCACTACATGGAGAACTTTGAATCCCTATTGTCTTGACTTTCTAAACAGTTCCTTTGAATTTTTCATGTACTGTGATTTCTTCTGCAATTATAACAACATTAAAAAAGCTACTTTGTATGAATTAGAACCAGATTCCTTTCCAAACATTAGAAGATTCAAAATATTTTAATCTAATTTTAATCTAAAACATACTGAATGACTTTCCAGCTGTATCTGACAAAGTTTTCATAGCGATAATCTTCTTGGTAACCTTTTTTTTTCCCCTAAAAAAAGATCAATATTCTTCAGGCAGCACTGACAATATAATAAGCACTTCAAAGCTCAAAAAAAGCTCTTATAAGTATGGTTAGCTATACTGATATCACCTTTATATTAAATGAACAAGATTAAGTTATTTTAAGCATTCAGCTCAAGAAATACTTCAAACTATATATGCATTCTTAACATACTTGTTTTGATATGGACCATTCTACCTACATCCCAGTCCTCCTGCTTTCTAGCACAGCATAATTCTGTAAACACTGATGTTCATGAAGCTGTCCTACCTAGAACTGCATTCTAGTCCTGCTGCTTGCAAAAGACTGCATTTGCTTTTCTCTCATTTGAAGAGGGTGACTTAATCACCAAGTAGTGATGTATTCTGATTGTCATTGCCCTTCACCTTTTCTTTTGAAGCTGAGCCATGTGAACATACAAGTAGGAGTCTTTGCATTAAATCACTGAATAAGGGACCTTGATTGTAGTCTAGTGATTAGGGCACTTGAAATTGAAGCTCATTCATTTAAAGCAGGTGTCCAAATGACACTCATCTCCCATTGTAGATGGCTATTTTTAACAGTGATTTATTTGGTCAAGGACATTTCGTTCCCCCATTCACATAATGGAAAAGACGACAAATGTCTAGGCACCCAGTCAGAACGTTTCAGCTTCATGATAGTCTCATGGCATCAGTAGGTCAAAAAATTAAAAATACTTATATGCATGTCTTCCTTGTTTCTCCACAGAGTTTATCCTTTCATTTTAAATGTAGCTATCCTATCTTCAAAAAGACCCTGGAAGCAACTAGTTTTTGCTAAAAAACAAGACTGACACATAAGACACATAAGGGCGCTCTGCATGAAAAAAGACAGCAGTCCTTACTGGTCACTGCTGAAATACAAGCTTGTATTTCTATCTCAAAAAATATCCTCTAAGACAGCAAGCCCAGCTCACTGCTTTTGTCTCCAGTACAATAAGCATCAGATAAAGCAGTCAGTCCTGAGCAGAAAACACAATCATGAAATATCCCATACTTCCACAATCCCTGAACTGCAACCAGTCTTCCCCACTTGGTAACATAAAGGTTTCCTGTATTGGTTGGCTGGACATTTCTTTCTCAAAGGTCCTCTCCCCATCACAAGCAGTGTTATAGATATTGGACATGATGTGGCTACATGGCACAGATATATATCATGGGTTCATTAGTCTGGTAAGAGACTAGCATCTAATAACTTAATAATAAGATATCTTTGTGGAATGAAAGCAGCAGCCATGGATAGACTGACTAGGAGATAAGTCACTGCACTCAGAGTATCAGAGAGAGAAAATGTATTTAAGCAAGCAGCATGTTTATGTATCCTTTTTCACAGCTCCAGGTCAAAATTACAGGGTATAATGCTGGGGAAGGAAGCAAGTAGCAGGAGTGAGTCCTAATGCAGAGACAGCACTTCTTCTGTTGGGAAATGTGAGAGATGCAAACCATCCTGACTGAACTGAGCTTCTGGGAGGGGAAAATATTATAAAAAGGGTAACTATGGGAAGATGACATAGGGGTATCAACTAACATCACTCACTGGGGGGCGGGGGGGGGGGGGGAAATAATAGGCTTGACCAGGATGCTGAGGGTACCAGTAGTAGCAAAAGGTGTATACAGGGCAGCCTGAATATATCTGTGCATCGTCTCCAACCCTAAACCAGCATGCTTTATCTACAGTCTATGTTTGCCACTGTATCTTCAGTGCTGCTGGGGTGCTCTTAAGATTCCAGTATTTTAAAACTTTTTTTTTAGGTTCAGGATACTGTAAAATACTGTAAAAGCTGTGTTGCAGTCCCAACAGGCTGGTGGGTTTGTGTTTTGATGTTTTTACACACGTTCCTTAATAATGTGCTTCTAATGTCCCTCAGACTACACCACCTTCCACCCAATAGCTAACTCCACTTATTAGCCTAGAATTAGGTGCTCTCAGACCCCCCACTTATGTGCCCTTAAGTTGCCCATGCTTTCCTTAGCTATGTCGCTATGCTGTATCTAGTTCCTCTAAGTCTTAATACAATCTGCCTTCAGTCCGTATGTTTATTCTTGGTCCATAGTTATCTAGTCTATGATGGTATCACAGACCCTGCTTCCTCTTTCCTCCTGTTTTTGATCATACTGCTACTGAATCCAGACCCAGGCAGAAAATTCATGGATTTTGCTTTTTACACTGGGAAAGAACAAAAATGGGAATTTTTGACTCTACAGTTCACTCAAGGAGCACTACTCGCATCAGAGGAAAGGAACCTGCACGTCCGTGCTGAAAAATGTTCTAAAATTTTGTTTAATGATTTTTAATTATGAAAGAGGAAAAGAAAAAAAAAAGAAGACAAAAAAAGGAAAATGCTTCATTTTCTTGATTAGTAGCCTCACTAGAGCACTAGTGGAAAGGAAGCCTGTTCTTTGGCTGTTACACACCAGCACATTTTAAACAGGCCATGGATTGTTGCCTGGAAATCAGCTGAAATCCTTTAAACTGTGGACAACATTTAGCAGGTTTTCCCAATTGTCAGAAAAGGAGATTAACCACCAGACTGTGCAGCCAAGAAAATATGATGTTTCTACTGATCACAAGAAGCCACCACCTTTTGAATAACTTAGTAATTCAGACCTCAGGGCTTTTTGGGGATTCTCTTGACCTATTGTGGATCTTTTTAAGCTGTGACTGCAAAAAATGCTAAAGAGGGCTATGTCCTTCAGATGAGGAGGAAGAAACCACTGCCTTCACCATCAAACTCCTCCCAGTGGTAAGTCCTGGATGCTAATGACTGAATGCAGATCTTCCTTACTAGGTGAAGACTGATGCCATTTGCCTTTGGAGAGGGATGTGGAAAGGATAAACATAACATAGAGGAAAAGTTTAGGTACTATACAGTCTGTGTATAACAACTTTAACTGCATCATTCATGGAAATTAGCAGTAAGTAGATAACGGTGTTACAAATATTAGGATCATTGTAACTGAATTAATATCATTATTGTATTGTGAATAGATTGTCAAGACATGAGTAAGACTAATAATAAAGTCGTATTTTCAGATATGAATTCCCTTGCTCCCTTTTTGCCCATAGTTTTTTTGAGAATAACAGAACTTTTATAATAGATATATTAAAGTAAATGACTGTAGCAGCTGTGTTCTAGGCTGAAGCAAATGCTGTCAGCATGTGGTAACGATACACTGCACATTTGTGCTGGTCTGCACAGGACTAAGATATAAGTATGATAAATTCAAAACAGCTGAATGAATGAGGTAGACATAAGTTGTACAGATTTTGGAGAGGTAAGTACCAAGAAGAAGGATTGCAGAAAATGGCTGAGCTCACATACTCACCCAAACTCATCTCATTGGTTGCAGTGTCAGGAACAGAATACTGGGATAGATGGATAGAGGTCCACCCCACTGGTCAGTCCCCAAAACATTCCTGATGTCCTTCTGCAGAAGTCTCAGGCTTTCAAGGTTATTTTTTTTTGTTGTTGTTGTTATTGTTGTTTTGTTTTTCATGTGAATAGCATTCCTAGAATTAGACAGTAATGACACTCAAAGTCCTAATTTATGAACTTGATCCCTACTCCCTGGATCATATTTGATTCATTGTTGGTAACAGTCCAACATACACTTAGTCCAAGGAGATTGGTTTGAAATGTCATCTTTTTCTTACTCTAACTGAAGATGTGGTTCATTTGATCAGAAGTACATATCCAGGGATGTTTTGAAAGGCAATACCAATCTAATTATGTCAAGACACACCATGTGTTGAATCAAAAGTATTTCTACCTGACATAATGTCTCTTTAGGGTTCAGATGGACCTTACACAACTTACTTTACAGTTACTTCTAGATTTATGAGGATGATAAATATACATAATGGGCCTTTCAGGGTTATTTCTATGATCTCAACAGGAAGTATATAAAATCTCTCTCCCCAAGAAAAAGACATACTGCCCAGAATAATATACATGATGATATTTAAGGCTAAATTCACTCTTAAGAAGGATGATTCCACTCAAAGCCTTAAAATACGTAAAAAGGTAACAAGAGTAGTTCACTGTAGAAAGTGTGAACTGTAAGGCATTCCTAGCTTATTAGGTCAAGTTCTGCTATTGGTATAGTCAGAGAAATAACAAATGTATGAATCCTGATGAAATCTGCATGCCAAATGCTCAGCAGTGTGAAGACTACATTACTACTTTAGACAACACTAAAAGAATCTGAGAGCAGAAGGTCTGGTGCAGAAATACAGAGCTGAAGTGGGGTCTACATGTACGCTTACAATCTCAGTTTGGGGTTTAGATATTCACCTTCCTTGATAGCACACCACTCAATTTTCAGATTTATTAAAAAAACACACAAATTGCAAAGTTTTGGAAGAAGAACAATTGGTCTTTTTACTATAAAATTTTAACTAAAAAACTACAGTAATTCACCAAACACATATTAAGAATTCAGATTGTGCCTCATAGCCATCACTAAAAATGATCAGCAGAGTTTTAGAACCGTATACTTATGCCTAGCATAGGTAATAGTAATTACTTATTCTGAATAAATAAATGTATGTTAATGATGTAACCATAATAAATGTGGTTATAACAGCATTTTCTTTAACTGAATTCACCAGCAACATTGGTATTTATTGATTTAATGAAATTTAGATTAATGAAGTTTAGATTAACAGTGTCATCTGATGGCTAAACTATTAGGAAGCATGAATATTTAGTAATCTAAAGACATTAATAATTTTTATCACAGTAAAATATATTTTGCTACTGAAATCTGATAAAAATTGAATTTGTTCATGACCTCTGTAGCTGTGACAAAAGCAAATCATTTCTTGAGATAAGTTCTACAATTTCATAATAGTTTGCTGTTAGATATTTATATGCGATGATCACCAACAACTCAGATGTTCCTTTTCACTTACTTTTGAAGTTCCAGTCTGTCACTGTGGTTTTACTTTAAGAAGATTGCTGGAGAGGGCTTTATATATTTTTTCATTAATCATTTAATTTTCCTGATGTGCAGCTGACAATTAATCCAATTTGTCATGTCAGATACTTGATTGTTGATTAGAATACTGATTAGGTATTTGATTGGTGATTCAGATACTTTAAATGTTTTCATGCATTAGAAGAATTTACACGTAAAAAGAACAGTCTGGCAAAGCTGTTAGAATACATACATATTCCAATGGAATTTTAATAATTGCAGCGCTTCAGTGACAAACTAATTGCACAACTTTATAAAGAATGAGGGCATTGTTTAGTTTCTCCTAAATCTATTCAGCACCTGCCTGAAAATATACAACTTTTTTTTTTCCTAGTTTCGTTTTTTTTTAGAGTAAACATCTGGTAGTATAAATTCAGGAATGAATACATTTGCTAGGGAAAAAAAATAATATATTCTCCATGTTATTTTTTTCCCCTCTAAGGCTTCCAGTAGATGTCTTACATAGAGTGTACATTATTTTCTGTGGTCATTTTGCACAGAAAACCACTAGTAATGGAGGCTTTTTGAAACTACATCCTGCAAGGTCATCAAATCATAGAATAGTTTGGGTTGGATGGGACCTTGTATTGGGTTTCCATAGCAAGGTTTTGGTAGTGGGGTGCAGGCTACAGGGGTGGCTTCTGCAAGAAGCTGCTAGAAGCTTCACCTGTGTCTGATAGAGCCAATGCCAGCCGGCTCCAAGATGGACCCACCGCTGGCCAAGGCCAAGCCAATCAGTGCCTCTGTGATAACATATTTAAGAAGGAAAAAAAAAAAAAAAACAAAACGGAGAGAGCTTTTGGAGCTGGAGAGAGGAGTGAGAAGATGTAAGAAACTGCAGACACCAAGGTCAGTGCAGAAGGAGGGGCAGGAGGTGCTCCAGGCACCGGAGCAGAGATCCCCCTGCAGCCCGTGGTGAAGACCGTGGTGAAGACCATGGTGAAGCAGGCTGTCCCCCTGCAGCCCATGGAGGGAGGATGAGGGGGTGTAGAGATTCCACCTGCAGCCCGTGGAGGACCCCACGCCGGAGCAGGTGGAGGCACCTGAAGGAGGCTGTGGCCCGGTGGGAAGCCCACGCTGGAGCAAGCTCCTGGCAGGACCTGTGGCCCCGTGGAGAGAGGAGCCCATGCCAGAGCAGGTTTGCTGGCAGGACTTGTGACCCCGTGGGGGACCCACGCTGGAGCAGTTTTCTCCTGAAGGTCTGCACCCCGTGGAGGAGACCCATGCTGGAGAAGTTCATGAAGGACTGTAGCCTGTGGGAAGGACTCATGTTGGAGCAGTTGGTGGAGGACTGTCTCCCATGTGAGGAACTCCATGTTGGAGCAGGGGAACAATGAGAGGAGTCCTCCCCCTGAGGATGAAGAAGCAGCAGAAACAACATGTGATGAACTGACCGTAACCCCCGTTCCCTGTCCCCCTGTGCCACTGAGGGGGGGCGGAGGTTGAAGCCGGGAGTGAAGTTAAGCCTGGGAAGATGGGGGGGGTGGGGGGAGGTGTTTTAAGATTTGGGTTTATTCCTCATTACTCAACTCTGATTTAATTGGAAATAAATTAGATGATTTTTCTCTCTAAGTTCAGTCTGTTTTGCCTGTGATGGTAATTGGTGAGTGATCTGCCTCTGTCCTTATCTCAACCCACAAGTGTTTTGTTGTACCTTTTCTCCCCTGTCTAGTGAAGTAGGGGAGTGATAGAGCGGCTCTGGTGGGCACCTGGCCTTCAGCCAGGGTCAACCCACCACAGACCTTTAAAGGTCAACTGCAATAAGCAGGAACATCTTCAACTAGATCAGGTTGGTCAGAGCTCCGTCCAGCCTGATCTTGAATGTTTCCAGGGATGGGGCATCTGCCACCTCTCTGGGCAACCTGTTCCAGTGTTTCAGCACCCT